>NC_139461.1:114310000-116710000 GCF_057233095.1 Heloderma suspectum | reverse complement strand
ACACTCCAGGCTAAATGCAAACACTGGAGCAGATGGTAACTGATTCAGTAGGACTCTGCCTTGGGGTGCTAGAAGGGGAGAAAGTCTTGGAAAGTAAACTCCACTGACAAAATAACTTTTATTATTATATAAGAGAAAACAAATACAGCTTCATCAGTCCAACAAGCAGCTAGGGCCTCAATCACACAACAACACATCACATAGTTCTGTTGGATTATTTTTCAGAAGAAGGCAAAAGACTAGCAAAGGAGGTACAGTTACCCATCTAAAAAGATGACCACTCCTTTCAGGCATTACATTGCAGAAGTAAGCTTCATTGATTTGAGTTAGAATTTAATATAATTATAGGGAAGTTGTTTAGATTTAATTGAGGGCAGCTGTTCATATTACTTGGATGCAGGAAGGGGGAGAGGAAGCATGAGGGAGTTATGCTTCCTGTTTCTGTGGCTGATATAAATGTTCCTCTCTTCATGGATCACTGCCTTGTTGTGGCGAAGGGGCTTGCGTAACTCAGTGAAGCCATAAGCTGTGCCGTGCAGGGCCACCGAAGATGGACAAGTCATGGCGGAGAGTTCTGACAAAATGTGGTCCACTGGAGAAGGAAATGGCAACCCACTCCAGTATTCTTGCCAAGAAAACCCCATGGAACGTATCACAAGGCTAAAAGATATGACAACGGAAGATGAGCCCCTCAGGTCGGAAGGTGTCCAATATACTACTGGGGAAGAGCAGAGGGAATTTCCAAGTAGCGTCAGAAAGAGCGAAGCGGCTGGGCCAAAGCCAAAAGGACACTCAGCTGTGGATGTGTCTGGTGGTGAAAAGAAAATCCGATGCTGTAAAGAACAATATTGTTTAGGAACCTGGAATGTCAGATCAATGAATCAAGGTAAGCTGGAGGTGGTCAAACATGAGATGGCAAGATTGAACATTGACATCTTGGGAATCAGCAAACTAAAATGGACAGGCATGGGCGAATTTAATTCAGGTGACCATTATATCTACTACTGTGGGCAAGAATCCCTTAGAAGAAATGGAGTAGCGCTCATAGTCAACAAAAGGGTGGGAAAAGCAGTACTGGGGTATAATCTCAAAAACAACAGAATGATCTCAGTACGAATCCCAGTACGAATCCAAGGCAAACCGTTCAACATCACAGTAGTTCAAGTCTATGCCCCAACCACTGAGGCCGAAGAAGCTGAGGTTGATCGGTTCTATGAAAACCTACAACACCTTCTAGAACTAACACCAAAAAAAGATATTCTCTTCATCATAGGCGATTGGAATGCTAAAGCAGGAAGTCAAGAAATCACCGGGATAACAGGCAAGCATGGCCTTGGTGTACAAAATGAAGCAGGACAAAGACTAATAGAGTTTTGCCAAGAGAACACGCTGATTATAGCAAACACTCTTTTCCAACAGCACAAGAGGCGACTCTACACATGGACATCACCACATGGTCAATATCGAAATCAGATTGATTCTGTACTTTGCAACCAAAGATGGAGAAGCTCTATACACTCAGTAAAAACAAGACCTGGAGCTGACTATGGCTCGGATCATGAGCTTCTTATTGCAAAATTTCGGCTTAAATTGAAGAACGTAGGGAAAACCACTCAACCATTCAGGTATGACCTAAATCATATCCCTTATGAATATACAGTGGAGGTGACAAATAGATTTAAGGGATTAGACCTGATAGAGTGCCTGAGGAACTATGGACGGAGGTCCGTAACATTGTTCAGGAGGCAGCAACGAAATCCATCCCAAAGAAAAAGAAATGCAAGAAAGCCAAGTGGCTGTCTGATGAGGCTTTACAAGTAGCTGAGGAAAGAAGGGAAGCGAAAAGCAAGGGAGAAAGGGGAAGATATACCCAACTGAATGCAGAGTTCCAGAGAATAGCAAGGAGAGACAAGGAGGCCTTCTTAAATGAACAATGCAAAGAAATCGAGGAAAACAACAGAATGGGAAAGACTAGAGATCTCTTCAAGAAAATTGTAGATCTCAAGGAAACGTTTTGTGCAAAGATGGGCATGATAAAGGACAAAAAAGGCAGGGACCTCACAGAAGCAGATGAGATTAAGAAGAGGTGGCAAGAATACACAGAAGAACTATACAGGAAAGATCTGAATGTCCCTGATAGCCATGATAGTGCGGTCACTGAACTTGAGCCGGACATCCTAGAGAGTGAAGTCAAGTGGGCCTTAGGAAGCATTACTAACAACAAAGCTAGCGGAGATGACAGTATTCCAGCTGAGCTATTTAAAACCCTAAAGGATGATGCTGTTAAAGTGCTGCATTCAATATGCCAACAAACTTGGAACACTCAACAGTGGCCACAAGACTGGAAAAGGTCAGGTTACATTCCAATTCCAAAGAAGGGCAACGCCAAAGAGTGTTCAAACTACTGTACAATTGCACTCATTTCACATGCCAGCAAGGTTATGCTCAAAATCCTAAATGCTAGGCTTCAGCAGCATGTGAACCGAGAACTACCGGAAGTACAAGCTGGGTTTTAAAGAGGCAGAGGAACTAGAGATCAAATCGCCAACATTTGCTGGATCATGGAGAAAGCAAGAGAATTCCAGAAAAACATCTATTTCTGCTTCATTGACTATGCTAAAGCCTTTGATTGTGTGGATCACAACAAACTGTGGCAAATTCTTAAAGAGATGGGAGTACCAGACCACCTTACCTGTCTCCTGAGAAACCTGTACGAGGGTCAAGAAGCAACAGTAAGAACCGAACATGGAACAAACCGATTGGTTCAAAATTGGGAAAGGAGTACGACAAGGCTGTATATTGTCGCCCTGCTTATTTAATTTGTATGCAGAGTACATCATGAGAAACGCCAGGTTGGATGAATCAGAGGTCGGAATTAAGATTGCCGGGAGAATTATCAACAACTTCAGATACGGAGACGATACCACCCTAATGGCAGAAAGTGAAGAGGATCTAAAGAGCCTCTTGTTGAGGGGGAAATAGGAGAGTGCAAAAGCTGGTTTGAAACTCAACATTAAAAAAACTAAGATCATGGCATCTGGCCCCATCACTTCCTGGCATATAGAAGGGGAAGAAATGGAAGCAGTGACAGATTTTATTTTCTTGGGCTCCAAGATCACTGCAGATGGTGACTGTAGTCATGAAATTAAAAGACGCTTGCTCCTTGAGAGGAAAGCTATGGCACACCTAGACAGCATAGTAAGAAGCAGAGACATCACCTTGCCGACAAAGGTTCGTATAGTCAAAGCTATGGTTTTCCCAGTAGCAACGTATGGCTGTGAGAGCTGGACTATAAGGAAGGCTGAGCGCCGAAGAATTGATGCTTTCGAACTGTGGTGCTGGAGAAGGCTCTTACGAGTCCCCTGGACTGCAAGGAGGTCAAATCAGGCAATCCTAAAGGAAATCAACCCTGAGTGCTCATTGGAAGGACAGATACTGAAGCTGAAGCTTAAATATTTTGGCCACTTAATGCGAAGAGAAAACTCCCTGGAAAAGACCCTGATGCTGGGAAAAATTGAAGGCAAAAGGAGAAGGGAACGGCAGAGGATGAGATGGCTAGATAGCATCACCGATGCAATGAATATGAACTTGAGCACACTCCGGGAGACAGCGGAGAACAGGAAGACCTGGCGTGCTATGGTCCATGTGGTCACGAAGTGTCGGACACGACTGAACGACTGAACAACAACAACAACATAAATGTTCCAAAAACGAACTTGCAGGGGTGAGATGCACAAGATCTTAATGTGGAAACAACTTGTGCATCTCCCTGATTGAAGTTCCTTTTTGAATGTTACACCAGCTGCATCCGATAACATGAAGAGACACCTCTAGCAAACAGTCTAAGGGTCTGATCCTGTGCACTTACCTGGAATTAACTCCCACTGAACACAGTTGGACTTACTTCTGTGTAAACATATGCTGTAAGACACTCATTTGCACTTGCTTTCTTTTCTATCTCCACAATTCAACCTAAGGTATTTGAAGCATTTTAGATGGACACCCTTAATTTCATACACATCTTAATTTTCCAACAGAATCCATCCACTGTACTATTCAGCAGGGGAAGCAGGTTTGACCATCTCATGCCATTCCCAAGAAATAATAATAGTAACAAAAACACAAAAGGAAATGCAACAGGCAGGGGTGATGAAATCTTAGGAAGCTGCCAGGGAGGTAGACTGATGTAGCCATGTAGAAATTTTGAACCTATTTCCCCAACATAAAATATTTTAAGGCTTTTTCTTTTTTAACACTTACATCTCACAAATGTCAACAGGCACTTTGCCTTGGAACTGAATGATTTCATCCCATGCATAAAAAGCTCTGTTCAAATACATTTATGATATCAGATGTAATGTATTCCATCGCACCAGTACAGTCAAGGGTGTGTTCCAGATCTGTTAAACTTCTTGTATCCAACCGGGCATAATCCACAATCTATTTAAGAAATTGGCATCATCCCCTTTTGTTATATTTATCACATTTCTATTCCACCCTTCTCCCAAGGAGCTCCAGGGAGAGTACATGGGCTTATTTCATTTTATCTTTGCAATAACTCTGTTAGGTAGGTAAGGCCAAGAGGCAGTGACTTGTCCAAGGATACCGAGGGAGCTTCTTGACTAAGCAGGGATTGAACTTTGGGTTGGTTCCACACTAGCCCTTTTCTATGGAGTTGCCGTTCTTCGTTCATTCACTTTTTATGGGGAATCTACACAATGTTGTTGTTGAATTGTTGTATTCCACTATTTTTTGTGTTGTCTTCCCATGTGTTTTCACTCATGATATGTGGTGATTTTTATTTTGCTACAAAACACAACTGCAGCAATAGCCCATCCTGTGTGGAGCGCAAAGCACTGTTAGGGCTTTTAAAGGGAACTGTTCCTTTAAATTGAAAGCTTCCTGATCACAGTTTCAGCCTATTTTATTGCTTCCTTGGTCAATCCAGCTGGGAGATTAGTGCTGAACTGTCCCTTAACTAAACTGTTACTACAATGGAAAGAAAAGAGGGGGAAACTGAAAGAAATTAGTAATGTAATAGTCTCCCAACCTCTACATGGAACAAAAGCTGACTAAAATAATGTCCCAGCAGCCGTGACCAGGGAAGCAATAAATGGGCTGAACCTGTGAACAGAAAGCTTTTAATACCATTTGAAAGGACCTTTGCTGAATGGAACTTACTTGTGAATAGACACATTATAGAAGGACCTTGGCCAGGGAGATGTTACTTAATATAGTGCCAGATTAAATGATGTGAGGAACCTCTGTTTTCATCCTATTTCCAGGTAGCTGCAGAAAAGCAAAGCCTCAGCAGCACTAAGCAACACTGGTTTCTCATCAAGGCTTCTTCAGCCAGGCACCTTTGATACCAGGGAACATCACAAGTTTTGCCATTGGTGGGTTTCCAGCCTTATCATATCACTACAATAACAGCTACAATTCTGTTATGTACGCACTGTAACTTTGAATCACTGTAAAGGGCTTTTCCTATTTTGTTGTCTAATTCTCATATATTGCTGATATTATGAGAACAAAAACTCAGCAAGGGACTTTCCCAATGAATATATCTAAGGGTTACTCCCATAAAGCATACATGGATTTAGCATGGGGGAAATAGCAGGTGTCCAAATAAACTATTATGATGGATGTATTTAAATCTGGTATTTAGCATATCAGATTTGTTTAAAAAAATAACTACACACACAAAAAATTTCTTGGATAGGTTTCCTATTCTGTCCACCTACTATAATCACTATGTGTTATGGGGCATGTTGATCTCATCGGATTGCCTAGCACATTGGATGGAAACTATATTTCCACCCACCTATACTGTAATGTAATAAGAGACCTTATGATGGTGGTGATAATGAATGCCTCTTGACTCTGATGTCACAGAGCTGAGGCAGCCAGAAGGATTTCAGGCCGCCATTGGCTGAGCTGTTCTGAGGGACAGAAGAGACAGAACAGCCTAGGAAAAAACGGGTAGAAGCATGGTCCTACAAGATCAGGAGCCAGGAGGACAAAATAAATTTTGTGCTCTTGGCATGCTGTTCAGATTGAACATGTTGAGGAAAATGGCAGAGTGACATGGTTCACACATCTGTGATTGGAAAATGTGAGTAATTTAACCCACAATTTGCAAGGATGTGGGTTGCTGGCAAGCAGCTTCCAGTTTCTGTAAACAACCTCCAATCATGCAGCATGCGGACCTGGCTGAGTATGGTGTGTGGCTAAACAACCCAAAAGGTAACCCATGGTTTATTGTTGGGTTAACCAATGGGTTGTTTGGCCCCTGAACAAACCATTGGTTCAGATTCGCACATCATGTTGACAACCTTCGACTGCACTGATAGGATGCAAAAAATGGAAGCAGCTCATGCACTGCATGTACCTGCAAACCTTGAGTTAATTAACCCATGATTTGCTGCCAAATGCCACCATGATGTGCGAATGGCTCCACTCTGGCTTAGCTATATCCAACTGCAACTGCAGAGTATCAAGGGGAAGAGTAGGCTGGGCCTCACATCCCTACTATCCACATCTGCCTCCCAGCTTGGCAGCCCTTCTTTGCCAGCTTTCTGTTCTCTTTGCACAAAGACTTCAAATGATCATGGCCATTATTCTATTATTTAAAAATATTAGTAAATCATGAAAAAATCAATATGGAACATTTTTCATAATAAACAGGGTTTTGAATTAGATGTCTGGCAATCAATAGGATAAAAAGTGACATGTATGGATTAATGAAGTACCAGTCCTAGTACCAAACCCCTGATGGATCAGCCCTTTAAAATGGTATTAAGTATAGTTTATCTGAACAAGCCAGGAGCATTAATCATGGTTTGAAGTTGGCTTGTCTGAGCAAAACATAGTTAATACTAGCCACCATCTGTACCAGTTCAGACATAACGACAAACAATTATTAGTTTAAAACAAGAACTGAAGACTTCCTCCTCCCTGCAGCTACACCAAAGAAAGAGAGGGGAGGGGGAGAGCATAAGCCCAAGGCTCACCCAGGCTCATTCCTGTAACGTTGAATTATGGTGTTACATTGAAACGCAGCTGTCTACCCAACCACAACACCTCCCTGCTCATAAGTTAGGGTTTGTTGGTTTGTTTGTTTGTTTAAAAAAGGCCTGAACAAAGTAGCTTTTACCAGCATTTAACAACAAAAAAGCAACAGAATCCCACTTACAATAAATACTATTCAGTGGGACAAACAGCTTGGCCTGTGTTCTTAAGAGAGGAATGGTATTTTGGTAACAAATCCTTTATAATGAATGTGTGTTTCTTTAAGCATTTATGAGTCAGATCACAAAGGAAAATACGTCTTTCATCCTGTCATTACTGCAGCCATGGAAAATGTACAATGTAAAAGGCCGTGTAGCCTTGCATATCTAACCCCCTGCTTTCTTTTCTCACATTCCCTCTGGCTACAGCAAATGAAAAAGAGCATATCACCTATAGCCTTCCATGCAATGAAGCTAGTCACAACTGAAGCTGCATCTTCCTGTGTTAAGCATGGAATAAGGCTTGACAACTGCTTCTGTACTCAAAACTATTTTCCATCTAACAGGAAGAACACAACTAACCAAATTGTTTCTTTGAAGATGGGCCATTCTTTTTCCTGCAGCAAATGGATCTGACGCCTACTCCTGATTCAAGCATCACCCACATACAGTGTTTGTCACAACTAAAGCTGCTTTGCTAGTTGGGTGCATTTTTTAAAGAAATGGTTTCAATTTCTCCTGGGTTTTTTTTTTTTTGCATGTGTACCTGCCTTCTGTTTCTCTGATGGGAAATACTGTAGCATCTGATCTGAAAGATTCTATAACAGAACTATTACAAGAGTAACTGAAGGACATCCATTCCAGCCCAGCCAACATTCTTTAACCAACATTCTAGTCTCTAACTCTACATAGGTTCTACTTTGTATTCACCTTATGAACAGGATCTCCTGTTATGCTGACTTCCACCTTTTTAGTCTGGTTTATCCTATAGTGCAGCCTTCTCCAACCTGATGCCCTCCAAGTGTTTTGGACTACAACTCCCAGCATGCTTGACCACTGGCCATTCCGGCTTTAACTGATGGGAGTTGAAGTCCAAAACATCTGTCTCCCTCTCAATCCATCACCTTCTCAGCCTATTGTACAATCGTATGTTGCCTATGAAAGGTTTTGCCATAATAAATTAATACATCCAAGAACTCACAGAACTTGTCTTTTTTTTTTTTAGCTATATTAATACTCAAAGATGCAAAGGCATATCTTGTAGGGAAAATGGAGGGAACCCCCACAAGAAAATGTTGTATGTTCAGCAATCTCATCATGTAAACTCACAATTTAAATCAGTCTTCCATCCAGCCAAGCTAACCACTTTTAAATCTCATTGATTTCAATGGCTCATGCTTAACTCCCCCAATAAAATAAAGAGGACTTTAAAAGTGCTGAACTTGGCTGGATTGTGCCTCAAATTCATCCACCTTTATGGTGGAAAATGGGATACATTGTTATTGAATAAAATCAGTATAAACTTTTTATTTTTATTTTAAAAGCACTATTCACTTCAGAATCGATTCAGAACATAGCATGTCTGCAAGCTATCTTTTTTCAACCTTCTGTGTTTTCTTCTAAATTCTATATGGGATGTCACCACTTTTAAATAGGGCTATAACCTCTAACCACCAGAGGGCAACATGAATGCACACACAAATGAAAAACACAGAAATTATACCTTTTATTAGGCTAGATGGTCCTTTAAATTGTAGTTCTTGGGCTATATGCTTGTCATCAGGCATAGCTTGTTCAGGGTAAATTAAAACAACCCCCCCCCCCAAAGGTGGAGCTCATTATTTTCTCATGTGAGTGTGTTGTTATTTAGAACAAAGGCAAAGGAGGCTAAAGCAGAAAGTAACATTGAAGATTGTCATGTTAGTCTGGATCTCACCCAGCTGAATATTGTTAATGTGATAAGGAAAATGCAGGAGAACCATTTTTAAAGTGAATGCACTTATGAGGCTTGGCTCTTTTATTCAATATACAGAGGCAAGTAATTCAAATTTTAGTCACTTCTGAAAATTACATGTCAAATTACAGGGCCTATGTCAAATTACACAGCCAGCTCCAAGGCTGAGGAAGTCCCTGGCAAAGTGCCCCCCGCCCCCAATGGTGGGCCCCTTGGGCTTATAAAGCAGTGGTGTACACCTTATATCTGTCATTTAAGATTTTCCACAATGCCCCCAACATAGCACTGCTCCAGGGCATTCTGGGAAATTTAAATGGCACATCTTCAGATCCAACTGCCCAGGGCTAAAGGCAGCCAGGGCAGGCATCAGTGGTGGGCCCTGTTGAGTGGCTATTGCCCAAGGATATCACATGGTGACACCAGGCCTGCGTGATTAGGTTGCAAACAGATTAGGTTTGCTCAGAAAAAAACAGTTGATTTGTTGAAGTTATTTATGTTCTCCAGAGATGAGCTCATGAAAAAATAGGCAACAAATGATCAGAATAAAATAGTTCTCCATTATTTTCACTGGATTTTCGCATAATCTTTTAAAAAACAGAGTTAAATATTGATTTCCATTGATTTTACATGGGAGGAAGTTAAGTACATGCCTTTTGAGTGGTAGGATCCCATTTGTGGAATGCTCTCCCCGCAAGAGGCTTGTCTGGTCCCTACATTATAGGCTTTTTGGCACTAGGTGTAGGCCTTTTTATTCCCCAAGACATTTTAAGAACTGTTTTTAGTGCTTTTAATACTTTATTCTGCTGCTGATTTTAAGTTGGCTTTATGTGCTGGAATGTTTTTAGTCTTTGCTGCTGGTTTTCTCTTGGTTTTAATCTGCGCTGTTTTTATTCTTGTTTTAATGTTTGTATTTTATGTTTTTAATGTATTGTACACCACCCAGAGAACTTTGGTTACTGAGCAGTTTAAAAGTACAGTAAATGAAATTAATCACTAGGTATTAAACAATATAATCTCCTATAAGTCTACTGAGGAGTAACCTCCACTGAATTCAATGGAATCTGCTCTCGGGTAAGTGTGTATGGGATTGCAGCCTTACTCTTCTATTGAAATCAATGGGCCTTAGATGTGCTCACATTTCACCAAATTATATGCCCTATGTTAAAGCTGGAAATTCATTTGGGAAGTATGCTAAGTAAATAGACAATTCAGTTCAAAATGATGGCACTACCTGGTAATCAGAAGGGTTAAGTGATATGCCCTTACAGAACCAAGTTTCTTCTCTTAAAATTATCCAGTGGTGCAATGACACTAATACCAACTCTTTTCTTCTGTTGTCAAAGCTCATTTTGGAGTGTTATTCTTTTCAGTAAATGCTTGGCATGGGAAATGCACCACTTAACAGCATTTAAAAGAAATCACTTGCCGTCACGCAACCATAATATCACAAACATCTTTTTAATGAATATCCACACTGCATCATTTCCCCACTTCTAATTCCCACCATTATGACCTTTTAGATAAGGAGAGAAAAATTGATTATTAATTTTTCAGAAAAATATTAATGAATCTATTCAAGTCCAAGTCCATTAACATCATAGCAAACATTTTTTATACAATTTATAATTAACATCATAGCAAACTTGAATAGACTTGAATCTATTCAAGTCCAAGTCCATTAACATCATAGCAAACATTTTTTATCCAATTTATATCTCACCCTTCTTCCAAGCCCCTTCATGGATCACTGCCTTGTTGTGGCGAAGGGGCTTGCGTAACTCAGTGAAGCCATAAGCTATGCCGTGCAGGGCCACCCAAGACGGACAGGTCATGGCAGAGAGTTCTGACAAAATGTGGTTCACTGGAGAAGGAAATGGCAACCCACTCCAGTATTCTTGCCAAGAAAACCCCATGGAACGTATCACAAGGCTAAAAGAGATGACAACGGAAGATGAGCCCCTCAGGTCGGAAGGTGTCCAGTATACTACTGGGGAAGAGCAGAGGGTATTTCCAAGTAGCGCCAGAAAGAGCGAAGCGGCTGGGCCAAAGCCAAAAGGACACTCAGCTGTGGATGTGTCTGGTGGTGAAAAGAAAATCCGATGCTGTAAAGAACAATATTGTTTAGGAACCTGGAATGTCAGATCAATGAATCAAGGTAAGCTGGAGGTGGTCAAACAGGAGATGGCAAGATTGAATATCGACATCTTGGGAATCA
Organism: Heloderma suspectum; assembly: GCF_057233095.1. NCBI lineage: Eukaryota > Metazoa > Chordata > Lepidosauria > Squamata > Helodermatidae > Heloderma > Heloderma suspectum. The sequence continues at coordinate 116,698,821 of NC_139461.1, read as the reverse complement.
GCGAACTAAAATGGACAGGAATGGGCGAATTTAATTCAGGTGACCATCATATCTACTATTGTGGGCAAGAATCCCTTAGAAGAAATGGAGTAGCACTCATAGTCAACAAAAGGGTGGGAAAAGCAGTACTGGGGTACAATCTCAAAAATGATAGAATGATCTCAGTACGAATCCAAGGCAAACCATTCAACATCACAGTAATTCAAGTCTATGCCCCAACCACTGAGGCCGAAGAAGCTGAGGTTGATCGGTTCTGTGAAGACCTACAACACCTTCTAGAACTAACACCAAAAAAAGATGTCCTCTTCATCATAGGGGACTGGAATGCTAAAGTAGGAAGTCAAGAAATCACCGGGATAACAGGCAGGCATGGCCTTGGTGTACAAAATGAAGCAAGACAAAAGCTAATAGAGTTTTGCCAAGAGAACACGCTGATCATAGCAAACACTCTTTTCCAACAGCACAAGAGACGACTCTACACATGGACATCACCACATGGTCAATATCGAAATCAGATTGATTCTGTACTTTGCAACCAAAGATGTAGAAGCTCCATACAGTCAGTAAAAACAAGACCTGGAGCTGACTATGGCTCAGATCATGAGCTGCTTCTTGCACAATTTTGGCTTAAATTGAAGAGCGTAGGGAAAACCACTCAACCATTCAGGTATGACCTAAATCATATCCCTTATGAATATACAGTGGAGGTGAGGAATAGATTTCAGGGATTAGACCTGATAGACAGAGTGCCTGAGGAACTATGGACGGAGGTCCGTAACATTGTTCAGGAGGCAGCAACGAAATCCATCCCAAAGAAAAAGAAATGCAAGAATGTCTGATGAGGCTTTACAAATAGCTGAGGAAAGAAGGGAAGCAAAAAGCAAGGGAGAAAGGGGAAGATATATCCAACTGAATGCAGAGTTCCAGAGAATAGCAAGGAGAGACAAGAAGGCCTACTTAAATGAACAATGCAAAGAAATTGAGGAAAACAACAGAATGGGAAAGACTAGAGATCTCTTCATGAAAATTGGAGATCTCAAGGGAACGTTTTGTGCAAAGACGGGCATGATAAAGGACAAAGAAGGCAGGGACCTCACAGAAGCAGATGAGATTAAGAAGAGGTGGAAAGAATACACAGAAGAACTATACAGGAAAGATCTTAATGTCCTTGATAGCCATGATAGTAATGTCCTTGATAGCCATGATAGTGCGGTCACTGAACTTGAGCCGGACATCCTAGAGAGTGAAGTCAAGTGGGCCTTAGGAAGCATTACTAATAACAAAGCTAGCGGAGATGACAGTATTCCAGCTGAGCTATTTAAAATCCTAAAAGATGATGCTGTTAAAGTGCTGCATTCAATATGCCAACAAATTTGGAACACTCAACAATGGCCGCAAGACTGGAAAAGGTCAGTTTACATTCCAATTCCAAAGAAGGGCAACGCCAAAGAGTGTTCAAACTACCGCACAATTGCGCACATTTCACATGCCAGCAAGGTGATGCTCAAAATCCTACAAGCTTGGCTTCAGCAGTATGTGAACCGAGAACTACCGGAAGTACAAGCTGGGTTTCGAAGAGGCAGAGGAACTAGAGATCAAATCGCCAACATTCGCTGCATCATGGAGAAAGCAAGAGAATTCCAGAAAAACATCTATTTCTGCTTCATTGACTATGCTAAAGCCTTTGATTGTGTGGATCACAACAAACTCTGGCAAATTCTTAAAGTGATGGGAGTACCAGACCCTTACCTGTCTCCTGAGAAACCTGTACGAGGGTCAAGAAGCAACAGTAAGAACCAGACATGGAACAACCGAGTGGTTCAAAACTGGGAAAGGAGTACGACAAGGCTGCATATTGTCACCCTGCTTATTTAACTTATATGCAGAGTACATCATGAGAAATGCGGGGTTGGATAAATCAGAGGTCGGAATTAAGATTGCTGGGAGAATTATCAACAACCTCCAATATGCAGACGATACCACCCTAATGGCAGAAAGTGAAGAGGATCTAAAGAGCCTCTTGTTGAGCGTGAAAGAGGAGAGTGCAAAAGCTGGTTTGAAACTCAACATTAAAAAAACTAAGATCATAGCATCTGGCCCTATCACTTCCTGGCATATAGAAGGGGAAGAAATGGAAGCAGTGACAGATTTTACTTTCTTGGGCTCCAAGATCACCGCAGACTGTGACTGTAGCCATGAAATTAAAAGACGCTTGCTCCTTGGGAGGAAAGCTATGGCAAACCTAGACAGCGTACTAAGAAGCAGAGACATCACCTTGCCAACAAAGGTCCGTCTAATCAAAGCTATGGTTTTCCCAGTAGTAATGTATGGCTGTGAGAGCTGGACTATAAGGAAGGCTGAGCGCCGAAGAATTGATGCTTTCGAACTGTGGTGCTGGAGAAGACTCTTACGAGTCCCCTGGACTGCAAGGAGGTCAAATCAGTCAATCCTAAAGGAAAGCAACCCTGAGTGCTCATTGGAAGGACAGATACTGAAGCTGAAGCTCAAATATTTTGGCCACCTAATGCGAAGAGAAAACTCTCTGGAAAAGACCCTGATGCTGGGAAAGACTGAAGGCAAAAGGAGAAGGGGACGGCAGAGGATGAGATGGCTAGATAGCATCACCGATGCAATGAATATGAACTTGAGCACGCTCTGGGAGAGAGCGCAGGACAGGAAGGCCTGGCGTGCTATGGTCCATGGGGTCACGAAGAGTCGGACACAACTGAACGACTGAACAACAACAACTTCTTCCAAGGTGTTTAGGTTAGCCTACATGGCATCTATTTCCATTTTATCTTCACTGCAATGTTGTGAAACAGGTTAGTCTGTGAAACACTGACTTGCACAAAGGTATCCAGTGAGCACCCATGGTTGCTGTACTGAATGGAAATCCACCTGTTAGCTGGACCTTCATTTGAACTGTCAATGAATCATTAGCATATTATTATTACAGGCAAGTACTCTCTAGTGCCATGAAACAGAGTAAGGCTGCAAATTCTCACTTAGGAATAAGTCCCATTGAACTCAGTGAGAGTTCACTTCTGAGTAGACATGTCTAGGATTGCACTGTAAAAACAATTAATGTAATTGTTATTTACTACTTAATCATAAATCAAGATGCGCTTACAAAATCCCAACTGCCTAGAGATACATTCGTTTTGTATGAGAAGGCATATAAGGCAACTTCAGTCTTGCATGGAATATAGGCCATCTATAAGACCCCATTATTGTCTTGTTCCATTCTGCCATCTCGGATCTTTCTTCTCTTACTGGATTTAGGTAGCCATTTGTAGGTAGATGTTGGGCAGGTTCGTTTTTGTCAGAACACACTTGAAAACTCAGACTGATTTTGGCATCTTGTCAGTTTAAGAGTCCAGGATTTACAGTTTCACACTTTTTGTCCAATTTGGGGCGATACTGTAATGAAATAATTACCTGAAGCATCATGCAAAAAAACCAGAACAGTGCAAAATGTGCATAATAACATGCATATAAAAAAAGAATCGTATTTCTCAAATTTTACTTTTGGTTAATTTTTTGTAGGGAGCCCAACATTTTGGTGCATCTACAGTGTATGATACACTATGTTCCCCATCTAGCCTACTATCAAATGTTGTGCATATCCATCATCCATATTCTTCGGATCCAAAGGAAGATGGGGAAAGTAAAAAATGAAAGCAAGCAAAAAATCACTCTGCATATTTTGTCAAATAAATTGTATCTCATGCTATGACATATCCATGACGTGTTGCCTTTCTGGCATTGCCACTTCATTTGTTCAGAATAAACTAACAGTATTCCTTTGTCATTGCCAAAATGTCATGTCAAAGGATCAATCAACGCTCCTTCATTTTTATTCAAATTAAATTGATAAGGAATCTGACTAGCATCTCACACATCTTAAGCCATCATAGATCAAACATCCTCTTTCACATGCCATCTCCTTCAGCTGGGTACAGTGCATCTCAGCATCCTGCTAAATACAATGAAGGCCTCTCAGAAAGGCTGCCATGGGGACTGACTGAAACATGGCATGGAAAAAAAGAATTTCCTGTAAACATTGGCAAGAAGAACACACTTTGTCAAATGTGCTCTTTGGAGTAAGACATTTTGGAAACACAAGGATTTCCCCCCTACTTTATCCCTCTTTTGGGATGTAAAATATGCAAAGCTAAGAGAAAAAGCATACCTCTGGTTTAGCAAGTTATTTTTTTCTTAATTCATCCACTAGTAGTAACATTCAAAAGAAAATTAAAAAGCAGCGGGGGGAGTAATTGCTTACAGTCAACATCTCAGGCTGGGAAATAGTTGTCTTCATTGGCACAAACAGAAACTTTAAAGTTCACATTAAAAGCATCATTAGAAGAAGTCATTACTATACAATTCCAAAATGAGGTCTCTGTAATTTTGAAAAATACTGTTCAGCAAACTTGTTATGGAGCCTGACATTAACTGCATTTACATGTTATCCTTGTCAGGCCACCACCACAGGAATCAGCATGACATTCTGCTACAGAATTATCTTACTTTTACAGCCTCAAAATGCACCCCTGGAAAGATACAGGGATTTCTGACAATTTTAAGTCTGCCTTGTAGTAACTAATATTGTCAGTACAATTGCTTTGACACATCTGAGCATTTTGGGTTCTCTAAAGTGGCCATAACAAAGATACTAGACTTGCCAAAATGTTCAGGCAGTTCAAGTTCTCTGTGGTCCTGATGGAAACCCCTGCTTTCAAGGATTCAAAAGTGAGCAGAAATTTCCCTGACCAATCAGTCCGATACAGGAGAGACCCTGATTCAGGAGTAGCTGCATATAAACAGGATACCGATATGCATGTAAACGAGTTGTGCTGAGAAAACGGATGGAGATGCGAATTCAAATGCACACCTTATTCAAAGCAGTATAGTCCAGAAAGTGTATCCTCTGATGCACATTTGGAAGCACATCTGAAATGCAGTTCTGATTTATGCCCAGAGTTCCTTTACTTAATTTACATTAAACTATTTATATCCTGGCCTTTCAAGTATAAATCCATTAGGCAGCTAGCAAAATTCTTACAATCCACAATGCAAATTAAAACAATGATCAAACCCCCAAGAAAATACAACTTCCATAGTTAATTAAGCAGTGGGGATCAGCAGAACAGTCAGAAAAAGAAAAAAAATCTGAATGTCTGCCCCCAAAAGCCCGATGAAAGAGAAGCACTTTCTCTTGGGGCTTGTAAGCCAGCAGGAATGGAACTTTCCATGGAGTTTTCACCCAGTCAAGCAACCAATATGCATGCACCAGTCTTTTATATAAACAGATCTCCTTAGCAGGGTCAGGCCACGTAATTTTACTACTGAATTATAACATCTGCACTGCTGATATATGGCTAAATGGAAGCCTTCATTGCCATCTGGAAGGTACCAGATTAAGGTGTATGGGGACGACCCCTCTGGAAACCAGGAACGTTGCCATTGCTTTCTTTCCATGTTAAATGATACTGGGCTAACAGCTGGGTTGTTTGGCCCCTAAACAACCCACTGGTCTGGGTCCACACATCATGCTCAAAAACCTATGAACGAGCTTATCGTATGCTGTTAAGTAAAAGCGGAAGTAGATGGCATGTGGGAGGCAGCAGCTCACTCTCTTCTGCTTGTCCCTGATAGCTCATGGTTTGTTTAACCCATGGGTTGTTGTTGCATGCAAATAAGTATTTTGGAATCCTAGAATTCTTCTCAATAATCCATCCCACTGTAGTTTGAAACCAGGTCCTATATTTCCTCACATAACAAGGAGTTGTTGGTATAGAAAGTGAGATTATATGCACATAGGGTGACTTTTATCCTAGGATGGAGAAAATGATCTGAATTGGAAATGTATGCAGACTTTTTATTTCCTTTTCAAAATGACTGTGGTTTCAACTCTCAAAAATTAGATAGCTTACACAGATTTGAAATTAAGACATAGTTTAAACTAACCATTTGTCATGAACAATACCTTTTTCAAAAACATTAAATAAACAACCTTTTAGACTTACATTTTGGTTTTGCCTCAAACCATGATTTACATTATAAATTCTCCCTTGCTCCAGTTGCCATGTATCATGGAAGGAAGGGAGGAGGTTCTGGGTCCATCATGCCTGGACCCAGAACCAACTAAGAATCCTCCTCCCCAAACAGCATTTTGGCAAAGAACTATAACAATTTTCATAGCTCTGAACTGCTTTGGGAGCCAATAAAAATAGAACAAATAAAAAAATATTTCAGGGAATATTCAACTACATTCAGAAAACTTTAACTCGGGGGGTGTTTCCATCAGCAATTTACTCCGAGCCAGCTGCGTGTTGTGGCTGTTAAGGATATATGATGTCGTGGCCATCCAGCAGCCACCCCGGAACTTATCAGGGAAAAATCGTATTTCCTGAGACTGGTTAAAGTCCGAATCTTTTCCTTAAGTTGGGTTCTCCACGGTATAGTTGTTGTATGCCCCAATCCCTGCATTTAGCTCAGATATGCTAGACCTGCCCAGGGATGTGCCTTTCATTCTGACCCCAGTCAAGGGGTGTTTCCTCCCATTGTGCTGAATAAGGTATGCCCTCTCAGTGACCACAGAAATAACAGAGAAGCCCCTCAATTGACTCGGCACATATCAAAGCCCAATTCATTTAGCGTGATCTCAAGGCTCCAATCAATTGCCTTAGAACGTAACTCCTTCACAACTTCCTTATAGAGATCCTGTGCATTAAAATGGGAGCTGGTTTTGGTCTCTTTCCCACAAAAAAACCATTAGTGTCTCCTCAGAAGTAACTCCCATTGCAGTCGATGAGGCTTGTCTTTGAATGCCCACATCAGAATTTATAGAGATTCGCCCTCAATTGAAATGGCACACTTTAAAGCCCAATTCCTTAAGTGCGATTAAGCGATCAAGCACGATCTCAAGGCTCCGATCCATTGCCTTAGGAAGTACTTCACAGCTTTATTATAGACATCCTGCCAGTTACAATGTGGGCCGGTTTCTGCCTTAGTGTTTACTGGTCTCTTTCCCACAACAAGCCCATTACTGTCTCCTCAGAAGTAACCCCTACTGTGGTCAATGAGGTCCTGTGGATTAAAATGGAGGCTGGTTTCTGTCTTTGTATTCTCTCCCTCCCCTTTCCCAACACAAGCATATGTGTGTCTACTCAGAAGTAACTCCCACTGTGCTCAGTGAGGCTTGCTCCTGAAATGCAGGTGCATCTAGACTCTCAGGGGAAAGCAGAAATGGGGGGAGGGGGAGAGGGGAGAGCCTCTTATTGGTTGAGGCCCTGCCAGTCAGCTGACATTCACTCCAACCTCCACCCCCACCAGGAAGTATGTTCACAGAACATACTTCCTGGTGTTTTTACTGCTGCAGAGAATCTGCTCATGGAACCCTGTTCACAGCAAAGCCAATTCCTTTTAAAAAATCCGGTACTCCTCCATTAGCTTCTCCTTCCTTTGTCATGGAAACATGGCCTTGGCTATGCTTTGCGCCAGTAAAACTGAACCACTGGCCAATACAAAGAATTAGCTCCTATGGAAATCCAGTGGCTTGAGGATTCAAAAACCTGAATCATTTGGATAAATTGGAATGCTGTTAAGATAGAGATATACCAACAAATGTAATCCAGTCATTTGAATGGTGATGAACTACTACACTAAAATTATTCCCCAAATTAAGTCATTCTCAGGGTTTGCCAGCTCGTCCAGCATGTGGTATTCAGTTCCACCCCCTACTGCTTCTTTGGCCTCACTGCCCTGTATCTTCTGTGCCCGCACACCACAGCCTCTGAGCCCTTTCCTGCCTACAGCACCTAGCCAGTTTGGGTGCTTCCAGATGAGGCTTTTATCCTGCAATTGACCTGTTTCAAACACAGAATTTTACAGGGGATGGGGTGTGGAAGCAGCCAACCTTCCTGTGTTTTCCCACTGCTTCTTCCATGTTTTTTCTTTCCATAAAGTATCTGTTAAGAAGGAAAAGATGGAATACCTGCACAATGTCATCTCTCTAGAAGCTGTCAGTCTGGATTCTGGAAGCACACACTGTCTCTAGGCTCTGCAGGATATGTTTAGCTCTCCGTCCCCCATGCACCCAAATCCTTATTGGTGCCAAACAGTATAGTTCACATACATCCTATTGTCTTTTACTCATTCAAATTCCAAATGGCTGTTTACCCATGGCAGGATCAGGCTAAAGGTGCATGAAGTACAGAAGACAACAGTTGGCAGTAGTTATTGTTGCATTTTAACTACAGTACATCCATTAACAACCCAGTCTGTAAAATGCTTCACTGTTGCAAATCTAATTTTAACAAAATGTATTCTTGAAAGACTGGATTCTTATTCGGTCCTTAATCTTAGAACAACAAACACATTCATGATTGAGGAAGACAACTCAAATTAACGTTTTACTCCATGCTTTCTGAACTGAACATAACCTGACTTCCACCCCAGCAAAATACAAAAAGGAACAATAAATTATGTGGCTTGTTTGTTTTTAAGTCCTGCTTAAACTGACTAGAAAGGATATATCACTTGGCTTTTCATTAAGATCAAATTAATTCACTGTTTGAAAGTCATTCCAGGACTAATCCAGAATCCCTTGGAAGTTAGGGAAAGGCTCACATGGATTTACTAGACTATGAACTAAGCTACCAAGAACTAGCTCTTTACAGGGAAAACTAAAATAAATAGCTAATACTTTTCCATCATTTGTACAAACCAGCATTTCGTGCTGTCTGTTTTCCATTCGCATTCAAACCAGTTTTAGATGGAAAAGCAGCTTGCTCATTTTGCTGGGTCACACAGCAAAGTTTTTCAGAGCACTTCCATGCACGTGCTTCTCCCTAGCCTGCGAAAGACTTCCGCTCCTTTTCATTCCTTATCCTAGGGCTTTATTGAATAGTGCCTCATCTTCTGAACCAGACAGTTGCCTACAAGGATCTGCATTTGGGATCTACATTTGCTTTTCCTGTATCCGTGACAATCTGACTAACAGAGACAAAATAGGAAGCTTTGCATACAAACCAACTAAAAGTAAGTTATATGCACCTAAATAAGTAGGGGGTTTGCCCACATGTACAAGCAAAAGGTGAAGCATGAGAAGAACAACATATGCTATGAAGCCAAGCCGTTGTCTCCTTTTGGAATGAGCTATCAAAGCAGGAGTGGAAGCACTGAAGTACAGTGCCCCAACCCAGACATCCTCTCTAGAAGGATACGATGGTCTAAGGTAGGGGTAGGAAACCTGATGCCCTCCAGACATTCTGAACTACAGAACCTTCCAGCCCAGTCAGCATGGCTAATGGTGAGGATTATGAGAGTTGCAGTCGAAAACATCTGGTGGGCATCAGGTTGCCTATTCGTGGTCTATGATATCAAAGCTGTCAAGAGATTCAGGAGAATTATCACGGTCAAATTCCTCCTATACTTCTCATGGCATAGGTCATCCTTCAGGGCAACCAATACCATTTATGTGCCAAAACCAGGCCTGAAACCAGTTTAATCAGTTTCATGCAAGAGTGACTGGAGTTGTTCAGAAAGCTCTCACTGAAGCGATTTGCCAAAGAACCAGGTATTTGTTAACAACCAATGGTTGTTACAAATTTGGGATCCAAAGAGTGGTCTCACAACTGCCTCCTTCAAGATGACTGGGGCATTAACTACCCCCTGGATGCAACTGGTCAATCCCCTCCCACTAGCTATAGTAAGTCATAAAGGGACAAAGGTTCAGCAAGTAAGTGGCTGGCCTCACTCCACAAGCAGCTTATTCATAACTTTAGGGAGTAACAAATAACCTTAAAATATCATATTTTAGATATCTGTGATAGTGTATGATCATATCCTTGAATTGATTAATACCTCTTCACAATGCTGTACTGTCATATCCCTTTTTATAAGCTTTTCCACAGAAATACATAGTATAGGTTTTTGGTCCTTAGGACAGAATGGATCACAAAACCTTCAGGAACATTTTTAATGAATACCTATCTTTCCCCCACTTCAAACAAAGCATTTAAACAAGAGGAATCATTGCTATATTTTTTCATACTCAGATCTCTCTACATATGCAAGCACATCCATACACCCATGAGTTAAACGTCACAATTTATTATATGAGTTTTGCTGGCATTGTTTTTTTGGCATGCCTTCTTCCTGGTAGTTTCTGTTATTTGGTTTGAGTTCTATGGTTGAGCTTTGCTAAACCCATGTTATTTTCTAAAAGCTAAGGCTCTGAATGCAATCTGAATGCTTTTGGAAAGAATGGAAGCATTCAACCATCTTATGGATGAGATACCAATGATCTCACAATTTCAGTTAGCAGGGAATCCTTTGGCTGGAACGAGCATATCCAGTTCGAGCCTCCAAAACTGGTATCAGTTGCAGGCTGTATTCAAGGAACCACAGGTTGGCATAGCAATTTGGGACATACCAGGGCATTAGACCTCAAAGTATTTGAAGCTACATTCATACATACACTGGTGCATGCTGAATCACAAATTACCACAAACTTGGTACAGGTGCCATTTCAGAAAGAAGAGGGCAAGATGTTTTTGGATATATTCAAGATTAAATAATGTAAAAAGTAGTGTTTATCAGTTGATCAGATTAATTAAAACATTTTGGGGCACAATCTCATGGGTTGCACCCTTGATGATCATAAGCCCCGAACTCAGAGGCTTACAATCATCCGACACAAGGCGGAAGGAGTGGTGGAGGTGATCTTTGCCTCCCTGTCCTCCCACCCTACATTTTTTTTGCTAGACAGGCTTTTTTGCTCGTCTAGTTGGGGCGTTTCTGAGGGAAGGAGGCTGCAGAGGCCTCAAGATAACTCTGTTCCTGGCCTCTCCAGTCTCTTCCCCTCCCTGCCCAATGAAACATCCCCTTCTCCCCTTCTCTGAGGTCGAATTCCTGACCTCGGAGAGCAACTGGCATGGTTCTTTCCATGCTGGCTGTGAGGGGGAGCGGGGTTGGAGCTCTGATTCCCCCCTCCAAGGTCAGAATGCTGTCTCTGATCTCAGATCAGGAAATCTGAAATATCCTATGGTGCCTCTGACACTGTCTAGGAGCCATAGGATTGCTCCCTTGTCTAAAAACCTGCCCCTCATTAAACAGGCAGAAGAAATAATAATAGTAGTAAAAAGTAATAATAATACAAGTGTTTACAAAAATTGCAGATGGCAAGCAGCATCTTAAAAGAGGTGATCTCCCTTCTCTCACATATAGGAGAAATGCTTCTTCTAGGATTATGCTATAACATTTGTGCAATCATCAGAAATATTACTTGATCTCAATGCAAATTTAATCAATAGATTATCTGAGAAACACTCATACCATTAATCGATTTAAATATATTTAATAAAATGATGGTCCTAATTTTAAAGAGTATTTGTTGTGCTTGCTGTTTTATACCCATTTATAAATATTGGAATGTTGCCAACACAAGTTCCTTTTTTCTCTTAGGCTAAATGACTTGAGATTTGGCATTCCCACCTAGCACATTAGCACAGCAATCCTAAGTGGGGGTCAGGAGAGAGGTGCTGTGTGGCAATGTACTGCCACATCCAAAATCCTGTCAGTCAGGGCTGAAGGTGAGGGAGGCAGGTCCTGCTCCCCATGCAGCAGTGCAGGGTTTTCCTGAACTCCCCCCCCCCATTGGTTATGCTCTCCAGGCCCTTTGGGGAAATCTAAAAATGCCTGTGCCCCACCACTGGAATACCCCACTTCAGGGCCTCCATTGTCTACTTCTAGCAGGAACACTGCCATCAGTAGCCTCACACAGCAGAGCTTTCCACAAGTATAATGGGGCCTCTGAAGCAGTGGAGCCTCCTCTCCCAGGAGGGGGGAACCTCTGTCAATTCCTAAAACCCTCTAGTATGCAACATCAAGAAGTTAAGATTGCACTGTTATAACAATAGTCACTGACCTGGTTCACACATAACACTAACCCATGTTTTAGTTAACTTGCAGTTTGTTGTCCTTCACAGATGTCTGGCAGATGGTCAAAGAAACTGTGGTTGTGTTCTCAGTCCCTGGGTTGTTTGTTTCCCTCCCCCCCATATCTGAAATGCTTTTGTGGCACTGTAGTACTGGAATGTAGAGAGACTGGATTTTTTGACCACTCTTGCCTGCCAATTCTGTAACCTGGAGAAACAACCCATGAACAACCCATAATCCTGGGTTCACATGTAATGACAACCCAGGGTTTAAACAACCCAGGGTTCACAACCCAACAACAAACCATGGTTTCTCTTTCTGGGTTATTCATGGTTAACAAACCATGGTTTGTTAGCATAGCTGAGTTTGCACATCACGACAACCAAGAATTCAACAATCCATGGGTTATATAAACTACGGGTTAGTGTTACGTGGAAATCAGGTCACTGTGTTGAGCCAGTGAGTTGGCCAGAAATATAGGTGATCTTGAAAACTAATCAGATGGTATCTGAAACCTTGGCAGTGGGGCGTCTTCACAGAATGTGTGTGCTTGCACCGGACATCGTTTGTGATGGGTCAAGGTTCTATAAACTAAGACAGTAACATGCATATTAAGCAGAAGTCTTACATTAGTTGGAGGAAATTATCAAATGAATCTCCAAGGGAAAGGAGTTCCACAGCTCTACAACTGTAGCAACAACAAAACTATGTTCTTTCCTGTTCATACATGGCAGATAATTAAAGAGGGTCATTTTACTTGCTCTAAAGATATAATAGGACATAAATGAAAAAGTAGGAAAAAAGAAAAATGTAACTGAAGTTTAAAGAGCAGACATAAAAGAACAATGTGAAAACACAGGACAATATAAATATAGTCCCATGAAATAAGACTGCATAATAATTGGCAAAATCAATACCAAGCCACATCCCACCAGTAAAAGAACAAGCTATAAAAATTAAGTCATAAATGTCTGATGAAGCCTTCTATGTTAACTTGAAGGTGTGCATATTCAAATACCAATGGCCGGGACCATGGAAGTTGTAGGCCTTTTTCTGTTTAAACATGCATAGGACTGCGCCCTTAATCTATTTTGTAGCTCATTCTCTAAAGCCAATAGTGCAACAGATGTCTATACTAAAACTTCTAAAGATAGGAGTACAACATAAGGTAAATTTCACATGTTTAGTAGCAGGAATTGCAGCTGTCAGAAACAATGGCAATTCTGAACCTACACTAAAAATTTAACAGCCAAACTGCTAATCGATGGATCATGGTCAAGGGCAGATTCTTGTATTCATTTTAGAGCATTAATATGACAAGAGATGAGGTCATTGGGCAAATCTACACCAAAATTTAAATTGGTACAATAGGCATGCCCTTTCTCCAAGGAAACCTAGTAACTGTAGTTCTGTGAGAGAAGCTAGCAAAGATTGATGAGTATCCTCAGTAAAATACAACTTGCAGGATTCTTTGGGGGAAAGCCATAACAATTAAAATGGGATATAGACTCAATATAAATTTATAGTGTAAATGCCCTTTGTGTCAGTGTTTCAGCTGTTATATTTTCAGGGGGGTATCTGATGCAGGAGAGTGACCTCTCTATTTGCAGTCCCACCTAATAATGTAATGTCTGAATTGGCCCAGAATTATTCTGCTCTACTCTTGTTTGCATTAGTGGATTCAAATATGTTTTGCACGACAAAGTCTTAACATTTCAACAACTCTTATTACACTCAAGCTTAGGATTCTTCCCTTCTCCGGGGCTAAACTCATGAGTAGTTGTGCTAGTATGCACAAAGGTGACATGCACATTTACCTGTTGCTTTCTTGAACCCTATGGTCTGATTAGATCAGGGCATTATGCTTTTCTCATATGAAAGGTTGGGGGAAGGGTGCTGTCTGCAAATAAAAAGCAACATGTAATGAAAACCCATGAGACACATAATAGCTTACTGGCAGATGTTTCAAAAATTGTGTTGATTGTTGAAAACGTGTCTAGGTTTCCCTTCACCATTTAATTTCCTGGCAAAATGTTTAAACTCACTTTCAAACTGCGTGTCAACATAGCAGGCATCCTGTTGCAAATGATTTTATGGAAATACTGCGCTGGTTTTTTTTGCCAATTTTGTATAAATTAAACCAGGCAAAATGGAAATACTTCTGCTGGATAGGTGGGGACTGCACATGGTGCCTTTGTTTATCAAGAGAGTAAAAGTATAAAAATAGACATTAGAATATTGTGAACAACATGTCATTTGGACTCTCTGTACGGTGGAAAGAACATGAAGGGTGTGTCTAAAATAAGATCAATGGCTGCTTAAGAAAAACAACCTCATTTAGAGGTAAAATGGAAATTTTTCCCCAGCTTTGAACAAATGAGCTGGTATCCCTACTGGAGCTGGTATCCCCCCACCCAAAAACCTTTAAAGGTGGTTCAATAATTTGCTATATTCCTATTTATTATTCATTGTTCTAGTCAATTAGAAGGATAAAACATATTGTTCTGTTGCATATTTCGCCCTGGATTTCACATTTCATCTCGCATGAATCTTAAAGGATTATTTATTTGCTTCTCTAACCCTAAAAATGCAAAGGACCAAGTAGGTCCTTATAATTTATTATATGAATAACTTCACTGAGCCTTTCAATACATTTCAAGATCGCACCCTATCTCCACAATAAATATGGTTCCTTATATCTAGATACCTGGAAGACATGCAAATGTTGGGTGTTCCAATATACAGATCGGAGATTCTGTGAATTAAGATAGTGTTTTCAGATAATGTACCCAGTCTTCCCCCAATTTTGATCAATTATCAATTTGTTATCAGAGATGTTTCAACTACATGAATTCTCTTCTATATATATGAATTCAGATCTAGAAAAAAACCATCTTTCTCGCAGATTGCTCTTGCAGTATCAGGATACATAAAGATAATTGTGTTACTTGGGTTTTACATTATTAATCAAGATATATAAACAATTCATTATTGATCTCAGTACAGTGGGGCTGAATCCAGTCTCCTCTATATCAGAAGTGGGGAACCTGTAGCCCTCCAGAAGTTGTTGGACTACAACCCCCATCATCCCTTACCATTGGCCATGTTGGCTGGTGTCAATGGGAGCTGGAATCCAACAACATCTAGAAGGCCATTTCTTCCCCACTTCTGCAAGATGCATTGCACTAGGTGTGCGCAACCTTCCCACAAGCACAGCTCTCTGTGCACTGGAAGGCTGCTGACAGGGGTGACAAGTTGATAGTAGAGGATTCCTAAGTGCATAAGGTAGAGAGGAGATGCAGAAAGGGACTGCATTCTCCCTAAAGTGTGTTCCATTTCTAATTTTAATAATACTAATATATTGGACAATGGGTTGAGTTCGGACTTAGTCATCCTTAGAGTAAACCCACTGAAATCCACAGGAGAAGTTACTCATGACTAACTTGTCCCATTGATTTCAATGAGTCTACTCTAAGCATGACCAAGTGTGTATCCCAGCCAATGAGAAATGTATCAGTTCTCTACTTAAAAGTACCAGAAGCTACATACAGCAATAAAAACACAGAATCTATTATCAATAACCACACAAGAACAACCTAAAAGTCAGGAAAACCTCAAAAACAGAAAAACAGAACTATAAATATCAGCAAGCAGATGCATTTGCAAACAGAAACAACTTTAATCTGTGAAAAGAGTGCATTAAAGAATGCGTGCCAACACTAGGGAGATCCTACCTTCCACTCTAGTAGATCCAAGCACCCCTTGCTGCCTTTAAATTAAGTAGGAACAATGAGGAAATGCAGAAAGTAATTCCCAAATGCTTCAGCTGTCCAAAGCTTTAGCATCTTATGGGAGAAACAGAAAATGCATCATGAACTGCATCATGTTCAATTCAAGGCATAAATTCTTGAAGCAGGAAGACATAGGATTGTATCCAATGTTGTCTGTCTACCAAGAGAATGGACACTGCTGACGGAATGGATTCCCTGCACAAAGCCCTCCATGTACACCCCAAATCTACTCCCTCCAGAGTACATTGGAGGGGTGCACAGGAATGCAAAGAGGGAAGACAGGAAGGGGAAGTCCCATTGTGTGATCGGAAGTCTGCTTCTGTGACACTGGATAGAGTCCATAAGTCTAAAGCCAGATATGGGCAAATTTTAATAGCACTTTTACTTTTCATTAAAAATGTATTTTTTTATTCCAGGGCTTCGCATACATTCATTAAACATAGGTATTAAAATATTATTTAAATACTGAATTGGTTTTTTTAAAAAAACTATTCTTATGAATCTCAAAACCTTTTTCAATAGAGAAATCAGGCATAGTTATGCAGGATTAAAAGTATGCCACATATATCATAAATCCATACAGTTCCTTACTCAGTTATATTTTTATTCATCCTTTACATAAAAGCTAGTTATGAAATGGTCTTATAAAAACTGCATCACTGTAAAACCTTACACATCAACTGAAAATGGAGGAGGAAGCAAAAAGAAAGAAATATTAGCAGTTTGAATTCCCATTTATTTCATCATGTGGGGCTGCTTCAAATGTTTAGTCCCTGCCATGGTACAATCTTCACATGTGACTGTGCTACCTCTGATTTGTGTGTGGGGGGGTGGGGGCTTCAGTTTGAAACAACCTTCATTATCCAACCCATGATCCATACAAAAGGTTTAGCCTCCATGTAAGCTTTTCATGTAGGGGGCACTACTGACTGAGGTGGGGTGGGAGAGGGGTACTTCCAAACAGTGAACTTCTACCACAAGAACTCTCAGGTGGAAACAATGCAAGAGAGACATGTTGGGAACACGAGCTGGAAATAACCAGGTCAGGATTTCCCCATTGGGCAAATCATCCACAGAGAAGAAATGGGATTGATTTCTAACTCCTTAGCTCAGGCTTCCCCAACCTGGTGCCCTCCAGATATTTTGAACTACAACTTCCATTATCCCTGACCATTGCCTATGCTGGTTGTGGCTGATGAGAGCTGTAGTCCAAAACATCTGGAGGACGCCATATTGGGGAAGGCTGCTTTAGCTAAAGCTGCAAAGCAGCTGCAAGCATCTCAGTACCATGCCCCCATAGGTCTTAGATGAGCAGAAAAGAGTAATCAAACCAATGTACACTTTTACATTGCCCACAACAACTGGACTTTCAGTTAGAGTGCATCCTAACTAACAGCATTCGCCAGGAAATTCTTCAGAGTATATTCCTTATAGCTTAGGTGGGCTATTAAAAACATAGTAAGGTCTGTCTGATGTATCTCCTTGTAGACTTCACACCCGGAAAGCAGGAGAACTGTATGTGTGTTTTTAAGAGAGAGAGCAAGTATGGTTATATATTCTGAAGAATTCCCCATCTGATGCCTCATGAGTATGTGATTTCCCACAAGCATCATGTAGGTAGGATTACAAGTTCTAATTTTGTTTTTTATTTGATCACAAAACTATTCATAGAAGAATTTGTCTTCACTCTTCTTGGAATCAGAAATGTTTTTAGATTCCCACTTCTTTTTTCTTCTTTTTTGCTGTTGGAAAAGTGAACTGTGATCAAAACCACTACCAGGGAAAAACACATGACAAAACTGCTGATTTTGGAAAGGATCGCACTTGGAAAACCCATAAAGGTAAAAAATATCTGCTTAGATATGTTCCTCCCTTGTTTGTGACAAACAGCAGAGTGGAGAGAAGTCATAAGCATCTAACTCGTGATAATGAAGTGTGGGTGAAATTCATCAGCTGATTATTAAGACAACAAGCATGGCTTAATATTTAAGTCTTAAAGATAAAGGAGAAATCCGAATGGTTCTACAAAAAATCCCCAACAGCTCAAAAGCAATAAAAAATAAATAATTTCTATGCATAAAGCGCATTGCCACAAACAATATGGTAATATTGCCATTTTTATTAAATCCAGGTTTCTGGTGAACCAAACTATTTATTCAAGTGACAACCTTTGCAATGTAAATACCACAGGCAAATCCAGTCAAAATGTTTCTACATTAACCCAACATTTTCTTTTTCTTGATTGCCTTTTGGTATCACTAGTCTTAAGTGGGCTTAAAACCGCTTATTCTGGTTTAGTGTTATTGATGGAAAAAACGACCATGTAAGCAGCTTGCGGTCTCTCTACCTTAATATATTAATGCATTTGCAATATATTATACCACTTCTTGTTAAGGCCAGTGAGAAATTCTTATTTAAACAAAGCTATTGTTTGGCATGGTACTCCCAAACCTACCCATTCAAATTCCATGAACTACCTTCCCTACTCATAGAAGTGATCAGATGATGATGAGATGACAGCACTAGGTTTTGCTTTTCATTCCAGAAGTTCAGAAATGTTGTTGCCTTGGTTTCATTCAGTCTGATTCTCAGACATCCTTTTACCCATCAGGCCTTTTAAGTAGCAAGACTGCAACCAGCAAAGCATAAAAAGTAGGATGTAATCAGTGGCTGCTTTCCACATGATGGGCAACATTTACGATTGGCAGCACACAGTCTCATCTAAAGACAACTATGAATTGACCTTGACAATGAAAGGAAGTACAGAACACCATAGCTGATGTTCCACTCTAAATTTGGAACCACAGACCAGTCAGTCTGACATCAATCCCTGGGAAAATTCTGGAGCAGATAAAGCAATCCATCTGTAAAGGTAAAGGTAAAGGTGTCCCCAACCAGTCGTGTCTGACTCTAGGGTGCGGTGCTCATCCCCGTTTCTAAGCCGAAGAGCCAGCGCTGTCCGAAGACGCTTCCGTGGTCATGTGGCCGGCATGACTGAACACCAAGGTGCACGGAATGCTGTTACCTTTCCCGCTGAGGCGGTACCTATTTATCTACTTGCAATTTCTTGCTTTCGAACTGCTAGGTTGGCAGGAGCTGGGACTGAAGACGGGAGCTCACTCGGTCACGCAGCACTCAGGTCTCGAACTGCTGACCTGCCGTCCTTCCAGTCTGCAGTTCAGTGTCTTAACCACTAAGCCACCGCAGCCCTAATCCATCTGTAAGCACCTTGAAAACAATGCAGTGATTACTCAAAGCCAACATGGATTTGTCAAGAACAAATCCTGCCAGACGAATCTGATCTCATTTTTTGATCAAGTCACCTCCCTTGTGGACCGTGGGAATGCTGTAACCATAATATACCTCGACTTCAGCAAAGCTTTCGACAAAGTGCCCCATGATATCCTGATGAGCAAACGAGCTCAAAGTGGAGGGCTAGATGAAACAACGATCCGGTGGATCCACAGTTGGTTACAAAATCAGACTCAAAGAGTGCTTATCAATGGGACTGGGAAGAGGTAACGAGCGGGGTACCATGGGGCTCAGTCCTGGGCCCAGTGTTCTTCAACATTTTTATTAATGACTTGGAGGAGGAGGTGCAGGGAATGCTGATCAAATTTGCAGATGACACAAAATTGGGCAGGATAGCTAATACTTTGGAAGACAGAAACAAAATTCAAAGTGATCTTGATAGACTGGAGTGCTGGGCAGAAAACAAAAGAATGATATTTAATAGGGATAAATGCCAAGTTCTGCACCTAGGAAAAAGAAACCAAATGCACAGTTACAAGATGGGGGATACGTGGCTCAACAACACTACAAGCGAGAAGGATATTGGAATTATTGAAGATCACAAGCTGAATATGAGCCAACAATGTGATGTGGCTGCAAAAAAGGCAAATGCCATTTTGGGCTGCATTAATTGAAGCATAGCTTCCAAATTCCAGGAAGTACTAGTTCCCCTCTACTCAGCACTGGTTAGGCCTCATCTGGAGTATTGTGTCCAGTTCTGGGCACCACATTTTAAGAAGGATGCAGACAAACTGGAGAGGAAGGGGGGCAATCAGGGGACTGGAAACAAAGCCCTATGAAGAGAGACTGAAAGAACTGGGCATGTTTAGCCTTCAGAAGAGAAGGCTGAGGGGAGATATGATAGAGCTCTTCAAGGACTTGGAAGGCTGTCACAGAGAGGAAGGCCAGCATCTCTTCTCGATCATCCCAGAGTGCAGGACACGGAATAATGGACTCAAGTTACAGGAAGCCAGATTCCAGATGAACATCAGGAAAAACATCTTGACTGTTACAGCAATACGACAATGGAACCAATGACCTAGGGAGGTAGTGAGCTCTCCCACACTGGAGGCGTTCAAGACGAGGCTGGACAGCCATCTGTCAGGGATGCTCTGACTTGGATTCCTGCATTGAGCAGGGGGTTGGACTCGATGGCCTTGTAGGCCCCTTCCAACCCTACTATCCTATGATTCTATGATTTCATCACAACTTTATTGATTAGCTAAGAAAAGGAACAGTTTTGTGCTTCTGTGTTATATTGTGTTTTGGATGCATTCACACAAATGCAGCCATGTTGCTAAAGGATAATCCACTGTTACATGAAGTTCTAGTACTGCACAAGCCCTTACCCATTTTCTGTTCCACTATGTTCCCTCTAGACATCCCTGTGATTTGAAAGCTGATTTTTGTGTCTGGCTGTATCCAGTAACAAGGCTAGTTCAAATGTCTGATTCTGAAGCAGAAAACAGAGCAACCATTTCACACAACACTGGAACACAGTGGTGCAGCCATGGGATAATTACAGGGACAGGAGTGGAAGGGAGGGCTTTTGCAGGGAGAATCAGCAAAAAGAAATATTTGCAGGGGAGAATGAGCTAGATTCCAATTACATCATGCAAACCCCCAGAATGTTTCCTCCACAGGCAGACTTCCTCTAGTTTCAAAGTGTGGCTAAGAAAAAGTAAGAAAAAATATCCTGTGTGGAAGCATTTGCTGGGGAGATTTACCATTACAAGGCAAAGCACGTTTTGCTTTGTAATTTTTAGTGCTACCCCCAAATGGATGCAACTAGTATTCCGTAATCCAGAAAGAACCACCACCGCACACTATGAGACTTGATTTAATCAGCAGTTATTACAGTTGTGGAACCCTGCTAGGCTTGCTAACTGTTAGGGGTTTTGTTTAATTTTGACTCATAGCCCTTCTCATCCCTATCCTGGGGCTCAAAATAATAACAACAATAATAACAACAACAATGATGATGATGTTTAACAGTTCAATCCTATATATGTCTACTAGGAAATAAGTTCCACGGAGATGAATGGCGCTTACTCTCAAGTAAGTGGGTAGAGGATTGCAGCCTAAATCTTGCAGTACAATCATTGAGATAATTTAACTTAAAGCTGCAGTTGCTGCACTTTGTAAGGCAGCCCAGTTAAAACTAATAAGTTACTTTTAAAACTTGTTGTTCGAACAATAACAATGAAGAGGGGAAGGGCAACCCTCTAAAAAGTTGTTCTCTTCACTAACTTATGTAAGGTTTTTCGACACCAGAGGCACTTTTTCCCCTTTGGCTCAGCCACTTGTAATAAAATCTTGAAAATGTCAATTTCCAATTGAAAAAGTAGTGTTTCTTCCATTAACATCCAAACACTTTTCATAAGGAAAGAAGTATAGTCAACAGAAAGACTGTTACATATGAGCATGCTGTGGTGATATGTCATTATTGCACAAGGTAGTCAATTGAGGGTGAAATCCTATGCACGTTTAGACAGAAAGAAGTCCTACAACTCCCAGCATGCTGGGAGTTTTTTTTTCTGCCTGAACATGCATAGGATTCCACCCTAAGAATTTTAACATCTTTTCCCATTTAAGCATGTGCTACTCCAATCAAGTTATTTGATTTCTTTGTAACTCAGTTTATCATACTGCAATAAGGATGACTGACTTGCCTAAGATCATGTCCTGAACCAGACGTGGGAAACTTTTCTGAAGATCTAATGGTACTAGAATTGTTCTCAAGAGAACGATTAGTTTGGAAAGTTTTTCATGGCACGTTCATCTCCTTTCACAGTAATTTCACCACCTAAATTACGCCCACAAAGGAGGATGGTGAGGGGGAAATAAGCTTTGATCAGAACCTCACTGTAAATAGGCCTTTCAAAGTGAATAGCTCTACTTAAATTGTTTCAGCCTCAGCAGTTTGATTATTAACAATTCTGAATAGGCAGATTTCTAATCAGTTATTTTTAGGGTTGTCAGATTTTCAACCTGAAAACTTTGCCCCTTCAAAGCTCCCGATGTGGCCACCGAAGTGTGGGATGGGAACTAGGACTCGGCTGCCACTGCTGAGGGAGAAGAGGACCCACAACCTTACCAGCAGGCATCAGGAGACAGAAACTGAGGCAGAGGAGGCTGGGTCCACACCTGCTGAATGGCCTGCCTAGCCCTGAGCAGCCTGGTGAAGTTAGCGCTCTCCACCTGAGCAGATGAACCCAACCTCCAAGCCCACTACTCAGCACCCACTAGTAAAGACATGAGCATTCCCTCCCACTGCTCTGCAGTGATGTCTCAGTACTACCTTTCTCCCCACACTACACTAGTTGCATTGGTAGATTTAAAGGGGGTGGGGGAGTGTCCATTTTAGCAACTTGGCAACTCTGTTTGTTTGCTTGTGTACTTATGGCCTTTGCCAAATTTTAAAACAGAGGTGGGCAACTTGCGGACTCTAGTTATTTTGGCCTACAACTTCCATCATCCCTCACCACTGGCTATCCTGGCTAGGGCTGATGGGAGTTGTAGGTCAAAATATCTGCCCATCCTTGTTTTTTAAAAAAATACATAAAACACCTTAAAGTATATTTTAAAACTCCTCAGGGTTCTCAGTTTCAAACTTATGAAGCACAAACTCATGGACATGTTTTCTTTAAAGACACATTAAGAACTCAAGGCACTACTGACCCTGACCCAGAGCCACATGTGCAGGATGGAATCTGCATAAGGTTCAACGTAGCTGTCAGGGTGCCCCTGTTACCCACTGACTTCTCCAATAGCCAGAATCAACACTCAGACAAAAGGGCTGCTTTCCAAGGCTTTAATTCCATTTATCCTAATGAGGCATACAGATGCTAATTGCTAGAGACTCGGAGAACTGCAAAGGAACAGCCATCTAGGGGTTTCTAAGGGTCAGGCCGTCAGTTGATCTCCGTTTGGGGAAAACGCGGCAACTCTCTGAACTTAAGGAGTGGGAGGGGAAGATCTCCCCCTCTCCCGTGATGCTTCTGGGCGCAGCTGTTGATGTCGAGCCAATCGGGCTGAGCACCGAAGCTCGGCCCCTGCAATCTCTCGCTTGTGCCTGTGTCTGCACCTTGCGTCTAGAAGCTCAGGTTGTCCCTCCCTTTCCACGCCTGGTTCACTGTCGCTCCCAGGGATGTGAGCGGGGGGGGGGGCTCCCCCTCCAGCTGCGCCTCTGAAGTCTGAGAGAGTTCCTTTCCCACGAATTGTATCTCCTCCTCAGAATCAGAGCTGCTTTGGGACTCTGGGCTCAGCTACAACCCTGACAGTAGCCCACTCTTCACTCCCACAGTGACCTTGAGGCAGGTGTTTATAGTGTTAGCAGACTGCAACATGCCTTCCCCTTACTTAGAATGGGAAGGTTATGGTGCTCCCATGGTAAGATGCAGAGGGCCTGTTCTCCCCATAGTCCTGGTCTGCAGACTACACTCTCTGAGGAAGTGTATGTAACCTGTGCATATGCAGCCCAAGGAATAGTGGGACTGCCCTGTGGAAGTGAGGGACCACCCACTGTATATAATGGCCAGACATGTTGTGCAGTACTACTGCTGTCTGCAACCAGCTGAGATGCTGAGGATGGAGGAGTTAAAAGGGCGCCATGATCCCCTCCCAAATGACGCAAAGGGGTGGACCATGCCCTCAGTCTTTTTGTAATTCATTGGGATACAACAGCAAGTATCCCTAGTGATAAAAAGGCAGGTTATTTGTCAGCAATGATATAATTTTTCCCTTCTGATGACCACAGCCTGATTCTATGCATATTTACCCAGAAAGAAGCTCCACAGAGTTCAACAGAACTCACTCACAAATAAGAGAGGCACCAAGTCTTGTATCATTCAGGAGACAATTTAAAAACTAATTTGTTACTCAAGCTTTTTATATTATTTAGTTTTACAATTTTATCATCTTACTGCTGCTACTTTGAATTTTACTTGTATTTTGTTTGTTGACTTCCGCTCCACTTTTCAGTTTTAGAACATCTTATTTATTCTGTTGCCTTGTACTGCTATTGTTGTCATTTTCTTCTTTTGTACATCACTTTCAATATTTCTTAATAGAAAATCAGATGATAAATGTTATAAACAAACAAAAGATTGCAGCCCTACATTAATTTTAGCTACTAAACAGGCAAATTATACTAAATCCCACCACGTTCAGGGGAAGGCAGGGATTGCTACCAAGTAACTGTGCAATTAATTTTGGCTATGTTGCAATCATGCTGTATTATTTTAGCAAGTAACAGACATTCCTATAAGCAACATTTAAAGTCTATATGATTACATTTGCACAGAGACTTTGTTTTATGGTTCTAGGTGTTTTACATGTTTCAAGAAGATTTAAGTGCTATCATGTAATTCCAGCTACTAATGTCATCACATTTTTAGTTTGTTTCAAAATTAGTGAGGAGTGCAAGAATTCTATTATTTCATATATACACTAAAGCACAGATGTCAGTCAAATAATGTGATTTGTGTCACAGGGCACATCTGCACTTCAGATGTAAACTGGTTTGCACACGGGATAGTTTTTGGAAGGTACTGAGAATTCATTATTTATCTGAAGCTCTTTAATTTAACTTCTATTTTCACTATTTCGAGAATTATAATAAAGAGTTTTAAACAATTTTAAAATGTGTTGTGCAGACAAGCCCACAGTCTTTTATAGTTCAACAGAACTCACTCATGAATAAGTTTAATGTGTGCAACTTCACCTCTGAACCTGTCCTATGTGTCATGTCTTTGTTAATCTACTCAGCTAGTGTACTTACTTGCTTAGTCAATACTGCCACATTCCCAAATGGGCTAGACCAGTGGTGGGGAGAAGGTAGATCTCCAGATATTTTTGGACTTCAACTCCCAGAAGACCCTGTAATATGGCCAATGGTCAGGAATACTGGGAGTTGAAGTCCAAACCATCTGGAGATCTGCTTTCTGCCTAACCCTGGCCTAGACTAGATATGAGCTGAAACCGGTACTTCAAATATAACAAATTATGGGACTTCCATCTAGAGATGTGTGTGCTATCTATATGCTACTACATGCATCTTACTGTACATATCTAGCCTCCCAAACTTTTGTTTGTTTTTAATGAACTGTTCTTAGTAATGAAGTTGTCTCAAACGATGGGGTGGACGCAAAATAAGTTAGTCATGACAAGTCCCACCAATTGTAATGGGAACTAAGTGCAACTAACTTAGTCTGAATCTATCCCTAGGTGTGTACCAAATTTCAACTTGCTACTTGTTATGGAAGTACCTTAATGGTTTTTACTCTTTTGTGAGTCTGTCAGTCTGTGAGTGAGGCTCATGCATGTTGAGAAAAGGCTATAGCTCAGTGGCCTGGTTCACATGATCACAGAAGAGGAAATAAACCACAGTGGCTTATTTCCCGCTCTGCGTATACCTGTCACATGCTGGGGGATTAGCATAATTACCCTCAGCAGCATGGCTTTTCATGTCATATGAACCCAGCGAGGCTGGCTTGCTGCAACAAGCCATCCTCGACAGGTTCACACATGACAAGGTATGCTGCTGAGAGTAATTATGTTAATCCTCCCAGGACGTGACAGGCACACAGGGAGGGGGAAATAAGCCACCATGGCTTATTTCCCCCTCTGTGATCATGCAAATCCGGTCAATGGTAAAGCATCTGCTTTGCATGCAAAACATCTCTGGTTCAATCCCCAGCACCTCCAGGTAGGGCTGGGAAAGACTCCTGTCTGAATCTCTGGAAAACCTTCTGCAAATTAGTGTTGATAATACAGGGCCAGATGAACCAATGGTCTAACGAAGTGAAATTCAACTGCTTAAGTTTCTATATAAGTGATATATTTAATATGCGTCCAAAAGGAATACAATTAAATTGAAAATAGAGTGGATTGGTAATGCTAATGGCAGTACTAACCCCAACAACAGCGTTAACTCAAATGGAAAGCAAGAATTCCTTCATGGGGGCACTTGGAAAAGTTGTCAAGCTGTGGGCACTTTCAAGAGCCAATTTTTTTTTTAAAAAAAACAGATTATTAATGAAATCAAACAGCCAAAACACAATAAAATCTCTAACCCATTACCAGCATTTTCACTTGCCAAGTATTTGCAGATACTATTTCTGCTGCGGAGCAGAAGATGTATAACACTCCACACCTCTATCCATCGTACTGCTATACATGGAGTGAAAAACACCATCCCAGAACTACCCTGAGAAATAAATGTGTGCTGGGTTGCCAACAAGCTCAACTCCTTTCTCATGGTTATGGTATTTGTTACTGGTCACAGACCACTAGAACCAGCATTTGCTGCATGGAGATAACAGGTGAAGCATAAACTTTATTTTCCAGTTTGTGTGAGAAAAGAAGATGTATAACAGCTCAGTTCATAGCTCACAAACAACATCAAAAGTTGTTTTACTGCTCACATTTAGAGTCTGATTGGTAAATTTGGGGTTGCATTGTTGCCCCAAGTAACAGACATCTTATACCTGCCCTGGCTGCTTACTCCTTACCCAAGCTCCTCTTTACTCTCATGTTATTAAATTATTTACCCGAGTACAAGTATTTGCTTTGAGAAGCTGCTTGCATCAAGCTGGGAGTTATTATTTTGTAAGAGCATGCATCCCCTGTCCCCATTGCAAACAAAACCCTTCTTGTATGACAAAGGTTCATTGTCTGGTCAAATAAGTCAGTTTGAACCCACTATTTACATGTAATTTCCAACTATTGGGGTGAAGTCAACACAAACTTACAAACACGCATGCACACGCGCGTGCGCGCACACACACACACACCCTTTGCCTGCTTTCTTTATGCCTTCTGAAATAAAACCTCAGGCCTGATTCTCCTCTGCTATGTGCCACTGTTACAATTCTAGTTATCCTTGATGCAGTTATCCTTTATTTATACCACTGTGTGGGAGCTGAAAGTATGGCTTACAAGTTTAACATTCCATGGATCTTATCCAATGCCCACTGAAAGCTGAAAGGTTCCCATCAAGTTCAATAAACTATGAATCACAGTCCATGTGGAAAAGGTGCAATTAGATAACCTTACTTACTAAACCTTTAAACTTCATGTATTCCATCTTTGAAACAAATTCCGAACATATCATGCAACAAAGATTATTTTCTTTAATCACTAAAATGCTTTCAACCATATTGCAAGATTGCTGAATCTCAGGTACAGGGATCAGACTAAGGGCCCCATCGTATGCATGTTTAGACAGAAAAAAAACCCTACAATTCCCAACATCCCTCCAGCTACTGGCTAAGGCATGCTGGGAATTGAAGGACTTTTTTTCTGTCTAAACATGCATAGGCTTGCACCCTAACAGCGTTCTGAAAAGACAGAAATTTCTAATCCCATGGGTCCCACACATTCTGTGTGTGAGTGCGAGTGATTATCTAGCTACAATCTAAGATGGGAAAAAGGAGAGAGGAAAAAATGGATGTTACAGCTGTGATTTCTGAAAAGCTTATGGTACTCTGTGACATTTAGGAGACTAGAGCTGCGTCAGTGACTAGAAAGCACAACAGAAAGTGGAAGAGCACATTAGGCAATCAGTCAACTGGAACAAAAGAGAACTAAAGTTTAGTAACAGCAGAACAGAAGTGTGCAAAAACAGGCCAAACATAACGTCAGCAGGATCAGCATATGATTCTAAAAGGCGCTCTTTTTTCCATCACGGAGCCTTCTCTCCCCTGCCCTTCCTCACAAACACACACATACTCTGAGCATGATCATCAACATTATAAAAATGCATGTTTGTTAAAAAGCATAATTCTCTTTGATTTGAATAAGGCAAAAACATGCAGTATGCCTCACCTTGGCAGGTTACAGGGATCAGTGCATGATATCATAACTGAATGCACCAGAGTTACAGTATTGTCTGAAGAACAAAACATTCACACCACTTATTGTTCTCCATATAGCAAGGCTCTGAAGATTTTCACATGTATTAAACTAAAGTAGAGACTAAAGACTTTCATAGATTTCACAAAGCCCCAGGACAGAAAGGGTAAACTGATCATTTAGTCTTGCCTCCTGTGTACTCTTAGGCTGACCCTAGGATCTCTTCCCTACCTCCTCTATCATACAAACCCGACACAAAGTTCTACATCCTGTAGGTTTATCAGTATCTCAGAGTTCCTTGAATAGCAAGGCTTATTTTAGGGAGATATACTTATGTGGATAACTTTTCCAGAAATGTTCAGTTCTACATTAGATGGAAGTGTGCGAATACTTATGGTAACAGAGGCCTCCTGTGGGCAAAACAGACTTGGCTCTGCTGGCTCTTTAAAGAGAATTCAGAAGCATTTTGGAATTTTTTTGCAGTCAATCTAGGAAAACATAAGTCCAGGAAGATTCTGGGTAACCCAAGATCATGCAGTAAAAAGCCTCATGTACATATACTAGTTATTAAAAATAAACATGGTCTGGTGCACATCTGATCTCCCCACTTCCTTGTGCTATGCATGTGACTAGAACTTCTACATTTTATTAGAGACCATCAGTGGCTTCCACCTGAAGCAAAGCTGCACCACAGATTACAGCTGAGAATCAAAATGATAGTAGGTTTGGCAATCTGTCGTTTTATCTTATCAAAGATAGCAGTACAAAATCAGGGAGAATACATTTATACATGAGCTAAGACCATTTTTCATGAGGCATTTATTCACTTGCAGAGCTTGATGCCGCCAGTGAGATGACACAAGGTCCACTAAACTGGAATATCTGGTCCTTGAAGCTCACCTGCTGGAAAATGCTTCCGCTTGTAATTTTGCATACCAGAGCATGAATCCTGACTCTTTTGCTGTGTTACCATAGGGCAAGTTGGAAAAGCACTTTGCTTGATGCTAACACACACTCACCTTCAGATATAATTTCAAATTCACTACGTAAAACCAACTTATTGTCATAATAAATATTACTTAATCAACAGAGTTGAAATGTTACGTTGTGAGATATTCAAATTAATAATCTACAAATCGCTGCAACAAACATATGTACTCAAGACTTATTTTTTTAGTGTTTAAAGTCTTTTCTCCCTGTCTCATATTCTGATCCTATGGATCAGCTGGCATCAGGAACCTTGGGCCAGCAAGGAATAACTTCTTCTTTGGCCCATATATGGATCATGAAGCCCCTAAGGGGGCCTAGGGGGAGCATGATAGCTTCCCACCAGTTTGAAATTTGTTTTGTGTGTCAAAATCACAAAGATACCAACTCCTAGTAACTGAGCAGGAATTTGGCCTGGGTCTCCCATATCCAAGCAGTTAAGTAACCATTCCTTTCCCCCATCTTGTATCTTTCAACATATGTATAGAAACAGGGAGAAAATGGCTGAAGACATGAGACTTGGAGCTAGTTCACACACGAACATTCATAAACTAATGTGAACCTGTGATGGCCCATTCACACATCCCCTCTTATCAGCTCAAACACAATGCTTTTCCATTGTATCAACTTACACGTTCAGCTGCAGGACAGCAATCAAGTGATATACATGCATGTGTGAATCAGACCTTGGTAAGACTGAATCCATCAGATATTAATCTGGCCTACTCATCAACAGCTTTCCAAAGAGTTTGCCAGCTGCCAAACACACACAACAGGGCACAGAAATGAACAACCAGGTGTGCATAACAAGCACAGGGTTTGGACCTATTTTCCCACAAACCTCAGCTCCCCAAAACTATGAACATTTAGGTGCTGTCTAAAACAGCTTTTGCAACTGTGGACAGACAGCATCTCTACACCAGCCTAAAATCCCGCATTTAAAACGGGGCTTTCTGCTTCTGTTTTAAATGCAGCATCACAACGGACTCCCTTAACATGTGCATCCTTTCCCCCCCTCCCCTTTCCCCCTCCTTCTCCCCCATATTTGAGTCTTCCATATGTTTGATTGATCTAGCCCCTCTTCTTGCGGCTTTTCCTTTTTCACGGAGGGAACTCAAGTGGCACACAAGCGCAGTAATTTGCTACCTCATTATCTCTGATCTATTTAAAAATGGAATAAAGGTCATTTAGTGCAAGAGACAACCTGGAGTTTAATAATGTCATCTAGAGGGCCTGCAAACTTCCGTGAGTGAGCAATCTCAATAGCAGGATAAAAGCTCCATGTGAAGAAGCCCAGAGACTGGAGGAGATGTCCAAAATAACAAGGTGAGAAGACTTATCTCTTCTCACCTTGAAGACCCTTGAAGACGGTTCAGAAGCTGCAGCTGGTACAGAACGCGGCGGCTCGCCTGATTAAAGGCAGCCGCCGGCGAGATCACATCACTCCAGTGCTGAAGGAGTTGCACTGGTTACCAGTTGTTTTCCGGGCCAAATTCAAGGTGTTGGTTTTGACCTTTAAAACCCTATATGGTTCCGGCCCAGCCTATCTTAAGGAGCGCCTCCAACAACACCAGACAGGCCGCTTAACAAGATCAGCCTCGGATGGACTTCTCTCTGTCCCATCAGCCAGGACAGCTAGACTGGTGGGGACGAGGGAGAGGGCCTTTTCTGTGGTGGCCCCCACTCTGTGGAACTTCCTCCCTAGGGAACTCCGTCATGCCCCCTCTTTAATGAGCTTCCGTCGTGCATTAAAAACGTGGCTGTTCAGGCAGGCATTTGGGGTGGGTTAGGGTATTAAAAAAAAAAATTTATGGTAGAATTTTATTGTTTTAAATTGTTTTATGGTATGTTGTACATCACCCAGAGTGGCTGGGTGACCAGCCAGATGGGCGATTAATAAATTTAATAAAAAAATAAAAATATCTACACTATAATGTTAAAGTGGTTTAGCAGTCGCTCTTTCTTCCCAGAAACCTTGAGAACTGTAGGTACACCGTAGCAGCTAGGGATCTTTAATTTCTTTTTTTTATAAAAAATCTCAGCACTATCACCAAACTACAAATCCCAGGATGCTTTCTGGGGGAAGCCTTCACCGAAACTTGTAAAGCTCCAATACAACTTTGCAAATGTAGTATGACATGCAACAAAATATTGCAACGCAAAATGCTTTTGTTTGGAGTTCCAGGTACTTTATTCACCTCCTGTTTTTCATTTCTACCCCCCACCCAATAGCTAGTCAGCATTCCATAGCCCCTCATTAAGCTGTGTGTGTGTGTGGGGGGGGGTCCTCTGAGGATTTTTTCTAAAGACTCTTTGTATTTCTGCAAACTTAAGAGTTCTCCTAAGCCTGCCAATTCCTCCCTCTTTTGCATAGGTGGTGGCACTTTGGCTACATAACAACTGACGCTTGGAGAATTAGTACATAAAAGTAGGTCCTGTAACAAATGTTGCAGTGTGAAATGTTCCCTGTTCAGGATTCCAGCCACTTCATTCTATCCCAGCATGTCAACTGCAAAAGTTAAGCACCACTCTGTGGCCACTGAGCACATTCAATTCTCATTCAGCTGTTTTGGGGTGTCGTCGTCCCCCACACATACATTTTAGGTTTTCTTGCACTTCTGCAAACCTTGGGGTTTAGGCTATGTAAGCAATGGCACTTACAGCTAAACATCAAAAACAAAGGGAATGATGATGCAACTCCAGCTAAAGCCAATAAAAATAACCACTTCACAGTGTAATCCTATGCATGTTTTCTGAGAAGAAAGTCCCACTGTGTTCAATGGGGCTAGGAAGTGTGGTTTAGGATTGCAACCTAAGTAAAGAACTATTCAGTGGGCCCGTGTGTGCCACTATATTAATCCCTTCCAGTCAAGAAACATTTAAGGTCTATGATGAAGGAAAAACCAAGTTTTCTTCAACTGACCAGGTATTAGTGCAAACTTGTCATAAAATGCTTAAATGCATTTCTGTGTTGGGTTTTAATTTCTCTCTGGAACACCTCAAACACGCAAAATAAGAGCCACCTACTGGACTACGAAGGGCCACATCCTGAGCACTGCTAATGTGAAATCTACTCAGTACCTTCACACTTGACTTGTCACAGAATCCATTTTCCAAGAAAAATACAAGTTTTTCCCAAAGGTAATCACTTTCCATATCTCCTGAAGTCAGGCTCCTAACTCATAAATGGCTGCTCTGCTTTCATCACTTCTAAAGAAAAACATTCTCCGGGGGGAGAAGAAGGAGAGTACTAGACACTGGAAATTAAAATCAAACATCCAATTAAGAAATGTTTATCAAAGGCAGGAAAACCTACATACTAATGTCTTGCAAAGATGCCTAGTCCATATTAAGTTTCCACTGTGATTAATATCTTGTTTGCAAGAGCAATACTGTGGTATTTTAAATTGGCATGCAAATCATTTGCGTTCTCCTGTGCCACCCAGAAAGCAAGTCATGTGTTTCTCTTTCCTCTGGTGAATAATAGTTGGTTTGGGGTAGAAGGAAGAATAAAGAGAAATAATGAAGTGCAGGAGAAAAACATTTCCAAAAATTAGGGTGAAGGCATGATAAGTATAGTAATTCTGCATATCTGTAATTTAAAAGATGCTTCTTATTCTAGCCTTGTATCATATAATGAAAATCTGTTAGTTCAAAATAAGGTTGAAGACTAAGGCTTGGTTCAGACAAGCATGGGTATCACTTAATTACTATGCATCTGATGCCTGGCAGATGAATGTGTGAACTTGGAGAATTGTGTTCTAGGTGATGTGAGGAGAGTTCTATCTGCAATGATCTACTCACACGTACAAGTCATCATTTGATGTTGCAGTGCTGAAATACACATGCAAACCAGCCCTGAGCTCTTCTGAAAAGTGGTCAGCATCACAAAGCATATATTGCAGACCACAGACAGGTAACACAGGACCAAGAGGTTACATAGCCCAACAGTCACTTTTGATAGATATTGTTATTCATAATACTAAGCAATGAAGATTGTAGCTCTTTGCAATTCATATTCTGATCCTCAATATTTTCACCAGTTTTTTTCTGCCTGCAAACACATGTGAGGTCTTTACAGAATCTTCATCCCATTATGGACTGGAGCAACTGCCCATCTGCTTTGTCCTAAGCGCCACTGGAGGCGCCAGACTTTGGATCAAATTGCCAGTGTTTTAATAGTATATACTTGGTATTAAAAAAAAGTGGCGCATATATTATCAACAGTAGTTTGAAGAGCATATGCGGATCTGATCCAAAAGAAAAACCTGACAGGAGTCAAAATGTTTTTTCTGGTTGTACCTTGGGGTGAAGGTAGGGTTGGTGTGAGTAATATGAAAACTTGCTATTCTCTAGAGATACAGATGGCCCAATAAAAGATGTTACTGGAATTTTTTTTACTTTCTAGTCTATATTTTAATTATCTAACTAATTTCTTTTTCTGAATATACTTAATAGGAGACAATCCCAGAGCTCATATATTTCTCTCAACAAGAGAAGTTGGGGATATATAATTAGTTTTAGCACCGCTATTCATAAAAAGATATGGAATCGCCTTAAGAAGGGGGTGGGTCACAACCCAAGTAAGCCCACCTTTAAACACTAAAGTTACCCCTCCCTTCCCCAGTGTTTCTAGTTCTACTTTGTTTTCAATACCATTGTTTTTACCATGGAGACATTCCACCAGTGAATGTAAACCTACCAGTTGGGAATGACTAGCTTAATATAATAAAACAAGAAGATGAGATGTTCCAGTTAATAAAATAACAACGCTGTGTACAGAGACGTTTGTTCAAAACAGAAAAGAATTAGATTACATTGTTATAGACAGGAAAAGGTAACACTATCTGCGTACGGTGAGATTCATCCTTCCTGAACACTTCCACTTTCCCTGCCATCACTGACTGCTCTATGTAGAATTCAACTGTTCTTAGAACTACGGTAGATCACAACAAACGTCATACACTTTCTAAGAATTAGTAAAAGAAAATGTATCTGCAGATTTCCTATTTGGGGCTCATCTCCTATTTTTCCCTCAAACAACTCTAGAGTATCTTTAAATAAGATAGTTTTAAAAAGAAATTAAAAACTTATTTAATTATCTTTGCTGCTATAAAACATGATGCATATACTGTTTTCTTTTCTTTGTAAAAACTTTGCCCATCAATACGAACCTCACCTGCTTAACATGGTCAGGCACTGTACAAAGGCACACATACAGAACTTCAGTTATACAAGTAGTGTAAGGAGCATCCCAAACATATGAACAAAGAATTTCAGCAACAATGGAAGTGTTGTCAAGCGTACCTGCAAGGGTTATGGGACATGCACACAAAGGATTGCTTCCAGATTTACGCTGGATCAACTGCGTTGGTTGACGTGGACTTCCCTAGCTACTTCCCACAACAGGCCCTCCAGCCCCCTGGAAAATACCACACAGAGAGCCAGCCAGGAGACCCTGCTGAATGGGGTGAGATATGGTGTGGGGGGAATCCCCAAAAATCGGGTTGAGGGACCTTCTGTGAGCAGAGCCCTTCCTCTCATGGAAGGCAGATCCAGATCCAACCCAACATTTGTGCAGGTAGGAGTCCGAAACAACCAAGGTTTGGATAATGAGCATTTAACTATGTTATATAGTGACAATCTGCTTTCAATATTTTTTTTCCTTTGCTTCTTCAGGCTCATTCAAGAAATAGTCCACACATGATGTGAATTAGCTGCTGCATCATTAGTTTTCCTCTCTCATGCTTCTAAACTGTGACCTCATTTTACCAGCAAATTTCACACAACCTATGAAGGACATCAGTGATTAAAGCTTGAATGAAACAAGAAAGGGAGTTCTCACTGTAACTTACATGGCTCAACACGGCCATCAGCAGACCAGAAGGACTTAGTGACATCACCACTGAAACAACTCACTTTTAACATCTACCTTGACATAGTATGGCCACTGATGTTCATTCCAAGTTTGCTGAACTGGCAAAAGAGTTATGTAGTATGTGTCCTCTTTCACTGCAGGTGTGAAATTATTGTGAATAGTATAAAGAGGTCAGTGGTGTGAGAAGCAGCCACAGTGACCATCGTTTATGGTAACTGGTTATCACATTTTGTCTGGAATAAGCAAACTGCCTAAGACAATTATGCACAGAATAACTGGAGCCATTGCCCTGTAACAGTGACACCCACTGGGAAAAGCTAGCCACTCAAGCCACATTTGACCCCACTGCAAATATATCAGCACAGTGTAATCTTAAAATAATGACATTAGTGTATTTGAGAAAGGAAAGACAGACAGACAACACAACTGGCCACATACCCAGCCTCCGTTGTCCTGGATCCAGTTGTGCAGGTGTCTATTCAGGTACTCGGTCATCCACACAGCAATACTGTCCACAAGGGGTGACATTTCCCGACTGACACTCTCCACACTCAGCATGCCACCAAATTCAAAGAATGCCACAATCCTCCCCCAATTGACCCCATCTCGGAACAGCTCTTCCACGACTGCCACAAAACGACTTCTGGCAGTGACTGGGGTCAAGTGCAACTGGCCAGACATCTGAGCAAAGTCCCTCCGGTAACGCCGTGAAAATTCATCTCCAGCTTGGCGTAAAGTTGAGTGGACAACCTGTGGAACTGGGTGTAGTTCATCAGCAGGAGCAATGTTACTAACAGCAGCAGAGCCAGGGAGCTCAGAAGGCAGGGACGCCAGCCCAGCAAGGACAGGGAAGGTCCCAGCAGCAGCAGCAGCAGGAAGGTTTTCTCTGTCTCCACTGGCAACCCAGTCATATCCTTTCTGTGACAGCTTGTAATGGATGTACCTCAACACTATCTCCCTGTTATCGTAACCTCTTATCCCAGGATGAGCCATCATTTGTAACGAGGAGGGGGACAGAGAAAAAAAGGAAAGCAGAAGCAGGTGAAATGTCCCCCCCCAGGACCCCAAAAATAAAA
This sequence comes from Heloderma suspectum, assembly GCF_057233095.1. Lineage (NCBI taxonomy): Eukaryota > Metazoa > Chordata > Lepidosauria > Squamata > Helodermatidae > Heloderma > Heloderma suspectum. The sequence goes on along the minus strand of NC_139461.1, from coordinate 116,662,996 downwards.
CAGCCAGTAATAAGTGCCCGTGTTTATATATGATCCAGTTGTTTTATTCTATGCAGTTCCATTTGTTGAGGTGTGGGGGAGTCCTTGGGGTCTCAAAGGTATTTCCGTCTTCCCAGCGTTTCTTCCTCAGTGTGTGATACACGATGCAAACCGGATTTAAAATGCAGCCAATACTGTATTCCAAATGTAATATTGATTATAACATTTATTTTCAGAAACCTTCCCTCCTCTGTGTTGAAATACATCTAAAATAAGAAAATCAGATACTTATTCAAAATCAGGTGCATTCCCCCACCCCCTCTCCTACATGCTGTACTAGGATAAGAATGAAGAAGCTGCTGTGCACACATTCCAAAACCCCGACATTAAAAATGATTTACTAAGCAGAGCAGCCTCCAATGCAAATTCATGCAAAGCACGTTCAACTAAAAACTCTCAGCTGGTTTTCTTTTTTCTTTTTAATAAAGAAAAGTTACGCAAAGTAAATTTCCTGTGGAAAATACTTACTTGAATTAGAAATGTGCTTTTCTGTCAAGTTTCCTTAAAGGAAAAAATAAAAATTAAACATCACAGGTCTTCTAAAAGATTAAATGCAAATGTTTGTTTGATGATTCCAAAAAAGAAAGCTGGGAGGGAAAACAGGCTCTAGATATTGTTGAATTGCTATGATTTCCAAAAAATATTTCCTAGGCTTCTGTTTGAATGACATTTCCAAGGATATGTCAAAACTCAGAAATCCTGCCTCTGAACTTCAAGAAAGAGAACCCGAAAAGAGAGACGGGGGGGGGGGGATCTGAAAAGCATCACAGAAATTCGTATTTAAATCCAGGCTCTTTAATTAGTGCTATGCTCCAGTGCAATAGATTTCAAAATGAACATAGTTTCATTCAGACACGGATCTTGAGCGCAATATCCACCATATATATATATTCCCCCCCCCCCCAAATCTGGAATGATTCCCAACCAACACCCCCTTCACTATTCAACTCCAGGGGATTAAAAAAAAATCCACAGCCCCCCCCCCCAGCTTTCTTTTTTTGATTTTGAAAAAAGGTAGATACCCCACGAGGCACAGGAGGCTGGGGGAAGCGGGGCGTGTCTGAGGTATTAACTGATCCTGGCCATCCCCCACCCTCCTTCCCCAGTGCCCTTGCTACCCCGGGCAGCCGCGCAAAGCTTCCCAGTCACGAGGCGCCTCCTCCTTCTTCAGCGAGGGCTGCAGATTGGATGCGCCGCGTCCGGCGCGGCGGCGGCTGTTGGGGAGGTCCCGGGGGCAGGCGAAGCATACTCAACGCAGCAGCAGCAAAAGGGGGAGGAGACAGAGGAGGGGAGCTTCTAACACTTCGCGCTCCGCAAATGGGCAGCTTCATTCTAGCCCCACCTCATTGTTCATTCAAGAAACGGGGGAAAGAGAGGGGAGGGGGAAACACCCGTTTCTCCATAGCCGCCGCCGCCGGTGAGGCTTCCCATGGCTGTTTGGTGCAGCCTCTTCCGAGCTGCGTCCTGCCCGCATGCAGTTGTCCCCCGCGCGAGCTTTCCAGGCCTCGAGACGCCGCTGGGCGAAAGTGGGTGGGTGGTCCACGGTGGGAGGGTTGGGCTGGGAAAGAGGCGGCAAACCGGCTTTTCTCATTTATACACGCACGCACACCTCTGATAAAGTGGGCAATATCCACGGAAGCTTATGCACGTGTTGGTCTTTAAGGTGCACCAAGACTATTTTTCCTGCAACACACTGAATTCGGCTCCCCCCCCCCCGAATCTCTCTGTTTACACCGGCTGCTTTTTATTCTTTTTCTGACACCGCCCCCCTTTTGTTTCTGGTTTCGTGGGTCGACTTTGAAGCTATTATGGATTGCTCCTTGGGGTCGCTGGGGGACAGGAATATAAATACCTCGAGAAATTCTCGAGCACTTTTGATTTAGACAAGCGCATTTCAGCTAGCCCAGTGTCTACTCCGGGATGTCACAGACGCGGAGATACAGACAGGAAACTGAGGCCGAGAAATCGGGGGTCGTGGGGACGCACTTGTCCAAGACCACCTGGTCAGTCCTTGCGTACGGTGGAACTAAAAAAACCAGTTCCAACTCGGTAAAAACCGTTGTATCCCACGGGTAAAAGTGATTTTTTGGGGAAAAGCAGAATGATGCAGGTTTTCCCCTGGGGAGTTTCCTTAAACGGGGGGGGGGACTTATAATTTGGTTTAAGAAACGTGCTGTGCCCGGCTCCAGTCCCAAAAAGAAAAGAAAAAAGATGCTCACACATTTTTCTTTTAAAGTCCACACACAACTCTTCTGCCCGACGATACCTTTCTTGCGAGTTTGAAGCCCGCAAACGTTTGCGCCCGGAGCAGCAGACCCGGTTTTTAAACAAACACCGTCAGCCGCGAAGCGACACGACTATTTGGCCTGATGATTAGTCGCTTCTGAAAAGTGAGGCGAGGGCTGGTTTCGGTAATTTGGTAAAAAAAAATAATAAAAAAAAATTCCTTCCCCGCACCCCGTCGCACACGCCTAGAGCCGAGTTGGGGTTTTCCCCTCCCCAACACTGATGGCAATTAAAATGCTGCCCAAAGAAAATGTCAATACATAATCGAAAGTAAAGGACATTTTCCCCGCAGAGGGGGTGGGGAAGTTCGCAGTTCTCCTGAAGCTGCGTGCTTGAAAAGGAGTTCCCAGTTGTGGGGACTGACCCATTCTGGCGGCAAACCCCATCGATATCAATAGGGTGCCCCCTGGCTTCCCGCTTGGGTGGCTCCGCCAGGCCTGTTGATCAGTGTTCCCGCCCTCCATTCGGAGGAGCATTTATTCCCGCCTTTTTCTAGAAAGCGCCACTCCTGGACTCTTGAGAGGCGGCTGCGGTCTTGTCCTCTTCTTCAACCGGCAGGAAAGGCCAGGCTGTCTTGTCTTGTTTCGGCCAGTGGGTGCAGTTAGGATTGGACCTTGGGGCCAAAGTCTACGCCCCACAGCCCTGCGGGGAGGGGGGAGCAAATGGCCACCCAGACAGTGGCAGTTGAGAGCTGCGGAAGCAAACTCCATTTTATTCCTGTAGTCACGATGGTGCTGATTTAAGTGAGTTTAAAATGCAAAATTGCACATGCTCAGATTATTATTATTTAATCATAGTTGGCAAACAGCCTCTGTCAGAAATGTAGGTGCACTTGTAATGCATGGAGTGAAAATGGGGGTGCGTGGGGTGGGAGAGAAATGTTAGCGGTGTTTTTCACAACCGAAGTAATACACAGGGATATCTAAAGAGGCCCCCATAAGACCATTAAGGGTGCAATCCTATGCATGTTTAGGCAGAAAAACACCCCACAACTCCTACAGCATGGCTGGCTGGGGCATGCTAGGAACTAGGATATTTTTCTGTCTAAACATGCATAGGATTGCAACCCACCTGCAGAGTCTAAAATGTCCTACCTGCACCACTGCCTTTTAAGAATTTTGCACTCTCAAAGATGCATTATGATGGTCTGTGTGCATCACATCCCCATGCTTATAAAGACACCCTCCAAAATTAAACAGAAGAAAATGGACATGATTGTAACGCCCCGATTCTCAAACAAAGGAGCACTGCTGGACTCCCACCCTGCTGCACACTGCTGTGTGTGTTCTAAATAATCCATCTGGGAATATGATTCATTTATTCTGCAGCAGCCTGTTTATTTTTATTTTATTTATACCCTGCTCTATCCCATGGGCTCAACAGTTTTTCTGAATGTTAATAGTTCTGTCCCCAAGGGGCTCACAAGTTAACTAATAAGGTGTTCATGTTGAATGTGCCAGATAGAAAAACATAATTGTTTATATGTAATAGCAGGGCACCATGTGGCCCCCTTAATATTCATGCATGTGCATTTTACATGCAACTGCATTAGAAACAAAATGCATCCTTCATCCCACCACTACCAAAAATGATTTATTTCAATCCTATGAGGCCACACTTTTAATTGGAAAAGGTAAAGCACATGATAGTTCTGGTAAGGCACATGATTTTCAAGCAGAAGTTCCCAGTTCAATTTCCAGCCTTTCCTTAAATGGAGCTTACTCCCAAGGAAGTGCGTAGAGGATTACAGCCTTTCACATTTTTTGTTGGAAGTCACTGCTTGTAGAAACTTTGTTCTTGAAAAATCTGTGATAATAGCAGATGTTCATGCACTTTTAAATTACATCACTGTGATGCGGAGATTAACAGATGGACAGCAAAAGTGGATGCTGAGAGTCCTTATAACTGCAAAGAGACTTAGGGCTTCTTTACACCAGGCTTTTTGTCCTACAATGTTACCGGGGCTTCTGCTTCCAGTTTCTTTGTGGGATTAAGATTAGCCCTTTACACGCACTTCCACCTTGGTATAGCTGTGGCTATAGCGCAACTCTAATTACATGGAGCGATTCAAACTGCCATTTTAAAATAGTACATTTTCCCCATTACAAATAAAGCTGCCGAAATGGTCACAAAGCACAGGAGTGGCCCTGGAGGTTGATGACATCATGTAAAGGACCCGCAAACATCCATGAGTAACCAATCTTGATCACAGGATAAAAGCCTGGTTTAGAGAAGCCCTTATACTACAGGCTTGGAAGGGTAAACACTCACCACCCATCATTCAGTGGACTGAAGATCTTGTTGCTCTTGCTACTTTTGAGCATGTCTCCTACAGCCATCAGTCTCATATGCATGCTTATCTAGATATGTGGACTGCATACATTAACATATATATTTGAAGTAGAAATGTTAAATCCTCCTTTTTGTATTAAGGGTGACGTAAATTAGATTCCAGAAAAACGTCTATTTCTGCTTCATTGACTACGCTAAAGCTTTTGATTGTGTGGATCACAACAAACCATGGCAAATTCTTAAAGAGATGGGAGTACCAGACCACCTTACCTGTCTCCTGAGAAACCTGTATGAGGGTCAAGAAGGAACAGTAAGAACCAGACATGGAACAACGAATTGGTTCAAAATTGGGAAAGGAGTATGACAAGGCTGCATATTGTCGCCCTGCTTATTTAATTTATATGAAGAGTACATCATGAGAAACGCCAGGTTGGATGAATCACAGGTCGGAATTAAGATTGCCAGGAGAATTATCAACAACCTCAGATACGCAAACGATACCACCCTAATGGCAGAAAGCGAAGAAGATCTAAAGAGCCTCTTGTTGAGGGTGAAAGTGGAGAGTGCAAAAGCTGGTTTGAAACTCAACATTAAAAAAACTAAGATCATGGCATCTGGCCCATAAGGAAGGCTGAGCGCCGAAGAATCGATGCTTTCGAACTGTGGTTCTGGAGAAGACTCTTACGAGTGCCCTGGACTGCAAGGAGATCAAATCAGTCAATCCTAAAGGAAATCAACCCTGAGTGCTCATTGGAAGGACAGATACTGAAGCTGAAGCTCAAATATTTTGGCCACCTAATGCAAAGAGAAAAGTCACTGGTAAAGACCCTCATGCTAGGAAAGATTGAAGGCAAAAGGAGAAGGGGATGGCAGAGGATGAGATGGCTAGATAGCATCACCGATGCAATGAATATGGACTTGAGCACACTCCGGGAGAGAGCGGAGGACAGGAAGGCCTGGCATGCTATGGTCCTTGGGGTCACGAAGAGTCCGACACGACTGAAGGACTGAACAACAACAATAAAATTATTATTCTGCATGGATAAGTTAATTTATGTGTTTTTGTTTCTTTTTTTCTCTCTCTTGTGCTTCCCCCTCTTTTTTGTTTTTGTTTTTTGTTTGTTATTGTTGCATTTCAGATAAAAAATTGTTCTTAAAAAAATGGCCTTTGACATTTTTACTTCTACAGACCTGAAGTATGGGACTGAATCTTGAAGAATGGCAAATCTAGCAACTCGCATTAACAAAATTCTAGTAAAAGCTTCGCCACCGAAAGGCCAAAATAGGGGTTATACTCTACTAGGGCCAAGGACCCCCAAACAGGGACATGCTATAATATACAGATGCATTGTAAACAAGAACAATTAAACAACCAAAATAGGGATGGGGGTGAGATGTGAAATGCTGTGTGTTTGAAAGCATTTAATAATATTTTTGAGTTGCCTCAAAATACGTTAGTATAACATATTAAAGCATAGACATTCAAAAATCCACAAATAAACAATAGTTTAAAATATGATTCAGCCAGCACAAAACAAGTTTCACAAACCAGTGCAATAAATCAGCAGCATATCCAATAAAATATCAGTTAAATGCCTCTTGAAATAGATCTTCAAAGCTTTTTCAAATGCCAAGACTGAAGCAGCCAATCACACACCCTTTGAGAGGGAGTTCCACAGAGTAGGGGCCACTACTGAGAATGCCTTGTCCCTAGTGCTTGCCAGTCTAACCAATTTTAATGGCAGATCATTATGCAGGGCCTCCAATACTGATTTCAAGGCATAGGCAGATTCATGCAGGTGCAGGTGGTCCTTCAAATCTGGTCCCAAGCCATTTTCAAAGTGCTGGGTTTGACAAACCTAAATCAGGGGTAGGAGACTTGTGGCCCTCCAGGTGTTTTGGTCTACAAGTCCTGTCACCCCTCACCATTGGGTATACTTGCTAGGGCAGATGGGAGTTGCACTTTGAAATGCAGGCCTTTCAAACAGGCTCAGAAATGCACTAGTAACCAGTGCAACCGGTACAGAATTGGTGTAATATGTTCTGACCACCTAGCCCTAATGAGTACCTAAATGGCTGCATTACATGAATCTGTACCAGTTGAAATTTCTAAGTTGACTTCAAAGGCAGCCCCACATAGAGCGTGTTACAGTAGTCTAGTCTGGATGTAATTGGTGCATGCATAGGTGAGGCTAGGTCTGCTATCTCTGGGTTGGGTCATATTTGGCATTTCAGCCTAAGCTGGTAAAAGGTACTCCAGGCCACTGCAGAAGAATACCTAAGCTGCAAACCTGGTCTTTCAGAGGGAGTGCAACCCCACCCAGAATCTGGTCGCACCCTTCTACCCAGACTGTGCAAACAGTTTCCTAACATGCTCCAACCAATGTTTAATTCTAAGCAGAGTGATGGTGGGGCTCGAGTCTGTCAAAGGTCACGTCCCCATCCAGAAAGCAGGCTATGCAAGAATCTCTGTGATGTGCTAGGGTTTTGTTTGTTTGTTTTACTTACAAACATTGCAGGGAGTTCCATCATTCTAGTTATAAGCTGCTGAACACTGAAATATCAGTATGAAACTTGGTGCAGGCATTCTGGGCACAAATCTACATTTCAAGTTCAAATACCAACTCAGCCATATTGATTTTGACTCTAAACAAATAGAACCAAACTTCCTGATTTAATTAAAATGTTGTATTCTGTATGATCAATTTTAACTTTAATTTGCTTTCACCTGCTCTATTTTAAAAAAACAATAGAGCTGTATGCAACAATGACCATCCACAAATGGAACAGACACTGATGGTGGAACGGATTCTCCCTCCGCACTGCACACACCCCAAATCTGGTCTGAGGGGTCAGGGGACACGCCAGAGTAGATTTGGGAGACATGCAGAAGATACAGAGGGCAGGGGGGAGTGCAGAAAGGAGACTCCTGCTTGCACAACATTGAATGTAGCCCCCAAAGTTCCTCTGGAATGAACAAAATGGATACGATGCCTTTTCTTTAATCAGCATCTGATGATGAATTCCAGTTTCTGGGTAACATAGGACTAAGAAATACTGTTTCTGCCTAAAGTAGACTTTTGTGTTGTTCAAATGTTTGCTTTCACTGGTAGATAGGAGTACAATAAAATACTGTTTTACATCACATTTCACTATGATAGAAACAACAGCTTACTGCTGTAAACAAACTTCAGAGTCATTTGTAATCAGATTTTAGAGCCTTGGCCTACTAATGTTTTTAGCAACATTGAGAAATAGCCATCCTTATCTAAATGCCTTCCCTGTTCTAATTCATTTAAGGTGCAATCGTTTGCATGTTTAGACAGAAAAAAGTCGTACAACTCCCAACATTTCCCAGCCAGCATGGCTGACTGGGGCATGCTGAGAATTGTAGGAGTTTTCTCTGTCTAAACATGCATAGGATTGCACCCTTAGTATTGTTTGTTTGTTACATTTATATCCTGCCTTTTTCTTCCATATGGAACCCAAGGTGGTGTACATGATTCTCCTCCTCTCCATTTTATCCTCACAACAACAACCCTGTGAGGTGCATTGGGCTGAGAGTCTGTGACTGGCCTAAAGTCACCCGGTGAGCTTCATGGCCAAGTGGAGACTAGAACCTGGATCTCTCAACTCCCAGTCCAACACAATAGCCTCTACAATGCACTGGCTCTCATCTGCCAGTAGAGGCCATACTGGGCTCTACTGACTACCTTTCCCCCCGCAAGCTGGGTACTCATTTTACCAACCTCGGAAGGATGGAAGGCTGAGTCGACCTGAGCTGGCTACCTGAGACTCAGCTTCCGCTGGGATCGAACTCAGGTCGTGGGGAGAGTTTTGGTTGCAATACTGCCGCCTACCACTCTGCGCCAGACGAGGCATACCGTAAGCTCTATCCAAAATGCTGTTACAGAACTGATGTTGAAACAAATTTAAGTGGAATGGATTGCAAAGCACTCCAGAATGGTTGGAATATGGGATAGTAAATGAACAGTGGTTGGTTGTCAAGGGTGTCTTTATCTGAGCCCTGCTAGTATGGCTGATTCTGACAGCCGAGGAGCAGAATTGCCAAAAAGGCCTCTGGTTTTGATCTGAGTCAGAGTTTAACCTTTTATGTCTGCAATTTTCCTTGTTCTACATCCTTTCTCCCCCAAACACACTGCTGGGTTCCCACACCCACACCCAGCAGGAAAATGTCAGCTTCAGGGAGCAATTTAGACTGGAGAGAAGGATTAAAGATACCTTCCCTCAGTGCTACTGCTCTGATCAAAATGGGAGCCCTCCCAACATGACTGCTTTTAAAAACAAAACAAAAACAATGCTGCCACGCTATTTATGCCATTGACACTGCAGTAGTGTAAGTGACCTCTAGTGCAAAACTCATCATGCCAGCATAAGCTATTGGTGTTGCGCTGAAGGTCATTTACACTAGCGCAATGTTAATTGTGCAAGGGAGCAGCAGCGTTAGATACTGCCCAATGCCTTTTTTGGCCCTGAATCTCATTTTAAAATAAGTTTTCCCATAAGAAAAAAATAATCTATTTATGCCACTGCCAGTATAGCAAATATTTAGTCAGAAAGTGTCAAGTTTAGGGCTACGATGTTCACTGCTTCATTGGTTAGATTAAAAGTATTTTTTTAAACCACCAATCAATTGAAAAGATGTCCCAATGAATTGGGCAGCAGATTTTCACACACACACACACACACACACACTTTGTTGCTTCAGAACTATTGTTTGGATCATATGGAAATGTATGCAAATTTAACCAGCTACGTTTTCTCATTCTCATGTTATTTTTCACTTGCTATTAACCAGTGAGAATATAAATCTTTGTACTGGAAAAAGTAATGTAAGAATAACCCCATATTTCTGGAGCATACACGCGTGCGCGCGCGCACACACACACACACACACACACACATTTATGGTATCTTTTTACAATGCTTTCTAATGTTCTACACCCACTCACAGGCTTGCAATGGTTCAAATTAAGATATTTTGTAAGAAATGCATACAACTCATGATAATCATGCTTGAATTCTCTTATTTTTTTATATTATTGGAAACATGTGGAATAAAGCAAAGGGATTTTTTTACCACTGTCATGTCCAAATATGTTAAACATCAGTAACAGAACAGAATCAGACACTGAAATGAACAGTGGAAGGAAGATTAGTTGCCAAACTATTGTATGATTAAGGGTGCAATCCTATCAAGATAGGCGGCCGCCTCCAAACCTGGAGGCAACCTCCTATCCAAAGCAAGGCAGGAGAGGCACGGGGAGGGGGGGGGGGAGATCGTTCCCTCCGCGCCTCTTCTGACCTGCTATTTTCCACTAGGCTGCGGGGGGGCAACCGGGAAAGGAGGCTGAATGGGATGTGTCATACACACAGCTCCGCTCTCCCCGCCCTGGAATGCCTCCAGCCCAGCCCCTTTTCAGTCACTCCACGCTCCTCTTCTGAGCACGGATGACGGGGCTTCTCCACAGAAGTGGGGGGAGGTCAGTTTTCTTCGCACAGGCTCTGAGGTCGGTTCCTGGAAAAGAGCATATCCTATGGCCCTCTAGACAGTGTCTAGTGGCCATAGTTGTTGTTGTTTAGTCGTTCAGTCGTGTCCGACTCTTCGTGACCCCATGGACCATAGCATGCCAGGCCTTCCTGTCCTCCGCTCTCTCCCGGAGTGTGCTCAAGTCCATATTCATTGCATCGGTGATTCTATCTAGCCATCTCATCCTCTGCCATCCCCTTCTCCTTTTGCCTTCAATCCTTCCCAGCATCAGGGTCTTTTCCAGGGAGTTTTCACATTAGGTGGCCAAAATATTTGAGCTTCAGCTTCAGTATCTGTCCTTCCAATGAGCAGTCAGGGTTGATTTCCTTTAGGATTGAGGCCATAGTATTGCTCCCTAAACAATTCAGATTTATAGATTGTGTAAGGTGAAGTTTTAAAACCCTTTGAGAAAATGTAAGTAGTTAAAAAGGTGTCTCACTCCTACGGCTGAATACAGAGCCCATGAGACTTCACAAACTATTATGCTTGGCATGTTCTAATTCTGCATATATATAGATGTGTATAAAGGTGAAAATGCAATTAAGTACTGCTACAGCTAATGGGAAATCTTACAGGAACTTTCCATTTCTTGTCTTCTCTCCTCCTTAGAAATGTTTAGAAGATATTAGAGGAGTTAAATGAAATAGTCATTGACCTGTGTTGGTTGAGCCACTTTTAGTGCTCTTTGTAGGAACTAAGCAGAACTAGTGAAAAAGAATGATGGCTCTTTTATTTTACTTATTGTATTTGGAAACCGTGTCCCCCCCCCGCCCCCCTTTACTTCATAGGAAACACTTTCCTTGCTGCATGTTTCCACCTAGTGGTGATTCCTTAATTTTACAGTTTGCTAGGGTGTGCATTTATTTCTATTTAAACAGCAGCAACCCACCACAAAATGGTGCAGTTCAGGTAGCCACTTATGCATCGCCCCCCCCAACCCCAAGGAGACAAAAGAGGATACTGATTTGCATACAACTTGCATGTGCTGTTTTACATGTATAGATGCATGTATAGATGCAAATGTAGAAATAATCACTATAATGTAAATAGAAATACAATACTTTTCACCATAGGTGAATGTGCGCTGTAACCTGTGTGCCTGTTTAGCTAGCTGTCCAGCTGCTAACTGTTGGTGTGTTAACTTCTAGGCTTCTGCTTTCCCTTCTTAAGTTTTTTTAAACCTTCAAACCAGAACTGGACAGCTCTTCAAAGATGGGATGCCTTCAATAGAGGAGTGTCCTCTGACAGCCCTTCAAATAGAGGACCGTCCTCTGCAAAGTAGGACACAGCCACCCTAAGTGTATCCGTCGCTCCTAACAGGAATCTTCAGATCTCCCGACAGCCTAGGACATGAGCCTGGTTGTGCTGTTCATAGCTTGTGGAAGGGGAGGGGGTACATCTGTGAAGGGAAGGCAAAAGAACACCTTTTTTTCTTTCCCACTCTCTTGAAATCTTCCCTCCGTGTGCAATATAACATGAAAGACTTCTGTTTGGAATCTGAGCACTTTTGCTGTATAGCAGGTAGGATGCTTCTGGAGGGTGAGAAATGGGGAACAGTGCCTTTTTCCTTTTGTGAAACCCCCCAGTCAGCATGGGGAAGAGGCTTTGAACTTCATGGCATACATCCAAGTGACATGAATCTCCCGCTCTGGCATAAATTTCAGGGGGTGGCAGGGCTCAAGCCCCCCTCCCAGGCTGCCACTGCCAGGCAGCACTGGCATGCTTATGTGATGGGCCCAGTTGGCTTCTTCTCTCTTCTCTCCTTGTCAACAGCAGCTGCAGCAGAGCACAGGATGGGAACACTAGAGTGCACTAATGGAGTTAGCATGACGTATCTGTTCAGTTAGGATTCTCCCCATGGCAAAATCAGTGTCTCCTAAACAAATGCACCTGCCTTCGTCTGTGCCAGATGCCAGATGCTGCCTACCACACCCAAAGATACCTGATGAGATTAGGGAGAGGGAGAACCTCTAGAGGGAAACACATCAAACTTCGAGTGTCTCTACCTCTGGTCGCTAAGCTACAGTTATTAAGAGCCATGAAGTCTAGAAATATCTGCGTATTTCTTCCTTCCTGAGTAACCTGGCTGGAGCGCCAAGGTGCTGATCTTAGCTTTTGTTCTATTTATGTAAGCTTTGGGGATTACTTTTATAGCCTCTTATACATAAGAGTAATCTTAATGATATAGGGCGGGATACAAATGTTTTAAATAAAAAAAAAATAAAATAAAATAATCACCAGAGAAAGAAACTTTATTGTTCTAACTCTGCCAGATAGCAATCCCCATGTTCATTCTCTCTGGTTTGGCTCAATCTCTGCCCACATACCAGTCAGCGTGACCGGAAGAGGACGCAGCACATGGAGCTTGGCCCAGCAGAGCTAGACTCTAATCCCAGTTAGCTTTGCTTATCCTTTCTGTTCCTCTCCCTTGATCCTCTCCTCCCTATTAATTGGTATAGTTAGGGCATGATATATCACTAAAAGTAACCTGTTTAGCCCCTTCATGGATCACTGGCTTGTTGTGGCGAAGGGGCTTGCGTAACTCAGTGAAGGCATAAGCTATGCCGTGCAGGACCACCCAAGACGGACTGGTCATGGCGGAGAGTTCTGACAAAATGTGGTCCACTGGAGAAGGAAATGGCAACCCACTCCAGTATTCTTGCCAAGAAAACCCCATGGAACCTATCACAAGGCTAAAAGAGATGACGCCAGAAGATGAGCCCCTCAGGTCGGAAGGTGTCCAATATACTACTGGGGAATAGCAGAGGGTATTTCCAAGTAGCGCCAGAAAGAGTGAAGTGCCTGGGCCAAAGCCGAAAGGACACTCAGCTGACATCTTGGGAAGGACATCTTGGGAAAGGACATCTTGGGAATCAGCGAACTAAAATGGACAGGCATGGGCGAATTTAATTCAGGTGACCATCATATCTACTACTGTGGGCAAGAATCCCTTAGAAGAAATGGAGAAGTACTCATAGTCAACAAAAGGGTGGGAAAAGCAGTACTGGGGCACAATCTCAAAAACGATAGAATGATCTCAGTACGAATCCAAGGCAAACAATTCAACATCACAGTAATTCAAGTCTATGCCCCAACCACTGATGCTGAAGAAGCTGAGGTTGATCGGTTCTATGAAGACCTACAACACCTTCTAGAACTAACACCAAAAAAAGATGTCCTCTTCATCACAGGGGATTGGAATGCTAAAGTAGGAAGTCAAGAATCACCAGGATAACAGGCAAGCATGGCCTTGGTGTACAAAATGAAGCAGGAGAAAGGCTAATAGAGTTTTGCCAAGAGAACATGCTGATCATAGCAAACACTCTTTTCCAACAGCACAAGAGGTGACTCTACACGTGGACATCACCACATGGTCAATATCGAAATCAGATTATATCCTTTGCAGCCAAAGATGGAGAAGCTCTATACAGTCAGTAAAAACAAAACCTGGAGCTGACTGTGGCTCAGATCATGAGCTTCTTATTGCAAAATTTCGGCTTAAATTGAAGAACGTAGAAAAAACCACTAAACCATTCAGGTATGACCTAATTCATATCCCTTATGAATATACAGTGGAAGTGAGGAATAGATTTCAGGGATTAGACCTGATAGACAGAGCGCCTGAGGAGCTATGGACGGAGGTCCGTGACATTGTTCAGGAGGCAGCAACTCAATCCATCCCAAAGAAAAAGAAATGCAAGAAAGCCAAGTGGCTGTCTGATGAGGCTTTACAAGTAGCTGAGGAAAGAAGGGAAGCGAAAAGCAAGGGAGAAAGGGGAAGATATATCCAACTGGATGCAGAGTTCCAGAGAATAGTAAGGAGAGACAAGAAGGCCTTCTTAAATGAACAATGCAAAGAAATCGAGGAAAACAACAGAATGGGAAAAACTAGAGACCTCTGCAAGAAAATCGGAGATATCAAGGGAACATTTTGTGCAAAGACGGGCATGATAAAGGACAAAAAAGGCAGGGACCTAACGGAAGCAAATGAGATTAAGAAAAGGTGGAAAGAATACACAGAAGAACTTTACAGGAAAGATCTTAATGTCCCTGATAGCCATGATAATGTGGTCACTGAACTTGAGCCGGACATCCTAGAGAGCAAAGTCAAGTGGGCCTTAGGACGCATTACTAACAACAAAGCTAGCGGAGATGACAGTATTCCACCTGAGCTATTTAAAATCCTAAAAGATAATGCTGTTAAAGTGCTGCACTCAATATGCCAACAAATTTGGAACACTCAACAGTGGCCGCAAGACTGGAAAAGGTCAGTTTACATTCCAATCCCAAAGAAGGGCGGTGCCAAAGAGTGTTCAGACTACTGTACAGTTGCGCTCATTTCACATGCCAGCAAGGTTATGCTCAAAATCCTACAAGCTGGGCTTCAGCAGCATGTGAACCTAGAACTACCAGAAGTACAAGGTGGGTTTCGAAGAGGCAGAGGAACTAGAGATCAAATTGCCAACATTCGCTGGATCATGGAGAAAGCAAGAGAATTCCAGAAATACGTCTATTTCTGCTTCATTGACTACGCTAAAGCCTTTGATTGTGTGGATCACAACAAACTGTGGCAAATTCTTAAGATGGGAGTACCAGACCACCTTACCTGTCTCCTGAGAAACCTGTACGAGGGTCAAGAAGCAACAGTAAGAACCAGACATGGAACAACCGATTGGTTCAAAATTGGGAAAGAAGTACGACAAGGCTGCATATTGTCGCCCTGCTTATTTAAGTTATATGCAGAATACATCATGAGAAACGCCGGGTTGGATGAATCACAGGTCGGAATTAAGATTGCCGGGAGAATTATCAGCAACCTCAGATACGCAGACGATACCACCCTAATGGCAGAAAGCGAAGAAGATCTAAAGAGCCTCTTGTTGAGGGTGAAAGTGGAGAGTGCAAAAGCTGGTTTGAAACTCAACATTAAAAAAACTAAGATCATGGCATCTGGCCCCATCACTTCCTGGCATACAGAAGGGGAAGAAATGGAAGCAGTGACAGATTTTATTTTCTTGGGCTCCAAGATCACCGCAGACGGTGACTGCAGCCATGAAATTTAAAGACACTTGCTCCTTGGGAGGAAAGCTATGGCAAACCTAGACAGCATAGTAAGAAGCAGAGACATCACCTTGCCGACAAAGGTCTGTATAATCAAAGCTATGGTTTTCCCAGTAGTAATGTATGGCTGTGAGAGCTGGACTATAAGGAAGGCTGAGCGCCGAAGAATTGATGCTTTCGAACTGTGGTTCTGGAGAAGACTCTTACGAGTGCCCTGGACTGCAAGGAGGTCAAATCAGTCAATCCTAAAGGAAATCAACCCTGAGTGCTCATTGAAAGGACAGATACTGAAGCTGAAGCTCAAATATTTTGGCCACCTAATGCGAAGAGACCTGATGCTGGGAAAGACTGAAGGCAAAAGGAGAAGGGGACGGCAGAGGATGAGATGGCTAGATAGCATCACCGATGCAATGAATATGAACTTGAGCACACTCCGGGAGAGAGCGGAGGACAGGAAGGCCTGGCATGCTATGGTCCATGGGGTCACGAAGAGTCGGACACAACTTAACGACTGAACAACAACAATAATCCTGTTTAGGCCAGTCAAAGCAGAAGGCAACCTAATACAAGCAACCTTCTCCCTAAAGAACTGTCTTTCCTCTGTTGTGTGTGCCTAAGTATGGTAATATCTGGGTTAAGTTCTTAATCTTTCTAGCCTTCGATTTTTATTTTCCACAGATTATTTTCTCCAGATTGGTTGCATCCCTGCCACAAAGTCACAGTAATCTGAGTGCACAGGTCTCCCCGAGTCCCCTGTACTTCAGTAGAGCCAATTCCCTACCGTAGCCATTTCTTTGGTTCCTTGATTATTTTGACTAACCATAGTAAGAAGTTTATCGTCGTCTTCCTCTTTCTCATCCTACTTGAATATATGTTTCCTTGCAAGCAAAAGTATAGGTAAAATATCTATCTTGATTCAAATGTGTTAGTCCCACCAAGGGCCAGATAAACTTTGTTAAGGGTGGAAGTCCTGCTATGGTCAAATGATTTACTCCGAGGTTAGGGTACATAACGTAGCAAATTTTGGTTCCTGCTCAAAACAAGTTGGGGGCTTTCCCTCGTAATTCTTTTTATCTCTGCTTTTGCATGGACTATTGACTTGTCTGAATTTTTTTTAAAAAACCCATCTATTTGTAAAACGATGTTCCACTTTTAATTCAAACTGTCTGTTCTGAACACATGACAGTCTCATTACTGGTAGTACCTCACTCCACTCTACTTCTAATGTTTTATAAGAGAGGAGTCTGTAAAAATGACTTAGAACAAGCAGAATCCAGAAGGTGCTCTTGTCAATTCGTAAGAATTAAATCTATGTTCTTCTTCATCTGGTTTAATTAACACTTCTTGTCCTACTCAGTCAAGGATTCGAAGTAAATGCCTTCATTACTCAACTTCTGAACTGATTTTTTTTTGTACCTTCCAGTACGTTTTCACTTGATATTTCTGTGATTATTTAATTATTGAAGTGGCTTCATTAGTAGACTGCAGACCTATTTTGGCATTCTCCTTCACACACAATGACCCAGCCCCACAGCCCTCCACCAACTAGGGCTGAAGTTCTACAGGGGGGAGACGGCTATTCTTTTGAAGGCTCCCTGTACAATTTAGAACCCTGATTATCTTAGTCCCAAATACTTTACATACATTAAAGCATAGCCCGTAATTCCTCATTTCCAAACATTCAGCACAACGAGGAGGGCTACTGAACATTAGTATTGGCACTAAATTGATCTTCTCTGCATGCTTCAGGATTTGAGGGCACCAGTTTTATGCCTCATATCTGACTGTACTTAATATTCATCAGAGCAATTGGACAAATTATTATTTGTATAACATGCCAAAATCTCATCAGGTAAATTGTGTTAATTGTATCCTGTGTGACTTTGGGACAATTAAGATATGGCATAGTCTTCACACAGTTACCTCAGAAGAGCACAGAGCCAAAAGGCTCACATGGAAGCACTGTTTTTGTGAACTGCCATCTCCAATGTGTGTTTGGCCAAGTGTAAGCCCAGTACAATCTTGTACACCCCCAAGGCAATCCCTGTATGTCACCACCTTGCATAATTTTGTACGCCTCTATCATGTCTCCTTTACTCGCCATTTTTCTAAGTTAAACAGTTGCAGTTATAAATTCTCTTCATAGGGGAGTTGCTCCAGCCACTTTATCATTTGGTTGCATTATTCCAACTCTACAATAATATTTTTGAGGTGTGGTGGCCAGACCCATACATGGTATCTGAGATGAGGTAGCACCATACATTTGTATAAGGGCAGTATAATACTGGCATATTTATTTTCATTTCCTTTTCTAGTTATGCCCAACATGGAATTTGCCTTTTTCACAGCAGCCACACAGTAGGTTGGCATTTTCATTGAGCTATCCATCACAATACGAAGATCCCTTTCTTGGTAATTCATTTCATTAATTTATTATATTTCCATACCACCCCATAGCTGAAGCTCTCTAGGCAGTTCACAAAAATTAAAAACCATTAGAATGCATTAGACAAAGTACAAAAACCACTACATAAAAACATATAAACAGATAGCACACACACAGACAACAAATATCTAAAAACAATTTTTAAATGATCAGCCAAAGACAGCGGTCAATCACTGTCAGTTCAGATCCCATCAGTGTATATGTGAAGTTGGGATTTTTTGCCCCAACATGTGACACTTTATTCTTTCTTACATCGAACCACATTTGCCATTTTAATGCCCATTCTGTTTGGACAGATCCTTTTGGGACTCTTCACAATCCCTTTTTATTTTAACCACCCGAAATATTCTGGTTCCATCACCAAACTTTACCACCGCCACTCCTAATTCCAAATCATTTATTAACAAGTTAAAAAGCACTAATCCCAAATCAACACAAATTCATGCTGAATTACAGTACCTTTGGAGTAAAAGTAACCACTGTTTGGAAAAAGTAACTAATACTGGGGGGCAGGGGAAACAGAATACCTAAGGTAGACATGCTCAATGTATTGCTAGGAAGAGAACATTTGTCATTTTGAAAATGCTCCACAGAAGAATCAACCAATTTATTTGAAAAATATGCAACATATTCAGTCCTGATTAAGATCCAGTCTTGCACAAATTGTCAACGCCAGTTTCAGATTCATAAAAGGTACTTCCTGCTGTTGGAGGAAAATGGAAGAACTTGGATTATTAAAGACAGATTGGGCCATGTATGAATATCAGCGCATCAATTACATATTTTCATCAAGTAATTCCACAGTTAAACAAAGCATACAGTGTTGAGTCCCTTCATGGCCACATATGCCTGAAATTGTGCAGATAATCTAATGAAAACCAGCCTGTCAACAGATACAGCAATGTGGCAGTAAGTTCTGTAGTAATGAGAACTGAAACTACACCCATCACAGAAATTACTGAGAAGTTGCTAAAGTGGCATCTGTGGCTGGGGCAATTCACTCATTACTTTCTACATCTCAATGCCATCCCTGCAATGGTCAGGGTATTTTGAGGATATATATTTCATTCTGTGAAGGGGCCTGAGTTGTGCAAATTCTATCAGGCAATCTTTGCAAAAGGCCCCAAATAAAAAGGGTTCTAGCCCAAGATGCTGAAAAATAAAATTTGCAAGATGTATGGAAATATTTAAGATCAGATGAATATATTGCAAGTTGTGGTATATTGGCTTAAGCCACGGGGAAGGTAGAATGCCCAAGTCAAGAGAGATGATATGGGGTGTCATCACATGGGGCTTTTATCCTGCGATTGATATTGGTCACTCACGGAAGTTTGCAGCTCCTGTACATGACGTCGTCAACCATCAGTGCCTCTCTTGTCCTTTCCAAGCAATTTCACTGGTTAATTTAAAATGGAAATAAACTAGTAATAAACAGATCCTCTTCAATTTTTCCATGAAAAAAAAAACCCACAATAAGAAGAACTATTCATTTTATGGCTGCATAAATGAGACATATAAAATTCCTGGATAAAGGGAGAAAAGCGAGATGGCAAGGAGAAAGGAAGGGGTGGGGGGACATGGAACACGTCATGATCCTGCAAAGGAAACTGAGGCAGAAAGCCCCAGTGCAGTTGTGGGATTTCTGCATCGTGTGATGACACCCATGGAGCAACTTTATATGGAAAATCCATATGAAATAAAACTTCAATGTCCTCTTTCATGTACTAGGAAACTCTCCATGGAAATGAAAACAGCTGAACATTATCCAAACTCATAGTTAAGACAAATTTGTTAGATGATTATTACTAACAGAGCACCTCATGTAGAAGAAATATTTATTTTATCATGCTGAACATTATGTTCTCAGTTAAGAGATGTGTGCATAAGTCTAATTGTTTGGTAGAAGATAATTTGACTTTAAAGAACTTCTAATATTTAGGGTGCAATCCTATGCATGTTTTGACAGAAAAAAGTCCTACAACTCCCAGCATTCCCCAGCCAGGGAATGCTGGGAGTTGTAGGACTTTTTTTCTGTCTAAACATGCATAAGATTGCACCCTTAACCTATTTATAATGCTTGCTTACTTATGATAATCTAAGCATGATAGAAATGCATATTTGATTCATCATCCTTTATTAAAAAGTGCTTCCAGATTAGGTTCCAATCTACAAGGGTTCCAGATTGAAACGCTTACATATACATAAAGGAATGAGTAAGAACCAGGCGGATAGCCAGGGGTGGACTATGGGGGGGCCTGCCCCCCAACTTTGTCCCCTATTTTTTTTTACGAACAAATTATTAAAAACAGTTTTGTCTTGAAAAGGCCTGCAAACAAGATGAACTTATTCCCTACTTTTTTGATACCCCCCCCCCTGAACTTTTAGGCTGGCTATGGGCCTGTCAAGAACTGAGAAAGGTCTCCTAATCAACATACTTAAATCCATGTATGAACCCACAAAAGAGTAATGCCTTCTGGAGCAGTTGTACTACCAAATGGATTAGTCATGCTTAAGCATTTGTGAACAATTGTAATACAGACTTGCACAAGTGTGTATTCCTGTTCTGTGCCATCCTCCAGGATACTCCATTCCATTCCACCTTCCACCTGGTTTTCCATTCCTCTCCCAAACACAGTCACCATTCCGCAGCCACTGAGTACACTCAGTCCACATTGAGCTGTTTTTGGGGTCCCCTCCCCTTTAGGGTTTTTCTTCCAGAGATCTTTCGCAGTTGTACTTTTGTACTTCTGTCAATTTGGGGGTTCCCCCATGTCTGCTGATGCCTCCGTCTTGTGCATGGGTGGTGCTATTTTGGCTACATAAGCAACAGCATTCACAGCCTGAACACCAGAAAAAGTGGAATGGCTAGTAATACAGATTTACAATGTAATATTACAGCCTTTCCAGGGTGATGATAACTGAATTGAATTCTACATGTAGAATAAAAATCAATTATCACCACCCTGTAATTTTTTTAAAATGCTACAAAACCAAAACCAACATTTACAGTTATTACAGAGCTGCAATTACTATATAACAGCTCTATAGTTAAGGTGGGCATCTCTCTTTTCCTATGGTCTACAATTATACGGTACGAAAATTCTATTTGTATAAAATAAAATAAAAACTCTGATCCATTGACTGTTGGGGGTTGGTGGTAAGGGTATAATCTGGCATCTTTTGAGAAAAATCCAATGAAGGGCGCAATCCTATGGTTGCTAGTCAGCGGCTAGACAGCCATAGGATAGGTTGGTTCCCTGAGAACCAACCTTCTCCCCCTCCCATGCTGCCTCATAGGCAGTGTGGAACAGCTCCGCACTCGGAAGAGGAACGTGGAGCGGTGAAAACGGGGCATTCTTGAGGGCATGTCAGGGCGGGGAACTTGGAAATGCTAGTACAACACATCCAACATGTTGTCCAGCTGCTGCTTCTCCCGCTCCGACTTCCTGTGGCTAGATAGCTGAAATGGGCTGTCTAGCCACAAATGCAGGGCGGCTGAAGCACAGAGCAGACAATCCCCTCCACGCTTCCCCTGCCCTGCATTGGATAGGTGGTCACTTCCAAGTTCGGAGGCGGCTGCCTATCCCGGTAGGATTGCTCCCTCCATGTTATTCTACAGTTTTTCATGTTATATTCATTACAACGTAGCCCCCACACTTCCAATGTTCTTTGAGCCCCCACCTTCTTCCACTGCAGGTTGGCCAAACACTGTGGAGCAGCAAGTAACTAGCTGCACACTGACTCTCTGCTTTCCCTGTATGCTTTATTGGGGGTTAGAGAGACCATGATACATTAGTAGTAATTGGCTGCATATGTGGGAAACAAGGTTGACTGAAGGAGAATACAGTGACGAAGCCAAACTGGGAGCAGATTGGGCAAGTATTTTTTGAGGCAACATACGAGTCAGCAAGACAAAATAATATTTATTTATTTATTACATTTATATCCTGCCTATTTTCCTCCTTAAGGAACCCAAGGTGGCGTACATAATCCTCCTCTCCATTTTATCCTCACAATAACAACCCTGTGAGGTAGGTGGGCTGAGAGTCTGTGACTGGCCCAGAGTCACCCAGTGAGCTTCATGGCCGAGTGGGGACTAGAACCCAGATCTGCCGATTCCCAGTCCAACACTCTAGCCACTACACCACACTGGCTCTCCTAAATATATCCTAATTAATATAAGAACATTAATTAGGAGGAGCCATGCTAAATCAGATCAAAAGTCTAACAGAACAAGCTTCTGTTCCCACAGTGGCTAGGATTGCCAGGCCTCTGGACCTGGCCTGGAATCTCCAGGCCTTGTCCTGAATCTCTGGGAAAGATGGGGAGGGAGGAATCTCCAGGTGAGAGCTTTCTGCTGACTGCGGTTTATTTTTTTCCAAATCAGGAGGACATGGACGTGATGGAAACGGCGGATGCCACCACACCTGGAAAGGGAACGGAGGGAAGGCTGTGCAAGGTGAGAAGCACCATGGCAGCTCCACTCCATCCTCCTCCTTCTCCTGTCTGGTCCCCTCAAACAGCATCTACAGGCACGCACCCTCCTTTCGCCAGCCCAATCTCAGCAGCGAGGAGGGTATTGTTGGGTTGGCCTGGTGGGTATTGTGACAGGGCAAGGGGGAAGGGAAAAAGCCAGCAACCATGGCAGGACCGTGGCAGTGGTAGAAGGTTAAAGCAGGGCCTGGTTTGGCTTGGCCTGGCCTTGGTCATTCAGGGTAAAGCTGGGGATGGAGAAAAGGAAGAACACAAAGGGAAAGGGTGGGAAGGAAAGAGAGAGGGAAAGAGAAAGAAAAGAGCAGGAAAGGGGAGAAAGTAGGGAAGAGGGAGAAAAAGGCAAGAGAGGGAAGAAGCTAGGAAGACATGATGAAAGAGAGAAAATGGCCAGGACGAGGCCTAGGAAGGTGACCCTCCAGTGATAATTTTGACAGTTGAGCCCCAGTGCTTGTTTTTTCAGGGACAGAGCTGAGCATAGTTTGTGGGAAGCGGCAAGGAAAACAGAAATCCCTCAAGCGTGTCTCTGAGAATGTA
Organism: Heloderma suspectum; assembly: GCF_057233095.1. Taxonomy (NCBI): domain Eukaryota; kingdom Metazoa; phylum Chordata; class Lepidosauria; order Squamata; family Helodermatidae; genus Heloderma; species Heloderma suspectum. The sequence goes on along the minus strand of NC_139461.1, from coordinate 116,640,293 downwards.
CAGAAGGCTTCCTCCCTTCACACGCTGCTCCCCACGTCTAACTGCAGCCTTGCCTACCAATTCGGGATATAGGGTTTCCAGATGAAAGGCTGGCTTTTATCCAGAGAAGCTTGACTGACCTGGAGCCCTTTTAAAAATAAATTACATGGCGGATTCCTCCTGCATCTGTGACAGGGAGAGGAACTTGTCTGGATCTCCCAGCCCGAGCTGCTGGAATAAGGACTTGAGGGCTGATCTGTCACTTAATACAGTTTAGCAATAATGGCACATATGAATTTCTTATTAAGCTGCCTATCTGAGAGAAAAGTGAGGTGAATCTTTCAGTTTAACAGTGTTTCCTGCATAGTTGGCTGGAAAAATTTTGTGCTTGTGTGGATGAGTGGACAAGCTGGCACTGATAGGATGGGATTAATTACCCCTTATCACTCTTCTCCCCTTATCGCTTTGCTGTGCTCACAATCAGGGTTGTTAAAAAAAAAAAAAAGTTGCAGAAAGGTGGTACTTATGGATAGAGTGGGCTTCTAAAATGAATCAGGATGCAATGCTATGCATGTTTAGCCAGGAAAGAGCCCCAGAACTCCCAGCATTCCCCAGCTGGGGAATGCTGGAGTTGTAGGACTTTTTTTCTGGCTAAACATACATAGTATTTCACCCTCGGTGATTGAAAATATGGGACTATGTTTGTGTTTAGAGGTAATGAGTGTTTGTGTGATCTTGACTGTTGGGAAATAAAAGAGAGGTGAAAAATCAAATCCTTCAGCCCTAAGGACATTTTCTTCAATTAAACAAAAATGCTGTATGAAGGGATGCAATAAAGATATGTTGACTTTATACTGCTGAAATATATCATCCATCTCTGTTTCCCAGCATGCATACACATGATGGTATCTCCATACCAGAGCAGAGGTTTCAAAGACTTTATTTTGGGACGTTCTGGAGTTCCTCAGAAGTTTAGCATAGTTGATCTTCCCCCTGCGGTGCTGAGGGTGTGTTGCAGTGGGGAACGTGCAGTCCATGTGAGGCAACATTGAGGCTCAACAGGATTGGTCAGTGCCCCTCATGAACTGTGTTTTTAGACTTTATGGCAGGGATGGCCGGCTGAAATTATATGATTGTATTGTTTTGTATTGCTTTTGTTGGTTGTTATTTTTCCTAGAACTAATATGGCAGTCGCGATTGTTGTACTGTCAACAGAAAGGATGCAAAAGAGCAAAGAAAAAAGGAGCTGCTTGCTGTGGACTCATCTCAGCATCATGCAGGTACTACTGTGCAGATGTCAGCAGAAGAACAGCACTTCACATGACTGGGTGTGTTTTGACAGTGGTGGAAACAATGTAAAAATCCTACCAATCGAGGATGTAGCATGGGGGCAAGTATCCTACCATTTCTGTTGTGATTGCTATATGTGTAACAAACGCGGTCATGCTGGGTTTCCTTATTGTTGCAGTTGGATGCAGTGTCCCAGTGTAGCTGAATTGCAACCTGAATCGAGGCATTTTGTGAAAAGAATAGTTGGATTTCTTTGAACAGAGAATGATCAACACAAGAAGCTTCAGTGGGCTATGGATAATTCTGAGAGGGATCCCCACCAGTCAAGCTTTACAGCAGGAGTATCCTAACCATACCTACTCAGAAGGAAGTCCTATTGAGTTCTATGGGGTTTAGGAAACCCTCTTCCTACAATGGCCTCCTGGTGACTGGCCTGAGGGCACTAAAACACTTCTTAGCAGAAGTGAATAGCCTAGATTATGTTTCCTACCCAGGCTTGCTAAACAGGTGTGAAGGAATGATCCCCTCACTTCAGCCGGACCTGGGAATACCCCCTTTTAGCTAAGATTTCTCTCTTAATTTCCAGCCAGAGAAATGTTTTCTCATTTGTTAGACTTTGTGGTTTTTATTTGAATTACATGCTCTGAGCAACTGTGGTTGATGCATAGTGTATCATGCTTAATGATGTCACCAGGGCCCGCCCCCTGTGACATCACTGGGGGCCACGCCATGACATCACTGGGTCTCAAGTTTGGGCTCTGAAATCTCAGCAAAGATGCTCCACTTTGTCCTGGTCCTTTATTGCCTTATGAAGCATTTGAGCCTTACTGTATTGCTAGCGGAATCTGACTGTGAGGTGACCCATGTGTGTTCGTTGCTTATACCAGTAGCTTGCAGGATGGGTTGAACAGTGAGAGGGAGCCCTCTTCTTTTATCCCTCACCATTCTTATATTATTTTTGTGTGTTACTACAAGGTTAGCCTGTATTACATTGTAATCCAAGTTTTTTATTCTGGTTTTTTCTATTGCACCAACAGGAATGAGTCAAAAAAAATTCAACACCACACCGAGATTTCCAGCAGCAGGCATGCTGCAAGATTTTATGGGTTGCTTTCTAATATGAGATGTTTGGTTGTGACAGAATATGTTTGGAGTCTGAAAGGGAAATATTCATTCTCTACCATATTGACATTTCCACTAGCACACATACTGCCAAGACCTACCCATGGTTGCTTTGGATCTTGAGATGCTTGGTGAAGATAAAACAATGTGGTGGTATGGTGCTGTCCATTAAAACAAGCGATTAGTGGAAGGCTTAAGCAGCCTCTTCCAGCACACTACTTACGTATTTGTTTCAGACAGCATCTTCCCAATATCACTTCACCCTAGAAAATATGTATGGGTTCAGGTTTGTGAGTTCAATTGTCTAACTTCATATTCTTTGTAAGTCTCTGTGAGTAACTTTAAGCAGGGAGAAGGCACTGCTCGACAAACATACTTCAATTTAATAAATGTAGCAACCGTTTTCTGCTCAAAATCATTACGTTCCCCACCCCCACACTACCAAGTTCCCCTTTTTCTTTGAGCCTCCTAATAATCTTTGAAACAATTTCCCCTACCCCCCACCCCAACTTGCTTTGATATTTCTCACCATTACTGGCAACATCATCAGTCATACTGTTGCTAGGAAATACAGCTACATGTACCACACCCCATTATTAGCAGTAGTACTGCTCTCGACCCAGCTGCGTTAAAGGAGACAGTAAATACAGTAAGGCTCAGATGCAGGACCAGGATAACGTGGAGCATCTTTGCTGGTCCCAGGCACTCTATCCCCCCAATCTGGATTTGGGACTGAAAGACCCAGTAAAAGTGTGGGTGCATGGAGGGTAGGTTGTAAGCAAGCACAATTTGTGACATTGCACAACATCATGACTGATTACAGGGCATGTCAGATAAGGCATCTGCCTTAGCTTCCAATTTCCTGTCTTTGTGAAGTTTGGACCAACGTGAGATAGCCTTATTGTCTGGTCTTTTAAACTGGCAGATTTTTGATGATTGAATATATATTATATGTATATTTGTGTCTGTGTGTGTGTGTGTGTGTACATACACGCGCACATACCCCTTTACACATGCAGGCACACAATTTACATATAGACACCACAGTGATTAAACTCTGTCAACTCTAATTGTTTCAAACATGGGTAAGTATGCACACTTCTGTTGAAGATCATAAAGAGTAAATCCTAAGATACATGTCTGTGAACAATAGAAGCTGCCTGGAGCAGTTCAGAAATAGACATATGCCAAGAGGCATATTTTTTTTAGAAGACAAAACCAATGAGTCACAACAAATTGTTCAAATTTGAAGACAATAAGTTAGGTACTCTACTAAACAGGTGCTGTATTTTGTTTTGTTTTTAGATAAATTATGGGTACTGTGCAGTTGGAATCCTTTCGTTATTGTGAAGTAAGGGAGTGGCATTCTGAGAGCTTATGAACTTGAGTGAATGGGCTATTCCTATGAAGCAAGCTCAGGTTTTACAAGTTCGTGTAGGTGTATTATTATCACTTTCAGATTACTTTTCTGGGTTTAAAAGGAGGAGGGAAAAACAATATTGCAAGGACAGGGAAAGGTGGGTAGATTTTGATGACGGCAAGTGAAAGGTAAACTATAATGAACTGCAGTAATAAAGGACAGTTGTAGACATAGTAGCAGCCACTTGTAGCCACTTACCTGGTAGTATGCTCTATGGAACCCAAGGGTACTTCCTTCTGAGTTGAGATGTATAGGACTATAGGGGGCACATCATGATTAAGCAGTAGGATCTTAAAAATATACAGAGGGCGGGTTCAAATGTCATGCTAAGCCACTCTGGTGAACAAGCCACGCAGTGTGGGTTGTTACAATGCCCCTGAGAGTTGATCGGGCTCACCGTGGGTTGTTCTCCCCTTCCTTCCTCCACCCAATTTCCCAGGGTCCTGTGCAGCAGAACCTGTCTCATCTGCCTGTTCTGTCCCATCCCCCTCCCTGCTCCGATCACAACCTCTTTTTGTTCACCAGCTTTTAAAATAATTTTTGTCAGTCTTTTGCAATTGTGGAAGAGCGCACTTTCACCTGCTTTTTATGTATTGCCTTGCCGTGTCAATGTCCTTCTACGCTTCAGCTGTTCAACAGGTGTGCCAAAGTTGGTGCACCAAAAAAGGGGGGGGACAATATCTCCCTCTTGGCAAGGTGATTCTCTGGGTTTTAAGTGCTGAACTGGCACTTGCTAGTGTCCTCCTTCCAGTCAACACTTCCCCCAGCCTCTAGCAAGTCGTTTTAAGGCAAATGTAGGGTCCACCACCTTTTCACGGCTCCCTTTTGGAGTAGTTACTGCCATAACTACAGCATAACTGCTCCCTTCACCAATGTTTCTTTTAAAAAATCTTCATGTCACTCTTGCGCAATTCTGCTGGAGTGACTGACAGCTGCCTGTTAAATTCCCCCACATTCTATTGCTCCCATGTGATTTTTTTCCTACTTCCCCCAATTCTGTAAATGTCTTCATCAATGTCTTCCACTTTCGGCTCCCCTCCTGCTTCTGCTTCCCTCTGTTTCGCTGTGGAATTCACTTCCTCAAGTTGTCATATTAGCCACCAGTTTGGGAGGCTTTAAAACACGGTTGGTCAAATGCAGGAGGATGGGGCTACCAGTGTTTCCTAGTCATGATGTCTGTATGCTATCTCCACTGTCAGAGGCAGTATGCATAGGATTGTGCCCTTAGTCAGCTTTTCTATTAATGCTATGAACCGTACGTTATTATGCCACTATTCCACTGAAGGTACATTTGATTTCCATGACATTGCTGTAACTTGTCTGCCTGCCACCATTATCCCTTCATTTGAAGCTTTTCTCGGTGAGGTGGAAGGACGGGGACTGTTTAGGTGAGAACAAAGGCAAGTAAAGGGAAACATGATAGAGGTATAAAAAATTACAAAATTATGCATGGTGTGCAGGAAGTGGGTAGGGAGATGTCCCCCACCCCCATATAATACTAGCACCCGGGGTCATCCCATGAAGCTGTTTGGTGGGAGGTTCAGGACAGATAAAAAGAAGTACTTCTTCATACAGCACATAACTTAAAACCCTGGAAATCATTTCTACAAGAGGTAGTGATGGCCACCAATTTGGATGGCTTTAAAAGGGGATAGGACAAATTCATGGAAGAGAAGGCTAACAATGGCTAGTAGTCCTGAGAGCTATATGCTATCTCCAGTGTCAGAGGCAGTACGCCTGTGTAGTCCAGTTGCTGGGGAATATGGGTGAGAGGGTGCTGTTGCACTTGTAGGTGTCCTAGGGGGACAGCTAGTTAGCCACTGTGGGAACAGAATGCTGGACTAGATGGACCCTTGCTCTGATGGAGCATCAGGGCTCTTCTTATGTTCATGCTTCTAGGGCAGCCTTCCCAAACTGGTGCCCTCCAGATGGGTTGGACTGCAACTCCCACTGTTCTCTGCCATGCATCCTAGTGTACCCTGCAGGGTTGTTGTGAACATGAAATAAGGTGGACAGTTCTGTGTCAGTTCAGCACTTAAAACTCAGAGGATCACCTTGCCTACTTCTCTCACTTCGGCATACCCGCTGAACAGCTGAAACATAGAAAGACATCGTCATGGCAAGGCTATACATATCAAGCAGGCAAAAGTGCACCCTTCGGCAATTGAAAAAGACCAACCAAAGAATAAATGAAAAAAATAAGCACATTCCCGGACCCCGAAAAATAAAAAGCCAAGGAACCAGCGACAGCCCCTCCAAGGTGCTATTTGGGTACTGTTGGGGGGGGGGGTTTGCAACTGGTGAGGGAGGCTTGAGGTAGTTCGGCTGTATTCGCGAAGAGCAAGAGGTTTTCCTCCCCGCTCTTGCCAACCAGCTGACTTGCTGCTTCCCTCAACCCACAATGGATTGGGTGTCCTGGGTTCGGATGACCTGACAATCCATCATGGGTTGAACAACCTATAGAACAAGTGATGGCTTGTCAGGGTGACTTGTTGCCTACAAACAAGCCATCTGTGGGAAGCAGTCTGGGTTCACACAACATGGCAACCCACTATGGCTTGTTACCCATGATAGGTTGTCATGTCATGCAAACTCAGTCAGAAACTTTCCTGCTTCTTAACTGAACCAATCTGTATGTACAGAGAGAAGTGGTTCAAAAATAGACATTTTTCAGAGGGTGCTGACTTTGATAATTTCTGCCACGATGCAGTGACTTTTGTTGTTGTTCAGTCGTTCAGTCGTGTCCAACTCTTCGTGACCCCATGGACCATAGCACGCCAGGCCTTCCTGTCCTCCGCTCTCTCCCGGAGCGTGCTCAAGTTCATATTCATTGCATCGGTGATGCTATCTAGCCATCTCATCCTCTGCCGTCCCCTTCTCCTTTTGCCTTCAGTCTTTCCCAGCATCAGGGTCTTTTCCAGAGAGTTTTCTCTTCGCATGCAGTGACTTACTTCTGAGTAAACAACCTTTGGATCTCATGGCTGATCTTCCAGAGGCTGCATGCCAGTGGTAGGTGGGATCATCCCACACTCACACCCTCATACACCCATACATACTATTCATCACACATCCGCACACACAGATTTATTCTCATACACACACACACACACTGTATTGCCCCAGCCCTAGGCTTCGAACTCTTAATTTAGAGGTGCCAAGATAGTGATAAATCAGATCCAGGTTTACTTACAAGGAGTACTTTATTGAGTAACTTATAGCACACAGGCGTACCCAATGGTTGGATCAGACAGCTTCTCTGAACCCAGAGCCATGGGGTACAATGTGTTTTATACCATACATATCAGCAGTAAGGCAGCATAACAGCAGTAAGCATTCCCCCTAGTGTTCATTCCCAGTTTAGACTCACAGTGCTTGGTTCTCAGCATAGCCACCTGTAGCTTTACGGTAAATAAACTTCACTTCCCAGGCACATCCTGACTAGATACTCTACTCATTAGTATGGAATGTGCTAGGCTGCGCTACCGGCCCTTTGACTCATCTTCACATGCTCAGAGGCTTACTAGCAAGGGAATTGCACTAATAATGAACTTAAGCAAGGCATTATGGATCTCTAGGCCCCTCTAACAATACAGGTGACTTGGTTATGTTCCTGGGGCCAATACACATACACACACACCCATTCTCACACACACCCCATTCATACACATACACATGCCACTGCATGGCAATTCAACTTGAAACAACGATTTTGCACTGTAGTCAATGGGAGGCTTTTTTCATGCCATACTTCCACGTATAGGGGGATGGGGGGAAATCTTTATCAAGTTCACAGCATCCAGGTAGGGGAGAGCTAAGTGTTCCTTTCCCAGGTGCAATCTCAGTTAAGGCCACCATCACTCCGGTACTGCAATTAGGTTTGAAAAAAAGCTCAGTTAGGCTTTTCTGAGAGCTTTTATTGAAAGCACAATTGCCACATGGGTGGAGGTTGAGGAGGGAAGGCTGCAGACTGGAACTGAAAGCTCTGTGTCACAAACAGACAGTTCTCCTCCCATGTTATGGGAAATAGACTTGTTACAGGGATTTGGAGCAACAATTTCTGGTTTTCCTTCCTGCCAATCCTGCCAGTATCTGAATTAGCCATCAGCATAGGGATTGGCACAGGTGTCCTGTGTGATAGCATGTGACTAGGCCAGTCACTTGCAAGATCACTGCAGTCACTGGGAGGAAACCAATGTCTGCAAATGCCATTGTTGTTTTACTTTTGCCCCAAATACCCAGATAAAAATCTTGTAAGGTATGAAAGCCTGAAACGCATCTGAACATCAAGCTGGTGCAATGGAAGACCACTTCCTCTGTTCCATCTTGAGAGTAGGAAAAGGAGAGGTCGTAAAGTGGGTAATGAAATTGACAAGACTGTAGCTTGGAAAGAAATTCTGCTTCCATATTTCCTTTAAAGAAACATTTATCCTCTTATCCACTTTGTCTTTCAAAAGGAAGAAAGACAAAGTGGTGGTGGAGGCGTTAATATGTGTGCACACACCTGCCTTTTAAAGCAGCCCAAAGAAAGAAGTTGTACCTGAACCAACCAGTTAGCCAACATGGCACATGGTAAAGTTTTCTAAAGCATTTTCTCTACAATGGATCTCACATTCTAGTAAATCCTCTGTGGAATGTCTCTTCTAAAAGTAAAAGGTTATGTAAATCAACCATTTCTTCATTTCATTATAATATTTGTGGAAGCAGGTATAGCTGACAGAATCATAATTCATTTTGATGTTTTGTTTATCACTTTATAAAGTATTCTAGAATTCTGCTGTAGCCATTCTTGTCCATATTTTCCTCTTCTGTCAGAGGGTGTTTCATTTTGTTTTTGTTGGTAATGGAATTGTTTTGATACTGATACTTTATTATATACCTGTTATGAGATTGTGCTGACTTTTCTTTAATATGGATATGCTTTTTTTCATCATGCATGAGAGTGTTCCATCCTTAAAGGCTGCCTAAAAGAGTTTAAAATACATTAAATGCTTTGTTGTGAACCACTTTGAGCATATTGTATACAGAAAAGCAGTATATTTTTAAATTTTAACTTATTTATAAACGTATGTCACATTTTGGCCCAAACAGGGCCCCCACTGCAACTGACAGTTAAAACGTGCAAATAAAGTGACTGTATCCAAATGCTACTTCCCAACCATTAGAATCAGGTCCAAGGTAGATGATGTGTTCAATGTGTCAATGCTTTTTGTCTCTCTTGGTTTCACTTTAAAAATAGCAACTGTGGAGTAGAGATGGGGACTGTGCATTGTGGGGAGAAGAGGGCTTAACCCTTCCCTCTGCGCCGCAGTCCTGCTCTGAAGCTGCTATTTCTACTGGGAGGGAAGTGCTGTAGCCTGGATCAGGGCCCTCCCTGTGCTATAGTGACATTTTAAAAGAAAAAGACACATGCATTCACACATTTAACAAAGTGTTTAGTTTGGCCCTATTATATTAGCGTGCACCTGTATTAATGCCTTATTTTTAAGTCTCTCAGTTTTTGCATCTCCCCCTGAAGAACCAAAGTGGGAGGAAGAGCTGATCACCTCCCTCCTCTATATTAGGAATGACCAAGTTCTGTAGTATTTTTAGACACTGTTTTCCAAACAGTGACTCAGGGGATTCATAGTAGTCATCAGCTTCATGGTAAAGTTGTGCCATCTGGCAGCAAAGGCTTCACAACATAGAAATACTTAACATTATACAGACATGCCATCATTTACCAAAAATTGATTTCTGGATGGTTCACAATAAAACAACTAAAAATGTAGCCTAATCAAAACACAAAACAATAATTAGCATTAGTACATATTATATACAAAATCCTGTAGGGGAATTTAAATGTGGATTTTCTACGGATGTCAGAGAATTCCGCCACAGACTCCAGTGAGGCCTGATTCTTTAGAATCCGCCCCCCCCAGAGTCCGTGGTGGAACGGCCTCCCCCACCACCACCCCGCGGAATTCCCCCAGGATAGAGCATACCTGGCAGCAGATGCAGCTCCAGCTCCTCTTCCAGCCACTGCCGGGCTGCTGCAGCCGCGAATGGCAGCAGTCGTAGCGGCCGCCATTTGCGTGGCTGCCTTTTGCCATGATGGGCTATGTAAATACTTACGTAGCCTATCACGGCTTGCCAGGGACGCAAATGGCGGCCGGCGTAGCAGCCGCAGCAGCCCGGCAGTGGCCGGAATTCCGGCTGCAGCTGGCCCTGGCCGGCGGCTCCGCGGAGTCGCTGCAGAGCAGAGCTGGCCGGGGAGGATTCTGGGGGGAGGGACGGAGTGCCTCCCCCCACCACAGATGCCCCGGAATGGAGCCAGGTAAGGGTTTCATACATCCCTAGGATTTTCTGTTTCTTAGAACTCAATACCATTTTTGGTAGAGACCAGAAAAATTGATTCAGGAGGTGAAACACCTGATCCACAGGCCACTAGTTAGCCACCCTACTTTATAACATTACTTGCAATGGCTTCCTGTACTATTTTGCATTTTGATTGATTGATCACATTTATATCCCACCTTTTTTCCTCTCTAAGGAGCCCAAGGTGGCGTACATCATCCTCTTCCTCGCCATTTTACCCTCACAACAACAACCCTGTGAGGTAGGTTGGGCTGAGAGTCTGTGACTGGCCCAGAGTCACCCAGTGAGCTTCCATGGCCGAGTGGGGACTAGAACCGGATCCTGACTCCCAGCCCAACACTCTAGCCACTACACCACACTGGCTCTCAAGCTGGATCTTTAAGTTTCTTTATTATCTTGCTCCTTCCTACTCTTCTTTCAGTATCATCCTCCCCTCTTCGTTCATGGGCCATAGTTGTAGGGGGCAAGATTGCAATTTCCATCTTCTGCTTACTGATAGTTTCCTTGAATGTTCTCCCTGCCACCACAAATCCTCCTCCTAAGTCAAGAAGCAACTGAAGACTCCTCCTCCTTCTCAAGTTTTCCCTAAATTGCTTTCTCTAAATCTTCCACTCCCCTTCATGGATCACTGCCTTGTTGTGGCAAAGGGGCTTGCGTAACTCAGTGAAGCCATAAGCTATGCCGTGCAGGGCCACCCAAGACGGACAGGTCATGGCAGAGAGTTCTGACAAAATGTGGTCCACTGGAGAAGGAAATGGCAACCCACTCCAGTATTCTTGCCAAGAAAACCCCATGGAACATATCACGAGGCTAAAAGATATGACGCCGGAAGATGAGCCCCTCAGGTCGGAAGGTGTCCAATATACTACTGGGGAAGAGCAGAGGGTATTTCCAAGTAGCGCCAGAAAGAGTGAAGCGGCTGGGCCAAAGCCGAAAGGACACTCAGCTGTGGATGTGTCTGGTGGTGAAAAGAAAATCCAGTGCTGTAAAGAACAATATTATTTAGGAACCTGGAATGTCAGATCAGTGAATCAAGGTAAGCTGGAGGTGGTCAAACATGAGATGGCTAGATTGAACATCAACATCTTGGGAATCAGCGAACTCAAATGGACAAGCATGGGCGAATTTAATTCAGGTGACTATCATATCTACTACTGTGGGCAAGAATCCCTTAGAAGAAATGGAGTAGCACTCATAGTCAACAAAAGGGTGGGAAAAGCAGTACTGGGGTACAATCTCAAACACGACAGAATGATCTCAGTATGAATCCAAGGCAAACCATTCAACATCACAGTAATTCAAGTCTATGCCCCAACCACTGATGCCAAAGAAGCTGAGGTTGATCGGTTCTATGAAGACCTACAACACCTTCTAGAACTAACACCAAAAAAAGATGTCCTCTTCATCATAGGGGATTGGAATGCTAAAGTAGGAAGTCAAGAAATCACCGGGATAACAGGCAAGCATGGCCTTGGTGTACAAAATGAAGCAGGACAAAGGCTAATAGAGTTTTGCCAAGAGAACATGCTGATCATAGCAAACACTCTTTTCCAACAGCACAAGAGGCGACTCTACACATGGACATCACCACATGGTCAATATCGAAATCAGATTGATTCTGTACTTTGCAGCCAAAGATGGAGAAGCTCTACACAGTCAGTAAAAACAAGACCAGAGCTGACTGTGGCTCAGATCATGAGCTTCTTGTTGCACAATTTCAGCTTAAATTGAAGAACGTAGGGAAAACCACTAAACCATGCAGGTATGACCTACATCATATCCCTTATGTATATACAGTGGAGGTGAGGAATAGGTTTAAGGGATTAGAACTGATAGACAGAGCGCCTCAGGAACTATGGACGGAGGTCCGTAACATTGTTCAGGAGGCAGCAACTCAATCCATCCCAAAGAAAAAGAAATGCAAGAAAGCCAAGTGGCTGTCTGATGAGGCTTTACAAGTAGCTGAGGAAAGAAGGGAAGCGAAAAGCAAGGGAGAAAGGGGAAGATATACCCAACTGAATGCAGAGTTCCAGAGAATAGCAAGGAGAGACAAGGAGGCCTTCTTAAATGAACAATGCAAAGAAATCGAGGAAAACAACAGAATGGGGAAGACTAGAGATCTCTTCAAGAAAATCGGAGATCTCAAGGGAACGTTTTATGCAAAGACGGGCATGATAAAGGACAAAGAAGGCAGGGACCTAACAGAAGCAGATGAGATTAAGAAGAGGTGGAAAGAATACACAGAAGAACTATACAGGAAAGATCTGAATGTCCCTGATAGCCATGATAGTGCAGTCACTGAACTTGAGCCGGACATCCTAGAGAGTGAAGTCAAGTGGGCCTTAGGAAGCATTACTAACAACAAAGCTAGTGGAGATGGCAGTATTCCACCTGAGCTATTTAAGATCCTAAAAGATGATGCTGTTAAAGTGCTGCACTCAATATGCCAACAAATTTGGAACACTCAACAGTGGCCACAAGACTGGAAAAGGTCAGTTTACATTCCAGTTCCAAAGAAGGGCAATGCCAAAGAGTGCTCAAACTACCATACAATTGCACTCATTTCACATGCCAGCAAGGTTATGCTCAAAATCCTACAAGCTAGGCTTCAGCAGCATGTGAACCAAGAACTACCGGAAGTACAAGCTGGGTTTCGAAGAGGCAGAGGAACTAGAGATCAAATCGCCAACATTCGCTGGATCATGGAGAAAGCAAGAGAATTCCAGAAAAACGTCTATTCTTGCTTCATTGACTACGCTAAATCCTTTGATTGTGTGGATCACAAAAAACTCTGGGAAATTCTTAAAGAGATGGGAGTACCAGACCACCTTACCTGTCTCCTGAGAAATCTGTACGAGGGTCAAGAAGCAACAGTAAGAACCAGACATGGAACAACCGATTGGTTCAAAATTGGGAAAGAAGTACGACAAGGCTGCATATTGTCGCCCTGCTTATTTAACTTATATGCAGAGTACATCATGAGAAATGCTGGATTGGATGAATCACAGGTCAGAATTAAGATTGCCAGGAGAAATATCAACAACCTCCGATACACAGACGATACCACCCTAATGGCAGAAAGCGAAGAGGATCTAAAGAGCCTCTTGTTGAGGGGGAAAGTGGAGAGTGCAAAAGCTGGTTTGAAACTCAACATTAAAAAAACGAAGATCATGGCATCTGGCCCCATCACTTCCTGGCATATAGAAGGGGAAGAAATGGAAGCAGTGACAGATTTTATTTTCTTGGGCTCCAACGGAGACAGTGACTGTAGCCATGAAATTAAAAGACGCTTGCTCCTTGGGAGGAAAGCTATGGCAAACCTAGACAGCATAGTAAGAAGCAGAGACATCACCTTGCCAACAAAGGTCCGTATAATCAAAGCTATGGTTTTCCCAGTAGTAATGTATGGCTGTGAGAGCTGGACTGTAAGGAAGGCTGAGCGCCGAAGAATTGATGCTTTCGAACTGTGGTGCTGGAGAAGACTCTTACGAGTCCCCTGGACTGCAAGGAAGTCAAATCAGTCAATCCTAAAGGAAATCAACCCTGAGTGCTCATTGGAAGGACAGATACTGAAGCTCAAATATTTTGGCCACCTAATGCAAAGAGAAAACTCCCTGGAAAAGACCCTGATGCTGGGAAAGACTGAAGGCAAAAGGAGAAGGGGACGGCAGAGGATGAGATGGCTAGATAGCATCACCGAAGCAATGAATATGGACTTGAGCATGCTCCAGGAGAGAGTGCAGGACAGGAAGGCCTGGCGTGCTATGGTCCATAGGGATGTACGAAAGTCACTTACCTTTAACGAAATTTGATTCACAGTGGGGGGGAGGCGCTCCGTTCCTCCCCCTGAAATTCTGGCCAGGGGGGAGGTGCTCCGTCCCTCCCCCCCGAAATTCTTACCAGGGGGGAGGCACCCCGTCCCTCCACCCCGGAATCCTGGCTGGCCGGGCCGCAAATGGCGGCGGCCATAGCCGCTGCCATTTGCATCCCTGCAGTCAGCCATGATAGGCTATGTAAATGTTTACATAGCCTATCATGGCTGAGTAAAAAAAAAAAAGCACGTATGCAAATGGAGCGCCCATGGGCGCCGCCATTTGCGTTCCTTATTTTGGCACGTCTAGTCTACGTAAACATTTACGTAGCCTATCACGGTATTTTTTAAAAATCTAGCTGTGATAGGCTACGTAAATCTTTACGTAGCCTGTCACGTTTTTTTTTTTTTTTAACTGGAAATGGCAGTGGCGGCAGCCGGTCGGAAGACCGGCCGCCGAAGCCGCTGCCAGGAGGATTCGCCCAAGGTAAGTCCCATCCGGGGGGGGGGGTGGCAGACCGTTTCGCCACCAATTTCGGGGGGCTGAATGCGCTGGCATTCAGCCTCCCTGAGAGTCGTGGCGAAATTCTCTGACATCCCTAATGGTCCATGGGGTCACGAAGAGTCGGAGATGACTGAACGACTGAACAACAACAACAAAGAGTCGGAGATGACTGAACAACTTCCACTTCCTTGTCACTTTCTCAGGTGTCTTTTTAGATAAAGCCTGCAGGTAATGATTTTAAATCATTGTAAGGGAGGGAGCAATCCTATGACTTGTCAAAAATCAGAATATAAATTCACTAAGGGAGCCAGCAGCTAGAAGGCCATAGGATATCTGGTTTTCCAGGAACCGACCTCCCCCTCATTTCCACACTGCCTTGGAGTCAGTGTGAAACAGCCCTATGCTCTGCGCTCGCAAGAGCGTGGAGCGGCCTAAAGGGGGTGTTCCCGGAGTGGGCGAAAATGCCTGTACAACACATCCAATGTGTCGTACAGCAGCCTCCTCCCCCACAGCTAGACAGCTGTCTAGCCAAAAATGCAGGGCAGGAGAAGCACGGAGGGAACGATCCCCTCCGTGTTTCTCCTGCCCTGCAGTGGATAGGTGGTTGCCTCTGACTTCGGAGGCGGCCGCCTATCTGAATAGGATTGCGCCCTTAAGCACTTTTTTAAGATGCTTAATAGTACATATGCACAACAGTTCTATCAGAACTCGTAGGCTACAATGACAACAGTGGCATTTAACATGGCTTATTACTTGAATTTTTAGACTGCATGGCTGTTTTTATATTCATCTATTCCTGTGCTGTTTGTCATTTTGTATTGTGTTTTATTCTTTTAACTGTATTTTATTTCTAACTGTAATCCGCCCAGAGAACATTAAAAATAGCATTAAAATAAGGAGGGGTTCAGACAAATGTGCCCATGGAGACCCAGCTTCAGATCTTGAGGAACCCCAGGCATACAGCTCTTGTTGCCCCTGCTCCCAGGTAACTTGCAAGTGAGTGGGCTTCCTGTCGACCCACCCAGGACAACTGCAGGAGCAGTGCTAATTGGAATTTCAAGCTGTGCACTTAGAGCTTCTCTACATGAGGCATTTATTGTGCACTTGTGATTGTTCACTCATGGAAGTTCACGGGTCCTTTTCATGACACCGTCAACCTCCGATGCCTCTTGTGTTGTTTTCAAGGGATAATCTGCCATTTAAAAGTCACTGAAAATACGGAAATAAACCTAAATCATGCAATAAAACAGCACCATCTGCTGGTAGTATCAACTAAACATATGGGAGGAAACCAGCAAAAAAAAGGGGAGGGGGGAACTCGTGTATTTCGCTGATCATTAAACCTGCAAAGATTTTGGAAGACAAAGGTCTGGTGAGGCTGCATGATTTTCGCTAAATGTGGAGAAGCTCTTAAGCTTGTCCATCTTGGGATTGGACATGTGGCCTGCAGCTCCAACCACTGCATTGCCACTCCCCTCCCAGCCCCCACCACAGTTCCCTTGACTGGGAACCCTGATAAGGCAGGGAGGTTTGTTAGTGCATATGGCTAAATGCACTTACAAATCCCCTTCAGACCTTAGCAGGAAGGTAGAGAAGCCTGTGTGCCTTGGGAGATGACAGGTGGCTGGCATGTACACCCCCACCATACCTTTGGCTGAGCAGGCACATCACCTGCATAGGGTTATTGTCTCATCTAACTTTTTTCCTTTTAAAACAGTGGTGGGAGAACCTGGATTGGGACTGCAGCATGAGGGAGAGGCCTGACCTCACTCCTCCACCACTTTCCTGCCAAAAGTCACTCTCCTGAAATGTTAAAGGACAAGAACCACAACAGAGGTAATATGTCACACCCAATATAACCCTTTGAGAGTAGCATGAAAAGAGCAGGTAAGAGCACACTGAACCTAGCTAATCATCCCCTGCCTCAGGGCCATAGTGCTCAGGTCTATCCAAGCAGGTTACTTCGTAGCCAGTCCTGAAAGTGCCCCCTTATTTAGCACTACGGCACTTCGGGAGTGAGGCTGGCAGTGCAGTGTGTTCCAACCTCCCTTCATGCTGTATTGTTTAGGCTGGGAGTCACTCTCCACCAATTCCTTCTCAACATCATTTGATGGGAGATGGGAGGCAGAGTCCTCTAACGTCCCGCTGACCCCGCCAAATCCTCACCGACCTCCCATTTATGAAAGCTGTTTTACAAATGATTAATTTAGAAGTCCATAGTACTGTAACAAGCATTAATAGAAATACACTTATTCATTAGGGCCAGGAACAATTATTTGAGCCAGTTTTTAAGAAAGACACAGAGAGTGTAAAACATAACCTTTTCATTTATTTAACGAAATACAAAATATTAAAATTTTTAATTCTGGCACAACACTTTGTGAAGCAACAAGCAAAAGCAAGCTATGGGTTTTAGCCATATTTAATCTTAACATTAAAAGTGCACAACATTTTTCACAGTATACAGTTGTAAGCTTGTTATCCATTTCCTTCCTTTTCTTTAGTTACTATTAAATCTGAGTAGAACATGAGCTGTAATGCTAAAAAACATTAGAACGTTTAGTATTTAGAGTTAAAGTTGGAACATGACACTTTTGTTCAACTGTGAAGAAACTGAGGGCAAAATATGTCCACAGATGTACCAAATAACAAAGTAGTTTAAGGAAGGATATATAACTTGTTCATCTGCTTCAGGGAATGTTTAATTCTCCCTTTGAAATTAATGGGGCTTTAGTGTGGGCACTTCAAAGGGAGAATTAAACATTCTCTGAAGCAGATGAACAAGTTATATATCCTTCCTTAAACTGCTTTGTTATTCGGTATTTCTGACTTGCTTTAAACAGCCTTGCCCAACCTGGTGCTTTCCAGGTGTTTTGTACTGCAACTCTCAGCATTCCAGACCATTGGCTGTGCTGGCTGGGGCTGATGGGAGTTGTAGCTCAAAACATCTGGGGAGCATCAGGTTTGTGAAGGCTGCTCTAAAGCATCAAGAATCCAAGGTCTGAACTGAATGCTTTTTAACCAGCTGGAATGGTTTTTCTGCAGCTGTTATACTATTCCAAGCATATGCTCCAACTCTTATGGTCGAGTTCAATATGGCAAACAAGAAAAGCAAGTTCTATTTCAACAGTTCCAATTAAAACATTCTAAGGAACACACACAAATCTGCTTTCTCTGGTGTAAAGTTCTACTGTTTGAAGGTATCAAACCACAATGAATCAGAGCTGCTAACTGGAATAAGACTTAGAACGTCAAAGTTTTTGTGCTTTTGACACACCAGGCACAACTCATCAAGGACCATTACTACACAATCTCCATCCCTTCTCACTGGCAACTTTCTCAGTCAAATGCCAAATGACCCAACTGCTTCTATTTAGATTGGAAGTTTCCAGGTTCAGCATTTGGAGAACCGACACTTGTGCTCGTGTGCAAAACAAAAGTAAACGTAACCATATTTGGCTCAAGTAAGTGGTGCTGTACTTGCATCGGTACTGAGGGTCCAAAAAGCAATTAAAATTTGGGGAAAAAACTAATTTGGAAGACTCATAGTGGAATTGAAGTAAAAGGAGCTGGGCTTGATCTGACCCCACAAGATGTTCCTGAAAGGGCATTAAAAGAAATGAATCCTCTCCTCCCAGTGATCTCTACATACACCTTTCTGTTTGAAGAAAATGGCAGTGGAAGGTCTCTGGTTCTTAAAAAGCATCTTGCCAAACACACATCTGTAATCTCCTGCAAAAAAGTCATCTTAGGCACTTGGATAACAAGGTATCGCAGGAATTCTTTATAAACCAGTTGAACATTGGGACTCCATGAAATCTTCAGCCACTGGGAACCAGTACATTTATATCTAGCAATACAATTCCCCCTCACAACTGAGGGGCTTTTTATAAGCCCAGATTCCATGTAATTAATAAGGCTGACTACATTACCATCAGAGGGGAAACATAATCAATTCCTTGGCCTACATTTAATTCTCTCTAGCACCTGATTTGCTCACAGCCATTTCTACAGCTCTAAAGCCACTTCTGTTGCTTACTGAACTGGCAAAGATAAACATGAACTTAAGTGACCAATAATGAACATGTATACAAACACTTTAATTTATATCATTATTTGCTTATATAGACAGTCTGACATCCCTAGACAGACAGAAAAAAGACTTCTCCCAGCATCTCAGTGAGGAATGGATCCTTCATTTCCCCTGAAGATCTATAACTGTTAAAAGCAGATTTCATTGCTCCTGCATGGAGAACTGAAGATCATATGGATAAAGCTCTGCCATCAAGTTCCATATTTAATATAATATAGTGCTTAATAAAATATGGGGAATACTTCACAAAACTAACTATGCACTCCTATATGTCAAGGAAGATTAGTCAAAATATTGTGTTAGTCTACACCCTGAAGAGCTGGTAGGAAAAAAATTCAAATCAGTCTCCAAATGAGCCTTCTTACGGGCAAATGCAAATGTTGATTCTCCAACTTGACTAGTACTCTCATGCAATCTTTATCACTTCATATATCAAGGAGGGAGCTGCTCATTTAAAGAGTACTCCAGCATTAAAGTTACATGCTTTCTACTGTTGTGACTAGACTTGCCCCAGCCATCCGAACCAGTTCACATAGGTGGCCAGCCTCCACATGATTCACATCCCTGGCAGAAACCACACTGCCAGGATAATATATGAATTGGGCCTTCTGTATAAGATCTGAGTCAGCACAGCTGTGTGGGAGAACTGTACCAAATCAAAGAATGTGTGTTTGAAATGGCCCTTGGATTAAGAAGTGCCTCACTGAATCAAACCTTTGATCACCTCTAACAATTAGTACTGGTCCAGAATTACGAGAAGATAGGCCACTCTGAAGCTCTGCTTTTCCAAAAAGCTCATTTCTAAGGCAACAATATGCTTATTACTTCAAATCACGGAAAAGAACAAAAAATGCTGTCTTCTTCATTAGTACTTTTGCATAGTCTTTTTTCCTGGAGTTGCTAATTTGTTTCCTTCTTTCACCACCGAAGATCACCACCTTTTCCACATATATAGCATATATCTATGAGGCATATTCAGGCCACAGACACAGTCCCTTTTAGCAGCAAAACCATCCAACTTTTTAAAACAGGGCTCAGTGTTTTAAAAGTCATCATTCTTCAGTCAGTCTTTTCAGATTTTTCTTTTTGTATCATGCAACGGCGAACTATGCTGTCAAAACTTGCTATAAAATACAGGCTAATGATGCGGAAAAAACCCATGCAAATAACCTGTACGTTTGAAAGAGAGAGAAAGTAATTTTATTCAACATACTTTAGCATTCCATTCACTTAGATCAGTTACCTGCTGTTTCTCTGGAGTTTAAAAACTGATGCATTTTCATTCTTTAATTATTTATTGTTTTAGTGGGTGTATTACTTCACTATTTTGTTTTACTGCAAGTGGGACCTGCAACAAGATGTTGCAATGTGGTGTGCTCCTTTTCAGGATTCCAGCCAGCCATGCCCTCTTTTGGGGTACTTTGTTCCATTTGACAAGCACTATTTTTGGCAGAAATATGGGATATGAATTTAAATCAATCCCCATTCCCCAGTTTACAATTTTTCCCTGAACATTCAGCATTTGGGGGCTACTGAGCATGCCCAGTCCTCACTGAGCTGTTTTTCACACTTCCTTAGGATTTCCCCCCACCTAAAGTCTGTTTTACTTCGGCAAACCTTGAGATAACCCTGACCATGCTGCTAACTCTATCTTATTTCTCAAAGATCTTGTTTTAGCTACAATTCTGTTGGCAATCACCAGGTAAGTTTGCTATTTAGAGCAGGGGTGGGAAGAAAATAGATCTCCAGATGTTTTGGACTTCAACTGCCAGCATTCGTCACCATTGGCCATGCTGGCATGGGCTTCAGGGAGTTGAAGTCCTAAACATATGGAGATCTACCTTCTGCTCACCCCTGATTTAGAGGAAGCAATTTTGTATTTTTTTAATGTAAGCCACTTTGGTTTTTAGTTTAACAGAAAAGTGGGGTACAAGATTAAAAAAATCACAAGGTG
Organism: Heloderma suspectum; assembly: GCF_057233095.1. NCBI lineage: Eukaryota > Metazoa > Chordata > Lepidosauria > Squamata > Helodermatidae > Heloderma > Heloderma suspectum. Next base: position 116,619,765 of record NC_139461.1, on the reverse strand, counting down.
TAAGAGCCCCATTGCTTGCTAGAACATTGCCTATTACTTGATATTGCTCAATCAACTGATTCAAAATTAAAGGACTCCCTGCCTTCAAACCTATAGTTAACTATATTTAGATACGCTACTTTTATCCAATAACGCACAGGATATAGCAGCTTTTGCTGCCCAGAAGCAAAATACTTAATTATTGCTCTTTACCTTACAAAGCTGCTGCACTGCAGGCCACTGATTTTGAATCACACAGACCTAATACGCCGGAATGTTCCACAGCATTAGGAAAAAAACCCAAGAGAAAAGTCAGTTGGCCTGACTTTTGTTTCTTACCGCCTCTAGGGCTTCAGCAATAGAAGAGATTGGCGACATTCCACCGGTCAATACTGTCAATATGTGACCATCTGTACCAACAGAACTGCTGAATTTCCCTTGCTGGGTGGAGTAAAAATGAAAATGTCAGTACGCTGGCCAAAAAAATCCATCAAAATAAGATTAGTTCCTTACATATGGAGGTCTCATGCTAACTGCTAGTATTTGAAGCCACCCTATCACACTGCATATACATATATAGTGTACATAGGCAAAGTAGCCTCAAACAATGGAAGTATGGTTGCCCACACTGATAGGTTAGTCAAAACTGTCAGTACTATTCTTCTAGATAAAAATATTGCTGTTAAATTAACTTCTTCTGGGATGTGATGAAATAGAGAACCACCAGTTAAGAACACAAGCAAGTCAACTTAAATCAATGGTCATTGTCCCCCCCACATACAACTCCCTCCCCCACACTTAAATCAATGGTAGCCAGTCACAGTTGAGCATTTTTAAAACCCATTTGTTTCAACAGGATGACTTCAGCACATGTTTAACTCACTCCAAATTAAAGTCAGTAAGACTTAGAAAGTGCTGAACTTTGACAGGTGAAGCCCAGAATAACTAAAGACTGAGTTACTGTTCTACTTATAGCAAAAATTAGCATTTTCAAAGCTATGATTCCTGATCATGAATGATCAAGTATTCAACTTCAGGGTGCTCCTAGATCCAGCACCATCCACGGATTGTCAGGCTACAGCAGTAGCTTGCACGTTATTTTGAGTTGACCTAATAAAGGTATTATGGTGGCATGGATTTTAGACATTTTGTTTTGGAATTTCTCTTTTGGCCAACATGGTTATCTTTGTTTTTTGTGTGATCAGTAGCTGGGAATGCCTTTTACCAACTTTGGCTAGATTGCCACTTCTAGCCTTACCTGGTGAAGGTGGGTCTGGCCTCAGTTACACATGCACTAGTTTAATCCAAGATGGATTACAACACTATTTATGTGGGGCTGCCTTTATAAACAGCTCTGCAACTAGAATTGGTTCAAAATTCAGTGACCAGAATGTTGGTAAGAGCAAGAAAATTGGAGCACATTACACTAATCTCATGCCAATTGTATTTATTTCTTTACAATATTTATATACTGCTCCACATCAAAGATTTCAGAGCAGTGAACAGCAAGATAAAAGAATAAAATCCCATAATTAAAACAAAACATTTTAAAAGAATGGATGAACATAATAATAAACATATTGGCTACGTATTCATTTTCCAGGCTCAATTTAAGAACTTCAAACGGTTTAGGACAGGGTTATCTTAAAGCCTTTACCCATATGAACCTGGCTAAGCTCTTAAAATGGCCTAGGAAGGCCAGCTGTCTGATTCATCTCTAGTGGATATTTAGTTGGCGGGTACCAGGGACAAGACCTTCTCTATGGTAGTGTCACAGTTATAGAATTCCCTCCCCAGAGAAATCAGAAAACGCACCCTAGTACCCTTTTTTACGATGGGTTTTTAATCCTTTTTATTATGGTAGGCATTTTATTTGATTTCTGTTTTAACAGAAAAGTTATTTTCTGCTCAGCTTCCTGCTGCTATGTGTATTTAGTGATGGTACATGGGCAGAGCAAACCTACAGGGGAGGGAGAGGGATGAACCGCCTTTTCCAGTGCCCCATAAGCTCATGCCAACAGGGCAGGGCAAAGGCTTTCTCCCTTCTTTTGGGGGGGCTGTTTCTGGCTATTCTCACCACCTCCAGGACTGGCATAGCTGTTTCCCCATTCTGGAGGCATATCAGGGGCATGGGATGGCTTCAGATTCTACAGAACCACAGCCTCTCCAGGCATGGTCATGGAACACGTTTTTGTGTTTGCCAATGCTGACGCACCAGCTGTGGAGATTTCACAGGAACTATAGGACTGTAGCTTTGCGCTGACAGTATTGTTTGATTTTAATATTTTAAAGCATTTTGATTACACAGATAAAAAGCAGGATACATTGAAATAAACTAGTGGGTAGAAAAGATGCACCATTATTTATATCCCACTTCTCCCAAAGTTTGGCTCCCAAAGCAGCTAACAAGTAAAATGCATGGTTTGCCAAATCTTGGATTGAGTTAGCACATTTGTGTAACCTGTAGTTAAACAGATTCTCTGAGTTTTTGCATGTTGTCAACCCCACTGATTAAAAATCGGGAGCAACATTTTAATCTGTACCCCAAAATATACTCCATTCCCTTTGCTAATGGTGAATATGTATTAACTAAAGGAGAATGCATGCACAAAGCAAACTGTAACTTTAAAAAACCAAGACAGTAAATCATCAAAAAGGATTTCCAAGAATTTTTTTTTAAAGAGTTGAACAAAAGATATTCAAAGCCTATCAACATATTTATTTATTACATTTCTATACTGCCCAATAGCCAAAGCTCTCTGGGCGGTAAGTCCATTTTCAAAGCAAGCAAGCAATTTGAGTAGAAGACTGGAACTAAGAACATGTAACTTAACTGCATTTGCCCACTTTCACCACTCCCTGTGTTTTCTTCATTGCCTTTTTTAGGTTTGTAAGCTGCTTGGGGACAGGGCCCTATTTTGGTCTACATAAGACACAAGTACATACTGATGGTACTCTATAAATAAGAACTAAGGCTCTCAAGGTTTAAAGAAATACATTCTAATATTCAGATACATTATTTTTTTTAGAAGATTTCATGTAACATGCCTTACACCAAACTAGTAATCCATGATTACTTTCCACCCAGAAAAACATTTTATTCAGTATTGTACTTACAATGGCATCTTTAACAATGTTTCTGGCAACGTAATCAGGTTGGCAGATTGACGATAGTTCTGAAATAAGCTTGGTCTCTAAAATCTTGAGTACAAGCAAATGGAAATACAAAGATTATACAAATATAAACAAAAAAGTTGTTACTGAGTACAGCCACAACACAAGTACAAATTTGCTGAACATCTTAATGTAGCAGATCTGTTGTGAAACATACCACAATCTGTACTTCAAGAGCAGCTCAACAGAATTATGTTTCATGTACTTTATAGTTGTGATCAGTTGTTTATATTACATCACTAGATTATAGCTTAAGGCAAATCATATGTTTAAAAGCTTAAGTTCTTTTTAATTTTACAAAGAGTGAAACTAAGCATTTCACACACTGCCATAAACCACATCCATACTCGTAAGCACTGTTTTTTCCCTCAGCTTCAACAGGTACCCCTCTGACTGACTGGGTTTTTAAATTTTCAAGAAGTGTGGTGTTCATGCAGCACACAAAACGAACACTCCCAAACATGCATGGAATCGCACGCACATTTTCTCTCTTTTCCTATTCTTGGGGGGTAGCAAGCCTGATCAGGACATAGTATGCACAAATATAATTCAGTAGTTCAGTAGAATAATTCTGATTCTTTGAAGTTACACACCCAAAATCATGATCTAATTAACTGCAAGTGCACTACCCCCCGCCCCACTTCTTACATGTACCCAAGCAGTTAAGGTAAATGCAAGGTCTGCATGAGCCTTCCTTATCTCCCATGCAGCTCTCCCCAGCATTCAACCCAAGTTATTTGTGCTTCCACTTTGAAACACATTATGGAATACAGCATCATGTGCTGTATTACACTGCAACTTGGGCCTTCCTGTCAGTACACCTATCAAATATTTCAAGACAGACTTGTATTAAGATCTCAACAGGCATAACCCAAACCTCAAGAATAATTAACTGCGGCAGAACAACTTGGATGAGACTGCAACCACAAGCATTCAGAAGATTACAAGTAAAGCACACAGGTACAACCTTGCCTGTGTTTCATGGGACATCCTGTTGTAAGGCATAATCTACTCTAGCAACACACACTGCAAGATCTGCGTGGAAATCTAACTTCTGCACAGTTCTCAGAATGTGGAAGTTTAAGGTTTCTCCAAATTTAACAGTTTTGCCATTTCACGTTCAAGTACTGAAAGTGTGCATGTGTCTATCTACAGTCATGTGAAAAAGAAAGTACACCCTCTTTGAGTTCTATGGTTTTACGTATCAGGGCATAATAAAAATCATCTGGTCCTTAGCAGGTCCTAAAATTAGGTAAATACAACCTCAGATGAACAACAACACATGATATATTACACCGTGTCATTATTTATTCTACAGAAATAAAGCCAAAATGGAAAAGCCATGTGTGAAAAACTAAGTACACCCTTACTGAGGCTAAGTAGCAGCCAGGTGTTGCTAATCAAATGCCCTTGATTAATTGATCATCAGCAAGTGTGACCACCTCTGTAAAAGCCGAAGTCTCAGGAGTTTGCTGGTCTCAAGCATTCAGATGTGTGTTAACACAATGCCAAAGAGTAAAGACATCAGCAGTGATCTTAGAGAAGCAATTGTTGCTGCCCATCAATCTGGGAAGGGTTATAAGGCCATTTCCAAACAATTTAAAGTCCATCATTCTACAGTGAGGAAGATTATTCACAAGTGGAAAACATTCAAGACAGTTGCCAATCTTCCCAGGAGTGGACTTCCCAGCAAATTCACCCCAAGGGCAGACTGTGCAATGCTCAGAGAAATTACAAAACATCCAAGCATTATGCAAATATAAACAAAGATGGTGCAGTGGACTGAACATTGGATTTAGATACAGGTGATGGAAGTTCAGATTCCTAAGCAGCCATGAAAAACTCTGGACAAACTATATTGTCACCTGAACTGATTCTGGAAGTTGTCTATGAAGATAGTGACTGGGTTCACGCAACATGATAACCCACACGCAAAGGTTGAGTATGGGTTGTTGTTGAACCGTGGGTTGTTGTTAAACCGTGGGTTGTGTTATCTGAATCTAGCCACATTAACAAACAAACCATGGGTTATCTTTGTGGATTGTTTGTGGTTAACAAACCATAGTTTGTTAGCATGGCTGGGTTCACACAGCACAACAACCCACATTGCCACAACAACCCACACTCAACCTTGAGTGTGGCTTGTCATGTTGTATGAATCCAGACGTAGCATGTTCCAACTTGCCCTACTCATTGGAGAAGTCAAGAACAGGAACAAAATGCTTGAGGAGACAAACTGGGTGTCTGCACATAATATTTAATTGAAAGAAATGAACAAGTTACCTTGGTCTCATTTTCTTCTGCATAGCCAGGTGTGTCTGTATCTGGAGGATAGGCAACTGTTATGTAGATATTATATGGCTTTACCTGTTTTTGTTGAGAAAAATATTTATTTCACATTGCAATATATTGAGCTCTTCCATGCTTACTAGTCATGCACAAAAACAGAAGATGTGACATGCATAAAAAGTATACTAGTTGTCTAGATCCCAAGATTCAGATATTCAATGCCCCAGAATGTACTGTTCACTCTTTTGAGTGTCCCCTTCCTGCCTTTCTGTGAAAGGCCCCCTTTCTGTGGAATTCCCTGCCTCTGGAAGTCAGGCAAGCACCAACATTGTGTTGTTTTCGATGACTGCTGAAAACATCTTTATTTTAAGAAGCTTTCCTTTGTTGAATAGCCATGGTTTTTATTGGTGTTCTGGGTGTTGTTGTTTTTTAATTTTAAATATGGTGTTTTATTCTTTTTATCTTTTATTGTTCACTGCTCCAGAATCTGTTAGACGTGGAGCAGTATATAAATGTTGTAAATTAATTAATTAAAAAAGCAGCAGCTTTTGAAAAATGTCAGTATACACTGACATTAAATGCATCAAGTGCAGCAGACACAATTAAATGGGAATGTATTGAGAAAAGAGCTGTTAAGTTTGTACAAGCTGGAGGGGCATGCTACAGGCACAACACTGTGCAAACCCCTAAGCTCATAAGGATAACAGAATTGCAGCCAATCATAACTGTCAAAACATGGATATACAATGAAGTAGGAAGAAGGAAGTTTGGGATTTACTAGTAGTTTGCGGGATGTTTTGTAGTAGATAAACAATTCTGACTCCAAAGATGTTCACAATTGTTATCAACAACTAGAAAGTTTTTCTTTCTAAATTAAGTTGTTAGAATTCCAAAACACCCTAACTTGGGGGGGGGGGGGTTGATCTTCACAACAACGGAATGAGAAGTGCATTGGAGGATTACCCGGATTTTCATGGAATCAGCTTTGGTCCATCAGGGACACACAAAGCAAGAAAAGCTCAGGGTACAGTACCTTTAAAATCCAGTTTTCAGGGGTCACAAGCGCTTGAAAGGAACATACTTCTAGGTGGGGTGGGGGTAGAACTGAATGTCATCAGACTGGCAGGGGCTGCTCAACCAATGAGAGAGGCTTGTTTGCCCCCCCTGTCCAGGCTCTCCCCTGATACTACATTATTATGAATGGAGAGCAACTAATTTACAATTCTGAAGGCTCCCCCCTGCTTCTACATTATCTCCTTCCACCCCTTTCTTCAATGTGCACACTTTTGGCTTGAGAAGCCAAAATCCCCAATTCTGGAGTGCAGCATCTGAAAGCCCCCATGAGAGCAGCCCAGCCCCCCAATTTCGGCCCATTCCAGCACTATGCTGCAGAATTATTGCTCCCAACCCGCTCGCTTTTCGTCTTCTCCTGGCGTGCAATGAGACAAGAAGCTCCTGTGATCTCCAGCAATTGCTACTGTGACTTTACATAACAGAGAAACTATAGAACATCAAAAAAGCACAGCATCAAGACAGCAATTTTACGGGGAAGCAAAAGAGCATTTTAGGGCAAGTTACTAAAGTTAGCCTTTAACCCTTTAAATGCTTTAGCGATTTACCATGGCTCCATATGCACTGAGCCCTGTTAAAGATTCACTGCAGGGAGCGAGATTTATTTCTTACTTATGAGTAAACATGCACAGAAGGGGAGGAATATGGGAAAAAAACTACTTCAAGTTGGGGAAACAAGATGGAATGGGGCATCCCACCCCCTTGACCACGTCACTGCCAGGTCACAGAGGCACACCCAGGATTTAATGCGGGAGGGACATGGCATACTGTTGCAAAATTGCCAGTGGGAGCCACTTTCAGTTAAAAAAAAATTCAGAAAATGCAGCTTTTCAAGAGGGAAGCGGCAGACTGGTGACAATGTCATCTGTCACGAACAACCTCAGACTGCTATAACTTCGCACCAAATCGCTCATGAAGACAGCCCCTTGGATATAATCTGTACACCTAAATGCATGCAATCCCAATATGGTTTATGAGGTGCAGCAGATAATTGGCTCTGCCCCAAGCCACTATTTTGCATCTGGCTCAGCTCTGAGCCATTATTCTGCACCAGTCTCCAACTGGTGGGCCTTCAGGTTCTAATTTCAAAAAAAGAGTAGGTCCTGCGAGCCTGAGGTCTGCCCATGCCCAACGTAACATTGTAAGTCATCTTCTATCCAGAGTGTCATCATCTGCAAATGTGTCTTATTCACTCATTTCTGTCCTGAGCAGCAAAACAGTGGCACAAGACTGGCTTTGTTTTGCACATCACAGCTTTTCAAGCTTTTCATCCAACCTGAAGGAGGCCCCCATTTTACTACCAATTAAAAAAAAAAGATTTTACTTATAACAATTAACCATTTCAAGCAACATTCATAATTCTAATATTTTGTCCTTCATTTGGATCATTTTGTCAGAAAGGTTTCTGCATTACAGAGAAAACCATAAAATTATGAAGACCATTAAAAAAAAGACAAAACATACAGGTGAGGAACAGGCAATCATACCTCCATTTGCAAAGCTTCAGCTAATCCTCGAAGCGCAAACTTTGTTGCAGAATAAGCTGAGTAGCCAAACAGTCCAACTTGCCCAGCCTGCGATGACACAAACACAATCCTTCCCATCCTTCGTTCCTTCATGGTGGTAACTACTGCACGAGTTGGGTAAACACTACCCAGGTAGTTGACAGCCATCAATTGCTGTTGAGAAAATATGCAAGTCAGAGGCAGAGTCAATATATTTCATAATAAAGTGCTCATAATGTCTCTAATCCATGCATACATTTAGATAGGTGTGGTATTGACATACAACTCCCCATTCAAAGCTGCAGTGATACTCACATCACTAGCCTGCATAATACAATGCAACACTCCTACCATAAAAAATTGGAGACTTCAGCTAATGGTACACATTCATCTTACAAAATGCTGCACTGTATTTCCATCAATGATGTGGGTTTTCTGGAAAACTCTCAACAGGAAATTTTCCTATACAAATTAGGCTAATTTGCATAGGATCATTTGCATCCACACGTTTCAGTTTGCATTGGAACATTTTCTAATGCCCTAGAGAGTGATCTAATTTAGCATGTTTGTTTTACTTGTATTTCGTAAACAAAAATTAAAAAGTATCTCATTCATTTTTTGTCCCAATACACCACAAGTATTTGACCTGAAATATTTGAGGGGGGAAATTAAAGCATGCTTATTGTGATTTAAATGTTAGATTATGTAGAATTTTAATTGGAATACTTGTAAAAATGTATTGCAATACTTGTAAAAATGTAAGAACAATAGCATGCAATTCCCTCATATTGTTTAAATATAACAAAAAAAAAAACCTAAAGGAACTGAAAACTGTTAACACACTAATTCCCCAACCTGGTGCCCTCCAGATGTGTTAGTCTAAAACTGCCAGCATCCCCCACTGAGCATAGCTGGCTATGCTGGGAGTTGCAGTCAAGCACATCTGGAGGGCACCAGGTCGAGGAAGGCTGCACTAATTAGCAACGCGAAGAACTGTGCATGATATGCTGACAACCACTTATATAGATCAACTGAGTTCAATTCTATTCCACTAAGGTTGTTGGGGCACCTTCAGTTTCACTGTCACTACTTATTGGGGCTGTTCTCACAACATGCTAACCCACACTTAGCGGTTGAGTGTGGGTTGTTGTTCAACTGTGGGTTAGCATGTTGTCTGAACCCAGGACATTTTCCACAGGGTGGCTTGTTAATCATGCAGTGTAGCTTGTTAACCACCCTGAGCAGCCCAACAACAAACTATGGGTTCTCAAGCTGGCTGGTTCAAGAAAAATAAGTCACACTGCATGGTTAACATGCCACCCTGCATGTGGGTTAGCACGGTGCGTGAATGCAGTCTGGGTTCGCCCAACATGACAACCCACCATGGGCAGCGAGACATGTCGTGTTGTCCGAACCTCGCGCATTCAACATAGGGTGGCTTAATTTTCGTGAACAAGAACACATGGCTTGCTGTTAGGTTGTTCACAGCTTTGGTGGGTTGTTGTGTCATCTGAACCCAGGAGAACAATTTTATCATGAGTTGCTGGGACTGGCTATAGAGCAGCTCAGCAAGAGCAGTAAAAAAACCCGCCATGCTGTTCTTCGCAATCTTGCTAGTGCCACCTCCGACCTCCCTCACCACCGACTACCCCTCCACCAATGCCCAAACAGGGTGACCATCACTTGTTCGCCACCTGTTTTTAAAAAAATTTCGGAGCTTTAGAAGTACACAAATGGGGGCATTTTTAAAAAATCCCGTTCCTTCGCAAGTGCATAGAAGCACGCTTTTGCCCATCCGATATGTGTAGCCTTGCCAATTTCCTTGTATGTTTTAGTTGTCAAAGGGACTGCCAAAATGAGAGAAGTAGATGCTCCAAAAGGGGTGGGGGGAGGACAATATCTCCCACTTGGCAATGTAATCCCCTCAGTTTTAAGTGTTGAACTGACACTTGTCAATGTCCTCCTCCAATTTAACACTTCCTTGAGTCTTCTGCAAGTCCAGAAAGGGGAGATATTGGGTCCGTCCCTTTTCGTGGCTCCTTTTCACACTTGCGAAGGAATGGGGGGGAAATAAAATTTTAAAAACGGCCCATTTCTGTACCCCTGAAGCACCAAAAAAGTGATTTTAAAAGGTGGGGAACTAAAACAGCTAGTGATTGGAGCGGGGGGAGGAGGGGGGCAGAGCGAGGAGACAAGATGGGTTCTGCTGCAAAGGCACCTGGGACATGTGCTGGAGTTGGCTGGAAGACTAAGGGGGACAGAGGGGGAGAGCAAACCACACCAAGCCTTATCCTCTTCTATGAACAACCAACCCACAATTGGTATCTATTCATTGTTACTATTGAACTTATGAAATGGAAAATTTTTCATTGAAAAATTAAGCACTGGAAAAATTTCCCTCTCTACACCACTGATCCCTATCAGATTGGGATCAGTGATGTGGGGCAGACCTGGAGTGCACCCAGTTGGATAGCTTCCTGGGTAGTGTGCAGTCCAGTCCTTTGCGCTGGGGTCACTGGTTCAAATCCCTGTGGAACTGCTGCTGGGGAGATGCACTTCTAATTAGGAAAAGGCTACAGTTTTGTATGAAAGGCCTCCCAGGTCCAAGCTTCAACATCTCCAGGTAGGGCCAGTAAACCCTGGAGAGCCACTGTCAATCAGTATAGAAGATAGTTAGCTGGATGCAATAATGGTTTGACTCTGTAAAGGGCAGCTTCCTAAACTCACTTACATAGTTAGTAGGTGGTCCTTCTTTGGGAGCCCTGCCAAAGGAAATGAGGTGTGCAGCTATTAAGAAGAGGATCTTTTCTGTTGTGGCACCCCAGTTGTGGAATGAGCTTCCCAGAGAGGCTCACCTGGAGCCTACACTATACTTTCAGTGCCAAGTGGAGACCTTTTTATTTGCCCAGGTGTTCTTTCAGTTTCTGTTTTAAATCTGTTTCTGTATTTTAAATCTTCGTATTGCTGCTAGGATTTATTTTGGCCTTTACTTCTATTTTATACTGTGGTTTTAAACTTTTATAGTGCATCTTATGTTATATTTTATTATTTTAATTGTTGTGAACCTCCCAGAAAGTGTTGGCTAGTGGGCGGTAGAGAAATATAACAAATAAATGTTATCACCAGCAACAGCCCACCAGTTCTGTACTCTGTACCGATTAGAGATGGGTGGCTACTAGAAAACCATACCTGCAATGTACCAGCTTCTAAAAATGGCACCAGTATATTCTTCCTGAAACAATGAGTGACACACACATATACATACTCTCTCAGAGAACACTAATCAAGGAAATGTGAGTTCCAGGAGGAATACTGAATACCAAATGGAATAGTCAAACAGAGTCCAAACTTGTATAAATATCATCACGAGGCAAGACTTTTCCATCTGTGTCTGGCTGCAAAATGCAAAAATGGGCCCCCGAACACTAACATTCAAGAGAAGTTATTTTTCCCCCTAAGACTTATTCTTCCTTTATTTATTTATTATTAAATTTATTACTCGCCCATCTGGCTGGGCACCCAGCCACTTTGGGCGATGTACAACATACAATAAAACAGTTTAAAACAATAAAATTCTACAATAAAAACATTTCCTAAAATACCCTAACCCACCCCAAATGCCTGCCTGAACAACCACATTTTTAATGCATGACGGAAGCTCATTAAAGAGGGGGCATGACGGAGTTCCCTAGGGAGGGAGTTCCACAGAGTGGGGGCCACCACAGAAAAGGCCCTCTCCCTCGTCCCCGCCAGTCTAGCTGTCCTGGCTGATGGGACCGACAGAAGGCCATCCGAGGCTGATCTTGTTAAGCGGCCTGTCTGGTGCTGCTGGAGGCGCTCCTTAAGATAGGCTGGGCCGGAACCATATAGGGTTTTAAAGGTCAAAACCAACACCTTGAATTTGGCCCGGAAAACAACTGGTAACCAGTGCAACTCCTTCAGCACTGGAGTGATGTGATCTCGCTGGCGGCTGCCTTTAATCAGTCAACTGCAAAGTTGCACAGCCTTCCTGTAGCAAATACACCGTTTCCTTTGCAGAGAGCTATATAACAGAGCCTAATTTGGGGGGATAAAGTACATGATATATTTTTGGTAGTTGCCATCTTATTCTTCTGCAGCCTGAAGTTGGGGTTAATTTAAGCCCTTATGACATTAAATACAATATACCATGCATGCTGTGGCGTAGCCTTCTTTCGTTTCAGTAAAGATTATTAAGTGTTCCCTCACAGGTGTTACTGAATGAATGGAAGTTGTGAAGCAATAGTGCTTGATGGATTTTGCCAATTCACAACAGACCTTTATGCTCTTGTTTTTCTTTAGATCATGCAAACCTTTTGTCTTTCACAACATACTCTTAAGGTAACAAAACCTTTTAACACATGAGAAATATCCAACAAGAATTATTATATCTATGATACAGGCAGAAAACATTCAAGCCTGTGGAAAACACAGAGTAGTGTTCTTTTTTTTAATTTACAACATTAGGCCATTGTATTAGTAATGAATATTTTATTCAATTTGATACTGAAAACATCTCAGTTACTCTCATTCTGATGTAATCTGTCAGGTGCAGTTGGACTAACATTTCAAAACACAAACAGACAAAAAAAAATTGTCTTTACCTCAAACCTACTGATGTCAAGGTCTTCAAATTTTCCATTAACCGATGTTCCAGCACAATTTATGAGCATGTCAACTGGACCCAACTTCTCTTGAGCCTGAAAAAGACTACTTAGTAAGTAAAATAAAGAATTGCTGCTTACAAGTTACAAGTACAAGCTATTTTCACCAGAACACTTCTGTGATAAGGAAGTATCATACAAAAAAAGCTTTTCTGTCATACAAAAAAAGCTTTGTAAAAGCCAGTAATTTCCTTACTTGTTTTAGGACCCTCGCCACATTTGCACAGTCTTTGGAAACATCAACAGAGATAGAGTGCACAACCTATATCAAAGGGAAAAAAGTTAAGAGTTGTATCATTGCATTAATTTTTGACCGAGTGACTGTTACTTAAATAATTTTAGATAGGGCTGGGCACGGAACCCCTGCTGTGCTTCGGATGCCGCTTCAGACCTTCTTTAGCAGCCCCGCTTCACTTCGGACCAATCTGGACCCCATCCGCTTAGTTTCAGATTTGGATCCGAAGTGAGATTCAAATATCCAAATCATTCTGATATGATGTTTTCCCATTGACTTACATTGGAAAATAGAACTGGCCATAACTTTTTCAGTTTTCATGATAAATACATGACATTTGGGGAACTGTCAGCCCCCATGCAGGGGATTCCACCTGACAAATTTCAGACAGTTACCTCCAGTAGTAGTTTTTGTACTAAGCAGAGTTAAATATTTATTTTTTTCAACAAAAACAGTGAGAGCAAAGAGCTATAACATGTCACTATTTCCACAGAAGTGCATGAAATGTGGGGACCTCTCAGCCCCCATGTAGGGGATCCCACCTGCCAAATCTCAGATAGTTTGGCCCAGTTGTTTGTGTGCTATGCACAGGTAAAATGTGCTGTTCTCAGAAACTCAAACCAAAGGTCATAATGGGATAATCAGAGAATATAGGTGTTTAAGCGGTGGAGATCACTACCCTTAATCTCTGCTGTGGGTTTCTTTGAAGTGCAATACCCGGGATATAAATGTAATAAATAAATAAAAATAAATAAATAAATACACATTACCTGGGAAAACAGGCTGGAGAAGTGTTTGTGCTAATGTGCTTTTTTTCAGCATACAAAATGAATATTTTATATTTATTTTATATTTTAATTTTTAAAAATTAGCCACAGCGCACCTGCCAAATTTCAGACAGCTTTTAATTTTAAAAAATGATGCAAGTGAACTGAAGGAATTGAGAGTGTGGCAAAGTGTGCATCATTATCCAGTTTGTCTTTATATATGCAGTTGGTGATCTGGTTGGGCGCTGGAAATCTCCACCTTGTGGACCATACTTCCCCCACCCCATCTCCTCCATGGTGGCCTGCCTAAGCCTCTTGTGGGTGAGAGACGGAGAGCTTGCAGGAGTTCTGGCACTACCAGCCCTCTGCTGCCTGCCTGCTGGGACGTGGGGGCCTCTTCCCTGAGCAAGACTGATTGGTGCTGCCTCCTGAAGTGCAGGAGCAGGCTGCTGGCGGTGTGGTGCCCTGGCTGTTTCCCCCTGCTCAGAGATGCCTTGCAGCCGCAGCAGACGGCAGTGCTGGGATCCGCTCCCACCTCAAAGGGATCCCACACAATGCTGCCCTGACGTTTCGGAGGCGGCGAAGACGCAGACTGCCAGCTTTGAGTCTGGGGGCACACCACACAAGCGGGGGGGACAATGGAAGAGGGGCCAGGTGCCAGAGTCTCCACCTGCTGCTCATCCTCCACAACACCCTGAAGGATCTCCTTCTCTTCACCCTCCACCATGCTGAGGACATCAGACAGTCGATCAGTGGGCTCCCCTCTTCCCCTACAGCAGGAGATGGTGCTCCTTTGGCAACACTGCTACTTCTGCTGCCTGCACCAGCCTCCTCAAACGGTGACCTACAAGCACTGCAACTTGCCTCTGCACTCTGCCGCCCTGCTACACCAGGACACACCATCCGGACTGGAGGAGAGCCAGCTTGCCTCCCAGTGCTGCTAGTCCCAGCGGCACCTCGCCCACCTCTGCCCCTGCCAACTAGACCCCAAAGATGCCTCATATTGGGCTTGCTTGCTTTCCCACACAGTGTAGTATTATATTATTTAAATAATAGCTGTTAATGTGTGTGTAGTGCTTTGTCCACTGTTTTTTGAAATGTGGAATGTGTAGTGCTTTGCAACACACTGTTTGCTTGTCCGCACAAGCACAGAGACACACACATACACACACACAAACAAGAGCAAAAGAAAAGCAAACACTGAACTACCTACAAGCGGGTGGGGTGGGGAGTAACTATAATCCTAACAGAAGAGAAAAGGGCTTTTTGGTTGTTCTTTAGGGAAAAGAGATCAAAACTGGGAAGGGAAGGATTACAGGAATTGAGAAGGGGTGGTGGTGGAGGGGAGCCAAGAACAAGGACAAGAAAGTACTGTATCTAGCCAGAATGAAAGTAAGGGCAAACTAATGGTTGAGAGAGAATCGAGAAGTTGAGGGGGAAGCTCAAGAATGAGGCAAAGCAACTACAGTGAATTTTTCTGTTTTTTTAAATGAACAAAGAAGAAGAATGAAAGGTAAAACCTATTACAGAAGGGTGGGGTGGGGGGAGACTAAGAACCAGGGAGGAAAATCAAACTACATACTAAATGTTTGGTTTTTAAAGCAAAGAATCTACAAAAGACAGAGAATAGTTGAATTAATAAAGAAGAAACACAGCTGCACACACAGGATCTCTCTCTAACGACAAAACCACCACCTAACCAGTGCACGCTCTTTCTCGCAATTAACAAACTCAGGCTGATCTCTCCACTTCAGTATCCCCCCCTCCCCCACCTCCACCACTGTCACTGAGACTGCTGGGTTCCATTCAGCCCTAATCTGACAACTAGAGTTGCCATTCGCCAAAGCTTACTCCCTCCACCTCCCTCATTTCCCCCTCCCTCCTCTTCTCCCCCTCCCGGATCTCTCTCAACTTGATACATTTGGAGCCAGCCTGTCTGGGCTGCTCAGAAGGCATCAGAAGAGCTACAAATCTCCGAGGTGGACTGAGGTGCCTCATCGATGAGCCGCTTTGCTTTAGGGTGCTGGTGCTGTTCTGATCCGCCTTGTATCATGCTGAGGCACCTCCAAAGCAGCCTGCTTCACCTCATTATTGAGGATTCAGACCGAAGCAGTACACAGCTCTAATTTTAGATAATATTTTTGCTATACAGGTTAAGAGGCATCATGGCCCCAACATATATGGAAAGATCCTCCATTCTCTCAACTGTAAGACTAAGGGAAGGCATAGAGTTACTATTTCCTATACAAAAACTTGGATCTGGAAGACTATATTGCTATGAACAGAAATTTCCAAAATAAGACTACTCAGTTCAGACTTTTAAACAAGTATGCATTTTCCTTACATGCCACTGATCAGGGGTGCAGAACCTCTTTCAGCCTGAGGACAAAATTCCATTTTGGGGAAGCCAACGGTGGCCACATTCCAGTGATGGGTAAGCCAAGGGCAAAAGAGGCAGGCCAAAGTCCAAAACTACCAGCATATTGTAGCTTAAAGCTCTTACTGCCAATAATTAAGCCTCAGAAGAGACACTTCAACCTTTTCAAATGGGGAAAAACCTGAACAAAAGCCAAGAAACCATCAAATGATTTGGTGATTGGGGGAAGGGGGCATGGCCATCTGGGGAACCCTGGAAGGGGCAGATTGGGACCTCAAGCAGCCCAGATTTGATCCCTGGGCCCGAGGTTCTACACTCCTGCCACTGACAAACCACAAGCAGCTACTGTAAGCCTAGTGGGGCACAGTGATACCTCCCACTATTCAAAGAATACATGAGGGGGGCACAGAGCCAAAGGGGCTATCCCCATGCTTGGTGGCCATGCCTCCTGACCATCCACATGGTCAGCATGTGTAAGAGGTGGCTCTGTGCGCATACTGATGTCTGCAAGTAGAGTTCTTTCATGCAAGTGGGATCCTAATTGTGCCAGGATTCCCATGTTGTGCAGAAAAGGTCTGTAAACCCTTTTCTCATAGACAGTGTGGGGTGACTGCCAGGGCTGGTCCATGTGGTCCCATGACCCCCCCCCCTCGTGGGTTGAGGAAAAGGATAGCAAAATTATCTGCATGATAGCAAAACTCGTGGACTTGCTTGCAAGCCTGATTTAGTAGCATTCCTAGCTACCCATATCAATCTCTCTGCACTTTGAGATCTGTATCTGCCCCTGGAAGAACAACTAGGTTGGCAGGCAGGAGGGAAGGCTTTTTAAGGTGTGGCCCCACATTCCTGGAATGTTACGCTACTTGGGGTATGTCAGGCCCCATCATTGCAGGGCTTTAAAAAAGCTTTAGAGTGTCATTCCTGCTTACAGATACCTAGAAGCTCTTTATTTATGTAGAATTAATATACAGTTTTCAAAAGGGATAAATTTATGGGAAAGCTTATTGCTATTTCCACAAGGAGCCCTGAGGAGAGACATACATTTATAGCCTAACAGGAAGAAAGTCAACTGCATAGTCCCTCAAATACTATGATCCTAAACCAATTGTTAATTTAATGGAAATACACAATTGTTCAGATGTATCAATAGCGATTCTAGATCCATCTATCCATAAGATGAAATTGAGAAAAAGGAGCAAGCCAATGTTATCTTGCAAATACTTCCACAACCTGGACAGCACGTGATTGCCAATTCCACCTTAGGAAAAGTCAGTATTACCAACGCCCCCAAAATCCTTGATGCCACTGACTTTTCAATCTTATTTGACTGTCCCACCGATGAAAATGCCAAACTGATAAGAAATTAACAGCAGTTGCACTATAGGAAGAATGATGGTTGTACTCTTCCAGGCCTATTGTAGTGAGACTTAGCTATACTTTGTCTCCTGGTTGCACAGACATCTGTAGCCTGAATAAGCCACTCGTTCTAATCAGACTAGTCCATGATCAGGTTTAGCCCCATTGTCCCACTTTCGTATGTCTGCATATTCAATTTCATCTGCATTTTAAAGCACTGCCTGTGTATCTAAACAGCCTGTTAAGTTTTTGGAAACAGATGCTGCAATGTAACAAGTAAACGGTGTCAGATTGTAAAAACTACTTTGATAATCACAGGTGATTAGTAATTAAGGACAGTATTAGCTAATCATATTGCACAAATAATCATACCTTCACTTGGGTACTGGCTGCCACTGCTATTTTGCCACTAATCAGATTGTAAGGCACCTATGAAAGTTCTTACTAGCTCAAAGGTGAGGAACATACTGCAGCTTAAACCTTCACTTTCCAAAATAATTCATGGTGTGTCCTAAACAGCTCACCAAGACAAAATTTAAAATGAAGTAAAACTTCTAACATCTCCATTACAGACACTATATGTGAGGGAGGTAGACAACAACACCAGACACCTAATCCAGCTCAGCTAGTTTTGTTTTATTTCATGTATATGGTTCAATGTATTTGTTAGATTTTATTAAATATCATGAGCTGCTTTGAGGACTTGTTAAAAATCAGAATATAAATTCACTAAGGGAGCAGTCCTATGGCCATTAGTCAGCAGCTAGATAGCCATAGGATATCTGTGGTTTTCCGGGAACTGACCTTGGAGCCGGCCCGCTGTAGAGGAAAACCACTGGAAGACTATTGTATATCGAGGAGATAGGGATGGTGTGCCACAGTTGTTCCTTCTATTCCCATGTCTCCTGGAAGACCTTAAAACTTAGGCCTCCTTAAGGCCTTTAGTGTGAAATTCAGTTTTCAGAGTTGGTTGCGGGTGGGGATAGCACAAATGCGGGAGGATGACATGAACAATGGTATGGCCTTGGAGTGTGGGAGGGTACCATCTGGCTATGGTCCATTCACTTCACCTAATCTTTTGAGTGGTACAGATATGACATACATCATCAGGTGGCTTAAGCATATCAGGGGTGATTAATTAAGGTGCTGTCCTAAGCAGCATGTAACACTCAAGAGACTAAGGTATAAAAAAGCCCCACAGGAGCTTCGATGCAGACCTGACTGGGAAAGTGCTGCATGCCGGCCGTATACTGGGGTCTCCTCGTTGTTGTTCCACTGGGGCTCCCGACAACTGATTGAGGACTGCTTGCTTGGTACTGTATATTCTTCCTGATATCCTTTTGCCTGCTTTAAATAAAATCCTTTGAGTTCAACTCACCTGTGTGCTTATTGCTCCTGAATCCAAAAAGAACCCTTGCCTTTGGCAAGACACGCGCCGAAGTTGGCTCCTGGAGAACTGATCTCCTCCCACAGTCCCATGCTCCGCGTTCGCAAGAGGAGCATGGAGCAGCCAAAATGCGTTCCCAGAGAGCGTTCCGGGGCGGGGAGGGCGGAAATGGCTGTACAACACATCCAGTGTGTTGTACAGCAGCCTCCTCCCCTGCTCCGCCCTCGAGCAGCTAGACAGCCGCAATCGGCTGTCTAGCCAAAAATGCAGGGCAGGAGAAGTGCGGAAGGAACAATCTCCTCTGTGCTTCTCCTGCTCTGCAGTGGATAGGTGGTCGCCTCTGAGTTCGGAGGCGGCTGCCTATCTGCATAGGATTGTGCCCTAAGTGTGCAATCCTATGCATGTTCAGACAGAAAATAGTTACCTGGGGAATTCTGGGAGTGGTAGGAATTTTTTTCTGTCTAAACATGCATAGGATTGCACCTTAAATAAATTACCAAAGACTGATTCATATAATAATACTAAGGTCTTCTTTGAATCACCTCCATGCAAAAGTTGCCATGTAAAGACACTGCTATCCAAGATAAAAATGGCGATTGATTCAGGGCAGATACTATACCAGTTGTATGTATTTCAGTGATCTAAAAAATATAGCCGCTTCAAATATTAACAGCATAATCCTATACATGTCTACACAAGAGTCCCACTGAGTTCAAAGGGGCTTAGTCTCAGGTAATTGGGTATAAGATTGCAGTTTAAAATGCAGCTTACTTGGGTGACATGGAATATTTTCACATTATTTATGAATGACCATGGATAATATCCTAGATGTAAGAACGATTTCTGCAGAATCGCAAACTGTTCTTTTTATTAAACAGAGGCCACTAGATACCGTATATCAAGTATATTAGTCTTGTTGCTTCCATTTTATGTGAAATTAAAACAAATTGGCAGCTATCTTAAACTGCAACAGAAGTATTACCACTGTAGCACACAATAGTACCCAAATGAGGCATTTGCCTGTATAATGTGTTATCTTGTTATCTAGTAAAGAAGGAACAGTCAGTCTTTAGAGCACATAAGAGGAAATAGTGATAGTACTGATGCTTTATTTTCTAGTTAAATGAGCTGTCGTGTGCATATTATGCCCTTTGAACATACGCACAGATATAGTTCATCGTTCTTTCTCTCTACCTCCTTCCACTCATCATTTTTTTCTTCCTCTCTTTCCCTTGTACATTTAAATTGGTACAAAAAACAACCATTGCTTATAAAATTGGCTATTATTTTTGGTAAACTTGTGTTTTTAATCCTATTGGTGACAATCTAGAGCACAATTATATGTGCTGGAGATCCACCATATTTCATCACAACTTCAGATAGCTCTGCTATGCCACTGACTTTGTATAAAAAGGCAGGCAGTATACCAGCAGAATCCCAATCCTGTCTCGGGTGCCCAACACCAGGTACAGACCCTCAAAAATGGCTGGCTGTTGGATGGCGTATCTGATCAGGGAGATGGAATCCCTACAGACCAAGGCTCCTCCACCCTCCCCTTGTCCAACTTGGTGCTGCATAAGAAATCCTGGTGTGAGATATACACCCTTCATCCAGCCAAGTTTCAGCGACATAAATCAAATTCTCCCACTCCTAAACACATTGCAAGCCTTAGTTGACCCCAGAAAACCCACCAAGAACTCAGCCCTAACCAACTAAACTAATACCAGTACTGACCTTTCACACACCATCTGGATATTACAGAGAAGAAGCCCCCGAACAACTCTCCCTATCCTGCTGTTTTGTTTTGATGTTCCATCTTCAAAACGACTGGCCTTCCCCTTGGCCCTCTCTGAAAGGATGCCCCAAAGGGACAACCCTTTTCGTGTCACCCCTTTGGTGGCAACCCACTGCCAGAAGAAGCCTTCCAGATAAGACCCACTTCCGAGGAAGTAGCTGTGCTTCAAACAGAGATGCGTCCTTAATGGGCGAGCCTGATCCTCCTTGCTTGCTGTTTCCAGGGGCTGGTGTTGGCTCTTTCCTACAGCAATGGTTGCACCCTGGAGGAAGCTAGACAGCAGAAGCTCCCGCTGCTGAGTTCGCTGCTCTGACATGTACCACTTGCCTATGGGTCAGTCATAAAGCATGTGTCTTACATTGCCTACGTCTATGTATGACTGTGGCCTAGGTATAACCCATTCTTTAACAAAGGTGTTTCAAATTATCTCTGAAATTATTTAATGCAGTGTATTATTGACTGATTGGATTTGAACTCCACCTTTCTACCAAGAAAAATGGCACTCAAGGTGGCTTACAGTCATAACTAAAACTTGATTAAAACAATTATAAAACAAATGCATTAAAACACAGCAATAACAATAAAATAGCAGCCAAACCAGTAAGACCCAGTTACACACCAAAGGCCTGCTTGAATAAAACGATCTAGACAGCAGAGCAGGAGAGAATTCCACAGCCTGGGAGCAGCTCCAAGAAGGCCCTCTCTTGCATTGCCACCAAACGCACCTCTGAAGGTGGCAGTACTGAGAGAAGGGCCTCTCCAGAAGATCTTAAGAGCCAGGCAGGCTCATACGGGAGAAGGAAATCTTTCAGGCATCCTGGTCCTAACCACATAGGGCTTTACAGCTCATAGCCAGCACTTTGAATTGTGCCTGGAAACAGACCAGTAGCCAGTGAAGCTGTTGTATCAAAGGACTTGTGTGCTTCCTGTAACCAGCTCTGGTCAACAGTCTAGTCACAGCATTTTGAACCATCTGAAGGTTCTGAACAGTTTTCAAAGGCAGCCCCATGTAGAGCACATTACAGTAGTCCAAATGGGATGTAATTAAGATATGCATGATGTGGTCAGAGCAGACATTTCTAGGAATAGGTGCAGTTGGCACAGTAGCCTCAGCTGTGCAAATGTACTCCAAGTCACTGCCAAGATCTAGGCATCCAGGTTCAGAGTCCAGAAGTACACTCAAACTGCAAGCCTGAGTCTTCAGGGGAAGCGTAACCCCATCCAGCACGGGTTGAATCCCTATTCCCTGATCTACCTTTGACTAACTAGGAGTACCTCTGTCTAGTCTGGATTAATCTTCAATTTGTTTGCCTTCATTCAATCCATTACAGACATCAGACACCGATTTAGAACTAAAACAGCTACCTTGGATACAGATGTAAAGGAAAGTTGGGTGTCATCAACATACTGGTGGCACCGAACTCCAAAAATCTGGACAATCTCTTCCAACAGCTTAATGTATATATTAGATAGCATGAGGGATAAGATGGAGCCCTGAGGGATACCACAGGGCAATGGTCACAGCATAGAACAGGAATTCTCCAACACCACCTTCTGAAATTGCCCTTCCAAGAAGGACCAGAGGAACTGGACATGTATCAACTATGACATCAAAGTTGGCACAGATATGATTGATTTTATCTGCAATGTGTTGTGCAAATTGGTCATAATGACCTATCAAGTGGTCCACCTTTTGTTCTTGTGGACCAGAGTGTAATAGCCACTTGACCCACCCAGAATAGCTCAGCTGGGCGACTATGTGCAAACTGTACTGTATAATTTCTTAAAGCACAAGATACTTTAAGAAGACATCAAATTTTCCTCTTATGCATATACACTACAATTCAAGTATTGCTGCTCTATCTGAACATTAAATTATTGGCAGAAAGGGATATGCATTCTCTTACAACTGGGACACCGCTGGTAGTGATAGGAGATAGCAATCTTACCTGCTTATCATTAACTGAGAATTTCTCAATTTCTCTCTTTGCCTCTGTCAGCCGGCTCTGGAAATAAACAAACATAATCTGAAACATTCTACTAAAATAATTAAGATGAGTAAAACTGAAGTACTTTTGAAGTCATTTAATAAGTCCATTAAAAAAACCATATAGCACCTAGTATTCAGGTGCCTTATAAATACTCAAGGGGTAGCCATGACCTATTAGGTCATCAATTTAAGGATGTAAGAATAGCTGTGCTGGATCAGACCAAAGGCCTATTTAGTCCAGTTTTCTGTTCCCACAGCGGCCAAACAGATGTTCATGGGAAGCTCACAAGCAGAGCATGAGCACAATAGTACTTTCCTGCTCATGGTCCCCAGCAACTGGTATTAAGATGCATGCTACCTCAGATACTGGAGGTAGCATACAGCCATCATAATTAGTAGCCACTGACAACTTTATCCTGCCAAGTCTACAAATATTAATAACTCTGCTTCTTCAACTTCAACCAGATCAACCATTATACTTCATTTTCAGAAGTTTGCTTTGCATTTGCCTGTGTTACACCGCAGTGCAATCTTGTGTATGTCTACTCAGAAGTAAGTTCCACTGTGTTCATTGGGACTTACTCCCAGTAAGTGTGCACAGGACTACAGCCTTAATTCTCAGTCTACCACTTCTCAAGACAGCATACTGCATTACAAGACAGCTACGTAAAACCCATTATTAGTCAAAGTTCCCAATGGCAATGTCTACCAGTGACAGGGATGCAGGAAGTGCGTAAGTGAACCCTTTAATTGAAAACATTTGTCACAGTCTACACAGTCCCCAACCTAGTGCCCTCTAGATGTTTTAGACTACAACTCAGATCAGTCTCAGCTAGTACGGCCAATGGTCAGGAATGATGAGAGTTGCAGTATCTGGAGGGTGCCTGGTTGGGGAAGACTGGTCCACAGCTAGCCCACCAGTCCTCAACACAGGTCTCTTAACCCTTTCTTAAATGGAATTCTGTCCACATACTATTGTAACTGTCAGGGTGGAAACTGAGCTGATAGAACCCCAGAGCAGTTCTGATTCTGAGGAGGAACAGCAATCCGTGGGAGAGGAGCCAGCTCACCCCCCACAGGCACAGCAGCTGGCAGAGATTCCTCCTGCCGGCATTCCTGAGATAGTGACCCTGGCAGTGAGAGAGTGCGGGGGGGGGGGGGGTTTGCTGGACACTCGACGCCAAGAGCGACGACAGCTGGAGGGCGCAGAAAGGAGGCTTAGCGCTCGTTTGGCGCACAAGCAACGGTCGCATCCTGAGGACCCAAGGGAAAGAGGGAGGAACTCTCCCTAGCCCATAAGTTCAGGGTCTTCCCGTAATTCTCCTTCTAACAGGGACCAACTGCCTAACCTGGAGCATAGGCTACTCTGCTGTTCCTTGCTTAGTCGCTGGTGATTAGCATCTGAAAGAGTCATTAAGTTGTAAAAGGATTAAAGCCTTGAAAAGAATCCTTTTGTCAGTGTCTTGAGTTAGCTATTGGAGTAGACTGAAAGAGGCCGCCAGGGCGCTCCTGACAGTAAAATCACACATACTTGCAAACAAAATCAATTCTGATGGGCATTTTTAGCTCAACGGTTTTAGCTCAGGTGTTGCATATATCATTATGATGTTCTGTGATGCTTTTTTTTTTACTGTTGTTTGCTCTTATTATTAGGTTTGTCTTTAATTTTAGCAATTTGTATTTTTATTGGTAAAATTTATCAGAGAAGTGGAATTGTTTGTTGTTTATTCGTTCAGTCGCTTCCGACTCTTCGTGACTTCATGGACCAGCCCACACCAGAGCTTCCTGTCAGCCGTCGCCACCCCCAGCTCCCCCAAGGTCGAGCCCGTCACCTCCAGAATATCATCCATCCACCTTGCCCTTGGTCGGCCCCTCTTCCTTTTGCTTTCCACTTTCCCTAGCATCAGCATCTTCTCCAGGGTATCCTGTCTTCTCATGATGTGGCCAAAGTACTTCAGTTTTGCCTTTAATATCATTCCCTCATGTGAGCAGTCTGGCTTTATTTCCTGGAGTATGGACTGGTTTGATCTTCTGGCAGTCCAAGGCACTCTCAGAATTTTCCTCCAGCACCACAATTCAAAAGCATCTCTCTTCCTTCGCTCAGCCTTCCTTATGGTCCAGCTCTCGCAGCCATAGGTTACTACGGGGAATACCATTGCTTTAACTATGCGGACCTTTGTTGTCAGTGTGATGTCTCTGCTCTTCACTATTTTATCAAGGTTTGTCATTGCTCTCCTCCCAAGAAGTAAACGTCTTCTGATTTCCTGGCTGCAGTCAGCGTCTGCAGTGATCTTTGCGCCTAGGAAGACAAAGTCTGTCACTGCCTCCACGTTTTCTCCCTCTATTTGCCAGTTATCAGTCAAGCTGGTTGCCATAATCTTGGTTTTTTTGAGGTTTAATCCAGCTTTTGCACTTTCTTCTTTCACCTTCGTCATGAGGTTCTTCAGCTCCTCCTCGCTTTCAGCCATCAAAGTGGTATCATCTGCATATTGGAGATTATTGTTTCTTCCAGCGGTTTAAACTCCACCCTTGGCTTCATCAAGCCCAGCACGTCGCATGATGTGTTCTGCGTACAGGTTGAATAGGTAGGGTGAGAGTATACAACCTTGCCGTACTCCTTTCCCAATCTTAAACCAGTCCGTTGTTCCGTGGTCTGTTCTTACCGTTGCTACTTGGTCGTTATACAGATTCCTCAGGAGGCAGACAAGATGACTTGGTATCCCCATACCACCAAGAACTTGCCACAATTTGTGATGATCCACACAGTCAAAGGCTTTAGAATAGTCAATAAAACAGAAATGGATGTTTTTCTGAAACTCCCTGGCTTTCTCCATTATCCAGCGGATATTGGCAATTTGGTCTCTAGTTCCTCTGCCTTTTCTAAACCCAGCTTGTACATCTGGCAATTCTCGTTCCATGACTTGCTGGAGTCTACCTTGCAAGATCTTGAGCATTACCTTACTGGCATGTGAAATAAGTGCCACTGTTCGATAGTTTGAACATTCTTTAGTGTTTCCTTTTTTTGGTATGGGGATATAGGTTGATTTTTCCAATCTGTTGTCCATTCTTGTGTTTTCCAAATTTGCTGGCATATGGCATGCATCACCTTGACAGCATAATCTTGCAAGATTTTAAACAGTTCAGCAAGGATACTGTCATCTCCTGCTGCCTTGTTATTAGCAATGCTTTTTAAGGCCCATTCAACCTCACTCTTCAGGATGTCTGGCTCTAGCTCACTGACCACACCGTCAAATCTATCCCCGATATTATTATCCTTCCTATTCAGATCTTCCGTATATTCTTGCCACCTTTTCTTGATCTCTTCTGCTTCTCTTAGGTCCTTGCCATCTTTGTTTTTGATCATACCCATTTTTGCCTGGAATTTCTCTCCGATGTTTCTAATTTTCTGGAAGAGGTCTCTTGTCCTTCCTATTCTATTATCTTCTTCCGCTTCCGCGCATTGCTTGTTTAAAAATAATTCCTTCTCTCTTCTGGCTAACCTCTGGAATTTTGCATTTAATTGGGCATATCTCCCCCTAGCACTGTTGCCTTTTGCTTTCCTTCTTTCTTGGGCTGCTTCCAGTGTCTCAGCAGACAGCCATCTTGCCTTCTTGGTTTTCTTTTTCTTTGCGACTTTTTTGCTGCCGCCTCCTGAACAATGTTGCGAACTTCTGTCCATAGTTCTTCCGGGGCCCTATCTACTAAATCTAGTCCCTTAAATCTATTCTTCAACTCCACTGCATATTCATGAGGAATATTAGTGAGCTCATATCTAACTGATCTGTGGGTCTTCCCTATTCTCTTTAGTCTGATTCTAAATTGTGCAATAAGAGAAGTGGAATATAAACGCTCAAATAAAACATAAAATAGGCGCTTCCGACAACAACACCCAATCAAAACCTCACAGCAGTGTAAATAACCCAAGCTACTTACCCATACCTATCTGTGTCACTGGGGTGATTTGAGTATAGAGTCCGGAAGATCACTTGCCCAGAGGGAATTCTTACCTGTCCTGGCTGTGAGCTAATTGCAAGGCTGAAATACTTATACTGATTTAAAGCTTTGTGTTTTCCCCTAACACCAATGAGGACTGAAATTCTGTTTTTTGTATGTTGTTATATAGGAAGACTTAGGGTACAGACTGAGGATGGCTTTGAGTGTATGAAGCAAAAAAGTGTCTCATGCTCAAAATGCAGAACGAATGTGTAATATCCTGAAGAGGTAGATACACATCTCCGCTATGGCAAGGTGTATAGCCAGTTCAGGCAGATGAGCAAATTCCCCATTCAGATGCTACGCTACAAGAAGAATGCAAGAAGTTGGTGCATTAATCTCTGCCTCAATGCAATGTCCAAAGACACTGGTAAGCTTGATAATTATTTTAGACTAAATGTTTTTCCATGTCCCTCCTTTCTTCAAAGTGGGTGGGGAAAGTTATTACAAATGCAATGAAATATAGCCAAAACAAACAGCAACTTTTCTTTTACTTAAACATTTTAGCAAGCTGGAACCACATATTCAGGAACTAAGTTAAGAACAGTGCTTCTTTATTCTGAAAAAACAAAAGGTGCCCAAATCCAGCTAAAGTTAGCAATCGCTCACTTAAGCCCAGTTGCTTTCTCAATGGGCCTTAGTCTCAGCTAACTTTAGTTGTATTGGAACCAGGGAATTTAACTATTTAATTAAATAGCAGGGCCTTAGTTAAAGTTATTGTTACTTTAAAAACCTCTCATTAAATGCTTAAGGGCATCACAGTTGCTAAATAAACATGCTAGAAATTTACCTCATTTCTTGCAATTAGTGTTATGAAAGCACCTTGTTTAAAGCATTCAATAGCAAT
Organism: Heloderma suspectum; assembly: GCF_057233095.1. Taxonomy (NCBI): domain Eukaryota; kingdom Metazoa; phylum Chordata; class Lepidosauria; order Squamata; family Helodermatidae; genus Heloderma; species Heloderma suspectum. Next base: position 116,592,318 of record NC_139461.1, on the reverse strand, counting down.
GCTTTTCCCGATACCACTGGAGCCACCAGTTACCTTGAAAAGAAAAGAAAGAAAAGAGCACACAGATTAAATCCATACAGTTGACTATATTATTATAAACCTCTTAAAAGCCGGAGAGTGGTCACACTCGGGACCAGTTCGCGTGCATGAACAGCTTGTTCCCCTTCGCCCCCATGCACAATGGGATGCTTCCTGCTATCACGGAAGGGTCCGGTTGATAAGCCCTGTGCCACCACCCCTTTGGCACGACAACAGGAAACTGGTTATTATATCCTCTTTATGACCTGGCATCTGACTGCCAAGATGCACCTAAGCACCGCATGCTTGGAAGCATTCACTCTCATCTGGCCCCAAGCTAGTTAGACATCTTTATTTTTTTAAAAAAACAGACAATAAGATTAGTGTTGCTGTAAAAAGTATAATTATTTAAATATTATGTATCTCATTACTGTAGTAGTAGTCCTCTAAAAGCCTCAAGCACTTCTGATGTCATTGGATAGCTCCAACAACATACTTCTTACTGAAGTATATTAATTTTACTATGCTTGGGAATGAAGGAAGCCTGCTGTGGATCAGCTTTCTACACCTGTCTCACAAAAAAGGGGTTGCAAAACCAGGCCATCGGACTTCTCACAACCTTTGAATCTGACCCTAACAGTATTGCACCTAAAGTACATGACATATTATCAGAATTAACTAGAATGTTAGAAGGAAACTTGGGAGAGAGTTGAAAGAAATCATAGATTTCCCTCGAAAATAGAACAAAAAACCCTTCAAGTCAATCTCAGCAAAAATTGGAGAGTATACATTAAACATAATCAATCCACTCCTATGTTCCAAGGCAGTCCCCAGGCCTACCAAGGTGTCAATAGTTTTGAGTACCTTTGTTTTACAGATATCTTAATAAAATTTTCTACATGATATAACATTTAAATCACAGTAAGGGCACAACCCTATGGGGATAGTTGGCCACCTCCGAACCCTCCTCTGCGCTCTAGCTGCCCTGCATTTGTGGCTAGATGGCCGATTTTGGCTAACTGGGGCATAGCGGAGAGGGGGTGGACGGCGGACAGTGCACAGGAATTGTCATAACAACGCTTCTGTGGTTCCCCTCCCTGCTCTGGAAATACCTCCTTTTTGCCCGCTCCGCGCTACTCTTATGAGGGCAGAGCCAGGGATGAACCGTGTCCCCTACAAGGGGGCAGGGAGTTGGGTTTCTGGGAACCGAAAAATCCTATGGCTGTCTAGAGGCCATAGGATTGCACCCTAAGTAAATTATGTGATTAATTTTCCTCTTCAAATATTTCAGGTCAAATACTCGTGGTGTATTAGGACAAAAAAATAACATGGGGTATTTTAAGATTTGTGTTTATTACAAGTAGTAAAGTAAAATAGAATTTAAAAATGTATTTCCTTTTGTTATTGTAATATACATACAGATATTTGTACATATCCATAGCAATGAATACATATGAAATGCATGTATATGAAAATACAACTTTTTATCAATTATACACAAGCTTCAACAAAAGCACACCAGTTATCCAAATAAGTATCCATTCGAAGGTGGCTATATGCCACCTATTCAAATATTGAAATCATTTAAGGTCCTCAATCCATTGCATTCTAGGAGGTGAGTGTTTATGCTTCCAATGTTGTGATATCAGTCTTTTGGCTGTCAAAAGGAAATCCAAAGGGAATCCATTTATGCTTACCATTTGTTAAATTCCAAGAAACAGCTAGATAATTTAAAAGAGCCTGTACATCAGCAAGTAATACAGACTGTTCCAGTACAAAATCTATGCATAGACAAGACACTTTCCTGCTGGCTATGGAAAATATGAGCGGTAAAGATGACCCAAATACCCCCTCCATGCATTGGAGGAGTACTCCATGCACTGCACTCCATGTAAGAGTTCTCTATGCATTTTGTCTTCTGCAAGAAGAAATGTAAAGTCTGTTGGAAATAAAGTTGTGTGTGACTAAAATGTCATGAGTATAATGAACCAAATTTAACAGCAGCAGAACAATGACAAATGGAATGACTTTCTGGTGACTCATATTTGTTTAATCTAGAACAGAGATAAGCAATAATTATCTAGAAACACAAAGACAACTGCATCTCTTATGGCTTAAATACACAACAGCATAAAGACATTTCTAGTGTGACACTGAAACCTCTAAAAGATATTCTCCATAAACTGCCACCAATAATATTTAGCATTAATCAGAGTATTTCAAGTATTCAAAGTATTCTCAATACGTTCAACTCTTGATGGGGACCTGACCTCTAAGATTATCCTCAGCCCTTGTACTACATTGTATAAAGGAAGGTATGTAGGAATTAAGGTGAGACACAAAGATATCAACCCTTTTCAGTATCAGTTATCTCTTGGATTTAAACTAGGTAATAAATATCACCAAGCAGAGGTTGCTATTTTGAAATGTTAAATATGTAGCTTGTTTGCAGGACTGACTTTCTTTATATTTGCATGAGGTGGCTTCCTTCAAACAGCCCAGCAAAGGTTTTAGCTGTTTTAGCCTTGGTGACAGCCAGGAACAGTAAATTATTTCAACTCCTAATGCCCCAAAATAATCCTTCCAAGCACCAGTTTTTACAGGCTCACCAAGACTTCAAATTCATAGGCATCAGCATCAAACTTAAGTACCTGGGCAATTAGATGCATCTGGGATTTTTCCAGTCCTGATTTTTGATGTCAACTTTTAAAATATCCTTTGGGCTCTGAAATGCATAATTTACCTATCTTGACATCAAAAAAACTTTTAAAGAAAGCCACTTGAGAAATTTAAAGTAATGGTACCTGTTCAGTGTACCATTACAAATGAATGATTCTTCCCATTTCTCCTTCCCAGAACCTCCTATTTTTAAAGAAGAGCAAAGACTTCTGGCTTCCCCCCCTCCCCCAATTGTCCCCTTCCCATAGACTCATGTCAATAAATAGGTCACCAAGCAAAGGAGATGACTTGCTGTCACTCAATAGGTGGTGCTGTTACAAAAGAATCTATCATAAACAATATAGTGGAATGGAGAAGTAAAGGGCTAACTGAAGAATCTGCAAATGCAAGGGAAATATTTTGCTTAGGGTGTAATTCAGTATTAGAATCCCTATCCAAGTATGCAGGGTACTTTTTAAGATCCATTGAGCCTATCTCAGGGACTCTGCAATTTCCTTAGCAAGTTAAGAAAATACAGACTATGTTGCCACAAGGCTCAAATGGGTAAAATATGGATGTAAGCTATTCTAGGCCTGAAGCTGCTCTGGGCTGGGCAAGTGCAAGTTAGAGGGACAAAAACAACGGTACCCATTTCTTGACAATCGATGTCAGGTTAATGACTGAAAGAATATATATGCACTCACTTCCAAACAAGAGACGTAGGTCCTGAAACCACATGGCTGTGGAAGGACCAGCTGGTCTAAGGTGAAAAAAATATTGATAAGGGGTAAGAAAGACAGTAAAAAATGTTTTAAGATACGTCTGGGCTGTGCTTTTAATTAAAGACAGATTTTAGGCAAGCCACGCACCATGGCAAGGCCAAGTTCCCAAGACTCCCAAGAATAGAAAAGGCCTTCAGTACAAAGCATTTTCAGGTTTCATGAAATCCTAGAAAAAGAATATATTGGCTCAACCTCTGGAGACAAAAAAACCCCTAGGAATTACTTCTTCTTCACCCACTCGATTCTGTTAGTGCTTTGGAAAAATAAATGAGCTGGCACCACACAAAAGAAGCCAGAACTCCAAAAACATTGCTAGAACAAGCAGAGATGCAATCTTCTATCATGGCTTCGTGTGATGAGAGCAAGACTTTTGCACTTCCATAAGGCAGCCATTATGGCCTAGTAATATGCCCCTTTAGAAACCCTAGAACATGAGTTCTCAAACTGCCAATGCAAGCTTTCCCATTTTCCCCTAGGGCAAAAAGACCCTCCCACCAACTGTATGAAAACGTGTAATCGGGGGCTTGCTTGCAGGCCATATGCAAACATTAACTGAAGCGTGTTATGACATCATCCTTGTCTATACAAAGAGCAATTCGAGTTTGTTTCCACCATACCTCCTTGTGGCAATAATGGTGTCAGTGTTGCTAGTAAGAGGAGAGTGTAGGTGTATGTCCATGTAGGAAGATAAAGTGATTGCAGATAAAGTCCCTTACGAAAGACAGTGTGATGGATATCTATTAAGTATAAGTATTAAGTATTTAAGGATGCAATCCTATACATGTTTGGACAGAAAAAAGTCTAAACTGACTGGGGAATCCTGGGAGTTGTAGGTCTTTTTTCTGTCTAAACAGGCATAGAATTGCACCCTAAGTATCATTAAAAAAAACAAAAGAATGGGAGCGGGTCTTAAGTGACCTGGGCTGTGAGCCCTTCGAAGACAAGGATCTACCTTATTTATGTATAACTGCTGTACCCTCTTCCAAGCCCTGGTTAACTTTTTGTACGTACTGTCTCTGAAGAACTGAAGCCTTATTTGCTCTTAGGCAACTGTCTCAACTGATTAGAAGTATTTGTATTAGTAACTTCCCTGCTCTGTATCCTGTATGATTTGTTTGTGTAATTAAGAAATCTGCATATTCTGTTAGTAGTCCAATTGTCAGGGCCCAGCTTCAGCACTGCAGTGGGCATTGCAGGTTATAGCCAGGATTTGATTAGAAGTAGGCTGGAAGCCTCTGAAATGTCAGAATCTGTCTGAGCTCCTCAGAATCTGTGTGAGCTTATCTCTGTCACTGTTCTCAGAGCAGAGCCAGAGGGAGTCACCCAACTCCCTGTCCACCTGCTGGTTTGGTCTTGGCAGGTAGGAAGGCTGGAAGCTGTCCGTGAGAACCTGACAGAAGTGGGGTTTGCAGAATGGTCACCCAGGTTGAAGCAACAGTGCTGGAGGGCTGAGCAGTGATGCCTTGTTTAGACAGGGGCCTTGCTGAAAGGCTAAAGGCCCTTGGCTGTCAAAGGATCCAGAGGGGGTGCCTTACAGTCACGCCTTCCCTTTTAAGCTGATGCAAAGGCGACAGGCCTTGACCATGTAGCCTGGAGTTATCAACAAAAGATTCAAAGTTGGACTCTCTACGGGTGTGGTTTTGTTTAGGCCTTTCAAGAATTTATCCCTTGATTGCCTGGTGGGGTCATTCCAGGAATCATTCCCATTCCTTGCCCGGGGTTGGAATCCCATGTATGGATTGCCTGGGTTAGATATGCCAGGAATCCAGAGTCCCTTCCGTTGTGTTCAGAACCATGGAGATGGCAATGGGGAAACCATGTTGATGAGGATCTCAGTCACAGTAGCAGCGTTTAGCTTTGGACTGCCCTGGAATTACATAGAGCCTATCACTACTGACAATCAGCTACATGATTACTGAAGAGTATAACCATTAAGCTTTTGCTGTGAGATTTCCTGCAATAAAGAAATCTCACTGATTTGGGTGTCCTGTGTCAGACTGCCTGAGCATGTACGCTAGGGGATCAGGAAATCTGACACTAATAAAGCAGTAACTTTATAAAACTTTTATATGCATACCAGTAGTCCTTACTACTACATATCCACCCAGAATCCCTGGTCTTCAATCTAGGAAAGTCAAGATAACTCCCTCCTGTGATCCTTGGTTCTTTCATTGCACACATATATAAAAGTCCACAGAAAAAAGGAAAAAAGCTACGTGCAAGAAAGGAGAAGTCCTATCATGTGCGAAGACATATCCAAACCAAAAACTCCAAGAACCAGTAATAAGGTGTTTCGTTTACTTCACTGTATGACCACCATATATATAGCTTACATCATACATTTCATGGATAAAATGTATCATGCTATCTTGTAGTATAAATTACAAATGGGGAACTGGCATGAAGAATATTCTTGGTTCAAATTATGCACTTATCCCAGCAGCAAGAATGTCTGCCCAGTGGAGGAATAGGTGTGCATCTGTCCCCTCCATTACACTCATAATGCAAAATAATTTCTCCACAGAGGCCCAATTCATCCACTGTACCTCTTTAAAAAAGGGGGGGGGTGGGACAGCACATTTTTCATGCTTTCATATGTATAAGGCATCATGTGAAGTGCCTACATCACACATTACTTTACTTGCATGATAAAGCACATTACTCTAGGTGCACAGCGAGGGAGCTCTTCCACCATGTAAAAATTGTACCAGATAAGTATTGTTGATGTAATTTCCTCTGGGGCCCTGTCCACCTAAAACGAGGAAGAAGTACAATATCTGAATGGGTGTTAAGCTGAATTGACTTTAACCCAGCTCTCCTACGTACTACAAATCCTCTGTCCCCTCAACAGCAGGAAAAGACATTTATAGAACCAGAAATCCTACATACACCTTAAGTGTTTTAAAGCATGAACTACAAGTTACCATAACCTATACACTCTTATAGTCATTAAGATCAAGTGGTTATAAACAGGTACGGCATTGCATAAAAGCTTCCAAGCAGTAGCAATTAAAAAACAAACAGAACATAAAGCTATGTGCACACATCAGGTGCTATTAACCCTAAGGTAACATAAATATACCTTGTTTGGTTCAGGATTCGTAGCTTATATTTCTTCCAAGAAAAAACGGGAAAGGAAAGAAGAGGAGGGTCTAGCTTGACAATTTGGTTATTAGAATTTCACCTCATTTCTTCCTCAAAGCAAACAAGGATCATACAAGGAAGGAGGAGGTTTTAGGAACAAAATTCAGAAGAGGTTTAAATCAGAAGAGAACATCCTTTCCCCCTACTCTCAGACAATACCTTTCATCCCTTAAAAATTAAAGCCTAACACAACTATTTTGCTGTAGGCTAAACATAACCCAGTTCATTCACACCCTTTCTCATACCTAGTCAAGCGAAACAGCCCACAAGCCCTTTTTGATGGGATACCATGACGGTTAACACTCTCCTCAGAAATGTAGTTTTACGTGCGCGGTTGACACACACGTCCTTATTATATATATTATATAATACACACACACACACACACACACAAAGAGCAGAAAATGAGGGCTTCGAGGAAAGAGGGCAGGCTGGCCTCTTCCTGCCAGCCCTCTTCCTCCAACCCAAACCCGCAGCGACCTGCGCTAGCTTCTCACCACGACGTGAGCGCCGGACAGCGACAGGGGCTTGGGGCTGGTCGACGGCGACACCACGTAAAGCAGCAGCAGGAAGGCCACGACGAGGGCGACCCCGGTGGCCACCGCCAGCAGAACCGCCCCCGACATGTCTGCGAACGACACCCGAGAGCCGGGGACGCGTGACCAGGGCCCGGCGAGAAGGGAGCGCGCCCCCCGCCTCTCTCGCAGTCCCGGACTCACTGACCCGGTCAGCGAGGGAAGGCATAAAGCTGCTCCCACCGGAGGGAAGGCGAGAGGAGGACGGGGGGAGGGAAGAAAGCCGGCTCTGCCCCCCCATTGGCGGGCGAGAGCGAAACCGTGACACGATTGGCTGCCTGTGCTGGGAGGGGGAAAATAGGAACGGGGATCGGTGACGTCTTCGCCCGGCGATTGGCCCCCCGCTGCGGCGAGAAGGCTGGGAGATCGACGGCGCTCGGGTAAGAGGAGGGCGGCGGAGGCTTCGCTGTTTGTAGTTGGCCCCAGTTCCCGCCGGGGCACTAAAGGAGGAGGAGATACGCAAATAGCGTTTCTCCTTCTCCGCCCCGAGTCCGATTGGAAAGCCGCGCCCTGCCATGCGTCTTTATGAGGAAGTGTTTACGTAGCAGTCCTTAGGAGGGAGCAAACGCTTTCCATACTTAACCCCAAAACAGTCAGCGGGCGTGTTTGGGATACTTACATTTCAGTGAGAACGCGATAAGCGAGTCAGCTGTGCCGCTGAAATCAATGGGGCCAAAAGTGCTGTTCTTCAGCCGTATCCAGCCCAACTTTGTTAAGTTCAAGAAGGAATTCCGTGTGTGTTTATAAGGTGCTATTTTTTTCCTTGTTGCTAAATTAATTCTGAAGTCTATATACAAAGTAAAAGCTGTAAATAACGTTTTAAAATATTAAATACACTTAAATACATTTTTTAAAGGTCATTCTTTTTTGAATCAGTAAGTCTTGACCCCAAAGGAAGTGTGCGTTTAAGATTGTGTAAATAAAGGCTGCAATCCGATACTTACTTACCTGGGAGTAGGCATCTTTGAACTCAGTGGGACTTATTTCTGAGTAGACAAGTTCGGATTGCACTGTAGTCTACTCAGCAGCAAAATTTAATTAGTTTGACTGCGAGGGCAAATAAGATGCCAACGTCTAAGGCATCCCTAACCCGCCTGTTTTGCAGAAGACTTTACCTCTGAGTCAACATGCCCGTGTGTGTTCCTGGCATGAGGCATCTATATCATCAGTGTGTAATGATGTGGCATTAATACGATCTTTGCTATGCTATTCGCCATTACCCAATGATTATATTATCCATTTATTTTCTTAAACAATTTTCTTACACTGTAAGAAAATTTTAATAACGTTTTCTGCAAGATGTGGGCAATGATCCCCAAATATGAAAAGGGGCGGCGGGCGGGGGGGGGGGGGCAGAATCCATAACAAATATGAGCAGATGGCAATCATAGTTTCTGAGTTGCAAAGAACTCTTTTACAAACTCGATGTTTTGTTTTTAAATATCCAAGGGAAAATGTTTTTCTGAGTTAGCAAAAATATTTAGTGGATCATACCATATTGAGCATATGGCTGTGGTTCATCTATGCTTGCTGATTGCAACCCTAAACAGTCTCGCTTCACGTACATATTAGGGCTTAAAACAAGGATATGTCTTTTCATCCAACAGGTTTTACGCTTTTAAATTTTAGATTTTTACAGTACAATCCTATGCATGTCTATTCAGAAGTAAGCCCTACCGATCTCCCAGCTAAGTGTTTATAGTGTTTATTGCAGCCTTATTAGTATGTATATTATTAAAGTTTTGTGATTGGAAACCGCCCTGGGATCAACTGATGAAAAGCAGTACATAAAACGTCAATAAATAAAATGTTGGCCAACCTACAGAGGTAGGATGGGTACCTACAGTGTTTGCCAGGGAACATGTGTACAGCCTGATTAAAATAGGTAGATTTATATTTTAGGACATGAACTCATCTTGAATGCAGGCATAACTTTTGTAGAGCATTGGGTCCAGTTTGGAAGTGACTCGCTACAATCAAGCTAAATGTACCATTTCATCTCCAGTAGGGTTAAACTCTGAAAACAATAGTTCTGAAACGATGCAGCAAATGCTAGCTATGAAATTGGCTAATGCCTATATATAAAGTCCAGGATGAACATATAAGCAAATGTACATGTAGTGCTTCAGACATTTTAAAAGCCAGGAAGCTTGTCCAGAGAATGGAAATTAGGGCAAGATGGCTGCCTAATCAATAGAATGTATGTCACGTAAATTAAATTAATGTTTTAATCTCTGTAAACTGCCCAGAGAGCTTCAGCTGTGGGGCGGTAAAGAAATGTAATAAATAATTATAATTATAATTATTATGTATCTGAGAGGAAGAACCAGTGATCTCCTTGGAGGAAGGGCGGGATATAAATGTTACTACAACAAAATAACATATTGTGACTCTTACTGCATCTGTTCTTTTCTCCACCTGAAATATAAATGAATGGACTGTTTCTGTAGGCCTAGAACCCGATATACAACCCTCTCAGATTAGTTCTGAAAAGTAAATCTTGCCACCATTTCTTTACATTTAGTGGAAAGAAATCTGTTTATTTCCCAATGTACCACAGAAATCCAGTTCCACAATACTACATTATAGAGAGCTTTATATACTCTCAACTTTGTCCTGGTACCATACACTAACATCTAAGACCACCATTGTATCCAACAAGTGGCAGCACCAGATAGCTTCTATGGCTGCCAGCCATACTGGATCTTTCCTGAGTATCTGTATTGCCCAGTTTTGTTGGAAGGGAAACCCTTATAATTGGGCAAGCCTGCCACAGGGCCCACCAATGATCAGCCACCATCAGCTGTAAGGCAGAGACAAGAGTGGTGAGCACCTAAAATGCTCCCCTCCACCATCGCCACTACTTCCAGCAACTGGCAGGTCCTACCTTCTCATTGTTCTTCCAGGCCCTAACAGATACTGGAGTGCTTGGTGAAACTTCTTTAATTGGTGGTGGTGTGGGGGGTGAATTATACATTTTGCAGTCATCTGAATATTGTCTGTGTTGGGAGTTCCAGTAATTAGCCTTAATTAAAAATACAGAAGGTATAAACTAACAACCCAGGCTCTTGTAAGAAGTCAAAACCACGAGGATGAGCTGCAGATATCCACTCCCACAGCCACGCTCCCATGTGCCCGTATTGTATGTAATGGATTTTATTTGAAAGCTGCCAACCTTGCCTGAAGTGAAAACCAGGGTATACATTAAATAGAGATGAAAAGGGTGGCATTCTAACAGCTGAACAAGGAGTCAGACAGAATGATCCAGTTTGCACCATCACTGCTACCCACAGTTGCTTGTTTAAGGCACAGTGAGCCACGGCGTGGGTTATGCAAAGGTTAAACCCATGGTCCCTGGGTTCGGACGGCATAACAAGCCGCAGCTTGAACATTCAAAAAACCACCCAGCGCATGCCACAACTCACCATGGCTTAAACAAGTTATGGCAGCCAGTGGTGATTATGCGAAGCAGGCCAATCTGAATCCTCTCATCTGTTGTGAAAGCAACAGAGACTGAGAGGTGTCTTTTTTCCAGTGAATGGAACTGAACCTGAGCCTAAGCATCACTTGTTTGCTTTGAATTGAACCCCTGCGTATATATAGTTCAGACTGAAGAGGTTCAATAAGCAGAAGCTTAGGAGGTGCTTCCACGGTTAAGAAAGTACCCTTCACTCTCTCTCATCAAACATTAGGCAATGAAGAGACAATGGGACTGTTCACACGACATGCTAACCCACACTCAGCGGTTGAGTGTGGGTTGTTGTTGAATCATGGGTTGTTTGTTGATCTGTGGGTTAGCGTGCTGTCTGAACTCGGGACATTTTCCACAGAGTGGCTTGTCAACCACCCCGAGCAACCCAACATCAAAACCATGGGCTCTCAGGGTTCGAGAAAAATAAGCCACACAGTATGGTTAACAAGCCATCCTGCGGAAAATATCCTAGGTTCAGACAACACAGTAACCCACAGTTCAACGAACAACCCACGGTTCAACCACTACCCCTACTCAACCCACACTGGGTTAGCATGTTGTGCGAACCTGGTCAATTACCTGGATCGCACAACACAACAGCCCACCATGGCTTAATTTACCCCCAGGGTTTGCTGCATTGTGCCAGGTGCCCAGCTTGCTGTGTCATGCAAGCCTAGGTAGCAGGGATTGTTTGAGGGTTAGAGAACCCTCAAATAACCCATGACGTGTTTTAGGGTTAGTTGTGGGTTGTCTAACCCTCAAACAACTCCTGGTGCTTGGATTTGTGTGACACAACAAGCCAGAGCAAGCCAGGTGCATGGCATGACATGACGCAGCAGCCCCTGCGAGTAATAAGCCATGGTGAACTGTTGTATCATGTGAACCAAGTCAACAGAGCCCTTACTTGGGTTCTTACTTCATGCTATTTATTTGATTTATACCCTGCCTTTCTACCAAGGAAATGGCACTCAAGGAGGCTAATAATAAGAACCAAAATGTAAAATAAAAACTCAGTTAAAAATAATACATTAAAGACACAATAAAAAAACACAACAAAATAATAAAAATACTCTCCAACCCAACAGACCAGCTTACATGCCAAAGGCCTGCTTAAACAAAACAAAAACTATCTGCATGCCAGCAGCAGGACAGCATTGAGAGAGAGAGTGAGTCAACCTATCCTCCCTCAGTAGGGAGTTACAACACCTGAGAGCAACCAAACATACCTCTGATGGTGGTAGTATGGTAGTACTGAGAGAGCGGCCTGCCCTGAAGATCTTAAGACCCGATTAGGCTCATAAGGGAGAAAGCAATCTTTCAGGCATCCTGTTCCCAAGAGTTGCATGCTCCCTGTAACTGGCTCCAGTCAACAGGCTGAACCAGCTGAAGTTTGAACAGTTTTCAAAGGCAGATCCATATAGAGCGCTTTACAGTGGTCCAAATGGGATGTAACATGCATGACTATGGCCGGATCAGACATATCTAGGAACCGGTGCAGTTGGCTCACTAGCTTCAGCTGTGCAAACACACTCCTGGCCACCCAAATTCAGGTCCAAGTCCAGGAATACATCCAAACTGCAAGCCTGAGTCTTCAGGGGAACTGCAACCCCATCCAGCAAAAGTTGAATCCCTATTCCCTGATCTACCTTTTGATTAACTAGGAGCACCTCTGCCTAGTCTGGATTAAGATTCAATTTGTTTGCCTCATACAGACATTGGGCACCTGTGTAGAACAACAGTTTCCTTGGATTTAAATGAAGAAATAGAGTTGGCTGTCATCAGCATAGTAGTGGAATCGAACCCCACAACTCCAGAGAAGCTCTCCCAGCGGTTTCATGTATATATTAAGTACAATTTAGGACTAGCTTACGTGAAAGATAGTTTCCTCCAATATAGACTGGTTAGACCACTACAATCTTCAGAGGAGACCTTGTTGTCTGTGCCACATTCTGCAGAGTTCTGTTGGGCAGCAACATGGCAATGGGCCTTCTCTGTGGTGGCACCTCCCTCTGGAATGACCTCCCTTCTGCGATATGTCAGGTAATGACGATCATGTGCTTTTGACAATGATTAAAAACTTACCCTGTGCCATGTTCCTCCGCCCTCTTCCTTCGCACACTCCAGGAAACAAAGCTCCAGGCTAACACTACTTTATTGGTTAACAACTAGAATGCAAATTCTAGGAAATTCTCACACCACAATGAACCAGCTAATCCACACTTCTACGAATATCAATAGAGGATACAAAGTGGAAGTTAGGAAAGTTACCAGCAGTCTGGGCAAGAACTTCATGGCCAGACTAGCTTCGCAGGGATGCCCCTCCCTTAGGGCAGCTCCCTCCTATATTGGCTATCACGAGTGGCCAATCTGGCGGAGAGTCTTAGCTCTGCCCCCAACTTTTCCCGCTTTGCTCTGCAATGGACTCTTAAGTCCCTCAAGTCATGCCCTTGCTCCCACCTCATGGTGGAGGTCTGGGGGAGCCATTCAGCCTGTGCCATCTGTGTGTCAAGGTCTTGGGAAGAAAGTCTTACCGTATCTGGGCTCACTGGGGAGGTTGCCTCTCTCTGTTCTGGCTGTCCCCAATCTGCTTCTGAATCTGAGCTGTCAGACATCTTCACATGCTCAGATTCATTCCTGTTGTTGTTGTTCAGTCGTTCAGTCGTGTCCGACTCTTCGTGACCCCATGGACCATAGCACGCCAGGCCTTCCTGTCCTGCGCTCTCTCCCGGAGCGTGCTCAAGTTCATATTCATTACATCCGTGATGCTATCTAGCCATCTCATCCTCTGCCGTCCCCTTCTCCTTTGGCCTTCAGTCTTTCCCAGCATCAGGGTCTTTTCCAGGGAGTTTTCTCTTCGCATTAGGTGGCCAAAATATTGGAGCTTCAGCTTCATTATCTGTCCTTCCAATGAGCACTCAGGGTTGATTTCCTTTAGGATGGACTGATTTGACCTCCTTGCAGTCCAGGGGACTCGTAAGAGTCTTCTCCAGCACCACAGTTCGAAAGCATCAATTCTTCGGCGCTCAGCCTTCCTGATAGTCCAGCTCTCACAGCCATACATTACTACTGGGAAAACCATAGCTTTGATTAGACGGACCTTTGTCGGCAAGGTGATGTCTCTGCTTCTTACTATGCTGTCTAGGTTTGCCATAGCTTTCCGCCCAAGGAGCAAGCGTCTTTTAATTTCATGGCTACAGTCACCGTCTGTGGTGATCTTGGAGCCCAAGAAAGTAAAATCTGTCACTGCTTCCATTTCTTCCCCTTCTATATGCCAGGAAGTGATGGGGCCAGATGCCATGATCTTAGTTTTTTTAATGTTGAGTTTCAAACCAGCTTTTGCACTCTCCTCTTTCACCCTCAACAAGAGGCTCTTGAGATCCTCTTCGCTTTCTGCCATTAGGGTGGTATCGTCTGCATATCGGAGGTTGTTGATAATTCTCCCGGCAATCTTAATTCCGATCTCTGATTCATCCAACCCGGCATTTCTCATGATGTACTCTGCATATAAGTTAAATAAGCAGGGTGACAATATGCAGCCTTGTCGTACCCCTTTCCCAATTTTGAACCAATCGGTTGTTCCATGTCTGGTTCTTACTGTTGCTTCTTGACCCTCGTACAGGTTTCTCAGGAGACAGGTAAGGTGGTCTGGTACTCCCATCACTTTAAGAATTTGCCACAGTTTGTTGTGATCCACACAATCAAAGGCTTTAGCGTAGTCAATGAAGCAGAAATAGACGTTTTTCTGGAATTCTCTTGCTTTCTCCATGATGCAGCGAATGTTGGCGATTTGATCTCTAGTTCCTCTGCCTCTTCGAAACCCAGCTTGTACTTCCGGTAGTTCTCGGTTCGCATACTGCTGAAGCCTAGCTTGTAGGATTTTGAGCATCACCTTGCTGGCATGTGAAATGAGCGCAATTGTGCGGTAGTTTGAACACTCTTTGGCGTTGCCCTTCTTTGGAATTGGAATGTAAACTGACCTTTTCCAGTCTTGTGGCCACTGTTGAGTGTTCCAGATTTGTTGGCATATTGAATGCAGCACTTTAACAGCATCATCTTTTAGGATTTTAAATAGCTCGGCTGGAATACTGTCATCTCCGCTAGCTTTGTTGTTACTAATGCTTCCTAAGGCCCACTTGACTTCACTCTCTAGGATGTCCGGCTCAAGTTCAGTGACCGCACTATCATGGCTATCAGGGACATTCAAATCTTTCCTGTATAGTTCTTCTGTGTATTCTTGCCACCTCTTCTTAATCTCATCTGCTTCTGTTAGGTCCCTGCCTTCTTTGTCCTTTATTATGCCTGTCTTTGCACAAAACGTTCCCTTGAGATCTCCAATTTTCTTGAAGAGATCTCTACTCTTTCCCATTCTATTGTTTTCCTCGATTTCTTTGCATTGTTCATTTAAGAAGGCCTTCTTGTCTCTCCTTGCTATTCTCTGGAACTCTGCATTCAGTTGGGTATATCTTCCCCTTTCTCCCTTGCTTTTCGCTTCCCTTCTTTCGTGAGCTACTTGTAAAGCCTCATCAGACAGCCACTTGGCTTTCTTGCATTTCTTTTTCTTTGGGACGGATTTCGTTGCTGCCTCCTGAACAATGTTACGGACCTCCGTCCATAGTTCCTCAGGCACTCTGTCTATCAGGTCTAATCCCTGAAATCTAGTCCTCACCTCCACTGTATATTCATCAGGGATATGATTTAGGTCATACCTGAACGGTTTAGTGATTTTCCCGACGTTCTTCAATTTAAGCCGAAATTTTGCAAGAAGCAGCTCATGATCTGAGCCACAGTCAGCTCCAGGTCTTGTTTTGACTGACTGTATGGAGCTTCTCCATCTTTGGCTGCAAAGGACATAATCAATCTGATTTCGATATTGACCATCTGGTGACGTCCATGTGTAGAGTCGCCTCTTGTGTTGTTGGAAAAGAGTGTTTGCTATGATCAGCATGTTCTCTTGGCAAAACTCTATTAGCTTTTGTCCTGCTTCATTTTGTACACCAAGGCCATGCCTGCCTGTTATCCCGGTGATTTCTTGACTTCCTACTTTAGCATTCCAATCCCCTATGATGAAGAGGACATCTTTTTTTGGTGTTAGTTCTAGAAGGTGTTGTAGGTCTTCATAGAACCGATCAACCTCAGCTTCTTCGGCCTCAGTGGTTGGGGCATAGACTTGAATTACTGTGATGTTGAATGGTTTGCCTTGGATTTGTACTGAGATCATACTATCATTTTTAAGATTGTACCCCAGTACTGCTTTTCCCACCCTTTTGTTGACTATGAGTGCTACTCCATTTCTTCTAAGGGATTCTTGCCCACAATAGTAGATATGATGGTCACCTGAATTAAATTTGCCCATGCCTGTCCATTTGAGTTCGCTGATTCCCAAGATGTCGATGTTCAATCTTGCCATCTCATGTTTGACCACCTCCAGCTTACCTTGATTCATTGATCTGACATTCCAGGTTCCTAAACAATATTGTTCTTTACAGCATCGGATTTTCTTTTCACCGCCAGACACATCCACAGCTGAGTGTCCTTTCGGGTTTGGCCCAGCCGCTTCACTCTTTCTGGCGCTACTTGGAAATACCCTCTGCTCTTCCCCAGTAGCATATTGGACACCTTCCGACCTGAGGGGCTCATCTTCCGGTGTCATCTCTTTTAGCCTTGTGATACGTTCCATGGGGTTTTCTTGGCAAGAATACTGGAGTGGGTTGCCATTTCCTTCTCCAGTGGACCACATTTTGTCAGAACTCTCTGCCATGACCTGTCCGTCTTGGGTGGCCCTGCACGGCATAGCTTATGGCTTCACTGAGTTACGCAAGCCCCTTCGCCACAACAAGGCAGTGATCCATGAAGGGGATTCATTCCTGACACCCTGGCATTTTCCAACCAGTAACTTCTCTGAATGTTGTTATGCTTTTATAATGTTATATAGGTTTATAATTTGTTGTAAACTACTGGGATTTTTTTAATGGGAAAGACAGGTTGCTACCTGTAACTGTAGTTCATCAAGTGGTCATCAAGTGGAATGGGCTCTCCCCCTTGCATTGGCTGCACTGTCAGAATGGGTGAAAATAGCATTGGTGGAGCAGCGGGTGAGATTGCTGGTGCAGGTGACAGCATCCGAGTGGAAAGCATTGGTGGAACAGTGGGAGATGTGGCCGGCGTGGACAGTCACTGTCGATCCTGAGAGGTCTATATTGAAGCGAGTGGGATGGTTGGCTCTTCATCTTGCATTGGGGTGCTGGCCGACAGAGCCTGCTCGGTCACAAGGCACTCATGTAGAGTCAGGGGGATCAGAAGGGCCCAATATTAGATCCTGAGCAGGGTTATGCAACTCCTTAGAAGTCTTTTTCTTCTTCTTTTTTGAGTCTGAAGACAAACTGGCCTGCTTAGAGATTTCCACCTTCTTTGTTAGTTCTTTCACCAGTGTAAGCATCAAAGATCAGCCCAGAGTGGGGGGATCTTGTGTACTCAGGGAAGTATGATGCTGAGGGGAGGACAACCGCAACACTGGAGCAGGCTCTTGCATGGCAGGTGGATTGAGGGTGAGATTGGCAGGTTTGCCATATCTTTAGGCTTCTCAACAGATTCCAGCGCCCATTTCCAAAGCACAGCTTTTAGCCAATCTGACCTGTTCTTTCTTGCTTGCTTCAAGAAGTCTTTACAACGAGGGCAAGCCTCAACACTGTGCCCTTCACCAAGGCGGAACAGGCAGAGAGAATGCCTGTCTGAGTGTGGTAGTTTTGCCCCACAACAAGCGGGTACACTTTTGAAAGGGGGCCCTGAGGGCCATACAGCGGTGAGGGTGGTCAGGAAAGTCATGAGAAAATTAAAGAAACTAAAATATAAGGAGACAGAGAAAAATACTTTATAGCATGAAATAAGAAAGAAAACCTGCTTTTTTTGTAAAAAAAAAACACGCTTTGAAACAGCAAAACAAGAGAGCTTTCCCTACAAGGCGCACACAATGGTGGTCAAAAGTGAACTGAGGGAATAAGTGGGAACCCACTAGGGACCTGTGTACTAGAACGGTGAGGGAGGGTTTCCCGCCAAAACTTTCTCAGCTATAGAAGCTTCCCAAATCAAGGCTCCGTGCAAGGGCGGAGCCCATATGTGTGAATGCATTGAGACCATGAAGAAGTGATATATAAATATTCTAAAAAAAAATAAGTAGTGGGGGGGGAATAGAACCCTGAGGGACATAACAAGCCAGCAACGATAATGTCCAGCAGGAATCCCCCAGCACCGCTTTCTGAAATTGCCCTTCCAAAAAGGACCAGAGCCACCATATAACAGTGCCTCCCTGTCCCATCTCAGATGCATCAGAAGGATACCATTGTTGATGGTATTGAAATCCAAGAAGTTCAGCAGAGCCAGCAGGGACGCACTGCCCTTGTCTAGTTCCCAGCATAATTGTTCACCAAGGTGATCAAAGCAGCCTCTGTCCCATAACCAGGCCTGAAGCTAGATAGCTTTCAGCTCTTGGCCCACAGACTGACGTATCGGTATCATAAGGTAGCAAAATTTCATTATGATTTTTGAAAGGTATATGTCTCCGGATTATATTTTCATGTGACAGCCCATTCTGACTGGTTACATAAGCTTTTTATGATTTCATCAAGATGGCTGAAGCCATATTTTTCTAACCTTTCTAATTTAAGCTGTAATATGTGAACCAAGTGTCTGATTTAAAACTTTAAAACTGCATTGGAAAGCTAATGAATGCTCTTACAAATATGTAATTGTAATAATGACCTCATCTGTTACCATTTTCATGGTACAAGCCATATATTTACATTTGTAAATAAAGACATATGCATATTGAACAGTTGCTGAACTCACAGAACTATTAGATGTTTCTTTGCAATAACTTTATTTTTACTCTCTATTGTGGTCATTTAGACCCATTCAAGTTAAAATATACAGACAAGTATACAAATATTTAGACATAGGCTACAATTTCTTCAACTTAACTAATACAGTCAAACAACTTGGCTCTTATTCGCATGGCGATTAAAAAGAAATGAGCCACCTGTTCAGTGACATGTGGGATCTTATCCGAAAGACAGTTAATTACCAAACATTCATCTGGATGACCTGGGAAGTTGGTAAGAAGAGGATAAATTATGCAGCGTCTCAAATCAGAGTAAAAATTACAATATAGAAGTACATGTATTGAAATTCCAGGGACTCCTGCTTTGCATGGACACGATCTGTTTTGAAGTGGAATTTTCAGAAATCTGCCTTGGAGTACTACTGTTTGGAGAACATTTAGTCTTGCAAGTATAAATGCTCTATGAGCTTGAATATTCCTAAGGGATGTCAAATAAGAAGGTGAGATACCATAACTGGGCAGAATCCTGTGGGCCATTGGAGAACAAGTTCTGTTAACCAGAGAGTACAGATCCTGTCTTTCAATGTCATATAATCTCTGAATCAGAAGTTTGGAGGCTTGTTGTTGCTCAAGCATTAGAAGGGATTCAAACAAAACACCAATTGAGCTAGTTTTATGTAAAATTATATGAGACCATTTACTAGAATGTGAGTCTGCTAGCATAGAACATACAAAACTAGTTTCTGGTGAAGAAAAATGCAGACGTAACCAAAATTTCAATGCCTGGGCCCATGCTCTGGTTTTGACAAATCCTACACCCAATTCCAAACACATCCTTGCATATCCTACACAATGTGTTGTTGTTGTTTATTCGCTCAGTCGCTTCCGACTCTTCGTGACTTCATGGACCAGCCCATGCCAGAGCTTCCTGTAGGCCATCGCCACCCCCAGCTCCACCAAGGTCGAGTCCGTCACCTCCAGAATATCATCCATCCATCTTGCCCTTGGTCGGTCTCTCTTCCTTTTGCCTTCCACTTTCCCTAGCATCAGCATATTCTCCAGGGTCCTACACAATGTAGTACCCCCAAAATACGATGCAAGAAAAATGCTTGGACTTTTTCCAGAGCATAATTTATCGACTCAGTCCATACAGGGATACCGTATAATAACTGATTCAGTGACTTAGTTCTGAATACTTTGAGGGCTGGGGGAATACTCTGGCCACCTTAGGTGTAACAAAAATGAACAACAGCAGATGCACTGCAATTTGTAGAATTGAGCACATTTTTGCGTTGTAAATTGCACTTAAGATTATACTGGAAATAAAGCCCTAGGTACTTAAATTCTTTAACCTGCTCCAAAGTATTCCCCTTTAATGTCCAGTGAAACTTTTCCATGACTTAGAGAAAACCATAATTTTAGATTTTACAGAATTTATAATCAATGAGTTTTTATCACAATACTCTGAGAAGGCTTGTAATAGCTGTTTCAAGCCAGTTGGGTTAGAGATAATATCACAGTGTCATCTGCGTATAACAACAAGACCTGCCTTAAACCAGGCTTGAGGCAGTGTCCTTCTACCAGCAGCAATGATAGAGCTAAGTCCTTCAGAAATAAACTGAATAAAAATGGGGCCAAAAGACAGCCGTTAAACACCCTTGTTTGTCATGATCTCATTTGTCAATTGGCCCTGTTGACCACAATGGATTTGAAGACTTGTTTGGGTACACAAATTATGTATAAGGAACAACAATCTTCTGTCCATAGATGCTCCTTTGCAATAACACAAAGCTACCTCTACATAAGGTAAAATTACATGAAATGTGGATATGCTCATATGTGTCTAACTATGGCATATCAAAATTAATGTACTCAAGCTATGGCTTGCTTGAAAGATAAAAGAGTTCCCTACAACTGTACTTTAGGTGCATACCTGGAGCAGGCAACATGTCATATGCAGTAAAAAAACGAGGGAAAAATTAACTTTTTTCTTGATATATGGTTTGTATCATGAAAACGGTAACATATAAGGTCATTATTACAATTAGCTATTTGTAAGAGGATTCATTAAGCATTCTAACACAGTTTTAAAATTTTAACTCAGTTATTTGCGGCACATGTTACAGCTTAAATTAGATGCGTTAGAAAAAGATGGCTTTGGCCATCTCCGTGACATCATAAAAAGCTTAAGCAACCAGTCAGAATGGGCTATCACGTGAAAATACAATCCAGAGACATACTCCTTCCAAAAAAAATCATAATGAAATTTTGCCACCTTACTTGATACAGATTTTTGGTCTGGCCCATGGACTAAGATGGAAATATAATCTACCTCTCCCTGAAATCCCTGGAGCTGTGAAGCCATTGCATGCTTCAGCAACTTGGCCAAGAGTGGAATTTTGGAGACTGATCAGAAATTATCTGATATGATAGGGTTCATAGAGGGTTGTTTTTTTTGGCAAGACAGAATCACACCTTGTCATAAAGAGGGATTCACTACTACTCTTACCCAGTCAGCCAGTCTTCCCCCACCCCTTGGCTGCTTTTACAAGCCAGGAAGGCCATGGCGCTGCCCCCACATCCCTATTGGCACTGGTTTTGATACATTGTACATCAAGCATTCTGTATAAAACTTCTGCTATTGCAGCATAACTCATATGAAATAGATACCTGAGAAATATTTAAAGAAAAGCTTTTAAACATGCAATTGTTCTGCAATAAGGCCACATTCTTTAAAAGTCAGTCATACTGGACAAATGAATGGGCAAAATGAATTTCACTTCTCCAATATTCTTCTTGCCTCATCTAGCATGGCAGGAACAAAACACAATTTTAGGTCCTTTCAGATGAAGCTATTTTTTGGTCTATGTAATGAAGGCCTATAAATTAGCTAAACCTGTAGTTCAGCTGTGAAGAGCTTTAGTTTCCCTAATTCAAACAGGATATCCTAGAGCTCAAAAAGTGTACATAAAGGCAACTTTAGCCAGATGCTAAGCATCTTGACTCATACATAAGTCTCACTTTGTTCAGTGGGACTTAGGTCTATAAAAGGCTAGTAGGTATGGCAACTGAAGGCCTCTAAATTATCACAGAAGCCTTTCCTCTTGCTCCTGTCAATTCCTCCAACTGTTTTCTGGGGATCTACAAGCCCTAGTCAGGGGTTATCCCACATGTGATTAACCATCACATGAGAAGAGAGCAGGCCTGTGTCTACTGGCCTCACCCTTCCTCACCTTCCATGCGCATGTGGTGGAGACAATGACAACATCTGCAGCGGGAAGCCTCCTCTACAAAATTTTGAAAAGTACCAATGAACCTGTATGGAAATGAAATTTTCAACTCTGCTGCCAAATAGGTATATTCAGACAGTGTGTTCCAATGGTAGGCACAAATCACCAACCAAAGGCGCAACCCTGGTCCTCTAAAAATATCTGAGCCATTAGCATGGTTTTATGAGTGTCATGTCTCCATCCTTTCCCCTCAAGTCCTATGAGAACAGTAGCTAGGGAAGGTACTGAGAGTCGTTAGCATTCCCTAGCTTTCCTAAGAACCCTGGGGAAGAATAACTATTTAAATCAATTTACGTTCATAACGTAGACTCAAACTCAGCAAAGGAATAAGCATGGATTCAGATGGCCAGAATGGACTCCATACATTTCCTGAATTATATATGAGAGATTAAGTACTAACTCGTTGGTTCTATCTTAGATATCCTTTCCTGCACCATACTCAGTTCTTCACTCTGCTTTCAACCATACTTCACTTCACACTAAGGGCTGAACCTGAAGTTATTGCTGCAGACTGACACCTTGGAGCACTGGTTGTGTCCAATAGCTGCAAAGTAGTGTAGCAAGGGGCGGAGGCTTTCAAGTGGAGGAGCCAGCCTTTTCCAACCTGATGCCCTTCAGATATATTGGACCACAGTGCTCAGCATCCCCAGGCAGTAGGGCCATAGGCCATGCAGGCTGGGGGTGATAGGGTTGTAGTCTAATGCATCTGAAGGGCATCAGAATGGGGAAGGCTGGGAGAAGCAATAGGGTGGTAGGATACTTAAACTCTTCCCCCAGAATCCCCTTCTTCCAATTTCTCTCTTCTCTGGCCTTTCAAAACTGAACATGAGCACAGCTGGGGACAAGGTGGCACCCTGCTCCCACTTGTCTCTACTCTACAGTTGTTTGGTTTGACCCGCATTCTAAGATAAAGATTCTCAACTGTACGTCTAGTTCAATCCTGAGTAGCCAAAGCAAACTATCTTAACTGTCTCTTTGGCTAGCCATTACCCAGCCCCATCCAATGCGTTAATTGTCCCTGCTTCCCAAACAGCCTTAAGAGCCTCGTATGGCCCAGAGTGGTAGGCGGCAGTATTGCAACCGAAACTCTCCCCATGACCTGAGTTCGATCCCAGCGGAAGCTGGTTTTCAGGTAGCTGGTTCAGGTCGACTCAGCCCTCCATCCTTCCGAGGTTGGTTAAATGAGTACCCAGCTTGCTGGGGGAAAGGTAGTTAGGACTGGGGAAGGCAATGGCAAACCACCCCACTATACAGTCTGCCAGGAAAACGCTGAGGAAAAACGGCGTCCCTCTAGGGGTCAGTAATGACTCGGTACTTGCACAAGAGGAACCTTTCCTTTCCTTTCCTTTCCTTTCCCAAACAGCCTTAGATCGCAGTTCTGTGTGTACAGCTGGGAATAAGGCCCAAACTAGACATAACAATCTCCCTAGTGAATAGAGAGTGGGGAGGTTACATCAAATTTCAGAAGACTATAGGCAGATGGGAAGCTTTCCCACATTTGGTTACTACCCAGTTATTGAAAATATTGGAAAAAATAGTACATAAGATGTTATAGCCTTTATTGTTGTCAGTTCTTTTCCAAATGGTTTCTTAGCTTATTTTCTCCATATACTTTCCAGATAATGCTATATATGAAAATTTTATACAATTCTGGAACTGTAGCGATCTGAAAGGAGGAATAGTTTGAAAACCTGGTGATCTAACAGCAGAAAAAGCATTTATCACCTTTAATTGAAATAAAATACTTGTTATTCTATTGGTATAGGCAAATTTGGGATACAGCTCTCCACAAAACCTTATTTGGGTATTACCAGACTAATACCTTGCAGAGATTGATAATCATGGCAGAACCTTCACAAGTAGTTATTAAAGCAAATGGAACTAGAATACCAGATTTATTTTATTTTGGATTTTAAGCTGTTACAGAAGAGCTTTGATTGGTGCCCGACAGTCTCCATGATATAATTGCCAAATGTTTAAGAGCACACACATAACAGTTATGTAAGGAGAAACTCTACATGTTGCAATCAAGTCTAAATCCATCACTCTTTTCAAGGGTGTACATTTTTGAAAGCAGGTATAATGCACCAGGCACCAGAATCAAACTGTAAGAAGTCAAGTGGGAAAAATGGTAGGTGAACACAATGCAAAAAAAGGACAGTAAAGAGTTCTTAGTGCTCTGAGAAAATGTTGTGGCATAAATGAAATGAAATACTGCAGTAGTACAATGCAGTTTCAAGGATGTGTTCTCGAAATAAATCCTCTTTCGCCAGATCTCAGAATGCCATTTGAGTTGCCATTTGGAGCACAATATTCCGAATGTGAAAACATTTCATAAAAAAAATAATTTGACAACTTAAAGTATAATTGATGTCCAAAGAGAAAAAAACTCTAGAAACATGCACTAGTGTTGTATTGTAATGTTTTACTTCATTCAGGGACTAATTTCAATCAGTCCTAGGATTTTAGAGTGTACACAAAGTATGTACATAAAAAGAAAACCAAAGCCTATGAGGTGACCATACAGTACTTCACATGGAAATTTGTAACACACACAGCATCTATAATGTCCACTTCTATAACAGTAATGCAATGTATTACATTGGTAATAGAGTGATTGCTCATTTACAACCAGGGCAAACCTACAAGGCACAAACTCAGTGCTGTCACTGGCTGCATTCATCATGCTAAACCATAGTTGAGTGTGACACAAAAAGCCACAGCAAGTCCTGGGCTCATATGCTTACTGTTCCCCTTCCCCATTATGGCTGAGAGTTTGGAAGGTTCCACTTCTGATTTCCATTAACCACAATTTAGTGTGGTAGCTAAGCCCTAGATTGTGATTCATGTCAACCATGGCTTGTTTAAACAAGCCAGCTTCACAACCAATGATCTGAGGATGGACCGTTTCAAACAAACCACATTTATTAAATGTACTCTGGCATGTTTAGAAAATATGACAAGCTGCAGTTAATTTAAACTAGAAGCAGAAGCTTCCAAACTCATCCTTGAAGCCATACCAAAGAAGCACATCAACCCAAAGCCTGCTGTAGCTTGTTCTTGTCATACTAACGTAAGGTTGAGCGTGATATCTCAATTGGGCTACAGTAGTTTTGTAAGTTACACTCAGGCACTTCTCTAAGATGCATAATTTTTAGCGAAGGCCTTTGAAAAAATATGGTTTGAAGGAATGTATTTAGCTATTACACTAATAAGCTAGATGCTTCTAGTTTGACCTTGTGGCACCCCAAACATTTCTTTGAAAACAAGGTAAAGTCCAGGATACCTTCCCTTCCCCTTAACAAATTTCTGGCTAAAACTCTGTTTGCAGGCTTGCCTAATGATTCTTATCAGACAGAATATGTTCCATACTTGGTTTAAACTCTTACAAAGAATAAAGCTGAATGAAAACCAGAGTGGGGGAAACCTTCTTCCACAATATTTACATTTTAAGTCTACTCTCTGGTAGATTGCACAGTGACAGGTGTCTGTTGGTGAGTTATTAAAAACAATGCTTTTTTGCTTTTAAGGCAATGACTAAATAGCACACAGCAGAAAACAAAAAAGTACCACTTGGGTATTGTACTCAGTAAGTACTGGCCTATATTTAAATGCAAGGCCTTCTTTTCTACTTCCCAACCCAACTTCTTTGTTGTATTTTTAACTGCCATTTGCCACACATATTACCAAATTCTGATACGTACGTCCAGATGAAGGATGTATTTTCCAGGCAAACTGACACTGAAAACACATGGCAATCAAACCGATCTTCTGCCCCATTTTACACTGTTTTCTTTGGGGCCTATAGGAGTTGATAAATATTTATAAACTAGAACTAGTATATTTTAACCAAAATGTAAATTCAAAAAACTGGAATTATACCTGAAGGGGCTGCCAATTCTTTTTTTTAAAAAAATTACGTGTTTTCCTTCTTCTTTGCCAGCAAGGTCCTATTATCATGCTCTCAGAAGAAGACATTTAACAGATATTTCTGGACAGTGATATACAAAAGCTTAAGGGTCCTTGCAAATGGCTCTTCAGTTCATATTGAAATAAGGGGTGATTCATTTATTGGCAATAGAGAGGCAGGAATACCAAAGAAAGAGAATTTAGCATCACAACGGTCTTTGGATTAGCCTTCCTGTCCAAAATCTTCTGTGAACTTCTTTAGCTTTTCCAGGTCATGTTCATTCACAGTGGGTTTTGTGTTGGTTAATGACCTCAGCATGTCAGCCTGTCACACAGAGAAAAAGAATGTTCAAGAGCTCCATATTTCTCAGTGTATACACATACAAACACCATGAACTCAAACAAAAGAAACCATATGCTCTGCAATTTCACAACTGATGTACACAACAGGGGAGAAAAAAACCAAGTAGAAGCCACAAAGATGAAGAAAAAGCAGTCTAAACATTTCTATATATGTTTTGCCAATTGCTCAGAGCATTACTGCTGCGACAGAAGTCTTCCAATATTTTTATATTTTTTCTTCTGTGTGATGTTTATTGTATTTTAATGTATTATTTTATTGTTTTAATCATTTTTATTTGATGAATTAAGCCACCTATAAGCCACATGAGTGCCATTCTTTTGGTAGAAAGGCAGGGTAAAAATAAAGGTGAAACAAAAATGTTATTGGGCAATTAAAATACTGGCACATGGGACCATAAGATTTAGATGTCATCACACCCACTTCAAATTACAGGTAGTTAAAGGGAAATATATTCTTGCATAATACTTAAGCTGGCTGTACTGCAGGAGAAGAGAGAAGAAGCGGGGCCATTCCACCATCCCTGCTGAAGGCGCCTCCTCTCTCAACTGTCTCCACCAGCAGCAATTCCAACAGGCTGTACAGAGGAAGATGAGAGGGAAGCGGGACCATTCCACCAGCCATCTGAAAGACTAGTTCCATTTTCCCCACCTTCCCTACCAATCCCTTTTCCCATGCGTGTCATGTCTTTTTAAGATTGTATGCCTGGGGGCAGGGACCATCTTCTTTAACGCACTGTTTGTAAGTCGCTGTGGGAACCTTTTTTGTTGAGAAGTGGGATAAAAGTACTTTAAGTAAATAAAATAAATATTATTTTGTCCATTATTTTGTTTATTTATTTATTTAAAACATTTCTATCTTGCCCTATATCATTAAGATCTCAGGGTGGCGTACAGATAAAATCAATTTAAACAGTATTAAACAATTGTTGCTAGCTGGTTAACAATACAATCCTACATATGTTTACTCAGAAATAAGCTCAGTTCAATAGGTCTCCCTCTCAAGCGGCTATGCACAGATTGCAGCCTAAAACTGGATTCTGATGATCACGTCAGTAAAAGAAGCCATAGTCTCTCCCCCACGCTCCTGGTGCATGCTGTGCGCATGACTGTCATTTGCATAATTGCCCCCTGATGCAGCGTGGGTACAAAGCTATCCCCTCTGTGCGCCGGGTTCAGATGACAGGCCATGTCATCTGAACCCGGTGAACAGCAGGGATAGCTTTGTACCCACCCTACAACCCATGACTTGCAGTATGGGTTGTAGGGTGGGTCGAAAGAGACCCCCACCACGCCATGCTCCAGGTTTGGACCGCAGGCCAGCCCGCACAGCATCACAGGGAATTATGCAAATGACAGTCATGTGTGCAGCACGCACGGGGTGGGGAGTCATGATGGCTTCTTTTACCCTCATGATAGTCCAAACACCCCCTAAGTGTAGCCAGGTAACACTCATGTTTTGTGTTGCATCACTACAGAAACTGAGATCCCGGGGCCGTTCAGATCTTAGCTTCCTCCCTGACATTTGTATACACACCTCTTCCCTGCTCTCTTAAATACATGTAGTGCTAAGTGCCTAAACTGTTAGATCGTGTTCTTGGAGAAACGAAACGAAAAAACTTAATTTGCAGGAGATACAGTCTGTGTGTCTCCAAAACATGAGTCACTAACGAAGCCTCCATCTGGAGCAGCTTCAGTCCTGTTAGCTTCAGAGGGAAGCCCACTTCATTGGGAAGCAACAGAACTGGACCAAAGTGGCTCGATTCTGCTTGAGCTTCATCCAAATCCAATGTGCATTCCCAATAAGTATATAAAGCTTTTAAACATGTACTTCATTATTTTAGTGTAGTTTTAACAACACGTTCAAGCCAACATAAAAGTGCCTTTAAATACTTTCCTAAACACAAGAACTACTTTAAAGCTAAGATACAGTGGATAACAACTCAGATATCTTAGAGATGTTCATTGCACTTTGATGCATCTAGTACTAGGCAGAATCATAAGTTTTGCAAATTAATACAAGCAGTAGATCTACAGAACTGTTAGTGGGTATAAGCACAGAAACAATATCTACCAAGCACTTGCCAGTTCAGCAAGCCCACCACTATGGTTTAGGACACACAACCTAGTGTCCTTTAGATGTTTCAGACTACAACTGCCATCAGGCCCAGCCAGCATAGCCAGTGCTCAGAGATTATGGGAGTTGTAGTCCAAAACATCTGACGGCGCTGGGGTGAGATCTCATAAACTTATGCCTAAGCCTCATGGACATAACTTCTGTAAACATTCCAAAGCTTTGGCTATGGGGTGGCATAGAAAAAGAAGAAGGAGAAGGAGAAAGTTTTAATTTCTGCCTGCCCTAAACAGGTTGCAGTAATCAGACTTTCAGGTTTAAGTACATTAATTATATTCTTGCAAGGAAGGATCAAGAGAAATTGGTTTGTATTTTTTATACCAGAGTTGAAGAACAAAGGAAACCATTACCTTGCTATGTATAAGCAGTAAGGAGCTTTCTGATTCCTTTGTGAGTAGGAATTTGAAGCTCTAGCAAACTAAGTAGCAGGTGAGCAGTAATAGTACAGGTATCTTAATTGTAAAGTGGCTCAAGTGTTATAGCATAAATCAGCGATAATATTTTCAAGCTCTTGGTTATATTAAACTTTGTACAGGCATCTTAACGTCAATCTATATGTATGCTTACGCACTAAAATCTTATATAGTAGGAATGAAACAAGAAGCATTACTTCTCCATAACTTCCCAGTAATTTTATCTGAAAAGTCAATATATCAAGAGAATGGGTTGGATCTTAAGACAGTCATGCTTTAGTCCCTTCGAAATCAATGGGACTTAAAAGTGCCTAACTTCATCTGGATCGTAGGACAGAGGGATTATGGAACAGCAGTATCTGCACCACAAATATATGAGTTTTGGTTAGGACAATAAGCAACAACGTTGGAACTGTTGGCTACATTACAAAGCGGACAAAATTTAACAGTTCTTAAAATCAGACTACAGACAAGTAATCTACTTTTTTAAAAGTCATCTAAAACAACCGTGCATATTCTTGGCTGGGCAACAACAGCTACAGTTTGCAATAACCAAGTGAATGGGAGGTATTGGTTACAAAATAAACCCTGGATGTGGGGCAAGTTGTTAATAAGGCTTATAAGTTACTGTCTGAGGTGAGCTCTGGCTACGCACAGATGGCATTTTGCAAGCCCAGTTATTAATTAAGTGATACACTGGAACACAACACTTTTGTAATAATATTTAATTATTACTCTTTAGTAATAATTACTACCCTGTTGAAACAGACATGTTTATTGTTCATGGCTGACAGTAAGGTGGAGTTGTCATAATACTGCTGCATGCCCTTCTATAAACAGAGGCCTTAATTTTTGTTTATTGTATAGGCTTTAACAGAACAACTCACAAGGGTAATTACAGCCACTGCCCCTCCATGCCCTGGCAAGTACCAGAGCTGGAATGCTTATCTATGCTGGTTGCTGGGAAACGTGGGACGGAGGGTGCTGTTGCACTTGTGCCCTGCTTGTGGTTTCCTGTGGGCAGCTGGTTGGCCATTGTGTGACCAGAATGCTGGACTAGACAGACGCTTGTTCTGATCCAGCATGGCTCTTCTTATGTTCTTAAGTGAATGAGGTGGATAATAATAATTTTTCATATTTTAATGCGACAGATTATCTCAAATTCAAATGCTGTACAAATAGAGGAAGCCAAACACTCTGTAGGGGAATGCTTTGTTCAGTTAAAACCATCTATGCTAATCAATTGGAACATGGTGAGAACCAGATTAAAAAGAATCTTTCGGTCTGCAACCCTTGCAGTCACTGAGAATTGTTAGAATTGAAAGTGTTTTTTCCAACTGTAAGGGACTAAATGCCAGTAAAGAAACAGTTGGAAAATAGCTAATTTAACCATCCAGGTGTGGGATTCGACAACTGGAAGATGATGAGAATCTTCCACCTGAAGATGATACTTGACTCTTTGGGCCAGTTCACACATTCACCACAGTGGCTTATTTAAGCCATGGCATGTGCCAGGCGCTATTTGCCTAATCACCCACCTGGGCATGGCTTATCGTGTTGTCCGAACCTGGGTGGAATGGCTTGTTGGGAGGGGGAAACAACCCTCAAATAACCCAACAACAGCCCATGTCTTCTTTAACCCACAGTGATCAAGGGAACCAGATCATTGAGGGTTACTTTTCCTCTATACACTAGATAACACTACCCACTATTGACTCTTTTCACCTATTTCCAGACGGGTAGCCATGTTAGTCTGTTGCAGCAAAAACAACAGAGTCTTCTGGCACCTTAAAGACCAACAGATTTATTCTGGTATAAACTTTTGCGGACGCTGCATCTTGATGGAGTAGATAGCGTCCATGAAAGCTTATGCCAGAATAAGTTTGTTGGTCTTTACTGAACAACAACAACAACCCAAAGTTAATCTCCAGTTTTGTTAATATAAAAACTACTCTACCAAGGAACCTGTGCATTTTGCCTAAGGTTGGAGACAAATATGAGTAACCAGTGGATTTTATACTTTCAAATGTGAGCATGCGCCCGGGGGGACGGGGACGACGACGACGACACACCACCATTACTTTTTTTTATCCCAGCAGTCACAGACATAACCTGATACCTGCATAACATCTGAGCTGAATCCATTTACGTCTCTGCCGCCTCATCCACACCTTCTTTTAAGACACTGACCACGCAGACTTCATGCCTTCAATATCAGGTCAGCCTTTTTTCCTCCTCTTACCCCATCCCACTTTTTTGTAACATCTTGCTTGATGAAATGATGTGGAGATCTCAAGCTTGCCCATAATTTTGTGCATTTTTGTTTGGTCCTAATAAAGGTATTGCCTTGCAGTGGAGTTTGGCATTTTCCTACAGGTTAATTTGTTTTATTTAGAAATAAAAGAGTGAGGAAAATAATCAAATAGAGACTCAGTATTTCTTTTCTTTAATGGGATTCCTACTTCAAGCTAGCAAATGGTTATACTTCTCCGTAAGACTGTTTCTGTTACTAATTAGAAGCTAAAAGTTGCACTTCAGCTAGCTGAAGAAGATTCTTGGTTAAAGTTGAATTTGTTTTATGCATTCAGAAGCAAGTATCACTGAGTTCTATGAAGTTAGGACTGCAGTTATCCTACATAAAAGTTTTGTCCTTAATGTGCTACAGGACTGCTTGAAAAAACAGATAATTCTTCCTTCATTTCTTAGACTAAAATAAAATAGGCAACTTACTAGCCAAAATGCACATTTTGTGGTCTGTACCAAAAAATAACAATGTTTTATATAGATTCAAAATTTAAAAGCTGCTTTTTCCACACATTTTTCTACCTGCAAAAAGCTGTAGAATGAATCACAAGTAGTACCATGTGTTCATCAGCCTACATAAAACTTGAGCTATGTAACTTCAATTTCATCAGAAAATATGTGTTGATAAATGACTACACTGCTGCATTCTCAAAATGACACTGCATTTCAAAGCTAGCTAGTAGAGGCTAATGCTTGGCTACCAAGCCCAGCTATAATTTGTAGACTCCTGTTTTTATATGTTGCTGGTATAAAAAGATAGGTTGCTTACCTGTAACTGTAGTTCTTCGAGCGGTCATCTGCGCATTCACACATATGGGCTGTGTGCCTGCATGGAATCCCATTTGGAAAATTCTACAGCTGAGGAATTTTGGGAGGAACCCTTCCTTGAGACTGTCCATTGTGGCCTTGGAACTGAGAGGAAGACCTCGGAATCAACATTGGCATCAACATCGACACTGAAGTGGGGATGGAGGGTAGGTTGTGTGGATGCACAGATGACCACTTGAAGAACTGCAGTAACAAGTAAACAACCTGTCTTCTTTGTGGTCTCTGTGCATCACACATATAGGTGAGCAGCAAGCTGACTCACCGGAGACAGGTGGGTGTCCTCATTTAATACTGCAGATGGAACAGCCCATCCAAAACAGCAGTCAGCTGACTCAGCTCTGTCCTGCACATCCAGGCAGTAGCAGCTAATAAACATCGATGGTTTTGATCAGGTTGCAGTCCTGCACAATTCAGGAATAACAACTCCCGTCGAATGCTGCCGACAAAGCTATTACACAAGTTGAGTGAGTTTGGACTGGGGCATACAGTTCGAGACCACTCACCACATACACCAGCCAGATTGTTTTCATGACCCATGAAGTGAAATGTTGCAAAGTGATGGGGAAACTCCCCTGCTTGCCCTCAGAACAGGTGAACAGATGTGGGGACTGCTGGAAAGATTCAGTCCCTGACTTATAGAAAGCCAGTGCTCGACAAACCTCAATAGTGTAAAGCATCAACTCAAGCAGGTTAGTAGTAGAAGAAAAAAGGCAGGAAACACCAAATCCTAGTTGAGGTGGACCTACTTATCCCAGTGAAATGTAAGATGGATCCACACGCAGAGCACGCAGGTCACTGGGTCACCGAGCTGATGCAACGGCCACCAATAAAGCAGTCTTCCATGATAGGAGGCAGAGATCTACTGTCGCAAGCATTTCAAAATGCTTACAATTAGCCAAGACTCTTCGTTGTGCCTATTATGCGGCAGTGAGGATGGCAAAAAAAATCTTATCATACATCTACTATTTCACGCTCAAAATGTCACCCAGCAGAATTGTTCCAAGTGGTGAAGGGCCTGTTGGGATCTTGTTCAGGCTGAGAGAAACTGGGATCGGAACCCTTGGTCATTTTGCTATAATAAATTTGCTCGGCACTTCAAGGAGAAAGTCACTCAGAACTTGACGGCACAGTTATTGCAGAGTCTGGGGAGGTGTCCAGTGCTCTATCTGGTTGTGTTTCCTGGGTTCAGTTTCAGTTGTTGCAGTCTGATGATATGGACAAGATGCTTGAATCAGTCCAGCCCACCACATGCGAGCTTGACCCACGCCTATCTTGGCTTATATGATCTAGCAGGGGTGGATTGGCTGGGTGGGTCCAGGGAGTGGTAAATGCTTTGCTCTGTCAGGGGGTGGTGCCTGCTGCTTTGAAAGAGGCTGTAGTGCGCCCTCTCCTGAAGAGGCCCTCCCTGGACCCAGAGGTGTGTGAGAATTATCGCCCCATTGCCAATATCCCCTTTGGGGGCACGGTGCTTGAGCGTGTGGTGGCTGGGCAGCTTCGGGTGTTCTTGGAGGAAACTGATTATCTGGACTCATTTCAGTCTGGTTTCAGGCCAGGGTACTGCACTGAAATGGCCTTGGTTGCTCTGACTGAAGACCTACTCTGCGTGAAAGGCAGGGGGAGTGCTACCCCGTTGATCTTACTGGATCTCTCAGTGGCTTTTGACACCATTGATCATGGTATCTTACTGGATCAGCTCTGCAGGATGGGAGTTGGGGGCACTGTACTACAGTGGTCCCAGTCCTACCTGCAGGGCTGATTCCAGAGAGTGGTATTGGGGGATTTCTGTTCTACCCCATAGCTATTAAGCTGTGGGGTGCCACAGGATTCTATTCTATCCCCCATGCTGTTCAACATCTAAATGAAACTGCTAGGAGAGGTCATTAGGAGTTTTGGGGTGGGGTGTCACCAGTACGCTGATGATACTCAGCTCTATTTCTCCTTGTCGTGGGAGTTGGCTGAGCCGGTGAAGGTGCTGGACCAGTGCCTGGAGGCTATAATGGGCTGGATGAGGGCCAATAAACTGAGGGCCAATCCTGACAAGACAGAAGCTCTGTGGACTGGTGGTTCCTGAGTCTGGGAATTGGGTAAGTGACCTGTCCTGGATGGGGTTGCATTTCCCCTGAAGGAGCAAGTGTGTAGCTTGGGAGTACTCCTAGATCCATCCCTGTCACTGGAGCCCCAGGTGGACTCTGTGGCCCGGAGTACTTGGGGCCAGCTTTGGCTGATCTGCCAGCTATGGCCTTTCATGGACAGGGATAACCTAGCCACAGTAGTACACATGCTGGTAACTTCCCAATTAGACTACTGGAATGCACTTTACGTGGGGCTGCCCTTGAAGACAACTAGGAAGTTGCAGCTAGTGCAAAATGCAGCAGCTAGACTAGAGAGCTGACTGGAAGACCTCATAAAAATCATATAACACCAATTTTAAAGGAATTGCACTGGCTGCCAATAGGCTTCGTCAGAATTCAAGGTTTTGGTGATGACATTTAAAGCCCTAAGCGGCTTGGGACCTCGATATTTGAAGGAGCGCCTCTCCCTATATATATATATGCCTGCCCGACAATGGAGATCTGTTGGAGGGGCCCTCCTCTGTGACCTACCAGTACCAAGACATACACTATGGTGGGACGTGGGAGAGGGCCTTCTCTGCTGTGGCACCCCGGTTGTGGAATGCCCTCCCTTGGAGGCCCGACTGGCACAGACACTGGTCTTGTTTCGGGGCCAAGTAAAAACATGGCTTTTTACCAAAGCCTTTGAGGGCTAAATGCATTCCCTAGCACATTGTTTTAACTGTTTCATAGTTTTAGATTTTAACTGGTTTTAGCTTGTTTAATAGTTTAATATGTTTTTAGGTGTTTAAATTATTTGTTTTATACTGTTTAAA
Source organism: Heloderma suspectum (assembly GCF_057233095.1). NCBI lineage: Eukaryota > Metazoa > Chordata > Lepidosauria > Squamata > Helodermatidae > Heloderma > Heloderma suspectum. The sequence goes on along the minus strand of NC_139461.1, from coordinate 116,557,710 downwards.
TTTATTTTATCTGTACGCCACCCTGAGATCTTAATGATATAGGGCTGGATAGAAATGTTTTAAATAAATAAAATAAATCTGGCAAAGCCTGCACCATCACAGACAGACTCCAATACAGTACCATATTTACAAGCTGCATTGAGGAAACACTGTACCAAGTAGCTAATGGAGCTAGCAGCATGGATCACCAAATCCTCCAGGCTGTCATGCGGAGGTTGTGGAGGTCTGGGTGCCGCACTTTGCCTCGCTCCCGAGTGAGGAAATGCGGGATCGCTGCATGTATTCATCTTTTGCTAGGTAGAGAAAGGGAGCGGACCAGGGTTGCCTCAGCCACCACAGCATGATCAAAATGCAGTCTGTGCTGTATGTTCTGATCTTCGCCAGAAACTTGGTGATGAGCGGGAAAGGAGGGAAGAGATACAGCAGGACTCCCATCCAGGTGAAGATGAAGTCGCTCCCCACTGACTCTGCATCTCGACCTGCTCTGCTGCAGAACACTGGGCAGGCAGTGTTTTCCTTCTGGGAAAACAAATCTATTTCTGGCGTGCCCCACTGACAAAACAGGCCTGCTAGCGTCCATTTGTGGGAGACCAGAAATGTCCAATTTAGCCGGTCAGCAAGTACATTGTCCACACCAGCCACATGGATCACCACCAGTCTGATCCAACGGGAGATATACCAGTGAAAGATCCAAGTGGTTATCCTGACAAGGGGAAGGGATCGCGTTCTTCCCTGTTTCTTCAGGTAAGCAATGACAGTAGTATTGTCTGAGACTACCTGAACAAGTCTGCCCCTTAAGTCAAACTTGAAAGCTCTGAGAGGCTTATCGACAGCCGTCAACTCCAACAGGATGATGTGTCTGGTGGCTTCTGTGTTCAACCACTGGCCTTGCACTGTCAACATCCCACAGTGGGCACCCCATCCTGAGACACACATCTGTAGTAAATACGCAGGATGGAGAAGGCTGCAAGAACAGCAGGTCCTGTAAGAAGTTGATGTCATTGGTCCACCAGCTCAATCTGTTCTTCACCCTTTGGGGAATTTGAAGGGGAGCAGGTCATGCATCCCACCCAGGACCAAAAGCTCAGATAAACCAATTCTGCAGTGTCCTCATGTGAAAACAGGCATACTGCACAACTGATGTCATCGTGGCCATCAATCCCAGGAGGCATGGATGTTCAGCGCTGTAGTAATGTCTCAGGCAATCAGCTCCTCTGCCAGAGTAATCAAAGATAGAGCCTGATTTCATGGAAGGAATGCCTGACCAACCTCCGAGTTGAACAGAGTTCCAGTGAACTAGAGTCTTTTTGTTGGAATGATTTCTCCATGGTGCCATGGAGACCAGAGGTCATGTTGACTGATCGAAGGAGCTCATCTCTCCTTGATGCTACTAGCAGCCAGATGTTGATGTAAGGGTAGTCCTCCACCCCTTGGACCCTCAAACGAAATGCTTTCCACTGCCATGCATTTTGTAAAGACCCTTGGTGCTATAGCAAGCCTAAAGGGTAAAACACGAAACTGGTGAGTGCTGGTACCAATGGCAAACTGAAGAAAACGTTAAGTCCTCTCAATAGTGATGTGAAAGCACGTATTTTTCAGTTTGACCAACACCAAACAGTTCCCTTTGTGCAACAGTGGGACGACTGACATCATCGTAACCATGCAGAGCCTCTTGGACATAATGAACAAATTTATGTCCCTGGGATCCAGATCAGACAAAGCCTGCCATCCCTCTTTGGTACCATTAAGTACCAGGAGTAAAAGCTGACGTGAAGTCGACTGATGGTACATGTTCTATTGCCCCTTTTGCTAAGGGAGTTTCCACCTCAGCTTGTAGCTCTGGTGAAGGGGTTGTCAGCCTGAAAACACTGGGTGTGTGTGTGTGTTGAACTTGATCCTGTAGCCTCTGGAGGATGGAAAGGACCCAAGAGTCTGACATGATTTTGGTCCAGGCTGGCAGAAAAGAGAGGAGAGTTCTGAAGATAGGATGAAGAGCAGAGGGATGAAGACAAAAGGGGGGAAGAGTCAAAGATGATACGTGTTGCCACCATCACCATTCCCATGCAGGCCATGAAACTTGGCTGCCAAATACTGAAGTCAGGTGTCTGAAGTCAGTGCTGAAGTCGGGTGTCTGAAAGCTTGCCCAGCTCCAGACTATGGGGGCTGGTATGGTAACAAAGACAGACGAGGCCACCGGTGTTCTTTGTACTGAACAGATGGTTGACCCAGTTCTATATGCCATGCTGTGTTCTTTGCTTTTTGTACAGAGACCATGGCCTCATCAGTCTTTGCATTAAATAACCCCTGCCCATAGAAAGGCAGGTCCTCAATACAGGATGGGTACTCTTCCGATAATCCCGCAGATCTTAGCCAGGCATACTGTCTCAAAGCCACTGCACCTATCATGAGTCTAGCTAGCATCGCAGGCGACTTGGTGCCGGGAAGTATTAATTTGTTGGCGGGAGAGGTGCATAACCTCACCCTGAAAAACCCAGGCCAGTTCCCTTTTGTCGTTGGGAAGGAGTTCAAATAGGTTTCCAATGGACCCTCATAGACTTCCCCTGAGAAGCCTTCATGGTAACAGAGTTTGGGAGCAGGATATTAAAAAGGAAACTCACATCCTTTTCTGGTTGAGATAATGCTTTCCAGCAGCTTAGATGTGGGGGACATCTAATCCAGGGCCTGGATCATTTGATTGAGTGCTGGGAAGAGCAGGCTCACCATCGGGGCAGAACTTTCAGTATGGACGGCATCGAAAACCAGATGCTTGACTGTGGAAACTTCAGTCCCAGAAATTGACATCCATTTGATCTGGTCCAAAAACTGACCCAAATCCTTGGGCAGAGAAGCTGGATCCTAAGCGCCCACAGCTGCATCTGGGGATGAAATAGGTGGTGCCAAGGAAGCGTACAAAATCAAATCAGACTGATACTTCTCCGTAGCAGATAGTGGAGAACCCACAAGGTCTGGCTGCTGAGACACTACTGGCTGAATGGGATCTTTTGGTGGTTGTAGTTACAATCCCTCTACAGGAATGGGCAGAACAAAAGATTGTTCTATTGGGGGTGGTTGTTTCAGAAAACTCAACTGTTGTAGCGTGGCCAAAGCCAGAGGGGGCCAACTGCTGAATCGCCGCAGAGAACCATCACGGCAGGGGCACAGGTGGAGCTAAGGAAAGGCCATCATTGCGAGGTCTCAAGATGGGGGCCAAAGGAGTGGGTCAGTACCGACAAGGCTCGTCCTCATAATAACCCAGGCGAGGGCAATGGTACTCACTCCTGCGCTCATCCAAACATAGGTTTTCCAGACTGTGAAGTTTCCTGCGAGGTACATCCCAGTCGATCTGCCTGGTCCGCTCGTACAGTGATGATCTAGACCGATCCCTGGATTGCTCATAGAATCTAGGTACATGGTCCCTGCATACTGAGTACCTGGAGAACATCGAGTGTGGGGACCCAACATGACACAGCGAATGCTGGCCATACAGAAGAGAGCGGTTCTGACTATTGTGAACAGGCCTAGTCGTTGTTAGCGCTGGAGAAGTGTCTCTGATTTCTCCCTCCTGCGTAGATACTATCAGGACTGGGTCTTGCATTGGTACTGGAGCAGCTGATGTCATCTGTATCAGCGAATTTAGCATTGATGGTGGAGTGGGGACACGTATTGAAGCAGTTGAAACAGAGTTCTTTAGTATCAATTCTGCTGCTTTCTTAGGGTCCTTTTTCTTCTTTTTTGCCAAGGGAAGTGTCAATGGTTGCCCAGGTGTGGGTGGTCATGTCAGTTCAGTGACTGCCCAGGTTTGGGTGGGTCAGTTTGACTTGCTGACTATGCAGATGTGGGCAGGTCAATGCAGCCTGCAGTTAGAGCCTGACTGGGGGGGGGGGGGGAGTCAGACCCCGACACTTGCACAGGCCACAGCAAAGACGCAGCTTTCAGTGACTCCTTCAAAGGGTTCCCTGAAGCCTGCGCCATAGGCTTCGGTACTTCCACCACCTCAGGTGCCTTGACCAAGTGCCATCAGTCACACACTTTTTGTCCTTCCCCAAAGCAGAAAAGACAAAAGGAGAGGCCATCTTTCGGGTGTAGTTTACTTCCACAGCAGACACACTTGCAGAAAGGTGCTGCAGAGCTATACAACCTGAGGTGATAAAGGGATCAAAAAGACTGCAGAAACAAAAACAAAAGAAACAAAGGTAACAGAAATAACAATAGCAGAGAAGAAAAGGAGGAACAAAACTCAGTGCTTCGCAATAATAGCTCACCGAACAAAGAGAAGTTTCCAACAAGGCTACCACAAGGGCAGCTGAAAGAGAACTGAGGGAATAGGCGAGAATCCGCTAGGGTCATACGCACTGGGATGGTGGGGGAGGGCTCCTGCCAAAATTCCTCAGCTACAGAAGTTTCCCAAGATGGCATATGTGTGATGCACAGAGACCACCAGGAAGAATTAGTAATAATTTTATTGCAAACTGCTAAAGCTAAGAGTTCCATCTAATTAACTGTTAAAGCTAAGAGTTCCAACTAATGTTTGAAATTTGCTCTCAAAGGATACAGGATTTAAGTTTTGCTTGCATAAAGCCATATTTTTGTAGGCTGTGATTTTGTAAGGTAAAATTTGTTCAAATGCTGCGTGAGACCAATTCTGTGCATGCACGACTGGCCCAAGACATTTTTCTGCCTGAGGTGAAGAACAACATGGGGTCCCCTTTCCACTCCACACATCAAAGCTGAATGGACTGGCAGCTGAGTCTTACGTCAGCACTGGTGGTAGGACAGCGTCATGCACTGCACCTCACGCAACAAACTAGGTTAAGGGGCCCAGAGGAGGTTGTTTAGCGTACACAGCTCTGTCTGCCAACAGAGGGAAATGGCCCAGGGGCTCAGGAAAACCATCAGGGGCTATTGTCACCAGCATCTGTTGCCAGAGATTGCTGCCTCCCTCTGCTTGGATGTATGTTTACTTGCAATTAGGTCTCACTGAGTTCAGAGGTGATCCCTCCCAAATGGTTATGTTTAACCTTGTAGTTTTAGGCTGAGATCCAAAAAACTGCACAACTAATTCTGTAACCCCAAGGGACTTTGAGCATGAGTTTCTAGTAAAGCTGTTTTCTATGCCACATGGCAAACTGCTTTTGAAATGGAGGTTACCTTCAGAAACAGTTTTATGATATGGAATGGGATCTATTCAAAAGGGGAGGGGAAGAGGCAAAACTCCCACTGGACACACCCAGCCTTCAGGTATGTCTAAAGTAGATCTTTGTCCCTCAGCCTCAGACAAGTATAGTGTTTGTACACAAGGTGTTTCGATATTCTTTTTTTAAAAATACAAGTAGATACCCTTTTAAAAGCTGTGGAAAGGATATTGGGGCTTAACAAAAATACAAAACAAAATGAAAAAAATAATGTGACTGGAAAGTCAGGACCTTAAACTGATTCTGAACACTGCCTCTTTACCAACTTTGACCTACCAGGGATGTCTGAATTAATATTTAAGTAGTAGGGTTGTATGCTGGATTTTATTAAGATATAAAATATCTATCAATTAATAGTTTATGACTCATACTAATGCTCCCATTACCTTCTTTAGTCAAGAACACTTAAGTTTGCCGCTTTGAACAAACCACCCCCAGTGTTTGGAAGTTTTACGACAGCAACAGTTATATGAGGCATTATGTTTTGTAGCTGTGGTTGAATTTCAAAGGGAAGGAGCAGGTGACATTTTTCCTCCTAGAATGTTGCAGTATTTGAAACTGAGGACTGCAGAGTATGTTGCTATACTTTCAATTTTCTGGTTTTGTTATGTTTTTGTTTGTTTTGTTGAAACTTACAATAAAAAGTTGATTAAAAATGTATTAAAAACATTTCTATACTGCTTTTTAGTCAGAGACTATCATGGCAGAATACATTAAAAAAACAACACTACAATCCACAGAACTTCAAAGCTTAGAAGCAGAGCAACACATTTAAGAACAAGAGGAGTAATCAACTCATAAACAGTCATGGAAAGCCAAGCCAAATAACACAGGTAAACAGGCTGTACTGAGGGAGATGAGCGTGGGAAGCAGGGTCATTCCACTAGCCCTGCTGAAAGACTTAAATTTCCCCCTTCTTCCCATTCCTTTTTCCTTATGTGTGGCATGTCTTCTTAAGATTGTAAGCCTGTGGGCAGGGACTGTCTTGTTTCAATGATCATATGTAAACTGCTCTGGGCGCCTTTTGTTGTTGTTGTTGAGGATTGGGATACAAATACTTTAAATAAATAGAAATACATCCATTTGGACAAAAGCTTCTGATTTCTGCCAAGAGGATCCACCCATAATTTCTTTGTTAGGCTTTCTCCTATGCATTTTATAGCTTCTGATGTTCTAAATCCAACCTGTAATGTTGGTGTGCATTATGTGCTGCAGCCAGTAGAGTCCATATAAAGCATTTGTGCGCTGGTGCAGCAAGGTTTAGAACAGATTTGCATGCAAGGACAAACATTCATAATTCTTGACTTGCACACTGAAAGGACAAGGCATATATGTCTTTTAAAGTGACAAACAATAATAGGAAGGAGCTAAGATTAGGCGGGAACAACTGGCTCTTGAACAAGTGTATTTTGCAATGTAACCCACAAAGATTTATCAAGTACTTAGCTTCTGTAAAATAGGACACTGATTCAATTATGAACCTGTTGTTAACTCTGTAATTGACAAAGCAGTCAACTGAAATATTACAAGTATCCAGAGTACAATGAAGACTAACCACGGAAACAACAGGCTCCAGTAGTTTATCTCCTGGCACATCCATCCATGTCATTTCAATGGCACTGGGTTCTCCTGGAGAGCATGGGGTGAACAGATCTACTAGAACATTTGGATCAGATAGTGATGGTCCTTTCACCTTTGAAAGAAATGAAATTTTTAAAATAAGGAATGAAAAATTTTAGAGGTACAGGCAAGCAAGAGGTACCCTAGAAGTCACACTTCTTTATCAGTTGACAGGAAACAGAAGCAAATGGTAAACTAGGATTATTATTTCTACATTTTGTTTCTAGAATGTGGGTGGCCATCCTGTGGCACAGGTTGTTACAGGCAAGGTGACTTCGTGGCAATCTTGGATGAGCAAGGTAGTCCACAGACCTTTCTGCGGCATAATCAGGCCTCTACTCTTGCCTGCCTCTACACTGTTGCCTGCTCCCCAGCTCTAGAGACAAAACCACAGCAAGGCAAAGGGTGGCTGTGTAAGTACTAAAGCAAGCCCTAGAGTAGCACCGCATAAGGTTTTGGGGTTGACATTTGCACACTAGCCAAAAAGCTTGGCCATTACTGTTCTACAAGATTTTTTTAATGTTATGTGATTTTTTCCTAGCAAATGAAGTTGTTGCAGTAAGAGAGGCTTAAATGCTTTATAACATGAAAACATTTCTTTCATCTTTTAACCACTTTGGTCCCATTAGCACATCTTGTTTCCTTATGAAATTCTTGTGATGGGGCAGTTTCAGGCTATGTTTGAAGAACTGTCAAAGATAACCTGTTTTGTAGAGAGCTAGACAACATTAATTCAATTCTAGACAACAAGAACAAGAAACTTCTCACCTAGCAAACAGAAATCTATCAATTGGGACAGAAGCTTCGGATTTTTGCCAAGAGGACCCACCAATAAGTACTTTGTTACACTCCTTCCTGTGTTTTTTTAGTCCATATTTTGACCCTAAGTCACACTCTCCCTTATTCCACTGCACAGCGCTGGATCCCAAATCTATGGTTAGTCACCTACTTGAATGTTCCAGTAACGACTAGTTGCACTGCATGCCATCCACCTCTTGAAATACAAACTGAACATGAGTCAGATTGGGACAGCAGGGAGGGACTAGTCCTTCCAAAGAATGTTCTCAACATTTTGGTTGGAGAATCAAAGAGTACTCTAAGCTATTATGCCCACTCTTTGATCCAAGTCTGCTTTTGTTCCTGTAATACAGAACATTAAATAGATCTGCAGCATCTAGTGGGCAAAGAAGATTGTGGCTACATGGATAAACTGCACTGATAAATCTGCAACAACAACATACAAACTAAGAATAAAATTCTGCAAGGTAGGGTACAATTCCATTTTATAGAAAGGGAACTGAGTCTGAAAGAAGGTACTCTATAGCAGCCTGGCAAATAGCCACCTGCTTTGTTGCCTATGGTAAGCAAGTATCAATGCCAGACAATCAGTCAAGGAAACTATTTGAAAAATGGGAAGCATTGCTTCCTGAACACCTGCATTCATGCCACTGATGTGCCACAAATGATTAAGAGAGCTGTGTGTGGGAAAGAAGGCCAACAACTTTTGTAGATTTGCAAGGATGCTCCATAGTTTGTCTTTTGACTACAACTTTTTGGAAGAAATTTAAGTAGAGTTTTTTCACATACTTGCAGGCCCAACCAGGCAGTAACAGCAACCTGGGGGGGCGGGGAGAGGACAGCGAGCAGAGAGAGGACATTTTACATCACTGTTTTGCTATCATCTCCAACAGTTTTCTCCACTGAAAGTTCTGTGAGCTAGCAACAGTTAATACCATCGGCCTAGTGAGGCCTACAAGATTCTGTGGCGAGAGGGAGAGCCAGGCTCTGGCGAGTGAGATGAGCCCAAAACTTCCTCTGAACCTGGAGCTAAAGAGGAAGCAGAATGAATCCAGCCGTAAAGGTCAGCTAAAGCCTGGATTTGTTTTGGCTCTTGCCAGGTGCAAGCACAGAGAGCCATAACAAGTCTCTGCCTCCAGCCTCCAGCTTTGAGCTGGAGGGGGCAATGTGGATGCTTCTCTTGGTATCAAAATGGAGTTCCAGGAGCCCATCAAGAGCAGAGGCAGATGGGGCTCCGCCTCTCCCTTCCAGCTCTGAGCTGGAAGCTCAAGGTGTTTCAGTTGTTTCTGCATCTGGCAGGTGATCTGAGTGCCCATGAGGCACAGAAGAAGCTTCTCCCATCCCTCCAGTTTTGAACTGTGGGGGGAGGGCAGGGCTTGTTTTCTGCCAGCCCCCTCAGCTCTACCATCAAAGCTACAGAGGAGAAGCCAGCCAAAGTTTGTTAACCCCAGTGAGTGTACAAAAAAAGGAGGAATTAGAAGGTCCAGTTACTCACTTTTTTAAAGTGTGTGGCTGATTGAACTTTCCGGACAGGCTGCATTAAGGCATCTCGTACTATTATGCTGATATCAGCACCTGAGTAACCATCAGTTCGCTTTCCAAGGTCTCGATAGTCTGATTCAGTCAAGGTGTTTTGCGTAGTCCCAAGGTGAAGCTTAAACATTGCAGCTCTTGCATGATCTTCGGGTAAGGGAATATAAATGCGCTTCTCAAACCTTATTAGAAAAACCACAACACTAATACTTGTCCATGCCTTTGATAAAACATTACATGCAAATTTAAGATTTGTTTTTCTAGCACAGTTATCTTTACACAACGGTTTTTGAAAATCTAGCCATAAAATGAAAGATGTGAAACATGGACACCATCCTGTCTGGAAAAGTACTCAGCACTGCAGGGGTTTTGAAAGCATTCAGGTCCTTTTCAGTTATTCAATTCTTTTTGTTTGCTCATCCTCACCTCCCCCAAATATGGGAAACACATTCAAAATTTCTGGAAATTTTACTTAAGGCTGAGGTTTTAAGATAGCTCACAGCACCAGTGTATTTCTAATGTTTTCTTACCATATTCTACATACACCAACAAAAAGTAACATCTCTACATGACTGTCCTACTGTCGCTATGCTTGTAAGTAAAACATGTAATCAAAACAGATAAGGAAGAAAGCAATAAAAGAATTGTTTGTTTAATCAAGTAAATCTAAGGCTCATTTCAGATATATCATTCTTCTTTTGATAAACCATACGCTGGGAGCAAATATTTGTTGGGCCTATACATTCCTCCCCTCACAAACCGGCTTTGGTGTTTCAATCTGGTCTCTTTAAATTACTATTTCCCATCATATCTGAACAGGGAAATGTGGTTCAATGCCTGTTTAATAACCAGGACTGGAGAGAAATGTGGGGGTGGCGGGGGTGACAATGCTCCTTCCCAGTTTAATAAGCCATAGCTAATTAAACCAGGAATATTACATCTGAACTGGGCCAATGGGAGTAGCCTACAAAGTGATTCCTGTGTACTGACTATTCCTGAGGCTTTGCCAAAAGATGATGCTATACGTTGTCCGTAAATCTTGTAATTATTTCTATAAGCAGGATAAAGCAAACGATTTACAACATATAGGATTTGGCAGCCCAGTCCCCCAGAACTGTGTAGCTGCAGCAAACAACTTGAACCATCATGGGTTAACACAAGTATTCTATGCCTGCAAAAGATGCAAAACTGTTTATCCCTTTCTATTAAAAGTAAAAAATAAAAGTAGCATTATGCCAGCCACTGTCTCTTGATATTGATACAAGTGCTCAGTGATCCTGCAGCACAAATATTTGGACCACAGTGTGCTGTTGGCACCAGCAAGGATGTGGTCCTATACCAATGGTGGCCAAGTAATTCTCCAATTCTGAGTGTTCTGAAAGCCAAGTGTCAGTATCTGGGATCAAGCTATGGGAAAGTAGTGAATTTATTTAGGTTATTATACATTACCTTCTTCTGATGGCAGAATCTAGAACCCAAGGTATGTTTGTAGCCCCCAGAACCAAAATTCCTTCATTGTCTGTTCCAACTCCTAATCAGAACAGGTAAATTTAATCAGTGACCTTGATTACATGATCTTTAAGCAATGTACAATGTGGAGAAGGTGCAACATGGAGCTCAGTCAATTTTAACATAATTAAAAGCTTTCATTTCCACAGATTATCCTGGGCAGAATGATGTGTATTAGGTCAGTCCACAATATTCTATATTAATTACTGTAATCATGGCATGCCAGAAAGCCAATAATCGTACCCTGCATCTGAACTAGAAACTCAGTCTTAATCCGTCGAGCTGCCTCGCTTTCATTTTCACTTCGGGAACCGCACAGAGAATCAATTTCATCAATGAAGATAATCGAAGGCTTGTTTTCTCTGGCAAGCTGGAACAGATTCTTCACTAGCCTGTGGAACAATTACAGTTAAATTATAGGAGGAAAGAGTAATGACACTACATCATACCTACTCCCAGATTAAGTAAAGTTCTTAGCTATTAATTTTCCATGTGTGGTCATATACTAAAGCATTTATCATACAATTTTAGTCTTGCATGCCCAAATGCTTCATATGGGTTTAGACAAATTAAATACTAAAGTTATAAATTCTTGGGCATCTCTCCATTGATCAGAACCATCAATATATCACTCAGGGCGCAACCCCTGTGGCCGCTAGACAGAGGCTAGACAACCATAGGATTGGTCGGTTTCCGGAAACCAACCTCGCAGCCCACGCTCTGAAGTCAGTTCCTGGAGAACCTCATAGGCAGCGCAGATTGTCCCTGTGCTTGTAAGTGCAGCATGGAGTGGGGCAAAAGGGGGCATTCCTGGGGGCAGGGGGTGCAGAAGTGCCGGTACGACACTTCCCACGTGTCATCCAACCTTCCCACCCTGCACGCCAACGTCCCATGGCTAGACAGCTGAAATTGGCCATCTAGCCACAAATGCAGGGTGGCTGGAGCACGGAGGGGACAATCCCCTTTGCATTCCACCCACCGTGCACTGGATAGGCAGTCGCCTCCGAGTTCAGAGGTGGTCGCCTATCCCCATAGGATTGCTCCCTCAGTCACTAGAATTTCAGGAATCTTTGCAATATAGTTATGTAACTGAAGAACAAAATTCTCTGTAGTTACATTATACAGAAACGTGAAAAGTATGGGTAATGCATGCCGAAGTATATTAAGCGCTTATAAGATGACGTAGTCAGGAGTTAATCAGGACTTTCTCTGCTATTGCTGTTTCTTTCATTCATGGCAGTCACATATGCCTATGTATCCCTCTTTTCTCTCACTCAGCACCAGAAAAGCCTCGTTATTCCCTCCTGTAGCAAGGTTTCACACCGGGACCATACATGAACAGCATAAGAGTTGACCTGCAATTCCCAAGCCACAATCTGACATAGCTAGTACTGAGAAATAACTGTGCCAAAGAGTGCCAGCCCTTGAAATTGACACAAGAGTGAGTCACTAGAACAGCCCTGACCTTTTTGCACTGGGCCAACACAGGCTACTGAGGCTTACATGTAGGTGTAAGATCCAAAAAAAGGGTGGAAGCTTCTCATTTGAAGTGCTACTTACTTTTCACTCTCTCCTAACCATTTTGAGACAAGGTCAGAAGAGGATACGGAGAAGAACGTAGAATTGTTAGCTTCTGTTGCAACAGCTTTTGCCAAGTAGGATTTCCCTGTTCCTGGGGGTCCAAACAAAAGGATCCCTCTCCAGGGGGTTCTCTTCCCTAAAAATAAATTTGTTCATACAAGAAAATGTAGTGCTTGTGGAATTACATATTCAGTTTGGTACTGACTATGGTACAAAAGAAAATCTTCACCTAATAATCACTTGTGACATATTTAGAAGATCAGCTCCCATGTTTTAGTTTTAGTTTTTTTAACTATCACCAGTGTGTTTTTGAAATTATCCCCATGAAGGTGCACCAACATATGATTCCCTCAGCTAGATATGGGATTCCTGCCAGCAGCTACTCACACAATTGTACCAGAAAAATCTGTATGAATAATTCAGATGCACCTGATATATGCTGGAAAAGCATAATTTGACATTTGTTGGAAAAGTCAACTCAGCATCAGCTTCCCTGCTTATGGAAGCATAAACATGCCAACAGACAAAGACTACAGCACCGAATGCTCAAGTGGCATCTGTAGCTCAAAGTGCCATCTACCAATTCAGGCTGGTATGCAAAGAATACCTCACCAGTGTTACTCATGTTTTGATAACATCTGGATTGGACGACAGTAATACATTATATGTAAGGTTCCCTTTGAAGATTACTGCAACAGTTCCAAAGTAACAGCTGTTAAGTTTTTGACCGGGACTGGCTATAAGGAACATCTTGCAAGTTCTTAAACAATGTTAGTGGCTGCTGGTCAGTTTTTGACCAGTTAGCTTTAACCTTTAACCCATATAGCTTGGAACCTGCCCAAATGCTAAGATCATCCTCTCTGTCCATTCTCCTGGTGCTTCTGTCTCTAAGGGTAGGCAGGTGGTGACAGGGGAGAGGGCCTTTTTTCAGTGGTGGTTCATTGTCTGTGGAATCCTCTCCCCATAGAACCTTGCCTGCTGTCAAACCTTGTATCATTCCAGTACCAGTTAACGATCTTTTTATTTACCCAGGCTTTTTATAATGTAAGCTAATTTGTTTTACTACAGCTGTTCTATCCTTTCTTGCTGCTTCTTAGTGATTTCATATTGTTACACTGATTGCTTTATGGTCTCTTTTGTAAGCTGTGATGGGAAATACTAGAACAGAAGGGTGGGATATAAATGCTGTAAAACTTAGATTCTAAATAAATGACCAACACAGATAAAGCTTTGCTAGCTTTGTTCACAGGGGAACATTGTAGAGAAGACAATGCACACATTTCCTATTCCTGGCATGTGCTCAGACCTTTATTATGTAGTATATTTAGGTTACACATTAAAACTGCGTAACATGAGTTTCTAGGAAACAAAAAGAAACTCAGAACAAGGATTCACGAATACTTTTATTTCTCCTATGGTAGAGCAAGAAATGTACACATTAAGTGTTGACCAATCATCTTTATATAAAAAAAATCAGTTTAAGAGTTGAGAAAAGCTTCTTATGAATCTTAATCCCAAGAATAGCAACTTCTACATTCAGTCGTTTTCCAGGAAATGTCCCAGTTTCTCAACTAGTAGTTGTATCATTTAGTAGGATTAATAACTTTTGTAAGCACAGGTACAATTCCTTTTCAGATAGTAAACATCTTGTTTACCTTATGAAACCTCCCACTTAAGCATTTGTTTATTTTTTTATTTATTACATTTGTATCCTGTTGTCCTTCAAAGTGCTCAGGATAGTATATAATAGTAATCCCTAACTCATTTTGTTCCCATGTCAACCATGTGAAGTAGGCTAGGCTGAGGGGGAATATGAATCCAGGTCTCCCCAGCCCCAGTTTGGTCTCTGTAGCCACTATACCATACTAGCTCTCCAACTTTGGTTAAAACCAATAGGCCTTGTGTTTTTTTCACATAAACATCCAGCATCCTGTAAGTTCATCTGCAAGCAAGACTAGAAACTTCTGACTTTAGATCAGGCTTAGGACAGCCACTTCAGGAGATCACAAGTGTATTATATGGCAAAGGGGTATGAACCTTACTCTAACAGGACTTGCCAGTAACCATTCCTAAAGCATTTCTGTAGGGAAATGTTTAACATCAGAAGAGGACTAAAGGCAGACCGCCAGGTGATATCAATACTTTTAACTCACATCCATCACCATTCTCCCTCATCATCACACTTGCACACTTTGAGAAGCAACTTCAACAGTTTGAACTAGTTCTCTTTCAATTTCTGTTACCGCAAACTTTTGTTCCATGTAGTGGTCCACCAGCAGATCAAACACAACTTGGACATACCAAGTATAGATTCTTCAGCAGAGCAGCCTGCCATTCTGCGGATGCCCTTAATGCCATCCCCGATTACCCAAATATTTGAGGATTTTTAAACTGAATGACAGTATATAAATATTAAAAGAAATTGCATTATTGACATGCAATTCATATTGAATTCGTTTTACCTGTGAAAAGATGAGGAAATTTAATAGGCAATATTACTGCTTCCTTAAGGGCTTCTTTCGCTCCTTCTAGACCAGCAACATCATTCCACTTCACGTTTGGTCGCTCCATGACTATGGCACCTATGGAACAAAACACTACTATTTAAGAAGTTCCATTCCTTCCTAGAGTTTTTTTTAAAAGAACATTTCAATATCACCATTACATCAAAACCCAAGTAATTTCTAGTCTTTCAGTTCAGGCTTATCAATCTTGGGCTACAGTTTGGGCAGTTAAACTTGAGAACAAACAACTGTGGTACAGCTAATATTTACAAATGGGCTTCTTCATGAGTCCAGTATTTGCAAAATCGGTGTTACCAGGTACATTATGTTTCCTGCTAGTAGAGAAAAATATCCTAAGCAGAACCAAGTGCAGATTTGTACTATAGTACTTCAATGAACAGACAACAATGATTTGAGACAGCTGATTTTTTCCCCCGACATTTCCTTTAAACATGAGCATGATTTTGATTAGGGCTGAGCCCAATATGGGGGGCGGGGGGGGGCAGGGGCTTTTCATGAAATCTCTCTCAAGACCTCTGGGTGATTTTTGGGGGCTGGGGGGGAAACAGAGAAGAAACTATTCATCCATTGTGCACATGCCCCAACTTCGCTGAGGCAACCATGAGACAACTCCACAGCTTCCCACAATGTGCTACACAGATAGTGTCATTACCCACTGCAGCTCAACAAGACTGGAAATATGCCCCTTCATTGATGAAGCAACTGTGAGACACTCCAAGTTTTCCTGCACTGCAAGGGGAAATGAAACTGCCCCACAAAATAGGATGTGAAGAGAGAGACTGTCAACCAGTTGCCTCAGCAAAGCAGGGATGTATCCTCCCCCGGCCCTATGAGGGCAGTGCTGCTTTATTTAGCCTCAGTTACTGCTAAGTAGTCAAATCTGACTGGCTATGTAGCATTATGCTATGATCTTGCTCACTAAGATTCCTGATTGGCTGGGATCAGGTAGTGAGAGAAAAGAAAATGGTGCCAGAGAAGCATCAGAGAGGGGGAACAAAGCGCCTGAAAACAGCCAAGAAAGCAAAGAAGAAGAAAAGTAAATCTGTGCTTTTTTTCCAGGGTGTGGATACCTCCCTTTTAATTTTAATATCTGCCCCATTATTAGACTGATAGAAAATCTAATTAATGGCTATTAAAATCTCTTGTAGCTCTTGCCCTGACAACTAGAGAGAAGTATTTATTTTTATTGATTTATTATTAGCTTTATATCCTGCTTTTCCACCAAAAGTGGTAGCTAACAATAATAAAATTGAGGTCAAAACAAAATTAAAACAAAACATTAAAACAAATAAATTAAACACAATTGAAAACACAACAATAAAAGAAATAGACAGCACCCAACCCAATATTCCTGACTTCAGTAGCAGACCCTATTAAGGCTGCCTGAATAAAAAACGTCTTTGCCTGTTGGTGGAAGGATAATAGACAGGGAGCTAACCTAGGTCCCCATGGCGGGGACTTCCAGAGGCTGGGAGTGGCCACCAAGAAGGCCCTTTCTCATGTCCCCACTAAACATGCCTCCAATGGCAGTAGAACTGAGAGAAGAGCCTCTCCGGAAGATCTTAAAACCCAGACAGACAAGTATGGGAGAACGTGTTTTTTCAATTACTTTGTTCAAGACATTGAGACTGATGCAAGGCTACCTTGGAGTTGATTCTGTAGCTTCTTTTTCTCAGGATCATCCGATTCTCCTTCCCCATCGCTATCGTTCCTAATTTGGGTATAAGTAAAAGTACACAACTAGAACAGAGAAACTCTTCTGGTCAAGTATAAAAATGACCTATAAAAGACTTTTCCCTCAAAAACATGTTAAGAAATACTAGAACTTCAAAAATCTACCTTAAAGAGTGCTGCCAAAGTTTAATGGAAAAGTCATTTTTTTGTAGGTAAAAGTTAGATTTAAGGCAGATCTTTCTTAAGCAGTATATTAGTCAGACCCTGGTCATTTTTCATTCATCTCTCCCAGAAACACAGAAGTAATAAAAGGGTTCCATGGAGAAGCACTTCGGCTGACAAGAGATATAGAACATATGCCGGCATACAGAAGAAAAGGAATTCTCCGCACCCCCAATCATCAACACGCTGAGGAAGGGGCGTCGCCTAGATTTTACCTGAACTTGCTTTTCAAGCATGTCTATACTTATAGCCCAGAAAGCTTCTGCTACAGGAAATAACCAAACTAACTTCGAAATTATGTTCCAAGGGGACCTTCCCACCCAATATGAGTTTTGGATATCTCCACCCTCAGCATAGGGAGAAAGTAATGAGTGAAGTGGGCTGCACCACATTTATCTGAACACCATGGGTTGGATCCAGACTTAATCAAATTTAGAGTAGATCCACTAAATGAATGGGGCTTGTTACTCATGACTAACTTAAGTCCCATTGATTTCAATGAGTGAACTCCACTCATTGAAATTTTCCTGATCACCTGTTTTGCCCCTGTAAATGGGTGCTCTAAAACAGGCAACATGGTTCAGATAAATGTGGCCCAGTCCTGTTAATTTATTACTCTGTCCCCACCCACTCTGCATGAGCAGGGAAAAATCATATCACGCAGAGTAATCCCTAGAATGTAATACCTGAATAGGCCCCATAACTATGGAAAGGAAAATAATGAAATGGTAGCATAACTGCAATGGTCACTAAATTAACAGTCACTGAGAGCACAACCCTATGCCTGTTTAGACAGAAAAAAGTCCTACAACTCCCAGCATTCCCCAGCCAGCCATGCTGGCTAGGGAATGCCGGGAGTTGTACGATTTTTCTTCTGTCTAAACAGCTATAGGATTGTGCCCTAAAATTGTCAAAATGTGGGATCCACCTTTAGAATCCAACATGGAATGTGTGCTAATGAAGCCATAAGTAACCAAAAAGTGCGTGTCTTGGAATGTGGTATTTTTCAAGCAATGCTTTACCACCACTAAAAGCATTACATAGACAAGCAAACCTGTAAAATATTGTAATAAATGAAGTTAACATACGCTTTTTCATCAGCTGGACCAGATTCTTTCACTGGTTTGAGGGGAGCTTTTTCTTTCTTTTTCAGATATTCTTTCAGCTTTTCTGCTCTGTCCAGATACTCTGTACATTTCGCTCTTATGCTTTGTTTTGCTTTATCCCCCTGTGCTTCATCTGAGAATGAGAAAGTATTCTGCTTCACAATATGAGTCAACATTACAGTGAAATTTTTAAAAACGAAGTATACCTCAAAACCAAAACAAAAATACCTTTCTAATTAAAATTGTTCTGTTGATTGTCAATTACGAAGATACAATACTTTAAAGATTATTTGATTTTGAATAATATATGACTACCCTCTTGGGTGCCCCATCACTTCCTGGCATATAGAAGGGGAAGAAATGGAAGCAGTGACAGATTTTACTTTCTTGGGCTCCAAGATCACTGCAGACGGTGACTGTAGCCATGAAATTAAAAGACGCTTGCTCCTTGGGAGGAAAGCTATGGCAAACCTAGACAGCATAGTAAGAAGCAGAGACATCACCTTGCCAACAAAGGTCCGTCTAATCAAAGCTATGGTTTTCCCAGTAGTAATGTATGGCTGTGAGAGTTGGACTATAAGGAAGGCTGAGCGCCGAAGAATTGATGCTTTTGAACTGTGGTGCTGGAGAAGACTCTTACGGGTCCCCTGGACTGCAAGGAGGTCAAATCAGTCCATCCTAAAGGAAATCAACCCTGACTGCTCATTGGAAGGACAGATACTGAAGCTGAAGCTGAAATATTTTGGCCACCTAATGCGAAGAGAAAACTCTCTGGAAAAGACCCTGATGCTGGGAAAGACTGAAGGCAAAAGGAGAAGGGGACGACAGAGGATGAGATGGCTAGATAGCATCACCAATGCAATGAATATGAACTTGAGCACACTCCGGGAGAGAGCGCAGGATAGGAAGGCCTGGCGTGCTATGGTCCATGGGGTCAAAAAGAGTCGGACACGACTGAACGACTGAACAACAACACCCTCTTGTCCTTGGAGGCAAACAAGTTAAGACGATATCTCTTAGAGACCAACGTACAGTAATAAGAACATGGCAGCTTTAAAATTTCCGTGAACGAGCATATGAGAGCGAAATGTACATTCAAAATTTCCTTCAGAGCATATGAGGTTGTTCCAAGGCCATAGAAAACAAGCCAGACGTATTAACAAGGGCCAATGAAAATGAACAAATACATAAAATACAAGTAGAAATGAAATTAAATAACTGAGTATGTATCATGGCTTAAATAATACCTGAAAACCATTTGCAAGGGGCTTTCAGTGTCTTCTTACAAGACATGTAATATAGAAAAGAACAAGTTGAAACCTGCAAAAGAACCAGAGGTTTGGGAGTTTGGGGGGCCAGGGGTACACACACACACAGAGGGAAGAAAATTGGCACCACCAATAAACAAGCTCAGCCCTTCCAAATGCTTGGAGTGAGGGGAAGAAATCTATACAACTTCCTAGCAAACAGTACCAGGCTAACTTTTCTTTGTACCTTTGTGTTCCTACGGCTTAACAGCTTAGCTTGTGTGCTGCCCACTGTCCTTCTTCCTGTTCTTTCTGATGGCCTTACAATTGCTTTGGAGGTGGCCCCTCCCGCTCTGGGGCTTCCCTCAGCTATTTGCTCTCATTGGTAGCCAGCTTCTATCTCTTCAACTCTTTCATCCCCATCCAACTTCTCAAGTTTTACCCTTGAACTCTATATGGTTTTCTTCAACTGAGCATCCTGAGAATTCACACATGTGTATCTCAATAAACTGAAGCTAGAATTGTGGCAGTTGTTTATCCATCCTTAAAAAGGAATCTTTAGTATTTTGTGGACTGCCAGAGCAAGATTTCAGTCTATGCTTACTTTTCCTACAGTAGATCTACAGAACATGTAGCTTCAGTGGAGCCCTGAAACAAGTCAATAAAACACCAGGAAACCATTGATTAGGATAAACATTTGGCTGATTTTGATTAGATAAATTTCTCACCAAGTAAACAAGATCTTCCACCACCACTGCCAGCCAGACTTTATGCCCCCAACAATATGTAGCAGTCATCTTGGAATATAGTCCTACGTCTACTTCATATAGTCCCAGATACCATTAAGAGGACCGCAGTATAGAATGCGAGGGTTTGTTTAAAAACAAGAACAAACTCAGCCACTTATATTTAGTGTAGCAATTCTTACATTTGACAACATGAAGGAAATACTGGACAGCATGTTGATACAAGCGGAGGGCTTCATCAAAGTTCCCTGCTTTATCTTCTTGCGCTGCCTTGCTAGCAAGGTCTATTGCTTTCTATTAAAAGAAAAGAAATATTACAGTTAAAATTAGTATGTGAATGATCCCTGAACAACATTTCCAATATAGAAATACAAATTACCCACTGACAGGTTGGGGAAATGTGACCAGATCAGCCCCTTAGCCAAGTTATCCTTAAATTTTAAAGTGTGGGATTTAACCTTGGGGGTCCCCGCCTTCCATTCCATCCCTTCCCAAGTCTCCCCCAAGTCATTTTAGGGGTGATCTAGGGTCATGGTACAGGCCAGGCTTCTGATTTCAGCTATGAGTCATCCTATTGGGCATCTTTCATTCTATTGGTCTCTCTCCCATTCACTCTGACTTCCTTCACCTTGGATTGGCTGGCCGTTTGTTCCCTCCCCTTTACTCATGGTTTCTTTTTTTGACTGTGCAGAGCATTTAGTTTCTCTCCCCTCTTCCTCCAATATCCAGCGAGCAAGCAAGTTAGTGTTAAATATCTTTACCCCTTTCAATGCCAGATGTATCTGTTAGTGGTGTGTGATTAACACTAATGTGAAATGTGGTGCAGTGTGTGCTCGCCTAACTGAGGGGCTGGGATGACGCAGTGGAGTCTTAGGGCTTTATTCATAAAAGAGTGAACTGGGGGAATTGAGTAGGCAATTGCAAAATGAAGGGCAAAATAGCGGAGTTTTACGTGTAGCTGAATTGAAGATTTTTGGGGTTGTGTGTTTGTGGCTGGCTGCAGGGCCGTCTGTAACGCAGGGCATAAGGAGGAGCTGCCCTGGGCCTAATCACACTGCAGGGGCCACTGAGCCCACCATTGGGGCCCTAGAGTTCCTGCCCCTTTTACTTCACGTTCTCACTTGCCAGAGTGTATGACAGGAGTCACTGGGTTACATTATTACTTTGTTTATACTTTCCCTTACTAACAAGTACACCCTCTCAATCATGGTACAGGCCAGGCTTCTGATTTCAGCTACCCGTCATCCTATTGGCCATCTTTCATTCTATTGGTCTCTCTCCCATTCACTCTGACTTCCTTCACCTTGGATTGGCTGGCTGTCATCTGTTCTCTCCCCTTTACTCATGGTTTCTTTTCTGACTGTGCAGAGCATTTAGTTTCTCTCCCCTGTTCCTGTAATATCCAGCAAGGAAGCCTCTGTTGAACATTTTAATAGTGGTATGAGATTCAGTGTGGACTATATTGTAGTAGTGCTTACAGATTCAGTCTCTTGCATTTTTAGTAGTGGTTTTTTATTCAATCTGCTCATTATAATTGTTGTGCTTTTTTTAATCAAGTCTGGTGGATTCAACTTTTCACCTTTCTTATGGGGCCTTTCCAGGAAGCGTAAACCTACCTTAATGTGTTTCTAACAAATAGTGCCTATGACAAAATTACATCCTGGGCAACGCCGGGTATATCAGCTAGACATAAATAAAACTTAATTAGCTGGTTTTGCATTTCCTTGGATCCTTGCCTATATTCATTACATTTTAAGGCAGCCGTTTCCATATTACAATTAAAAGTCATGGAATCACTCCTGGAGTCACTCCTGAAACTGAAAACATCTTGTAGAAATTATTTACATAGGTTACCAGCAGAAAAAGACACAAGAAGTATGAAACTCCAGATGTAACTTTACAATTCAACATAGCTGTCCTCCCAAAGGGAACAACCCAAAATGTAAAAACACACCCTGCTTTAAAAGGTGCACTTCCAAAGTAGCTTCTGTCAAAACCAATTTCCCAATGAAGCCTGGATCCTAAGAGAAGCGAATAGAAGCAAGTTCATTGAAGGAAAGTTTCCTGTCCACCCTCCTCACCACCCTACATCTGTCCACACCCTACAAGAAGTCTCTCAGGTGGGCCTGGGGTGGGGGGTCCCTCCCTGACCAATGTGGGGTAGAGTGCAAGGGACAGTGATGGAAATCAACCAAAATCATGCAGAGCCCATTTTGGTTGTGAAGCTGTGATACTATCATGGGGATGGTGGTTGTTTGAAGCTATGGCTGCCAACCGCAACCCACTGGGCTGGAAGTAGCTTATGTACCATAATGGGTGTTTCAATCTCAGTAAATATATAAAATGTGTGTGCTGGAAAGTCATAATATTAATACAGATCTCTTAGAAACATTACATATATAAAATTGAAATAGGCCATGCCCACCGGCTCATAATCTAAATAGTTTCCAAAACGAAGCAAACTGCTTTTTATACAATTACAGAAAAACTTTTATTGAAAGTATAATATGGGTCAGCACTGAAAAAACACACACTAAACCTTGATAAAATGAACTATTCAACAACACTGCAGGAAGCTGTACAAATATCACATTTTTACATATGCAGATACGCAACGAGGATTACAAGGGGGTAGAGGCCTACATTAACAATTTAAAAATTGTCCATTGAGACCTTAAGAAAAATGACTAGCAAATTATGTTACTGGCCTTTCAACGAATGGAACTGAACTATAACAGTCAGCAATGCTAAACACAAAAATAAGTCAGGTAGTCAGAAGAATGTGAAACAGACATGTTACACCTGCTTTTGGGTTGGGCTAGAACAATGTTACATAATCTTTTTCAAGTTGTACGCAGGAAAACTCAAACAAAACTTTAACCTGATATAACAGTGGATTTGTGCAAATAAGATTATATATGAGCAATATACTCGTGATCTGGATCCTGTAATATATGAAATATTCTGAGAGAACACTGAAAACCTAAAAATGTGCAAATGATTATACAATGGGACAGAGGCATGGGTTACATACAAGAGCTGTTCCTTTGGGTAAAAGGGCCAGTTCCTCCCACAGACCCTGATTTGGACTCTTGAATTCCCTGAAAGAAAACCTTGTAAAGTTCAGCAGCAGCTAGAAGTAGGTCCAAACACTAAGCTCCTTTCTTCTCTGCCCTGTGCTAACAGACACATGGTTTAAAGCAGAGGTGCAGAACCTCAGGCCCGTATGCCAAATCTGGCCCTCCAGGGTTTCTCAATTGGCCCCACCCCCTCCCTGGCCCCACCCCCTTTCTCCCCAACTACTGTTCATTTGGTGGTTTGCCAGCCTTTGCATGTTTCTTGCATTTTTATTATTTTGGCCCCACCCAACACTGGAATGTGGCCCCTGAAATCTTCTTTGAAACAGAATTGGGCCTTCGGGATGAAAAAGGTTCAACACCACTGGTTTAAAGCTACTTCCTTCAGGAAACATTTTTGGTCACTTTATGCATCTATTCTCCACGGTTATGAATGCCAACTGCTTATATCTATTCTAAGAAGTGAAAGGTGGCATTCATGATTCTAGCAAAATTCTGGAGGCAAGAATAAGTGATGAGGTAACTAACTCTTCCTTACAATGTTTGCAGCCTTAATATCGTTACATCCAGCTACAAATCTCTCACTCTACCATGCATAAACTACCACTTCTTACAATTTACAAACCCAAACACCATAATAAATCTTCTAATTCCCACCTCTTAGGTTGCAAGCCTCTACACTAGGCACAGGCACCTTGTGGCCCTTCAGATGTTTTGGCCTACAACTCCCATCAGCCCTAGCCAGCATAACCAATGATGAGGGATGATGAGAGTTGTAGGCCAAAAATCTGGAGGGCCACAAGTTGCCCACCCTTGCTCTACACAGTTACTTGGAAGTAGGTGCCATTAAACTCAGTAAGACTTACTTCTGAGCAGAAATGCACTGGACTGTGCTGTTACTCTTCACTCTCCATCACTGAAAAGGCATTTGCCAAATTATATATTCTAGATTATGTAATTCAGTTGTCTCTCCCTTTCTGCCATACAGGTTCTATGTTCGCAACTGCTAAAGTGAATTTGAATGACTTCAGACAAAATGATAGAATTACCAGACCATTTAATATGTTAGTTATCATGAATATGATTTAGCTAGCCCATTTTCCTCATATAATCAATGTGCTAAAAGCATGGTTAAGGGATGGTTCCCCTTTGAAATGGGTCACTCCTACAATCCACTGCTAAAATGTGTGAAGTCTTTCATATTGGTTAACTCTGAATGTTTGCAAAAAACAGATCAGAAAAATATCTACAAATGTGGGAATATGTGCTGTGGCTTTGCCAATGCTGAGTAGACATAGATCTAGTTAGGAAACTATTAGAAGCTCCATGTAAGACCAGAATATGCATATAGTTGTGTGTTTTTTTTAAACAACAATAGTGGAAATAGTGACACATACCATTCTAACCAATGAAAGTAGCCAAAATGTAGCCCCCTGGGCAGCAAAAGAGAATAAAACATAACACACATAAGTGCTAAGAGCATATTTTGATGTCCTAGGGTTACAAACAATAGAACTGAGCTGAATAAATGCTAGGAGCAGAATAGGCTTGCCTTCCTTATTTGCTGTCCTGATGCAGATGTTGGCCACACACTGGAACCAGGGGAGCCCAGAAAGTGGCAGATGCATCAGGACAAGTTCAAGGGTGGTATTGGGGAGGAAATGAGATTAAATATGGGAAAAAAGATGGAAAAAGGAAGGAAAGTTGAGGTTATTCGGGAGGGACAAGTATAAAATCACAGGCCATGAGTGGCTGTTGGGGTGGGGAGAAGTGACAAAGGCTGTGAACAGAGTTTCGAAGAAAACAAAACTGGGGGCCAGGGCTGCAAGCTTATCATTTTAGTTCAAGGGTATTGAACTCTTAGGTTAGTCTTATAACTAATTACTAAGGAAGTGGCCAACTTCTTTTGCTCAACTATGTTTCTCCTCCCTATCACATCCTATGCTAATCCTGGTTTTATTTCTTGTAATCTTAAAGATGAGATAGGGAGTGCCTCCATGAACATAAGAGCTCTGCTGGATCAGACCAAAAGCTTACCAAGTCCACCCTCCCATTTCCCACAGTGGCCAACCACATGCCTATGGGTAAATCACAAGCAAGACATGAGAACATCTCCTGCTTTGTGCAGCTGCCCTTGTTGTTCAGTCATTAAGTCGTGTCTGACTCTTCGTGACCCCATGGACCATAGCACGCCAGGCCTTCCTGTCCTCCGCTCTCTCTCGGAGTGTGCTCAAGTTCATACAGTTCATACAGGTGGTGTTAACCTTGTGCAACAGCAATATAGAGCTGTATGTGTAGCCTCTATGTAGTCTCTTCTGGCACACTGTTTGAAATTTACTCTCCCAGAAGCAAATGGAGCAGCTTGTTACAGGAAGGGTGATAGCTCAGTGGTAGAGCAGAGACTTTGCATGCAAAACTTCCTATGTGTGATTTCCAGCACCTCCAGGTAAGGATAAGACTCTTGTCTAAGATCCTAGAGAACCACTGCCAGTTAGTGTTGACAATACTGAACTAGACAGACTGATGGTCTGACTTGGTATAAGGCAGCCTCCTCCGTTTCATTAACAGAAACTGTTTACTTGCCCAGTGAGTGATATATCGAGCATGAATATAGACTTGCCTCAGCAATAACGGAAATCAAAGACCCTCTCATCTTCTCATAAGAACATTAAGAACTGACATGCTGGATCAAGACCAGGGTCCAAATAGTTCAGCAAACTGTTTCATTGTTACAACTTCCAGGGAGATGCTTCCAGGAAGTTCACAGACAGGACATGACAGCACCAGGCCTTCCCCTGTCATTTGTTCCTAACACCTGACGTTTAGAGGTATCCTGCCTCTGAGAATGAATTATTCCAGCCTTACCAAACCCAGTGCATTCCAGATGCTTGGGACTTCAACTCCCACCAGCCCCAGCCAGTATGGCAATGGTGAGGAATGCTGGGAGGCAAAGTCCCAAACATCTAAAGAGCAGCAAGCTGAGGGAGGGCTTAATTACTCTAATCCAGCCTTCCCCAACCTGCCCCATCCCAGATGAGGCCAAACTGTCTAGGGATGACAGGAGTTCTATCCCAACACATCTGGGAGGGTCCTGGTTGGGGGAGGGCTGATCTAAGTGTTTGGGTTTTGCTGTCAAAAGTGTTTGACAGCAGCGAACTCCATACATTGCCTACAAGGTGCGTTTTAGCTTTAGCCATGCTTCGACCGCCTCACAGAGCCCCTCCCTCCCCCTTCTGAATTTTGGCAGGGCTCCTCCCACACAACCACCCGGGTCCGACGGAAGATGCTCACCTGCAGGTTGGATGTGGCCGCCATGATGGGCGGGGCTGACAGGGAGGGGGCGAAGAGAGAATGGACCAAGGAAGCTGGAAGGGAACCCTACTGAGCCACTACCCACTGGAAGCCCCCGCCCCCCAAAAAGCCCTCCTCCGTTGAGCGGGAAGAGGAAAAAATTCTTTTTTTAAAGAACCTCTTCTTTAAAAAAGCTCTGGGCCCGCTATTACTTCCTCAACCCAATCCCACAGCCGGTCGGGTTGGAAACCAAACTGCTCTTCCGCTTCCGCTAGACCCTGCTGACGTCACGCACCGCACTCGGCACCGCAAATAGGAGACGGCCTGATGAGAAGCCAAACCGGAAGACGGAACTTAATGGCACGGGGGGGGGGGAAGAGAGGCACCGAGGCGGCTGTGTCGCCCGTACGCATGCGCAGCCGTTTGCGCGCTCCACCCTCAAGCTCTTTGCCTCTCCTGTGTCAGAGCTGGGGGTGGGTCATGTCGCCCGCTCGCGCTTGGCTGGCTTAACCGTCAGGTGGCTGCCGAGTACTCCCCCCGCGGCCGCCCACGTAAACGAAGACGCCGGTTTCTTCGTTTACGATCGAGGCCGACATTTGGTTGATGTTTTTCCCCCTCCCTCACACCGTGTCATCATCTTGATTGTATGGGGATGGGACGCGCCTCGGTCTGACGGGAGGCATTGCGCGCTTATTGCTTGCGCACCTCAGAATTAAGGCTGCCATCCTACTGACCTCGATGGCGCTTACTCCTGAGTAGATACGCATAGGGTTGTGCTGTAAGGCAGTAATCTTGTGCACTCTTACATGGGAGTAAATCCTATTAAACAGTGGGGCTTGTGAGTAAATATGGGTTGAATTGGTTGTCAGACTGCTTGACCCTGTGCTTATTTACTCAGGAGGAAGTACACTGGAGTACAGGGGAGCTTGCTTCCAGACAAGTATGCATCGGGAGTAAGGCCCATTGAACACAGTGAGATTTATATGTGAGTAAATTATTTTTTCCCCTTCATGGATCACTGCCTTGTTGTGGCGAAGGGGCTTGCGTAACTCAGTGAAGCCATAAGCTATGCCGTGCAGGGCCACCCAAGACGGACAGGTCATGGCAGAGAGTTCTGACAAAATGTGGTCCACTGGAGAAGGAAATGGCAACCCACTCCAGTATTCTTGCCAAGAAAACCCCATGGAACGTATCACAAGGCTAAAAGAGATGACGCCGAAGATGAGCCCCTCAGGTCGGAAGGTGTCCAATATGCTACTGGGGAAGAGCAGAGGGTATTTCCAAGTAGCGCCAGAAAGAGTGAAGCGGCTGGGCCAAACCCGAAAGGACACTCAGCTGTGGATGTGTCTGGTGGTGAAAAGAAAATCCGATGCTGTAAAGAACAATATTGTTTAGGAACCTGGAATGTCAGATCAATGAATCAAGGTAAGCTGGAGGTGGTCAAACATGAGATGGCAAGATTGAACATCGACATCTTGGGAATCGGCGAACTCAAATGGACAGGCATGGGCAAATTTAATTCAGGTGACCATCATATCTACTATTGTGGGCAAGAATCCCTTAGAAGAAATGGAGTAGCACTCATAGTCAACAAAAGGGTGGGAAAAGCAGTACTGGGGTACAATCTTAAAAATGATAGTATGATCTCAGTACAAATCCAAGGCAAACCATTCAACATCACAGTAATTCAAGTCTATGCCCCAACCACCGAGGCCGAAGAAGCTGAGGTTGATGGGTTCTATGAAGACCTACAACACCTTCTAGAACTAACACCAAAAAAAGATGTCCTCTTCATCATAGGGGATTGGAATGCTAAAGTAGGAAATCAAGAAATCACCGGGATAACAGGCAAGCATGGCCTTGGTGTACAAAATGAAGCAGGACAAAAGCTAATAGAGTTTTGCCAAGAGAACATGCTGATCATAGCAAACACTCTTTTCCAACAGCACAAGAGGTGACTCTACACATGGACGTCACCAGATGGTCAATATCGAAATCAGATTGATTATGTCCTTTGCAGCCAAAGATGGAGAAGCTCTATACAGTCAGTAAAAACAAGACCTGGAGCTGACTGTGGCTCAGATCATGAGCTGCTTCTTGCAAAATTTCGTCTTAAATTGAAGAACGTCGGGAAAACCACTAAACCGTTCAGGTATGACCTAAATCATATCCCTGATGAATATACAGTGGAGGTGAGGAATAGATTTCAGGGATTAGACCTGATAGACAGAGTGCCTGAGGAACTATGGACGGAGATCCGTAACATTGTTCAGGAGGCAGCAACGAAATCCATCCCAAAGAAAAAGAAATGCAAGAAAGCAAAGTGGCTGTCTGAGGAGGCTTTACAAGTAGCTGAGGAAAGAAGGGAAGCGAAAAGCAAGGGAGAAAGGGGAAGATATACCCAACTGAACGCAGAGTTCCAGAGAATAGCAAGGAGAGACAAGAAGGCCTTCTTAAATGAACAATGCAAAGAAATCGAGGAAAACAACAGAATGGGAAAGACTAGAGATCTCTTCAAGAAAATTGGAGATCTCAAGGGAACGTTTTGTGCAAAGACGGGCATGATAAAGGACAAAGAAGGCAGGGACCTAACAGAAGCAGATGAGATTAAGAAGAGGTGGAAAGAATACACAGAAGAACTATACAGGAAAGATCTGAATGTCCCTGATAGCCATGATAGTGCGGTCACTGAACTTGAGCCGGACATGCTAGAGAGTGAAGTCAAGTGGGCCTTAGGAAGCATTAGTAACAACAAAGCTAGCGGAGATGACAGTATTCCAGCTGAGCTATTTAAAATCCTAAAAGATTATGCTGTTAAAGTGCTGCATTCAATATGCCAACAAATCTGGAACAGTCAACAGTGGCCACAAGACTGGAAAAGGTCAGTTTACATTCCAATTCCAAAGATGGGCAACGCCAAAGAGTGTTCAAACTACCGCACAATTGCGCTCATTTCACATGCCAGCAAGGTGATGCTCAAAATCCTACAAGCTAGGCTTCAGCAGTATGCGAACCGAGAACTACCGGAAGTACAAGCTGGGTTTCGAAGAGGCAGAGGAACTAGAGATCAAATCGCCAACATTTGCTGCATCATGGAGAAAGCAAGAGAATTCCAGAAAAACGTCTATTTCTGCTTCATTGACTACGCTAAAGCCTTTGATTGTGTGGATCACAACAAACTGTGGCAAATTCTTAAAGTGATGGGAGTACCAGACCACCTTACCTGTCTCCTGAGAAACCTGTACGAGGGTCAAGAAGCAACAGTAAGAACCAGACATGGAACAACCGATTGGTTCAAAATTGGGAAAAGAGTACGACAAGGCTGCATATTGTCACCCTGCTTATTTAACTTATATGCAGAGTACATCATGAGAAATGCCGGGTTGGATGAATCAGAGGTCGGAATTAAGATTGCCGGGAGAATTATCAACAACCTCCGATATGCAGACGATACCACCCTAATGGCAGAAAGCGAAGAGGATCTCAAGAGCCTCTTGTTGAGGGTGAAAGAGGAGAGTGCAAAAGCTGGTTTGAAACTCAACATTAAAAAAACGAAGATCATGGCATCTGGCCCCATCACTTCCTGGCATATAGAAGGGGAAGAAATGGAAGCAGTGACAGATTTTACTTTCTTGGGCTCCAAGATCACCGCAGACAGTGACTGTAGCCATGAAATTAAAAGACGCTTGCTCCTTGGGAGGAAAGCTATGGCCAACCTAGACAGCATAGTAAGAAGCAGAGACATCACCTTGCCGACAAAGGTCCGTCTAATCAAAGCTATGGTTTTCCCAGTAGTAATGTATGGCTGTGAGAGCTGGACTATCAGGAAGGCTGAGCGCCGAAGAATTGATGCTTTCGAACTGTGGTGCTGGAGAAGACTCTTACGAATCCCCTGGACTGCAAGGAGGTCAAATCAGTCCATCCTAAAGGAAATCAACCCTGAGTGCTCATTGGAAGGACAGATACTGAAGCTGAAGCTCCAATATTTTGGCCACCTAATGCGAAGAGAAAACTCCCTGGAAAAGACCCTGATGCTGGGAAAGACTGAAGGCAAAAGGAGAAGGGGACGGCAGAGGATGAGATGGCTAGATAGCATCACGGATGCAATGAATATGAACTTGAGCACGCTCCGGGAGAGAGCGCAGGACAGGAAGGCCTGGCGTGCTATGGTCCATGGGGTCACGAAGAGTCGGACACGACTGAACGACTGAACAACAACAAAAATTATTTTTTATTTATTTGTGATACTTCTATACCACTTAATATAATAAAATCCCTAAGTGCTTCACATATAAATATTAAATCACATTTAAAGTACAATATTAAAAACAATTCCAATTACAATAATAGTACAGAGCAACACAAGGAGCAGTAAAGTGGAGCAGCATGATTACTTTAACGGCCCCTAGACAGCATTTGGGGACCCAGGAGTCCAAGCTCCTTTCCCCTCACAAGACAGTAAAGGTGACCTTGGAGAGGAGGGAAAGGAGGCAGTTCTGTGTGGAAATATGAGCTATCCCCACCCCTCCCCAGCCTCCTTCCTTCCCCCTCCACAGAACCCTAGTTAGATGGGCAAAACACCCGTCCAGCAAAAATGGAGAGCGGGAGAAGTGCAGAGGCAAAGCTCACCTCTACAGTCCTCCCACTCTGCATAGGTTGCCCGTCAGCCTCCAAGTTCAGAGGCTGATGGGCATCTGGATAGGATTGCACCCTAAGTGGATAACAGAATGAAGTTATTAATAGCCCAGGTGTTCCATTAGATTAAAAATTTAGAGTAGTTGAGAGAGACCACATTGCAAGGTAGACAAGAATCGTAGATGCAGAGAGGGGAAGCAGGGCCATTCTATCAGCCCTGTTGAAAGGTCACCTCCATGAAGGCTCCTCCCTCAACTGTCACCAGCAGCAGCCATTCCAGCACCCCTGTGCAGAGGGTGATGAGTGCTGCTGAAAGACTACTCAACTTTTTCCTCTTCCCATCCTTTTTACTGTGGTTGGTTAAGGCTAGTTTAGTATAGCTGAATATGTTTTAGGTCCAAATGTCAATGATTCTTTAAAGGATAGACTCCTGGATCTTTTGAAGGAAGCCTTGGTTTGCCAACTTTTGAAAAAGTCATTATTAGTGTTGAATAAGTAGAGGGAATGAGTGTAAGATTCAGCAGGCCTCAAACACAACTGTCCTTTATTTATCACACACAGAACTGCCGAACTTAGCAGAAGCTTCACCCACTGCTGCTACTCCCAACTTTACAGGAGCTGCCAAGGTTCAAAACAATAACTAATCCACAGTATGCCCTCTCCCTAGAATATATAACATTCCTCTCCCCTTAGCTATCATAGTCTTTCAACCAACGAGGAGGTACGCTTTCACGGCACAGTCTCCCCACTCAACTAATAGGTGTAGATTGCTCAGATGACTTTCAGTAACTGCCATAGGTAAGGAAGGAGTGTTGGTCCCATCACTTAGTGG
The DNA here is from genome assembly GCF_057233095.1 of Heloderma suspectum. Taxonomy (NCBI): domain Eukaryota; kingdom Metazoa; phylum Chordata; class Lepidosauria; order Squamata; family Helodermatidae; genus Heloderma; species Heloderma suspectum. The sequence goes on along the minus strand of NC_139461.1, from coordinate 116,526,122 downwards.
TTCTGGTGCTTCAACTGGATGTGAGAGAAACACATCAGTTCCAGATAGGTCTTCAGCAGCTACCTCTGCTGGATAGGATGCCTTCTCAACTGGTCAACATGGTAATGCCACACTGACCCATCTGCACACTGGACATTGTATGACACAGGTCCAGTGACCTCAATGATAGAGGAAGGAACCCACCTTGGTCCAGCACCATAGTTCCTAGCAAACACCTGATCTTGGAGGGGGGATGCGTGATGAATGGAGAGTAGGATCTGAGAAAGCAGCATCCAGAGCTTGCTCCCGTTTGCTGTGTCTTCATCTAAATCTGTTGGAGATGGTCAAGGCAAGGTTTTAGACGCCGCTTCATAAGTAACTCTACAGGACTGACTCCTGTTGTTGCACAAGGATTGACATGCTGAGCAACAAGAAACGTGGCAAGGCATGTTGGCCAGTCTCCTCCTCCAGGTCATCTTTTGTTTTCTGCACCATCCATTCAGCTTGGCCATTTGCTGGGGGATGAGGAGGTGCAATGGTGACAGCCCGAATAAGGTTCTTGTCTGCAAATGATTTAAATTCAGCAGATGTTAAAGCAATCCCATTATCTGAGACTATAGTACCAGGCAACCCATGGGTTGCAAATAAGTGGCACAGTGCTGTGATTGCTGCAGCGGCTGTTTGTGATGGTACTAAGACTACTTCAAGCCACTTTGAGTAAGAAGCTACCACAACCAAGAAGTTTTTTTCCTTGAAATGGTACTGCAAAATCAGTATTCTTGACCAAGGCTTCTTGGTCACTTCCCATGGAAAGATAGGTGGTCTTGGTGGATTGTGCCTAGTGGCTTTACAAGTACTGCACTCATTTACAGTTTTTTCAATATCTGAGTTGATACCTGACCACAAGACATAGTTTCTGGCCAATGCTTTCATACAAATGATCCCTGGATGAGCTGCGTGCAGTGGGGTCAAGATAGTTTGACAATCCTTATCTGGAATAACAACATGGTTTCCCCATAGCAGATATCCCTTATGGGCAGACTTCTCATGCTGACAGCGTTTGAATGGCTTAAATTCCTCTGGCAGTTCCTCATCTGGCCATTCCCCCCATACCAGTTTTAAACATGAGCCAGTACAGGATCTGGAGCAGTCAGCCTAGCAATTTGATCAGCCTGAACAGGTGGCCACAGAAATTCCGGATTGCAGACACTTTACTCAGAATGCCCCTCGATGAGTGATTATTGTTTGGGCATCTGCTGTAGCATCAACAACAACCAACTGTTGATATGCTTGGGCCAGATCAAGTTTTGCAAAGACCTTCCCTCCACCAAGAACAGCAAGGAATTGATTGACAACTGGCACTGGGTATGGATGCTACTGAAGTGCCTTATTCCCAGTGCACTTGTAATCCCCACACAGCTTCACCTTTCCATTAGGCTTTAATACCAGCACAATGGGTGTAGCCCACTGGGTCTGTGTAACTGGTTCTAGCATACTTGGCTTGATAAGATGCTCAAGCTCTAAAAATGTTTACCTCATTGCAAAATGCACATTCCTGGCTTTCATGCGAATTGGTGCAATAGACGGATCCAGATGGAGTGACACTGGCTTCCCTTTCTATTCTCCCAATTCTTCACAAAATACCCTTGGAAATTGATTAACAACTGCTGCAAGCCGACCTGTAGTAAGGGCGTGAATTCCTTGAATGCTAATCCCTATTGATGAGAACCCAAGAGGTTTTTCCTTTGTGCCTCCACAATTGTAAGAGGAAGTTTCCCTTGGAAAGCACCATACTGTACATCTACAGTGCAGCATCCAATGATATCGACCTTCTTTGCATTGTAATCATGCAGAATACATAATAGACTTGACAACTTTGGAGCAAGGGTCCCAGAAAATATGTGCTTAAAGGTGTCTCTGTTAATTATGGGTACCCCAGACTCCAAATCCACTCCCTTTTGCACTCCCGGCCATTGATTAGTACTGTTGTGTACAACACAGAATCATGAGGCTCCTTGCCACCGATCTTCTGAATGTGAGAAGGGTCTGCTGTTCAGAATCTGTCAGCACAAGGCCAGGAAGCTATAGCAAAGAGTCACTCCACCTAGCGTCTCAGGGTTGATTATCCACAGTGTGATGAAACTCAATAGCTATATTGGTATAGAAACTCAACTGCTATATTGGTATAGTTGACCAGTTGAGAAGCTCAAAACCTGCACTCAGAATCCTTGAACCTGCACAGAGAGCACTGATGTGGTCCTCCACAGCCTGAGCAGGAATAGGTAAGCTAGGGCCTACCTGCAGATTTTATGGAGGGTGCATTTCTTGTGTTCTGTTGACCTTGCTGCCCAGAAATAGCCTGCTTGCTTTGGAAGGCGTTTACATCATCTGCGGGCAGATCTACATTGCTCCCGCCGTCGCAATGAATTCGGTGCCCTGTCGGGTTAAAACGTGATTATTCACACTCACCCATTTTCCCCATTGCAGTGCTTCATCGAATGTGTGAGCTTGGTTCACACTCGAGCGCTGTGCTGTTTTTCTGCTGTTTTCCTATGCGCGCTTGTCTGATCTCGGATGATAAGTGGGGTCAGCCCCGGTCAGTAGTTGGATGGGCTGCACTGAGCAGGGGGTTGTTCTATCCCTTCAAATGAGACTGAGTTTTACCCCCTCCTATCCCCTGCTCCTGTTTTTTTTTTTTAATTAAAATGTTATCCTCGCAGAATCGAGGCTTCTCCACGATGGTTTTTTTTTTCTAATTCAGGCATGATCTTCAAAGATTCGAAGTTATGAAGTTTCTTAGTTTGGGGCGAGGCAGGAGCAGTGAGGGATCTTATTATGGCAAATGTCTGTGGCCCACAAACAGTTACAAGCACAGCTCACTTTTGTTCAGCATTGGCTATCTCATTTGCTTCCAGATAGAATGAAAGCCATTCTGCATAAGAACCCCAGGAAGTGGTTGACTAACATCAAAATCTTCTATAGGTGCAAAAGCAGCCATTTTAATTTAAGGTTCAAAACAATAACTAAGCCACAATACCCCCCGCCCCCGCCCCGAATATATAACAGTTAGACAAGGAGTTGTATCCACTTTTGGTCTTACTTCAACTAGACCCATTAAAATGAATGGGGCATAAGTTGTTTTGTTGTTTATTCGTTCAGTCGCTTCCGACTCTTCATGACTTCATGGACCAGCCCACACCAGAGCTTCCTGTCGGCCGTCGCCACCCCCAGCTCCCCCAAGGTCGACTCCATCACCTCTAGAATGTCCATCCATCCATCCATCTTTATTTATTTATTTATTTATTTCATTTCTATACCGCCCAATAGCTGAAGCTCTCTGGGCAGTTTACAAAAATTAAAACCAAACAGCACACAATAAAACAATTTAAAATATATAGAACATTAAAACCACAATATAACAATACAACCACAATAAAACCTAGCAGCAGTGCAGGAGTTTAAAATATAGATTTAAAACAGCAAAGCTAAAAGTTTAGAAAGCTAAAATGCCTGGGAAAATAAAAAGGTCTTCACCTGGTGCCGAAAGGAATACAGTGTAGGTGCCAGGCGAACCTCACTAAGGAGCTCATTCCAGAGCCAGGGTGCCACAGCAGAAAAAGCCCTCCTCCTAGTAGCCACCCGCCTCACTTCCTTTGGCAGGGGCTCATGGAGAAGGGCCGCTGACGATGATCTTAAGGTCCGGGCAGGCACATATGGGAGGAGGTGATCCTTCAGATAACCTGGCCCCAAGCTGTTAATGGCTTTGAATGTTAATACCAGCACTTTGAATTGGGCCCGGGAATGGACTGGCAGCCAGTGCAGCTGAAAAAGTACTGGCGTAATATGAGCTCGCAGGCCAGTCCCTGTTAACAATCTTGCTGCCCTATTTTGGACCAGCTGAAGTTTCCGGACTGTTTTCAAAGGCAGCCCCACGTATAACGCATTGCAGTAATCCAGACGAGAAGTTATTAGAGCATGGATAACTGTAGCTAGGCTATCTCTGTCCAGATAAGGGCGTAGTTGGCATACCAGCCTAAGCTGATAAAAAGTGCTCCGTGCCACTGAGTTCACCTGTGCCTCAAGTGACAGTTCTGGATCCAAGAGCACCCCCAAACTACGAATGTGATCCTTTAGGGGGAGTGCAACCCCCTCCAGAACAGGTTGAATATCACCTAGACGGGCAGACAAACCACCCACTAACAGTACCTCCGTCTTGTCTGGATTGAGTTTCAGTTTATTGGCCCTCATCCAGTCCATTACCATGCCCAGGCACTGATTCAGAACAGCCACTGCCTCACCTGGGTTTGATGAGAAAGAGAGGTAGAGCTGGGTGTCATCCGCATATTGATGACACCTCAGCCCACACCTCCGGATAACCTCCCCCAGCGGTTTCATGTAGATGTTAAACAGCATAGGAGTAAAATAGAGCCCTGTGGAATCCCATGGCACAATTGCGATGGCACAGAGCAATAATCCCCCAGGACCACCTTCTGGAATCAGCCATCCAAGTAGGAGTGGAACCACTGCAGTGCAGTGCCTCCTACTCCCAACCCAGACAACCTATCCAGAAGGATATCATGGTCGATGGTATCGAAAGCCGCTGAGAGGTCCAGGAGAATCAACAGGGTCGCATTCCCCCTGTCCCTCTCCCAGCAGAGGTCATCCCACAGGGCAACCAAGGCAGTTTCCGTTCGAAAACCAGGCCTGAAGCCCGATTGAAATGGATCTAGATAATCCATTTCATTCAAGAGTGCCTGGAGCTGTCCTACAACCACCCGCTCAAGCACCTTGCCCAGGAAGGGGATGTTTGGCCACTGGCCTATAGTTGTTAATATCCTCTGGGTCCAGGTTAGGCTTTTTCAGGAGTGGTCTAATTACCGCCTCTTTTAAAGCAGCGGGCACCACTCCCTATCTCAAGGAGGAATTTACAACCTCCTGAACCCCAGCCGGACATCTTGCCCTTGGTTGGCCCCTCTTCCTTTTGCTTTCCACTTTCCCTACCATCAGCATCTTCTCTAGGGTATCCTTTCTTCTCATGATGTGGCCAAAGTACTTCAGTTTTGCCTTTAATATCATTCCCTCAAGTGAGCAGCTTTATTTCCTGGACCATGGACCGGTTTGATTTTCTTGCAGTCCAAGGCACTCTCAGAATTTTCCTCCAACACCACAGTTCAAAAGCATCTCTCTTCCTTCGCTCAGCCTTCCTTATGGTCCAGCTCTCGCAGCCATAGGTTACTATGGGGAATACCATTGCTTTAACTATGCAGACCTTTGTCAGTGTGATGTCTCTGCTCTTCACTATTTTATCAAGATTTGTCATTGCTCTCCTCCCAAGAAGTAAACTTCTTCTGATTTCCTGGCTGCAGTCAGCGTCTGCAGTAATCTTTGCACCTAGAAAGACAAAGTCTGTCACTGCCTCCATGTTTTCTCCCTCTATTTGCCAGTTATCAATCAAGCTGGTTGCCATAATCTTGGTTTTTTTGAGGTTTAACTGCAACCCAGCTTTTGCACTTTCTTCTTTCACCTTCGTCATGAGGTTCCTCAGCTCCTCCTCGCTTTCAGCCATCAAAGTGGTATCATCTGCATATCGGAGATTGTTAATGTTTCTTCCAGCGGTTTAAACTCCACCCTTGGCTTCATCAAGCCCAGCACGTCGCATGATGTGTTCTGTGTACAGGTTGAATAGGTAGGGTGAGAGTATACAACCTTGCTGTACTCCTTTCCCAATCTTAAACCAGTCCGTTGTTCCGTGGTCTGTTCTTACCGTTGCTACTTGGTCATTATACAGATTCCTCAGGAGGCAGACAAGATGACTTGGTATCCCCATACCTCCAAGAACTTGCCACAATTTGTGATGATCCACACAGTCAAAGGCTTTAGAATAGTCAATAAAACAGAAATGGATGTTTTTCTGAAACTCCCTGGCTTTCTCCATTATCCAGCGGATATTGGCAATTTGGTCTCTAGTTCCTCTGCCTTTTCTAAACCCAGCTTGTACATCTGGCAATTCTCGTTCCATGAATTGCTGGAGCCTACCTTGCAAGATCTTGAGCATTACCTTACTGGCATGTGAAATAAGTGCCACTGTTCGATAGTTTGAACATTCTTTAGTGTTTCCTTTTTTTGGTATGGGGATATAAGTTGATTTTTTCTAATCTGTTGTCCATTCTTGTGTTTTCCAAATTTGCTGGCATATGGCATGCATCACCTTGACAGCATCATCTTGCAAGATTTTAAACAGTTCAGCTGGGATACTGTCGTCTCCTGCTGCCTTGTTATTAGCAATGCTTCTTAAGGCCCATTCAACCTCACTCTTAGGATGTCTGGCTCTAACTCACTGACCACACCGTCAAATCTATCCACGATATTATTATCCTTCCTATACAGATCTTCCATATATTCTTGCCACCTTTTCTTGATCTCCTCTGCTTCTGTTAGCTCCTTTCCATCTTTGTTTTTGATTATACCCATTTTTGCCGGGAATGTACCTCTGATGTTTCTAATTTTCTGGAAGAAGTCTCTTGTCCTTCCTATTCTATTAACTTCTTCCACTTCCACGCATTGCTTGTTTAAAAATAATTCCTTCTCTCTTCTGGCTAACCTCTGGAATTTTGCATTTAATTGGGCATATCTCCCCCTATCACTGTTGCCTTTTGCTTTCCTTCTTTCTTGGGCTGCTTCCAGTGTCCCAGCAGACAGCCATCTTGCCCTTGGTTTTCTTTTTCTTTGGGATGTTTTTTGTTGCCGCCTCCTGAACAATGTTGCGAACTTCTTCCATAGTTCTTCCAGGACCCTATCTACTAAATCTAGTCCCTTAAATCTATTCTTCACCTCCATTGCATATTCATGAGGAATATTAGTGAGCTCATATCTAACTGATCTGTGTGTCTTCCCTATTCTCTTTAGTCTGATTCTAAATTGTGCAATAAGAAGTTCGCGATCTGAACTACAGTCAGTTCCAGGTCTTGTTTTTACCGACTGCATAAATGTCCGCCACCTTTGGCCTCAAAGGATGTAGTCAATCCTATTTCGGTGTTGACCATCTGGTGAAGTCCATGTATAAAGTTGTCTTTTAGGTTGTTGGAAGAGAGTGTTTGTTATGCAGAGTGAGTTGTCTTGGCAAAATTCTATCAGCCTATGTCCCGCTTCATTTTGTTCTCCCAGGCCATGCTTGCCTGTAATTCCAGGTGTCGTTTGACTACCCACCTTAGCATTCCAGTCTCCTGTAATGAAAATAACATCTCTTTTTGGCGTATTATCCAGTAGGTGCTGCAGATCCTTATAGAACTGATCTACTTCTCCTTCTTCAGCATCTGTGGTTGGGGCGTATATTTGGATCATTGTGATGTTAAATGGCTTACCCTGAATTCAAATTGAGATCATTCTATTGTTTTTTGGATTGTATCCAAGCACTGCTTTAGCCACTTTATTATTAATTATGAAGGCTACTCCATTTCTTCTGTGGTCCGCTTGTCCACAGTAGTAGATCTGGTGGTCATCTGATGTGAAGTGGCCCATTCCAGTCCATTTCAGTTCACTGACACCAAAATGTCTATATTTAATCTTGACATCTCCCCAATAACCACATCCAATTTGCCCTGGCTCATAATCTTACAGTCCAGGTTCCTATGGTGTGTTGATGTTTATAACAGCGGATTCGTCATTCACCACCAGCACCATCGGCCGCTAGCCACCCTTTCGGCTTTGAGCTAGCTGCGTCATCACATCTGGGGCTAGTTGAACTTATCCTCTGTTCCTCCCCAGTAGCATTTTGACCATCTTCCGACCTGGGAGTCCCATCTTCTGGTGGTATACCGACATATCTCTGGTTGTACTGATCATTAAGTTTTCACAGCAAGAATACTGGGGGTGGGTTGCCGTTACCTTCCCCAGGGATCGTATTTAGTCTGACCTCTCTGCCATGACCTTCCTGTCTTAGATGCCCCTTCATGGTTTAGCTCATGGCATGATTGAGGTGCTCAAGCTCCAGCACCACAACAAGGTAACAATCTCCTTTGCTGGAGGGGACTTAAGTTAATCATGACTAACTTACGGTCCATTCATTTCAAGCAGGGCTAACATTGGATACAACTCAAGGTGTCCAGTCTTCCTTTTCTGGGTAAAGTGCTAAAAGAACTGTGGATATTCCTGAATTATGCTGCTTTCTTTGACTCTTCAGTCTGGCTTCCAGCCTGGTTATGGGACAGATATTACTTTAGCAGTTTCATCTGTGAAAATGAATCATTATTTCAGTTTCATCTGTGAAAAGAGTAAAAGCTGCAAGAAGAGGAGCAAGATCAATGAAATATAATGGAAGACTCAGATACAGGGAGGGAGAAGGGGAGGGGTGAAAGGAAGCAAGTGAAAAGGGGAGTCGTTGTGATCCTGCATTTAAAACAGAAGTAGAAAGCCTCATTTTAAATGCTGGAGTTTAGGTTGGTATAGAGATGCCCAGAGTCTGTGGATTACTCCTGGACCCAGTGCTGTGCCTATGGTGGGGGAGTGGTTGCTAAGATTGCCCTTTTCCATCTAAGGCTAATATGGAAGCTTTTCCCCTTCCTTGACAGGCCTTACCTTGCTACATGGATTCAACGCTTTTATAACTTCCAGACTTGATAATTGCAGTGCACATTTTGTGGAGCTCCCCTTGAAAATGACTTAGAAACCTCAACTGGTGCAGGACACTGCTGCACATTTTTCTCTCCCTCTCAAAAGACTAGAACCTGGGGTCATTCTATGAAGCTGATTGGTGGGAGATTCAGGACAGATAAAAAGAAGTACTTCTTCACACAGCACATAGAATCATAGAATAGTAGGGTTGGAAGGGGCCTACAAGGCCATCGAGTCCAACCCCCTGCTCAGGGCAGGAATCCAAGTCAGAGCATCCCTGACAAATGGCTGTCCAGCCTCGTCTTGAAGGCCTCCAGTGTGGGAGAGCCCACCACCTCCCCAGGTAATTGGTTCCATTGTCGTATTGCTCTTACAGTCAGGACGTTTTTCCTGATGTTCAGCCGGAATCTGGCTTCCTGTAACTTGAGCCCATTATTCCGTGTCCTGCACTCTGGGATGATCAAGAAGAGATCCTGGCCTTCTTCTCTGTGACAACCTTTCAAGTACTTGAAGAGTGCTATCATATCTCCCCTCAGTCCTCTCTTCTCAAGGCTAAACAGGCCCAGTTCTTTCAGTCTCTCTTCATAGGGCTTTGTTTCCAGTCCCCTGATCATCTTTGTTGCCCTCCTCTGAACCCTCTCCAGTTTGTCTGCATCCTTCTTAAAGTGTGGTGCCCAGAACTGGACACAGTACCCCAGATGAGGCCTAACCAGTGCTGAGTAGAGGGGAACTAGTACTTTCCGGGATTGGAAGCGATGCTTCTATGAATGCAGCCCAAAATAGCATTTGCCTTTTTTGCAGCCACATCACATTGTTGGCTCACATTCAGCTTGTGATCGACAACAATTCCAAGATCCTTCTCGCTTGTAGTGTGGTTGAGCCACATATCCCCCATCTTGTAACTGTGCATTTGGTTTCTTTTTCCTAGGTGCAGAACTTGGCATTTATCCCTATTAAATATCATTCTGTTGTTTTCTGCCCAGCACTCCAATCTATCCAGATCACTTTGAATTTTGTTTCTGTCTTCCAAAGTATTAGCTATCCCTCCCAATTTTGTGTCATCTGCAAATTTGATCAGCATTCCCTGCACCTCCTCCTCCAAGTCATTCATAAAAATGTTGAAGAGCACTGGGCCCAGGACTGAGCCCTGCGGTACCCCACTCGTTACCTCTCCCCAGTTTGAGAAGTTCCCATTGATAAGCACTCTTTGAGTCCGATTCTGTAGCCAACTGTGGATCCACCGGATCGTTGTTTCATCTAGCCCTCTTTGAGCTAGTTTGCTCATCAGGATATCATGGGGCACTTTGTCGAAAGCTTTGCTGAAGTCGAGGTATATGATGTCTACAGCATTCCCACGGTCTACAAGGGAGGTTACTTGATCAAAAAATGAGATCAGATTTGTCTGGCAGGACTTGTTTTTGACAAATCCATGTTGGCTTCGAGGAATCACGGCATTGTTGTCAAGGTGCTTCCAGATGGATTGCTTTATGATCTGCTCCAGAATTTTCCCAGGGATTGATGTCAGACTGACTGGTCTGTAGTTCCCAGGTTCCTCCTTTTTACCCTTTTTGAAGATAGGGACAACGTTAGCCCTCCTCCAGTCATCTGGCACTTCCCCCGTCCTCCATGATTTCTCAAAGAGAATAGACAGCGGTTCTGAGAGTTCTTCTGCCAGTTCCTTTATGACTCTAGGATGCAGTTCATCTGGCCCTGGAGATTTGAACTCATTCAAAGTAATGAGGTGTTCCTTGACCATATGCTTGTTGATCTCAAGCTGCAATCCTGCCCCTTCAGCCTGTACTTCGCCTTTGCCAGGGGGGTCATAGACCCTCTTTTGGGAGAAGACTGAGCCAAAGTAGGAATTGAGCACCTCTGCCTTTTCTTTGTCATCTGTTATCATTTTGCCATCCTTATTTAATAGCTGAACCACCATTTCTTTCCTCTGCCTTTTACTATGCACGTAGCTGAAGAAAGCCTTTTTGTTGTTTTTAACATCCCTTGCTAACCTCAGCTCATTCTCAGCTTTAGCCTTCCTGACACCATCCCTGCAATTCTGTGCTATCTGCCTGTACTCTTCCTTTGTTACTTGGCCTTCTTTCCACTTCCTATATGTGTCCTTTTTTGTTTTCAGGTCATCCTTAAGCTTTTTGTGAAGCCACATTGCCTTCTTCTGTTGTCTTCCACCTTTTCTTCTTGTTGGAATTGCTTGTGATTGTGCCTTGAGAATTTCCTTTTTTAAAAGCTCCACCCATCTTGGACTCCTTTCCTCGCTAGCATTGCTTGCCATGGGACCTTACTGATCATTGTTCTGAGTTTATTAAAATCAGCTTTCCTAAAATCCAGGGTACGCGTTTGACTACACTCGGCTTTTGCTTCCCTTAGAACCCAGAACTCAAGTACAACATGGTCGCTTTCCCCCAGAGTTCCTGTAACTGCTACTTTATCCACTAAGTCATCTCTGTTGGTTAGGATCAAGTCAAGGATAGCCGATCCTCTAGTTCCTTCCTCTACTTTCTGTAGGAGGAAGTTATCCACCTATGTCCATTGTTACCCCCAACATTACATCTCCCTTCCCCGTAGGATTCAGTTTAAAGCCCTCCTGATGAAGTTCTTCATGCTGTGGCCAAACACATTCTTCCCATCCTTTGTGAGGTGCAACCCATCCCTAGCCAACAGCCCATCTTCCAGGAAGTATAGCCCGTGGTCCCAGAATCCAAATCTCTCTCGTCGGCACCACCTTCGTAGCCAGTCATTCACCCAGAGTATTTTTCATTCCCTTTCTGTCCCTCTTCTAACTACTGGAAGGATGGATGAGAAAACTATCTGGGCCCCAAAGTTCTTGAGTTTCCTTCCCAAAGCTTCAAAGTCTGACGTGATCTCTTCGTAGCTCCGCTTGGCGGTATCATTTGTTCCCACATGGATGAAAAGAAAGGGATACCTGTCAGTGGGCTTTATGAGTGCAGGCAACCTTTCAGTCACGTCTCTAATCTGTCCTCCCGGGAGACAACATACCTGGTGAGTCCATGGGTCTTCGCGACATACTTGGGTCTCGATCCTACGCAGCAAGGAGTCTCCCACTACTACCACTCTTCTCTTCTTCTTCTTGTAGGCCTGGGTTTCATCACCTCTGTTTGACTGACCTTTAGCCTCTTGCGCACTCTCATGCAGGTTCCCCTGTGATTCTTCCTCTGCAGGCTGTCCTCCAGTCTCATCCGCAAGTACCTGGAATCGGTTCCACAGCTCCACTGCTTCCACTGGTGCAGAGTGGCGTCTAGTTCTTCTTCTCCTAACTGTCACCCTTTTCCAAGGAGTATCCTCTATTCCATTTTTCTTCACCTCAGCATTTCCCACTGCCTCATCTTGCTGTTGCTCTTCAAGCTTCTGGTCTTCCCTTTGCTGCTGTAGTTCCCCCATTCTGTCCAAGAACTCTTCGTGTTCTCTTATTCCCCGGAGGGTCGACAGTCGCTGCTCCAGTCCACTTACTTTTTCCTCCAGCAGCGTGATCAACTTGCACTTGTTGCAGGTGTAGGCCATGTTGTTCTCAGGCAAGAAAACAAACATTGCACACACCTTGCAGGTCACCACCACTGGAGAGTCTTGTCCTTCCATAGCCTCTTTTCCCTTTTTGTGTCTAGCTTTGTGATTGTTCTAGACTAGCCTGTGCCTGCTCCTCTACTCAGTAGAGGTTAAAAGCAGAGTCCCACTGGTGTGAAAGTGTGTGTTACAAGACAAATAAATGGAAAAAAGTTAGTTAAAAGAAAAAAGAAAAAAAAAAGAAAAAAAAAGAAAAAGGGGCCTCCCCTGCCGAACTCCCCTGACCAACTCCTGTTTGCTCCCCCTGTTCGCTCGCTCTGGTCGCTCGCTCTCTGGGAGCTTGCCTGCTTCTGTAGTCCCTGGACCAGCTGGAGCAACTTGCTCTGCTCTGCTCTGCTCAGCTGGGAGGCGGAAAACATAGTTAAACTATGGAATTTGCTACCATAGGATGTTGTGATGGCCATCAATTTATATGGCTTTAAAATGGGGTTAGACAAATTCCTGGAGGATAAGGCTATCAATGGCTACTAGTGTTGTATGAGCGGAACACACTCACATGTTCATTGTCTAGCCGGACAATGGACTACACTAGACACGGGTAAGACTCTTGGATCTAAAAGCGCTTTATTGCATGGCCAGCAAGGCACTCTGTCAGCAAAGGGGCAGACAGCCCCGAGTGTTCAGTGGGGCAGGCTTTTATACAGCGAAATATATCACATATAGGGAAGAACTCTATACATGCTCTGAACAGTTGGAACAGGGAGTACAACGCTTATCAGAGCTGCGACTACTCCGTTGAATTCCCAGGACATTTTGCTGACAGTCTTTCTCACAGACTGTGGAGCCAAGACAGGGTGCAAACCAACATGGAGTAACTCTGGCTAAGACTTAACACAAGCATTTGTTGGACACTTTATGCAGATGCCAATGGCGTTCTTAAAACTGTGTTGCCATTCGGGGGCGGGGGTGTGTGCGTGCATGCACATAACACATTAGGGGTGAGTTTAAAGGATTCTTTCCATAATCCACCTTTTGATCCAAATAGTACTCTTTGTACAATCTTGGATCATGAATAGAATTCTTTAAGTTTAAGGTGATGAACTGGATAACTGCACATTTCATTTTACAGGCATAGCTGCATACTGGGCTGTAGGAAGTTTACAGCGCTTATATAATGGAGAAATAAGGCCTATACAACATTGCACAAAGCATGGAATAGCAATGACCAACACAAGAACAAAAACAATTGCAATAACTAATTTACTTACCCAAGCAGTAGAAGTAAGCCAAGAACTCAGCCAGTCTGTAAAGGCATCCTTGCTTATGTGTGAAATATCTTTAGAGATTTTGTTTATATTATTGAGGTGGTGCAAGATGTCAGCATAATTCTTCGCAACTCCATATGTAGGTATGAGGCCACGACCAAACCCAGCCGAACTGTGTTTATTGTGTTGGCCGCCCTGAGGCAGGTCTGTGGCAATTCACATACCTGGCACAACAAGCCCTGGGGCACACTGCTATGGAGCACTCAAAGACAGAAGAGCAAGTGTTGCTGTGTGTGCACATAGCCACCAAACTCCTGCTGGCAGCCTCAGAGTGGAAATGGTGACATTTGGGGTAAAGGGATAAAGAAGGTTATGGGAAACAGTTGCCCAACCGCTAACCACATCTGCCACAACTTCTGTAGAAGATACAGTCCAGCTTGTCCCATCAAACTGAAGTGATATATTGCAACTACGGTGATGTATGTTAGACTGGTTAGCGGGGAGCTAAGTAACACAAAAGGGGGCAGTAACCTCACCACTTAAGGACAGTCTGGTCTGGCCATTCACGTCAGGAGATGTCAAGTTTAACTGTTGTGCTTGTGCCAACTGTGAAATGGTCATTGGGATACCCACTAGAGGGACTCCATCATGGCTATGAGTAGGGGTGTGGGCACTGACATGGCAAGTGTGGTTGATTTTGGCAGCTACAACTCTCAATAAATGTAAATATGTGTTTGGACCCCAACTCCTAGGAATCGGATCAGGTGTTGTAGTGGCTGCCAGTTTGTTGAACACATGTGGGATACCCTTATCTACAGGTGGGGAAGTAGCCTCTGGGGGAGCCCATTTTTTATTTTAATTCTTTTATGACATCTTGCACCCAGGAGGTCAGTGGTTTGTTGCAAATAACCTTATTCTTTTTTGCAAACAATAACACAGCTTTCTCTCTCCTGCAGAAATTATACTCATAACTTTGCAGTATGCTCAGAGGAATGGGTTTGGTTGCAAAATAAGGGCATTGTATCTTACAGTTAGTAACTGCATGCGGCTGATTACTGACTAGAATTGTTGGGGTACAGTAAAGAAACATGCTTAGAACAAGTGCTGTAATTTCAGCTTGAGTCTGTCTAAGTGTGTTGCCTGCCTTGACTCAGCACACTTTTCGTCTGCTTCAAGTCCCCCTGTTTCCTGGTCAGGGAAAGTGTGGCTTGATCCTGTGATGTCAGCTTCTTCGGGCCCTGGCTTGGCAGGGCTGTCTGTCACGGCTTCCCTGGCAATGGTGCAGTGGGAATAATGGATCTAGGAATCTCAACCTGCTACTTGAGAGCGGTGTGTGAGACAAGAAGAACTTGGTGTGGGCCTTTCCACCATTCCTTGATGCTATCTACTGTCCAGGCCCTCACATCTTGTCCTAGTCCGGGGAAGGTGGGATTTTTTGGCTACCCCGTTGTCGTCTGCGTCTCATCCTGGTCCGAAGAAGGCAGAGGTTTTGGCTACCTTGTTGTCAGGAGCGCTCTGGCGGCTTCTCCCAGTAGATTCCAATAGCCAACTCAAGACACAGACGAAAGGATTTCTTTTCAAAGCTTTTATCCTTTTACCAGTTAATGACTCTTTCAGATGCTAATCACCAGCGACTAAAGCAAGGAACAGCAGGGTAGCCTAAGTTTCAGGTAGTCAGTTGATCCCCGTTTGAAAGAGAGTCACTTGAAGACCCAGAACTTATGGGCTAGGGAGAGATCCTTCCTCTTTCCCTTGGGTCCATGGGAGGCGGCCGTTGCTTGCACGCCAAACGGGCGCTACGCCTGTTTTCCGCGCCCTCCATCGCTCGTCGCTCTTCGTGTCTGCGTCGAGCGTCTAAGAAGCCCCCCTCCTGCACTTTCTCACCGCTAGGATCACTATCTATCTCTGGAATGCTGGCAGGAGGAATCTCTGCCAGGTGCTTTCCCATGGATAGCTGTTCCTCCTCAGAATCCGAACTGCTCTGAGGCTCTCTGGACTCAGTTTCCACCCTGACACTCATTGTCATCTGCTGGAATGGCACGCTTGCATGGGGTATGATGGATCCAGGCTTCCTTTTCTTGGTGTCTTTTCACATAGACCTAATCTCTAACTTCTGGGCTGTGACACTGCTCATGACTGGGTGCAATGGATGTGCTTCTTCAATCTGTGAATGAAAGTTCTTAACACATTTCATTAATTTCTTACAATCGTCTATAGTCAATGAACGAGCGTAGATAGAGTCCTCATATTTGGGAGGTGTGGACAAAAAGAATTCATTGGCCTGCCAGTGATACAAGTGGTGTTTTCTGTTTTGAGGTGGCCCTCACAGACATCAGGGCTAATGGCAAAATAGTTACCTAATTAGAGTTCAGCTCAGCACATAACTTTGACATTTTGCTGTTCAGTATCGCATTTGTTCTCTCTATATTTTTCAAACTGGGGTGGAGGGGATATGGGCAGTGAAAGTGTTGGGGAATGTTAATCACTTTGCACGCCTGTTTCTAGTAGGAGTTACAAAGTTCAAAAGTTTCTTAGTGACTGTGGTAGCGTTTGCCCTCCTGTAAGGGGATGTCTTTACTCTCATCCAGAAAACAGGCACACGATTTCTAACATATTCAAACCTACGACACTTGGACATTTGAATAAAATTTGCAGATGTAAAAACAGGCCTTTTGAGAGACCTCTATATCTTTGCGCAACCTTCACAAGATGTCCTACATTGTGGGACTGACAGGTGACACAACAGAAACAGATGGCCTGACACATGGCCTATCCTTCCTTGCCCGCATGCGAAAAGGAATGAAGCATGTCGGCCAAGAGAAAATGGAGTGACCTAGGCACTACCAAGCGGCCACCCGGGTGCCAAAGAAAGTCGGGGTGTAAAATACAACCTGCGTGACTCCACTTCGTTTTGTTTTGGGGCTGAATCTTGAGTTATGCTGAGGTCCCAAAGATTAACAAACTCCCACTGTTTTTGCTATCTCTCTGATGGGTTTATTTTGTTTCCTCAGCCTAACGATGGCCTCCTTCACTCACATGGACACCTCTTTGGACCTCATGTTGGGGGTTCCAATGAACACCTACCAAATGCAAATGTAACACTCAGAACCACCTCCAGGCCTTTTCTCTGCTTGATTGGTCCTGGGGTACACAGGAAACAGGCCACACCTGGCCATGCAGCTGCTTGTCAGCCATTCGTTCCATTACTTATGAGCCACCAACGATGGGTGTGTGTGTAGGCCGCTGGCTGCACTTCCTGAATGATTAGTGCCCCACTTTTGTCCAACCCCTTGAATTACAGCTGACAGTCCTGACTTTGCTCCCATCTGGGTGTGTTTCCTTTCAACTTCAATGTGGTGGTGTACAGAGGCCAACTGCCAAAACAGTTATCCTTGTTCCAATATTTCTGGCTCTGACTGTACATTCAGTTTTACTTGCATTATCATGTTCGAAAACATCTTCCTTTCTGGTAAACATACAAGTAGAGTCTAAGCTACAATTTTGCCTTTCTCATATTGTATGCTAACCTGTGACATCTTTTTTTTCTTTTTATAATAGCACACAATTCAGCACGTGCTCTTGGCGAAGCCTGTCCTTGGGCTTAAGCCTGACAAGACTGAAACAGCAAGAGATTGTCTTCATGATTGTCTCTAGTAAGTTCAATCCATTAGTATAAAAGCATGGTCTGTTTTAAAGGGGCCCTACAGACACCATGACTTCTTTACTAAGGGGTTGATAATTTTGGGACCCCATTAATTTCATCACCCACTCTTGGCGTCCCGAGAGGGGAAGTTCTTTAGCATTTAACATAAAACAACTGGCCCCAGTATCAACTAAACAACAAGAGTATGCATTTTCTCTAATTTTGATTTTCAAGGAAGGGGTACTTAACTTCAGTTTCCAACTGTTGGGTGTTGGAGAAGGGGTTGGGGATTCATGGATCTTCTCCCTGGGACTGTCATTGTCTACTTTCCTCTCCTTCTGCACTTACTAATCTTTCAAACTCACTTTTCCTTTTTGGCACAAGAGGGGACAGTCTTGCTTCCAATGCCCTGCTTGTTTACAATAATTACAGATGTCGCAGGCGTTTTGAGGTGGCTGCTGGGGCCCCTGTGGCTGGCCTCCTCAGCTTCTCCCACAGCCGCATCCTCTTCCTCGCTCACGTCCTCTCCCTCACGTTTTGTAAAATCCTCCCTCAGAAATTGCTTCGGCCAGCATTTTCACACTTTCTACTGACTCTTTCTTTTCTCCTTTTCTCCCTCATCTCTACCATTAAAAACATGCGTTGCCAAACTCAAAACTTCTGACACAGACTTTCCTTGCCACCCGGGAACATGGCGAGTAAAATACTCTTTAATGTCCGGGGCGCTCTGGTCCACAAACATGCCACCTACCAGAGGTTTACTCTGCTCAGCTTCTGAGTCCATACCGCCGTACGTGCGAATGGACTGGGACAGTCTGGAAAAAGAAACTCTCCTGGTGTTTCATTTTGCCCTTTTATCAATAGCCAAAAGGGCTCCTAAGTGACGAATAAGCTAGTTCTGACAGGCTCGCCAGGAGCTCTATTTCTACCTGGGACAGCGGGGTTAAAACTGGTACAGTGGAACTCAAAAAGGGATACAAAACCAGACTAGGCAGAGGCGGCTAAAATAACCAGGCGGAGCTGGGGGGCAGGGTTAAGGCTTTCTGGGGCAAAACACTTTTCTCTTTGGCTCCGCTTATAAGCCTCATTTGCCCAAAGGTACCAATAATCCATCTGGCTAGGAAATTTTCTCTTCTGAGACTAGTCTTAAATCTTTTAATATTTATCGGTTAAAGGATCCTATATTCAGCCAAGAGTGGGAGGTGACAGGCCACTCTTCAGTGCACAAAATACACATACATTTTTTTGACAAGCCAGCAGTGCCAGGCATATTTCTGAAAGACTTCATCATCATATCTAAAGGACTACCCAAAGGGGCAGAACACGTTTCCCATTTTAGCTTTGAGACTCGAATTCACAACCAATTTTAGAACTTTGGGACTCGAACCCAAAGTTCTGATTTCTGGGACTTTAACCCAAAAACCTGATTCTAGCCAGCATCTTTTTTTTTTTTTTTAGAACTTTGAGGACTTAAACCCAAAGCCTAATTTTTGACGTTAAGGAGTCTAACCCCAAGTCTGTTTGTTTTTCCTTTTCGGGACTCTAACCCAAATCTTTCAGTAACAGTCCGGAAAATGACACAGTATTTCACTTTTCTTCACCTGGTTTACTTGTGATCCATCTTACCCTTTATTTTGACCCGTCCCTTATCGAAGTCTCCCTGACCCTCTACCGAAATCAAGATCCCGCAGGTGAACTTACCTAGTGGCACCTGGGCGTTGATTCCAGGTGGAGGAGAATGGCCTTGTAGGCCCCTTCCAACCCTACTATTCTATGATTCTATGAGAAGAGGGACAATCGAGCCAGACAGGGTTCTGCCACCATCACCAATTGTAGTATGAGCGGAACACACGTGTTCGTTGTCTAGCTGGACAATGGACTACACTAGACACGGGTAAGACTCTTGGATCTAAAGGCACTTTATTGCATGGCCAGCAAGGCACTCTGTCAGCAAAGGGGCAGAGAGCCCCGAGTGTTCAGTGGGGCAGGCTTTTATACAGCGAAATACGTTACATATAGGGAAGAACTCTAGCCATGCTCTATTAGACACATTAATTGGAGGCATTCATCTACCCTGTTAGCTGGCTGGACAGGATGGACGCTTGCCAGTTGCTGATGAACAGTTGGAACACGGAGTACAATGCTTATCAGAGCTGTGACTACTCCATAGTAATTCCCAGGACATTTTGCTGACAGGCTTTCTCACAGGCTGTGGAGCCAAGACAGGGTGCGAACCAACATGGAGTAACTCTGGCTAAGACTTAACACAAGTACAAGCATTTGTTGGATACTTTATGCAGATGCCAACAGCATTCTTATAACTGTGTTGCCATTCGGGGGGGGGTACACATAACACATTAGGGGTGAGGTTAAAGGACTCTTTCCTCACAATTCCTGATGGCTATGTGCTACCTCCAGTACCAGAGGCAGTGAGCCTATGTACACCAGTTGCTGGGGAACATGGGTGGGAGGGTGCTGTTGCGCTCATGTCTTGCTTGTGGGTTTCTGGTTGACAGCTGGTTGGCCACTATGTGTACAGAATGCTGGACTAGATGGACTCTTGGTCTGATCCAGCATGGCTGTTCTTAATGTTCTCATATAATACATGTTAAATGCTATCTTCCTTCTTAAATCATGTCCTGGTACTTCAATCCTCTTTGTTGATGAAGTCCTGGAACATGCTGCAGTGTTGCCCAGGTGCATGATGAGGTGGTGCTCCCATACTGATCCTCTGTATTGCAGGCTGCCAGATTCCCTGCTCCTCACAGCCATTCTGTCCCTGATTGCCCAGCCTGTCTCCAGTCTCCCCTGTCGCTTCCAGTTCCACTGCTCCCACCTCACTTGGTTCACTCCACAGGATCCCAAGAACACTTTCTTCCCCTCATCAGTGTTTACCCCTCACCTCTCCTCCCCACTGCCTAATTTCTACAGTTTAACTGCCTCTCGTTCCAACAATCCAATCTCCTTAGTAGCAGTTGCTGGCCACCATCCATCCTCTCCTCACCATGCTCTCCTTTCCTGATTTATATTTCTTTATTTATTGCCCATTTTTCTAGACAAATAGTCTCCACAAAGCTTTCAGAACAACTAAAGTACATTTTAAACCACATCATAGAAACAATATAAAATACAGAACACTCACAAAATAAAGGGTGTAATCCCACGCATGTTTAGACTGAAAAAAAAAGTCCTACAATTCCCAGCATGCCTCAGCCAGCCTTGTAGGACTTTTTCTGTTTAAACATACATAGGATTGTGCCCAAAACCTAAAATAGCAACATTGAGCAAACTCCCATTTCAGTCCAGCAGAGATAAAATATAGGGCTCCTTCAAACTGAGCTTTTATCCTGTGATTGAGACGGCTCCTTCGTGGACGTTTGCGGGTTCTTTACATGACGCCGTGATCATTCAAGGCGTCTCCTGCCCTAAGTACCCTTTGTTCCGTTTTTAAATAGATCGCAGATAATGAGCTATCAAATTACCCCATTGTGTTCCGCTTCAGTTTCCTCTGTGGAAAGAATAAAAGCAGCAAGAAGAGGAGCGAGATCAGTGAAAGAGAATGGCAGACTCAGATACGGGGAGAAAGGGGGGAAGAAGCACTTGAAAAAGGGAGCCGTTGTGATGATGCATTTAAAACAGAAGCAGAAAGCCCACTTTTAAATGCAGGATTTTAGGCTGGTGTAGAGATACCCATAGATCATCTGCCACACAAGACAAACTGGTGACCATTTTCTTTTTTTTTATGGTGCTGGTTTTAACCTTGAAAACTTTACATAGCCTGCAACTCACACCTTAAGGATCACTGTTTCGCAAATGGGTGTACTCGCCACTTGAAGTCCAGTCAACAAGTATTATGGCCTTTTCTGTCTTTATAGAAGTCTTAGGACAGTAACAGATGGGAGCCTAACTTTTTCTAGTATGGCTCCAAAACTATGGAATGTTGTCTTTGACTATGGGTGTTTCTACATTAAGCAAAAAATCCGCAAAAACCATATCCTTTCCGGAGCTTCCTGCTTTCGGTTTTCTTGCAGGATTAGGAAGGGTTTCTTTACACAGCAGCCATGTGGTTTGAACTGAGGGAGCGCCTCCCTCCCTCCCTGGCATGTGTGTAAAGGGTGGGGGGGGAGTCTTGTTTTCATAGCTCAACTTCTGCTGTACTGTTTTCTCGCAGCCCCCAGGAAACCTCTGACTTACTTCTGAGTAGAGATAATACCACAGAATAAGTCTGCAATCCTGGGCACACTTACTTGGGAGTAAGTCCCATTGAACTTAATAGGTACTCTGAAACAACAGAGACATTGCTTCTGAGCTTGGTGGAGTGGGGGATCAGATGTGTTTCCCTTCGTCGCAGGGAGGCATTTTACCCTCTTCTCTCTCCGATTGAGAAATGCAGAGGTAGGAGACGCAATCGGCAGGCGATTCTTGCCCTTGCACCTGTCAAATCTGCTTGGGTCTCCTTCTGTGCAACCCCGCTCCCATCCTTAGTGCCTTCGTCATCCTGACTGCACCCCCAGCAACTGAAAACAAACGCCCACAGCAGGCAGACAGAGCGGTTTCTTCCGCTGTGGGAGAATTTCACATGGAGGTCATGGCACTCCTGTACCATGAGCTGGGAAAAATGCTACATTTTTTGCATTTGGGGAAAACACGGGATAGGCTGGGGGAAATGGCGGGAGACACCCTGGAGGGTAATGACGTAATCTAAAGAGCCCACAAACTTCTGTGACAGAGCCACCTCAATAGCAGGATAAAAGCTCCGTGTTATGAACCCCAAAATTTAGAATAACTTCTTTACTGACTAGCTTATAGAACTGGTGTTTTTTTTTTCTGTTTTAACCTATACCGGTTTTATTGTTACTTATTTTGTATTTGATTTTTTTACTGTTATAAACCACTTTAAGAAGCCAGAAAAAAGCAGTATAAAAGTATTAAGTGAATACATATAAAATGAATATAAATATACTTTGTTTAATGTTCCTTACTCGCATGAATTTGTACAGAGGGTTGCAGCCTAAATGTGTTTAAGGACTAAAGAAAAACTAGCCATTTTAAAACAGTCAGTAAAATATCAACAGGCATTTATATGTCAGATATGATTTGCAGTTATGTCATGTCAGATATGATTTGCACCTCATCTAGTTCACTTGTCTCAGGACTGAAGTTGCTAATTAAGTAAAAAAAAACCACACCACACTACAAGCCTGTGTAGATATATGTTTCTGTTTTGGACCAGTTGCCAGAAAAGGAGCAAAGAGCAAGTTTCCTCCACCCATTTTTTTCTTAGCTGTACACATTAAGTGAATAGATAACATTTGCCCTAGGCTGTGTCTTCAGACTACAATTGACTGGGCTCCAGCCCCAGATACTCACCAGAAACCACTAGACCAGGGGCGTAGAACCACAGGTCTGGGGGCCAAATCTGGCCCTCCAGGGTTCCCCAAATGGCCACACTCCCTTTCCCCTGACTACCTATAGTTTAGTGGTTTTCCAGCTTTTGTGCAGGTTTTCCACATTCTGTAAGGCTGAAAGGCTTCACCTAAGCTTTAGATACTGGCAGTAAAAGCTTAAAGCTACAATGTGCTAGTATTTTTGACCCCACCCCTTTTGCCTGCCTCTTTTGCCTTGGGCCTCACCCACCACTGAAATGCAGCCCCCAAGAGCTTGTCCAAATTGGAATTTGGCCCTCAGGCTGAATGAGGTCCAACACCTCCACATTAGGTTCTACGAGTGGACCTACCAAAAACTACTAGGTCTACTGAAAGACCTATCAAAAATGCTGAACATTGTCTTGGCCCCTGAACCTGCCCAAAATTGTTGGGCTTCATCATAAGAACATAAGAAGAGTGATGCTGGATCAGAGCAAGGGTCTATCTAGTCTAGCATTCTGTTCACACAGAGGCCAACCAGCTGTTGAAGTTAAACCCACAAACAGGACATGAGTGCAACAGCACCATCCCTCCCATGTTCCTCAGCAACTGGTGTACATAGGCATACCGCCTCTGGTACTGGAGGCAGCACATAGCCATCAAGCCTAGTAGCCACTGGTTGCCTTCTCCTCCAGGAATTTGTCTAACCCCCTTTTAAAGCCATCCAAATTGGCAGCCATTGCCACATCCTGTGGTAGTGAATGCCATAGGTTAACTATGCGCTATGTGAAGAAGGACTTCCTTTTATCTGTCCTGAATCTTCCACCAATCAGCTTCATGGGATGACTCCAGCTTCTAGTATTATGAGACAGGGGAAAAAAACTCTATCCACATTCTCCACACTATGCATAATTTTATACACCTCTATCATGTCTCCCCTTACTTGCCTTTTTTCCAGGCTGGACCTTCTTGGAGCTCTACCCTCAGACACAGATGGCTCTGCCCCTAAGCTGAGCCCAGGTAAGAGAACATAGGAGTTCAAGAGTTGGCAACCATGCCCAAGGCAAGTTTACAATACTTAAAATATTTTTAAGGGTTGACATAGAAAATATATAAGCATATTTCTAAAATAACCTCTCACACAATGTCCAATGAATATATATTTCTCTTAATTTAAAAAAGTTAACCATCACCTCAGAATTATATTAATGCCTATGCTTTGGTGGGCCTCCACAAGCCGGGAATTTCAGAGGTAGTGGGAGCTGTTAGCGATGAATATAATTTACAGATTTTTAAAATCTGTATCAACTCCTATTGAAACCCCTTATCCAGAAGCTTTATTTGGTCACAGCCTGTTAGTTGCTGAGTGGTGAAAACAAAATTTGAATTCAATAGGCTCTATCTCAGCCTAGGACAATAATGAAATTGTTCATCACCAGAATATGTTGCTACCCTATATAGGAGGAAATAACATGCCAAATTATAGACCAAGAAAATCCCAGGAAGTATACCTCAGCTGTGATAAACTGCTCTTTAGTTCAGTATAATTGCTTCATTAGTCATAAGCCTTGTGGTTGTTTCAGTTGGTTCAGCAGAATGATGATGATATAAGGCCCAAATTGCATGATACCAGGGATTGCTGTATTGGTGTAGCACATGGGTGCAGAACCTCTTTCAGCCTGAGGGCCCAGTTCCATTTTGAAGAAGCTTTTGGGATGGGGCCAATAAAATAGCAGCACATTTTAGCTTAAAGCTCTAACTGCCAGTAACTAAACCTGAAGAGCCTAGGTGAGAAGCATTTCAGTCTTTCAGAATAGGGAAAAAACTGCACAAGCAACCAAACTATCGGTGATTAGGGGAAAGGACTTGGCCATCTGGGGAAACCTGGAGGGTCTGATCGGGATCAGGAGGGCTGGATTTGGTCCCAGGGCCTGAGGTTCTGTTCCTCGGGTCTTGCAACCTGTTAGGTGGTGTATGGAAACATTTACAGAGACACTTTTTAAAAAGAAAACGTAGACATCTTTCTTCACATCTTAACATCACATGTGATCCTGTCTCATAATCAGTAACGTGAGTTTACTCATCTCTTCCTTGAGGCACCTTGACCCATGACTGTCACCTTGGTTCAGATGTAATGACATTCAGCTTGGCAACAATCATCATCTAGTCAGCCATTACTGTCTTCTGTGGAATGCTCAGGTCACTACATTCCTACATTCTTCTCTATACCTATGCTTTTAAGTCATTACATCAAATGTTTGAATGGCTGCCTTTAGCATAATAAGTGGATTACAATGCTTGAAGACATTTCTACACAAGCACGTTTTAGAAGTACTGTAACAATTAACTAGGAGGTTTCATGATGCAGACCTTCTTAGTTTCTCCCCAGTGTCAATGAAGATACCCAAGGTGTTTCTTTCTTTTCAGAAGCAGCAGGATATAGGGTGCAATCCTATACAAGCTTACTTGAGAGTAAGCCCCATTGAACTAAATGGGAGTTATTTGTATTTAGACATATATAGGATTGCACTGTATGCATTGGGACATACTGAATGCATTGGGACATTGGACTCAGTATACCAAGCTTCTTAATGGAAACTGAGCCATTGTTCTAGGATTTGGGTTTGCACAAAAAAGCCATCTTTATTATCCTAAGATAATTTGGTACTTAAATTCTTGGTGCCAGTGGAAGATTTCCTCCCAAAGCAAATAGCTTCAGAGAAGGGATTTTTCTCAGGACTGCAGCAGGGGAAGAAAGGGTTAAATTTCCCCCTCTGGCTGCTGTGATTCTGATAATTATACCGCCCTGCCCCTGCTCATATTCCCCATTGTGAAGAAATACCCTGTACATAACTGTTGTCCTGTAATGTTTATTTTGTGTGGCCTCTGAGGCTATAATGTATCTGAGTAGGCCTAAGGCCTTGCTTTGTTGTTGTCAAAAACCGATGTAGTAGTTGCTTAGTGATGTTCTGAAGGGGGAGAGGAAGACAATAACTTTGAATATAGATAAGGTCTGGGGCCTGGCTTCATGGGTGATTTGCTGCAGATTGGGACGATTTGGAGGTCCTTTGTGGCAGATGCTGTTGTGGCCGATCTGCAGACACCCTGGAGTTTGCCTGTGGGAAGCCGCATTTTTGCAAAGTCCTTTAGCACAGGAGGGGCCCTTGATGACGACGGCATCATGTAATGGACCCACAAACTTCCATGGGTGATCAGTCACGAGTGCACTATAAATGTCTCATGTAAAGACAGCCTCAGTCTGTAGTGAGAGAGGGAAAAGGTCTGCTGTTTGGTGGGTTGTGTTATAGAAGGACTAGGAGAAAGCTGAGAAGAAAGTGAACTAAAGCCTGAATATTAAGCTATTCCTTCTCTGTGGGATAACCATATGTGGTTGGTGAAGATCAGGAGCAGGGACCAGGTGGCTGTGTTTCCCAGTACACACACCCAATCCTCCTTTTTTGTTTCCCAGATGGCCATGTCCTTTCCCCTACTCATATGGTGGTTTGTGCAGTCCCCCCCGCCCCCATTTTAATTTTTTGTTTCTTCCCAGTTAGTATTTACTTGGAACTGGAAGTAACTCCCATTGAACTCAGTGGGACTTAGTTCTGAGTAACCACACATAGGCTCTGGTTGCAATAAAACCCAGATGGAAGAGGAGGAGACATTAGAACTCAATAGCTGGAGATCAAAGTGAAGGAGTTACTAGTAGGTTGTGGGGAGGGATGGACAAAATTTAATAGGAAATAGATTGGAGACTTACAGCTCAGTCCATAATCATGAGTTTAAGGCATTTTTTAAAGCTTTTGGTATTTAGCCTCCCGCTAAAAACCATCCCCCTGCTCTTAAGCTGTCCTAGGTCGACTCACGCACAGAGTGGCTGTTGCATACCCTCTCCTTGCTCTGTCCCTGGCATGCCTTGTTCCTGTATCTCATGTATATTCTCCTCTCACTCCTCCTCCTCCTGTTCCTATTACTCTCTTCTCCTCCCCATTTGCTCTCCCATGAGCAGCAATTGCTGAGCTATGGCAACAACAGAAGTGTCTGATCTTAGATTGAAAGCACACCACATGTTCAGTTCAAGAGCAGAAACTGAGCTGCTGATTGGTCTGGGTGTTCCACATGAGTGCATTTCTCTAAATTAGATTGAGCTTCAATCCAATCTAGATAAAGCAGCCAGCCATTCAGGATCTTCTAGACCAGTCAGTGACTGGGATTCTTTTCTCTTAGGGCTTCTCCACACAGGTGTTTTTTCAGGTGATTGCTGTCCTCCATTCACAGTATTTCCTGCATGCAATACACGATCCTGTTGTCCTCCAGCAGCTGTCCCACGTCTTCCCCCTGTTTTCCCTGTGAAATTCTATGCAATATTATTTTCATGTTGCGCCATGAAACCACCACTGCCTGCCCATGTACTTCTGCCATGGTGCAATGAGCTGCTTTGGTCAGTTACTGGGGGTGCAGTTATGATGATGCCGCCAGTGACAGTGATGGGGTGGGAATGTCACCCTGCCTCTTTGCCATTCTGCTATTGGTTACCTGCAGAGCACAAGATGGTGGGAGTCTGCAAGCACGGTAGAATGGCATTGCCTCGTTCTCCCCTATCTGGCACATTGGCTGCAGCTGCCACCTGGTCCTCCTCCTCCTCCTCCTCCTCCATTTCTCCTTCTTGCCTGCTCCCACCTCCACCACTGATTTCCCTGGGGGCCCGAGCAGCACTTTACAATGGGGTTGGAGCTGGTGCTTCGCTCCACTCTGCTCTGCAGTTGCTGCTTCCAGGCGAATTGGCTGTGGAAGTGGAAGGCAGGCAGGCGGGAGCAAGTGAGCAAACTGGCAGCGTGTGAAGGACAGGAGCAAAATGGAGCCAAGCCATGCTCAGCTCCCCATCTCAGGGATGCCTAAGCAGATGGGCAGCAGTGGGTCAGGGGGAGGTTGCAGTAGCCCCTACGTGATACAGGTAAATGTGAGCACATGCAACCCCTCTCCACTCAATCCCCTCTCCCAGTGTATGCTCAAACAAGAAAAGTGTTACTGCTGGTTTTTACAAGGGCAATATTGACTTGCACACGGGGATGGGGGAGAGCCTTTTGGCTTCATCTCTCACTGATCCAATTGAGGCTGTCTTCTGGGCGAACAGGCAGTGACAGGAAAGGATGTGCCATTGAATTCGATGGCCTTTCTGTCCGGATAGCTGGGAGACTGCTGAGCAGCCTTAGCACCTGTTCACTTGGAAGTAAGTCTCGTGGAATTCAAGGAGCTTACTCCTGAGGAAGTCCTCTTGTGTCTCTACAGCGGCCACCTTTACTTGGAAGAAAGGGGGTAGGGTTTGGAGCGGAAATGAAAAGGGGAGACAAGAAAGTTGAAATGGGAAAGTTCCATTTCATGCTGACAGGGGGGACGGGCTATGCCAGAGGGGGTGGAATGCTGCTGACATCTGATAATATCCAGCCAGGCTCCACCCACCAGTGTAAATGGCAGGCAGCTTTATGCAGCCAAAGAAAAAATGGCAGTGTAAAGAACCGGTGTAAATCCCGCAAAGAATCCAGAAGCGGAAGCCCCGGTAAATTGTGGGATAAAAAAACTGGTGAGGTGAAGCCCTTAGAAAGAGAATGTGGTGTGGTTCAAAACAAACGCCAGACACTGGGTGGGGTGGCTGCTCTGTTGCTGGAAAATACTTGCTTTCTCTAGGGCAGGTGGTGGGTGGCAGGGAACAGGTAGCACACTGGAGTCTGGAGGGTGGGAGGAGAACAGTGGTGACCCAGCATGGCAGTTCCACAGTTCTAGGAGAGGAGAGGGTTACCCCCTTCTCATCACCCAGCACCTGTGGCTTCCTGTCAGGTGGAGGGGGGAGCCAACTGAGGTGGGTTGCTGCAAGCACATGCAGTCCTGCAAGCGACACTTCTGTGCGAGGCACGCAGCAAGCCCCCAGGCAGCTGTGTGGTGGCTGGGAGAGTGGCTGTGGTTGATGTCGGGACTGGAGAGTAGTGGTGACCTTCTGGCCCTGATCTGCCGTTCTTCCAGAACTGCCGCCTGAGCGGACACTTCAGTCTGCTTCATGGGAGGGCTGGCCCTGGTCCTGGTTCTGATGGTGGCAGCAATGCTTTAGTCCAGGGATGGGAAGACTTCAGGCTTGCTAAATCTACTTTGTATTTTATTAGAACCTTGAGACCCACCAACTGGAAGCAGGTACAAAATAATGGCTTAGCCAGACTGACAAATGCTACAGATCAAGGAACAGGGTGCCTCTGAGTGCAAGCTCAGTACAGGAATGTGTGTTCAGAGCCACACTTACAAGTCCTTCCACGCAAACATCCACTCTGTTTTTCCCCCCAGTGTTCTTTTTCAGTTATCATAATTTAGGGTTGGGGGAAGCTTTTTAGTTGCTGCTATTGTTAGACAAGTAGGAGTCAGAAATTCTTGCCAATTTATTTATTTACTATATTTATATACTACCCAATAGCCAAAGCTCTCTGGGCATTTCACAAAAGTTAAAATCCAAAAATGCAACATGATAAAATATAAAACCTTTAGAAGTTTAAAACTGCTGCATAAAACCAAAGTAAAAAACAGAGTAAAAGCCAGCAACAGGCTAAAGATCTAAAACACTACAATACATTTACATGCAAAACTGAAGAACTAAAAAGCTTGGGGAAATAAAAGGGCCTTCACCTGGCTCCAAAAAGACCACAATGTAGGTACCAGGTGAGTCTCTCTGGGAAGCTCATTCCAAAACTGGGGTGCCACCACTGAAAAGGCCCTCTCCTTAGTAGCCATCTGCCTCACCTCATTTAGCAGGGGCACCTAAGAAGGGCCTCTGAAGATGATCTTCAGGTCCAGACAGTGATGTATCTACTGCAAATCACCCAGAGATCCACCAGTAGATCCTGAACTGCCTTCTGCCCATCCATGCTTTAGCCCAAGCTCTAAATACCTGCGACACTTGCACCAGTCAGGGGTACATCATCTCTGTAAATAAATAATAACTAGCTCAAGCAAAACCTGACATATCATGTATATTTATATAGTCTCATGTTGAGATTTCTTTTTGTGAAGAGGGAGTGCCATCAATACCGGTTTCAAAATGCTGAGGGTGCTTGGACAAGTCAATTCTTTCTTGTCTTGAAAGCTCTGTGCAAAATGAGAAAATGGGAGTGTTGTTGGGAAGGTGGGCCCTTTGGTGACCTGGGGACACTAGCAAATGCCTGACTAGTCCACCCTCTGGAGCCTGCCTTAATTGCTTTGTTACAGGAACTCATCATTTCTGTTCTAGTGAAGTAATGATGCCACCTTGTGTCTAGCAAGAGAAGAACAATTTCTGTTCTTTGTCATGTCTTATTATCGTACTCTCAAACACAGAGAAAACATGCATTTAATAACAAACGGCTGTGAACCATAGATGTGGTGTGTGTGTTGTCTCTGCCTAAGCTATGCTTTTTCTCACAATTTCCTTTTCAGCAGGTGTTTATACAGACCACCAGTATCCTACTCCTGCAGTTGCATTTTAAACACCATAGTCTGGGATTTAGCATGAGAACAGCTCAAAAAGAAACTAATGGAGCAGTCCTGTGGCTGCTAGTCAGCAGCTAGATGGCCATAGGATATGTGGTTTTCCAGGAACCAACCTCAGAGCCCATGCTCCGAGGTCAGTTCCCAGAGAACCGACCTCCCCTCCACTTCTGCGCTGCCTTGCAGGCAGCGTGGAACAGCCCCATACTCCGCGGTCGGTAGAGGAGCATGGAGCGGCCAAAATGGGCAATTCCAGGGGGCGTTCCAGGGCAGGGAAGGAGGAAATGCTGGTACAACACACCCTAACCCTAACCCCGCTCTGCCTTCCCACGGCTAGATAGCTGAAATTAGCTGTCTAGCCTCAAATGCAGGGCAGGAGAAGCACAGAGGGAATGATCCCCTCTGTGCTTCTGCCCTGCATTGGATAGGCGGTCGCCTCCGAGTTCAGAGGCGGCCGCCTATCCCCTTACAGTTGCGCCCTTAAGAACATAAAAAGAGCCATGCTGGATCAGACCAAGGGTCTATCTCGTCCAGCATTCTGTTCACACAGTGGCCAACGAGCTGTCTGTGAAAAACTCACAAGAAGGACATGAATGCAACAGCACCCTCCCGGTTGTGTTCCCTAGCAACTGGTATACAGTGGCATGCTTCCTCTGATACTGGATGTAGCATATATGTAATCATTCCCCTGTGGAAAGAATCCTTTAACCTCACCCCTAATATGTTATGTGTACCCCAGAATGGCTTGTGTTTAGTATGAACCAGAGTTACTCCATGTTTGTACGTTAGGTCATCCTGTCTTGGCTCCACAGTCTTGTGAGAAACACGTTACAGCCTGTCAGCAGTGTCCCTGAGAATTGTTAGGGAGGATGAGTTCCCCCACAGGCGGCAGGCTGATAACATTGTACTTTGTGCAGTAACTGAGTCTCAGTAGCTGGTAAGTGTCCATACTGTCCAAGGAGGGAATATTCAGTCTCTTTCCAGATAACAGACTGTGTGAATGCCTCCAAGTAATGCAGCTACTAGAGTGTGGTTAGAGTTCTTCTGTATATGTGACGTATTCTGCTGTATAAAAGCCCGCCCCACTGAACACTTGGGGCTGTCTGCCCATTTGCTGACAGAGTGCCTTGCTGGCCATGCAATAAAGCACTTTTAGATCCAGAAGTCTTACCCATGTCTAGTGTGATCATTTGTCCAGCTAGACAATGAACAAGGAGCGTGTTCCGCTCACACAACACCCCTCAGAGGCATGGAACTGCAATTTCAGTGAAGAGGGGCTTTCAATGCTCTCATAGAAGTACCAATTCCAGGTTTTCTCTGAGGAAGACACAACAGTTAAGCAGAGTTAACAACTATTTTAAGTTTATAATGCAAAGTATCATTGAATTAACCATGTGATTTGGCGAAGGCAGCATGTAGTTTGTTGACTCACTTAAAAGACTTCTGTCATCCAGCTGTATAATTCCTCCACCCATCTGAGGATTTAGGGTCTGTGTCATTCTTTTTAACAGCCCCTGTCTCTTTTATTATGTTTCCCTCCCTTTCTTTTAAAATATTGTTCTGTGCTTCACATTTTACGGGGTAAATTTTCCTTGTGAAGACAGAGTATTGTGATTTATAGAGTTTTTGTAATATACTTACAAATATATGTTGAACATGGGAAAGCACCCAGAAAGAATAGAGCTAGTCTTTAAAGTATTATCAGTTTATTATGCCAGAAGTAAAAAGCATATATTAGTCACTTTCCACAAAGCTACTCCCTCCCAGGAGAGGTGTGATTATTTTTATGGCCCTATGTACAGTGGGTACCGTTTTGAAGTTCTATTATACAACAGGGGGTTTTGTGACTAATGCAGTGTTAAAACTCTTTCAGGGTAAAGCTATTGCCCAAATCTTATAAAGTGTTTCAGCATGGGGCTGGGATGATTTTCAAGTTACCAAACTGGAAACAATTCAAACCAATTCCTTTCTTTGGAAAATATTGGCATTACCTTCAATAGGCACTGGTCTGGGCAGAAATCGGTTTTCCCTCAATTAGAACTTGAGTACGCTACACTATTCTTATTTGCTTGAGAAAGCTGAAAAATTCATCTGGTAAGTTTTTATCTAAGTTATGTTTTATCACCCTTCAGTCTTGCACACCATGGGTCTCCAGATTTAATGATCTTCTCATATACTCAATTTCTGAGGACCTCTTTGTTTCACTTTCTAAGAGAGAGCTGTGGAAATGGATTTATGATCAAAACATTATGTTGCATTGGCAGACCATTTCATCTTCTAAATGTTTGAGTTTTTATGGATTTTATAAATGTAACAATTTAAGAGCTTCATACTTGGTAGATCTGACTTTTCCCAGACTTAGACAAGCTTTTACAGCTCTACAGTCTCAAACCTTGCCAACAGCAGTATTCTATGCCAGATACCATCAGATCACGTATGACCAATGACTATGTAGTTGTGGATCCCCAGAAACTGGAGATCTGATCATCTGATACACTATCTGGGTGTGTCCTTTGTAAGCATTACTGTGTTCAAAATTTCTTGGGAATATTTTATCTCGGTTGCAACCTGAATGTGCCTTAAGAAATATGTGTTACCTGCTGTCTGTTCAAGATAGTCAGCAGGTTGCACTTTGGGCCTTAATGGCTTCAAAAATTCATGCTAAAGCCCTAACTGCCATCAAAGTTAATTGTAAATATGATTGTTTGGTGTAAAAGCCTAGAGGTATTTTAGCTCAGATTAATTGAGCTCATTTTTATTAGTTTAATTGCTTCAGTATTTTATTCCTGTTATACATTTTATAATTTTGTATAGGTTTTATTGTATAGTCCTTTGGCTTGCAAATAAATGTCATCAGATACTTTTAAACATAAGTTAAATACCTTTTTATTTGCAAAAGCATTATTTATTTGGCTCCTGACTTGTTGTTGTATGTTTTTAGGTTACCTATTATTGAAGTATTTTAAATTGTTTTATTGTGATAGTAGGTTTTTATTGCTGTTTTACTGGTACTTATTTTATTAATATAGTGAGCCGCTCTGTCTTCCTTTTGGAGAAAAGGTAGGGTATAAGAATTTCAAATAAATAAATAAATAAATAAATGCTACAAAACTGACTTCTGTCTGCTTTGCTGGCTACATACCAACTGCCAAATTGTTTCTTTCCACTCCCACCCAGGCAAGTGGATCTGCCCAGCAGCTGATAGCCACCAGTTATCAATGTTCATTTAAGCAAGAATCTTCTTGCCATCAGTGTCCATTAAAGATACATCTTTCACTGCACATTATATTAAAGACTATACAAGGGTCCAAATTCAGGGAAATTTAGTTGTGCTTAATTTCCATTGAAATCAAAAGGTCAAGTTAGTTGTAACTAGTTTATGTCTCATTAATTTCTGTGGGACTTCAGTGTTCTTTGGATTTGGGCCACATGGTTCTTTCCTCACTCCGTGATCATTTAAAGGATTTTAAAATTACACAGTATTTGCCTTATTGATAGTACAGTAGGGAGAATTGACTAAGCTGATTCAGTCATGGGTTGGGCGGGAGCAAAACCTCAAAGATCCTATACCTAATGATGGATAGGGGATGTTTCATTTGGTAAATTCTTAATGCATTTTCAGTGAACTTTTCTTTAGGGGAAGTTGACCACCTTTCAGACTCCTCTTAAGACTTACTCTTTCCCTTGGAATGGTCTCACCTTAGAGTCCTTTAACACTGCTGAAGCATTGCTTTTCTACAGTTAGGTGGAATTAAATGGGGGGTTCCACGCAGAATTTAATTCAGTTCTATATTAATGAGCAATGCTATTACCCATAGCCAAATGCCTTCAGTAATGTCTTACAAGTAGATTTCATTCAGCAAAGGTCCCTGGCAATTTCAAATAAAAGATTATTGGTTACAGGTTCAGCCAGTTTTATTGCTCCCTATTGATCCCAGCTGGGGGCTTCTTGAGAAATTTCCCTTGGAATAGCCTCTCTGTGAATTGTCCCATATTAGTTCTTTTATGTTTACTGATCGCCCCCATTATTATTATTATTATTTGCTTTTTAAATAGCGAAATAACACTGATAGCAAACCCCTCCCCCCCGTGCATGTGTGTGTGGGGGAACCCTGATATGGACAATTTGCAGATAAACTATTGAAGCGGAAATTAATATCTCTGCTGGAATCAATAGGAAGGAATAAAACAGGCCCAAATCTAGAAAGAGGATTTGTTTCATTTAAAGGCATAGAAGCCCTGAAAAGTATGAAATTAAAAGACGCTTGCTCCTTGGGAGCAAAGCTATGGCAAACCTAGACAGCATAGTAAGAAGCAGAGACATCACCTTGCCGACAAAGGTCCGTATAATCAAAGCTATGGTTTTCCTAGTAGCAACGTATGGCTGTGAGAGCTGGACTATAAGGAAGGCTGAACGCCGAAGAATTGATGCTTTCGAACTGTGGTGCTGGAGAAGACTCTTACGAGTCCCCTGGACTGCAAGGAGGTGAAATCAGTCAATCCTAAAGGAAATCAATCCTGACTGCTCATTGGAAGGACAGATACTGAAGCTGAAATATTTTGGCCACCTAACGCGAAGAGAAAACTCCCTGGAAAAGACCCTGATGCTGAGAAAGATTGAAGGCAAAAGGAGAAGGGGATGGCAGAGGATGAGATGGCTAGATAGCATCACCGATGCAATGAATATGAATTTGAGCACATTCCGGGAGAGAGCGGAGGACAGGAAGGCCTGGCGTGCTATGGTCCATGGGGTCATGAAGAGTCGGACACGACTTAATGACTGAACAACAACAACAACAACACATACTGATTAGGCTGGAGCTGCAATTGTGTTGCCACAAATCAGGTCTGTGGTGGTGTTGGGAGAACATGGAGAGGAACTCAGGAAACGCTGGAAATCAACAATTTGGAAATGATATCACTTGAGCTGGATCTACATGACAATGAATGTGAAGCGCTTTCATGTGTAATGCAGATTTTCGTGAAATCAGCTTTGGTCAGGAGCACACAAAGCAAAAAATGCAGAGTAAACACAGCCTTAAAAACTGCTTTTCACAGGTCAAAATGCACTTTAATCTGCCTGACTTTGTGGTTGGATGGGCAGATTCCCACTAGCAGAAGTGAACGTCATCAACCCCATAAATGCTGCTTAGCCAATGAGAGAGGCTTGTTCTTGCCCCTCTCCATGCTCCACTGCTTAGGGAAGTTTAATGGAAGACAGGAGTCGTGTCAGATAGTTCACCCTACACCTCTCACCCTCACATCCACTGACTGTGAACCAGCAATGTTGAAGCCCAGGGACAGACTACTGGGTGAGCAGACAGGAGGTGCCTAGATCCTGCACGGAGGGGGAAAGGGCTGGAATTGCCTCCCTCGGGTAGCACTCTGCAGTCAGCACTGGGGGCTGCTGCTGCTGCCTCCACTTCCCCAATTGGAATGAAGCCTCCTCCTCCTCCCAAAAACATGCAGGAAAATCACACACACAGGAGACTATTCTGAAAGGGAGGCATGGGGGATGTCTCCACCAGAAATTTACTCCTAGCTGGCTGCATGTTGAGGTCGTTAGGGATACATGGTGCCATGGCCATCCAGCAGCCACCCTGCAGGTTTTCACTGAAAAACTAGATTTCCTGAGACTGCTTAAAGTCCGATTCTTTTCCCTAAGTCGGGTTCTCCACAGTTGCTGTGTGCCCCAACCCGTGCATTTACCTCAGGTACGCTAACCCTGCCCAGGTGTGCCTTTCACTGTGACACAGGTCAAGGGGTGTTTCCTGTCCCTGCCTTTCCCAGCACAAACCACATAGTGTCTACTCAGAAGTAACTCCCATTGTGGTCAATGAGTCTTGCGCACATCAGAATTTACAGAGATCCCCCTGAATTGAAATACAGATTTTAAGGCACCAATTCCTTGAAGCCTGGGATTTTCTGTGGTTTGGTTTATTGCTTTCGGAAGTAACTAATTAACACCTCCATTACAGTGATCCTCCACAGCGTGGGGTTACAGTGGGGGCTGGTTTCCCATCCCTGTGTTTACTGCTCTCTTTCCCCCAACAAACCCATAAGGTCTCCTCAGTAGTAACCCCCATTGTCCTGAATGAGGCTTGCCCTCTGAATGCCCACATCAGAATTTACAGAGATCCTCCTGAACTGAATAGAGAGTTTAAAGTACTGATTCCCTGAAGGTAGTAAAGTGCTTTACCAAACTGGTGATTCTCCATGGCTTGATTTATTGCCTTGGAAGTAACTAATTCACACCTCCGTTAAAGTGATCTTGTACAGCATTGGGTTCCAGTGGGGGCTGCTTTCCCCATCCCGGTGTTTACTGCTGTCTTTCCCACAATAAACCCATTAGTGTCTACTTGGAATTACCTCCCATTGTACTCAATGAGGATTGTTCCTGAAATGCGCACTCCTGGAGTTACTGAGATTATCAAGACACAGGAGGAAGATTTTATCAAAGGAGAAAGGGGGGAGAGCCTGGATGGGGGAAGCCTCTCTTATTAGTTCAGCAGCCCCTGCCAGTCAGACGATGTTCATTCCAACCCCCACTCCCCTACCGGGAAGCATGTTCGGTAAAGCAACTTAGAATGGTGTGATTCACACACCCATGGAGCCCTGCGTGGACCAAAGTCGGCTCCTTGAAAAATGTGGGTAAGCCACTCCTTCTGTTGTCATGGAGACAGGACCATGAATGAATCTGAGGCTATTTGTGAACAGAAACAGCAAACTGCTGTATTACGCAGAAGGGGTGACCCAGCGTGATTCCATGACTGGGGAAGCTTGTTCCCAGCCCTGTCCATGCTCCCTTGCTGTACAGGCCGCCCTTTCTCCTTCCGCTCTGTGTATTTCTTAGTTGTAGGTGTATCGCACAACTGCAAAATAGTGGCTGGCTGCCATTTCTCCTTCTGCTCTGTGCATACTTCATTGTGCACTACATATAAACTGGCTACTCCACTATTGTGAATGAAACAGGGCTACTGATATTATGAATGAGAAAAGGAGGCTACTTATTGTGAAAGCAGCCCTACTGTAAATGGGGAAAAAGAGGGAATGCGGATGGGGGAGGAGCCGTCCCACCCCTCAACCACATCACTGCCACATCACAGAGGCACACCCAGGATTTAATGCGGAGGGACTGGGCTATACTGCAGGGGAACCGCCTGGGAGCCATGTTAAGTAAAAAATACAGAGTAAAAGGACTTCCAGCTTTTCAAGAGGGCTGCAGCTGGTTGGCTGTGGATTGGCCAGGACATCATGTGTCCCTAATGACTTTAAGCCACAGCAGCATCGGAGAAAACCTCCCATGTAGATGGGCCCTCTGCAAAAGGTGTATGAATGAAGAATGTCAAGGGTGCTGTGCTAGAGCATAGGCTTTGCATAGAAGATCCCAGGTTCAATTCCTGGTATCTTCAGGTAGGGCTGGGGAAAACACCTGCCCAAAACTCCAGACAGTCACTGCCAGGCAGTGTAGGCAGTGCTCCGCTAGATGGACCAATGTTCTGATTCAGTAAAGGCAGATTCCTATGTTTCCAAGCATCCTTGGAAAACTGTGATGTAATAAGCATGCTTGACACTGAATGTGTGGCTGTTTGTACTGTACATGCCAGTTGTGAGTTAATTCACTCCTAGAAGGCCACAAAAGGCACCATCATGCATGATTAAGCCGATGGGTGTCTGAAATGTATGTGGAAATGCAGGGTGTGTTCCTTCAATGAAAACTTTAAAAGGCAGTACGTTACATTTGATGCATGCAGCCGTGTTGCCGACTTCCAAGGGAAGAAGCAAGCAACAACATGAACTAGCCTCGCCCAGATTCCTATGAAAAGTTTAAATGAGTAATTTCGTATGCCTTTTAAGCCATCCATTCAAAATCTAGAAGCATTCACTCATCTTGTACTGAATCCATCCTGCAGTGGACTCATTAAAAAAATCATAGTGCTCCTCAATAATTTTTCTACTTAATCTGGATAGGGTGCAATCCCATGCTTCTTTAGACAGAAAAAGTCCTACAATTCCCAGCATTCCCCAGCCAGCCATACTGGCTGAGGAAAGCTGGGAGTTGTAGGACTTTTTTCTGTCTAAACATGCCTAGAATTGCACCCACAGTCACTTCAATCCTGTTACTATGCTATGCTATAGTAACAGGATTGCTATGCTAGCAAAACAGTGGTCAGGATGAAATACATCTTTTTTGACTGACCCAGTAAGCAAGAGTAGATGAACTGTATGGATTCCAATTCACGCTTTTCATCCTGAACACTGCTTTGCTTTCTGAACAACAGCCTTAAGTTGTTGGCAGAACAGCAAGAACCAGACAAGGGCTGAGCTGTGTGGAATCCTAGCTGAAGACGCATGCTTTACTCTGGATAAATCACACTGGAGACTCTGGGTCAAAGGAATAAGGAAGCTTGCATTTATTGCAGGAAATACATGTTGTATAGAAAGGTCCCCAACACAAGATCGAGGGAGACCCCCAAAAGATTTCCCCAGAGAGGCAAGAGCATGAAGAAGAAGGAAGTAGGAAGTGAGGTCATCAACCCTGTCTAGAGTATTAGCCTAGCATCAGAAGGAAGGTCAGCACAGATCAGAGGACAGTCTACGAAGCTTGAAGTTCCTCTCTCTATTCTCTGTCTGTGCAGACACATCAGCCCTTTTCTTTCCTTTTCTTTTGGAGCTAGCTGAGTTGCACCCACACTTCCAACATAAGCGATGGTCCAGATTAAGCAGGAACGCTATAATTGGGGCACACTATGAATTTTTTTCAATGGGTCCACTGTGGGATGCATTCAGTACAAGCTGACTGAGTGTTTCTAGGCTTCGAATAGGCTAAGGGTGCAATCCTAGGCATGTCTCTTCAGGAGTCAGTCCCATTGCATTTAATAGGTCTTACTTTCAGGTAAATGGGTATAGGATTGTAGCTTAAAATCGCTAAAAATCACAACTTTCTGGATGGCACACTGGTGCAAAGCTTTGGGTTGGAGCTGTTTTGCACTGGCAAGCCATTTTTTCCCCAGACAGAACATAGTCACAGTGCATAAAGTTCTTGTGCAACACAGACTGTAAATAAATACCCAAATAAGCCCTTCCTGGACCCCAAGGACTGTAACAATTATCACTTGGTCACTAACAGCCTCTTCTTGGGAAGGGTACTCAAGTGGTGGCTGGTTGCCCAGCTCCAGGTACTCATAAATATGACTGATTATCTGAACATGTTTCAGTCTGGTAACAGATCTGCTTTTGGTACAGAAACTGCCTTGGTCACCCTCAAGGATGACCTATGCTGGGAGAAGGACAGAGCAAGGGAGTGTGATTCTGCTAATTCTTCTGGACCTCCCAGTAAGCTTTGATACCATCAAACACTTCTGGATGGGCTCTCTGAGTTGAGAGTTGGAAGCATAGTATTCTGGTGGTTCCACTCTTTTCTGGAGGGCTGATCAGAAGGTGGTACTGGGGGTCGACTGCTCGCTCCATGACATTCATGTGCTAACGTGTTTATAGTTTGTCCCTTGTACTTTTTAACATTTACATGGAACTGAAGGGAGAAGTCATTCAGGGATTCAGAGCAACATGCCATCAGTATGCTGATGCCACCCAGCTTTATCTCTTTTTTTTCATCAGATTTAGGTGAATCGGAACTGCTGAACTGGTGTCTGGAATCAGTAATAGGCTGGATGAGGACCAATAAACTGAAGCACAGTCCTGACAAGCCAGAGGTTCTGTGGGTACGTGGTTTGTCTGCTTACAGAGATGGTGCTCATCCTGTTCTGGATGGTGTTGCACTTCCCCTTAAAGAGGGGTGGGCAACACTGGGCCGCATGTGCCCCCTGCCCCCCGAACAGCCTCTGCCACCCCCTACCACACCACCAAATTCAGCGGCGGAGAAAAAGCAATTTTTTTCCTAGCAGCAAACTGCCATTTTTTAGAAAAAGTAATTCGACAGCCCCACAGGGTATGGTCCAGAGTGGGGCCCAGGGGGCAGAAATGCCCCCCAGACCTCCTGCGGTTGCCTGTCCCTGCACTAATGGGTAGCATTCATAGTCTGGGGTTATTCCTGGATCCAGCTATTTTAATGTATTTTTAAACAAAAAGTTGTTTATGTTGATTTGCTTTTTATCTTGTTTTCTTTAAACTGCTCTGTAAGCTCTGCTGGAGGGCACTAACTGACCGTTCAAAGTTGTTTTTAGTTATATCTTGTTTGTGTATTTTGCCTGTGTGCATTTATGTAAATGGCTTTTAAACTTTGTATATTGTATTTTAATGTTTTAACTTCTGTAAACCGCCCAGGGAGCTTCGGCTATGGAGCGGAATTGAAATAATAATAATAATAATAATAATATAGTAGGATAAATCTTTAAAATAAAATAATAAATAAATACACGGAGGTGTGGGTATAAAGTACTGGGGACTCAAACAGCAGGGCCCAGAAACCTCACTCAGCACCACAGCTGCCAGGCAGAAGGAGCTACTGGTTCTTGCTGCTCTGCAGCACCACCCAAATAATGGCCAGGGAGGTGTCACTGCAGCTTGGCAGCCTAGGTGGGCCAAGTTAGCTTGGGAACCAATAGATCTGACTGACCTAATAGAACTGCTGCCTCAGCCTTGGTACCGTAGCCCAGGGGAGGCTGGTGGCTCCAGTTTCAGAGGGGCGGTAGTTCCATTCTGGGTTTTAGTTAGAACCAGCCAAAGTCCTAAAGGTGCATTCCAAGGTGCTGAACCCATTTTGGGGAACCCGTTTTGGAGATACACATGACTTAAGCAGTGGGAGAAGAAATGGGTCTGCTTGCTCAGGTTTTAGGATTCTAGAGAAGCCTGGACTACTCACTTTACTTTTTACATTGTTATCAGCCACTTTTTACATCGGCTGACAATACAACTTTTGCATGGCTTGAGGTTTGAACTACAGCAGTGTTCTTTTGGAATCCCATTTTTTCCTTGAACTGTACATTTTGTGTATTGTTGCACATTTTTAAAAAGCCCTAATAGCATCAGAGAACAGGTTACTATTTCTGGTAGGTCTGGTGACTGAGCAGCGACAAGGCCTGGAGAACAGGTCTACCAAGTTAGGAACATCGAGGCTCTGATAAATTTGTATACCAGGTCTACTCCTCTGTTGTTTCTCAATGGGTAGACCTGGTGTCCAGACAATGTCCAGCCACAGCTGAAAGCCTCAGTTCTTTCCATGACTCCCTTCACCCTGTAGTGGCCCTTTCGGCCAAAGGCCATTACAAGGTTGAAGGGCATGGTTAATATTAGGGGGTGGGGAGGGTGACTTGCTCGACTTGCAGCCTACTGCTAGGTTCTACTCTACAGGCAACACACAATAGATTCAGGTACCTTCATAAGAGGTTTCTTTATTTCTGCAATACATGGAAAAACTACTTTCCGTGGAGCTGCATGGCAGACTGTCTCGGCTCCAAGGCCTACACTAAGAGAGAGATGGGGAGAGGTTCCACTTGGGCCTCCTGCGAGAGCTAAAACTGGCAGGTTCTCATACGTGTGTGTATGTATCTATATATCTCACAACAATCCTTTCTAACCCTTAATGGATTGTACTGCTGATACAATCAATTTCACAGCCCCATCTGCATTTCCCTAAAACATCAACAACACTGGACTATTCTGGAGAGTTGTCTCACACCCCTCCACAAAATGGGAATAACAACACTGGGCTACTTTGCAGGCCTTGTGTAACCCACACTTTCTCAGCCACAGCCCTGCCTCCTGCAATATGGGTATAATAATGGTGATCTTTATCTGCACACATTGTCAAGGTAATTTTTAAAATGTTTATAAACTAGGGAAAAATATTAACAAAACCTGAGTTAGAAAGATCACAAACTCCTGTCTTTGCTGCTACATTTTGTTTTTTGGTAGACACACTACTGCCCAAACCCAGCTACAGGAAACTCCTGAATTTTTAAATTGTTTTTTATGAGGCTGCAATTGCTTCCTAATAGGGAAGACCCCAAAAAGGCTTAAGTCACCCAGAAGGGTTAACAAACCCAGATAGTGGGTGTGTTAACCATTGCTGTGACTTCATTCATTGGCTAAAAGGTGGGAGCAGGCTAGTTTCTCACAAAATGAATAGGCAGAATAAAGGCTGCACATTTTGCCTCGTATCTTGGGTTCTACAAGGGCTAGAGACTTGCTTAAAAAAAAAAGAAAGAAAGCCAGGAATCAGGAAATTATGGTTCATCTCCTCCAGGGTGTCAGTTGTCCTTCCTTGCCTCTTCCTGCAGATGCCCATGGATGAAATTTGGAATGGCCGTCACTGTGACAGTTAGCTATCTCTCCCTTTCCCTTATGTTCTCTTTCATGACTTTCCCAGGGCCAGTCTTCATGGCAACACATCGAGATTATTTTTCAGCTTCTATCTGCTTTTCCTGAAATCAGCTTAGCTCCATCAGGGGCACATGAAGCAAGAAAAAGTGGATTATACACCTCCCAAACAAACTGCTTTCACAGGTCACACTGGACTTTTATCTGCCTTACTTGGGGGT
The DNA here is from genome assembly GCF_057233095.1 of Heloderma suspectum. NCBI lineage: Eukaryota > Metazoa > Chordata > Lepidosauria > Squamata > Helodermatidae > Heloderma > Heloderma suspectum. The sequence goes on along the minus strand of NC_139461.1, from coordinate 116,483,722 downwards.
CGGTTGGGCAGAGTCCCACCAGTTGAAATTATGTCATTAACCACCTGTGAGAGGAACGTTACCCGCCCCCCTTGCTCCCTGGGTGCATCCAGAAAAAGCAGCAAAGCATTCTGACCCCAAAATTTCCTACATTCCCACCCAGTGTAAGTGTGTCACCAAGAGGTCTACTTGTCCGCCTTTTTTGTGCACAGAAACAAGACTTCCACAGCTAAGTAGAGCCATACTGCGATATTGCCCATATGGAATAGCTCTAAATTACTATATCGCAGTATCTGTATAGCGATATACTGATTTAGAATTATTCCTTATACATGAAATTGCTATCATCAGGCTTCAGAACTACAAATTTGCTTGTCTTTAGGGTTTCATTACTATTTTGTACAGTTGTGCTTCAATGTTTCCCATTTTTCTCCACCTTTGATTCTCCACCTTCTTAAGCCCCTGAAACAAAAAGATGGTGGGATAGAGAAAGGACCAGTGGCTCTGATCCCCCAAAGCACACTGTAATGAGACCCTGAAGTAGTGTGATTTCGATGTCGCACTATGGAGCATGGGCGATTTACCAGTTCAGTGCTTTCAGGAGATTGGGGGGGATTAAGCTGGGAAAGACTGCAAGATAGAAGGGAACAGCAGAGAAGAGAGCTGCAGGAGAAAGCTTCACTGGCCTTGATCCCCAAAGGACACACCACAGCCCAGGAAGGAGCAAAAGGAAAGGGGGAATACAGCCGCACGTTCCCAGTAACAAGAAGCTGTAGCAGAGCCATTTTACCGTTGCAGCATGTTGCAACAGCAATTTAGCAATTTAGATATTTTCTGGGATTTGGGGGGATTGCAGGGTAAAAAAAAAGATCAACCAGTGTGTGTGTGTGTGTGTGTGTGTGTGTGTACATGTACATGGGGTGGTGGGATAGTTTAAGGAAGGTGCCGAGAATGAAGCCTCCAAAGTGAGCTGCTGGAGGTGTGACATAGTGAGAGACAGTGGAAAAAAAAGAGTGAAGTGGCTGTTACTTTGAAGCCACATTATCTCAGGACTGTGGTCTGCTACCAAAGAAAGAAGACTTGAAGTACACTGAATGGCAAAGCAGAGAGCACTATTGAGAGGCAGAAACACTGGTAGGGCAAATAGTTACTGTGGGGTAAGGAACCAGACCTGTTTCCTCCACACGCTACTGCAAAATGGTGGCAAATCAAAACAATGGCGTGAAAAGGGAGGGCACCATCCCTTGACCAAGGTTACAAGTGAAAGACACATCCATGGCACACCCATCAGGCTGGATTTAATCTGGAGGAATGAGGCACACTGCAGCTGAACTGCTTGGGAGCCACATTAACCCCCGCCCCCCAGTAAAACTACTCTGTGAAAATGTGGCATTTAGAGAGTGAAGCAGTGGTGTTGCTGCAGATTGGTGACAACGTCATGTGTCACAAACGACCTCAAAGTGTTTCCCCCTGCACTAAATTACACGTGAAGATTGGCCCCCAGCCTTTGTGCATGAAAGCATAGGGTTTTAAGGTGCTTTCACATACCAAGATTAACAGGCCAATCCTATGCATGTTTACTGGGGGAGGGGGAGGCTTAAGCCACACAAAGCCAGTGTACATAAGGAGTGCATCTTCCCTTATGATTCTAGAACTGGCAGGAATTGTCCTTGTAAGCAACACACACACTTACCAAATGGGTGACGTTCCTGTATTCTTCGCACACCTCACCTCACCTGAGGGCTGGAAAACAACTCATTTGTTCACTTTAATTTAAAGTGAACTCAGCCAGAGGCCCATGCCAGGTGGGACAGGATGGGAAGTCAATGATTTGCATAGTCACAGCAAGAGAGACCATCATACTACTGCCTGTTTACTTCATGAGGCAGGCGTTCCCACAGGTTACCAAACTGAGGGTCTAACAGGAAGCTGTGCTGCCTGGCTGGGCCTGCCAGAAAGCCAGCCTCACTGCCCCTTCCAAGTCCACATTCTACTGTTTGCATTGCAGCCACTTTCAACTGAGACTGACAGAATCCCAGCTCGCCACCCCCAGGTTTAATTTACTGGCCTCCCCTCACTGGGCCTCACCTGCCCATGTTGCAGGGAACTGAAGAGTAGAGATAGATGGGACAGGTGTGCACAGCATGAGATGCTGTTAGCACTCTCAAAATAGATCTACTTTGGCATGGAGGAACCTGATCGTGCTGCTGCCTGCTACTACCTCTTTGCCTTACAAGGTGGTGCTTCCTCAGTGCTGGTCAAACTTGAGGGCTTCCCCATGTTTAATTTACAGGAATTTCTGTCCTATCCTGAGCCTTGTCCCATGGCTGAAAACTAAAAGTAGAGCTAGATGGGGCAGGTACAGCACAGCAGCCACTGTTACTGTTCTCAGAATGATGTCATGACTGGAATCCAGGGGGGGGGCAGTTGCACCCCCTTGCCCCTGCGAGTGGATTCCCATGCTGCTGTATAATCTGTTCTAGTACATTCTCTGGCACTGTAGTTAGACTGACTGACCTGTACTTCCCGAACCTTACTTTCCCTCACTTTTTGAAGATTGGGACAATATTTTCCTGTCTCCAGTCCTGTGGCACCTTATCCATTTTCCAGGATATCTTGAAGATGATGGGCCCACGTCTGGGGAATACATCAGCAATTTCTGTTAGTACTTTAAGATGCAATTCTTCTGGCCCTGAAGACTTGAACTCATTTTGGGTAGCAAGGTATTTCTGGACCTAATCCTTAACAATCTTGAAGTGCAGTCCTGACCTCTCCCCATTCACATTAGTTTTGTGAGAGTTCCCCTTTTAGGAGAAGGTGGGGGCAAAATAGAAGTTGGGCAGTAGTACCTCCTTGTCACCTCATATCATTTTACCATGTGCAGCAGGTCTACTATTTCCTTCCCCTTGCTCAGATATATGTGAAAATGCCCTTTTTAGTATCCCTTGCCAGGCAGAGCTTGTTCTGAGCTTTAGCTTTCCTGACACTGTCCCTACAAATCTGGGTTACTTATCTGTATTCAAAGCCATATTAGCTTTTTCTAGTTGTCTCTGGGCCCGTCTCCATGGGAGGTTTTCTCTGATGCTGCTGTGGCTTAAAGTCATTAGGGACACATGATGTCCTGGCCAATCCACAGACAACCAGCTGCAGCCCTCTTGAAAAGCCGCATTTTCTGAAAGTCCTTTTACTCTGTCTTTTTTACTTAACATGGCTCCCAGGCGGTTCCCCTGCAGAATGGCCAAGTCCCTCCGCATTAAAGCCTGGGCTTGCCTCTGTGATGTGGCAGTGATGTGGTTGAGGGGTGGGATGCCTCCTCCCCCATCCCCTCCTTTTCCCCATTTACAGTAGGGCTGCTTTCACAATAAGTAGCCTCCTTTTCCCTTTCATAATATCAGTAGCCCTGTTTCATTCACAATAGTGGAGTAGCCAGTTTATATGTAGTGCACAATAAAGTATACACAGAGCAGAAGGAGAAAGGGCAGCCAGCCATGTAGATCTGGCCTCTCATTTCTCTTTCTCATTGCAATTATTTGCAATTGGGCCTTTAGAGACTCCTTCAGGAACTTCCACCCATCTTGGGGTGGCAAGAAGCCCAAACCCTAATCAGTTCACAGAAGAGCCAGCCCCACCATCAGGCAAAGTGAGGCAGTCACCTGAGGCAGCAGATGCTGGGAGGTGGCAGAAATGGTAGAGAGCTGTGGGCTACACAGCCTGCCCTGCACCCCCTAAGCTAGCCTTCAGGTGTGGTGGAGGATCCTGTCCCATCCTGAGTATTGAAGTAAGATTCAACTCTTAGAACAGTCGGTGTTTGTACATAGAATGGGAGGGGACACCATCTTGTTCTTCACTTCAGGTCAGGTAGCAAAATGGCAGCAAGATGTCTCTGACATCTTCAGCAGAGACTGCTGGGAGGGCATGCAGAAGGGCTGCTACCTCACCAGACTTCAGCCCTACGAATACTCCCATCCAAACCAATGGATCTGCCTGGAGAATTGGCAGGTTGGTGATAGAACACCACTGTAACGTGTTGGTTGGAGATGCTGTAATGAAGCCACAGTCCATACTTAGCTGCTGGATGAACACATCATTAACTATTCCCATAAATTACCCAACAACACCAAGCTACTTTTTTCCTGCATTAAAACATAACTTGTACTAGTAGGTTAAATATTATTTTTCTACTGTGACCTGGGAAGCCTATAGTGTTTTTACTGTTTAACAAGCAGGTGCTCACTGTGGGAAAATGCTCCTTTGATGATATATGGTAATAGCATTAATGCACAAATAAACAACCTGCTTGTCTTTGCCAACGTGGTGCCATCAAGAGAGCTGAACCTGCCCAAGTGGAATACAGAGGTAGTTGGTGAATCACTCCATTTGCCATTCTGATGTTTAAGTATATTTTTCATTCTAGTAATTTGGTCCTTTGCCCTGAAAGCACTGTGCTTTCATCAGTTACAAAGGTAGTCATACAACCCAGGAAGATGATTATTATTTTAATAAGTTCATATCTCACAGATATTTCTTTTCAATATACAAAACCTATAAATCACTGTAGAGCAATATGTTGAACACATGTCAGGCTGTGCATCTCTGTCACCTGCAACACACAACCAGCCATATCAAAGGCTCCTGGAAGATCTAACTTAAGATACTATTTCAACTGGCGATTTGCAAAGTGATCATCTGTGATACTGTCTTACATAAACAGGAGAAGTTGGAAATGGCCATTTGCTGAATGGTAAACTGGTGCCCATTATCCTTAGCAAGGGCCTAACTACAGCAGTTTCGAGGTTGTCTGTCACTCCCTTTTCCATAATCGAAGCTCTGATTACACCAGGAAGGAGATGAAAAGCATTAAGATGCAGGACCTTCAGTCCCTGCAGACCGTTTAAGACTAGGTGCTTGAGCAGTTTATACATAGCTCCCAATCAATCTATTAGGAAAGCCAGAAAAAGAACCAATAAGGGTCAAAGAAACACGCACAGGAACTTGAAAAGTTGGGAAGCTCTCCTTATAACCAGGTGTCCTTACAATCCAATTCTATGCAGTTAGGTATGCCTGTGACCAGTTATTTCAATGGGTATAGGGTGCATTTAACCTTCTAGAGGACTGGGTCATTAAAGGAGTCAGACTCTAGTTCTGTGGGTGCCAATACCTGATACTCATTTCAACAGGCCTTCTCCAGCAAGTTAGCATGCTACCTGATCTCCTGCAGAGTTAGACATCCCTAAGGGCGCAATCCTATCTAGATAGGTGGCTGCTTCCGAACTTGGAGGTGACCGCCTATCCAAAACAGGGCCGGAGAAGCACGGGGGGATCGTTCCCTCCATGCCTCTCCTGCCCTGCTTTTTCAGCTAGACAGCTGTTTTTGGCTGTCTAGCTGTGTGTGGGGGGGCGAGTGGGAGAGCAGGCTGCTGTATGACACATAGGGTGTGTCGTACAGGCAGATCCGCTATCCCCGCCCCAGAATGCTCCCAGCCCTGTCCCTTTTCAGCCGCTCAGCGCGCCTCTTGCGAGTGCAGAGGACGGGGTGTCTCCGCGCTGCCTCCAAGGCAGTGCGGACGTGGGGGGAAATCAGTTTTCTGGGAACCGACCTCGGAGGATGGGCTCTGAGGTTGGGTCCCAGAAAACAGCATATCCTATGGCTGTCTAGCTGCTGTCTAACGGCCATAGGATTGCTCCCGAAGCCCATGTTACTCAACTCCGCATATGATTGGAGCTGGGCTGGATCTACATGGCAACAAATGTGAAGTGCTTTCATGTTTGTTTATTTTTATATATGTACAATATTTGTATACCGCTTCATATCTAAAACAGATTTCGGAGTGGTGAACACAAAATATAAGACAGTAAAAGAATAAAAAGATTAAAACACCACCATGTTTAATGTAGATATTCATGAAATCGGCTTTGGTCTGTCAGGACCACATGAAGCAAAAAATGCAGAATAAGCATAACCTTGAAACCCATTTTTCACAGGTCAAACTGCACTTTAATCTGCCTGACTTTGCGGTTGAATGGGTGGAATCCCACAAGTAGAAGTGAACATCATCAACCCCATAGATGCTGCTTGCTCCCGCCCCTCTCCATGCTTCACTGCTCAGGGAAGTTTGACGGAAGAGATTAGTAATGTCAGATAGTTCACCTTGCACCTCTCCCCATCACATCCACTAACTGTGAACCAGCAATATTGAAGCCCGGGGACAGACCAACGGGTGGGCAGACAGGAGGTGCCTAGATCCTGCATGGAGGGAAAGGGCTGGAATTGCTTCCCTCTACTAGCTCTCTGGAGTCAGTAGTCGGGGCTACTGCTGTTCTCTCCACTTCCCTGACTGGAACTAAGCCTCCTCTTTCTCCCCACCAACATGCAGGAAAATCACACACACAGGGACTATTCGGAAGGGGAGACATGAATGAATCAGAGGCTGCTATTTGCGAATGGAAAAGGCAAACTGCTGCATAACTGTGAAGGGGTGACCCAGCGCGACTCCTTGTTCCCAGCCCTGTCCATGCTCCTTTGCTGTACTGGCCGCCCTTTCTCCTTCCCCTTAGTGTATTCCTTAGTTGTAGGTGCATCACGTGACTGCAAAGTTGCAGGTGTATCGCCGCTGCGAAATAGCGGCTGCCTGCCTTTTCTCCTTCTGCTCTTTTTATTCTTTATTGTCTACTACATATAAACTGGCTGCTCCACTATTGTGAATGAAACAGGGCTACAGATACTAAGAACGGGAAAAGGAGGCTACTTATTGTGAAAGCAGCCCTACTGCAAATGGGGAAAAAGAGGGAGTGGGGAGCGGGGAAGGAGCCGCCGCACACCCTGACCATGTCACTGGCAGGTCACAGCCATGTCACAGAGGCACGCCCAGGATTTAATGTGCAGGGGATGGAGCACACTACTGTGGAACCGACAGAGAAAAAGGCCTTTCCAAAAATGCAGCTTGTCAAGAGGTAAACTGCTGGTTGGTTGCAGATTGGCAACAACCTCATGTGTCGCAAAAGACATCAAACTGTTCCCCCTCCATGCTAAATTACTTGTGTAGATTGGCTCCTGGTCTCTGCTGTCTTTCTCAGCTCAGTCAAAGCCAGATAGGGACCAACTGCAGGGGTGCCACTGAGGGTTCACTGGCTTTGGACATGGTGAGGTTTTCTTGGATATATTCAAAATCAAAATTAAGAGCATTTGTTGTGGTTACTTTTTTATACCTCCAAATAACCAGAAATGCAAGTACTCTGGAGACATAATCACATATGGTTTGATACACAGTTACTCTCCCTAAATCTCCTTCCACCCATTGTATCAGGGGTGCACAACCTGTCCCCCCCCTAAGGCCTTTACTGTGCCCCTCCAATGATGCCCTGATCCACCCTCCCTAAATTTCCCACCACCTGTACTCTCCACTCCCTACTACCAGCAAGGAAAAGAGATCTGTTGCTTGGGGAAGGGGTGGAGAGAAGGCTGTCCAGAGATCCTCATACAGACTGCTGGGATTTGTATGTGCATGTGCACATGGGTGTATGTGTGTGGCCCCTGACTCCCAAGCCAGCAACACATGTGGCCCTCAGAGCCAAAAAGGTTGTGCACCCCTGCATTATACAGGACAGCCACTGCAGTAATCAATGTGTTGATGTGATGGGGAGCCCAATATAATTGTCCTTCCACTCTGATTGCATCATGTTGCAGCCATGTCAATTCAACCCAGGTATTCAGGAAGCCTGACTGGAATTATTGTTGGGCAGACAGGGCCCTACTGTTGGGTAGGTTGGATCCCATTTGAGAAATAATTTCAGATTTTGGTTCCTATTTGAGAAATAATGTCAGATTTTGGGTTACAATTAAAGGGAACCAAATGGTCAATTATTCAATTGTTGTTAATCTTTGTTGTTGTTGTTGTTACCACCATGAAATGGGGGTTACCATTTGCATTTTCTGCCTACAGCACCAAAATGTCTTGGCCACCTTTGTTCTTAAGGGTGCAATCCTATACATGTTTAGACAGGAAAGAGTCACTCAACTGTCAGCATTCCCCAGCCAGCCATGCTGTCTGGAGAATGCTGAGAGTTGTAGGACTTTTTTTCTGTCTAAACATGCATGGGATTGAACTTTAAAGCTAGTTAATTTCAAACATGATGTCAATGCTTGACCATTTATGATGACTCTCTGGCAAAATGCATGAACTGTCTCCAGTGTGAAGTACTGGACTTGATTTGATACTAGATGATAATTAAATTATATCAGTGGTGATTAAGCTGTAATGGGTGCTTCACACATACAGTTTTTTGCACTTGATGCTACAGGCAACAAGCGAAGAGTGTCCAGTGGGATCCAGTCTTCAACACTGGTCGGCTTATAGTGAATTGGTACCAATTTTTGCCTGGTACAGCTGTCCAGGGATTAGTTGCAGACAGTGTTAGTGGAATAGAGTGGAGTGTAAGTACTGTGTTATTTTAGGATAGTCCCATTGAATTAATATTATATCCTAAAGTGCATTTAGGGAGAAAAGAATGATTTCACAACATGCTGGAACAAACCACTCTAGCTGTTTCTGGGGAGTAGCAGGGCATTAGCTGGCCTGAAAACTAAATGATGAAACTGTTTTTAGGGCTACAATTTTCATGCAATGCCAGATCTCCAGTCTAACGGTTCCTGTCATTGGAATAGTTGCAGTTTTGTATCTAGCATGGGGATATTCACTCCTAGAGACATCATCCTTTGCTTTTACGAGTTTCTGCGCATAAGGGTGATGTATTTCGTAACTCTTCATTTTCTGAAGGCCAGACCACACATGACATAGGAGATCCATGATCAGATGACTATGATACATGTGAACCTGAGATAATCTGTCAACCTAATAGCTCTCAGCATGCATTAGTTTCTGACTGCATTACCTGATCATAGAATCATTACCAAGCTGGATTGAAAGTGGAATAATCCTATTTGTTTCACTGGTGCTTCTTATTTATTTATTTATTTATTTATTTCTTGGCTGGCTTTCAGGGCAGAAGCCCTCCCAAAGTGGCTTACAGCAATAAGCTTTTTCTTTAGGGCATAGTCTTGCTCCTGTCAAAGGCAATGGCAACATCTCTGTTAATTTCATAGTTTTCGGATTGTGTATGGGTTTGCCTCCCCAAAGACCTCTTTGCAAAATTCTCCTGAGAAAAAAGGGAGCCCTTATAAGATGGCTGCTTCCTGCTGGAGCATGTTATGGGCATTTTGGAGCTTTATATTTGGCAAGTTCAGCTGCAATCCCTTTTTCTATCATGGGTAAATTGCCAAGGGGGATGATTAAGAGAAAGAGAGAGCAACCGCAAAAGAGGGAGTGGTGTTAAGGTTCAGGTGAACTAGTGCATTCTTCTTGCTCTGTAGTGTCACCAGTAACACCAGTTCTTTGGGCTGTGCTTATTTCAGCATTTATTCTCAGTTCAGTGAGTGGGGCCACTGCACAGGGAGGTAAGTGTTGAGTTGTTTTTTTTAACGCACCTTAGTCTAGCAAGAGCCGAGTTTTACTTGTAAAATGTCCACTGGGTTTGAAGGAAGAAGAGAGGGAAGAGGTAGGCAAAGCTTTGTAGGAGAAGCTGAACCACTGTAAAATATGGGAAACCTTTTCCGTACAACACAACCTCATTCAGGAAATGGTGTTGTTAAAGTCAATGGTTTTTGTTGCTTTTCTGCAGCTTCTTTGTCAGTTTGCAAGAATATTTAGCTAACTTTGTGACTGTACCTGAAGTAATAATATTGACTGAGGACCCAGAATGTATTTTTTCTGACAGTGGGGAGTTTCTAAGCAAATCATACCTTCTATTGTGGTACAAGTATGATAAACTTACTTATCCAGCAGACTGTACATATCCAACTGACTCCACTTTTTGTTCATGTTTGTGTTTTTATGATAGTTGCTGCTTCCAAATGAGGCTTTTATCATGCTATAATTCATGGAATTTCACAGGGGTTCCAGGCAATGATATCTTGCACTTGTAACCCTCTCAAGTTTTCCCACATTTCTTCCATTTTACCACAAAAAAATCCATTAAGGAGGGAAAGACAGAATAGGTGGATAATGGCTTTTGATTGGTAGTGCTAGGAGCCGTCCATCTGGAAGCACCCATAGACTATGAGATTTCTAGAAGAGACTCCATCTCAGGTAAAATTTTCCACATGGGTGTGTATCTCTGATGCAGCTGTTCCAGTGCTATTAATCAAATGACTCATGCTTGTTCCTTGGAGCTAGGAGGACACTAAAACTAACCCTCACTCTCAACATGGTTAGGATTGCTCCCTTTCAATGCTTTTCTAAACATAGGACATTACAAATAAATAGACCCCATGATGGGCTAGTGTTGCTGTTCACCCAAATGGATTGGTTCTTTATACAAGGGATGTGGCCTTCCAGATGTTGTTGGACTGCAACTCCCACCAGCCTTAGCCAGCATAACCAATGGTGAGGGATGATGGAAGCGGCAGTCTAATAACATATGGAAGGCCCCATCCCTGCTTTATGCAATGAAAGAGGGAGGGAAGGATTTAGGGATTACCTCAGCAGGTCATCTGCCACATGCCTTGAGCCCCCCCCCCCCCCCGTCCCGCTCCTTTGTTTTTCCTAAGGAGCTTCCAGCATGGGGAAGGGAAGCCAGTAAGAGTCTGAGGCTGGTAGGAGCCAAAACTGTTTCTTTCTCTGGGCATCTCTACACCAGCCTAAAATCCTGCATTTAAAATGGGGCTTTCTGCTTCCGTTTTAAATGCAGGATCACAACTGACTCCCTTTTGCTTCCTTTCCCCCACCCCTTTTCCCTTCCTTCTCCCTGTATCTGAGTCTGCCATTATCGGTCATTGATCTCGCTCCTCTTCTTGCCACTTTAACTCTTTTCATGGAGGAAACTGAAGCGGAACCCAATGAGCGTAATTTGATAGCTCATTATTTACGATCGATTTAAAAACTGAACAAAGGGTATTTAGTGCAGGAGATGCCCTGGAGGGTCACGGCAGGGTCACAGCGTCATGTAAAGAGCCCACAAACTTCCGTGAAGGAGCAATCCCAGTCGCAGGATACAAGCTCTGTGTGAAGGAGCCCTCTGTGTGTAGGTGGAATTTGAATCACAGGAGGGGGAAAATAATTATTTTCCTCTTCAGCTTTTATTCTCTTCTTCAAAGATATACTCTTTTAAATATTCCCCATATAGCAGGGGTGGGCAACTTGTGGCCCTCGAGATGTTGTTGGAGTGCAATTCCCATCAGCCCTAGCCAGCATAGGGATGATGGGAGTTGAGTCCACCAACGTCTTGAGGGCTGCACGTTCCTCATCCCTGCCATATAGGACTCAATATTTACCTCTCAGAATAAATGCACAGCCAGGCTCTTAATTTTAGCTTTTCTACATGAGGCTGTTAATCGCTGTATCTACTTCTGGTTTTGTCACAGAACTGAGATCTGAGCTCTACACAAAATAACTTTCCATTTCCTTCTTTTCTGCTACATAACCTGTAGGTAGCACCATGATATAGCAGAATAGCACAAATACAAAAGTAGGAAAATACCTTTTCTTTCGCCATCAGAAATAATAACCCATTTCTCCCACTCTAAAAAAAGGTAAGGAAAATGCTCTTTAAAAAGAGAAGCGAAAAGGGAGGATCATGTCATTGTCTAAAGAATCCGTAAACAACCATGAGTAAGGAATCATTAGTGTACAGTAAATGCCTCATGAAGAAAAGCTCTTTGTGTATATATAGCTAGATATGGGCATCCCACCTACTCCTTCCTGATGATTTGGCTTCTTTTTACATCTCAAATGGATTTGCCAACAAAAGGATCAGTGTGAAATCTTAATGAAGAGTCTCCTAGATCTTCCACTTGGAAACAGTCCACTTAAGACAGCCTTCCCCAACCTGGTGCCCTCCAAATGTGTTGGACTGCAATTCCCATCATTCCCAGCTATAGCCACACTGGTGGGGAATAATGGGAGTTGCAGTCCAATACATTTGGAGGGCACCATGCTGGCTGGAATGATGGGCATTGCAGTCCAACATATTTGGAGGGCACCATGCTGGCTGGGAATGATGGGAATTGCAGTCCAACACATTTGGAGGACAGCAGGTTGGGGAAGGCTGAGTTAAGTGATGGCATCAGATCGAGCCACCTCATGACATTGAGTTACATGTCCCACCACCATGCCTTCTCAGCACCCAAAAAGTAGCCAGGCAAGCTGAGGCTGTGAGCCCATGTGCTGCTCTGTTAAGTCTCCACCAGTAAATTCAGGGTTTTCTGAAGGCAAAATGATTCTGATCACCTAATTTTCAAGAAGATCCAGAAATGATCCAGGTCAGTTATGGGTGGTTAGGGCTGATAGAAAATGAACTTGTAGGACACCAAGTCAGTGGTGCCCGGGAATGCCCTGAAGGACCATAGTGCAGCAACTTTGCTAAACTAAGCAATTCGGGACCTGGATGGGCACCCACCTCTGAAATAGGAGTGTGGTTTTGACTTCAGATGAATCCCAAACTGAATCAGGCTGATCCAGACAGATTCAGGAGATGTCTGAATCAAAGTGGGGCTCCTCCAAAGTGGACTGAACTGGAATCTGAGGACTCCTGAAGATTCAGGATTTGGAGGGATTTCTCCAAAATTTGATACATTTCTCCCCAAGTTCTCCAAACAAGGAAAACACCAGGGTGGGAGGAGGGGGTGTAGTTATGTAATGAGCAACTGTAACGTCTAATCAAACTAAATCGTTTTAGTTCTCCAGTCTCAGTGCTTTGGGGGTGGGATGTTGAAGTAATGTATCACAGCTCTTTGCTCGATCTGTCTCTCCCAGGAGCAGGAACCTTACAAGAGGTTTGGTGGAGTCTGTGGGACCTGGGAGGGTGCAGCATCGGATGCTTGCTTGGAGAATGCTGGACATTCAAGTCCTTCCGTCTCTACTGCTGTGTGCTCCATCATCCACTGTGTCCTACTGCACTTTCTGTAACTTTGGTGCCAATTGAGGAGAACACAAAATAGTCTTAAACTGCTTTTCATTCAACATAACTCCCTAGCCCCTGCACCTATCCTTCTGAAATTTTGCAGGTTTCTTGCTTAAGAACACCCCTATGACTTATACTATTTTCATGCAAATTGCCAAAAACCCATCACCCCCCCAATTTGAACACTAACCTTCCACAAAAAAATGCTGCACCTATCCTTCTGAAATGTTACGGGTTTCTTAACTAGGGCCATCTCTATGCTATATGTAATTTTTGTAACAATTGCCCACACACACACAAAAACCCATAGGGGGATAAGTGCATTTTTAGGGGTGTACAAAACCCCACTTACCTTGCTCCACTGGGGTCTGCAGGGGAGGGAGGCAATCCAGTCCTCTCCCCAGAATCCTAGACGTGGGGGGAGGTGATCTGTTCCTCCCCCCGCCGGAATCCTCCCCGGTCGGCTCTGCAGTGTGTCCGCAGAGCCACCAGCCAGGCCGATCCGCAGCCGGGCTGCTGCGGACGCAAATGGTGTTCTGCATAGGGGACGCCATTTGCGTCGCTGCTTTAGCCATGATAGGTTACGTAAATATTTGCGTAGCCTATCACGGCTAAAGCAGCGACACAAATGGCATCCCCTACGCAGGATGCCATTCGCAGCCACACACTGGAGCAGCGGCCAACAGCAGCCAGATCCGGACCACTGGAGGCAGGTAGGATCCGGTCCGTGGGGACTTCACGGGGTGGCGGGGGGGATTGCTCCGGCCTCACTGGAGTCCGTGGAAGAATTCTCCACCATCCCTATGCATTTTTGTGTGCGGAAACCCCCAAAGTGTAATGGCTGTTCTGGCAGAATGTGCCCTGCATCTATTCATCTGACACTTGGTAGGCATGATCCCCTCAGAAGGAGCAACTATTGCTGCAAATTTAATTCAATTCTTCCATGAAATAAAAAACTAAAACATTATTATCAGTTCTCTTTTTCTTTTTTAAAAGCAAAACTTAAGGGCACATAGCACAAAACTATTTGTCTGCAATTTGGCAGCCTTAATTCCCTTATAAGAGGCTATTATGCCTGTAAATTTCACTCAGTTCTGACTAATGTAACCCCCCCATGTTATAACCACTTATTGATTTCCAATGATACCCAATGGGAAGCATGAAGATTTGGATTCCCCATTCAAGATTCAGATTTGGATCCAAGTCGAAGTGGATGGCCTCTGAATCAGCCCAAGCCAATTCAGGCCATTTTCTGAAGTGCCAAACTGAGGTCTGAGTCTAGTCTCCTTTTTGGTGCACACCTATACTCTGAATGCCATGTATGCAGCCTTGTGTTCTGTTCTGTCCCGGAACAAAGGTGGGATATAAGTCAGCCTTCTGCAACCTGGTGCTCTCCAGGTGTTTTGGACTTCAACTCCCACCAGGTTGTAGAAGGCTAATATAAGTGTACCAAATGAATGAATATGCATTAAGGCATGGTACTCCAATTATCCTGGTGGTGTAGGAGCCATAATAACAGCACTCCGTCCTGTGCTGGTGGTATAATATGAGAAGTCCTACACAGGAGAAGGCCATGCTGTGGCTCCTCCCCATCCTTAAGCAGAGTTGATGATGCTAGCATGGTGGGGCGGGGAGCTGCCACGTATGCTTCTCCCTTGTGGTCCAGGATGTTTCAAATTACCATGACACCACATGAAGGAATGATGCTGGTATGGATCACACGCTCCTGGAGTAATGTGAGTCCTGGCCAAGGATGTTTTACTGCACAACATGTGGCCATTGCAGCCCACCAACAGCTCAATAAACTTCCTGTATTTCTTGCTGCCCTCTTGGGATTGCAAAAACAGGCAAGTTGTCAAAGAACCTGGCAAGCCACAATACATAGTCTCTGGGATGGGTTTAGTGAGTCAGAAACTGTGGGGGCCTGCTTCCCCATGCAGTGCTACTCTTTCTTTAAAACAAGCTCCTGATACGCATGCCCCTGTGGATGCCCCGGCTTGGAGTAAAAAGCTGGGTTCTTCGCAAGCACAGGAGGGCCAGTCCAGGCCAGTCCATGGCTCTTCCTTTCGACAGTGAGGAAGAGAGTTCTTCTGAACGCCCTGCCTCAGTGCCTGCTGAACGGGCTTTATTGAGCATGTGCAGCTGACGCACATGCTCAGTATGAGCCCAGGAAGCCATGGAATGTCCAGGGCATCAAAATAGCCCAGGCAAGTGCAGCAGTAGATGCACCTCACCGAGCTTGCAAACAACAGGAGAGGGAGGGAGGCTGAGAGGTTGCCACGGAGTCACTGGAGGGAGTCGATACCCCTCCCATCCATATCCTAGAGCCACATCTGGGAGTTATAAGTCATTGATCCCTTCTTTTTGCAACCGTCCAAGGACAGCAGGACCTTGCAGTATTAAGAAACTTCATTTTCTGTCAGTTTATGGCCATGAGCTTGTGCTTATAGCATTTTCAAGATGTAAATGCCGACCCCCATGTTTTGTGCATCAGACAGAGAGACCTTTCAGTCTGTGTGGATAGAAGAAGACTGGATGGGCCAGGAAACAACTCTTTCCTTCTCTTCCTGCCCACTGAACAGCTGATCAGTGTCAGGTTCAGGGACAGGAAGGAGAACCTGGCACTCTGTTTTTCAAGATTTCTTTTATTAAAAATAAACTTTTGAAAGGGGCAGAGAGTGGAGAGCTTCATGGCTGCTGTTAGGTCACTGCAGGTGCTATGGCACCTACGGGTGCCGCATTGGGGACCCCTGGTTTACACCACTGTACTTCAAGATCTGTCAGAATTGAAGGTGAAAAATAGAAACCCGAGTCCACCAAATCAAACACCTACATTAAAAAAAAACACCAGGATTGAGCATTAGATCCAGTAATATGGAAGATAAGATTGAAGGGTAAAGGGTGCAAACAACCCTTTGAGAGTTAAACTTTATAATGCCATGCACCCTTTCCTTCTGTCTCAAATAGCTAAAATCTATTATTTCTTTCTAGTACTCCTCAAGGACTTTAGAACTGCTCTGTATATAAAGAAATCCTATTCTATACTAGCATGACAACTTTCAGGGGAGCTGGGTATGTAGACTTTCTCATGCTATGAACAAGTGGTATACACAGAAGTGATCTCTATGTACAAACTGTTGTGGCAATAGATGTACGCAGTGTTTATCTGCATACCTCAAACTCATCACGCATCGCAAAGAAATGTAGGGTGGCTGGGGAACTTCTGGACTTTAAATTAGAACACATGAAACCCCCCTAAAATGAATTCTAAAAGTTGAGGTCCAGACTAAGAGCTCTCCATGTCTTGTTATCCATGTTTTGTTCACACAGTCCTTCAGATAAATTATATGTTTGTTGGCTATTTTATCAATAATTTTAACAGTGCATGGGGGTGGGTGGGTTTGGTATCGAGTTTACCAGCCATGAAGATTATGGATTTATCAGTAGGGCCTAGGAATTAATTTAATCAGGATTTCTTAAGGAAATTCCAAATAGAAAGTTCAGTAAGCAGAATGTCTCATGCTAGACATTTTAATAATATGTGGGCGGGATCGCAAGCTAACTGTACTTCAAGGATGCCGCTACGCCGTGGGCGACTGGTTAGATGCTGACTTAACATTTCCCTGGCGTGGGGAAGAAAGAATGTGGCCTGAGCTTGTAGAGCAGTTTCCTTCACCATGTTTCAGTTTTTCCCTGACTCCACCCCACCTGAGAGTTCCCAGTGACTAATGGCTTAGTGGCTGTGATTTTCGGATATTGCTTCATTGAGAATCAATATTAAAATTCTGCTCCAAAGTCTACCGCTAAGTGTCACCATTCCCATGGCACAGGTCCTAGCCCTCCTCACACCACTGCTTCTTTCCCAGGGGAAGGTTAAGGAGGGGAAAATTGGCTGAATGTACAACTGAAACAAACGGGGCTTTTTTGACTGTCGCTTTATCCGTCTCACGTTGGCATGGTTTGTTTCCATCTGTTGTTGCTCACTTTCTGTCGCCTTCTGACATGCCTCATTCTTTGCCCATTCGGAAAACTGTTTAGATTTCTTCCTTGAAGTGCTGATTCCAAAGAGCGAGCTGTGACAGCCCTCCTTGCATGGGGACTGTGACACACAGCACTGTTCTTGGGAGGAATCATTTAAGAAACACTTCCATGGGAAAACTATGCACCATGTGAAAATGTACCACATCAGAAGGGAAGTTTATAGCCCAGCCCTCTTTCTGTCATGGTAAGATTTCATGTGGGCCATGATTTCCAGACAGGAAGGCTTTCAAATAACTTTGTCCCACACACTGATATGGTACAGTCCTTGCAGCAGTGCTGTACCATTTCAATTAAGCAATTACTTGCTATCTTACTTGGATTCCTGCATTGAGCAGGGGGTTGGACTCGATGGCCTTGTAGGCCCCTTCCAACCCTACTATTCTATTATTCTGTTTTTGAGATCCAGTTCTCCACCCCAAATAGGTGACGTTGATTGGCTGCCATGTTTATTCCTCAATTTTCCATAGAGTGTGGCATGAGTCATTTGCCCAAACCATTTGGGTGAATGTCACTAAATACTGTTACCCACTTTGGCAACAATCCAGCAAAACAATTATCCCCCACTTTGCTGAGTGGTGAGAGGATCAAGAGGCATAGCGCTTACCCAGGTTTGGTTTCCTGTGGAAAGGAGGTCACTGGAGGCTTATTTGTGTTCAATAACATTTACATTTCCTTACAAAAGTACAGGTTGAGCCTAGGTATGGAGGCATAACTTAAAACACTCCAACAGATGCCCACTGCTCTCCTATCAGATCTCTTAGAGCAGGGATGGGAACCTCCAGTCTGTGGCCCTAATCTGACTTGTGGAGGTTTTGCATCCAGTCCGCTGAGCCTCCTTGGGTTCCTCCAGGGGAAAGAGCTTGGCCAGCACTGACATAGGCATGGAGAAAGGCTAAGGTGGGGGGCCAGGGCGATGATGTCAGTAGGCGTGGCCACATCCATCGACATCATCAGGCCTGAGCAGCAATCGGGCCTGGTGGGGAGCAATCGGGTACCCTGCAAAATGGTTCTGAGACAACCAGCTTCCTGAGAAAGTTATAGAGTCCCCAACGCAGCTCTCTATGTCTCTGAATCTTTCTCAGTCTCTCCCTCAACTGCAATCTGTCCTCCCCCACTTCACAGTCACGTAGGGGGGATCTGCTTGACAACAAGAAGTGTTGGAATTCTCCAATCCTGAATGAGAAGTGTGTTGGAGTATTATCTGTATTTTCATAGAATCAGCTTTGGTTCATCAGGGACACATGAAGCAAGATACGCTGAGTATACCATACCTTTAACATCTGGTTTTCAGGGGTCACACGGCGCTTGAAAGGAACATACTTCTGGGTGGGGTGGCGGGAGTAGAACTGAACATCATCAAACTGGCAGGGGCT
Source organism: Heloderma suspectum (assembly GCF_057233095.1). Lineage (NCBI taxonomy): Eukaryota > Metazoa > Chordata > Lepidosauria > Squamata > Helodermatidae > Heloderma > Heloderma suspectum. The sequence continues at coordinate 116,465,375 of NC_139461.1, read as the reverse complement.
GCTCAACCAATGAGAGAGGCTTGTTTCCTCATTCATGTCCAGGCTCCCCCCTACTACTACATTATTATGAATGGAGAACAAATAATAGGCTCCCTTTGAGAGCATCCCCCCACCACAATTTCTCCACGTTCCAGCAACCTGCGGAGTTATTCCTCTCTCCCCTGTTCCACAATGTGCACACTTTTGCCTTGAGAAGTCAAAATCCTCAGTTCTCAAATGCAGCATCTGAAGGCTCCCCCTGAGAGCATCCCACCCCCACAATTTTGCCCCATTCCAGCAAACTGTCGTGCAGTTATTGCTTCCACCCCCACACTGTGCTGCCTTTCTTCTTCTCTGGGCAATTTCTCCCTGCTTGCAATGACAGGCTCCTGAGACTTCAACATATTGGAGAAGTGACTTTTCTGGGCCCAATTCAAAGTGCTGGTATTAACATTCAAAGCCCTTAACAGCTTGGGGCCAGGTTATCTGAAGGATCGTCTCCTCCCGTATATGCCTGCCCACACCTTAAGATCATCCTCAGCAGTCCTTCTCCATGAGCCCCTGCCAAAGGAAGTGAGGCATGTGGCTACTAGGAAGAGGGCCTTATCTGCTGTGGCACCCTGGCTGTGGAATGAGCTGTTTGGTGAGGTTTGCCTGGCACCTACATTGTATTCTCCGGTGCCAGGAGAAGACCTTTTTATTTTCCCAGGCATTTTAGTATTTTAACTTTCTAGTCTTTTAGCGCTGCTGTTTTAAATCTGTATTTTAAATCTCTACATTGCTGCTAGGTTTTATCCTGGTTGTATTGTTATATTGTGGTTTTAATGCTTTTATCTTTTTGTATTGTTTTACTGTGTACTTTTTGGTTTTAATTTTTATGAACCACCCAGAGAGCTTCAGCTATTGGGCGGTATAGTAAATAAATTTCTTTGGCTGAAGGCTTCGACGCTTAAAGAACTATGAAAATAGAGTGAGGCTGCAATCCTATACACACTTATCTGGGATTAGGCCCCATTGAACTCAGTGGGTCTTACTTCTGAGTAGACATGCATAGGATTATGCTGCTAGGCCACAATCCAGTGTAGACTAGTGTATTTAAGTCTGTTGACATGAATAGGTTAAGTTCACTTAACTCTGTAATGAGAAAATGGCATTTATATATAAGATTGATTGGCTGACTAATAAATGTATCTTTTCTGTTTCAGAACCACAGCAATGGATGCCATACAAGTTGCAAACACTGCTTTTGCAGTTGATATATTCAAAAAAATAGCTGAAAAGGACAAAACTGCTAATATTATTTGTGCTCCACTTTGCACTTCAACCTCTCTGGCTCTTGCATATAAAGCTGCCAGTGGTGACATGGCAAACCAAATGAAACAGGTAAGTGACGGCATCCAACATTCAAATGTCGTCTTGTACATTTGGTACGTAGGGCTTGGTGGAAGAAAGCTGGCCTCTCTCAACAGCAAAGGTTCTCAAACATATGATAGGAAACAACTGAATGGAACATAAGAGTATACAATGACAGATGATATAGGGCTACAGCAAATATTTGCCTGTGAAAGTGTTTGGGAGAAAATGAGTTTGGAGAACTCAAAATCTTTCCTAAAAGACATTACCCATTCCGTGTACCTGTTGTTGTTGCTGCTGCAGCTGCTGCAGCTGCTGCAGCTGCCCTTTGTAGCATTATTTCCCCTGTCTGCTGCTGTTTTGGTACCATTTCCTCCTACTGCCCCAGACTGCCTTCCTTTCCTGAGTAATCTCAACCAATCAGGGATCACATTTAGTCTTACTTAGAGTAGACCCATTAAAATAAATGACACTTAAGATAGGCATTACTAACTTTAAGTCCCATGATTTCAATTGGTCTACTCTAACTATGACTAAATCTGGAACCAACCCATAAAAATCCAGTGATACCTTAACGCCATATAGCCAGTAAGGATGCATTATCCTTGCCCTGAATGGATTGTTGTTGTTCAGTTCTTCAGTCGTGTCTGACTCTTCGTGACCCCATGGACCACAGCACGCCAGGCCTTCCTGTCCTGCGCTCTCTCCCGGAGTGTGCTCAAGTTCATATTCATTGCATCGGTGATGCTATCTAGCCATCTCATCCTCTGCCGTCCCCTTCTCCTTTTGCCTTCAATCTTTCCCAGCATCAGGGTCTTTTCCAGGGAGTTTTCTCTTCGCATTAGGTGGCCAAAATATTTGAGCTTCAGCTTCAGTATCTGTCCTTCCAATGAGCAGTCAGGGTTGATTTCCTTTAGGATTGACTGATTTGATCTCCTTGCAGTCCAGGGGACTCGTAAGTCTTCTCCAGCACCACAGTTCGAAAGCATTGATTCTTTGGCACTCAGCTTTCCTTATAGTCCAGCAATCACAGCCATACATTGCTACTGGGAAAACCATAGCTTTGATTATACAGACCTTTGTCGGCAAGGTGATGTCTCTGCTTCTTACTATGCTGTCTCGGTTTGCCATAGCTTTCCTCCCAAGGAGCAAGCGTCTTTTAATTTCATGGCTACAGTCACCATCTGCGGTGATCTTGGAGCCCAAGAAAGTAAAATCTGTCACTGCTTCCATTTCTTCCCCTTCTATATGCCAGGAAGTGATGGGGCCAGATGCCATGATCTTCGTTTTTTTAATGTTGAGTTTCAAACCAGCTTTTGCACTCTCCACTTTCACCCTCAACAAGAGGCTTGTTAGATCTTCTTCGCTTTCTGCCATTAGGGTGGTATCGTCTGCGTATCTGAGGTTGTTGATAATTCTCCCGGCAATCTTAATTCCAAGCTGTGATTCATCCAAACCAGCGTTTCTCATGATGTACTCTGCATATAAGTTAAATAAGCAGGGCGACAATATACAGCCTTGTCGTACTCCTTTCCCAGTTTTGAACCAATCGGTTGTTCCGTGTCCGGTTCTTACTGTTGCTTCTTGGCCCTCGTACAGGTTTCTCAGGAGACAGGTAAGGTGGTCTGGTACCACCTTTAAGAATCTCTTTAAGAATTTGCCACAGTTTGTTGTGATCCACACAATCAAAGGCTTTAGCGTAGTCAATGAAGCAGAAATAGACGTTTTTCTGGAATTCTCTTGCTTTCTCCATGATCCAGCGAATGTTGGCAATTTGATCTCTAGTTCCTCTGCCTCTTCGAAACCCCGCTTGTACTTCTGGTAGTTCTCGGTTCACATGCTGCTGAAGCCTAGCTTGTAGGATTTTGAGCATAACCTTGCTGGCATGTGAAATGAGTGCAATTGTACGGTAGTCTGAACACTCTTTGGCTTTGCCCTTCTTTGGAATTGGAATGTAAACTGACCTTTTCCAGTCTTGTGGCCATTGCTGAGTGTTCCAAATTTGTTGGCATATTGAGTGCAGCACTTTAACAACGTCATCTTTTAGGATTTTAAATAGCTCGGCTGGAATACTGTCATCTCCACTAGCTTTGTTGTTAGTAATGCTTCCTAAGACCCACTTGATTTCACTCTCTAGGATGTTCGGCTCAAGTTCAGTGACTGCACTATCATGGCTATCAGGGACATTAAGATCTTTCCTGTATAGTTCTTCTGTGTATTCTTTCCACCTCTTCTTAATCTCATCTGCTTCTGTGAGGTCCCTGCCTTCTTTGTCCTTGATCATGCCCGTCTTTGCACAAAACGTTCCCTTGATATCTACGATTTTCTTGAAGAGATTTCTAGTCTTTCCCATTCTGTTGTTTTCCTCGATGTCTTTGCATTGTTCATTTAAGAAGGCCTTCTTGTCTCTCCTTGCTATTCTCTGGAACTCTACATTCACTTGGGTATATCTTCCCCTTTCTCCCTTGCTTTTCGCTTCCCTTCTTTCCTCAGCTACTTTCCTCATCAGACAGCCACTTGGCTTTCTTGCATTTCTTTTTCTTTGGGATGGATTTCATTGCTGCCTCCTGAACAATGTTACGGACCTCCGTCCACAGTTCCTCAGGCACTCTGTCTATCAGGTCTAATCCCTGAAATCTATTCCTCACCTCCACTGTATATTCATCAGGGATATGATTTAGGTCATACCTGAACGGTTTAGTGGTTTTCCCTACGTTCTTCAATTTAAGCCAATATTTTGCAAGAAGCAGCTCATGATCTGAGCCACAGTCAGCTCCAGGTCTTGTTTTGACTGACTGTATGGAGCTTCTCCATCTTTGGCTGCAAAGTACAGAATCAGTCTGATTTCGATATTGACCATGTGGTGATGTCCATGTGTAGAGTCACTTCTTGTGCTGTTGGAAAAGAGTGTTTGCTATGATCAGCGTGTTCTCTTGGCAAAACTCTATTAGCCTTTGTCCTGCTTCATTTTGTACACCAAGGCCATGCTTGCCTGTTATCCCAGTTATTCCTTGACTTCCTACTTTAGCATTCCAATCCCCTATGATGAAGAGGACATCTTTTTTTGGTGTTAGTTCTAGAAGGTGTTGTAGGTCTTCATAGAACTGATCAACCTCAGCTTCTTTGGCATCAGTGGTTGGGGCATAGACTTGAATTACTGTGATGTTGAATGGTTTGCCTTGGATTCGTACTGAGATCATTCTGTCGTTTTTGAAATTGTACCCCAGCAGATTATACTGCTTTTCCCACCCTTTTGTTGACTATGAGTGCTACTCCATTTCTTCTAAGGGATTCTTGCCCACAGTAGTAGATATGATAGTCACCTGAATTAAATTTGCCCATGCTTGTCCATTGTGCAGCAAAAAAGATTTCATCCCTGTTCTCACGTTCCCTGTGGACAGGGAGCTAGGCACCGTGATCTCAAATTATCTTGCCTGGATATTCCAAGATATCTTGCCCGGATATATGGACCCCATCAGCTTGTAAGTAAGTTAGCAAATGATCTGCGGTTAAGGAAGAACACTGGAGTGGCCAAGTTTGCAGATGGCACTAAATTATTCGGGGTCATAAGAACAAGAAGGGATTGTGGAGAGCTCCAAAAGGATCTCCCCAAACTGGGCAAATGTGCATTGAAATGGCAAGTGTGGGTCAGTGTCAGGTGCAAAGAGATGCCTTGGGGCTATATATTAATGGGGTCTGAGTTGGTGGTGACTGGCCAGGAAAGGGATCTTGGGCTCACGTTGAATAGCTCAATGAAAATATTGACCCAGTGGGTGGCAGCTGTGAAAGAGGTGAATTCCATGGTAGGGATCATTAGGAAAGGGTTTAAAAATAAAATTGCCAATATTATAATACCTTTATAAAAATCTATGGTGTGACCACACTTGAAATACAATGTACACCTCTGGTCATTGTAGCTCAGAAAGGATATTGTAGGGCTAGAAAAAGTGCAGAAAAGGGCAACTGAACTGATCAGATGGCTGGAGGAACTTCCCAATAATGAACAGTTACAGTGTTTGGCACAGTTTAGTTTAGATAAAAAACAAGCAAGGGGGCACATGATAGACATGCATAAAATTATGCATGGTTTGGAGAAAGTAAATAGAAAGGTTTTTTCTTCCTCTCTTACAATACTAGAACATTGAAACTCAGTCATCCAATGAAACTCAGCAGTGGAAGATTCAGGCCAGACGAAAGGAAGCATTTCTCCACACACCTTGTAGTTAAGCTATCAAATTCGATTCCACAAGATGTGCTGATGGCCACTGACTTAGACAGCTTTAAGATGGGATAAGTTAAATTCATGGAGGACAAGGATATCAATGGCTATGTGATGCTACCTCCAGGGTCAGAGCCAGCAAGCCTCTAAATACCAGTAGCTGGGGAACAGCAGCGGGAGAGGGTTGTTGCTCTCATGCTCTTCTTGTGGGCTTCCCATAGACATCTGGCTGGCCACTGTAGGAACAGAATGCTGGACTCTATGTGTCAGTGGTGTGATCCGGCATGGCTCTTCTTATGTTCTTGGCAGATCTGTATTTCCAGAGAACTTTTCTGAAAACAGTGTTTAAACTGAACCTTGTTTGTTAACAGGGCCTTCATTTAGAAGATGTCAAAGATGTTCCTTTTGGATTCCAAACAATAACAATGGATGTTGCCAAGCTTAGTTCTTTTTACTCACTGAAAATGGTCAAACGGCTGTATGTAGAAAAATCTCTTAACCCTGCTATGGTAAGCTACTAAAGGCATAATTGCTATTTCTCTCTGGGCCAGTGACTGTTGTGGTCTAAATCCCATCATTATTCATTACATTATGGTCTCTGTTACTGTACTAATCTTTAAATTATAATATCTGTATATTATTTTTAAAAATCGTACTTAATTTTTTTAAAAAAACACCTTAAGTTCCAGCATAGTTTTCCTTTTTTACATTTTTATTGCAAAAGTTGCTTAATGTTTTGCTTATAGATTTTCAATCAAAAGTCTTAGCCCAATTTTAAAGTAGTTAATACATTTCTAGTAGACATGCCCTTCCTTTTCTATGATTTATTTAAGCACAATTACGGCAGATTCCTAAACCAACAATGTATTTGAACTTTGACTGAAGCACAATTTCCCACTTCCTTCAAATGTTGTCATCTGTTGGATTTTTAAATAAAGGTTTTGAGGGTTTGTTCCATGAGAAAGTTATCTTACTGATAACAAAAGTCTTATATGAATCTACAGCCCAACGCAGAATCCAGTTAAGACACTGTGCTTGATTTTAATCACAAGTTTTGTTGTGGAAATAAGTGAGATCGAATTGTCACAGACTGTGGGTTGTATCCAGCTGGTGTCCCTCCACTGATGGAAAGCTCTTTGAGCCAGTGAAGAATTCCATTAGCAGAACAGGAAGGGAGGTGATTTTTGATAATTTGCCCTCCCCTCTGTAGTCCCTTGCACAACTTCCCACTTGAGGGTCCCCAACTCTCCAGAGCAGGTTTTGGGATGGGAGGGATACGGGTGAGATGCTGAAATTGCCTCCCACCCATTCTGCTGATGGAAACCTCCACGGGATCAAAGAACCTTCTGTTAGTGGAGAGACACCAATTGAATACAACTCCATACTTTCTGCATGTCATTGCCATTTAATGCAAGCTTGTATTTTTTTCCTTTACATCCATGTCACATACCTGTCAACTGAGGATTACATTTCATGTGTCTGATGAAGTGGGTTCTAGTCCATAGAAGCGTATGCCATAATACATCTGTTAGTCTTTTAGGTGCTATAAGATTCATTGAGGGCTTTGTTTGCTTTGTTTGTTTGTATTGTAACGTAACTCTGGTACAAGCAAATGCTTAGGATTCTTCTTCTCCTTCTTAGATATAGTGCCATATCTATCTATCTATCTATCTATCTATCTATCTATCTATCTATCTATCTATCTCAACTAGAATCTTGGAATGCTCTATGTTATATTGTGCACTGGATAGAAAAATACACAAATTCATATCTGTGCCCTCTTCATCTTAGTTCCTTTTGAATGTATGAGTTTTTATAAAAGGTTGGTTTCTCTTCAGATCATATAAATATTTCAGGTTTTAGTATACAAGCTTTAGAAATTGGTTTTACAGTGTTTTATTAGGGAGAAAATCCTGGCCTCACTGAATTAGAGCATAACCTATATCTTTTAGATTAAGCATTGTATATCAAATTTAATTTAAATTTAATTTCAGATGACCATAAAAACAGTAAATGCAGATTTATAGATGGAAACTCCTTCTGAAATGCATTAGAGTTTACATATATTAAGGGTGCAATCCTATGCATGTTCAGACAGAAAAAAGTCCTACAACTCCAGCATGCTGCAGTGCTTTTTTCTGTCTAAACATGCATAGGATTGCACCCTAATCTAATTAGCGGATCCATGGAATTGCAAAGGATAGAATAATACATTATATAATAGGTTGTGCAGACCTGGTTGCCAACTCAAACTATCTGCTCAGCCAGTCTGAGAGCTTCTGGTCTTTCCCTGTCACAAGGTGTGGGATGCAAAAGCTGTTTTTCTCAACTTCCACCCTGTTTTTTATCCATTTAAAAATGATCACATGCATGCATTGTGGCATGTGTGCAGTGGGGCAGGAGAGATCCAGATGTTGTGGGTGCATGTGTTGAGAGACACCATGCTGGCCAGCCCATGTAAAACTCCAGTTGCCTCTACTATATGGTTCATCTGTCCTTTGGGCTTCACCACAGTGCCAGTGGCCCTGGTAAGGAGAAGCCTGGATGGCTCCCTTGCTTGCTTCTTTTTTCGGGTCAGCAGTGGTAACAGCAATAGCAAAGATGGCAGCTGGGGTGGTGTGTGATTGGGTGATGCAGCCACTGCAGGCCACTCCCTTCCTGAGCCCTTCACCTGCCCGCTCCAGAAAGTTTGGAAGCTCACAAGCATCGAGGTTGCAAGTCGTAGGATTGTGCCTTTAATGAACGAAGCTTGTTTGTCATGGGCGACTGAAAAAAGTCCAACTTACAGTGGGAAAAAAACGTTTATAGAAGGCTAGTTTCTTGAAATAGTGTCAATCCTGTGGCGGGGGATTGACCAAATACATCTCAATGTTAGGAGTTTTGGTTCAGCATAATACAGCCTTTCCCAGCTTGGAGCCCTCCGGATGTGTTGGGCTACAACTCCCATCAACGCATCCACCAATAGACATTGGTGGAGAAGGATGGGAATTGTGGTCTGTCAAGAATGGGTTAATTGAGTAAAGCTTTTTGAGGGCCATTGGGATAGTCACGTATACCACAGCACCTGGAGGATGAGGAGTTTTGGTCGTTTTCCAGCCTGGCAGCTCAAGGCCATGAGTTGCTCTGCCTAACTGGGAAAGCGATAACAGCCATGCCTGGTGGGAAGATGCACCCTCCTTGGAAGGGTGGGATGGGGTGACCTGAGACTGAATTTGGATTGGGTGCTCCAAATCTGCCTAGAGTTGCTAGGGCTAGACAATGAAAGGAGAGCAAAGGAAGGGGCGGGTGTCTCTTCTGGCCCTGATGCTACTAGCATGTGCTGCTGGTTGATGGCTATCCTGAGAGGCCCATACGTTGGTATGTATAGGATAGACTAGCTAGCTTTATTGTTTCACTCTTGGGAGTGTGCGCCTCGAGGTTCGGCATTTTGGTTTTGTTTGGAGTTTTGTACTTGTTTGTCCTTGCTTGTAATTTCCTGTACAACCTACCACCTCTCCCTTATTTCTTTCCCTTTGCCCTTTCCCTTTTCCATAAACTTTTACCCAACCTTCAGTTGGTGTGGTCCTTCTGAATAACTTCAGTGCTAAATACAGTGCCTATTGGCCTGGGTGAGAGCTACTGGGTTACTTTGGGGAGATTTGTGGCCGAGTTAGGCCTGTCCTACCTTGCAGGGTTGTTGGGCTGAAACCAACAATCCTTCACATGGTCCAGCACATCTGGAAGGCGCACAGGTAGGGACGGCTGGTTTAATACACCAGGGTTTAATCTGGCTGCTTGTATCTTTCAGGAATTTGTCAGCTCTATCAAAAGACCGTTCCCGTCGGAATTCGAACAAGTAGATTTTAAAGACAAAACGGAAGACACCAGGCTGCAAATCAACAAATCTGTTTCCGATCTTACTGATGGCAAGTGCACTCTTAATCAATGACCTGTTTCATCTCCTTAAACACAGAAGTGAATTCTGATTTCCTTGAATCAGTGCTAGCAGAGATAGGGTGGATTTTACCATAGGTATTTTAACAGGCTAGGCTAAATATTAAAATGACACTCCCCACTTTGCCTTGGGTTTTGATGGGCCTTTCTTTCCCACCCTGCTTGCCCCTATGATTTGTCAGGCCCCCACAATGCTTCCTTCACATTCCCACAGCCTTGCAATGCCATCCTGCAGTTACCTACTTGAATTCTTCTCCATGTCATTCAGGAACCTCTGGAAGACTGTTGCTCCTCACATAGGGTTAAATCCAATGTGGTATGAGCGGACCTTCACTCATGCAATAGTATGACCTCTTGCACTCCACCTTTCTGCAGATTCCTGTCCCCCCCCCCTAATTTTCTCCAGAGCCCCCACCAACTATCCAGAGCAGATAGTTGGCATACACATGGGGCTGCAGCAGGGTGGGGAAATCTGTTCCCTCAGTGGTTTCTGTTCTGCTGGTGAACAGCCTCAGATCCAACCCCTGATCACATCTCACATCTGACCCTCACCATATTTCTAATGAGCATCTTCTTCCTGCTCTGACTCCTCTGTCTATTTCTAGCTTTATCCTTCCTTACTTCCCCCTAGCATGAGGCTCATGTTTGCAAACCTTGGCAGGAGGGGTTCAAAGGGAAAGCTGGATCCATCAGCTGCTGCTTAGGGTGCCCAAGGGATAGGTTTGGTTGAGGGAAAGGTCAGTGCATAGCCCAGGTTCCTGTAAAGGGCTTCAGTTCTTCAGTCTGCAGTTGAAGATATGTAGAGGCCAAGGATGATGAATATTATGTTTCCAACTTTAAAAAAAAGCAAGCCGACAAGTGCAGTCCAGACTCAGTTAGAATCAGTGACCGGGGGGGATCTCCATGGCAATGGGAGGAGAAGCGAATGGAGGATTACCCAGATTTTTCAGGGAATCAGCTTTGGTCCACACAGGGCTCCATGGACAGGTGCACCATACCATTCTAAGTTGCTTCATAGTAACATACTTCTGGGTGGGGGGTTTGGAGTGAACTCATCATACTGGCAGGGGCTGATCAACCAATATGAGAGGCTTCCCCCACCTTCCAATGCAAGATGCTTCCCCCTCACCCCTGTCCATCCTTACAGCTAAGCAAACATTAGAGAAACACAGCTGCAGCCTTCTCCTTCCCCTGAAGCTCCCAATGCTGTGAAGGAGCAAAGTTGCGAATTAATTACTTCCAAGAAGCAAGGAAGCAAACATCAAAGACACGCAACTTCAACATAGCTTTAAGGCTCCTAAATGCGTTATTTTGATTCATGGGAATCTCAGTAACTTTGGAAGTGCACATTTCAGGAACAAGCCTCATTGACCACAGTGGGAGTTACTTCTGAGTAGACACTAATTGGTTTGTGCTGGGAAAGGCAGGGACAGGAAACACCCCTTGACTGGGGTCATGGTGAAAGGCACACCCCTGGGCAGGGCTAGCCTACCCGAGGTAAATGCGGGGGTTGGGGCACACAGCAACTATACTGTGGAGAACCCGACTTAGGGAAAAGAATCGGACTTTAAGCAGTCTCGGGAAATCCAGTTTTTCCACGAAAAGCTCCAGGGTGGCTGTGGGATATCAGCCCGCATGTGCCCCGAATGACCTCCAAAGGCAGCCAGCTCATAGTAAATCGCCTGTGGAGACACCCCCTGCCCCAGGTTCACATGAACACGGAGGGGAAATAAGTGACAGTTGCTTATTCCCCCCCCCCCGCATGCGTGCTGGAGAGATTTGCATAATTACCCTCAGCAGCATGGCTTGTCATGTCATCCAAACCCAGCCAGGGTGGCTTGTTGCCATGGTTAACATGTCACCCAGAACCCATGGGCTGTTGTGGGGTTCTGGGTGGCTTGTTACCCACGACAACAAACCACCCTGGCCAGGTTCACATGTCGCAATGAGCCATGCTGCTGAGGTAATTATGCTGATCCACCGAGCACACGCCTGGCGTGTGGGGGCGGGGGGATAAGCCACCATGACTAATTTCCCTTCTGTGATCATGTGAACCAGGCCAATGTGAAATCCAGCCAGGAGTTTCAATGAAGTTGGCTTAGCTATTAGTACTAGTAGTCACCAATTTGTTTAACTTCCAGCTAAACCAGAACACTCCATGCATTTCAGGAGGTGGACCCTAGTTCATGTTAGCTTATTATGCCATTAAAAATGTGTTTGTCTTTAAGATGCCACAAGACATATTGTTGTTTTTCTTGCAACAGACTAACATGGTTACTCCTCTGGATTTTTTTTAGAAGATTTATTTTAATGGTAAACGGGACATTATAAATGGGATACACTGTAAACAGGTGATCACGAACAGATGAAGAGCCATGCTGGATCAGGCCAAAGCCCTATCTAGTGCAGCATTTTGTTCTGACAGTGCCCAACCAGATGCTCCAATGGGACGCCCACAAGCAGGACATCAGCGCCGTAGCACCATAGCTCTCATGTTCCAGAGCAACTGACATACAGAGGCATACTGCCTCTAATATTGGAGGGAACATATAGCCATCATGACTAGTAGCCATTGATAGCCTTTTCCTCCATAATTATCATTGCTAATCATCATCATTGTCATCACGTTTGGATGTTTTTATTTTTTATTTTAAAAATGGGAAATGCAACCCTATCCAAGTGGGTGACAGATGTTTGGCATTTTTCAAATACTTCCTACTGGCAATCAATAAATGTGCTATTAGTGGGCAACTCTGAAGTATAATTAAGACAGCTGCCTTAAGCTTTACATGATTGTTTGGTGTTCAGTGCCCCCATGTGGTAGGAATATAGAAAGAACACAGAGAGAGAGAGAGAGAGAGAGAAGGTGGGGGGGGATCTACATGGAAACAGAATGGGAAGTGCTTTCTGGTTATATCCGGATTTTCTTGAAATCACTTTGGTCTGTCAGGGGCACATGAAGCAGGAAAAGCGGAGTGTTGTTGTTTAGTTGTTCAGTCATGTCCGACTCTTCGTGACCCCATGGACCATAGCACGCCAGGCCTTCCTGTCCTGCGCTCTCTCCCGGAGCGTGCTCAAGTTCATATTCATTGCATCCGTGATGCTATCTAGCCATCTCATCCTCTGCCGTCCCCTTCTCCTTTTGCCTTCAGTCTTTCCCAGCATCAGGGTCTTTTCCAGGGAGTTTTCTCTTCGCATTAGGTGGCCAAAATATTGGAGCTTCAGCTTCATTATCTGTCCTTCCAATGAGCACTCAGGGTTGATTTCCTTTAGGATGGACTGATTTGACCTCCTTGCAGTCCAGGGGACTCGTAAGAGTCTTCTCCAGCACCACAGTTCGAAAGCATCAATTCTTCGGCGCTCAGCCTTCCTGATAGTCCAGCTCTCACAGCCATACATTACTACTGGGAAAACCATAGCTTTGATTAGACGGACCTTTGTCGGCAAGGTGATGTCTCTGCTTCTTATTATGCTGTCTAGGTCGGCCATAGCTTTCCTCCCAAGGAGCAAGCGTCTTTTAATTTCATGGCTACAGTCACCGTCTGCGGTGATCTTGGAGCCCAAGAAAGTAAAATCTGTCACTGCTTCCATTTCTTCCCCTTCTATATGCCAGGAAGTGATGGGGCCAGATGCCATGATCTTAGTTTTTTTAATGTTGAGTTTCAAACCAGCTTTTGCACTCTCCTCTTTCACCCTCAATAAGAGGCTCTTTAGATCCTCTTCGCTTTCTGCCATTAGGGTGGTATCGTCTGCATATCGGAGGTTGTTGATAATTCTCCCAGCAATCTTAATTTCGACCTCTGATTCATCCAACCCGGCATTTCTCATGATGTACTCTGCATATAAGTTAAATAAGCAGGGTGACAATATGCAGCCTTGTCGTACTCCTTTCCCAATTTTGAACCAATCGGTTGTTCCATGTCTGGTTCTGACTGTTGCTTCTTGACCCTCGTACAGGTTTCTCAGGAGACAGGTAAGGTGGTCTGGTACTCCCATCACTTTAAGAATTTGCCACAGTTTGTTGTGATCCACACAATCAAAGGCTTTAGCGTAGTCAATGAAGCAGAAATAGACGTTTTTCTGGAATTCTCTTGCTTTCTCCATGATGCAGCGAATGTTGGCGATTTGATCTCTAGTTCCTCTGCCTCTTTGAAACCCAGCTTGTACTTCCCGTAGTTCTCAGTTCACATACTGCTGAAGCCTAGCTTGTAGGATTTTGAGCATCACCTTGCTGGCATGTGAAGTGAGCGCAATTGTGCGGTAGTTTGAACACTCTTTGGCGTTGCCCTTCTTTGGAATTGGAATGTAAACTGACCTTTTCCAGTCTTGTGGCCACTGTTGAGTGTTCCAGATTTGTTGGCATATTGAATGCAGCACTTTAACAGCATCATCTTTTAGGATTTTAAATAGCTCAGCTGGAATACTGTCATCTCCGCTAGCTTTGTTGTTACTAATGCTTCCTAAGGCCCACTTGACTTCACTCTCTAGGATGTCCGGCTCAAGTTCAGTGACCGCACTATCATGGCTATCAGGGACATTCAGATCTTTCCTGTATAGTTCTTCTGTGTATTCTTCCCACCTCTTCTTAATCTCATCTGCTTCTGTTAGGTTCCTGCCTTCTTTGTCCTTTATCATGCCCGTCTTTGCACAAAACATTCCCTTGAGATCTCCAATTTTCTTGAAGAGATCTCTAGTCTTTCCCATTCTGTTGTTTTCCTCGATTTCTTTGCATTGTTCATTTAAGAAGGCCTTCTTGTCTCTCCTTGCTATTCTCTGGAACTCTGCATTCAGCTGGGTATATCTTCCCCTTTCTCCCTTGCTTTTCGCTTCCCTTCTTTCGTGAGCTACTTGTAAAGCCTCATCAGACAGCCACTTGGCTTTCTTGCATTTCTTTTTCTTTGGGATGGATTTCGTTGCTGCCTCCTGAACAATGTTACGGACCTCCGTCCATAGTTCCTCAGGCACTCTGTCTATCAGGTCTAATCCCTGAAATCTATTCCTCACCTCCACTGTATATTCATCAGGGATATGATTTAGGTCATACCTGAACGGTTTAGTGGTTTTCCCGACGTTCTTCAATTTAAGCCGAAATTTTGCAAGAAGCAGCTCATGATCTGAGCCACAGTCAGCTCCAGGTCTTGTTTTGACTGACTGTATGGAGCTTCTCCATCTTTGGCTGCAAAGGACATAATCAATCTGATTTCGATATTGACCATCTGGTGACGTCCATGTGTAGAGTCGCCTCTTGTGCTGTTGGAAAAGAGTGTTTGCTATGATCAGCATGTTCTCTTGGCAAAACTCTATTAGCTTTTGTCCTGCTTCATTTTGTATACCAAGGCCATGCCTGCCTGTTATCCCGGTGATTTCCTGACTTCCTACTTTAGCATTCCAATCCCCTGTGATGAAGAGGACATCTTTTTTTGGTGTTAGTTCTAGAAGGTGTTGTAGGTCTTCATAGAACCGATCAACCTCAGCTTCTTCGGCCTCAGTGGTTGGGGCATAGACTTGAATTACTGTGATGTTGAATGGTTTGCCTTGGATTCATACTGAGATCATTCTATCATTTTTAAGATTGTACCCCAATACTGCTTTTCCCACCCTTTTGTTGACTATGAGTGCTACTCCATTTCTTCTAAGGGATTCTTGCCCACAATAGTAGATATGATGGTCACCTGAATTAAATTCGCCCATGCCTGTCCATTTTAGTTCGCTGATTCCCAAGATGTCGATGTTCAATCTTGCCATCTCATGTCTGACCACCTCCAGCTTACCTTGATTCATTGATCTGACATTCCAGGTTCCTAAACAATATTGTTCTTTACAGCATCGGATTTTCTTTTCACCACCAGACACATCCACAGCTGAGTGTCCTTTCGGGTTTGGCCCAGCCGCTTCACTCTTTCTGGCGCTACTTGGAAATACCCTCTGCTCTTCCCCAGTAGCATATTGGACACCTTCCGACCTGAGGGGCTCATCTTCCGGCGTCATCTCTTTTAGCCTTGTGATACGTTCCATGGGGTTTTCTTGGCAAGAATACTGGAGTGGGTTGCCATTTCCTTCTCCAGTGGACCACATTTTGTCAGAACTCTCTGCCATGACCTGTCCGTCTTGGGTGGCCCTGCACGGCATAGCTTATGGCTTCACTGAGTTACGCAAGCCCCTTCGCCACAACAAGGCAGTGATCCATGAAGGGGAAAGGCGGAGTACACAGCACCTAAAAGCCAGCTTTCATGGGTCACATGAAAGCGCTTCTTATTCCGGGTGGGTGGAGTAGAACTGAATGTTGCTGAGTGGGTGGAGTAGAACCCCATCAACCCTGCTCAGCAAATGAGAGAGGCTTGTTCCCCGCCCCTGTCTGCGCTCCCCCCCCTGTGTGTGTGTGTGTGTGAAGGAGTGGGAGGCTTTCTAGCAGAAACAAGAGTTTGGGGCTGGGGAAGCGGAGCCTAGCAGAGGGAGGCAACTCCAGCCCTTTCCCTCCGTGCAGGCCGTCTGTCCACAGGCTAGCTATTCACAATATGTCATGCCCAATAAAGAATACACAGATGGGAAGGTGAGGGGGCGGCCAGTACCGTGAGCCTTCAGTAGCAGTATTTCTCAGTAGCACTACTGTGATCTGCTGAAAAGTAAACAATAGAAGGAGCAGAAAGGGAAGGGGTGGCTCTTACCTGGCGAAGTCTTTTTCCTGACAACTCCAGAAGTTCACCACCTCCAGATTGTCTCCTCCAATCCTAAGGGGATTCCAAAAGTGATGCACTGGATTCTTACTACATACATGTAACATGTCAGAACATTCACACAATCACTGTGCCCTTCCTCCTCTCAAGTTGGTCATTAGTGGCTTCACCACTTCTGCTCTTTGTCTGCATCCATCCTGCATGTGAATATATGAAGCTAACGTAAATTGTGTCAGACCGTTGGTTCATCTAGCCCAGAACTGTCTACCTTAACTGGCAGAATCTCTGCAAGGTCTCTAGCAGGGCTCTTTCCCAGCCCTGCTATTTGAGATCTTGGGATTGAATCTGGGGCATTCTGCAAAGCATGTGCTGTACTACAATGCTAAGGGTATGTATAGTTCATTTGGGCCAGCCTAGAGGACAGTGTAGCTGCTTTGTAATATGGCCAAGACTTCTGCAACCTGCAGTCTTGCATCCTCAGAACATCTAATGGCCTCTTTAAGGATCTAGACTGTTCTGGAGGTGCCTGAATTGCAGTTGTCTACAAGCGCTAACTTGGGCTGACTCAAGCCCTGCCTCTGTGGTATTTTGGGGATAATCTTTTAATGAAGTATTCTTGCCGATGGGTCTACAGGTAAAATGGAGAACATTTTAATCGAGGGAAGTGTCAATGACCAGACGAAGATCGTCTTGATCAATGCAGCCTATTTTCTAACTAACTGGATGAAGAAATTTCCTGAGGAGCAAACTAAGGAATGTCCTTTTAGAATAAACAAGGTATGAAAGAAGCCATTTCCCACTCAAAATAATGGCACACTCATGTGTTTCACTAAAACATTCAAAACAGAAATTAAATATGACATGTAAGTCCTTGGGTAGTATCCAATGTTGGCAGGCCAATAACATCCTGTTAGCATAATCCACTGCTACTTCAATGACATAATCACTGCTTTCCCCCTTTGCATTAGCAAGTGCTAATGACGTTGCACCAGCATTGGTTTACACTAGCACGACATTAGTATTAGCACTGTGCCACCACTGGAGACTGCCCCGAGTTTTTCTGGGCTTTTAAATCAGTCTTTGGTTCTATTCCCACAACCCCAAATAAGCTCTAAATAGACATCCAGTTCAAGAGGTGATACAAGCTGGCTATGTCGCTAATGCAAAGGGAAAAAGTGGTGATTTGCCGCTTATGTTTCAGGGCTGGATGTGCCTGATCTTATCTGATCTCGGAAGCTAAGCAGGGTCAGCCCCGGTTAGTGCTTGGATGAGAGACTGCCTGGGCAGGGAGTTGGACTCGATGGTCTTGTAGGCCCCTTCCAACCCTACGATTCTATGATCATGCACACAAGTGCCCTCACCCCGCGCCTGGCTTGCCTGGCCGCGGGGGGGGGGGGCTGTTGCGGGTGGCGGGGGGAGGACGGGACAAGGGCGAAGGCCATTGGCCTTCGCCCCTGGGGTCTCCAAGGGGCGGGTCTAGCCGGCCACTATTTAGGCCGCGCTGCCCCACAGCCTCCTCATTCCGGCTATTCCAGCTCCCTCCCTCCCGCCCTTTCTGCAGTGTGGGTTGTTTACTGGTCGTCCTATTTTGGGGGCCGAGTAGGAATTTTGGCTCCTAGCTGCATTGGTCAGGCTTTGGGTTTTTTTGCCTACTTCACACTGCAGTTCCGACATTGAGCTGCATACGTTAAGCTAGCACTCAACAATATGAACTTCCGGTCACATAGCTGCACCGGCGGCTCCGGGTGGGCTCTCCACTGGGGAAGTGGCCAGGTGAGCATTCGTAGGCACCGTTTCAGGTGACTGGTAAGGCCCAAGGCTTCCGGCTCAGGGTTTTGTGGCCCCAGTTGGGAGATACGGCTTACCTTTGAGGCCAACCCTCCTCACCCACTCGGGTTCTGTGGCTCGAGGGGGGGTGACAGGGGAAGGTCTCCCAGCCCAGAAATGGGTATGTCCGATTGGTGGGCGAGGGCGGACGCCTCGCCACAGATAACGAATGCCTCACTCCACACCTGTCATGTTGGTCTTGTTGTGGTGTGCCCGCCTGTGCTTTCTTCGCAGATTGTAATCTATCAATAAATGTGGCCCTGTTTATCCCAAATTGATTGGTGTCGTCTCATCATTTCTCCCCTGTCCGCTCGCAACAATTTTCAGCATATGACATGATTAGAAGACATCACAATCTTCATCACAAACCTAAAACTGATTGGCTATGTGCAGTCGGTGCAACCAGATGACCACTTTAGTACGTTACAGTTGAGCATGCTGCAGAGGGATGATTTGGGGTCAGGTCAATTGAGTTGTAGTTAATTTACAAAGCGCAACCACTCTTCCTCACCGTTATTTATAGTGGTTCTCCTCCACCCCTTTTCTTTTCTGCTCCTGGGTTCCATGAGAAATGATGTGGGAGTTAATGTACTTGCTTGTATGACAATAACCAAGGGAGTGCAGTTTCTTTGTTTGCACAACACTGTGTTTATTAAAGTTGTATGTAAAGAATTTTAATCAAAGCAAAGCCAGTGGGAGGACCATCTTCTTTAGAAGTGTTTCTTTCCCCAAAGCATTACTTAAAGTGTATGCACACTTGTATCCATAGAATAGTATAACAGAACTCCTTCCTTGAGGCACATTTCCAATTTGTGAAGGCAAATACACACCTGCTCAACAGGAATCCTGAACCACAACTCTAGCATTCAAGCAAACTCGTTTCAATTTCTGATTATTCTTTACAGACGGAAACCAAACCAGTGCAGATGATGAACCTGGAAGCTACATTTTGCCTGGGCTACATAAATGATTTAAAAATCAAGATTCTGGAACTCCCCTGTTATAACAAGCATATGAGCATGATAATCTTGCTGCCTAAAGATATAGAAGATGATACCACTGGATTGGAACAGGTAAGAAACCCTTTGGCAGATGAAATAACACCTGCATGTTGGTCATTCTCAACCTCAAATGCTTCATAATGGTCTGTTTAGAAGGGAGCAAGAAATGTCTTTGTCTCCTTTGGCTCTGTGTATCCAGTTGTTCTGTTCATCATATCTTGGGATGTCATATCTTAGTGTCATATTTTCTGAGCCACTGCACCAGCAAAAAGGTGCAGGACCTAGTGCATGAACAACTGCATCAGCTCATGTCACAACTAGTGGAATTCCACCAGTGATGTCACAATGTTGCACCAATACAGTTGATGACAACCATCAACACAACATGAGTTGTGTACATGCAATGAGCCATTGCATGGACAGATCAGGGTGAGATCACTGTCCACCTGGCCTGCACAAATTGTGACCTACCGAGCCAAGTGAACCCCTTCATCACCGTATTGTGTTTTGCCTGATGCTTGACAACATCTCAGTTTGTGCAGTCCCAGGCAAACCTCTTGGGGGGTGTTTCCACGACAATGGAAGGAGAAGTGAATGGAGAAATACTAGATTTTTTAAAAAAGGAATCAGCTTTGCTGTGCTTTGGTCCATGCAGGACTCCATGAGCGAGTGCTCTGTACCAGTAAAAATCACTTCACAGAACATACACCTGGGTGGGGGTTAGAGTGAACATCATCTGACTGGCAGGGGCTGTTTAACCAATAAGAGAGGCTTTCCCTCCCCCCTGCTTTCCCACCCTTTCTCCTTTCCCCTGAAGCTCCAGATGCAGCTGCATTTCAGGAGCAAGCCCCACTGAGCACAATGGGAGATACTTCGAAGTTGACACAAGTGTGGTTGTGCTGGGAAAGAGCTGGAGGGAACATAGGTATGGGAAACTAGCCCCTTTCTAACCTGATGCTGACCAGGATTCCTATAATGAAAGTCTTAGTTACTTCCTAAGGCAATAAACCAAACAAAGGAGAATCGGAGCCTCGAGATCGCGCTTTACAGCTTCTAGGGACTTTGTGCTTTAAACTGTGCTATTTCAATTGAGGGGGATCTCTGTAAATGCTGGTGTGCGCATTCAAGGGACAAGCCTCACTGAGCACAATGGGAGTTACTTCTGAGTCAACACTAATTGGTTTGTGCAGGGACGGGAAACACCCCTTGACCAAGATCAGGGTGAAAGGCACACCCCTGGTAATTAACCCAAGATAAATGCGGGGGTTGGGGCACACAGCAACTATATCATGGAGAACCCAACTTAAGGAAAAGAATTGGACTTTAAGCAGTCTCAGGAAATCTGGTTTTTCCCTGATAAGCTCTGGGGCGGCTGCTGGATGGCCACGATGTCATATATCGACCTCCAAATGCGGCCAGCTCAGAGTAAATCACTCATGGAGACACTCCACTGGATTTGCTGCCACACTTGGCTGATGGGCTGCCATACCTGGCTGATGGGCTGTATCCAGTCTGGTGAATCATAAGTTGCATAGGCCTGCCGTAGATCAATGAAATCAGTACAGCTCCATGTTGCTGGTAGCTTGTAAGTAAGGTGTCCTAAGGGGGTTGCAACTGGTGGGTAGCACTGTAGGATGGATTTGTGCTAGTTTCCTTGCATGAGAAGTTGCTGTAGCTTTCTTGTACACCATTGGCCATGCTGGCTGTGGATTATGGGAGTTGTGGTCCAACGCACCTGGAGGGCACCAGGTTGCGGAAGACTGGTATACATTGTCATAGTTATGTATACTTGTAAGATCAGGGTATTACACAGCTCCACAGCCATTAATTGTGACATCCTAAACAACTAATCGGACAGTGCATGGAGCACTATGTGCAAAGATATTCTAATTTGCTTGCTGTCTTCCCTTACATCTTCAGCTTGAGAAGGAGCTCACCACGGAGAAGCTGCTACAGTGGACCAATCCGAGTGTGATGGCAAACACGAAAGTGAACGTGTTTCTTCCCAAGTTCAAAGTGGAAGGGGAATATGATTTCAAGCCCATTTTAGAAAGCCTTGGCATGACCCACATGTTCGATGAAAGTGCGTCAGATTTCTCCCAAATGTCAGAGACCAAAGGGGTAGTTCTGTCCCACATCATTCACAAAGTCTCCCTTGAAGTAGTTGAAGAAGGGGTAGACTCCCGCGATGTACCAGGATACCGGATCCTGCAACACAAAGATGAATTCAAAGGTGACCATCCGTTTCTTTTCTTCTTTAAGCACAACAAAACTCGCTGTATTGTTTTCGCTGGCAGATTCTGTTCTCCTTAGACGGGATCATTAATTAAGAAAAAGTCTGATTTATATTATCTGTTACTACCATTTTTCTGTAAACCTTTGAAACCCCAGTATAAAATATTGAAAGGCAATCTCAGCAGTTTCATCTGTCAGACAGGCTGTACAACTTAATTTTTATATGATGTCATTCTTTTATGCTTTTCATATGCAGCATTAAAACTGTACATAATCCGTACATAATTTTGTGTTATTTCTCCAAAATAATGCAGTTCATTTCTTACGTATCCATGGTAATTAATTACTTTATTGGAATTTTTCGCCTAGGTAGGCCAATGCTCACAGCAATCTCCTCAGACCTTAAAAACTTGTGGAACTAAAACACCAATACGTTATTGGAATAATAAAAAACTTATATTTGCCTGGCCTTTGTTAGATACTGTTTCTGGCACTGGGAAAAGAAAATCTCTGTGAAATAGGAAGCCTGTAATAGAGTTGGATTCGACTTTAATGTGCTAGAACAGTACAACAACTTCATTTTTGTTTTGTTTACTGCCTTCCTGCTGCTTGTGGTTGATAATTTAGATGACTTCAAGGCATTCCAAATAAAGCATTGCAAAACTTGAGTGTCTTTTTCTCACTGTCAAAATTAAAGGGTATATATATTTTGGAATAAACATGCCCCCTTCACTTCTTAAAATTTGGTCTCAGATACCAGGGACTCTACACTACTGCTTTATAGCGGTACTGAAGTGCACTGATAACTGTTGCGGCACATTACACATTACCGCTTTTGTAGTGTTATGTTCTGCTTTTTATTCCACATTATCCAAAATACCACAACAAATGTCATTGTGTGTCCTATGAGGTATAAATGTGCAAGAGGGATATAATGTTACCATGATGGGATAGTAATGATATGTCACAAGGTGTCAATCTGGCCCAGAAGTGGGTTTTTATCATCAACACTGTCCTTTGTTCTGCAGGAGGTGGAAAGTAGGATTCAAAATCTTGTTTTTTTGAAAAGACCAAGTTATTTAGGATCACCAGTCTGAAGTTCTTGAGATAGTATTTTAGACTTGAAAAGGGCAGTGAATATCAATGGCAAGTTTAGGCTTCTTGACCAGGAACGGTCTCTTAATTTGCCTCCCCTAAGTTTTAAAGTAGGTGCTGTATTATATGGCTCAGGAAGATGTTTGGTTAAGGGAGCAAACTTTTGCTCCATGGGAGATTGACTGAGTGGCTGTAGGATGCTTCAGACCAGGGGCAGTGCCAGAGAGGGGGGGAAGTGCCCCCCCAAACAAAGAGCCCCTCACTTGCCCCTCCCCCATTGCTGGACTCCTGTCATTACGTGAATGAAAGGCACTTTTCACAGAACCTGAAGCCTTTTTGACCACCTCACGATTCTGCTTCTAGTCACCAGGTCAGGTGCTTTGGTCAGTGTGGGAGGATCTACATTGTGTCTGCTAGCCCACTGAATTCGGTAGACTGGCAAGTTAAATGCCATCGCATTAAAACGTGATTATTCACACTCACCCTGTTTCCCTGTTCCAGTACTTCATCGAATGCGCAAGCACGGTTCACACTCGTGCACTGTGCTGATTTCCTGCTCTTAAAGAAGGCAGTTCTCATTGGAGGAGCAGAAACTCTTCCTGTTTCTGCTGATTCCCCGACCACGGTCCCTCTCTTCCTCTATTCCTGTGTGTGTGTGTAGGGATGGCGTGAGCCTGCTGTTGGGGCTCGAAACCCGGTGGGAAGTTGCCACTCCACCCCCCCCGGACACCAGTTCCCTCAGCAGGAAGAAGGCAGCACCTCTCGTCCTCCCCCCATCATTTCTACAGCAGCAGTGGTGCAGGAGAGGCAGGTCATTTTCCGTAAGTTCTCCTGGCCTTACGGAAAACAACCACCTTGTCCCTTGCCACTGCCACTGCCGCTGTAGCAGGTGGGGGTGGAGGGAAGAAGGAAACACCTATCCTCTTCTCCCCCCGCACCTGCTGGAGGCCAGGGCAAGAGGCTAGGGGGTGGCTGCTGAGGCCCTTTCCCTTGCGTCAGCCCTTGACAGCCGGCGCGAGGAAGAGGGGTGGCAGCAGCACCCAGCGCTCGGGTTTGTGGGGGGGCTGCTAGTGTCTTCGAAGCTTCGAAGACTGTCCTGTTTTTGTCTGCCGCTCATGAGATGATGTTAAAATTGTCCACGGACATTTTTATTGATGTTAGTCTGTGAATAGTGATGACTGTCTGCCTAGATCTGTGTGTGTGTTTCTTTCCGTGCTGCGAGCATGGAGGGGACTGTGAAAAAATTTACACTTGCCTGGGCAAGTGTGCAGAGAAATTGGGCTGGAGAAGCTCCAATTATTCAAAGATTTGAAGACTGGAAGACTTGAAGATTTGAAGATACTGACTTAATTTAAAAAAAAAGCAGGGGATAGGAGGAGGTAAAACTTAGTGTCATTTGAAGGGATAGAACAACCCTCTGCTCATTGCAGGAAGCCTGATTCCCAGGTGGTCTCCCATCCAAGTACTGACCAGGGCTGACCCTGCTGAGCTTCCGAGATCAGACAAGCGCACGCACATCCAGCCCCTTGCTTGTTGGTGATGAAACTTTGAGTGCTGAGGAAGCTATGCAGTCAGTAGCCAGAAGACCACATGGGGGCATTGAGAGCTGTGATTGGACAGGAGGGAAATACAAACACTGCTGTATATGGGCAGGCATGGGAGGGGACTATGACCTTATACAGTGATGAACACAGAAGAGCAGAGCACATGAAAGGAAAATACTGGAATATCAGGGTATTGAAAGCGGTAGCAGGGAAGTGGGAAATTGCAGTTCCAATACGAAGCAGGGACGGCATAATGTGAAAGACGGGGGATGAAACTTCATTGGAAGCTTAAAAAACTGTAAGTATAGATCGGCCCTGCGTCTCCTCACACTGCTGCTTTTAGGCTCTCACCCACCCTATTTGTGTATTGTGATGCTTCACCACTCTCTCAATTGCTCCCACCAATAACCCTTTTTTGAGCTGCTTTCTTTCTTTTTGGTAGCACAGACCAAGTGTCCAGCACACGGGGTTATTCCACGAAACCCTTCCTGATAACTAAAAAGGAAACTTTAAAAATTGAAAACAGGTTTATTTGGTACAACAGGATTGTAAATAGGAACTGGGTTGGGATGAGGAAAGGATATCAGGAACGATGATTAAAATTAGCCAACACTATAAACTTATAACTCTAGTTTTTAGTTCTATGTTTAAAACCTCTCATACTCTCTCACACTATCTGACACACTCTCTAGCTCACAGACTAACTAGATGTTCTCACTCTTCTCTCCCAATCTCATCGCAGACTTATCTAGCTGTACCTAATCTATCTTCCTCCCAGACGGATCTGATTCTCTAGAAGCAATCACCCCACCTTCTTCTGCACAAGCTCTCCCCCACTCACACTGCACTCCATTCTCACTCAGCCGCTCCCCTTTTCTTCCACTTGCCAAGCTGTCATTCTTGCCCACACTCTGCCAAACCCCGCCTCACACTCACCTGTCAATCATTCCAGATACATACCAGCCACCATACATCTATGCAAACCTTTACTATTTACATATTGTGCATGTGGAATCGCCACAGAGGGATTGATGTAACCCCTCCCCTCAATCCATGCATATATTGTGAGCACCGGTAGGGAGGAGACCTTTGGGCGTACAGCTGTATGCAGGAAGATCTCCACGCGAACTAGAACCCTGTGCTTTGTCTCGCATGGTAGCTTTTGTGCATACAGCTGTATCCATTAAGGCCTCTCTGTACAGACATTTGTGCTTTAAGCATGGATGCTAAGGGAGGGGCTACATAATGTCTGGGACATTGGTGAGTGGGTCGACTTGACATGGCCACACTCACCCCTCGTCTAGCCAAGTGCCCTTTTAAAATGGGTAGGCAACTGGAGGAGGTCTGGGGGCCATTTCTGCCCCCCCCAGGGGCCACATTGGGATATATATATATATATATATATAGAGAGAGAGAGAGAGAGAGAGAGAGAATTGCCAGTTTGCCACCAAAATTCAGAGGCAAACCATTCCATAGCACTCTGTAGTTTTGACCTGTAATTTGACCTTTTCAGCACTCAGTAGCTGCTACAGAGCCCCATTTTGTTTGTCAATTTTTTAAAAAAATTCAGGAGCGGGGGGGCAGCAATGGGCCACATGTTGCCCACCCCTGTTTTAAAAGAATGCTTGAATAGGCTTGTGCAAACTATAGTTTGTTGAGTTTGATGTGCTGAAGTCAAAACTAAGAAGGGAAATCGGACCATGTGGGTGGAGAAGGGAAAATGCTTTTTCAGAGAGCACAAAACCATGGTTTGGCATTAATGTCTGAACTAAGCCATATGTGCACAGCCACAAAAACCATACCGTTTGTAGCGTTACCAGCACAATGCAGAGTGCTATATATCAATTCTGTTTCAAATAGTTCCAAGGTGGACTGCAAACACATATTTATCACATGATAATGGAAGGATCAGCTGTGACTTGCATGAGTTGCCACTGATCACATACTACAGATGGGACTTTCATATCATGACACTTCAGCTCAAAGAGAAGTTTTTCAGTGGCTTTGGTTAATATATGCAAGTGCAAGTCATCAAATAATGAGACACCATGTGAGGCACATGCATCTGTAATGCACATCACAGAGAGAAGATGTTTGCATTTAACAACTGAAGTCTACACAAGTTGGCTGATCTCTCAGTTCACAAGGCTGGTTCACATACGGTATAAACAAATCATTGTATTGCCCCAAACCAGTGCAGGCCCAAAGCTTTCTGAATAGTCATCTGTGAATCATCAAGTGATGAAAAATGTACATGCACTACAAGTCTCCGCTTTCCCACACCACTGCAGTTTAAATTGTAAGGCTTTTGACTCAAGGACTGCAGCATCTCACCTGTTCTCAGGAAAATCTCACACAGCCTTAAGCAGTTTTGGACCTGGCTGGTGTCGTTATGGAGACATTGCAAAACAATACCCACACAACAAGAAGAAGGAAATTCTCTTGGTAATTCAGTAGGCAGCAATTTGTCGGAACTTGGCTACCTGAATCTCATGCTTGTGTCATGTCGTCTGGCACCTTCCATATGGAAATACAAAGCAATTGAGTTATGTGAAAAAATATGTTTGCTGGTGATTGGAGCCATCTGGGAAGGAGCTTGTGAATGGGTATTTCTATACCAGTCACAATTTCATACCATCCATAACTAATGAAGAGATCAAATTTTTTCAAAAATAGAAATCTTCAGTGTATTCCTTTTTACATATATATTCATATACACAGTAAGTATCCTTAATCTATTTGCTCCTGGTTTGTGCTACAGAAATAAATGAAATTCTTTTGGGTTAAGTAAACTGAATATAATAGGCTCAGTTAGGCCCTCCTTCCAGGCTTCGCGCACCACTTGTCATCCCAAAGGGGGCAGCACATGGTGCGCAAACTGACTCAGATGGTCCTGGGAGCAACGGACAAGTTGAGCACCTCATTCATGTGCCTCTCACCATCCACATTGGGGATGGCACAAGGTGTGTGAAGGAAGACTCATCAGCTGCTGGGATAAGCTACTCCTGGTGCCAGCCCAGTCCTTGGCTTCATGTACACCCACATCCCCATGTTATCCCCACTAGATGGAGCCACATTACACCAATTCCGAAGGAATTATTGGCTCTTATCTGCTACTGAGGCTGAGCCCAAGTCAAAGGGCTGGTTATTGCCTTTAAAGCTCTAAATGGCTTCGGGCCCAAATACCTGAAAGGGCACTTGTTACATATCATCCTGCCCTTGCATTAAGATCTTCAGAGGAGACCCTTTGCCAAGTACCATTGTTGGGAGAAGTATGCGAAGCATTTACAAATAAGAAGGCCTTCTCTGTGGTGGCACCCTAATCCTGGAATGCCCTCCTGAGAGTGATACCATTGGCACCAACTTTGTATTATTTTTGGCTCCAAATTAAAATGTTTGCCTGGGTATTTTTAATTTTTTTTTAAATTTTACATTTTAATTCTGTCTAAATTGTTGTGCGATGGACTGTTCGTTTGCAGGATGAGTGGTTTGTATGCCTCTTATTCTTGTAATTTTATTGTTGTTACTATATTGCATTGGTTTTGTACGTGGTCCTGGGATCCTTTGTAGATGAAGGAGTGGTTTAGAAATTTTCTACTGCTGCCGCTGCTGCCGCCACCACTGATGATGATGGTGATTGCGATGATGATGATGATGATGCCAGGAAGGTTGGGATACAAATGTGATAAATAAATGCATTTTAAGCTAACTAGTCTATTATCATTAAGCTTCAAAATTAATGATATACTAACATTTCATCCCTGGCTTTGGTTGCTGAATTCATGCAAAAGACATCTTTCTAATTAAGACTGCAATCCTATAACATTTACTTGGGAGTAAATTCCATTGAACTCAATAGGACTTACTTCTGAGTAGACATGCATAGGGT
This sequence comes from Heloderma suspectum, assembly GCF_057233095.1. NCBI lineage: Eukaryota > Metazoa > Chordata > Lepidosauria > Squamata > Helodermatidae > Heloderma > Heloderma suspectum. Next base: position 116,437,626 of record NC_139461.1, on the reverse strand, counting down.
TGACCTGTAAATATTTTAATTCCAAGTTAAAACAAGGATCTTGTTACTTTAAAAGAGCTAAAGAGAGAAGCGACTCTAGGCAGTGGAATGGAAAATCAATTCTGCTCATTCTCTCGATTCTTATAGCTTATTATAACTTGTTTGGGCAAGCTCTTGTTTCCATACTCCATACCTTCTGCTGAGTTTGGTGTGATTCCATGCGATTGCAGGAAGCCTGTCCAAAAGGCATTGACTGTAAGACAGATTCATGATATTTTAGAATAAAGAGAATTCACCACACATATATGGGTGGGCAATCAAATCTAAATTTCAAAAATGTAATGGGTGTGGCAAGAGGATGAAAGCATCATGAGGTCATCTGCAGATGGAATAGTAATTACTAGGTGTGACAATCACTTTTATATTCCAGTTCCCCCAGAAAGCTGAAGAGAGAGCACTGAGTAAAGCTGATCTCTTAACTCCAGCAGACAAGGAGGTAAATATTATTTTAATTGTCTGAGTATTGATATGCCTAATGATTTTGCTTTTCCAAAGCAAACTCTTTTAGAACATGCTAACAGTGTGATCCTGTACTTGTCTACTTGGAAATGAGCCCACTGAGTTCAATGGAACTTACTTCTAGATATAGCAGCCTCCCGCAACCTCATGCCCTCCAGATGTTTTGGACTTCAACTCCCATCAGCCCTAGCCAGCATGGCCATTGGCCAGGAATCCTGGGAGCTGTAGTCCAAAACATCTGGAGGGCACCAAGTTGGGGAAGGCTGGTCTCTAGGACTGCAGCCTAAAGACAGTTGAGGGGGTACAAAGCAAATGCCAACTTATAAATTCAGGGCAAGATGCAAGGTCTATAATGTTGGAAGCAAAGGTATGAAAGGTGTTTATGCCTGCAGCCACATGGCCCAATAAGACATGATGTTATCTGAGTGGACACAATTAATGCACATGTTTTAAAAAAGTAAATAGGAGCCTCAGGGGAGCTAGAACAGCAGTGGGACTGCAGGGAATAGAGCAGGAGAGCTCCCCTGCCCTGTTGTGGTCCTGATGAAAATCGTCCCCCTGAAGGTGCGATTTGCATTGGGAAGGAAGCCTACTTGAGGAAAAAGACAAGCAGGGTCTGTGCTGAGATGTCTGTGCACTCTGCTAAGAATTCCTACTCTGGTGGAAAATGCCTATGACTCAAAGCAAAGAAGAAAGGGATACAATGACCAAACGGTCCATTCCATCTGAGTATTTTGTAAAGAATGCAAACCTATACTGAAATTTTGGTGGCTTTGTGGCCTTAGGATCTGGCGGAAACTTCCCTACCCTGGGGGAAGGTGAGATATGCTACAAAGCACACAACTGTTACGTATAACAATTTCAAATGAGCATTTTATTACGGCTGTGCACCACTTTGGTTCCAGATCCGAATTCCAAACCGAAGCAGGCTGATTCGGACCAAATTGGTCAGGATCCAAATTGGTCAGGATCTGGATCAGATCCGGATCAGTCCAAAATGGGTTGGATCTATCCGAGTTGCTTTGGATCACTTTGGACCAATCCGGATGATTCTGAAGGCCAGACAGTCTGTCTGGGAAATATAACAATTTGCTTAAGATTAGGGAAGAAGGAACTTGGCCTTGGCAAGTGAATCTTTAGGTGCCAATAGGGCTGAACTTTGAACCCAGCAGTCTCCAATCACAGTGGTGGAGGAGGAGTTGTATAGAACAGGAGATTCTGCTTTTGTTTCCCAGTGAGAGACAGAGAGTTGGTAGAAGGTGGAGAGGTCTTTATTACTGGATTGTGCTTGTGCAGCAGTTCCCAGTGCCTACTCAGCAGCCCTTCTCAGTTCCATTTCTTAGTCTTCCCTTCCCTTTAAATCCTTCTTCTAGATTCTGTAAGGGCGCAATCCTATTGAGATAGGCGGCTGCCTCCAAACTCAGAGGCGTCTGCCTATCCAAAGCAGGGCAGGAGAAACACGGAAAGGATCGTTCCCTCCGTGCTCCTCCTGCCCTGCTTTTTAAGATAGATAGCCGATTGCCGCTGTCGAGCCATGGGAGCACGGAGTGGGGAAAGAGGCTGCTGTACGATACATAGGATGTGTCGTACAGGCACCTACGCTCTCCATGCCCCCAGACACGCCCCTTTCTGGCCGTTCCGCTCTCGTCTTGCGAGCGTGGAGGATGGGGCTGTCTCAGAGGCAGCGCGGACATGGGGGGAGGTCAGTTCTCTGGGAACCAACCTCGGAGCACAGGCTCTGAGGTCAGTTCCCAGAACACACCATATCCTATGGCTGTCTCGCCACTGTCTAGCGGCCATAGGATTGCTCCGTCCGTTCCCTTAAATTTCTTAGTCTTCCCTTTCCCTTCAATCCTTCTTCTAGATTCTTTTTTAAAAACAAAAAATAAGTTAAAAAACCTTTCTCTTCCAGTTGTTAGGCTTCAGTTTGTTTCCTTGCTTTGTTTACTGCTTGTTCTTTGGCTCCCCCCGCCCTTCTCAATTGCTATTCCTTCCCATTTTTCATCTCTTCATCTATATTCTCCTAAAAAAACAAAAAAAAGCACCCTCACCCCTTTTCTCTTTTATTAGGCTTTAGATAGTGTTATTTCCCTTTCCGCCCACCCCTTAGCTTGTGGAGGTAGTTTTTCTTTCTGTATCTGCTTTTCTTTTGTGTGTGTGTGTGTGTGTGTGTGTGTGCTGTGTGAGTGCAGCATACACATTATTGTGCACAAGCCAACTGTGTGTGGCCAAAGCAGCACATACACAGTCCAATATATACTGTGGAGCAAAGCACTACACACAATACATATGAAGCATCTTAGGGGTACCACCTCCCATGGTGCTACTCTTGGCATGGGCAGAGGTGGGCGAGGTGCTGGTGGGAGCAGCAGCACCAATAGCCAGGCTGGCTCACTCCCTGTCCAGATGGTGTATCCTTTTCTTGGGCAGCAGCAGCTGGAGAAATACTGGGAAACATTTACCTGCGGCAAAAGCCACTGGACCTACCTGTGAAACTTGGCAGGGTCATCAACTACCTCTGAAGGGGCTACCGCCATGTCCTCATGTCCTTATATTAAAACACAAAGAAGTTACACCTACTCATTTTGCTGATTTTCCAAGACACTTTGCCTATCTGTGAGTGGCCAAACAAGCACATGATAAAAGCCTCGTGTAGAGAAGCCCATAGTCCACCACACCTGCAGGGCACCGGGTCAGGGAAACCTGGTTTAGGGTGCAATTCTATGCATGTATAGACAGAACAAAGTCCTACAATCCCAAGCATGTCCCAACCAGCCATGGGAGTCATAGGACTTTTTTTTTTTTTTTGGTCTAAATGTGCATAGGAATGTGCCTTTAGACTGATAACACAACCTATTCTTAAAGTCAAGGGTACAGAAGAAGATTTATTTGGGTGAAGACAGATACAGGATTTGAACAGCAGATTTTTCACTTATGGCGCAAGCTTGGCTTTGCCATTTGCATTATAGTTGTATTTTCCAAGAACTTGATGCTGGATCAGGACTCAGTTTAGCTCCTCCCTTCATCCATCAGAGAGGCTGTCAGTATCTTATTTTTTAAATTAAATTAGCACATTTAATGTTAATTTCACTTTTCTTAAAAATCACACAAAAACATTTTAAAAAACAGTTGCAGAACTGTTCTGGGACTGGGGCAGTGGGGGCTGTGTTAGTGATGTCACAGGCGCTAGACAATAGGCCCTCTGTATAATTTCTTTTTTTCTGCTTCAAACTGCCCATGCTGGAAACTTGCTGCTTTTTCAGAACTCATCCTGGAGGAGAAAAAGTTAATTTGTATTTGATGCATCCAGGATGCTTTTGAAATGGCCCAATTGCTCTAAAAATGTTTTTTGTTTTTTGCCTTTTAAACAACCATGTGAGGTAGGTCACTGTTGTTGTTGTTTTTACAGATGGATAATTGAAGGACAGTAATTTAATAAAAGCCAGACAGTAAGTCCATGGCCAGTTGAGCTCAGTTACAATGTTAGATTGTAAGCATAAGGTAGCGATCTGCCCGCCCCCTCCAGTTACTAACCCCAAAAACTCAGTAAAAGCAACAACTGGTTACATGATTTCATTAGTGCTTATTTTAACTCCTGGAGCAATGGACTGCCATTTCATATCTTTTAGTATTATTTTGCTTGAAGTCATTTCCAAGAAAAGCGGTTTTTTAAAACATCAATTACACTTTTGATTTTGCATTGTAGTACCCCGCTCCCTCCCCCCCGCTCGCCGCCCTGGCAATTCAATTGCATAGTAGTTCCAAAACAATAACAATTGCACGTTTGAATTGGAATACACACTATCTTGCAGGTCTGCTGTGAAAAGCTGTAGCAGATATGTTTCAGCCTGTTTATCTTTTAATTGCTGTGCAAAGATGGTCCAAACTATATTACACCACACCCAGTACCTGGAAGGTTTGGAAAATCTCTTGCCTGGAAAAAAGACGTTTGGGTGGGTCTTTCCAAGCCTATATTTGCAGTATCACAAAACTAGTTCAACAACTAACCTGAGCATCCAGTTCCTTTCATATCTACTCATACATTTTTTTCTCTTTCTTTTTATCCTAGCTAGTCATGGATTTTAGTTTCGCCAGTGATTCCCTTCCTAAAGCAATTACTGCATTTGGCCTTGATCTTTACAATGAACTGAATAAAAGTGATGTTTCTAAAAACATCTTCTTCTCTCCTTTGAGTATCTCAGTGGCCCTGAGCATGTTTCTACAAGGTGCCAGGGGAAACACTGAAACTCAGATGGAAAAGGTAAGCATCAACAAAAATGTACCTTTGCATTCTTCCTATAACTTTTTCCCAGGTTGCCTCCTTTCTGATATCTGGTGCTGATTATCAGTGAGCAGAACTCCTGACCCTTGCATATGCCTTACAACACCTTCCCCTCCCTGGTGCCCTCCTGGCTGAAGCATGCTGGGAGGTGTAGTCCAACGCATCTGGAGGGAACCAGGATGGGGAAGGCTGCTTTACAGCCTCCAATCCAGCCTTCCCTAATTGGTGACCTCCAGATGTTTTGGATTTCAACTCTAGGGTGGCCATGGGTTGTATCCAATGTTAGTCCTACTTAGAGTAGACCCACTGCAATGAATGGGACTTAAGTTAGACTAATCTTGGATACTGCCCATTGTGTCCTCCTTTATAGAAGTGAGTCCTCTATTTAAAGGTCTGTCCTGTCCAATTCCAGTTTAAAGATAATGAACTGCAAGAACTGTTGCACATCAGCAACTGCTGAACAGGGCCTCTTCACACAGAGCTTTTATCCTGCTATTGAGATTGGTTTCTCACGGACATTTGTGGGTCCTTTAGATGATGATATTAACCTCCAGGGTGTCTCCCGCACAAGATGACCTTTATTCCATTTTTTTAAAAGATCAGACATAATAAGCTATCAAATTACAAGTGCTTGAGTTCCACTTGAGTTCCCTGTGAAAAGAGGAAACCCCACAATAAGAGGTGCTAGATCACAGCCCCATCTAGTGGCTGTATAATGAAACATAAGGAAGACTCAGATAACGGGGGAAAGGAGCAGGGAAAGAAGCACGTGAAAAGGGAGTTCATTGTGATCCTGCATTTAAAACGGAAGCAGAAAGCCCCGTTTTAAATGCGGGATTTTAGGCTGGTGTGGAGATACTCACAGACTGAACAGGCAGGCACACAGGTCATTTGGTCCCGGTCTTCCACGCTATGGTGAAATTTACTGTATTTCTTTTTAAGATTATAATAATTGTTCCTAACACCTATACATAGAAATTAACATGTGCAGACTGGTGCCCTCGTGTGTGTGTGTGTGTGTGTGTGTGTGTGTGATGCATTTCCTCTTTTGGGGGTGATTCATGAATAGCCACCCTATTCAACTCCCATCATTCCCAGCCAGCATGGCCAATAGTTTGGAATGCTGGGAGGTGTTGCCCAAAACATCTGGTGGCACCAGGTCTGGGAAGGCTGCTTCTAATCTTTCCAAGCAAATTCCAGAGCTGTAAGGACCTGACAGCTCCTGGAGCTGGTTTTGGATGGGATAGCCTAGGACAGTGGTCTCCAAACCTTTTTGATCGTGCACCCTGTCAGTAAAAGGTTTTGAGCATGCACCCCCAATATAGGTATATTTATTTATAAATGATATACATGTACTACTGTACTAATATATTATGTACATTATGAAACATACACAAAAAATAGAAATTCAAAAAGGATGAGATAAAGATGAAATAAACAATATTTTAAAAATATTTTTTTATTTTATGTATTAATGGTACAATAAACCTCTTTGCTCTCACTAAAAAAAGTGAAAGCAATGTGATTCATTACATTGTGATACATGTGACGTGATGTATGTAATGTGATACATTAATGCTCCATAATTTTTAAAAATCTTGGTGTAACACTGTGAAACAGGAGTTCGAAGGTCTGGTTCTAAGTTCAGTTTATTTCGATACTTGGTTTTGATGGCTGTCATAGCTGGATAGGACTGGAGCAGAGAGAAAACCGCCATGGAACTTCCTTCTCAGCTCTGGTCCCATCCTGCTGCTGCCGCCACCACCATCATTGCACACAATGGCAGCTCGTCAGGGCAGTGGGAGGCTGCTCAATTATCAGTCGGCTCACCCCCCAATGGATCGTCTTACACACCCCCTGGGGTGTGCGCACCCCACTTAAGACCACTGGCCTAGGAGAGGAGGACCCCGAACATCCAGAGACTAGAAGCATCGCAACACTAGCCTGAAATCCAACATTTAACACAGGGCTTTCTGCTTCTGTTTTAAATACAGGATCACAACGGACTCCCTTTACACTTGCTCCCTTTCCCCCCTCCCTTCCCCCCTCCCATATGTTTCATTATATAGCCTCAGTGGTCTAGCTCCTCTTATTCCAGGTTTTCCTCTTTTCATGAGGGAACTGAAGCGGAACTCAAGCACTGTAATTTGATAGCTCATTATCTCCTGTCTTTAAAAAAATGGAATCGAGGTCATTTAGTGCGGGAGATGCCCTGGAGGTTGATGACGTCATCTAAAGGACCTGCAATCTTCCGTGAGTGAGCAATCTCAATAGCAGGATAAAAGCTCCGTGTGGAGAAGCCCTAAGGGGAGTGAGCACACCCTAGGGAGAAACCCTAGACAGCAGGCTTGGAGGAGGAAGCCCCACCCTTGGAATCCGGGGAACCATTGCCCACTGCCTTTGCTCCCCCTCCCTCCCTGTACCCAAAGTAAAGAGATGGCAGTGAAGCCCACTTCAGAAAGCGGAACACTCACTTGGCCACACAAGGCTTCACTTCCCACAGTGCTGTTCCGAGGAACTATTCCTGACCGAAGTATTTTCAGGGCCAGTGTGTCACTGGTGCAGCTGGAAGAGTGAGGCTTCACGCCACTCTTGTTTTAATGGATGCTAGTTTGTTAAAAACAAAACAACCCAGTAGATGTTTGTAAAAAATAAAAGAAAAGAGAAAGATGTAAAGTGGACTTTATAAAGAACTGAATACCACCTGGAGACATGATTCTTGCAACTTTTTTCACCTGCATGCAAACCCAACCGCTTCTGTACATTCAAAAAGATGTACTTACGAGATGGATCATCCTAGCCACGTTTACTCGCATATTGAATTCAATGGGTTAGGGCACAATGCTATGCATGTTTACTCAGAAAAAAGTCCTACACCTCCCATCATGGCTGGCTGGGGAATACTGGGCATCATAGGGCAGTTTTCGGTCTAAGCATGCATAGGATTGTGCCCTTACAGAGCCAGACCAGACAGGATGGGTAGCAGTCCCAGGGGTCAGAACTGGGTCATTGCCAGTTCATTCATTCATTTCATTTCTGTACCGTCCAATAGCTGAAGCTCTTTGTTCCCTATACTGGGGGTGGAGGGTGGGATTAGAGATGGGCAAGTGAATCTGTTTCCAGTCTCTGTCATGTTTGCATGTGTTCACTCATAAGTCAGTTCTGTCCTATTTCTGCATTAATCCATGAATTTTCTTTAAAAACACACACACACAAATGAAATTTTGCCTTTGAATACACATTTAAATCTGTAAATACAAATTTGAATACATAGTCAAAGACAACATTTCACATGGATCTAAAAAAAAAATCATGTGTATTTTTAAATATACTTTCTCTCAAAATATACTTTTCTAAAAGTACTTTCCCTGAAGATATGAACTTTTAAATGTGTTTTGGACAGTGGAAAACCGCTTTCTAACCAAAAGAGTAATCCTATGACCCCTAGATAGCATCTGGGGAGCCATAGGATTTTTTTGAATCCTGGATCTGAGGTTGGACCCACCGCTCCAACCTTGGACCCTGGAGTCCAAGCTCCCCGCCCCCTCCCCCTCGCAACCAGAGACCTTGGAGGAAAGGGAAAGGGGGCCGTTCTGTGGGCAGGGAGGGGAGTGGACTGGGGATGTGAGGATACGAGCTGCAGAGGGGATCTGTCCCTCCCCCTCTGTAGAGCCCTAGTTAGACAGGCAAAAACGCCCATCTAACTAAAATGTGAGTGGGGGGAGCACGGAGGTGAAGATTGCCACCGCACTCCTGTTTCTCTGCATAGGATTTCTGTTAGCCTCTGAGTTTGGAGGCTGACACAAATCCCGATAGGATTGCGCCCCAAGTCAGTGTTTAAGGGAGCAATCCTACGGCCTCTAGGCATTGTCTGTGGGATCATGGGATAGTGAGAATTACTCCCTCCGAAGTCGGAGACAGTGCTCGAACCTTGGAAGGGGTAGTCAGAGATCTGCCCCACTCCTCCTTGCAGCTGGCCTGGAAAGAGCCATGATAGCTGTCCTCCGGGTTTGTAAAATCGACCTTGGAGAGGGGGAAATGGGGGTGATCTGGAGGGCGGGGAGGGGAGGAGACCAGAGAGGCCAGGATACAAGCTATCCTGAGCCTCTCCCAGACTCCTTCCCTCTCCCTCTGAAGCGCTGTTTCAAGATGGGCAAAAAAGCCCATCTAGCAAAAAATGCCACGATCAGAAGATCGCCTCCACCACTCCTGCCTCCCTGTTTTAGATGATCAGAAGCCTCCGAGTTCAGGGGGCTTCCAATCATTGAGGGCGCAATTGATAGGACTGCACCCTAGATGCTATATTTAAAGCATTTGTAACAACCTGCTGAGGCCAGTGGTTGTGATCCTGTAAATTGTTTATTTCTCATATTTATATCATGTCTTATTTTAAAAACAACAGTGACCACCACCAACCAATGCTGTAATTGGTTGGTGGTGTTATTTAGCTGTAATAATCTTGGCTGTAATAATCTTTTTATTGGGTGTCATTTGTCTGCATTAAATTGCCAGAAATGGGATTCCCCCAACCCTCCATGTCCTGCTTTACATTGCTTACGCCCGATTTTTGTTCATAGGCCCTACACTTTGATAGAACTCTAGGACGTACTAGGCTACCACCTGCTTCTGAGAGAAGAAAGCCAAAAGCTGTGTCAGAACATGGGTTGGAGGGTGCACATCACTTTCCAGTGGAAAATCCACAGGTACTTTTTGTTTAAACATCCGTAGGATTAAGTTGTGGGTGAAATCTTTTTGTGTCATCCAAACCCATAGCCAGACATTTTGTGTTGAGCAAGTCAGGATGAGCAATCCTATATGCAGTTGAATCTCTTTCAGGCTGAGGGCCACATTCACTTCCGGAAAAGCTATCTGGTGTGTGTGTGTGTGTGTGTGGAAACACACATTCCAGTGGTGAGTGGAGCCAAGGGCAAAAGGGGGCAGGCCCCAAACACCAACATATTTTAGCTTAACGTTCTTACTGCCAGTAACAAAGCCTTAGAAGAAGTATTTCAACATTTTAGAATGGGAAGAAAACACACAAAAGCTAGGACATGACTAAACCATCAGTGGTCTGGGGAAAAGGAATGGGGCCAGCGTAAGGAGACATGGCCATTGGGAGAAACACCGGCGGGCTGGATTTGGCCCACAGGCGGTCCAAATTTGCCCCATGGGCCTGAGGTACAACATCCCTGCCAATTACATAGGGGGAACAGGGAGAAACACTGCCACTATGCCAGCAGAATGGCTGCCATGTTTTATATCTGCTCAGCCTAGGAAGGGGAGGGAAAACACACTACACAGGACATCAGAAATGGGCATAAAAATGGCAGACATGCCCATGAGCATCTCTGGAAACATTGCCCAAGCCCACCAATGAGGGGTTGTGCCAGTAACAATGCCCATATGCCACTCACACATGGAGGGAGTCAATGAAGTCACACTCACAGGGACACGCCAGTTGTGTTACGACATGCGCAACACACAGAAAGACCCCCCGTACCCTCAGTTCATCAGCCTCAGCGGCACAGACAGCACTGACCCCGGTAAAGTTCCCAGGCATTCTGCCAGGCAGGGGTTCAAATCTCCTTATGCTGCTCACAAGGAGCATTCTGGAAGGCAACACACAATGGGAAGGAAGGAGATTCAGGACAGATAAAAGGAAGGACTTCTTCACACAGCACGTAGTTAAACTATGGAATTTGCTACCACAGGATGTGGTGATGGCCACCAATTTGGATGGCTTTAAAAGGGGGTTGGACAAATTCCTGGAGAAGGCTATCAATGGCTACTAGTTTTGATGGCTATGTGCTACCTCCAGTACCAGAGGCAGTGAGCCTGTGTACACCAGTTGCTGGGGAACATGGGTGGGAGGGTGCTGTTGTGCTCATGCTCTGCTTGTGGGTTCCCAGTCGACAGCTGGTTGGTCACTGTGTGAACAGAATGCTGGACTAGATAGACCCTTGGTCTGATCCAGTATGGCTCTTCTTATGTTCTTAAAGAGAGCCCACATACCTTCCTGGGCAGGAGGCCTGCAGGGAGCACACACACAGCTCCACTGGGTCCAAGACCCACAGGGGAAGGGAAAGACCCTTGTGCCAAGCAGCCAAAGGGAGGGACCAGGACACACAGCAAGGGGCGCCACACAGACCAACATGGACAGCAGCAGCAATCTCCAGTGGCTCACAACATAGGCAACCCTAAATTCAGTGGGTTGGATCCAGATCTAGTCAAACCTAAGGTAGGCCTATTGAAATCAATGGGGATTGAATTAGTCATGACTAATATGACTTGGAACCAGGCTACCTGAAAGACGGCATTTTCCAATGTGAGCCTGCCTGGGTTTTAAGAGTTTCAGGGTAGGCCCTTTTATGGGTCCTGCCACCACTGGAGGTGTGTCTGGTATGGAAAGAAGGAAGGGCCTCCTTGGTGGCTGCTCCCAGGATCTGGAACTCCCAGCCAGGAGAGGCTAGGCTTTTTCCCTGTCTGTTGTCCTTCTGCTGTCAGGCAAAGACATTTCTATTCAGGCAGGCTTTTGGCATGTAAGCTGGTCTGTTGCTGAAGGGTTTTTTAATTGGTTGGGTATTGTCTATTTCTTTTATTGCTGTGTATTTTTATGGATCTATTTTTATGTTATTTTTTAAATTAAGACTTTGTTTTTGACCTGTATTTTATTATTGTTAGCTGCCTAGAACACCATTTCTGGCAGAAAGGTGGGATGTAATATACATAAACAAACGAACAAATAAATGCATCCACTCTTAGGATAACTAAATCTCCATCCAACCTAGTAGCTACTAGATGCCTGACTGGGAAATTATTGCTGATGAGTGACCCCTTTCAGGCCCATACAAGCCATAAATGGAATATAGAATTAGAAACATCTACTAGCCATCGGTGTGAAGTAAATGGAGCTTTTTAATGAACTATTTATGCCAAACATTTTTTTTTTACATCTGAGGAGACATTCATGTATTTGTGTGTGTGTGTGTGTGTGTGTTTAAATGTCTGTAACCTTTCCTTCATAATGTGACTAGGAAGGAGGAACCTCCTCAGAGTTCAAGAAACTCCTGTTTCAGCTGAATAACCTCAGTCACGGTTATCAGCTGAGCCTGGCCAACAATTTGTTCATACAAAAAGGATATACATTTCTTCAGGTAAGTGCTGTCTGACTCTCAGAAGAAGGCTGCAGCTCACTGGTAGAGCACACACCCTGTACACAAAAGGCTCCAGGCTCAATCCCTGTTTTCAGTCAGTGTCGATAATAAGATGGACCAAGGGTCTAGCTCAGTAAAAAGCAGCTTCCTATGTATGCCTTAGATAAAAAAAGAGTCCACTATGGCCACAAAGGAGAACTGTATTGCCTGAAGCATCTTTAATGGTTCAGTAAATCAGCTGTGTACCTTTGCCTTGCATTAGTGCAGCTTTTCCCAGCCAGTTGCCCTCCAGATATGTTGGACTACAACTCCCAGAATGCTGGGATCCTGGGACTTTTAGTCCAACACATCTGGAGGGCTCCAGGTGGGAAAGGCTGGTTTAGTGTTTAGCACCCCCCCCCCCCAATGCCCCAGAAGAGGAGGCTCAGGTCAACACCACATTACAAGTGCTGAAGGTTTCTTTTCTATGGGAAGGCCTGATGGATTGAATCTTCTCCAGGTAAACTGACTTCAGCAGGGCACTGGGAAACAGGACCCATGCCAAGTGCTTGGTACCTCTAAACCAGGGGTGGGGAATCAGATTGGCCCTGAAGGCCAGATTGCCTTCTGGGAACCTCCCCCTCCCTCCTGAAGCGCCACCCCTGATGTCATCCGCTCCTCTTTCCCTTTCTCCGATCACTCTGTGCCTTTCTCTGCCCCCTTTTCCATGCAGAGAGAAACATAGAATGACTGCTCCATACCTCTCTCTGCATGGACGAAGGGACAACCAGCGCCTGGAGTCCAGGGCTTTCTTCACATGGAGCTTTTATCCTGCAATTGAGATTGCTCCCTCACAGAAGCTTGTGGGCTCATTACATGACGCCGTGACCCTCCAGGGCATCTCCTGCATTAAATGCCCTTTGTTCTGTTTTTAAGGAGATCACAGATAATGAGCTATCAAATTACCCCATTGTGTTTCACTTGAGTTCCCTCTGTGAGGAAAAGTGGCAAGAAGAAGAGCAAGATCAATGACAGATAATGGAAGACTCAGATACAGGGAGAAGGAGGGGGAAGGGGGTGGGGGAAAAGGAAGCATGTGAAAAAGGGAGTAATTGTGATCCTGCCTTTAAAAGGGAAGCAGAAAGCCCTGTTTTACATGCAGGACTTTAGGCTGGTGTAGAGATGCCCCAGGTGTCAGCTGAGTGTGCAGCTGGCTTTGCTCCTCCCTCACCGTGCTCAATTGGGGAAGGTGAGGGAGGAGCAAAGTAGGCTCAGCCCGCTCCTTGAGGTGCTGGCTGAGTCCTGAGCCAGCTTCGTACCCCTTTCTCTTCCCTAATCGGGGAAGGTGAGGGGGGAATGAAGCTGACTGAGCCACAGTCTTGAGGAACGTTCCTTGGTGCCACAGCACAGTGGCTCTCCCATCCCTTTCCCTCCTCAGAGGGGGCAAGGCCCTCCCCAAGGTTTCCGTCAACTGGATGGAATGGCCTCGCAGGCCAAATTTGGCCTGTGGCCCAGAGTTTCCCATCCCTGCTGTAAAATGTTAAAAACAACAACAACAACAACCCCTCATCTAGAAAATACATACTATTTCTCATTTATTTATTTTTCTATTTTTCTACAGGAATATCTCAGGTGCACTAAGGAAATGTACCGAGCCATATTGCAGACAGTTGACTTTTTTAATGCTGCCGAAGAAGCAAGGGAGACCATTAACCTTGAGGTCGACAGACAGACCCAGGGTAAGAACGCCTGAGGGTACATTGCCTTGCTGGGGCTTGGGGCTTGGGGTCTGGGGCTTGCCGTGGAAGTGGAAACAGGCAAACAGGGACTCTTCCAGGCAGGTGGAGCCAGGCAAAGGCAAAGCACTTGAAGCAGAAGTCAGGACCACAGATAGCTCCCAATGGGCCCGGCCTTGTATGGCTTCGCAGCTGCTGGATTCAACCAGGGAGAGGAGCATGAGATGGTACCCAAAGAGAGCCTCAACCTCAGAATCTGAGGAAGGCAGAAGGCACGGGAGGAGATGCTGAAGATTCTCCCCTGAGTAGACCAGGCTGGATCTCTTCCTCATCTAGGTCTTCAATGAGGCTGCTCAGGGGGCTGGATTTGAGGTTCATGACACGATAGTAACAAATCAGAGACTTCAGGCAAAACTGGAACCCATTACTGAGAGGGGTTACAGGCTCTACCTTGCTGGAGGTCTTCAAGCAGAGGCTGGGTAGCCATATGTTGGGGATGCTCCAGTTCTGGATGCCCTGCATCGAGCGGGGGGTTGGACTAGATGGCCTCCAAGGAACCCTCCAACTCACATGATTCTGTAGGCCTATTTGTGTGTGGAGGGGCAGTGTTCCTATGCCTTTTAACAACATTTTGCATGACAACCAACATTTTAGAATGGATGACAGAAAACATATTACAGGCATAATTAACTTGTTCTATGAATATATTTTTAAAAAATCAGTACATAACGAAACATCTAGTAGTCTAATGAAACATTCAATGTATAGGTGTCAAGAAATTGCAGTCTTAGTGGACACTCCCTCCTGCCCATATCCCACCTGTCCACTCATTCCTTTCTACACATCCACTATCACTTTTCCATGCCCTAGCAACATAATTCATGTTATACATGAAGTACTGACTAGTATGCTGCATCTATGAAAAGAGGATGATGTTTCTAAATATCTGGATACAAATGTACATGGAATGGCCTCGCACTCTGCGCTCAGAAGAGGAGTGCGAAGTGGCCAAAACGGGGTGTTCTAGGGGGCATTCTGGGGCAGGCAATGCGGAAATGCTGGTATGACACATCCTATGTGTCGTCTGGCAGCCTCCCCTCCACTCCACCTTCCTGTGGCTAGACAACTGAAATTGGCTGTCTAGCCACAAATGCAGGGCAGGAGAAGCATGGAGGGAACGATCCCCTCTGTGCTTCTCCTGCCCTGCATTGGATAGGCGGTCGCCTCCGAGTTCGGAGGAGGCCACCTATCGCCCTAGGATTGTGCCTATATGTAGATATTGTCACCTAGCTGTCTTAGGTAGGGAAAACTTCTGCTGCAATTTTGAGAATTCATGTAGGATACCCTGTGGGCTCATGAAGCCACCCAATTTCTTCATCTCCCTGGGCACTGAGCACTTCCATGAAAACTGATGGGTGGCAGGCCACCAATAGGGTGACAGTTTCCCACGTCAGAGCTTGAAAGTGCATGTATGGGTCAACATTCTGAGTTTTGGCCAGATTCTTCCATCCTGTCCTAGCTGCAACAATTGTAGGGGCTGGAGAAATATTTCTTCACACAGCATGTAGTTAAACTATACAATTCCCTACCACAAGAAGCAGTGATGGCCACCAATTTGGATGGCTTTAAATGGGGATTGGACAAATTCATGGAGGAGAAGGCTATTGATGGCTACTAGTCCTGATGGCTATGTGCTACCTCCAGTAGCAGAGGCAGTATGTCTGTGTACATCGGTTGCTGGGGAACAAGAGTGGGAGGGTGCTATTGCTCTCATGTCCTGCTTGTGGGCTTCCCACAGGCAGCTGGGTGGTCACTGAGTGAACAGAATGCTGGACTAGATGGACCTTGGTCTGATCCAGCAGGGCTCTTCTGTTCTTAAAATGTGTGAGAATATATGAAGGCCTGGAGATATGTGAAGGCCTGGACAAAACCAGGGCCCCCCTACCCCGTTCCATTTTTTTCCGTTGCTTTCCCTTGAAGGCAGCCAGAAAGGACAGATTTTCCCTGTTAAGGGAAAACAAGCTGCGGTTTGCTGCCAAAATACAGTGATGAAACAGCAAAACAGGAGAAGTCAGCCCTTTCTTGCTGTTATGCTGCGAAAACTGCCCCCTGGGAAGGCCCTATCCTGATTCACATGTGCCCACCAGGTGCACCTTAGATGGCAATGGAACAAGAGGCAAATTCATGTAGAGATGCCTATGGTGCATCCCTACATACTGTGCGCATTGCAAAACAGAGAGCATATCTTTGCAATGCTCAGCATTCAAGCAATGAAACCCACAAAAGGTGTGAAACGTCTTCTTTAATTTTTCCACATTAACTTCAAAATTCTTTTTCTCTAAGGACACATCAACAAACTTTTTGCACCAGGTGTGATTGGGCCAGAAACTGTGTTGGTGCTGGCAAATGCCATCTACTTTAAAGCAACTTGGCAACACCAGTTTGATCCGAATGACACCGTAGAAAGAGCTTTTAGGCTGAATGAGGTATTGCAGCAGAACCGAGAAAATGAATTTTTAGGAACATGTGGCCTTTCAAGGCGGATTCAAGTATGTTACAAATTAGCATGAATGAAGTGTTGATTTGAATCTCAGCATGAATCTGGCTGAATGTATCACAGAGCACACGTAACTCAAAAAAATTCAGCAATATTTACCAAAGTTGCAGAGTGACATCCCCCAAATCTCACCAAAAAGAATAACAGGGACAGTGTTTTGACCACAGATAGGAAACAGAAAATAAGGGTTGCCTCTGGCAAAGAGGGACAGCTGGAGCAGACATTGAGTGCATATCACATGTTCAAAGCATGTCACACACATTAGCTCAGTAATCCAACAACAACCCTGTGAGGTAGCATAACACCACCTAATTTGTGGTTGAAGTGGGATTTTTAAAATCAAGGTTAATAGATTATATCCTTAGTTGAGCCCTTCTGTTCTACCAGCTGCAACCACTTGAGAAATTGGCTTGAACAGTGTGACTAAATAGTAGCATAGACTTCATACCATCAACTTATAAAATAAATGAATGTTGACAGCATGCAGTCTTCTTGCTTGATGAATCGCAGCATGAGAATATGTGCACATTTGCTAAATGTGTGTCTTTATGTCTTAACTTTCAAAACAGAATGAAAGCAAACCTGTGCACATGATGCATCAGAAAGGTATTTTTAAGATGGGATACACAGGGGAGATGAACGCACAGATCCTTTGCCTCCCATATGTTGGCGAAGTGCTGTCCATGCTCATTATGCTGCCGAATGACATCGGTGATCTGGAACAGGTAAATCAAAAGCAAGCCACCATGTTTATCCATTAAAACACAAAGCAAAATGGGTTTAAGAGAACTTATAAAGTGCAAGATTAGGATGGAGCTACCATGAAATACATTTTAATCAAATTAGATAAAATAACAAATCTGTAATACAAAGTGTAAAAAGTAGTTATAAAAATTTAATTATATGGCAAGTCATATAAAATTGTCCCAAAATGGAAAATCAACAGTCCCAAAGGTTATTTAACATTCCTGATTTGAAATAATCATATAATAGGTTATACTAATAGACATCAACCTGTTCCAGACTCGTTTCAACCCCAAGGGTCTTCGTCAGTGGGATAAAAAATATTACCATAACTATAACCTCTGAACATTCAGTTATGTTAAATTAATTTTCAAAATTGGACCAGAAAATCACTCTTGTATACCTTGTCCGTTTCGTCTACTTCGGTTGGTTACTGGATGCAACAGGAAGAGAAGGGAGGAACATATTCCCTTCTGTCTCATATGGCTTGCATATGCCAACCAATGGCTTGCATATGCCAACCCAAAGCATAAATCAAATTTTAGATAAAATTTTAGATAAAATTCAAATTTTGCATATGAAAAGTCTATACACTGCAGGTTTGGGTGCCGTAACTTAGTAATCATGTGCCCACTTCTTCCCTCCTCCTTTCTTGGTGTGCTATGATTGGAAACTTCCTGGTTCAATTAACCACAGACTTCCCAATTTAATTAACCCATTACATCCAAACCAGGAGATTACACATCCCAGTATCAGAACAAACCAAATTCTGAAACCAACTTCAAACCATGGTTTTGGATCCTAGTTTGTCATGTTCCTGGTAACCGTGGTCTCCTGGTTCAGACACAATGAGAAACTAAGGTTAATTAAAGCAGGAAGCATCCCATCATGCCACATAGAGAAAGGAGGAAGGAAGGAAGAGATGGCATGCACAGACCCAGGCTTATGCATATCTCAACTTAACAAGCCAAGATATGTATATCCAAACCAGGGCAATATCTTTGTTAGAATCTACCTGGGACAGAAAAGAAAATGACCTACTTTTTGAAATATGAAAGCAACTGTACAATAATTTAATCCAACTGATTTATTTAAATGATTATATTATAAATGAATTAATTAATTCAGACAATAAAATAAAATATCTTTCCTCACTTTCTTGATTTCTATCAGAACAACAGCCTTTTCTCTGTTAATCAAAACGCACTTGATCTCATCTATGGTTAGGAGAATAAGTATTAAATTAATCCCTGAAAGCCAATGAAAACTCTCTTTTATTGTGGCTCAACTTTACGTCAAGGCTCCACTCCTATACCCCATTAGGTTGCTTAAATTCCACTGAGAAAAATGGGACGTAGGCTGCAGTCCCACTTACCTGGCTCCATTGAACTCAGTGGGGCTTACTTCAGGGTAGATATAGACCTGGTTTGCATGTAATGACCAACCATGTTTAACCAACCCATGATTAGCTGGGGCCGCATGGGAAGGAGCAAGTAAGTGCTGCCTCCCAACCACTTACCATTTCCGCTTTGTTTCCTGTTAATAAAACAACCCAGGAATGCCTGTTCCTGGGTTGTTTGTGTGAAGTGCCAACTCAGTACTCTGGGTTGTTCAGGGAGAAACAACCCAGAGTTTTAACTCCCAAGCAAACCATGGGATAAAACTCTGGGTTGTTTCTCCTTGAACAATCCAGAGTTCTGGGTTTGCACATCTGTTGTTTTTTTTTGTAAACTGGAAACAAAGCAAAAACATGTGCTCCTGCACAGCCTGGGGAACTCATGGGTTGTCATTATGTCTGAACTGGACCATAGGAGTGTGCTGGTTAGCACCTTAATAGTGTGCTTGCAGTGATAATGATTAAAAGCTGTGCACCTTTACAGACACTAGAGGGTGCTGATGGAACATAGTATGGAGAGAAGAAGTGGGGCCTGATGACAGAATTGAAAGAAACACCTCTGCATTTGTTTCATATGGAATGCCAATTTATCTCTATTTACCGCCTGTCATTTAATATGTAGCACATTTAATTCAAGGATTCAGGTCAGATGAAATCAATCAGAGTTTAACTGGAAAAAAAAACCCTTCCACTGGCCTGACCAATTTCCTGTTCCATATTACAGAGGTATCTAAGTGTGTTAATGCGGATGAACACATTATTGAAGAAATATGACCTGTACATCATTTTCAGGGTACATTGGCACTGGCATTTTAACCTTACTACTAAAACTAACACAGAAAATGATCTTACAACTCTTTAACACCAAACATAAAGATCCACCAGTATTTCTCTGCATGCCAGACAAGTAACTTCGAGATGGCAAGAAACTATATTGGATAACTAGTGCTCTTCTAGTGTTGTGCATTGCCAAAAACAAGAACAAACAAACAAACCAAAAAACCCAAAAAAACCCAAGAAATGCTTCATCAAAAACGGATGAAAGAGGACACAGAATTGCATATAATTTGTATATGTTAATTTATATATTTATATGCAAACTTAAGAATAATTAATCTAATTTAAATAGAACCACGAACATCTTACCATATGGGAAGATAGTGAGCAGTTAGCTGGCATGTTTGCTTAGTCTGCAGTTGATGTGCAACATCAAGATCCCTGTTCCCCTTTCTTATGGCTCTTCATCTTTAAACTGGACTTGGATGGGACAACCCTTCAAAGAGAAGACGGTCCTCTAATAGCCCTTCAAATAGAGGACTGTATCTCTAAGTATCGCTACATCTAGATCCAACCAAAGGTGTTTTTCAAGTAGAGGGCTCGCATTTTTGAGCTCTTCCCTTTTTGAAAAATTGCCCCACCCCTACCTGACATTTTTTTTAAAAATAATCTATTAGCTCTGAGCTTCTCTGATATGATTTATTTATTTGTTTACTTACAATGTTTGTATACTGCTCCAGGTCTAGAACAGATTTTGGAGCGGTGAACACAAGAGATAAAACAGTAAAAGGATAAAAAGATTTAAACACCAGATTAAAATGATGCTGTTTTAAAAACAGAATACCAATAGAAACCATGACTGGCCAACTAAGGAATGCCCCCTGGAAAAATGCTATTTTCAGGAGGCGCCGGAAACAGTGCAGTGTTGGTGCCTGCCTGACCTCCAGGGGCAGGGAGTTCCAAAGGAAGGGGGCCATAGGTCCATGTGGAGCCACCAGGAACATGTCCTCCGATGACCTCAGTGACCGGGCAGGCTGGTAAGGGAGAAGGCGCTCCCTCAGGTATGCTGGTCCCAAGTTGTTTAGGGCTTTGTACACTAGTGCTAATGCCTTAAACCTGGCCCGCTGGCGAATAGGCAGCCAGCGCAGTTCCCTCAGCAAAGGAGTTACATGCTGAAAAGGGGCAGCTCCCAACCATTTGCACTAATTGTGAATTCTGTTTTTATCCTGCAGGTTGAGAACACAATGACCTATGAGAATTTATCCCGCTGGACTGCCTCTGAAAATATGGGAGGGAATCATGTGGAGATGTATATACCCCGGTTCAAGCTCGAGGACACCTTTGACCTCAACTTGACTTTGCAGTCCCTGGGGATGATTGACGTGTTTGACAAATCAAAAGCCAACCTTTCTGGAATGTCTCCCTCCCGCCTACTCTTCTTGTCCAAAGTTGTTCACAAAGCCTATGTGGAGGTCAATGAAGTAGGCACTGAAGCGGCAGCTGCAACAGGTGCTGTGGTCTCCAACAGATCCTTAGTATCCTATGATCTGTTTCTGGCTGATCACCCATTCCTCTTCTGCATCCGACATAATCCTACCAATACCATCCTTTTCCTTGGCAAACTCTGCTCTCCTTAAGACTCAACTCCACTTCCTTCTTCAGCCTTAGTAAAGATTCACCTACGGATGATCTATTTTTATTTCCTTTGCAATGGGGATGGGCGCGGGGTTTATACCAAGGCTTTTTGCCGTGGTGGTAGCGTTCTATTCAGTTAGTGCTATATCACAGCTATGCTTTCCTGGGACTAGGAAAACAGACAGCTGCACATTTTAATCCGGGCCAGCACAATTTGGGACTCGCCATGCCAAATGCAGCTTGTCAGGCATATATTGTGGCCTGCCAGGGAGGGATGCTTGAGGAATCCCCAAAACTCTTTTCAGACTTTATGCATCTGCACTATGTGGAACGATTGCACAACTTTACTTGCTGCTTTGGATCTGACGATGGAGTTTATTCAATATCCACAGTCAAACTTTATTTAAGGAGGCCTTTAGCCTGTAAGTGGGTCTGTTGGGTTGGGCTCTGTTTTTAATAATACTTTTTCCCCCTGTAATTGTTATGCTTTCATTCTATTTGAATGTACTGTTTTATTGTTTTAATGAATTTTAATTGTTTTTGAGTGCCATTTTTTTTTGGTAGAAAGGTGGGGTACAAATAAAATACAATAAAATAAATTGTATAATATGCCTACACTATAGTGCTTAGATTAGTCCAGCTTCTGCATGGATCTCTACAGGCTCCTTTCTGCAGGGGACCTGCTCCTTCTTTGTGGGACACTGTGGTCTGCTGCATATGTGGATTGGCAGGGCTGGGGTATAGGGGGCAGCAGTGATGCATCTTGGGTAGACCTCAGGACTGAGATCCAGGCAGTGGTGTGGTGCAGCCAGGGCTCACTGGGACACAGCACCTGGTTTTTGATTACCAGGGATGCTGAGGCCATCTGCCACCCTCCTCAGAATTCTCTGTTCCTTCTGAGCTTAGTTACAATCCCCACAGTAATGGTGGTGGTGGTGGTGGGGATGAATTTTCCCAGCAACAATATGTTGTTCCCTGTTGTAAGGCAAAGTATTTTGGGGTGGCTTGGTCTCGAATGGGCAATTAAGCTTTACCCAAGACCTGCTTCTGGTGGAGATGAAACCTGCTAGAACAGGTTTGTTGATATGGGTCAACACAACTGCTTGAATTTTTGGACTCTCCTTGAGGGCCTGGCTATAGGGGCTGTCATAATAAGTGCCTGCACTTCAAAATTTACCAATACACCATTGGAGAAGAGAAGTGGGCTTCACAACTGAAATGATAGACATGGGCACCTAAAGCCCCCCCACAAACCCACACCGAGGTAAAATCTTTAGGCCCCAAAATTACCTACTTGCATCACTGGCGGGCATGAAAGGTTACTGAGCCTTTGGTAAGAGATTAGAGGCCTGTGTAGAAATGATAACCCTTTCAGAAGTCATGCTGAACATGGGTAGGAAGTGTGGGTAGAGCCAGCATGTTCAATCCCAGCCGTCATAGCATGTTTGAGTACCAAGGCTTGCACCCTCTGCACAGTCCATATTTATTTATTTATTTGTTTATTTATTACATTTCTATATGGCCCAATAGCCAAAGCTCTCTGAGTGGTTCACAAAAATTAAAACCACAAGTACAGCATAAAAACAATCTAAAATATGAAAGCATGAAAACTACAGCATAAAAGTATTACTTCTTTCTAATGTTGTAGTACAACAACAGCTGCCCAATATAATCTCCTTTGCTGATATAACGTTGACGTCCAGTTTCATCTCTCTGGCTGCATTGTAGTATCCTGTATACGTACAGATCTGATATCTCAAGGACCTTTCAGACATTATTAGGAGTCTCACAAGAGACCGAATAGGGGGGGCTTCACAAAGGCTTAACACATCACATCAATGTCTGGGGATGATGGGAACTGTCATTCAATCGCCACGATGCCAGGCAGAAGAGGGTGCTGTGACGTTAAAATGCTGCATGTACTTCCAGAAGCTTTCAAAGAAGTACGCAGAAAGGAGGACAGGCCCAGACAGGCTTATCCTGCCTCAAAAATGGGGGGCGGGGACACACGACTTGTGCATCTCCCCAAAAGAGGACAAAAGAGGGCACTGATTTGCATCAAAGGTGCATATGCTAATGGGTACATATAGACACCCATTTAGGAAGAACTACTGTAATTTAAATAGAGCTACAATATCCCTCATGATAGTGGGGAAGACTGTGACCGGGCAACCAGTGTGCCTGCCTGCGCCCTCTGATGGCTCAGGTGCTAACAGGTTCTTTATGTTTATACTACGCTTGGTCTGCCCTACAAAGAGACGACAGCCTCAGACAGAGGACTGCCCTCTGTGAAGGAGGGTGCATGGCCATGCTACGTGACGTGTTGTGGCTGGAGCCCCTGCTGAAGCCTGCTGTCCTATCCTGGCCTCCGAGAGAAGCATTTCCCCCTTGGGGGCCAGGAGCCACAAACCCATCCAGTGGCCTGACCAAACCCTCAAACCCCCCTTTCGCGGGGCCGGGCTGCTCAAACGGCCCCAATTAATTTTCAGTTAATTTTAATTTTAAATTTTAAATTTTATTTTTTTTTAAATTTTAAATGTTTGAATTTTTTTCAGTTAATTTAAATTTTAAATTTTAATTTTAATTAATTTTCAATTAATTTTCTTTCTGCTCGCCCATATCAAGCTGTCACGCAGAAGAGCCTTATTGCAATGGTAAAGACTGGAAATGCAAGTCAGCAAAACTGGTAAGTGTGATAAGTTGCATTTTTTTTTTTAAAAAAAGCAATTTTGCCATTGGCTGAATTAGCCAACCTGGGGTTATAGCTCAAGGTGAGACGTCATCTGTGCTTCCTGCTTGATGGCACGTGTTGGAGAACAATTGTTCCCTTTTCGCTGTGGTAGCCTTTGATACCAGCAGGCATCCCACAGACCAGCCTCCTGCTCCAGCCCTCAGTCCATGTCTCCACTCCCTAATGCCCACACTTTGCCTGAGTCAGTTTCCATTACAGGGCATGTAAGGTGCTAGGGAACGTTTGGCAACACTTATATCAGTACAAGCGCAGTCCTGTCCAACACATCTCGTTCGTTCCCCATTATGCCTTGCCTTGCCTTGCCTTGCCTTGCCTTGCCTTGCCTTGCCTTGCCTTGCCTTAGTCAGGTCTACTCCATGGCCCCCAAGGGAGGAAAATGAGAACATCTTTTTTATATTGCATGAGAGCATTTGCACCTGATAGGTAGTGTAGGGGATTTCCTGGTCAAGGGCACTTGCTTGTCTAAGAGTGAGGGCAAGCTGAACTACTTTGGAGGGAAAATGAGTGCATGATAAGAGCAGTGTTGTTTGGTGTGACATCCCCCCCACTGCCCCAAGTAATCACTAGGGAGTAAATCCTCCTGAATGCAGCGGTACTGACTTCTGAGTAAGTTTAAGATTCAGCTGTCTTATAAAAGACTTGAATGTAGAGCTGTGCAAATGGCTGCTCAAAAATTTCATTTTGATTTGTGGGTGAGGAAACTGGATGGACAAATTCACTGAATTTCTCCAGAGGACAGATAAATGTTCCAATCGTTTCTGGGGGGGGGGGGATGGGGCCCAGCATTAGCAGTGGCAGAACCATAGCTTCTTCCCCCCTCCAAGTCTGTTGTTGTTGTCATTTTTGTCCCTCCAAGTGGCAGTAAAAGCAACTGTATTGGTAGTGTGCATTTCTGTGCACATTTTTCAAAAGTGTGCACTTCCTCCCATTGACTAAAGCATGAAAATATGCATTTTTTGAAAAATGTGTGCATTTCAAAGTGTGCATTTAAAAAAAAACACTTAAAAAAAAACATGATTGCAACTTCGGGAATGTGTGAACATTTTTCAAAAAACCTTGCTTCAATTTACATTCGCATATGGGGTTGTGAACTAAACTGAAATTCTTGTACATCCCTATTGTATTCCAAACCAGACCAGTCCCTCAATAGTTCTTCTCTAGCTTGGACTATAATTCAAGCCTGAGAACAACTGCCCCCTTACCTGATTGTTGTGGCGGTGGTGATGGTGACAGCAGAGAGGGAGGCAAGGAGCTTTCCCTCTCCCTCCTTCCTGGTGCTTTGATCCACTACTATGGGTACTTCCCAGTTGCCAGGGAGGGGAGGGGAGGGGGACAGAGAAAGAGAGCTGGGGGGAGGGCTTTCTTGCTGTCACTGCTGCCACAGCAACAGCCAGCCGGCTCCGGGGCTCACGGGGAAGTTGAGGGGAGCCATTTGGACCTCAAGATGATCCATTGGAAGTGCAACAGAGTCTGACGTGGGCTCAGAATTAACCAAGCTATTTATTTTCTGATTTCTTTGGAAAACAGCTATTTGCTGAACCCCATTCTGAATTGAGCCAGGGGGAGTTTCACCCATCACTTCCTCAAAGAGAAAAAGAAAAGAAAAGAAACTGTTGCATCCTCCTCTATGAAGTACAACTGGAAAATATGCTCACATGTTTGAGCCCATTTGCAATCTTTGCCGCAAAGTTTTCTCTCTGAGATGATGTTGCAATAGAAGGCAGAATTGCATCCTCCGTCGCGTGAGGCCGTGGCTTGTTTAAAAATACATTCAGAAGCATCCTCATTATGGATTGCTTTGACATACTGTCTGCGGCTGCTTGAAGATTAAGGATGTCTCAATCAGATCAGATATACAATCTTTAGCACCCATTATAAGGATCTTGTGCACAAGGACAGATGACTTATCGGGTTATCCTCCCAGATGGCATTGGCTCTTTCTACATCTGGAAATCTTTGAGGCATTCTTTTTAAGGGATTCTAGAATGATGGCATTCCTTCACAGCATCCACACACAAGAAGGGGGTATCAGCAGGCTTGGGGAAATCTTAAGATTTGTAGTTGCACAAAAATCATCAGGAAAAAAAATCCTAAAGTGGGGGAAGCCCCCCCCCCCAGCCCAATGAGAGCTGAGCATGCCCTGTGAATACAGGATATTAACTGCTGGAAGGGGGATGACACAGAGGGCCAAGAGGGGAGGAATGGTAGAGATGAACCATCCTGAAAGAAGGATTTTGGGGGAAGAAAATTCCGGGGGGGGGGAGTCCAAACAAATGTTTTTTTCAGAATTTCCCCCCTCCCATGAATTTCTGGCACAGAGACACATTTCAAGGATCTCAGAGCAATACGTAGCCAAACAGTTCTCTGACACAATTCTACTGACATAAACTTGGATATTTCTGTGGAGTTGTATTGAGCTGTCTCAGGGAATTTGACACAAGCTTTTTGACTGAACCAGATTTTATATTTTTAATTTATGAGATCTTCAGCTAAAAGGCACCTGATAAATGTTTTTTTTTATACATCCAGAGATTTTCTTGTTTGGAACAAAGTCAGAATTATCTTCCAAGGCAAGATCTGTGCTGATATGATGACTCATCACATGTGCAATGAACAAATAATTGCTGCAACAGATGAGGCTGGTGACTTGATTTAAATGCCTGATTGCCCAGGCTGCTTTACTCCCTACAGGGCAAGGTATTTCTAGAAACACACTTCTTGCTTCCATTGCATTTTGTGCCAACAAGGCAGTTGCAGAAGAGACTGACAGATCATGTGCTAATCTGCATTAGTGATAATTTAGGGATCATGACGCAATTAGCTTTCATTAACTTTCATGGTTACTCAGAGGTAAAAAAAAATGGTTCACATGAAAGGTTTTTTTTTTTTTAAATAGCCTTTAAAGCAGCCTAAAATATTTTACATAAATACATTAAATTAAACATTTTCTCCCCTCCATTCTGCTGTTCTATAGATCCATCCTCGGATCCCAGTTTTTCTTCAAAGCCCCTTTAAAGTTTCTCTCCAGCCCCACAGCCTTAATGAAATGAAGTGAATCAGCAACCTCATACATGTGCAACCCTATTATGTAACCATGAGGCCAATCTTTCTCTTCTATCGTCTTCCATCTACAGTCTAATTTTAGACTGTAATCTTGTCGGCAATTGTGTCTGGGTCAGCTGCCCACATGACTGTGGCGAAGCCTGCTGTTGCCTACAGTCCTTGGAGAAAGAATGGTGTGGCTGTGCCACGTAGGCTGGCTTTGTGACCCCTGCAGGCTATGATGGTGCAGGAGCACTGTGTGACTTGTAGGCTAAAGCGGGGGTGGGCAGAAGGTAGATCTCCAGATGTTCTAGACTTCCACTCACAGAAGCCCCTGCCGGCATGGCCAATAGTCAGGAATGCTCGGAGTTGAAGTCCAAGACATCTGGAGAGCTAATTTTTGCCCACCCCTGGGCTAAAGGATGTGGGTCAAACCAAGAAGGAGTTCCATTGGGGACTGAGCATGGGGTTGATGTCCTACCCAAGTAAAGTGCTAGGTCAGCCTTCTCCCAACCTGGTGCCCTCCAGATGTGTTGGCCAATGGCCACACTGGATAGAAACTATGAGAGTTGTAGTCCAACACATCTAGTGGGTATCAAGTTGGGGAAGGGTGCGGTAAGTGTTCAATATGCCTCCAAATGAGCCAGAAACCAAACATAGTGGTTAAAGCGATTGGGGGTAATGGTGAAAACACACTCAATGAGCAGCAGTTGTAGAGCAGCAGTTATGGAGCCACATAAGGTATTTCCGGTGCTCAAAGTGGTTTTGCAGAAGGACTACACATGTTTGGCAATGCCCGAGGCTGGTCAGTGCCAAGTCCAACAAATGAGCAGGACCAGTGCTGAGGTGGGCTGGGCTGCAGGAGAGGAGAAGCAACTATCCTGCAAAGCTGGAGGCATCAGGCCCAAACTACCATGCCGACAACCCAGCACCCTACAGATGTGTTAGGCTACAACTCCCATCACCCCAGCCAGCAAGGCCACGCTGCCTGGGGATAATGGGAGAGGTGGTCCAAGACGTCCAGTGGTTGCCAGGTTGGAGAAAGCTGTCCTGGAAAGTCCTTCCATTGCTGAGGCAGCTGATGGCTAAAAGAGCCTGTAGGTGCTTTGCTTTTGCACTATACTTGGGAATGGCGTTGCTGGATCAGCTCAAGGTCCATATTTAGCATTCTGTTTCTGCCAGACAGATGCCTCTGGGCACTAGCAAGCAGGATAATCAAGGCCCTTATTATTTGTCCTTTGCACCTGGGGTTCAGAGGTATATTGCCTTTGTACGTGGACAACTCAGAACATGGATAAGCTGCCTTGTACCAGGTAAGATCACATGCCCACCTAGTCCAGTTGTACTGAAAGTACAACGGGATTAACAGCCTTGTGTAAAAAAAGCTCTTAACTGGGGATGCCAGGGATTGAAGCTGGGACTTCTGCATGCAAAGCATGTGCTCTAATGTAGAGCTTTTTTTACACAAGGCAGTTAAGAGCTTTTTTTTACACAAGGCTGTTAATCCCGTTGTACTTTCAGTTTTGTCACAGAATTGAGATCTGAGCTCTACACAAAGAGATTTCACGTTCCTGCTTTACCACTACATAACCTCTAGTTCGCATTGTGCTATATCAGAATAAAAAACTACACAAGTAGGAAAATACATTTTCTTTCACTTTCAGAAATAATACTCCATTCCCCCACTCTAAGAAAACCCTCTTTAAAACTGAAGCTGGAAGGTCACAATGTTGTCTAAAGAACCTGTAAACAACTGTGACTAAGGAATGATGAGTTCGCATTAAATGCCTGGTGTAGAAAAGCGCTAAGAGGATCAGGTGGCAGAAGATGGAGAAGACATCTTTTGCCTGAGACCATGGAAACCTGCTGGCAGCCAAGACAGACAATACTGGACTAGGTGGGCATGTGCTCTGCCCACCAAGCTATGGTTCCATTTAGTAGCAGTCATGTCTAACTGCTGTTGATAGATCTGTCTCTAATTCTTTCAGAAAGCCACCAACCATCTCTCTTGCAATTAATATATAACACAAATTGTGGTAACTTTATTTTCTTAAAGAATAATGACAGAACATTTGTGCGTGTAAATCCGCACTGTTTAAAAAAGAAAAGAAAAATCTCCATGTACCAAACTGCCTCCTGCATCTTTACACTGATGGTGTGTTATGCTTTAGGGATCCATTGATCAGCACTCTTTATCTGGAAACCCACATCCCTCTAGGTCCATTGCAGCACTCTCCTGCATTCTGACTCAAGCTGCCCATGGGAGTAGCAAAAAACCCAAAAGCTGCAAAAGTGGGAGAGCATTCAAAATAGACCTATGCATGGAAGAGAAACATCTCAAGATGCCAGAACAAAGATCTTATTTGTAAAAAAAGTGCAATGCGTTTTGGCCTATTTTTATTTTAAGGCCTTCTTCAAGGGGTTATAAAAATGTCTCCAGAAATTCCTGTAATAATGTCTCCTGCTAAGATTTACTGGCAAGTAGGAATAGCAGCAACAGACGGGTTCATAGAGCCATACTCCAGCTCCAAACATTGACCCATGCCTGGGGGACCACTGCTGGTACAATAAATGGTCCAGTTTGAGTATAAAGACATCACATTCTTGGAGGCAACCTTTGCCCCATGGTTGGCTAAGCTGCCCTATTGCTGCTTAGCCAACCATGGCTCAACCTCAGCTAAGAAAATCAACTCTGACTCTTCAAAAATATTCCCCCTTTGCATATTCTAAAATATCAAGCGACTGGGAAACAGGAAGTGAGAGAGGGCAGCAGTGAGCATAAGAAATGCTATCTCAGAATGCTATGCATATTGCATACGCAGTCTTTACATGAATATGCGTTGTACATATGATGCAGCATGTTAATGTATAGCACACATTTACTTGTATATCTATGCACATACATAAAAATGAGGTCTAAGAATGGTTCAGCTCCATCCTCTCTCAGACTTCCTGCTCCCATTTCTAATGGGTGGATTTTATTTATTTATTTATTCATTTCATTTCATTTCTATACTGCCCAACAGCCGAAGCTCTCTGGGCGGTTCACAAAAAAATAATAATTGACTTTCATTCTTCCCAGGGCCAGTGTTGGTACCCAGAACCCCAGGAGCATCAGCAGCACTCCAGCAGGACTGGCACTTGTTCTGGAATCGGGTCTGCCCACGGCCTCTCTCGTCTTTGGGCTTTCTTAGTGGTAGTGATGAGCAATAGCAAGCCATTCATCATTTTAAATTTCCCACAATGCCTCAGAGCACTGCTATGTAAGGCATTGTGGGTAATTAAAATGGCAGGTGGCTCACAGCATTTCTGCTGCCTTCTGCTTTGGGCGGGTTGATACAGCAAGGGGCTCAAAAGAACACACTTTGCCAGGGACCTTCTCAGACCTGAGCTGGCCCTGATTTGTCCTTCTCCATCTTCTCTTGTGATTGTGTTTGGTTCACAGGAGGTAGGAAGCAAAGGGCGTGTGGGATTCTGCTTGGTTATAATTTTCCTGCCTCGCATCCTGTTTCCATGTCATTGCAGAGCAGCGATTCTCATAGAGTCTCATAGCCTATCAGTGAGACTCCACCTTGTGGGTGGTTTGCTGAAATGGCTAAATTTTTGTGGGGACTGTGTCACAAAAAGGATCTGCTCTCTGGGTTGAGGCTGTGAGACGCATATGTGAGCCATGAACCCTGACTGATTTCGGTGTTAGTGAGTTCCCTTTAAATTCTGATCCCATAGTTATGCAGAGCTGCACAGTGGTTTGAGCCAAGGTAACCGCAGCAGTATCCCAGGCCCAAACACTGGGCCAGTGGCCTGGCCATTAGTATCCCAAGCCCAAACACTGGGCCAGTGGCCCGGCCATTAGGCAGGGCAAGGCAGCCTACTTCAGGCAATAGATTATGGGGATCCATCAAAGAGCAGCAAATTGACATTTATGTAGTTGATCGTTATGTTTTTATGACTACGGGGTTGCCGTTTAGATTTTCTGCCTCAGGCATCTTGTGTTGTCTGTGACTGAACAAGGTGGGACAGGTCCATCCTGTTATGCTGGCAGGGAGCTGTAATCCAGTTATAAAATGCATTTAATGGCTGCCTTCATGACGGCCGAAATGCCTTTAAGATGGTATAGGTAAATCCCCGCCCACTGGAATATCCTGCCATTCTCCATTCAGTCTTGTCTCGTGCTATAGCTTTGCACGAAACCATTCTCCCGCTATGATCGCTGTTTCATAACTGTGCTGGCCCAAGTTGCTAGTGCTCACTCAGGAGCTGCGCCGGGGTGTTGCTAGGCCTGGATCAATGGGCCCTCAGCCCCGAATCTATGTCACAGGGCCCTGGATCTATTCCACAGAGTCCTGCATGTCCACTGGTGCCAATGGAAGGTGTTTTTCCTCAACGTAACTGCCAGGCAAGAGGCAATTTTCAAGGGGGATTGAAGCTGGAGAGAGAACGGTTAGCCCCTCCCCACATGCGGAAGGGTTTACATGCCAGTGGGAAGACTGGGCTCCAAATCTCTTGTGCCTAGCAGTGCCTCTGATACTGTGCTGTGTCTCATCTGTATATTTTTTTACTTACTCATTTTTAAACTGATACATTCCCAGTACTTTGTCATACTCCAGTGTGACCAAGAAGCAGAATCCAGGATAGGGCGATGTCAATGAAAAGGTGGGGTTATGCAGATAGAATGCTTGATCCTCATTGGCTGGAGTTGCAAGGGCAGGGAGCAGATTTAGATCCTACTCCAATGGGGTTGATGAGAACACCCGTTTACTTTTCTTCATATAAATCAGAGAAAAGGATTGCCATTCACTCTTATAGGGGAAACTAAGGTCCTGCTTTTGGGGATGCTATTGTGAAGAGAACAAAACGTGTCCTCTGTCTCTGGTGATGGATTGTACTCCTCCAAGGTTCCTTGAAACATACAGCCCCACCTTTCACATACACCCAACTATCATATTAAGAACAGACACTTTGATTTGTAGCAGTAAAATGATGAAGTACATAAACTGGGATTCCAGAGTTTACACTAATGGCAGATTTGGAGAAGTTTATTACATATGAGCACAATTTACCAGGAAGTTCTCCTGCATGCACTCCATTGCAAAAATAAAATTAAGCATTAAAAATCTAGAATTTCAAACAAATTGAATGACCGGTAAACGTCATCCATCTCCATTCCTTACTTAATTAAAGGGAGCTTGGATTTTAGATTACATATGCTGTCACAAACGGTTTAGATTACATTGTCAAAAATGGTGTCACACTGTCATAGATTACATTGTCACAGCCAAATAATATTCACTGACTTCACACACCAAAGGCTCGATTTTAGCAGAACAAATTAACTCAGAGGTGCAGTGTGGCCAGGACTTGCAGGGATGCTGCACCGGCACGTCTTTATTAGCGGGGTGATGACATCATCCCTCCTCAGAATTCCCTGTTCCCTCTGAGCTTAGTTAGCTGCAATTCTGATAGTAGCTGAGTGCGGGGTGCGGGGGGGGGGATAAATTTCCCTGTTGTAATGCAAAATATTTTGCGGAGGCTTGGTCTTGAATGGGCAATTAAGACCCATTAGCTTTACCAAAGACCTGCTCCTGGTGGAGATGAAAACTGCTGGAACTGTTTTTTTGATCTGGATCAACACAGCTGCTTGAATTTTTGGAGCCTCATTAGGGTCTGCAGTGGTACCCACCCTCTGGAAAACCCTCCCTTATGCAGTTCACGAGGCAGAAAATGTAACGTCAGTGTCAAGGGCTCCTCGGCGGCCTCTCTCAGTCTAATCCAGTAGCCAAGTCCGGACACAGACAAAGGGATTCTTTTCAAAGCTTTATTCCTCTTTTACAATTTAACAACTCTACCGTTAGCAACTAGATATGAGCAGCAGAATACCTATGCCCTAAGTTGGAACAGTTGGTCCCCGTTTGAAAGGGAATTACTGGCAGACCCCTGAACTTAAGGACTAGGGAGAGTCCCTCCCCTTTTTCCTTGGATCCTCTGGGCGCAGCCATTGTTTGCGCGCCAACTGGGCACTTCGCCTCCTTTCTGCGCCCTCCATTTGGCGCCGCTCTCTGCATCGGCGTCGCGCGTCCATCAAGTCTGCTTCCCGTGCTCTGTCACTCCCAGGACTGCTATCTAAGCTAGGAATGCCGGTGGGAGGAATCTCCATCAGCTGTTGGCCCTGGGAAAAAGGAGCGCGCTCCTCTCCCAGGAGCGACTGCTCTTCCTCAGAATCAGAACTACTCTGGGATTCTATGGGCTCAGTGTCCACCCTGACAGTCAGCTAGATCTAAACTACTGTTTTATAGCGGCATTGAAGTGCTCTGATAACTGTTGGGGCACGTTACACATTCTATATACCACTATTGTAGTGTTATTTCCTGCCTTTTATTCCACATTATCCAAAATACCACAACAAATGTCACTGTGTGTCCTACAAGGTATAAATGTGCAAGAGAGATATAGCGTTACCATGATGGGATTGTAATGATGTGACACAAGGTAGATCTGGCCTGTTTTAAACACCTCCCAAAGACATATCTTTTCACACAGGCTTTCCCTGGGCTGTAACTGCTGCTGCGTTTTACTTTGGTTTATGTGGTACTTCAAAAATTTAAAAGTTTTATATTATGTCCTGTTAAGTTGTATTTTATGGTTTTAACTGTGAGCTACCCAGAGAGCCTCAGCTATTGGACAGTATAAAAATGTAATTTTTTTTTAAAAAAGTGATTAACCAGTGCACTACTGCTCGATGTTCCCTAACAGAAGTGGGATTTTTTTTGGCAAGCAATTTTCTCTCATAAAATGTGTTTTTGTGTGCTATTTTCACTGATTTCTGCATTTTGGCAGACACTTCTCCCTAATGTGCATTTTTGGGGTGAACTGCATCACAAAATTTGCAAAAGTGTGACTATCAACATATACCTGCATTTCGGTTCACGAGTTGGTTTGGGAAGTGTGTATTAGGTAAGTTTGCATTCAAATGCAGAGCAAGTGAATTTCTCCCCCATCCCTGTTTAAATCTTCTTTTGTTTAAACCTCTTTAATGAGCTTCTGCCATACATTAAAAACGTGGTTGTTCAGGCAGGCATTTGGGTTGGGTTAGGGTATTTTTAGAAATATGTTTTTAATGTAGAATTTTATTGTTTTAAACTGTTGTTATTATTGTACATCGCCCAGAGTGGCTGGGTGACCAGCCAAATGGGAGATAGATAGATAAATAAATAAATAAATAAATAATAAATAAATAAATGACCTAGTAAACATTTGCAGGAGAGAATCAACAGGTAGGTGAAGGATTGTGGGTACCTCCTTCCTGCCAAGTCTCTCTTGTGTTTGACTTGCGTGTTAGTGTTGCAAGGGAAATCTCGCATTTCCCTTGCAATGCTTAGTTTGGCCAGAAGTGTGCAGGTGAAATGCCCATGCCTAAAGGCCTCAAGGCACATTACTGTGCTACTTCACTCTGAAAAGTGACTCTTAAAAATGAATCACGTAGCTAGGAGTCTCTTCTTGTCTTCTTTTAGCCACCAGGCAAAAGAGGGGGAAAAAAAATCTGGGTCAACATTTTCTGCCATGGCCTTATCACCCTAGTTTGGGAGAGGGTTGTGTGACACAGCATGGTATTGCAAAAAGGATCCAGTTCTTGCAGTAGATGGGAACCACTCAGGAGGAGTTTAGTGTTGTCATCTCTGATAGGATTCGAGGGGAACCAAATCATCCTGACACTTCCTTCCCTAATATCCATGCCATGGAAATTAGAGCTGATAGTTGAGCATATTTTTGGCAGGAAAGGAGCACTTACGGGAGATTCTCCTGTGGAGCTGTGCTTGTGCCACCTGCTATTGCATGTGAAGACTTTTGAACTGAGGCTTATGAAGGGATGGGCAGATCAGTCTGAGTAAATTTTGCATGTCTTCAATCAGAAGTCCATTTTGTCCCATTTTCTGCGATTTTTTAAAAAGAATGCATAACATTTTGTTTTAAATCATATGCATGTTTCCTTAAAATACACACTTTTGTATTCCCTAAAAATGCATTTTTGTATGCATTCCGCCCCCAAACATACTTTTGTATCCATTTTTTAAGCCAAGAAGTGCATTGCAAAATGCCTAGAAGCACGCAGTCCAAAGGATAACTGTATTGATCCACATTTTGGTTCAGGAAGTGCCAGTTAAGTTGTTTTGCTTAAAAATGCAGACCAAACAAAATTCTCTAACTTCCCTAGCCTTAGCTTACAATATTGAAACTCTTGTTTCATAATAATACAGGCGAAGGCTCTGCGAAGCACTGTGGGGAAAGGGATTTGAGAGTAATGTGAAGGAGTTCATCGGGACCCCAAACCCATGCCCCTTGCACCCTGTTCAGACCAGAATATCTTCCCCTAGGCTAGTCTTATAATGAAAAGGGTGCTTTGCGTATTGGATTGGGGTACATCTGAGTAAACCTGTTTAGGGTTACAGTGTAAAAACCTAAGTTACAATTCTGCTGTCCGTAGGATATGCTAAAATAGATAATCATTCTCTTCGATCGCAGAAAAATGCTCCTCTTTAAGATCAACACTTTGATGATATCACTCCATTGACTTTAACAGATGTGGGGGAAAGTGTGTCCTGGCCAAAAATAGCTTGAGAGGGGAAGCCCACCCACTGCCAAGGACCCTCTTGCCCCAGTCAGCGGTCTCGCCAGGTACCAGTGCGCTCATTCCTGCCCCAGCCCCATGCCCTCACTGGATCTCTGTCCCTTGACCTAAACCTGAGTTTGTCCCTTACCTTCAATGGGTGTGCTGTGCTGTCATGAACATGAAAAGCAGTGGATCAATGAGAGGACATCCAGTATGTTTCAGAATTTCCGTTTATGAACTTTAGTGACACTGTACCAGTGAGGGATGGTCGCTCTCTGACTGAGGGGTGAACTTGTTATATTGATGAATTTGCATACAGTGTAGACTAGGGATGTACAGATTTTGTTAAATCTATTCTGTGTTTCGTGGATTGTCAAGAGTCTTTTGTTTCATCATGTGTGCATTTATGGAATTGGATTTTTTTTCAGAGATGAATGAAAATTTTGTTTCTGTTTGCACTTGCACAAATGCATACTAATGTGCATTAGCACTAATGTGAACTTCTGCAAATCCTCCCTAAACGTTAAATGGTCTGCAAGTCTACAAAATCCACAAGACTTGGAAAAAGCCGTTCCACTGTGGAACCTGCAGGATGGAGTCATAGAAATCCGAACTCATTTGAATCCATTGCAGAGTTCTCCAGTATCCCTAATGTATGTAGGGTTTATTATTAAAGTCTTTGTGGAAACATGTTGCTAACACAGTTAGCAAAATGCTACTGAGCTACATGCCAGAGATGCTAAGTGTTGCAAGAACATTCGCATTTATAATTAAACAGAAAAAGAATGCACTTGCAACTGGAATAGCTTGTAAAACTTGCCACATGGCACATCCATCCTTCTAAGTCTGGCATCATGATTTATTACATCATGATTTATCACATTTATATTCCACCTTCCCTCCAAGAAACTCAGGATGGCATCAATGGCTCCCTCCCCCAATACAAAAAGCATCTTGGCAATTGTACAATTACTTTGTTTGAAATATATTGTAAGCCAGTGCACTAAATTTAGGGCGTTTCCACATGGATGGCTGCTAGTCCTAGCACTACCAATAGAAAGACATTGAGCATTTCTACATGAGGCTTTTATTGCACGCTCATGATTGGTCATTCATGGACACTTGCGGGTCCTTTACATAACGCTGCCAACCTCCAGAGCATCTTGCGTGCTTTTTGAGCTTTATCCCGCTTTTTAAAAGATTGGAGTTAAGGAAATAACAAACATTAATGCAAGATATTGGCAGTGTGTAATGATGGCATTGCAGTATAATGTAGCCACTAGATGGTGCTGTATCATGAAACATATAGAACATTGCCGAGAAAGGAACTTTTAAATTCAAATCACGTGTCCCCCATGTAAAGGAGTCCATCATAATCCCACAAAGAAACCAAAACCAGGAAGCCCTGGTAAGAATGCAGGATTTCAGCCTTGTGTGATGAACCTCATTGTGCAGCTATTTCACCTTTTCCTCCTTAATGGATTTTTGTGTGAAAAGAAAAAAAAAAGATGGGGAAAGTGGAGGGAAAACACACAGGAGGATGACTAATTGAAGATGACATAAAATTCCATGAATGAGATTGCATGATAAAAGCCTTGTCTGGAAGAACCCTATTCAGGATTCCTCCATCTTTCACCACATTTATAGATTTAAAAAACAAAACCTTATAGTCATACGTGACTAGGATATAGTTAAAATGTCTGCAAGATTAGGATGCAGATGAATATTTGTAGTACAGTTGAAACAGATTTCCCCTCTGGCTATTTCCCCATTTTAAGTGGAAACAACCCTGAACAAGACTTACACAAACAACATTAAACAATTAACCCCCCAAATAAATCATGAGACGTCTTTTAACAGTAGTTCACTTCTTAATACTGTTAGAGCCTGTGGCTAAACAATAAAGTGTTGCTTGATTCTTTATTGATTTTCAGTTTCTTACAAAGAAACTACAAAACCATGGAGCTGATGCATTGGGGAGGCCAGTATAAAATGAACACAACTGAAGGGTGTCAGGTACAGGTATATAGGTGCTTGATGTCCCCTGTCAAGATAATGAACTGAATCTGTTCATACAGCTGGCAAAAGATTGCAATCCCAATTCTCTTCAACACGTAAAGTTATTGTAATAGCTATATCACTCATGCTCTTTAATATTCTTTTGCAACCAAATAGATGGTCATGGACATACGTCCATTAATTTCTAACGTATGTACCCACCACAGGTTGGGTTACCAATGAGAAATTTTAGTCATTAAGTATTACTCCCATTTTTAAATATTCTACAAAATTGAAACAAAGATATTTCACTTTAAATTATAGATCTTCTCACCTGCATTACTATGTCTATATCTAGTCAGACGTCTGGGGCAATCTACATTACCCCAGATCAAACCGGTTTATCTAAAGGGATCCTGCAGTTTCATGAGGGTACTGAGAATTCTTTGCTAGAGACCCCTGTCCCCTGCCCAAGCGGCCCCTCTTCCTAGAGCTGCAATTCCCAGAATTCTTGTATTTGGTAGCTGTAATCACTAAAAACAGGTTTGAAACCAGTTTAAAGTTGTAGTGTAGATTGGCTCTATGTCTACAATAGGAATGCAAAACTTTTTTTTTGCCCCAGAGGGCTGCATCCGGTGTCAGATGCAGGGCAGGAGACTGCTCATGTGCGGGTGTGAGAAACATACACACTTCCCCCTACACATACACACATGCATACACACACGCTCCATGCCCCCCCTCTACATATGCATGCATACTTTGTGGCATGTTCAGAGGTTTTCTCAAAATGTGTTATCAGTATGTATGCAACTCTAGGTTACCTGTTTAACTATACATATCCAGATACCTCACATAACAAGATGCCCTCTTAGAATAAGGTTAAATTCTTCACTCTAGAGGACTTCCAGAGTTTTCTATTTTCTAGAAATCACTGTCTCAGACAAGATCTGCCTTTTGTTTCTTTACTATAAAAGTATGAGCATAACAATATTAAAGTTGATACATAACAAAGTGTATACTTCCATAGATTGAGATACATTCAGAATTATCTTAGGTCAAGGCTTCAAGCTGTGTGAAACACAATTTTTAGCTTTAGGCTTATCAGGCTTGTCTATAAGCAAGAAGTTGGGGGTAGCTGATCCAAAAGAATATTGCATTTTGAAAATCTTCTTTGTATACTCTTTGCCTGGTCATAAACATGTCTAGCTTAATTTACTTCATTGATTTATGTCCCACTAAAATACATTCCCAAGGATACATTTTCATTCCTAAATAACTTATGTCCAACCTTGCTAAACTTTAAATTCCTAATAAGATTGATATTTACAACCACATACATACAAAAACATTCTGGAATCTCATGATATGTTACAGGTGTGTTTGTGACTCAAGAATTCTTTCTCTGACTCCATCTTGTCTTGTGAGTATGTGTTCTAAAAAGATATCCCTTATATTTACGATTTGAGACATTCCCTCTTGTTACCTTATCTGATTGTATTATTGTTTTTATGATCCACTTAATTGCTTTATTTGGCTATTTACATTTCTGGGAGTGCTAGGTCACTGTAAATCTAACGTGGGCGTTGACAGAGTGCCTATCTATCATGGACTGCTTGGTGCCCCAAACACAAAAACTGGCACCTATTGTCTGGATTCCTTTCTTATCAGTAAAAAGTACCAATGAGCTAATCATCAATTACTTATTGCCTAGCATCTCTGTCTCCCATCTGGAACGCCGCAAACATAAGACAGATTTAATCACTCCTGTGCCAGAAGCCTGAGTTGAGTTACATTGGTTTTCAGAATTGCATATTTTAATCCAGAATTCTCTTGGGAGCTTCTAATTATTGAACTTCCTAATGATAAAGCAGGGGCAAGGTGGTCCAAATATGGAAAATTTGCCTGATTTGCCACTACAGTGCCCTCTGTACACACACACACACACACACACACACACTTACCCTCCATACACACAGGCACACTCCCTCCCCCACAGGCACAGACACACGCTCCCCCCACCCAGATCTCAGAATGCACAGGGATCAGCTTGCGCAGGGATCAGGGGGTTTAAACTAGGGATGTCATGGGAGTACAGAGGGGGGTGGAGTCCAGCAGATCCCCCCCGCTCAGCCTCCCAGACTCCATTCTGTGGACCGTCATGCTTGCCAGACCCTGCAAGCACTGAGCTGGGCAAGTGCAGAGATCCCTCACTGCTCTGCCAAGCTGTCATTCTGAGTAAAAATGGCAGCTTGTTCTTTTATGTAAAGGGCCTTTTACGCAAATGACAGCCCTAAAGCAGCCATCTACGCAAGATTACAGGCATAAATGTGCCACTTAAACCTATAATCTTGCATAAATGGCCACTTTATGCCCACCACTTGCATAAAAGGCCCTTGACATAAAAGAATGAACTCCTGTTTTATGCAAAATGGTGGATCGCTGAGGGAACGTGTGGCTGTGCGCTGTTTTGCCAGGTGCTCGCAGTTGTATCTTCAGGTTTTAATTTTTGTGAATCACCCCAAGAGCCTTGGCCATTGAGCAGTATAGAAATGCAATAAACAAGCAAACAAACCTATCACTAATCCGTCTGCTTCCCCAAATCTCCCCCCCCCCCACCGCTGCCTTGCATGGGGATTAAAAAACACAAAAAAGTCTTGATTAATTCTTGGAGGGGGCAGCAGGATTTCGAGACACAAACAGGTGAAGGGGACAAGATTTAATCCTCCTCCCCTGGTGTGCGCTGGTCCCAGTCTGAATCAGAGCTGCACGCAGTTACTGTAAGGAACAATATAAGGCTCAGCTACATGCTGTGCAAATAATGTGGCATGTTGTTTGACCTTGAGAACTAGGGAACACTGGGTACCGGGAGAGCCAAAAGCCGACAAAATTGCCATTTCTCTGCCAATACTAGTGGTGGGAAAACACCAGTCTTGGAGGTGGGGTTTAACACCTTCTCAAGGTCTACCAATGGATTATCAGCAGAGCTCCCTTCCCCCCAAACCCATCCTCTGTTTTACAGAATCTCCAAGAAATGTTCTTCAAATGTATTCCCCTTTCCTTTTACAATTGAGAACTAGCCAGCTGGGTCTGCTTGCCTATGACATGGTAGGCATTAGAGAGAGCCCTTTCTACCTTCAACATCATTTTAATTTTAGAGTTTAGTGATGAATTTATTAAAGAACATTTACATAAAGGAAATGATGTACAATACAAATACTAGTTCCATCTCTGGAATTTCTGTTGCCCTGTTGGTCTGAGGTGATCATTTCACTCGACCTGCCTTCTGTGGCGAAGGCAGCCACCCCTGAAGGTGTTTCATTACAAGTTAACAAATGCATAATGCGAGTTAATTCTTGTTCTCACTACAGGTGGAATTAGATTGAGTAGGAAGTAGAAATATGCATTTAAAAACAACAATAACAGGATTACATGCCCATCCTCTTGGGCTCTTTGTTCACGAAAACCTTACCAGTCTCCCACTGTCTTTTACTAGTTTTCACCAGGGTTCACAGCAGAGCCTGCCGCTAGAGCTCTCTCGTTTTAATTTAATTTAGTTTGCAATTATAACAAAACCAACCAACCAACCAAACAAAAAAATGGCGGGGGGGTGACTACAGCAAACCACACCAACAAATAGAACATAATAACGACAAAAAACCATATTCAGTCACCATAACTATCCACAACACTATGTCTATGACTTAAAAAAGAGTGGGGGATTTGACACTTCTGTTTCAAATATATACGTTAATATAAGCTGCTAGAGCTTTTTGTGTAAAGCACAGTGTGAAGGCAGGCCCAAGACATTTTACTGCCTGGGGAGAGAAGACTGGAATGGAGTATCCGGGAAAGGGACTGCCTGGCTGGCTGGAACCCCCAAAAGAGCATTGCACACTGCAATATTTGTTGCAGGTCCAACTTGTTATGATTAAAAACATTCAGGGATGAGGCTTGGAATATCCTTTATCAATTCTGCTTTCCATGTACCTTAAGACAGGGGCAGGCAGAAAGTAGTTCTCCAGATGTTTTGGATGTCAATGCCCAGCTTTCCTGACGATTGGCCATGCTGGCAGGGGCTCCTAGGAGTTGAAGTGCAAAACATCTGGAGAGCCACCTTCTGCCTACCCCTTCCCTCGGAGATGGGATCACTCTTTCAAACCCCACCCACCAGACAAGAGGTTGTTTCCAGCAAGTAAACGGCCTCTATCCCTTTAGTTCATAAGGGCATGGAACTAAGTCACCTGAAGGATCCACTATACACTGACTCAGGCCATGAGGCAACACAGGCATGGTATGGTTTGGGGAAATGGCAGGAGAGGCTAATGACTGCACAAAATGACAGATGCAGGGAAGCTGTTTTGCCAGGTCACACACCGCTATCATTTGTCTCTTACTGACCCACAACTGACTGACCAGCAAGTCTTCCAACAGGTCTGGCAAGATTTGCCAACTTTTAGTGGTAAATCTCTCTGACTTTGCTGGAGAAAACATGGAGGTATCCTCCAGGTACCAAGCAGACACTCAGAGGGAGGGAGTGCAAAAATCACTTGGGGGTGTATGGTATGCAAAAGAATTGGTTGTCCAACTTCTCCACTTCTCTCTTATCCTTCAGAAATAGATCCAGCATCTTGGCCTTTGGCACTGGTGATGGCCAGCATATGTCCCATGAGTTTGAGGTAAGCATGTTGTTTTATTAATATTCTGCTCCTCCTCCAAAAAAAGCTCAGGGCGGTTTATAAGGTTCTCCCCCTCCCCAGTTTTATCATCACAACAACCCTGGGAAGTGTGTTTGTCTGGGGGATTTTGAGCTTCTAAGCTAACAATGGAGATTTGAACCTGGGTTTCCCCAATCCTAGTCCAACACTCTAACCACTACAACACACTGCCTCTTTTTAATGAGCTAGTATACTTTGCCTACCACTCTTACAGTTCATCAGCTTCTGTCCATCTGCATACTGTTTGCCTTATTCTTTGTGGGTGGTCGTTACGTGCGGCAGACTACGTGCGGTAGACTAGGCTCTGACTCATATGCCCTGCCTCTTTAGGCTGAGGGTTACACCTTGGGCTGGAGAGATGCTGCTTATCTGGCTGTCTCCAAAACGTCTGTGAAGTTTGTTTTTCAGAAACATCTGCCTTGATTATATAGTCTAATGTATGAAATAGGGCTAGAGATGAATATAGTTCTTCTCACAATATTGGAGACACACAGAAAGCAAACCTATTGATTAAACATGCTATTTTCTTTGTATTATTTTCATTCATTTATTTATTCATTTATTTAGCTTGTACCTTAGAAATGATGTGCATTTCCAAAACCCCACCTATGAACTAGAACAGACATCCTACATACTAATAACCAACTCATTCTTTGAGTGCCAAACTTCACATAGCCCAAACTGTAACATCCACACATAACAGCAAGGTATCAGGAGGCTTGGGGGGACCCCAAGTTCTGCAGAAGTATAAA
Organism: Heloderma suspectum; assembly: GCF_057233095.1. Lineage (NCBI taxonomy): Eukaryota > Metazoa > Chordata > Lepidosauria > Squamata > Helodermatidae > Heloderma > Heloderma suspectum. Next base: position 116,395,004 of record NC_139461.1, on the reverse strand, counting down.
AAATACTTCAGGAAAAACACACACTAAGGAAGAGGGAAACCCTAAAACAACCCAATTAGAACTGAGCATGCTCAGTGGCCACAGAATGCTAAGTGTCTTCCGGGGGGGGGGGAAGGAATGGAAAACTGGGGAGGGAAAATGGAATGGAGTATCTTGGAAGAGGGCATGTCTGTCTGGCTGGAACCCTGAAGACGAACACTCCATTATGGCAAAAAAAGCACAGCTCCCACTCATCAGAATTCTAATTCTACACACAACTGCTGTGTTTGAACCAGATAGCAGTGCCCATGCTACAAGTAGGAAGCTGACCAGGCAAGCAAGAAATGGGGCAGAGTGGTTGTACTTAAATTATTCAATTGGCTCAGTTAACCAGATGCCTTCTCACTCAGCCTGTCCTCATTATCCAACCTTATCATACCTGCTTATATTGGGCCTGAACAACTTGCAGCCCACCAAGACAAGTGCAGCTTGCTGGTCATTTATAATAGACCATACGGGTCTACCAGGAGGATGGGTATATACTTCTGTTTTCTAAAAAACACATATTTCTACTTCCTACTTACTTTAACCCCACCCTTAGTGAGAACAGGAGCTGACTTGTAATGAAGCACCTTCAGGGGTGGCTGCCTTCATCACAGAAGGTAGGCCATGAAATGATCACTTCAGACCAACAGGGCAACCACATTCCAGCGACAGAACTATCATTTGTATTGTATTTCATTTCATTTATGTAAATGATCTTTAATAAAATCACCACTGAACTCTAACATTCAAATGATGTTGAAGGTAGAGAAGGCTCTCTATATAGCCTAGACAAGCAGATCCGGCTGGCTACTTCTGAACTTCATTGTAAAGGGAAGGGCAAATGCATTTGAAGAACATTTCTTGGTGATGCTACAAACAGAAGATGGATTTGGAGATAAAGGGAGGCCTGTTTTGAGGCTGCTGCGCACAGTCTGGCAATGGTGCTGTTTGGTGATGGTAGATCTTGAGTGGGTGTGTGTGGGTTGGGTGACTTTAGTCTTAACTTGGACCCACACTTTCCGTGTTATCTTAGGAAAGTCATAATGGCTATTATCTCCCAGATGTACCATGGATTTCAATGTATGTTTCTGGATTGTGAGTCAACTGTTCCAGGTGTATATGATGAAAGCAATTATCTGGAATGGGCTCCAGATTGCAGAGATGTGGCTTCTAGTGGAAGCAGAAAGTTGCCTGTTGTAGCTGCTGCATATACTCTGACTATGATTCTTTTCAACTGGTTTACTAGCATGCACTAGCTGGACCAAATATGGATAAAAAGTTGTTGTACAATGGGGGTGGATTAGGGGATTTAGTTGGCAATTTTCTTTGAACTGTCAATATTATTTAGAGATGACTATTTTTTTTTTTAAAGAACTCTTTAAGGGCACAGACCTATGCAGACAGAAAAAAGTCCTACAACTCCCAGCATTCCCCAGCCAGCATATCTGGCTGGGGAATGCTGGGAGTTGTAGGACTTTATTCTGTCTAAACCAGCATAGGCTTGCACCCTTAGTCTATTGGTTCCAGTCAGTTTTGGGTAGGTTGATTTATACTTGATCCAAGGAATGACATTACTTCTGATGTTTTTATCCACATATTTTCTTTATAATTCAATGTCCTTTAGAAATTCACCTGTGAAATTTGAATTCTCTCTCTCTCTCTCTCTCTCACACACACACACACACACACACAGACACACACAATCTGTCTATCTAGTTTGCTTTGTATCTTTCGCAATCTGCTGACTTTGGCAAATAGCTAAAGATGTGCTGATTAGATTTCTGCTTATTTCTAGATTGCACAATGGCCTTCTCCAGTGAAGCTCATGCCAAAATTTGCCTCGATCTCTTTCATCTGCTGAGAAATGATCAGGCCAATGAAAATATCTTGTTTCGCCTTTGAACCTTTCAGCTGCCACACTTCTGCTCTTCAGCGCAAGAGGGAACTCTGCAGACCAGTGGTAAAATGGTGGGTATCTATCAACAATAAATTCTTTCTTCCGTCTTGGGTTCATTGATCTTTGGGCCTTTGGAGACAATAAAAACGCATGTTTTCACACGGTGCTGTGCTTGTGCCAGATCCAGGCAGCGCCTCTAGCTCATTATTCACCACTAAGTTGCACATGCAGTACAATTATACAGTGTGATTCTCCCAGACTATACCATTTAGACTGCAGGAGGTGACACATTTGAATGCCCCCTCCACTTAAAAAGCCCTCCTTGCACAAAGAAAGCTTATTCTACAGAGAGAAAGTGTCTTTCTTGGCTAGTGTTCCTCAAGTGGAGGCGGGTGGCTCTGATTTTGGCGGGGCCATAAATCCATTCTGGGTTTCAGTCAGAACCAACCAGATCTCTAAAGGAGCTATCCAAGGTGCAGATCCCATTTTGGGGATGGGATTCAGCACTTTGGATAGCTCCTCTAGAGTTCTGGCTGGTTATGACAAACCCAGAATGGATTCACAGCTGTGCTGAAATCAGAGCCCCCAGCCCCCACTGCTTTCTTCCTAACATGCACGTTTTCAGTGTGTAGATAACTTTTCTTTTCTTTTTTTAGTGGGGTACATTTAAACATGCAATCCCCCACCTGCAGTCTGAATGTTCCAGTCTGGGAAAAGCGGTATTGCATGATTCTGCTGCATGCGTAAACGGGCTGTCTCTCTACATGTAATGGATGCCGGGGATGGGCGTAGCCTTGCTGCTGGTGAGGGCAAGCTTGATGTGACTGGGGATAGTCCTGATTTCACTTGAATGCTGGGACACTTCCATAAGCTTACTGCTTTTGAGTTTTTTGTTCCATTTTTTTTAAACAAACGGTAGCAAAGTGCTACAGAGTGGGATACACATCCATGCTGAAGTGAAAAGCATCATATGATTGACACAAAATAGTTATGGCACCTGGAGTTGGGACTGAGGGCTTCTTCTTCACATGGAGCTTTTATCCTGCTGTTGAGATTCATGCAACTCATGGACGTTTGCAGGTCCTTTAGATGACGTTGTCAACCTCCAGGGTGTCTCCCATGCTAAATGACCTTTATTCCATTTTTAAAAAGATCGGAGATAATGAATTATCAAATTACTGCGCTTGAGTTCTGCTTGAGTTCCCTCTGTGAAAAGAGGAAAACCTGCAATAAGCTAGACTACAGCGCCATCTAGCGGCTGTATAAACATATGGAAGACTCAGAAAAGGAGGGAAAGGAGTGGGGGAGGGTTAGGGGTGTACGAAACCCTGCTTACCTGGCTCCACTGGGGTCCGCAGTTGTGGGGAGGCGATCTGTTCCTCCCCCCAGAATCCTCAACGGGGGGGAGGCGATCCATTCCTCCCCTCCGGAATCCTGCCCGGCTGGCTCCGTGGCCAGTCTGCGGAGCTGCCAGCCGGGCCAACCCTCAGCGGGGCCTCCAGCTGCTGCTGGGCTGCTACGGATGGAAATGGCATCCTGTGTAGGGGACGCCATTTGTGTCCCTATGCTAGCCTGTGATAGGCTACATAAATATTTACGTAGCCTATCACAGCTAAAGCGAGGACGCAAATGGCGTCCCCTATGCTATTTGCCCCCTTCATGGATCACTGCCTTGTTGTGGCGAAGGGGCTTGCATAACTCAGTGAAGCCATAAGCTATGCCGTGCAGGGCCACCCAAGACGGACAGGTCATGGCAGAGAGTTCTGACAAAATGTGGTGCACTGGAGAAGGAAATGGCAACCCACTCCAGTATTCTTGCCAAGAAAACCCCATGGAACGTATCACAAGGCTAAAAGAGATGACGCCGGAAGATGAGCCCCTCAGGTCGGAAGGTGTCCAATATGCTACTGGGGAAGAGCAGAGGGTATTTCCAAGTAGCGCCAGAAAGAGTGAAGCGGCTGGGCCAAACCCGAAAGGACACTCAGCTGTGGATGTGTCTGGTGGTGAAAAGAAAATCCGATGCTGTAAAGAACAATATTGTTTAGGAACCTGGAATGTCAGATCAATGAATCAAGGTAAGCTGGAGGTGGTCAAACATGAGATGGCAAGATTGAACATCGACATCTTGGGAATCAGCGAACTAAAATGGACAGGCATGGGCGAATTTAATTCAGGTGACCATCATATCTACTATTGTGGGCAAGAATCCCTTAGAAGAAATGGAGTAGCACTCATAGTCAACAAAAGGGTGGGAAAAGCAGTACTGGGGTACAATCTTAAAAATGATAGAATGATCTCAGTACGAATCCAAGGCAAACCATTCAACATCACAGTAATTCAAGTCTATGCCCCAACCACTGATGCCAAAGAAGCTGAGGTTGATCGGTTCTATGAAGACCTACAACACCTTCTAGAACTAACACCAAAAAAAGATGTCCTCTTCATCATAGGGGATTGGAATGCTAAAGTAGGAAGTCAAGAAATCACCGGGATAACAGGCAGGCATGGCCTTGGTGTACAAAATGAAGCAGGACAAAAGCTAATAGAGTTTTGCCAAGAGAACATGCTGACCATAGCAAACACTCTTTTCCAACAGCACAAGAGGCGACTCTACACATGGACGTCACCAGATGGTCAATATCGAAATCAGATTGATTATGTCCTTTGCAGCCAAAGATGGAGAAGCTCCATACAGTCAGTAAAAACAAGACCTGGAGCTGACTGTGGCTCAGATCATGAGCTGCTTCTTGCAAAATTTCGGCTTAAATTGAAGAACGTCGGGAAAACCACTAAACCGTTCAGGTATGACCTAAATCATATCCCTGATGAATATACAGTGGAGGTGAGGAATAGATTTCAGGGATTAGACCTGATAGACAGAGTGCCTGAGGAACTATGGACGGAGGTCCGTAACATTGTTCAGGAGGCAGCAACGAAATCCATCCCAAAGAAAAAGAAATGCAAGAAAGCCAAGTGGCTGTCTGATGAGGCTTTACAAGTAGCTCACGAAAGAAGGGAAGCGAAAAGCAAGGGAGAAAGGGGAAGATATACCCAACTGAATGCAGAGTTCCAGAGAATAGCAAGGAGAGACAAGGAGGCCTTCTTAAATGAACAATGCAAAGAAATCGAGGAAAACAACAGAATGGGAAAGACTAGAGATATTTTCAAGAAAATTGGAGATCTCAAGGGAACGTTTTGTGCAAAGACGGGCATGATAAAGGACAAAGAAGGCAGGGACCTAACAGAAGCAGATGAGATTAAGAAGAGGTGGCAAGAATACACAGAAGAACTATACAGGAAAGATCTGAATGTCCCTGATAGCCATGATAGTGCGGTCACTGAACTTGAGCCGGACATCCTCGAGAGTGAAGTCAAGTGGGCCTTAGGAAGCATTAGTAACAACAAAGCTAGCGGAGATGACAGTATTCCAGCCGAGCTATTTAAAATCCTAAAAGATGATGCTGTTAAAGTGCTGCATTCAATATGCCAACAAATCTGGAACACTCAACAGTGGCCACAAGACTGGAAAAGGTCAGTTTACATTCCAATTCCAAAGAAGGGCAACGCCAAAGAGTGTTCAAACTACCGCACAATTGCGCTCATTTCACATGCCAGCAAGGTGATGCTCAAAATCCTACAAGCTAGGCTTCAGCAGTATGCGAACCGAGAACTACCGGAAGTACAAGCTGGGTTTAGAAGAGGCAGAGGAACTAGAGATCAAATCGCCAACATTCGCTGCATCATGGAGAAAGCAAGAGAATTCCAGAAGAACGTCTATTATTGCTTCATTGACTACGCTAAAGCCTTTGATTGTGCGGATCACAACAAACTGTGGCAAATTCTTAAAGTGATGGGAGTACGAGACCACCTTACCTGTCTCCTGAGAAACCTGTACGAGGGTCAAGAAGCAACAGTAAGAACCAGACATGGAACAACCGATTGGTTCCAAATTGGGAAAGGAGTACGACAAGGCTGCATATTGTCACCCTGCTTATTTAACTTATATGCAGAGTACATCATGAGAAATGCCGGGTTGGATGAATCAGAGGTCGGAATTAAGATTGCCGGGAGAATTATCAACAACCTCCGATATGCAGACGATACCACCCTAATGGCAGAAAGCGAAGAGGATCTCAAGAGCCTCTTGTTGAGGGTGAAAGAGGAGAGTGCAAAAGCTGGTTTGAAACTCAACATTAAAAAAACTAAGATCATGGCATCTGGCCCTATCACTTCCTGGCATATAGAAGGGGAAGAAATGGAAGCAGTGACAGATTTTACTTTCTTGGGCTCCAAGATCACCGCAGACGGGGACTGTAGCCATGAAATTAAAAGACGCTTGCTCCTTGGGAGGAAAGCTATGGCCAACCTAGACAGCATAGTAAGAAGCAGAGACATCACCTTGCCGACAAAGGTCCGTCTAATCAAAGCTATGGTTTTCCCAGTAGTAATGTATGGCTGTGAGAGCTGGACTATAAGGAAGGCTGAGCGCCGAAGAATTGATGCTTTCGAACTGTGGTGCTGGAGAAGACTCTTACGAGTCTCCTGGACTGCAAGGAGGTCAAATCAGTCCATCCTAAAGGAAATCAACCCTGAGTGCTCATTGGAAGGACAGATACTGAAGCTGAAGCTCCAATATTTTGGCCACCTAATGCGAAGAGAAAACTCCCTGGAAAAGACCCTGATGCTGGGAAAGACTGAAGGCAAAAGGAGAAGGGGACGGCAGAGGATGAGATGGCTAGATAGCATCACGGATGCAATGAATATGAACTTGAGCACGCTCCGGGAGAGAGCACAGGACAGGAAAGCCTGGCGTGCTATGGTCCATGGGGTCAGGAAGAGTCGGACACGACTGAACGACTGAACAACAACAAATGCTATTTGCATCCCTGCTTTAGCCGTGATAGGCTACATAAATACTTATGTAGCCTATCACGGCTATCACGGCTAAAGCGGGGACGCAAATGGCATAGGGGACGCCATTTGCGTCCCCACTTTTGCTGTGATAGGCTATGTAAGTATTTACATAGCCTATCATGGCAAAAGGCAGCTATGCAAATGGCGGCTACGGTGGCCACCATTTGCATGGCTGCCTTTTGACATGATAGGCTACATAAGTATTTACATAGCCTATCACAGCCTCCACAGGGACTCAAATGGTGTCCCTGTGTTAGCCGTGATAGGCTACGTAAATACTTACATAGCCTATCACGGCATTCCTGGGGAGGTGAATGTCAGCCACCAATGCGGCCGCCATTCGTGGAGCACCCACCAGCGAACGGCACCAGGTAGGCTTCGTTTCGCATGCGTTTCGCAGGGTGGGGGGGCTTTGCTCCGCCATGGATTCTGGGGGGCTGAATGTGCTGGCATTCGGCCTCACTGGGATCCATGGCAGAATTCTCCGCCATCCCTAGGGAAGGAAGTGCATGTAAAGGGAGTCCGTCATGATCCTGCATTTAAAACGGAAGCAGAAGGCCTTGTTTTACATGCAGGATTTTAGGCTGGTATAGAGATGCTCTGAGTTGATGTTACAGGCATTGTCCAAAAGGTGCCTGCCAGTGCAATCACAGAATAGCCAACCTGGATCCAGCCCTCTGACCAGAAAGTGTGAGTTTCAAACTCCCAGGGTTCTAAGACAAACTGAACCCAAACAAGTTCAATTTGCTGATTAATTTGCTGGTTTGGGCCATGATCCAGAGGAACTATGTCTTTTTAAAACTGAAGAGCTGCTTGCCTCATTAAACTATAAAGACTGCTCTGATGATGGGCATGGTTCCATTACAGGCATGTAAACTGTTCCTCTGGATAGCAGCCTATGAGAAAGAATGATCTGCTATATTTAGTTAAAATTTTAAAATTAAACATTTGTTTCACACTGTCTCTTGCTGCTGAAATATATATATTCGTTACAGTGGAGCAATGCTGTTATTCTGTTTTAGCTGTCCAGTTTCAATCAAGGTAAAGAGGATGTGAGTTCAGAATCCAGACAGTATTCGGCAGAGCCACTGAGCTGCGATGCCTCAGAATCCAGTCGGGGAACACACGCCTTCGTCTAAAGAACCTGTAAACAACCATGAATAAGGAACCATGAGCACGCAATGATTGCCTCATGTAGAAAAGCTCATAGTTGTACTGATAAGCAATTGCAATGCAGGCATGGATGCAAACCCATGCTCCATACACATATTCAGCTCCACAGGTAGGAAGTCAGAACGTTAGTCCATCTAGTTCAGTTTTGTCTACACCAGTGGTGGGGAACCTTTCTTGGTCTTGATCCCCTTGACCAATCTGGCAGGCCAGTAATGTCAAGAGGTGGGGCCCCCTCCCCAAATCCCCACCCCTCCCTGTGCATCATGTGGCCCCACCCCACCCGTTTTTCCTTTCCCCATGCAAAGAGAGCCACAGAGCTCCTACAGGGAGCAAGGGACTGACGAAAGGGTCCCTCTGCGTGGAGAAAGGGACTCGGCTGAGGTGACTGACTGAGTCAGGTGTCTCCTTTGTGTGCCACTTGCCATCCTAATTGGTGCCGAGTGCCACAGCACTTAGCACATCGCTCCCCCAGGGGAATCCTCTGGTTATCTCTGGTCACAGATTGGAGATAACAAAGGGGCTCCTTTCCCTGCCACCTCCCCAGGCCCCTGGTTGCCTCCAGGGTGGATCCTAAGCTTTTGTGGACCAGATGGGGAACCTCCATGGGCTGGGTTAGGCCTGTGGGCCAGATGTTCCCCATGCCTGGTCTACACAGGTTGGCAGCAGCTCTCCAGGGTTTCAGGCAGGAGTCTTTTCTAGCTCTGCCTAGAGTTGCCAGGGATTGGACCTGGAAGCTTTTGCATGAAAAGCAGGTGGAGGTGTTTCTCACAGGAGAGGCATTTAGTTCATGGCAGGCTGGTGATTCATTCTCCCCTCCCTGTAATTCTTGCGGGGGAGACCTGGCCTCCGAGGGAGACTGGCAAAACATGAACAGAACTGAACCAAAATTTACAGAACTAGCCTCCTGCCCTGCCAGCCCCAGTGGGCACCAGCTGTCAGTAAAAACAGATGCCCTACTCCTGAGCAAAGAGCTGTTCATGTGGGGATGAATCTCTGCATCAAGGACTTGAGGCTGTGCGTGAGCTCTCTGATACTGGAGCAAGCATACAGTACTGAAGAAATGTTTGGTGTCATCAGCTTTGGCTGCATAGTCCACATTTTTAATTTTTTAAGGAAATGGGACTGAATCCAAACCCTCTCTCCCCACCTCTGCTTGACCAGTACTAAACATCTGTTGGATGTCTAGGTATGTTCAGCAGCAATACAGAGAGACCACACATTTCTGAACCAGGACAACTGTGAAACTGTCCTAAGTTGTTTTAGATGATTGAAACATGGGTGAAATGGAAGAATTGCCCACAAATGCCTGTGGGAAAGGTTTATTCTAAGAACTTTAGCTACTTCTCACTTTTAACTTTGAGATAGTCGATTTGGCTTTATTTTATTTATTTAAAACATTTCTTGGCCGCCTTTCAGGGCAGAAGCCCTCCCAAGGTGGCTTAACAGCAATAAAATACATAAAAACATTTAGAATATTAAAAGTGATAAAAACATAAAAACAATAAAAACAACAATAAAAGCCAACAATAAAACCAGCGACACTGTTAACAGCAGCAACAACAGCAGTCATATCAAGAGAAGGCCAAGGTAAAATAATATGTTTTCAAGGCCTTCTTAAAAGCCTGCAATGACAGAGCATGGCAGACCTCAGATAGCAGCTTGTTCCAAGGGTATGGGGTCACTGCAGAGAAGGCCCTCTCCCATGTGATCACCAACCTGACTGCTCTCACAGGTGGGCAAATGAGAAGGGCCTCTCTTTCTGATCTTAAAGTGCAGGCAGGCTGGTATGGGTGAAGGTGGCCCTTCAAGTAACTTGGTCCCAAACCGTTTAAGGCTTTAAAGGTCAAAACTAGCACTTTGAATTGGGCTCAGAAACACACTGGTAACCAGTGCAGCTGGTGCTGTATTGAAGCACCTCACCCCCATCAACACTCAGGCAGCCACAGTCTGCACAAGCTGCAGTTTCCAAACCGTCTTCAAAGGCAGCCCCACGTATAGCTCATTACAGTAGTCCAGCCTGGATGTCACTAGTGCGTGGATAACTGAGGCAAGGTCCATCCTCTCCAGATAGGGCTGCAGTTGGAGTACCAGCCTAAGCTGGTAAAAAGAACTCCTGGACACGGCAGCCACTTGGGCTTCCCCAGTTAACTCAGAGTCCAGGAGGACTCCCAGACTCCCATTCAAACAAGATATATTGTTTGTATCTAATCAGTGTCTGAACTATGGGGGTGAAACAGTGGTGCAGTGGACCCAGGGCTCACAGGGACACAGCACTGACACTCTTTTTATTAGCAGGGGCACAGAAGTTTTTTGCCACCCCCCTCAGGCTTTCCTGTTCCCTCTGAGCTTAGCTGCAATTCTCGCGGTAGCTGGGGGTGATGGAGTTAATTTTCTCAACAACTAAATATCATTCCCTGTTGTAATGTGAAGTATTTGGGGGCTGGTCTTGAATTGGCAATGAAGACCCAATAGTTTTACAAAACTGGTGGAGATGAAAACTGCTAGAGCTGGGTTGTTGATATGGCTCAACACCACCACTGTTGGCTTCTCCTTGGGGCTGTGGCTAAGGAGATTATCATGATAAGTGTCTGCACTTCAGAATTTACCACTGCACCACTGAGGAGGGGAGGGGAGTAATGAAATCTGCCTTCTAATTTTAGCCAAATTATGCCCACTCTGGAGTCTTTTTAAAAACAGTAGTTAATGAAATCTTTACAAAAGGTAAGGGGGCTGGGCCTCCTTTGCCCCCCTCCCCATGATTTGAACACTGGATTTTGTGATTCTTCAAGCATATTATTCTAATGATGTGGCTGCATAGAGAACCCCTTGAGGAAAGCTTTTAAAGACAGAGCTGTTCTAAACAGAGTTTGAACAGAGGGGAATCGATAATGTGGATTTGATGAGGCAGAGGCTCATAAGCCTGATGGCATATGTGCTGGGTGTTGGGACTGAATCCTAGTGCAAAGCCATCCATTGGTGGCTTTGCGCTAGGAGAAAGCACGGATGGTCATGCAAGGTGGGACCTGATGTTTGCTGATCTCCCCGCATCCCACTTGCAACCACTTGCACTGCCCAAAAGGCTGCTGGTTGGGAGGAACAGAATGGGATATGGCATAGAGGGCTGCTTCACATGATAAATCCTTTTTGCTAGTGCAAAGCCACCACTGGATGCAGCCCATTGTTTCTGAATCATAACATTAGAGCTGGAATAAATTGCATTTACGTTTTATTTGTTTTATATTTATAGCCCACCTCCAACCATGAGGCTTGGGGCGGGTTACAATTTAAATTGAGTGCATATCCAGAAAGGAACACAAGTAGTGCCTTAAAATACATGTTGCATTGTGCAGTTATATCATAACAGCAACAAAAAAGCATAACGACATGTCTTTCCTTCAACCTGTCAACTTTATTTTCTTTCTCCTTTATTCTGTTTCTGTAGGTGAACTCTCTGTGAGCCCTGAAACTTCTGAAAAAGCCATTCAAGAGGAGGAAGACAAAAAAGGTGGAAGAGGTACACTGAGGAATGAGGGAAAATATAGTTCATTTTGCTAAGAATGTACCAAATTTACACTTCCTGAATTGATATGAGAACCAGAACACCGCTATCCTGTGGGATTCACACTTCCCAGGATGTTGCGATGCAGTTCATTAAGCAAAGAACACATAAAAAATGCATATATTGGGGGAAAGTGCACATACAAATGTGCATATTCATGACAAAACTGAATTATATTAAGAAAAACTGTTGGAAAATGCATATTTAAGCAAACTTGCATACAAAAAGGAATGTATGTTAGGAAAAATATGCACAAAAATGCATACAAATGTCCCTGCAGACTTCTTTTACTTAAAAAGATGCAAACTGATGTGGACACAGAGGGGAAAGAATTTAAGATGAGAAATTTTGAAACGGAGGGAAATTGAAATTACCTGATTAGTCTATGGCTAGGTATAGCACAAATCTGATGCCCTGGCCTATTTTTAGTTTATTTTTAAGTTCATGTTTGGGGCAATATGTATTAATAGCTAAAGATGCCTATCTGGTTTGGTTCTTATTTCCCTTTTTTATTACTATTAACAAGATCATTTGACAAAAAAAAAATCAAATAAAATTCCAAATGAGGGTGAGAAAAACATCTTGATGCAAAAAACCAGTACCAAGATAAGTACATTACAGTATTTATTTAAAAACCGTAATGAATTCAACTTTACATTTTCCTCCTGTTTGCAGCTCAGGAGGCTCTACAGAAGCCTGTGGTAGAAGAGTGTGAGGCATGCGCAGTGAAGGAAGGACCTTCCTTTCCAGCTTCTGAGCAGGTGGACAGCAATTTGACCCATGTTCTCACATCTACCATTTCTCAATCCAGCAACGAAAAAGGGATGTCTTCTAACTGTCTTCCCTGGAGCAAACACATTCCACAACATGACACAGAGGAGGTTCTGAGCCAAGAAGGGACTTCTCCTGAGGGGGAAGCTTTTTCCAACCTGGCCAGCTGTCTGGAAAATCAGGAGGGATCATTCACAAATAGAAAGTTGGTTTCTGAAGACATTAGGCTACCTTCTTTTTACAGTTTTGAAACAGGTGCCAAAAATACATGCAAAACTTCATTACAGACACTGAGATGTCCTGCAAACCATGTGGAGTGCCAGGATTGTGGAGTGAAACTGGGGACCTCTTCTCTAGTGTCCCTTCCAGATTCTCAGATAGGTCACAGTCAGTCAGCAACAGAAAGCCACTCTATGGCAGGTACCACTCCTCAGCCTAATACTGAAGATGTTGCCTTGCATCTACTGAGAAGAGAAGATGATGAGGTTCTAAACCAAGAACAGTCTTCTCTGGAAGAGACAGTGCACCAAAATCGGGTGAACCCAGAGCCAGGAAGGATTATCTCAAAGTGAAAGCATGACCATTTCAGATCCACCTTCACCTTCACCTTCACCTTATGGAAGCAGTTTCACCTTATGGAAGCAGTTTCACCTTATGGAAGCAGTTTCACCTTATGGAAGCAGTTGCAGAAAATTCACTCAAGGCTCCATTTCAGGAATTCAGAAACAACATGGATTCTGTGGAATCTATGGAAATGAATGATTCTTGGGCAGAAGGTGCAACTTCTTCTCCATTTGCCTTTCCTCCATATGGGATCAATGATGGACCAACACATTATAATTTGATTCAGACTTTAGAAGATACCAGTTCCCAGCTTGGTTTGGAAGAAGATATTTCTTCAGACTTTCTTCCATGGAGTGAGGATTTTCCAAGGAGAGAGGAGAATGAGGCTGTAAGCCGAGAATGGTCCTCTCCAGCAGATGAAGTGTTTCACAGTCAGATCAGATCACTAGGACCCCAAGAGGAATTGTGTTTAAATCATGCAGATTCCCAAAACACATCTTGGTCCTCTGGTGTGGAAGGAGCTGCAGGAACTATCAACGCTGCTCTGAAGGAATCCAGGCAAACCATGAATCAGAAGAAGAGTGAAGAGTCTTCAGGAGAAGAAGGAATCTCCAGTTCAATTTCTTCATCAAATGCTAGGCTAATTGATGGCAGCTGGAGAGCAGTTTGGACCCCAAAATGGAATATAGTTTTAGTCAGTTGGCACCTAAAATAGGTACTTCATACCTTCCATGGAATAAACACCTTTCAGGAAGGGAACACAGGGAGGCTCGATTATGTTCACATGTTCCTCTGAGACGAAATGACCTTGAATATCTAAAGGCACCACCTGAAAGCAGGAAATATAACAAACACACCTGGGTGCCAAATGTTACCTTTGCTTCAGGACTGACAGTGCAATCCTCCCTATGTCTACTCAGAAGTAACTCCTATTGAGTTCAGTGGGGCTTGCTCCCAGGTGAGTGGATGTAGGATTGCCACCTGAGTTTGCTGCTTTAGCTTCAGGAACAGCTTGATATATACAATCAAATGTACATTCTTGAACTTGAACTCTGCATGTTTTCGAACGATGCATTTAGCTCTTTGTAAGAGTTGTTTACCAGTTTTCAATGGGTGCTACTCTAAAAGAAATTGCATTATATAGCCCTTTTGGCAAGATGCCTAAGAGCCAAACCAAATGTGATGGTGAGACTCATGTGCAGAATCAAATCTGCCACTAAATCTCAATAAAGAGGTTTATAGTGATTTAAGGAGCATCATGATCAGGCATGATTGGAATGGGGACTCAATCCTCTCTGCACAACTGCTTTCTAAAAGCCATTTTTCTTCTGGTGGTTCTCTTAGATCAGAAGTAACCCCACTGAGAGACCAACAGCTTTTGAAAAGCAGTTCCAGGTGGAAGACGCAGGCAAGTTCACTTCACGCCTGCCCATCCAGGCTGCACTTTAAATCTCCTCTAACACACGCAGACCCCGCTTTCTAAGGAACTGATATGGCTCCTGCTGCTGCCATGTCTAGCTGTGTCCTTAAGGAGTCTTACTTCTGGAGACACTGTATTTTTAAAAAAGCTTATACCCTATTCTTTTCAGTGGCGGCTGCTGACTCCAGTTCCAGAGGGGTGGTGATTCCATTCTGGGGTTGAGTTACAACCAGCCAAAGCTCCAAAGGTGCTATCCAAGGTGCTGAACCCATTTTGGGGATAATGTTCAGCACCTTGGACAGTACCTTTAGAGTTTTGGCTGGTGGCAACTAAAACCCAGAATGAAATAACCACACCTCCGGAATTGGAGTCACCAATCACCACTGCCTCTTCTCAAAAAGTCCTCAAGGTGGCGTATAGTACTAAAACATCATACAAAGTATAAACACATACATATCAACCATACATGAAACAGAAATCATAGTAGAACAGCACTACCATAACAAGCCAAGAACTCAATTAAATAGCAAGAACAGCTATATCACAAAACAATAAAAAAGGAACGCCATTAACCTAACATACAGAGGGAAAAAATACTCAGCCTTCTCCAACAGTCATGTTTTAACAAAGCACCTGAAAACATATGAGAAACATAATATTCTATATTGGTGCAAGCCATAACTATGGCTGGCTCTAGCCTTAAGAAATCATTTGGGGAAACAAGCACTGACCATTTGTACTTGGGTGCTCTGAAATGAAAAGTGCTACTGCTCACTTCACCACTCACTCTAAGAATGGTGCAGCTGGGAGGACAGATTGTCGAAGGGTGTCTTTCAAGAGCGATTCATATACTCATTTGGATTAGAAACAGACATAAGGGATTTTTACACACATGATATAGAAGATAAACTAGTATATCTCTTTAATTTAATTGACTAGAGTTATTACCCTCCATGCACTTCAAATCCTATATTTTAATTGCATGTAAGGCTCTTCCGTATGATTCTGTCCTGATTAGTCTAGCCAGAAACTGTACTCTAATTAGGTTTCAATGTAATAAATATAAATAAAGAAAGAAAACACACATTCTGAGTGTATTTGTGCAGAGTCTTTTTTAATTTTACATTGTTTTGGCTGATTTCAAAAGGCCATTTAATAAAGTTACTCAACAAATGTCTGTTATCATCAGTCTTGCTTTGGGTGAGGAGGGTTTAGAACCCCAGTTGAGGAAGTACGGGGTGAGTAAGATAGGTCCTCAGTCCAAGGAGGTGAGTATTCTAGAGTGGCCCCTTTGCAAAGCCTGATGGAGGTCACAGCCACATATTCCAGGATAAAAAAAATGCTAGGATCTCTTCAGTCTGAGAGAAGAGTTCAGTTGTGTACAAATTTACTCATGTCCCCAAAGAATGGGAAGTATAAGTTAAGGCACCTGCCTTAATTTCTGTGCCATGTAGGTGGTAAGTGTGTTCTACAGACAGGGTGGGCAACTTGTGGCCCTCCAGATTTTTGACCTACAACTCCCATCATCCTTTACCATTGGCTCTGCTGGCTAGGGCTGACGGGAGTTGTAGGCAAAAACTTCTGGAGGGCTACAAGTTGTCCAGCCCTGTTCTAGACACCCACATATTGTGCTTGCTTACAACTTAGACTCCATGCACCCATACTTTCCCTTGATCTTTCAGCCCCAATCCCCTTCCTCTTAAGAATTCAAGTGACTTTGATCCACTAATTGAAGCATGCATTGGACAGAGCCCATCATTGGGCAAGAGCCCTGAAATTTAGTATACATGCAAGGCACCTCAGCTGCTAGAAAAATCTGAAAAGGTATCAGTTAACTTTTCTCCCATAAAATGTGGTACTCAAAGTATATACCAAAATGTTCAAGCTACTCCCACATTAGCTAGAAAGCTGAAAACTGGTATGTACATAGGCCAAGACACTTAGGGCACAATCCTATGCATGTTTAGACAGAAAAAAGTCTTACAGCTTCCAGCATGCCCCAGCCAGCCATGCAGGCTGGGGGATGCTGGGAGATGAAGGACTTTTTTCTGTCTAAACATGCATAGGATCACACTCTTAAACAGTCTGAGGAGCAGCATTTGTATATCTGTCCCTAAAAATGGGGAGGAGGAAGTGAACCCCCAAAGCATTTTCAGCCATCGAAAAGGTGGCATTTAGCAACATAGACAGTCCAGGAGGTATAGTGCGAGACACAGATTACGGGAAACATTTAAAAACCAGTCATTTTGTACTTGTCAAAACCAGAGACATAGAGTTTACTACAGAAGAGAGACCAGCATTTCAGCACAGAACAAGCCAAGTCATGCATGGGACAGACTATCAGGATGCAGCAGTTCCATTGCCTCTTCAGGCTTGGGATGGGTGAAGGGGCACTATAGGCAGAAAGACAGGTCTCTTCTTGTACAATGCAAACTCCGTTTACTAGTATTGCTGTAAAGCAGCCTTCTCCAACTTGGTGTCGTCGAGATGTTTTGGACTACAACTTTCATAAACCCCAGCCAGCATGGCCAGTGGTCAGGGATGATGGGAGTTGTAGTCCAAAACATCTAGAGACCCCCTGGTTGGGGAAGGCTGCGATAACGGTTTTCACCAGTTAAATCATGGAATTCCCAGATCCAACCTGAAATCCCATCACCCATTCACAGCCCCATCACCCATTACTATACAGTAAGAATAACTTGTCCTTTTATTGATTAGCATTTGTTTTGAATGCCACATACTTCGCTTACAACATTTCTCTTCTTTGGGACAGCCTGATTCCTGCCAGCTTCCTCCCATTCAGCTGATAAGAGCAGAATTTTGAGGTGCTTTGAAGTGAGTTGCAAAACCCTTTTTGGCAGCAACATCCCTAGGCAACATCTGTCATAGACTGTGTTTGTGGAAAGGCTAGTGATAACAAGTAGAGCTGATTATGTCACTTCCTGAAGAACAGATTTTTTTTTTTTTTTTTACTGATATGCATCTCTGAACAACAAGCAAGCGGGACTCTGATGCAAGTGAATCAGCAGATTAATTTCAGCTGATTTGTAATGACAATGTATTGGCTTGCTCCACTCATAGATTCATTAATGGTGCCATTAATACATACCTGCCATGACAACATAAGAAGAGCCATGCTGACTCAGACTGAAGGCCTATCTAGTCCAGCATTCTGTTCACACAGGGGCCAGCCAGATACCTATGAGAAGTCCAAAAGGAGGAAATGAATGCAATAGTGCCTTCCTGGTCTTGTTCCCCAGCAACTGGCAGTCAGAGGCTAGTTGAGGGGGAAGGTCTGAAGGGGGTTTCTTCTCACATTTAAGTGAACCTGAGTAGAGGCCCCCTTCAGACCTTTCTCCTCAACGCATGAAGATTGAAGACTGAGTGGCTGAGGATGGGGATGTTGGGCGGGGCTTGTGTGTATGTCCATGACACCCCCCCACCTCATGTGAGCAAGCTGAGCATCTTCATTGGGCTAGAGTCCTTGTTAATATATATACTTTGTTGAAATAGACCCAAGACAAAAGCCCTGTGCAGGCATTGGTCTACTCGCATATAGGACAAAAGTGGGGAGGGGGATGTGGGTGTGCAGGTCAGCCCTGCCTCCAATGTCTCTGCATGCTCTGCTGCCTTCATGTGTTGAGTGCAAAGGTCTGCAACAGGTTCTGCAAGCATGTTTAGCTGAACACGCTTACAGAGCCCTTTGCAGACCTTCGTACTCAATGTGCGAAGGGCTAATCAGAAGCTGGGTGTGCAGGGGCGTTGAGGGAGGGGTTTAGGTGCACACCCAAGCCCCCCTTCCCGCTTTTGCCCTACATGTGAGCAGGCTAATGTCTGCATAGGATTAAAGTGGAAATGTAATTTTGTCCTATCAGAATCTTTCATTGCTATTTGGTCAGGCCCTGTCTGTGAAGAAAGGAAGACGGAGCAAAGGCCAAACTATACATGATACTCAGTGTGTTTTCCTCCTCGGACAATTTAATTGCCAGATTTTTTGGAGGGTGTGTGTGTGAATGTTATCTCTGATGATGTAACAGGTAATTTTATCATTAAGATAAATGAAAGTCTTATAAAAGAAAATCCCTCTCGACTGCATGAATTGAGGTCAGTATTGGAACTTCAGATTCAAATTCTCCACAGTTTTACCAAGATTTATTCCAAGGCAAATTATATTCTTTGCTCCTATAAATGGCCTGGAAGATAATTCTAAAATTTAATCTCTCTGATGTTTAGAGACTTTCCTGAACCCAAATATTCTTCTCACTCTGCTGTTAACATCCCAGATTAATTTTTTCTGTCTCAGTCACATGTTCTCCTCAGCTAAACTAAACATGCTATGTTAAGCCTTTGATATTGGTTGCAAAATTCCAGGTGACTTTGATGTAAGATGAGTTTCAAAACATCAAAAGCTAAATCCCTCATATGCTTTTAATAGCTATAGGTGCACAAGTCGCCTGCAATAATTATGTGTCCTTCAGGGCGTGCTTTTTTGTTGTTGCTGCCACTGCTTGGATTTGTTGCCTACAGAAATAATCCTTTTAAAATATAACCAGAATTGGACACTGAATGCCCAAAGAAATTTTTTTAGTTCGTTAAAGGTGTTAATGCTTCCCCGACCAGGCTGAAAATATTTTAACCCGTGCATTCTGAAAATGCATTTAGCCTTCTAAGCCTCTGGTTTTCGTAATCTTCTGTCCTTCTTTAGTACAAAATACTACATTTCATCATCCCACTGAGATCAATGGAACTACTCCTGAGTATATTTACATTGTTACATCTTTAGGATAAATACCTAATCAAATTTGGGATTTTCAAACATAGCTTCCCAAAGAATTATTTACTCCATGACTAGGCAGATCCCAATGTTGATGGCAGTATTTTCATAGTCACAGCATTTGACATTGTGGTCATCCCCTTCAAATGGAAGCACAACTGTCTGTTGAACTTTATCTTCAGGAAAACCAGGGATGAATGAGTCAAGCGGTTCTTTCAGGCTGGTTTTGTTGATGCTGATTTCGCCAATCCATCTTCTGTGAGGACGGAGACACCAGCCAGAGAAAAAAGCAGTTTGTTTGTCAATACTCAGCATTAGTCCTAAATAAATAAATATGCACACACAACGGCACTTGAAAATAAGAAACATCATAGTTACCCATAAAGAACAGACCTGGCTGCCTTAAAAGCAAAATATCAGGAGCACTGCTATGTGGAATACTTAACAAATGTGAGAAGTGCAAACAGCCCTGGTCAAAGATGTCTTGCCACCTGAGGTAAGAACATATGGTGCCAGTGCCGCTTTGCACCCCCCTGCTGCCATCTCCCCTGCACATCCCTTTCCCTCCGCCTCCACCTCACGCCCCTTTCCAGCCAGGGGGCTCTCGTGAGACCTCAGCCATATGAAGCCTGACAGCACCAAAGCTAAGAGAAGGGTGGGGGTGGGGGGACATGAAGGAAATATCAAGGGTGGGTGAAGGGTGAAGGGTGGGTGGCTGCTCCAGAGAGCCCCACCAGCTGCTTTTTTGCTGCATCAAATGCCACAGCAGGATAGCAGCTGGTGGGGCTCTCATGAGTACTTGCTTGAGGTGATGCAAGCCCTCCTGGCCGGGGGCGGGTGGACAGGACACAATTCGTTGCTCCCCCGCCTAATGCACCTCTGTTTGCCTCATGACAGGGCTGGCCCTGAAGGGAAACAGGTCAAAACCAAATATGGAGAACAGCCCTTGAGCTGTGTATGAGTCAATTTTCAATTACTTCGTTGTCTACATGCAGGATGTGTATAGCGTCGCGCCTCTTGTCTTTATGTTACTACACCTTGCCACACTTATTCACTATCATCTTCATAGGGTTAGGAGGCAACAGCATCAACAAAATGTGTCTGGGAGAACAACATTAATCCCAGCTCTTCATGGGAATAAAGCTGACTGAGATGGAAGTTCTGCATATACACTACAGAGATATCCACAATCCGCGCCGTAACTCCTGTAAAAATGCCATTAGAGATGGGATCAGTCTAGCATTCTTATTTTTATCTTCTTCTACAGCAGGGGTGGGCAGGTTTGGGAGGCTCAGGGGCCATTTTTACTGCACTTCCTCCCCTTGCAGTGCTGAAAAAAGAAAATAAAAAGAAAAATAGAAAATTAAAAAAATGCATCTGGAATGGCATCTGGATTGCCAAAAAGGTCAAAATAAGCTTGTTTCCAAGCTAATTTTGATCCTTTTGGTGCTCCATAGTAAAAAAAAAAAGGGAAAAAAAAGACTTTGAAATGGCTGCTCTGGATGCCATTTGGTTTTTACAATTTTTTAAAACCATTTTGAGGGGCACTGAGGGCTGAATGTTGCCCACCTCTCCTGTAAAGCAAAAGTTCTTTGGAAATAGTGATGGAAATATGCAAATTTACCATTGCATAGCCTCATTGAGTGCAGTGAGACTTACTTGCTCTATTCAGGCTGGGTAAGAGAATATCTCCTAGGTGATTTGCAAAATCACATGTGCATACGACTTCCACCTGCAAAATGAAGTGAAATAATTTAGTTCTTCCTGGTGCTAAGCTCCTGCACTATTCCTGACTGGTGAGTCCACAGCAGATATTGCAAATTTGTATTATTAGAGTGCAGCTCCATAGGAAGTACCTCATGCTCTTGCTTGCTTGCTTGCCTGCTTTATTTATTTATTTATTTATTTTTCTTGCTTTAGCTTGGTTTTCTCTGGGAAGCTATCCTAGGAGTGAGGGGGAAATGATGAAGACACATGGGGATTGCCTAGAAAATACAAAATTTCAGCCTTTAAAAAACAAAACAAAACACACCTTTTGTTACAAGTTGTCAAGTTATCCCATACACCCAGAAGGAGGATGTCAAAACCATGGTGTTCCCAGTATCCACTTTTGATGTTTATAATGTTCAACAATGTTGCTACATGCAAAAAATGGAATTAATTTGTTGACAAAACATAGAGGGTTGGATCCAGATTTATGCTAGATCATCAACTGCGCTGGCAGAAGAGGACTTCCCCAGCCCCAGCTCCTCCAGCAGCCTGAAAAGTTTACAAGAGAGTCAGGAGACCCTGCTGAATGGAATGAACTGTGTGTGTGTGTATGGGCGGGCTGGGGGAGATCCCCCCAAATCAGGCAGATGGACCTTCTGCAACTGTGGGCAGAACATTTCCTCTTGCGGAAAGAAAGCCCCTTCCTCTCGCAGAAGGCAGATCCTGGATCCACCCCCCCCCCAAATTCACAAACAATCTACAACATTCATATACCACTCCACATCTAGACAGATTCCAGAGTGGTGAATGGTAAGAGATAAAAAATAAGAAGATAAAAGAACCTCCATATTAAAAATTACTTTTTAATAAAACGGAATACTGATAAAAACCATGGCTGGTCAGTCAAGGAAGGCTTCCTGAAAGAAAGATGTTTTCAGGAGGCACCAGGAACAGCACAGTGTTTGCGCCTGCTTGACCTTCAGAGGCAGGGAGTTCCATAGAAAGGGGGCCACCACAATGAAGGCTGTTCTCCAGGTGGATGCCCTTCAGAGGCAGGGAGTTCCATAGAAAGGGGGCCACCACAATGAAGGCTGTTCTCCAGGTGGATGCCAATCAGGCCATAGGTCTATGCAGAACCACCAGGAGCAGGCTGTCTGATGACCTCAGTGACTGGACAGGTTGGTAAGGGAGAAGGCGCTGTCTCAGGTATCCTGGTCTCAAGCTGTTTAGGTCTTTATAAAGTACTACCAAAATCTTAATCCTGGCCCGGTGGTGAACTGGCAGCCTGTGCAAAGAAGTTCCCTCAGCAAAGAAGTTGCATGCTGAAAAGGGACAGCTCCTGACAACAACCAAGCTGCTGCATTCTGCACAAGCTCCAGCTTCTGGAGCAGCCTTAAGGGCAGCCCCACATAGAGTCCATTGCAGTAATCCAGTCTTGAGGTTACTGGCACCTGTACCACTGTGGCTGAGCTATCCCTGTCCCATAGAGGCCATAACTGGTGAATCAGCTGAAGCTGGTAAAAGGCACTCCGAGCTGCCATGGCCACTTGGGCCTCCAGCGACAGCGATGGATCTAGGACTACCCCCCAACTATGAACTTGATCTTTCAAGGGGAGTGCAACTCCATCTAGAACAGGCAGTGGGCCAATCTCCTAGTGCTTGGGAACCACCGGGCTTCCATCTTACCAGGATTCAGCATCAGTTTATTGGCCCTCATCCAGCCCATGAGTCTAGGCACTGATCCAGGGCTTGCACAGCCTCATTTGATTCAGATGTCACAGGGAGCTAAAGCTGTGTGTCATCAGCAAATGGATGGCATTTGGCTCCAAATCCCTTAATGACCGCTCCCACTGGCTTCATATAGACGTTAAACGACATTGGGGACAAGGCAGTACCCTGCGGAACCCCATAGCTCAATTGCCAAGTGGCCAAGGAATGGTCACCCAGTGTTGCTTTCTGAAATTGGCTCTCCAGGTAAGACTGGAGCCACTGTAACACAGTGCCTCCAATGCCCATCTGACAGTCAGTCTAGGAGGATACCATGGTCAATGGTATCAAAAGCTGATGAGAGATCGAGCGGAATTAACAGGGTACATACCTGTGTGTGTGTGTGTGCGTGTGTGTGTGTGCCTTGTGCACTTACCAGTGGGTTGTGTCAGTGGTGATGTCAAAATTGCCATCATCAAAGTTGATGGAGGCAGCAGAGGGAATGCCGCAAGTGTGAGCTATGCAACACAGATGCCACAACACAGTGCCTGAGAATAGCCAATAGTGACTAGCATGGGTGTGAACTGAAGGTGCCTGATGGTGGTCACTGCTGGCCAATGTGCAGGTTCACCATTATGTTGCATGTGCTGTGTAACATGTGCCCACTCCCTCCCTCTTCCTCTTCCTCATCTGATACTGCAGCAGGTGCATTCATGCTGTGATCAAGAGGCCCCAGGCTTGGCACAATGATAGGGGCACTCTTGGGCTCAGTGGCTGGATGACTTATCTGGCTCTGGGTCCCAACCAGTGCTCAGTCATGACCACACTTATTGCAGGTCCTGAGCAGGCTAGGATGTGAAAAGGTGATGTATGAGAGCAGTTTAACTTCTATGCTTTAGCAGGCCTGATTCTGTTTCTGCAAATTGATTGACACCCTTTAGTTTTGTAAGGCTTCAAATATTTCTGCTGTTGCCAAACGTTCTCTCAGTATGGCCACATTCTGCAAATAATGTCATAACCGCACAACTTCGGGACATCAAAGGGATGTGGTTCAGAAATAACTTAATTATTTGCTTTGCTAATGAACTTGGCTTTTATGCAAGCTAGTTTAATTCATCTCACCATTTTTAATTCATCACGCCTCCTTCTGATAAAAATTCTAATGGGACATCAGTATATCTACAAAACTAGGATTCTAAAGAAGTTGGGTCAATGAACAATACTATTGCACTTGAAGGGGGTGGGGGAGGACCACATCTCCTGGCCTCACCCCTAGCATCACTGTACCTGCCACCCCCATCCCTGCCATCTCTGTACCTGCCCAGTTCCACCAATCTGACCTCTGTGCATTCACAGAGGTCATAAAAGTGGAGCTGGCTGTTAATGCATAGGCTTTTGCATTTGGATGGGAACCTCACCAAGCATGCAGAGGTCAGAGGGGCAGAGCCAACCATACACATGAAACAGTGGGGCAGGTCTATCAGTGCAGCCCTGGTCTTCCTCATTCATCCATTAGTCCTTCCTGTGGCAAACAGATGAACAGGGCTATAGTGTACAATAGAAAAAGGGTCATCTCTGCTGTGGCAATCGACCTTATTCTTAGAAAGCAGCTGTGGTATCCAAAATGTTGGACTACAAAGTCTTTGTTGTTGATCCACACTGTTCATTAAAGCATATAAATATTTCTGCCACTATAATATTCACAATGAATTTCAGGTCTCATTACCTCTTTTCATGATTCATATACTCTATTTTGCACCCCAGTTGTCCAAATGACTGTAGCCCTCTACTTGTTCAGAGAACCGCATTGCAAAATTCTGAGAAGTGCAAATACTGAAGGATACCTGTGTTCTGGTTCACATATGGATTCGGGAAGTACAAATTTCATAAGTTTGTATCAAAATGTGAACTGAACAAAATTCTCTCCCATCCCTAGTTGAAAGGCTCTCCATGCAGTCAGGAACACTGCATAATCCTTGATTGCCTGGAGTGTGTACAGGCATACATTTGTAGATGTGTAGGCTTACTTTCCAAATGTCATGTTGAACAGGTGGATGCCAGGATGGGATGTGTGATGTTGGGGTGAGGCTGGGTTCCATGCTGGATATGTACACGAAGGGGCTACAGTGAGAAGGACAGCCCTTACATCCTGTCTTTAAACTCATTTCAACATCAGATTTGGTCCTTAATTGTACACACTTATCCAAGGATCAAACAACACAATATATTAATTGTGTAGCATGTAACTGAGGGTAATCACTCTCTTTTTAAACTCTAGAGTAAGTGCACATGGCTCTGGTTTGGATCAGGACCACTTCACACCCAAAGGGGAGGATTAAACCTCCCCCCACTTTTTTGAGGCTTTTCCCTTTTTTTTAACACCCCTGCACATGGGGGGGGGATTTGGGGAAAAATGATGAGGAAGTTTAATCCTCCCTTCCCAGTATGCAGTGGTTGCACACTTACTCCAGAGGAAAAAAAAGAAAGATTATCTTCAGCTACACAATTAACGTAATGTGTAGCTTGACCTCAAGATGAAGTGCATTTAGGGGAGGTTGCTATGTTGTATAAATACTTCTGTAACCAATGATGTCACTATGGAGGTGCTGTATTTTGCTATTTATTTGTCCTAATTTCTGCTGATGGCTTCTCCTTCTGAGGTTGGAGATGTGCTTACCTAAACGTCTCCAGATTGTCGGGGAGGAATATCTCATTAGTTATAATTTGTACGTTATGAAATACTGACAGAATTGTATCTCTTATTGCAATTACCTCACACACAAAAGAGCGCGTGTGTTTGTTCAGAAGGTATACTTTAATTAGTATAAGTTGCTCGCATATTGACTAATACTTTAAGTGTACTAAGGTCAATTTGTAACTGATTAACAATGAAGAGCATCTCTTTAACATGTGTCTGGTTGAGCTTTGGTCATAATTGTACCACTGAATGTCCTTGAAGATGAACAAGGCACAATGAGGTTATTATTCCAGAATTCGTTAGTCTCTGCAAAAGTTGTTTGGGCCCAGCATTTGAAAGCTTTCTCTATCTCCCACAATGGAGAACTAGGTAACTAAGGCATTGCAGGAGGTTGCAGAATTGGATTTTTGTCATCAACAAAATGGTCTATGTGTTTCAACAACTTTCCATGAAAATTAGATTCCTTTTATTATGTATTGGAATCCTCCTTATCAATATCTTAATTTGGAAGTCATATCTTCCAAATAAAATGTAATAAATAAAATAAAATGTACATAAGAGAGCAAACCTACAGTCCCTGGGCAAGCTTCCCAGGGACCATAGCGTTACTTGGATTCCCCCTTCTAAGGTCAGAGGCAGCATTCCAACCTCAGAAGGGGGAGTCAGAGAAAGAACCACGCCGGCTGCCCTCTGAGGTTGGAAAAGTGACCTTGGAGGAGAAACAAAGAGGGTGTTCTGGTGGGTGGGCAGAGGAGGAGACTGGAGAGGCCAGGATACAAGTCATCCTGAGACTCTTCCAGCTGCCTTTCCTCCCCCTCCAAAGCACCCTCACTAGACAGGCTAAAAAAAGCCCATCTAGTGAAATCTGCAGGGTGGAAGGATGGGGATGCAAAGATTGCCTCCACCACTCCTCCTGCCTTACATTGGATGATCAGACACCCCTGGATTTGGGGGTTTCCGACCACTGAGGGTACAGTCTATAGGACTGCTTTCTATAGGACTGCACCCTAAATACCTTAATTTCCCTAAGTTTAATAACATTAACTGAACAAGTTGGAGGTTCAGTTTCACACAGCACAATATCATTCTCATCACTCATCTACCCATTACACAGAATGTGATGGAAGACTGAGGTGGGTTGTTGTTTTTTTTTTTTAGAATTCTGGGCTGTACCACTGCAGGTGGGGTTTAGGGTTGGCAACTAGCTTGCGTGCGGGGGGCGGGGGATGGCCTGGCCCTGTTCTTATGCCTTTAACAGCAGGTTCATGTGCAGGAATCAGGAGGTGAAGCCATTCACAGCAAAGAGATATGCATTACTGTTATATGCTACGTTCTGTATAGGAAGGTCCTGTGAAAGGCACAAGAGAAAAAGTTTACTA
Source organism: Heloderma suspectum (assembly GCF_057233095.1). Classification (NCBI taxonomy): domain Eukaryota; kingdom Metazoa; phylum Chordata; class Lepidosauria; order Squamata; family Helodermatidae; genus Heloderma; species Heloderma suspectum. The sequence goes on along the minus strand of NC_139461.1, from coordinate 116,368,414 downwards.
AAGAAGTTAGCAATCCTAGAAGAACAGTCATATTTTTCAATGCTCCCCTATGTGAAAATTAGCACATATGTCTCTAATGCAACATAGTGCTTCAAAGGATAACTGCAGTGTGGCATAAGACCTCTTGCTTGGCTGTGTGGGATAACCGCAGTGGCATAAGACCTCTTGCTTGGCTGTGTGGGATAACCGCAGTGGCATAAGACCTCTTGCTTGGCTGTGTGGGATAACCGCAGTGGCATAAGACCTCTTGCTTGGCTGTGTGGGATAACCGCAGTGGCATAAGACCTCTTGCTTGGCTGTGTGGGATAACCGCAGTGGCATAAGACCTCTTGCTTGGCTGTGTGGGATAACCGCAGTGGCATAAGACCTCTTGCTTGGCTGTGTGGGATAACCGCAGTGGCATAAGACCTCTTGCTTGGCTGTGTGGGATAACCGCAGTGGCATAAGACCTCTTGCTTGGCTGTGTGGGATAACCGCAGTGGCATAAGACCTCTTGCTTGGCTGTGCGGTTCAGTTCATACTGCAAGTAGGGAATGAATGCTTAAATGCTGTACGCCATCCAGGCTGGCTTCAAGAGTGGGCATGGCTGGGCACTTGCTGAGGGCCCACACCCCAGCAGGGACCACTGATAAGAGCCCCCTTTACTTGCTCCTCCTCTTCACCACTGCAACCTGCTTATTCACCTGTCTCTCGCTCTGCCCCAGTCAGAGAGCGGTGGTGGTGAGAAGCGGGAGTGGCAGATGCCGCTGTCTCCTTGCGCACTGGTCCTCTGCCTGCCTGCCAAGCAAGCAAGTGGGAGCAAGGACAAGAAAGAGGATGAAGAGCACTAGCAGCTGGTGACAATGGTGAGGGAGGGAGCCCACCGAGGGTGTCGTGCCCAAGGGTCCTCAAAAACCTGGGACCAGCACTGTACATCACACATGCAGAGCTATCACGTGAGGGTTAGGGTAGAACCTTGCCTTCAACACTGTGCTAGGTAGAGCTAAAACAACAGCACCGCCGCTCACCTAATTCAGCACCCACCCACCCCACTCTCTGTGTAGCATTTTCAGGGGGCTGGAGAGGACGGGAGGGGGAGGTCTGCTTTCCCCGGCCTGGCTCTGTGTGCCTAATCTGATCCCATGCCACTTCCCCCCCCTTAAAATGGCCGGGTGTTCTTTCAGCCAACCAGGCGAGATGATAAATTTCCACATGCTTAACATAACTCCGTCGATGATCTGCGCAAGGCAAGCGTTTTGCCACTTGGCACTTGCGCTGCTCATCCCCACATCCTCGTTATTATACATTGCCAGTGTGACATTGCACTCACAATCGGGAGACAGGACTGCTCTGAGGATAATCTCTAGAACTGATATAGCACATTTCAGCTCCTGAAAGCACTTTACCATCATTATCTCGCCAGTCGTTACATTTGTTTTATAAGCAACCGGCCAGTATATTACTATGATGCCCACAGCACAGGTTGGTGGTGGTGGGAGAAGCTGAAACAATAGAGGTTTGCCAAAGGCCACCTAGTGTAGCCTTCCCCCAATCTGGCACCCTCCAGATGTTTTGGACTTTAACTCCCATCAGCCCCAGCTGGCATGGTCAATGGTCAGGAATCCTGGGAGTTGTAATCCAAAAACTCCTGGTGAGAGGGCACCAGGTTGGGAAAAGGAGGCCTAGAGAGAGTTTGTGGCTCCAGTGGGACTCGAACCCAGTTCACAGTGTTCACATATGACAAATATATGAACATAGGAAGCTGCTTTAGACTGAGTTAGACCCAGAGGAGGCTGGTGGCTCTGATTTTGATGGGGTGGGTCCATTCTGGGTTTCATTCAGAACAAGCCAGAACTCTAAAGGTGCTGAACTTTGGGTCCATCTAGCCCAGTATTGTCTACACTGACTGACAGCAGCTCTGCATGATTTCAGGCAGGCGTCTTTCCGGCCCTACGGGGATTGAACCTGGGACCTGCTGCACGCAAAGCATCTGTTCTACCACTGAGCCAGGGCCCCTCCCTTAAGCTGTGGCCCTTCCCTTAACAGGTTGTACCAGCTCAGATGGTGTTTTGAATACGAAAGACTTTGAAAAAGGCTGTGGTTTCTGTAGTTGCTGTACCAGTGCAACTGTCTCAGCACGTCGGGAAAGCTTCAGACCAGGCTGCTGTGATTCTAACAAATTCCCACAGGAGGTAAGCAGCATTGCTTGGGGTGTGTGTTTGAGGGGCAGCCTAACCTACTGTTCATCCCTATTCCAGATCATCTGGTGTGAATCAGGAATATTCAGAGAAGGTGATGAAGGCGGCGGCTTGAGCCTCACCTTTGCTTTCTTCAGGGTAGGGTGAAGGGCTGTAGCTCGGCGTGATAGAGCACCTGCTGTGCATGCAGGAGGTCCCAGGTTTGATCCCCGGCTACTCCAGGTAGGGCAAGGAAAGAATCGTGCCTGAAACTCTCGAGAGCAGCTGCCAGTCAGTGTTGGCAGTACTGGAATGGATGGACCAATGCTCTGACACAGTATAAGGAAGCCTCCTGAGGGTCATTTGAAGCATGGCACTTTCTTGCAGGCTAAAGAGGGCTCTTGTCAGGGGCCTCAGCAAGTGCCCTCTCATTAGGCAAAATGAGTGAAGTGAAGTTCACTGAGCTGCAGTTACAGCTCCGTTGTTCTCCCACCCCTTCTCCACGGGGCAGGGCTTCAGGGAGGGGAGGGGCCTCACCCGAGGCCTCTGTGGGCTGGATGAGTCAGCCTCATGGGCCGAATTTGGCTGACGGGCTGGAGGTTCCCTATCCCTGCCTTACTAGAACATGCCCCATAGCCCTCTTTAAAACACAAGGTTCCATGGTAGGAATCTCAAGGCAGATAAGTTAATGTGGGAAGGGTTCCCTGTAGACAGAAACTGTGACAGTCACTTACATGAGACAACCCTGTTAATTGTGACTCTACGCTCTAAACAGCTTGTGAACACCCAAGATTATTCTCATAGAATGGAAACAGACGAATGTTTTCAAAATGTTTTGGTTGGAGAATGAGGCTGCAGTCCTATTCCCACACACCTGGGCATAAGTCCCATTGAATTCAGTGGGCTGACTTCCGAGCAGACCTGTATAAGACTGCACTGTAAGGCAAAAACCTCTGTGGGTGAGGCCAAGATGTGGCGTGCAGCATCATAACTCTTCTGCTCTCTGCTCCCTATGCTAAATATACAGTGACAATTACCAAGGACTACCATCTAAGAGCAAAATGTCTTTTGTGCCTCTTACACCAGCCTAATTAGTCAAATCAGACTGATACACATCATTATCGATTTGTAGTCGCAAGCTAGTTTATTGGCAGTAGGGTGGAAAGGAATCATTATATAAATGACAGAAGCTCACATCACACACTGCTAGACTCCTGGAAGACAAGGTCTGTGCTTTTGGAAGGCTACCTAAGTTCCAGGTTTAGTTAAGGGACTTTGCACAAGAAATTGCTTAAACACGGGGAGATGATTAGTGGAAGGGGCCATAGCTCAGGGCCATGACTCAGTGGTAGCGCACATGCTTTGCATGCACAAGGCCCCAGGTGCAATTCCCGGCATCTCCATGTAGGGCTAGGAAAGAATCTTGCCTGAAACCCTGGAAAGCTGCTGCCAGTCAGCATTGACACTATTGGGCTGCATGGACCAATATTCTGGCTCAGTATCAGCAAATTATCAAGTATCATGTTCTTACTGCTGGTTTCTGTTTGTGGCACATTACAGATCATATAGGCTGATCTGTGGCAGACCATGTATGGATGATCTCATCTTGCCGTGTGGAGTTGCATTCAATGACCAACTGTGCAATTCATGTATTAACTAGCCAGAACGTCAAAACTGCATAGTGGGATCCAGTCACTAGCAGAGAGACGAATATATAGTCTTGATGGGTATGTGCTACCTCCAATACCTGAGGCAGTGAGCCTATGTACACCAGTTGCTGGGGAACATAGGTGGGAGGGTGCTGTTGCACTCATGCCCTGCTTGTGGGTTCCTGGTTGACAGCTGGTCGGCTACTGTGTGGACAGAACGCTGGACTAGATAGACCCTTGGTCTGATCCAGCACGGCTCTTCTTATGTTCTTACCCTGATACTCCATGTGGTGTTAGTGGAACATCAACATCATGTGCCACCTTAGTTATTGCATTCTCAGCAAGGCAAGTCTATCCCATTATGTTGCATGGCAGTTACAGTCCCATTGGGAGATTTTTTCAAGTGCCTTTCAGGGTTTAGGGTTGTGCTGATGTATCTGGCTCTGTGGTGACTGAAAAGCCATCTGGCGGTGCTTTACCAGCAGAATCAATCATGCTTAGCATTTGCATACCACTTTCACATGTTCAAAGTGTTTCACATGAGTGAAGGACAAATCTATCAGTTTATCTTTCTCCCATATTCTTTTTTTTTTTTAATCTCAAATTCTTTCCATCTCATTTATGAAGAAATTTGTAAATTTTGGCAAGTCCTTATCAAAAACTGAACCAAACTAAATTCTCACCCATCCCTACTTCGTATGCATTATCTAGTTGAAAACCGCACAACAATCCTATAAGGTATGTCAGTATTATTATGCCCCATATTGCAGGTGAGTGGACAGGCTGAGAGGGAGTGGCTTGCCTAAGGCCAACCTTCTCTAACCTGATGTTTTGGATGACAACTCCAAGCATTCCTAGCCATTAGCCATGCAGGCTGGTGGTGATGGGAGTTGAAGACCAAAACATTTGGAGGGCACCATGTTGGGGAAGACACCTAGTGGGCTCATGACAGAAGCAGGATTTGAACCGGAGAGGGGACCTTGATTTGAAAATCAGTCTTTTAGCCACTATGCTTTGTCTTATCAGTTCTATTCCTCGATTATACCATTTTAGGCTGCAGGGGTTGTGTGTGTGTGTGTGTGTGTTGGCTGCCTGTTTGAGTGCTTCCTGGTGAAACCTTTCTGCACAGAAAAAAGAGCATGTCCCCATCATGCTAGCTTTCTACATGCAGAGAAAGTTTTTTGGGGTTGGTGCTTATTCAGACATTCAGTTACTACATCACTAATCTGAAGTGCTACGGTCCAGGAAAGGCTGTACCACTTCATTCTGCTGAATGTATAAACTGACCCTTAGATGGCTATCAACTGTTAAGTAAGCAGCAGTCTGTATGCTAGTGAGTGTATCTAACTTGCAATAAATTGGCTGAAACCTTCTTTTGACACTTGATGCAGTGGGAACCCTTTAAAAACCCTTAAAAAAAGATCACGGGCTGGGGCTAGGATCCTCGTTCCAGCAGCAGAAGGACATCGCCAGTGGAACGGGACGTCTGTGTCCTCTCTTCCCTGCTGCAGCCCCCCCTCCCACACCCTCCAAATCTCCTCTGGAAGATCCCCCAATCCTCTGGAGCAGATTTGGAGGGTGCACAGAGGGGCTGCATGGGGGAGGAGAGGACATGGAAGTCCCATTCTGCAAGCGGTGTCCTTCTGCTGGTGGAATGAGGCTTCTCGATCCAAGCCTTTATCTCTCTGTCATGGTTTATATTTTTTCTGTTCCTGTTCTTTTTCTTCTTGTCCTGTTGTGTTGTTGTTGTTGTTGTTGTTATTATTATTATTATTATTATTACAGAGTATTCGGATTTAACAATGGTCACCCTCAGTGAAGCAAATGCTAAGTTTGCTGTTGACTTTTACCATATGGTAACCCGTGAACACCCAAATGAAAATGTCGTGATTTCTCCTGTGAATCTCACAGCCGCTCTGGGTCTGCTCATTTATGGATCCGACGGTGATGCAGCAGCTCATATAGAAAAGGTAGGTACCAAAGAGATCTGCTTTGGATCTTACAAGGGTCTACAGGAAGTTTTTCATGAGTTACTCCAGTGTATTAATTGTTCTGTAACACAAATCTTTTCCTTTCACCCCCCCCCCCTACAACAGCAGAAACATCACCTGATATAATGAATGGCCCACCGAGAATGAGCTGGACATATCTGAAGACATTGTCACGCTGGGCTGTAGATTATTAATGTTTATTAATGTACAACAAATAATGTACTACAATAAATGTAGATAATTACTGTACAACAAAGATAGCATCCATTTTCCTTATCTCCCATGAAATGCAGATGGATACAAACAGCAGCAACATGATATAATGGAGTAGTCTATGGTCCCCCAAAGACTGGAGTAGTCTTTGGAGGACCACAACTTACTGGTAGAGCACATGCTTTGTATGAGAAGGTCCCAAGTTCAATCCCCAACATCTCCAGTTACAAAAAGGGCCAGGCAGCAAGTGATGGGGAAGAGCCTTGTCTGCACAGCTACTGCTGGCCAGAGTACACAATACTGGTCTAAATGTGCGAAAAGTCTGACCTGGTCTAAAGCCACTTCCTGTGTTCCTAGACTTGCTGTACTTAAATGCATTGTTGATGTTGCCATGAATAAGCCACTGCAGGATCCCAAGTAGAACAATTCAACAATTTGGAACGATCTGGATATACACAACACATGTCTACGGCTGAAGCTAAGCAGGTCTGGACCTGTAAGATGCCTGGGGGAACTGTGCGTTAGTCACTCTAAGCCCTTATGAATAGGATGGAGAGTAACTGTAATTTTTTTTTTTAAATGTAGTGTTAAAAGTTCCATTGAAATCCAAATGAAAGGCTATTGGAACATTCCGTATGATCATGTGTGATAGTCCAGTTGGATTGTACCACTTCAGACTGAAGATGAGGGGTGTGTGTGCGTGCATTTTTGAATGCTCTGTCTCATAAAAAGCTCCCCCACTTAGAAAACCAGCATAAAGGAGAGGAAGGTTCTAACATAGCTCTCTAGAGGAGGGGTAGGCAACCCAGAGCCCTCCAGACACTTTGGACTATAACTCCCATCTGCCCCAGCCAGCATGGCCAATGGTTAGAGATGTCCAAGACATCTAGAGGGCATTGGGTTGCCTACGTCTGTTCTAGAGAGTCCTTTAAGGGGTGAGGAGGGTAATACTAAACACTTTATAATATTGTTACATTCAACAAGGTTGTTGCCTGAAAGAGATATAATTATTAGTGGCCTAAACCAGGCGTACACAATAGACTCATGGAGCTGATTCCTGGAAATCATCTGGTCCAGCACCCTGCTCAATGCAGGCTCTGCACTGCAGGATGCAACTGTATCAGTGACAGATGGCCATCCAGTCTCTGCTTAAATGACTCCAAGTGAAGGAGAGCCCATCACCTCTGAACAGCTCTTACCTTTAGGAAGTTTATCCTAATGTTTATCAGAAATCTGCTTCCCTGAAATTTCCTCCCACTGGTTCTAGTCTTCCCCCATGGGGGTGGGGGGTCGGGAGAGAACCGGTCTGCTCCACATTTAACATGATAGCCTTTCAGATATTTGAAGACTGCTATCGTGTCTCGCTCTTGCCCTCATTTTTTTCTCTCTCCATGCTAAACATACCCAGCCCTCATAGAACATGCAGCCCACTAAGACCTACACAAAACATCAGCCATCTATAGTGGCCTATTAAGGGCTCAATAAACCTCCTGGTTTTGTCTTGGACAGATTGTCAAGCCCCTGCTAAGTGGGCTGGTTTGCTGGGTAACAAGTTGAGTGAGCCAGTGTGAGCAGTGTCATAGCTATAATTCACCCACAGTCTCAAGAAAAAAAAACAATTTATAGAACTGTATTGTGTAGTTCAGCATGCTTGTTTGGAAGAATCTATTTTGTGGAGGGGAAGATATCCCTGCTCTTAAGTCATGTTGACTTGCCACAATTAATAAACTAACTAGTATTGTCTCAGAGTTTACTTCCATGACCACAGCTATCTCATTCCATTCCAGATACTTCATTGGGATGAAGTTAAAGAGAGCAGTGGCCCTGGGACAAGAAGAACTTTAGTGGCATCGAGAAACTATGGTCACTTGGGAGACATACGAAGAGCTAATTTGTCATATCAAACCCCTCCCACAATGGTATCATCAAAACAATTTTTTTGAATTATGCTTGTGAAAGTGGACACTGATTAGATGAACTAGAGTGGTAGCTCAGAATATTCAGCTCTTAGGAAAACAATCATTTTATAATCCAGTTTATAAGAGAGAAGGGAAAGTTGTCAGTTTGGATGGGATTAAAAGCACAACAGGGGATGATAAGGAAGAGGTCCTGGGAGGTGGGGAAATGAAGGGAAAGAGAGCCCAGAGCCAAGGAGACTAATGGGAGGATGCAGAATTGGCTGTGAATGGAGAACTAGGAACTTCAAAGACGAAGAAGGAAGGGGATTCAGTTATAGTCAAGGTCAACAACTATAATTGGGCTGCTTGGAGAAGACTTGACTGTCATTCTGAGGAGAAAGCAATCTAAAATGTGAGCTGATGCAAGCCAGTAGCTCAACATTTCAATCACATCAACAATGTTTATGAAATCTATAATGAAGATCACAGAAGCTGTTAATATTGAAATCTGTCAGCTATAGGTTGACCTCCTAGACACATGTTGAGATTAGATGATCCCATGAGAGGAAAAGTGGCCCATAGTGATGCATCAACTGGCTCTGTTCTTTTATAGATAAGGGCATTGGATAGTGCTAAAAGTTTGCTTTGCTGTGGTACTTTATTTAGGGATGCAATCCTATGCATGTTTACACAGAAAAAAGTTGACAACACAGTGCCCATGGGTGCAGTGGCCCCTGCATATCCTCGCCAGATCCCCACTGCCACCACCACTACCACCACTTTCCTCTTCCCCCAACCTTTGCTGCCGCTTTCCTCCCCACTGCTACCAATTTCATCCCCACACCACTGCTTTCCTCCCCTCTGCTGCCACCTGCATTTGCACTCACATCAGCAGCCCTACTGAGGAAGGAGGAAGTAGAGGGAGGTGAGACCCATGGCAGCAGGGAAGGAAATTACAGGCAGGAAGAGGTGGAGGAAAAAGAGGTGACTGCTGTGGTGGGAAGAAATTGCTGGGTGGTGGAGGAGGAAGTGAGTGTGGTGGTGGAGAAGGGAATTGATTGGTTGGGCAGGGAGAGGAGGATGAGGTGAGCATGGTGGTGGTGGGAGGGGGGAAGGGAAGTGGCTGGACAGAGGAGGAGTGGTGAGCATGGGAGGAAGAAGAGAAAGAAGGGAGAGGCGTGTGGGAAGGAAATCCCAAGCGTAGAAAGATAAGGAGGGGGGACAGGCAAAAAAGGGAGAATCCACAGAGAGGGATAGAGAGAGAACCTATGGACGGGAGCAGAAAAGGGAGATTCTTAGGTAAAAACAATAAATGCACCAGCAGACCCAAAAAGATTGCCTAACCCTCTTGTAGGCCATCTAGTCCAACCACCTCTTCAACACAGGAAATCCAGAGTTAGAGCACCCCCAAAAGATGGCTGTCTTACATAGGATTGCAGCCAAAGAGAATGAGCTATAAATCAGGAAGAGCCCAGTTTGAATCTCACCTCTGCCATGAACTCATCAGGTAGTTTTAGGCAAGCCACTCATCCTTCCAGTTTGCAGTATGTGGATAATAACACTCACTTAGCTTGTAGGGTTGCTGTAAGGATTGCAATGAGATAATATACATGATGTGCTTTGAACACTTCAAAGTACTAGACAAACACTAACTATTAAGTATTACTATTAAGTGTGAGAGTAAAGCAAATTGCAGGAACTCATAGCAATGGTCAAATAAATGTCACAGAGTAATGTCAGGTCTCCTGATACTCAGAGCTGTGCCACAGACTGAGCAACAATGCCGAACGTTGGAAAGGTTAAAAAGTCCAAAGAAGTCTTTGTGAGGAAATCAGGAACAATTAACTATGTGCCTTGGGTAAAATTCCATGCATGCATGCACAGCACTTGATTTCTCACAGCAGGATTTGTCAACTTACTCCACTGAAAATTGTTGCATTTGAGATAAGAAAGTTGTCCCACTTGCAAGTCATCCAGTGATGAACATTCATTTGTGAACCAGCCCTCGGACTTCTGTATTTGCACATGTACGATACAATAACATTGATGTTGTTACATGAAGGTCCCTGATTTTGAATGTGAGAAACCTGAGGGGATCCATACTGCTTTCCACAAGATCCTTGCAGAGCTCAACAAGCCTAGCACAGACTATGTGCTGAGTATCGCCAATCGACTCTACGGAGACCAGGCCATTGTTTTTTGCCAGGTAACTTGGGTTAACAGATTGTTGCATTGTGGCAGAGGTGTTGAACCTTTTTAAGCCTGAGGGCCCAATTCTATTTTGGAGACGCTCTCAGGGGCTGTGTTCCAGTGGGGGGTGCAGTCGAAGGCAAAAGGGGCAGAGCCAAAACGCCAGCCTATTTTAGCTTAAAGCTCTTCCAGCAAGTAACTAAGGGCACAATCCTATGCATGTTTAGACAGAGGAAAAGGTCAACAACTCCCAGCATGCCCCAGCCAGCAATGCTAGCTGGGGCATGCTGGGAGTTGTAGGCCTTTTCCTCTGTCTAAACATGCATAGGATTGTACCCTAAGCCTTCGGAGAAGCGTTTCAACCTTTTAGAATGGGGAAAAAACTTCTTAAAAGCTGGGAAAACCACCATACTATCAGTGGTTGGGGGAAAGGGGGTTGGGAGCATAGCCATTTGGAAAAGCCCAGAGGGCCAGATTTGGAAACCAGGCAAGCCTGAGGATCTGCTTCCCTGCGTTATGGGATCTAGATTTCAAATGGGAGTGTGGAATCCCAAACATTTGATGGCATTGATTGAGTTATGACATTTGTACCCCATGTTTCCTTAAAAAAATGTGGCTAGCAAGGGTCTAAACCAAAATAAATAGTAACATATAACACCATCTAAAAATCAAAGAAGAGCATATATTTATTTGATGTCTTTATTTGTACAAGCTTTTGGGGTACAGTCAAGCCTTTTATCTGCTTTCTGGTGATGCAGTGATGTTTTTGTTGTATTTTATTGTGTATTTGTAATTTTAGAATTATGATTTTAGCAGCGTTCATATGTTGTATTGTTTCTATATGAGTTGTTAGGCACCCTGTGCTCCTTGTGAAGAAGGATGGGATATAAATACACGCGCACATGCACACACACAAATGTAGCAGCCCAGTGAAACATCAGTAAAGTAAAATACAGGTTAAAAGACAGAGCAGCAGAGTAAACAAATCAGCTGTATTAGGCTCAACACCTGTTTCAATAAGATTTTTACTTGCTGGAGGAAGGTCATTAATGAGGGGGTAAAATGCTTTAACCAGTTTGCCATTACTCAAATACATTGAAACTAAAAATGAGAATGGTTATTGTTAGTTACGTATGTCTAAGCATTCCCAGCACAAAGACTTAGCCCACATTCTCATCCAGAGAGCAATATTTACTGATTTATTTGATCCAGTGTTGTTTTTATTTTTGTATAGAAATTCCTTTACTGTGTTCTGAAATTGTACCTGACTGATGTGGACAGAGTTGACATTCATAATGACCCAGAGGGAGTCCGGACTGTGATAAATCTGTGGACTGAAATCCAGACACACGGTATGAGTATCTTGTGATTATGGTTTATCCCGTTTATGATACAGATGTTATGTTAGATATTGAGATGGATGTACCAACCACTTGTTTAATATACTTCTTTTAGAAAGGAAACAACTTCAGGATTTGTTCAATGAGAAGCGATATATAAAAAATGATGATGATGATGATGATAGAACAAGCAGAGAAGTAAATAAGAAGAAAATCATTCAAATTTGGAAGCCCACCCCCAACACACATGACTCTCCAACTCAAAACTTGAATACATTTCCACAATCCCATTATTATGTGGACATGATGCTATTTATATATTGAAACACATTTTAATTATATGGTTCCATAGACCTAAAGATCTGGGAGCCTTCTCCTATTTATTATTTATATAGCACCACCAAGAGACATGGCACTTTACAGATTTCAGGTTCATTGGATGACTCTGTGTTCTAGAGTTTCATAAGAAACTCAGTGATTGTATTCATTACCTCTATGCTAGTTATAATTGTATCCTCTCCATGATCTTTTTTCTTAAACTTAAATCAAAAGAGAGCAAAGTTATAGGAACATCAGACAAATTTTTCATACGATGATAAGTTAGCATACTGAGTCATACTTAGACTAGACCATTTAAATCATGACTAACTTAAGTCCCATTGATACACTCAGTTAAGGGTAGCAAGAAACAATGATTCTACCAAAAAATCACAAAATGAAGCCTGCACTTTGAGCAGAAATGTTTCAGAGAATTTATCACACTCACCTTTATTTCTCTGAGCATGCAGTCCTACGGGGATAGTTGGCCACCTCCAAACTTGGAGGTGGCCAACTATCCAATGCTGGGCAGGCGGAGCATGGAGGAGATCCTCTCCTCCATGCTCCAGCTGCCCTACATTTTCATCTAGACAGCTGATTGCAGCTGTCTAGCTGGTGCGTGTTGGAGCGGGGGTGGAGGTGCTTAGACTGTGCATAGGAAGCATCATAATGATCTTTCCACAGCCTCCTTCCCTCCCCATCCCCCAGGAACACCCCCTTTTCACCCACTCCATGCTCTTACAACTGTGGAGATGGGGACGAACTGCGCTGCCTGCAAGGTAGCGGAGGAGGGGTGGGGAGTCAGGTTTCTGGGAACTGAAAAGTCCTATGACTGTCTAGAGGCCATAGGATTGTGCCCTGAGTGAATAAGTAAACAGAGAAGTCCTTGCCCCCCAAAGGTTGTAGTCTAAATATTAACATCCAGGAAGCCAAAATGTTGCATGGATAACAAGGGATGGATGTGAGTTTTCCTTCATAAACGACATGTGTATTACAAAAGGTCTTACTACAAATTGTGCCTCTATTGTTTACAGGTGAAATCAAGAATCTGTTTCCTAAGGACAGCTTTGATAATCTTGCTCAGATGCTGCAGGTGAATGCTCTCTACTTCAAAGGACAATGGGATGTGAAGTTTAACAAAGAATTCACACAAGAAGGTGCATTTCATTTAAATGAGGTGAGTTCCAGAAATATACCCAGAGCTTCATACTTTCTTTTCCCTAAATCAGCCTTCCCCAACCTGGTACCCTCCAGGGCTGGATCTACATGGGGGATTTACTCTGGTGCTACTGCATTTCACACATAGTCATGGCACATGATGTTTCTCCCTTCTCCACAGCAACCATGGGTTTTCATGCTGTAAAACCTGCATTTTTTGCAAAGTTGTTTTTGATGGATTTTCCTGTTGTGCTGGTTTAAGTGCAGTTTGGGAGTCTGTGTGACCTCAACTAATGATACTGTCTTCAGCACCGGCTGGAGGAGCAGCTGTGATAGGTGGAAGGGAAAGTTGCATCATCAAAGGCAGGAAACCAGGAGAGGAGTTGGCTAAACATGTCTATTCAGAAGTAATTCACATCTTCAATTACACTTACTCAGTGTGGGAGCAGATACAGGGGTGGGGAGTTGGAAATTGCTTTACCTTTTGCTTTAAATCTCTGCTTATCTGGAGGAGCAGACCTGCGCATTAGGTTAATGACTTGAAAAGCTGATCATGTTTTGTTTTTGCCCAAATGAGCCTTACTTCCACCAAGAAAGTCAGCATGTTGCTTTGGGATGACTTTCTTTTAAAATCTCCACTTCAGCACTGAAAACAGCCCGCTAAACATGTCTACTCAGAAGTAATTCACATTGTCTTCTGTGAATTGGGGATTGCTTTGCCTTTTGTTTTCAATCTCCCCTTATCTGCTACAGTGGTGGATGTGAGCATAAGTTTAATGACTTTAACGAAGGGAGCATGTTGTTGATGCCACGAGATTCCATCCACATATGCCCCAACTAATGCAGTTTCTTGTGCAACCTACGATGTGAAAGGGTTTATTCCTCATGTATAAGCCACTTTAACTGACTGCATGTGCTGCAGGTGGAGCAAATCCGAATATGATAAAACATGGTTTTAAACTGAATCACATTGGGAAGCGTCTCCAATGTTTTTGACTTCAACTCCCAGCCAGCATAGCTAATGATCAGGAATGCTGGGAGGGCACCAGTTTGGGAAAGGCTATTCTAAATGTTTTGGAGGTGCACAGAAGACTTTAAGAAATGTATGGAATCATTGCTGTATGCAGACATCTTTTAAAGGGTTTGAAAGTTTCATCATATCAGTGGGGTGCTTGGGAGCCATACCGGCACAATGCAACATACAGGGGGAGCAAACAGGAGTTGGCCAGGGGAGTTGCAGCGGTAGAAGAGACAAAGGAGACAGAGGCTTAGAGGTAAGTGGGCTGCAGGAAGCCCCGGGGGCTGCCCTTTATCCTTCTGAGTGGCTGTGAGCTCACCAGGTGCTTCTGAGAGCTCCAACTGAATTGGGTGCGTGTGGCCTGAGTACTCCCAGCAGCTGAGTGGGCAGGAAGCTTCAGTCTGTTTCCCACCTCCCACCTGAGCAGAGCAGAGCAAGCTGCTCCAGCTGGTCCAGGGGGACTACAGAAGCAAGCAAGCTCCCAGAGAGCGAGCAACCAGAGCGACCAGGGGGAGCAAACAGGAGTTGGCCAGGGGAGTTCGGCAGGGGAGGTCAAGGGGGAGGCCATTTTTTTTCTTTTTTAACTAACTTGTTTTTCATTCATTTGTCTTGTAACATACACTTCCACACCAGTGGGACTCTGCTTATAACCTCTACTGAGTAGAGAAGCAGGCACAGGCTAGTCTAGAACAATCACAAAGCTAGACACAAAAAGGGAAAAGAGGCTATGGAAGGACAAGACTCTCCAGTGGTGATGACCTGCAAGGTGTGTGCAATGTTTGTTTTCTTGCCTGAGGACAACCTGGCCTACACCTAGGGATGTACGAAAGTCACTTACCTTTCCGCGGATTATGTTGATGGGGGGGGCATTCCGTCCCTCCCCCCAGAATCCTCGATGGGGGGGAGGTGATCTGTTCCTCCCCCCCGGAATCCTCCACGGCCAGCTGTGCTCTGCGGCAGCTCCACGGAGCAGCCGGCCAGGCCCAGGCCAGAGCCATCCGCAGCCGGATTTCCGGCCACGGAGGGCTCTGGCTAACCCCCCCCCCCGCATATTTTGGCCGTCTTAGTCTACGTAGACTAAGATGGCCAAAAATGAGGAACGCAAATGGCGGCGGCCGTAGCTGCCGCCATTTGCGTACGCGTTTTTTTTTTTTACCCAGCCATGATAGGCTATGTAAATCTTTACGTAGCCTATCATGTCTTGTAAAAAACCCACAAAAATGACAAGACTGCAAATGGCGGTGGCGGTGGCCAGTCGGAAGACCAGCCGCCGCCGCCACTGCCACCGCCGCTGCCGCCCGGAACATCCGCCCCAGGAAAGTCTCGTCCCGGGAGGGATCTGCGGGGGGGGGGCAGGGGGGTGGCAGGCCGTTCCGCCACGGAGTTCGGGGGGCCGAATGCACTGGCATTCGGCCTCACCAATGATCCGTGGCGGAATTCTCTGACATCCCTACCACCTGCAACAAGTGCAAGTTGATCACGCTGCTGGAAGAAAAAGTAAGTGGACTAGAGTGGTGACTGTCGACCCTCTGGTGAATAAGAGAACACAAAGAGTTCTTGGACAGAATGGGGGAACTACAGCAGCAAAGGGAAGACAAGAAGCTTGAAGAGCAACAGCAAGATGAGGCAGAAGTGGGTAGGGATGTACGAAAGTTACTTACCATTTCACGGATCTGCTTCGCGGTGGGGGGGAAGGCGCTCCCCCCTCCCCCCGGAATCCTCGACGGGGGGGGGGGAGGCGCTCCATCCCTCCACCCGGAGTCCTGCCTGGCTGGCTCCGCTCCGCGGGCATTCTGCAGAGCTGCCAGCCGGCTCTGCCAGCAGCCGGACATCCGACCGCTGGGTAGCAGGAATGCAAATGGCGGTGGCCATAGTCGCCGCTGTTTGCATCCCTGTATTCAACCGTGATAGGCTACGTAAAGACTTACGTAGCCTATCACATCTGGGTTAAAAAAAAAACAAAAAAACAAACGCGTACGCAAATGGCGGCGGCTATGGCGGCCGCCATTTGCGTTCCTTATTTTTCGCCGTCTTAGTCTACGTTAAATATTTATGTAGACTATTATGGCAAAAATAAAGGGGAACGCAAATAGCATAGTGGGCGCTATTTGCATTCCTTTTTGATTCGCTGTTTTAGCCTACGTAAATATTTACGTAGCGTTTTTTTTTTAACCCAGATGTGATAGGCTATGCAAGTCTTTATGTAGCCTATCATGTCTATGTAAAAAACAAAAAAACCCCAAAAAGACCAGACTGCAAATGGCAGCCAGTCGGAAGACCAGTCCCCGCTGCCACCACCGCCAAAGCAGCTGCTGGAGCCGCCGCCATCCGGAACATCCTCCCCAGGTAAGTCTCGTCCCGGGAAGGATCAGCGGATTTTGGATTCATGCATTGAGCAGGGCGTTGGACTCCATGGGCTTGTAGCCCCCTTCCAACCCTACTATTCTATGATTCTAAACCCTGGGCAACCTGGTTCAGAGAGGACACAACCTCTACTTTCTTAGTTGATCACATTGAGTTGGATCCAGATTTAGATATGCTTAGAAAGCACCCATTGAGATCAATGGGACGTAAGTTAATCATGATTAACTTGTCCCATTGATTTCAGTGGATGTACCCTAAGTATGATTAAGTCAGGATCCAACCATATGCAACTGGGGTTTGAAATTTCCATAATTGATGCTGGAGTCCATGCCCACTATATGACTTTTATCACCACACAAAGAGGAAAGGAAAACAAATTGTCAGAATCTTTCTTGAGCCAAACAGGAGTCACAAAACTCGCAAAGATTCCAGCATGCCTAACTGTACAATGCCAATGATAGGTTCAGAGTTTTGTCCAGATTAGCTAACAACAACAACAACAACATAGCTATTCCACAGAGCACAAAGATCCTGATGTTTCTACTTTCCTTCATATCTCTCCTTGCAGAAGGATGGCACAACTGTGCAGCTGATGCACCGGAAGGGTCAATATAAGACTGGCAAAATTGAGGGATACGATGTGCAGGTGCTTGAGATCCCCTACAGAAACAATGAGCTGAGTTTGTTCATCCTGCTCCCCAGAGACAGCCGTCTAGAATCCCTTCAGCAGGTAATTTTTTTATTATTCCTATGACATTTATTTTTATAGCATTAATATACCTCTCCTTTACAACCAGGTTATGAAATCGGCTGTTATTTTCACACATCTTTGGTCGTATCATCTCAGATACTATAAGACTAAATAATATTTGCAGGAGCCTTTCCCAACTGTTATGGAAGCACTCTCCCTTTCTTAATTTGCTCTATTACACTCTGCCTGACAAGCAAAACTCACCCACCCACCCTAAACAAATACCAGCTTCAGAAGAGACTTTCCTTCAGGACTGGAGTAAGGGCGTAATCCTGTGCATGTTTAAATGGGAAAAAAAGTCTTACAACTCCCAGCATTCCCCAGCCATTCCCCAGTTTAGACCATGCCCTGGTCCCAAAGCATGGTTTGAAGGCACATGAGACAGCCACTCAGCAGGTTTGGGTCTGGCCAGTGCTTGGAGAGGAGACCACCAGGGAACCACATGTGGCCACCTTGAGTTCCATGATAGAAGAAAGGTGGGATATAAACGTAATAAAATAAATACAATAGATGGGTTGTTTTTCATTAAGACATGCATAAGATCTCAACTTAAAGGGTTAATTTCTCTCTCCACACCAGATGCACTCCTGATAATGATATCAGCCCCTTCTAAGCTGATGCTATTTGAATTTGTAAAAACCCTGCACATCTATCCCTTACGATTAAAATGTCATGTTAACTGGAAATGCCAAGGAATAAACTTGGACTTTTACATGCAAAACATGTGCTCTGCTACTGGTCTATGGTCCCTCCTGTTGAGTTCCTGCTATTCAGCTGTTACACCAACTGTTTCAAAACACGACTTTCCTTCTCAGGTTGACTCCTATTTGGTTAGATTGATTTACATGCTGTTTTGCTCCTGCCAACTTTCTACAGCTCTCCCCTGCTCTGCCACTTCCCCCCTGGAGTTCTAAACATAGACCTGGTTTGCAAGATGTATTTAACCCACAGTGGGTTGCAGTGTGTGAGGGCAGCCATTCTGAATATTCATCCTCTGGCAGAAGGTTGCCATGGTCTGTCGTGTCATCTGAACCTGGGTGGCAGGGATTGTTTGAGGGTTAAACAACCCTCAAATACCTCATGTTCTGTTGTAGGGTTATTTGAGAGTTAACTCTCAAACAACCCCTGCCACCTGGGTTTGGATGATACAACAAACTATGGCAATGCCCCGCTGGGGGTTGAATATTCAAAATGGCTGCATGCACACAGACACAACCCAGTGGGCTGTGGTGATCATGTGAACAGGCCCATAGTCTCCCCCTGGATCAATCTAGCTGTGGCCTCAGTTTAATGGGCCTGGCATAATCGGGGACTCATAAATTTGTTCCTCCTTTTCACTGAGCCCACAGGTGTCATGGTGTGGCACTTTTTAACCGTTTATAAACCTGTCACCAATATGACATCTGCATTTGCATCCTCCACCCCATTGATGTCCCATGCTAAGAATTATGAATACATCGAATATGGAATGCTAGTTTGACCTTTTTTCACCCCAACCCCTCATCATTGACAAAAATATTTGTATACAAATATTTAGTGGGTAGATCATGCTAGTCTGTGTGATACTCTTATATCCCTGTTTCTTTCCCAAGGAAAATTAATTTTACAATGAAGTGTGTTTCTGGCTTCTTTTACTGATCACTGTATTCATCACCTCACTGCAATTTGTCTCCCTCCAGCTGGAAACTGAACTTAGTGAGCTTCTGCTCGACTGGTCTTGCATTCTGAAGGAGGAAGAAGTTGAGATGGTGATCCCCAAGTTCAGCTTAGAGAAGAGCCTTGATGTCAGTGCGTATTTAGATCTGTCAGCCCTGACTGATCCCCCAAAATCCAATTTCTCTAGAGCCACAACCACAGAAAATGTGGCTCTGACTCAGCTTCTTCATGATACTTTTATTGAAATTGATGAGGAGGGTGGTGAGGAACCAGAAACCCCCCCTGGCCCTCGGGATAGGCGCCCACATCGGGAACCTGTGCAGTTTGTAGTTGACCGTCCATTCTTCTTCTATATCCTGCACAAACATACCCAAATCCTCATTACCTTGGGTAAATTCACTAAGCCAGAATAAAGGAACATGTTCAATTAGCAGACCCGGAGATCTCTAGGCCCACATGCAAAAGGATTTATAGAACTGACAATAGGGTTATCAGATTGATTCTTTCCTGCTGTAGCAGCCATTTCGGGAACCCGCCTCAAGCCTTTTACCCTGTGTTGTTGCCCTGATGCTACTGTGGTCCTCCTTGTCTAGCACTCAGTGACTGGGAGGAAACAGGACACATGGCAAGAGCTGCAGTATGGTGGGAAGCACACAGAACCACTAATTTAGCGTTAGGATGTCCTTTTATCCCAGTGCTTGAAACCTAGTAGAACCTCATCTGGAATAAAACCTCCACCAGCCCTATACACATATACGTTTCCTTTATCACTCAACTGTTTACATTGCATTGTTATTGGTGCAAAGCTCTTGAAAACTGGTGGTGGTCCTGCTTTTCTTTTACTTCTGGGTTGGATTAGAATCTTAAATTGTGAGAGGCTAAATATATATAACACCTTCCCCATAGACATTGTAACAGGCTTTTGCTTTCTGGCTGTTCAGTGTGTATAAATTGGTTCATATTGCTGACTCTTGATTAAACCCAAGCATTCAAATATAACTGTTGTCTATTTGTCTTTGTTAAGAAATGAGATGTATTGTAAAATGTTGTACTCAGTAAACATGCTCAGACATTACAAGTGGGACCTGGAACAAAATGTGGCAGCGTGGAATGGTCCTGTTCAGAGATCAAGCCAGCCATAACTTCTTTCAGGATACTCCATTCCATTGCCCTCTCACCCATTTTCCATTTCTCCTCCTCCAACAGTTAGCGACCACTCTGTGTCCACTGAGCATGCTCATTCTTCATTGAGCTTTTGTTTGTTTGTTTCTCCCTCCTCTCCTGCAGTACAATAAGTTTTGCATTCTCTTTTTTAAAAGGTTCACTATATGCTAAGACACCAACAGGAGAGTCCTGCTGGCTTGCTTTCTTTCTTTCTTTCTTTCTTTCTTCCTTTCTTTCGAGGTATATGAATGTTCCCAAGATGGAGAAGTGCAGTGAAAATCACTCAGCCTCTACAGAAACATAAAAAATGCTTTGCACAATTAAACAGTGGCACAGATGTGGTGGAGGGAAGAATGACAGTTGTCTCTGAGGTCACCGGAACTAGCCAATAGGTGTCCCATAATATTTACAGAACTACAGTAAACGTAGCACTGCAAAACTGTAATAAATACATTTCCTGGGCATCATATGCATGCATGTGGGGTGGAATACATTTTCCCTCTCATTAATAAATTTTTACAGCTGGGAAAATGCAACTCCCCAACAAAAGATACGTTAGCTATGTGAAAGATGCTCAGATTCCCTATAGAACAATGGAGGAATAACTGAGAAAATGCCTGTGGGCCTGGATCCTTGGGCCTCCTACATTCTTTACATATGGCTGGAAATGAAAACAAACAAACAAACAAACAAACAGGGAAGAGGGTCGGGCTGTCAAGTGAAAAGGTGAGGTGTTTTCAGGAAGTCTCCATATTGCCTCAAAGGGATGTTTTATACCATTTGTCCCTGTTGATTCTAAATTATGTATGCAAAATTATGTATGAAAATCAGAGGAATATGCAATCAGCTATGTCTATTACCCAAAAGCACACATTTGATTTACATACATTTACTATATGCAAAAGAAACATTTAAAAATATGTATTCTCATTTCTTAACCTACTTCCTTCATCGGCTTCTTTTTATTTCCTGCCACTTCCAAACAACTTAAGCAAATATATTATGCAGCCCCCCTCCCCGCAAAAGCCAGATCTGGATGCAGAACTGGCTTTTTACAAATGTGTGGATTTGAAGGTTGAAAGATGGCATTTCTTATCAAGAACAGGAGTTGTTCAACCAAAGTAACCCACTTCTGGGTTACACTGCTTAAAAATGTCAAACTATAATGCAGATAAAATTCTAAACAAGGATCGTTACATTATTATTTTATTTATTTATAGAGCAATCCTATGGCTGTAGACAGTGTCTAGATGGCCATAGGATTTTTCGGTTTCTGGGAACCAAGTGCACAGCCAGGGCTTTGAGCTCAGTTCTCAGAAACGGCGCTCCTGCTCCCTCCCCTGCTGCCTTGTAGGCGGCACGGTTCTTCTCTGTCTCTGTGCTTGTAACCGCAGTGCAGAGTGGGAGAAAAGGGGTGTTCCCAGGGACGGGGAGGGGAGAAAACCATGGAAGTGTCATTACAATGCTTTCTATGCTCCGTCTGGCCTCCCCCCTCCTGCTCCGAAGTCCCCAGCTAGACAGCCAAAATCAGTTGTCTAGCCACAAATGCAGGGCGGCCGGAGTGCAGAGGAGAGCATCCCCTCCATGCTTTGCCCACCCTGCATTGGATAGTTGGCCACTTCCGAGTTCAGAGGTGGCCAACTATCCCAATAGGATTGCACCCTTACTTATTCAATTACATTTATATCCTGCTTTTCTGCCCCCCAAATGGCAGAATCCCTCCCTTTTGTATTTCACCCTTTCTCCAGGAGATCAGGACAACACACATTGCCTCCTGCCCCGTTATCATCACAAAAAGACCCTGAGATAGATTAGGCTGCGACTTAAGCCCTATACAGGTGTTACAAAATTGAAATTGTGGAGGAGACATGGGAATGTGTGCCCCATTCCTGCCCCTTTCCTTCCCAACCTATCTTCAGACCCTCCCTGTCAAAATGGGGAAGTCTGGCACAGAGGGAGGTGGGGCTGCATCCCATGTCCCCTCCATGGTTTCAGTTTTATGATGCCTGAATAGGGCTATGATGACTGGCTGAAGGTTACTCAGTGAATGTCATAGTTGAATGGAATTTTGACTCAAGACTCCCCAGTCAAAGCCTTCCAGCAGCAACAATCCCATTGATCATCCACAACATATGCTTGCAAGATACTCCTTCTCACCTTTTGTGCTACAACTGCAAACTTGATCCCTTTGTTGGTCATGTATTGATCTTGGTTACTCAGCAAAAACTTTACTTTTTGTCAATTCATTGTCACTTAACAGCCCAAACATTAATGGTAACAGAACTTATTCTTGAGTAGCTTACATAGAATCATAGAAACATAGAATCATAGAATAGTAGGGTTGGAAGGGGCCTACCAGAGCATCGAGTCCAACCCCCTGCTCAATGCAGGAATCCAAGTCACAGCATCTCTGACAGATGGCTGTCCAGCCTCGTCTTGAACGCCTCCAGTGTGGGAGAGCCCACTGCCTCCCTAGGTAATTGGTTCCATTCTCGTATTGCTCTAACAGTCAGGAATTTTTTCCTGATGTTCAGCTGGAATCTGGTTTCCTGTCACTTGAGCCCATTATTCCGTGTCCTGCATTCTGGGATGATTGAGAAGAGATCTTGGCCTTCCTCTCTGTGACAACCTTTCAAGTACTTGAAGAGCGCTATCATATCTCCCCTCAGTCTTCTCTTCTCAAGGCTAAACATGCCCAGTTCTTTCAGTCTCTCTTCATAGGGCTTTGTTTCCAGTCCCCTGATCATCTTTGTTGCCCTCCTCTGAACCCTCTCCAGTTTGTCTGCATCCTTCTTAAAGGGTGGTGCCCAGAACTGGACACAGTACTCCAGATGAGGCCTAACTAGTGCTGAGTAGAGGGGAACTAGTACTTCCCGGGATTTGGAAGCTAGGCTTCTATTAATGCAGCCCAAAAATGCATTTGCCTTTTTTGCAGCCACATCACATTGTTGGCTCATGTTCAGCTTGTGATAGACAACAATTCCAAGATCCTTCTTGCTTGTAGTGTAGTTGAGCCACGTATCCCCCATCTTGTAACTGTGCATTTGGTTTCTTTTCCCTAGGTGCAGAAGTTTGCATTTATCCCTATTAAATGTCATTCTGTTGTTTTCTGCCCAGCGCTCCAGTCTATCAAGATCACTTTGAAATTTGTTTCTGTCTTCCAAAGTATTAGCTATTCCTCCCAATTTTGTGTCATCTGCAAATTTGATCAGCATTCCCTGCATCTCCTCCTCCAAGTCATTAATACAAATGTTGAAGAGCACTGGGCCCAGGACTGAGCCCTGCAGTACCCCACTCGTTACCTCTCCCCAGTTTGAGAAGGTCCCATTGATAAACACTCTTTGAGTCCGATTCTGTAGCCAACTGTGGATCCACCGGATCGTTGTTTCATCTAGCCCGCCACTTTGAGCTAGTTTGCTCATCAGGAGATCATTGGGCACTTTGTCGAAAGCTTTGCTAAAGTCGAGGTATATGATGTCTACAGCATTCCCACGGTCCACAAGGGAGGTGACTTGATCAAAAAATAAGATCAGATTCATCTGGCAGGATTTATTCTTGACAAATCCATGTTGGCTTCGAGTAATCACTGCATTGTTGTCAAGGTGCTTCCAGATGGATTGCTTTATCATCTGCTCCAGAATTTTCCCAGGGATTGATGTCAGACTGACTGGTCTGTAGTTCCCAGGTTCCTCCTTTTTACCCTTTTTGAAGATAGGGACAACATTAGCCCTCCTCCAGTCATCTGGCACTTCACCCGTCCTCCATGATTTCTCAAAGAGAATAGACAGCGGCTCTGAGAGTTCTTCTGCCAGTTCCTTTATTACTCTAGGATGCAGTTCATCTGGCTCTGGAGATTTGAACTCTTTCAAAGTAATTAGGTGTTCCTTGACCATATGCCTATCGATCTCAAGCTGTAATCCTGCCCCTTCAGCCTGTACTTTGCCTTTGCCAGGGAGGTCATAGACTCTCTTTTGGAAGAAGACTGAGCCAAAGTAGGAATTGAGCACCTCTGCCTTTTCTTTGTCATCTGTTATCATTTTGCCATCCTTATTTAATAGCTGAACCACCATTTCTTTCCTCTGCCTTTTACTATGCACGTAGCTGAAGAAAGCCTTTTTGTTGCTTTTAGCATCCCTTGCTAACCTCAGCTCGTTCTCAGCTTTAGCCTTCCTGACGCCATCCCTGCAATTCTGTGCTACCTGCCTGTACTCTTCCATTGTAGCTTGGCCTTCCTTCCACTTCCTGTATGTGTCCTTTTTTGTTTTCAGGTCATCTCTAAGCTTTTTGTGAAGCCACATTGGCTTCTTCTGTTGTCTTCCACCTTTTCTTCTTGTTGGAATTGTTTGTAATTGTGCCTTGAGAATTTCCTTTTTTAAAAGCTCCCACCCATCTTGGACTCCTTTTCTCATTAGAGTCACTTGCCATGGGACCTTACTGATCATTGTTCTGAGTTTATTAAAATCAGCTTTCCTAAAATCCAGGGTACGCGTTTGACTACACTCAGCTTTTGCTTCCCTTAGAACCAAGAACTGAAGTACAACGTGGTTGTTTTCCCCCAGAGTTCCTGTAACTGCTATTTTATCCACTAAGTCATCTCTGTTGGTTAGGATCAAGTCAAGGATAGCTGATCCTCTAGTTCCTTCCTCTACTTTCTGTAGGAGGAAGTTATCTGCCACACAAGTCAGGAATTTCCTGGAGGGGCTATGTTTTGCAGAATTTGTTTCCCAACAAATATTGGGGAAATTGAAGTCCCCCATTGCTACTACATCATGCTTCCTTAAAACATTGGCTATTTGCTTTTTAAAAGTTTCATCCTCATCTTCTCCTTGATTGGATGGCCGGTAGTAGACTCCGACCACCAGGTTCCTTTTATTCTTTGCTCCATTTATTTTGATCCAGATGCTCTCGATGGGACTACCAAGCTCATCCTCCTGTATTTCTGTGCAGAGAGATGTATTTTTCACATACAGTGCAACCCCAGCTCCCTTTCTGTTTCTCCTGTTCCTTTTGAACAAGTTATATCCTTCAATTGCTGTATTCCAGTCATGAGAGTCATCCCACCAAGTCTCAGTTATACCTATCAAGTCATTATAAATTGTATAATGTAAGGGGGGTTATGACTGACATCTTCATCTTGAGACCCATGGGGCTGCCTCCCATTTTTTTAATGCCTGCCGAATTTTGGATGGGAAGAAAGGTGTGAAATCTCAAAGTCATGAAAACCTGATTCAGAGTACTAAATCTCAATTTCTGATCTCACGATTATGGCTTAAAAAAAACACACCTTGGAAATGAGGGGAATTTGTGCTGGAAGCAAAGAAGCAAGCAAGTACATTGCTTCCTCTGCTGAAGTATGTTAGGGGTGGTGGAGGTGGCTTAGCCCCACAGTATTCTGGGATGGAGCACAGTGGAGGATTAGCCCATTGCCAACTGGAGGCAAATAGAGTTTTGGGAGGATTTGCTATGGGGGTGGAGGTACTTTCTTCTCTTACTCTGCACTGCTGATGGTTGCTTGTTTGGGTCAATGTGACTCTTCTTTAATTAAGGCTGCAATCCTATGAATATTTAGACACAAAAAAGGATGACAACTCCCAGCATTTCCTAGCCAGCCTTTTTTTAGGATTGCACCCTAAATCACAACTGGCAGCTGCAGTGCTGGTAGGGAGGAATGATAGGAATCCATCACATGGGTGGAGAATTCCACATCAATGCCAGTTCTTTCCCCATCTGGTATCATTGCAGGACTGGGTCGTTCTCTTTAGATGGCTGTCCCCATCATGTTATTTTTTGTTTCTTTCCTTCTCACTGGGGTGGTAATACTGCTCGGGGTGTAGCGGTAATTCCTCCCTGGTTCCTGCCCCTTTCCCTCCACTGGCATGTTACTGGTGGATGAGGACTGACACGCTGCAAGTCTGCAACCCTCAGCACACTTACTTGGGAGCAAGCCCCATTGAACTGAATAGGGAGCCCTGGGGTGGGGGATCAGATCTGTCTCCCTTCATTGCAGGGAGGCATTTTACCCTCTTCTCCCTCCGATCGAGAAATGTGCTCAAGCACTTACATGGAAGACACTTGGTTTGAGAGTAACGCACTTCTGTGGTGCCCTGTTGCTGAGCGGGCAGTGTGCTGCACTGTGGCCAGGATTTGGGCAGTTTGGTCGCCTTGAAGGAAAGGGGAAAATTGCTGGCGGGAGGGGAGAGTTGGGTGCAGATCTTTCCTTCCCCAGCAAGACTTGAGCAGAGGCAGGAGTTACCCTCAAACTGTGTGCCTGCCTCTCCTTGCAAGGAAGGGAGAGACCACAAGCCCTTACGGCTGTCAAATCTGCTTGGTCTCCTTCGGTGCAACCCTGCTCAGGACATGCCCCGCAGCCCATTCTCAATGCCTTTGTCATCCAACTGAAAACAAATGGCCACAGCTGGTTTCGTCCACTACTGGAGAATTTCACGGGGAGGTAATGGCACTCTTGTTCCGCTGGCTGGAAAAAATACCATATTTTTTGCGTTTGGGGAAAACACAGGATAGGCTGGAGGAAACGGCGGGAGACACCCTGGAGGGTAATGGCGTCATCTA
This sequence comes from Heloderma suspectum, assembly GCF_057233095.1. Taxonomy (NCBI): domain Eukaryota; kingdom Metazoa; phylum Chordata; class Lepidosauria; order Squamata; family Helodermatidae; genus Heloderma; species Heloderma suspectum. Next base: position 116,341,978 of record NC_139461.1, on the reverse strand, counting down.
AAGATCCCACAAACTTCCATGACACAGCCATCTCAATAGCAGGATAAAAGCTCCATGTGAAGAAGCCCATAGTGTGTGTAGGGGATGTGGGATAATGTTTTCAGCTCGCATTTTAATGAGGGCTTATGTAATTTTGCACTTTCAAACCAAGATGTGACCAAATCCCAGTTATCTTTTGCAAAACACAGTTCTCTCCATTTTGGTATGGAGTAAACCAATTTTTGTTAAAATTATTATATTTCTATACTGTATATGTATTGTTGTTCAGTCGTTAAGTAGTATCCGTCTCTTCGTGATCCCATGGACCATAGCACGCCAGGTCTTCCTGTCCTCCGCTCTCTCCCGGAGTGTGCTCAAATTCATATTCATTGCATCGGTGATGCTATCTAGCCATCTCAGCCTCTGCCGTCCCCTTCTTTTGCCTTCAATCTTTCCCATCATCAGGGTCTCTTCCATTGAGTTTTCTCTTCGCATTAGGTGGCCAAAATATTTGAGCTTCAGCTTCAGTATCTGTCCTTCCAATGATGCATGTATAAGAAAATGTATGTATTAGGGAAAATGACATTAAACTGCTTTATCTTAGGAAAATTGCTTGCAAAAATTGTGTATGTTAGACAAAGTCGCATACAAAAAATGCATGTATTAGGAGAACTGCATAGAAAAATGTGCATGGACTTTCATGCTAACTTTAAAAAATGTTCTCAAAGACCTGCACTTAAGATTGGGAATATTCTTAAAGTTTGGGATGAATGAAACTAAAGACTGGAAATATTCTTAAAGTTTGGGACGAACAAAACTTAAGATTGGAAAAATGAGGAATGGGGAGAAAATGAAATTGACAGATTTGTCCATGCCTATGTGCATGGTAGTAGGTTGGTAAACAACCTGAGGCGTTGCAATGGTAAATGGAGGTTTTCTCAAGCCACCCTCTCAGAACTTACTGGTTTATTGGGATCTGGGATGGTAGCCTCACTTGGGCACTGACAATGTCTTTGAATCCAATGCTCACCAGCTGGGAGGTGTAATAACCCTATTGGGAGCCTCTGGGGCACATCTTTAAGGTGCATTGGCCATGAAAAACATCAACCAGTCTTCAGGGCTGATCAGAGCCTTGGAGCCAGTCTGGGCTCGCCCACATGGAGTAGGCAGCAGGAGGCAATTCTCTCTTTGAACTCAGCTTAAAGGAGACGTCAGTCAACTATCTACCCCATTGCAATAAAGTTGTGGCCACCTAGATCAAATCCATATCCTTATCTGGCTTCTTCATTCTAGGGTATGGGGCCAATATAAAATGATCAGATGTTCATTCCATTTTCACAATATGTCATAGGCATGAGATATCCAGTACAGAATTAAGCAACCCACAAAGGGCTCTGCTATTCACTTTAATGGGGGGAACAGCTTTGTGCATGCAAAGGGGTGTGAACAGGAAACCCCCTTCTCTTTTCTGAAATTAATTGGGAAGTCACACAGGAACTCGGTGTTCACACAGGCCTCTAGATTAGAAAAAATATCTATGTTGTTTTTATTAGCAGAAAATACCTTCTTCCAAGGCTGAATAAACTGTTCCTGCCTTTTTACTGCTTCATTTAATTCATACTATAAACACAATCCAATCCTATGCTTTCTTCCTCAGAAGTAGGTCCCATGGAGTTCAATAGGATGTACTTTCAACTTAGGGAGCACATATGATTCCAGTGCAGATTGGGCAACCAGTGAAAAAACCCACAGAGTTGAACTATATCAAAGGTACAATCCTATTCATGTTTAGATGGGAAAAAAGTCTTGCCACTCCCAGCATTTGCCAGGTAGCAATGCTGGCTGGGGGATGCCGGGAACTGTAGACCCGCCCCATCTGAACATGCATGGGGTTGCACTCTAAACCTCTTTATTCACCACCTGTATTTTATACCATGTAATGGCACTTGCATGCAAGTACTGAGCACATCCAATGTGAGTAATACACACTGCAGCTTTCATTATGCAAACGATCTTAAATCAAATCATGAATAACTTACTATAAATGCAAACAGAAATAATGACAGTGGGGCTGGATAAAGCCTTCTATATAGCCTTTAGACGAGGAAGAACACCAGAGTCACCAAGCCACCTCTTCGGAGAGAAGGTAAAGTTTTCTATTTTTACGGTTTGAGAAGGTTTCTTTTCCAGGTGCCATTGAGAAGGAAGAAATGGGCTTTAGAGTAGTAGGGCATTAATTAACGAATGCTCATCAGGCTGACCCAATGACGCCACTCAAGAAAGCTGAGCGAGTGGGAGTCAGCATTTAATTTGGGCTCCGACACTCCAGCTGCAACCATGAAGCTGTTAATCCACTATTGTGAATCCACATTTGTCCCACCGATTTTACTTGGAAAGCTCTGGAGATAGCAAACATTTTGTGTAGAAGTTGCTGGTGTGCAGAAAGTGGATACGGAGACATACTAGCTACCAGAATTCAGGCTCATCCCATGAAGCTGACTGGTGGCAGATTCAGGACAGACAAAAGGGAGCACTTCTTCACACAGCCCATAGTTAAACTATGGCATTTGCTACCACAGGATGTAGTGATGGCCACCACTTTGGATGGCTTTAAAAAGGGCTTAGACAAATTCCTGGAGGAGAAGGCTGTCAGTGGCTACTAGTCCTGATGGCTATATGCTTCCTCCAGTATCACAGCCAGTATGCCTATGTACATCAGTTGCTGAGGAATATGGGCCGGGGGTGGTGGTGCTGTTGCACTCAAGTCCTGCTTGTGGCTTTCCCGTGGAAAGCTGGTTGGCCACTGTGTGAACAGAATGCTGGACTAGTTGGACCCTTGGTCTGATCCAGCAGGGCTCTTCTTATGTTCTTAAGGTAGCTCTCCCTATATTTTGCATTTCAACTCCCAGAAGCCCCTGCCAGCATGGCCAATGGTTAGGAATGCTGGGAGTTGAAGTCCAAAATAGCTGGCAATCTACTTTCTGCCCATCCCTGCTATAAATGTCTATGCAGAAGTAACTTCTATTGAGTTTGATGGGACCTACACCTAAGTAAGTCTGCATAGGATGGCAGTCTAAATCCCAATCTGTGGATGCCAAGGCTCAAGGCTTAGCTGTCTCAGGCTTGCTCCTTTGTGGATCATGATGGGACATGGCAACTGCAATTAGGAAAGGCTGGGATTTTGTTTGGTACTTAGAAAATTGCTACATATATGATACAGGGATCTCTGACCACTGTCATTAACTATATTATATCCTCCAAATTAGTCAGCATATTTACTTGTTTGTAATGTGGCTTCTCCTTCTAATATGCAAAAATTTAGTGATACGGGTTTGAATTGGGATCATATTTTCAAAGTGATTGTTAAAAATACTCTTTACCTGAAAAGCAAAGTCAGCCAAGGTGGTCCATTTAGAAAAATCCAGAAGAGGGAAATACCTTTATTAAAGGCTAATTAAAAATGTTACAAAACACTGAGTAAGCTTTTGCATTGCAGAGGTCCTCATCAGGCTAGATGTTAAACAAATCTGGGCGGGGGCAGGAGAGAGAGAAAGATGGTCATGGAGTAATTCCTGCAAAAGTTTGCAGTTTTAATTTATAGATAGTACACTGGGTAAAATTTCAATAGAAGCCAAATTGGGTAACATTATCTAGAGGTTGGGGGCACATAACCACCTTAACATTCTTTATTTTTTAAAGTAAGCCCAGGTTCCCTACTCACCAGGGGTCCCAGGTTGTGCCACTGTGTGGGTGCCAGTCCAGGAAGGCTCTGAAGGAGAGGGTTCGAGGTTGCAGCCAGCTGTTCATGGCCACACCTCCCACAGCCCAATCAGCTGGGCTGGGCGGAAGGATGAAAGACTGCCCTGGAGGGACACGTTTTCCCTCTGGTCCGCTTCTCAGCTACTTCAAGGGGCTGTGGCCCAGGCCTCCTCCTCACTCTGCTGCTTCAGACTTGGAAACGAGGAAAACAATGCCATGGTGCAGCAGGAAGGAGGCCATATAAAAGTAAAAGCAGCAGGAGCAAGGGTGGAGCTGGTCATGAAGGGCATGTGGGAGTGTGCTTTCTTGGGAAGGGGAGACAAATGGGGGCACTGGGGAACAGGAACCATGGGAGCTACAGCAGCAACCTCCTGGGATTGGGAATGTCTGGTTGCCGGGTGGGGAGAAGAGTCCCTGGTGGCTTGAACTGAGGCACAAAGAGACCTTTGGTAGATGGAAAGCCACCTGCCTCTCCCTGCCATTTCTCCGTGCCAGTGAGGCCCATGACAGCGCAATTGGGTGCTCTCACCCAAGGAGTCCAGGGCAAAGCCTATGGCCTGTTCCACCGTTCCCTCCCCAGTATGCTGCCCCCCCCTCCTAGCACACCTTTTGTCATGGGAATGCCTCTCTCTCCCACATTTCCCTCCAACAAGGTCCCAAGCAGGGCAATTGGTTGTGTTCACCCAATTGCTGGGGGTGAAGCCTAGGGCTTGCCCCACCCCCCTCTACACAGCCCATGTAAATATTTACATATAATAATGATAAGGATGGCTGGGCTACCTTCTAGATTATGGCAGAAGGAGGCTCAGCTTTATACCATAAGAAGGATAATGATAGTAATAGTAACGATAAAGAAGGCTGGGCTACAAGCATGCTAGGCGCAGCTTAAGACCATAACAACATTAAATAATAATAATAATAATAATAATAATAATAATAATAATAGCCAGGCTACAGGCTCAAAGATAAGCAGGTCAGTGCTAGGCTCAGCTTTATGCCAGGCTATTGCAAGGTGGCAAGAAGGGGCTATCACTCTCCTCCCTTTGCACCCGGAAGGGCTTCCCGCCCACACTGACCCTCCCACCCCAAGGGCATAAAAGGGGACAGGCCTTTAGCAAATGCGCAATGGGGGCAGAATTGGATTATGGCAGAAGGAGTAGCACCAGGCCCCCGGTGAGCACATGCTGTTGCATGCACGTTACTGGATGCAACTGTGGGCACCATGCTCCAAGGGGCATGAATATAGATAACAGTTGACTTTTATCAGGCTCTCAGTTAGGGGAGGTATGGCAGCCAAGAAGAAGAACATGAGTGTGGAGCAACGCCCGGCTACATCACCACTACAGACACGCAGACAGGACAGCCGACCCAGAAGATCCTGAGTAGCATGACCAGCAAGGCAGTGGGCTGTAGGCAAGAATGCCCTCAAAACAAGAGCAACAGTGAGCACCCACTGCAGAGCAGCAAACCCTGAAGCTGAGACCCAGACAGTGCTGAGGGGCATACCCAAAACCCTGGCTCAGGTAGCCGAATGGATGGAGCAATTTTGCCCACAAGCACAGCAGGTGCCAGTGAGTCAGGGACAAGCAGTGGCACAGCCCACCCAGGAAGGTGCACCCAGGCAAGCCAAGCAGAAGGGTTGCACAGGCAGAGCAAAGCAACCACAGCAGCACCAGAGGGACCGGGCCATGAGGAGCAGCAGCAAGTCAACCAGCCAAGAGATGGAGCCAATGGCCAGGGAAGGCCGTCCTGCCAAGAGAAGGAGCAAGACAAAAAGACGCACCAGATGGGCTGCCAAGAAGCTGAGAGAGGAGTCAGATAGCGGGGGATCATCAGGTGAGACCTCCTCATCTGAGGTGGAATCCCCTGAACCAGCGAAGAACTATTGGCTGGTTGATGCCCACACCCCAGGCCTACTGGGTTTGGCCTTAAGGAGGAGGCTTAAGAAGCCCCCATCTGACTCGGGTCCAGAAGAAGTCTGGGTTTCCAGCGAGGGAGCTACGGATGAAGTACCAGTACCCTCCACATTCAATGAGGAGGATCCCCTGGGCATACACCTCCCATGGAAAATTAGAGAATGGATTTTGGACAGCTATTACGTAGACATCTTCTCCCTACTAAAACCAGAGATGGAGGAAGGGAGGGGGGAAAACAAGAAAAAGAGAGGTAGTATAAGGGACAAGAAAGAGGGAGCTGAGAGGACATTTAATAATTGTGGGCTACTCAGTGTACATGGGGGTAGTGTTGTGAGCATACCTTGAGCAGGGCTGGCATTTGGTTAACCACCAGACCACAGTCCTAAGGGCATGAGCACTAGCTGGTGAGGGCCCTGCTATAGATTACGATGAGGCATTCAGAAAAAGAGCCCCTCACAGCCCTAAAGCATGGTGGGACCTCCTGAATGACAAGCTATGGCTTGTCATTGTGGGCCCCCATATATGGGATAGACTGGAATCCCCCAAAATGGCCAAGGGTGTGAACAGGAGTGAGACACTTTGGAAGGTTTGCTGGAAAGACTAGCAAGGGAAATGCCAGAGGCCCCGCTGCAAATTCAGTCATGATTGTGAGAGCTACATGGGCCTACATCCTAGACTTTCCTGTCCTGGGGTGGTGGTGGTGGTGGTGGTGGTGGCAGTTCCTTTTGGGGCAAAACTGCCCAGCCAACCTACCCATCAGTAAGAGAGAAGGAAATGCAGCTGGAAACAAGGCACCTCAAACTTCCCAGAGAAAATAGCAAGGCAAAGGAGAGGAAGAAAGGCCTGAGGCTGGCTAGCACCCCTGTCCACCCAGAGGCCCTGTTGCCAATCCTGGAAAGTTACCCCAACAAGGAAGCAGCCCAATACTTGTGGGAAGGTTTCACCCAAAAATTCTGGATCCTCTTCATGAGTCAGCACAGACTCAAACAATCTCAGCACAGTTTGCGACATGCCGGAGGTGGCAGAGGCAACAAAAGCCAAGGAATGTGCAGCAGGTAGAGTGGCAGGTGCCTTTCTCACCCTACCTCTCCCCAACCTCCGAGTCTCTCCACTGGGAACAGGGCCAGAGAAAACACCAGGCGAGTATCGGTTTGTTCACCATTTGCAATACCCCAAAGGGTCCTCTGTTAAAGATGCCATCCCACCTGAGCTCATAGCGGTATGTTATTTATCATTGACGATGCAGCTTAATCAGGGCATGTGGGACAGGGGCCCTTATGGCCAAGTGTGATATCCAGTCAGCTTTTAGGCTACTGCCAGTTCACTCAGAGGATTTCAACCTGTTGGGTTTTAAATTCAACAACCACTGGTACCAGTCAGGGCCAGAAATATTGGAACAAGGATAACTGTTTTGGCAGTTGGCCTCTGTATACCACCACATTGAAGTGGAAAAGAAACACACCCAGATGGGAGCGAAGTCAGGACTTTCAGCTGTAATTCAAGGGGTGTGACAAAAGTGGGGAACTAACCATTCAGGAAGGACAGCCAGCAGCATACACCCCCCCCATTGTTGGTGGCTCATAAGTAATGGAATGAATGGCTGACAAGCAGCTGCATGGCCAGGTGTGGCCTGTTTCCTGTGTACCCAATGACCAATCAAGCAGATAAAAGGCCTGGAGGTGGTTCTGAGTGTTACATTTGCATTTGGTAGCTGTTCACTGGAACTCCCAACAGGAGGTCCAAAGAGGTGTCCATGCGAGTGAAGAAGGCCATCATTAGGCTGAGGAAACAACATAGACCCATCAGAGAGATAGCAAAAACAGTGGGAGTGGCCAACACAACAGTTTGGAACATCCTGAAAAAGAAGGAATTAACTGGCAAGCTCAGCAAAAGCAAAAGGCCTGGAAGACCACGAAAGACAACTAAAGTGGATGACCGCAGAATTCTGCTCATATTGAAGAGGAACCCTTTCACAACATCTAGCCAGGTCAAGAACGCTTTTGAGGAGGTAGGCATGTCATTGTCAACATCTACAGTCAAGAGACGGCTTTATGAATGTAAATACAGAGGCTTCACAACAAGGTGCAAACCACTGGTAACACTCAAGAACAGACAGGCCAGATTAGCCTTTGCCAGCAAACACCTAAAAAAGCCTGCCCAGTTTTGGAATAAGATTCTTTGGACTGAGGAAACCAAGATTAACTTGTACCAGAATGATGGGAAGAGAAAAGTATGGAGAAGGAAAGGAACAGCTCATGATCCAAAGCATACCACATCATCTGTCCAACATGGTGGAGGCAGTGTTATGGCATGGGCATGTATGGCTGCCAATAGAACTGGGTCACTGGTGTTTATTGATGACCTGACTGCTGATAAAAGCAGCAGGATGAATTCTGAAGTGTATAGGGCTATACTTTCTGCTCAGATTCGGCCGAATGCTGCCAAACTGATAGGACGCCGCTTCATATTGCAGATGGATAATGACCCAAAACATACAGCAAAAGCTACCCAGGAGTTTCTGAAGGCAAAGAAGTGGGATGTTCTTCAATGGCCAAGTCAGTCACCTGATCTCCACCCAATAGAGCATGCTTTTCACTTACTGAAGACAAGACTGAAGGCAGAAAGACCCACAAACAAGCAGCAGCTGAAGGCAGCTGCAGTAAAGGCCTGGCAAAGCATCTCAAGGGAGGGAACTCAGCCTTTGGTCATGTCCATGGGTTCCAGACTTCAGGCAGTCATTGACTGCAAAGGATTTTCATCCAGGTATTAAAGGCGATCCTTAAGTTTGAGATGATGTTGGTTTGTTCCATTACTTATGAGCCACCAACGATTGGTGTGTGTGTATGCCACTGGCTGTCCTTCCTGAATGGTTAGTGCCCCACTTTTGTCAAACCCCTTGAATTACAGCGGGAAGTCCTGACTTCGCTCCCATCTGGGTGTGTTTCCTTTCAACTTCAATGTGGTAGTGTACAGAGGCCAACTGCCAAAACAGTTATCCTTGTTCCAATATTTCTGGCCCTGACTGTATGTCGATAAGGCGATGCCAATGGGATGCGCTATAGCTCGTGTTGCTTTTGAAACATTTAGCACGCTTTTGGAATGGGCCGCCAGAGTGAAGGTAGGTTGCCCATACATCACCCATTACTTGGATGATTTCTTGTTTGCCAAGCTCAACATCTTGCGAAGAGTATCTGAAGACATTTCAGGAGCTGGCCCAGCACCTTGGGGTCCCCTTGGCAAGTCACAAGACTGAGGATCCAGCTGGATTCGGAGGCCTGCACATCGTGCCTGTGTGAAAACGAGCTAGCCATACTCAGGTCTCTCAGCAGGGGCTTCCTCAAATGCAGTAAATGCACATGGGAGGAGCTGCAGGTGCTTATTGGCCACCTTAATTTCATGTGTAGGGTGGTTGCACCAGCTGGGGTCTTCTGTGCCTGGCTCACCAGGGCCACAGCCAGAGTTCCTTCCCCACACCATCATGTTAGGTTCACACGAAGGATGAAGGAGGACTTGAGGGTGTAGCTGGCCTTCCTGGATGGTTTTAATGGAGTTTCATTTTGGCAGGAGCGCTTAGCTGAGGGACTGGACCCTCAGGTTCACTCAGATGCCCCAGGTAGCCTGGGTTTTGTGGTTTATGACCAGGGCCGGTGGTGTGCAGAGAAGTGGCCCAAACAGTGGGCAAACCAAGGGATCACCAGTGACCTGACATTCTTGGAATTGTTTCCAGTCGTGGTGGCTGTGTGTGTATTTCAGGAACAATAAGGCATGCTTTTGGTGTGATAACCAGGCGGTGGTTAGGGTCATCAACAAACACGCAGTTCTGGCCTGATGGAGTTCACCTCTCAGATGTGGGCCAGGAGGCCTGGCTTCATAATGTCCATAGGGCACTCCTGAATTGGTTGCAGCTGCAGTGAGGCAGGCAGTGAGGCAGGCGGAAGCAATGTCCACCACTTCTGATGGATAGCATTGGGCTGGATCCAAGTCAAGGGAAAAGGGAGTACACGTTCCACTCCCCAGTGGAAGAGGGGGTCCCTGAGGGTGGGCCACAGGGCTCCAGCCCAGCTTGGGGACTGGCATGCTGGTGCACTCCCAGGAGAGCAGGGGAAAAACATGTGAACGGCCCACACTGTGGCATTGTCAACCCCACACTCTGGCCCCAAACTCCCCTTTAGAGCCACCCGGCACTCAGGCTGGGGTGTGAATCGGTCAGCAGATGGGCTGACGGATCCAGCCCCATATCATGTCAAACTCTACGCTGTAACCAATGAAGTTGTGGCCACTTTATAACCCAACACTACCTCTGTGTGGTTATTGATAGACCTTCCTGGGACAGCCACCCAATAAATGCTTCAGACACAAAGTCTTCACTTGGTTTTCAGGCCCCAACCTGCTGTCCTCTAGATGTTCTAGCTAGCTGGCCAACTTTAATCATCCCTGACTGTTGACCATGCTGACTGGGGCTGATGGTCATTGTGGTCCCAAACATCTGAAGGGCACCAGGTTCTGAAAGGCTAAAACATACCATGCCAGGTTTTAAGAACTAGGAAAATTTCAGTTAATCATTTTGGATTTATGTTTTATATTTGTCTCAACTTAGGCCATACATTTATGTTGAAATCTTCTTTTATAGTGGTGTAGCTGATCAGCTTTGATTGGCAGAAAATATTTTGAGTAAAAATCACAGACATTGAGTTGACATATTGGTGGGGAGAGGGCAATGAGATTTCAGCATACTGGGTACGGTGGGGAGAGTTTTACAACAAAATGTAAAAGCCTGCTTTTGGATGTGTTCAGGAATACATTGCAAAAAAGGTAGTGTATTTTTAAGAACATTTGTTGCAGTTACTTTTTCATACTTCATAGTAAAGTGTATCAAGCACAAAATTATTTTTCTGTATTCCTTTGTAATGATGTAATTGACTAGCATTTATTGGTGAGAGTGAGGGTTATGCCAAATACTCAGCCATTTTGATTTTCAAGTTGAAAGAGGTGCTTTTAGGGGAAGAAGACTCCTTAATTGTGAAAACATTCACCCTTTTTCAATCCTGTTCATGTAGTTACCTCTCTGGTGCTGCCTTGGTGCCAGTGGATGCAGGTGGCTCTGATGTCAGTGGGGCAATGAATGTGCTCTGGGTTTGTCAGGACTCTAAAGGAACTACCCAAGGTGCTTTGCACTGCTTGGTGCTCTTTTTCTTTGAATTACTGTATTACCTTCTTCCTCCTCCTCAATTAATCAAATGGGTGACCCCAGCCAGTTAGAGACTATGATTTTAAGTGGATAATATCATGACACTATAGCACTATGCAGCCATTTGCCTGCTTGTGTGTAGGGCAAAAGAACAGAGGGAGAAGTGGGCACGCACATAAGCCCCGTCCCCCACCAGATCTTAGAACTTTGCACGTTGAGCACGAAGATATGTAAAGGGCTTTGTAAGCGCATTCAACTGAACACACTTATACATATTCTGTGATTGCGAACCCTGCCTCATCAGGGCTTCTGATCATGGAATCTCTGTACACACGTTCAGCTGGATGTGCTTTCAGAACCCTTTACAGATCTTTGCACTCAATGCACAACAGTCTAACTGGTAGCCGGGGGCATGGACACTATGGAGGCAAAGCTTATGTGGGCACCCACGTCCCCCTCAGTTTTGTTTGCCCTACACATGAACACCGGCATAGGGCTTATATAGCCAATCAGATTTGGCTGCATGATGACATCACTGAGCCTAGATGAAGCCAATTTGAGAGTGAGGTCCAGTGCTTCACATCTGTGATCGGAGTCAATTAGGGGTCATGTATTGAACAGCAAGATGTTGATGATATTATATAACAGGTTGGGTTTGGCTACATGCTAAGATTGCTCAGAGCAAATGAAGACAATTCAAGAAGCATTGCCCAGTCTCTGAATGGATGAACACTTCTAAGCTCTTTTGATACAATCACCCCCAAAATCACAAAGGCAGACATTTTCAACATGGCTGAAAACGAGGGTGCGCGCACACACACTTTCAGCTCAGTCCTATTGAAAATTACTTTTTTTTTTTAACAACCACATAAAAAAATCACTGGAAATGTTAGTTTGTGTTTGTGGTTCATTCTATGATATGACATTACAGATACCTGCAGCAGGGGTGCACTACCTTTTGGGCCCGAGAACCACATGCCAGTGGCTACACAGCACACACACATACACAAATCCCAGCAATCCTGATACTGATCACTCTTTCCTCACTACTAGCAGCAGTAGCAAAAGGTCGGTCTGTATCAAGATCACTGATCAGGTGGGTGAATTCAGTGGTAGCAGATAGATCAGGGCATCCTGCTAGGCTGAAGTTAAGGCCTTGAGTGGTGCACCTCATGTACCCATGACCTATAGAATACAAACAGTTCGTAAACAAGCAAATAAAACCTTTTTCTTCTGACAATGTCAAGGGAGTAACAGGCTGAAGAGCCAGAGTTCAGAAATGTGGTTAAGGCATTTGTTGTCCTGTTGTTTCTTTAGGGCAGACTGATTTCACAATGACCTCCCTCAGTGCTAAATTTACCTTTGACTTCCTCCGTCTGCTGAGCAAAGATTACCCACATGAAAATATTATATATTCTCCCCTGAATCTCTCTGCTGCCATGGGTTTGCTATGTTATATGTCACGATATGACACCAAAGCTGAGATAGAAAAGGTAGGAGGAACATTTCTTTTTATTTTTCCCCTAAGGCAAGGCGGGGCAGAAAGTAGATCTCCAGATGTTTCACACTTCAACTCCCAGCATTCCTAATCATTGACCATGCTGGCAGGGGCTTCTGGGAGTTGAAGTCCAAAAGATCTGGAGATCTACCTTCTGCCCACCCCTTCTCCCCAAAGGTGTGCAGGGTAGTGTTTTAATTTCATGAAAATCTAGGGATGGATGAATCTGTCCACCTGTTTCTCATTTTTTCCAATATGAGGTTAGGTTCTTTCTGAACTGAATGAATTTCTCCCACATCCCTATGAAAATCCTATAAGTTAGGCTGAGAAGGCATGGGTTTCCCAAAGCCACCCTATGAACGTCATCATTGCAGAGTTATGAACACAAGAACCTGCCTTGTAATGAGTCAGATGTTTGGTCCATCTATGCCAGTAATGTTGGCTCTGATTCACAATGGGAGAAATCATTGAGAAAAATTCACCCAGCTGCTTCTTCAGCTTGCAGAGATTGTCTCTTACGTATTACTGCCATTACCGCAAATTCACCTTAGTCTTTGGGTTAGGGGAACTGCAAGATTTGTGAGTTTCTATCTGGGAAGCTGGGTATCAGCTAAAATCTCTATCTGTTGCTGAACAAGGTCAGCCTGTTTTCCAATTGCCTTCCCTTGGTTATATAGCCCCAAAGAGCACATTCTTGCAGGGGACAAGTTCTTGGGTTGTTAGAATTATACAGTCAAGATAAGCCCAGGTTCTAAATTAAGAAGCTTTTTTTAAGATTAGGGGTAGGGGTGAGATAAGATAGGTAGCATAGAAAGAAAAGAAACCATTTAATCTCTACATAGCTAGAAAATCTTAAAGATAAATGTTAAACTTACTTTCAAGGGACAATGGTTTCATAGGGAAGAAACCCCACTTTTATCCCTGTAGGTACAGGGAGGGGGCTGACAGTGGGAAAAGAATCCACCAATCAGGTATTACCATGGTAAACTTAATGCACCCAACACATAGGCAAGGAGTATCAGGGGAGGTGGGCTATTGACTCTTCTCCAGCTCATGAAGATGGAAGTAAAAAGGTGTGAAGAAGTTGGAGGTATTTCCTCTTTAGTCCTGGTAAACAGGACCCATGGGGGGGGGGCGGCAGGGGGAAATTCCAGTGTAAGCACCTGGAAGATGCTTGAGAGATGTGAGAAGACAGCTGTTGCATAATGGGGAAGCTAGCCTATTGTGTCAGATACACCAGATTTTTAAAGAGACAGGCATTTTTCAACCTATTTTCCAATGTTCACAGTCATTCCCAGAGATTCTTTTCAACTGGAGAAGTTAATGACTGAACCTGGGGCTTTCTTCATGCAAAACATAAGCAATGCTATGAATATGTGGCCCACAATGAAACCTAACACTTTAGTCAATATTCCTCCCCTGCCCCCAAATTTGCCCTTGGAGAAGGTCCTCCAACTCTCCGGAATTTGAGGGTGAGGGAATGCAGGAATCACCCCCTCCACTTCCCATTCACAGAAGCCATTCTTTGGCAGCTGGGGTTAAATGGATGTTGACGGATTAACAAGAAGCAGCATCATTATATTCTTTGTCAATGCATAATGATGGGGTATTTTTTTTCTGTTTTAGATGCTTCACCTCAACAAAGCTGTAGAACATGGGAGTTCAGAAACCAAAAACCACTCTGAAACAGCAACAAAAGCAGATAGTTTGGGAAGTAAGCAAAGCATGGATCTTTGAAAATTGCCAAGTGGTGTGTAAAGAAAGTTTATTGCTGAACAGGCTAGGTCTTTCCCTTACCTTTTCTGCAAAGAAAACATCTTTTATATGCAAGGATTGGATTCCTCAAAACAGAGGGTGAGCAACTTGTGACCTTCTAGATGTTTTGGCCTACAACTCCCATGAGCCCTAGCCAGCTGTAGCCAATGATGGGAGCTGTAGGAGAAAACATCTGGATGGTCACAAGTTTCCACCCCCTGCTCAAAACCCTTACTCTACATGGGCTATTGCCTTTGTTGGGCTTTACCTTTTGTTTTCCCCTTCATGGATCACTGCCTTGTTGTGGCGAAGGGGCTTGCGTAACTCAGTGAAGCCATAAGCTATGCCGTGCAGGGCCACCCAAGATGGACAGGTCATGGCAGAGAGTTCTGACAAAATGTGGTCCACTGGAGAAGGAAATGGCAACCCACTCCAGTATTCTTGCCAAGAAAACCCCATGGAACGTATCACAAGGCTAAAAGATATGACGCCGGAAGATGAGCCCCTCAGGTCGGAAGGTGTCCAATATGCTACTGGGGAAGAGCAGAGGGTATTTCCAAGTAGCGCCAGAAAGAGTGAAGTGGCTGGGCCAAAGCCGAAAGGACACTCAGCTGTGGATGTGTCTGGTGGTGAAAAGAAAATCCGATGCTGTAAAGAACAATATTGTTTAGGAACCTGGCATGTCAGATCAATGAATCAAGGTAAGCTGGAGGTGGTCAAACATGAGATGGCAAGATTGAACATCGACATCTTGGGAATCAGCAAACTAAAATGGACAGGCATGGGCGAATTTAATTCAGGTGACCATCATATCTACTATTGTGGCCAAGAATCCCTTAGAAGAAATGGAGTAGCACTCATAGTCAACAAAAGGGTGGAAAAAGCAGTACTGGGGTACAATCTTAAAAATGATAGAATGATCTCAGTACGAATCCAAGGCAAACCATTCAACATCACAGTAATTCAAGTCTATGCCCCAACCACTGAGGCCGAAGAAGCTGAGGTTGATCGGTTCTATGAAGACCTACAACACCTTCTAGAACTAACACCCAAAAAAGATGTCCTCTTCATCATAGGGGATTGGAATGCTAAAGTAGGAAGTCAAGAAATCACCGGGATAACAGGCAGGCATGGCCTTGGTGTACAAAATGAAGCAGGACAAAAGCTAATAGAGTTTTGCCAAGAGAACATGCTGACCATAGCAAACACTCTTTTCCAACAGCACAAGAGGCGAATCTATACATGGACGTCACCAGATGGTCAATATCGAAATCAGATTGATTATGTCCTTTGCAGCCAAAGATGGAGAAGCTCCATACAGTCAGTCAAAACAAGACCTGGAGCTGACTGTGGCTCAGATCATGAGCTGCTTCTTGCAAAATTTCGGCTTAAATTGAAGAACGTCGGGAAAACCACTAAACCGTTCAGGTATGACCTAAATCATATCCCTGATGAATATACAGTGGAGGTGAGGAATAGATTTCAGGGATTAGACCTGATAGACAGAGTGCCTGAGGAACTATGGACGGAGGTCCGTAACATTGTTCAGGAGGCAGCAACGAAATCCATCCCAAAGAAAAAGAAATGCAAGAAAGCCAAGTGGCTGTCTGATGAGGCTTTACAAGTAGCTCACGAAAGAAGGGAAGCGAAAAGCAAGGGAGAAAGGGGAAGATATACCCAACTGAATGCAGAGTTCCAGAGAATAGCAAGGAGAGACAAGAAGGCCTTCTTAAGTGAACAATGCAAAGAAATTGAGGAAAACAACAGAATGGGAAAGACTAGAGATCTCTTCAAGAAAATTGGAGATCTCAAGGGAACGTTTTGTGCAAAGATGGGCATGATAAAGGACAAAGAAGGCAGGGACCTAACAGAAGCAGATGAGATTAAGAAGAGGTGGCAAGAATACACAGAAGAACTATACAGGAAAGATCTGAATGTCCCTGATAGCCATGATAGTGCGGTCACTGAACTTGAGCCGGACATCCTCGAGAGTGAAGTCAAGTGGGCCTTAGGAAGCATTAGTAACAATAAAGCTAGCGGAGATGACAGTATTCCAGCCGAGCTATTTAAAATCCTAAAAGATGATGCTGTTAAAGTGCTGCATTCAATATGCCAACAAATCTGGAACACTCAACAGTGGCCACAAGACTGGAAAAGGTCAGTTTACATTCCAATTCCAAAGAAGGGCAACGCCAAAGAGTGTTCAAACTACCACACCATTGTGCTCATTTCACATGCCAGCAAGGTGATGCTCAAAATCCTACAAGCTAGGTTTCAGCAGTATGCGAACCGAGAACTACCGGAAGTACAAGCTGGGTTTAGAAGAGGCAGAGGAACTAGAGATCAAATCGCCAACATTCGCTGCATCATGGAGAAAGCAAGAGAATTCCAGAAAAACGTCTATTTCTGCTTCATTGACTACGCTAAAGCCTTTGATTGTGTGGATCACAACAAACTGTGGCAAATTCTTAAAGTGATGGGAGTACCAGACCACCTTACCTGTCTCCTGAGAAACCTGTACGAGGGTCAAGAAGCAACAGTAAGAACCAGACATGGAACAACCGATTGGTTCAAAATTGGGAAAGGAGTACGACAAGGCTGCATATTGTCACCCTGCTTATTTAACTTATATGCAGAGTACATCATGAGAAATGCCGGGTTGGATGAATCAGAGGTCAGAATTAAGATTGCTGGGAGAATTATCAACAACCTCCGATATGCAGACGATACCACCCTAATGGCAGAAAGCGAAGAGGATCTCAAGAGCCTCTTGTTGAGGGTGAAAGAGGAGAGTGCAAAAGCTGGTTTGAAACTCAACATTAAAAAAACGAAGATCATGGCATCTGGCCCCATCACTTCCTGGCATATAGAAGGGGAAGAAATGGAAGCAGTGACAGATTTTACTTTCTTGGGCTCCAAGATCACCGCAGACGGTGACTGTAGCCATGAAATTAAAAGACGCTTGCTCCTTGGGAGGAAAGCTATGGCCAACCTAGACAGCATAGTAAGAAGCAGAGACATCACCTTGCCGACAAAGGTCCATATAATCAAAGCTATGGTTTTCCCAGTAGTAATGTATGGCTGTGAGAGCTGGACTATAAGGAAGGCTGAGCGCCGAAGAATTGATGCTTTCGAACTGTAGTGCTGGAGAAGACTCTTACGAGTCCCCTGGACTGCAGGGAGGTAAAATCAGTCCATCCTAAAGGAAATCAACCCTGAGTGCTCCTTGGAAGGACAGATACTGAAGCTGAAGCTCCAATATTTTGGCCACCTAATGCAAAGAGAAAACTCCCTGGAAAAGACCCTGATGCTGGGAAAGACTGAAGGCAAAAGGAGAAGGGGACGGCAGAGGATGAGATGGCTAGATAGCATCACGGATGCAATGAATATGAACTTGAGCACGCTCCGGGAGAGAGCGCAGGACAGGAAGGCCTGGCGTGCTATGGTCCATGGGGTCACAAAGAGTCGGACACGACTGAACGACTGAACAACAACAACAACAACAACAACAACAACCTTTTGTTTTAGTTTTTTTAACATGGAATTTTATTTTGAAATAAAAGTTAAAAAATATACATGAACAAAGATGTGCTGTTGGCAGTAGGCCCCCCCCCCAAACAGCCTTGGATCCACTGAATCCAAAGCCTCCTCACTCAACTCAATTGGCTTCAAACCTACAACAGCCTGGAGCTGGTGTTGTGATTTCCCCTCCCATTTACTTCAATGGGAACAATTTTTTTTTAAAAAAGACATGCCTCCAGGGCCAGATCTACATGGAAACGCATGCAGAAGCTATTTTAGCTTTTCTCTATATTATAATGAAAATGGCTTTGGTCTGTCAGTAGCACACAAAGCAAGAACAATGCAGTATACACCACCTAAAACCCCACTGTCACAAGTCATACAAGAGCACTTTAAACCGGCTTACTTTGGAGTTGGGCGGAGTCCTGCCAGCTGACGTAAATGTCATCAACTGTAGAGATGCTGCTCAGTGAATGAGAGAGGCTTGGTCCCCGCCCTGTCCATGCTCCCCCTACTGGATGCCCCCTCTCCTTCCCCTCTGTGAATGAATCTGCCCTATTGTGAATAGGAAAAAGAGGCTAGATAGATAGTGTGCTGCTGTGAAGGCGTGAAACAGTCCAGCTCCAATTTCTCAAGGGGAAAAAGATGCTACAGATTCTCAGTGGGTGAATGCTTGTGAATGGGAAGTAGTGCCTGTGTCCAAAAAGAAGGAATGGGGGAAAAAGGGGGGCAGCCCCACCCCTTGACCAGGTCACTGCCAGGTCCCAGAAACAGCCACAGCTAGGATTTAATGCAGGGCACGGGGCACACTGCAGCAGAAACACTCTGGAGCCATGTTTAAGAAAACAATGCACTAAAACCACTTTCCAAAAATGCGCCTTTTCCAGAGGAAGGCTGTGGGGGGCTGCAGACTGGTGACAGCATCGTTTGTCACAAATGATCCTGATGTGGTTTCCCTCTGTATGAAATTGGCTGTGTAGATTGGCTCCAGAACAGATAGGGCAAGCACCTTCCCCCACCTGTGATTATTATATCATCACTACTCCTCATAAATATTTTTACAATACCAAATACAAATTCTAGCTCCAGAATTTCAGTACCTCTATATTCTCTCAACCTCTTCCTTGAGATAATACCTTAGAGCGAGTGTGTGTGGAAGGAATACATCAACTATAACTTCAGCAACCACTACTGTTGTGTTTCTCTCTCTCTCTTTCTCTCTTTTTTTTTTTAAGAAAAACTTTTTATAAACCTTTATTAGGATGCTGCCACCACCCTCCCCCTCATGAGGAGAGAACCTTCAACTTTTATGTGTGTGAGTGGGTGTAAATTCATAGGCTATGGCTTATTTCTTTCATAGTTTCATCTAACCATTTTTCTGGTAACAAACGAGACTGAGAATGGTGTGCTTTGAAAGAACAATTCAAAAATGAAACTTTATTTATAAGGTATAAGACGTTTCAATGTAAGATGTTCCAATGCAGTTGGAATTTTACCACATGAGTTTTATGTGGTAAAATAAATTACTGTTTCAAGTTTTCATTAATTTTTTTTACCTACTCTACCCCTTCTAATAATAAGGCTTTAGAATAATAAATATACCTCCCTCCACCTCCCAGGGGTATCTAACCACCCCCAAAGCTAGAGGCCAGTGCCTACCACTACCCCTCAGAAAGGCAGTCCCTATCTCACCCTCTAAAGAGAACCACGTGCCTCTTATTCCTTTGCTTTCCCAATTGAAAAAGGAACAGCCAATCAGGAGACATTTAAATCTGAACATTCTACCCCCCCCCCCACTTGCCATAGCCTTTAGGAGAAAGGATATGTTAGAATACATCAGTCATGTATTCATACTTTCAAACATACAGTTAAACAACAAAACAAAATACCATTTCATCACACCCACACACACTCTGCCCCATGACTCCTGCCCTGGTCACTATGAGCCAGCAGGGCTCAGGATGACCCAGTCATTCTGTGGTGGATCTCCCCTCACCCAGTACACGGGATCGTTCTTTAATCATCATTACCATCAAAATGTATTAGTAAATAAAAAGTAAAAAACCCAGAAAGAGCCACGTTCAGAGTGTGAGTACAGCTTAGTTCCACCACCATTAGAGATCTGGTGTTAATAGCAATGTTCAAAAATGTAGCAACCAGTAACATTGACCTTGTAATTAAGGGGAAAAGGCAACACACTGATTTACAGCCCCTGATTATAGTTAATATCCAATTATTTAAAAAACCTTCCTGTTTAAGACCAGAGTTAAGGTCTTATTGACCCAAACTCCACAAAGCCAGGAAATTGAAGCTTAGGGTGATGCTGACAGGAACAGTGGAATTCAAAACACTGGAGTGCACTGGCAGCATTCTAGGTCAGAGTGACACTGAGCATGCCCAGCATAACTTTGCCAGCAGCTGCTGCCGTACGCTTTCACGGGGCAGAAAAACTGATAATTTCTAAAGTGCTGCTCAGAATTTCACCAAACCAATGAAGGACCTCCTCAACAAGTCCAAATAAAGTATATCAGTAGTTTCTCCTAGAGTTTGAAAGAAATATATGATATGGTGAGCTGCAGCTTGAGTAAAAAGTACAGATGTGTCAATTTTCAGCACTTGTTAACCTGCTATATCTGTGGCAATTTGTATTGGATGGATATGTAATTTGTAGAACTCATCATGTAGATTATGGATGCTGTGTTTCAGGTTATTCGCTCTGTAGGTGTCATTTTTATAAGCAGTAGAACTTTGAGGCTTATAATGGTAGAACCTTTTTTGTGACCCACCTTAACCAATGAGACATTCTTGAGCCCTTTTAATATCATGGACAAGCTTGTGGGATAATTGGGGCTGCTCTCACTGTCCCTGCTGTCATGTCCTTGCCAGCCCCACCCCACCAGCCACACATTGGGGGGGGGGGCATTCTGAAGAGGGGAAACTACTCTACATATTATGGCACCCTGATTGCACAGGGTTCTAAATCGCAGGGGAAACCTATGCACGTACTTATTTATTTGTGATATTTATATACTGCTAAATATAATAAAATTCCTAAGCAATTCCCCTCTTCAGACTTCCCCTCTCAACGTGTAGATGGCAGGGGGCTGGGCTGGGCTGCAGTGATTTAACAGTGGGGGAAGGGCCAGAAAGTGTGGTCCTGTTTTCCATGTCACATGATTGTAAAAGACTGTCATCCCCCAGAAGGCCCAAAATGCATGAGGCTAAAAATGCATGTAATTGTGTGAGGGGGTCTTCTGTAGGAGGAAGCCCCAAATAAGGCTATTCAGTACTGGATAGCCTTAAATGTAATTGCACATCACTTTTTGTTTACAGTTCAGGCCATTGTGAGTGAAGCTCTGTGTGAAGCAGAAGAAGGGACCTCATCACCCAAATCATCTGGAGAAGATGAGAGACAAGCAGACACCAATTTGGCTTTGTCAGCAGCAGAAACTATTCCTCAATCCAGTGATGAGGAAGATGTTTGTTCTTACTTCATTCCTTGGAGGAAACATCTCTTGGGAATAGAAGCGACTGAAAATCTAATTCAGGAACAGCCATCTCTGGAAGGGAAACTGTCCCCAAATCCAGCTAGTCTACAAGAAAACCAGGAAGAACTACCTGCAAACAAAAAAATGGCAGTTGCAGAATCAAGTCTGCCCATGTCCCCCTTGAGTGTTGAAGCAGACACAGAAAATATTAGCGCCCTGTTGGATGAGTTCAGACATACAGTGGAACGTGCAGATGGCAACATGCAAGCATGCATGGGAACTTGGATTATTTTGAAAGAATGTTGTGACAATATGTGTACAAGCATGTCAAAACTGCAAGGTGTTTTAGAAACTCTAATTAAAATTTTAAGCTAGTAGAGAAGAAGCAGCTCTTATGGGAACAAACTATATTAAATCCATTTGTCCACTTTAAAGAGAAGTCAAATAAATGCACAAATTATTTATGTGTTGTCCTTCACAATGGCACAATAGATGGTGAATAAAGATGATCTGTCTGTCTGTCTGTCTGTCTGTCTATCATTTTAAAAATTTATAAACCCACTCCTTGATCCACAGGATCCCAGGGTGGTGAGCACAGCATTAAACACACGCACATGCATACACACACTGCATATAAAAATGCAAATTAAATTTTACCATGCATCTGTAGGGTGGTTATTCACTCATCACCAAAAAAAGAGAATAAAAAGATGGATCCTACTTTGCATCCTGGATTTGCATATAATTTACATATGCTAATGTATGTGTAGATGCAAATTTAGACATAATGACTATAATAACAAATAGTATATAATTATGATGAGGGCTTTTTTGGTGGTGACCACCCAACTTTGGAATGCTTTCAAAGGGGAAACCTGCCTGACGCCCACACTGTTATCTTTTCTGTGCCAGGCTAAGACATCCCTGTTCTCCCTAGATTTTAAAGTCTGTCAGAGAGCAATCCTATGGCCACTAGACAGAGTCTGGAGGGCCAAAGGATACTTCAGATTCCTTGATCCAAGGTCAGAGACAGTGTTCCGACCTCAGACCCAGGAGTCTGAGCTCTCCTCCCCCTCCCAGCCAGCACGGAGAGAACCACACTGCCCGCCTCTCTGAACTCACAAAAGTGACCTCGGAGAGGAGGGAACGGGGAGGTTCTGTGGGTGGGGAGGGGACTGGGGAAGTGGGGATATGAACTATTCCCATCCGTCCCCATCCTCCTTTCCTCCCGCACTGCAAAGCAGGGGAAGCACAGAGGTGAAGATTGTCTCCGCGCTCTTCCCACTCTGCATAGCATGCCCGTCAGCCTCCAAGTTCAGAGGCTGATGGGAATCCTGACAAGATTGCACCCTTAAACGTTTTTTAAATATTGTTGTATTTTTGTGTTTTATTATTTTACTCCCTGCAATGTGGCTTTACCTCTTATACCTGATATTGTATTTTATGCTGTGTCTGGCATGTTTATTAGTTTTATATTGTTAATTAATTGCATCAGTATTATTATTATTATATTTTAAATGGTAAATTGTAAAACACCTAGAGAAATTTATTTTAAGAGGCATTTAATAAATTCAATACATAAATAGTTTCAGTCGAATTACAATGCATCTCATCTCACCAGTGTGTGGAATACTCTGACCAAGTGAGCCATGGGCTTGCTCAGTCTCAGTCCAAGTGCTGACGGTTGATGGAAAATTTCCAGGCTCTCCCTTCTCATGACTTTTTTTTTTAAAAAAAATATATTTAAACTGGACCAGGACTGGACAGCCCTTCAAACAGAGAAGTCTCCTCCACCACCTCTTCAAATAGAGGACTTTCCTCTGTAAAGTAGAGACATGGGCACTCTACACATCTGTATCTGATTTATGGCAAATTCTCCTTACCACTTGGCAGGATGATACAGAGGATTCATGTGGATTAATACTTCCCAAGGGGCAACTTACTACAGTGCACAAGTAGCCACTTCGCAAGCTGATTGACTGAGCCCATACGGATAACCGAACTATCCCAGGGTGAAGTGTCTCACCCTTGTGTAGGTATTTGTCTCATTTTTTTATTTTTTTATTTTAAATATTTATAGGTCACCTTTTAGAGCAAATACCATCATAAGCTATCTTCCATAGAGAATGGGATACAATATACATATACAAAATCACAAACATAAATATGAACCATAAAAACAATAAAATACAATAACCATAAAAATAGCCAGAATAGCAAAAATGACAATATCAGACCAGCATAACAGTGTTAAAACCAGCTGAGCCTTTGATACCAATTAAGTACCAGTACATGCCCATAGGACCACAGAAGCTTTTCAAGAAAAACAATCTGAAATAGGTATGTCTTCGAAGCCTGCTTAAAGGTCTGTACAGAAGGGGCCATATGCACTACACCCAGAAGGGAATTCCACAACTGTGGGGCCACCACCAAAAAGGGCCCACCAGCCTGATTGATCTCACTGGGGAGCATATGAGAAGGGCTTCCAAAGCTGATCTTAAAACACAGGCAAGTTGGTATGGGTAAAAGGGGCCCTTCAGAGCGGTGAGATGAAGTGGTAAGACCTTTTTACCATGCTTCGGGGGCAACTCTGTAGTGAAATGCATAGCATGGTCATTCTCTGTATCCCCCTCTGTACTATCCTGCTAAAAGGCAAGGAGAAACTGAACAATATCCTAGGCATGGCCATGTGACAAAACTACATTACGATGAATGACATCAGTATTATTCCCCCGGGCCATTGGCTTACCAAGTAATTGCCATTTAGTAAATGGACATCTGTACTGGATCTTGAAGGTAGGGTTTATGAGATAAAACTGTAAAAAAGAGTGTTCTGAGCAAAGAAATCAAATGTATGAAGCATGAATGGGAAGAAAACAGTGGCTACTTCCCATTTTCAAAATACCTCTCATATTTCTGTGGTGCTTGTGCAACCATATTCTGTGCAACCATTACAATGGCAATGAACAAGCTATTTCCCAGATATAAAATATTTCAATCTGACCTGGTAAAATGCAGGATCTGCATATCCTTGATGTAAGTTGTGTAGGTAGTAAAGAACACATATGCTTTTATTGTGTGGTAAAGCAGTGCCCCCCAGATAGTAGATAAGACATTTGTCTCTCCTCTGGTCTTATACCTTTATATAAAGGTATATAAAGATTATTAAGATTTTGGCTGCAAGTAGATAGAAAGCCTCTTTCTTTGGAGAACTGCCACTGCTATCTCATTCCAGAGCAAGCAAGACGACACGCTTTACACAGCATCAATCAACTGATCGTGCAGGGCACATATTTCATTCTGACCTGTCAGAAGATGGTAATATACTGTACGTACATTATCCACATGAGATCATGCAGATTTACATACAAGTTAACAGGGTGTGAGGAGCAGCATCTAATTACAGTCTTTTTCTGTGTGTGGTAAATTAAACATACAATTAAACAACCTGAGCCTCGCTCTCATACACGTGCACATTTGCACCCACGCACCCACGCACACACACAGCAGTGCAGTCAGGGGGCAGCAGGTGAGCATGTGCATACTTACAGATACTCATTTTATTATTTTTACTTTAAACAGAAACTATTCACACATATATATATGCAATGGCGAGAGTGTTGGACTGGGAGCCGGGAGATCTGGGTTCTAGTCCCCACTCGGCCATGGAAGCTCACTGGGTGACTCTGGGCCAGTCACAGACTCTCAGGCCAACCTACCTCACAGGGTTGTTGTTGTGAGGATAAAATGGAGAGGAGGAGGAGAATGTAAGACGCCTTGGGTTCCTTCCAAGAGGAAAAAAGGCGGGGTATAAATGCAATAAATAAATTATATGCATTGTTTTCAGTGTTATTCTTATAGATTTAATATATGGGGTTGGATCCAGTATCTGCTTTCCCCAAGAGGAAGGGCTGTCCTTGTGGAAGTCCTCTGCCCAATTTTTGGGAATCCTCCTCTCCCCACACAGACCACAGCTCACCCCATTCAGCAGGGTTTCCTGGCACTTTGGGTAGCATTTTCATGGGGTTGGAGGGGCTGCCTTGGAACAGAGGGCCCCGGGGAGTCCACTTCTGCCAGCACAGTTGATCCAGCATAAATCTGGATCCAACCCCATAATGTTTCATATTATATATTAGGCTGGTATTTATGGCATAGGCAAGATTTAAACTAAAGACTCCAGCCCCATCTATACAGAGATGTCTTCCGACACTGATGCACTTTAAAAATCCTCCTGCGGACGGGAGGAGACAGCCACCGCCCGCTACGCCATTTGCATCCCTGTTCTTTGCAGTAATAGGCTACGTAAAGATTTACGTAGCCTATTACTTGAAGAACAGGGATGCAAATGGCGTAGCGGGCGGTGGGTGTCTCCTCCCGTCCGCAGGAGGATTTTGCTCCTGGCAAGGGTGGGGCAATACAAAGGGAGGCGAGCTTGCAGTGGCGCTTCTGAGAGAACACTTTTAATTAGGAGTGGGGCTCTTTTTTTTCTTGCCTGCTTTCTTTATACTTGGCCAAGGAGTAGAGCAGGAAACTCCCTTGGCCCCAACCCTGCCCCTGCGCTGGGTAGAGTGGAGATGCGCTCCTGGGGATTCTACACCCTTCCCAGCTGCTTCGCCACGAACGGCGGTGGGTGGGCGAGCAAGGTTCACACGGGCAGGGCAAAGGTGGAAGGTGCAGCCTTGGCGTAATTCCCTCAGCCTTTCAGGTTTCCCTTTGACGACCAGGGCTGACTCTTCAGGTAAGCCCTGGCTGCTTTCAGCAACGTCGGCCTGGCTCCCCTCCCGCACCCAAGCAGTTTAGTCTGGAGTTGTTTGTTAAATCACTCCTATATTCCGACGGAAGTCCCTACCTACGTAGCCTAGTTTCGATTTTCCAGACCAAAGTTAAATTGATTGATTTATCTTGTTCTCTGCGCCTCCAACTGTACCTCTTTTTTATTGGATACACACTTATTGTTAAGTGTGCACTGTATCGAATACAACTGGATTATCAAAAATAATAATAATAATAATAATAATAATAATAATAATACCTCAGCAGTAACAATTCTAAACTGGATTATCAATGATATTTATAATTCATTAGTAACAGTAGTTCTAAACTGGAGTATCAGTGTTGTTGATAAATAATGAAGAATTTAAAATGTAAATAAGTAAAAGTACTAGCGGTTGCCATTTGCGTCCCTGCTCTTTGCAATAATAGGCTATGTAAAGATTTACGTAGCCTATTACTTGAAGAACAGGGCCGCAAATGGCGTCAGTTATGCTGGACGCCATTTGCGTCCACAGTCCGGGCGCAGCAGGTGGACGGCAGCGGTCAGACCCGGACCAGCTGCCTCCAGGTAGGTTCTGTCCTGGGGAGATTCCAGGGGGTGGCAGGGGGGTAGTAATAATAATAGAAATAAAGTACAGAATAAATGTAATACACTTGCATTTAACCATCCCACCGGTCCATGGAAAAATTGTCTTCCACGAAACCGGTCCCTGGTGTCAAAAAGGTTGGGGACCGCTGCTCTAGAGGGTTTGGGCTTCAACTCCCATCAGCCCCAGCAAGCATGGCCAATGGTTAGGGATGCTGGGAGTTGTAGTCCAACACATCTGGAGGGCGGCAGGTTCGGGAAGGCTGGTATTTATGGCATAGGCAAGATTTAAACTAAAGACTCCAGCCCCATCTATACAGAGATGTCTTCCGACACTGATGCACTTTAAAAATGCATTTTCTTGAATTCGCATCCATTCATCCCGTGGCACACGTAGCCAATTAATCTGGTGTAGACTTGACATAAATCTTGTTTTTGTGAGACAAACATAATCGTAAACTGCATTAATTTGTTTATCAGCACATTTCAGCTAGTTGTTCCTTGAGACAAAGAAATAAAAAGGACAAAGGAGAGAATTGGGAAGGCTTGAAAAGAAAAGGCACTCCAAACTTTATTTTTTTCAAAGGCGGGAGGCGGGGGAGGAAGTAGCATCGCAGGAATGGGGTGACTTCTCTCCATTTTGGAACATCAACAAGTTTCCTTCCTTCCTTCCTTCCTTCCTTTTTTTTAAAAAAACATTCATAAAGGGTGCAATCCTATTGGGATAGGTGGCTGCCTCCAAACTCAGAGGAGACTACCTATCCAGTGCAGGGCAGGAGAAGCGCAGTGGGGATCATCCCCTCCATGCTTCACCTACCCTGCATTCATGGCTAGATAGCCAATTTTGGCTGTCTAGCCATGAGAAGTTGGCGTGGGGGCGGGGAGCGAATGCCAGACGATGCACCAGAAGTGTCGGAACAGCCCCACCCTGGCATTCGCCCAGGAATGCCCCGTTTTTGCTGCTCTGTGCTCCTCTTCTGAGTGCAGAGTGCGGGGCCATTCCACACTGCCAGAAGGCAGTGAGGGAGGGGATGGAGGTCAGTTCTCAGGGGACCGACCTTGGAGAGAAGGCTCCTAGTTTGGTTTCCAGGAACTGACCTATGCTATGGCCATCTAGCCACTGACTAGAGGCCATAGGATTGCACCATAAGCTTATTTGCAGGTGCGATGATGCAAAGGAGTGGAGTTGTTGTTGTTTTTAAAGTAATTCCCAAGGCAACATTTCTCAGGTGTAATTCCCTGTGCGTTAACTCTTCAGTTCATTGGGCTAAGCAGGGCAGAGAGAGAGAGCAGGAGAGAAGCCAGCAGAAATGTGTGTGTGTGATTCACAGATTCACATCTCTGCAGGTACACATTAGCAAATACTATTTAAAACACACACACCTGATCTTGGTCAGTGGAGAGTGAAGCCAATAGGAAGGGTAAACTCCTCCATTCCTGTCGGGTCTACCCTTCACTGATGCAACTTTCCGTTCCTCCTTGCAGCACTGAAGCTACTCCTCCTCCCTCCAGAATAGTACCACAAGTTTAGGAGATGAGTCCCAAAATGCAGGAAAATCACAGTAAACAGAAAATCCATCACAAAAGGTCTTTGTGAAAATGCGGGGTTTTATGGCAAGAAAACCCAGGATTGATAAAGATTGTGGGAAACATCTGTGGGAATATTGGGAAGTGGTCTGATAAATTTGCAGATAGCAGTTGCAATAAACAGCCTGTTAAGACTTATAGTCAAGGTGAAAAAGAAGGATAAAAAACTTTATTCAAGGTAAAAAAGGAACATACATAGACATCTCAGCTGCCACAAAATAAAACAGCACCTCATTGCAGGCAGAAGAGAAAAAAAGAAGGAGGTGAGATAAAAAGGGAAGTGGTCAAGATATAGGAGAGGACAAAGGGCAATTAAAGACAGTTTAGCAAGTTAACCCCTTATTCACCAAGAGAGGATTAGCCAGCAAGGACAGAAAGATTATCATAACTATCACCTCCCACTGGCTCAAACAATTAACTAACAAGTGTTGTTGCCCAGTTCTAACAATGTCATGTGTTTGAGGTGCAGTAGCACCGCAATAAATTCCCCATGTAGATTGGGCCTCCAGCTTCATCCATCCACTACCCTATACCAGTTCCTTCCTACTGTATTGTTTGCCATCAGGAATCGCTGTCTCCCAGTCCTTTGAAATTCAGGATTACCTGGGGTCACTTCAGCTTCCTTGGCTCCAGTCGCCCAGGAGTTCCAATTAAAAGAAGGAAGAGGCTGCGGGCAGGTTGGCTAACAGCTCAAGTTAGAGTTTCTTGGCTATCGCTCAACCTGTTGTGCTTAGGGAAGTGTGAGCATCTCATCATTGAGCCCCAAACCTGTTGTTCCTTTGCGAGTGCTTACAAAAGCTCACATCTTTCCTCAGCATTTGATGCAAGCGCTCAAAAAACAGTTAGAAGGACTATCCTGCTACATTTTGCATTTTTTCTGAAGGTCAGATGAAGAGGTTTCTAAATCATGAAATGGCGGAGGCGTGGCTAATCGGAAAAACACGCAAGACGTCTGTTCCAGCCCCATGAACTGGAATTTATAAACATGTTTTGCCAATTGGCTATGTTTAGTCTGTAAGATCCAGGCTAGACCAGAGATAACTGTTTATAGATATCCGTCTCTTTACTTTCATTTTTTTTTTAAATGGATATGATATACTGTACTTAAATCTCTTGTATGAGGGTGTATAGAAATGTGCACACTCATTTGCATATGTAGAAAGGATACTATCTAAAATATAGATAGCAAAATACATTAGTCATTGTTGTATTTTTTATCCTTTATATTCTTTATTTCCTTTTCTATTAATAATAATAATAATAATAATTTCAATATTATAATACTAGGATTAGTAATATTTCTGGCTGGTTGATTTTAAGCTTTATTATTATATAGTAGCTAAAAGGCATTATATGGCCAATGGAAATGAATTGTAAGCTTGCTTCCTTGTTATAAGCCTGAAGATACAATATTGAAACTGATTACTTATGCTGTATTGATTTGTAAGACTGGTAATATTATAGGTATAGTTTCTAAGTAGAGTGATATTTGAAATTTTCTGTTTCTTTCCCCTTTGTCCTTCTCTCTCCTTTCTATATTTTTTTCTTTTCCTTCTCTCCTTTTTTCTCTATTTTATTATTGATGGGTCCTCTTAAGAATACTGCAATGTTGGAAACTGTAGAAGACGATTATGTTGTTGGTGTTCTTTATTTCATTTATAAAGATAAAAGTAGAATAAAAAGTATTATAAAAAACAACAACCAGAAGGCACTCACATTGAGTACCCACCTTCTCACAGACCACTTTCCTGCCCCCCAAAGCAAAGAACTACCAGTCCCAGAACCCTGGCAGAAAGGATGTCAATATCACCAATGTTCCACTGGGGTTTCTGGGAGTGGTAGTCCTGATCCTATCCCATCCCATTCCAGGCAGGGAAGGCAACTCTGCTGGGGCTATGGAAGTCCTTGCCTCCACCATGTTCTCCTTTGCCAACCTCCAAAGTAAGGTCTCGCCCTTCAGGGTGGTGGAAAGAGGAGGCAGCAGTGACTTGCAAGATCATGGTGAGCATTGCTCTGCTCAACCTGCTTGTCTTGATCCTGCTTGCAAGCATTTGAATAGGGATGCTCACAAAAGTGTGCAATCAATGCTTCAGACATTTCCAAAAGAAAGAGTAGATGCTGAGCACCATGTAGGTTCTTTATATAAATGCTCGTGACCACTGCCCCAGGTTTTTGAGGGCCCTTGGGCAAGGCTCCCCCAATGGCCCCCCTCAATGAGTCTGCCATTGCCATTGTCACCAGCTGCTATTGCTCCTCATCTTCTTTCTCAGCACTGTTATCACTTGCAGAGATCCAGTGACCAAGTAGGTATGGCCGCTAATGCTTCTCTTTCTCAGTACCACCATTGTTTGGGCCAGAATGAGAGGCAGGTGAACAAGCAGGTTGCAATGGTGAAGAGGAGGAGAAACTCCAGGGAGATCTTGTCACGTGGCCCCTGCTGAGGTGTGGGCTTTTGGTAGGTGTCCCACCGTACCTTCCCTTGATGCATCCCTGCACTTTGGCCTCTGCCCTGCCCACTGCTAGTGTGGCCCCCCATCCCCAAGGGAATGTGGCATTTGACCATAAAAAAAATGTTCCACACTACTGTGCTAATGTGTCATCCAGAAGGGTTAGGTATCAATGGTACTGGAACAAAGGTCAGCAAGGTATAGATCAGCACTTCCAAATGCATGAAGTAACTAACCGTGGTGATGTAGCATACTCCATGGACATTGGTGTGGGGGTGTTTGCCAAGTGCAATGTTTTCCTCTTCCTGTACATAAACTAGGGGTAGCTTCTTAATACGTTAACGATGTGAAAATGAATACCAATTTACCAGTCTAAAGTGGATGCAAATATATCAGTTGGAAATCTAGTTATTTGAGCTTGCACATACAACAAAACTATTCAAGGATTCTGAATAAATGTTAAAATAATCCAATTTGCAACACCTGTCCTTGAGATCAAGTGTTGTAAATTTCTCATTATTTGTCTTTTTTTGCATGTACAAAACAAGAAGCATAATTACAAACCTACTAAACAATCCCGTCCTAAACTAAAACT
This sequence comes from Heloderma suspectum, assembly GCF_057233095.1. Classification (NCBI taxonomy): domain Eukaryota; kingdom Metazoa; phylum Chordata; class Lepidosauria; order Squamata; family Helodermatidae; genus Heloderma; species Heloderma suspectum. Next base: position 116,310,885 of record NC_139461.1, on the reverse strand, counting down.
TTAAGATTGACACAATCCTCTTAGTGAACCATGTTGCTGTCGTTGTGTAAGTCTGAGTGGGTGGAGGTTTTAATAAGGGGAGGGTCATCTTTCTTTGAAATAGTAAGTTAAATCAGGAGTTGGCAATGCAGACAGCACCCACCAAGATCCTCTCTTCACCCCAATCCCACTTTTGCCACAAATTTTCCCGACCTCCACAGCCAGGAAGCAGGAAGTTGGTGGTGGCACAGTGATGATGATGGTGGAGGCGGTGGGAGGGAAAGAAGCAGACAAAGCAGTGGCAGCAAGTGGGTGGAGAAGCAGTCAGAAGCAGCAGGTCAGGAGCCAAAGTAGGGGGCGGGGGCAGGGGCAGGCAGGCAGGCAGGTGGGGAGAAGGAGGAAATCTGGTGGTGGAGCTGGCAGAAGCAACAGGGATGGGGGGAAGGAGGAAATATTAAGGAGGCAGAAGAAGTGGTGGCAGGAGGAAAGGAAAATGGCAGAAGGGAGCAGAAGGTGGGAGAGGAGGAAGGACGAGGAAAAGGAAGAGAAATCTGGAGGAGGAGAAATCTGGATGCAATCCAGAAATCTGGATGCAATCCTATGCATCCTAAACATGCATAGGATTGCACCCTAAGAGTGCCAATTGAATACTTCATTGATGCCAGATTTGCCACGAGAGGTTTCAATATAAGCTGGAAAAAGGTGCTCACTGCTGATGGTGTTGTAGATATATGCCGGTCTAGCTCCTTGAATCAGCCATTGGCCATGATCCAGCTTTCTTTATGCAACTAGTCATGCATAACAGCCGGCGACCCCAGATGAGGGTGCATCAAATCCTAAATGGCAACAAATGCTGAATTCAGTTATCAGGTGAGAAATGCAGTGCAGATTTGGATGGCTCTGACTTGGTTGGGTCAATAGTGTTGAACAGCATACGGAAAGTATGCTACGTATTTTGGCTTAAAACATACAAAGAAAATGATAGTAACACAACCCTACTAGATCAGTGGTTTCAAAGAATATTCCAGGGAACCTCCATGTTGCTTGGAAGTTTCTCAAGGCTTCCTCACTGAGAAGTTCAAGAACGGCAGGTGCACTTCCCTGAAAGATAGCTGGCCAACCCACTACTGGACCATTTTCCCAGGAAATCTGGGTTCAGAGAGTTAAATGTGTCCTAGAGCGCACTCCCAGTTCATCCAGGGTGCTAGTGAGACCCAACAGACTCAGCCAGCACCTCACGTGAAATGGTTGTGCACCCTAGCTAGGGAGGTCAGAGAAATCCACAACGGAACCAAATGAGTTCGAATTTTTATGACTCCAACCTGTGGATTCTGCAACCAACAGGCTTTTCTCCTGTTGGGTGGTTTGTGCAGACCTGCAGACCATTTTTTAAATCTTTGGGAATTTTGTGCAAATTTGTGCACACAGACCCTACATCCTCCTCCAGGCTCCTTCCCTTCCCCTCCAAAGCACAGCCCGTCTAGCCAAAATAACGGAGATCGGAGAATTGGGAGACACTTCCACCACTCCTCCTGCCCTGCCGGCTTCAGCCCATCAAGGAATAGGAATCTCGGAAGCCCTAGAGTCTTCTGAGCAGCGAGAGCACAGTTCATAGGATTGCGCTCTAAGTGTATCCTCACTTCAGCTCATTGAAATCCATGGATTTAAGCAAGCCTGTGCAGTAGTTTATTGCCAACATATCGTCTTCATGCTTCTCTCTGAGATGTGTTAATCTCCTCATCACCAGCTAGACACAGCTGTTAAGTGACATCATGTTCTAGTTCCTTTTTGTGCCATTTTCTGCTGATGCCTTTTGCTCCTGAATCTGATACCGTGAACCTGCTTACCTAGATGTCTCCAGATTGTCTGGGGAGACATGCTTTCCTATAAGATTCTCCTCTCCATGCATTATGTAAAGTCTGAGGTTATGAAACAGGGACAGACTTGTATATCTCCTCGTTGCAATTATTGCATATACAAAAGGGCACACGTGCTCATTTTAAAAAAGGGGACTATTATTCAGTAGTTTCCGATTATGTGCACAATAAAGAATACTTGCATTGTCATTAAGGTCACCTTATCCGTGGCTCTCCATAGGAACATTTTGTACACGTTGAACCATTTGTTCCTTTTTGTCTCCTTTTGTGTGTGTGTTTGAAAACTTGATAAACTATCTGGAAAAAGACCATAGAATCATAGAATAGTAGGGTTGGAAGGGGCCTACAAGGCCATCGAGTCCAACCCCCTGCTCAATGCAGTAAAGCCATCTTTACTGAATCTGAAAAGCAGAATGTTATCATTATTATAAACATACATACACATGCCCTGAACTAGGTAGCATGAAAATATTTACACTGTAATCCTGTACATAACCACTCAGAAGTAAGCTCTATTTTGTTTAATACTATCTACTCCCACTAAGTAACTGTGTATAGTGTGAATCTGTGGCTCTCCAGATGTTGCTGGACTCCAGCTCCCATTATTGGCAGCCAGCAATGGTCAGCAACAATGGGAGCTGTAGTTCAACAACATCTGGAGAGGCATTGGTTCCCCGTTCTTGGTGTGCAGGATTGCAGCCTCAATGATGGACATTACATTAAGGCTGGTTCGACAGAGCCCCCACACAGGTGTGTAAGCTCACACCATATAATTCTGACTTAATAGCACAGTTGTCCATATACTAGACAGTGGTACTGTTGGGCATCCACCTGTTTTGTCAGGAACGCTATCACCTGATCTATGTATCTATTAGTTTTCATGCTGTTATGTTGCCATATTACCTGTATGATGCCTTACCCTGTAGAAATGAGAGGTATAGCGCTGGTATTACCAGCCAACTGTTACCACTTAATTTAAATTAATTTTCATTTATTTCATTTCTATACCACCCAACAGCTAAAGCTCTCTGGGTGGATTCACAAAAACGACAATACAAAATACATAGTTTTACAAACAGTTAAAAAGCTAAAACAACAGTTGCAATAAAATATTGGGACCTGATAAAACACAGACATTAAAAAAAACCTCATCATATGCCATCAAATGCCTGGGAGTAGAGGAAAGTGTTAACCTGATGCCAAAAAGATGACAATGTCCCAAGCAGACCTCAATGGGGAGAGCATTCCACATGTGGGAGGCCACCACGGAAAAGACCCTTTCTTGTTGCCATCCTCCAAACCTCCTTCAGAGGAGATACTTGGAAAAGGGCCTCAGATGATGATTGTAGTGTATGACAATGCAAAATCATATCAGGAGGCATGCTGTCAGGTATTACAGTCCTGAGCTGAACTTGAGGAATTTTCCTTGTGTTGTTCTGCGCCCTCAAGAATACCAGGGCAACTATGCTTCCACTGTATAATTTGTCAGCTCCAGTTCATATGTGTATTGACCTCCAGTAAGCCACACTGGATAAATATCAACATGTTTGTTTTCTTACTACATAACAGTAATACCATGATTTCACGTACTCCCAAAGCCAGGTAAAATAAACCAGCACATAGAAAGTCATCAAGCTCCTTTCCCTCTCAGTCCTCAGTTTCCAACTGTCATAACTGCTGTCAGTCAAGAAGCCCAATCACCATGGAGTTCTATCACCAATACAGCAAGTCCCCAGCAGTTCCTATTTCACCACAACCTGGGTCCAGCATAACCTTTGTATATAAGGCCCTCTTCTCTCATCACTCTGCAGACATCACCCTATGTGTAATCTTGTAGACTCTACGAGGAAGAATTGAGTTTTAAAAATATGACAATCTGTGAAAGAGAGAACAAACACTATTTTAGGATCATGCTCATCTGCACAAGCAGTTATCGTATGCAAAGAATGACTTCTTAAAAGAACCCTGTGAATGTTTATAGCAGTCTAAAATTGTGCTCGTGGTTATGCCTGAACAAGTTACGTAGCTCACCAGTGCTTCTGTACCTGTCAAAACCCAGCTAAGACCCTATACACAGGATTCTACAGAAAGTTAGCTATGCTTAAGTCCAATTTAAATTAATGACATAAGTTAGCTGCAACTACTAACTCCCATTGATTTCAGTGGGTCTCAATTGTGACTTTCTCTGGATGAGGTGTCAAATACCAGAAATGGCCATTCAGCCACTGTGACAATGAGATTTTTAGGCTGACTGCTGGAAACCTGAAAATGGTCTCAGCAGAATTGATTTTGCAAAAATCAAGGGTCCAGCCATCACAAATTACTGCTGTGCTTTCTTTTGAATCAAAATCCAATGCAAAAAAAGTTTTGTCCGCTTAAGCTCTTGGGATATCACTTTAAATGTTCTTCCCACACTTTTAAAACAATCCTAGAAAACTAGCAGGCCAGGGGGAAACATTCTAACCCAGTTTTGCTGGATGCTGCCTAGTTTCCTTATTGTTGAGTTTTTTATTGCTGAAAACTTGTTCAAAATTGATTCCTCTACCTGTAGTGACATAGTCCATTTAATCATCCCAGAACTCTACCACCTCATTCTGCTTGCAGATGTAAATCCAGCCTCAATTTAAAAGGCAATGGATCAAATTATTAGTAGAGAAAGTTTGACCATGCATCATTCAGAGCAACTGAAGAAGACACACGGAGATTCCTTAGAGCCCCATGTTTATTTTTTAGTCATAGGCCGATGAAATAACTGGACAATCCTATGCAGATCTCAGAACAGGCTGCATCATCTTGGCTCTGGGTTTCCTCCTGAGAGCTGTTTGGACATTTGTAATATTGTAGAATTTCCTCTTCTAAGTCAGCTGATTATCAGGCTACCCCTGGATGAATTGAGGTTTGTGAATTCAAAGAGCCCAAAGCATGCATGTAGCAAATGATTATAGAGAATAGCCACAGACGTAAACAAACAAAGAGCCATGCGGGGTAGTAGAACAAAAGATTCATCTAGTCTAGACATGGCACCTTTAGGCACCCCAGGGACAAATTTCCCAGACACCCTGGGGTCACACACAGCCCATAGTGGCAAAAAAAGGAAGCAGCTACATTTGGCACTTTGGAGTCTCTATAGTGGTGTTATGTTTTGTTCTTTGCTGCTGCTGCACTGCCAAATTTTAACAGTGCAGGGTCAGCAGTGTGTGTGTGTGTGTGGGGTATACCCAAGGCTACAGTGGGGTCACACGCAGCCCCTATGCTGCATGTTACCCACCCCAGATGTGGCCAGACAGACTCTTCTTAAAAAGTAATACGCAGGACACAAAGGAAAGAGATTTCCCATGTTGTTCATTCCCAGCATAAGGTATTGTAGGGGTGCTGGGGAGCCTGTGGCCCTCCAGGTGATGTTGGACTCCATCTCCCATTAACCCTAGCCAGCATGGTCAATGGTCACAGATGGTGGGTGTTGTAGTCCAACAACATCTGTAGGTTCACAGGGTCTTCCCCCTGTTGTATTGTTTTCCGACATATAATGCCTCTGGACTTGGAGATTCCATTTAGTTACCACAGTTGACGATAAATTACAAATGTATTGAATCCCCCTTTGAAGGCATCTAAGGCAGCGTCCATCACCACATCCTGTGGCAGTGTATTAACACGCAGTGGGCTACCATGCCAGTTGCAACTTCGCTACACATTTCTCACAGCACCAGTTGGCATTCAAGGTGGCCCACCAGTGGCCTGTTGCAGGGAATATGAAAGTAAACCTCAGCAGTTCCTCCCTAAGGGGACATCCTGGCAATCTGTTATTACTATGAGCCTACATTCTTTTACTGGAGTCTTTCTGGAAAATCTGTGCTTTAGGGGACATTGTTATAATGGAAATGTCCTCAAAGGTCATTATTTGCGGTGCTTAGGGCACATGGGGAACTTACAAAGCCGAAGCAGCATCTTCAGTACTGAATGGGTCTCTTGGGGTGTGTTTCCACCCTATCGGCTTCACTTTGTTTGCAACTTTGTTGCGATGTTCCCCAATCGCATCTTCTCCTTTTCCAGTTTCCACAGTGCTTAAAGTTCTGGCTTATCATCACTGTTGCCTGGGGCTCTGTGCTCTTTCCACTGAGCTCTAATCGAATGATTTTCTTGATGGCTGGGTGGAGTCTGAGTGGAGTCTGGGTTAGGTCTGATTACCTCATCAGAGTTCCCACCTCCTGGGCCATGTTTCCAGGACAATGGAAGGAGAAGCTAATGGAGGAGTAGAGGATTTTTTAAAAGGAATCAACTTTGCTGTGAAAAGAAGCTTTCCCCCTCTCGCCCCCTTTCTCCTTTCCCCTGAAAGTCCAGATGCACCTGCATTTCAGGAGCAAGCCTCATTGAGCACAATGGGAGTTACTTCTGAGAGGACACACATATGCTTGTGCTGGGAAAGTGGCAGGGGGGGAGAACACAAAGGGGGAAACTAGCCCCATTTTAACCCAGAGGACCTTTATATGGAAGCTGTGAATGAGTTACATCCTAAGGCAATAGACCAAGGCCTCAAGATCACGCTTAATCGCATTTAAGGAATAGGGCTTAAAAGCATGCTATTTCAATTGAGGGGGAATCTCTGTAGGTTCCAATGTAGGCATTCAAAGGCAAGCCTCATTCAGCACAATGGGAGTTACTTCTGAGGAGACTAATGGGTTTGTTGTAGGAAAGAGAGTGGTAAAGGCAAAGATGGAATCCAGCCCCCATTGTAACCGGCAGGATAGCTATAATGAAGCTGCAAAGTACTTTCTTCCTAAGGCAATTCATCAGCACCTCGCTTGGTCACTTAAATGCATTTAAAGAATTGGGCTTTAATGTATGCCATTTCAATTGAGGGGGAATCTCAGCTTAATCCACTACAATGGGAGTTACTTCTGAGGAGACACTAATGGGTCTGTTGTGGGAAAGAGACCAACACCAGCCCCAATTTTAATGCACAGGATCTCTATATGGAAGCTGTGAATGAGTTACATCCTAAGGCAATAGACCAAGGCCTAAAGATTGCGCTTAATCGCATTTAAGGAATTGAGGGCTTTGATATGTGCCCTGTCAATTGAGGGGTTTCTCTGTTATTTCTGTGGTCATTGAGAGGTGGGAGAAAAATGGGAGAAAAAAACCCTTGACTGGGATCATGGGCTGTGTTCTAGCGCTTATTTTCAATGATATTTTAAAAGTAGCTCCCTCGGCATCCTGCTCCAAAACGGCGAGGCAAGTTCCGGAAAACAGGGAGGGAAAGGGTTGGGTCACTGAGGTCAGAGCGACACACCCACAAAGGCCGGGCAACGTGCCCCATGGGCAGGACTGTGATACTGGACCCAGTGCAATTGTGGAAACAGATCAGTAATGGAGCCATGGTAAGCTGGAAAAGTCGGACTATAAGCAGTCCCAGAAGAAGCGGTTGTTCAGCAATAAAATGCGGGGCTGGTGCTGAATGGCCACGATGTCATGGAAACACAGAGATCTCACCATGCAGCCAGGTTGGAATAAATCGCTGGTGGAAACACAGCCTTGGTGTCAAAATCCACATGCTGTCTGCAATATGTGAAGTGTACATAATTATAAAAAACCATATATGCACTATAAGTAATAATCTATGATAATTACATTTGAGGATTGCAAATGTCCACTTTATTCATGATACTGTTTTCATTAGGCAAATTAGATTTCATCAAATTGTTGCAGATTTAGAAATGCAAGCTTGTTTAACGGCTGTGGGTGTGTAAGAAGATGACTATAAATACCAGCACCTCACAGCAGAAGAGCATCACACTTAGCTGGCAGTCTCTGATCATCACTACTGAAGTCAAGGTAAGGAGCTTTCCTTTGAACTACCTTAGGTGTTCTTGTGTTTGGTGATATGCATCGTTAGACAGAATGAAATGTATTTGTCTTAGGCAGTTCTTCCAAACTATGGTTTTGGGAGTGGGAGGTATTGCAGTGTGTACCTGGCTTGCAAAAAAGTTTATTCTCAAAGATTTGAATAGTAAACCTAGGAAGCATCCGGACAGATCACGAAATAGTGGATTGCTTTCTTATTCCATTAGAGACTTTGGATTTCATCATGGCCACCATGCCTGAAGTTATTGCTAAATTTGGCGCCGAGTTTCTCAATCAGTTAGCTGATGAGCACCCACATGAAAACGTCATGTTCTCCCCTGTGAATATCAGCTCTGCACTGGGCCTGCTTATGTTAGGATCCGGATCTGAACAGGCAGCTGAGATCAAGAAGGTGAGTGTAATCAAGCAGCAGAGAGGCAGCCTTCAAACTGGGTTCCTTGGCAAATGGCTTACCATCACTGCTCCTCGCTATTATTATTACACTGTTATACGATTATTACAATTTGTCCATCAAGCCATTCTCCATCACAAACTGCCTTAATAAGGTCAAAACCAACATTTTTGTGACTAAGGCACTATAGTCAATTCTTGGTCAAGTTATGATTGCAAGGTCCAAAGCCAGAAACCTCAGTGCTTTGCTCCAGGGTTGAGAACATTACTGGCATCTACAGTACAGTATACAGTGATGCCAAAGCTCTCGTCTATGTTGAGATATATGTGTCTCTATTGCTGTCAAAGCAGCTGTTCTCATATGGCTCACACACATATGTATTAGCTTTTCTACAGCTAGGGCTATGGTACTTTCCACCTTCTTCTACCTGTATCTATGGTAGCTTCTCATGTTGCACAAAGGTTTAGTAACAGCTGCTCCTTTTGTTGCTGCTCTTTGCACTCCCTGTGCATTTTTCATTCAAAAATATATGGGCTTTTCCCATATAATATAGATGGACTTACATTCATGACACCTCTTTATTTTTTAATTTTAATTTTTATCATCATCATTATCCTAAATATACCATTAGATTAAAAATACCATGTCTTATAATGTGCCTGGAAGAAAGTCTGTATATGAGATTCCATAAATGTATAGAGATGTAATAACATTATATAACCACATAGACAATTTCCCTTCCCCCAATTTGCCAATCACAAAGTGATAGTTGCTATTAACTCATGGTAGATATCTAGAATACCTTAATCATTCATCATCTATTTGGATGACTAATATGGTATAATTCAGATATTGTATGCTGAACATGTTGAATCATTCACAAGATAGGGATGTATGAGAGGAATGAGGATATCTACATAGTAGTTGGTTCCAGATGCCACCTTGTGGTATAAGAGACATATCAATTCGCCAAAACATACAAATCAGGTAAAACAGTGCTGCTCTTTTATTATCTGAGCATCTGAAGAAATGTAACAATTTTATTCAAGCTCCTGCACTGGGATGAACTGAAAGAGTATAACAGACCCAGAAACAGAAGACGTCTGGAAGCAACCAGAAGCTTTGGAAGTTCAGCAACCAGACTAAAGGTATCTACAAGAAAGCATGAATAGGGCTGCAGAGTATACTTTCCTCTATATCCAACCTGCATATTGGTATTATTTCAAATTACTGCAACATCAGATTTCATGCCAACTGGGGAGAAATATATTTGAGGGAAGGACAGGAGCCATGAGTTTTCACTAAAATCTTTGCACATGATTGTTGATGTCATTTTCACAAATACATTCTCACCCAAACACTCAGATGTGAAATTGACTTCCCCTCCTTGAGTTGCAGTAGAACTTGCAAATGAAAGATCTTTGCATCTGCTCTGTTGTATTATTGGGCGTAGATTGAAACAAGGTTTATCAGACATTTTGAACAGTTAATGTGTTCGACACAGAGGGGGTTCCTTAGCCTTTTCCTTTAAGAGGGACTGAACTTGAAGTACCTATGAATGCAGACAATTTATCATTTCATTGCAGGAGCAAGAAAAAGTTGTGCGCTGCCCCAAACCCAAACCCCACCCTGAACCTGTGCACCCTAAACCTGACAGCAGGCAAACTATTCATGATCCATACCCAAAACCTGAGCCGGAGTGCTGTCCTGAAAGAGTAAGTGGTGAAATACTTGGGGCATTTGATTTTGATTTCCCCCCCCTTTCCTTTCCTTTCCTTTCCTTTCCTTTCCTTTCCTTTCCTTTCCTTTCCTTTTTAATATTTAAGGGTTATCCCTAATTATATTAAATGGATTAACAGAAGTCACGATCAGATTGAGAGAAAAGGAGGAGATGAAAAATAAAAGTGAAACCCAGATTTAAAATGCCTGTTCAGCCGTGAACTTCACTGGGTGACTATGGGTCAGTCACAGTCTGACCTACTTCATAGGGTTGCAGTGGCATCCAATTGGATAACCCCCATGAATGCTGACCTGACTTCCTTGGAGGAAGAGTGGGATTCAACTGTAATCAATGTGTATTTCACAGTAAGCATCACTGAGTTCCATAGGTCTTCCAGGTAAAAGTGCTGAAGATTAGGCTATAGGTTTTTTAAAAATTCTCGTGACAGAAGTTGTTAACAAACCTGTACTGTCCATTTATTTAGATTTCTGTGTTAAAATAAGCAACACAATGCAAATAGAAAATGTTGGAACCTTTTATGAATCAACACTGGAGACTTTTTATGAGTCGAATATCTTTAAATCTAGCCCATCACTGCCTGTTTTAAAACTGAAAGAAGACATGAGCATTAACTGCATGCTTGGTTTCGAAACCCCCCCAGTTAGATCTCTAGTCTCCTCGATTGTGACTTAACTAAGGAATAGCTAGGTGGGAATGGCTTGGGTTCAATTATAGCATTGGTTTCACTGGTGCCAGTAAAGCATTAGTATTAGAAATGGCAATAAAAGAGAGGAAACTGGCAGAATTATAGTATTGGAAGGGAAGAAGTCTTTAACTAAGGAAAAGGGGGGATTCCCCCCCTATCACCGCCTTCAGTTTTATGACACTGCTGCTAGTTTCTAGATCTATGGGACTGTCTAAATAATAGAAGAAGTAGAAATAGCTGAACTAGTTATGGACTTGGAGAAAAGGAGCATCAAAGCATGTTTAGGGACTATCAGCAAAGTGCCATTAGTCCTAACCTTCCTTTTTTATTATTAGCATGTTCCAGACTATGAGTGTGAGGCACCGGAAGGGGTCCATACCACATTCAGCAAAATCCTGGCAGCTCTTAACAAACCCAGCACCAACTATACACTGAGTTTTGCCAACAAGATCTATGGAGACCTTGACATTGCCTTCATCCAGGTAACTCTAATTTTTCATTATATACATTTTTTATTTTGTTTTCCAATACAATCATTCAAGAGTTACAATATTGCAATTTAACACATGCATAGTATATCTATAGTTGTGGTCCATTGCACAAACCACTATCTGAGCTTGATTGAACTGTGGTACAATCTACAGTTGTACCGGTGTCAGTAGAAGTATGCCTCATTCCAGACCACCAGAGTTAACTGTAATGATTGCCTGTTCTACATAGTGCTCCACCAGCAAAATCCAATGTTCTGAAACCTTAGAGAGGCATAGCTGAGGCTGAATCTACACCAAGCAGTTATACTGTTATCATACTGCAGCATTAACTACTGGTGCCCATTGGTGTCACGTGCAACAATAGTTATCATTGCAGGATAACGGTAAAGCTGCTATGTGTAGATTCAGCCTTAGATAGTTAACAAGTACCAAGGCCTTTTCAGTGGTTGCCCCTCCTTTGTGGAATTATTTGCCTTAGGAATCCCATGAGGCTAAGTCTTCCCTGCCTTTAAGGAGACTGACAAAAATATTCCTATTCATAAAGTCTTTGAAGGCATTAGGTTGTACTCTTAATCATTCTTAAGTTAGGTAGATCCTTCAGAATATTTTTCTGTATTGTTATATTTACTGATACATAGATCCAATTTTTCTCCCTATACCCAGAAATTCCTTTTCTGTGCTCTGAAACTGTACTTGTCAGAAGTGGAGGGAGCTGATTTGCGTAATGCCCCAGAGGAAGTGAGGAGACGCATGAACGTTTGGGTCGAAATCCGGACACATGGTAAGAGCATACCATCCACTGTCTGCTTCTTACTGTATTTAGTGAAAATTTAGTGAAAATGAGCTACCAACTCTTTGCTGGAGTACCCAGTGAGACGATAGAAAGGCTTTTTCAAGACCAGTAAAGGCATTCTTCAATAAGGATCCATATGTTTGTTCTGTAAAATTGTAAGAATAATCCAACAACTCACTATGGTATGACTTATGCTTTCCCCAAAAGCTCAGAAAAGTTCAAATTGTTATGAAGTCATTCATCTACTCAAGCTTCTCCATTTATCTTTCACAAACAGTGAGCTACAAATTGTATATTTTTATTTGCAGTATAATATAATAGCTAAAAACTGAACAAATCAAAATGCATTGTAACCATTTCTTTGTAAGGTAAAGTCAAGGATCTCTTCCCCAAGGACAGCTTTGATTGTCTTGCTCAGCTGCTACAGGTGAATGCTCTCTACTTCAAAGGACAATGGGAAGTCAAGTTTGACAAAGAACTCACAGCAGAAGCCCAATTTCATAGACATGATGCTAATGAGGTGAGTTATATACACATATAGGTTCTGTCAGTTTTACAGAGCCACAGAGAGGAATTGGTTACCTTGCACCTTTCAGCAGAGTTGTGTTCCCTCAACAGGGTCTTGATGTTGGAAACTCTGACAACTTGGTGCAAAGATTGCTCTGCTGATCAATTGGCCCTTTTGTTTGGAGAGGATGGCCCCCATACAACTGATGTTATTTGCACTAATGTTCCATTGGAACCAATGGGCCAAAATTCAGCCACTAATAGCCAGTCCCATTGATTGCAATGAGGTGAAAGCAGGACTCATTGTAGCAGGACAGTGGTGTTGAATTTCACCATTATAACTTACATATTTGAGTTCAGATCCATGGTGCACCACTAAAAAACAACGACCCCTGCTTCCAAAAACAGAAGTTGTTCTTCACTTCTAAAATGTGCACCTTTATTTCTTTCTCTTGTCAGAGAGACTGCCCAATGGTGCAGCTGATGCACAGGAAAGGTGTGTACAATACAGCAACTATTGACATATGCGATGTGGAGGTGCAGGTGCTTGAAATCCCCTACAAAGACAATGAGCTGAGCTTCTTTGTACTGCTACCCACAGATGACAGTGCTGAATCTCTTCAACAGGTAATACATATTCTGACTCCTATGACAATATCCACCGTCTTTATCTATGTAACCCTTATGTGGACTGAGCCAGCACTTCACCCATCTCTGGCCATCTAAGTAACCAGATGATGTTGGTGCAAAGGTCCTTCTTATTCGCTCTTGATCTAGTGCAGCCACCCTCGCTTTGCAGTCATGACTGGATCTTGGGTGATCTTGAACTGAAATGATATCGCTGCACTCTCTATTTGTTCCTCTAGCTGGAAGATGGACTTAGCCATGAGAACCTGCTTGACTGCTCCTCTAAACTGAAGCCTGAAGAGGTGGATGTTGCCATTCCCAAGTTCAGCATGGAGAAGAGCCTCTATCTCCAGGAATACTTGAATCTGCCAGATCTGACCGATCCTCAAAAAGCTGATTTCTCCAGAGCAACAACAACAGAAGGCGTAGCTCTGACCCAGCTTGTCCACGATGCATTCCTTGAGATCGATGAGGAGGGCGGGGAGGCAGCAGAGGCACCCCGTCGCCTTCGGGATAGGCGACCATGTCGGGATCCTGTGCTGTTCCGATGTGATCATCCTTTCTTGTTTTTTGTCCAGCACAATGGCACCCAAGCCATCCTTATATTTGGTAAATTCGCTAAGCCAGAATAAAAGAAAATTTCTGATCCATGCAACGAAATCAATGGAAAACGAATACGGAAAATGCTTTTTTAGAAAAATGCATTCTTTCTTCTCTTTGCCTCAATCTCTGCAATGTGAATCACTGCATAAACGTGGGCAAAGAAACCTAATATTTGGTGGTGGGTCTAATCTCCATGGGATGACAATGATGTTTGATGGCTTTTTTCTTGCCCTACTTGTCTGTGGTTTGCTTCTTCCATTATTTTACATCAGGTCATCTTTTTAAAGAATATCCTCCTTCCTCTGGCTATTGCCCCAGCTCTTGACATCCAGGTCTCCACATGATAGCCAACAAATTCAAAATGGCTACATCCAGAAAGAGATCTTCTGTCCCTTTAAGGCCTCTGAAGAAGGTCAATATCGAGGAGGTGCACTTTTCCCACTAGGGTAACACTTTGCTGGGAGAAGCTGCACTTCTCCCTTCAGTTTTTTTTTTAAAGGGGACTGTGTCTTTACAGATATAACCATCAGGCATAATTGCAGTGGGAAAACTGGCCTTTTCATTGATAGTAGTGCTAGCAGCAGATATTTTAACAACTGGTGCAAAAAGGCCAAACAATGTCCAAACATCTTTGGAACAGAGTTTATTTCTTTAAAAATGACTCACAGAAGTAGAGCCTGGAAGCCCAAAAAGGTTGCCTGCTCTGGAATCTGCTTCTTGATGCAAGTCTTCATGTTGCTTCATGATACAATCTGCCCCAATATTTGAAAGACATCTGTTCAGATTGCATTGCCTAAAGTCTGCGTGTTACTGTCATCCTGTATCCACCGACCTCATAGTAAGTCCAACTGAACTTAATGGGAATTACTTTTGAGTAGGCTTGTATAGCATTGCACTATTCTGCTGTAAACTGTGGTTTAGGTCCTTTAGCAAAAGTAGACAATTAAAATAATTGCATTTAGCTTGTGAGACTGTGGCATTTCACTGAAACATATAAAACTTTCTTGTATCTTTTTTTCACCTGGACTTGAACTGCAGCTGCACAATATCTTAATAAACAAGGCATTTAGTAAAACTGTGGCTTTGTAGTTTTCACTGACAAGGGGGTATTTCACAGAGTATATGTGCTTAAGGATCATCATAGCTAGCTTCCCCAGGGCACTGAAACAATCGCTTAGGCCTCACTTAATATAAACAAGTCAAACCATAATGCAAGAGAAACATCCTTTAAAGAAAATTTGTGTATCAGACTGCATGAGACAATGTCTTCTTGGATACCATTCCATTTTGCTGTTGGGGTGCATGGTCAGTGGGAAATCTAGAGCTTTGGCGTAGAGTCTCCTTTGGCCTTTAAGCCTGTGTGGGACCTAGGTTTTGGTTGCCCTCAGCAAAACGCTGTCTAGTCAATGGCTCTCCTTAGTATTCATGCCACTGCCTGTGATCATAGAATCATAGAACCATAGGGTTGGAAGGGGCCTACGAGACCATTGAGTCCAACCCCCTGCTCCATGAAGGAAGCCTGATTCCCAGGCAGTCTCCCATCCAAGGACTAACCAAGGATGACCCTGCTTAGCTTCTTGGCCTGGTGGGGAAGACTGAGACCAGATGCCCCATGGTGGCTTATCCACCACCAGACAAAGAAAGATTGGCTGCTGTTCCTGCTTTTGCTCACATGCTGGCCAAATATGGTTCAATAGCCTCTTTCTATAAGTTCCACATCATCCATTTTCTAAAGGGACAATTCAAGGACTGAGGGACAAGTACCGTCTTATGTTTTGCCTGTGTTTTTACAAGCATGCTGACAATCAGTCACTCATTTCAGACAGATTGATTTCAATGTTATTGATATATTATCTTTCCAAAGTATGCAAAAAGCGGTTTGCATCCAAATTGACAGCAACCATTTGTGGAGCCCAAGGATGTGGACAAGTTCCTTGGAGAAGTGAGATCCACCACATGTGTGCTTGCCCTTGCCCTTCCTGGGTATAAAGGCTGCCAGAGAGGAAGTAGCTGAGTGGGTAAGGATAGTAGTGAATGCCTCTCTACAAGAGGGTGTGGTTTCACCATGCCTAAAAGAGGTGGTGGTGAGACCTTTGTTTAATAATTCCACCCAGAACCCCACTGTACAACATAATTTCTGTCCAGTCTCCACTATTCCATTCCATTCCATTCTTGGCTTATGATTACTGATGAGTACATTTCAAAGTGCAGGTTCTCATCATGACAGACCTGATAGCTATACATCCCCAAGGAAAATCCCCAAAAGCAGGCAGCTGTCTTGATCCATCTCTCTCTCTCTCAGTCTCTCTTTCTGTATTATATATGTCTTTTGTAGGTTTTTGGAAAAGCGAACGGTTCATAATTACCTATTCAAGATCAAGCCATCTAGGAACGCTTTGCATTACAACAGGTAGTTCACAACAATATACTGTTGCTAGGAAAATCTACAGCATGGGAACAGAAAAGGCTGAGGGCAGCAGCAGATGATGCTAATCATCTCTGCTAATCAAAAAGGTGCGGTGCTTTGACTTGGTGAGCTCTGGTGTCACTATGCCACTATTTATGGTGTGTATCTTGTCCCCCATGCTATTTAACATCTACATGAAACCACTGAGGGAGGTCAGCCAGGCTTCTCACGTTCACTGTCACCAATATGCTGTTGACCCCAACTCTATATCTCCTTTCCATCTAAAACCAATAAAGCTGTTCAAATTCTCAATGAGTGTCTGATGTTGCTAAAGTATTGGATAAGGGTGAACATATTGAAATGCAATTCAAACAAGAGAGAAGTGCTCCTGATCTGTCAAAAGGCAGTTCAAGGAACTGGGGTTCAATCTTTTTTGGATGGGGCTACACTTCCTACTCCTGGACTTAACCCTGAACCTGGCTGTCCAGGTTTTGGCAGTGGCCAGGAATGCCAAGGCTACTGTACCAAGTGCACCTGTTCTTTGGAATGTTGAATATGGCCACAGTGATACATGTTGTCCTCATCACATTACATTTAGACTATTGTAACCCACTCTGCATGGAGCTGTCTTTGAAGAGTGTTCGGAAACTTCACCTTGTTCCAAGTGCAGCAGCCAGACTATTGACCAGAGCTGGCTAAAGGGAGCATGTGACTCCCATGTTACAAACAGCTTTGCTGGCTGCTGGTCCATTTCCAGGCACAATTCAATGTGCTGGTTATGAAGGTTATGACCCTCACAATTTGGAACCAAGTTATCTGAAGAACAGCATTCTCTCATAAGAGAGCTTCCCTGTCTTCTAAAATCCTTCGGAGAGGTCCTTCTTTCTGTCCTGCCACCATCTATGGTGGCCAGGTATGGATCACCAAAAAGACAACACAAATTTGCATATGCTAGTTTATATGAATAGGTGCACATTTAGAAATAATTACTATAATTTAGATAGAAATACAGTACAAATCCCCATAGTGGGGAATCCTGTGTCCTACAGATCCCCCTCAGAGGGCCAAAGTAATTGGAACACACACACACAATCAGTAGAAGCAAATCTTGCAGCCCCAGAGGAAAAGCAAGGAATGAGGTGGTGAAGGTGAAGGAACAGCTGCTACCAGGTCCATGATAAAGGAAAGGGGGAGGGAAAAATACAAGTCATTTTTATTATCATATGAAAAAGACTGGAAGGAAAGTGTTATATGTGTGAGTGAGTGATGGGGTGGGGTGGCGTAACCATTTTCAAATAATCTCAGAGCTAACCACTAATTCAGTGGGATGAGTCTGGGATTCAGCTGGCCGATATGTAAGTATTTATCGTTATCACACCTTCAGCTCCAGAAAGACTGAGCACCTCCTAGCTCTCTTTTGACTTCTTCACCCCATAATTCTTCTTTCCCCTTCTTGAGACAATTTCATGTACCTCTTTCTTCCATCCCCCACACCTTCCTTCCACTCTGTCCATTTATACTCCTATCTCTGCTAGTTATTTTTCACCCATTCACCTTGCTGACCTGCTGATCAGTGTCATTTTGAAGGAGCCTGGGCTGCTGAGGGCATTCCCCCTCCTCACTGGAAGGCCCTCACCACAAACATCCATCCAAAGCTTGCTGGGATTTGTAGTCTGGTAGGGAGAGATGAAGATAGAAGGAGAGAACTCCAGCTCCCAGAACACACTATGTTCTCTAACCTAATCTTCACCTATACAGATAGAAAAGGTTTAGATTTATATACCACAGTGACGTCCAGATCTAGAATTCTGGAATCTGAGAGAACAAATGGGAATCCAATCCAGACACAAAAATGGACAGGACTGAAAACAGAGAGCGGTCTGGGACAAAAGAGAACATCTGACTACCCTACCCCCATCTGAAGCACATTTGCTGGGGACTTGAGAGAGGGCCTTCTTGTTGGCAGGACTTGGAAGTCCTTGCTAAGGGAGACATGGCTAGCCTTGGCTCTGGTTACCTTCTCCTGGAAGGCAAAGACATTTTTATTTAGACAGATATTTGGTCCATAACTATGATTGTAAATATATGGTAATTTGCTTTATTTGGTTGTTTTCCTCAATTTTATTGATACTTTACTGACCTTGTTTTTATTTTTACTTTATATTTTATTGGTGGTTTATTGTATTTTTATTGTCTGTTTCAGACACCTTGAGCACCTTTTGGTGGAAAGGTAGGATACAAATTTAACAAACAAACAACAATCTCACAATATCACACTGTATAATACAATAAATACATTCCTAAGAAGAGGGCAATACATTAATAACAGTCCATTAAACAATGCATCAGAACATAGCTAAAGCAATCAAGCCAATAACATAATTCATAATTCCTAAATCATATCACTATCGTTTTATGATATTATTTTATTTATTTTAAACCATTATTAACCACCCTTGATTAACAAATTCCAGGGTGATGTATAAGATTCATTAAAACTGCAATTAAAATAGAAATAACCCACACCAAAACAGGGAGTCTCACTAAGCTAAGCTTTAACGTAAGCAGATGCTTGGTTAAACAATTATGTTTTTGCCATCAAGGTTGGCGCCTGTCACACTGCAGGAGGAAGATAATTCCAAAGGGCGGGTGCCACAACTGAAAAGGCTCCTCCCCTGGTTTCTGTCAAAGTACATGTGCAGGTGATGGAACATCCAAGAAGCCCTGATCTGTAGATCTGAATGAAAGAGCAAGTTGATATGGGAGTAAGTGCTGCCTCGGATAATCTGGCCCAAGTGGTCAATAATGTGCCCTTGAAATTGCTCTGGTAACATGTTGGCAGCCAGCACAGTTCTTTGAGCAAAGGTGTGCGCAGTAGACTCCCCCACTTAGGGCGCAATCCCATGCAGGTTTAGACAGAGAAATGTCCTGCAACTCCCAGCATGCCCCAGCCAGCATAGCCGTAGGACTTTTTTCTGTAAACCTGCATGGGATTGCGCCCTTAGCAACCTAGCCACTGAATTCTGCACTAACTCTAGCTGCATGTTCTGAACTAGTCTCAAGGGAAGCCCCACACAGGCACTGCAGTAATCAAGTTTATATGGATCACTGTGGCCAGACTATCCCTATCCAGGAATGGCTGGTGTACCAACCAAATGCAGCTGGTGTACTAACTGAACTTGGCAAAAGGTACTCCCATTCACCAAGTCTATCTGGGCCTCCAGGGAGAGAGATGGTTCAAGGAGTTGTTATTGTTCAGTTGTTAAGTCGTGTCCGACTCTTCGTGACCCCATGGACCATAGCACGCCAGGCCTTCCTGTCCTCTGCTCTCTCCCGGAGTGTGCTCAAGTCCATATTCATTGCATCAGTGATGCTATCTAGCCATCTCATCCTCTGCCCTCCCCTTCTTCTTTTGCCTTCAATCTTTCCCAGCATCAGGGCCTTTTCCAGTGAATTTTCTCTTCGCACTAGGTGGCCAAAATATTTGAGCTTCAGTTTCAGTATCTGTCCTTCCAATGAGCAGTCAGGGTTGATTTCCTTTAGGATTGACTGATTTGACCTCCTTGCAGTCCAGGGGACTTGTAAGAGTCTTCAGTTCAAGGAGTACCCCCAGGCTATTAACCTGATCCTTCAGGGAGGGTGCAATCCCATCCAGAACAGGTAACCTCCCTAACACGGCAACTGTCCAGAGTCTCCATCCTGTCAGGTTTCAACATCAACGTATTGGCCTTCACCCAGTCCACCACTACATCCACACATAGATACAGGACGTGCACATCTACAGCTGACTCAGATGTCACAAAGTAATAGAGCTGGATATCATCAGCATTCTGATGACATCATGCCCCAAAACTCCTAATGGCCCCTCCCAAGACCTTCATATAGATGTTAAACAGCATCAGGGACAAGACAGTGCCAACAATACAGCATTGCAAAAAACACTAAAGCATCAACATACAGGAGGGGTGCAGAACCAATCAACCCTGTTGAAGTTGGTGTACCTGTAGCAGCCTCACAACATCAGGCTCTATGGTAAGATGTTAATTGGCAAATATGCTAGAGCTGCACATGGCCACTTCTTCTTGATGGATCTACTGCAGGTATTCTCAGTAAGGCAAAGCTAGCAATAGGCCAAAAATACCCAATAGGAGTTTCTAAGAAGGGATCTCCTCGCTCACAATGTGATGTTCTTGTGACTCCCAGTTTTGTCTCTTAGCCAGCATGGGAGGCATCAACATTAGAGTGGGGCAAAAGACAGAAACTCTACCTTCTCTCCCAGCATCAGTCAGTCTGATGCTGCTCCATTCTGGAACAGATATTGGTTTTTTAAAGAAACATCTTTACCACACTTCCATCACCAACTATTCCATAAAATTATAAAATCAAAGTAATATGACAACAATGGAATATAAACATTAATAGACATAGAAAACCCATTAACTGGCAAACCACCAAGTAACCAACAATCTAAAATCAATTTAGACTAAAACTGAATTTACGATCTTAAAATATCAGAATTTCAAGATATTAACAATCTTCTGAAAATGTCTGGGCAAACAGGAATTTGAAAATTTGGCACTGAAAGGAATATAGAGTGAACTCCAACTGAATTTCTTTTGGGATATCATTCCAAACTCAGGGAGTCATGGCAGAGAAGACCCTCCCTTTTGTGGTTGTAGAAAATGGTCTTGAAGTGTAACGCCTCATGTTCCAGCTATCTATTGTGCATAGCTTTGCTGCTCTGGGCAAGTTTTCTTAGCTCCCATCTGATTGGCTCGTAAATGAATGGACATATTTACCCCCAAATTGGAAAATAGCTTGGTTTATTGCTGAACCAAATCTGGGCAGCTCTTCAAAACAGACCCCTAGCAAAACCAAGGAAATGTTTCAGTATGGCTTTGCTAAGGGACTGCTTTGAAGAACTATTCTCAGGAAAACTGGAGCAGGGGACCAAATCAACCCCCACAGGGGACCCTCTTGGTCCAAGAGGCCCAAGGAGGGAGTGGGTTTTTGTCCCACACCCTGCATTTTCTGAAGTTCAGGTCTTACACCCGGTTCCCTGGCAAGGCAGCACAGTTTTTGTTTTCTGCTTTGCTAGGAGTCTGGTTTGAAGAGTTGCCCCCTGGGAACATGCAGATGGTGGTGTGTGTTTCGTCCCTCAAGGGAACCCTTGGGCAAAGAAAGTCCCTTGTGTGTATCTCCTTCCCCAAGGAGAAAATAATTTAAAATTCTCCCCCTCCTGTAAAAGAGGCAGAAAAAAACCAGTGCCTTTTTCGCAGGGAGAGAAAAAAATTCCCGAAAATAGGAGGCAGGATTTGGCACAGCATTAGTACAAACCCCAAACTCAGGAGCTCCTGGAGCTTAGGAGACTTTGAGTTTGTGTGTAGCTCCCCCATATGGTAAGCCTCTGAATTACAAGTTGGAGACTGCATAGGCAGCTGGACATTCTCAGGACCTGGATTAATACTTCCCACCCTGGCTGTCTATTGGATCTTTTTGGATCAGAAGGGGTGTAAAAGGGCTAGGATTGCAGCCTTAATGATCTGTGTTCCCATTAAAGCTGGTTGTACAGAGTCCCAGTAATACGCAAACATGTGTGAGAGTTCTCAGCATATCATCCTAACTTCGTAGCGCAGTTGCCCACATCGCCAGAATCGCCAGCAGGTTTTCTGGGCCCATCACCAAATTTGTATTGAAAGCCTTCTTCCCTCAGCCCTCTGCAGGCATCACCCTATGTGTAATCCTGTAAGTTGTGAAAGAGATGACCAACACAATTTTAAGGATCACACTTGTGTGCACAAGCAGTTCTAGTATGCAAAGGATGAGTGTGACAGTGATCCCATGAATGTACACTGCGGTCTAAAATTCTGCTCATGGTTATGTGACCTGAACTACTTATGTTGATGACCAGTGCTTTGTACCTTGCAAAAGCTGAGAAACATCTCAGACCCAATACAGAGGAAGTTACCTAAGTTCTAGTCTCATTAAAACTGACGAGTCAAGTTAGACAAAGTCCCATTGATTTCAGTGGGTCTTAACTGTGACTTTCTCTGGATCATTCTGGCCTAATGCCAGAAATGGTCCTTTGGTCACTGTGACAATGATATTTTTTAAGTTTATTGGTGAGAACCTGAAAATTTGTTTGAATGGATTATGAATTGATTATGCAAAATACTAGTCCCAGTGAGAGTTTCAGCCACCCTCCATCTGCTGCAGCTTTGTTTTGAAACAAAACCCCACCCCCAACAAAAACGCACAGGACTGTGACCAGGAACTGGATCCTAAGGATATTTATTTGGATAGAAAAGTCAAGAACATTAAGGGTGCAATCCTATGCATGTTTAGACAGAAAAAAGTCCTACAACTCCCAGCATTCCCCAGCCAGCATGGGGAATGCTGGGAGTTGTAAGACTTTTTTTCTGTCTAAACATGATAGGATTGTGCCCTAAAAAAATTATTTTCTTCCACAGTTTAGAAATAGTTTAGGTTCGTAGCCTAAGTGTTTCCAGTGACACTATGAAGAGATAGATGACATCTATGGACATATTGTAATATTCCAGTGTTCTGCAAAATACTGAGTGTGCCTGAAATTTACATGCCCTTAGACTTCTTGCTTCTTAGGATGGCTCCACACGTGCCTTGAAAGTTGAGCCTTGTGTTCATACAGAGGATTGTACCAGACTGCCAGTGAAGGACAAGCTAGATGAGATGCCATTCACAGCTAACTGGGGAATGCTGGGAGTTGTAGGACTTTTTTTTTTTTTGTCTAAACCTGCATAGGATTGTGCCCTAAGTCTACGTTCTTTTACTGGAGTCTTTCTGGAAAATCTGTGCTTTAGGGGATACTGCTAAAATGGAAATATTTTCAATGGTCATTATTTTCAGTGCCCAGGACACACAGGCAATACACAACACATCTTCAGTGCTGAAAGGACGTGTCTCTTGGTGTCGAAATCTACATGCTATCTGCAGTATAAGTAAACCAGATGAATGGACAAACCTAATTAGCAATTAGTGAATGGTGCCTGATTCAGACCAGAACTCTGGTAGGCGGACATAGGGGGACTTTAACCCTTTGCCTTCCAGATGAGCCTTGCGCCAGATATTTCCATTGGGAAAACAACTCCCATTTTCCCCTGGAAGAATGCAAATAGCAATGCAAATAGCAAGGGTGATATGCTATGGAAGAAAGGAACACAGCAGAAGGCAAAGGAATTTGCCCCCTAAAACCTTTGCGAGGGTCCCAATCCTCATTGGCCCACACCTATATATTCTTTTTAAAACTGTATATATTTTACATACTTTCCAATACTAGCAAATCAGTGAAAACCCAGCTTTACTCTATGGTTGCTAGTTTTCTTACTTCTGAAAACATTTTTTTAAAAAAAACTCTACTACTTCATTCTGCATGTGTATGTAGAGCCAGCCTGAATCTAGAAGTCAATGGAGCAAATGAGCAGAGAGGGTTTGACCATCCATCCTTCAGAACAATTGAAGAACACACACAGAGAGATTCCACAGAATAGCATATTTATTTGCTAACCATGGGACAATGAAATATCTGGGCATGGAGATCTATAAAGAACTCAGAACAGCCTGCATTGTCTTGGCTCTGGGTATCCTCCTAAGAGCTGTTTGGACATATGCCATATTTTATAATTTCTTCTTCTGTCAGATGATTATCACACTGGTAGATCATGTTTTGTGAACTGAAAAAGCCCAAAGCAAGCATATAGCAAATGACTGTAGAAAGTAGCCGCAGATGTTAACATAAGAAGAACCCTGCTGGGTAATAGAATCAAAGCTCCATATAGTTCATCAGTGACCAGCCAGATTCTTCTTTAAAGGTTATATGCAGACCACAAAGGGAACAGATCTCATGTGTTGCTCATCTCCAGCATATTGTATTGCAGGAATGGTGGGGTACCCATGAACCTCCAGGTGTTGTTGGACTCCATCTTCCATCAGCCCCAACCATCAGGACCATTGGTCAGGGATGGTGGGAGTTATAAGGTTTCTTCACATGGAGCTTTCATCCTGCTATTGAGATTGTTCACTCATGGAAGTTTGCGGGTCCTTTTCATGATGTTGTTAACTTCCAGGGCACATCCAGAGGTATTTCCTGGTTATTCTATCTCAAAAAGATCTGGAAATAATGAGCTATCTATTTAAGTTGGATTGTTACGCTATTAAAGCAGCTACTAGATGGTGCTGTTTCATTCATCTCTATGGAACCTTGAAAATTAAAAACTTCCCCTCTCAGCAATCATGTAGTCACCATCTGCGAGCCTGCTGTAAATGCAGGAAGGCTCCCCAATGGGAGGACTGCACGTTTTTTCTTTAGTGTAAAGGCATCCATAGTCCACAAAAATCTGGATGGCCACTGGTTCTCCACCCCTAGTATATATTTTTCTGACATATATTTCCTCTGGACTTGTAGGTTCCAATTAGTTACCACAGCTGATGGGCCATGATAAATTTGTTGAATCCCCTTTAAAGGAATCTAAGGTAGCGTCCATCACCATGTCCCATTGGAGTGTGTTAACACACAGTGGGATGCCATGCCAGTTGCAACTTTGCTACACATTTCTCACAGCACCAGTTGGCCTTCAAGGTGGCCCACTGGTGGCCTGATGCAGGGAACATGAAAGTAAACCTCAGCAGTCCTCCCTATGAGGACATCCTGGCAATCTGTTATTACTCGATGCTGGCTGGGAAATGCTGGGAGTTGTAGGACATTTTTCTGTCTCAACCTGCATGGGATTGTGCCCTAAGTCTACGTTCTTTTACTGGAGTCTTTCTGGAAAATCTGTGCTTTAGGGGATACTGCTAAAATGGAACTATTTTCAATGGTCATTATTTTCAGCGCCCAGGACGCACAGGCAATACACAAAGCTTCTTCAGTGCTGAAAGGACGTGTCTCTTGGTGTCGAAACCCACATGCTATCTGCAGTATAAGTAAATCTAATTGTACAAGGTCATATGTAATAACCTCTGATTAATTACATTTGAAGATTGCAAATGTCCAGTTTATGCACTGTACTGTTTTCATTAGGCAAATTAGATTTCATCAAATTGTTGCAGATTTAGAAATGCCAGCTTGTTTAACGTCTGTGGGCGTGTAAGAAGATGACTATAAATACCAGCACCTCACAGCAGAAGAGCATCACACTCAGCTGGCAGTCTCTGATCATCACTACTGAAGTCAAGGTAAGGAGCTTTCCTTTGGACTATCTTAGGTCTCCTTGTGTTTGGTGATGTGCATCATTAGAGAGAATGACATGTATTTGACTTAAGCAGTTCTTCCAAACTGTGGTTTTGGAAGTAGGGGGTATCACAGTGTGTATCTAGCCTGAAAAAAAGTTTATTCTCAAAGATTTGGATAGTAAACCTAGGACGTATTCTGACAGATCACAAAATAGTGGACTGCTTTCTTCATCCCTTAGAGGTTTTGGATTTCATAATGACCACCCTGCCTGAAGCCAATGCCGAATTTGCTGCTGACATATACCAACGGTTGGCCAAAGAGCACCCACGTGAAAACGTCATGTTCTCCCCTGTGAATATCA
Organism: Heloderma suspectum; assembly: GCF_057233095.1. NCBI lineage: Eukaryota > Metazoa > Chordata > Lepidosauria > Squamata > Helodermatidae > Heloderma > Heloderma suspectum. The sequence continues at coordinate 116,285,356 of NC_139461.1, read as the reverse complement.
ACTCTGCATTGGGCCTGCTTATGTTAGGATCCGGAGCTGAACAGGCAGCTGAGATCGAGAAGGTGGGTGCAATCAAGTAGCAGAAAGGCAGCCTTCAAACTGGGTTCCTTGGCAAATGGCTTACCACCATTCTCCTCACTGTTACTACACTGTTTTATGATTATGAATTGTCCATATTTGATTAAATCAAACCATTTTACATCTGAAACTGCCTTAAGTAAGGGACGAATTGAGATGTGACAATTCTTGGCCATGTTATTATTGCAAGGCCTTAAGCCACAAACCTCAATGCTTTGCTACAAAGTTGAGAACACTACTGATAAACATATAGCTATTTCAGAGCTCTCATCTGTGTTGAGAGATCTATGTCTCAATTCCTCTCATAACAACTATTCTCATATGACCTAAACACATATACAATACATTCTGTAGAGTAGGGTGATGGTACATTTTACTTCTGCTACATGCATCTACAGTATGTTGTTATTTTGTATGATGGCTGCTGCTTAATTGCTGCTTTTTGCAAACCCTGTACATTTTCAACTCCAAAGTGTATGGGCCTTTCCATAGGAATTTAGTCCATTCAAGATGCATCTTAATGTTTTTATTTGGAAGATTTACTTTACTATTACAATCCTTTAAAAATAATCTTAAACAAGGATGTCTTAGAATGTACATGCCTGGGACGAAGTCTATACATGAGATCCCATGATCTGTGGGCATTTAATAATACTGAATTGCTTCGTTGACAATATATACACATAGAGACAATGCTTCTCCCCCCCTCCCAGTTTCTAAACCACAAAGTGACTTCTTGTTGTTAACTCAAGTTGGTTATCTAGATTCCCTAAATAGTTCAATATTCACTAATTCATGTATTGTGTGGTGAATATGTAGAATCATTCAGAAGGTTGGGAAGCATGAAGATATATATAGTATAGTCAACTGCTTGTCATTTTGTGGTATAAGAGTCATATGAACCCACCAAAATACACCTATCAAGTCAAGAAGGGCTGCTGTTGTATTATCTGAGCATCTCAAGCAATGTTGCCATTTTATTCAAGGTCCTGCACTGGGATAAACTAAAAGAGTGTGACAGACCCAGAAACCGAAGACATTTAGAAACTGCCAGAAGCTTTGGACATTCCGCAACCAGACTAAAGGTACCTACAAGAAAGCATGAATAGAGCTTTGGAGTAACCCCTGCCCCCCCCACACTTTAAATCTAACTTGCATATGCTGGCATTATTTCCAGTTCTCTCAACTTCAAATTCCATGCCAGCTGGGGAGAAATATATTTGGAGGAAGAACAGGAGCTATGGATTTTCAGTAAAATCTTTGATAAGAGTGAGGAAGTAATTTTGGCGAAAACACTCTCATCAAAACATTTAGATGTGACATTGACTTCCCCTCCTTCTGTTGCATGGGCATCAAAACATGCAACTAAGGCATGTTCACATTTCCTTTGTTGTATTATTGGGTGAAATTCAATGTACAATGAACAAGGTTTTTTTTTAGATATTTTGAAAGGTTAAGGAGGTTTTATAGAAAGGGGATTCCTTAGCCTTTTCCTTTAAGAGGGACTGAACTTGAAGTACCTATGAATGCAAAAGTTTTATCATTTCATTACAGACACAAGAAAAAATTAATATCTGCCCCAAACCCCATCCTGAACCAACACACCCCAAACCAAGACCCTGTCCTGAATCAAGTGATTCTGAACCAGCCGATTCTGAACCAACATGCCGCAAACCAAGACCCCATCCTGAATCAGGTGATTCTGAAGCAGCCCACCGTGAACCAACACGCCCCAAGCCAAGACCTAATCCTGAATCAGGTGACTCTGAACCAGGACACCCTGAACCAACACGCCCCAAACCAAGACCCCGTCCCGAATCAGGTGATTCTGAACCAGAACACCCTGAACCAACACGCCCCAAGCCAAAATCCAGTCCTGAATCAGGTGATTCTGAACCAGCCCACCGTGAACCAACACGCCCCAACCCAAGACCCAGTCCTGAATCAGGTGATTCTGAACCAGCCCACCGTGAACCAACACGCCCCAACCCAACACCCAGTCCTGAATCAGGTGATTCTGAACCAGCCGATTCTGAACCAACACGCCCCAAGACAAAACCCCGTCCTGAATCAGGTGATTCTGAACCAGCCCATCGTGAACCAACACGCCCCAAGCCAAGACCCCGTCCTGAAACAGGTGATTCTGAAGCAGCCCACCGTGAACCAACACGCCCCAAGCCAAGACCTAGTCCTGAATCAGGTGATTCTCAACCAGCCGATTCTGAACCAACATCCACCAAAGCAAGACCCCATCCTGAACCAACACGCCCCAAGCCAAGACCCCATCCTGAATCAGGTGATTCTGAACCAGAACACCCTGAACCAACACACCCCAAGCCAAGAACCAGTCCTGAATCAGGTGACTCTGAACCAGCCCGCCGTGAACCAACACGCCCCAAGCCAAGACCCCGTCCTGAATCAGGTGATTCTGAACCAGCAGATTCTGAACCAACGTCCACCAAAGCAAGACCCCATCCTGAACCAACACGCCCCAAACCAAGACCCCGTCCTGAATCAGGTGATTCTGAGCCAGCCCGTCGTGTCCCAACACGCCCCAAGCCAGGAACCAGTCCTGAATCAGGTGATTCTGAACCAACCCACCGTGAACCAACACGCCCCAAGCCAAGACCCCGTCCTGAATCAGGTGATTCTGAACCAGCCCGTCGTGTCCCAACACGCCCCAAGACAAGAACCAGTCCTGAATCAGGTGATTCTGAACCAGCGGATTCTGAACCAACATGCCCCAAACCAAGACCCCGTCCTGAATCAGGTGATTCTGAGCCAGCCCGTCGTGTCCCAACACGCCCCAAGCCAGGAACCAGTCCTGAATCAGGTGATTCTGAACCAACCCACCGTGAACCAACACGCCCCAAGCCAAGACCCTGTCCTGAATCAGGTGATTCTGAACCAGAACACCCTGAACCAACATGCCCCAAGCCAAGACCCCGACCTGAATCAGGTGACTCTGAACCAGCCCTCCGTGAACCAACACGCCCCAAGCCAAGACCCCGTCCTGAAACAGGTGATTCTGAACCAGCCCACCATGAACCAACACGCCCCAAACCAAGACCCCATCCTGAATCAGGTGATTCTGAACCAGCCCACCGTGAACCAACACGCCCCAAACCAAGACCCCATCCTGAATCAGGTGATTCTGAACCAGCCGATTCTGAAACAACACGCCCCAAGCCAAGACCCCGTCCTGAATCAGGTGATTCTGAACCAGCCCGCAGTGAACCAACACGCCCCAAACCAAGACCCAGTCCTGAATCAGGTGATTCTGAACCAGCCGATTCCGAACCAACACGCCCCAAGCCAAGACCCCGTCCTGAATCAGGTGATTCTGAACCAGAAGATTCTGAACCAAGACGCCCCAAACCAAGACCCCATCCTGAATCAGGTGATTCTGAACCAGCCCGCCGTGAACCAACACGCCCCAAGCCAAGACCCAGTCCTGAATCAGGTGATTCTGAACCAGCTGATTCTGAAACAACACGCCCCAAGCCAAGACACCGTCCTGAATCAGGTGATTCTGAACCAGCAGATTCTGAACCAACACGCCCCAAACCAAGACCCCGTCCTGAATCAGGTGATTCTGAACCAGCCCGCCATGAACCAACACGCCCCAAACCAAGACCCACTCCTGAATCAGGTGATTCTGAACCAGCCGATTCCGAACCAACACGCCCCCAGCCAAGACCCCATCCTGAATCAGGTGATTCTGAACCAACACGCCCCAAACCAAGGCCCTGTCCTGAATCAGGTGATTCTGAACCAGCCCGCCGTGAACCAACACGCCCCAAACCAAGACCCCGTCCTGAATCAGGTGATTCTGAACCAGCCGATTCCGAACCAACACGCCCCAAGCCAAGACCCCGTCCTGAATCAGGTGATTCTGAACCAGAAGATTCTGAACCAACACGCCCCAAACCAAGACCCCGTCCTGAATCAGGTGATTCTGAACCAGAAGATTCTGAACCAACACGCCCCAAGCCAAGACCCCGTCCTGAATCAGGTGATTCTGAACCAGAAGATTCTGAACCAACACGCCCCAAACCAAGACCCCGTCCTGAATCAGGTGATTCTGAACCAGCCGATTCTGAAACAACACGCCCCAAGCCAAGACCCCGTCCTGAATCAGGTGATTCTGAACCAACACGCCCCAAACCAAGACCCCATCCTGAATCAGGTGATTCTGAACCAGCCCGCCGTGAACCAACACGCCCCAAGCCAAGACCCCATCCTGAATCAGGTGATTCTGAACCAGCCGATTCTGAACCAACACGCCCCAAGTCAAGACCCCGTCCTGAATCAGGTGATTCTGAACCAGCCCACTGTGAACCAACACATCCCAAACCAAGACCGCATCCTGAAGAGGAACACCCTAAACCTTGTGATGGCAGGCGAACTATTCACCATCCATGTCCTTGCGAAGAACCAAAACCGAAGCCTTGTCCTGAAAGAGTAAGTAGTGTAATATTTGGGCAACTGGATTTTTATTCCCCCCCCCCTTTTAATGTTTAAGTGTTATCACTAAATATAGTAGAAGGTTCAATAGGACTCATGATAAGACTGAGGGGAAAGCAGTAGAGTTTTTACAAGTGAAATCTAGATTTAAAATTTGCTGCTCAGCCATCAAGTTCACTTTGTGTCTTGGATCAATCACTCTTTCCCAGGCTAACCTATCTTGCAGAATTGTTGTGGGCCTCAAATTGGAGAACCTCCATAAATGTTATCAGCTTCACTGAGTACACTAAGCTATGGCCAAGGTTGGGGGCGGGGGCAGAATTCCTTGCAAAAGACGTTTTTATGAAACCGATGCTATTCACATTTTTATTTTTGGTTAAAATAAGCAACATGATGCCAACAGAAAACAAAATTTATTTTTTTTATTTATTACATTTATATCCCACCTTTTTTCCTCCTTAAGGAACCCGAGGCGGCTTACATAATCCTCCTCCTCTCCATTTTATCCTCACAACAACAACCCTGTGAGGTGGGTTGGGCTGAGAGTCTGTGACTGGCCCAATGTCACCCAGTGAGCTTCCATGGCCAAGTGGGGACTAGAACCCGGATCTCCTGACTCCCAGGAGCCCTTTATGAATAATTTAGGCCACATGCTGGGAGTTGTAGGGCTTCTTTCTTTCTAAACATGTGTAGGATTGTGCCCTTACTGTCTTTAAATCTAGCCCATCGCTGCCAGTTTTAAAAGAGAGAAACTGAAGAAGAGGCAGGAGAACTGAGTACAGGCTTGGGTTAGTAAAGAACAGTTGTATCTCCAGTTACCTGGATTGTGACTTAATTAAGGAACTGCTTGTTGTTCAGTCGTTCAGTCGTGTCTGACTCTTCGTGACCCCATGGACCTGCGCCTTCCTGTCCTGCGCTCTCTCCCGGAGCGTGCTCAAGTCCATATTCATTGCATCGGTGATGCTATCTAGCCATCTCATCCTCTGCCGTCCCCTTCTCCTTTTGCCTTCAGTCTTTCCCAGCATCAGGGTCTTTTCCAGAGAGTTTTCTCTTCGCATTAGGTGGCCAAAATATTTGAGCTTCAGCTTCAGTATCTGTCCTTCCAATGAGCACTCAGGGTTGATTTCCTTTAGGATGGACTGATTTGACCTCCTTGCAGTCCAGGGGACTCGTAAGAGTCTTCTCCAGCACCACAGTTCAAAAGCATCAATTCTTCGGCGCTCAGCCTTCCTTATAGTCCAGCTCTCACAGCCATACGTTACTATTGGGAAAACCATAGCTTTGATTATACGGACCTTTGTCTGCAAGGTGATGTCTCTGCTTCTTACTATGCTGTCTCGGTTTGCCATAGCTTTCCTCCCAAGGAGCAAGCGTCTCTTAATTTCATGGCTACAGTCACCGTCTGCGGTGATCTTGGAGCCCAAGAAAATAAAATCTGTCACTGCTTCCATTTCTTCCCCTTCCATATGCCAGGAAGGGATGGGGCCAGATGCCATGATCTTCGTTTTTTTAATGTTGAGTTTCAAACCAGTTTTGCACTCTCCACTTTCACCCTCAACAAGAGGCTCTTGAGATCCTCTTCGCTTTCTGCCATTAGGGTGGTATCATCTGCGTATCTGAGGTTGTTGATAATTCTCCCGGCAATCTTAATTCCGACCTGTGATTCATCCAACCTGGTGTTTCTCATGATGTACTCTGCATATAAGTTAAATAAGCAGGGCGACAATATGCAGCCTTGTCGTACTCCTTTCCCAATTTGGAACCAATCGGTTGTTCCATGTCTGGTTCTTACTGTTGCTTCTTGGCCCTCGTACAGGTTTCTCAGGAGACAGGTAAAGTGGTCTGGTACCCCCATCTCTTTCAGAATTTGCCAGAGTTTGTTGTGATCCACACCATCAAAGGCTTTAGCATAGTCAATGAAGCAGAAATAGACATTTTTCAGAATTTGCCAGAGTTTGTTGTGATCCACACCATCAAAGGCTTTAGCATAGTCAATGAAGCAGAAATAGACATTTTTCTGGAATTCTCTTGCTTTCTCCATGATCCAGCGAAAGTTGGCGATTTGATCTCTAGTTCCTCTGCCTCTTCGAAACCCAGCTTGTACTTCCAGTAGTGTGGGAATTAGTTGGGCTCAATGATACCATTGGTCCCACCGGTGCTGGTAAAGCAGGAGTGGGAAACCTCTGGCCCAGAGGTTTCCCAGGTGGCCATGCCCCCGGTTCTCTGGCCCCACTCCCGTTCCCCCAACCCTTGATTATTTGGTGGTTTCCTGGCTTTTCTGCAGTTTTTCCCCATTCTAAAAGGTTGAAATGCCTCTCCTAAGGCTTAGTTCCTGGCAGTAAAAGCTTTAAGCTAAAATATGCTGGTCCCTGTGCCCCTATTTTTGTCCTTTTGTCTTTGGCCTCACCTACCACTGGAATATGGCCCTTGGGAGGTTCTCCAAAACTGAATTCATCCCTCAAGCATAGTTTTCCCACCCCTGCAGTAGAACATTAGTGCTAGAAATGAGAATAAAACAGAGATAGCAGGCAGAATGATAGTATTGGAAGGGAAGAAGTCTTGGACAAAGGAAAAGGGTTGATTCCTCCACCCACTCTTTCAGTTTTACAATGCTGGTGCTTGTTTCTAAGTCTGTGGGATTGTCTCAACCACACAAGAAGACTGGAAGTAGAAATAGCTGAACTAGAAATAGCTGAACTAGTTATGGCTTGGAGAAAAGAAGCATCAAAACATGTGTCAGGGACTATCAGCCAAGTGTTGTTAGACCTAACCTTCTTTTACTATTATTAGTGTGTTCCAGACTATGCGTGTGAGACACCAGAGGGGGTCCTTACTGCATTCAGCAAAATCCTGGCAGCTCTTAACAAACCCAGCACCAACTATACACTGAGTTTTGCCAACAAGCTGTATGGAGACCATGACATTGCCTTCATCCGGGTAACTCTAATTTTTCATTATATAATTTTTTATTTTGTTTCCCAATACAATCATTCAAGAGAGTTACAATACTTCAGCTTAACATATACATAGTGTATCTATAGCTGATCAATCTCCTGTCCGGAACCTATTCCAATAATTGATAAATGGTAGCCAACTTTATTGGAAAATCTGAATAGAGTTCATTCTTCCCTCCCATGGCACCATATAACTTGTTGTTTTATTCATCACCATGGCAGTCCAAGGCTTCTTTTTTCATTGTACCAGAGATGGTATGCATATTGATTGTCAAGCTTTTCCTACGAGAATCCTTGGAACTCACCATATAACTCACCATCACCATTACATTGTTAGGGGCCTGAACTTTAATATCACCCAGGTAACTCTAATTTTGAACCACACAAGTAGTCTATTGCATTGTGGGACCCACTGACAATCTGAACTTGACTGAATTGTAGCATAAGTGTGTTTGTCTTCTACCAGCATAGGTAAAAACTGTGCCTCCTTCCCAGGCCACCAGAGGGAACTGTTACTGTAATGACTGCCTGTTCTACAAAATGCTCCACCAGCAAAATCTAAGATAGTTAACAAGTAGCAAGGCCTTTTAAGTGGTTGCCCCAGCTTTGTGGAACTCCCTGCCTAAGGAACTCCATCAAGCTATATCTCTCTTGCCTTTTAGGAGGCTGACAAAAACATTTCTATTTGCAGAGCCTTTGAGGGCATTAGGCTGTACTCTTAATAACTCTAAAGTTAGCTAGATCCTTCAGAATATTTTTCTGTATGGTTATTGTGCTGTTGACTGATCTATGTATCCATTTTTTCTCCTACCTAGAAATTCATTTTCTCTGCTTTGAAACTGTGCTGGACAGAAGTACAGGGAGCTGATATGTATAATGCCCCAGAGGAAGTGAGGAGAAACATAAATGCTTGGACTGAATTCCAGACACATGGTAAGAGTGCACCATCCACTGACTGCTTCTTCCTGTATTTAGAGAAACATTTGACAGGATGATCCACAATTGTTGCTCCTCATATGGCTGTTCTAAAACCCAGCAACCAACTGAATATCTGTTGGAGCAATTGAAAAGGCTTTTTCAAGACTGGTAAAGGCATTTCTTCAATAAGGATATGTATGTTTCTTCTGTGAAATTTTAGTGTGGTATATACTTTCCTCAAAACCTGGGGAAAACAGTCAAATGAATATGAAGTCCTTGATCTACTCAAGCTGCTCCATTGAACTTCCATAAATAGTGCGCTACAAGTTGTATGGCCACTTAGGGCTTTTTCTACATGAGTCATTTATCATGTGCTCATCATTCCCTACGCACGGTTGTTTACAGGTTCTTTCGATGACAACATGACCCTCTGGCTTTGTTTCAGTGTCTAAAGAGCAGTTTCCACGAGTTATTTTAGAGCAAGGGAAATGTGGCATTTAATTGTGAAAGTGAAAGAAAGCGCTTTTACTTGGGTATTTGTGCTATTCCGCCAAACTGCAGTACCACCTCGAGGTTACATAGCAGAAAAGCAGGCAAGAAAATGTGCTCAGATCTCAGTTCTGCAATGAAACTGGAAGCAGATACAGCAGATTAACAACCTCATGTAGAAAAGCTCGTAATATCAAAAGATGGCAAATCAAAATGCACTGTACCCATTTCTTTGTAAGGTGAAGTTAAGGATCTCTTCCCCAAGGACAGCTTTGATCATCTTGCTCAGCTGCTACAGGTGAATGCTCTCTACTTCAAAGGACAATGGGAAGTCAGGTTTGACAAGGAACTCACAGCAGAAGCCCCATTTTATATACATGATACAGATGAGGTGAGTTATATACACATATAGGCTCTGTCTTCCTGTTTTGTAGAGCCATGGGGAGGAACTGGATCAATGGCTATCTTGAACCTTTCAGCAGGGATGTTTTGAGAAGGTGTGAGAGTTGTGTTGCTCCAATGGGCTGTTGGTGCAGGCAGTTCTGAAAAGTGCAAGCTAATGCAAAAATGATCATTCGGCTATTTTGGGTGGGGATTATGGCTGTCACACAACTCTGGCCCACTTGCACTGGCTGCCTATATGCTTCCTAGCTCAATTCAAGGTGCTGGTTTTAACCTATAAAGCCCTACTCGGCTTGGGACTGCAATATCTGATGGCACACCTCTCTTGAAACGAACATACACTACATTCAACATCTAAGGTCCTCCTCTGAGTGCCTCCTCCAAGGGTAACTCGGAAGGTGGCAATGAGGGAGAGGGCCTTCTCAGTGGTGGCCCCCCATCTGTGGAATGAGCTTCCCAATTAGGTCTTCTTGGCACCAACATTGTTATCTTTTCGGCACCAGGTTAAGACCTATCTCTTTTCCCAGGCATTTGGCAGCACATGAGGAGTTTTAATCAGTCCTGAATGTGTCTTTAGTTTAGGGATGTCAGAGAATTCCGCCACAGATCTCGGTGAGGCCGAATGCCAGTGCATTCGGCCCCCCGAACTCCCTGGCGAAACGGCCTGCCCCCCCGCCCCCCACGGATTCCCCCCTGGGACGAGACTTACCTGGGGCGGATGTTCCAGATGGCAGCGGCTCCAGCGGCTGGTCTTCCGATCAGCTGCCGCTGCCGCAATTTGCAGTCTGTTCCCCCCCCCCATTCGTGATAGGCTACATAAAGACTTACGTAGCCTATCACGTCTGGGTTTAAAAAAAAAAAGTATGCAAATGGCGGCGTTCCTTATTTTTGGCCATCTTAGTCTACGTAAATATTTACGTAGACTAAGACGGCGAAAATAAGGGGGAACGCAAATAGCGTAGCGGACGCTATTTGCGTTCCCCCTTATTTTCGCCATCTTAGTCTACATAAATATTTACATAGAGTAAGATGGTGAAAATAAAGGAGAATGCAAATAGCGTCCGCTACGCTATTTGCATTCCCCTTTCTTGTCTTCGTCTTAGTATACGTAAACATTTACATAGACTAAGATGGCCAAAAATAAGGAACGCAAATGGCAGCGGCCGTAGCTGCCGCCATTTGCGTACGTGTTTTTTTTTTTTTAACCCAGACGTGATAGGCTACATAAGTCTTTACGTAGCCTATCATGGCTGAATTCAGGGACACAAATGGCGGCGGCTACGGCCGCCACCATTTGTGTCCCTGCTAGCCAGCGGCTGGATGTCCGGCTGTGGGCGGAGCCAGCTGGCGGCTCTGCGGAATCCCCACAGAGTGGAGCCGGCTGGCGAGGATTCTAGGGGGAGGGATGGAGCGCCTCCCCCCCAGCGGAACCCGGCGGAGCCAGGTAAGTGGGGTTTCGTACATCCCTACTTTAGTTATGACCGACTGTTCTTTTTAGTTATTTTAGTTGTTTTTAGTTATATGTTGTTTGTGTATATTGTCTGTGCGATGATGATGATGATGATAACAACTGAAGGTGCTTTCACTAAAAAACCATTGGAATCACTGCGGCTTAACTCAGCCGCTAAGGGGCAGTCCCACTGATTTCAACAAGAAATAAGCAGGACTTATACTAACAGTTTTTAGAGGATAAAACTGTTTGCTCCACTGCTTTATTTTCTCTAGGAGTTTTAAGCAACATTGAATCATTTAGCCTTGCAGTCAGCAGTAAGGATCATTTCCCCTTTGCATGAGAATGTTGGACTTGAGATCCACAGCATTATGCTTTTTTCATGTTTCCTAATCTAGAATAAACACCAGACCTCAGGGCTTCCCTCACAATCTTGCACATCCCACTATTTCTGGGGAGTCAGAGGATTCTCAAAAATGTTCTTGATGGATTGTGTCCATTGTTTCTGGTTCTTCTCTTTCTGACATACACAGATGATCAATTGGTTTTGAATATCACCATTATAAGTTAGAACCATGATGCACCATCAAAAAAGAACCTGCTTCCAAAAGCAAAAGAAGTTGTTCTTCACTTTTAAAATGTGCACCTTTATTTCTTTCTCTTGTCAGAGAGACTGCCCAATGGTGCAGCTGATGCACAGGAAAGGTGTGTACAATGCAGCAACTATTGACATATGCGATGTGGAGGTGCAGGTGCTTGAAATCCCCTACAAAGACAATGAGCTGAGCTTCTTTGTACTGCTACCCACAGATGACAGTGCTGAATCTCTTCAACAGGTAATACATATTCTGACTCCTATGACAATATCCACCGTCTTTATCTATGTAACCCTTATGTGGACTGAGCCAGCACTTCACCCATCTCTGGCCATCTAAGTAACCAGATGATGTTGGTGCAAAGGTCCTTCTTATTCGCTCTTGATCTAGTGCAGCCACCCTCGCTTTGCAGTCATGACTGGATCTTGGGTGATCTTGAACTGAAATGATATCGCTGCACTCTCTATTTGTTCCTCTAGCTGGAAGATGGACTTAGCCATGAGAACCTGCTTGACTGCTCCTCTAAACTGAAGCCTGAAGAGGTGGATGTTGCCATTCCCAAGTTCAGCATGGAGAAGAGCCTCTATCTCCAGGAATACTTGAATCTGCCAGATCTGACCGATCCTCAAAAAGCCGATTTCTCCAGAGCAACAACAACAGAAGGCGTAGCTCTGACCCAGCTTGTCCACGATGCATTCCTTGAGATCGATGAGGAGGGCGGGGAGGCAGCAGAGGCACCCCGTCGCCTTCGGGATAGGCGACCATGTCGGGATCCTGTGCCGTTCCGATGTGATCATCCTTTCTTGTTTTTTGTCCAGCACAATGGCACCCAAGCCATCCCTATATTTGGTAAATTCGCTAAGCCAGAATAAAAGAAAATTTCTGATCCATGCAACGAAATCAATGGAAAACGAATACGGAAAACGCTTTTTTAGAAACATGCATTCTTTCTTCTCTTTGCCTCAATCTCTGCAATGCGAATCCCTGCATAAATGTGGGCAAAGAAATCTAATATTTGGTGGTGGGCCTAATCTCCATGGGATGACAATGATGTTTGACGGCTTTTTCTTGCCCTACCTGTCTGTAGTTTGCTTCTCCCACCAGGAGGCAGGTAAATGTCACTCTCTTTGGAATCCGCTTCCTGATTCAAGTTGCTACATTGTTTCATACTACAATCTACCTGAATATTAGGGATACATCTGTATGGGATCTACTGCTGTCAACCTATGTACACACTGACCTGAGAGCAAGCCCTATTGAACTTAATGAGACTTACTTCTGAGTAGAGTTGCATAGGATGTCAACACTGAAAATCTTTCTATGTAGCTCTTGAGACTAAGGCATTTCTTTGAAACACATACAACTCTATTGCCCTAGTTGCACAGTATCTTAATAAACAAAGCATGTACTTAAATGGTGGTTATGTAGTTTTTCACTGATGGGTATTTTGCAGAGTATATGTTCTCAAGCATTATGATGGCTAGTCTCCCCAGGGCACTGAAACAATAGCTTAAGCCCCGCTAATATGAAAAAGTCAAACTGTGACACAAGAGGCAAATACTTTGAAGACAATTTCATGATGATGAGGGTGATGATGATGATGATGATGATGATAGCCTATCAGACTACATGAGGTTATATCTTGTTAGGTACCATTCCGTTTTGCTGCTGGAGCGCATGGTCAGTGGGAAATCTGGAGCTCTGCAGTCTCCTTTGGCCTCTGAGCCTTTTTGGAATGGAGAGCCAACCCTTGGTTTTGGACACCCTCAGCAAAATGCTGCCTAGTTAATCGCACTGCTTACTTGGTATGGCACTGCCTGTGGCAGCAACTCCTCCACCATGGGACAGAGAGAAGATGGTGGCTGCTGCTTTTCCTTCTATTTTATTTATAGACTGCCTTCCGTATGATGTTCATGGTGGTTCACCTCCAAACTGGTTCACATCCAGATTTGTACAGCTGACGGATGTGGACAAGAGCCTTGGAGTAGGGATGTCGGAGGAATCCATCCAGGGGATCATATCCACCCAGCTCTTGGCAGCCTGGCTCCCCAGATTCCGGCACGCCTGTCCTCGAGCTGGCCCGACTCAACCTGTGCAATCTGGGTCAGCTTGCGGACTTCCATCACCCTGTGCACCCCTCGCACTCTCCTTGCCAATGCTGACATCAGCAAGGACAGCAAAGAGGAGTTTGGCATGGTGTTGCTGGTGACAGCAGCGGGGAGGGAGAACTCCCGTCCTCCCTGGCATCGCTGCCTGCTTCCACCACTGTGCACCAACCCCTCATGCTCTCCTTGCCAATGCCAACCGTGGCAGTGGGGGAAGCTTTCCCCTCTTTTATAGAAGTGCGTTTTTTGCACATTGCAGCCTAATTTGCACAAATAGCAGCTGTGATTTATGAAACTGCAGCTGTAATTTGCAGGAAAACGCACTTCCAGAAAAGGGGGGGGGAAGTTCCCAGATTTCAGGAACAAACCCCCATCCCAGCTTGCAAATGCAAGCTGAGCTGGGGTCTCTGGGGAAATCTGGCAAGCCCCCAAGGGCACAGATTTCCCCATGATGGCCATCCCTACCTCAGAGATGAGAGACCACATGTGTGCTCGACCACGCCTTTCCTAACTATAAAAGCTGCCAGGGAGTGGGTATTGCCCATATGTAAAGGCACTAGTGAATGTGGCCCAATCTACACTTCCTGTCATTAGGGATGGTGCAGAATTCTGCCACGGACTCCAATGAGGCTGGATTGTAAAGGATCTGGCCCCCTGGAGTCCGTGGCAGAACGGAAGACTTACCTCCACTTCCCCGTGGAATCCTCTTCGGCCAGATCCTCCAGCTCTGGATTGCCAGTGATACAGCCACCATGCCGTATCGATGGCTGAAGGAGACTGACTGCGACTGCAAATGGCATCCAGGATGCCATCTGCGGCCATAAAGGCCTTAGTTTAAGGTAAATGCAGCCATTTACGGCTGCATTTACCTTAAACTAAGGCCTTTATGCCCCTTCATGGATCACTGCCTTGTTGTGGTGAAGGGGCTTGCGTAACTCAGTGAAGCCATAAGCTATGACATGCAGGGCCACCCAAGACAGACAGGTCATGCTGGAGAGTTCTGACAAAATGTGGTCCGCTGGAGAAGGAAAAGGCAACCCACTCCAGTATTCTTGCTAAGAAAACCCCATGGAACGTATCACAAGGCTAAAAGATATGACGCCGGAAGATGAGCACCTCAGGTTGGAAAGTGTCCAATATACTACTGGGGAAGAGCAGAGGGTGTTTCCAAGTAGTGCCAGAAAGAGTGAAGCGGCTGGGCCAAAGCTGAAAGGACACTCAGCTGTGGATGTGTCTGGTGTAGGGATGGCAGAGAATTCCGCCACGGATCTCGGTGAGGCCGAATGCCAGTGCATTTGGCCCCCCGAAATCTGTGTCAGAATGGTCTGCCCCCGCAGATCCCCCCCGGGATGAGACTTACCTGGGGCGGATCTTCTGACTGGCTGCCGCCGCCATTTCCAGTCTTGGTAAAAAAAAAGAAAAAAAAGACGTTATATGCTACGTAAAGATTTACGTAGCCTATCATGGCTGGGTGGGTTAAAAAAAAAAAGACGTGATAGGCTACGTAAATCTTTACATAGCCTATCATGGCTGGGTGGGTTTAAAAAAAACAACAACCCGCGTACGCAAATGGCGCTGGCTACGGCCGCCGCCATTTGCGTTCCTTCTTTTTGGCCGTCTTAGTCTACGTAAATATTTACGTAGACTATGACGGCAAAAATAAAGGGGAACGCAAATAGTGTAGCGGGGGCTATTTGCGTCCCCTTTTGATTCGCCGTTTTAGCCTACGTAAAGATTTACTTAGGCTAAAACGGTGAATCAAAAAGGGATGCAAATAGCGCCCACTACGCTATTTGCGTTCCCCTTTATTTTTGCCGTCATAGTCTACATAAATATTTATGTAGATTAAGACGGCCCAAAATAAGGAACGCAAATGGCGGTGGCCGCAGCCGCCGCCATTTGCGTACGTGGTTTTTGTCCCCCCCCCAGAGCCCTTCGCGGCCGGAAATCCAGCTGCGGACGGCTCTGGCCTGGCTGGGCCTGGCCGGCTGCTCCACAGAGCTGCCGTGGAGCACAGCCGACTGTGCAGGATTCCAGGGGGGAGGAACAGATCGCCTCCCCCCCTGTCGAGGATTCCAGGGGGAGGGATGGAACGCCTCCCCCCCCCACCATCAACATAAGCCGCGGAAAGGTAAGTGACTTTCATACATCCCTAATGCAAAGACATCCAGGAAAACAACAGAATGGAAAAGACTAGAGATCTCTTCAAGAAAAATTGGAGATCTCAAGGGAACGTTTTGTGCAAAGACGGGCATGATAAAGGAGAAAGAAGGCAGGGACCTAACAGAAGCAGATGAGATTAAGAAGAGGTGGAAAGAATACACAGAAGAACTATACAGGAAAGATCTTAATGTCCCTGATAGCCATGACAGTGCGCTCACTGAACTTGAGCCGGACATCCTAGAAAACACTCAACAGTGGCCACAAGACTGGAAAAGGTCAGTTTACATTCCAATTCCAAAGAAGGACAATGCCAAAGAGTGTTCAGACTACCATACAATTGCACTCATTTCACACGCCAGCAAGGTGATGCTCAAAATCCTACAAGCTAGGCTTCAGCAGTATGCGAACCGAGAACTACCAGAAGTACAAGCAGGGTTTCGAAGAGGCAGAGGAACTAGAGATCAAATCGCCAACATTCGCTGGATCATGGAGAAAGCAAGAGAATTCCAGAAAAATGTCTATTTCTGCTTCATTGACTATGCTAAAGCCTTTGTGTGGGTCACAACAAACTGTGGCAAATTCTTAAAGAGATGGGAGTACCAGACCACCTTACCTGTCTCCTGAGAAACCTGTACGAGGGTCAAGAAGCAAAGGTAAGAACCAGACATGGAACAACCGATTGGTTCAAAATTGGGAAAGGAGTACGACAAAGCTGCATATTGTTGCCCTGCTTATTTAACTTATATGCAGAGTACATCATGAGAAACGCCAGGTTGGATGAATCACAGGTCGGAATTAAGATTGCCGGGAGAATTATCAACAACCTCAGATACACAGACGATACCACCCTAATGGCAGAAAGCGAAGAGGATCTAAAGAGCCTCTTGTTGAGGGTGAAAGTGGAGAGTGCAAAACTGGTTTGAAACTCAACATTAAAAAAACGAAGATCATGGCATCTGGCCCATCATTCCTTGCATATGGAAGGGGAAGAAATGGAAGCAGTGACAGATTTTATTTTCTTGGGCTCCAAGATCACCGCAGACGGTGACTGTAGCCATGAAATTAAGAGGCGCTTGCTCCTTGGGAGGAAAGCTATGGCAAACCAGAGCCAGGGCCTGCAGGAGAAGCCACCACCACCACCACCACCGGGGAAGAGGCGTGCTTGCCGCCGCTGGGCCTGCTGCTGCCGCCGTTGGGCCTGCTGCTGCCGCCGCTGGGCCTGCTGCCGCCGCCGCTGCCACCACCACCAGGCCTTCCTTGTGGACTTCTGCCTGGCAGACCGCCAGTCCCTGCGGGATCAGGCCCCCAGGTACCGAGCCAGCTGTGCTGCTCCACCTGCCCCTCCCTGGAGGGGCTACATAAGCTGGCTGGCTGAGGTGGCCTGGGAGAGCCAGGGCCTGCAGGAGAAGCCACCACCACCACCACCGGGGAAGAGGCGTGCTTGCCGCCGCTGGGCCTGCTGCTGCCGCCGCTGGGCCTGCTGCCGCCGCCGCTGCCACCACCACCACCAGGCCTTCCTTGTGGACTTCTGCCTGGCAGACCGCCAGTCCCTGCAGGACCAGGCCCCCAGGTACCGAGCCAGCTGTGCTGCTCCACCTGCCCCTCCCTGGAGGGGCTACATAAGCTGGCTGGCTGAGGTGGCCTGGGAGAGCCAGGGCCTGCAGGAGAAGCCACCACCACCACCACCACCACCACCACCACCGGGGAAGAGGCGTGCTTGCCGCCGCTGGGCCTGCTGCTGCCGCCGTTGGGCCTGCTGCTGCCGCCGTTGGGCCTGCTGCTGCCGCCGCTGGGCCTGCTGCCGCCGCCGCTGCCACCACCACCAGGCCTTCCTTGTGGACTTCTGCCTGGCAGACCGCCAGTCCCTGCGGGATCAGGCCCCCAGGTACCGAGCCAGCTGTGCTGCTCCACCTGCCCCTCCCTGGAGGGGCTACATAAGCTGGCTGGCTGAGGTGGCCTGGGAGAGCCAGGGCCTGCAGGAGAAGCCACCACCACCACCACCGGGGAAGAGGCGTGCTTGCCGCCGCTGGGCCTGCTGCTGCCGCCGCTGGGCCTCCTGCCGCCGCCGCTGCCACCACCACCAGGCCTTCCTTGTGGACTTCTGCCTGGCAGACCGCCAGTCCCTGCAGGACCAGGCCCCCAGGTACCGAGCCAGCTGTGCTGCTCCACCTGGCCCTCCATGGAGGGGCTACATAAGCTGGCTGGCTGAGGTGGCCTGGGAGAGCCAGGGCCTGCAGGAGAAGCCACCACCACCACCACCACCACCACCACCACCACCACCACCACCGGGGAAGAGGCGTGCTTGCCGCCGCTGGGCCTGCTGCTGCCGTCGCCGCTACCACCGCCACCAGGCCTTCCCTGTGGACTCCTGCCTGGCATTTTTAAGGGGATTTTAATTGTTTTGTTTGTTTGTTTTATTTTGTTGGGGGGGATTTTGTTGTGTTTTTAGGGGTGGGTAGCCTGCCTGATAGGTGGGAGCGAGGGGGCATGTGTCCACCTGATGGAGGCAGTGGGGGGAGTGTTGGGGGCCAGAACATACCGAGGCTGGGCGGCAGGCGCTGGCAGAGCGCTAGGGGCAGGCCATGCCAGGTAAGGGGAACAAGGGAGAGATGTGTAGTATCTATCCCCTGCTCCGGGCCTGTCCAGAGCCAAAGGATGGCTGGGGGAGGCGTGACCCCATCTTCTGGCCTTCGTTTGCTGCTCTGCAATGCCAGGTCTGTTACCCAGAAAACCTCCCTCATCCATGACATGATCCTGGATGAGGGTGCAGACCTGGCATGTATTACGGAGACCTGGCTGGCCGAGGCTGCTGCTCCAACCCTTGCAGCCATGTGTCCAGCTGGATTTTCGTATGCACAGCAGCCGAGGGCTGGGGATCGGGGAGGGGGAGTGGCTGTTATCTACCGAGAGTCCTTGGTCTTCACCAAACCCCCTCTCCGGGAGACCAAGGTTGTTGAGTGCATGTACTGGAGGTTGGGCCTGAAGGGCAGTCTGGGGATTCTGCTCGTGTACCATCCACCCCGCTGCACGACTGACTCCCTGGCCGAGGTGCTTGAGGTGGTCTCTGATGTGCGTGTACAGTCCCCTAACTTACTGGTGTTGGGGGACTTCAACGTACATTCGGAGGCCATCCTCACAGGAGCACCTCGGGACTTCATGGAGACCATGGCCTCCTGGGAGCTGCACCATATTCTAACTGGGCCCACCCATGTAGCCGGTCATGCACTAGACCTTGTGTTTGTTTCTGGAGAAGCGGGGAGTGATCTGGAAGTCGGGGGTATATCCACCACCCCCTTGTCATGGTCAGATCACTATCTGGTGATGTTGGACTTCTCGGTTCCACAACCCCTCCGCAGGGGTGGAGGACCCATTAAAATGGTCCGCCCCAGGCGTCTTATGGATCCAAATGGATTCCTGAACGCGCTTGGGGATTCTCTGGGGCATGCCAACGGCCACTCGGTCGAGACCCTGGTGGGTGGCTGGAATGCCGCAATCACTGGGGCATTAGATCGGGTGGCTCCGAAACGCCCTCTCCCCCTGAACAGGGCTCGGACTGCACCATGGTTCAATCCGCGGTTACGAGCTCTGAAACAGGAGGTGAGACGGCTAGAGCGCCGGTGGCGGAAGTCTCGCTCCAAAGATGATCAGACACGAGCTAGAGATATATTTTCAGCCTATCACGTGGCGGTGAAGGCAGCAAAAAAGGAATATTATGCTGCCTCCATCGCGTCTGCAGAGTGCTGCCCCAGGAGGCTGTTCCAAGTGGTCCGGAGCCTGGTCGGTCCTGTGGCTCCGGAACCACTGGAGCATTCTAAGGCCTCCAGTGAGGCTTTGGCAAGGCACTTTGCAGATAAAATTGATCAGATTAGGTGTGTTACTCTGCACACTGTGGATACAGTTAGTGAGCAAGAGGCGGCCTGTGGCAAACCGGTTTTGTGGGATCGGTTCCAGCTTCTTCCTCCTGATGAAGTGGACAAGGTGCTTTCATCTGTAAGGCCAACCACCTGCTTACTTGATCCTTGCCCATCTTGGCTCATTATGAGCTGCAGAGAGAGACTGGGTGAGGGGATCAAGGCGGTGGTGAACGCCTCCCTTGAGGAGGGAGTGATGCCATCAGCCCTCAAGGAGGCAGTGATAAGACCGCTCTTAAAGAAGCCCTCCTTGGATCCTCAAGTTCTGAACAACTTTCGCCCAGTCTCAAATCTGCCATTTTTGGGCAAGGTGATTGAGCGGGTGGTGGCGGTGCAGTTGAAGGCACACTTGGAAGAAACTGATTATCTAGACCCATTTCAGTCGGGCTTCAGGCCTGGGCATGGGACAGAAACGGCCTTGGTCGCCTTGGTGGATGATATGAGGAGGGCTCTGGATAGGGGTGAATGCTCCTTCCTTGTTCTCCTCGACCTCTCAGCGGCTTTTGATACCGTTGACCACGGTATCCTCCTGGACCGCCTGGAGGGGTTGGGCATTGGAGACACTGTATTGCGGTGGTTCCGGTCCTTCCTCTCCGGCAGGTACCAGAGGGTAGCACTGGGAGAGGAGGTTTCGGACCCGTGGCCACTTACTTGTGGGGTGCCACAGGGTTCCATCCTCTCCCCGATGCTATTTAACATCTATGTGAAGCCACTGGGGGCTATCATCAGGAAGTTTGGGGTGCAGTGTCATCAATATGCGGATGACACTCAGCTCTACCTCTCATTCAAATCTTCACCAAGGTTGGCCGTAGAATCCCTGTCCAAATGTCTGGAGACGGTGAGTGGCTGGATGGGGAGGAATAAGCTGAAGCTCAACCCTGACAAGACCGAGGTACTTTTGGTGGGAGACAAGAGGAGGCTGGGGGATGTTGACCTGGTGTTGAATGGGGTACAGCTACCCTTGAAAGACCAGGTCCGCAGCCTGGGGGTCATTTTGGATTCCCAGCTGTCCATGGAGGCTCAGGTGTCAGCTGTGAGCCGGACAGCGCCGTATCAACTCCATCTGATACGGCGGCTGCGCCCCTACCTTCCCGACCATCTGCTCCCATCGGTAGTACATGCCCTGGTCTCCTCTCATTTAGACTACTGTAATGCGCTCTACGTGGGGTTACCCTTGAAGACGGTTCGGAAGCTGCAGCTGGTACAGAACGCAGCGGCTCGCCTGATTAAAGGCAGCCGCCGGTGAGATCACATCACTCCAGTGCTGAAGGAGTTGCACTGGTTACCAGTTGTTTTCCGGGCCAAATTCAAGGTGTTGGTTTTGACCTTTAAAACCCTATATGGTTCCGGCCCAGCCTATCTTAAGGAGCGCCTCCAGCAACACCAGACAGGCCACTTAACAAGATCAGCCTCGGATGGCCTTCTCTCTGTCCCATCAGCCAGGACAGCTAGACTGGTGGGGACGAGGGA
This sequence comes from Heloderma suspectum, assembly GCF_057233095.1. Lineage (NCBI taxonomy): Eukaryota > Metazoa > Chordata > Lepidosauria > Squamata > Helodermatidae > Heloderma > Heloderma suspectum. The sequence goes on along the minus strand of NC_139461.1, from coordinate 116,264,353 downwards.
GAGGGCCTTCTCTGTGGTGGCCCCCACTCTGTGGAACTCCCTCCCTAGGGAACTCCGTCATGCCCCCTCTTTAATGAGCTTCCGTCATGCATTAAAAACGTGGTTGTTCAGGCAGGCATTTGGGGTGGGTTAGGGTATTTTAAAAAAAAATAAAAAAAAAATTTGGTAAAATTTTATTGTTTTAAATTGTTTATGGTGGGTTGTACATCGCCCAGAGTGGCTGGGTGACCAGTCAGATGGGCGATTAATAAATTTAATAAATAAATAAATAAATAAATAAAACCGAGACAGCATAGTAAGAAGCAGAGACATCACCTTGCAGACAAAGGTCCGTATAATCAAAGCTATGGTTTTCCCAGTAGTAACGTATGGCTGTGAGAGCTGGACTATAAGGAAGGCTGAGCGCCGAAGAATTGATACTTTTGAACTGTGGTGCTGGAGAAGACTCTTACGAGTCCCCTGGACTGCAAGGAGGTCAAATCAGTCCATCCTAAAGGAAATCAACCCTTACTGCTCATTGGAAGGACAGATACTAAAGCTGAAGCTCAAATATTTTGGCCACCTAATGCGAAGAGAAAACTCCCTAGAAAAGACCCTGATGCTGGGAAAGACTGAAGGCAAAAGTAGAAGGGGACGGCAGAGGATGAGATGGCTAGATAGCATCACTGATGCAATGAATATGGACTTGAGCACACTCCGGGAGAGAGCGCAGGACAGGAAGGACTGGCGTGTTATGGTCCGTGGGGTCACGAAGAGTCAGACATAACTGAACAACAACAACAAGGCTTTTACGGCCGCAAATGGCATCCTGGACGCCATTTGCGGCCGCAGTCAGTCAAATCCCCTTCAGCCAGAGATACGGCATGGTGGCCGTATCACTGGCGCTTTGGAGCCAGCCAGTGGCTCTGTGGAATCACCGTGGAGTGGTGCAGGCTGGTGAGGATTCCGGGGGAAGGAACGGATCGCTTCCCTTTCCTTGGACTCCCCCCTGGACTGGCAGGTAGGGGATTCGTACATCCCTAACTGTTGTTTAGTAATGAACCCATCATGATAACATGATTTCCATCTTGCATAGTAATACACGGTAGGGCACTGTGCTGCCCTGGCCATGGGCATTGACCTCTTAGGTTAGAGGTGCCAAGATAGTGATAAATCAGATTCAAAGGTTTACTTACAAGGAGACTTTATTGGGTAAGTTACAGCACACAGGAGTACCATAGGGATGTACGAAAGTCACCTTTTACGGAATTTGATTTGCAGTGAGGGGAAGGCACTCCATCCCTTCCCCCCAAATTCTGGCCGGGGGGGGAGGCGTCCCATCCCTCCCCCCCAAATTCTGGCCGGGGGGGAGGCGCCCCGTCCCTCCCACCGCGAATCCTGGCTGGCTGGGTCTGCAAATGGCGGCGGCCATAGCCGCCGCCTTTTGCGTCCCTGCAGTCAGCCGTGATAGGCTACGTAAATCTTTACGTAGCCTATCACTTTCCTCCCCCCCACTGGAAATGGTGGCGGTGGCAGCCGGTCATGGGTTTTATACAATACATGTTAGCACTAAGGCAGCATAACAGCAGCAAGCTCCCCTCGCGTTCATTCCCAGCATAGACTAGAAGTGTTTGGCTCACAGCACAGCTACCTAAGATAAACAAACTTTGCTTCCCAGGCACATCTTGTGCCCAGCCTTCTGACTCATCTCAACATGCTCAGAGGCCCACTAGCATGGGAATTGCACCAGTAATGAACTTAAGCAAGGCATTATGGATCTCCAGGCCCCTCTAACATTACAGGTGACTTGGTTACACTCCTGGGGCCAATACAGGCACACAGTGTTAATTAATGGCAGTATTTAGAATCACTTACTCCATTACCACAAGGCACACATTCGTTATGTGACTATTCATAGTGCTACAAGAGGGCATTCAAATACTGCTCCCCTCCCCTTTGCTAATGACAACTTGTACTGTGTTGTGAAATCCCAAGTTTTAAAAAAGAGCCAGGGAAGCAGTTCATCCTAGCTGTATGAAATGGCAGCAACCAGCCAAAGCAGGTTCAACCATGCTGTGAAATCACTTAAAAAAAAAAAAGTGAGGAAAGCACTTGCTACTAGGGATGTCTGGCACTGGGAAATCTGTCCCTCTTGGGGCTCGAGGGATTTCTGAGGAGCCCCTGGCTCGGCTTGCATTCCTGAGCTGAGCCATGGGCTCCTGCTGGGGAAGGGAGACTTGTGCACAACAACAGGTGCTGGATTTGGCAACCGCCTCCTGTTGCTGCTGCCGCTGCCCTACTGCTGGCTGCTCTGTGCAACTCTCTTGCTCAAGACAATTGTGCAGAACAGCCAGTACGCGATACTGACTGCAACAGGCCATGGGCAAGTCCAGCGCCTGTCATTTTGCACAAGTCTCTTTTGCCCCTGCTAGCACCCCAGCAAGAGAAGGGAGACTTGTGCACAAGAACGGTGATGGGCAAGTCCAGCATCGGTTCCACTCCCATCCTGCCGCCACTGCACAACCCTGCCTCCTTCTGCCGGTGCCCAGCAGAAGGAGGCACAGTTGCTCGGTGGTGGTGACAGGGTGGGAGGCAGGAGGGACATGCTGCTGAGCACAACCCCCTATGCTCTCTTTGCTTTTGTCATCATTTTGTATCAGCGACTCATAGAAGGGAAGGAGACCGCACAGCCAGGACACACAAATGCACAGACTGCGTAATAAAGGCATTCAACCCGTATTTTGGGGGTTATGACATCGGGGAATGAATAGGAGGAAATGGCAGAACAAAAACGGTTCATAGACAGCATCATGTGCCCCAATCAATGCACTTTCAAAATGCTAGAAAGCCTGACTGTGGATTCTCCCTGGGTCTCTACTAGAGGGTGTAACTCCATCATATCTGAAAAGGTGCTGGTGAGACTTTTGTTTTGGGAGGGGGGGAATTCCCAGAACCCCATCACACTAGATAATTTTTATCCAGTCTCCAATGTTTCATTTCATTCTTGGCTTACTGTGGGCCATGGGGTTGTATCTTCTTCCCCATGCTATTTCACATCTAAATGAAATCACCGAGGGGATATCCAGGCATTTGGAGTTTTGTGTCATCATCTATGTTGATGACACCCCACTCTGTCTGTCCTTTCCATCTAACTCCTGGGAAGCTGTTCAAGTTCGGGATGAATGTTTGATACCAGTAATGGACTGGATGATGGCGAACAAATTGAAGCTTAATTCAGACAAGACAAGAGGTGCTCCTGGTCAGCTGAATGGCAGACCAGAGAATAGGAGTTCAAACTGTCTTCGATGGGGTTAGACTCCCTTTGAAGACCCAGGTTGGCAGTTTCAGTGCAGTCCTGGATTCAGCCCTGATCCTGGATGCCCAGATTTTGGGAGTAGCCAGGAGTGCTTTTCCACGTTAAGGCTACTGTGCCGAATGTACCTGTTCCTTGAAGTGTTGGATCTGGCCACAGTGACACTAGTTACATCTTATTTAGATGATTCTAACATTCTCTATGCAAGACTGCCTTTGAAGAGTGTTCAAAACTTCCACTTGTTCCAAATGTTGCAGCCAGACTATTGATCAGGGCTGGCTAGAAGGAGTGTGTGAATCCCATGTTATAAACATTTTCACTGGCTACTGATCCATTTTCAGAAACAATTCAAAGTGTTGGTTATAACCTAGTACATCACTTAGGGCTAGGGATGTACGAAGCAGCAAAATTCAGCTTGTCGAGGTTCTCTGAATTCCACCTCAAAGCGTGTTCTGACTCACATTCGTATTATATTGTCAGCTTTGTGGGCAGGGTGGGGGGAGGTGTTCCATAACAACATTCGTGCATATTTTTGTGCACAATTTTCCAAATGTATGCAACAATTGTACACATTTTTGTACAGATTATTTTCCCATTCCGTTTGAGCTCATTTTTCAAATATACACTTTTTCTTGCACATTTTTCAAATGTACACATTTGTTGTTGTTATGCAAATCACATTACATACTCGGAAATGTACAGACTTCAAACTGCAGATTGCATTTGGGTCTGTGTTTGGTTCTGGGAGGTATGAATTGGATAAATTCTGGTCAAAACCAAACTGAAATGTATTTCTCACCAATCCCTACTCAGCTCCAGGTGATCTGGAAGATGGCATCTTCTCATAAGAGCCTTTCTGGGTCCTTGGGAGAGGCCCTTCCTTTTCTCCTACCACCATCTGAAGCACATGGTGGGAAGGCATTACTGAAGATAAAATTAGTAAGCATATAGAAGGACAAGCCCTGCTGAAAAAGAATCAACACAGCTTCCACGGAGGAAAGTCTTGTCTCACTGACCTTTAAGAGTTCTTTGAGAGTGTCAATAAACGTGCACACAGGGGTGATCCATTAGACATTATTTACTTGGACTTCCAAAAGGCTTTTGACAAAATCCCTCACCAAAGACTCCTGAGCAAACTTAGCAGTCATGGAATAAGAGAAAAGGTCCTTTTATGGATCAGTAACTGGTTAAAGAATAGAAAACAGAGAGTAGGAATAAATGGTAAATTCTCCCAATGGAAGGAAGTAAATAGTGGGGTCTCACAGGGATCTGTGTTAGGACCAATGCTTTTCAACCTGTTCATAAATGATTTGGAATTAGGAGTGAGCAGTGAAGTGGCCAACTTTGCCAATGACACACCAAATCATTTTGAGTGGTTAAAATAAACAAGGATTGTGAAGAGCTCCAAAAGGATCTCTCCAAAGTGGAAGAATGGGCATCTAAATGGCTAATGTGGTTCAATGTAAGCCAGTGTGAACTGATGCATGTTGGGGCAAAAAATCCCAACTTTAAGTATAACCTGATGGGATCCGAGCTAGCCGTGACTAACCAGGAAAGAGATCTTGTGGTGGTGGTGGACAGCTCAATGAAGATGTCAACCCAGTGTGTGGCCGATGTAAAAAAAAAAAAAGGCAAACTCCATGTTAGGCATAATTAGAAAAGGAATTGAGAAAAAAACTGCCAGTATCATACTGCCCCTATACAAATCTATGGTACGACTACACTTGGAATACCGTGTACAGTTCTGGCCACCACACCTAAAAAAAGGTATTGTAGAGCTGGAAAAAGGGCAGAAAAGGGCGGCTAAAATGATCAAGGGGCTGAAGCATCTCTCCTATGAGAGAAACTTACAACAGCTGGGATTGTTAAGCCTGGAAAAAAGGAGGGTAAGGGGAGACATGATAGAGTTGTACAAAACTAGGCATGGTGTGGAGAATGTGGATAGGGAGACATTTTTTTCCCTCTCTCAAAATACTGGAACCTGGGCTCATCCTATGAAGCTGATTGGTGGGAGATTCAGGACAGATGAAAGGAAGTACTTCTTCACACAACGCATAGTTAAACTATGGAACTCGCTACCACAAGATGTAGTGATGGCCACCAATTTGGATGGCTTTAAAAAGGGGTTGGACAAATTCCTGGAGGAGAAGGCTATCAATAGCTACTAGTCTTGATGGCTATGTGCTACCTCAAGTATCAGAAGAAGTGAGCCTATGTACACCAGTTGCTGGGGAACATGGGTGGAAGGGTGCTGTTATGCTCATGTCCTGCTTGTGGGTTCCTGGTCGACAGCTGGTTGGCCATTGTGTGAACAGAACTCTGGAATAGATGGACCCTTGGTCTGATCCAGGATGCTCTTCTTATGTTCTTAACTTGAGAGAGTGGCTGTTTCTGGGCTCGGGAACTCCTTTCCATGGCTACCCCCATGTCTGACTGATTATCTTCTGCTGGACAGCAAATACATTGTTATTTAGACAGGCCTTTGACTAGGGATGGCGGAGAATTTCTCCCCGAAACTTCGGGGGGCCGAGCGCCAACGTGTTCGGCTCCCCCAACAAGTTTCGGGGAGAAAACCTCCGCCCCCCCCGCCCCCCGCCCCCCCCGGGACGGGACTTACCTTCCCTGAATGTCCCTCCCGGCGGCGGGTCCGGCTGGCGGTTCATCCAGTGTTCGAGCGGGGCGGGAGCGGCAGCCGGTCTTTTGACCGGCTGCCGCCCCCGCCATTGCAATGAAAGAAAAAAAAAAAAAGTCCCCTGATAGGCTACGTGACGATTCACGTAGCCTATCACGGCAAGATTTGCAAAGTCAGCCGTGATAGGCTACGTGAATCGTCACGTAGCCTATCACGGGTGACTTAAAAAAAAAAAAAAAGTGTGTACGGATAATGGCGGCCCCCATAGGGAGCCGCCATTCCCCTTCCTTATTTGGTCGCTGTAGTCTACGTCAATGTTTACATCGACTACGGCGAAAATAAGGGCAACGCTATTTGCGTTGCCCTTATTTTCGCCGTAGTCTACGTAAACATTGACGTAGACTACAGCAACTAAATAAGGAACGCGAATGGCGGCTCCCTATGGGGGCCGCCATTCGCGTACGCGCTTTTTTTTTTTTTTAAAGTCACCCGTGATAGGCTACGTGACGATTCACGTAGCCTATCACGGCTGACTTTCCAGATCTAGCCGTGATAGGCTACGTGAATCGTCACGTACCCTATCAGGGGACGTGTTTTTTTTTTTTTTTTTACTTTCGTGTTCGCGGCCGGGCGAGGCGGGAAGCCTCCTCCCCGGCCTGAATTTCGGCCGGGCGAGGCGGGAAGCCTCCTCCCCGGCCTGAATTTCGGCCGGGCGAGGCGGGAAGCCTCCCCCCCCGGCCTGAATTTCGGCCGGGCGAGGCGGGAAGCCTCCCCCCCCCGGCCTGAACTTCGCGGGGGGAGCAGCGAAGCGCTCCCCCCCACCGCGAAAAAGCTGCGAGAAAAGGTAAGTGACTTTCGTTCACCCCTACCTTTGACACATAACCTGAATTGTAAGTATGTCGTAATTGGCTTTAACTGGTTCTTTTTAATGATTTTGTTGATGTTTTGGCTCCCTTGTTTTTGTTTTTGTTTTTTACTTTGTATTTTGCTGCTGTTTTACTGTATTTTATTGTGCTTTTTGTTATCAGTGTTAGCCACCTTGAGCATCTTTTGGTGGAAAGACAGAATACAAATTTAACAACTAAAAAAAACAGTCACAAAATATCTCACTGTATAGAATACATTAAACAAATCCCCATTGGAAGGCAATACATTAATAACAGTCCATCAGAATATAGCAAAGCATTAGTACAATCAAGCCAATCACATAAATGGTTTCATAATTCCTAAATCATAACAGTATTTCAAACAATTCAATTAGAAATGTAAATTTGATCAAGCCAACAAAAATAGTATCTTCCAATAGGCCAAGGATTACACAGTAGGAATCTCTAAGAAGGCTTCTAGTCACTGACAGTGTGACGTTCCAGTGACCCTCAGATTTGGGGCCTGCATTGTCAGCCCCAATATTAGAGCCTGGGGAGCAAGATGGATCTTCCAGCCTCAGATAGTCTGGTACTGCTCCACTCTGGAACAGATATGGATTTAAAATTCAGAATGAAATTTCATTTAACATTTTCAGATATCAGGATTTCAACATATTAAAAATCTTCTTAAAATGTCTGGACAAACAGGAATGTTTTCATTTAGCACAGAAAAGAGTATAGATTTAGTGTCAACTGTATTTCCTTTTGGATGCCATTCCAAACTCAGGGCACCACCACAAAGAAGGCCCTCTCTTTTGAGGATAGAAATAGTGATCTTGAAGTATCATGTTCTGGCTATCCATTGTGTGTAGCTCTGCTGCTCTGGACAAGCTCCCCTCAGCAACCCTCAGCTCCCATCTGATCAGCACTAGTATTTACCCCCAAATGGCTAAGCAGCATGGTTCATTGCTGAACCAATTCTGGGCACACCCTAGGAAACCCAAGAAAATGTTCCCCATTCCCAATTTTCTGATGGCCAGCTCTTAAACCCATCCCTCAAACAAAACAACCTTTTCCCCTTGCTTTACTAGGACCCTGATTTGAAGAGCTGATTCCTGGGAAAATGCAGATGGGGGAAGTGTCCACTCCCCCATGGGAGACTCTTGGGCTACAAAGGTCTCTTGAAGGTGTGAACTTTTGTACCCAATCCCAGGTTTCCCAGGATCAGGTCTTCAGCTGTGACGTCTTCTCCAGCTCTGATTTTAATCAAGCTGGAGAATTCAATGACTTCTAATGCTTGCCTGTCCTTTTATCCTATCCTGATATAGCCTTCATCCCTATGGTAAACTCTATTTTCCATAGAACACAGGGAATCATCCTTCTTGACTTCTCATGCAATCCTTCTCACCCCAAGGAGAAACTATGACACAAAAGTAGGGTCTATCTACAATGTTCTGGGGAGAACAGACACTGGCAGCCTTTTTTTTGTCATAAAAGACAGCTGCCAATGGCAATGATATATACAGCTCCATTGTTAGCGCATGGGTCCAGGAGTGTGTCTCTCTTGTATAGAAAGCCAAGGTGTCAGGACCTGAAACAAGAGGTGTCTGAATTGGTGTGGCTCTGCAATGAAGTGAGCCACTGAACTACATGTAGCAGCCTCTAGGGATGTCAGAGAATTCTGCCTGAATTTTAAATGGGATCGAGTTCTGACAAATCTGGTCCGCAGAATCCTCTTCGGAACGGGGCGGCCCGGAATTACGAAAAGAAATTATTTAATAATTATAAAAAGAAATCCGTAAATCGGAAACGGAGGAGGAAGAATGCGAACAGCTCTACCCTTTTTACGAGGCATTTTCCCTGTGACCCGAAGCTTTCTTTCGCTGGGTCTGGGTCTTGAAGTCCACAGAAATCCTCCATCTTTTCTCTTTATTGTCTGTGGAGGTGAGGTCAGGTGAGATGAGGTCAGGACCAGTCCGGTGAGGTCAGGTCCGGTGAGGTCAGGTCAGGTCCGGTGAGGTCAGGTAAGCAGACGTTACATGGGAAATCCCCGCGAAGGGCTTTACCCTTTTTACAAAAACAAATAGGCTTACGGAGACCAACGGCGGGCACGCAAAAAAGGCTTTTTCGGCAGTACTTATGGAATTATTTATGTAAGTTTGGGGAGCTGGAAAAAAAACGAGGGAATCTGGGGCATGCGGATGGCAGAAGGGGTGGCCTTTGGCTCTGTGGAATCCTCGCGGAGTGGAGCTGCTCTGCAAGGATTCCGGCGGGAGGAACAGATCACCCCCCCTGCAGATTCCCCACTGGAATGGATGGTGGGGAATCCGTACATCACTAGCAGCCTCTGCAGAGACAGGTTACTGTTCTCAGGCCCTGGATTGACTCTGCCTACCCAGGCTGGCTATTGGATTCTCCTGGACACGATGGGGTATAAAAGAGCTTCCTGTTTCATTTTAGCCTTGCTTGAGGAACAAGATCTTTGATAGCTCCAGATTCTTTCTGTATCTTTGGGTCCTGGCACCTGGCACCCTTCTTGATCCTGCTTCCTGATTGGTCCTGACTTGCTCTTCTCTAGTGCCTCACCTTTGGCCCATGGTTCAGCCATGACACAGGGATTGTCTCCAACCCATAGGGATGATTGCTCACTTGGTACATGGACCAGCCATCTCTGCAGCTCTGCCAATTTGAGGACATTGGTAAGGTGGTTAATTGGACCCATTGCACTACAATTTCACATTACTTCAAACTCAACAAGGTCAGCTCTGTTAAGGCCGCCATTGTTATGAGAGTTCTGCAGCAGGTGCTGTGACATGTTTTTCCTCCCCTTGTCTGGGAACTCCTTTCCTTCCTTCTCCACTACCCTGCTTATTGAGAAAGGAAAGTTGGAGTTAGCATGTGGTGTTCTTCTGGGCTGCAGGTTGTGAACCAAGCAGACCTGCCCTCATATAGTCTGTATCACCTGTTCTGTTTTTTCTTGGAAGGGTGGTTTGCGTTGCCCTCACTTGTATGGTTCCCTGCATTAATCATAATGAGAGACACTGCTGGAATCCTATGTGAGACCGTGCCCCAATTTGGGGGCAGCTATAGCCTGTGATACTGATGCTGAGTCATAAAGGGATGCTGTAGAGTCAGGTCCAACCATGGGGAGCCAGGTTCTGAAGAACTCAGTTCTTCCAGGGCATGAGATGCAGGACACTGATACAGCCTATATCCCACAGCCGGGAGACCTGACATGACGGAGGTCCTTGCTTCTTGACCAGGAGCATCTTCCATAGGAACAGGGCAGCAGCAGGAGGTTTCTGCAGGAAGGGGAGTTTCGGGGTGGGGGGGTTCCTTTATGTATGTATGTATGTATGTATGTATTTAGTAAATTTCTTTCTTTATTAATTTTCTTAATCGCCCATCTGGCCAGTCACCCGGCTACTCTGGGTGATGTACAACAGTACAATTTAAAACAGTAAAATTATACATTAAAACATTGTTTAAAAATACCCTAACTCACCCCAAATGCCTGCCTGAACAACCAAGTTTTCAGCCGAAGCTCATTAAAGAGGGGGCATGGCAGAGTTCCCTAGGGAGGAAGTTCCACAAAGTGGGCGCCACCACAGAGAAGGCCCTCTCCCTTGTCCTCACCAGCCTAGCTGTCCTGGCTGATGGGACAGAGAGAAGGCCATCTGAAGCTGATCTTGTTGAGCAGCCTGTCTGGTGTTGCTGGAGGTGCACCTTGAGATAGGCTGGGCCGGAACCATATAGGGTTTTAAAGGTCAAAACCAACACCCTGAATTTGGCCCAGAAAACAACTGGTAACCAGTGCAACTCCTTTAGCACCAGAGTGATGTGATCTCACCGGCGGCTGCCTTTAATCAGGCGAGCCGCTGCGTTCTGTACCAGCTGCAGCTTCCGAACCGTCTTCAAGGGTAACCCCACATAGAGCGCATTACAGTAGTCTAAACAAGAGGAGACCAGGGCATGTACTACCGATGGGAACAGATGGTCAGGAAGGTAGGGGCACAGCCGCCGTATCAGATGGAGTTGGTACAGCACTGTCCGGCTCACAGCTGACACTTCAGCCTCCATGGACAGCTGGGGGTCTAAAATGACCTCCAGGCTGCGGACCTGGTCTTTCAAGGGTAGCCGTACCCCATTCAACACCAGGTCAACATCCCCCAACCTCCTCTTATCTCCAAGAGGATGATAAGACCTTGGTCTTGTCAGGGTTCAGCTTCAGCTTATTCCTCCCCATCCAGCCACTCACCATCTCCAGACATTTGGACAGGGATTCTACAGCCAAACTTGGTGAAGATTTGAATGTGAGGTAGAGCTGCATGTCATCTGCATATTGATGACACCGCACCCCAAACCTCCTGATGATAGCCCCCAGCAGCTTCACATAGATGTTAAATAGCATCGGGGAGAGGATGGAACCCTGTGGCCAGGGGCATTGCTAGGGTCTTAAAAGATGTAATGGGCACACAGGCCCATTACACAAATTTGCATACACACACGAGTCTAAGCACATGTCTAATATGTGTGTGTGTGTGTGTGTGGTGCATGCATGCAGTGTGCTTGCGTGTGTGTATAGATTACATGCATACTACATAAGTGTGCACTGACCCCCCACCCCACTTCAACTCAGACCCTGATTCAGCATTTTGGAAAACATCCCACCTCTGCTCGGGCCAATTTGTAGTCAGACTGCTTCAGCTCAGCACCAAACTTGAGTCAAGGTTTAGAAAAATGAGTCTTTATGCTTCCTGTTAACTACCATGGAAAATTAGAAAAAAAAACACCCTGTAACTTTTTGCTATTTGCAAAAAAGCTATTTGCGTTGCCCTTATTTTCGCCGTAGTCTACGTAAATCTTTACGTAGACTACAGGGACCAAATAAGGAACGCAAATGGCGGCGCCCCATGGGGGCCGCCATTTGCGTACGCACATTTTTTCCCCCCCCAAAGTCACCTGTGATAGGCTACGTAACGATTAATGTAGCCTATCACGGCTGACTTTGGAGATCTAGCCGTGATAGGCTACGTTAATCGTTACGTAGCCTATCACGGGGTTGTTGTTGTTTTTTACTTCAGCTGTAATGGCGGTGGCGGCAGCCGGTCGAAAGACCGGCTGCCGCCCCCGCCCCCACCGAAAGCCCGCCGAACCGCCGCCAGGACCCGCCGCCGGGAGGGACATTCGGCTACGGTAAGTCCCATCCTGGGGGGGTGACGGGGGGGTGGCGGAGAATTTCACCGCCGATTTTGGGGGGCCGAATGCGTTGGCGCTCGGCCCCGCGAAGATTCGGGGAGAAATTCTCCGCCATCTCTACTTTTTTCTCTTGCTCAGAACTGGATAATTTCAGGCATAGTAGCCTCTTAGAAGGGGATTACACCTACCTAAAGTCAGAAAAATAGATGCAGGGTTTATATTTTGATTTTCTTTTAAAAGGAACTGCCAATAACATTTTAATTTCTTGGAAGAATTGGATAAAAATTTCAGGATTCATTGCCCCATCAGAGGAGATCATGTGTGCCAAATTTCAGAATGATAGCCACAAGGGTTTTTGTGCAAGGATGGCCTTGACATTTTGAGGTCTCCAAAAGAGGACATACTTATCTCCCTATGGTCCTTATGGACCATTGTTTTGAAAGTTACAGACAGCCTACAGTTGTCCCTAAGTAAGAAACCAGTGAAGTTTCAGAAGGATAGGTGCAGCAGTTCATGTGGAGGGAGTTCTCCAGTTTGGGGGAGGGAGTGATTTCCTTTCCTTTCCATTCACCCCTTCCCCAATAGTTTTTGGGTAAATTTGTATGAAAATGCACAGGTCATTAGAGCTGTTTCTGAAGGATATACATGCAGTCTAATTTAGAATTACTAGAATTTATTTACATTTCACCAAAGTTAGCAGCAGGGGAACATGGGTGGGAAGGTGCTATTGCACTCATGTCCTGCTTGAAGGTTTCCCATGGGCATCTGGTTGGCCACTGTGAGAACAGAAAGCTGGACTAGATGGAGCTTGGTCTGATGCAGCACAGCTCTTATCTTCTTAAAAAGAGATTGCCTCTGAGTATGTGCGGAATGTTCTTCTTTCACCACTAAGCATTCTCCCCCCACCAATTCTATTCCACTCCATGCAACCATCCCTCCTCATCCTACCATCCTCCAGCAACTTTTCATAAAAACAGATGTCTTGTTTTGTGCAACTCCTCTCTATGCACAAGCTCTCATTGTATCTTCCTCCCCATAACTTCATTTGTGCCAAGACTTTACCAGGATTCAGCCAATCAGTCTGTTTTCAAAACTAGGGCTCAGTTATGGAGAAACTCTGAGCATGCACTAAGTGCCTTTCCCTCACCACTGAAGCTAGAGTTCATGCAACCCCCCCCAAACCCCCAAATGACAAAACATGCATAGGACTGAGCTGAAAGGGTAGTCAATTCATTGGACAGAATTGGGTAGGCACTGTATTAAGCCTGCAGTACCATGCTCACAACTCAGGACTTATTTCTGAGTAAACATGCAGAACATCAAGGTGCAAACCTCCCTGCAAAAGTAACTTGTGCTGGAATCCTATGCACACTTTCCTGAGGGTAAGCCTCAATAAACATAATGGGACTTCTCAGTAGGCATACATAGGATTGCATAAATTAGCGCAAAGTGGTAGGCGGCAGTATTGCAACCAAAACTCTCCCCACGACCTGAGTTCGATCCCAGCAGAAGCCGGGTCTCGGGTAGCCAGCTCAGGTCAACTCAGCCCTCCATCCTTCCGAGGTCGGTAAAATGAGCACCCAGCTTGCTGTGAGAAAGATAGTCATGACTGCGGAAGGCAATGGCAAACCACCCCGCTACAGTCTGCCACGAAAACGCCAGCGAAAGTGGCGTCCCTCTAGGGGTCAGTAATGACCAGGTGCTTGCACAAGAGGAACATTTCCTTTCCTTCCACTTAAAAAACAAACCAAAAACTCCTTTTTTATTAAAGCTTTCTGTTCATAGGAACATAGCAAGGTGCCTTGTACTGAGTCAGACCCTGGGTCCATCAAGCCCAGTGTTGTCGACACTGACTGGCAGCACTAGCTTTTCAGGGTTTCAGGCAGGATTCTTTCCTAGCCCTACCTGGAGATCCTGAGGAATTGAACCTGGGACCTTCTGCATACCACGCATGTGCTCTGCCACTGAACTGCAGCCCTTCCTATTGCCCGATAATGGCAAGTGACAAACAAAACAGTCTCAGATTTGTTTCTCTGCAACCACGTGAACCCACTTTTCTCAGAGACTTGAGTGAGAAGGAGAAAAACCAACCCTCTTGTCTGTTTGTATGAAGTCAAATACAGTTCAGAACTTCTCTTGCCCACCAAAGAGAATTCTCTTTAAGGATTCCCCAAGACACTGTATGCTCTGGGTGGAATAAAGAACAGAAAGAAAGAACAGGATAGGGGAAGGAAGAAGAAAAGAAGAATGGTGGTTGGAAATGTGTGTGTGTGTGTGTGTGTGTGTGTGTGGGGAGAATTCCCCAAGCCAAGTGACTCCTTTCAGAGAGGTAGTACTTCAGACGAATTTAGAGGCTGTGGAAGGTTTGTAAGGATTGCATGTACTTAAATGAACTTTATGAGATGAGGTGGCTGGGGGCTTTTTCTAGCTTTTTTAAAACTGTAGAACCTATTTAAAAGCCCCAGAAGTTTCTTGATCATGATGCCACATAGTCCTAACCCTCCCTTTGGGATTATTTGAGTCCTACAGCTATTTAGGAGAAATTAAAGTGGAGGGGGAGAAAGAATTTTGTGGAGGCTGATTGGATCTTCTGCTGAACTGAAGCTACTAAACTTTTGCAGAAGCCAAAGGTTCCAGTTCGGGGCAGTAAAATCTGATGCTGTGTGAAATACTAGTATTTCACATGGAGCTCTTTCTTCCCTTCCTTCTCCCTCTTCAAAATTTCATTGCAGGCAAGCTCACAACAGTGGGCATGTAAGAGCAGAAAAGAAAAGTAGGGGGAGAGAAGTTTTTTGCACCGCAAAAAAACCCTACACCAGAGATTAGGGATAGTGACCTCCTAATGGCCACTTTAAACACCTTCTGATTAGGATCTCTAATCCCTTACGTAGCTTGAGCTCATAACCGCAAATTAAACCATGGTGCAGTTTGAACCCTGTTCAAGAGGGCATTTCAGAGCCACCCGATCTAATGCCCCAGTGATTGCAGCATTCCAGCCACCCACCAGGGTCTCAACCGAGTGGCCGTTCGCATGCTCCAGTGAATCCCCAAGCGCATTCAGGAATCCATTCGGATCCATAAGATTCCTGGGGCATCTTAATGGTTTAAAACCATTCAAACATTTTAATGGTTTAACTCCTGCGAGGGGTTGTGGAACTGAGAAGTCCAACATCACCAGATAGTGATCTGACCATGACAAGGGGGTGGTGGATATACCCCCGACTTCCAGATCACTCCCCGCTTCTCTAGAAACAAACACAAGCTCTAGTGCATGACCAGCTACATGGGTGGGCCCAGTTGGAATAGGGTACAGCTCCCAGGAAGCCATGGTCTCCATTAAGTCCCGAGCTGCCCCTGTGAGGACGGCCTCTGAATGTACATTGAAGTCCCCCAACACCAATAAGTTAGGGGACTGCACATGCACATCAGAGACTACCTCAAGCACCTCGGTCAGGGAGTCAGTCGTGGAGCGGGGTGGATGGTACACGGGCAGAATCCTCAGATTTCCCTTCAGGCTCAACCTCCAGTACATGCACTCAGCAACCTTGGTCTCCTGGAGAGGGGGTCTGGTGAGGACCAAGGACTCTCGGTAGATAACAGCCACTCCCCCTCCCCGATCCCCAGCCCTCGGCTGCTGTACTTACGAAAATCCAGCTGGGCACAACAGGACTTCCGGTAAGGAGCCATGTCGTTCTGGCAGTGACTTGTGGGGCTCCGCAGGTTGCTTCTTTCAAACAGCTGTGAAAAGATTGAGAAACTTCCCCCCCCCCCCTGGAAAACAAAGGGGAAGCCTGCAGTACCATCCGGATGAAATCTTAGAAGAGCGGAGGGTGCAACTCAAGAGGTTCTTTCAAAAGAAGAAAAAAGAAAGAATACTGTTTGTATTTTGAATCAGGATTACAATCAAATTAACTTTTTATTTCTTTAAATCATTGTTTGAAGGTTTTGATGTTTGAATTAATATGGCTGAAAGCTATGTTTTTGCCCCGTTCCCTTTATCTTCTGCATGACCTTGAGAAAGCGAAGCCAAAATAAATAAATCTTTGGCAGAAAGCCTGGAATAGGCTGGAACAATAACAATAACAACTGAATAAAGAAGGAGTATTGCTGACACCTGTTGGATGCTAAAAGACCAGCAGCTTATGCAAATCTTTCTTCTTTTTATGTTTTTTTTAATCTCCTTTTCTCCTTTTGATACTGAGAGAGATCTCTTTTGGGACTGGAGGATCAACAATTTACTGGATATCCAGACAGACTAATTTATAAAGGAAATAATGCAAAGATAATTGAATGAGTGCTATGACTTTGGATAAACCAGCAAAGGATATCAGAATAACGCGAATTAGAGCGAATACCTGGGAGATGCCTACAGAACAATCAAGTAGAAATACGAAATCCAGGAAAGGCTCTCTAAAAGAGACTCCAACGGGAGCTATGAAATTATAGGGATGGACGAAAGTCCCTTACCTCGTCCCGCAGCTTTTTTCGGGGTGGGGGGGAGGTGCTTCGTTTCTCCCCCCGAAAATTCTTGGCAGGTGGGGAGGCACCCCGCTCCTCCTCGCCGAAATTCTGGCCGGGGGGGAGGCGCCCCATCTCCCCGGCCGCGGAAGAAAAAAGTGTAACAAAAAAAAAAAACCAAAACGTGATAGGCTACGTAAAGATTTACATAGCCTATCACGGCTAGATTTTCAAAGTCAGCCATGATAGGCTACATAAATCTTTATGTAGCCTATCACGGCTGACTTTGAAAGAAAAAAAAAAAGTGCGTACGCAAATGGCGGTGCCCATGGGTGCCGCCATTTGCGTTCCTTATTTGTACGTAAAGATTTACGTAGCCTATCACGGCAGACTTTGAAAATCTAGCCGTGATAGGCTATGTAAATCTTTACGTAGCCTATCACGTTTTTCCCCCCCCCACACACGAGCTTGGAAATGGCGGCGGCGGCAGCCGGTCGGAAGACCGGCCACCACCGCCACCACGCCGCCGGGACCTGCTGCCGCGAGGGACATTCGACCACATCCCGGGGGGGGCGGGGGGCTGTCGAAGAACTTCCCCACCAATTTCGGGAGGCCGAATGCGTTGGCATTCAGCTTCCCGGAGATTTGTGGAGAAATTCTCCGACATCCCTATGAAATTATCAGTGAAAGCAACATCTATAAGCAAGGAAGAGGTACCTGAGCAGAAGCAAGATATACAAAAGATGGCCTTGGATGAACAAACACCGAATATTATAGATGCTATAAGCAAAGAGATGGAGGTTTTTGAACTACACATAGAACAAAGGATGGGCGGTTTTGAATAGGGATGTTGGACAATTCCGCCACGGACTCCAGTGAGGCTGGATTCCTTAGAATCCGGCCCCCCGGAGTCTGTGGAGGAACGTGGCAATTCCCCCCGCCACCCTGTGGAATCTCCCTGGGACGGAGCCTACCTGGCTCCGGGGGCGGCTCTGGCGGCAGCTCTGGTGGCGGTGGCAGCTCCGGGTGGTCTTCCGGCCACTGCTGGGCTGCAGCCGCAAATGGTGGCCGCTACGCCGGCTGCCATTTGTGTCGCTGCCAAGCCGTGATAGGCTACGTAAGTATCTACATAGCCTATCATGGCTAACACAGGGATGCCATTTGTGTCCCTGTCTTTTGCCGTGATAGGCTATGTAAATATATATGTAGCCTATCACGGGCTACGTAGGAATGCAAATGGCGTAGCAGCTGCCATTTGTGTTCCTGCCTTTTGCCATGATAGGCTACGTAAATATATACGTAGCCTATCACGGCTATGGCAGGGACGCAAGTGTTGGCCGCTATGGCGGCCGCCATTTGTGGCTGCAGCCCAGCAGTGGATGGAGGTCCGGCTGCAGGCAGCCCCAGCCAGCGGCTCTGTGGAGTCGCCGCGGAGCGGAGCCAGCTGGGAAGGATTCTGGGAGGGACGACGGAGCGCCTCCCCCCCACCACGGATGGCCCCAGTGGAACAAGGTAAGTGTTTCGTACACCCCTACTTTTGAACAACATATAGAACAAAGGATGGGCACCTTGGAAGAACGTATAGAAAAATGGATGGAAAGGCAAGTATTGGAGGTAAAGGAGGAGATTAAAGACATGAAGTAAGAATTGAGACAAGAATTTAAGAAATTAGATGATGCATTAAATCAAAGAACAGAAGAATTTAAAAATAATGACAGAGTGGAAGTACTGGAAAATAATGAAGAAATTGTAACTACAGAGTTAGAGCGTGAGCAGGATGCCTTAGCTTGGCTTGAGCTTAAAGTAGGGTTGGCGGAGAATTTCTCCCCGAAACTTCGGGGGGCCGAGCACCAACGTGTTCAGCCCCCCGAACAAGTTTCGGGGAGAAATTCTCCACACACCCCCCGCAGCCCCCCCCGGGACGGGACTTACCTTTGGCGAATGTCCCTCCCCGCAGCGGGTCCGGTCGGCGGTTCTTCGTCCGGGGCGGGAGCGGCAGCCGGTCTTTCAACCGGCTGCTGCCGCCGCCGCCATTCCAATAAAAGAAAAAAAAAACGCCCCCGTGATAGGCTACGTGATGATTAATGTAGCCTATCACGGCTAGATCTGCAAAGTCAGCCGTGATAGGCTACGTAAATCGTCACGTAGCCTATCACGGGTGACTTAAAAAAAAAAAAAAAAGCGCGTACGGATAATGACGGCCCCCATAGGGAGCCGCCATTCCCGTTCCTTATTTGGTCACTGCAGTCTACGTAAATCTTTACGCAAATAGCGTTGCCCTTATTTTCGCCGTAGTCTACGGAAAGATTTACGTAGACTACAGTGACCAAATAAGGAACGCGAATGGCGGCTCCCTATGGGGGCCGCCATTTGCGTACGCGCTTTTTTTTTTTTTTAAAGTCACCCGTGATAGGCTACGTGACGATTTACGTAGCCTATCACGGCTGACTTTGCAGATCTAGCCGTGATAGGCTACGTTAATCGTCACGTAGCCTATCACGGGGGCATTTTTTTTTTTTAACTTTTTAGTTCGCGGCTGGGCGAGGCGAGGCGCCTCCTCCCCGGCCTGAATTTCGGCTGGGCGAGGCGGGAAGCCTCCCCCCTGGCCTGAATTTCGGCTGGGCGAGGCGGGAAGCCTCCCCCCCGGCCTGAACTTCACGGGGGGAGCAGCGAAGCGCCTCCCCCCCACCGCGAAAAGCTTCGAGGACAGGTAAGTGACTTTTGTGCACCCCTAGCTTAAAGACAAGGAAAGCTCATTAAGTTTTAGAGGGGTCATGGAAAGTTATGGCAGTGCCGAACCTGACCTCAGAACGGAATTGGTAAAGACTATAGCAGGTTTTTTGAGTAAAGAAGAGAAAGCCATGGAAATCGAAATAGATCGAGCTTACAGACTGAATTCGACATATGCAAAAACAAAAGGTCTACCCAGAGATATTATTGACCATTTTGTAAAGAAAACTATAAGGAATTCAGTTCTCCAGGAACACTATAAAACTAAATTGAAGATGGTGGGCAAAGAGATTATCATCATGAAAGAAATTCCTGGAAGATTTCTGAGGAAAAGGAGAGATTATACATTTTTAACAACTATCCTGAAAGAGAAAAAGATCATGGTTAGATGAGAATTCCCAGAAGGTGTGGTCTTCTCTTACAGAGAACAGAGATTTAAGTTGAACTCAGTTCAAAAAGCAAGAAAGTTCCTTCGAACTTCGAAGATTGGACAGACTTACAACCTGATGTACAAGAAGAGGTGCAACCTGATGTACACTCAGGGTGCAACAGGTGGAAATTAAGGAAGTACCTTAATCTTATATTTTCTAAAAAATGGGTTATAAATGTTTAATATTAAACATTATATTGATGTTTAACTTTGAACATTAATGGGGTGAGTGCTCCTCAAAAGAGAAAGAAAATATTTTACTATTTACAAAAATTGAAACAAGATATAATATGCTTACAAGAAACCCATATTAAGAAAGAAGGTAACAAATATTTAATTAATAAAAAACTAGGTGAAGAGAAAGCCGAAAAAAAGAAAAATGGAGTAGTTTTATATCTTAAGCCACATTTGGGACAGGAATTGGTATTGTCAGATGAACAAGGTCATTTTGTGGGAGTTAAAATTACACTGAATGGTGTATCAACGTTGACGTTTGGGGTTTATGCACCTAATGACCACAAAGCGGAATTTTATGAGGATCTCTTATCCAGACTCGTGGATCTAACTTTTGACAGTTGGTGTTTAATGGGAGATTGGAATGGGGTGATTGCACCTCAAATGGATAGAATATTGGAGGAAAAAATAAAGTGTAATCAAGGGAAATTACCTAAAAGTTTCTTTGAATTGATGGACAATTTGGCTTTAGTAGATGTATGGAGAGATAAAAATGGAAACTCAAAGGAATATACATATTTTTCAGAAAAACATAAATCTTTTTCAAGGATTGATATGATTTTGACAAATAAAGAGCTTGCTACAAAAATTGGCAAAATACAAGTCCGACCAACATCATTTTCAGACCATAACCCTATATCTATGTCATTTGTGAAAGGAAGCACTACTTTTAGATGGAGATTGAATGAAATGATATTTCAAAATAGAAGTATTGTGATTTTTAGTGATATCAATTACTAAAAAGAAATTGAGAGAATTTTTTGAATTGAATCTGGACAAGGGAACAAATATCCGAACAGTATGGGAAGCAAGTAAGGCCTATATGAGAGGTTATTTTATACAACAAAACACACAACTGAAAAAGAGAAGAGAAGATATAAAATATTCTAAAACAGATAAAGGAGGAAGAAGAATTCCTAAAGAAAAAACCGGGAAAAGCAAGTGTCCTACAACAGATTAAATTACTCCAACAACAATTGTCGATGTTAACAGTCCAGGATATGCCAAAAAATTAAACTTTGTAAAACAAAGAAATTTTTAATTTGCTAATAAACCAGGAAGATGGTTGGCCTATAAACTCAGAAAGGAAAAAGAAAAGAAGACAATTGTGAAAATAAGTGAAAGTGGATTAGAATTAACCAATAATGTGGCAATTCAGAAAGCTTTTTATCAATATTATTCAAATTTGTATACAGGATATCTCCCCAGAATTAATGGATAAATATATTCATAAACAAAATTTACCAAAAATTACTATGGAATAAAAACAAATGATGAATGGCCCAATAACAGTAAATGAAATGGTGGAAGCAATAAAAAAAATTAAATTGGGAAAAACTTCGGGACCAGATGGACTATTAGGATTATATTATAAGAAGCGTGAAGAAGAAATTTTACAACCGTTGAAAAATATGATGAACAGTATTTTAGAAAAGGGGGAGATACTGGAAACATGGACAACAACATATATAACATTAATACCTAAAGAAGGACAGGATTTAACCTTGACAAAAAACTACAGACCAATCTCATTATTAAACAATGATTATAAGATATTTGTAACAACTTTGGCAGAAAGGCTCAAGAAAATATTGCAGGAGTTTGTATATGAGGACCAAAGTGGTTTCTTACCAAGGAGACAGATGAGAGATAATGTAAGAACGGTCTTGAATGTGGAAAAACATCCAGAAAAACAAGCAGCTCTGATCTTTTTAGATGCAGAGAAGGCATTTGATAATCTCAACTGGAAATTTTTAAATAAGACATTAGAAGAACTGGACTTTGGAGAAAACTTTATAAAATCAGTGAAATTAGTATATACAGATCAAAAGGCTCAAATAATTATAAATGGGGATCTGGCTAAACCTTGTGAGATACAAAGAGGAACAAGACAAGGCTGCCCATTGTCACCGCTATTGTTTATATTGGTTCTAGAATGATTGAACAGAGATATAGGACAAGATGATTGAATTACAGGAATAAAGATTAAAAAGGAGAAATATAAGCTGAGGGCTTTTGCAGATGGCTTGGTGTTTATGTTGGAAGAACTTTTAAAGGGAATTGAAATTTTAATGAAAAAATTAAAAGAATTTGGAGCAGTGGCAAGGTTCAAAGTCAATAAACAGAAAACAAGAATTTTAACAAACAATATGAATGTTCAAGAAAAAAAAAGTTGATGGATAAGACTGGCTTCCAAATTGAAAAGAAAGTAAAATATTTGGGAGTCCTTTTGACAAATATGAATTGCATGCTTTTTCAAAATAACTATGTTAAAGTGTGGAATGAAATTAAACAAGACCTATTAAAATGGGAAAAATTACAATTTTCACTTTTGGGAAGAATTGCAATGACCAAAATGAATGTATTACCTAGAATGTTACTTTTGTTTCAAATGATACCCATTATTACATCAGATTTACCTTTTAAGCAGTGGCAGAGAGATATAATGAAGTTTATATGGCGAGCAAAAAACCCAAGAGTTAAAATAAAAATTTTACAAAATGCAAAGGAAAGAGGTGGCTTGGGATTACCAGATTTTAAAACCTATTTTTCTGCCTGCTGCTTGATGTGGATGAAGGAATGGGTGACGTTGAAAAATAGAAGACTTTTAGAACTAGAAGGACATGAATTGAGATACGGGTGGCATGGTTATTTGTGGTATGATAAAACAAAAGTGAATGTAGATTTTAATAATCACTATATAAGAAGGGCTGTATTAAGAATTTGGAATAAATATAAATTAAGGTTCTATCAAAAAATACCACATTGGATATCTTCACAAGAAGCAATGCATAGAAGAGAATTTGATAGTACGCATAAATGGATAAGATATAATGATTTACTGGAACTGTCACAAGGGGAATATAAGTTAAAATCAAGGGAAAGCTTCTTGGAAGAAGGTCATGTATGTCAGTGGTTTTCATATTTGCAACTTAAAGAAAGGTTTAAAATAGATGAGAAAAATGGTGGATTTGAACAAACAGAATCTGAGTTTGAAACAGCACTGTGTACAAATGATGAACATGTTATTGCTAAACTGTATAAATTACTGTCAAGTTATGAGACAGAGGATGAACAAGTAAAAGATTGTATGATAAAATGGGCAAAAAATGTTGGACATAATATATCAATGGAAGAGTGGGAAATATGTGAGGAAAAGATTTTAAATTTACTTTATGTACAAGTCTTAAAGAGAATTTTTATAAGATGATGTATAGATGGTATATGTCATCGTTTAAATTGTCTAAAATGTATAAAGGTGTTTCTGGAAAATGTTGGAAATGTGAAGACCAAGAGGGAACGTTTTATCATTTATGGTGGACTTGTAAAAAAGCTAAAACATTTTGGAAACAAATACAGTCTTTAGCTCAAAGAATATTAAAGACTACTATAGAACTAAAGCCAGAAACATTTTTATTGGGACTAACAGATAAACATGTAAAAGAGAAGGGGGGAACCCTCTTTCTCTACATGACAACAGCTGCAAGGTTATTGTATGCACAAAAGTAGAAGAATGAAACAATACCAACTGTGAGCAAGTGGATCATGAAAAGGATGGAGTTGGCAGAGATGGCAAAACTCACTAATATAATTAAAGAAGGGTCAACAACTAAATTTATGTTAGATTGAAAACCTTTTATAGAATTTGTACAATAGAGAAAAATGATATCTATGTATGTGGATTTTGAACTTTGAGATGGTTGATTCTCTTTTTTCTGTTGTTGTTAAGGTGAAAGGAGATAATGTCTGTGAACTCAATGTATGATATATAACTAAGACAAGAACTACAGAATAATAAGAATAAGCATTTGTTGTGTGAGGGAGGCCAAAGGTAGATATCTTACAGTCTTAAGAGATATTTTAGTGTATGTGTATTGTTCTTGTTTTTCTATTGTTGTTGTGTTTTGTTTTTCTTTAAAAAAAAAAAAAATAGAAAATCCAGCTGGGCACATGGCCGCCAGAGTTGGAGCAGCGGCCTCAGCCAGCCAGGTCTCTGTAATACATGCCAGTTCCGCACCCTCATCCAGGATCATGTCATGGATGAGGGAGGTTTTCTGTGTAACAGACCTGGCATTGCAGAGCAGCAAACGAAGGCCAGAAGATGGAGTTACGCCTCCCCCAGCCATCCTTTGGCTCTGGACAGGCCCGGAGCAGGGGACAGATACTACACATCTCTCCCTTGTTCCCCTTACCTGGCATGGCCTGCCCCTAGCGCTCCGCCAGCGCCTGCCGCCCAGCCTCGGTATGTTCTGGCCCCCAACACTCCCCCCACTGCCTCCCTCAGGTGGACACATGCCCCCTCGCTCCCGCCTATCAGGCAGGCTACCCGCCCCTAAAAACACAACACCCCCCCCACACACCAACAGTTAAACAAACATCAACAAAATACATCCCCTTTACCAGTACTGGCTCTCCCAAGCCACCTCAGCCAGCCAGCTTATATAGTCCTTCTAGGTAGAGGTAGTCAGCAGCAGCGGGCTCAGTACCTGGGGGCCTGGTCCGGCAGGGAATGGCGGTCTGCCTGGCAGAAGCCCACAGGAAGAGCGGTGGTGGTGGTGGCCACAGCAGCAGCAAGCAGCAGGCACTCTCTCTTTAATGTGTTGTCAGTTAAAAAGGCCATTTCAGAGGTGTCCAGTGAGGCACAGCAACTGCCTTAGGGGCAGGTTTCCCTGCTGGGATCAAATATCCAATATTGCTCTTTGGTGGCCATTCCACCGTATTTAAACAAGAGCAACCAGCAGTAGACTTTGCTGTAAACAATGCTTTGATAACTTAGAAGCTTCCCTGATTTCACTAGAACTCTCTGAATCTATTTGGATTTATTCTGCCTGTGGAAGCCAGAGCTGTTTGGGTTTTGTTGTGATGCTCATGAACTTATTTTGGGTCAGGGACTTATGTTGTGATCTGTTAACTGTGGATGTTTATTAGGACTGTAAACACTTATAGTGTTGTCACAGTTCCCCTTATAACCTGGACCCCATGAGCAACTCCTTAAGGATCTCTTGCCTCCTTCAGAGTCCCATCTTCCTTCTTTTACCTTCCCCTTTCCAATAATGTGGGGTTTAGGCTGTCAGCGTGGGGTGATTTACATTCTAAATGCAGGGTTTAATCACAACAGTTTACTGGTAAACTGAAGCAAGCAAATCACAACTAAAGGTATGTACACAATAGAGCTGAGTGATACAAAAGCCATTAAGAGAAAATAAAAGTTGCAAAACGCAAGTACCTTTACTCTAGCTGTACTTAAGCCTTCTCCAGGCTGCTTCTTCCTGTTCAGGCTCTGGTCTCCCCAGCTTTGCTTTTATTTTCTCTGGTCCTTCTGACTCTCTCTCTGTATACCCATCTCCCTCAAAACCAAAAGTACTGTTTCAAACCTGAAGAAATGAAACTTAACCAGGGAAATGAAACTGCTCCTATCAGAGATACTCCCCCCCCAAAAAAAACTTCAGAGCTCTAGGCTGGACCTATTTCCTTGCCTTGCCTCTGTAGGCCTCAAGCCTTCACAAGTGCATTTCTGGAATTACCGGAGGAAAAGGTTTTAGTGTGACTTGTGCCTTGCCTCTGGGAAGTCAGGATCTGAAATCCTACTGTTCTCTTTCCTCTTGTGACCTCCTGCCCTCCCCCATTTTCTTCCCCGTTTGGGAGGGGTTTATCTCCACCCTTTTTGTTGTGGAAGGTTTTAGTGCTGTAATCAAGTCCTATCACTGGGTAGGTCTTTCTTTTTTAGAAGATTACATTTTTTTTTCTTTTTGGCCTTGCTTTCCACCAAAAGGGGAGATCAAAGGGGGTGGCTTGTCAACCACCCAAACAACTCATTATCACTGGGTTTGTATATAATGACTGAGAAGTCATGGCAGCAAGGGCTTGGATTGGCACCTGGCTCCCATGGGGGCTGCAACCCAATAATAAGCCATGGTGGGCTGCAGTGATCGTGCAAACCAGATCATGCCTTTGTGTTCCTAAGCTGAGCTCGGAGATTACAGTGAAGTAATGTCACCACATTTTGCCCCATTGCAGGCCTTCAGGGCTGAAAACGGAGTGTGTAGCACAGTCAGGAGATGTCTTGGTGTGTGCTGTGCGCCACAGGTGATGAGTGGGGAGGGGGGTCCAAGGAGGGCAAACTTCCCGCCTCAGACAAGTAACTCTTCCCCACCCACCCACATCAGGGGATCCCAGTGGTTCCTTAAAGGAAAAGCACTTTCTGCATTCTTTTTTATTTATGGTGATTATATACCGCCCTGTAGTATATAGTCTGCCTCAACTCTAATCACAAGTTACAACATGTGTGCATCAATTATTTGCCTCACCCGTCTTGGGTGCCTGCAATAAATAGAAGTGGCTTGACTTGCTCTTGCACAAATTCATTAGCATTTGAATTTCCAGGATCATGAATGCAAACCCCAGGAGTTGCAAATGTGTACAACGCACCAAATGATATGCAGATTTACAGCTTTAAATATCAGTGCCTTGCCAGGATTTCACACCTGTCAAGCAGTGTTAGAATTTATTCCACAGAAGAAAAGGTACGTAACATATAGGTGCTGCTCTCTTGTGAAAAATAAGGAAGGGTTTTTTTAAAAAAAAAAAACAATAATGTTTGTCATTTGGTTTAGCAAATTTGTGGGACATCTTGTTTTTTTAAAAATGGGCATTTTACAAATATAATAGGGCAAATGTGTTGATAATTAAGATTGGCGTAATAAATAGAATCTTCTACAATACATGCTTATCATGCAACAAGCCCCAGCTGAAATGAATGGGTCTTGTATTTGCAAAGCACTTTGAGGACTGCAGCTAAACCTCATGGCTAAATATATCTTTCTTTGCCTGCAGCCCTTTTACATCAGGAACGCACAGGCTGAGGGGCACCCAGTCAGGTTTCAGTGGAGGCGAACAGGATTCTCAGTAAAAGTTTAAAACTTCTTTCTTGCATAGACTCAGGATTCAGTTGCAAAAAGTAAAAATAAAAACAGAATTGTATTTCAAGTGCATTTATAGCTTATAATATCTGGTTTATCAACACAGGTCAGAACAGTCTTCCTTTTAAAAAATAGAGAAAGGATGTATGTCTTTGGCACAAATAGGTAGCACATAGACTCATATAATTCTTTGTAACAATAGAACCAGAGAGTTGCTAAAAGATATAGGTACTTCTGAAGAATCATCACGTTTAGTCTCAAACATCAGGGGGTGGGTGAGGCAGGCAATGCCCCCCTTCTTCATCCTCTGCGCAAGCTAGATAGGAGTTTTTCCTTACAGAAGACTTTGCGTAAAGACATTAACAGCACAATCCTTTCTACTCAGAAGTAAGCCCCACTTAATTCAATAGGGTTTACTCCCAGGTAATGCCTGTATAGAGCCTCTATATGGGGGCCACGGTGGCTTAGTGGTTAAGATGCTGAACTGCAGACCGGAAGGTCGGCAGGACAGCAGTTCGAGACCCAAGTGCCTCGTGACGGAGTGAGCTCCCGTCTTCAGTCCCAGCTTCTGCCAACCTAGCAGTTCGAAAGCAAGAAATTGCAAGTAGATAAATAGGTACCGCTTCGGTGGGAAAGGTAACAGCGTTCCGTGCACCTCAGTGCTCAGTCATGCCGGCCGCATGACCATGGAAGCATCTTCGGGCAGCACTGGCTCTTCGGCTTAGAAATGGAGATGAGCACCACCCTCTAGAGTCAGACACGACTGGTTGGGGACACCTTTACCTTCAATGTCTGTATAGGATCACAGCCTAAGTGAGCTAGGAGGCCATTGTAACTTTCTGACAAAATGACTCATTAACATGATATTTTAAGGGTGCAATCCTATGCATGCACCCTTAAAATACAGGCAGAAAAAATTCCTACAGCTCCCATGCTGGCTGGGGGATGCTGGGAGTTGTAGGACCTCTTTCTGTCTAAACATGCATAGGATTGCGCCCTAAATGTCTTAATTCCAGCCTGGGTGAGATGGTAGAGTCCTGGGATGTTAAAACACACTGTACAATTTCAGAGAGGGGTGGGAGGGTGTCACGTTTTTGAATATGTATAAGAGAAAAAAAAAACACCCACCCACAACATCTTGCAAGTAAGACACTAGCATACTGTAAGAAACCTGAGCCTTTTCCTTTCTCTGCTCATTTTCTACTTGTGGGGGGTGAGTTTGTTTTTAAACAGAGGATTATTCATATTGAGGATGGATAAATCAGTCACTTTCGCTTTGTCCTGAATTTGGTGTTTCAAAAATATTCTTTTTTTTTTTCATTCTGAAGATTGAGAAAAGGGCAAATCTTGTTAAATTGTTATTTAAAAATCTCACTCATCTGCACTGGCCAAACACCGCTGCCTGCCATGTAGCTATTAAGAGATGAGGAGCCTGCCAGAAAAAAGAGGTGGAAACCCTAAATCAGCACTAAGGTGGCTGAATAGGTAGAGATTCAAACCCTGAGTTTTAAGAACTAAGCACTCAAAGGTCTGGGTCTGGATGGATAAATTTGTTAGTTTTCATTTCTCCCACATTCATTAAAAAAAGAAAAAAAGAAAAATCAGGTTCTTCCCATTCTGAATATGAAGATATTTGCATATTTTGGTAAATTCCTATGAGGAATGAACTGAAACAAAATCCTCACCCATACCTATTTACAGTCTGAAGTGCTACAGTGGTTCTACCATCATATTCCCACCTCATGTGACTGCATGGGTAGACCATATCCATTGAACTCCCATAGAATTCCATATAAGCATGTTTGGAATGGTAGCCTTACTGTAAAAGCATTGCATTAAAATGAATGCAATTTATTGCATGACATTCTTCTAACACAGCTCATTTGGATGCCTCAGCATTGTTGCAGAATCTGACTATATCTCATTTATAATAGTATAATAGTTGTTTTGAGCCTTGATGGCTGGGAAACCCTGTAACTATCCTACAAAAATGACATCTGTCCGCTGGAACCTGGAACACTGTTTTCATGGACAAAATCTGAGATTACCGGTGTTTTCTGTATTCAAGGGGGCTATAGCTGCATTGGCAAAGCACATGCTTTGCATGCAGACAGTCCCAGGTTCAATCTCAGACATCTCCAGTTATGGCTGGAAAAAATCCTGCCTGAAACCCTGGAGAGCCATTGCCAGTCAGCGTCAACAAGGCTAGATTGACCAAGGGTCTGGCTCAGTATAAGGCAGCTTTCTATGTTCCTAAGAGAGCCGAGGAGCTCATGACTAACTATATGCATACACGTGAAACCAAGATCCGGTGCGACAGATATAGAGATGGAAACCACAGGTCAAAACAAGTTTCAAGCTGTCAACATTTCCTAAGACCCATCCACACTATTTCCAGTATGTTCTTGTGAAGGATGTTAACTATCTATAGACTGAGTGGAAAATTAATGTGACACTGAAAATCCAGAGTTATCCATTCTTGAAGAGGGGAAGGTTGTTTTTCCCGTTGACGTTTTGCAGCAGGGTAAGGCCTTTCCTTCACCCCTCTCTTCAACTTTAAAAGGAACTGTGGTTAGGGTTAGGATTATAGGAAGCTCCCTTAGCTGAGTCAGACCAGCTGATCTATCTAGCCCAGAACTGTTGACACTGACTGGGAGTGGCTTTTCAGGGTTTCAGGCAGGATTCTTTCCTAGCCCTATCTGGAGATGCTGGGGATTGAACTTGGTACCTTCTGCATGCAGAGCAGGTGTGCTACCACTGAGCTACCCCTCCTCCCCATAAACCAAGACCTTATATCTCTTGGTTCTGAGCACAGCAGCTGAAAGCAAGAGACGATAAACAGGAGTTAGTGTTGCATGATTGACTGGATTGACTGGATTGACTTGTAAGGATTTTATTCAAAAGCGATGACAGTCATTGCAAAACTCAGGTGTAATTACGGAATAATGAGCCACATTCAGCTCTTTTGCAGCCCTATGTTAAAACTCCTGTGTCAACATTGAGTGTTAGAAGTACAACATCTGTGCCAGTACAACAATGCAGAAGTGCAACATTGCTTTTGCCTTGCAACAGCAAATAAATAATGACAGCGAAGGCTTCTGATCTCCTCTTCATGGCTATGACAGAAGAGTAGTGAGAGGGGTGTGCATGAGACCGATGGTTTTGTGTTATGTGTGAATGCAACCAAAGTAAAAGGAAACAATGCTAAAAGAGTACAGTAGGGAAGTAATACATAGGATTATTTTGATTGTTTGACCCTAAATAGTCTCAAGCTCTTTCCAGGTTTTGCCTGTGCAGAGAAGCTCTGTGTGAAGAATGGGGCAGATAACCCTGCCTCCAAGATCATGCAGCACACTGAGAATTATAGAAGTGGAAGGCACCTCAGAGACCATCTAGTCTAACACACTGCTAAATGTAGACTGTGCAGTCCAGGATGCAGCTACAGCATCCCTGGCAGATCTCTTCAGCCTCTATTTACATGCCTCCAGTGAAGAAGAAACCACCATCTCCCAAGGCAGACTGTTCCACTGCCCAACAGCTCTCAGCGTTAGGAAGTTTCACCTAAAGTTTATCTGAAATCTGCTTCCCTGCCATTTCCAGGCATTGATTCTAGTCCTGCAACTTTGATCCACCTTCTGCCTTTCTGATATTTGAAGACTGCTATCATGCCTCCCCTTGATCTTATCTTCTCCAGCCTCAGCATACCCCCAGGTCTTTCAACTGTTCCTCATATGACTTGGTTTCTAGACCCCTCACCATCTGGGTCACTCATCCTGGGATGCAGTCATGTTTTTGCTTTTTTTTTTTAATGATAATTTTATATTTTTTCACAAGAAACTACAGAAACACATCCATATTGATTCAAAGTGCCTCCCCAATCCCTCCCCCAGCTTGGACAGTTTCAGGATCCTTTTTCTCCCCTCCTTTATTCTTTATTTCTATTCCAGGACAATATGTTAATTAATCCTGTTTCATTCCTTTATTGTCTTCTTTTCCTGAGTCCCACAAATTTCAATAAGCTTCTACCAAGGTTATTCTATTCAAATCTTTTTTCACAAAATCTATATATATTCGTCAATCCTTCTTGAAGGTGTCTCTTTTCTTTGTTCCTCTGTGCACTCTTCTGTGTCAACTTTTAATTTATTGCTATGTCCCAGATCTTCTTTTTTCACAGAGATATTGTCAACATCAGGGCTGTCTCTGCAGTCAAATTGGTCAATGTCCATCTTAAAATGTGGTGTCCAGACCTGGGCACAATATTCCAAATGCAGCCGGACTAACACAGCATAGAGCAAACTGTTACTTCCCATGACGTGGACACTATGCTTCTGTTAATGAAGCCTAAGAAGGCATTAGCTTTTTTAGCAGCTTCATCAAACTGCTGCTTCATATTCAGCTTGTGATCCACTGAGACACCTAGGCCCTATTCATGTGTCCTGCTGCCAGCCTGAATTCTCCCATCCTATACTTGTGCCTTTGATTTCTTTTGTGCCACCTAACTGCAAAACTTGTCTTGTCCCCTGGACCTTCATGTACTGGTGCAGTCACAGACGTCTGCATTGGGGAAGCCAATTCCTGAGCAGCTGCTCACCTGGAAGGTTCCTTACAACTGGAATGTCTCATGTATTATTCATAGCTGTAGACTTTCTTCAGGCAGATGTCTGAGGCATGAGGCCAATGTTCCACACGACAATGCAGTCCTATTGCCCCCTTTTCCATGTATAGGTTCTACACATAAATAACTGAGGGCCAAAATGGACATTACTTTAATTCTGTGTCCAGCAGCTACATCTTTTTTCATTTTTACTCTAGATTAGGTGCAGAGCCCCCAATCCAGATCTTAAATGCCCATCTACCCACCCACCTTATGCTAGGGTGCCAATCCAGATCATGTCCCCCCCGCACCTACTCTAGCATAAAAATGAAGGGGGGGGGAGAGACACAGCCACTGCTAGACACAGAATGAAAGTCGTGCCTTTTTCAGCCCTGAAGATGGCTTCTGTTCCTAGTAAACTGCTGTTGAGAGTGTAACTTGTATGTTAGTTCATGGGACTCACAGTTTATTAGGAAATGTTGTAAAGACCTACGAGTTGTTGACATGTTATCAAAGGTACCCCATACCGTTCATCTTCCCTCATTGCTCCCAGAAGAATGAATCTGTTCCTTTGTGTCTCAGATATCATCAGCTCCATCATGACTACCCTGATCACTGCAATCAATGAATTTGGAGTGGATCTTTTAAAAAAACTGATGAAAGAAAATCCTGAGGGAAACATCTCATTGTCCCCACTAAGTGTCACGGCAGCTATGGCCATGGTTTGTCTTGGTGCCGCAGGTGACACTGCTGAGCAGATGGAAAGGGTAAGAAACTGGCCACAATTGTGCTCATGAAAAGTGTCACTTTATCCTAATTGTATTGTCACAAGGGCCACCCATTCTCCCAGCTGTGTGGAAATGACCAGGACATGCATCCCACCGAGAGCTTTTCAAGTGAGCCTCTGAGCAATTGCCCTGAATCTTGCGGAGTCTCCCTTGGGAGCACCTCCTCTCCCCAGCTGGCCTGTCCAATAAAACACCCTTATGTGCATGCACCCCACTTCTGAGCAGGGACAGCTGTAAGGGTCCCACCACTTACCTAGGTTTCAGTTCCCATAGAAGAGGGGTGCAACCCCTTTTGGCCCTGAGGGCAAGCAAGACTGGGATATTTGCTGTACAGGCGGACAAAAGTGTGTGTCTTGGCTGGGAGTGGGGAGGAGAATGGCCCTAAGCCCCGTGCTCAACAGAACAGCACAGAGCAGTGGCGTTCTTTTGTTCTTCAGCCCTGTGTTCTGAGGACCTCCAGAGCTCCTTGGAAGCTCCTCAAAGGTTCCTCAGTGCAGCAGGACCACAGCCACCCTTAGGCGGAGCGAGGCAGCCACTTCAGAGAGCCTGTGCCAGGGCATGGAGAGCAGCGGGGAGGTCTTGCAGGACAGAGCTGTGAGTGCACGAGGCCTAACCTGCGTCCTCTAAGCTGTCCTGCTGCCTTCAGGCGCAATGGAAAATTCTGTCCCATCGCCAGTGCTGAAATAAGGTTTAATTGTCAGTCCGGCCAGGTTCTGTGCATGGAACGGGGAGCCATCTTGTCCTTCGTCTCCGGCAGCAAAATGTTAGTAGTTAGTAGCAAAACGTTTCCCGAAGGAGAGCTTGGCCACCACATCTTGACCGCCACAGCCATGGAGGGGAGTATTTAGGACTGCAGCTTCCATAATCCCTGACTATGGGCCATGGTAGCTGGGTCATATGGGAGTTGTAGGCCAAAACATCAGGAGGGTACCAGGTTGCCTACCCCCTGACATAAGGGTAGCTCTGAGAACCAGTAGGCCTGGCCATGTCTCCATGTAATCTGACTCCTAAATATCTGCTCCAGATTTTCTGTCATAGTCAGGGTTCCTTGGCAGACACATCAATGCAGAAAGGGCTCCCTAGAGATATGAAGTTTGAGAACCACAGAGGACAGAGCTAGGGATGTAGGAGAAGGTTGCTTGTTTCATTTTTGACTTGAATTTGCCTCGTTTGCACCTCCGAACTCAAACATGAATGCAATCGCATGTCTTCAGGGAAAGCTGGCATGCTTAGTTTTAAAAGCACCCTTTAAAATGTGCACATTAAAAAAATAAAACATGCATTTTCACGTGGGAAAAGTGTACATTTGGATGCAAACTTTAAAAAATGTGCACTCTTCCCATTCAAATGAAAAGAAAAGCAGATTGCAAAAAAAAAAAAATGGAAGCAAGTTGATCTGAACTTTAAGGCGGAGTTTGGGAAATCCCAACAATCTCAAATATTGCTGATTCCTCCATCCCTAGATAGAGCAATAAATCCATGCATGAATATGCTGCAGGATCTTGGCAAGGCTGCTAAACACTATAGAAGAGGGGCAGCAGGGAGACCTCAGGACCTTGCAGAAGGGAGAGCAGACATGGAACTTTGAAGTAGTTTGTTGGGAGTTCCAGGTTACAATCTCAGGAGGCAAGACATTTGAAATACCCCAGAATATGAATGTCTGGACACAACTCCAATTTCTTAGTCACCCAAAAAAGAACTCTTGTGCCTTGCCTGCTCATGAGCCTTCCTTGGGAAAAGTGCATTTGTTTGATCCACCAAGTCCCAGTAAAATCAATTGCTTTAGCAGTATTGAATTAGGAAGAAAGAGAATGTCACAGTTACACAGATCACAACATTAGTCTCTCATTCTGTGTTTTACCTTGCAGGTCCTTCACTTCAATGAGATCACTGCA
This sequence comes from Heloderma suspectum, assembly GCF_057233095.1. NCBI lineage: Eukaryota > Metazoa > Chordata > Lepidosauria > Squamata > Helodermatidae > Heloderma > Heloderma suspectum. The sequence goes on along the minus strand of NC_139461.1, from coordinate 116,230,315 downwards.
TCTGGAGGCTCTACAGCTCTGCCTGTAAGAGGACGATCAAACATATCCTATCTACATCATTAATTCAACTGGGCATGGAACATGTATAGGCCTTGTCAAATTATCCTTCCAAAATATTAGATAATCCCAAACCCAAATACTAACCTACCACACAAGGTGGCTATATGATTACTGAAATACTGTATGCAAAGTACTTCAGGCATTTGAAATGTGTCACATAAACGCTAGATAGTAGTAAGGTGTTTGTTTCTTAGTGTTAAACCACTTGGCATTCTAAACTATATATTCCAAACTATATTTGGATGGGCATAAAATATACACCGAAACTCAAGAATGCCCCTAAATCTTTTGCTTCAGACATCATCATCTAACAACCAGTTGTTGAAACAGTTCTTAAAATAAATAGTTTATTGCCCAATGCACTAAGGCACACAAGGCAATGGAAGGAAATGGATGACCCCAAGAATAATGCTGGATCGGATCTCCTCTTCTAGCAGCATAGGAGGTGGTGTCTCTGGGCCGAGGAAAACTGGTGCTATCCCAGTAAAAACCTTTGATATGACCTGAAAGCATTTTTCTGGGAATTCTCATAAATAAGTTGTAGGGTTTCTTTGGTGTTGTGTTTTATTTTGTTTTTTAATCATGCACAGCTAGTAGATGAATGGAAACACTAGCCTGGGGTATGTAGGGAGTGGTATTTACAAGAATAGAGATGACCTGTTAAACTGTCTTTGCTGTTTGAAGGTTACAGGGGCTTCCTGCGATAAGCCAGGGGGACCGCATGCCCAGTTCAAGGAACTCTTATCAGCCATCAACCAGCATACCAAAAATTATGCTCTGAGTATTGCCAATAGGCTGTATGGATCAAACCAATATGGATTCCTGCAGGTAAGAAATAATGCTTTCCACACCTCTTCCAATCACACGAGCAGCATGGACCACATGCATTTAAAATGCTATGTTTCCTAAGAATCAGTGGTCCCAATCCAGTGTTCCTGAACAATGACTGTCAGGCCATTAAACCAAATGGACAATTTAGTCACAACTGGCTTGTTCTGTTGGTTTAAACAGGACTTAGTGAAATTCACTTTAGCTGGATTGGAGGCTTTGTGTTCTAGATTGCAGCTGGTCAAGAGCCATCATATTATCCTTCTTCCTCCCTCTTTTTAATTCTGTGCAGCGATACTTAGATTGCATAAAGGAGCTGTACCATGCTGAGCTGGAAAGAGTGGACTTTGTGCATGCAACTGAGGAAGTTAGACAGAAGATCAATTCCTGGGTTGAAAGCCAAACAAATGGTAAGGGAACACAGGCTAATTCTCACTTAGTTTGCAACTGATCACTTAGGAATACCCACTGATTTAAAGAGATGTTTCAGACAGCCCTATGCCACAGTTTCTTTAAAGTTATAGATCTACAAAAATAAATGACACGAACTTCTGTTCTTTTCGTGCTTGCTGCTCATTCTAGACTAGTTTGATGTTGTCTGTATTCCTCTCTAATACTGTTGATATTGCATTATAGAAATGAGTAACTCATTGAAAATGCATAGCCATCTCAAGGTAACATTTTCCCTTGAATTCATGTTTGAAAGGTAAAATCAAGGACCTGTTTCCTAGTAAGGCTATTGATCCATCAGCCATTCTGGTCCTAGTGAATGCTATATACTTCAAAGGAATGTGGAAGCTGAAATTTAATGAAAAAGACACGCATGAAGCATCTTTTTGGACTGACAAGGTACTGTATCTCTACTCTATAACCTTGTGGGCATGGGAATTTATTTACTGCTAAAGCCATCAGTCTATGAAAACATATCTTCCCTCTTGTACATGGTCGGATACACATCAGGTTTGTGCTTTTATACTGGCTTGGCAGAAGGTGGTCAGGACTAAAAATGTAAAACATTGGAAATAATTACAACCGACCAACCACGCTCAACATTTCGTAGAGTATACTGCCACTGTTTTTGGTAACACTGCTGCTTTACATTGAACTGCTACTTTATTTATTATAGAATCAGACCAAAAAAGTGCAAATGATGTCTCAGGAGGGTGTATTTCATCTGGCTAAAATAACAAATCCACCAATGCAAGTGCTTGAGCTTCCCTATGACAAGGATGAGCTGAGCATGTTCATCCTTCTGCCAGATAACAAAGGAACTCCAGACCAGGTAATTTAGTGTGATTTCTAAAATGTTTAAGACAGGAATGTAAATGAACTGTTAAAACTTTGCAGTATATAGTAGTGATACATACATTTCTAATTCTCTGTTCACAGAGAAGAAGAATAGGGTAAATCATTTAACTGATCCTTCTTCCCCTGATCGCCCAGTTTAAAAAAGCATCTTGTAAAACCCTAGAGATATTTCAACAGTTGTTTCTATTCGTATATGGCTCCTTCCTTCCTTTTTAAAATTTTATTTTATTTTGCTTACTAAGAACAAAAACAATACCAAAAAAAGAACAACAATAAGCCTCCCCCACCCCCCAAAACAACCCACTGGGAATTTTTTTGTCAAACCCAATCAGCACGGTGAGTCCTTAAGTATAAGCATATATTGTCCTTGATGAAAACTAATACATAGCTAATGCATAAATTCCATAAACTTATTTCTTCAACTCTGCCAAAGCATTTCAAATGTGCTGGGTACTTTAGTCCTCGCTGCAGATATATTTGTATGTATAACTAAAGGTCGCCAGTCCACATGAAATGATTCCTTTTTTTTTACACCCTTTATAATTCTCAGTTTTTCTGTTGAGTTTTTTTTTGAAAGGGCAATTTCCCATGTTATATCACACCAATTTGCAATAGTTAAGCCCTTTGTGTCTTTCCATTTCCGGGCTATTAGCAATCTTGCTGCAGCTAACAAAACCCCCAAGCCTTTATTCAATAAATTTTGATTTCCCCATTGTATAGGTTGAGTAAAGCCAACTCAGATGTTTTGGAAATCTCTTTTCCAAAAATAACTGATATTTCATGAAATATCCTCTCCCCAAATTTTGCAACTCTCTCACAATCCCACCACATATGCACAAAGGTAGCTTTCTAACCCCCCTTCATGGATCACTGCCTTGTTGTGGCAAAGGGGCTTGCGTAACTCAGTGAAGCCATAAGCTGTGCTGTGCAGGGCAACCCAAGACGGACAGGTCACAGTGGAGAGTTCTGACAAAATGTGGTCCACTGGAGAAGGAAATGGCAACCCACTCCAGTATTCTGGCCAAGAAAACCCCATGGGACGTATCACAAGGCTAAAAGATATGACGCCAGAAGATGACCCACTCAGGTCGGAAGGTGTCCAATGTACTACTGGGGAAGAGCAGAGGGAATTTCCAAGTAGCACCAGAAAGAGTGAAGCGGCTGGGCCAAAGCCGAAAGGACACTCAGCTGTGGATGTGTCTGGTGGTGAAAAGAAAGTCAGATGCTGTAAAGAACAAAATTGTTTAGGAACCTGGAATGTCAGATCAATGCATCAAGGTAAGCTGGAGGTGGTCAAACATGAGATGGCAAGATTGAACATCGACATCTTGGGAATCAGCGAACTAAAATGGACAAGCATGGGCGAATTTAATTCAGGTGACCATCATATCTACTACTGTGGGCAAGAATCCCATAGAAGAAATGGAGTAGCATTCATAGTCAACCAAAGGGTGGGAAAAGCAGTACTGGGGTACAATCTCAAAAACGATAGAATGATCTCAGTACGAATCCAAGGCAACCATTCAACATCACAGTAATTCAAGTCTGAATTGCCATAACATAGTTCAGGAGGCAGCAACTAAATCCATCCCAAAGAAAAATCCATCCCAAAGAAAAAGAAATGGAAGTCCCAACCACTGAGGCTGAAGAAGCTGAGGTTGATCGGTTCTATGAAGACCTACAACACCTTCTAGAACTAACACCAAAAAAAGATGTCCTCTTCATCATAGGGGATTGGAATGCTAAAGTAGGAAGTCAAGAAATCACTGGGATAACACGCAAGCATGGCCTTGGTGTACAAAATGAAGCAGGACAAAAGCTAATAGAGTTTTGCCAAGAGAACATGCTGATCATAGCAAACACTCTTTTCCAACAGCACAAGAGGCGAATCTATACATGGACATCACCAGATGGTCAATATCGAAATCAGATTGATTATGTACTTTGCAGCCAAAGATGGAGAAGCTGTATACAGTCAGTAAAAACAAGCCCTGGAGCTGACTGTGGCTCAGATCATGAGCTGCTTCTTGCAAAATTTCAGCTTAAATTGAAGAACGTAGGGAAAACCACTAAACCATTCAGGTATGACCTCAATCATATCCTTTATGAATATACAGTGGAGGTGATGAATAGATTTCAGGGATTAGACCTGATAGACAGAGTGCCTGAGGAACTATGGACGGAGGTCCGTAACATAGTTCAGGAGGCAGCAACTCAATCCATCCCAAAGAAAAAGAAATGCAAGAAAGCCAAGTGGCTGTCTGTTAAGGCTTTACAAGTAGCTGAGGAAAGAAGGGAAGCGAAAAGTAAGGGAGAAAGGGGAAGATATATCCAACTGAATGCAGAGTTCCAGAGAATAGCAAGGAGAGACAAGAAGGCCTTCTTAAATGAACAATGCAAACAAATCGAGGAAAACAACAGAATGGGAAAGATTAGAGATATTTTCAAGAAAATTGGAGATCTCAAGGGAACGTTTTGTGCAAAGATGGGCATGATAAAGGACAAAGAAGGCAGGGACCTAACAGAAGCAGATGAGATTAAGAATAGGTGGAAAGGATACACAGAAGAACTATATAGGAAAGATCTGAATGTCCCTGATAGCCATGATAGTGTGGTCACTGAACCTGAGCTGGACATCCTAGAGAGTGAAGTCAAGTGGGCCTTAGGAAGCATTACTAACAACAAAGCTAGCGGAGATGACAGTCTTCCAGCTGAGCTATTTAAAATCCTAAAAGATGATGCTGTTAAAGTGCTGCACTCAATATGCCAACTAATTTGGAACACTCAACAGTGGCCACAAGACTGGAAAAGGTCAGTTTATATTCCAATCCCAAAGAAGGGCAATGCCAAAGAGTGTTCAAATTACCGTACAATTGGCTCATTTCACATGCCAGCAAGGTGATACTCAAAATCCTACAAGCTAGGCTTCAGCAGCATGTGAACCAAGAACTACTGGAAGTACAAGCTGGGTTTTGAAGAGGCAGAGGAACTAGAGGTCAAATCATCAACATTCGCTGGATCATGGAGAAATCAAGAGAATTCCAGAAAAATGTCTATTTCTGCTTCATTGACTACGCTAAAGCCTTTGATAGTGTGGATCACAACAAACTGTGGCAAATTCTTAAAGAGATGGGAGTACCAGACCACCTTACCTGTCTCCTGAGAAACCTGTACGAGGGTCAAGAAGCAACAGTAAGAACCAGATATGGAACAACCGATTGGTTCAAAATTGGGAAAGGAGTACAAGGCTGCATATTGTCACCCTGCTTATTTAACTTATATGCAGAGTACATCATGAGAAACGCCGGGTTGGATGAATCACAGGTCAGAATTAAGATTGCCGGGAGAATTATCAACATCCTCAGATACGCAGATGATACCACCCTAATCGCAGAAAGTGAAGAGGATCTAAAGAGCCTCTTGTTGAGGGTGAAAGTGGAGAGTGCAAAAGCTGATTTGAAACTCAACATTAAAAAAACGAAGATCATGGCATCTGGCCCCATCACTTCCTGGCATATGGAAGGGGAAGAAATGGAAGCAGTGACAGATTTTATTTTCATGGGCTCCAAGATCACCACAGATGGTGACTGTAGCCATGAAATTAAAAGACGCTTGCTCCTTGGGAGGAAAGCTATGGCAAACCGAGACAGCATAGTAAGAAGCAGAGACATCACCTTGCTGACAAAGGTTCGTATAGTCAAAGCTATGGTTTTCCCAGTAGCAACGTATGGCTGTGAGAGCTGGACTATAAGGAAGGCTGAGCGCCGAAGAATTGATGCCTTCGAACTGTGGTGCTGGAGAAAACTCTTACGAGTCTCCTGGACTGCAAGGAGGTCAGATCAGTCCATCCTAAAGGAAATCAACCCTGACTGTTCATTGGAAGGACAGATACTGAAGCTGAAGCTTGAATATTTTGGCCACCTAATGCAAAGAGAAAACTCTCTGAAAAAGGCCCTGATGCTGGGAAAGATTGAAGGCAAAAGGAGAAGGGGACGGCCGAGGATGAGATGGCTAGATAGCATCACCGATGCAATGAATATGAACTTGAGCACACTTCGGGAGAGAGCGGAGGACAGGAAGGCCTGGCGTGCCATGGTCCATGGGGTCACAAAGAGTCGGACATGACTTAACGACTGAACAACAACAACAACAACCTTTCTAAACACATCCCCTCCAACAATTACTGGAGAATGATTTGTTTATATAGGCTATCTTGACTGGAGTCATGTACCATCTCTGTACTGTTTTTAAAGCTGTGTCCCTAAACTTGGTTGAGAATGATTTATAAGGAACTTTATCCCACATATTATTCCACTGTTCATCTTTAATATCTACATCTTTAATATCTACTTTTTTAAAATTGATTTTAGATCCTATATAGATCTTAGTTAACATTTTATATAATAGTGAAACCAGACCTACTTCCTCTCCTGAAATATTCTTTAATAATTTTTCAAAATTGGTTAGTTCCCTACATCCTTGCCATTTTATATTTTCTTGCCTAACAAAGGAACTAACCTGATACCACATCATCCAAGTTATCCTGCAATTTTGTAAATTTTTCTTCCAATAATCCCAGGATTAAAGTTGTCTGTTTACATAATAATCTTATAATTTCCCTATATTTACCTCTTCTAAAATTTATTTAATTAGTAATCTATCATTGGAATAAAAATCTGGGTGTCCACTGATGGGGATAAGAGGAGAAATCCCAGGAATCCATTTTTCCTCCTGAAATTTCCATTCTTTCCAAACTGGTTTTAATGTTGAATGAGGAATTTGCATACTCTGTTGTATCTGTTTTTTATATATGGTAGAGTATCAATAATTTCCTTTTGTAACAAATATTGCTCTGTTCTTACCAATTGTTTTATTTCTTCTTAGATTGTTTGAAACTAACTATAGTTAATGTTAGCCACAGTTTTTGGGCTTGGATTACATGGCAATTTGTGGTCAAGCAAAAATGGAAGCAAAAGCTTCCAAACTTCTCCTCCCAGCCACATGGGAGGAGAAGGGCTGGAGGAGCGCATGAACCCAAGGCTCACTGCAGCTTATTCCTTCTCATTCACACCTCACTAAACTATGGTTTAGCATGATGTGGAAATGCAGCCATTATGTTTTTAAAGACTGTAAGCCATGAATGGAAAAAACGGTGTTGTATATTTTTGAAGGAAGTCATGTTTCTGCAGATAAACCTAATAATACAGTGTTTTGCGAACAAAGGTTTGTCGCAAATGACTTTGCAGCTTTGGAGAAATATGATTTGCCTTCCTTTAACGAATGACGTTCATCTTCCTCTTTCGCACAAGATACTTTTCACTCACATTCACTCGGCATTGATCTCTCTGTTTTTACCTGCCAGCTTGAAAGGGAACTCACCCATGCAAAATTACAAGAATGGACCAGTTCAGCAAACATGAGAAAACAGAAGGTGAAGGTTTTTGTACCAAAGTTCAAGCTGGAAGAAAGGTATCTTCTCAATCCAACTTTGAAAGCTCTAGGAATGACAGATGTGTTTAGTGAAGGAAAAGCTGATTTATCCGGCATGTCAGGAAGCTCTGGACTGGTTGTGTCCCAGGTCGTTCATCATTCTTATGTCGAAGTCAATGAAGAAGGTACAGAGGCAGCAGCTGCCACTGGTGTTGGAATAGGTACAACAAGCATACCACTTGTTGATGAATTTAGAGCTAATCACACATTCGTTTTCTTCATAACATATAAGAAAACTGGGATCATGCTCTTCAGTGGCAAATATTCCTCACCAGAATAGGTGCTTCAATAATAACAAGCACCTTAACATTTGTTGTAAAGCCAAGATGTTACAGTGTTGAAAGAAATGAATAAATTCTTAATGCTATCTTCTACTTGGCTGATGTTTCCACTTTTTGCACTCTTAAAAAAAGCACTAAGTCCTAAGATTGATCTCTCTTTTGCTTACCTAGGCACACCTACTGTAATACGTTACTCCTCTGTGGGCCTGCCTTCTTCTTCTCTGCAGTGAAAAGGGAAATGTTGTGCACAGTAACTTATTTTTCTCTGGGGACACTGAGGTTCTTCTCAGAGAAGTCCTTGCACACATGGGCTTTATCCAGAAGAAATGGGTGAGGAAAGGGGAGGGAAGCACCACTTCTAACCCCTCCCCCCCAAAGAGGAGAATGAAGAAAATGGCATGATTTAAGAAAGTGCTCCAGTTTTCACTTGTTATGCACAGCCTGTTTCTTCTGAGTAAAACAAAACTTCATCATAGGTAATACTTATTCCTGCTCTCTTGATTAAGAAATACCTCCTTTTACCATCTTGAAGAATATCATACTGCTTTCTTTAGCACCTTCTGAGGTTGTATTATTATTGTTATTATTATTATTATTATTATTATTATTATTATTATTATTATTATTATTATTTAGCCTGAAGGTAACCAGTGCATAAATCAGGTGGGGAACTTCAGGGTCAGGGACCAAATCCAGCCTCCTGGGGTCCCAATCTGGCCCACTGGGTTACCCACTTGGCCATATCCCTTTTCTCCGACCACCAATCATTTGATGGTTTCCCAGCTTTTGTGCAGTTTGTTTCTGTCTAAAAGGTTGAAATGCCTCTCCTAAGACATTAGGAGCAGTAAGAGCTTCAATATGCTGGTATTTTTTGTATTTTTGGCCCCACTAATCACTGGGATATGGCACCTGAGAGCTTCTCTGAAACTGAATTTGGCCGTCTGTACTCTTTGCCTAAATGAAGGCTTAACACTACTTATGGTCCTTGGAGACCTCACGGCTAAGTATGTCTTCTTTGCCTGCAGCCCTTTTACATCAGGATAACACAGGCTGAAGGGCATCCAGTCAGGTTTCAGTGGAGGCAAACAGGATTCTCAGTAAAAGTTTAAAACTTCTTTCTTGCATTCACTCAGGATTCAGTTGCAAAAAAAATAAAAAATAAAAACAGCAGTGTATTTCAAGTGCATTTATAGCTTATAAATCTAAATCCGGTTTAGCAAAGCAGGTCAGAACAGTCATACTTTAAAAAAATAAAGGATTTATGTCTTTGGCACAAATAGGTAGCACATAGACTCATATAATTCTTTGTAACAATAGAACCAGAGAGTTGCTAAAAGATATAGGTACTTCTGAAGAATCATCAAGTTTAGTCTCAAACATCAGGGGGCGGGTGAGGCAGGCAATGCCCCCTGCCTTCATCCTCTGTGCAAGCTAGCCTATCACAGGAAAAACCACAGACGCAAATGGCGTAGTGCACGCCATTTGCGGCCATAAAGCCCTTAGTTTAAGTGAAATGCAGCCATTTACGGCTGCATTTAGCTTAATCTAAGAGCTTTATGGCTGTAAATGGCGTAGCGGACACTATTTGCATCCAGAGTGAGCCCTCAGCCAGTGATACGGCATGGCAATGGCGGCTGTATCGTTGGCGCTATGGAGCTGGCTGGTGGCGCCGCAGAATTGCTGCAGAGCGGAGCCAGCCAAGGAGGATTCCAGGGGGAGGACTGGATTGCCTCCCCCCCCCCGCAGAACCCCCCCAGAGCAAAAGGTAGGGGTTCCTCACATCCCTACTTTCTGGTAAGATGACTCATTCACATGATATTTTAAAGGTATTTTTCTGCCTATGCATGTACAGGCAGCAAAAACTCCCACAACTCCCATGCTGGCTGGGGGATGCTGGGAGTTGTAGGACTTTTTTCTGAATAAACATGCATAGGATTGCACCCTAAATGTATTAATTCCAGCCTGCTCTACACATGCACCTGGATAAGGTGGTAGCGCCCTGGGATGGTAAAACTAGGGATGTGCGAACTCACCCCCATCCAGGTTCTCCAGACTCCTGCCCAGCCCCTGCCCCCGCTCCCCCGTCCCCGGACCATGCTCGATCCCCTCCCACTCTCAGCAAGCAGCCTGCACTCACCCCAGAGGCCTCATTGAACTCTGCGGTCGCTATTTCTAAAAAAAAAGAGAAGTGATTACAAAAATGCACATGTTTTTGTATGCACGAAAATGTGCATTTTGCGCATGCACATATTCACATGTGTGAAATGCACATTTTGCAAAGGCACATATTCTCATGTGTGAAATGCACATTTTGCAAAGGCACATATTAGTGTGTGTACAAAAATGTGCATTTCCCATAAAATACACATTTTTATGCATACGCAAATATGTGCATTCGCAAAATGAACATTTTGTGTGTGCACAAATTTGCGCATTTTCGCGATGGCCATTTTATTTCTCAGAAAATGGCGACCATGAGGCTCGACAAGGCTGCTGGGGTGAGTGCAGGCCATTCGCCGAGCATGGACAGTGGGCGAGCAGGGGCAGGGGCTCAGTGAGTGGGGCTCAGGGGTGTGGGCAGGAGCAGGTCTGCCAGATTCCTGGACTGAATCAGGTGCCTGTGCCACTCCTAGATAAAACATACTGTACCATTTCAGATTGGGGGAGGGAGGGTGGCACATTTTTGAATGCTTCTCTATATAAGAAAAAACAACCCCCATAACACCTTGCAAGTAAAACACTAGCATACAGTAATAAACCTGAGCCTTTTCTTTTCCATGCTCATTTTCTACTTATGGGGGGTGAGTTTGTTTTAAATAGAGGATTATTCATATTGGGGATGGATAAATCAGTCTGTTTCGCTGTATTAAAAGGGGCCATAGCTCAGTTGGCAGAGCATACGCTTTGCATGTGCAGAGTCCCAGGTTCAATCTCAGCCATCTCCAGGTGGGGCTGGAAAAAGTCCTGCTTGAAACCCTGGAGAGCCACTGCCAGTCAGTGTCGACAAAGCTGGGCTAGATGGACCAAGGGTCCGGCTCAGTATAAGGCAGCTTCCTGTGCTCCTAAAAGAGCCGAGGAGCTCATGACTAACTATGGCAAAAGCATTCCCATTAGAACAAGGCGAAATATTATGACACTGATAAAATAATACATTTCATATGCATGCCTGTTTGTCATTGTTACAGCAGCCCTGTGAAGCCAAACATGGTTAGTTCATTATTTCAAAATGTACATGCTGGCCTTCAATATTGCTACACCCAGTGTAGCTAAAGAACATGCTGAGAGGTGGGGTGGGAGGGCTGTGCCAGAAATTGAAGCATCCCATGCCATATTATTTTAAAAGCAGGATGTGTGATTAATTTATGAGTATTATTTAAATAGCACCCCAAGTTATGTATATGAACAAATTATTTAAAGGGCATGGCCCTGATCCAACTCTAGTCATAGATACCTAGGCACACTCCAGAACAGTGGCCATGGAGGGACATGTGCTTTCCAATCCATATCAGCAGATGCATCCAGCCAGTTCCATGACTCATTAATGGCCATGAGATTAAAATTCAGATGTGGATACACATCCAGCTGAAAAACTGCTGACAAGTACCGGACAGTGCATCTGTGTCTCCCCTCCGATGGTCGCACTTAAAACCAGAGTCTCTTGTGAAGAGATGGAAACCACAGCTCAAACACATTTCAAAAGTCGCACTGGCAATATTTCCAATAGGATAGTGCAAAGTAATTGCAATTCTGCATCTGCATCAACTGTGTGCCTCATCTGGTTGAACATGGATTGGGCCCTATGCCTTCAATCGCAGGGGGAAACTACACCCGACGCTAAATAAGACACTACTATCGATGTCTGGAATGGTTTGCTTCTATGTAATAATAGGCACGGAACACTAATAGGACTGCAATGTGCAGGGAGGGGAGGTTTAACCCTTCCCTCCCCAGGTATGATTCCAATGGAAATCACATAATAGAAGGGAAATCCATTGGTGCAGTGGGTGGCGGTGGTGGTGGGGAATAGCAGCTGAGGAAGCTAAATCTCCTCTCCTTGCACATTTTGTTTCCAATCAAAGTCCCCTTTTCCATGCCTATTGTTAATTTAAAACAAGCAAACATCTGACATAGTTTCTAATGGTCCATTTTGTATCACATAATTTGGCCATCAGTCAGAACCTCATGCCTTGCAAACAAAACCAAAGAGAGATCTGTAGCACTATTACGGTTTAGGGCATATATTATTCTTTTATCAATGTATAAACACATAACTATTACACAGCTCTAGTTGTACCTGCCCAGGCATGCTCAGTAAATAGCAGCCACAGATGGGGATGCATGTCCTGATCAGCATCAAAGGGCACCTCTGGGCAGCTCAATGGGGACCAGATGGGGACTTCCATGTGACCAGATGGGGACTTCCATCTTGCTATATCAGGCCAAATCATTTCTGACATTCCTTCGGCATTTTAGTACCACTCTCCCCCACCCACCTTCCTACCACCAAAACACTGAATTATCATTTTATCATGTATGTATGTATGTATGTATGTATGTAGTCATTCATTTATTTAAAGTTTTTCTGTCTTGTCCTTCATTATCAAATCACAGGGTGTGTAGAAAATGCATTAAAACAATGAAAATAAACAACTACGAAGTTATTATAATCAGCAAATCACTTATAGAAAGAAACATTTCCGACAGGTGTCTAAAAACCATCCAACGTGGCACCTGTCTCCTTGCAGGGCAGAGAAAATTCCAAAGGCGAGGTGCTACAACAGGAAAGCCCCCCGCCATGCTGGATTGTTCCAACCATGCTGATTGTTCAATTCCAGCCCACCCACCATATAGATTAGCAGGAAATAGGACACTAGATATAGCTGGAGAGAGTACTGAATGCACAAATCAGTGGATTTGTGTCTCAACTACAGCAAAATATATGGGCACACCATTATGCTGCCTTTTTATGCTTCATTTTCAAAATTGGTTCCACCAAGTTAGCATGGACACAGGAGGAAATTATGAGTGTGTTTCATTGATCAGGCAGCTTGCCTTGATCAAGCAAGCAAGAACAAGCCTATCACCTTTATCTCTAATGAAATTGCACAGCTTTGCTATGTTTACTTAACCCAGCAAACTTGCTTTGCAAGCTAGACCACTGAACGTTATCAGGCATCTGCTTTTTAGCTCTTGGAAAGAAATGCAGAAATTGGGTGACTGTGAGGACTCTACTCCAAATGGCTGCAATTGGACAGTCATATCTTGGCTTACAAAGATGAGAGATGAGGGAGCTTTTTGCCCATGCACATAGCTCCTTCGCTCTTCTTTCCATGATGCACCTCCATTAGCTGGGAAGCCTCTAATTCATCATACTTTCCTATGTCATTGGAACTGAGAAATTATGTTACCAGCTATATAATAACTCAGGACCTTAAACCACAGTTTGAATATGATTTATGATCCTGGCTGTTCTGAAGCTGGTGACCATAGTTTCCTGGTTTGATGTAAAGAGAAACTATGGGTAATTAAAGATTTCTTGGCTTATCAAGGCATGCTGTGAGGGTGTTGCATGGTATAAAATTTTAAAAATATTAAAATATCAGTGCTCCAAGGAAGAATCTATACATGCCTCTTATTAGTGCATTTACATTGTTCAGCATGGCTCCCAGGTCATGTGTTTATCAATACTCCCAGGTCCATGCGTTTTTTGTCCTCTCACCAACTTTAAGGTGTATACAACTGGGAATGCTGCTGTACCTGCAGCAAATATGCTGCATCCTGTATGAATTGTCCTTGGAATTCCCAATAATTCCACTGCCCTTCATTGACATTTGCTTGACAGAACTGTTGTCCTTCAGAATTTAGAAGGGATGTGTAGGAAAGAGTTCTGAATAAATCAGTGATTTCTGTTTTGAAGGTTTGGCTGCTGACACATTCTTGTGCAAGGCAAGATTGCATGTTTGTGTGCCCTCATATTACACACAATGTCCTGTTCTGGGCTCACACAGGGAACTAGAGTGATTGCCTAATTAAGCTGCATGATTTCTGTGGCGGATATTAGCTAATTCCTCTGCCAGACAAAATTGCACCTCCTCACCTTACAAACAATATCGTGGGTTGTGTATACACATGAAACCAATATCTGTTGTGACAGATACAGAGATGGAAACCACAGGTCAAAGCAAGTTTCAAACTGTCAAAATTTCCTAACATAAGCCCCACACTATTTCCAGTATGTTCTTGTGAAGGATGTTGATTATATAGAGACTTGAGTGGAAAACTAATATGACACTGAAAGTCCAGAGTCATCCATTCTTGAAGAGGGGAAGGTTGCTTTTTCCCAGAGACATATTGCAGCAGGATAAGACCATTTCTTTCACCTGTGTCTTTTACATGGAATTGTGCTTAGGGTTAGGAACATAGGAAGCTGCCTTAGCTGAGTCAGATTATTGGTCCCTCTAACCCAGTATTGTTGACAGTGACTGGGAGTGGCTCTCTGGGGTTTCAGGCAGGATTCCTTCCTGGCCATACCTGGAGATACCGGGCATTGAATCTGGGACCTTCTGCATGCAAAGCATGTGCACTACTGCTGAGCTACCCCTCCTACCCATGAACCGAGACACAACACCTCTTGGTTCTGAGCATAGCTGGCTCAAAGTAAGAGAAGATAAAGCAAGAGTGAATATTGCATGATTGACCAGATTGAGCCTGCTTCTGCCCCCGCCCACAGGTACTTAAGGCGGGGCTGCCAGAGGCAGCACCTCGGCGTCGCGCCAAGTGCGACGCTAAGTGCGCACTTAGGGTCGCACTTGGAGTCGTGTAGAACCTGAAGACCTACCCACCTGCTTCTCCAGAGACACCAGCAGCCACAATACCAGCAGCAAATAGCAGCAGCAGAGGGCAGCAGCTTTAAAGACAAGGGGAAAGGGGCAAACGTGGACTTTATCTGCTCCTTCTTAGCTGCTGTTCTCTTTTATCTCTTTTATATTCTTTTAAACTGTTGTGCTATTTATATCTTAACATTTTAATATGTGCCTGGGAGGACTATTGGGCAACTCAGGGAGTCAGAGAGGTGCCACCATAACTGTGGTCACGGGCAGGGGGAGGTATGGCGTTGGGGGATTAACAGGCCAGCTGAGGAGAAGAGGGGCTAGACACCTTACAGCTGTCCCCTCTTCTGGTTCTTCCCCCAACCTGATGGTTCCTGGCAGCCTTACCAGTCTGCCCTCGGGTCTGGTGGTGCTGCTGCTGAATGCCAGGTCGGCCCAAAATAAAATCTCCCTCATCCATGATTTGATTGTGGATGAGGGGGCTGACCTGGCATGTATTACTGAGACCTGGGTGGGGGAACTGGGAGGGGTCACTCTCTCCCAGCTGTGCCCTCCTGGGTACTCGGTGCAGCACCAACACCGACTTGAGGGTCGGGGAGGGGGGGTTGCCGTGGTCTATAGGAATTCAATCTCCCTCTCCAGGCTTCCTGCTCATTCGAGTGCAGATCTTGAGTGTTTGTACCTTGTGTTGGGTACCCGGGACAGACTGGGGATTCTGTTGGTGTACTGCCCACCCCGCTGCCCATCAGACTCCCTGCCTGAGCTGACGGAGGTGGTCTCGGACTTGGTGTTGAGGACCCCTAAGATGATGGTCCTGGGGGATCTCAACTTCCATGCCGAGGCCGCTGTATCCGGGGCAGCTCAGGACTTCATGGCCGCCATGACAACCATGGGGCTGTCCCAACATGTCATTGGCCCAACGCATACAAAAGGACACATGCTTGATCTGGTTTTCTCGACTGGGCAGGAGGATGGTGATCTGAAAGTGGAGGAATTAACATCTGTCCCTTTGTCATGGTCAGATCACTTCCTGCTGAGGTTTAGACTCCTGGCGGCCTTTCCCCTCTGCAAGGGTGGGGGACCTATTAAAATGGTCCGCCCCCGGAGATTAATGGATTCCGATGGATTCCAGAGGGCTCTGGGGGATTTTCCTGCTGGTATGGCTGGTGCTCCTATCGAAGCCCAGGTCGCTCTGTGGAATGCAGAGATGACTCGGGCGGTTGCCACGATTGTGCCCAAGCGCCCTCTCCCTCTGAGCAGAGCCCGGCCAGCTCCTTGGTATACACCTGAGCTGAGGGCAATGAAGCAAGAGGGGAGACGGCTAGAACGCAGGTGGAGGAAAACTCGTGCTGAGTCTGACCGAACACAGGTAAGAGCCCACTATCGAGCCTACTCTGTGGCGGTGAGGGTGGCAAAGAGACAGTTCTTTTCCACCAGCATTGCATCTTCTCAGTGTCATCCAGTGGAGCTTTTCTGAGTGGTTTGAGGCCTGTTACATTCTGGGCCAGGGAGAGAGATGGTGGAACCCTCGGTAGCACGCTGTGACGAGTTTGTATGGCACTTTGAGGATAAAGTTGCTCAGATTCGTCATGAATTGGACACCACCATTAATGCAGTTCCATCGGTAGAGGCGTTCAGAGCACCGTCTGGTCCAGTTTTATTGGATGAGTTTCAGTTACTGAGGCCTGAGGATGCGGACAAGGTGCTTGGCCAAGTCCGATCGACCACTTGTGTGCTTGACCCTTGCCTTTCATGGCTTATTAAATCAAACAAGGAGGGGTTGTCCGGCTGGGTCCAGGAGGTTGTAAATTCCTCCTTGAGAGAGGGAGTGGTGCCTGCCGCTTTAAAAGAGGCAGTAATTAGGCCACTCCTGAAAAAGCCTAACCTGGACCCAGGGGATGTTAACAATTATAGGCCAGTGGCCAACATCCCCTTCCTGGGCAAGGTGCTTGAGCGGGTGGTTGTAGGACAGCTCCAGGCACTGTTGAATGAAACGGATTATCTAGATCCATTTCAATCGGGCTTCAGGCCTGGTTTTGGAACGGAAACTGCCTTGGTCGCCCTGTGGGATGACCTCTGCCGGGAGAGGGACAGGGGGAGTGCGACCCTGTTGATTCTCCTGGACCTCTCAGTGGCTTTCGATACCATCGACCATGGTATCCTTCTGGATAGGTTGTCTGGGTTGGGAGTAGGAGGCACTGCACTACAGTGGTTCCGCTCCTACTTGGATGGCCAATTCCAGAAGGTGGTGCTGGGGGATTACTGCTCTGTGCCATGGCAATTGTGCCATGGGGTTCCACAGGGCTCTATTTTATCCCCCATGCTGTTTAACATCTACATGAAACCGCTGCGGGAGGTTATCCAGAGGTGTGGGCTGAGGTGCCATCAATATGCAGATGACACCCAGCTCTACCTCTCTTTTACATCAAAACCAGGTGAGGCAGTGACTGTTCTGAATCAGTGCCTGGGCATGGTAATGGACTGGATGAGGGCTAATAAACTGAAACTCAATCCAGACAAGACGGAGGTACTGTTAGTGGGTGGTTCGTCTGCCCGGCTAGGTGATATTCAACCTGTTCTGGAGGGGTTGCACTCTCCCTAAAGGATCAGTTTCATAGTTTGGGGGTGCTCTTGGATCCAGAACTGTCACTTGAGGCACAGGTGAACTCAGTGGCACGGAGCACTTTTTATCAGCTTAGGCTGGTATACCAACTACGCCCTTATCTGGACAGAGATAGCCTAGCTACAGTTATCCATGCTCTGATAACTTCTCGTCTGGATTACTGCAATGCATTATACGTGGGGCTGCCTTTGAAAACGGTCTGGAAACTTCAGCTGGTCCAAAATAGGGCAGCAAGATTGTTAACAGGGACTGGCCTGCGAGCTCATATTACACCAGTACTTTTCCAGCTGCACTGGCTGCCAGTCCATTTCCGGGCCCGATTCAAAGTGCTGGTGTTAACATTCAAAGCCCTTAACGGCTTGGGGCCAGGTTACCTGAAGGATCACCTCCTCCCATATGTGCCTGCCCGGACCTTAAGATCATCATCAGCGACCCTTCTCCGTGAGCCCCTGCCAAAGGAAGTGAGGCGGGTGGCTACTAGGAGGAGGGCTTTTTCTGCTGTGGCACCCCGGCTCTGGAATGAGCTCCCTAGTGAGGTTCGCCTGGCGCCTACATTGTATTCCTTTCGGCGCCAGGTGAAGACCTTTTTATTTTCCCAGGCATTTTAGCATTTTAGCTTTCTAAATTTTTATCTTTGCTGTTTTAAATCTGTATTTTAAACTCCGGCACTGCTGCTAGGTTTTATTGTGGTTGTATTGTTATATTGTGGTTTTAATGTTCTGTATATTTTAAATTGTTTTACTGTGTGTTGCTTGGATTTAATTTTTGTGAACCGCCCAGAGAGCTTCAGCTATTGGGTGGTATAGAAATGAAATAAATAAATAAATAAATAAATAATTGACTTGTAAGGATTTCATTCAAAAGCAATGACAGACCTTGCAACAACAGTGTCATCCAGCGGAGCTTTTCCGAGTGGTTCGCGGCCTTTAATTATGGAAGAATTAGCCACATTCAGCTCTTTCGCAGCCCTGTGTGAAAACTGCTATGTCAACATGGAGTGTTACAACTTCAACATCTATGCCCACACAACAGCACAGAATGTGTAACATTGCTTTGCATTGCACAGGCAAATACATAACGAAGGTGAAGGCTTCTGATCTCCTCTTCACAGTCATGCCAGAAGAGAAGTGAGAGGGGTGTGTGTGAGCCCGATGGTCTTGTGTTATGTGTGAATGCAACCAGTAAAAGGAAACAATGCTAAAAGAGTACAGTAGGGAAGGAATACATAGGATTATTTTGATTGCTTGAGCCTAAATAGTCTCTAGGCTTTTTCAGGTTTTCCCTGTGCATAGAAGCTATGTGTGAAAAAGGGGGCAGATGAACCATGCTCCTGATCCTTCACCCAAGGTCATGCAAAGCACTTAGAATTATAGAATTGGAAGGGATCTCGGAAACCATCTAGTTAAACACATGGCTAAATGCAAGCTGAGCAGTGCAGGATTCAGCTACAGCATTCCTGACAGATCCCTCCAGCCTCTGCTTGAACGCCTACAGTGAAGGAGAGGTCACCATCTCCCAAGGCACACTGTTCCACTGCCCAACAGCCCTCACTGTTAGGAAGTTTCTCCTAGAGTTTATCTGAAATCTGCTTCCCTGCAACTTCCAACCATTGGTTCTAGTCCTGCAACTTTGCTCCACCTTCCGCCTTTCTGACATTTGAAGACTGCCATCATGCCTCCCCATGATCTGATCTTCTCCAGCCTAAACATATCCCCAGCTCTTTCAACTGTTCCTCATACTACTTGGTTTCCAGACCCCTCACCATCTGGGTTGCTCATCCCTGGATGCACTCAAGTTTGTCAATGCCCTTCTTAAACTGTGGTGTCCAGAACTGGGTGCTATACCCCAAATGCAGCCTGACTAACACAGCATAGAGCGAACTGTTACTTCCCATGAGCTGGACACTATGCTTCTGTTAATAAAGCCTAAGTCTGTATTAGTTTTCTTGGCAACTTCATGACACTGGTGGCTCATATTCAGCTTATGATCCACTAAGACACCTCGGCCCTTTTGATGTGTCCTGCTGCCAAGCCAGATTTCTCCCATCCTACACTTGTGCCTTTGATTTCTTTTGCACCTAACTGCAAGACCTGTCTCATCCCCTGGACGTTCATGTACTGGCCCAGACGTCTGCCCTGGAGAAGCCCCTGCATGAGCAGCTGCTCACCTGGAAGCTTCCACACAACTGGAATGTCTCACGAAATTGTAGTGCAGACTTTCTTGAGGCAGATGTCCGAGGCATGAGGCCAGGGTCCCACATGACACCGCAGTCCCATTGCCCCCTTCTGCAGGCATCGTTTCTGCACATGAAGAACTGCGGGCCAAAACGGACATTGCTTTAATGCTGTGTTTCGCAGCGATGTCTTTTTTCATTTTTACTTCCCAGACCTTAGATCTTAAATGCCCCACTCTGCCCCCCCCATGCTAGGTTCCCAGTCCAGACAATGCCCCCGGCAAGCACCCTAGCATAAAAATGAAGAGAAAAAAGACAGAACTACTGCTAGACACAGAATGAAAGTCATGCCTGTTTTGGTCCTGAATACAGTTTCTGTTCCTATGAAATTTCTGTTGAGAGTGTAACTTGTATGTTACTTCAAGGGACTGACAGTTTAATAGGAAACATCATAAAAACCTATGAGTTGTTGACCTGATATCAAAGGCACCCCATACCGTTCATCTTCCCTTGTTGCTCCCAGAAGAATGAATCTGTTCCTTTGTGTCTCAGATATCATCAGCTCCATCATGACTACCCTCATTGCTGCAACCAGTGAATTTGGAGTGGATCTTTTAAAAAAACTGATGAAAGAAAATCCTGAGGGAAACATCTTCTTGTCCCCACTAAGTGTGATGGCAACTATGACCATGGTCTGTCTTGGTGCCGCAGGTGACACTGCTGAGCAAATGAAAAAGGTAGAAAACCAGCCACAATTGCGCTTATGAAAAGTGTCACTTTATCCTAATCATATTGTCACAAGGGCCACCCATTCTCCCAGCTGCGTGGAAATGACCAGGACATGCATCCCACCGAGAGCTTTTCAAGTGAGCCTCTGAGCTGTTGCCCTGAATCTTGCGGAGTCTCCCCTTGGGAGCACCTCCTCTTCCCGGCTGGCCTTTCCAATAAAACACCCTTATGTACATGCACCCCACTTCTGAGCAGGGACAGCTGTAAGGGTCCCACCACTTACCCAGGTTTCAGTTCCCATAGAAGAGGGGTGCACCCCCTTTTGGCCCTGAGGGCAATATCTGTTGCTGGTGCCCATCCCAGGGGTCCTGCAGAGAATAACTGGGATAGGGTGAGCAGGTGCTTTTGCGAGGAGGAAGATCCTTTTTGCAACTGCTCCGATTGGCATCGCTGCTTCATGCTGCCATCAGTGTGCCAAAAGGAAAGACATTGCCCTGAGGCAAATGGATGGCAAGCAAGACTGGGATATTTGCTGTACAGGCAGACAAAAGTGTGTGTCTTGACTGGGAGTGAGGAGGAGAATGGCCCTAAGCCCCGCGCTCAGCAGCAGAGCACAGAGCAGTGGCGTTCTTTTGTTCTTCAGCCCTGTGTTCTGAGGGCCTCCAGAGTTCCTTGGAAGCTCATCAAAGGTTCCTCAGTGCAGCCGGGCCAGAGCCACCCTTAGGCGGAGCGAGGCAGCCACTTCAGAGAGCCTGTGCCAGGGCATGGAGAGCAGCGGGGGAGGTCTTGCAGGACAGAGCTGTGAGTGCACGAGGCCTGACCTGCATCCTCTAAGCTGTCCTGCTGTTGCCTTCAGCACAATGGAAGATGCTGTCCCAACGCCAGTGCTGAAATAAAGTTTAATTGTCCGTCTGGCCAGGTTCTGTGCATGGAACGAGGAGCCATCTTGTCCTTCGTCTCCAGCAGCAAAGTGTTAGTAATTAATAGCAAGATGTTTCCTGAAGGAGAGCTTGGCCACCACAGCTTGGCCAGACGTGGGAGTTCTCTTCCAGGGAGCACTCTCCATTCACACAGAATAGGCATAGGCAACCTTGTGTCCTCCAGATATTTAGGACTAGAGCTTCCATAAGCCCTGACCATGGGCCATGATTGCTGGGGCATATGGGTGATGTAGTCCAAAACATTTGGAGGGCACCAGGTTGCCTACCCCCTGATATGGGGCAGCTCTGATTTCCAATAGGCCTGGCCATGCCTCCATGTAATCTGACTCCTGAATATCTGCTCCAGAATTTTTGTCATAGCCAGGGTTCCTTGGCAGACATGTCAGTGCAGAAAGGGCTCTCTGGACTTATGATGTTTGAGATCCACTGGGACAGAGCTAGGGATGTAGGAGAACATTGCTTAGTTTCATTTTTTACTTGAATGTGCCCCTTTTGCACCTCAGAACACAAACAAGAATGCAAGCGCATGACTTCAGGGAAAACTCACATGTTCCTGAACTTCTGAGCTTCAAGGTCGAGAATCCTGGTAATCTCAAATACCACTGATCACTCCATCCTAGGGATGTTGCAGAAACTCAAGTCGGACTAAAATGAGCTCAAATTTCTAAGAAACCAACCTGTGGAATCTGCTGCGGAGTGACCCCCTCAGTCTATGGAGTTTTGGAAGGTTTTTTTAAAAAAAACTTTCCCAAAATTTACACATATTTTTTCATAGGAAATATGCAAGTTTCCATGGCGGAAAATTTGAATGGAATGGGGGACAGTGCACTAAATGTTACCACGGCTGGGTGGGTTAAAAAACAAACAAACCTCTTACATAATTATTTGCACATTTTTCTGCATGATGGGAAAAATCACATCTGTCAGTGAGCAGACGATGGAAGAGAAGTTGCCTGATAAGCTGTGAAACACAGACGGAGCAGATTTCACACTGTTCGTACACCCCTACCCCATCCATAAATAGACTAAGACATCCATGCATGTATACAGGATCTAAGCTACCAAACATTATAGAAAAGGTGCAGCAGGGAGACCAGGACCTTCCAGAAGGGAGAGTGGATCTGGAACTTAGAAGTAGTTCGTTGGGAGTTTCAGGTTAAATCTAAGAAGACAAAACATTTGAAATACCCCAGCAATCCTGTACATGTCTACTCAGAAGTCAATCTCACTATGTTCCATTGGGTAAGTGGGTATAGCACTGCAGCCTAACAGTGCAATCATTAATATGTCTACTCAGAAGAAAGTTCCATTACTTTCAGTGGGGCTTACTCTCAGGTAAATTGAAGTATTTAGTTCTATGTATGTTTACTGGGAAGTATGCCCCGCTTTGTTCAACGAGGCTTGTTTCCTTGTAAGTGTGTTTAAGACTGTAACGTTAACTTTTCTTTTGCTGGTTGAATAAAGTCTTTAAGACTATATAAGTGTTGTAGTAATTTTCAGACTCTTGGGGGCTGTTTCCATCAGCGATTTACTCCAAGCTGGCTGTGTGTGGAGGTCATTACAGATACATGATGTCGTGACCATCCAGCAGCCACCCCGGAATTTATGAGGGAAAAAACGGATTTCCTGCGACTGCTTAAAGTCCAATTATTTCCCTTAAGTCGGGTTCTCCCTGGTATAGTTGTTGTATGCCCCAACCCCACATTTAGCTTGGTTATGCTAGCCCTGCCTAGTGACCCCAGTGAAGGGGTGTCTCCTGTCTCCTGTCCTGTGTTTCCCAGGAAAAACCAAATAGTGTCTATTCAGAAGTAACACCCATTGTGTTCAATGAGGCTTGGGGCTCGTTGGGAGTCTTCTCTTACAAATGTGCACATCCGAGGGTGTTTCTTTCACCCTTCCATTACCTCGATCAAGTGCAGCCATGGGCGACAAAAGGGACTTGTTGGGAGGCTTGTCTTACAAATGTGCACAAGGCTCATAAATACTTATGTAGCCTATCACGGCAGCCTGGCTGGACTGGATGCTACGGTGGCTGCCATGTGCGTCCGCACCAGCCAGTCCGCAGTCGGAACTCCAGCTGTGGACGGCCCTGGCCGGCTGCTCTGCGGAGCCACCGCGGAGCAGAACCGGCCATGCAGGATTCTGGGGGGGAGGACCAGTTCGCCTCCCCCCCGTCGAGGATTCCGGGGGGAGGGACGGAGTGCCCCCCCCCACAAACATAATCTGCAAAAAGGTAAGTGACTTTCGTACATCCCTAGGAAGAGTACAGGCAGGTAGCACAGAATTGCAGGGATGGCATCAGGAAGGCTAAAGCTGAAAACAAGCTGAGGGTTAGCAAGGGATGCTAAAAACAACAAAAAGGCTTTCTTCAGCTACATGCATAGTAAAAGATAGAGGAAAGAAATGGTGGTCCAGCTAATAAATAACAACCTTTTAGACTGAGAAACAAACTGCACAAAAGCTGGGAAACCACCAAACAATTGGTGGTTGGGGAAAAGAGATATGGCCAAGTCGGTAACCCAGTGGGCCAGAATGGGACCCCAGGAGGCTGGATTTGGTCCTTGGGCCTGAGTTCCCCACCCCTTCACATGGAACTTTTATCCTGCTATTGAGATTGCTCACTCATGGAAGTTTGCGGGGCCTTTAAACGACCTTGTGAACCTCCAGGGCATCTCTTGCACTAAATGACCTGTATTCTGTTTTTTAAATAGATTGGAAATAATGAAGTATCAAATTACCCCACTTCTGTTCCGCTTGAGTTCCCTCCATGAAAAGGAAAAGCTGCAAGAAGAATAATGAGACCACCTCAGAAGGTGCTGTTGAAAATGACATGATTTCTTTAAGATGGTAAAAGGAGGAATTACTCCATCAAGAGACAGAGAGTGGCTGTTGCTTATGATGAAAATTTGTTTTACTGGAAACACATTATACACAACAAAAGAAGATGGGAGCACTTTCATAAATCAGTCACACCATTTTCTTCATCCCCCTCTTTGGATTTGTTTGTGTTTGGGGCAGGAGGGTTAGAAGTGGTGCTGCCTTCCCCATTCCTCCACCCCATTTCTTCTGGCTAAAGCCCATGTGTGGAAGGTCTTCTCTTCCCTGAGCAGAAGAACTTCAATGTGCTCAGAGCACAACATTTCCCTTTTCACTGCAGAGAAGAAGAAGACAGGCCTGCAAAGGAGTCATGTGTTACAGTGGGCTTGCCTAGGTAAGCAAAGGAAAGATCAATCTTAGGGGTTTGTCCTTAAGCGGGCAAAAATTAGACATGTTAGCCAAATGGAAGACAGAATTAAGAATATATTCATTTTTTTCAACACTGTAACATTTTGGGTTCACAAAACTGTTACTGTGCTTGCTCTTATTGAAACACCTATTCTGGTAAGGAATATTTGCCACCGAAGAGCATGATCCCCGTTCCATTATGTCTTATGAAGAACATGAATGAGTGATCAGCTGTAAACATATGAAGAACTGGCATGCTCGTTGGAACTGCTGTCACCCCAGTGGCAGCTGTTGCCTCTGTACCTTCTTCATTGACTTCAACATAAGATTGATGAATGACCTGGGAGACAACCAGGCCACGGCTTCCTGACATGCCGGATAAATCAGCCTTTCCTTCACTAAACACATCTGTCATTCCTAGAGCCTTCAAAGTTGGATTGAGAAGATACTTTTCTTCCAGCTTGAACTTTGGTACAGAAACTTTCACATCTTCTTTTTGCATATTTGCTGAACTGGTCCATTCTTGTAATTTTGCATGGGTGAGTTCCCTTTCAAGCTGGCAGGTAAAAACAGAGAGATCAATGCCAACTGAACGCGAGTGAAAAGTATATTGTGAGACAGAGGAAGATGAATGTGCATACATTAAGGGAAGGCAAATCATATTTCTCCAGAGTCATCTGCAACAAACCTTTCTTCGCAAAACACTGTATTACTTGGGTTATCTGCAGAAATATGACATTCTTCAAAAAACTTTTTTTCCCTTCACATTTGGGGATGAAAATCTCTTAAAACACCATGACTTCATTTCCATGTCATGCTAAACCATAGTTTAGTGAGAGGTGAATGAGAAGGAATAAGCTGCAGTGAGCCTTGGGTTCATGCGCTCCTCCAGCCCTTCTCCTCCCATGTGGCTGTGAGGAGAAGTTTGGGAGCTTTTGCTTCCACTTTTGCTTGACCATGAATTGTCGTGCCATCCCGGCCAACAAACTCTGGCGAACATTAACCATGGTTAGTTTCAAACAATCTAACTTTAAATGTTGTTACTCAAGCTGACTTGTCTAAACTAACAATTCTTAAGTTAAGTTAAATTCTTAACCACAGTTCAGGGTGTGAACAACATAGCAAGGTGTGGTTAATCAAAACTGGAACCAAAGGCTCCCATACTCCTCCTCACGGCTGTGCTAGAGGAGGAGAGGAGAGAGGGTGGTGTGTGAGCCTGAGGCTCACTGGGGGTCCCTCCTGCTCATTCATGTCACCCATTTATAGTTCATTGTGACTCTGGGCCACTAAAAATATTTTAAATAACTGTGGTAGCATTAGTAGTATGTTCCACTTGAGCCAGCTGCATCCAAAGATGTGTCAGCATTCACAGACACCGGCATGGTGGGCCTACAGGATTGCCATGCTGAGTTTTAAAATTATAAAATTATAACTGGATTGCTATTCGAGAGCCATTTAAGAATAGAAAGAACTGTTCGAATATCTCTCAAGTTTTACAAGATTTTTTTTAAAGTGTGTGTGTGTGGGGGGGACACACACTGTTGAATGATTTACCCTATTCTTCTTCTCACTGAACAGAGTATCAGAAATGTATGTATCACTACTATCGACTGCACAGTTTTAATTGTTCAACTGTTCCTTAAATATTTCAGAAATCGAATTAACTTACTTGGGCTAGAGTTCCTTTGTGATCCGGCAGAAGGATGAACATGCTCAGCTCATCCTTATCATAGGGAAGCTCAAGCACTTGCATTGGTGGATTTGCTATTTTGGCCAGATGAAACAGACCCTCCTGGGACATCATTTGCACTGTTTTGCGCTCATTCTGTAATAAATAAAGCAGCACTTTCATGTAAAGCAGCAGAGTTACCAAAAACAGTGGCAGTATGCTCTATGAAATGTTGCGTGTGGTTGGCCAGTTGTAATCATTTCCAACATTTTAAGTTTTTAGTTCAGACTACCTTCTGCCAAGATAGTATAAAACCACACTTGATGTATAAGTATCCCACCAAGTACAAGAGGGAAGGTACGATTTTTGGACGGCGTAGTAGATAAAGGCCCATTCCCACAAGGTTCCAGATATACAGTACCTTTTCAGTCCAAAAAAATGCTTCATGGGTGTCCTTTTTATTAAATTCCTGCTTCCACTTTCCTTTGAAGTAAATAGCATTCACTAGGACCAAGACAGCTGATGGATTGATAGATTTGTGAGGAAACAGGTCCTTGATTTTACCTGTTCAAAAATGAATTCAAGAGAAAATATTACCTTGAGATGGCTATGCATTTTCAGTTAGGTTCTCATTTATATAATGCAATGTTAAACAGTATTAGGAAGGAACACAGAAAACGTCAAACTAGTCCAGAATGAGCAGCAAACATGAATAGAACAGAAGGTCCTGTCTTTTATCTTGATACATCTATCCCTTTAAGGAGACTTTCACATAGTGCTGTCCGAAACGTGGCTATTTAAATCACTGAGTATTCCTAGCTGATCAGTTGCAAACTAAGTGAGAATTAGCCTGTGTTTCCTTACCATTTGTTTGGCTTTCAACCCAGGAATTGATCTTCTCTCTAACTTCCTCAGTTGCCTGCACAAAGTCCACTCTTTCCAACTCGGCAAGGTACAGCTCCTTCGTGCCATCTAAGTATTGCTGCGCAGAATTAGAAAGAGGGAGGGAGAAAGGTAATAGATGGCTCTTGATCAGCTGCAATCTAGAGCATGAAGGCTCCATACCGGCTAAAGTGAATGTCACAAAGTCCCATTGAAACCCACAGAATGAGCCAGTTGTGACTCAATTCTCCACTTGGTTTAATGGTCTTTCAGCCATGGACAGTTTTTATCGCTTTTAATATTTTAACTGTTTTATTCATTTCATTGCTGTAGGAATGTTTTATATACCGCCCAGTAACATGTTTTATAAAATTTCATATAAAATGTTTTCTACAAAATACTTTATATAAATTTCTATATTGCCCGATAGTTGAAGCTCTCTGGGTGGTTCACAAAACTTAAAACCACAAAGAGCAGCATAAAACTATATAAAATATGAAAGTGAACAGTTCATATAAAATGTGAACAGTACAATCAGAATAAAACCTAGCAGCAATGCAGAGATTTAAAGAACAGGTTTAAAACACCAGAGCTAAAAGATTAGGAGGCGAAAATGCTAAAATACTGGGAGAATAAAAGGCCTTCGCCTGGCATCAGAAGGAGCACAACATGGTGCCAGGCGACCCTCTCCAGGGAGCTCATTCCACAGCCAGCGTGCCACAGCAGAAAAGGCCCTCTTTCTGGTAGCCACCCACTTCACTTCCTTCGGCAGGGGCTCCCGGAGAAGGATCCCTGAGGATGATCTTAGGGTCTGGCTGCGAACACATGGGAGAGGCGATCCTTCAGCTGACCAGGTCCCGAGCCATTAAGGGCTTTGAATTAGTATCAGCACTTTGTATCGGGCCCAGGAATGGGCTGGCAGCCAGTGCAGCTGGAAAATACTGCAGTAACGTGATCTCATTGGCCAGTCCCTGTTAACAACCTTGCTCCCCTATTTTGGGCCTGCTGAAGCTTTTGGACCATTTTCAAAGGTAGCCCCACCTTTAACACATTTGTCAGGGTGGACACTGAGCCCAAAGAATCCCAGAGTAGTTCTGATTCTGAGGAAGAGGAGTCACTCCTGGGAGAGGAGCGCGCTCCTCTTTCCCAGGGCCAACAGCTGACGGAGATTCCTCCCACCAGCATTCCTAGCTTAGATAGCAGTCCTGGGAGTGACAGAGCACAGGAAGCAGACTTGATGGATGCACGACCCTGATGCAGAGTGAGGCGCCAAATGGAGGGCGCAGAAAGGAGGCGTAGTGCCTGGTTGGCGCGCAAACAACGGCTGCGCCCAGAGGATCCAAGGAAAAAGGGGAGGGACTCTCCCTAGTCCTTAAGTTCAGGGGTCCGCCAGTAATTCCCTTTCAAACGGGGACCAGCTGTTCCAACTTAGGGCATAGGTACTCTGCTGTTCATATCTAGTTGCTAACAGTAGAGTTGTTAAGTTGTAAAAGAGGAATAAAGCTTTGAAAAGAATCCATTTGTCTGTGTCTGGACTTGGCTACTGGATTAGACTGAGAGAGGCCTCCAAGGAGCCCTTGACAACATTGCAGTAATCTAGACAAGAGGTTATCAGAGCATGGATAACTGTAGCTGGGCTATCTCTGTCCAGAAAAGGGCGTTGTTGGTATCCCAGTCTAAGCTGATAAAAAGTGCTCCCTGCCACTGAGTTCACCTGTGCCTCCAGTGACAGTTCTGGGTCCAAGAGCACCCCCAAATGACAAACCTCGTCCTTTAGGGGGAGCACAACCCCCTCCAGAACAGGTTGAACACCTCTTAGCCAGGCAGACGAGCCACCCACTAACAGTACCTCTGTTATTGGCCCTCATCCAGTCCATTACCATGCCATAGCGGTGTACGGATTCCCCACCATCTGTTCCGGTGGGGTATCCGCGGGTGGGGGGAGGTGACCTGTTCCTCCTCCCCGGAATCCTCGTGGAGCAGCTCCACTCCGCAAGGATGCCGCAGAGCCAAGGGCCACCCCGTTCTGCCATCTGCCTGCTTCGGCCCCTGTTCCGCCATGCACTACGCCATTTGCGTCCCTGCGTTAGCTGTGATAGGCTATGTATATATTTACGTAGGTTATCATGAAAGGAGCAGGGACACAAATGGCATAGCGGGTGCCATTTGTGACCCTGCTCTTTGTCGTGATAGGCTACATAAATATATACGTAGCCTATCACAGCTAACACAGGGACGCAAATGGCGGCCGCTATGCCAGACGCCATTTGCGTCCGCAGCCCGGCAGCAGACAGAAGTCCAGCTGTGGGTAGGCCTGTCCGGCAGCTCTGCCACAGAGTGGTGGGGAGGATTCCGGGGGGAGGGATGGATCACCACTCCGCCCAGTGGACGCCCTCACCCAGAATGGGGTAAGTAATCTGCCCATCCCTGCTCACCTCAGCTGACCTCAGCTAACCTCACATCATCTCACCTGATCAACACAGAGTATAAACAGAAATGGTGGAGGATTTCCGTGGACGACTCAGCCCCAGCGAAAGAAAGCCTCCGGAGAATGCCTCATAAAAAGGGTAAAGTCGCTCACGGTCTTTCTTCCTCCATTTCCGATTTACGTTTTTATTTTTGTAATTATTTTCGAAAAATCCGCCCTTTGGTGGAGAAAAGAATTGGGTCCGCATGAGCTCCGGTCCAGGTCGACCTGGCCACCCTGTTCTGAGGAGGATTCCACAGACCGGATTTGTCAGCATTCGAGCCCATTTAAAATCAGGGCGGAATTCTCTGACATCCCTACCGTGCCTAGACAGTGATTCAGAAGAGCCACTCCCTGACCTGGGTTTGATGAAAAAGAGAGGTAGAGCTAGGTGTCATCAGCATATTGATGACACCTCAGCCCCCACTTCCAGATAACCTCCCCCAGCGTTTTCATTTGGATGTTAAACAGCATGGATAAAATAGTGCCCTGTGGAACCCCATGGCATAATTGCCATGGCACGGAGCAATAATCCCCCAGGACCACGTAGGAGTGGGATCAGTCCAGTGCAGTGCCTCCAACTCCCAACCCAGACAACCTATCCAGAAGGATATCATGGTCGATGGCATTGAAAGCTGCTGAGAGGTCCAGGAGAATCAACAGGGTCATACTCCCCCTGTCCCTCTCCAGGGACATATAAATAAAAATGTATCAGGAACACTGGATCTGGGCCACTGACTCTTAGGAAAAATATCATGTTAAATTCATGTGGTCATGCTGTTCAGGTGAGGTGTGGGAAACATTATTTCTTACCTGCAGGAATACATATTTGTCTGATCCATACAGCCTATTGGCAGTACTCAGAGCATAATTTTTGGTATGCTGGTTGATGGCTGATAAGAGTGCCTTGAACTGGACATGAGGTCCTCTGGGTTTACCGCAGTGAGCCCCTGTAACCTTCAAACAGCAAAGACAGTTTAGCAGGTCATCTCTATTCTTGTAAATACCACTCACTAAATACCCCAGGCTAGTGTTTCCATTGATCTACGAGCTGTGCATGATTAAAAAACAAAATAAAACACAACACCAAAGAAACCATAAACAACTTATTTATGACAGTTGCCAGAAAAATGCTTTCAGGGGTGTAGCAAAGATTTTTATTTGGAGAGCACCAGTCTTATTCCCCTGGGGCACAGAGATACCACCTCCCATGCAGCTAGGCGATCAGGCATAATTCTTGGGGATATACTTTTTCTACTCTTGCCTTGCATTGGACAATAAACATTTATTTTAAGGACTGTTTCAACCACTGGTTTTAAGATGGCTAAATCTAAAGAAAGGTTGTTGGGTTAAAAAAAAAAAGATTTTTTTTTTTTTAGGCATTCCTAAATGCCTAAAGGCATTCCTGAGTTTTGGTGTAGATGTTATGCCCATCCAGATATAGTTTAGAATATATATTTTAGGATGCCAAATGGTTTAAGATTAAGAAACAAACTATTTGGTACTATTGAGCATTTATGTGGCACATTTCCAATGCATACGTTATTTCAGAAATCCATATAGCCGCCTTGTAACATAGATTAGTATTATCTCCATACTGCAGACAAGGGCAACTGAGGCTGGGAGCACAGTGGCTTGGAGGTGAAACCACATCAAAGGTTCTTGACTGAGGTGAGATTTGGCCAGGAGGCTTTGCAACTCAGATTCTTCATCGCTACACTACGCCAAGCTGAATGACTTCCAACTATTGTAACTGATTATGGTTTGGGATTATCTAACGTTTTGGAAGGATAATTTGACAAGGCCTATATGTTCCCTCCCCAACTGAATTATCAGTGTAGATGGGATATATTTGACCATCCTCTTACAGGCATGTCCGTAGAGCCTCCAGATGCAGTGATCTCGTTGAAGTGAAGGACCTGCAACACAAAATACAGAATGAGAGACTAGCGTTGTGATCTGTGCAGTTGGGACATCCTCTGTCGTCCTAACTCAATACCGCTGAAGCAATTCATTTTTCCTGGGACTGGGTGGGTCAAACAAATGCACTTCTCCCACAGAGGGCTCACAAGCAGGCAAGGCACGAGGGTTCTTTGTGAGGTGACTAAGAAGTTGATGGAGTTGTTGTGTCCAAATGGATGCCGCATAGGAGTTCATAGTCTGGGGCATTTCAAATGTTTTGTCTCCTTGGATTGTAACCTGAAACTCCCAACACACCACTTGTGTTCCAGGTCTGTTCTCCCTTCTGCAAGGTCCTGAGGTCTCCCTGCTTTTTTAAATAGTGCATTTTTCAAACATCAGTGCAAGTTCAGGAACATGTCAGGTTTCTCTCAAAACTTGTGCCAGCATTTGTGTTTGCGTTCGGAGGTGCAAACGGGGCAAATTCAAGTAAAAAAATGAAACATAAGACTACAACTCCCATTAGCCCTGGCCAACATGGCCAGTGGTCAGGGATTATGGAAGTTGTAGACCTAAAGGCGACCAGCTTGCCTATGTCTATCTGATGTGAATGTAGAGTGCTCCCTCGAAGAGAACCCCGACCCCCGCCATGGCTGTGATGGCCAAGCTGTGGGGCACAAGCTGGGAAAACTTGTTCACAATTACTGATCTACTAACACTTTGCTGCCGGAGACGAAGGACAAGATGGCTCCCCATTCCATGCACAGAAGCTGGCCGGACTGACAATTAAACCTTATTTCAGCACTGGCGTTGGGACAGCATCTTCCATTGCGCCTGCAGGCAGCAGGATAGCTTAGAGGACGCAGGCCAGGCCTCGTGCACTCACAGCTCTGTCCTGCAAGACCTCCCTGCTGCTCTCCATGCCCCGGCACAGGCTCTCTGAAGTGGCTGCCTCACTCCGCCTAATGGCTCTGCTGCACTGAGAAACCTTTGAGGAGCAGAACAAAAGAACGCCACTGCTCTGTGCAGTTCTGCTGAGTGCAGAGGCTTAGGCCCATTCTCCTGCCCACTCCCAGCCAAGACACACACTTTTGTCTGCCTGTACAGCAAATATCCCAGTCTTGCTTGCCATCCATTTGCCTCAGGGCAATGTCTTTCCTTTTGGCCCACTGATGGCAGCACGAAGCAGCGATGCCAATCGGAGCAGTTGCAAAAAGGATCTTCCTTCTTGCAAAAGCACCCGCTCACCCCTATCCCAGTGATTCTGTGCAGGACCCCTGGGATGGGCACCAGCAACAGATATTGCCCTCAGGGCCAAAAGGGGGTGCACCCCTCTTCTATGGGAACTGAAACCTGGGTAAGTGGTGGGACCCTTACAGCTGTCCCTGCTCAGAAGTGGGGTGCATGCACAATAGGGTGTTTTATTGGACAGGCCAGCTGGGGAGAGGAGGTGCTCCCAAGGGGAGATTCCGCAAGATTCAGGGCAACAGCTCAGAGGCTCACTTGAAAAGCTCTCGGTGGGATGCATGTCCTGGTCATTTCCACGCAGCTGGGAGAATGGGTGGCCCTTGTGACAATATGATTAGGATAAAGTGACACTTTTCATGAGCGCAATTGTGGCTGGTTTCTTACCCTTTCCATCTGCTCAGCAGTGTCACCTGCAGCACCAAGACAGACCATGGCCATAGCTGCCGTGACACCTAGTGGGGACAAGAAGATGTTTCCCTCAGGATTTTCTTTCAACAGTTCTTTTAAAAGATCCACTCCAAATTCATTGGTTGCAGCGATTAGGGTAGTCATGATGGAGCCAATGATATCTGAGACAAAAAAAACAAGAAATTCATTCCTCTGGGAGACTTTCTCAGTCTTTGCTGTTGAGAATGTTGAGAATGTAACTTGCATGTTACTTCATAGGAGTGATAGATTATCAGGAAATGTTGTAAAAACCTAGCAGTTATTGACCTGATATTAAAGGCACACAGTACTGTTAATCTTCCCTCATTCCTCCTTGTTTTAAAAGACTAAATAATAGGTCAACAGCTGGTAGGTTTTTATGACATTTTCTAATAACCTATCACTCCCATGAAGTAACTTACAAGTTACATTCTCAACAGAAGTTTCCTAGGAACACAAGCCCTCTTGAGGGCCGAAAAAGGCACAACTTTCATTCTGTGGATGTTTCTACATTAAGCAAAAAACCTGCAAAAACCCACATCCTTTCTGTAGCTTCCTGCTTTCAGTTTCTTTGTGGGATTAGGAAGGGCTTCTTTACATGGCAGCCAAGTGGCTTGAACTGAGGGAGCGCCTCCCTCCTTCCCCAGCATGTGTGCAAAGGCGGGGACAGGGGGGGGGAGTAGTCTTGTTTTTGGAGCTCAACTTCTGCTGTAACTGTTTTCTTGCAGCCCCCAGGAAATCTCTGACTTACTTCTGAGTAGACATAAAATGTAAGATTGTGCTGTAAGTCTGCAACCCTCAGCATGCTTACTTGGGAGTGAGCCCCATTGAACTTAATAGGGTGCTCTGAAACAACAGAGGACATTGCTTCTGAGCTTGGTGGAGTGGGGGATCAGATGTGTCTCCCTTCGTTGCAGGGAGGCATTTTACCCTCTTCTCCCTCCGATTGAGGAATGCAGAGGCAGGAGATGCAATCGGCAGGTGATTCTTGCCCTCGTGCCTGTCAAATCTCATCCTGACCGCGCCCCCCAAAACTGAAAACAAAGGCCCAGAGCAGGCAGACGCAGCAGTTTCTTCTGCTATGGGAGAATTTCACATGGAGGTCATGGCGCTCCTGTTCTGTGGGCTGGGAAAAATACCACATTTTTTGCATTTGGGGAAAACACAAGATAGGCTGGAGGAGATGGCAGGAGACACCCTGGAGGGTAATGGCATCATCTAAACAGCCTGCAAACTTCTGAGAGAGAGCCATCTCAGTAGCAGGATAAAAGCTCTGTGTGATGAACCCCTGTGTCTAGCAACAGCTGTGTCTCCCCCCCTCCTCATTTTTATGCTAGGGTAGGCATGGGGGGAGATCATCTGGATTGGGACTCTAGCATGGGGGTAGGTGGCAGAGGGGCATTTCAGATCTGGATTGGGGGCTCTAGAGCAAAAAAAGAGAGAAGAAGATGTAGCTGATAGACACAGAATTAAAGTAATGTCTAAAGTAAAACTAAAAAAGTAAATCTAGAGTAAAAATTTAAAAATATGTAGCTGCTAGATACAGCATTAAAGTAATGTCTGTTTTGGCCCTCAGTTCTTTGAGTGTAGAAATTATCCCTGCAGAAGGGGGCAATGGGACTGTAGTGTCGTGTGGTGCCCTGGCCTCATGCCTCAGACATCTGCCTCAAGAAAGACTGCAGCTACAATTTCATGAGATATTCCAGTTGTGTAGAAGCTTCCAGGTGAACAGCTGCTCATGGAGGGGCTTCCCCAATGCAGATGTCTGGGCCTAAACAGGAACGTCCAGGGGACAAGACAGGTCTTGCAGTTAAGTACAAAAGAAATCAAAGGCACAAGCGTAGGATGGGAGTAATCTGACTTGGCAGCAGGACATGTGAAAAGGGCCAAGGTATCTTAGTGGATCACAACCTGGATATGTCAGCAGTGTGATGCAGCTGCTAAAATAGCTAATGCCATCTTAGGCTTAATTAACAGAAGCAGAGCATCCAGGTCATGGGAAGCAACAGTTTGCTCTATGCTGTGTTAGTCAGGCTAACTGTTTCATGTTTCTGCTATCTCTTTGGTGACTGGTCTTGAGAGTATCTACACTTCTGGGAAGGGTGAGCTGAAAAAAACCAAAGGGATTACCTCACTCTTGACCCACAAATAAAGCAGACTATTTTGCTGTGATTGACCAGTATACCACTGAAAGAATTTGTCCACCTGGGAAGTGAAATTATTATTCTTCAGGCCCAGTTCTGGATGCCACATTTTAAGAAGGAGATCGACAAACTTGAGTGTGTCCAAGGATAAGCGACCCGGATGCTGAGGGTCTGGAAATCAAGTCGTAGGAGGAGCAGTTGAAACAGCTGGGGTTATGTTTCAGCTGGAGAAGATCAGATTAAGGAGAGGCATGACAGCAGTCTTCAAATGTTAGAAAGGCTGTCATGCAGAAGGTGGGGCAAGTTGCAGGACTAGAACCAATGGTTGGAAGTTGCAGGGAAGCAGGTTCCAGATAAACTTCAGAAGAAACTTCCTAACAGTGAGGGCTGTTGGGCAGTGGAACAGTCTTAGGATGTGGTGGCTTCTCACTGGGGGTATTTCAAGAGTTTAATAATTTTTCACACTGCCCTCCCATCCCACCTCTCAGCATGTTCTTTAGCCACACTGGGTATAGCAATATTGAAGGCCAGCATGTACATTTTGAAATAACGAACTAAACTAACCCTGTTCAGCTTCACAGGGCTGCTGTAACAATGACAAACAGGCATGCATGTGAAATGTATTATTTTATCAGTGTCGTAATATTTCGCCTTGTTCTAATGGGAATGCTTTTGCCATAGTTAGTCATGAGCTCCTCGGCTCTTTTAGGAGCACAGGAAGCTGCCTTATACTGAGCCGGACCCTTGGTCCATCTAGCCCAGCTTTGTTGACACTGACTGGCAGTGGCTCTCCAGGGTTTCAGGCAGGACTTTTTCCAGCCCCACCTGGAGATGGCTGAGATTGAACCTGAGACTCTCCGCATGCAAAGCATGTGCTCTCCCAACTGCACTATGGCCCTTTTAATACAGAAAAACACTGGGAGGCTCAGATTTTCTCCATGGAAACAGTGTACTGGAATCAGGATTCCAGCAGACAGATGTATATTGTTTGTAGGGTAGGCATGGGGATTCCTACCCATCAAGGCTCAAAACAATTATTATAATAGTATAATTGAGATATAGTCAGATCCCTATCCGCAATGAAGCTGATGAATCCAACTGAAGTACATGAGAAGAATGTCATGCAATAAATTCCATCTCATTGTAATGCAATACTATTATGTCTACCATTTCAAACATACTTATATGGAATTCTATGGGACGTCAATGGATCTGGTCTACCCAAGCAGTGAAAAAAGTGGGGATATGACGGTAGAACAACTGTAGCACTTCAGACCGAAAGTAGTGATGGGTGAGAATTTTGTTTCAGGTCATTTTCTATATGCATTGACCAAAATTTACAAATTATTTCATATTCAGAATGGAAAGAACTTAAGATTTCTTTAAAAAAAAAAAATGAATCTGGGAGAAACCAAAACTAACAAATTCATACATCCAGACCCAGGGCTTTGAGTGCTTATCTACTAAAAGTCTGCGTTTGAATCCCTACCTATTCAACCACCTTAGTGCGGACTGAGGGTTTCCACTTCTTTTTTTCTCACAGGCTCCTCATCTTTAACTGCTATGTGGCAGGCAGATACAACATAGTTCTCCCCACACTGTTCTAAATGAATTTAGGGGTGTACGAAACCCCGCTTACCTGGCTCCACTGGGTTCCACAGGTGGGGAGACGCGATCCGTTCCTCCCCCTAGAATCCTTGATGGGGGGGGAGGCGATCCGTTCCTCCCCCCCGGAATCCTGCCTGGCCGGGTCTGCTCCGTGGCCAGGCTGCAGAGCCACCGGCCAGGCCAACCCGCAGCAGGGCCTCCAGCCGCTGCCGGGCTGCTGTGGACTCAAATGGCGTCCGGCATAGGGGACGCCATTTGCATCCCTACGCAAACCCGTGATAGGCTACGTAAATATTTATGTAGCCTATCACGGCTAAAGCAGGGATGCAAATGGCGTCCCCTACATCGTTTGCGTTCCCGCTTTAGCCATGATAGGCTATGTAACATAGCCTATCATGGGCCAGTGTAGGGACGCAAATGACAGCTGCTACGACGGCCGCCATTTGCGGCCACAGCAGCCCGGCAGTGGCCGGAGCCGCCGCTACTGCCACCGCAGCCAGAGCCGGAGACTAGGGATGGCGGAGAATTTCTCCCCGAAACTTTGGGGGGCCGAGCGCCAACGTGTTCGGCCCCCCGAACAAGTTTTGGGGAGAAATTCCCCGCACCCCCCGCCCCCGCAGCCCCCCCGGGACGGGACTGGTGAATGTCCCTCCCGGCGGCGGGTCTGGCCAGCGGTTCGGTGGGTCTTTGTCCGGGGCAGGAGCGGCAGCCGGTCTTTCGACCGGCTGCCGCCGCCGCCATTCCAATAAAAGAAAAAAAAAATGCCCCCGTGATAGGCTACGTTAATCGTCACATAGCCTATCACGGGGGCATTGTTGTTTTTTTAACTGTTTAGTTCGCGGCCGGGCGAGGCAAGGCGCCTCCTCCCCGGCCTGAATTTCGGCCGGGCGAGGCGGGAAGCCTCCCCCCCTGGCCTGAATTTCGGCCGGGCGAGGCGGGAAGCCTCCCCTCCCGGCCTGAACTTCACGGGGGGAGCAGCGAAGCGCCTCCCCCCCACCGCGAAAAGCTTCGAGGACAGGTAAGTGATTTTCGTGCACCCCTACCGGAGACACAGCCAGGTAGGCTCTGTTTTGTGGGGCTTTCGCGGGGTGATGGGGCAGGGGGCTCTGTTCCACCATGGATTCCGGGGGGCCAAATTCACTGGAATTCGACCCCCCTGGGATCAGTGGCAGAATTCTCTAACATCCCTAGGGATGTCAGAGAATTCCACCATGGATCTCAGTGAGGCCGAATGCCAATGCATTCGCCCTCCCGAAATCCGTGGTGGAACGAAGCCCCCTGGCCCCCCCCGCAAAAGGCGTGTGAAATGGAGTACCTACCTGCTGCCGTTTGCGCTGCTTTGCGAATGGCGGCCGTGTCTGCGGCTGCCATTTGCTTCTTCATTATAGCTGTGATAGGCTACGTAAATACTTACATAGCCTATCACGGCTAATGCAGGGACGCCATTTGTGTTCCTGCGGAGGCCGTGATAGGCTACGTAAATATTTACGTAGCCTATCACGGCAAAAAAAGGGAACACAAATGGTGGCTGCTGTAGCCGCCGCCATTTGCGTTCCCTTTATTTTTGCCATAATAGGCTACGTAAATATTTACGTAGCCTATCATGGCAAAAGACAGGGGCGCAAATGGTGTAGTGGCCACCATTTGCGCTCCTGTCTTTTGCTGTAATAGGTTACGTAAATATTTACATAGCATATCACGGCAAAAAAAAAAAAAGGGAACGCAAATAGCGGCCACCGTAGCCGCTGCCGTTTACGTTCACTGTTTTTTGGTTTTTTTGTTGTGATAGGCTACGTAAATATATACGTAGCCTATCACGGCAAAATACAGGGATGCAAATGGCGGCTACAGTGGCCACCATTTGCGTCCCTGTGCAGGCTGCCAGCGGCCGGATGTCCGGCTGCGGGTGTCCCCAGCTGGCGGCTCTGCAGAGTCCCTGTGGAGCGGAGCCAGCCGGGGAGAATTTCGGGGGGAGGGACGGAGCGCCTCCCCCCACTGCAAATGTCACCCTTCGAAAAGGTAAGTGACTTTCGTACATCCCTAATACATCCCTAACCGAATTTGGCTGGTGCAGATGGGTGATAATTTTGATTCAACTCCTTTTTGTATAACAGTTTCCCACAATTTGCCAGTTCCTTCACATATGAAATGGAAAAAAATATATTTTTTAAAACACTAAATGCAGGAGAAAGCAGAACTGACAGATCTGAGTAGATATGCATAGGATTGCTCTGTTAATGTCTTTACTCAAAGTTGTCTGTAAGGACAACTAATAGCTAGCCTGTGCAGAGGATGAAGGAGAGAGTATTGCCTGCCTCACCGCCCGCCCCCCCCCCATTTGAGACTATACATGATTCTTTGGAAGTAGCTATATATTTTAGCAACTCACTGGTTCTATCATTATAAAGAATTATATGAGCCTTTCTGCTACGCATTTATGCCAAAGACATAAATCCCTTTATCTGTTTTTTTAAAGGACAACTGTTTTCCTGGTGTTGATAAAACTGTTATAGATTTATAAGTTATAAATGCACTTGAAATATGCTGCTGTTTTTATTTTTTTGCAACTGAATCCTGAGTGAATGCAGGAAAGAAGTGTTAATCTTTTGCTGAGCTGAGGATTTCATTTGCCTGATACCTGTCTGGATGCCCTTCAGCCTGCGTGGTCCTGATGTAAAAGGGCTGCAGGAAAAGGAAGACATACTTAGTTGTGTATAGCAGGTTTAGCTGCAGTCCTCAAAACACTCTGCAAACACAAGACCCGTTCATTTCAGCTGGGGCTTTTCACATGATACACATGCATTGTAGTATGTTCTATTTATTATGCCAATCTTAATTATAAACCCAATTGCCGTATTATATGTGTAAAATGCCCCATTTTCTGGAAACACAACATCCGACATTTGAAGCTGCTAAACCAAATCACAAACATTATATTTTTAAAAACCTTCCTCATTTTACACAAGAGAGAACACCTATATGAAACGTACCTTTTCTTTTGTGGAAGAGATTCTAACACCGCTTGATGGGTGTATCTGATATGATGTTGTCCAGTGAGGCACTGATATTTAAAGCTGTAAATTTGCATAATGTTTAGTGTGTTGCACACGTTGGCTTCTCTGGAAGATTCTGGAGTTTGGATTCATGATCCTGAAGATGCTAATTAATTTGTGCAAAAGCAAGTCAAGACACTTGTATTTAGGGCAGGAACCTAAGACCGGTGAGGCACGTAATTTATAGACACATATTGTAACTTGTGATTAGAGATTAGGGAGACTATTTTTTTCCCCTAATTTCTGGAGTTATTAGGACTTCCAGTCATGTTCCAGAAGAAGCATGGCTGGGGAACATGGCAGTGGTAACCCTAGGGGGGAAAACACACACACTGGGGATGACAACAAAGGAGCAAAGTGCACTGGGCTGGGGGATATTGCAAGCTGTCCCACAAGTTAGATTTATGAAAGAGAAATAGCAGTATATCTCACATGAATGCCCTCATCCTAAACATAATTTCTCCAAAGTCTGTCTGATTGATTTCGAAAGTTATTAGAGGTTTTAGATTGTTATTATTTAGCTGTTCTGCTGTCTTTTAAATCTTTACTGTATGATTTATCATGGTTCTTTTTAACCTGTTTTATTGTGAGAGCCTCCCTAAGAACATCGTGTTATAGGGCAGTCTATGAACACCATAAATAAATAAAAGAATCCAAAAAGTGCTTTTCCTTCAAGTAAGCACTGCAGTCCAGCCAGGGCCCCATCTAAATGGCCAATTTAGAGTGACAGCACATTAGGGTCAATGGCGACAGATCACGTTGTTGCCAATCCACACCAACCCCCCAGCTTCTCTGTGGAAAAGGGGCATTTTCAGAAAGTCCTTTTAGTGCGTTTTTCCCCTTAAAAGTGGCTCGCGAGCAGTTCAGCTACAGTGTGCCCCATCCACCTGCTTTAAATCCTGGGCATGCCTATTTCTGTGACCTTTCTGTTACCTGGTGTGACCTGGTCAAGGGGTGGGGTTGCCCCTCCCCTCTCTGTTCCCTCTTTCCCCCCATTCACAGTAGGGCTCTTTTGGTCACAGACTTCTTCCCACTTAGCACTACTTCCCATTCATAAGCATTCACAGTAGAGAATTGCTGCCCCATTCACAGTAAGCAGGGACACAGTGGTGGGGGGTCTCACCGGGGGGAAGACCCGGGACGTTTTTTAGAGCCAGGTCTCAGCCAGGTCCCTCCCACTCCCAGCCTACTGCTGTGAACCTAGACCGGGCTTAGCCCAGGAAGGCAACCTGGGGAGTGCCCCAGAATGGAGCGGGAGCAGCACTTGGGGAAGTTTGGAGAAGTTTTATGCTGTGGGAGGCGGGGAGGGGCGGTCAAGAAAGAGGAAGTTTCTTTGTGGAGGTGGGGGGCGGAATCGCCCTGCTCCGAGATCTCTCCAGGTCTGCTGTTGCCGCTGGCTGGACAGACAACACTGGCTTCGCTTCTGTGTGGCCGGATCCAGTTCCTTTTCCACTTTCCCACCTCCTGGCCACAGAGTCCCAGCTCCTCCGAGAGCTGCAGCTCTCCTTATCCCCCTCTATTCTGTCTCCCCTTTTCATTTCTAAGGGAGGAAAGAGAACGGGCGGTGCGGGGGCGGGGGGGGGGGGAGATGGACGATATGACCTAAGGCTGCATTGACTTCCATCGGTATAGGACACTGTTTGTACACAGCCATGCCCCTGCTGTTTATCCCTCTGGAATGCTGCAATCTCCCCCCAGCTCTTTCTTTATAGCTTCTGGATCTGCATTTTTAAAAACATCAAATAAGGTTAATCACTGTAAAGTGTCTTAGGACTCCAAGGTGGTGGACAGGACACCCTCACCATTAAAAAAAGGCATAAATCTAAAAGACAGGGGTAAAGAACCAGCTAGATTATTATTTATTCTAAGAAACATGCTCTCTGTCACTCGCTCTTCTTCCATAATACCGCAAGTAAGAAAACTGGAGGTGTTTGTCTCGTTCCCATCATCTGTCTCCTTTCTGCTTAAACAGTTCTTTTTGAGTTTCCTTCCTTCCTTCCTTCCTTCCTTCCTTCCTTCCTTCCTTCCTTCCTCTCTTTTCCCCTTTTCTTTCTCCCAACAACAAAAGTTGCTTATAGGCGCTCTCTGTCTAAAAATGGCAGCCCCTCTCTGCAAGGAGAGAAGCCTTTTTCATTGTGATGGCTTTCTCTCTCTCTCTCTCTCTCTCTCCCCCGCCCCCATTCCCCCATAGAAATATCTCTGGGAAAACTTGCACCACAGCGGACAAAGGAAGCTCTTTCCACAGGGATCCAGATGCATTTAATCTACAGGGGAAAATAGAAAGCAGATTTACTCTCACCATCACAGCCACCATCCACTCCCCCCCCACACCTCTCTCTCTCTCTCTCATCCCCCCCCCCTCTTCCAAGCTCCCTTTTTGCTTCCCACTAATCTCCTTTTCAAGGCATGGCATAAAATGAAGTGACCTACGGAGGCACCCGAGTCCTGTCCCAGGGCAGCTGCACACACCAAGGGGGAGTAGAAGTTGGAAACTAAGCATAGGAAGGCAGCAGAACTCGGGGGGGGGGGGGAAGCAACACAACAGGAAATCACCTTTGCTCTCCACCCTTGAAATATGCCTTTGTTTTTTGCCCAGTTCTTTCTTTCAGCTGATCATGCCAAGAGAAAATGGATACTCTGCACTTTTCTATTCCAAGAGCATACAGTGTTCATTTATTTGACTTGGAGACAAAAGTTAGGAGTGTATGTATATGTGTGTATTACATATTATATACACATGCATATATTACATGTTTTATACAAACACACACACACACACACACACACACCAAAGTCTTGTGGCACCTGAAAGACTAACACTATGGCACAAAGCTTTCTTGGGTTGTCTCCACACGGAGCTTTTATCCTGCGATTGCGATTGCTCCTTCATGGAAGTTTGAGGGCTCTTTACATGACACTGTGATCATTCAAGGCGTCTCCTGCCCAGTGGTATAGTGGAGGCTGGGCTTTTTCATTAGCAGGGACTCTGATGTCATCTGCCACCCCCTTCAGAATTCCCTGTTCGCTCTGAGCTTAGCTGCGATCCTCACTGTAGCTGTGAGGGCAATGAATTTTCCAAGCAACAATATATTGTCCCATGTTGGAATGCAAAGTATTTGGGGTGGCTTGGTCTGGAATGGGCAATTAAGACCTATTCGCTTTACCAAAGATGTGCTCCTAGTGGAGGTGAAAACTCCTAGAACTGGTTTGTGGATATGGATCAACACAGCTGCCTGAAATTTTTGGACCGCCCTTAGAGACTGTCACAATGAGCTCCTGCATTTCCAAATTTACCACTACACCACTGGGGGAGAGATATAATGAAGGAGCTTAGGGAAGGCTAATGGGTAGAGTTGGGGCGTTAAGCGAGTGTGCAAGGGGTCTGTTGAGAAAGGATCTGTCCATGAGGGCTGAGATGAGAGGGTGAAGCTTCCATAGAGTATCATATTTTGAAAACCTAAAATGTTTTGTGTGTGAGTGAGTGAGTGAGTGAGTAGGTGGGTGGGTGAAAAAGATCTTAACACGCCTGCATTTTTTCTCAGACGTCCAATTGAAATACCCCTAAGGCAGGGGTCTTTTGGACCCCAGTTGAAGGCTGCATATCTTACAAGGTTGTATAATCTTAGAAGGGGGCATGGCTGCAAGGGGGCATGGCTGTGACTGTAACGAGGGGACCCTGCACTTCTGAATTTGCCACTACACTACTTACAGTAAGTAGCCTATTTTTCCCATTGAGAAAATCGCAGCAGCGGGTTTCAAGCCTTCACAGTGTCATGGACTTTAGGAAATAGCTGACTTTGCTTTATTGGACATGCTGGGAAGACTACTAAAAAATGCTAACTCACCTCTCTGAAACAATATAAGATGTCTTCTTATGAAATGCAAATATTAAATATGAAGAATGAAGAATCTGAAAACATGAATAACTAAGAGCTATTGTATGAACCTGTATTAAAAAGAAGGTACAGGTTCACATGAATTCTGGGTAACTGGCATAAAAATAGTGGCAAATGACCTGGATAGTACCCAAAGAGAAAATGCTGATTTAAAGCCCTACCACTGGGGCCAAAAATTTATTTGAGCAATGAAAAAGTGGGAGACTGTAAAATTCCAGGTCAAAGTGTACTAAAAGTTTTTGCTTCTCAATTAATGAGCAAAAAATACTGTAAAAGGTATGCACATCAAAAAGCTTGATATATAGATGTTGAAAAAAAAAGTTAAATAGGAAAACTTTGAGAAGGTATAATTCAAAACTGATCTTATCTAGCCTGAAAGGTGTACGTGTAAGCCTTCTATGTATGTTTTAATGCTTTTAAGAATGTTTAATATCAATGAAATAATTAATACTATGAACCCTAATTTATGGCACCGTAGATAACATTAGTTATGAAGTAATTTCTATACAAAAGGGGTATAAATATGTGCTGATTTTAGAATGCAGGAGCTTCTTCTTAGGGGCTCACCACCTTGCCTGTGTACCCGTTAGCTGAATACCCTATTCAGTATTGAATGGGGAACTTGGTACTTAGAATGACATCACTCTTTTTTAAAGTATTAAGACTAGAAGTCTAAAAACAAAACATGGTTAAGAAATTCTATTTCTTTTTAAGCTATAAGGCTTGAGGATCTTTAGCAAAGCTCTGTTTAACAACATAAATGTCTTTATGTTATTATATGCAAGTTATAGTGTGATGTTATGCTACAAGTATATATGTAATCAAAATAAAGCATGGATCAAAAAAGATTTTCCAAATTCCTGCACTAATTTTTGTTAGTTCAAAATCTGGACTGCAACCCACAAAACAATTCTAGGTGTATACTTTCTTTAGAAGTATTAAATCTGCATTCAGGTGGTAAAAAGACTAGGGGTGTACACTTACCTGGCTCTGCTGGGTTCCACGGGGGGGGAGGCGATCCGGTCCTCCCCCCAGAATCCTTGATGGGGGGGAGGCGATCCGGTCCTCCCCCCAGAATCCTGCCTGGCCAGGTCCGCTCCGCAGCCAGTCCGCGGAGCCACTGGCCGGGCCGATCTGCAGCAGGACCCCATCCG
The DNA here is from genome assembly GCF_057233095.1 of Heloderma suspectum. Taxonomy (NCBI): domain Eukaryota; kingdom Metazoa; phylum Chordata; class Lepidosauria; order Squamata; family Helodermatidae; genus Heloderma; species Heloderma suspectum. Next base: position 116,185,381 of record NC_139461.1, on the reverse strand, counting down.
CTGCCAGGCTGCTGCAGACGCAAATGGCGTCCTGCGTAGGGGATGCCATTTGCGTCCCTACGCTAGGCCATGATAGGCTACGTATATATTTACGTAGCCTATCACAGCTAAAGCAGGGACACAAATGGCGGCCGCTACGCCATTTGCGTCCCTGCCTTTTGCCGAGATAGGCTACGTAAATACTTATGTAGCCTATCATGGCCTAACGCAGGCACGCAAATGGCGGCCACTACGACGGTCGCCATTTGCGGCTGCAGTGGCCAGAAGACGACCTGGAGCCGCTACCACAGCTGCCGCTGTCAGGTAGGTCCATCCCGGGGGGATTTCGGGGGGTGGCGGGGGGGGGGAGTCTGTTCTGCCAAGGACTCCGGGGGATTTTTTAGAATCCAGCCTCACTGGAGTCCGTGGCAGATTTCTCCAACATCTCTACTTTCTCCAAGCATCCCACCGATAGCTTTTCATGTGAGCCTCTGAGCTGTTGCCCTGAATCTTGCAGAGTTCCCCTTGGGAGCACCTCCTCTCCCCAGCTGGCCTTTCCAATGAAATACCCCTATGAAATACCCGACTTCTGAGCAAGGAGAGCTTTGAGGGTCCACCACTTACCCAAGCCCTAAGCCCCATGCTCAGCAGAACAGCACAGAGCAGTTATGTTCTTCGGTTTTCCACCCTGTGTTCTGAGGACCTCCAGAGCTCCTTGGAAGCTTATCAGAGGTTCCTCAGTGCAGCTGGGCCAGAGCCACCATTAGGCAGAGTGAGGCAGCCACTATGCTTACACTTCAGTCTATGGGGGAAGGTGTGCGTTTTGAGGTGCCCTTTACAGAATGTGCACTTTCCCCAGTCGAATGAAAAGAAAAACAGATTGCAATCAAATGGCAGCGAGTTGATCGGAGCTTCATGGCAGAATTTGGGAATCCCCCAAATCGCAAATACTGCCTATTCCTCCACCCCCAGATAGAGCAAGACATCCATGCATGAATATGTGGTAGGATCTTGGCAAGGCTGCTAAGCACTATAGAAGAGGCACAGCAGGGAGACCTCAGGACCTTGCAGAAGGGAGAGCAGACCTGGAACTTAGAAGTGGTGTGTTGGGAGTTTCAGGTTACAATCCAAGAAGACAAAACATTTGAAATGCCCCAGACTATGAACTCCTATGCGGCATCCATTTGGACACAACAACTCCATCAACTTCTTAGTCACCCCACAAAGAACCCCCGTGCCTTGCCTGCTTGTGAGCCCTCCGTGGGAGAAGTGCATTTGTTTGACCCACCCAGTCCCAGGAAAAATGAATTGCTTCAGTGGTATTGAGTTAGAATGACAGAGGATGTCCCAGTTGCACAGATCACAACGCTAGTCTCTCATTCTATATTTTGCATTGCAGGTCCTTCACTTCAATGAGATCACTGCATCTGGAGGCTCTACGGACATGCCTGTAAGAGGATGGTCAAATATATCCCATCTATATCGATAATTCAGTTGGGGAGGGAACATACAGGCCTTGTCAAATTATCCTTCCAAAACGTTAGATAATCCCAAACCATAATCAGTTACAATACATCAAGTGTGGTTTTATACTATCTTGGCAGAAGGTGGTCTGGACTAAATGCTTAAAATATTGGAAATCATTACACCTGGCCAGCCAAACACACTCAAGATGTCATAGAGCATACTGCCACTGTTTTTGGTAACTCTGCTACTTTACATTAAAGTGCTGCTTTATTTATTACAGAATGAGCGCAAAACAGTGCAAATGATGTCCCAGGAGGGTCTGTTTCATCTGGCTAAAATAGCAGATCCACCAATGCAAGTGCTTGAGCTTCCCTATGACAAGGATGAGCTGAGCATGTTCATCCTTCTGCCAGATCACAAAGGAACTCTAGCCCAGGTAAGTTAATTCGATTTCTGAAATATTTAAGGAACAGTTGAACAGTTAAAACTGTGCAGTCGATAGTAGTGATACATACATTTCTGATACTCTGTTCAGTGAGAAGAAGAATAGGGTAAAACATTCAACAGTGTCCCCCCCCCACACACACACCCCTTAAAAAAATTCTTGTAAAACTTGAGAGATATTCAAACAGTTCTTTCTATTCTTAAATGGCTCTCGAATAGCAGTCCAGTTACAATTTTATAATTTTAAAACTCGGCATGGGAATCCTGTAGGCCCACTATGCCGGTGTCTGTGAATGCTCACACATCTTTGGATGCAGCTGGCTCAAGTGGAACATACTACTAATGCTACCACAGTTGTTTAAACTGTTTTTCATGACCCAGCATTTCCACTTGCTGCACTCACAGGTCATACTGAGCTATAAACGGGTGACATGAATGAGCAGGAGGGACCCCAGTGAGCTTCAGGCTCACACACCACCCTCTCTCCTCTCCTCAGCACTTTGGTTCCAGTTTTGATTAACCACAGCTTGCTATGTTGTTCAAACCCTGAACTGTTAGTTTCAAGGCAGCTTAAGTAACTGTGTTCAAAGTTAGATTGTTTGATTGTTTGAAAGCTGTTTCCCGCCTCCCAGCTGAGCAGAGCAGAGCAGAGCAAGCTGCTCCAGCTGGTCCAGGGACTACAGAAGCAGGCAAGCTCCTAGAGAGCGAGCGAACAGAGCGAGCGAACAGGGGGAGCAAACAGGAGTTGGCCAGGGGAGTTGCAGTGGTTGAAGAGACAAAGGAGACAAAGGAGACAGAGGCTAAGAGGTAAGTGGGTTGCAGGAAGCCCAGGGCGCTGCCCTTTATCCTTCTGACTGGCTGTGAGCTCACCAGGAGCTTCTGAGAGCTCCAACTGAATTGGAAGGGTGTGGCCTGAGTACTCCCAGCAGCTGACTGGGCGGGAAGCTTCAGTCTGTTTCCCGCCTCCCAGCTGAGCAGAGCAGAGCAGAGCAAGCTGCTCCAGCTCGTCCAGGGACTACAGAAGCAGGCAAGCTCCCAGAGAGCGAGCGAACAGAGCGAGCGAACAGGGGGAGCAAACAGGAGTTGGCCAGGGGAGTTCGGCAGGGGAGGTCAAGGGGGAGGCCCCTAACATTTTTTTTTATTTTTTTTTACTAACTTTTTTTCATTTATTTGTCTTGTAACACACACTTCCACACCAGTGGGACTCTGCTTTTAACCTCTACTGAGTAGAGGAGCAGGCACAGGCTAGTCTAGAACAATCACAAAGCTAGACACAAAAAGGGAGAAGAGGCTATGGAAGGACAAGACTCTCCAGTGGTGGTGACCTGCAAGGTGTGTGCAATGTTTGTTTTCTTGCCTGAGAACAACATGGCCTACACCTGCAACAAGTGCAAGTTGATCACGCTGCTGGAGGAAAAAGTAAGTGGACTGGAGCGGCGACTGTCAACCCTCCGGGGAATAAGAGAACACGAAGAGTTCTTGGACAGAATGGGGGAACTACAGCAGCAAAGGGCAGACCAGAAGCTTGAAGAGCAACAGCAAGATGAGGCAGTGGGAAATGCTGAGGTGAAGAAAAATGGAGTAGAGGATACTCCTTGGAAAACGGTGACAGTTAGGAGAAGAAGAACTAGACGCCACTCTGCACCAGTGGAAGCGGTGGAGCTGTGGAACCGATTCCAGGTACTTGCAGATGAGACTGGAGGACAGCCTGCAGAGGAAGAATCACAGGGGAACCTGCATGAGAGTGAGCAAGAGGCTGAAGGTCAGTCAAACAGAGGCGATGAAACCCAGGCCTACAAGAAGAAGAAGAGAAGAGTGGTAGTAGTGGGAGACTCCTTGCTGCGTGGGATCGAGACCCAAGTATGTCGCGAAGACCCGTGGACTCGCCAGGTATGTTGTCTCCCGGGAGGACAGATTAGAGACGTGACTGAAAGGTTGCCTGCACTCATAAAGCCCACTGACAGGTATCCCTTTCTTCTCATCCATGTGGGAACAAATGATACCGCCAAGCGGAGCTACGAAGAGATCACGTCAGACTTTGAAGCTTTGGGAAGGAAACTCAAGAACTTTGGGGCCCAGATAGTTGTCTCATCCATCCTTCCAGTAGTTAGAAGAGGGATAGAAAGGGAACGAAAAATACTCCGGGTGAATGACTGGCTACGAAGGTGGTGCCGACGAGAGAGATTTGGATTCTGGGACCACGGGCTATACTTCCTGGAAGATGGGCTGTTGGCTAGGGATGGGTTGCACCTCACAAAGGCTGGGAAGAATGTGTTTGGCCACAGCATGAAGAACTTCATCAGGAGGGCTTTAAACTGAATCCTACGGGGAAGGGAGATGTAATGTTGGGGGTAACAATGGACGTAGGCGCATGCACTGCAATGGAGAGAACAGCGCTGATAGCGCCCAATAATAGTCTTCAGACACATGTAGGAAGAAAGCCAGACTATGAAGCACATGGTCTTCGATGTCTATATACTAATGCCCAGAGTATGGGAAACAAACAGAACGAACTTGAACTCTTAATACAGGAGGGAAATTATGACTTGATAGGTATAACTGAGACTTGGTGGGATGACTCTCATGACTGGAATACAGCAGTTGAAGGATATAACTTGTTCAAAAAGAACAGGAGGAACAGAAAGGGAGGCGGGGTTGCACTGTATGTGAAAAATACATATCTCTGCACAGAAATACAGGAGGAGGAGCTTGGTAGCCCCATCGAGAGCATCTGGGTTGAAATAAATGGAGCAAAGAATAAAAGGAACCTGGTGGTCGGAGTCTACTACCGGCCACCCAATCAAGGAGAAGCCAAGGATGAAACTTTTGAAAAGCAAATAGCCAATGTTTTAAGGAAGCATGATGTAGTAGTAATGGGGGACTTCAATTTCCCCGATATTTGTTGGGAGACAAATTCTGCAAAACATGGCCCCTCCAGGAAATTCCTGACTTGTGTGGCGGATAACTTCCTCCTACAGAAAGTAGAGGAAGGAACTAGAGGATCGGCTATCCTTGACTTGATCCTAACCAACAGAGATGACTTAGTGGATAAAGTAGCAGTTACAGGAACTCTGGGGGAAAGCGACCATGTTGTACTTGAGTTCTTGGTTCTAAGGGAAGCAAAAGCCGAGTGTACTCAAACACGTACCCTGGATTTTAGGAAAGCTGATTTTAATAAACTCAGAACAATGATCAGTAAGGTCCCATGGCAAGCAATGCTAGCGAGAAAAGGAGTCCAAGATGGGTGGGAACTTTTAAAAAAGGAAATTCTCAAGGCACAATCACAAACAATTCCAACAAGAAGAAAAGGTGGAAGACAACAGAAGAAGCCAATGTGGCTTCACAAAAAGCTTAGGGATGACCTGAAAACAAAAAAGGACACATATAGGAAGTGGAAAGAAGGCCAAGTAACAAAGGAAGAGTACAGGCAGGTAGCACAGAATTGCAGGGATGGCGTCAGGAAGGCTAAAGCGGAGAACGAGGTGAGGTTAGCGAGGGATGCTAAAAACAACAAAAAGGCTTTCTTCAGCTACGTGCATAGTAAAAGGCAGAGGAAAGAAATGGTTGTTCAGCTATTAAATAAGGATGGCAAAATGATAACAGATGACAAAGAAAAGGCAGAGGTGCTCAATTCCTACTTTGGCTCAGTCTTCTCCCAAAAGAGGGTCTATGACCCCCCTGGCAAAGGCGAAGTACAGGCTGAAGGGGCAGGATTGCAGCTTGAGATCGACAGGCATATGGTCAAGGAACACCTCATTACTTTGAATGAGTTCAAATCTCCAGGGCCAGATGAACTGCATCCTAGAGTCATAAAGGAACTGGCAGAAGAGCTCTCAGAACCGCTGTCTATTCTCTTTGAGAAATCATGGAGGACCGGGGAAGTGCCAGATGACTGGAGGAGGGCTAACGTTGTCCCTATCTTCAAAAAGGGTAAAAAGGAGGAAGCTGGGAACTACAGACCAGTCAGTCTGACATCAATCCCTGGGAAAATTCTGGAGCAGATCATAAAGCAATCCATCTGGAAGCACCTTGACAACAATGCAGTGATTACTCGAAGCCAACATGGATTTGTCAAAAACAAGTCCTGCCAGACAAATCTGATCTCATTTTTTGATCAAGTCACCTCCCTTGTAGACCGTGGGAATGCTGTAGACATCATATACCTCGACTTCAGCAAAGCTTTCGACAAAGTGCCCCATGATATCCTGATGAGCAAACTAGCTCGAAGTGGGCTAGATGAAACAACGATCATGTGGATCCACAGTTGGCTACAGAATCGGACTCAAAGAGTGCTTATCAATGGGACCTTCTCAAGCTGGGGAGAGGTAACGAGTGGGGTACCGCAGGGCTCAGTCCTGGGCCCAGTGCTCTTCAATATTTTTATTAATGACTTGGAGGAGGAGGTGCAGGGAATGCTGATCAAATTTGCAGATGACACAAAATTGGGAGGGATAGCTAATACTTTGGAAGACAGAAACAAAATTCAAAGTGATCTGGATAGACTGGAGTGCTGGGCAGAAAACAACAGAATGGCATTTAATAGGGACAAATGCCAAGTTCTGCACCTAGGAAAAAGAAACCAAATGCACAGTTACAAGATGGGGGATACGTGGCTCAACCACACTACGAGCGAGAAGGATCTTGGAATTGTCGTCGATCACAAGCTGAATATGAGCCAACAATGTGATGTGGCTGCAAAAAAGGCAAATGCTATTTTGGGCTGCATTCATAGAAGCATCGCTTCCAAATCCCGGGAAGTACTAGTTCCCCTCTACTCAGCACTGGTTAGGCCTCATCTGGAGTACTGTGTCCAGTTCTGGGCACCACACTTTAAGAAGGATGCAGACAAGCTGGAGAGGGTTCAAAGGAGGGCAACAAAGATGATCAGGGGACTGGAAACAAAGCCCTATGAAGAGAGACTGAAAGAACTGGGCATGTTTAGCCTTGAGAAGAGAAGACTGAGGGGAGATATGATAGCGCTCTTCAAGTACTTGAAAGGTTGTCACAGAGAAGAAGGCCAGGATCTCTTCTTGATTATCCCAGAGTGCAGGACACGGAATAATGGGCTCAAGTTACAGGAAGCCAGATTCCGGCTGAACATCAGGAAAAACTTCCTGAGTGTCAGAGCAATACGGCAATGGAACCAATTACCTGGGGAGGTGGTGGGCTCTCCCACACTGGAGGCCTTCAAGACGAGGCTGGACAGCCATTTGTCAGGGATGCTCTGACTTGGATTCCTGCATTGAGCAGGGGGTTGGACTCGATGGCCTTGTAGGCCCCTTCCAACCCTACTATTCTATGATTCTATGATTCTATTCTATGAAACCAACCATAATTAATGTTAGCCACAGTTTGTCAGCCTGGATGGGATGACAATTCGTGGTCAAACAAAAGTGGAAGCAAAACCTCCTGCTCTCAGCCATGTGGGAGGAGAAGGGCTGGAGGAATGCATGAGCCCAAGGCTCACTGCAGCTTACTCCTTCTCATTCACATCACACTAAACTATGGTTTAGCATGATGTGGAAAAAAGGGGCTTGGGGGTTGTTTTTTTTGAAGAAAGTCATGTTTCTGCAGATAAACCTAATAATACTGTGTTTTGTGAACAAAGGTTTGTTGCAAATGACTTTGCAGCTTTGGAGAACTATGATTTGCCTTCCTTTAACAAATGCATGTTCATCTTCCTCTTGCTCACAATATACTTTTCACTCGCATTCACTTGGCATTGATTTCTCTGTTTTTACCTGCCAGCTTGAAAGGGAACTCACCTATGCAAAATTACTAGAATGGATCAGTTCCGCAAACATGAGAAAACAGAAGGTGAAGGTTTCTCTACCAAAGTTCAAGCTGGAAGAAAAGTATCTTCTCAATCCAACTTTGAAAGCTCGAGTGACAGATGTATTTAGTGAAGGAAAGGCTGATTTATCCAGTATGTCAGGAAACTGTGGCCTGGTTGTGTCCCAGGTCATTTATCAATCTTATGTCAAAGTCAATGAAGAAGGTACAGAGGCAGCAGCTGCCACTGGGGTGGTGATAGCTCCATTGAGCATGACACCTCACTGCAATGAGTTTAGAGTTAATCACTCATTCATGTTCTTCATAAGACATAGAAGCATAGAATAGTAGGGTTGGAAGGGGCCTACAAGGCCATCGAGTCCAACCCCCTGCTCAATGCAGGAATCCAAGTCAGAGCATCCCTGACAGATGGCTGTCCAGCCTCATCTTGAACGCCTCCAGTGTGGGAGATCCCACTACCTCCCTAGGTAATTGGTTCCATTCTCGTATTGCTCTAACAGTCAGGAAGTTTTTCCTGATGTTCAGCCGGAATCTGGCTTCCTGTAGCTTGAACCCATTATTCCGTGTCCTGCACTCTGGGATGATTGAGAAGAGATCCTGGCCTTTCTCTCTGGGACAACCTTTCAAGTACTTGAAGAGCGCTATCATTTCTCCCCTCAGTCTTCTCTTCTCAAGGCTAAACATGCCCAGTTCTTTCAGTCTCTCTTCATAGGGCTTTGTTTCCAGTCCCCTGATCATTTTTGTTGCCCTCCTCTGAACCCTCTCCAGTTTGTCTGCATCCTTCTTAAAGTGTGGTGCCCAGAACTGGACACAGTACTCCAGATGAGGCCTAACCAGTGCTGAGTAGAGGGGAACTAGTACTTCCCGGGATTTGGAAGCTATGCTTCTATTAATGCAGCCCAAAAGAGCATTTGCCTTTTTTGCAGCCACATCACATTGTTGGCTCATATTCAGCTTGTGATCAACAACAATTCCAAGATCCTTCTCACTTGTAGTGTTGTTGAGCCACGTATCCCCCATCTTGTAACTGTGCATTTGGTTTCTTTTTCCTAGGTGCAGAACTTGGCATGTATCCCTATTAAATGTCATTCTGTTGTTTTCTGCCCAGCACTCCAGTCTGTCAAGATCACTTTGAATTTTGTTTCTGTCTTCCAAAGAATTAGCTATCCTGCCCAATTTTGTGTCATCTGCAAATTTGATCAGCATTCCCTGCACCTCCTCCTCCAAGTCATTAATACAAATGTTGAAGAGCACTGGGCCCAGGACTGAGCCCTGTGGTACCCCACTCATTACCTCTCCCCAGCTTGAGAAGGTCCCATTGATAAGCACTCTTTGAGTCTGATTCTGTAGCCAACTGTGGATCCACCGGATCGTTGTTTCATCTAGCCCACTTTGAGCTAGTTTGCTCATCAGGATATCATGGGGCACTTTGTCGAAAGCTTTCCTGAAGTCGAGGTATATGATGTCTACAGCATTCCCACGGTCCACAAGGGAGGTGGCTTGATCAAAAAATGAGATCAGATTCATCTGGCAGGATTTGTTCTTGACAAATCCATGTTGGCTTCGAGTAATCACTGCACTGTTTTCAAGGTGCTTACAGATAGATTGCTTTATCATCTGCGCCAGAATTTTCCCAGGGATTGATGTCAGACTGACTGGTCTGTAGTTCCCAGGTTCCTCCTTTTAACCCTTTTTGAAGATAGGGACAACATTTGCCCTCCTCCAGTCATCTGGCACTTCACCCGTCCTCCATGATTTCTCAAAGAGAATAGTCAGCGGTTCTGAGAGTTCTTCTGCCAGTTCCTTTATTACTCTAGGATGCAGTTCATCTGGCCCTGGAGATTTGAACTCATTCAAAGTAATTAGGTGTTCCTTGCCCATATGCCTGTCGATCTCAAGCTGCAATCCTGCCCCTTCAGCCTGTATTTCGCCTTTGCAGGGGGGTCATAAACCCTCTTTTGGGAGAAGACTGAGCCAAAGTAGGAATTGAGCACCTCTGCCTTTTCTTTGTCATCTGTTATCATTTTGCCATCCTTATTTAATAGCTGAACCACCATTTCTTTCCTCTGCCTTTTACTATGCACGTAGCTGAACAAAGCCTTTTTGTTGTTTTTAGCATCCCTTGCTAACCTCAGCTCGTTCTCAGCTTTAGCCTTCTTGACGCCATCCCTGCAATTCTGTGCTACCTGCCTGTACTCTGTACGTTCTGTTTGTTTCCCATACTCTGGGCATTAGTATATAGACATCGAAGACCATGTGCTTCATAGTCTGGCTTTCTTCCTACATGTGTCTGAAGACTATTATTGGGCACTATTAGAGCTGTTCTTTCCATTGCGGTGCATGAGCTACGTCCATTGTTACCCCCAACTTTACATCTCCCTTCTCCGTAGGATTCAGTTTAAAGCCTTCCTGATGAAGTTCTTCATGCTGTGGCCAAACACATTCTTCCCATCCTTTGTGAGGTGCAACCCGTCCCTTGCCAACTAGGGATGTCAGAGAATTCTGCCATGGATCTCGGTGAGGCCGAATGCACTGGCATTCGGCCTCCCGAAATCCGTGACGGAACGGCCTGCCCCCCCCTGCCCCCCCCGTGGATTCCCCCCATGACGAGACTTACCTGGGGCAGATGTTCCAACGTAAATATTTACATAGGCTAAAACGGGGAATCAAAAAGGAACGCAAATAGCACCCACTACGCTATTTGCGTTCCCCTTTATTTTCGCCGTAATAGTCTACGTAAATATTTATGTAGACTAAGATGGCGAAAAATAAGGAACGCAAATGGCAGTGGCTGTAGCTGCCGCCATTTGCATACACGTTTTTTTTTTTAACCCAGACGTGATAGACTTATGTAGCCTATCACATTTGAATACAGGGATGCAAATGGCGGCGGCTACGGCAGCCGCCATTTACGTCCCTGCTACCCAGCGGCCAGATGTCTGGCTGCTGGTGGAGCTGGCTGGTGGCTCTGCAGAATCCTGGCGGAGCAGAGCCGGCCGGGCAGGACTCCAGGGGGAGGGATGGAGCACCTCCCCCCCCATTGAAGATTCCGAGGGGAGGGATGGAGTGCCTCCCCCCCCATTGCAAAGCAGATCCGTGAAAAGGTAAGTGACTTTCGTACATCCCTATTGCCAACAGCCCATCTTCCAAGAAGTATAGCCCGTGGTCCCAGAATCCAAATCTCTCTCGTCGGCACCACCTTCGTAGCCAGTCATTCACACGGAGTATTTTTCATTCCCTTTCTATCCCTCTTCTAACTACTGGAAGGATGGATGAGAAAACTATCTGGGTTCCAAAGTTCTTGAGTTTCCTTCCCAAAGCTTCAAAGTCTGACGTGATCTCTTCGTAGCTCCGCTTGGCGGTATCATTTGTTCCCACATGGATGAGAAGAAAGGGATACCTGTCAGTGGGCTTTATGAGTGCAGGCAATCTTTCAGTCACATCTCTAATCCCTCCTCCCGGGAGATAACATACCTGGCGAGCCCATGGGTCTTCGCAACATACTTGGGTCTCGATCCCACACAGCAAGGAGTCTCCCACTACTACCACTCTTCTCTTCTTCTTGTTGTAGGCCTGGGTTTCATCGCCTCTGTTTGACTGATCTTCAGCTTCTTGCTCACTCTCATGTAGGTTCCCTTGTGATTCTTCCTCTGCAGGCTGTCCTCCAGTCTCATCCACAAATACCTGGAATCAGTTCCACAGCTCCTGGAATCCTGGAATCAGTTCCACAGCTTCCACTGGTGCAGAGTGGCGTCTAGTTCTTCTTCTCCTAACTGTCATCCTTTTCCAATGAGTATCCTCTACTCCATTTTTCTTCTCTTCAGCATTTCCCACTGCCTCATCTTGCTGTTGCTCTTCAAGCTTCTGGTCTTCCCTTTGCTGCTGTAGTTCCCCCATTCTGTCCAAGAACTCTTCGTGTTCTCTTATTCCCCGGAGGGTCGACAGTCGCCACTCCAGTCCACTTACTTTTTTTCCAGCAGCGTGATCAACTTGCACTTGTTGCAGGTGTAGACCATGTTGTTCTCAGACAAGAAAACAAACATTGCACACACTTTGCAGGTCACCACCACTGCAGAGTCTTGTCCTTCCATAGCCTCTTTTCCCTTTTTGTGTCTAGCTTTGTGATTGTTCTAGACTAGCCTGTGCCTGGTCCTATACTCACTAGAGGTTAAAAGCAGAGTCCCACTGGTGTGGAAGTGTGTGTTACAAGACAAATAAATGAAAAAAAAAGTTGGTTAAAAAAGAAAAAAAAATGTTAGGGGCCTCCCCCTTGACCTCCCCTGCTGAACTCCCCTGGCCAACTCCTGTTTGCTCTCCCTGTTCACGTGCTCTGATCGCTCACTCTCTGGGAGCTTGCTTGCTTCTGTAGTCCCTGGACCAGCTGGAGCAGCTTCCTCTGCTCTGCTCTGCTCAGCTGAGAGGCGGGAAACAGACTGAAGCTTCCTGCCCACTCAGCTGCTGGGAGTCCTCAGGCCACGCCCCCCCCAGTTCAGTTGGCGCCCTCAGAAGCACCTGGTGAGCTCACAGCCACTCAGAAGGATAAAGGGCAGCCCGCTGGGCTTCCTGCAGCCCACTTACCTCTTAGCCTCTGTCTCCTTTGTCTCCTTTGTCTCTTCTCCACTGCAACTCCCTTGGCCAACTCCTGTTTGCTCCCCTTGTTCACTCACTTTGGTTGCTCGCTCTCTGGGAGCTTGCTTGCTTCTGTAGAAAGAAGAAACATAATGGAAGCAAGAAGAAACATAATGGAACTGGGTGCATACTCTTCAGTGGCAAATATACCTCACCAGAATGCTTTCAATAATAAGAAGCACCTTAACATTTGTTGTAAACCCAAGATGTTACGCTGTTGAAATAAATGTATTCTTAATTCTATCTTCTACTTGACTAACAGTTCCACTTTTCACCCTCTTAAGAAAAACACAAAGTCCTAAGACTGGTCTCTCTGTTGCTTACCTAGGCAAACTCACTAACACGTTTCTCCTTTGTGGGCCTGCCACCTTCTTCTCTGCAGTGAAGGGAAATGCTGTGCACAGTAAAGCATTCCCCACCAGGGGCACTGAAGTTCTCCTCAGAGAAGAGAAGACCTTGCCCACCTGGCATGGGCTTTATCCAGAAGAAATTGGGTGAGTAGAGGGGAGGGAAGTACCTCTTCTAACTGCCCCACCCAAAACACACACACCAAAAGAGGGGAATGAAGAAAATGGCATGATTAGTTTAAGAAAGTGCTCCAGTCTTCACTTGTTATGCATAACGCATTTCAAATAAAGCAAAATTTCATCATATACAATAGTCATTCCTGACTGAGTAATTGAGTCCCCTGACAAAGTAATTCCTCTTTTTACCATCATAAAGAAAATTATGCCATTTTTTTCAGCCCTTGGATTGTTAATAATGTTCTCCCCAAAGATTTGTATCAGTAAATGGAGGAAAGATGAGAGATTATTTCTCCATACCTCCTACATATTCACATTTGATTCTCCTTAATCAGACGATCACCATGAGCCATGCTTGATAACTCCAGGAATTGCTTAGCAGAGGGTCCTGGGCTGCAGGCATAAATATTGTTTTCTAACAGTGCAAACCTATACATACATATCTACTCAGAGGTTAGTCTCATTGAGCTCAGTTGGGCTTACTCCCAGGTAAATGGGTAGAGAATTGCAACCTAATGGTGCAATCCTTAACATGTCTACTCAGAAGAATGTTCCATTCCTTTCAGGGCTTACTTTCAGGTAAACTGAAGCATTTAGTGCAGTTCTACATAAGCTTACAGCAAAGTAAGTCTCTTTGTTTAACAAGGCTTACTCCCATGTAAGTGTGTTTAAGACTATAACTTTAACATCTCTTTTGCTGGTGATATAAAGTTTTTCAAACTACACAAGTAAAAGATGCAAAGTGTCTCAGATTAAATATTTTGAGATTATTTCCAGTAGGGGTGTACGAAACAGTCTCACCAGTCCACTGGCGGGGGGGGGGGTCCGCGGGTCAGGGGAGGTGATCCGTCCTTTACCCCAGAATCCTCCCCAGCCGGCTCTGCTCCATGGCAAGTCCGCTATGCCATTTGCACCCCTGCCCTTGGCCATGATAGGCTACGGAAATATTTACGTAGCCTATCACAGCAAAGAGCAGGAACACAAATGGCATCCACGACGCTGGACGCCATTTGTTCCGCAGCCCAGCAGCGGATGGCTGCGGAACGAAGATGATGGACCTGGACCAGCCACCGTCAGTAGGGTCTGTCCCGACTGGCCTTCGCGGGGTGGCAGGGGGGAGCAGTCCGTTCCTCCGTGGACTCCAGGGGGGCAGATTCTAAAGAACCAAGCCTCATTGGAGTCCATGGAGGATTTCTCCGCCATCCCTAATTTCCAGTAAAAATTGAGTGAAAAGTAATTTCCCAGTGTGGCACAGTAATTTCCTAGCAAGAAATTACAAGAAATATAGGTTTTACAAGGAAACATCAATGAAATAGTTTACCATAGTATTCCAGAATTGCCCAGAATCCAGGGGCAAATTCCTGTGTCTCTAACCCCTGTGCAAAAACTTTTAGGACTGGGGAGTTGAACCTCAGGCCTGCCGGCCAAATGCAGCACACCTGGGATTCCAGTCCAGCCATCTGGGGTTCCCCTTTCCCTGGCTTCATCTCCTTCCACCAGCCGCTGGGAATTTGATTTTCCAGTTTTTGTGCAGTTTTACTCCATTCGAAAAGGTTGATGCCTCTCCTAAAGTGTAATGACTTGCAGTAAGAGCTTTAAACTAAAATATGCTGGTATATCTGACCCTTTTCCTTTTGGCCCAGCCCACCACTGAAATACAGCCCCTGAGAGCTTTCTTCATATTTGGCCCATGGACTGAAAGAGGTTCGACGCTGCTGTTTTAGGGAATCTGGCTGGGAGTTACCAGACTCTGCTATGATCTGAAAAGGCCGCTTTCACATACTGCTGTATTTGTAATCTCCCTGCTACAGCTGCCTCCTCTTCCTCCTCCTCTGCCCAAGTTTTGGTAGGCCTGGTGTGAGGCCTAGCTTGTTGATGTGGGTTGACCCACATTTGTGCCATATGTGGGCCTGGAACTCATAAGCCCTGGTATCACCTCCACCTCTACTGCAACAATTTGCAATCCACCTTAAAGAAACACAGCAGTGCTACCAACCTCTCGTCAGCCTGCATTTTTCTGAGATTACAGAATTTTTCACCCTGAACTAGTCAATTTATTGCTTCTGAATTGTAATTCCTAGGACATGTTTCATTACCCCTGTTACTGCAGTCATTATGTGAAGTGAAATATTTTATGTTTATGAAATTTAAAGAATGCAATCAGAAGAGATTAACATGCTTTGAAAATAGCTCTGAATATCACTGTAACTAAAATGTGTAACCTGACTTTCTGATTCGCATGTCATGTGGAGTGGTTTGTTGGCATTCCAAATTCGTCTAATTATGGTTCATTTTCACTCTTCGGTTCAGTGTCCCAAAAGGTGTTTTGTGAGGTTATCGAGCTTAATGGGTTCTGTGAAAATTCTTGAAGACTGAAATGTAGCAACAACAACAACATCTAAATAAATTGAGACATTAAAAATACTGGGGTTTGTGCTGATTAACACACAAGACATGACCCATGAGATCGGCATTTCAGTCTGCAGGCATCTCCTGAATCTGGATCAGAGTGGCCATTTCCCCATCCATCCAAATGGGGCCCTGTGCTTTTCGGCTGAAGGACAGCAAAAATCTCAAAGGGGCGAGAATCCCCCCCACCCCATTTTCCATGGTGATGAACTGAGTGGAAGTTGTCCATCTGTTGAATTCTGCTTCTCCTAAGGGGTGGAGAAACCTTTTCCTACCAGAGGCCATTGCCCCTCAGGAAAAGAAAATCAATCAATCTTTTGTGGATATAGAAAGTGGGCTTGAAGTATCATGTCCCGGCTAGCCATTGTGTGTAACTCTGCTGCTCTGGTTCATTGCCAGTTCTGGGCACCCCCTAGCAAAAACGGGAAGATCAGCTCTTAAACCCACTCCTCAAGCAAACAATGCTGTTTCTGTTTCTTTGCTGGGAATCTGGTTTGAAGAGCTGACCTCTGGGAAAATGCAGATAGGGGAGCATGCACTCCCCCATGGGGGATCCTTGGGCTAAGAAGATCCCCTGTAGGTATGGACTTTCCCCCCAGTTTTCCTAGCATCAGGTCTTCAGCTGTGAAGTCTTCTCCAGCTCTGATTTTAATCAAGCTGAAGAATTCAGTGACTTCTCATGCATGGCTGTCCTTTAATTCTATCCTGATTTAGTCTTCATCCCTTAGGTGAACTCTGTTTTCCATTGAATACACTAGATCTTCCCTCTTGACTTCTCGCCCAATCCTTCTCACCCCAAGGAGAAACTATGAAACAAAAGTAGCATCTATCTACAATGCTCTGGGGAGAACAGGCACTCTGACAGCCTTTCTCGAAGTGACAGATGCCAAGGGCAATGAGATATACAGCTCCATTGTTAGTACATGGGTCCAGCAGTGTGTCTCTGCAATACAAACCCAAGGTGTCAGGATCTGCTGGGGCTTCCTGCTTCATTTCAGCCTTGCTTGAAGAACGCGATCTTTGAGAGCTCTGGACTCCTTCTGTATCTTTGGGTCCTGGCACCTGGCTTCCTTCTTGATCCTGCTTTCTGATTGGTCCTGACTTGCTCTTCTCTAGTGCCTCACCTTTGGCCCATGGTTCAGCCATGACACAGGGATTGTCTCCAACCCATAGGGATCATTGCTCACTTGGTACACGGACCAGCGATCTCTGCAGCTCTGCCACATTTGAAGATATTGGTAAGGTGGTTAATTGGACCCATTGCACTACAATTTTACAATACTTCAGACTCAACAAGGTCAGCTCTGTTAAGGCCGCCATCATTATGAGAGTTCTGTGTAAGGTGCTGTGACATATTTTCCCTCCCCTTGCCTTGCTGGGGATCCCTTTCCTTCAAGCTCCACCACTCTGCTTATTGCAAATGGAAAATTGGAGTTGGCATGCGGTGTTCTTCTGGGCTGGAGGTTGTGAATCAGGCAGACCTGCCTCCATGAAGTCCACATCACCTGTTCTTTTCTTTTTTCTCTCTGAAGGGTGGGTTATATTGTCCACACTTGTGTGGTTCTCCGCATTCATCATAATTAGAGACACCGCTGGAATTGTACTATTCGGTTTCCTCTTGTGACCACCCACCCTCCCCCATTTTCTTCCCTCTTTAAGTCAGGTTTGAATCCACATTTTCTTGTTGTGGACATTTTTAGTGCTGTAATGAAGTCCTATGAAGAAGGTTGCATTTTTTTTCTTTTTGCCCTGCTTTCTATCAAAAGAGGAGCTAATTGTTTCCCATCTGACCAGAACTTCATGATAAGTCTAATTTTCTGTTTGCTCCACAGAAGGAAGGGGAAGTGCAGAACAAAGAGGCGGGGTGGGTGGGGCGTCACTCAGTGAGGTAATGAGAGCTGGTAAGCTGCCCACTGGCAAAGGACAGGGCTTGGCCCACCTCACTCCCTCCTCTCTTGGCACCTTAGAGTTACCTGTGGCAGATCAAGCGAATCTTTCACATTTGCATGATCTTAAGAATTGATGCTTTCGAACCGTGGTGCTGGAGAAGACTCTTACGAGTCCCCTGGACTGCAAGGAGGTCAAATCAGTCAATCCTAAAGGAAATCAACCCTGACTGCTCATTGGAAGGACAGATACTGAAGCTGAAGCTCAAATATTTTGGCCACCAAATGCAAAGAGAAAACTCCCTGGAAAAGACCCTGATGCTGGGAAAGACTGAAGGCAAAAGGAGAAGGGGACGGCAGAGGAGGAGATGGCTAGATAGCATCACTGATACAATGAATATGGACTTGAGCATGCTCCGGGAGAGAGCGCAGGACAGGAAGGCCTGGCGTGCTATGGTCCATGGGGTCACCAAGAGTTGGACACGACTGAACAACAACAACCACAACAATGCCTGCTGCTCAATTAGGAAATTCTTTAATTAAATGCCTCCAAGAGAATTCTGGGATTAAAAATGGAATCCCAGAGCTTGTTTTAACTGGTCAGAAAACATCACTTTGCAAAACTGCAGGGCCAAGCAAGCCTTTAAATCCCAGGGCCTTAACCCTTTGTTTGTAGGCTCTGTGTTTGCAAGCCAGACTGTGTTTGCAAGCCAGTGGATAGCACAAGGCATCCACTGCGCCCTGGTGACTGCTGCTGGAAAGCCCGTTTCTTTCAAACTGGACACTGGTGCAGATGTAAACACCTCTCCAGAAGACATGGCTAGGCCACTGCCAAGAAAGGTGCAAGGAACTCCACCAGGTATCACCCTGATTGCATTGGTGGTGCAAGAATTACACCCAGAGGGGCATTTATAGGTCTTTGCAAAAAAGGCGCATTTGAGGCAGATCGTATGTTCTCCATTATGGCCCCCACTATTAGGCCGTGCAGGATGTGTGGCGCTGAACCTGGTCGGGCCTGTGCATGAAGACTCACATCAGCACCCCACCACTCAAGATGATCTCTTTGCTGCATATTCTGATATTTGTGAAGGCCTGGGATGCTTTCCAGGCATGCCTCACATTTATGTGCACTGGGCCGTACCCCCTGTTGTTCATGGGCATAGAAGATTCCCCCCACCATAGTAGACCAACTGAAACCTGCTCTAGAGCACCTTGAGTCAGTAGGGGTGATCTCTAAAGTGACTAAGCCCACAGCATGGGTGAGCAGCCTGGGCATCGCACAAAATAAGAACGGGTCATTCAGACTGCGTCTAGATCCCAGGGCCCTTAAGGAGGCAGTCAAGAGGCAACATTTCCCCATCCCCACAGCTGATGCTGTCTAGAGAAACCTGGCAGGGTTGACCATCTTTACCATCCTTGATGAAAAAGAGAGCTACTGGCAGGTAGGTAGCACAGAACAGTGAGTCAGCTGAGCTTTGTACATTCAACGCCCCTGTGGAGGCAATAGCATTTCAAGAGACTCCCTTTTGGCATCAGCAGAAGAACTACGGGTGTTTTGGAGACATCCTGGGTGTCCACATCGTAGCTGATGATATGTTCATCGCTCCTGCAGGTAAGGCAGAGCAGGACACCATTCTGATGCAAGTTCTAGGAAGAGCCTGTGCCACAGTGTGGAAGAAAATTCCATGAGCCATTAATCAGGCCCACATTTGCTCTGACCCTGCGCTTCACTAACCTTGTATGTACCAAAGTACAGTAAACAAACGAATGTAGACTGAAAGTCTAGCTAAAAAGCAATTTTGGGGTAAAGGGAGAAAATTCCAAGCCCCAAGTTTCCATACCACCTGAAAAACTAGAAAAAAATAGAACAGTAAGAATTGCTTATCACACTGACAGCCTGTCCCATGTCTGAAATGTTCTGTATCCAATCAGCGTTAGCTAAAGTTGTGCCGTGTCATTTGTTGTTGTTCAGTTGTTAAGTCGTGTCTGACTCTTCGTGACCCCATGGACCATAGCATGCCAGGCCTTCCTGTCCTCCGCTCTCTCCCGGAGTGTGCTCAAGTTCGTATTCATTGCATTGGTGATGCTATCTAGCCATCTCATCCTCTGCCGTCCCCTTCTCCTTTTGCCTTCAATCTTTCCCAGCATCAGGGTCTTTTCCAGGGAGTTTTCTCTTCGCATTAGGTGGCCAAAATATTTGAGCTTCAGCTTCAGGATCTGTCCTTCCAATGAGCACTCAAGGTTAATTTCCTTTAGGATTGACTGATTTGACCTCCTTGCAGTCCAGGGGACTTGTAATAGTCTCCTCCAGCACCACAGTTCGAAAGCATCAATTCTTTGTTGCTCAGCCTTCCTTATAGTCCAGCTCTCACAGCCATACATTACTACTGGGAAAACCATAGCTTTGATTAGACGGACCTTTGTCGGCAAGGTGATGTCTCTGCTTCTTACTATGCTGTCTAGGTTTGCCATAGCTTTCCTCCCAAGGAGCAAGCGTCTTTTAATTTCATGGCTACAGTCACCGTCTGTGGTGATCTTGGAGCCCAAGAAAATAAAATCTGTCACTGCTTCCATTTCTTACCTTCTATATGCCAGGAAGTGATGGGGCCAGATGCCATGATCTTCGTTTTTTTAATGTTGAGTTTCAAACCAGCTTTTGCACTCTCCACTTTCACCCTCAACAAGAGGCTCTTTAGATCCTCTTCGCTTTCTGCCATTAGGGTGGTATCGTCTGCGTATCTGAGGTTGTTGATAATTCTCCCGGCAATCTTAATTCCAACCTGTGATTCATCCAACCCAGCGTTTCTCATGATGTACTCTGCATATAAGTTAAATAAGCAGGGTGACAATATGCAGCCTTGTCATACTCCTTTCCCAATTTTGAACCAATCGGTTGTTCCATGTCTGGTTCTTACCTTTGCTTCTTGACCCTCGTACAGGTTTCTCAGTAGACAGGTAAGGCGGTCTGGTACTCCCATCTCTTTAAGAATTTGCCACAGTTTGTTGTGATCCACACAATCAAAGGCTTTAGCATAGTCAATGAAGCAGAAATAGACGCTTTTCTGGAATTCTCTTGCTTTCTCCATGATCCAGCGAATGTTGGCAATTTGATCTCTAGTTCCTCTGCCTCTTCGAAACCCAGCTTGTACTTCCGGTAGTTCTCGGTTCGCATACTGCTGAAGCCTAGCTTGTAGGATTTTGAGCATCACCTTGCTGGCATGTGAAATGAGCGCAATTGTGCGGTAGTTTGAACGCTCTTTGGCGTTGCCCTTCTTTGGAATTGGAATGTAAACTGACCTTTTCCAGTCTTGTGGCCACTGTTGAGTGTTCCAAATTAGTTGGCATATTGAGTGCAGCACTTTAACAGCATCGTCTTTTAGGATTTTAAATAGCTCGGCTGGAATACTGTCATCTCTGCTAGGTTTGTTGTTAGTCATGCTTCCTAAGGCCCACTTGACTTCACTCTCTAGGATGTCCGGTTCAAGTTCAGTGAGCACACTATCATGGCTATCAGGGACATTCAGATCTTTCCTGTATAGTTCTTCTGTGTATTCTTTCCACCTCTTCTTAATCTCCTCTGCTTCTGTTAGGTCTCTGCCTTCTTTGTCCTTTATCATGCCCGTCTTTGCACAAAACGTTCCCTTGAGATCTCCGATTTTCTTGAAAAAATCTCTAGTCTTTCTCATTCTGTTGTTTTCCTCAATTTCTTTGCATTGTTCATTTAAGAAGGCCTTTTTGTCTCTCCTTGCTATTCTCTGGAACTCTGCATTCAGTTGGATATACCTTCGCCTTTCTCCCTTGCTTTTCGCTTCCCTTCTTTCCTCAGCTACTTGTAAAGCCTCCTCAGACAGCCACTTGGCTTTCTTGCATTTCTTTTTCTTTGGGATGGATTGAGTTGCTGCCTCCTGAACAATGTTACGGATCTCCGTCCATAGTTCCTCAGGCACTCTGTCTATCAGGTCTAATCCCTGAAATCTATTCATCACCTCCACTGTGTATTCATAAGGGATATGATTTAGGTCATACCTGAATGGTTTAGTGGTTTTCCCGACGTTCTTCAATTTAAGCCGAAATTTTGCAAGAAGCAGCTCATGATCTGAGCCACAGTCAGCTCCAGGTCTTGTTTTTACTGACTGTATACAGCTTCTCCATCTTTGGCTGCAAAGGACATAATCAATCTTATTTCGATATTGACCATCTGGTGATGTCCATGTGTAGAGTCGCCTCTTGTGCTGTTGGAAAAGAGTGTTTGCTATGATCAGCGTGTTCTCTTGGCAAAACTCTATTAGCCTTTGTCCTGTTTGAAATGTAAACGTGCAGAACCTCCTTGCAAGAATTTTGTAGGAATCTCCATATACATGTGCTTTCTTTTCTGTCTTGTTTTCTTTGAATGAAGATGTGAATGCTCGGAATAAGCTGTGAAGTTTTCTTTGACACACAGGTATCGAGTTCAAGAAAGACAAGATGCAACACCTAGCTGATCATGCCAAATATATGGGTCACATATACTTGAGCGAGGAAGTGACGCTGGATGACAACGAAGTGGACGCCATCAATAAAATGCCTCCACCTGACGTCGACGATAAGAAAGGCTTGCAAAGGCTCTCGTGGACAGTCCAGTGCTTGGCTCAGTTCATTCCTAATGATTCCAGCCTGACAGCGCCGCTTAGGACTCTGCTGCCCGAAGGTATTGTGTGGCAAGGGGGTCCAGAAGAGCAAACAGCTTTCAACAAGCTCAAACAAGCCATTACTTCAGCTCTGGTGCTACGCTACGATGGCTCCACTCAGCTGTTGGAAATTCAGGCAGATGCATCTAAAAATGGCGTAGGAGCATGTCTACTATAGCAGAACCAGCCAATTGCCTTCGCTTCTGGGGCCCTGAGCAGATCTGAACAGAACTATGCACACATCGAGAAGAAACCGTGGGCCGTTGTCTTTGCCACGAGGACGTTCCACCAGTATGTTTTTGGCAGTGCTGCCAAAGTTCAGTCAGACCCTGAGCTACTGTAGGCAATCTTCTCAAAGCCCACAGGCTTCAACGAATGCTCCTACAGTTACAGATGTATGATTTACACACCATTTACACCAAAGGTAAAAATATCCTTGTTGCTGACACACTGTACATTGGAAGGTTCCAATCCCTACCTGGACTTACTGCATCTAAGGACCATACCAGTCTCTGGGTCACAATTTGCAGTGGCACACAGGTTGATGATCCAGCTGCTGCGGAGCACCCTGCCAGCTACAACGTCGGCTCTCATGCCGCGAATCCCCAATGGTGCCCATGAGCAGCTAAAGATTTGCCAGCCCTCCTGCCATAACTCTGTAGGTGGGACTGATGTTCGGTGTTCTCCTCCTCCCCTGGGTCAGTCCTGTGTTTCTATGCCAGTTATATTTGCTACCCTTTGAATAAAGATGTTCAACTGTTCTCCAGAAGTCTGCTGTGGTGAATGGTCAACAAACAGGTGTGCAATCACATGAGTAATGTGACAATACAAGAATACTAGAGTTTTTTAGATTGGGGAACATCCAATCCAATTATTGATATGTTGTATTTAGGGCAATATTTTGTCATAGAGTAATTCTACTTTCTCTGGCCTCAGAGTGTAAGCTTCCTGACCTGAACAAAGACTTGTGCCAGCTAGACATTGCTGTCAGTTCTGAAATAATGGCAAGCACTAAGTAAGTGTTGCCACCCAATCTCACCATGGAGCATTGGATTTCACCATAGAACATTCCATCTTGATGGAGACTTTGATGATGGCCAGCTTGCAAAAATAACAATGAATAAATAGAATTTAAATATCTAACTCTCTTCTACGTCTGAAAAAGCACCCATGTTCTGCAGTAATCATGCAAATCAGGTCTCTGTCTGTCCCTGATTTGAGCTTGGCAATTTACTGTGAAGTAATGTCACCACACTTTTACCGCAGGCCTTTCAGCTTGAAAAGTAAGTGTAGCACAGCCAGGAAAAGTCCTGGCGTGTGCTGTGCCTCACAGGAGATGGGGGCGGGGGTACAAGGAGGGCAAACTGCCCCCAGACAAGTAACTCTTTCCCCATCCCCCCCATCATAAGACCCCAGTGGTTCCTCGAAGGAAATGCACTTTTTGCATTCTTTTATTTATTTATGGTGTTTATATGGTGCCCTGTAACAAGATGTTCTTGGGGAGGCTCACACAATAAAACAGAGTAAAAAGAACCACAAGAAAGAATAAAGTAGAGATTTAAAAATAGCAGAACATCTAAATAATAAAAATCTAAAATCTCCAATAACTTTCAAAATAATTAAGACAGACATTAGAGAAATTATGTTTAGGATGAGGGCATTAATGTGAAATATACCACTCTTTCTCTTCCAGGAATGTAACCTGGCCCATGGAAATCCCCCTAAAATAGCTCCCTCCAGAAATTAGGAGGAAAAGTCTGCCTTATCTCTAATCATAAGTAACAACCTGTGTTATTAATTATTTGCCTCTTCAGTCTTAGATGCCTGCAATAAATAGAAGTGGTTTGACTTGCTCTTGCATAAATTCATTAGCATTTGAATTTCCAGGATCATGTATGCAAACCCCACGAACTTCTGGAGTTGCAAATGTGTGTAACACTGCAAGTGTTACGCAAACCTACAGTTTTAAATATCAGTGCCTCAGGAGGTTGGTACCATATTGGGTACACTTGTCAAGGAGTGTTAGAATCTCTTCCACAGAAGACAAGGTAAGTTTCATATAGGTATTGCTCTCTTATGTCAAATGAGGAAGAGAATCATCATCATCATTTTGGTTTAGCAAACTTGGAAAGTGGGACATTGTGTTTCCAGAAAATGGGGTATTTAGAAGTACAATACGGCAATTGTGTTCGTAGTTAAGACTGGCATAATAAATAGAATATTCTACAATGCACGTGTAAGCCCCAGCTGAAATGAATGGGTCTCGTACTTGCAGAGCGTTTTGAGGACTGCAGTTAAACTCCTCACGGCTATGTATGTCTTCCTTTGCCTGCAGCCCTTATAGATCCGGAGCACACAGGCTGAGGGGCATCCAGTCAGGTTTCAGTGGAGGGAAACTAGGTTCTCAGCAAAAGTTTAAAACGTCTTTCTTGCATTCACTCAGGATTCATTTGAACCCCCCCCCCCGCCCCCGTGTATTTCAAGTGCCATATGTCTTCATGTGTTTTACACAAATGTGTAGCACATAGGCTCATGTAATTCTTATAACAATAGAACCAGTGAGTTGCTAAAATATATAGGTACTTCTGAAGCATCATCATGTACATACCCCCTTCCTTCATCCTCTGGACAGGCTAGCTGTTAGGTGTTCCTTACAGATGACTTTGAGTAAAGACATCAACAGAGCAATGCTATGCATACCTACTCAGTAATAAGCCCCACTGAATTCAATGAGCCTTACTCCCAGGTAATGTGTGGATAGGATCGCAGCCTAAGTGAGCTGGGAGGCCATTGTAACTTTCCGACGAGATGACTCATTCACATATTTTAACGGTGCAATCCTACGCATGTATAGGCAGAAAAAAGCCCTACAACCCCCAGAATGCTTCAGCCAGCTATAATGGCTGGGGGATGCTGGGAGTTGTAGGGTTTTTTTTCTGTCTACAGTTGCATAGGATTGTGCCCTAAATGTATTAATTCCGACCTGATCTACATGTGCAGCTGGATGAGGTGGTAGAGCCCTGGGATGGTAGCATAGACTGTACCATTTCAGATTGGAGATGGGGGCAGGTGTCACAGTTTTGAATGTTCTTCTGCATAAGAAAAACAAAACACCCACAACATCTTGCAAGTAAAACACTAGCACACGAGGTAGAAACTTCAGCCTTTTCCTTCCTATGCTTCTACTTGTGAAAAGTAAGTTTGTTTTTTTACGTAAAGGATTTTTCAAATTGGGGATGTGCAATCTGTGCAATTTTGGTAAATTCAAATAAAAATGAACTGAAACAAAATTCTCAACCATTCCTACTTACAGTCTGAAGTGCTACAGTGGTTCTTCCATCGTATTCCCACATCACATGACTGCATGAGTAGACCAGATCCACTTAGTTCCCATGGAATTCCATATAAGCATGTTTGGAAAGATGGCCTTATTGCATTAAAATGAGATGGAATATATGGCATGATGTTCTTCTAATGTAGCTCATTTGGATGAATCAGTTTCCTTACTGTTAGGAATCTGACCATATCTCAATTATACTAATAGTTCTTTTAAGCCTTGATGGCTGGGAAACACCATGTCTATCCTAAAAAAATGTAGGGATGTACGAAAGACTTACCTGGCTCCGGGCCGGGCCGGGCCATCTGTGGTGGACGGGAGGCACTCCGTCCCTCCCCCTGGAATTCTCCCTGGACCGGCTCCACTCCGCGACGGCTCTGCGGAGCTGCCAGCCAGGGCCGGCTGCAGCCGGAGTTCCGGCTGCGGCCGGGCTGCTGCAGCCACAAATGGCGGCCATCGTAGAGGTCGCCATTTGCATGCTTGCAGTCAGCTGTGATAGGCTATGTAAGTATTTATGTAGCCTATCACGTCAAAGAGCAGGGACGCAAATGGCGGCCACTACGACAGCTGCCATTTGCGGCCGCAGCAGGCCGGCAATGGCCGGCCGGGAGACCAGCCGGAGCCGCCGCCGGAGCCGCCGCCGGAGCTGCCGCCGCCGCATCCGCCCCAGGTAAGCTCCGTCCCAGGTGGATTCTGCGTGGTGGCGGGGGGTGGGAGGCTGTTCCGCCATGGATTCAGTGGTTCTTTAGAATCCGGCCTCACTGGAGTCCGTGGCGGAATTCTCTGACATCCCTACAAAAATGACATCTGTCTGCCAGAACCCCGAACACTATTTTCATGGACAAAATCTGAGATTACCAGTGTTTTCTGTATTAAAAGGGGCTCTAGCTGAGTTGACAAAGCACATGCTTTGCATGCAGACAGTCCCAGGTTCAGTCTCAGGAGATCTCTACACCTCAGGTTTATTGTGCATTCATGGTTGCTCGCTCAGTAAATTGTGCGGGTCCATTACATGACGTCGTCATTTTCCAGTCATTATTCCACTATTTCCTCCCACCTATCCCGTGTTTTCCTCAAACAGAAAAAATGCGGTATTTTTCCAGATATGCGCAAATGGAGCACCATGTCCTCCCCGTGTAATTCTGCCCTGGCGTTAATGAAGGGCTGAGTGTGGTTGTTGGGGTCATGATGTTGAAGGTGGTGATGAAGGTCTGATGGGTGTTCAGCCTTCCTGTGCCTGAGCCATTTTTGGCTCTTCGCCATTTTCAGCCTGCTTGTTCAACACAGAGTGGCACAGCGGCAGCGGGGAGGGGGGCGGCAAAGTGGAGGAGCAGCAGAGGGGCCGAGCAGCAGGGACTGGCCAAAAGCATGGAAGAGGGAGGCAGGGCCTGGGGAGATCAGGGAGGGCTGTCCACATGTCAGTCCCCATCCACCAGTAACGTGCAGCGGGAGGAAAAGAGGCAGGAACCCAGGAGCAAGTATCGCTGAACCTGGAGCATGTGTAATGCCTCTTCATGGAAACATAACACTATGGGAATGGCCATCTACAGAGAAGGAAGTGTGTGTTAAGGGAATCAGTTGTGATCTTGCATTTAAAATGGAAGTGGAAAGCCCCATTTTAAATGCACGATTTTAGGCTGGTGTAGAAATCCCCTCAGTCATCTGCAGATAGGGCTGGAAAAAATCCTGCCTGAAACCCTGGAGAGCCACTAAGTTACTGATCCATACGAGGACCTGTCCTCTTATTTCATGACTGCATGACTTTTCTCAGGAAAACTTCTTTTTCTCAGTTTTCTTTGGTGAGGGAGTTTGTCAAAAGCCTTTTGGAAGTCCAAGTAAACAATGTCTACTGGCTCACCCCTGTCTACATGTTTATTGATACATGTTTCAATAAAGCTGTTGAGCTGTTCTCCAGAAGTCTGCTGTGGTGAGTGGTCAACAGAGGAGTGTGCAATCAGGTGAGTAATTGCACAAAGGACCTATGCAAGAATACTACTGGGCCTGTTCTCCATTGATATCCCAGCAACATGGTGTTGGCAGAAATAGAGTGCTTCAGGGCAATATATTCAACACCTGGGCGTGTTTCCATGCTATCGGCTTCACTTTGTTTGCAACTTTGTTGCGATGTTTCCCCAATCGCATCTTCTCCTTTTCCAGTTTCCACAGTGCTTAAAGTCCCAACTTGTCATCGCTGTAGCCTGTGGCTCTGTGCTGTTTCCACTGAGCTCTAATCAAATATTTTCTTGATTGCTGGGTGGAGTCTGAGAGGAGTCTGGGTTGGGTCTGATTACCTCATCAGTGTTCCCACCTCCTCGACCGTGTTTCCAGGACAACAAGGAGAAGCAAATGGAGGAGTATAGGTTTTTTTTAAAGGAATCAGCTTTGCTGTGAAGAGAGGCTTCCGCCCGCCCGCCCTCCTTTCCCCTGAAAGTCCAGATGCACCTACATTTCAAGAGAAAGCCTCATTGAGCACAATGGGAGTTACTTCCGAGTAGACACACATATGTTTGTGCTGGGGAAGGGGGGAGAACACAAAGAGGGAAACTAGCCCCCATTTTCACCCAGAGGACCGCATGGACCACAATGGGAGTTACTTCTGACAAGACAGTGTTGTTGTTGTTGTTGCTTATTACAGAGCAACAGTTGCTTATTTTTTTTCTAATTGAGGCATGATCTTTGAAGCTTCCAAGTTGTGAAGCTTCAGAGCTTAGAATCTTCGAAGATCATGCCTGAATTAGAAAAAAAACATAGCGGAGAAGCCACGATTCTGCGAGGATAACGCCTTAATTAAAAAACACACATCTGGAGCGGGGGATAGGAGGGAGTAAAACTTAGTCTCATTTGAAGGGATACAACAACCCCCTGCTCAGTGCAGGAAGCCTGATTCCCAGGCGGTCGCCCATCCAAACACTGACTGGGACCGACCCCGCTTAGCTTCCGAGATCAGACAAGCGCGTGCACATCCAGCCCTTTGCTTGTTGCTGAGGAAATGGGGGCTGCTGAGGAAGCTATGTGATTGGTAGCCAGAAGAAGACATGGAGCCATCGAGAGCTGTGATTGGACAGGAGGGAAATACAAACACAGCCACATATGGACAGGCAGGGGAGGGGACTACAACTGGATATGGTAGTGAAGGTGGAAAATCAGAGCACATTAAGGGGAAATACTGGGATATTAGGGTATTGAAAGCGGGAGCATGGAAGTGGGAAATTCCAGTTCCAATTTGAGGTGGCTACTGCATAGTGTGAAAGGTGGGTGGTGAAATCTCATTGGAAGCAAAAAAAAGGCTGTAAGTGTAGATCCAGCCCTAGTTTCTAAGGGTACATTTAGTATCACATGTAATGTGGTCATCACTTGGAACCTCATGCCTTGGAAACAGAACCAAAGGGACAGCCTTAGCACTATTACAGTTTAGAACATATATTAGTCTTCTATAAATGTAAAAACACATAATTATTGCCCCTGACACAGCTCTGGTTGTACCTGCCCAGCCATGCTCAGTAAATAGCAGCTGCAGATGGGGATGCGTATCCCGATCAGCATCAAAGGGCATCCCTGGTCAGTTCAGTGGGGACTAGATGAGGACTTCCATTGTGAATTTGCAATACTGTGAAACTCTCCCTTGCTATATCAGGCCAGACAGATTTTGCATAATTCTGATGTTACTTTGGCATTTTAGTAACACTCACCCCCACCCACCAAAACACTGAATTACCATTTTTAATGGTTTTTTTTAAATTTTATTTAAAGTATTACTATATTGGCTGTCATTATTCAATCACAGAGTGGTGTACAGCATGCATTAAAACAACAATTAAAATAAAATACAAAGAGACAAACAACAAGGCTAGCAATTCTAATCAGCAAAAGCCTGGGTATACAAAAATATTTTCAACAGGCCATCAAGTATGATGCCTGTTGCCCTGCAAGGCAGAGAAAATTCCAAAGGTGGGGTGCCACAACAGAAAAGGCCCTTGCACATTGGACTTCTGAACATTATCAGGCATCTGCTTTTTAGTTCATGGAAAGTAATCCTGAAGATGGGTGACTGCAAGGTCTCTACTCTAAATGGCTGCATTTGGACAATCATATCTTGACTTAAGAAGTTGAAATATGAATGCACTTTTTGCCCATGCACATTGCCTCCTTCCATCGTGACCCTCCATTAGCCAGGAAGTTTCGGATTAATCATAGTTTCCTGTCTCATCTGAACTGGGAAATTACAGGTACTGGCTATGTAACAAGTCAGGACCTTAAACTACACTTTGAAGATAGTTTAAGATCCTGGCTTTTCTGAAGCTGGTCAGCATAGTTTCCTGGTTTGCACATAATGATAAACTATGGTTAATAAAAGGTTTATTGGCTTATCAAGGCATGCTGTGAGGGGGTTGCATGGTAGAGAATTTTTAAAAGAATAATAATATCAGTGCTCCAAGCAAGAGTCTAAACACATCTCTAATTTGTGCATTTACATTGTTCAGCATGGCGCCCAGGTCCATTTGTCTATCAATACAGCTCCTTTCTCCACACCGTAAGGTATATTCAACGGGAAATGCTGCTGCACAGGTTGCAAATATGCATGAATTGTATGAATTGTCCTTGGAGTCCCCAAATAATCCCATTGCCCTTCATGAGCATTTGCTGACGGAATCATATCTCTTCAGAATTTAGAAGGGATGTGTTGGAAAGAGTGCTCAGCAAACAAGGGATCCCACTTTTGGAGGTTCGGCAGCAAATAAGATGATTACAAGTTCTTGCACAAGGCAAGGCTGCATATGTACGGCCCTCATATTAATGCAATGTCCTGTCCTGTGCTCACACAGGGAACTAGAGTGACTGTCCTAATAAGCCGCATGATTTCTATTTTGGATATTAGCTAATTCCTCTGCCAGACAAAGTTGCACCTCCTTATCTTACAAACAATATCCTGGGTTGTGCATAAACATGAAACCAAGTTCTGTTGTGACAGATACGGAGATGGAAACCACAGGTCAAAGCAAGTTTCAAACTGTCAGCATTTCCTAACATAAGCCCCGCACTATTTCCAGTACCTCCTTGTGAAGGATGTTGATTACATAGAGACTTGAGTGGAGAACTAATGTGACACTGAACGTCCAGGGTTATCCATTCTTGAAGAGGGGAAGGTTACATAGGAACATAGGTAGCTGCCTTATACTGAGTCAGACCCTTGGTCCAGCTAGCCCAGTATTGTCAGCACTGAGTGGCAGCGGCTCCTAGCTGCCTAGAATTGTTCCTAGCCTTACCTGGAGAGGCCGGGGTTCGAGCCTGGGGCCTTCTGCTTGCAAAGCATATGCAGACCATTGGTCCATCTTTGGAGCTGGCCTGGCTGCCGTCGCTGATTCGTGCTGCCATTAATGCGTCAATACTGATTAGGCTGTTCAGCCATCAGGTGCACAGGCAAGGTGTTGAGCCCCTAAGAAGAAGCTTTCGCCTTCTAAAATCAGCACATATTTATACCCTTTCTGTGTAGCAATTACCTCATAGCTAATATGATCTGCTGTCCCATAAATTAGGGCTCATAGTCTTAATTATGTCTTTGTTATTAAACATTCTTTAAAAATTGGAACATACATAAAAGCCTATCAGGCTAGATAGAATCCGTTTTGAATTATACTTTTGAGAAGATTACTTTTTACCCAAAATTTGCCAATTAAACCAAAGTCTGTACATTTTTCTAGACATCTATATATCGAGCTTTTTGATGCATATTCCTTAGACAATATCTTTTGCTCATTAATTGATAAGTACACTTTTGGCCTGGAATATTACAATCTCACACCTCTTTATTGCTCAGATAAACTTTTTGGCCCAAGTAATGGGGCTTTAAATCAGCACTTTCTCTTTGGATACCATCCAGGTCATCTTGACCATTGTTTTTATGCCAGTTACCGAGAATACATTGTGAACCTGCTTGTGTCTCTGTATCTTCTCTTTAATACAATTTTATACAATACTTCTTACTTATTCACATTTTCACATTCTTCATTCTTCATAATTAATATTTACCATTCGCATTTCATAATGAGACATAGTATATTGTTTTAAAACAGGTGGATTAATGTTTGGTCAATAGTCTTCCCAGCACGTCCAATAAAGCAAAGTCAGCTATTTCCTAAATCCATTACATTATATCTCTTGGTTCCGAGCACAGCCAGCTCAAACCAAGAGAAGGTAATCCACATTTACGACTGAATGTTGCACAACTGACCAGCTTGACTTGTAAGGATTTGATTCAAAGGGATGACAGTCCTTGCAGCAACTCAGGTGTAATTATGGAACAATTAGCCACATTCAGCCCTTTTGCAGCCCTGTGTGAAAACTGCTGTGTCAACATGGAGTGTTAGAAGTACAACATCTATGCCAGTACAACAATGCAGAATGTGCAATATTGCTTTTGCATTGCAGCAGCATAATGGTGGTACTGCATGTTAGGTTTCAAGTTACATAGAATTCTTCATTAGGCAAACAAGAAAAAGAGACATATCATAGAATGGTAGGGTTGGAAGGGGCCTATAGGACCATCAAGTCCAACCCCCTGCTCAATGCAGGAATCCAAGTCAGAGCATCCCTGACAGATGGCTGTCCAGCCTCATCTTCAATGCCTCCAATGTGGGAGAGCCCACCACCTCCCTAGGTAATTGGTTCCATTGTCGTATAAGTCAGGAGGATTTGCCTGATGTTCATCCGGAATCTGGCTTCCTGTAACATGAGCCCATTATTCTGTGTCCTGTACTCTGGGATGATCGAGAAGAGATCCTGGCCCTCCTCTCTGTGACAACCTTTCAAGTACTTGAAGAGCACTATCATATCTCCCCTCAGTCTTCTCTTCTCAAGTCTAAACATGTCCAGTTCTTTCAGTCTCTCTTCATAGGGCTTTGTTTCCAGTCCCCTGATCATCTTCGTTGCCCTCCTCTAAACCCTCTCCAGTTTGTCGGCATGCTTCTTAAAGTGCGGTGCCCAGAACTGGACACAGTACTCAAGATGAGAACTAACCAGTACTAAATAGAGGGGAACTAGTACTCCATGTGATTTGGAAGCTACACTTCTATCAATGCAGCCCAAAATAGCATTTGCAATTTTTGGAGCCATACCACATTGCTGGCTCATATTCGGCTTGTGATCCACTAAGACACCTCAGCCCTTTTCACGTGTCCTGCTGCCAAGCCAGATTTCTCCCATCCTACACTTGTGCCTTTGATTTCTTTTGCAGCAAAATGTAAGGCCTGTCTCATCCCCTGGACATTCCTGTGTTGGCCCAGACGTCTGCATTGGAGAAGCCACTGCATGAGCAGCTACTCACCTGGAAGCTTCCACACAACTGGAATGTCTCACAAAATCGTAGCTCAGACATTCTTGAGGCGGATGTCTGAGGCATGAGACCAGGGCCCCACGCAACACCACAGTCCCACTGCCCCCTTCTGCAGGCATTGTTTCTACACATGAAGAATTGAGGGCCAAAACGGACATTGCTTTAATGCTGTGTTTCGCAGCAATGTCTTTTTTCATTTTTCCTCTAGAGTAGGTGCAAAGCCTGAGATCTAGATTGTAAATGCCCCCTCTACCTCTCCCCCACATGCTAGGGTCCCAATCCAGACCATGTCATCCTCCACCCCACACCTCCCTTAGCATGAAAAGACAGAGCGTCTAGGCACAGAATGAGCGTCATGCCTATTCTGGCCCTGAATAGGGCTGCTGTTCCTAAGAAATTGCTGTGGAGAATGTCGTACGTTACTTCATGAGGCTAGAAGATATGACTGACAGGCATTGGGAAATGTGGTATAAACCTACCAATTGTTGACTTGATATGAAAGGCACACCATGCTGTTCATCTTCCCTTGTTCTTCCTCATTTTAAAAGACTGAGCAAGGGTCCCAGAAGAATAAATCTGTTGTTTTTTGTCTCAGATATCATCAGCTCCATCATGACTACCCTCGTCACTGCGATCAATGAATTTGGAGTGGATCTTTTAAAAGAACTGATAAAAGAAAGTCCTGAGGAAAACATCTTCTTGTCCCCACTAAGTGTCACGGCAGCTATGGCCATAGTCTGTCTTGGTGCCGCAGGTGACACTGCTGAGCAGATGGAAAGGGTAAGAAACCGGCCACAATTGTGCTCATGAAAAGTGTCACTTTATCCTAATCATATTGTCACAAGGGCCACCCATTCTCCCAGCTGTGTGGAAATGACCAGGACATGCATCCCACCGAGAGCTTTTCAAGTGAGCCTCTGAGCTGTTGCCCTGAATCTTGCGGAATCTCCCCTTGGGAGCACCTCCTCTCCCCAGCTGGCCTGTCCAATAAAACACCCTATTGTGCATGCACCCCACTTCTGAGCAGGGACAGCTGTAAGGGTCCCACCACTTACCTAGGTTTCAGTTCCCATAGAAGAGGGGTGCAACCCCTTTTGGCCCTGAGGGCAAGCAAGACTGGGATATTTGCTGTACAGGTGGACAAAAGTGTGTGTCTTGGCTGGGAGTGAGGAGGAGAATGGCCCTAAGCCCCACGCTCAGCAGCAGAGCACAGAGCAGTGGCGTTCTTTTGTTTTCAGCCCTGTGTTCTGAAGAACTCCAGAGCTCCTTGGAAGCTCCTCAAAGGTTCTTCAGTGCAGCAGGGCCAGAGCCACCCTTAGGCAGAGTGAGGCAGCTACTTCAGAGAGCCTGTGCCAGGGTATGGAGAGCAGTGGGGAGGTCTTGCAGGACAGAGCTGTGAGTGCAGAAGGCCTGACCTGCGTTCTCTAAGCTATTGTGCTGCCTTCAGGCGCAATGGAAGATGCTGTCCCATCGCCAGTGTTGAAATAAGGTTTAATTGTCAGTCTGGCCAGGTTCTGTGCATGGAACGGGGAGCCATCCTGTCCTTTGTCTCCGGCAGCAAAGTGTTAGTAGATCAGTAATTGTGAAAAAGCTTTCCCGAAGGAGAGCTTGTGCACCACAGCTTGGCCATCACAGCCATGGAGGGGGTCAGGGTTCTCTTCCAGGGGGCACTCTCCATTCACATCGGATAGGCATAGGCAAGCTGGTCGCCTTTAGGTCTACAAGTTCCATAATCACTGACCACTGGCCATGTTGGCCGGGGCTAATGGGAGGTGTAGTCTTATGTTTTGTTTTTTTACTTGAATTTGCCCCGTTTGCACCTCCGAACGCAAACACAAACGCTGGCACATATTTTGAGAGAAACCTGACATGTTCCTGAACTGATGTTTGAAAAATGCACACTTTAAAACATGCACTTTAAAAAAAAGCAGCATTTTCACACTTCAGTCTATGGGGGAAGGTGTGTGTTTGGAGGTGCCCTTTAAAGAATGTGCACTTTCCCCAGTCGAATGAAAAGAAAAACAGTTTGCAATCAAATGGCAGTGAGTCAATCTGAGCTTCACGGTGGAGTTTGGGAATTCCAAAAATCTCAAATACTGCCGATTTCTCCACCCCCGGATAGAGCAAGACATCCTTGCATGAATATGCGGCAGGATCTTGGCAGGGCTGCTAAGCACTATAGAAGACGTGCAGCAGGGAGACCTCAGGACCTTGCAGAAGGGAGAGCAGACCTGGAACTTAGAAGTGGTGTGTTGGGAATTTCAGGGCACAATCCAAGAAGACAAAACGTTTGAAATGCCCCAGACCATGAACGCCTATGCGGCATCCATTTGGACACAACAACTCCATCAACTTCTTAGTCACCCAACAAAGAACCCTCGTGCCTTGCACGGATCACAACGCTAGTCTCTCATTCTGTATTTTGCGTTACAGGTCCTTCACTTCAATGAGATCACTGCATCTGGAGGCTCTACGGACATGCCTGTAAGAGGATGGTCAAATATATCCCATCTACATCGATAATTCAGTTGGGGAGGGAACATATAGGCCTTGTCAAATTATCCTTCCAAAATGTTAGATAATCCCAAACCATAATCAGTTACAATAGTTGGAACTCGCTCAGCTTGGCGATGAAGAATCTGAGTTGCAAAGTCTCCTGGTCCAAATCTCACCTCAGTCAAGAACCTTTGATGTGGTTTCACCTCCAAGCCACTGTGCTCCCAGCCTCAGTTGCCCTTGTCTGCAGTATGGAGATAATACTAATCTATGTTACAAGGCGGCTATATGGATTTCTGAAATAACGTATGCATTGGAAATGTGCCACATAAATGC
Organism: Heloderma suspectum; assembly: GCF_057233095.1. Taxonomy (NCBI): domain Eukaryota; kingdom Metazoa; phylum Chordata; class Lepidosauria; order Squamata; family Helodermatidae; genus Heloderma; species Heloderma suspectum. The sequence continues at coordinate 116,150,084 of NC_139461.1, read as the reverse complement.
TCAATAGTACCAAATAGTTTGTTTCTTAATCTTAAACCATTTGGCATCCTAAAATTTTTATTCTAAACTATATCTGGATGGGCATAACATCTACACCAAAACTCAAGAATGCCTCTAAATCTTTTTTTTTAATTCAGTAACCTTCCTTTAGATTTAGCCATCTTAAAACCAACAGCTGAAACAGTCCTTAAAATAAATAGTTTATTGTCCAATGCAAGGCAAGAGTAGAAAAAGTATATCCCCAAGAATTATGCCCGATCTCCTACTCTGGCTGCATGGGAGGTTGTGTCTCTGGGCCCCAGGGGAATAAGACTGGTGCTCTCCAAATAAAAATCTTTGCAACACCCCTAAAAGCGTTTTTCTGGCAATTGTCATAAATAAGTTGTAGGGTTTCTTTGGTGTTGTGTTATATTTTGTTTTTTAATCATGCACAGCCAGTAGATCAATGGAAACACTAGTCTGGGGTATTTAGCGAGTGGTATTTACAAGAATAGAGATGACCTGCTAAACTGTCTTTGCTGTTTGAAGGTTACAGGGGCTCACTGTGATAAACCCGGGGGACCACATGTCCAGTTCAAGGCACTCTTATCAGCCATCAACCAGCATACCAAAAATTATGCTCTGAGTACAGCCAATAGGCTGTATGGATCAGACAAATATGAATTCCTGCAGGTAAGAAATGCTTTCCAAACCTCACGTGAACTGCATGGACCACATGAATTTAACATGCTATTTTTCCTAATAGTCAGTGGCCCAGATCCACTGTTCCTCATACATTTTTATTTATATGTCCCTTGAGGGGGACGGGGGGAGTGCAACCCTGTTGATTCTCCTGGACCTCTCAGCAGCTTTCATTGCCATCAAACATGGTATCCTTCTGGATAGGTTGTCTGGGTTGGGAGTTGGAGGCACTGCACTGCACTGGTCCCGCTCCTACTTGGATGGCCAATTCCAGAAGGTCGTGCTTGGGGATTTTTGCTCTGTACCCCGGCAATTATGCCATGGGGTTTCACAGGGCTCTATTTTATCCCCTAGGCTGTTCAACATCTTCATGAAAGCGCTGGGGGAGGTTATCCAGTGATGTGGACTGAGGTGCCATCAGTATGCAGATGACACCCAGCTCTACCTCTCTTGTTCATCAAACCCAGGTCAGGGAGTGGCTGTTTTGAATCACTGTCTGGGCACGGTAATGGACTGGATGAGGGCCAATAAACTGAAACTCATTCCAGACAAGACAGAGGTCCTGTTAATGGGTGATTTGTCTGCTGGCTAAGTGATGTTCAACCTGTTCTGGAGGGGGTTGCACTCCCCCTAAAGGATCAGGTTCATAGTTTGGGGGTGCTCTTGGACCCAGAACTGTCACTGGAGGCACAGGTGAACTCAGTGGCAGGGAGCACTTTTTATCAGCTTAGACTGGGATACCAACACAACGCCCTTTTCTGGACAGAGATAGCCCAGCTACAGTTATCCATGCTCTGATAACCTCTTGTCTAGATTACTGCAATGTGTTAAAGGTGGGGGTACCTTTGAAAATGGTCCGGTAACTTCAGCTGGCCCAAAATAGGGCAGCAAGGTTGTTAACAGGGACTGGCCAATGAGATCACGTTACTGCAGTATTTTCCAGCTGCACTGGCTGCCAGTGCATTCCTGGGCCCGATACAAAGTGCTGATACTAATTCAAAGCCCTTAATGGCTTGGGGCCTGGTCAGCTGAAGGATCGCCTCTCCCATGTGTTTGCAGCCAGACCCTAAGATCATCCTCAGGGATCCTTCTCCGGGAGCCCCTGCTGAAGGAAGTGAGGCGGGTGGCTATGAGGAAGAGGGCCTTTTCAGCTGTGGCACGCTGGCTGCGGAATGAGTTCTCTGGAGAGGTTCGCCTGGCACCATGTTGTGCTCCTTCCAACGCCAGGCGAAGGCCTTTTATTCTCCCAGTATTTTAGCATTTTCGCTTCCTAATCTTTTAGCTCTGGTGTTTTAAACCTGTTCTTTAAATCTCTGCATTGCTGCTACGTTTTATTCTGGTTGTACTGTTCACATTTTATATGAACTGTTCACTTTCATATTTTATATTGTTTTATGCTGCTCTTTGTGGTTTTAAGTTCTGTGCACCACCCAGAATGCTTTGGCTACTGGTAGGTATAGAAATGAAATCGATCAATACAATTTATTTATTTATTTGAAACATTTATTGGCCACCTTTCAGGGCAGAAGCCCCCCCCAGGCAGCTTATAGCAATGACATACATAAAACAGTTAAAATATTAAAAGTGAAAGAAACTGTCCGTGGCTGACAGACCATTAAACCAAGTGGACAATTCAGTCACAACTGGCTCGTTCTGTGGGTTTCAATGGGACTTTGTGACATTCACTTTAGCCAGATTGGAGCCTTCATGTTCTAGATTGCAGCTGATCAAGAGCCATCTATTACCTTTCTTCCTCCCTCTTTCTAATTCTGCGCAGCAATACTTAGATGGCACGAAGGAGCTGTACCTTGCCGAGTTGGAAAGAGTGGACTTTGTGCAGGCAACTGAGGAAGTTAGAGAGAAGATCAATTCCTGGGTTGAAAGCCAAACAAATGGTAAGGAAACACAGGCTAATTCTCACTTAGTTTGCAACTGATCAGCTAGGAATACTCAGTGATTTAAATAGCCACGTTTCGGACAGCACTATGCGAAAGTCTCCTTAAAGGGATAGATGTACCAAGATAAAAGACAGGACCTTCTGCTCTATTCGTGTTTGCTGCTCATTCTGGACTAGTTTGACGTTTTCTGTGTTCCTCCCTAATACTGTTTAAGATTGCATTATATAAATGAGAACCTAATTGAAAATGCATAACCATCTCAAGGTAATATTTTCTCTTGAATTCATTTTTGAAAAGGTAAAATCAAGGACCTGTTTCCTCATGAGTCTATCAGTCCATCAGCTATCTTGGTCCTAGTGAATGCTATATACTTCAAAGGAAAGTGGAAGCTGGAATTTAATAAAAAGGACACCCATGAAGCATTTTTTTGGACTGAAAAGGTACTGTATATCTGGAACCTTGTGGGAATGAGCATTTATCTACTGCGCCATCCAAAAATCATAGAATCAATCATAGAATCATAGAATAGTAGGGTTGGAAGGGGCCTACAAGGCCATCGAGTCCAACCCCATGCATACCTTCCCTCTTGTACGTGGTGGGATACTTATACATCAAGTGTGGTTTTATACTGTCTTGGCAGAAGGTGGTCTGGACTAAAACCTTAAAATGTTGGAAATGATTACAACTGGCCAACCACACGCAACATTTCATAGAGCATACTGCCACTGTTTTTGGTAACTCTGCTGCTTTACATGAAAGTGCTGCTTTATTTATTACAGAATGAGCGCAAAACAGTGCAAATGATGTCCCAGGAGGGTCTGTTTCATCTGGCCAAAATAGCAAATCCACCAATGCAAGTGCTTGAGCTTCCCTATGATGAGGATGAGCTGAGCATGTTCATCCTTCTGCCGGATCACAAAGGAACTCTGGCCCAGGTAAGTTGATTCGATTTCTGAAATGTTTAAGGAACAGTTGAACTGTTAAAACTGTGCAGTCGAAAGTAGCGATACATACATTTCTGATACTCTGCTCGCTGAGAGGAAGAATAGGGTAAATCATTCAACAGATCCCCCCCGCAACACACACTTCAAAAAAAACCTTGTAAAACCCGAGAGATATTCGAACAGTTCTTTCTATTCTTAAATGGCTCTTGAATAGCAATTCAGTTGTAATTTTATAATTTTAAAACTCGGCATGGCAATCCTGTAGGCCCACCATGCCGGTGTCTGTGAATGCTGACACATCTTTGGATGCAGCTGGCTCAAGTGGAACATACTACTAATGCTACCACAGTTATTTAAAATATTTTTAGTGGCCCAGAGTCACACTGAACTATAAATGGGTGACATGAATGAGCAGGAGGGACCCCCAGTGAGCCTCAGGCTCACACACCACCCTCTCTCCTCTCCTCCTCTAGCACAGCCGTGAGGAGGAGTATGGGAGCCTTTGGTTCCAGTTTTGATTAACCACACCTTGCCATGTCGTTCACACCCTGAACTGTGGTTAAGAATTTAACTTAACTAAACTTAAGAATTGTTAGTTTAGACAAGTCAGCTTGAGTAACTATGTTTAAAATTAGATTGGTTGAAACTAAGCATGATTAGTGTTAGCCACAGTTTGTTGGCCGTGATGGCATGACAATTCATGGTCAAGCAAAAGTGGAAACAAAAGCTCCCAAACATCTCCTCGCAGCCACATGGGAGGAGAAGGGCTGGAAGAGCTCATGAGCCCAAGGCTCACAGCAGCGTATTCCTTCTCATTCACATCTCGCTAACCTATGCCTTAGCATGACGTGGAAATGAAGCCATGCTGTTTTAAGAGATTTTCATCCCCAAATACAAAGAGAAAAAAACGTTTTTTGAAGAATGTCATGTTTCTGCAGATAACCCAAGTAATACAGAGTTTTGCAAAGAAAGGTTTGTTGCAAATGTCTCTGGAGAAATATGATTTGCCTTCCCTTAACGTATGCACGTTCATCTTCCTCTGTCTCACAATATACTTTTCACTCGCATCCACTTGGCATTGATCTCTCTGTTTTTACCTTCCAGCTTGAAAGGGAACTCACCCATGCAAAATTACAAGAATGGACCAGTTCAGCAAATATGCAAAAACAACACATGAAGGTTTCTGTACCAAAGTTCAAGCTGGAAGAAAAGTATATTCTCCATCCAACTTTAAAAACTCTAGGAATGACAGATGTGTTTAGTGATGAAAAGGCTGATTTATCCTGCATGTCAGGAAGCCGTGGCCTGGTTGTCTCCCTGGTCATTCATCAATCTTATGTTGAAGTCAATGAAGAAGGTACAGAGGCAGCAGCTGCCACTGGGGTGACAGTGGGTCCAACAAGCATGCCAGTTCTTCAAAAGTTTACAGCTGATCACTCATTCATGTTCTTCATAAGTCATAGTGGAACGGGGATCATGCTCTTCAGTGGAAAATGTTCCTCACCAGAATAGGTGTTTCAATAAGAGCAAGCACGGTAACAGTTGTTGTGAACCCAAGATGTTACAGTGTTGAAAAAAGTGAATATATTCTTAATTCTGTCTTCCATTTGGCTAACATGTCTAATTTTTGCCCACTTAAGGACAAACTCCTAAGATTGATCTTTCCTTTGCTTACCTGGCCAAGCCCACTGTAACACATGACTCCTTTGTGGGCCTGTCTTCTTCTTCTCTGCAGTGAAAAGGGAAATGTTGTGCACTACAGTTCTTCTGCTCAGGGAAGAGAAGACCTTCCACACATGGGCTTTAGCCAGAAGAAATGGGGTGGAGGAGCGGGGAGGGCAGCACCACTTCTAACTCTCCCGCCCCAAACACAAACAAATCCAAAGAGGGGGATGAAGAAAATGGTGTGATTGATTTATGAAAGTTCGCCAACCTGCTTTTGTTATGCATAATGCGTTTCGAGTAAAACAAATTTTCATGATAGGCAATAGCCACTCCCAGTCTCAAAAAAGAGTAATTCCTCCTTTTACCATCTTAATGAAAATTATGCTTTTTTTCTTCAGCACCTCTGAGGTGGTCTCATTATTGTTATTATTTTGCTTAGCCAGAAGGAAACCATTGCCTAAATCAGGAGTGGAGAAACTCAGGCCCAAGGACCAAATCTGACCTCCTGTGGTCCCAATCTAGCCTCTGGGGTTATGCAATTGGCCATATCCCTTTTCCCCAAACACCAATCATTTGGTGGTTTCCCAGCTTTTGTGCAGTTTGTTTCTCAGTCTGAAAGATTGAAATGCCTCTCCTAAGGCTTAGTTACTGGCAGAAACAGCATCAATATGCTAGAGGTGGGGGGTGTATTTTTGTTCCCATCCCTTTTGCCTTAGCCCCCACCAACCACTGGGATGTGGCACCTGAGAGCTTCTCTGAAACTGCATTCCACCCTCAGGCTGAAAGAGGCTCTTTACTCCTGGCCTAAATGAAGGCTTAACACTACTTATGGCCCCTGGAGTGTTAATAATGTTCTTCCCAAACATATGTAGCAGTAAACAGAGGAATGAGGGGAGATTATTTCTCTATACCCCTATATAGTCACATTTGATTCTTCTGAATAAGGGGTTCAACACCGGCCATGCCTAATCACTCCAGGAATTGTTTAGCGGAGGGCCCTGGTCTGCTGGCATAAATACGGTTCTCTCGCAGTGCAAACCTATACATGTCTACTCAAAGGTTAGTCTCATTGAGTTCAGTTGGGCTTACTCCCAGGAAAGTGGGTAGATAATTACAACCTAATGGTGCAATCCTTAAGAACGTTCCATTGCTTTCGGGTAAATTGAAGCATTTATCACAGTTCTGTGTATGTTTATCGGGAAGTAAGTCTTACTTTGTTTAAGGAGGCTTTCTCCCTTGTAAGTGTGTTTAAGACTGTAACCTTTACTTCCCTTTTGCTGGTGGAATAAAGTATTTCAAACTACACAAGCAAAAGAGGCAAAGTGCCTCAGCTTAAATATCTTGAGATTACTTCCAGTAATAATAGAGTGGAAAGTAACTTCCCAATGTGGCATAGTAATTTCCTAGCAAGAAATTACGAGAAATATAGGTTTTACAAGGAAACATCAGTACAGTAATATCACAGAGTACAGTTTACCATAATATTCTAGAATTACCCAGAATCCAGGGGCAAATTCCTGGTTCTTCACTCCCTGTGCAAAACCTTTTAGGGCTGGGGAGTTGGACTGCAGGCTGGCGGGCCAAATCCAGCACACCTGGGATTCCAGTCCAGCCATCTGGGGTTCCCCTTTCCCTGGCTTCATTTCCTTCCCCCAGCTGCTGGTTATATGATGGTTTTCCAGTTTTTGTGTAGTTTTACTTCATTCTAAAAGGTTGAAATGCCTCTCCTAAAGCGTAATGACTTGCAGTAGGAGCTTTAAACTAAAATATGCTGGTATTTCTGGCCCTTTTTCTTTTGGCCCAGCCCACCACTGAAATGTGCCCCCCAAGAGCTTTTCCCACATTTGGCCCACAGGCTGAAAGAGGGAAATTTTAGTCATTGGTTCAGTTTCCACAAGATGTTTTGTGAGGTTACCAAGCTGAATGGGTTCTGTGAAAATTCTTGAAGACTGAAATGTAGCAACAACATCTAAATAAAGTGAGACATTACAAATACTGGGGTTTGTAGTGATTAACACACAACACATGAACCACAAGATCAGCATTTCAGTCTGCAGGCATCTCCTGCATCTGGATCAGAGTGGCCATTTTTCCATCCATCCAAATGGGGCCCTGTGCTTTTCGGCTGAAGGACAGCTGAAATTTCAGTGGGTGATTCCCTCCTGCCCGCCAACACACATTTCCACGCATAGTGGGGCTATATGCACTACTTTTATTTACTGTCATGCAAGTGCATATGGCTCCTATTCAGTTTGGGACTGTGGTGCTGCAGAAGAGGAGGTTTTAACTTTCCCAACTTCCCATTTTTATAATGGGGGGTGGAATTTTGGGATGAAAATGGGTCGTGGGGAGCTTAACAGCCCCTCTCTCCTAAAGGCCACAGTCCCAATTCTACTTGGGACAATGTGTGCTCGCAAGAGAGTAAATAAAAGCAAAAACATTTAATTTGGAGGACCATTTAGTATGGCCCTTAGAGGAACAAACGAACATTTAGTTTGGGCCTTAAGGAGCACACTGGTCAAAAAGGTAGACAAGAATGTTATTGTCTCTCAAACAAAACAGAATACCATCTGGGAACTAGGGATGTACGAAAGTCACCTTTTCGAAGGGTGACATTTGCAGTGTGGGGGAGGCGCTCCGTTCCTCCCCCCGAAATTCTCTCCAGCCGGCTCCGCTCTGCGAAGATTCCACAGAGCCACCAGCCGGGGCTGCCCGCAGCCCGACATCCGGCCGCTGGGCAGCCTGCAGGGACGTAAATGGCGGCAGCTACGGTGGCCACCATTTGCGTTCCCTTTTTTTTTGCCGTGATAGGTTACGTAAATATTTATGTAGCCTATTACGGCAAAAACAAAAAAAAAGGGAACACAAATGGCGGCCACTACGCCATTTGCGCCCCTCTCTTTTGACATAATAGCCTACATAAATATTTACGTAGGTTATCATGGCCAAAAAAAACAGGGTACAAAAAAAATAGCGTAGTGGATGCTATTTGCATTCCCTTTTTTTCGCCGTTTTATCTTACGTAAATACTTACGTAAGATAAGTCGGCGAAAAATAGGGAATGCAAATGGCAGCCGCCGTAGCCGCCGCCATTTCCATACGCTGCGTGTGTGTGTGTGTGTTTGACGTTAGCTGTGATAGGCTACGTAAATTCTTTCATAGCCTATCACGGTCCAAGGATGGCAATGGCGGTGGAAGCAGCCCTGCCATGGCCGGCCAGGAGACCAGCTGCTGCCTCTGCCGCCGAATCCGCTGCCGCCGCCGAATCCGCCCCAGGTAAGTGCCATCCCAGGGGGATTCTGCAGGGGAAAGGAGGGCAGCAGGCCAGCATACCATCTGGGAACTAGGGATGTATGAAAGTCACCTTTTCGAAGGGTGACATTTGCAGTGGGGGGGAGGCGCTCCGTTCCTCCCCCCGAAATTCTCTCCAGCTGGCTCCGCTCTGCAGAGATTCCACAGAGCCACCGGCCGGGGCCGCCCGCAGCTGGACATCCGGCCGCTGGGCAGCCTGCAGGGATGCAAATGGCGGCGGCGGCCGCCGCTGCCATTTGCGTCCCTGTATTTTGCCGTGATAGGCTACGTAAATATTTATATAGGTTATCACAGCCAAAAAAACAGGGAACGCAAATGGCAGCCGCCGTAGCCTCCATTTGCATTCCCTTTTTTTCGCCGTGATAGGCTACGTAAATACTTGCACAGCCTATCACGGCTTCTGCAGGGATGCAAATGGCGTCCCTGCGTTAGCCGTGATAGGCTGCATAAGTATTTATGTAGCCTATCACGGCTATAATGAAGAAGCTAATGGCAGCTGCAGATGCGGCCACCATTTGCAAGTCAGCGTGAACAGCAGCAGGTAGGTGTCCCGTTTCGCGCGCCTTTCGCGGGGTGGGGGGGCTTCGTTCCACCATGGATTTCGGGGGGCCGAATGCACTGGCATTTAGCCTCACTGAGATCCATGGTGGAATTCTCTGACATCCCTACTGGGAACTCCCGCTTCTACATAGATATAACTATTCCAGTGCCACTTAGTGCCTGAACTACAGTATGCGTGCACACATGTACACAAACACACACAGTATTCCCTCTGGGGAATACTGCCACAATAGAAATGGTGGTTTGCAAACCCAGCACTGGGGGCCCAGAGCAAGTATCAACACCAGTGAGCCCTGCCCTGCTGTTGGGGCCCTGACATTTGGCCAAGGGTGCCAGGAGCTAACAATGGACCCAATGTGCACGGACTGTCTCCTGCAGTGCACCATTTACATATTCCTTGCTAATTCCCATCTCATACATGGGCTCTACAAGGTCAAGACCCTCAGCTGCAACAACAGATGTCCATTTGACCCTCACGCCATGATTGAGCATAAATCCGTCAGCTGCTTTCCAACATGTCACACCCTACTCTGATTCCTGTGCTGAAACGGGCTCCCATCGTCTCTGCTTCAGCCCTTGAGCCCGTGCTGGGAAACCTCAGGCCTGTGAGCCAAATCCAATCCTCCAGGGGTCCCAATCCAGCCCTCGGGTTTCCCCATATGGCCACAGCCCCTTCAAAGGCAACTCAGAGTCTTTCTCCTTTATTTTTATCACCTGCATGACTAGAAAGAGGAAAAGTTGATATAAAATTTTGGAAATATTTGGCATGTGGATGTGGTGTATGGTTTGTGAAGGGTTAGGGTTAGGTTCTCCAGGCATCCGTTGAACCTCTGCCCCCGCTTGCTCCCCCTTCTTGCCGAGCCCCCTGCATCTACCTTGAGCCATCTGCGAGCGCCTGTCATTCCCACAGTTGCCATTTTGAAAAAAAGAAAAGGAAAAAAAATGCCTCTGAAACTTCTGCAAATTTAATACTGTGCACGTAGCGGCCGTAAAGACCTCATCTATACAATATTACGGGCATGAATGACCTATTTACACCTGTAATATTTCATAGATGGGGCCTTTACAGCCATTAGGGATGATAGAGAATCCGCCACGGACTCCAAGTGTTCTGTTCCGGAGTCAGTGGCAGAACGGAACACTTACCTCCGCCTCCCCACGGAATCTTCTTCAGCCGGATCCTCTGGCTCTGGGTTGCCAGCAATACGGCCACCATGCCTAAGACCTTTACGGCCGCAAATGGCATCCAGGACGCCATTTGCAGCCCTATTTTTTCACATGATAGGCTATGCAAATATTTGCATAGCCTATCGCATGAATGAAAAGCAGCCATTTATGGCTGCATTTACCTTAAACTAAGACCTTTACAGCCCCAAATGGCATCCTGGACACCATTTGCGTCTGCAGTCAATACCCCTCAGCCAGCGACATGGCAAGGCAGCCATATCGCTGCCACTTTGGAGCTGGCCGGCAGCTCTGTGGAATCGCTGTGGAGTGGAGCTGGCCAAAGAGGTTTCCAGGGGGAGGAACGGATTGCCTCCCCCCCGTGGGCGGATTCCCCACGGACTGGCAGGTAGGGAATCCGCCCATCCCCAACAGCCATTAAGTGCACAATATTAAATTCATGGAAGTTCCAGAGTTGCCATTTTTTCCCTGCAAAATCGCAGCTGTGAGAACAACAGGCACTTGTGGAGGGCTCATGGTAGATGAGGGTGGCTTGGTGAGCGTGGAGGAAGGTGCAAAAAGGGGCAACATCTTGGCAGGTGCGGCCTGGAGGTGTGAGCGGGGGGAGTCCATTGGACTCCTGGACCAATGGACTCCAGGCACCCATGCCATCCCTAGTGGGACTTATATTCTGTATTCTTCAGTGAGTCTTCAGTAAGCCTCAGTGTCAGTTATATTTGTTACCCTTGGAACATAAGAACATAAGAAGAACCCTGCTGGAGCAGACCAAGGGTCCATCTAGTCCAGCATTCTGTTCACACAGTGGCCAAGTAGCTGCTGGTGTACCTAGGCTCACTGCCTCTGGTATTGGAGGTAGCACATAGCCATCAGGACTAGTAGCCATTGATAGGCTTTTCCTCCAGGAATTTGTCCAACCCCCTTTTTAAAGCCATCCAAATTGGTGGCCATCACTACACCCTGGGGTAGCGAATTCATAGTTTAACTATGTGCTGTGTGAAGAAGTACTTCCTTTTATCTGTCCTGAATCTTCCATCAATCAGATTCATAGGATGACCCTGGGTTCTAATATTTCGAGAAAGGGAAAAAAAATGTCTCCCTATCCACATTCTCCACACGATGCATAATTTTGTACATCTCTCTCATGTCTCCCCTTACCCTCCTTTTTTCCAGGCTAAACAATCCCAGCTGTTGTAACCATCTCTCATAGGGAACATGCTCCAGCCCCGTCATCATTTTAGTTGCCCTTTTCTGCTCTTTTTCTAGCTCTTGTTGTTGTTTATTTGGTTAGTCGCTTCCGACTCTTCGTGACTTCATGGACCAGCCCACGCCAGAGCTTCCTGTCAGCTGTCGCCACCCCCAGCTCCTCCAAGATCAAGTCTGTCACCTCCAGAATATCATCCATCCATCTTGCTCTTGGTCGGCCCCTCTTCCTTTTGCCTTCCACTTTCCCTAGCATCAGCATCTTCTCCAGGGTATCCTGTCTTCTCATGATGTGGTCAAAGTACTTCAGTTTTGCCTTTAATATCATTCCCTCAATTGAGAAGTTTGGCTTTATTTCCTGGAGTATGAACTGGTTTGATCTTCTTGCAGTCCAAGGCCCTCTCAGAATTTTCCTCCAGCACAACAGTTCAAAAGCATCTATCTTCCTTTGCTCAGCCTTCCTTATGGTCCAGCTCTCGCAGCCATAGGTTATTATGGGGAATACATTGCTTTAACTATTCAGACCGTTGTTGTCAGTGTGATGTCTCTGCTCTTCACTATTTTATCAAGATTTGTCATTGCTGTCCTCCCAAGAACTAAACGTCTTCTGATTTCCTGGCTGCAGTCAGCGTCTGCAGTCATCTTTGCGCTTAGAAAGACAAAGTCTGTCACTGCCTCCATGTTTTCTCCCTCTATTTGCCAGTGATCAATCAAGCTGGTTGCCATAATCTTGGTTTTTTTGAGGTTTAACTGCAACCCAGCGTTTGCACTTTCTTCTTTCACCTTCGTCATGAGGTTCCTCAGCTCCTCCTCGCTTTCAGCCATCAAAGTGGTATCATCTGCATATCGGAGATTGTTAATGTTTCTTCCAGCGATTTTAACTCCAGCCTTGGCTTCATCAAGCCCAGCACGTCGCATGATGTGTTCTGCGTACAGGTTGAATAGGTAGGGTGAGAGTATACGACCCTGCCGTACTCCTTTCCCAATCTTAAACCAGTCCATTGTTCCGTGGTCTGTTCTTACTGTTGCTACTTGGTCGTTATACAGATTCCTCAGGAGGCAGACAAGATGACTTGGTATCCCCATACCACCAAAAACTTGCCACTATTTGTGATTATCCACACAGTCAAAGGCTTTAGAATAGTCAATAAGACAGAAATAGATGTTTTTCTGAAACTCCCTGGCTTTCTCCATTATCCAGCCGATATTGGCAATTTGATCTCTAGTTCCTCTGCCTTTTCTAAAGCCAGGTTGTACATCTGGCAATTCTCGTTCCATGAATTGCTGGAGTCTACTTATACAGATCTTCCATATATTCTTGCCACCTTTTCTTGATCTCTTCTGCTTCTGTTAGGTCCTTGCCATCTTTGTTTTTGATCATACCCATGTTTGCCTGGAATTTACCTCCGATGTTTCTAATTTTCTGGAAGAGGTCTCTTGTCCTTCCTATTCTATTATCTTCTTCCACTTCTGCGCATTGCTTGTTTAAAAATAATGCCTTCTCTCTTCTGGCTAACCTCTAGGGTTGGCGGAGAATTTCTCCCCGAAACTTCGGGGGGCCGAGAGCCAACGTGTTCGGCCCCCCGAAGAAGTTTTGGGGAGAAATTCTCTGCACCCCCCACCCCCGCACCCCCCCCCGGGATGGGACTTACCTTTGGCGAATGTCCCTCCCGGCAGCGGGTCCCGGCGGCGGTTTGTCGGGTCTTCGTCAGGGGCGGGGGCGGCAGCCGATCTTTCGACCGGCTGCCGCCGCCGCCATTCCAATAACAGTAAAAAAAAAAAAAACGCCCCCGTGATAGGCTACGTGACGATTAACGTAGCCTATCACGGCTAGATTTGCAAAGTCAGCCGTGATAGGCTACGTAAATCGTCACGTAGCCTATCACGGGTGACTTAAAAAAAAAAAAGCGCCATTCGCGTTCCTTATTTTCGCCGTAGTCTACGTAAAGATTACAGCGACCAAATAAGGAACACGAATGGCGGCTCCCTATGGGGGCTGCCATTTGCGTACGCGCTTTTTTTTTTTTAAGTCACCCGTGATAGGCAATGTGACGATTTACATAGCCTATCATGGCTGACTTTGCAGATCTAGCTGTGATAGGCTACGTTAATCGTCATGTAGCCTATCATGGGGGCGTGTTTTTTTTTTACTTTTTATTTCGCGGCCGGGCGAGGCAAGGCGCCTCCTCCCCGGCCTGAACTTCGGGGGGAGAGCAGCGAAGCGCCTCCCCCCCACCGCGAAAAGCTGCGAGACCAGGTAAGTGGCTTTCGTGCACTCCTACTAACCTCTGGAATTTTGCATTTAATTGGGCATATCTCCCCTATCACTGTTGCCTTTTGCTTTCCTTCTTTCTTGGGCTGCTTCCAGTGTCTCAGCAGACAGCCATCTTGCCATCTTGGTTTTCTTTTTCTTTGGGACGTTTTTTGTTGCCGCCTCCTGAACAGTGTTGCGAACTTCTGTCCATAGTTCTTCCGGGACCCTATCTACTAAATCTAGTCTCTTAAATCTATTATTCACCTCCACTGCATATTCATGAGGAATATTAGTGAGCTCATATCTAACTGATCTGTGGGTCTTCTCTATTTTCTTTAGTCTGATTCTAAATTGTGCAATAAGAAGTTCATGATCTGAACTACAATCAACTCCAGGTCTTGTTTTTACCAAATGCATAGATGTCCGCCACCTTTGGCTACAAAGGATTTAGTCAATCTGATTTCGGTGTCGACCATCTGGTGAAGTACATGTATAAAGTCGTCTCTTAGGTTGTTGGAAGAGAGTGTTTGTTATGTGCAGTGAGTTGTCTTGGCAAGATTCTATCAGCCTATGTCCTGCTTCATTTTGTTCTCCCAGACCATGCTTGCCTGTAATTCCAGGTGTCGTTTGACTACCCACCTTAGCATTCCAGTCTCCTGTAATGCAAATAACGTCTTTGTTTGGCATACTATCCAGTAGGTGCTGCAGATCCTCACAGAACTGACCTACTTCTGCGTCTTCAGCATCTGTGGTTGGGGCATATATTTGGATCACTGTGATGTTAAATGGCTTACCCTGAATTCGAATTGAGACCATTCTGTCATTTTTTGGATTGTATCCAAGCACTGCTTTAGCCACTTTATTATTAATTATGAAGGCTACTCCATTTCTTCTGTGGTCCTCTTGTCCACAGTAGTAGATCTGGTGGTCATTTGATGTGAAGTGGCCCATTCCAGTCCATTTCAGTTCACTGACACCCAAAATGTCTATATTTAATCTTGACATCTCCCCAATAACCACATCCAGTTTGCCCTGGCTCATTGATCTTACATTCCAGGTTCCTATGGTGTGTTGATCTTTAAAACATCAGATTCATCGTTCACCACCAGCACCATTGGCTGCTAGCCCTCCTTTTGGCTTTGAGTTAGCTGCATCATCACCTCTGGGGCTAGTTGAACTTATCCTCTGTTCCTCCCCAGTAGCATTTTGACCATCTTCCGACCTGGGAGTCCCATCTTTAGGGATGGGGGAGAATTTCTCCCCGAAACTTAGGGGGGCCGAGTGCCAATGTATTCGGCCCCCCAAAGTAGTTTCGGGGAGAAATTCTCTCCCCCCCCCCAGGATGGGACTTACCTTTCCCGAATGTCCCTCCCGGCGGCGGGTCCCGGTGGCAGTTTGGCAGGACTTCGTCAGGGGCGGGGGCGGCAGCCGGTCTTTCGACCGGCTGCCGCCGCCACCATTCCAAGAAAAGTAAAAAAAAAAAAAAACGCCCCCGTGATAGGCTATGTGACGATTAACGTAGTCTATCATGGCTAGATTTGCAAAGTCAGCCGTGATAGGCTACGTCAATCATCACGTAGCCTATCACAGGTGACTTAAAAAAAAAAAAAGCGCGTACGGATAATGGCGGCCCCCATAGGGAGCCACCATTCGCGTTCCTTATTTGGTCGCTGTAGTCTACGTAAAGATTACGTAGACTACGGCGAAAATAAGGGCAACGCTATTTGCGTTGCCCTTATTTTTGCCGTAGTCTACGTAAAGATTTACGTAGACTACAGCGACCAAATAAGGAACGCGAATGGCGGCTCCCTATGGGGGCCGCCATTTGCGTACGTGCTTTTTTTTTTTTTTTAATCACCCGTCATAGGCTACGTGACGATTAACGTAGCCTATCACGGCTGACTTTGCAGATCTAGCTGTGATAGGCTACGTAAATCGTCACGTAGCCTATCACGGGGGCATTTTTTTTTTTAACTTTTTATTTCGCGGCCGGGCGAGGCAAGGCGCCTCCTCCCCAGCCTGAATTTCGGCCGGGCGAGGCAGGAAGCCTCCCCCCCGGCCTGAATTTCGGCCGGGCGAGGAGGGAAACCTCCCCCCCGGCCTGAACTTGGGGGGAGCAGCGAAGCGCCTCTCCCCACCGCAAAGCAAGCTGCGAGACCAGGTAAGTGACTTTCGTGCACCCCTATCCATCTTCCAATGGTATACCGACATATCTCGGGTTGTACTGATCCATTTAGTTTCCATGGCAAGAATACTGGGGTGGGTTGCCATTTCCTTCCCCAGGGATTGTATTTAGTCTGACCTCTCTACCATGACCTTCTCGTCTTGGGTGTCCCTTAGGGATGGACGAAAGGGACTTACCTGGTCCTGCAGCTTACTTCGCAGTGGGGGGGAGGCGCTTCAGTTCTCCCCCCGAAGTTACGGCTGGGGAGGGAGGCGCCCCGCCTCGCCCGGCCGAAATTCAGGCCGGGGAGAAGCGCCCCGTCTCCCCGGCCACGAAAGAAAAAGTGGGGGGGAAAAAAACACCCCATGGGCGCTGCCATTTGCGTTCCTTATTTGGTCCCGGTAGTCTACGTAAAGATTTACGTAGACTATGGTGAAAATAAGGGCAACGCTATTTGCGTACGTGCTTTTTTTTTTTTTTCAAAGTCACCCGTGATAGGCTACGTAACGATTTACATAGCCTATCACGGCTGACTTGGGAAATCTAGCTATGATAGGCTACGTTAATCGTTACGTAGCCTATCACGGGGTGTTTTTTTTTTACTTTATTTTGTAATGGTGGCGGAGGCAGTCGGTCGGAAGACGAAACGCCGCCAAAACGCTGCTGGGACCCGCCGCCGGGAGGGACATTCGCCAAAGGTAAGTCCCATCCTGGGGGGGGGGTGGCGGGGGGTGGCGGAGAATTTCACCGCCAATTTCGGGGGGGCGAATGCGTTGGTATTCGGCCTCCCAGAGATTCGGGGAGAAATTCTCCGCCATCCCTAGTGTCCCTTCATGGTTTAGCTCATGACGTCATTGAGATAATCAAGCTCCAGCACCACGACAAGGTAACGATCTCCTTTGCTGGAGTTTTCGGGGAATCCTCGACGGGGGGAGGCGATATGGTCCTCCTCCCCGGAATCCTCAACAGCCGGCTCCGCTCCGTGGCTAGGCTGCAGAACAGCCAGCCAGGACCATCCGCAGCTGGATTTCTGGCTGTGGACTGCCTGGTGCGGACGCAAATGGCGACCACTGTAGCGGCTGCCATTTGCATCCAGCTAGACAGCCATGATAGGCTACGTAAGAATTTACATAGCCTATCATGGCTAACGTCAAAAAAAACCCTCACACACACGCAGCGTACGCAAATGGCAGCGGCTCCGGCGGCCACCATTTGCGTTCTCTATTTTTCGCCGACTTATCCTATGTAAATATTTACGCAAGATAAAATGGCAGGAAAAAAGGGGAATTCAAATAGCGTAGTGGACGCAAGGATGGCAATAGTGGTGGCAGCAGCCGTGCCACGGCCTGCCAGGAGACCAGCCGCCACCTCTGCCGCCGAATCCGCCACCGCCGCTGAATCCGCCCCAGGTAAGTGCCGTCCCAGGGGGATTCTGTGGTGGGCAGGTGGGCAGCAGGCCATTCCACCATGGATTCCGGGGGGCCGGATTCTAAGGAATCCAGCCTCACTGGAATCCGTGGCAGAATTCTCTGCCATTATATTTCCCAGTTTGCGCAGTGCTTAAAGTCCCAAGTTGTCATCACTGTAGCCTGTGGTTCTGTGCTGTTTCCACTGAGCTCTAATCGAATATTTTCTTGATGGCTGGGTGGAGTCTGAGTGGAGTCTGGGTTGCGTCTGATTACCTCATCAGTGTTCCCACCTCCTCGACTGTGTTTCCAGGACAATGGAAGGAGAAGCTAATGGAGGAGTATGGGTTTTTAAAAAAGCAACCAGCTTTGCTGTGAAGAGAGGCTTCCCCCCACTCCCCCCTCTCTCCTTCCCCCTGAAAGTCCAGATGCACCTACATTTCAAGAGCAAGCCTCATTAAGCACAATGGGAGTTACTTCTGAGTAGACACACATATGCTTGTGCTGGGAAAGGGGGGCAGAACACAAAGAGGGAAACTAGCCCCCATTTTCACCCAGAGGACCTCAGTGACCACAATGGAAGTTACTTCTGACAAGACAATATTATTATTATATCATCATCATCATCATTATCATCATCATTATCATTATCATTACCATTATTATTATTTACATTTCTATATTGCCCAATAGCCAGAGTGCTCTGGGCAGTTTACAAAGATTAAAAACATTAAAAATACAATATACAGAGATTAAAAACAATTTACATAAAAACACATGAACAGACAATATACACAGTAGAAACATATATCTAAAATAACTTCAAAGAAACAATCTCAAAAACAAACAACCACAGCCATAATACCACCCACCAACAGCATCTCAGTCTTGTCTGGATTGAGTTTCAGTTTATTAGCCCTCATCCAGTCCATTGTCGCAGCCAGGCATTGATTTAGCACAACCACAGACTCACCTGAAGAAGATGAAAAGGTAAGGATGGACGAAAGTCCCTTACCTGGTCCCGCAGCTCTTTTCGGTGGGGGGGGGCACTCCGGTTCTCCCCCCGAAATTCTTGGCGGGGGGAGGCGCCCCATCCCTCGCTGCTGAAATTCTGGCTGGGGGGGAGCGCCCCGTCTCCCCGGCTGCAAAATAAAAAAGTAACTTGTAAAAAAAAACAAACGTGATAGGCTACGTAACGATTTACGTAGCCTATCACGGCTAGATTTTCAAAGTCAACCGTGACAGGCTACATAAATCTTTACGTAGCCTATCATGGGTGGCTTTGAAAAAAAAAAAAAGCACGTATGCAAATGGCGGCGCCCACATTTGCGTTCCTTATTTGGGCATGGGTAGTCTACGTAAAGATTTACGTAGACTACGGCGAAAATAAGGGCAACGCTATTTGCGTTGCCCTTATTTTCGCCATAGTCTACGTAAATATTTACGTAGACTATCCGTGCCCAAATAAGGAACGCAAATGGCGGCGCCCATGGGCGCCGCCATTTGCGTACGCGCTTTTTTTTAAAAAAAAAAATCCATTTGCGTACGTGCTTTTTTTTTTTTTTTGAAAATCTGACTTTGAAAATCTAGCCATGATAGGCTACGTAAATGTTACGTAGCCTATCACGTGTTTTTTTAAAAAATTATTTTACTGGGAAATGGCGGCGGCGGCAGCCGGTCGGAAGACTGGCTGCTGTCCCCACCCCCACTGAAACACCACCGAAACGCCGCCGGGACCCACCGCCGAGAGGGACATTCGCACGAGGTAAGTCCCATCCCAGGGGGTGGGGGGGTGGCGGAGATTTTCACTATGAAAAGGAGAAATAGAGCTGCATATCATCAGCACACTGATGAGAACGCACCCCAAAACTCCAGATGAGCGCACTCAATGGTTTCATGTAGATGTTAAATAGCATGGGGGACAGAACTGACCCCTGTGGCACTCCATAGTGGAGAATCCACAGGGCCAAGCAATATTCCCCAAGCACCACCTTCTGGAGCCAAGCATGCAAGTAGGAGAGAAACTATTGCAATGCAGTGCCTCCCACTCCCAGCTCAGACAATCGTTCCAGAAGGATACCATGGCTGATGCTATCAAAAGCCACTGAGAGATCAAGGAGAATCAACAAGGTCACACTCCCCCATCTCTCTCCTGACATAGATCATCATGCTGGGTGACCAAGGCTGTTTTCATGCCAAAACCTGGCCTGAACCCCAACTGAAATGGATCTAGATAATCGGTCGCATCCAAGAGTGTCTGGAGCTGGTTGGCAACCACCCGCTCAAGAACCTTGCCCAGGAAAGGATCATTTACCACTCGCCTAAAATTACTAAGATTTTTCGGGTCCATGGAGGATTTCTTTTGGAGTTGTCTCACTACCGCCTCTTTGAGGCAGCCCAGGACCACCCCCTCTCGCAAAGAGGCGTTAGTCACCTCCCTGGCCCAGCCAGCTGTTCCTTCCCTGCCAGTTTTTATCAGCCAAGAGGGGCAAGGATCCAGTGCAGAAGTGGTTGCATGAACCTGTCCAAACACCTTGTCAACATCCTTGAGCTGTACTAACTGAAACTCATCCAGGAGAACAGGACAAGGCTGTGCTCTGGATACCTCACCAGATTCACCTGCTATAACACTGGAGTCTAAGTCCCAGCAGATGCAAGACATCTTATCCTGGAGTGCCTCGCAAGTGCATTACAGCGGGCCTCGGAGGGGTCTACAGTGTCCTTAGGGCTGGCATGCAATAGCCCCCAGATGACTCTGAAAAGCTCCGCTGGGCAGCAGACAGAAGATTCAATAGAGGCAGCAAGATAATACTTTTTTGCCACCCTCATTGCCCCTGAATATACGTTACCATAGGCACATACCAGCATTTGATTGCATCCACTAGGAGTTTTTCTCCATCAGTACTCAAGCCATCTCCTATTTTGTTTCGTTGCTCTCAGCTCTGGGGTATGCCACAGAGCAGTTCGAGCTCTACTCAGGAGAGGGAGCTCAGGAGCAATCATGTCAGTTGCCCGGGTCATTTCTGCATTCCACAGATCAACCAGGGTTTCGACAGGAGAGCCCGCTATATCAGCCAGAAAACTCCCCAGAGTCCTCTGGAAACCATCCAGATCCATTAGCCTCCGGGGGTGGACCATCTTAATAGGTCTCTGTCAGGGTGGAAACTGAGCCCATAGAACCCCAGAGCAGTTCTGATTCTGAGGAGGAACAGCAATCCGTGGGAGAGGAGCGCGCTCATCTCTCACAAGCACAGCAGATGGCAGAGGTTCCTCCTGCCAGCATTCCTGGGATAGATAGTGACCCTGGCAGTGAGAGAGCGCTGGAGGGAGGCTTGCTGGACGCTCGGCACAGACACAGGGAGCGACGACAGATAGAGGGTGCCGAAAGGAGGCGTAGCGCTCGTTTGGCGCACAAGCAACGGTTGTGTCCTGAGGACCCAAGGGAAAGAGGGAGGATCTCTCCCTAGCCCATAAGTTCAGGGTCTTCCCGTGATTCTCCTTCAAACGGGGACCAACTGCCTTACCTGGAGCTTAGGCTACTCTGCTGTTCATTGCTTAGTCACTGGTGATTAGCATTTGAAAGAGTCATTAAGTTGTAAAAGGATTAAAGCCTTGAAAAGAATCCTTTTATCTGTGTCATGAGTTGGCTATTGGAGTACACTGAAAGAGGCCGCCAGGGCACTCCTGACAGTCCCCCACCTTTACGGAGGGGAAAAGCTGCTGTAAGTCTAAACCTCAACAGGTAATGATCTGACCATGACAAGGGGACTGATGCAAAGTCCTCCACCTTCAGACCACCATCTCCATGTCCAGTTGCGAAAACCAAGTATAGAGTATGCCCCGCTAGATGTGTCAGGCCGATGACATGTTGGGACAGTCCCATGGTCATCATGGAGGCCATGAAATCCTGAGCCACCCCAGACAAGGTGCTCGGCGCGAATATTGACATCCCCCAGAACCAACAGTCTGGGGGATTGCAACAGCACACCAGAGACCTAGGGATGTACAAAATGTACTTACCTTTCCATGGATTATGTTTATGGGGGGGGGGTGTTCTGTCCCTCCCCCTGGAACCCTCGACGGGGGGGGAGGCACTCCGTCCCTCCCCCCCAGAATCCTCGATGGCCGGCTGTGCTCCACGGCAGCTCCGTGGAGCAGCTGGCCAGGCCCAGGCCAGAGCCATCCGCAGCCGGATTTCTGGCTGAGGAGGGCTCTGGGTAAAAAACAACTGCGGACGCAAATGGCGGTGGCTATGGCCGCCACCATTTGCGTTCCTTATTTTTGGCCATCTTTGTCTACGTAAACATTTACGTAGACTATGACGGCGAAAATAAAGGGGAATGCAAATAGCATAGCAGGCGCTATTTGCGTCCCTTTTTGATTCGCCGTTTTAGCCTACGTAAATATTCACGTAGGCTAAAACGGCGAATCAAAAAGGGACGTAAATAGCGCCCACTACGCTATTTGCGTTCCCCTTATTTTCGCCATCATAGTCTACGTAAATATTTATGTAGACTAAGACGGCCAAAAATAAGGAATGGAAGGATCCTTAAATGGATAAGGATCCATTTGCATACACGTTTTTTTTTTTTTTTTTTTACCCAGAGTCCTCCGTGGCCGGAAATATTTACGTAGACTAAGACACCAAAAATAAGGAACGCAAATGGCGGCGGCCGCTACGTAAATCTTTACGTAGCCTATCACGTCGTTGTTGTTTTTTTTAACCCAGCCATGATAGGCTACGTAAATCTTTACGTAGCCTATCACGTGGTTTTTTGTTTTTGTTTTTTTTACAAGACAAATGGCAGCAGCGGCAGCCGGTCAGAAGACCAGCTGCCGCCGCCGCCGCCGCCACAGCTGCCGCCGCAGCTGCCGCCACCCGGAAGATCTGCCCCAGGTAAGTCTTGTCCCGGGGAGGATCCGTGAGGGGGGCGGAGGAGGGCAGGCCATTCTGCCACAGATTTCGGGGGGGCGAATGCACTGGCATTCGGCCTCACCGAGATCCGTGGCAGAATTCTCTGACATCCCTACAGAGACCATCTCCGTCAGTTCAGATAGGGAGTCTGTTGAGCAGTGAGGTGGGCGGTACACCAACAGAGTCTCCAATCTGTCCCGCTGGCCCAACACAAGGTGGAAATACTCCAGACCAGTAGGCACATGGACAGGGAGCCTGCAGAGGGAGATGGAGTTCCTATAGACCACAGCACCCCCCCCCCCCCGGCCCTCAGGTCTTCCCTGATGCTGAACCAAATACCCTGGTGGGCAGAGCTGGGAGAGACTAACTCCTCCCTGCTCACCCACCCAGGTCTCAGTGAAATATGCCAGATCGGCTGCTTCATCCACCATTAAGTCATGGATGAGGGAGGTCTTACTTTGAACTTATCTGGCATTTAAAAGCAGCATCTGGAAACCCGAGGGCAGGATGATTGGGCAACCACCATGCCTGTGGTTGGGGGGAGGGCCAGAACACGGCACATCCGTTAACTGTCTGGGCCGTGTTCCCGAACCTGGCTAGTCCTCCTCCCAACGCCATATCTCCCTTGACCAGTAACCACACTAATTGGGGCCCCCTCAAGTGCCCTGACTTGGCCATATATCCTCTCACCCAGGCACATAACAGGATCCTAGCAAAACAGCCACAAAACAACACAAAAACAACAAGAACCAACACCCACACATAGAAGCTTCAAGAACGGGTTAATCCAGAGTTAAGGGGGTGGCCCTTGCCCTTGCATCTCCCCTCAAAGCATCTCCCCCCAAAGGGTTTGTTGTAATGGGTTTGTTGTGGGAAAGAGAGCGAAACCAGCCCTCATTTTAACGCACAGGATCTCTATATGGAAGCTGTGAATGAGTTACGTCCTAAGGCAATGGACCGGAGCCTTGAGATTGCGCTTACTCGCATTTAAGGAATTGAGGGCTTTGATGTGTGCTGTGTCAATTGAAGGGCTTCTCTATTCAGTACAACGGGAGAAAACACCCCTTGACTGGGGTCGTGGGCTGTGTTCTGGTGCTTATTTTCAATGATGTTTCAAAAGTTGCTCCCTTGGCATCCTGCTCCAAAACGGCAATCTAACTTCCAGAAGACAGGGAGGGAAAGGGTTGGGTTACTGAGGTCAGAGTGACACACCCACAAACGCGGGGCTACGCGCCCCATGGGCAGGACTGTAATACCAGACCCACTGTGATTGTGGAAACAGGTCAGCAACGGAGCTGCTCTAGGCTGGAAAAGTTGGACTCTAAGCAGTCTCAGAAGAAGCGGTTGTTCAGCGATAAAAAGTGGGGCTGGTGTCATGGAAACACAGAGACCCCACGGTGCAGCCAGGTTGGAGTAAATTGCTGGTGGAAACACAGGCCTGGAGAAAGTGGAAGCAGTGCTTCCAAGTATAGTGCATTGCCTCTGGTGCAGATTCAAAGGATACTTACCCAGCAGATATCAAAGAGACAAAGGATGAAAGTTTCCAGACTGTTCTATTTCTGCATGTGGCTGGAGAAGAGGCCAGGGAGGTTTTCAGTACCTTTCAGTTGACTGAAGAAGCTGATGAGTGAAAGATCACAGTTGTGATTAGGCAAACTGGAGGCCTACTGTGCTCCAAAACAGAATGTGACTTACGAGAGGCACAAATTCTTTACCAGAGATCGGTAGGAAGGGGAAAGCACTGATCTCTGCCTTACAGATTTGAAGCTGCTGGCACAAACATGTGAGCTGGAGGCTTGTGTGAATTCCTCACCAAGGATCATGTTGCCCGTGGGGGGAGCTCAGACAGGCTGAGGGCCTGATTGCTAAGAGAGCATGATCTGACCTTGACTTGAGCGCTAGATGTTGGCAGAGCTGAAACAGCAGCAAGCAGCTAGGGCTTGCAAGGGCTTGGAGTTGCAGAGAGGCAAGTGCATGCAATAGCTCAGAAGACGGCCCAGGAGTACAAAAAGCAGCAACGTTTCCTGCAAAGTCCTCGGCACAAGGGAAAGCCTGCAACAAGCATGGCGCCATCGGTAATCCCAGGAATTGCCCAGCATGTGGAGCGAATTGTTTTAACAGCTCAGAAAACATCACTTTGCAAAACTGCAGGGCCAAGCAAGCCATTAAGCCCCGGGACCTTAACCCTGTGTTTGTGGGCTCTGTGTTTGCAAGCCAGACTGTGTTTGCAAGCCAGCGGATAGCAAAAGGCATCCACTGCACCTTGGTGACTGCTGCTGGAAAGCCCGTTTCTTTCAAACTGGACACTGGTGCAGATGTAAACACCTCTCCAGAAGACATGGCTAGGCCACTGCCAAGAAAGGTGCAAGGAACTCCACCAGGTATCACCCGGATTGCATTGGTGGTGCAAGAATTACACCCAGAGGGGCATTTATAGCTCTTTTTGCAAAAAAGGCGCATTTGAGGCAGATCGTATGTTCTCCATTACGGCCCCCACTATTAGGCCGTGCAGGATGTGTGGCGCTGAACCTGGTCGGGCCTGTGCATGAAGACTCACATCAGCGCCCCACCACTCAAGATGATCTCTTTGCTGCATATTCTGATATTTGTGAAGGCCTGGGATGCTTTCCAGGCATGCCTCACATTTATGTGCACTGGGCCGTACCCCCTGTAGGTACACCCCATGGATGTAGGAAGATTCCCCTGTGAAAGAAAAAAACCTCTTTATTTCCAAGCATTCACTTTTATTTTTCAGCTGAACAAAACACAGACAGACATGTATGGAAGTGGATCTGTGGATCCGCTTAATAAATAAGTCTTAGAATATTTATACCTGGATACAGACAAAGACACATTTGGCAACAGTGGATTTGATACAAAATGCTGCATAAGGGCAGAGGAAGTCATTCGTTGGCTACTCATCAGATTCCAGCTTGTCTCACACAATCTACATAATCACGCTTACTCACTGAGAACTCTTGGCTACATGTATTTTCACTTTTAGCTAATGGTGTCTCTTTCACATTTCTATGCTTTTGGCCAAACATCTCAGAAGATGCTCTGGCCACTTTGCTTCGGCCTTTATACCCATTAGCTTCTGCACTTTTTTCTTTTTTCTTTTTGGCTGTTTTCTAATTCTTTTATTGCTGTTAACTTTATTTGTGCCGATTACACAAATTTACCCGTTATTCTAAGGCAGAGCTTTAAAGAACATAACATAAGTACATCTGCACCTGTCCAGAGATTAAACTATATAACAACAGCATAAGCAAAGGGAACAGTTCAGTATACACTTCTTGTGGACAAGCTTATCAGTGGAACAAAAGCACATTTTCTTAAACAATTTACTAAATTGAAACTTTCTAGTTTAGGGTGCATCTTGACTTATAAACAATTTATGGTTATCAGTTCTACACACAAAGCAACTCTTTTTTCACTCTGTGCAACTGTCGCTTGGCCTTCATTAGTTCACCAGGCTTTGCAACAGTTTTATCACACTCTGATTTTGAGAGACTTCAGTTCTGGCTTCTTATCGCTACACTTTCTGGTAGTTTTCTACACTCCTCCACAAGCCTCTGCTCTAGCTTTCCCTAACCTGGTGCCTTCCACACCTTTCTATTTTAAGTCTTTCTATGTGTAACTCTGCATACATTTGTCTACTTCCTTCCCACTGGTGACTTTCAACAAAAGCTTACACTTGCTTTAATTATTTAAAAATCCCACATACACATACACCATTTTAGCACAAACATTCAGTTTTACTTGCATTCTCTTGTTCAAAGACATCTTTCTTTCTGGTAAACATACAAAGTTGAGCCTAAGCTACAATTTTGCCTTTTTCAAGCAGGTTGTGTTCATCTAATGTCATACTGCATGGTATATGCAAACCTTTGTTGTCTTCAAAGGTAACATTGCATTTGCATAGGGATGGCAGAGAATTCCGCCACGGATCTCAGTGAATGCACTGGCATTCGGCCCCCCGAAATCTGTGGCGGAATGGCCTGCCACCCCCCCGCCCCCTGCGAATCCCCCCGGGACGAGACTTACCTGGGGCGGATCTTCCGGGCGGCGGCAGCTCCGGCGGCGGCGGCAGCTAGTCTTCCGACCGGCTGCCGCCACCGCCATTTGCAGTTGTTGTTGTTGTTTTTTTACAGAGACGTGATAGGCTACGTAAGATTTTACGTAGCCTAAAACGACTGGGTAAAAAAAAAAAGGCGTACGCAAATGGCGGTGGCTATGGCCGCTGCCATTTTCGTTCCTTATTTTGGGCTGTCTTAGTCTATGTAAATAATTACATAGACTAAGACGGCGAAAATAAGGGGAACGCAAATAGCGTCCGCTATGCTATTTGCGTTCCCCTTATTTTTGCCGTCTTAGTCTACATAAATATTTACGTAGATTAAGACGGCAAAAATAAGGAACGCAAATGGCGGCGGGTACGCGGGTTTCCCCCTCCCAGAACCCTCTGTGGCCAGAAATTCGGCTGCGGACGGCTCTGGCCTGGCCGGGCCTGGCCAGCAGCTCTGCAGAGCACAGCCGGCCGCGGAGGATTCCGGGGGGGAGGAACGGAGCACCTCCCCCCCGTCCAGGATTCCGGGGGGAGGGACGGAACGCCTCCCCCCCCATCAACATAATCCACGAAAGGTAAGTGACTTTCGTACATTCCTACATTTGCATGTTTGCATGAGGGTGTTTTTTTAAAAAATATATATTTCAAAACATGCCAGCTGACCTTCTGTGTAATGGTTACATACAGGCAATGACTCTGTTTTTAATTACCTTTGGTGTTCAGTTTTTGAAGCCTTTTTTAATATATGCCTTGTCTTTCAGCATTATTAAGCAGGCAAGGTTCAAAATTGGTCAGATAATGATCACATACCTTCTGTGTGTCTCTTTCACTGGTCACAAAAGACTTCAAATCATTTTACACTACTTAATCTTTTATAAAAAATGAGGAATCTTCAATGCATTTGCTATAGCTTGAGTCTTTTATACATAGGTATTTGATTTTTTTACGCTACTAAGCCGGTTGTTATGCAACCTATACTAATCAACCATGTCCACTTGGTCCACATCTTTGGCTTTTCTTTGCCTTCTGCCAGCTGGCGCCAGGCTCACTGCTGGACTTTGCCAACTCTGCCAGCAGGGCGGAACCTTACTGGTCTCTTCGGAGTGGCAGGGCATTATTATGGCCCTTTGATGGCATCAGTGAACTACAAAGTAGCTACTAGGGTGCAAACAAGGAGAAGTCAAACAGGTGGAGTCCAAACTTCTTCTAACATGATGACAATACAAAAAACAAGCAAAACTGTCTCCCTCCTTTTGGGAGTATATCATACAAAGTCTTGTGGTATTGCGGGATGAGGAAAGACATTGTCTAGACCAATTTTAGTTTATTTAATTAGCACATTATTGCTGATTTCTTCAGTTGTTTAACTTTCATTCATTAGTTCAGATAAAAACAAAATCTTTTAAGTCTTTTAGAGTCTCTACTAGATCTGACGGTCTTGGGATTAGCTGTCTGCATCTTGCTTTCGTCTGCTTCAGGGGTAGGATTGCTGGTACCTGCCCTGTGGATCTGGATTCCGAAATCCCCAATTGGGTCAGCAGTTTTGTCTGCTTCTGGGCTGGACAGCCTCGACTTGCCTCACTCCATATGAGAGTGCTGTCTCTGTCCCTCGAGGTCATCTCTTGGGGGGCTGGATCAGCTGGTGCTGGCCTTGGTGCAGGTGCATTTTTACACCGGGAAGTGTGCATCTAGGAGTTAATTCTTGCCAGCTTGACTACAGTGTGGGAGACCAGCAGCATCTGGTATGAGCTTTCTCACCATGGTTCTAAAGGGGATTTTCTTTGGTGCTTCTTTATGTAGACTCAGCCTCTGACTTGACACGGGTAGCGCTGTTTGCTCACTGGTTCAGACATGTGTGCGTTCTTAACCTGTGAATGAAAATTACTAACAGCATATATTAATACCTGACAATATTTGACTATTTCACTTTGGGCTCATTTTAAACCAGGTACAATGGGTGGTGCAATGGGTGGTGCAATGAATGGTGCAATGAATGTTCTTATTAGATTTTTTGGTAATGGTTTCATACGGACTTAGTCTATGTTCTCTGCTTGGGGTGGCTCTCATGGCCATTAAAGCTAGTGGAAGAATTTTGTAGGGATGGGGGAGAATTCTGCCACGGACCCCTCCCCTCCTCCTCCCCTGAGAATCCGTCCGGGTTGGATCCCTCTGTACATTGATCCTGCGGAGCTGGCCGCCTGCTCCACATCGCTGGTGATATGGACAGCAGCCATTGCCATACCGTATCGCTGTGCTAAGTCTCCGGACGCCAGTGGCACAGTGGGAGCCATTTGCGGCCGTAAATCTGGTAGATTAACCTAAATGCAGCTGTAAATGGCTGCATTTAGGCTAATCTACCAGCTTTACGGCCGTAAATGGCGCCTACTGCGCCATTTGCGTCTGGAGACTTAGCATAGCGATATGGCACAGCAATGGATGCTGGCCGTATTGCCATTCGCCAGCGATGTGGAGCAGGCAGCCAGCTCTGCAGGATCAACGCGGAGTGGAGCCAGCCTGGATGGACTCCGGGGAGGGACGGATCACCTCCTCCAGCCTGTGGACCACCCCCAGCCAGAACGGGGTAAGTGACCCGCCCATCCCTAGAATTTTGATCTATTTTAGCCTTGTATCTGAAATTAGTTTTGTAATTTTTGTTTTTCAATACTGCATTTACTCTTTCAACATTTATTAAACTTTATTTTACTAGGAAACAAACAAACAATTACTTAAATGTATTTATAGCCAACCTACTTTGGCATCAGAACAAAGACTATTTACAAATTTGTTTGTTTGTTTATTAAATTTCTTAATCGCCCATCTGGCTGGTCACCTGGCCACTCTGGGCGGTGTACAACAGTACAACAGTTTAAAACAGTAAAATCACACGTTAAAACATTGTATTTCTAAAATACCCTAACCCACCCCAAATGCCTGCCTGAACAACCACATTTTAAATGCATGGCAGAAGCTTATTAAAGAGGGGGCATGGCGGAGTTCCCTAGGGAGGGAGTTCCACAGAGTGGGGGCCACCACAGAGAAGGCCCTCTTCCTCATCCTCACCAGCCTAGCTGTCCTGGCTGATGGGACAGAGAGAAGGCCATCCGAGGCTGATCTTGTTGAGTGGCCTGTCTGGTGTTGCTGGAGGTGCACCTTGAGATAGGCTGGGCCAGAACCATATAGGGTTTTAAAGGTCAAAAACAACACCTTTAATTTGGCCCGGAAAAACAACTGGTAGCCATTGCAACTCCTTCAGCACCAGAGTGATGTGATTTCGCTGGCAGCTGCCTTTAATCAGGTGAGCCGCCGCGTTCTGCACCAGCTGCAGCTTCTGAACTGTCTTCAAGGGTGACCCCACATACAGCACATTACAGTAGTCTAGGCAAGAGGTGACCAGGGCATGTACTACCAATGGGAGCAGATGGTTGGGAAGGTAGGGGCGCAGCCGCCGTATCAGATGGAGTTGGTACAGCGCTATCCAGCTCACAGCTGACATCTGAGCCTCCATGGACAGATGGGAATCTAAAATGATTCCCAGGCTGCAGACCTGGTCTTTCAAGGGTAGCTGTACCCTATTCAACACCAGGTCAACATCCCCCAACCTCCTCTTGTCTCCCACCAAGAGTACCTCAGTCTTGTCAGGGTTCAGCTTATTCCTCCCCATCCAGCCACTCCAGACATTTGGACAGGGATTCTACGGCCAACCTTGGTGAAGATTTGAACGAGAGGTAGAGCTGCATGTCATCCACATATTGATGACACCGCACCCCAAGCCTCCTGATGATAGCCCCCAGTGGTTTCACATAGATGTTAAATAGCATTGGGGAAAGGATGGAATCCTGTGGCACCCCACAAGTGAGTGCCACACAGGTCTGAAACCTCCTCTCCCAGTGCTACCCTCTGGTACCTGCCAGAGTGGAAGGACCGGAACCACGGTAATATGATGTAGGAATGCAGGCAGGGTCCTTCTGAGAGGCTTCTGTAACCTTGTTCTACCTTTACAACTTTCTCCATGTTGTATGTTTGACAGGCTGAGCAACATGTACAGACGTGGGCTGCTGCAACCAAAAATTTTGGAGCATACCAGTGTTTCTAAATTGTTATAGTCATCTTCTCTTTATAACACTCTGGGAGCTACCAAGCGGCCATCTTGGGAACACCAGGGGGAGTCAAAGTGCAAAATAAAACTTGCAGAGATTTATTTCTTCTTTTCATGTTTTGAAGCCAAATCATGAAGGACAGCTAATGGAGAAAAATCAAAAGACAGGTCAGCAATTAAAGCATATAAAAACCTTTCAGGCTGTAGAACAGATAAGGCAACAAATTTAGCATGGAGCTTGGCAGTCAGCAAGTGAGTTACTTTTCGCCTCAAAAGTGGCGGCTTTGGAATGACCTTCACATCTTTATTTTTATTTTTATAGCAAGGCAAGCAGGCAACAAAAAAGCATACAAAAGAGCTACAACGTAAGTACCAGGTTTTTTTTAAACTGAGCTAGAAAAAGTAAAAAACTCACATTGTTCCCATAGTTAAACAAAATTATGAATAACGCCAAAAGCATAACAGGAGTCAGTATAGAGATTGAGAGTTTTGGCTTTAGCTATGTAGCAGGCACAAGCTAGAACAATGAGGTCAGCTACTTGAGCAGAGCAAACATGAGGGAAAGCAGCTGATTCAAGGCACTCAGGGAGTTACAACAGTACAGTCAGAAACCAGAGTCTCATCAGTGGCTCACTGATATGAGCCATCTACAAAGAGAATAGGATTCAAAGTTGGGGTGTCAAAAAAATCAAGTGTAGATTTAGGGGTGCATGAAAGCCACTTACCTGGTCTCTCAGCTTTTTGCGGTGGAGGGGAGGCGCTTTGCTGCTCTCCCCCCGAAGTTCAGGCTGGGGGGGGAGGCTTCCCGCCTCGCCCGGCTGAAATTCAGGCCGGGGGGGAGGCTTCCCGCCTCGCCCGGCCGAAATTCAGGCCGGAGAGGAGGGGCCTCGCCTCGCCTGGCCACGAAATAAGAAGTTAAAAAAAAAACAACGCCCCCGTGATAGGCTACGTGACGATTAACGTAGCCTATCACGGCTGACTTTGCAAATCTAGCCGTGATAGGCTACGTTAGTCGTCATGTAGCCTATCACGGGGGCGTTGGTTTTTTTTTAACTTTTATTGGAATGGTGGCGGCGGCAGCCGGTCAAAAGACCGACTGCCGCCCCCGCCCCTGACGAAGACCCGACGAACCGCCGCCAGGACCCGCCGCCGGGAGGGACATTCGGGAAAGGTAAGTCCCGTCCCGGGGGGGTGCGGGGTGCGGGGGGACACAGAGAATTTCTCCCCGAAACTTCTTCGGGGGGCTGAACACGTTGGCGCTCGGCCCCCCGAAGTTTCGGGGAGAAATTCTCCACCGCCCCTATGTAGATTACGTGAACAAAAACATTAAGGTGACACAGTCATGAGATCCAGGCTGGATCTACACTTACCGCCTTTTTTCACTTCCAATGAGGTTTCACCGCCTGCCTTTCACACTATGCAGTACCCGCCTCGAATTTGAACCGGATTTTCCCACTTCCGTGCTCCCGCTTTCAATACCCTAATATCCCAGTATTTCCCCTTAATGTGCTCTGATTTTCCGCCTTCGCTACTGGATCCAGTCGTAGTCCCCTCCCCCACCTGTCCATATATGGTGGTGTTTGTATTTCCCTCCTGTCCAATCACAGCTCTCGACGGCCCCATGTCTTCTTCCAGCTACTGATCGCATAGGTTCCTCAGCAGCCCCCCTTTCCTCAGCAACAAGCAAAGGGCTTCACAGCTTTGAATCTTCGAAGTTCATGCCTGAATTAGGGGAAAAAAAACATCATGGAGCAGCCCCAATTCTGCGAGGATAACACCTTAATTTAAAAAAAAAACATCCGGAGTGGGGGATAGGAGGGGTTAAAACTTAGTCTCATTTGAAGGGATACAACAACCCCCTGCTCAATGCAGGAAGCCTGATTTTCAGGCGGTTGCCCATCCAACTACTGACCGGGTCCAACCCTGCTTAGCATCCAAGATCAGACAAGTGTGTGCAGGAAAACAGCAGGAAAACAGCACAGCGCTCGAGTATGAACTGAGCTCACAAATTCAATGAAGCACTGCAATGGGGAAAATGGGTGAGTGTGAATAAACACGTTTTAATGAGAGAGCGTTTAACCCGATGGGACACTGAATTCATTGCGATGGCAGGCGCAATGTAGATCAGCCCTTACTTTCACCTTGAAGAGGGAGAAGAGTAATGGGGTTTAGAAAGCTACAAAGATAAACAGAAAGTTGAGGCATAAAAGCAGTGAGATTTCATAACACATCAACCTGGCACTAGAAAGATCCTGAGTTTTAGACTGAAAAAAGAGAGGTTTTACAGTGTGAGGGACCATGAGCTTTAAGGGTGAATAAAGAACAATATTTTTAGACTGCTCAAACCAATCGAGATGCAGTTTCAATTATGCAAAAACAGAGAGAAAAAACTCGAGCAACTGGATCAAAAGAGACACTGAAATAAACAATAGAATGTTGCTTAGACCCATGCTCTTGGGAGAAAACACCAAGGGCACATCTGTCTGGTTCATGGCAAAACAAAATGAAAAGTTTTGGATAACTGACAGCCTGAGAACAGGGGTGGCTGCTAGAGCTTTAGAGCTTTAGAGTTGAAAAAGCATTGTCAGCATTAGAGGACTAGAAAATAAGGACTGAAACAGTTCTGCAAGTAAGCCCCTGGAGCGGTAGAGCACAACAGAGGGCCAATCTACACTTACAGGTTTTTTTTGCTTCCAATGAGGTCTCACTGCCCGTCTTTCACTCTACGCAGTACCCGCCTCAAATTGGAACCAGAATTTCCTGCTTCCGTGCTCCCACTTTCAATACCCTGATATCCCAGTATTTCCCCTTAATGTGCTCTGATTTTCCACCTTCTCTACAGTACCTGGTTGTAGTCCCCTCTCCTGCCTGTCCATATATGGTGGTATTTGTATTTCCCTCCTGTCCAATCACAGCTCTCAACGGCCCCATGTTATCTTCCGGCTACTGATCACATAGCTTCCTCAGCACTCAATGTTTCCTCAGCAACAAGCAAAGGGCTGGATGTGTGCACGTTTGTCTGATCTCAGAAGCTAAGCGGGATCAGCCCCAGTCAGTAGTTGGATGGGCGACTGCCTGGGAATCAGGCTTCCTGCACTGAGCAGAGGGTTGTTCTATCCCTTCAAATGAGACTTAAGTTTTACCCTCTTCTATCCTCCGCTTTGGCTTTTAAAAAAAATTAAGGTGTTATCTTTGAACAGTCGTGGCTTCTCCGTGATTTTTTTTTTTTCTAATTCAGGCATGACCTTTGAAGATTTGAAGATTTGAAGATGTGAAGCTTCTTTCTTTTGGAGGCCTCCTTTAACTAATTAAACATGCAGACCACTAGGTGTTAAGTGTTCTGTTGCTGCAGCTTCTTAACGCACCTCTGAGATGGACAATTTCGTCCATGTCAAAGGTTCCTTCAGTTGGAAATTGTTTACTGGGGTTGTCTCGGGTAAAAAAATTCAGTTTTCCAGAAACTTGCAAGTTTTCTTCCAATACTGTGTGGGCACATAAAACATACCGAGGTACCTTTGGGAGGGACAGAAACAGGGCGTGCCTTTGAACCAACAGATCCCATGGGATTAACCAGAGAGACCTCCAGAGACACAAAAAGGTTGCTTTGCTGAAATTTAGAGCCCTTTCTACTTCTAAATTCAGACTTCATACACACTCCTCAACTTTCTCCTTCTAGCCTCTGGACTTTTGAAGGGAGGCAGGCAGGATGCCCGTCCAAGACCGTAGGCTCACCAGGATGTACCCAGTTTTGCCACCAGACACAATCATACACAGTGGACAATGTAGGCAACACAAGACAGGTCTCTTTAACAGTAAACAGAACCTCCCAATTAACCAGACAAGAACAGTTCCCCAGTTACAGACCCAAGACAAAAACAGACAGAAAAAGAAAAAGGAATGTGAATGTGAGCCTTAAGAGCTCAATAGCAGCAAGTTAGCAGCAAAATTTGATACGCTGGCAACTCACCACGAGAGACCAGGTAGTTCAAAGGACCCCAAATAGGTGCCTTATTCAGTGTCTCGAAGGGGGCTCACCTTTGCAACAGAATCACTGTACTTATTCGGCTATCTTGGTGGGACCTCCAAATTGTGAAAGAAAAAATTATCTTCTCTTTATTTCCAAGCGTCCACTTTTATTTTTCAGCTGGACAAAAGACAGACATACATGTATGGATCTTTGGATCCGTTTAATAAATAAATAATTCTTAGAATATTTATATCTGGATACATACAAAGACACATTTGGCAACAGTGGATTTGATACAAAATGCTGCATAAGGGCAGAGGAAGTCATTCATTGGCTTCTCATCAGGTTCAAGCTTGTCTCACACAATCTGCATAATCACGCTTACTCGCTCAGAACTCTTGGCTACGTGTAGTTTCACTTTTGGCTAATGGTGTTTCTTTCACACCCCACACAATAGTGTACCAACAGGAGCCTACTTTAGAGCACCTTGAGTCAGTAGGGATCATCCCTAAAGTGACTAAGCCCACAGCATGGGTGAACAGCCAGATCATCATGCAAAAGAAGAATGGGTCACTCAGACTGCGTAAAAACATGCTTGTTGCTGACACACTATATGGAGCAGTTCTTTTCCCTTCGTCTGAGTCCAAAGACTCTCTGCCTGCAGATAAAGTGGCACACAGTCACAGAACTCTTGACTCCTCACCTGCTTAAGCACCTACAAGAATACACACAGGCAGACCCCCTGAAAACCTTGCATGAGACTGATGGCCACTCTGGAGGAACCAGGTACAGCCTGCTGTGTACCCTTGCTGGCCACTGAATGATCACATCAGAGCTGAAGATGGCGTAGTCCTGGTGGGTCACAGGATCTTTGCTCCTTGTGGAGTCAGGCAGGAGGTGTTAACATTGTTACACTCCCCACATCAAGGAGTTCTGCGTTCCAAGATGCATGCCCATATTGTGCTATATTGGCTCAGCTAACTTAAATGCCCACGCTGAGCAATGGATTGGCGACTGTGAACTGCATCCACAGCTCCAGCCTAGCAATCATGGAGAGCTTCTGATTTCCCATGCCATCCTAGAAGTGCCTTGGCTTCACGTTGCAGCAGATATTTTTGAGTTTCGTGCACATTCATATCTCATCATTGTGGATTATTTCTCTGAATATCCAGAGGTTTTGCACGTGCAGGTCACGATGGCTGCATCTGTAAGAACCAAGATGAAGGTGACTTTTTCATGCCATGGCACACCCAAGGAGACAGTGTGTGATCATGTCCCATTGCAAGCGCGCTCCTGCTACAGTCTGCAACTGACTGGGGTATTTCGCTGGTCTGCTCCAGCCCAGGTTATCCACAAGCCAATGGACAAGCAGAATGTACTGTCCAAACTGTCAAGTCCATGTCCCAAAAATTTGCCGGAAGAGGTACTTCAGCAAAAGACCACACAGACTCAAAGCAGACAGACTGTGAGCATGTCAGCAAAGTACCCTGATCTCATAATGGGTTAATGGTAAAGACATAACCCCATTGGAGAGTCAAGTGCTTGTAACCTGTGACTCCACAGTTATCCGTTCCTTCATGTTGGTTTAGTTTAGTGAAATGCTTTCAGGTGTGAAAGGGGGATGTGGTGTATGATCTGTGAAGGGTAGGGGTGTACGGAATACTCACACCGTTCTGGTCCGGGCATCCCCAGGGGCGGGGGGAGGCAATCTGTCCCTCTTCCTGGAATCCTGCCCTGCCAGCTCTGCTCTGTGGCTAGTCTGCAGACCTGCCGGCCGGGCCCACCCGCAGCCAGACGTCCATCTGCTGCTGGGCTGTGGCCACAAATGGCGTCCAGCGTAGGGGACACCATTTGCATCCCTGCTCTTTTCAGTGATAGGCTACGTAAATATTTACGTAGCCTATCACTAGGAGTGCACGAAAGCCACTTACCTGGTCTCGCAGCTTTTCGCGGTGGGGGGGAGGCGCTTCGCTGCTCTCCCCCCGAAGTTCAGGCTGGGGGGGGAGGCTTCCCGCCTCGCCTGGCCGACATTCAGGCCGGGGGGGAGGCTTCCCGCCTCGCCCGGCCAAAATTCAGGCCGGGGAGGAGGCGCCTCGCCTCGCCCGGCCGCGAAACAAAAAGTTTTTTTAAAAAAAAACGCCCCCGTGATAGGCTACGTGACGATTAACGTAGCCTATCACAGCTAGATCTGCAAAGTCAGCTGTGATAGGCTACGTAAATCGTCACGTAGCCTATCACGGGTGACTTTAAAAAAAAAAAGTGCGTACGCAAATGGCGGCCCCCATAGGGAGCCGCCATTCGCGTTCCTTATTTGGTCGCTGTAGTCTACATAAATCTTTACGCAGACTACGGCGAAAATAAGGGCAACGCAAATAGCGTTGCCCTTATTTTCGCCGTAGTCTATGTAATCTTTACGTAGACTACAGCGACCAAATAAGGAACGGGAATGGCGGCTCCCTATGGGGGCTGCCATTATCCGTACGCGCTTTTTTTTTTTTTTAAGTCACCCGTGATAGGCTACGTGACGATTTACGTAGCCTATCACAGCTGACTTTGCAATTCTAGCCATGATAGGCAACGTTAATCGTCACGTAGCCTATCACGGGGGCGTTTTTTTTTTTTTAACTTTTATTGGAATGGCGGCGGCAGCAGCCGGTCGAAAGACTGGCTACCGCCCCCGCCCCTGACGAAGACCCGACGAACCGCCGCCGGGACCCGCCACCGGGAGGGACATTCAGGAAAGGTAAGTCCCGTCCCGGGGGGGGGGGGGGTGCGGGGTGCGGGGGGGTGCAGAGAATTTCTCCCCGAAACTTCTTCGGGGGGCCTAACACATTGGCGCTCGGCCCCCCGAAGTTTCGGGGAGAAATTCTCTGCCATCCCTACCTATCACAGCATGGCGTCCCTGTCTTTGCGTCCCTGTTCTTTGCCATGATAGGCTATGTAAATATTTATGTAGCCTATCACCGAGAAGACCCCTATGCCGGACGCCATTTGCAGGCCGCAGGCCAGGGCAGGGGATGGACAGCAGCAGCGGACGGACCCAGACCAGCCAGCAGCAGGTAGGGTCCATCCCGGGGGGATTTCGGGGGGTGGCGGGGGGGTAGTCCATTCCACCACAGACTCTGGGGGTCGAGATTCTAAAGAATTCAGCCTCATTGGAGTCCGTGGCTGATTTCTCCACCATCCCTAGTGAAGGGTTTAAAACGGGTTTGGTTGTAGCCAGCCCTCCTTCCATAACTCAGTAGGTAAGACTTATGTTCTGTGTTGTTCTCTTCGCCTGGGTCAGTCCTGTGTTTCTATGCCAGTTATATTTGTTACCCTTTTAATGAAGATGTTCAACTTGATCTGACCTATTTAGGGGGATGTTTCCTCATTGGGTAATTCTGGTTTCTCTGGCCTCAGAGTGTAAACTTCCTGAACAAAGAGTGCTGCCAATTCTGAAATAATGGCAGGCAGTAATTAAAGATTGCCGCCCGATTTCACCATAGTGCATTGAGTTTTCCATCATGATACAGACTTTGTCTGATTTAGGGATGTCAGAGAATTTCTCCACGAATCTCGGGGAGGCTGAATGCCAACGCATTCTCCCCCCCAAAATTGGTGGAGAAACAGTCTGCCCCCCCGCCCCCCCGGGATGGGACTTACCTTGTGCGAATGTCCCTGGCGGCGGTGGCTCCCGGCGGCTCCTGGTGGCGGCGGCGGCGGCCTGCTGCCGCTGCCATTTCCAAGTAAAAAAAAAAAAAAGTGATAGGCTACATAAAGATTGACATAGCCTATCACGGCTAGATTTTCAAAAAACACTGTGATAGGCTACGTAAATGTTTACGTAGCCTATCACGGCTGACTTGGGGGGGGGGAAGTGCGTACGCCCATGGGCGCCGCCATTTGTGTTCCTTATTTTGGCACATGTAGTCTACGTAAACATTTACGTAGACAACGGTGAAAATAAGGGGAATGCTATTTGCGTACGCGCTTTTTTTTTTTCAAAGTCAGCCGTGATAGGCTACGTAAACATTTACGTAGCCTATCACGGCTGACTGCAGGAACGCAAACTTCATTTGCATCCCTGCAGGAGAGGAGGTTTCGCAGCCAGAGGGACGGGGTGCCTCCCCCCCGGCCAGAATTTCGGCCGGAGGGACGGGGCGCCTCCCCCCCGCCCAGAATTTTGGGGGGAGGGATGGAGCGCCTCCCCCCCACCACGAAGCAAGCTGCGGGATCAGGTAAGGGACTTTCGTCCATCCCTACGATGATCACCAGTGTGGAAAAATAATAATGAATAAATAGAATTTAAAAATCTAACTCTCTTCTACGTCTGAAAAAGCAGCAGTGTTATGCAGTAATCATGCACATCAGGTCTCTGTGTGTCCCTGATTTGAGCTTGGCAATTTACTGTGAAGTAATGTCAGCAGACTTTTACCCCATCACAGGCCTTCTGGGTTGAAAAGTGAGTGTAGCAGAGCCAGGAGAAGTCCTGGTGAGTGCTGTGCCTCACAGGAGGGGCGGGGCAAATTCCACCCAGAGAAGTAACTCCCTCCCACCTACCCCCTTGGCCAGACCCCAGTGGTTCCTTGAAGGAAAAGCACTTTTTGCATTCTTTTATTTATTTCTGGCATTTATATAGTGCCCTATAACAAGACTTTGGAGAAATTATGTTTAAGATGAGGGCATTAATGTGAAATATAGCACTGTTTCTCTTTCAGGAATGTAACCTGGCCCATAGAAGTCCCCATAAAGCAAGCAGCCCACTCCAGAAATTAGGAGGAAAGTCTGCCTCATCTCTAATCATAAGTAACAACATGTGTTACTTCATCAGTTATTTTCCTCATTAGCATTTGAATTGCCAGGATCATGAATGCAAACCCCAGAAAATTCCGGAGTTGCAACTGTGTGTAACACACCATGCTTTATGCAAATCTACAGTTTTAAATATCAGCGCCTCAGCAGAATGGTACCATATAGGATACACCTGTCAAGGGGTGCTAGAATCTCTTCCACAGAACAAAAGGTAAGTTTCATATAGGTATTGCTCTCTTATGTCAAATGAGGAATAATAATAATAATAATGATGTTCATTTTTGTTTAGCAAACTTGGAATGTGGGATGTAGTGTTTCCAGAAAATGGGGTATTTTAGAAATACAATAGGTCAATTGTGTTGGTAATTAAGATTGGCATAATAAATAGAATATTCTACAATGCACGTGTATCATGCGAAAAGCCCCGGCTGAAATGAATGGGTCTCATACTTGCAGAGCGTTTTGAGGACTGCGGTTAAACTTCATGGCTAAGTGTGTCTTCCTTTGCCTGCAGCCCTTTTACATCAGGACCACACAGACTAAAGGGTATCCAGTCAGGTTTCAGTGGAGGGAAACGAGATTCTCAGTAAAAGTTTAAAAGTTCCTTCTTGCATACACTCAGGATTCATTTGACACCCCCACTCCCCGCCATTGTATTTCAAGTGCCATATGTCTTCACGTGTTTTACACAAATGCATAGCACACAGGCTCTTTTAATGTATTAATAAACCTAAATGTATTAATTCCGACCTGGTCTACACATGACGCTAGATGAGGTGGTAGAGCCCTGGGATGATAGAACAGACAGTACCATTTAAGATAGGGGGGTGCCTGAAGAGGAGCAACTACTGGATGCTGCAGAAACATATGTTTAAAAGAAGTATTAGCTATGTCGCACTTCCAGCAATTATTAGCTGAATTAGGCGACCCCTTATCAAAGAGATGTTGCTATGTCCAATAGACGTGAAACATAAAATGTTGCTGATTCAGATGCAGCCTAAAATCCACAGACATGACAGGGGATCACCAAAGCAGCGATCCACTGATCAGGCATTTTGTGGTGGTGCCCAGAGCAGTTCCACACATTCGCAAATGTGCCCAAAGGCCCCAAAAGGTTGGGGACCCCTAGGCTAAAGAACACGCTGAGAGGTGGGGTGGGAAGGCTGTGCCAGAAATTCTTCACCAAGCTGATTAAACTCAGTGAACAGCTTTAGTCACAGAGTGAATCTGTGAAGTGGCAATGTCCCAATTTATTGTGCAGGTTCTTAATGACTCAGGGCATGTTCATTCATGTGAGACTTCACTTTTCTTGACAAAAGTAAACTCCCATCATGGCCAACTTTAGTCCTTTAAATAGAATCAGAAACCAAAAGGCAAATAACAGTGTTTTGTTCTTGTTGTAGAACTGGTTACCCATCAGTATTCCTTTCACACTTCTTCTACTTGCCATCATCCAGAGCTAGCTCCAGGTTTGAGGGGACCCCTGTCAAAAGTGCCCCCTCTGGGGCCTCTCCTACCTAAAGTGGTGCCGCGCCTGATGGCAGGCTTATCTGGTGGCAATGATGGCTGTCTATGAGCCACCATGACCCCATCTTACATTTCTCTCCATGCCCTGGCGGATCCTCCCATAGCATGGTGGGAAATTTGAAATGGTGGCTCATAGCCACTTGCATGGGAAGTTCGCAAGGTGGCAACGAGGGAGAGGGCCTTCTCAGTGGTGGCCCCCCCACCTGTGGAACGAGCTCCCTGATGAGGTCTGCCTGGCGCCAACATTGTTATTGTTTTGATGCCAGGTTAACACCTATCTCTTTTCCTAGACATTTGGCACCACATGAGGAGTTTTAATTGCTGTGAGGGGGTTGCATGGTAGAGAATTTTTAAAATAGTAAAATATCAGCGCTCCAAGCAAGGGTCTAAACACACCTCTAATTTGTGCATTCACATTGTTCAGCATGGCGCCCAGGTCCATTTGTCTATCAATACAGCTCCTTTCTCCACACCGTAAGGTATATTCAACGGGAAATGCTGCTGCACAGGTTGCAAATATGCATGAATTGTATGAATTGTCCTTGGAGTCCCCAAATAATCCCACTGCCCTTCATGAGGATTTGCCTGACAGAACCATATCTCTTCAGAATTTAGAAGGGATGTGTTGGAAAGAGTGCTCAGCAAACAAGGGATCCCACTTTTGGAGGTTCGGCAGCTGACAAGTTCTTGCACAAGGCAAGGCTGCATATGTACGGCCCTCATATTAATGCAATGTCCTGTCCTGTGCTCACACAGGGAACTAGAGTGACTGTCCTAATAAGCCGCATGATTTCTATTTTGGATATTAGCTAATTCCTCTGCCAGACAAAGTTGCACCTCCTTATCTTACAAACAATATCCTGGGTTGTGCATAAACATGAAACCAAGTTCTGTTGTGACAGATATGGAGATGGAAACCACAGGTCAAAGCAAGTTTCAAACTGTCAGCATTTCCTAAGATAAACCCCACACTATTTCCAGTACCTTCTTGTGAAGGATGTTGATTACATAGAGACTTGAGTGGAAAACCTATGTGACACTGAATGTCCAGAGTTATCCATTCTTGAATGTCCCATCTACATTGAAAATTCAGTTGGGGAGGGAACATATAGGCCTTGTCAAATTATCCTTCCAAAATGTTAGATAATCCCAAACCATAATCAGTTACAATAGTTGGAACTCGCTCAGCTTGGCGATGAAGAATCTGAGTTGCAAAGTCTCCTGGTCCAAATCTCACCTCAGTCAAGAACCTTTGATGTGGTTTCACCTCCAAGCCACTGTGCTCCCAGCCTCAGTTGCCCTTGTCTGCAGTATGGAGATAATACTAATCTATGTTACAAGGCGGCTATATGGATTTCTGAAATAACGTATGCGTTGGAAATGTGCCACATAAATGCTCAATAGTACCAAATAGTTTCTTAACGACTGAACAACAACAACCACCAAATAGTTTGTTTCCTAGTCTTAAACCATTTGACATCCTAAACTGTATATTCTAAACTATATCTGAATGGGCATAAAATATACACCAAAACTCAGGAATGCCCCTAAATCTTTTTTTTAATCCAGCAACCTTTCTTTAGATTTAGCCATCTTAAAACCAGTGGTTGAAACAGTCCTTAAAATAAATGTTTATTGTCCAATGCAAGGCAAGAGTAGAAAAAGTATATCCCCAAGAATTATGCCTGATCTCCTAGCTGCATGGGAGGTGGTGTCTCTGGGCCCCAGGGAAATAAGACTGGTGCTCTCCAAATAAAAATCTTTGCTACACCCCTGAAAGCATTTTTCTGGCAACTGTCATAAATAAGTTGTAGGGTTTCTTTGGTGTTGTGTTTTATTTTGTTTTTTAATCATGCACAGCTGGTAGATCAATGGAAACACTAGCCTGGGGTATATAGCGAGTGGTATTTACAAGAATAGAGATGACCTGCTAAACTGCCTTTGCTGTTTGAAGGTTACAGGGGGTCACTGTGATAAACCCGTGGGATCGCATGTCCAGTTCAAGGCAGTCTTATCAGCCATCAACCAGTATACCAAAAATTATGCTCTGAGTACTGCCAATAGGCTGTATGGATCAGACAAATATGTATTCCTGCAGGTAAGAAATAACGTTTCCCACACCTCACCTGAACAGCATGACCACATGAATTTAACATGAAATTTTTCCTAAGAGTCAGTGGCCCAGATCCAGTGTTCCTCATACATTTTTATTTATATGTCCCCAGAGAGGGACAGGGGGACTGTGACCCTATTGATTCTTCTGGACCTCTCGGTGGCTTTCAATGCCATCGATCATGGTATCCTACTGGATAGGTTGTCTGGATTGGGAGTTGGAGGCACAGCACAGGACAGGTCCCGCTCCTACTTGGATGGCCAATTCCAGAAGGTGGTCCTGGGGGATTATTGCTCTGTGCCATGGCAATTATGCCATGGGGTTCCGGGCACTATTTTATCCATGCTGTTTAACATCCAAATGAAAATGCTGGGGGAGGTTATCCGGAAGTGGGGGCTGAGGTGTCATCAATATGTGGATGACACCCAGCTCTACCTCTCTTTTTCATCAAACCCAGGTCAGGGAGTGGCTCTTCTGAATCACTGTCTGGGCACGGTAATGGACTGGATGAGGGCCAATAACGGAGGTACTGTTAGTGGGTGGCTCATCTGCCCAGCTAGGTGGTGTTCAACCTGTTCTGGAGGGGGTTGTGCTCCCCCTCAAGGATCAGGTTTGTAGTTTGGGGGTGCTCTTGGACCCAGAACTGTTACTGGAGGCACAGGTGAAGTCAGTGGCATGGAGTACTTTTTATCAGCTTAGACTGGGATACCAACAACGCCCTTTTCTGGACAGAGATAGCCCAGCTACAGTTATCCAGGCTCTGATAATCTCTTGTCTGGAATACTGCAATGCATTCTATGTGGGGCTGCCTTTGAAAATGGTCTGGAAACGTCAGCTGGTCCAAAATACGGCAGCAAGATTGTTAACAGGGAGTGGCCAATGAGATCACATTACGCCAGTACGTTTCCAGCTGCACTGGCTGCTAGTCCATTCCTGGGCCCAATTTAAAGTGCTGGTATTAACATTCAAAGCCCTTAACGGCTTGTGGCCAGGTTATCTGAACGATCACCTCTCCCATATGTGCCTGTCCAGACCCTAAGATTATCCTCAGCAGTCCTTCTCCAGGAGCTCCTGCCAAAGGAAGTGAGGTGGGTGGCTATGAGGAACAGGGCCTGTTCCCAGCTGTGGAATAAGCTCCCTGGAGAGGTTCACCTGGCACCATGTTGTGCTCCTTCCGACGCCAGGTGAAGGTCTTTTATTCTCCCAGTATTGTAGCATTTTCGCTTCCTAATCTTTTAGCTCTGGTGTTTTAAACCTGTACTTTAAATCTCTGCATTGCTGCTAGGTTTTATTCTGGTTGTACTGTTCACATTTTATATGAACTGTTCACTTTCATATTTTATATTGTTTTATGCTGCTCTTTGTGGTTTTAAGTTTTGTGAACTGCCCAGAGAGCTTCAACTATTGGGCAGTATGGAAATTTATATAAAGTATTTTGTAGAAAACATTTTATATGAAATTATATAAAACATGTTACTGGGCAGTATATAAAACATTCCTACAGCAATGAAATGCATAAAACAGTAAAAATACTAAAAGCGATAAAAACTGTCCATGACTGACAGACCATTAAACCAAGTGGAGAATTGAGTCACAACTGGCTTGTTCTGTGGGTTTCAATGGGACTTCGTGACATTCACTTTAGCCGGATTGGAGCCTTGCCTTCATGCTCTGGATTGCAGCTGATCAAGAACCATCTATTACCTTTCTTCCTCCCTCTTTCTAATTCTGCGCAGCGATACTTAGATGGCACGAAGGAGCTGTACCTTGCCAAGTTGGAAAGAGAGGACTGTGCAACTGAGTGCAACTGAGGAAGTTAGAAAGAATATCAATTCCTGGGTTGAAAGCCAAACAAATGGTAAGGAAACACAGGCTAATTCTCACTTAGTTTGCAACTGATCAGCTAGGAATACTCAATTATTTAAATAGCCACGTTTCGGACAGCACTATGCGAAAGTCTCCTTAAAGGGATAGATGTACCAAGATAAAAGACAGGACCTTCTGCTCTATTCGTGTTTGCTGCTCATTCTGGACTAGTTTGACGTTTTCTGTGTTCCTCCCTAATACTGTTTAACATTGCATTATATAAATGAGAACCTAACTGAAAATGCATAGCCATCTCAAGGTAATATTTGCCCTTGAATTCATTTTTGAACAGGT
The DNA here is from genome assembly GCF_057233095.1 of Heloderma suspectum. Lineage (NCBI taxonomy): Eukaryota > Metazoa > Chordata > Lepidosauria > Squamata > Helodermatidae > Heloderma > Heloderma suspectum. Next base: position 116,105,173 of record NC_139461.1, on the reverse strand, counting down.
AAAATCAAGGACCTGTTTCCTTGCGAGTCTATCAGTCCATCAGCTGTCTTGGTCCTAGTGAATGCTATATACTTCAAAGGAAAGTGGAAGCTGGAATTTAATAAAAAGGACACCCATGAAGCATTTTTTTGGACTGAAAAGGTACTGTATATCTGGAACCTTGTGGGAATGGGCATTTATCTACTATGCCATCCAAAAATTGTACCTTCCCTCTTGTACATGGTGGGATACTTATACATCAAGTGTGGTTTTATACTATCTTGGCAGAAGGTGGTCTGGACTAAAACCTTAAAATGTTGGAAATGATTACAACTGGCCAACCACACGCAACATTTCATAGAGCATATGAAATGAGCTGAGCATGTTCATCCTTCATAGAGGATGAGCTGAGCATGTTCATCCTTCTGCCAGATCACAAAGGAACTCTGGCCCAGGTAAGTTGATTCAATTTCTGAAGTGTTTAAGGAACAGTTGAACTGTTAAAACTGTGCAGTCGATAGTAGCGATACATACATTTCTGATACTCTGCTCACTGAGAGGAAGAATAGGGTAAATCATTCAACAGATCCCCCCCACAACACACACACACTTTAAAAAAAATCTTGTAAAACCTGAGAGATATTCAAACAGTTCTTTCTATTCTTAAATGGCTCTCGAATAGCAATTCAGTTGTAATTTTATAATTTTAAAACTCGGCACAGGAATCCTGTAGGCCCACTATGCTGGTGTCTGTGAATGCTCACACATCTTTGGATGCAGCTGGCTCAAGTGGAACGTACTACTAATGCTACCACAGTTATTTAAACTGTTTTTCATGACCCAGCATTTCCACTTGCTGCACTCACAGGTCACACTATACTATGATTGGGTGATATGAATGAGCAGGAGGGACCCCCAGTGAGCCTCAGGCTCACACACCACCCTCTCTCCTCTCCGCTAGCACAGACGTGAGGAGGAGTATGGAAGCTTTTGGTTCCAGTTTTGATTAACCACACCTTGCCATGTTGTTCACACCCTGAACTGTGGTTAATCTTAAGAACTGTTAGTTTAGACAAGTCAGTTTGAGTAACTACATTAAAGTTAGATTGCTTGAAACTAACCATAGTTAATGTTAGCCACAGTTTGTTGGCCAGTGTGGCACAACAATTCATGGTCAAGCAAAAGTGGAAGCAAAAGCTTCTGAACTCCTCTTCCCAGCCACATGGGAGGAGACGGGGTGGAGGAGCGCATGAACCCAAAGCTCACTGCAGCTTATTCCTTCTCGTTCACCTCTCACTAAACTATGGTTTAGCATGACGTGGAAATGAAGCCATTCTGTTTTAAGAGATTTTCATTCACAAATGTGAAGAAAAAAAATGCTCTTTGAAGAATGTCATGTTTCTGCAGTTAATCCAAGAAATACAGTGTTTTGCAGAGAAAAGTTTGTTGGAGATGACTCTGGAGAAATATGATTTGCCTTCCCTTAATGTATGTATGTTCATCTTCCTCTGTCTCACAATATACTTTTCACTCGCGTTCAGTTGGCATTGATCTCTCTGTTTTTACCTGCCAGCTTGAAAGGGAACTCACCCATGCAAAATTACAAGAATGGACCAGTTCAGCAAATATGCAAGAACAACACATGAAGGTTTCTGTACCAAAGTTCAAGCTGGAAGAAAAGTATCTTCTCAATCCAACTTTGAAAGCTCTAGGAATGACAGATGTGTTTAGTGAAGGAAAGGCTGATTTATCCGGCATGTCAGGAAGCCATGACCTGCTTGTGTCCCAGGTCATTCATCAATCTTATGTTGAAGTCAATGAAGAAAGTACAGAGGCAGCAGCTGCCACTGGGGTGACAGTGGTTCTGTTATAGAAATTTCAGTTGGAGTATGTCTGTTATCCTATGATTTTATAAGCTAGGCTATGTCTATTTTACCTCAGTGTGAGATTGCCATGCTAAACAAAGACACAGCGCCTTATCAGAGACTCAGGAATGCCAAGAATGTGTTTACTAGAGTACAAGGCTACCTCTCTGCACATGCCTAGATATGCCAAAGGTGCTGCCTGTTTTTTGTTTCCCTCTCAGCTAGACAAAGAGATTAGTACAGCGCAAGCGTAAGACAGCCCCCAAATGTCTTGCCTATATAAACTTTTGGATCACTTCACTTGATTGTGACCTTTCTTGGAGCGTTAGCCCCAAGGGTTGCCTTATTCTGCAGAATAAAATCGTGTTGGACCACATCTCTGCCTCCTCTCGTTCTTGGTAAACAAATTGGAAAGTCTACCAGGGAAAAGAACACAATTTTTGTAACAAATCTGGCGACCTCACCGGGACTCCCTGTGTGACCTGGGAGCTGGGCAAACAGTGGATCAACCCAAGAGGATGGCGCCCTGGACCTTGTTTGGTTCACCGTGAGGTTTGAGGTGGCTGTTGCCTGGCAACCCAGCTAGCAAAGGACTCCTGAAGAGACGAGGCAAGTGGTGGTCTTTGGAAGACAGGACGAAACGCTGTCTGACTCTGGGGTCGTTTGGAGGCTGAGCTACGAGGTAAGTTGGATCTCACTGTCTGGGCCGTCTGGGGAGTGTAAATCTCCCAATCTTGTCTAACTGGGCCTTGCTCAAGTAGCAGCAGTTTGGAAAGAAAAAAATAAAAAAAAATGGCTGACAGGATAGGATCGAAATTTTCATAGGAGAAAATAGCCAAGACCCACTGAGATGCATGCTTAAGAATTTTAAGTTGTTTAAGTTAAATTATGGTGTCAAGATGACAAAAGACAAGCTCATAAAGTTTTGTAATGGGGAATGGGTGATATTTGGTGTTGGCTGGCCAACTGGGGGAAGCTGAAAAAATGTTGTGTCCAAGGTATATAATAAAGTGATTGTTGATAACCATAGGGATCAGCTGCCTTATATTGATGCTTGGCAAATGTGGATATTGAAAAATCCTGATTGGATAAGAAAATGTAAAGGTCAATATTGTAAAGTCATGATGGTATGCTCCGAGATGAAGCCCAAAGCCCCTGTTCTCCCTGACTCAAGCCCCACGGAAGGAGCTTGGAGATTAAGAGATCCTGCCCAAGGCTCCCTGGGTTTCCCCTGCCCTATTCGGCCTGTTAGGTTGGGAGGAGAGGTTGCTGGGGGGGGGAGGGAGAGAACCCCACACACACGGAGAACCCATCTGTTACATCCCCACGTCTCGCTCCATCTCGCTCCTTCGAAGTTGAAACATCTTCCAGTGTATTCAAGTTTGTTAGAGGAAGCAAGAACAGCTAAAAAAAAAAAAGTTGTAAACTCTGAAGAAAGAGATTTGTTTGAAGTTTTAAAGACTGTGGCAAAATTAAAGGAACAAAGACAGAGCAATGTCTGAGTCCGTGTGAGCTTATCTCTGCCAGTCTATTGAGAGCAGAGCTAAGGGGGGGGTTGCCCGGCCCCGCTAGAAGATGTCTGTGAGGACCTAATAGAAACAGTAAGATTTGCAAAAGAATTGCCCAAGTTAAAGCATCACAGCTAGAAAGCTGAGCAGTCCTTGCTCTTATATGTCAAAGAATCTAAAAGAGGTGTAAGGTTACACCTTTCCCTTTTAAACTAATGAAGAGACAGAGAGCCTTTGCTAACATCCCATTTTTATTGCCCAAAGCTTTTTTGTTTGGATCCATTATTGTTTAGATTTTTGAGAGACACTGTGCACATGGATTAGAACTTTAGACTGTTAGAGACTTGCCATGAACAGTACTGTGAGGCTTGTCATAGCCATAAACTCCCATTGTTGTAGATTGTGTGTTTGTTTGTGATCAGCTCAGTGCACAGTTTGATTTGTAACTTCAACACTCAGATAAAAAGCTGTATTTCCAAGGCTTTGATTTTGTTTACCCTAATGAAGCATACAGATGCAAATTGCTAAAAATTCACAAACTACAAAGGAAACAGCCTTCAAAAAGTTCAAAGAGAAACTACGAAAGTTAGTTTCTGTTTAGAAAAAAAAGGGGGCCAATAAATTGTCTTAAGAAGTGAGAGAGGAAAATTCCCCCCCTTCTCCTGTGGCATCTCTAAGCCCAGCTGTTCTTCTAAAGCCTGAGAAAGTTCCTGCCCCACGTGTTCCAGCTCCTTCTCAAAATCTGAACTGTCTGGACACTCTATATGTTCAGAGGCAAGCCTGACACGCTGTCAAAATTCATGAAGTGTGGAGTTGCTGATGCAAAAATGGTGGCTTACTTTTTGCATATATAAAAATGCCCTTCCCTTGATCTTAATGGGCCCTGACTATGCAGCCGGAGGAACAGTATCATTGCTAGATCTGCTCCACCATGCCCTACGATGAAAAAAATGTTTTTCAGTCATGCTGTTAGATTTCAATGGTGTGAAGCAGAAAAGGCAGGGGAAAAAAAGAGAGAGAGAAAAGTTGCAGAAGACTAATGGGGCAGCGGCAATACCTCTGCCTCAGTTGATAAAGATTGCTTATAAGGTGTTTATGAATCATGAGAAAATAGAGAAGAAAGAAGCAGATAAAAAGGTCAGACAGAATGCAGCTTTAATTGCATGGCAGTCACAGGGCAAGTCCCTGATTAAGCAGACAGAGGTTTAAAGAAAGATTTTGAGACTCGGAGAAAGCTGCGTTTGGAGAGAAATGAATGTGCTTATTGTAAAGAGAAAGGACATTGGCAAAAAGACCGCCCAAAGCAAAATGGGAAGAAGAGGGGGGCAATGGTGGCCATAAAAGGAAAGAGGACCAGCCGTGGGTGTCCTTGCTTCAATATTCAAATGACCTTCTTCTGGCCACCCAGACAGAGGACTCATGTGCTAAAGCTACTATCTCCCTCTTGCAAGAATTGAACTTAAAAGGCTATAAAGCGTCAAGAGAAAAGGCTCAGATTTGCCAGACCCATGTCACCTTCTTGAGCTATGTGATTCGAAAGGGAACCAGAGACCTGAGCACTATTCGGTTGTATGCCATACAGAAGACACTGAGGCCTAAAGACCCTCGAGAGTTGCGAGCCTTCCTTGGGCTCACCGGGTTTTGTACAATGTGGATACCTGATTATGAGGGGAAAGCGAAGCCCCTGTATGAAGCTTTGACAAAAGAAAATATCATCCACTGAAAATGGACAAATAAAATGGAAAAGGCCTTTCTTGAGCTGAAGCAAGCCTTGGTGTCACCACCCGCTCTGGCCTTACCAGATCCCAACAAACCGTACCGGCTTTATGTACATGAAAATAAAGGAGTGGCATCGGGGCAAAGGGATGGCCTGCTTGCTTAAGGGCCGTGGCAGCAACTGCGCTTTTATCCATCACGCCAGTCACGCTATGAGATCTCCCTGCTTTCAAGTCCAGGCCTCATCCTGCCACCTTGCTCCCTAAGCCAGATCTAAATTGTCATGACTGTTTAAAATTTCTGAGTCAGGTGACTCTGATCAGGCCTGACCTCACTGATTCCTTGTTACCAAAGCCAGACCTTGAGGTGTTTGTAGATACACAAGATGTGCAGTAGTTACTCTCGAAAAGGCGCATGGAAAGAGTGCCAGTCCCGAAGAAAGAAGAGGCAATGCTTTGGCAGATAAGGCTGCAAAAGAAGCCGCACAAGTGAGAAGTGAGGAGGTGCATTATGAAAGAGCCCTAATCCCATATTTGAGTACAGACTTGGTTCCAATCTACTCTCCAGCTGAGAATGAGAGAGCTCTTAAACACAAGGCAAAGCAAACTAAAAATAAATGGTGGATCGTCCCAGGAGGCAAAGTGTTCATATCCAAGCCTCTTTTGAGCTTTATAGTGAGAGACTTGCACCAGGCTACACATCTAAGAAAAATTGCAATAGAAGATCTAGTCGTGAGACACAGTGTAGCCCCAAAATTATAAAATCCAAAAAGCAGTGGCTAATTGCCCTTTGTGCCTTGAAAACAATCTAAAAATGTTTAAGCCCCCAGCTCAAATAAAAAGTCACCCGTGGGCTTACTATCCTTTTCAGAGACTTCAAACTAAAACCTCAATCTTCAAGTCAAGTTGAGAAGATGAATCGCACCCTAAAGTCAATGCTTACTAAAATTTGCTCAGAGACAAAATTAAAATGGCCACAGGCCTTGCCAATCGCCTTAACTTGAATACAGTGCACCCCCAGGGGAAGTATTAAATTGACACCCTTTAAAATGTTATATGGGCACCCACCTCAGATGTTACCTATGGCTGATAGCTTAAATATAAACTTAAAAGTGAGGGCTTTAAAGATCCAAGAATATGTTACTGCCTTGCAGTCTGTTTTGTCTTGTCTTCACAGGTTCACAGCACCATACCAATCCTTGCCTTTAGATGCTCCAGTGCATAATTTCAGTCCTGGTGATTAGGTGATGATCCAGCCCTGGAAAGATGAACCACTTACTGAGAAATGAAAGGGTCCATTCCAGGTTCTACTCACCACTCACACGGCTATAAAAGTCGCTGGAGGAAAGAAGTGGATCCATCACACCCGCATAAAAGCATCACCTGCACCAGAGAGGGTCACACCGGAAACTGACCCACCTGAAAGCCACCGTTAGAATAGCAAACCACTAGAAAAATCAGGCAACTTATAAAACAAATGAGTAAAAACTGTGATGACACTGTAATAATTGGAAAACAACTGTCAGATTCAGAACCAAACAGGGTAGGGGGTGAGGTAGTTACGGGATTGCTTACCCTGGGTTCATACCCAGAAATCATAGAGTTTACGATAATATTCTGGAATTACCCAGAATCTAGCAGCAAATTCCTGGGTCTCCACTCCCTTTGCAAAACCTTTTAGGGCTGCGGAGTTGAACCTCAGGCCTGTGGGCCAAATCCAGCACACTTGGGATTCCAGTCCAGCTGTCTGGGATTCCCCTTTCCCTGGCTTTATCTCCTTCTGCCAGCCACTGGGCTGGTTTTCCAGTTTTTGTGCAGTTTTACTCCATTCTAAAAGGTTGAAATGCCTCTCCTAAAGCATAATGGCTCGCACTAAGAGCTTTAAAGTAAAATATGCTGGTATTTCTGGACCCATCCCCTTTTGCTTTTGGCCCAGCCCACAACTGAAATGCAGCCTCCGAGAGCTTTTCCCACATTTGGCCCACAGGCTGAAAGAGGTTCAATGCTGCTGTTTCAGGGAATCTGCTTGGGAATTACTAGACTCTGCTATGGTCTGAAAAGACCCTTTCACATGCTGCTGTACTTGTAATTTCCCTGCTGCAGCTGCCTCTTCCTCTTCTGCCTAAATTTTGCTTGGCCTGGTCTGGGGCCTGACCTGTTGATGTGGGTTGACCCACATTTTTGTGTCATATGTGGGCCTGGACCTCGTAAGCGCTGGTATCACCTCTACCTGTAACACAATTTGCAATCCATGTTAAAGAAACACAGCAATTCCACCGATCGCTAGTCAGCATGCTTTTTTCTGAAATTACAGTTTTTCACCCTGAACTAATTGATTTATTGCTTCTGAACTGTAATTCGTAGGACATGCTTCATTACACCTTTGATTATCACAATTGTTATGTGAAGCTAAACGTTTTCTGTTTATGAAATTTAAAGTATATAATCAGAAAGGTTTAACATGCTTTGACGATGGCTCTGAATATCGTTGTAAATAAAAATGTGTAACCAGACTTTCTGATTCGCATGTCATGGAGAGTGGTCTGTTGACATTCGAAGTTAGTCCAATTATGGTTCATTTTTACTCTTTGGATCCGTGGCCCAAAAAGATGTTCTGTGAGGTTACCAAGTTCAATGTGTTCTGTGAAAATCCTTGAAGACTGAAATGCAGCAACAATAACATCTAAATGAAGTGAGACATTAAGAACATGGGTTTGTAGTGATTAACACACAAGACATGAACCACAAGATCAACATTTCAGTCTGCAGGCATCTCCTGCATCTGGGTCTAAGTGGCCATTTCCCCACCTATCCAAATGGGAGTCCCCTACTTTTCAGATGAATGACAGAAAAATTTCACCTGGTGATTTTTTCCCATGTCCATGGATATGAACTGAGTTGAATGTGTCCATCTGTTGAATTTCTGATTCTTGCACAGGAGCGGAGAAACATTTTCCTACCAGGAGCCATTGATCCACGGGGAAAAAAATCAATCAGGGGCCATACACAAGTAAAAAGCACCTGGGGAGAACTTTGAAGTTGCTGACAGGCAAGCTGACCTGAGCTTGGAAAGGTATCTGTTCTCAAATGGAAACTGCCCAGCACTAGGCAGCATCCTGCATGAAGAGAGCTTTCAAGGTGCAGATTGGGCCATGTGTTCAAAGGGGAAAGAGCAGACGAGGTCATCTGACAGCCAACCAATCCATGCTTTCAAAGGTGTTCCTCCACAGGAAGGAGGCTGCTTAGCACTTGGCAGGCTAGTGCCTGAGAAGAACTTTGAAGATGCAGATTGGACTGACTGACAGCCAACCCAAAATATGCTTTCAGGGCATCCATGGGCCAGATGAAATTAAGCAAAAGGCTACAACCAGCCCCTGGGCCATCTGTTATCCACCCCTGGTTTGAAAACATGGATGGGGTCATGTAACATTACCACTGAATATGGAAGTGTAGAGCTCAAGCAGTGGGGAATTGAATTCAGACCTCATCCAACAGGTATTAAGCCATCAACAGTTTGGGTGGCCAGAACAGGTGCTCCTAAGTCCAACATACCTAGGAGGTAGCTTAGAATGCTCACAAATTATCTTAAAAGTGCTGCAAGAGGCACAAAATCATAGAGTCCTGATGCACACAAAAGGGCCTCCAGAGCAGGAGATGTTGGGTAAATCCTGAGCCAACTACAGGCACTAATGGAGGGTGTTAGGGGAGAATATACAGGCAACTAAACTCCCTTTAAGCAGACACTGGAAGAAATAGCAGAATGTATGGGAGGGGTGGAGAATGCTGCCAATGAAGCCTGAAAAAATTAGGTCCACAGGGCAAATGTCTGTTTCTGTGGCTTTCTGAACCAAGTGGAAGGATCTAACACTAAGGGGTTTCTGCGGGAATTGTTAGCCACAACGCCTCCAGAAAAGCAGTGCCCGGTCAACAGTCAGTATATCAAACCATGCTGAAAATATGAATGTTGTCTTCAAAATGGAACATTGGATTTTTTGAAGGTCTAGGGTGTTTCTTTAAAAAAAATCCAGTAGTGAGGAAAGTGATGTTCCATTCTAGTTAGCTAAGATTCCTCATTTGTAAAATGGAAGGCAGGAGGACTTAAGCCTTCCCTGCTGCACCTGGTAGCTCAGCTCCTTACTCCCAAATGCAAAGGATTTGGCTGTTGCAAGGTAAAGGCATTCTTCATGTTGACAGAAGCACCCTTTTCCATCAGCCAATCTGCAATCTTATATCCAAAAAATATAAGAATTAACTACCCACTATGCTTTATATGGGAAAATCTTACTCCAAATCCTTACACCAGACCTCAAAAATGTTGGAAGTGTGGGTGTAACTCAGCTAGTTCCAAAAGGAAAGGAAACAAAAGGACTGATGTGTCTGCATGAAAAGAGAATAGACAGCGGGCATCTCTACACCAGCCTAACTCCTGCATTTAAAATGGGACTTTCTGCTTCCATTTTAAATGCAGGATCACGATGACTCCCTTTTTCATGTGCTTCCTTTCCCCTCACCACCTTCCCCCTCCTTCTCCTTGTATCTGAGTCTTCCATATCTTTCATTGATCTCACTCCACTTCTTGCTGCTTTTCCTCTTTTCATGGAGGAAACTGAAGCAGAACACAACAGGGTAATTTGATAGCTCATTATCTGCGATCTATTTAAAAGCGGAACAAAGGGCATTTAGTGCAGGAGACACCCTGGAGGATCACAGCGTCATGTAAAGAGCCCGCAAACTTCCATGAAGGAGCCATCTCCATCTCAGGATAAAAGCTCAGTGTGAAGGAGCCCAGAGAGAGGACCTCCAGCTTCCTAGACTGTCCTCTGATCTGTGCTGACCTTCCTTCTAATGCTAGACTGATACTTTTAGGGTTGCTGGCCTCACTTCCTACTTCTTCATGCTCTTGCCTCTCAGAAAGGACACATCTCTTTGGGTCTCCCTCCATCTTGAGTTGGGGACCCTCCTATACAACATGTATTTCCTGCAATAAATGCAAGCTTTCTTATTCCTTTGACCCAGAGTCTCCAGTGTGATTTATTCAGGGTAAAGCATGCGCCTTCACCTAGGATTCCACACAGCTCAGCCCTTGTCAGGTTCTCGCTGTTCTGCCAACAAAAAATACATGTTTTCGATGTTAATTTATGTAGGCAAGCCCTGTCAGAATTCAGTCTCTAACGCTCATAGTTATATCGTTCCTTCCAGCTGTGAGTCATGTACACCCAGTCTAGGGGGAAGATCGTCCCATAGGATGGGTGGATTCGATGCTGATGATGATGCTTATTTCTGCCTACAGTCATGGGGTGCTGTAAGTAAATCAAAATAAAGACATGGGCACTTCCCTCAGCCTTACAAGACCAGGCACATAAAGGAGGGGGAGTGGAAGGAAAAGGTAGAGGCGAAAGTACAAGGATGCCTAAACAAGAGGTTGCGCAATTGGTGCCAGACTGGGAAGGAGGGGGCATGACCTCTCAGATGACATTTGTCCTCTGGCCAGGGACTGGAGCCATAATGCCCTTCCCCAGACCTCAACCATTGCAGGGCAAGTGACAGGCTGAAGCAGAGTTATTTCTGGAAGCCTTGTAGACTAGGACTAGACAGTCTGGTGAAAAGTGCTAGAGGAGACTAGGAGATTTGTCATTTTAATGCAAATAATTTTTATCCATGTCACAAAAAATAGATTCTGTGCCAGAACCATGTCAAAAGCCATGTTAGAATACCAGCACACAATTCAGACCTGGTAGAAAATGTGGGAAGCAGACAAGAGTGGAAGAGGTGGTAAATAAAGCCTGAAGACATACACACACATAATTTGAATACTCTGTTGTTAGCCTTTCCCTCTTTCATACACACACACACACACACACACACACACACGGGTAGTATCCAATGTTAGTCCAATGTAGAGTAGCCCATTGAAATGAATGAGATAAGTTAGTCACAACTAAATTAAGTCACATTCATTTCAATGGGTCTACTCTATGTAGGACTAACAGTGGATGCTACCATATATAAATAGTCCTCTAGTTGAAGAGCTGCCAGAGGACAGTGGTCTATTGAAGGTGTCCTGAATTTGAAGGGCTGTCCAGCCCAAGTCCGGTTTAAAGATAAAAAGCCATCAGAACAGAGGGCAAGCAAGACCCTGAAGTTGCCCAGCAACAGCACCTCGACAGCAGACTGAGCAAGCACACAAGTCACCTGGTTAGTCTTCCCCACTATGGTGAGATGTACTGTATTTCTCTTTAAACCAGCACCCTGGTTTTCATGGAGAGCACAGTCTGTTCACCCCTATGTGTGATAGGGCACACTCTAGCCCCCCCCAACACATTTCCATCACCCTCTACTCATGGAGGAGCCTCCTGTATCCATGGAGGGTCTCCACTGAATTTAGGATCTGCAATTCAGGTGTGAATACATGTAGACAATAGCCCTATTCTGGGTTTTGATAACTGTAAGCATGGAGAGAAGATGGGGATGCACGCTCCCCCTAACCTCCCAGTGTTGAGGGGGAAGATCTGAAGGGAAACTGTAATTACTTTCAGGTGAATGCAAATGGGAACCACTTTAAGCTGGATGGGGTTCTAGTGTCTCTTCAGACCTTCCCGTCAACATGGGGAGGGCAGGGGGGAGGGGCTGGTGCGCATGTCCCTGCCTTTCCTCTGTGCATAAGATTTTCAAATGCCTGAATAGGGCTAGATTCTCACAAACATTTGAACAAGCATATATTGTGTGAACACACATTCAGTGTAATGTGTGAATACCTCTACTGTGAGGCCCAATCCCTGCACCTCCCCACCACACAGAAATAAACAGCAGAGAAATAGAACCCTCATGCTGTATTTCTGCCTTCAGAAAGGCGGGACAAAGGCCCCAGTCTCCACATTACCTTTTCCCACAACACAGAAAGGAAGAACTGGGATTGGGGCCCTTGTGTAGCATTTCTACTTTCAGAAAGGTAATGTGAGGCCCTGATCCTTCTATTTTCCCCACTGTGGATTCCATGCCCCCTCCCCAATTCCCTGAAGTTCAAAGCACATGTTACTTTAAAGCTTTTAATGGACTTCCTTGAGATTAGGGAGTACATGCCTCCACAGGACAGCGTTCTGCTTAAAATTATATGATTTGTGTTGATGAACTGCTCATAAATAAATAATGATTTTTCAATTTCAGACATCCTAAGTGCTGCTTGTCATGACAGAAATTACAGTGTATTTATGATGCCACAGGCCTATTATAGTTGATGGATAGAAATGAAAGGGGCTAGAAAGAAAGACAGGAAGAGAAAGGTGCAAAACTGATTATGGACCTACACTGAACTTGTTGGAGAAGGAAGACGTCTGGTTTGTCACTTGGTTAGAATTAATGTCTTGGATCCAGAACACATTAATAACACGTAGGTCCGACTGAAATGAATATTAAAAGTTCATCATTTAACTCCTATTGATTTTAATGGGACCTAAGTGCAACTAGCTTAGCCTGGTTGTTGTTCAGTCGTTCAGTCAAGTCCAACTCTTCGTGACCCCATGGACCATAGCACACCAGGCCTTCCTGTCCTGCGCTCTCTCCCAGAGTGTGCTCAAGTCCATATTCATTGCATCGGTGATACTATCTAGCCACCTCATCCTCTGCCGTCCCCTTCTCCTTTTGCCTTCAATCTTTCCCAGCATCAGGGTCTTTTCCAGGGAGTTTTCTCTTCGCAAGCTTAGCCTGGGCCCAACCCTATATTCTTGGTTTCCATCTGAGAGCAGAACTCTGTGTTATGAGTCAAACAAGGAAGTCCTGTATTTGTCCTATGGGCAAAGGGGAGGCATTTGCACAGGTGAATCAGTGGGCACCTGTGGTGGTCTTTAATTATTTTCCTCTCAAACAAATGCCTCCCTCAGGCTGTTTTGAGCTGGTCTGTAGTGGAGGAAGGGTGTTTGCAAGGAAGAAGTGGTGGTCATGGGAAGGCATGCTCTTCACCCCCACATTCATGTTACCTTTGAGAAACCAGGTTTCAGGTTTCTTACAGGCCTGCCAAGGGACTGGAATGTCCTGAGCATATAGTGGCAAATGATTAGCAGAGACACCAGTAGTTCAACTTTGCAGTACAGCAGGTAGCCTGGCCTGGGTTTGTTAATCCATGCCCATCCCTGTGTACTTCTTACAGTGGCACAGCAAACGGTTTTTATTTCTCGAAGGCGTATTGAAATCCATGTGTTCTTTCGATCTTACTAAGAAACTTTGTTTTTAAAAGTATGCATGTGTGGGACAGATATTAATTTATATGCCTTAGTCTTATTATGTGTGCTGTACCTGCAGTAACTCCCAAGCGAAATTATTGGTCTGACAGTGTTATAATTTAAGTATGTCAAAATTAAATTGAATTAATGGTTAGGTTTGGGAGTGGTAAAGACTTTTATATGGCAATATCCCACAAGTTCTACCACACCAAAGACAGCTACACAATAGCAGAATCCACTCGAAATTAGATAAACATCTCCAGTCTTTCATGCATCAACTAATGTCATCACTAGAGGCAGTCGTTATCCTAAAATCTGTTTTAGTGATGCATATCTTAGCTACAATATGTTGTAGCTGTTTTAAATGCAAGTGCTTATTATTTATCACAGTGAAGACATAAAATGTATCCCTAAGTATCAAACTACATATGGTGCTCAGTTCCTTGATTGTTTCCTTTGAATTGTTTTTTGTTTAACCTTAAGAAGCTGAGATCTAGATGAGAGGAGCATTGGAGGGCACAATCCTCTGAACTCAGAGGAAGCTGACTATCCCATGCAGGGCGGGCAGAGCACACAGCCGCCCTGCATTTGCGGCTAGATAGCCAATTTTGGCTGTCTAGCCAGAGCCCCTCGGAGTGGGCATCAGGGAGGAGGCCGCACAGTGCATAGGAAGCATTGTAACGGTGCTTCTGCAGTCTCCTCCCCTCCTTGCCCCCAGGAATACCTCCTTTTCGCCTGCTCCGTGCTGCTCTTATGAATGTGGAGCCGGGATGAACTGCACTGCCTACAAGGCTCTTGCTCCAAGCTTACTTCCCAGAAACGAAAAAACCCAATGGCCATCTAGACCCTATGGCCATAGGATTGCACACTTAGTTTTTTATCAGGTCCAGGTAGTTTTATTGTTAATTGTTTTTCTTGTTTTTAAACTGTTTGAAATTCTTGAATGTTAAGGGTTGTACGTGATGTTTTATCATGCTGTGAGAGCTTTGGCTATTGGGTAGTATAGAAGTATAATAAATGAATGAATGATCGAAATGAAGAGTGTGTGTGAGAGCAGAGGGGGTGTCTCTTTCTTTCCCGTTGGACTGTTTTTCATCTCAGAACTGCCCCCTAGGCTGATTTTCACCTTGAAAGGGAAATAATAAGGATACTTTTCCTTTCACCGCAGGCCATAAAGCAGCTTGGAGAAGGTTATTTTGATGTTTAAATGAGCCTGCAGAGAAAGGGACAAGCACTGCCTCCCCTTGACATACATATACAGTCTACAGTAGGTTCTAGGAGCTGCTTCTTTGGGTTCAAAACAAAGCAAAACTCAGGGAAAACATTCAGTTTCCATGACTGAGGCTTAGAGATATAAGATTTCTGGAAATTCTGAACCCAGTTTTTTTCTTGTTTTTTAGAAAAAGGGAAATTTTGGGGGAAATGGAAAAATAAGCAATATTTTTTTAAGCACTCTTTACAGATCTGAAGTCACTTTGTTGCTATAGGACAGCCTTCCCCAACCTGGTGCACTCCAGATATTTTGTACTTCAGGTCCTATCAACCTCAGGCAGGATGGCCAATGGTCAGGAATGCTGGGCACTGAAATCCAAAACACCTATAGGGCACCAGGTTGACGGAGGCTGCTTTAGGAATGTGAAGGTTTAAGTACCTCCTCCTGACCATCAATTCTCCCTTGGAAGTTGTACCCCCCTCCTGTCAGCCCCTACATTTGTCTTATGATGGAAGCACAGGTTTGGAAAATATGTGCTTCCCTTGTAACAGCTGAGAAGAAACCAGTTGACACAAACAAGTAACATTTTTTCCCTTCTTGCTCACATACTCACTTGATATAAGACTGTATGGGAAAACGTTTGTGTGAACAGGCCACTTCTACAGGGGCAGGATCACACTGGAATATCTAGTCTTTAAAATCTTGCAGGTTGCATTCAAACTATACATACCATGCTCAGATGTTTGGAGCATTAAAAAAAAAAAGATGTTACATTGGTGTTGTTTAGAACAAAAAGAAAGGGAGGTTGGCACAGAGACTATGCTGATGGTAATACAGTTCATTCTTGCTCAGAGGATTCACCTTACATGTGTCCTCCAGAGAAAACATTCAGTGGGGAAAGGATGCACCAAATGGGAGGAACTGTCTGACTGTCGTCCTGTTGTTCTCTTGTTAAATTTTGCCACCTAGTGGTAACCAAGAAGGAGTGTAGCTCCTGTCAGCTGTCCTGTGAAAGGATTACGATAATAACAAAAATGTAATACATTTCTCCATTTTTAGCATCTTAGGTAAGTCAGAACTTCTCAGTGCTTATATAATATTTGCCTCCACACCTTTCAGCAATACTTACATTGCACTAAGGAACTGTTTCATATCGAGCTGGAAAGAGTTGATTTTGTATATTCAAATGAGGACGCCAGAGAGAAGATTAACTCATGGGTTGAAAGTCAAACAAACGGTCAGGTGCATGTATTGGCTTTTAAAACCCTAACTTTTTTTAGTCAGTGGCAAACGTTGATAAACTATTGCATATCTACAAGACATCTGTTTCTCACATATGCACCTCATTCAATAGCTGGAATGCATAAGCACAAAAATGCTCACCCCCAAAACCAGTTGTGACCTATGACAATTTGTGGCCAATGCTCACCACACCCTTGGGGGGGGGGGTCTGATGAGCATTTGTAAGTAATACTGTCAGGGCACATTTGCTCACCTGGCCTCTGCCACCTGCTATCCCCTCTCCTCTCTCCAAGACTCACCTTGGGGGAAGAGGAAGATGGTAGCCTGCAATGAAGGGCTCTTTTTACAACAGAGCTGGGGATGAAAGACATTGGTCTTCTGTCCCTGAAGAATGATTTATATCCAAAATCTTCTGTGAACCTGGGGGCCATTTTCCTTTTTCTCCCACGGGCAGTGGTGCAGTGCAGCCAAGGCTCACAGGGATGCAGTGCTGGCAGTTTTTGGTGAACAGGGATGCTGACATCATCGGCCACCCCGCTCAGAATTCCCTGTTCTCGCTGAGCTTAGCTGCAATCCTCACACTAGCTGGAGGTGGGGTGGGGAGAGGATTTTCTCAGCCACAGTATATATCGTGAGTTATACTGGTTGTAATGCAATTGTCATGGGCTCCTTGGAGGCCTCTCTCAGTCTAATCCAGTAGCCAAGTCCAGACACAGACAAAGGGATTCCTTTCAAAGCTTTATTCTTCTTTTACAACTTAACAACTCTACCGTTTGCAACTAGATCTGAGCAGCACAGTACCTATGCCCTAAGTTGGGACCGTTGGTCTCCGTTTTACTGGCAGACCCCTGAACTTAAGGACTAGGGAGAGTCCCTCCCCTTTTCCCTTGGATCCTCTGCGCGCAGCCATTGTTTGTGCGCCAACCGGGCACTGCGCCTCCTTTCCACGCTCTCCATCTGGCGCCGCTCTCTGCGTTGGTGTCGTGCATCCACCAAGTCTACTATCCGCACTCTGTCACTCCCTGGACTGCTATCTAAGCTAGGAATGCTGGTGGGAGGAATCTCCATCAGCTGTTGGCCCTGGGAAAGAGGAGCGCGCTCCACTTCCAGGAGCGACTGCTCTTCCTCAGAATCAGAACTACTCTGGGATTCTATGGGCTCAGTGTCCACCCTGACAGCAATGTATTTTGGGGTGGGTGGTCTGGAATGGACAATTATTCTTATAAAAGACCTGCTCCTGGTCAAGATGAAAATGGCTAGAACTGGTTTGTTGATATTGATCAACACGGGTGCCTGAATATTTGGAATGTCCGTGGGATCATGGCCATGGGGACTGTCATGATGAGTGACTGCACTTCAAAATTTATCGCAACACCACTGCAAAAAGGCCGCTCTGCCAGCTGGAACAGATGGGTGTCTTAGAAGCATCTCTGCCTCTAAAACCTTTTTCTACACTTCCTTTATTTCTTGCTTAATGTTGTAACAAGCCACCTTAAGGGTGGGCTGTGATATTCTGCACCTGATCCAAAGGTGCCACAACGTTCCTTGCTGTTGTTTGTTGCAACAGACTAACACAGCTACCCCTCCAGAATGCATCTTTCTGGGGTGATGTTTCTGAATGTGCCTGTAGAATTAGTTCAGTTCCTACTGAACTGATTTCATAAGACTCCCCATTCCGACAGTCAGGTAGTGATGGCAGGTTAAATATCAGAGCTTCTGTGACTGTAATACCCTGGGTAGTGACTAACTTTTTGTTTTTAAACAGAGACCATATTTAGAACTGTGAAATGATTAAAAGGGCCAGAAACATTGGCTTTGCTCACTGACTCACTCCAGAAGTAGCCAAAAAAGAGGGCTCTATAAAACACCCATGAACACATCAGCAACAAAATGTTAGGAGAATCTTTCTCCTCCCTACATATCCCAACTCCCAATTTCTGCTTCCCTTGTGACTTACACACAGAAGCCAGCAGCTGAGGACTAATTTAGAGGTCGCACAGGTGTGGGGTTCCAACATGTGGTTGGTGTCATATATAAACCAGCTTGCTGGCACCTGCATCGTTAACACAAGGGATCCATGACCCAGGTGTATGTTTAACACTGCACATATAGGCAGCAGCAACCTGGTTTATAAGTGAACCTGAGCGTGGGGAACCCTGCATGGGTAAGTTCAGTTTGTTTGTTTTTCTAAAGGCCTGGCATTACAATTAGAATAGGTTTGGGGGAAAGTAGCTGTTCATAATGAGGGAAATTCATGAGCTATGCTGGAGAACCAAATGAAAAAATCTTTGGGGCCAAACAGCCCACTGGCTGCCAGTTGCTACCGTAGGGCCATTTCTACATGAGGCCTTTATTGTGCGCTCATGATTGGCCACTCACAGAAGTTTGTGGGTCCATTACACGACACCATCAGCATTGCACTATCCCAGGCATAAAGGTGTTGCAATTTAAACCGCTTTTAATTGGGTTTGAATAAACCATGCAGTGTACTTCTATTTTTCAGCCACTAGATGGTGGTGTTTTCATTCAATGATATGGGAGCTGCTGCTAGGGATGGACGAAAGTCACTTACCTGTCCTTGAAGCTTTTTGCGGTGGGGGGGAGGCGCTTCGCTGCTCCCCCCGTGAAGTACAGGCCGGGGGGGGGAGGCTTCCCGCCTCGCCTGGCCAAAATTCAGGCCGGGGGGGAGGCTTCCCGCCTTGCCCGGCCAAAATTCAGGCCGGGGGGGAGGCTTCCCGTCTTGCCCGGCTGAAATTCAGGCCGGGGAGGAGGCGCCTCGCCTCGCCCGGCCGCGAACTAAAAAGTAAAAAAAAAAAAAAAACCGCCTCCGTGATAGGCTACGTGGCAATTAACGTAGCCTATCACGGCTAGATCTGCAAAGTCAGCTGTGATAGGCTACGTTAATCGTCACGTAGCCTATCACGGGTGACTTAAAAAAAAAAAGCGCGTACGCAAATGGCGGCCCCCATAGGGAGCCGCCATTCGCATTCCTTATTTGGTCGCTGTAGTCTACGTAAATCTTTACGTAGACTACAGCGACCAAATAAGGAATGGGAATGGCGGCTCCCTATGGGGGCCGCCATTATCCGTACGTGCTTTTTTAAAAAAAAAATTTAAGTCACCCGTGATAGGCTACGTGATGATTTACGTAGCCTATCACGGCTGACTTTGCAAATCTAGCCATGATAGGCTACGTTAATCGTCACGTAGCCTATCACGGGGGCGTTTTTTTTTTTTCTTTGATTAGAATGGCGGCGGCGGCAGCCGGTCGAAAGACCGGCTGCCGCTCCCGCCCCGGACGAAGACCCGCCGAACTGCCGGCCGGACCCGCCGCCGAGAGGGACATTCGGCAAAGGTAAGTCCCATCCCGGGGGGGGGGTGCGGGGTGCGGGGGTGTGTGGAGAATTTCTCCCTGAAACTTGTTAGGGGGGCCCGAACGCGTTGGCGCTCGGACCCCCGAAGTTTTGGGGAGAAATTCTCCGCCAACCCTAGCTGCTGCAGCTGCTGAGAAAGGACGTTAAAGGCTCAGTTGTCAACTCCCCATGGAAAAGGAAGTAAAACGCTCTGCAGAGCTCTTGATTTTTTTTAACGTAGAGAAACTTTAGGAGTTGAGTTGCATAGAATTCTGGCAGATATGTCATCTCCTGTCATTACAGTAGTGCAATCCAACTCGGCTTTCTTGCATTTTCCCCTGTAGCACATAGTTTACATTGTTTCCTAGAGCCAATCTTCACGGAGAAGTGTTTTCAGTTTTTCTCTGCTTTTCCTGAAATTGGCTTTGGTCCATCAATGGCTCGTGAAGCAAGAAAAGATGAGTATGCACTACCTAAACCCCGGCTTTTTTTGCTTCATGTGCCACTTACCAGCCAAAGCCGATTTCATCATGAAAAACGTCATTAACCACGAAGGTGCTGCTTAGAGAATGAGAGAGTTGTTCCCTGCCCTGTCAATGCTCCCCTGCTCAGGGGAGTTTACTACTAGAAGTGCTGAATTAAGCCTCTGTAATTTACCCCACACCTCTCCCCTCTCATCCAGCATTGGGGTGAGTATCCATCTGTATCCCCAAGAAAAAGCAAACCTCAGTTCATCTTTCCCAGTCCCAATCCTAAACATAATAGTTACCCGGTAGTAAGTCCCACCGCCCCCTGTGACATTTACTTCCAAGCAAACATCCATTGGAAAAGATGGGATCCAGCCAAACTTTATAAATCCTCTGCTTGAGACTGCACAAGACCTAAATTTACTTCTAACTGGGGAGTGAAACTTACTTCTGAGTAAACATGGACAGAAGGGGACAGTTTCACAGAGACTCTCGGAGATTTACTTCTTATTAGGGGGAGCAAAATTACTTCTCAGTAAACATGCTGAGGGCGCTTTTGGATGCCGGCTTCCTTTCCTATTCCCCCACCCCCTTCACCAGACTTCATTAGTTAGCCTTTTTCATTCATAAATACTAGCCTCTGATTAAGTCATTCACAGTCACATCCCCAGTTGCTTCATTCACAACCCCGCAATAGCAGTGTTTTGCCCCTTTGACAGACCACGTTAACCTTCTTCATTCAGAAATACTAGTGTCCCCAGTTCTTTCATAGAATCATAGAATAGTAGGATTGGAAGGTGCCTATAAGACCATCAAGTCCAACCCCCTGCTCAGTGCTTTCATTCACACCGTGGTGTTTTGCCCCTTTGACAGAGTGCTCCTTCATCCAGAAATACTAGCATCTGGGGTTCCTTCATTCACAACCATGGTGTTTCACTCCTTTAACAGAGCACATTAACCTTCTTCATTCAGAAATACTACCCTACTCCTTCTGCCCACACTTTTATGAATGGGAGATAAAGGGTAGATATTCTGAAGGGGAAAAGCAACAAATATGTAATTCAGAAGCCCAAAAACAGAGCTATAGTGCTTTTATGAAAGAGAAAAACAGGCCCATTGAGAACAACAGGCTCGCCTCCCTCCACACACCCCCTTTCTGTGCTCAGTGATATGTGAGAGAAGACAACCAGTTACTGGTGCCCTTGGGGAAAAATTAATCTGGGGCAAATAAAAATTTAAACTTATGAATTGAAAAGGCAGGCTAGGTACTTCCAGTGGCAAAAGAGTGAATGAGGGGGGATGGAGCAACAACTGTGCAATTGTGAATGGCAGAAACAGCGCTGTAGCGCATTTATAAATTGAAAAGGCAGGCTAGTTACTTTGACTGGAGAAAGAGTGAATGTGGGGGGGCACCCCTTGATCACATCACTGCCAGGACAGGTCACAGCCATGTCACAGAGGCATGCCCAGGATTTAATACAGAGGGACAGGGCATACTGCAGCTGAACCTCCTGGGAGCCACTTTGAATTAAAAAAAAAATGGAGTAAAAGGACTCTCCAAAAATGAGGCTTTTCAAGAGGGAAGCAGCTGGTTGGCTGTAGATTGGGGATGACAACATGTGTTGCAAAGGTCCTCAAACTGCTCTCCCTCTGTGCTAAATTAGTCGTGTAGATTGGCTGCTTGACTCATCCTGAGCTATTTGCTCTTCCAAGTGATGTGGTGTAGCTGTACTCTACATGTGGCATCTGAGGGCCTTACTGCGTAAGTGGGCTAGTGGGAAATGATCCATCTTGTTAACCAGATGTCTTTTGGGTTCCTTCTACATTGTAAGTTGCCTGAAAAATTCTCTACTGTACACAGTTGCTAAAGGCATATGGATCCTTTCTCAAATGTGCTGTTCAATTATATGCATGTTTTTCTTGGAAATGTTCCACAGAATTAAATGGGGCTCCCCTTCCTCTACCTTGCCAGTAACTCCCTTACCTAGGAGTAAGTCCCACTGAGCACAGTGGGGCTTACTTCTGAATAGACATGTACAGAATTGCACTGTAAAAAAAAAAATATTTGAAGCCTTCCTATGACTTCATTTCCCAAGCAAGTGCTGAGTCAGTGTGACAAAACATCTGGTACCAATCTATCATTCTTTTT
Source organism: Heloderma suspectum (assembly GCF_057233095.1). Taxonomy (NCBI): domain Eukaryota; kingdom Metazoa; phylum Chordata; class Lepidosauria; order Squamata; family Helodermatidae; genus Heloderma; species Heloderma suspectum. The sequence continues at coordinate 116,083,466 of NC_139461.1, read as the reverse complement.
CTGGACAAGGGGCAGGCAATATAAAATCAAAAGGAGTGTGAGAAGGCCTATGTAAACCCATCACATATAAGGGACTCAGGGTCTTGCAAAAAAAGAAAGTGCATTAGTCTTTATTGACCCTTCCTCAGCAATTGCATATATCTCTTCAGGGAGCTCCCTCTCTCATTCTGAAAGTCAAGGTCTTGAGAAAAACACCAAAATGTATTGTTATGCTGCAACGTTACTGTCCTGCCATTTTGCACATATCATGATTAATCTTTTCACTGGACAAATCTAACAGCATCAGTTCTGGCTTTCTGTGGCCCCAAAGTGACATTATCTGTTGGTAAACAGGAACTTGCAGCATGCTGTAACCGTGTTAGTTTTTCTTCATTTTCCTGTTGCTTTGGTTAGTCATCAAATTTGGAAACAACAAGGACTGCAGAAGTAGTAACAGCATTTTCAACAAGGGGTCAAAAGGAGTGAGGCATGAGAACTGAGTTGCACCATCATATCATACAATGGTAGGGTTGGAAGGGGCCTATAAGACCATCGAGTCCAACTTATAGAGACTCTGGGGCTCTGCTGGTGCACACAGGTCAGAGAAAGTGTACACTGCCTCCAATATGACATGACTGGCTGACACACTGCAACACATTCATTTTCAGGGGGACTTCCCCATGCTTCGGTTAATGATCATTACCGCTCTTCACAAGTGATGTTTTTCTGGTTTAAATGTCACTACAGTTAAAGTGGGAGAAAACACTCCCCAACTTGCATATCCTGGGTGCCGGTCCATATTGACCTTGCTGTGTCTAGGGGTGCTTCTACATTAGAAGTATAGTGTGGAATTGCCATGCTTCATTCACTCACTTTTTATGGGACAGCAACATGACGCCGTCATCCAATCATTGTCCTCCAACGTTTTGCCCTTGGTTCTTCTTCTTAGACTACAGAAAGTCCACTTTAAAATTTATTTTAGAAAAATGAAAGAGTGGTGCAATCTCTGCAGATGGAGACTGCCTTAGCACTACTCTTTGGTCTTCTTAAATGGGCAAGGTTTCGATGTGTGCAGTGTTGTATCAGGCCATTAAAGCCACTGCTGCTCATCACACCTTCAGTATTACTTTTCCAGTTTATCACCACATTGTTGTTGCTGCTGTTTTTTTAACCACTCTTTTAATTAGCACTAAAATGCTGAAGCCAGTGAAGATATTTTGAGCAGTGATTGAGGAAGACTGGAATGGGTACAACCAAGCATGCACTAGAGTTCATTTCTGAGTTTATTCCATGGCAATGACAGTGGTGAAGAAATTTCATATAAAGACTGGGTTCAGACATCACATAAACCATGATGGTTTATTTAACTCAAGGTGGGTTATCATGTCATCTGTCCAGGATTTTTTTAACCCACGATGGTGTATTTGGCCAAAATAATGCACTTTGATAACCCACAGTCTGCAGTAGGGTTTATTTAACCCACCGTGGGTTATCGTGTCATCTGGTGGTCACCATGGGTTATTTTGGTCGCCACTGAGTTGTGCTGCAAGAGTGGTCAAAACTGCTGCCGCTCTGCTCTTCACTGGCTTTAGCGCTTAGGAACATGTTTAAGCAGCCTGATGGGAACAAGTTAAAGCAACCAGCGGTGTCAGTGGGGGGAAATGTGCTATTTTGCTATAGAGAAAAGTATCTAAGCCAGCTCTGTCAATGGGGGAAAATGCACATTTTCGGTTTTGCACTAAAGTGCTTTATGGGTATTGGGAACCAGTTAAAGCAACAAGGCAAGCATTGCAGGGGGGGGGATTTGCAAATTTGCCTTTGCGCTATAGCACTTTACGGGTATTGGGAACACGTTAACACATGCCAGCGGTGTTAAGGGGGGAGAAGTGTGAAATTTCCGTAATGGGGACAAGTTAAAAGCAGCCAAGCCTGCAGTGTTTTGTGTGTGTGTGTGTGTGTGTGTGGGGGGGGTGTTAGTAATTTCCCAAGTGGAAACAAGTTAAAGTAACCAAGCCCTAAGTATCAAAGGGGGGAAATGAGTAATTTCCCTATTGGGAACGAGTTAAAGCAACTAAGGCAGCACCTGGGATTTTCTCTCCTTTCAGAGTTAGAGCACAGGGTTTTGATGGTGCATCATGTGCCCCCTTACTAGAGGAGGCAGGGTGTGAGGTTTGGTCCTGATCCTGCTAATCCCCAAGGTGTTATAGTCACCACCCCCTTTTTGGTGCACTTGGGATTTTTGCTTCTTTCAGAGTTAGCGTGCGGGGTTTTGTCAATGGGTGAAACAGTGCCACTGCTGGGGTGGGAGGACTGCAGTGGGACAGGGGGTGGGGGGATGATTCAGATGACACACAGTAGCTTATTAGCCCATTTGTGTGGTGGGGGATCATGGATTATTTAAAAAATAAGCTACTGTGAGTAGTTTATTAAGCCATCATGGCTTAAAGTGACGTCTGAATGAGGTCACTGAGACATTTTTCTGCAGTTAAGGAAGTTGTTAGTTAGGCAAAGCTAGATGGAACTGATTTTATCTTATGGGCTTTGCTGATGTTTAAAATCTATATTTTATCCTCTGATGGTTGATTTTTTTTCTTTGTAGTATAGGGTTTTATGGCTACATTGTAACAATGTGTTTTATTGTAATTTGCTTTGGGAGCTACAGCTGGGAAGCAGAAGAACCCTTTATATAAATAAATATCAAACTATGAGTTTGGCTATCTGATACTGTGAATGGGTCTATCACCCTGGCTTTTCCTAAAGTGTCGCTTGATTGGAGTCAGCGACTTGCTAAAAGAACCGTAATGTTCCTTTAGTGACTGTGGTTCTCCTACATAGACAATTCAGCTGCAGGGATGGAATCTCAGACCAGTACTGGTGCAGAAACAGGCCAGCTGAACTCTCGCAGAAGGGGCTCCACGAGATTAAAGTCGGACTGTTCCCCTGGCTCTGCCCCCTGACTTTTGCGCATTGAGTGAAGGTCTGAAAGGGGAGCCAGATGTACCTATGGAGGCTCCTGATCATGTGAATGAGCCTCCATGAGTACAGTCAGCTCCCCTTTCAGAACACATGGAAGTTGTGGGGCGCAGCTGGGCAATGTGGACCAATCTCAGGTCAGGGCCATGAGAAAATGAGAATTTCTAGCAGGAGTTAGCAGGAAATGGGAGCGCAGCCTTGGAAAGTGGGGGAAGGGTGCATAAGTTGCTTTCTCAGAAAAATGCTACCTGCTGAAATAGTGTCTATTTGCTTCCTATGTGCTCTGCTGGTATATATTTGTAAGTAGAGTATTATTACAAAGCCTCCTGCAGGCTCTCATCTAAAGGAAACTAAATTCTACCCCTGGAACCTCTTCTCATTTTCCCCAAGTGGTGAGTGTATAACCTTAGTAATTTGGGTTCATAGTGAAGCCAGGACATTGACTTGTTCTCTCTGTGCAAGCTTCCAACAGGTTAAAAAACAATGGGGTAGCCACGCACTCAATGAATCAGCTCTGAGAGATCAAAACTAAGCCTTATTCACACAACACATACATTTCTGAATCAGCATCAAAGCAGCTCTCATGAACCCACACCTACTAAAATATTTGTTAAGGATTCTCAGTGAAGTTTTGAGACGTATATCCTAGCTTTCTGTGTAAGCATGAATCATAGTTCCTTTGAGAGATGCCATGAAAGGTTATTAGGATTCCATGTGCACATACTTTTAGGACTGAGGTGTTCAAAGTGAAAGTCTACAGTGTTCTATCATGTTTGACAAAGAGAGGAAAAGGGCATGGTTTGGCAGATACAAGCAAGGAGGTGTGATATACATGAAATGGAATGCGTGCTTTATTCCCACTTCTTACCTAGCATCAAGTGAACAAACACTTTTTTCATGTGAAAATCTGATTCCAAGATAATTGTTCATGCCCAATTATAGTAATCAGATTTGAAAATCATATTAAGAAGCAGGTTTGATTGAATGGATATGTTTGGGATATTGCTACAGAGATACATCTCAGAGCTGCAGAATTTATATGAACACAACACATTAAGATCTGAAATGGGTACTGTATTAATACTATACCTTGCTTTTCACAGGAAGGACAGCAATCAGCCTTCTCCAACCTGGCCCCCCCCAGATGTTTTGGACTTCAACTCCCATCATCCCCAGTCAGCTTGGCCAATGGTCAGTAATTCTGGAAGCTGTAATCCCAAACATCTGGAAGGCATCACGTTGGGGAAGGCTGACATAGATAGTTAAGTTGCAGCCCAGATTTTCCATGTTATGGGTAAATAATGGCAATCTATTATCCATTAAAAATTAAGGAGCAATACTACATCTTTGATTTTGGACAACCATAAACAATTGCTGGAAGAATTCTGCTGACTGGTAATCGATAAGACCTTTGGAAATCATTCGTGTTAGGTTTTCTGTTATTAAGGGCATATTCACATTACTTTTTAAGCACAGGATTCTTAAAGCTGAGGAAAAGAACTCTTTGGGACTCTTATGACCTACCAGCAATGTTACTAGAAGAGCTGTTTTTGCTGTCAGTTCCTTTTTATCCTTAGCAGGTCAGAAAAGAGGAACACTACATACACCACTTGAGCCCATAGCATGCTTGTCAGTCCCTTGGGCCTTGCTTGATCAGCTCAAAGATCCATTTAGGCCAGAATTCTGTTTCCAGTATTGGCTAGCTATATTACCTCTGGGAGTTCAGAAACACCATTGGAATTGGGGGGGGGGGGGAGATGTCCTATTTTACAGAGGACAGCCATTTATTTATTTGTTTGTTTGTTTGTTTATTTCTATACCGCCCAATAGCCGAAGCTCTCTATTTGAAGGCCTGCCAAAGGACAGTCCTTTATTTGAAAGTATCCTGTATTTGAAGGACTGTCCAGTCCAAGTGTGCTTTAAAGATAAAGAACCATAAGACAGGCAAGCAAATTGCCCATCAGCAGTACCTGGGCTGCAGACTGAGCAAGCACACAGGTCACCCGGTCAGTCTTCCCCACTATAGTGAGTAGCATTATATTTCTATTTAAATTATAGTTAAAATTTCAAAATTTGCATCTATACATATAAATTAGCATATGAAAATGACATCCAGATTGGTGTCCTCTGTTTCTGGTGATAAACATCCCCTTTTTTGGTGATGTGTACGTGGCCCCCCTCCTTGTTATTAAGAGGTATACTGCCTCTGTACCTTAGCTACCAGGGGAAATAGCCATTCATAGACCTTCATCTAGTTGGAATAATGGGCTCAAGTTACAGGAAGCCAGATTCCGGCTGAACATCAGGAAAAACTTCCTGGTTGTTAGAGCAATACGACAATGGAACCAATGACCTAGGGAGGTGGTGGGCTCTCTCACACTGGAGGTGTTCAAGATGAGGCTGGACGGCCATCTGTCAGGGATGCTCTGACTTGGATTCCTGCATTGAGCAGGGGGTTGGACTCGATGGCCTTGTAGGCCCCTTCCAACCCTATTATTCTATGATTCTATGATTCTATAGTTCACATTTTTATTTTCACCAAAATGTAGACCTGGACTTATCTCACAAATATTGCTAGTCAGCCGGGAGTCCAGGTCTAGGGGGTCACCCGTTAGGTTGTAGTCCTATAAACACTGCAAGGGAGTAAATCCCACTGAACACAGTGGGACTTACCTCTGAATAAACATACAAAGGATTGTGCTGCATATGTCACATGGGACTTAAATTATAAATGCTTTATTGATGCCTATGATTATGGAACCCAGGGATGGTCGTATTGATTCTCAAAGATATATTTATGGGTGTGGAAGAGCTGGTCAACCACAATCCTCCACACCCATTGGACACAGAAACTATAATGGCAGTTTCTCTTTTCAGTGTTTGTCTGATTGTATTTGTATGTTCTTTTTTATATAAACATATATACACACACACACACACACACACACATACACATATATACATATACATACACATTCTCTGGGAAAAGTGTATTATTCCTTATATGCATCTCATATTCATGTGTAATTTGGGAAGGACTGTCTTAATATTTAATAGCTGACAAGCTCATGGAATATTCCACATTTCACACCAAAACATTGCTTTAAAAGCTCTTCTTTGAGCATTCAGTTATTTGTTCTGTAACAATTCTACAGAATAGCAGCAGTTAAGCTTAGATATTTCTATTATTATGTCATTCTTGCATTCCCTTTTAACATCACTTCCCTAGGATGCTTCAGTTCTTCCATAGAAATATAGATGAGCAAAAATATATTGCATCACACACATTGAGAAACTAGGAAAGTTTCCCTGGGAGTGGTGAGAAACCTATATATAATCGGCCTGACTTGCACTTGAGTTTACAGTAAGGTGAAGAGAGTGTCTGCTTTAACTGTTGGATTAAAAGAGGTATGTAAAACTTCAAATATTTATTTTTGGTTCTGGATTATGCTGCCATACAAAGTGTAATTAATTTGTTAATAGCATGGTGGTAGCAGTGAGTTGCATGTTTTAATGTTGATTTACATAAAAGACCGAATGTTAGTTTACAATCTAATCCTGTGCATGTTTATTCAGAAGTAAGTTCAAAGGTACTTACTCCAAGTAAATATGCATAAAATAGCAGCTGACTTTCACAGAATCGGACCCTAAAATGTGCTATTGTACCATAATTCAAGCTGAATCTAGCTCATTCATATATTACATGTATTCCTTTGTGCTGCTTTAGATCATTGCTTAATAGAGAAATTATTACTGCTTGGTATCTGTATTATATCTAAGTACCTGCAAAGGATGCTTTCATTTAACAACCCTGTGAAAAGAATAAGCAGCATGAGCCATGATAATATGGAATTCTGTACATTACAGTAAAGGGGAACCAAAAAATTGTCTGAATTCATATGATGAGGTAGTTCTGGCCCAGAGAGCTGATGTGGTGTGATGGCTAGGAGCACGTCAGGCTGCTTTTCTTCTGGCCAGTTGGCCAACACTATCCGAGAAACCTGGAATAGAAAGAGAATGCAAGTATGATTAGAATTTGATCCAGTGTTATTTTTATTAATTTACACAAGGAGACAAAAGCCCTTGTGACTTAGTTCCAGGTAAGTTTGTATAGGATTGTATATTTAATATCTTATATTATTGCTGCCAGACTTTCCCAACACGGAGGCGACTGCCTATCCAATGCAGGGCAGGAGAAGCATAGAGGGGATTATTCCCTCCATGCTTCTGCCTGCAGCCTGCCTGCATTTCCAGCTAGTGGAGCAGGGGAGGAGACTGCCGGATGACATGTGGGATGTGTCGTACAGGCATTTCCACCTTCCCTGCCCCAGAACCCCCCCTGGAACGCCCTGTTTTGGCCGCTCCGCGCTCCTCTCCCGGGTGTGGAGCACGAGGCCGTTCTGCGCTGCCTGCGAGACAGCATGGAAGGAGGAAGGTCAGTTCTCCAGGAACCGACCTCGGAGCGCGGGCTCAGAGGTTGGTTCCCAGAAAACCACAGATCCTATGGCTGTCTAGCCACTGACTAGCGGCCATAGGATTGCTCCCTGTGTGACTTTTTGGCATAACAGAGCACATTCTTTGGGAGAAATGAGCTATTTGAAATGCTGTAACATAATTACTATTATTTATCTTTATTTTCCTTTCATGAATATGACTTGAATATTGGGAAATTACTATTATTATTTTATAAGTTTGTGTTTATTATGAAAGCGACAGATTCTTGTAGTATTATTTTGATTTTGTCTTTAAAACCAAATCATATTTCAAATAAAATAAAGAGACAGTGAAATCTGACTTCAAGTCCCCACTCAGGGGCCGCTATATCTCTGTCTAACCTTATCTATAGGGTCTTTGTGGAGATCAAAGAGGCAGAACCATGTAATGTCACCCTGAGTTCCTTGGAGGAGGGCAGAGTAAAAAAATGAAATAAATAACAAATAAGCTGCCGAGGTTCAGATGGGAGACCCCCTGGGAAGGAACCCCAAAGTAAACTGCTCTGAGCTCTTCAGAAGAAGGCTGAGGGATAAATGTAATACATATCCAGAATGTTAGAGAGAAAGATTAATGGTTTAACCTTTCTTCTTTCCTGACGGAATGTTTATGCCTTTAATATATAGTGGCAGCACATGCAGGAATTCAACAGGTGCCACTCTTCCCAACATGGTTGGCAATACTGTGGTGGGAAATACGGCACCTGCTACATTTCTTCGCGGCACGCAGCTGTTAAAACCACAGTGACCGTGCCAGAAAAAGGCAGTAATCCAAAGTCAGGGTCTTTGGAGAGATAAAATACAGAATATATGATAAAAGGCGGACCTGCAACAAAATATGGCAGCGTGAAGTGCTGTTGTTCAGGGTTCTAGCCACTCCCTTCAATTCCTGCTTCCACACTGGGCTGGTTTGCATGATCGCAGGGTGGTTAGCAAGCTACCATGGCTCGTTAACCGCCCTGCATGTGCCAGTTGCATGCCAGCCGGATTTGCATAATTACCCTTGCCGGTGTGGCTTCTCACGTCATCCAAACCCAGCGAGGGTGGCTTGTTGGGGTGGGTAACAAACCATCCCACAATCTTAGATCAGCCCATGGGTTCTGGGTGGCTTGTTACTCACCCCGACAAGCCCCCCTTGCTGGGTTCAGACAACATGTAAAGGCACGCCAGCGATGCAAATCCAGTTGACATACAACCAGCACACACAGGGTGGTTAACAAGCCACAGCTTGTTAACCACCCTGCAAGCATGTGGACCAGTCTACTGTTTTCTGTTCTCCACTCCCAATAGTCAGTCAGCATTCTGTGGCCACTGAGGATGCTCTGCCCTCACCTTAAGGTTTTCCTGTAAAGATTGGTTTGTACTTCTGCAAACCTTGGGGTTCCCCGAAGCCTGCTGATGCCTCCCCTCTTATGTGTGGGTGGTACCATTTTGGCTATATAAACACTAACTTCTGAACTTCAGAAATAATGGGAATAGTGAATAGAATACGTAAATTGAATCTATTCTAGATTATAGCCCCTTTCATAAGTAAATTGTATGAAGGGGCTCCATACATTGGAAGGGCCAGTGGGGCCACAACACTGGCCTCACCCCAAAGATCCCAGAGGATCTGGGAGTGTAGGTTTTCATGGGAGCTGGAACTCTGCTCCTGTGGAAACCTATGCACATAGAGCGGGGCTGTTGAAACTCTGTCAGCCCAAGTCCCAAATTCATTTTCAGAGAAGCACTCAGGAGATGCATTCCAGTGGTGTGTGGGGCTGAAGGCAACAGGGGGTGGGGCCAAAAAAACCCCAAATACCAGCATTTTTTAAAGCTCAAAGCTCTTCCTGCCTGTAACTAAGCTTTAGGAGAAGCAGTTCAACCTTTTAGAATGAGGAAAACCTGTACATAAGTCAGGAAACCACCAGACTATTGGAGGAAAAGGGGAAGGGCCAGGGAAAGGCTGCATGGCTTTCTGAGGAACCCCAGAGGACCAGATTGGGATCCCAGGTGGGCCAGGTTTGGCCCACTGGCTTCAGGTTCAACATTCCTGATGTAAAGGTTGCATGAGGATGGATGTTAGGGCTGGGCCAGGGAACTATGCAACTAACAGCACTGCCCTTTGAACTTATGGGCATTGCAAACAATGCTTGAAGGAGGCTATACCCATCAGCAATCTAAGAATAGGGATAGCGGAGAATTTCTCCCCGAATCTTCGGGAGGCCGAGTGCTGACGCATTCGGCCCCCCGAAGTTGGTTGGGAAATTCTCCTCCGGCCCCCCGCCCCCCCCGGGACGGGATTTACCTTCGGCGAATGTCCCTCTCGGCGGCAGGTCCCAGTGGCGTTTCGTCGCGGGCGGGGGCGGCGGCTGGTCTCCTGACCGGCTGCCGCCGCCGCCATTGCAAAAAAAAAAAACTAAAGTAAAAGGAAAAAAACCCACCCGTTTCCAAAGTCAGCCGTGATGGGCTACGTAAATCGTCACGTAGCCTATCACGGGTGACTTTGAAAAAAAAAAAGCGCGTAGGCAACGCTATTTGCGTTGCCCTTATTTTCGCCGTAGTCTACATAAATCTTTACGTAGACTAGACGTGCCAAAATAAGGAACGCAAATGGCGGTGCCCCATGGGTGCCGCCATTTGCGTACGCACTTTTTTTTTTTCCCCTAAAGTCACCCATGATAGGCTACGTGACGATTTACGTAGCCTATCACGGCTGACTTTGGAAATCTAGCCATGATAGGCTACATAAATCATCACGTAGCCTATCACGGGGTCTTTTTTTTTCTTTTTTCTTTTTGTTTTTTTTGAGACGGGGCGCTTCTCCCCGGCCTGAATTTCGGCCGGGCGAGACGGGGCGCCTCTCCCCCCTTCCTGAATTTCGGCCAGGCGAGGCGGGACGCCTCCCCCCCCCCTTGCCTGAACTTCGGGGGGGAAAGCGAAGCGCCTCCCCACCACCGCTAAGCCAAGCTGCGAAAAGGTAAGTGACTTTCGTACATCCCTATCTAAGAAGAGATAACATGGCCGTGAAAGGTTGGACAGAGGATAGTATGGAGATGGCTCAGCAGGGTGGAACTGAATGGTTAATTAGTAGAACTGTGAGACTGGTTGTTAGAAAACTAGTGGGAAGGTGAGAAGCAAGGCTAGACTTGACAGGGCAGGACAGGTTGTTGGAACTGGCCAGGTAAACCATGCGACCAAGTTATAAACAAAACACTATCTATGGCAACGCTTCTTCCAAGGCAGCCCAGCCCAGCCCAGCCCAGCCCAGCCCAGCAGTGCAACTCTCCTTAATGATCTAGTTCTCAAGGACTGATTAAACTTGAAGCAACCTCTCTGGTGTCTCTCAGTAAACTTTTGACAAGAAAGAAACTGTGACAAGCTCCTCTGGTATTTATGAGTGCTAGGTTCAAGAAGATATGATTCCCATGATGGCTAAATGTATACATGCTAACCTATGTTAACAGGAGGTATACGGTGAGCAATTCTTCACCCATCCACATGAACAAAGTTTGCTCACAGGATAAAATTCCCTGTCATCACCTGCAAATGTATAAGGCATGTGGAAGGCCTGAGAATACAGCCTTAAGGCAGTGATTTCCAAACTGTATGTATGCCAGGTCATGCTTTTGGGGCATCATGAGAAGGGCTGATATATGCCTTGGGAAATTAGGTCATCATTAGGACTCATTTCCCAGAAGGCAAACTGGGGAGACCAAAAGAAAAGTAACTTGCCCAAGAACCTAAGTACAATGCAGAGGTCAAATATGAGCTCCAAAACAAAACCATTCATTTGAGCTGAAATAAAGATGGTGCTGAAAGGCAACATAGTGCTTTCCAGCATGACTGCGTTCGTCCATTCATTCATTCATTCATTCATTATCATTACTAACATCTTAAGAAATAAAATAACCATCAGGAGAGGAAGGGACTCTCAGTCAGCGTTTTGGAGAGGAAGGGACTCTCAGTCAGCGTTTTGGAGAGGAAGGGACTCTCAATCAGCGTTTTGGTGTCTATGGGCACCATGTTGGAAACCCCAGGAGTAGGCAATACTGGGCTAGATGGACCAATGGTCTGACTCGGCATAAGGCAGCTTCCTCTGTTCCTAACACTCATTTGTGTGAATCACCCTGCACCTGCTCTTGACTTGCACAATATGTAGATCCCCACGTGCAAGACCACTTGTGCAAGTCAAGGCCATAGGTCATGTGATCTACTTAAGAACCAGTCAAACAATGCTGAAAACACGGCTTTTCACATGTCCTAGGCCGGTGTCAATGTGCCATAATGAAAAAAGCTTTAGGCAGGAAAAGACTTTAAACTATACTGCTAGCCACAAAACAAATACAAAAAAAGACAAGCAGATGGTTTCTGCGGTCCGAGTGATTGATCAGTGCTTCCGGAAAGCCTTATCTTTCAGGCCAGTTGCCTGTTTATCAGACATTTCCAGACTTCCTTCAGAAGGAAAGGGGCTTGGGTGATGGTCCCCAATGAACTTATAAACCAAGAGGCTGAGATGAATGTTTATCTCTTTTTACTAGGTTTAAATAGCAATGGAGGCTCTGAATACAGCAAACAGTGTTTTTTCCATTGATTTTTTCAAACACCTGTGCAAGACTCAAAGCAACAGAAACGTCCTATTCTCGCCATGGAGTATTTCGCTGGTGATGGCCAATGTGTACCTGGGGGCCAAAGGCCATACTGCAGAGCAGATAGCAAAGGTGAGCTTTGTGCTATTCATAACTTCAGGGTTTGAAGAGGGGGCTGCCACGACTATGCATATAACTATGTCTGCTGCAACATGTAAGACAGTCTGTATAGAAATGTGTTCATGCGATTGTAGAGCAGCGTTTCCCAAACTTTCAATAACTGGGCCACATGCATTTCTGTTTTGTTTTGGGGTTTAAATTGCAGGCACGCTTCACTCAGCCCTAAAAGGTAACATTTTTCTCTCTGTTTTCAAAGCTGGTTGAACTGGTATTCAAACTTGTTAGAACACCAATAAATAAAAGTACAAGATGGGGAATCAATGTGTCCTTATCCTTTCTATGCACATTGTGAAATACAGGACTGAGAGTAATTAATAACTGGAAAAGTAACTGTGGCCTAACTTAAATATGATGCAGGGAGAATCAAAAGAACTTACCTGTGCAGCACTGTATGCACCCAGCATCTCATTTAAACCAAGGCTCTATTGCAGTGCTTGTGCAATGTTAACATGGGCTATGGATCCACAGCGTGCTTCTACATGTACAGATATGTGCCCGATAATACTGCATCTGAAACCAGTACAAACTTGTAATGCCCACACCTCCTTTTTCTGTTTTAAAAAACTGTCAGGAAAGCCTTTGTTTAATCAGATGACTGATTGGGATCCTTCAGTTTCCTTTAGTGCCCTTTGTTTAAGCTCCATACATTTATGGCAGCCTGATTTATATTTATAGTCAGGCATGGATGTATATATTAAGTAAACACATGTGAAATAGTTGTTAGATACTGGTCCCTGTTCCTGGGGATCTAGTGTCAGTTCTTTTATTTATTTATTCTTCATTTATTTACAATATTTATATACTGCTCTACATCTAGAACAGATTTTGGAGTGGTGAAAACAAAAGATAAAATAGTAAAAGAATAAAAAGATTAAAACACCACATTAAAATTATACTTTAAAAACACACACACAATGCCAATAGAAACCGTGACTGGTCAATTAAGGAATGCCTCCTGGAACAGTGCTGTTTTCAGGAGGTGCCAGAAACAACGTCTCCAGGGGCAGGGAATTCCAAAGAAAGGGAGATGCCACACTGGAGGCTCTTCCACTAGTGGACTGCAATCGGGCCACAGGCCCATGTGGAACCACCAGGAGTGAGCCCTCTGATGACCTCACTGACCTAGTAGGTTGGTAAGGGAGAAGGTGCTCTCTCAGGTATCCTGGTCCCAAGTTGTTTAGGGCTTTGAACACTAGTAGCAATACCTTAAACCTGGCCTGGTAGCTGATAGGTAGCCACTGCAGTTCCCTCAGCAAAGGAGTGACATACTGGAAAGGGGCAGCTCCTGACAACAGCACAGCTGCTGCATTCTGCATTACCTCCAGCTTCCAAGCAGCCTTAAGGGCAGCCCCACATAGAGCACATTGCAGTAATCCAGTCTTGAGGTTACTAGCACCTGTACCACTGTGGCACTCTGCACTCTGGAGACCAGAGACTGAGCACATTAACTCATTAATGCTCTGGAACTTTTAAATCCAGTCAACAGCAATGGCTCCCATTGTACATGGGATCTCAATGACCATCTTCTTGGGGGTTGGGGAACAGGGCAACTGCCAGGGGCAGTCTGGGCAGGTGGTATGAGGGAGAAGCCAGGGCACCAAAACAACTGGAAGTGGTGCCCTGGCTTCTCCCTCATGCCACCCGCCCAGAGAGCCCGCATGCCCATCCAATCTCTTGCTCTGAGGTCTATCCCAGAGTGAGAGACTGATTGGGTGGATGAGCTCTCTGGAGAGATGACAAGGCCCAAATGCCATGCTTTGAGGGGCTCTTCATTAAAGTGAAGCATTCTGGGTGAGGTGGCTATGAAGAATGCCTGCGCTATTGAAGAAGAACAGCATAGAGGGGGAGGCAACAGGCAAGTGGCTGGGACAGTGAGGAAGAAGAGAGGGAGGAGGAGGTTGAAGGCTGAAGAGGAGGTTGGAGTGAGGATGGGGGTGGCAGTGGTGGCTGGGGGGGGAGAAGAGGGGCAAAGCCAAGGAATGTGGGGAGAGACGACAGGAGGAGTGGTGGCAGCATGTCCACTGTGTGCGAAAACACCACTTTGCCTAGGATGCCAAAATAACTAGAGACAGGCCTGCCCTGAGTGATTATTATGGTGCATGTTCCTCTCTCCTGCCACATGACTCGCCACTCTGTTGGCTCCCCCTGCCTAAGGAGCTTTGGAACTTGTAGTCCTTGAGGGAGTAAGTCACACAGGGTGGCACACTTCTCTCTGCCTCTTAAACTACAACCAGAGTTGTTTGTCTGTAGGAGTGCTCTCTCTCTCTTGCTCTCTGTTCTAGAGAAGGGCATGAGTCAGGAGCTCACTGTTCAGAATAATGCTTCTTCTCTTGGCTCCAGCTATTTTTAAAATAGCTGGATAACCTATACAGGGAAATATGTTTTCATAGACATCCCTAAGAATGATCCGCAATTGCCTGTGGTAGTCAGCGTGCATTCTGGTGGAGCCTTGGGCTTTTATTCTGCGATTGAGATTGCTCCTTCACGGAAGTTTGCGGGCTCTTTACATGATGCTGTGAACTTCCCAGGCATCCCCTGCACTAAATGCCCTTTGTTCCATTTTTAAATAGATTGCAGATAATGAGCTCTTGAATTACCCCATTGTGTTCCACTTGAGCTCCCTCTGTGAAAAGAGGAGAAGTGGCAAGAAGAGGAGCGAGATCAGTGAAAGATAATGGGAGACTCAGATATAGGGAGAAGGGGGGAAGGGGAGGGGGGAAAGGAAGCAGGTGAAAAAGGGAGTTGTCATGACCCTGCATTTAAAACAGAAGCAGAAAACCCCATTTTAATTGCAGGATTTTAGGCTGGTGTAGCGATGATGCTATTGGTAAAGTCAAGTCAATTTTATTCATAGACATTTTCTGCAATTACTCTGAGTTTGATCACAACAGATACAAATACAGCATTATTCAATAAACATCAAGTTTATTAGTCATGTACCCATTCCGGCCCCCACTGTTGGACCCTGTAAACAACCTGGTTTGACTGAGATGCTCGGCGTGGGTGGCTTTATTTGGCTCCTTGCTGTCACAGTTAAGGTAGTTTTAACACACCACAAATGATGACTCTCTCCCCGCCCCAGATGATTCTTTTACACATCTGGGGCTGGATCAAGATTTAGTAATACTCAGAGTAGACTTATCAAAATCAATGGGACTTAGGTTTTTCATGACAAACATAGAGTTTGTGCCATTCAAGGAGGAAAAAAAAATAGTTCACTGGGGATATTCAAACCCTTGGACATGGCCAAAGCAGCTCTTTGGATTCCAGACTCTGTTTAGAAAACTCATTTTACAAAGTTAGTAAGCTAGCAGGTTAACTGAAGGAACACTGAAGCTTACAAAGCGCTGAGCATTACTTTATGCTGCTTTGGATCCATCTAGCCTAAGTTCTCACAGCAAGTCAGTGGGTGGGGGACAAAAGAATAGCAAGAGCTCAGGTGAGAGTGATTTCTTCACACCCAGGTCCTCCGAGGCTTTTTCCTTTGTCCCAGCCTGGCTAGATCATCTCTTGTTTTCCATTTAAAGGGCAGAGTGGCTGCCATTGTAGGAACTTCCTGGACTGAGCTGGAGTGGGACTGTGGAATGATGGTACTAGAGCAATAGCCAAGTCAGAGGCTTGGGTGAAAATATCTTGGGATAAATTTCATTCCCCGCTTTCCTAATATACCAATAGTGATAGATAACCAAATGAGAAGACATGACCCATTGGTGTGTGTGGTGGCTATTTTAAACCTTCCTTCCATTTTCAATCAGTTGTGAGAGAGGATATGACTTTATATGCTTAAATAATGACTTTACATACGTAATGTCTGTCTTTGTATTTATTCTAATTGCAGGTGCTTCACTTTAATAAAGCTGGGAGAACTAGGGCTGCTCATACTACGAGACAACCACAAGCCTATTCTAAAATGGAGGCGCTTTTGAATAACCCTTGCATCTCCATTCAGAAGGTAATTTCTTAAAAACAAAAATTGAATGCATCTAAGATAAATGTATGCTTCCCTGTTTTAAAAACAAGGTTGAAGAGATTAGCATTAACCTCTTGCTTCAGCCTATTTTGATCTGACTCTCATTAAGAACTCAATCCTATGCATGTTTAGACAGGAAAAACTCCTACAGCTCCTTGCATTCCCCAGCCAGAATGGGATTGGAACAGCATGAGTTCTAGTTTACACAAAATGTTTGCACTGACTTCTTAAAATTAAAACCTTCAGGAAAATAGGAGTGTAGATAAGCTCAGAGAGAATAATTATTATACAGTTATGTGATAGAGCAGCATGAGAGCTCTCCCCTTTTTTTAAGACACGGCAAAAATGTAAATTCATTTTCCGACGGAATTATGCTGTGTTCAACTAGAGTCTGTGGATGTTTTCTGCAAAGCAAGTTCCACTGATTTCAAGGAAGTACCCCCAAGTGAATTGCCTAGGACAGCAGTCACAAAGTCTCTATTGGGCTTTTGTTGTTACTCGACAGAAAGCTACATACAATCACTTCCATGATATCAGCAACTATTCCTGATATCTCTGATCTGGATAAAAATAACAAAACTAGGTTTTTGTTGTTTTTTTAAAGCTCTTTTCATTCAAACATAACAGACTGGGTCAACTACCAAAGTCTTAGGCCAGGTTCTCATGACACAACAACCCTCCCTGGCAAACAAACCACGCAGTTGTTCCACGAACAACCCATGATGAGCCCAGCAGACGATCAGGCTTACCGTGGGTTGTTCTCCCGCTCCTTCCCCCTTGGTCCTCCCCCTGGTATTCCTGGGTCTTGTGCAGCAGAACCCATCTTGTCTGCCCATCCCATCCCCCTTCTTGTGCTCCGATCACGACCCCGTTTTTGTTCCCCCATTTTTTTCCCGACCCGACATTTGCGCAAATGGGACCATAATATATAATATATATTTTCAGCCCCAGGAATCTGCACAAATGTCTCTGTTATTTTTTAATTATTGTAATTTTTCTCGTTTTTTTGCAGTTGCGCAAGTGCACACTTGTGGCAGTCAAAAATATATCTAGCCTTGCCTTGCCTATTGCCTTGTATGTTTCAGCTGTCAAAGGGAATGAACTACACTATGGGAAATACAAGGAAATTGACAAGAAAGGACTGAGAGCCAGCATGGTGTAGTGGTGAGAGTGCTGGACTGGGAGCTGGGAGATCCATGGCCGAGTGGGGACTAGAACCCGGAAACTCACTGGGTGACTTTGGGCCAGTCACAGACTCTCAGCCCAACCTACCTCACAGGGTTGTTGTTGTGAGGATAAAATGAAGAGGAGGAGAATGTAAGCTGCCTTGGGTTCCTTCCAAGAGGAAAAAAGGCAGGATACAAATGCAATACATACATACATACATACAATATGGGCTAGGTTGACAGTTGACAGTGTGTGTGTGTGTGTGTGTGTGTGTGTTTGTGTATATGTAAATATATATAAATGGAACTAGAGGGTCACAACATCATCTAAAGAATCTGTAAGCAATTGTGAGCAGGAAATGATGAGCACATAATAAATGCCTTGTATAGAAAAGCCCATAGCCAGAATGAATTGGTTAGCATTTAACACAAATGTATGATCAGGACGGCCTGGCATGCTATGGTCCATGGGGTCACGAAGAGTCGGACACGACTTAATGACTGAACAACAACAAATGAGTGTTGGACTAGGAGCTGGGAGATCTGGGTTCTAGTCCCCACTCGGCCATGAAAGCTCACTGGGTGATTTTGGGCCAGTCACAGACTCTCAGCCCAACCCACCTCACAGGGTTGTTGTTGTGAGTATAAAATGGAGAGGAGGAGGATAATGTAAGCCGCCTTGGGTTCCTTGCAAGAGGAAGAAAGGCGGGGTATAAATGCAATCAATCAATCAGAGGTACAAATGAGAGTCAACTGCGGATAAAACATAATGCAGTAAGAGGCAATAGTCTAGGTACAATGTGGGGCTAATAAATGCTGACTTTCTTTTTCAAGCCCCCCCTTGAGACATCAAGCAACATCCATTTAAGTTTCCAGGCACTTAGCCAAGAAATCAACCAACCCACAAAACATTTTCTGCTTAGAAGTGTCAATCAACTGTATGGCGACAGATCAGTGCCTTTCCAAAAAGTGAGTGAAGTTTTTGGTTTTGTTTTGAGCGTGCAAGTAAACACAACTTATTACTGCAGAAAGATGTAGATAAATATGCTAGGAATATATGTAACGGGTTGCATAATTCTCTGGTTATAAATTGTACAATCCAGCAAGAAGTCATGATAGTGCAAAGAGTAAGATTTGTGCCTGTGCCCTGATGCTCGAATGGCTGGATAATGATCCCCAGTGCCTTATAGGATGGTATTTGCCTTTGGGGCCCTTCAGCAGAACTCTGTATGGCCTATGGTTGGAATATCCCCCCAGACTGAAGATATAAGGCTGTACTGCATCCATCCTACCTTCGCTTGCATATTAAATCTTCATGGAGTATGCAGGAACTCATTTTTCTTTTTATGGTACCATGTTTTATGGAATAAAAACTTGCAATAACCACCTATTGTAACAACAGGATTGTATTACAATTTTAATTTGCTTCTTTGGATGTAGGATGCTATAATTTTGTATACTGTAAATCTTTTGTCCCTGTTTGGTGCTTGATGGCATGAACATATTGCTAAGTAGCATAAAACTTTATCTTTAAGGAATTCTTACAGTCAATGAAGAAATACTATAACGCAGAGCCACAAACAGTAAACTTTCAAGAAGCTGCAGAAGAGGTCACAAAAGAGATTAATTCCTGGGTTGA
Source organism: Heloderma suspectum (assembly GCF_057233095.1). Lineage (NCBI taxonomy): Eukaryota > Metazoa > Chordata > Lepidosauria > Squamata > Helodermatidae > Heloderma > Heloderma suspectum. The sequence goes on along the minus strand of NC_139461.1, from coordinate 116,064,501 downwards.
ACATCAGACAGAAGGTGAGCTCAGAATGGTTGCTCTGCCATTTAGAAAGAGAGATAAGCCTAAAGCCTTCTCTATCCTTCTTTCTTTGCTGCCTTTTAAAACATGTCTGCATTCTCTTTTGATGCTTTCATATCATACATATTGGTATGAGCATTATGCATGGCAACATTGGCCTCCTTTTCTTGAAGGCCACTGAAAACTGGAAATAATCTCTTGCCTTTACTTGGGGCTCATTTATAATTCCATTTGTTCATTCTCAGGTACCTCACTTGAGGCTTTTATTGTGCAACTGCACTGCCTCATTCACAGAATTTTATGGGAGGTCCAGACCTAGCCCTGCTCCCATATTTTTAATTTGTAGCCCTGCTCCTGTATTTTGCCACTGCTTCTTCCATCTTTCCTCTTACCAGAAAAAAAAGTATTAAGGAAGAAAAAGATAGAATGTGAACTGCCCAGAGAGCTTTGGCTATTGGGCGGTATAGAAATGACATAAATAAAATAAATAATATAAATAAATACATAAATAATAAATAGAATAACTGCACGATGCCTTTTGATTGTTAGCACTAGGAGCCCTTCATCTGGAAGGACCCAAAGTTGTAACGGGTGCATGAAAAAGTGAGCATCCAAATCCTTTCCCATGTACCCAGATTGCCCACAGTCAGCTTGAGTAAAAACATGTTACAGAATTAATCCATAACATGCCAAATTTAAAATGTCATCTGAAGATTATGAGCACAATTCACCAAGCGCTATTGCAACTCAATTCAATGGGACTGGTTTAATGTACATTCTTCCATAAAATATATTGTGATTATATAGAACTGTCAATGCATATGGCATCTTACAGGATAGCAGAAAGGCTAGCCTTACAGGAGGAGTTTGCAATATGCATTTCAACCACGGGGAGGAGCAGAGGGGCAGGAGAAGCAGGGGTAAACTGGAATGAGAGCAAGCAAATGCCTTAGGATTCATTTCACTAGGGGGTATAGAGTAAGGAGGGAGCTTCATGGAAAATGTGGATGTTGAAAGATTTGATAATAGGTATTCAACTGGGATTACCAGGCATAAGGTGCAGGAAGGGAAAACTAAGTAGTGTCATTTAATTGAGCAGGAGTCCTTTAGGTAGCTAAGAATGGTAGAGTTGGAAGAATGAAGCTGTACCAGGAAATAATGAGGTCAGAAAGATGGGGCTGGTGATAGTTAAAACAAAAAGGGACAAGGAAGAGCGCCAAAAGGATCTCATCAAACGGAGGTGTGGGCATTAGAACACCAAATGTGGTTCAATGTAAGTAAAAGAGCCTTTCTACACAAGGCTTTTATTGCGTGCTCATGGTTGCTCACTCATGGTAGTTTGCAGGTCCTTTACACAACATCATCATCCTCCAGGGCCTTTCAGGTGCTTTGCAACCATTATTGAGGGTTCCCCCCCCCCCAATGACAAGAGTGTGGTATTTTTCTGAATGGCGTTATAGAACCCTCATGTAATTGCACAATTCTGCTATACCACAGCACCACCTAGTGTTCGTATAAAGGAACATATAGAAAGGCAGACAAAGTAAAACCCTGGGGGGGGGGAATATGTATAAAGGAGCTGATCTTAGTCTTCTAATAATCTGGAAGCAGAAGCCTCTGTAAAAGTACAGGTTAAAAGCTTCATGTAGAAAAGCCCTAAGTGCACATGGGGAGTGCGGGATTCCTAACTTCACATATGCTTATGGGGACTGACTGAGCTAGTGTAATTGACCAGAAAAGGGACCTTGGTGTTGTGGTTGAGAGCTCAATGAAAATGTCAACCCAGTGCACAGCTTCTGTGAAAAAGATAAATTCCATTTTGGGAATCATTAGGAAAAGAATCTAAAATAAAATTACCAGTGTCATAATGCCTTTATACAACTCTATGATATGACCACACTTGGAATACTATGTACAGCTTTGGTCACCACACAACAAAATGGATATTGTAGAGCTGGAGAAGGTGCAGAATAGGGTGACCAAATTATCAAGGGGTTGGAGCAAATCCCTCATTAGGAAAGGTTACAATGTTTGGGGCTGTGTAGCTTAAAAACGGTGAGTAAGGGGAGACATGATAGAGGTGTACAAAATTATGCATGGTATGGACTCGACCTTGGGGGAGCTGGGGGTGGTGATGGCCAACAGGAAGCTCTGGGGTGGGCTGGTCCATGAAGTCACAAAGAGTCGGAAGCGACTGAATGAATAAACAACAACAAAATGGAGCTAGTGGATAGGGAGACACTTTTCTCCCTCTCTCACAATACTAGAACCTGGGTTCATCCAATTAAGCTGAGTGTAGGCAATTCAGGACAAATAAAAGGAAGTACTTCTTCACAGCATATACTTAAACTATGGGATTTGCTACCACAAAATGGCCTCCAACTTGGATGGCTTTAAAGGGGATTAGACAAATGCATGGAGGAGAAGGCTATCAATGGCAGTATGCCTCTGAATATCGGTTACTGTGGAACATGAGCAGGAGGGTTTTGCTCATGCTCTGCTTGTGGGCCACTGGTTGGCCACTGTGGGAACAGAATGCTGGGCTAGATGGACCCTTGGTCTGATCCAGCATGGTCCTTATGTTCTTATGGGTAGGCCAAGGTCCTTGAAAAAAGGTAAAGTCATGTTTCTTAAGTGATATAATCTCAAAACCTTCAGCTACATTTCTTCAGATGAGTGAAGTTGCAGAAACATATGATTTCTTTTCCCTCCCTCCCTGAAAAGGTAAAATACAGAATCTGTTGAATGAGGGATCTATAGATTCACTTACCCAGCTGATCTTGGTTAATGCCCTGTACTTCAAAGGAAACTGGTCAAAGACATTTAAGAAAAAAGACACAACGGAACAGCCTTTCAGACTGAACAAGGTAAAGTGTTTTGTAATGCTGAATGAACAAAAGGCAGTAAGACTGCAAAACCATACCCATTTACCTGGGAGTAAGTCCCATTGAAGCCAATAGAATTTACTTCTGAGTAGACATGCAGAGAATTGCACTGTAAGACACTTCAGTCCAGCATAGCCAATCTGTGATGGTGATTGTTCTTTTACAAAGTAACATAGAAAAAGTTAGACTCCTGCTCCAGAGAGCATGCACAAAATTTTTAAAGGCATTTGTTCCCCTATGTGAGTTAAGATTCATGAAAATAAAAGGTATGTTTGTTGTCTTGTAGAGCACAAGTAAGCCAGTGAAGATGATGTTCCAGCATGATAAATTTAATTGGAACTACATAAATGAAGTACAAACTCATATTCTTGAGCTCCCATATGTTAATAATGACCTCAGCATGTTTATACTACTCCCTGATGACATCAGTGATGACAGCACTGGACTGGAAATGGTAAAGAAAGTATTTGTAGCATTTAGAGTATTTTTTAAAATGGAGATTTTATTTTGGGGTTTTCCCATATATTAATTGTGTTTGTTTTTATTGCTTCCTTTTGGCATATCTCATGTTAGAAATGGCTGAACTGTTTAGGTTATGGAAAGAGAGATTTGTAAATATATCTGTGCTGAAAGTGACCCTTGATGTACGTATTTGAACCATCGGAAGGTTTTCATACATACTCGCTTTGCCACATGGGTCATACAAAACCAGGAGAAGAAACATTTTATTTCTAGTCATCTAAAATCCAAGAACTTTGAAAGACAAACTAAAACAGTGAGACTTTGAGGTTTTTCAAACATGTAGGTTTTCAATAATACTCAAGTAACATTTGTGTACCTGTATGGATGCTGCACATAGATTTCTGGGTGGAAATCACACGTGACTGGCTCCTTGTTGTAGATTTCATATAATCATTTAGAGAACCGATGTGGTAAAGTTGATAGAGCATCTGCATTGCACTGGGCAGACTAGGTTCAAATCCCTGCTCACACAGCCCTGACCTCGCTGAATGACTTGGGCTGTCTATCTCACAGGGCTATTGTGAGGGAAAGAAGACTATGGGCATCTCTACACCACCCTAAAATCCTGAAATTAAAACAGGGCTTTCTGCTTCTGTTTTAAATTCAGGATCACAACGACTCCCCTTTACACCCACTTCCTTTCCCCCACCCCTTCCCCCTCCTTCTCCCCATATCTGAGTCTTCCATTATCTTTCATTGATCTCGCTCCTCTTCCTGCCGTGTTTCCTTTTTTCATGACGGGAACTCAAGTGGAACACAACAGGGTAATTTGATAGCTCATTATTTGCAATCTATTTAAAAATGGAACAAAGGGCATTTAGTGCAGGACACGCCTTGGAAGTTCGCGGCATCATGGAAAGAGCCCGCAAACTTCCGTGAAGGAACAATCTCAATCGCAGGGTAAAAGTTCCATGTGAAGGAGCTCTATGTCTCCTGCCCTGATGCAATGGACAGCATCTTTGAGAATGGATAATTCTGCCGTGTTTCTGTATTGGGGTAGACTGAATCATTCAATCACATCTGATGCAGAAATACAGCAAAAAGACACAACATAGCAGAGTTGACTTGAAAGGAGATGAAGCCACCATAAGTCGTATGAAGTTGCAGCCGTCTCTTCTGTGGATGTATGCTTTGTGCTCACTTGAGAATTTAATTAATTGATTTCACATGATAAATTAGCCTCTCTGTCAGAGCACAATAGTATGTCCTAGCACACTATTTGTGAATATGAGAGACAATGGGACCTGCAACAAAACGTTGCAGTGCAAAGTGCTCCTGTTCAGGATTTCAGTTAGCTAACACTTATCCGGCCACTTCCCCTGCCCTGGTTTCAGCCCCATTTCACAAACACATGCACATGCACACACCACTCATTCTATGGCCACTAAGCAGGCTCATTCATCATTGGGCTGCTTTGGGGTTGTTACAATCATTGGGGTGACCTATGTACATCTAATTGAGTAAACCTGGATACCTTTTCTGACAGACTGTTTATCTGATTTTCTTTGTGTGTCTTTTTAAAAACAACTGTAGCTAGAAACCAAGCTAACCTATGAGGCCTTATCCAAGTGGACTAGCCCAGAGGAAATGGAAGAAGTTGAAGCAAACGTGTACCTCCCTCGGACCCAATTAGAAGACCGCTATGAGCTGAAGTCAACTTTGAGCAGTATGGGAATAATAGATGCCTTCAGCACAGGCCAAGCTGATTTCACTGGGATGTCTGAGAAAAGCAATCTGGTTCTGGCCCAAGTTTTTCACAAGTGCTTTGTTGATATTAATGAAGAGGGCACAGAGGCTGCTGCTTCCAGTGCGGCGAATATATATGGACGAAGTGACCAGGGTGCAATTTTGTTTGCAGCTGATCACCCTTTCCTCTTTTTCATCAGGCATAAGAAAACCAAGACCATTCTCTTTTTTGGAAGGTTCTGTGCCCCCTAAAATATTTCAACGTTCCGTTACCAAACAGGAAGGATTTTGCAGCAGTAGAAACATTCACAGCATGGGCACAGTTTGCCAATATATGTCTAAATATGATGTGTTTCCCTACATCCACCCCACTTCCTTGTATGTTTGGGAAATGACAAAGGCGGCATATGGCTACAACAGATAAATGCAGCGAGACGTCAAGTCATTGTAAAAAAAACAAAACACACCCTTCAAAACTGACATGAGATGGTTGGCTGGTTGTTGTTTTGCTTTGTTCCTTTGTAAATAGCATATTTAATACAAATATGAACAAGTGCAAACAGGCTTTTCAGAACTGGACTCAATGAAATTTTTTTAGAGTACTCCGTGGAAGTCAGTGGACTCACACCAGTATTAAAGAAAATATTTGTCACATAGCATTACATCTGGTAACATAAATGTTGCATTGTAATTACACTTTATGTGCAAGTCACTTGGAAATTATATGTTGCAGTAAGTAAATACAGTGTGTGTAAATAACATATGTAACCTAGCAAATAAAATTAATTTTACACTATCAGGCATTCAAAAAGCCTTATGGATGGTAGCCATTGGAGCCTAAACAAAATGGGGTTCCAGCTGGCAGCTTGGGTGCTAAAGGAGAGCCCTACCGCTTCTCAACTAAATACTGCCTGAAAGGAAGGCAGAGTGTGTGTGGTGGGGAAATGAGCTAGAACACACAAACAAGAACAGGATCCCTCCTCTTTCCCGCTCTTCAGTTTGGCTCCTAGACAATCTTGCTGTCTGGAAAGCCCATGCCATTTATCTGTAGTAACTTGGGCCTGGTTTTAATTTTCTTGAAATGAAAGATTTTCAGGAAAGGAGTTAAGAAAATACCTGATCGGCAGTTTGATTATCTGAACCATTGGATTTTTTATTTTACTTAACATGTCTTAACCAGGGCCCCATCTACATTGGGCTTTTACTCCAGGGTGGGTGAGAGTCAAGGTCCCTCATGATAGATGACGTAGTCATGACTTCGCAGCCATCCACGGTTTTCACCTAGAAAAAGTGGAGTTCCAAGGAGTTGTTTTACTGTGATTTTGGGGAGTTGCTCCAGGTTCACCCGCAGTTGCAGGCCATCTATTCCTTCCCCATACTGACTTTGCATCTTACAGTGGGCATGTTGTAGGCTTGCGTAGTGCCTGTGTCACTCTGTGATGCCCCTTTGCTCCCCCATCCCTTCACAGCTGCACAGGTACAGAGGGATGTTATTTATTTAATCACACTTTCACACATTTTTGCAGCTTCGTATCTTTGCAATGGTTGCTTTTGGACTCAGTACCCAAGGGCTGGGGGAGGGGGTCTTGGGGGAGGACCAACATTGCTCCGGCCACCATTTCGGAGCGATGGCTAGGCATGTAGTGCTCACGCTTGTGAGCGCAAACCATTGCGAGAGTCTCGGGCTGGGGAGCTGACAAACTGATGGTTCGGAAATGAAGGAGCACAAAATACCCCATTTTTACCTAAAACAGGGTCAGAAAGACATAGCAGAGCCCCTCAAATATAAAACAGCCACTGAAGTTTTGCACCCCCACACTCATGGGACTGCACAGCTGTGCATTTCAGTATAATGGCCAAAAAAAAAAGGGCACGGCGAGTCTCTTAGGGAAGTGCACAGTACATCGCGAGTGTATCGCAGGGCATGGTGATTCAAAGCCGCATTGCTGCGCAGTTGCGATGGGAGGGGGCAAAGCAGTGCCATGTAGATGGGGCCCATATCTTTCCTTGCACTTCAAGCAAGCTTAAACTCAATTTTAAAACAGAACCTCCGAATCCAAACAGCAAACAGTAGAACAACAGTAAGAGTAACAGTAAAACAAACAAAAATCCAATTGTCAGTTGTTCCAGCTTTCCAACCTATCAGCAATGTGTGAGAAACCTCTTGGGGCCCGTCCCGTCCCGTCCCGTCCCGTCCCGTCCTACCCTACTCTGTTCTCTGCAAGCACAGTAAAAACAATAGCAGGGGTACATGTACCTTTATATATATGGCTGCTGCTCTGTTTCAGATCCTTCTCCACTCCCATCAGGCCACAGCAAATATTTAGTGGCTTATTACACTTGCAGTATTACTTTGCAAGTTGTAATCCAAAGGAGAAGCATTTTTTTTAACCCCATCCACTCAACACACTCAAGTTAGCTCAAATACAGTATCACATTTTAGCACAGTCATTTTCATGATTTTATTTTTCTAGAATAGAACATCACACTTATTCATCACAGTTATCTCATGCCCATGTTATAATTCCATCACAAAAGAGGGGAGGGGAAATCATCTGACTTTTGACATTTACCATGGTGGGTGCTATGAATAATGAGATATCAGGAGTGGTGGATAGAAGAATGTGCCTAGGGAGACTTTTTTTCTCCCTCTTTCAAAATACTAGAACCCGGGGTCACCCTATGAAGCTGATTGGTGGGAGATACAGGACAGATAAAAGGAAGTACTTCTTCACACAGCACATAGTTAATCAGCACAGCACATGGAATTCACTACCACAGGATGTAGTGATGGCCAATTTGGATGGCTTTAAAAGGGGGTTGGACAAATTCCTGGAGGAGAAGGCTATCAATGGCTACTAGTCCTGATGGTTATGTGCTACCTCCAGTACCAGAGGCAGTGAGCTTATGTACCCAGTTGCTGGGGAACATGGGTGGGAGGGTGCTGTTGTGCTCATGCCCTGCTTGTGAGTTCCTGGTCGACAGCTGGTTGGCTACTGTGTGAACAGAATGCTGGACTAGATGGACCCTTTGTCCAGTCCAGCATGGCTCTTCTTATGTTCTTAAGAGTAGCCTACACATCATTGGTCATAGTTCTGCAATCACTGAACACCAATCCATTTTAGCTGCTCATGTTGCAAAATCACAGAAGCTGTGTTTCAGTAAATAATCCATTCATAACTGACAAAACAATTTGCAATCCTATCTTCAGATTATTTCAGGTACATTTGCACAGCTCTTTAAAATACTGGCACCAGGATGTAGAGAGCCACAAATTAAACAAAAATGTTGTTTGTGTACTTCTACACACTGATGTCCAAGCCTTTGCACAATTCATATAAGATCCCGACTTTCAATCAAACTATCCACAAGAAAGCTTATATTTAAAAGGGACTACATTAAAACTACTGCAATTACACAAATACAGCACAGAACTAATAACAATAAAGCACTGAAATGAATAAGAAAAGTAGGAACATCTGCTTTCTGTCTGCCTCCCCTATGAAAAGGGCAAGGTTTAACACAACCTAAAATCTATCATCCAGGAAGCCAGGCCAAACTCCTGGCTTTAAGAGGAAATTCCACATCTTGGGATCATTCCTGCGAAGGTCATCTCTCAAGTCACCATCTAAAGCAGGGCCTCCAAAGATGATTTCAGTGAATGGGCTATTTCAGATGGGAGAAGACAACCCTTAAAGTATCCTAGTACCTGGCTATTTAGGGCTTTAAAGAGCAGTATATGCACTTTGATTTTGTCCTGGAAACCAATTAGGATGGAAGCCAGTGAAATTGATAACAGTATCAGAATAATTTGCTTTGAACAGGACGCCCTGGTTAAAACTATTGCTACTGCATTTGCTTCTGCACTGTGGATCATTTAGAGCTGGAGTCTCCAACATGGTGCCAGCAGACAACAGTCTTTGCACTTGCTGGACTTCCAGCCCCTCCTGATTTTTATTTTATTTCTTAAGGTTCTTTTTTAAAAAAGTATTTTTTTTTAAATGGGAGGGTGGCATGCAGCAAAGCAAAGGTCTGCCCTCCAGCATGATCTTTATTTGGGTTCAGAAGAGTGATTTTGTGTTTTAGAGCTCAGACTCCCCCCCCCCATGGGGGGGGGCTTGTACTTAGGTTCTTGGGCAAGTTTTATTTATTTATAATTTATTTATTTCATTTCTATACCGCCCAATAGCCGAAGCTCTCTGGGCAGTTCACAAAAATTAAATCCAAGCAACACACAATAAAACAATTTAAAATATACAGAACATTATACGTATATGTATATGTTATACAGAAGTAAAAGTTACTTTTCTTTTAGTCTCACCAGTTTGCCTTCGGAGAAATTAGCATTTTGTGACTGGCCGTGCCCACTATGGTAGACATTTTATAAGTGTGCAACCCCCCACATAGCAGCAATTTTGTGAGAGTGCCCATGACAATCTCTCCAAATTCCAGTGCGTCCACTGACCCAAATGGGTTGGGGGGCCCTGATATAGAGTTTCCAGGACACTTTCAAAGGCAGCCCCAGGTAGAACATGTTGCACTAATCTAGCTGGAATGCTACCAGGGTATGAGTCACAGTACCACAATTCTCCTTATCCTGGAGGGTGCTATTTCTTTATATCACAGAGAAGACACGGTTGTGAAAAGGCAGCCCCTCCTGCAAGCACCGTACCCCATCCAGAACAGGTTGTACACCTACATTCAAATCATCCATGCCCCAACCATCAACACTTCCATCTTTCCATTATATTAGCTTGCACTCATCCAGTCCATTCATTACTGCACCCATGTTCTCAGTTCCTTGCTACCATGAAACTAGAAGACAGGGGGTGATGGAAATAGATCCCTGGAGGACCCCTCCTGTAGTGTGTCATCATGTAGATATTAAACATGAGGGACAAGATGGACCTTCTCATGCAACTAGCTGTGTACGATAGAAGCTTTTGACATTCTTTAAATGCAGCTACAGATGTCAGACAAATCTGCAATGAATTCAAATGACATTGGATTTCTATGAATTCCACAGCAGACGGGCTTTTTCCGAGTCACATGGATTCTGCAGACTGTTGTTTATTTAAAAAAAAAAACTTGGGGGGGATTTGCACTAATGCACATTTGCACACTTGCACTAATGCACATTTGCAAACAGGAATGACATTCTTGTACATCCCTTAAAAAAATCCAAATCCATCAGTGAGCGTACAGTGAAATGGAAGATGCCTGACAATCCACAAAACACAGGCAAGGTGATTTAACAAAATTGGTACATCCCTAACTGCAGCTTTATTTTCTTTTTTTTGAGTTGTATGCACAAGGAAAGCAGCAGTTTCTCATGTAGAAGCTGTTTCCATATGAAGAAGAGGATCTAGGTTCATATCTTTTAAAAGGATGTTATTTCAAGGTTCTTGCACCCTTCCTTGAGCAGTAAAATGGTCCAGGGTCAGCCTTGCAGCACTGAATTCCTTGTAGAGCAGGCTTCTTCAACCTGATGCCCTTCAGTTTCCATCAGTCTGAGCCATCATGGCCAATGGTTAGGAATGCTGGGAGTTGTAGTCCAAAACCTTGAGAGGGCACCACATTGGGGAAGGTTGATATAGATAGTTAAGCTGCAGCCCAGATTTTCCATGATGAAGCTGGAGAGTGTCACTTCACTTTGCTACATGCCAGCCTCCCAGTTATTTTTAAAAATTAAAATCCTAAAACTAAAAATCAGGAGGTCCAGGGAGCTTGGCAGGCACCAAGAGAGGTGTGCTCGGGCACCACATTGGAATCCCCAAGCTTACACTAATCATTGGCCATTAGAGCTATTTATCAGGACCCTTTTGTCCACCTCTACAAAGAGGCATGCATTTTTCATAAACAAAGAGCATGTTTTTTCAACAGTACTGATAGAATCCCAAGTCATTCCGATGATACCATTTATTGAACCAAGCAATGGCAAGCAAGCGTTGAATTGCAGCAACCCCTTTTTCAGGCAGCAAAGAATAATTCTGTGTGACTCAAACACTTGCTATCCTACCTCCACAGCTCATCCAACAACAAGTGTCATCTGAAAAATACCAGAGACTGTTCCTTCTCTTTTGGGCTGCCATAGTAGCTGTTCTTGCAGCTATATTAAAATATAGTTTAGCATTTCAAATCCTTTTAAATAATATAGCTGACAGCCCTTAAATTTTGCAACAGACTGTAGAGATAGAGGATGGGCAGGATGTTGTTGACATGAAGGATATAAATAAGGGGAAGTATGGGCTGCTTGATATTTCTACAGAATTATTTCTTCACAAAAGTATGCAGACTGACTAAGGAAACATCTTAATCTAGCAGCTCCAGGTACTGTAAAATATCAGGCATGTATAACTTATCTGACTGCAAGTTGATGAGATGACAAGAAAGCTGTCTATTAAGCATGAGAAGACAAAGTTACATATGGCAGACATTGCTTATTAGTCTTAGAAAGAGCAGGGTTTAATTTATTAAATGAAAATGTACCAATGAATGGCATCAAGATTTTAATTTCTTTGTCAAGGTATCACTGGAAAGTGTACAGGATGCCTAGGATGCCTTGGGCATTATACATAGAAAGGTATGGTATACATTTAACAAATACATAATACATAGGGGGTGGGTGGAAGCTTCTGAATTTCTACAACTATGGCTTGTAATGCAGAAATGATAGTACTAACGGACACAGATCTATACCACAGATCTGTGGGCCTTTCTTTTCCTTAACTGCTTCAGGATATGTTTCAAATGAGACGTAGCTATAAATGTTGTTGTTGATAATGATGGTGATCATCATCATCATCATCATCTAAACTGTTTTAATTCTCTTTCCCTTTACACAGGGTAACCTGAGAACTGTAGTTCTATGAGAGAGGCCAGGGTTATCTTCAGATAATTTTCAGCACCCTCCACAGACTACAATTCCTAGGATTCTTTACAGGAAACCACAAAAGTTAGTACCGATACAAGTTTGTAATGCAGATACACCCTAAAAGTACAGACATCTTGTCCTCCATTGCACCTGGTCACCCTAGGTGAGGGGTGCACAACCTGTGGCCCCTGGCTTTGGGTTGTGCAGCCCCACACACATTTCTCCACAGCCCAGCTGATGCGGGAGCAGGGAACCCCTGCTATTAGCAGTACTGGGAAAGAGGGAAAGGGGCTTGCTTCAGGAGGGGCAGGGCTCAGCAGGAAAACTCAGATATCTAAACTTTAAATGTCTTTAAATTGCTCTTCGATCACATAAAAACAGGTTTCCCTGCTTATCCTTGAGAAAAGCGCTTTCCCCTCTCTCCCAGACTAGTACTGTTCATAGCAGGGGTTCCTCTCTGTTGCTCCCTGCAGCCCTACTGATCAGCTGGGCTGTGGGGAAAAGTGGACAGGGCTGCACAACCCTAAGCCAGGTGTGGCAGATCAAGCAAATCTTTCACATTTGCATGATCTTACCCCTGCTGCTCGATTAGGAAATTCCATAATTAAATGCCTCCAAGAGAATTCTGGGATTAAAGATGGGATCCCAGTGCCTAATATCAGCCAGTATGGGCTTCTGACCTGAGTAATTAAAATGTCTTAGCTCTGAGGTTTGCCAGATGGACCAGGCAATTAGAAATAGATCCTTTTATTGTTTAGATAGGAATCCAGATAAGGAAGTGTCAATGTCAAATTTAGGTTTACGACTTTCAATTAGTGGAGTCCTGTAAAGTCATTAGGTCAAATGGGCCATCAGATAAGCAAGGAAGAGGCCTCACTAGAGACCATAAATATGTAAGAAAAACAAGCTCACAAGACAGGATGATATCAAGTGAATAGGTTTGTGCCAAAAACATACCTGTAACATGTCAAATAAAGTTAATATGTTTGGATAAGTATGTTGGTATGCACATTAATCTCGATAAGAAACTTCAACATTCGATACTGTTATTTAGACATATGAAGATTTAGAGTAGAAAGGTTATCTTTGGAATTCTTGGATAAGAAATATAAGCGGTAGTAAAAATAGTTTAGGCATATTTTATAGGATCCAAAAAGCATATAAAGGAGACTCAGAACGTGCAACAGGGGAAGCTATCCTTTAGGATCAGCTTTCCCCAACGTGTTGTCAAGGGCTCCTTTGAGGCCTCTCTCAGTCTAATCCAGTAGCCAAGTCCAGACACAGACAAAGGGATTCCTTTCAAAGCTTTATTCTTCTTTTACAACTTAACAACTCTACTGTTTGCAACTAGATCTGAGCAGCACAGTACCTATGCCCTAAGTTGGAACAGTTGGTCCCCGTTTGAAAGGGAATTACTGGCAGACCCCTGAACTTAAGGACTAGGGAGAGTCCCTCCCCTTTTCCCTTGGATCCTCTGGGCGCAGCCGTTGTTTGCGCGCCAACCGGGCACTGCGCCTCCTTTCCGCGCCCTCCATCTGGTGCCGCTCTCTGCGTCTGCGTCGCGCGTCCACCAAGTCTGCTACCCACACTCTGTCACTCCCTGGACTGCTATCTAAGCTAAGAATGCTGGTGGGAGGAATCTCCGTCAGCTGTGGGCCCTGGGAAAGAGGAGCGTGCTCCTCTCTCAGGAGCGACTGCTCTTCCTCAGAATCAGAACTACTCTGGGATTCTATGGGCTCAGTGTCCACCCTGACATCATCCCCGCTCCCATGAGGCCCCCCCTCCTGCTCCTCCCCTGGGGCCCCGGGCTTGTGGGGGTACAGCTGGTGGAAGCGCCTCAGCAGCAACGGAGCATGCACATTTTCTGCGGGTTCCCAGGATCGCTCATCAGGCCCGTACCCCTTCCAGTCCACCAGATATTGCAAGCGGCCACGAGAAAGGCGGGAGTCCAGAATCTCCGTGATCTCAAACTCCTCCTCCCCCTCCACCAGCACTGGCAGTGGGGGGGAGCCGACTGAGCGATGAGGGTCGCCAGAAACCAGGGGGGACAGCAAGGACCGATGAAAAACAGGATGGATCTTCATGGAGGGGGGGAGAGCCAGGCGAAAAGCAACAGAGTTAATCTGGGCCATAACCTGGAAAGGCCCCATGCGGCGAGGCACGAGCTTCCTTGCAGGCGAGTGAGAGGGGAGGTATTGGGTGGACAACCAAACCCAGTCCCCCGGTTGCAGAGACGGACCCGGCTGGCGCCGCTGGTCTACAGAGGCCTTGTAGGCTGTCTTGGCTTGCTCGAGGGAGTCCCGTAAGAGGTGGTGTACCGCTCGCAACTCCTCTAAAAAGTCCTGGGCCGCTGGCACTGAAGAGGGAGCTAGGGTGGACAGGAAGGCCTTGGGGTGGTAACCAAAATTGGCAAAAAATGGAGTTTGGCGGGTGGAAGCATGGCAGGCATTGTTATAAGCAAATTCTGCGAGAGGCAGCAAGGAAAACCAGTCATCTTGCTGGTAATTGACATAACAGCGCAGATATTGCTCCAGAGTCGCATTGGTGCGCTCGGTCTGACCGTCCGTCTGTGGATGGTGGGCGGAGGAAAGACGGAGCGTCACATGGAGCAATGCCAGTAGCTCCCTCCAGAAATGGGCAGTGAATTGGGCCCCCCTATCGGAAATGAGACCCTCGGGCCATCCGTGGAGGCGGAAAACATGCGCTACGAATAGCTCTGCCGTCTCCCTGGCTGTGGGCAACCCAGAGCAGGGGATGAAATGGGCCATCTTAGAAAACAAATCCACCACCACCAGAATAGTGGTCTTACCGTGTGAGGGAGGCAAGTCAGTGATGAAGTCAAGGGAGAGCAGTTTCCAAGGTCCTGAGGGGGTAGGCAGTGGGTGAAGCAAGCCTGTGGGCTTGCCTGAGGGGGCCTTTGCCCGCTGGCAGGTTGGGCAGGAGGCGACATAGGACTTGACGTCTTGACACACACAAGGCCACCAAAAATCCCTCGTCACTCCATGCAGGGTCTTGGTGACGCCAAAATGCCCAGCTGTGGGGGAGTCGTGGCACTGATGGAGGACCCTCCTGCGGAGGGGTCTAGAAGGCACATAGACCTGGCCGGAATGGTAAAGCAGGCCTCCTCGCAAAGAGAAGGGGGTAGAGTGGGGGGGGGGCAGAGGCTAGCCCCAATTCCTCCACCTTTGTGCGAACAAAAGCATCCTGAGCCTGTGCAGAGAGAAGGAGCTCCTCCCAAGAATGAGGGACCGCAGCTGCCGCCAGGCCTTGGGGGGGAAGCCGGTCCACCTCCTTCTTGTCAAACACATCCTGAAAAGCTGCATACTTCTCTGGGGGGATGATGGTAGCTGAGGGACTGCCAGAAGCAGAGAAGGAGGTGGGGGAAAGGGTTAATGCCTGGGCTGGGACTGGCACCTCCTCCGTGAGGCAATGCTCCCGGCAGTAGGGAGATGCAAACTCCACTTGCCAAAGCCCCCAAGAAATCTGAGGGTTGTGCTTAGAGAGCCAGGAAAAACCCAGCACGACTGGGTAGAAGGGAACCTTAGCTAAGTGAAATTGAATCTGTTCAATGTGGGACTGGGTGCTCAGAGTGAGCGGAACTGTAATACTGGTCACCTCACCCGAAGAGAGAGGACGCCCATCAATGGTCTGCACTGCGAAGGGAGCAGGAAGGGGCAGGGTAGGAATCCTGTGGAAGAGGGCGAAGTTCTCATCCATGAAACTAGTCGTAGCCCCCGAGTCCACTAAAGCTAAGGCCTCCACCCCACCCCGCTGTGAGGAGCGGAGGTGAACATGCAACAGCAGATGGGAGGGGGGGGTTGGGGAAGGCACCCACCCGGAGGGGAGCTGACCCCCACACTGGAGGCCCCCAACAAGCTTGGGGGGCAGTCTAGTCAAGCCTGGGGACGAGGAGGAGGAGGAGGGGGAAGGAGAGGAGGAGGAGGCAGTGGAGCCGTGGATTTAACTTGGCAGGTCTTGGCGAAATGCCCCAGGTTTCCACATCGAAAACATCGGTGCTCAGCTCGACGGCACTCAAGTTCCTCTGGCGGCAGTGAGGCTCGGGTAGCCCCCAGCTGCATCGGGGTCTCCTCCACCCCCAGCGCCGGAGCAGGGGGTGGGGGAGGAGGCAGGAAACATGGGGGAATGGGAGGAGGGAAATCCCAGCCCCCGGCGCCCCGCCGGGTCTGCCGGTGCCCCTCCAGCCGACTATCTATCTGAAGGCAGGTCTGGATGAGCTCCTCCAAAGTAGGCAGGCTGGGCGTGCGCGCCAGCTCATCTAAGATCTCGTCGTTTAAACCATCCAAAAACTGAGCCAGTAGCACGGCATCATTCCATTGTAAATCCTGCATCAGCAAGCGAAAGGTTGTCGCGTAGCTGGAAATTGAGTCCTTGCCCTGCCGGAGGTGGCGAATCTCCCGAGAAGCCATCTGCGTGCGCAGGGGGTCACCGAAAAAACATGCCATGGCTGTCATGAAACCTTGATAGTCCCCGAGCAGGGGGTCATTAGCGAGCAGGAGTCCCAAAGCCCATTTAGCTGCCATGCCTGACAGTAGGTTAATGATGAAACCCACACGAACCTGTTCCGTTTGGAAATCCTCAGGTCTAAGACGCATGTACAGCTCTGACTGGGCCCTGAAAATCTGAAAAAGTCCTTTCTCACCAGAAAACTTCTCTGGCAACGCCACCGGGCACTTGCGGCATGGGGGAATTGGAGGTGGGGGGTGTTGAAACGCTGCCTGTAGATTCTGCACAGCAGCTGTCAGTTGAGCCATCTGAACACGGAGCATCTGGTTCTCTTGCACCAGAGCTTGCACCGCTGGGTTCTCGGCACCCTCCATAAGGCAATAGGAGAAGAGAGAGAGAGAGGAAAGAAAAAAAAAGAGGAACGGGGACCAAGCTGTCAAGGGCTCCTTGGAGGCCTCTCTCAGTCTAATCCAGTAGCCAAGTCCAGACACAGACAAAGGGATTCCTTTCAAAGCTTTATTCTTCTTTTACAACTTAACAACTCTACAGGTAGCAACTAGATCTGAGCAGCAGAGTACCTATGCCCTAAGTTGAAACAGTTGGTCCCTGTTTGAAAGGGAATTACTGGCAGACCCCTGAACTTAAGGACTAGGGAGAGTTCCTCCCCTTTTCCCTTGGATCCTCTGGGCGCAGCCGTTGTTTGCGCGCCAACCGGGCACTGCGCCTCCTTTCCGCGCCCTCCATCTGGTGCCGCTCTCTGCGTCCGCGTCGCACATCCACCAAGTCTGCCATCTGCGCTTGGTCACTCCCTGGACTGCTTTCTAATCTAGGAATGCTGGTGGGAGGAATCTCCGTCAGCTGTGGGCCCAGGGAAAGAGGAGCGCGCTCCTCTCCCAGGAGCGACTGCTCTTCCTCAGAATCAGAACTACTCTGGGATTCTATGGGCTCAGTGTCTACCCTGACACGTGTTGCCTGTAGAATCAACCTGGTAAGCTTGATACTGATTATCGTTGAGAACTAGAAAATGTACATAACTCTGCTTAGAAGCCTTGTTTAAGAATGATGTTAGATGTTTTAATGTGTTTGAATTTATGCATGCATAAGCTCTTGTATTTAGTACTGTTATGCTAATACTTTGAAGTAAAAAACAAAATCTTATCTGAGTGTTTCTTAAGAACTAGAATTCAGTATTACCTATGTCTGAGTGACGCACTGAACTGGCCCTAGATGGTATCTGGTTGTAAGGGGAATTTGACTGTATACAATGTAGTGACAATATAGTTTGAGAGAACCTCTGAACCAGGGCATTCATGCCACACAGGGGCCTCATGCCATACTACAAAGTGCTTTTGAAAATTCCCTCAGTCTCAAATTCAATTTATCAAGTGACTTGAAGGTTGCTCCCATTCAAGAAATGCAAACCCAAAATCCCCTTGAGCTGATGGAACCAACCACAAGATTTGCTGGATCTTGCCAGCAGCATCTACATGATGGCTTCTCCATGCTGTAGCTGTAATGGATAGCACCACTCACTTACCATATGGATTGTCCATACTGTGTGGAGAGTCTCCAATGCTAATACAGAGGTTGCTGGTGGCTGCTGATATATATTACACAGTATCACTAAACGTATTCTTATTAATGTCAAGAATTCTAACACAAAGCAAAGCAAAAATCGGGAAATTCCTTCAGAACCTCCTCAGTGGCATCTTAACGTGCAGGACTATGATTCTGCATGTTGAATGACAAGATATATTGCTCTCCTCTGAACGTTATCTTAGCAAATTGCCAGCACAATTCATACAGCTTCATTGGGGCTGAAATTCTAGACAAGATTATCATGAAGCAAGTCCCATTGAACCAAGCTGAATTTTCTTCCCTGTTTCTTCCCTATGTTAACATGCATAGGAAGACTGCAATACAATACATATTTGTGTGGGAGCAAGCCTGTTGAACTCAGTGGGACTTATTTCTGAGTGAACATAGTTAGGACTGTGCTGCTATTTATGTACATGTAAATCCCCCCAATGTTGTATAATCTAAGAAATATTCACTCAGCAGTGTGCCCCATCGAGTTTAATGGGTTTACTCGCTTATAAGTGTGCTGTGCAGCTTCAATGGGAAATCTACTATTTTTTGGAAATGATTGTTAATGAGTCAACTGCATTAATCCACCTATAAGGGGGGAGGCATGGAGACAATAGTCTGAAAGCTAAAATTGACACTGTGGAAGAAGAGAAAATGACATGACACTGGCCACTGTTCTTTCAGAAATGTTAACATAATCCTGTCTGTCATATTTTCAAAGGTTTGAGCAATGGACTCCCTCTCAGTAGCCAATGGCAACTTTGCCTTGGAGCTGTTCAAAAAGCTGAATGAGTCATCTCAAGGGAAAAATATTTTATTTTCTCCCTTGAGTATCTCAACTGGTCTGGCCATGGTCTTCATAGGAGCAAGAAATAGGACTGCTACCCAGATAGCTGAGGTAGGTTCTTCAATTTGGCTATGATTATCGCTGCACATTTCAATCTTGCACCTAGTTCATAGATATAATACAAGAATGTGCTAACTACTCTTGCATAAGACATCCTTAAATAGCCTGTGGGCTTCCTACAGGCAGCTGGTTGGCCACTGTGTGAACAGAATGCTGGACTAGATGGACCTTGGTCTGATCTAGCATGGCTCTTCTTATGTTCTTAGCATGTCATGTAAATAAAGGGGGAAACATGGGTAATGGAAAAGTCCAATGATCAACATGCCATTTATTTATTATTGTTATTATTAGTAGCAGTATATTGGGTTAGATCTAGGGTCTGCCTTCCATGGGCAGAAGGGCTCTGCTTACAGAAGGTGCCTCCACCTGATTTTCAGGGTTCCCCGAGCTCCTCCCCCTGCCCTACAGCTCACCCCATTCAGCAGGATCCTTCAACATTTTAAGGGGGCTGGAGTAGCTACCCTGGGGAGGATGGCGTGAGGAAGTCCACTTCAGCCAGCCCAGTTGGATGCAGTTACATCTGGATCTAATGTTATAATCAACATGCATGTATGAACTGGCCCAAGGAAGCATAGCTATAAGCTATACTTTTAGTGAGAGGCTTCTGGTTTGAAGGCAAGATGCCTTAAATATTTGCTTAGTTAGCATTTTTAGTGAATCATTATCTTGAATGCTGAGAAAGTATTTTAAAAAAAATCCTATTTCAGTTACTGGATCACCAACCATTATCTTGATAGTTATTATCTTCACAACTCTATTTGCAGGTGCTTCATTTCGATACAATAAAAGAAACTGAACATTCTTCACAGGTAATATAACCTTATACCAGGGCAAAAAAGGCAGGTAGAATATAGTATTATTGGCATACAGAAAAAGCAATCCGAAACATGGCTATTTGGAATCCTCTTGTCTTCAATGTGATTTACTTGCAAGGCTGCAATGCTACACAAACTTACAAGAAAGGCAGAGCTTGAACTGAATGGGAGTTACTTCTTAGTAGACATGCTTGGGATCCTGTCCTGTTGCATGTATGTACACTTAGAAGTATATTCTTAGAAAATGAAGGCCATCTTAAGCCATTTATATCGAGTAAGCCTATGTTTCTAGGTAATATTACCCTAAATTAAAAATAATGTAATGCATATATCTTTCTCAGAACAGAAAATGTAAGTTCCTGACCAGATTAGTAGCAGTCACAAATCTGATTCAATTTGCCAAACTCTGCTGAAAATTTAACTTGACTTATAAGAACCAGCCCTTAGCTGAACTAAGCTATGTTGGTTAAACTAGGACCAAGACAGATTAACTTGATAACCATTTCTGGACTGCTGATGATCCTGAAGTGTTTGGGAAGCTACTCCTTGATCAGCAACAGCAAAGAGCTTCTTGTTCTGCTTGCTTCCCCCAAGACTAGCAAAATGGCTGTCTGATGATCTTTGATTCCTGCTTTGTACAATAGCTGGATTGGTCTGTATAGGGGGAAAAGTCTGAGAATCACTGCCCTAAATTAAACCCATGCATTCTAATGTGTCATGGCAACAAATGAGTTCCCCCTTGCAACTTTTTTCAACTGTACTAATGCTAAAAAGTGCTCCCCTCTATACATATGTGCACAAACACACACACACACATACTAAAATGCAACTGAGATTTTGATACACAACCAATGTTTCCCTGTAAAGGATGGCAAAGGTGAAATCATCCACAGCGAGTTCCAGAAATTGATCTCTGAAATCAACCAACCCAGGAATGCCTACTTGCTTAAAACTGCAAACAGACTCTACGGAGAAAAAACTTTCAATTTTGTTGATGTAAGTAGAGTATCTGTACCACGCTGTAATGTTTGGTTTGAAAAGCCTAATGCAGGTCTAACCTCAAAGATTACAGAGGGAGAAATCCTTTCTGTGGGGTCATAGGATAGTTCAGATTCCCGGACCCAATGTTGGAGACAGCACGCCGACCTCGGAGCCAGGAACCTGAGCTCCCTGCCCCCTCCCCCTCACAGCTTGCCCAGAGAGAACCAGGCCAGCTGTCCTTCTGAGTTTGTAAAGGCGACCTCAGAGAGGAGGGAAAGGGGTTGTGCCAATGGGCAGGGAGGAGAGGGGACTGGGGAGGCTGACTTATGTCATATCCTCAGACCTCTCCAGCCTCCTTCTCTCCTGCTCCACAGAGCTCCAGCTAGATGGGCGAAAAAGCCCATCTAGCCAAAATACAGAGTGGGAGGAGCATGGAGGCGAAGATCTCACTCCTTCTACTCTGCTCCACTCTTCCCACTCTGCATTGGATGGCTGGAAGCCACCGGGTTCGGAGGCTTACAGCTATCCTGATAGGATTGCACCCTAAATGTTGTACTGATTAGATCATACGGAGCTAAGTAGAACTGAAATTGTTTTATGCAATGACTTATGCAATAATACTGAGCTGGAGGATGAACATTGGCACCTTGTGGCCCTCCAGATGTTGTTGGACTGCAACTTTTGTCATGCCTCATCATGCTGGCTTGGACCAATGGGAATTGCAGTCCAACATCTGGAGGGCCACAAGTTGGATACAGCTCCACAAATCTCTGAAAATTATGTTTGTGGTTCGCATTTTTACTACATTTACAAAAAAAAAACCTGGAATGTAAGTTCACAAAAGTGATCATTACTTGTATTATTTTTAGATTGTTAAAAACTAAAACTGAAATAAAATAGAAGTGTGCAGGGGCGGGGGAGACAAGACACATTAGAGAGAAAAGGAACGGGAAGTGAAAGTCAGGAACTAGGAAAGTCAACTAGGAAAAGTCAGGGCAAATAGATATGTTTTCAAGATATGCCTTGAATGTAATCACAGAAGATAATCAGAAGAAGATAATCAGAAGTTGGAAAGATATTCCAGGCTAAGGAGATGTAACAGAAAGGGACACAGGCAAGAAAACAAGAGAGAGTAGCCTTAGGTTTAACTCTGATGGTACAATTCTATACACATCGACTCAGAAGTAAGTCCCATTTAATTCAATGGGGCTTACACAGAGGGAAGTGAGTAATTGCAGCCTAAAACTGATAACGATTGAACAAAGGTTCCAAGCAGGAGCATGCTGAGAAAGAAAAGTGGGGTGGGTACCAACCTCAGGCCAGTGCCTGCTACAGGTTTGAAGGGCCCTCGGCAAAGGGCCCTCTAGTATGCCCCTTCCTGTGTCAGTGAACCTCCACTTGTTTCCCTGCCAGCAACAATAGGCACTTGGGTCCAGCAGCCACCATTCTAACTTCCCACAATGCCCCCAATAAAGCATAATTCCAGGACACTGTGGGAAACCAAAATGGCAGCTCCTGGACCAAGTCACTTTTTCCAAGGTGGAATTCAGAGCAGGCATCTGTGGTGGGTGTTTTGGGGGTGTTGAGGCCCTGGCAGCTGCGTAAGCAGGGTGTATACTGATGTTGGACCTGCCTATAGCATTTGTATCTATCTCTCTGCATGCTCCTGTAAGTAATTTATCACCTGAAGAAAACAACAACCAACTTCTGCAAAGTTTCCCTACCTGGTTCATGTTCTTGAAGCTGGATCCTTAATTGCATGTGACTATTTGGCTGTGCAAGGGTTTGTAAGGTGTTATTCCTTTTTGGTAGGCATTATTTCATATGAGTATAGTTCATGAAACACCGAAGACAGACAGTTGAAGTCTCTTAGAATCGGGATATTAATTAAACCATTAAGCTATTTGAAATGTGTTATGGAAAGACAGGTTGCTTACCTGTAACTGTAGTTCTTTGAGTGGTCATCTGTGCATTCACACATATGGGCTCTGAGCCTGTGTTCATTCAGGAAACTTTTAAAGCTGAGCAGCATTTTGGTGGGAACCCCTCGCCCGCTGTTCTACTGTACCTACTCCAGCAGGTTCCTACCTTTCCCCTCAGTTCCTTAAGGCCACAAAAGTTAACCTCAAGTTCGAGGAGAATACACCTCGGTACCAACACATACACAGACGTTGACACTGAACTGGGGATGGTGGTGGGTTGTGTGAATGCACAGGTGACCACTCGAAGTACTACAGTTACATGTAAGCAACCTGTCTTCTTTGTGGTCTCTGTGCATCACACATATGGGTGATTAGCAAGCTCACTTACTGGAGGTGGGCAGGTGTCTTATTTCAGGACTGATGAAATCTGCCGAAGGCACAGTCCGATCAAGCTCAAACATCCAGTTTTTGCACCTAATAAAGGTAGAGGGCTTAGACCAAGTGGCCGCTTTGCACAGGACCACTAAAGGCACTCCCCTAGTAAGGGCAGTAGATGTCGCTCCCCACCCCCTGCCCATGTTGAATGCGCTCAGATTCGAGGCAGGAGATCCATCCCAGAGACCTGGTACTAATTTTATAGTCTGTATTTTTATAGTCTGCAGGATGCTAGTCTTTGGGAGGATATGGGCAAACCTTGGCTCGATCCTCCGTAACATAAGAACAGACTTTGTGACTTACAGAAACGTACAGTCCTTGATTTATAGAAGGCTAGAGCCCTTCATACGTCCAAAGTATGAAGTTTCTTTTCCAAGTCTGACGTAGGGGAAGGAAAGAAAGCAGGGAGGACAACCAGTTGGTTTACGTGGAGCTCAGAAAACACCTCGGAAAAGGAAGGTTATGTCTGGCCTGAGCACCACTTTTTCCTTGAGGAAAATGGTATACGGTGAATCTATGTGCAAGACAAAGAGTTCACTTGCCCTCTGTGAGGTCGTAACCACTACCAGAAAGGCAACCTTCCGGGAAAGCAGTCTCAAATCCACAGTAGCAAGAGGCTCGAAATGGGGGCAACATCAGTCTCTGAAGCACTAACAACAAGTCCCATTGAGGAATCAAGTCCCTTATTGCGGGTGGGGGGCTAAGTTTCAAAGTCCCCATAAGAACTGCTTACATAAATGAGTGAAAACTGAAAGACCCTGAAGAGATCCTCTTATTGCAGATATAGCTGAATAATGGAAGGATATTTCAGTCCTTTGATATACAAGTGTTGAAGAAAATGTGAAATGTCCGTGATCAAACAACTGTCTGGATCACAATTATTTTCAGCCACAAACTTTTTGCATGCTGCCCACTTGGTAGCATAGAAGCAACGCGTAGACGGCTTTCTCGCTGCATCTAACACTGCCTGCACTTTAGTTGGTATCAAAAGAAAACATCTCATCAGTACCAAATCCTCCATGCTGTGAGTTTCAAAATCTGGAGATTGGGGTACCCGATTCAACCTCAGTTCTGACAAGTCAGATCATCTAACTGCGGAAGCTGAAGATAGTCTCTGTTGGTTAAGTTCAACAGGATCTTGAACCAAGGTTGCCTCAGCCACCAAGGTGCAATCGGGATGCAATTGGCCATATCCTCTCCTTTCTGATTTTCTCAATCACTTTTGCCAGAAGAGGAAATGGAGGAAATTGATAAAAGAGAATTCAATTCCACTCTAGAAGAAAGGCACCTCTGCAAGAACGTCTACTCATCCCTGCTCTGGAGCAAAACTTTCTGCAGACTGAGCTTTCCAGAGTAGCAAAGAGAACTATGGATGGTGGTCCCCACTTCTGGAAGATCGCATCAGAATCTTCCTAGACAGTTGCCACTCATGTGACAACTAATGAAGGCGACAGAGAGAGTCCACTAGGATGTTTTCTGTTCCATTGATTGTAAAGCCATTAGATTAATGCCCCTCAGTACAGACCAGTTGTAAATGCCTAGCATCAGATGAATGAGGCTGGAGGAATGTGTGCCTTCTAGCTTGTTTAGGTACCATAACACTGTTGTGTTGTCTGTCGGGATTTGAATGTGCCTGTGTGCCACATGTTTCGAATGCACAAAGTGGAATCCAAACCACTAGTAACTCTGGATAGTTTATATTATAAGTTCTCTCTGCTGTGGACCACAGGCCCTGTGAGCCCCCCAACCTATGAAAGATGTGTCTGTTGTCAGCACTCGGGATGGGTATGAAAGAGCAAATGGCATCCTCAGAGTCAGATTTGCAGGGTCTGTCCACCAAGTCAGAGTGTGAGCAATATGTTCTGGTATTCTTAGTCGGGTCTGAAACATGTTGTCCACATTACTGAACACATGAATGAACCAATTTTGTAGTGGTCTCATTTGGAGTCGAGCCCATGCCACCCCGATACTGTCGCCGCCATATATAGCCCAACAAGTATTGGA
Organism: Heloderma suspectum; assembly: GCF_057233095.1. Taxonomy (NCBI): domain Eukaryota; kingdom Metazoa; phylum Chordata; class Lepidosauria; order Squamata; family Helodermatidae; genus Heloderma; species Heloderma suspectum. Next base: position 116,039,404 of record NC_139461.1, on the reverse strand, counting down.
TGGTGTGTGCTGTGGTGTGATGTTCTTGATATAGAGATGTGGCCAGGTTGACCAAGTCTCTTGCACAGTTTGGAGGAAGGTATGCACAGTCAGACTTGGAACTGAGTATAGCTCCTATGAACTGCACCATTTGGGTAGGGGTGACTCGAGATTTTTCCTCATTGATTCTGAGTACCAGAGCTTCGAGGAGATTGAGGACAACTATGACAGCACGAGACACAGCTTCCTTTGAGGTGTCGACCAGGAGCCAATTGTCCAAGTACGGATAGATTTCTATGCCCTTGATGCATAGGTCAGTGCAGACCACCGTGATACATTTTGTGAATACGCATGGGGCTGTCGATAACCTGAAGGGCAGTACCTTGAACTGGAAGACCTGTAGACTGATGGCGAAGTGAAGAAATTTGCTGAAGGACTCCTTAATGGCAATGTGGGAATAAGCATCCTTGAGATCAACTGTGGCAAACCAGGAACGCTTTCAAAGAAGCAGTAGGATTGTAGCTAGCATAGTCATCCTGAACTTTTTTGGGGTGATGAACTTGTTCAAGTCTCAAAGATCCAAAATGGGCTGAAGACCCCCATCCTGTTTGGGCACAGTGAAATATCTTGATAAGAAGCCATCCATGCTCTTTATCAGAGGCACTCATTGAATAGCTCCTTTTTCCACAAGGGTTTTTGTTTCTTCCTGGAGCACTTTTGATGGTGGTATGATCCATACTGAACCCAACAGGGGGAGAGTATCAAAGTCTATCTTGTAACCCCGGCAAACAACGGCCTGTACTCATTGGTCTGATGTTAGTGTTGTCCAAGTCAGATAAAAATTCCTCAGGAGGTCTCCGAAGATTAGGGGGGGAGGAGTGATGCAGAGGGGAAGAGTGTCCAAGTCAAAGACAACAATTAGAAATGCCATCCGCCTTTACTTTCTGTTGGTACTTAGTGTTGGGGCAGCTCTTTCTCTGTTGTTGCTGAGATTGGTACCATGGAGTATGGTCCCCAGACTGCCTGGGGATACAAGGTTGTTGTTGTCAGTACCAACGACAAGGTCAGTACAATAGATGCTGCTGTGTTGTAGCTGAACGATACCCATTTTGTGAGCAGTTGTTCTGGCTTTCTGAACTGAATCCATCTGTTAATCAGTTTTGGGATTAAATAATCCTTCAACATCCAAGAGCAGATCCTCTATTCTAGACGTGGCCTCTGGGATCAGGCCAGCAGAACGCAGGCAAGCATGTTGCCTTAGGGTGATGGAACTTTGCATTAGAGTTGGCTTGGTGGAGAGCTGTATTGATCTGCTGCCAAGATAATTTCGTTGCCTCAGTGTGAAATGTTCTGGCCAGTCCCCTCTGATCCTCTGGGAGGTAAGCACAGAAGGAGTCCATTTTCTTTAGGGATGTCAGAGAATTTCGCCACGGATCTCGGTGAGGCTGAATGCCAGGGCATTCGGCCCCCTGAAATCCGTGGCGGAATGAAGCCCCTCGCCCCACCACCCCACGAAAGGCGCGTGAAATGGGACACTTACCTGGTGCCGTTTGTGCTGCTTTGCTTTTCCATTCATTTCCCTATTTTTGCCATGATAGACTATGTAAATACTTACGTAGCCTATCACGGCTAACACAGGGATGCCATTTGTGTCCCTGCGGAGGCTGTGATAGGCTACATAAATATTTACATAGCCTATCACGGCAAAAAAAGGGAACGCAAATGGCAGCCGCTGTAGCCGCCACAATTTGTGTCCGCAGGCTCCACGCGGCGCCTGTGAATGGACCCAGCTGGCTCCGCTCCGCAGCAAATTAGGATTTTGGGGGGAGATGCGGAGTGCCTCCCCCTCACCGCGAATCATCCCGTCGAAAAGGTAAGTGACTTTCGTACATCCCAAATTTTCTTCCAAGGGAACAGCTGGTACCAGGCCATCATGGCCTTGTAATTTGAGACTCCAAGCCCCAAAGATGCTGAGGAGTAAAGGGATGGCCTATAAGATCCAACCTACAGACTTGTTGATGGGCGAGGCATGAGTTTTCTGTGAGCGGCCCTGTGCAGACTCCACAATGATGGAATTGGGTCTTGGGTGTGCAAAAAGAAAGCTGGCATCTTTCTCTTGGACCTGATATATGGACTCCAATCTCTTAGAGGATGGGGCCATGGAGGATGGTGTCTTCCAAGTCTGCATTACAGTCTGTAGGAGAGTTGGAAGATTGAAACAGAATGGCCACAGGGCTCGACATCTCTGTAGTAATGGCATCAAAGACTGGATCATGAAGCTGTTCAGTGGGTTGCTGTACTTCAGTTCCTAAAGACTGTGCCATCTGGAGCACTTGGTTGGAGAAATGCCCCATGTCCTCTGAGGGCGAGGCTCTATCTTTGGTACCAGTGTCGTCGTCGTCCAGGGAAGATATGGAAGGAAGAATGGAGCAGTAGGAGAAGGAATCCAACTAGTAATCCTCTCCTGATTCAGGCAAATGTGGTGCCTGTGTTGGTGCTCCATCCTGAGGCCCATGAGGCAGTACTGGAGGGGGCAGGGCAGGACAGTCTGGATGAGCCCCCCATGGTGCCATTGAAGTAGTACGGAGTGGCACTGGAGGAGGAGGCAGAAAAACATCTTGAGCCGCTGGATGTGGTACAGAAATGAATGGAAAAGGAGTATATGATGGGGGGTCACTCCTAAGTAATGAGAATGATCGAAAAAGAGGTCTCAACCTCTTCAAAGCCTCCAATCCTCATCCTGCCAAGATCTGCAGGAAGATGACAACCAGTCAGAATAATGATCACATTCATAAACGAGATAAATCAGATTTATCACAATCATGTTGTCCACATCAATAAGTTGGTTGGTACAGATCCTGAGACCGGTACTGAGAAGTCAGATCTCTCTCTTGGGGTGAAAACTGTGGTTGGTACCGAGGAGACTGCAAATGTGTGTCTCAACGAGTTGGAACTGGAGACCTGGGTCTACGATCTTGCTCCGCTGAAGCTGGTCGAGGTGGAAGGGGTGGTGTGTCTCCAAGTTCCCCTTCAGACGCAGTTGAGACCAGTTCGAGGATGACTATATCAGGAGGAGTAACAGTCCCTGAATGGATGGGTGAATTCAGGAGAGATGGTGGAGGTGGCATACCACTCTCCTTCTCAGGGTGAGAAAGTTCCTTGGACACCTATTTCTTAGCTGGTGCCTCCATGGAAGGTTTGGCACATCTAGCCTTCTTCGAGATTTTTTTTGCTGCCAAGAGGGCTAAAGATCTGCCAGTCATTGGTGGATCTGATCTGCCCGCCTCCAGTACAGATGCGGGGGGGGGATTTGGGGCTGTAGAAACCATCCCTTAGCGCTTGTCAAAGGAGCCTGCTCACGGAGACTCTGAGCTTTCGGCTTATCTACCACCTCAGGGGCCCTTTGCCAAAGGATTGCCTTCAGCCAGTCTGCTCTATTTTTGCATGCCTACTTGGAGAAAGACTGGCAATGGTGGCAAGTGTCTGTGACATGGGACTCACCCAAACAAATCAGGCAGAGCGAGGGACCGTCTGAAGAAGGTACTTTACTGCCGCAAGCAGTACACTTTCTGAATGGGGACTTTGGGGCCATAGGCCTCCGAAATGCCACCGCTGCTGGTGGAAAAAACAATCTTCCCTCCTCTCTCTCTTTTAAAAACAAACAAAAAACAGAAAAGATGAAGGAAAAGTTGAAGACAAGAAGAAAATACAGCAAAACTGGTGAAGAAAAACACTCAACACTAGCTGAAACGGTCAGAAGAAGCTCCCAATGAGGTAACCGTTAAGGCGGTCAAGAAGGAAAGGTGGGAACCCTCTGGAGGATGTAAAGTAGGACAGCGGGGGAGGGGTTCCCGCCAAAACGCTGCTCAGCTTTAGAAGTTTCCCAAATGAACACAGGCCCAGAGCCATATGTGTGATGCCAGAGGCCATGAAGAAAAATGTATAATAATTTAGAAGAACTGATAAATTAAGAAATGAAATTGCACTGTGGGGTGAATCAGAAACATGCCAAATTTAGAAATAGGAAAACTGTACTTTCTCCAGGCACTGATGTCAGCTCCAATAAGAGGTTGTTGTTAGAGCCATGGGACCCCCAAAATTGCATTGCAGGATCAGCCCATATGGTTTGATTGTGTGGGTGTAAATATATATAATCTTACCCTTGTACTTTTCAGGAATATCTGCAGCTTGCTAAGAAATATTATCATGCGGAGCCACAAGCGGTTGATTTTTTGAGGGCTGCTGAACAAGTAAGAGGCCAGATCAACTCTTGGGTTGAAGGACAAACAGACAGTAAGTCCATTCAGTCAGTCAGTTCAGGCTCAACCTTTTTATTTTCTGTGGACCACTTAGAATTGTTGTGAGTCTTGGACTATTTAATACATTTTCCTTGGTCTACAAATCAAATACTGTTTTAATAACATCTTTTTTATTCTGTGCCAGGTCAGCATCATTGTCAAAACCAGCATTGTACTATGAAGATCATGATCCCTAGGCCAGACCACTAAGGGCTAAAACAGGCATTGCTTTACATTCATATCTAGCAGCTACATCATTTTTTCATTCTTACTGTAGGGTAAACTGCCCCTTAACTGATAAATGGTTAGAGAAAAATGGGTAGATTGCACCAGTGCCATGAAAATTATGGGCCCTTGGACAGGACCTTCCTAGTCTGTACCAGTTTGATAATCCAGCCCTGGTCAAAACACCCTTGATTTCTGTGCAGAGCCAGGAACAGATATTCTTGACTGTACTGTAACTTTTCCACAGGTCAGTTATGGATCCCCTGAACAGAGCTTGCAGATCACAGTTTGAGAATCTGTGTCATAAACAATGAGAGAGATGGATAAACAGCTTTAAAGCCACTCCAACATTTACAAAAAATATTGGTATCTAACAAGCGATGAAAGCCATAATATATCAGGCCCAGTCTTTGGATTCTGCCAATGCTTAATTTCTAAAGAGAAATGCATTGTATGCCTGTATGGGAAAATATGTAATTCCAATGTAAGGTGTGAAGTCATTTTTGAATAACCTACAGTTCAGTTTGTTTTCCTGAGTTTTGAGGGGAGTGGGAAGAATGGTGCGCTGGGTATAATGTGCTGTCCATACCTACTAAAATCTGGAAATGTGTATGGTCTCTTTGTTTCTCATTGTAGCAGCTTAATAACTGGTTCACTAGATGCTATTTGCTTTTACAGTCCCAAGTGATGTCCCTAGAGGTAAATTAGCTGGCTAGTGTTTGGGTCTGGAACAAGCAATAGCCAAGAAATGCTTTCCCGTCCCAGCATATGGAGCCCCAAGCCTGTAGGAGGCGATCCAGGGCATTTTTGGTTTAAAATGAGCCCTAGAGAGCAGCTCTTAGGAGGGAGCCCTAGGCTTGATGGACCAATAATCTAAGTAGAAGGCAGCTCCTATAAAGCCATTTATTATTTATACTGCTGCACTGGAATACCAATACTTATATACTAATAATAGCCTTCTCTTTTCCAAAAGACAGCATTAAGAATCTGTTGCCTGAAGGTGCTGTTGATTCCCAGACTGCATTGGTCCTAATAAATGCCATTTACTTCAAAGGCAAGTGGGAGCAAAAATTTCCGAAAGAAAATACTACTGAGAAGCCTTTTAGACTGAGCAAGGTATGTGCATGTTAATTTTTTTAAACTGTGTATTTCTTTTATACGGACCTAGTTCACTGACATTAATGCATTGCAGAAATTATTAGTAACTGCACATAATCTTCAAAAACATGTTAAAAGGACAACCCCTAAATCAGTTTCACACATGAGATTTAAGATGGTGGTGGTGGTGGTGGTGGTGGTGGTTTTGTTTTTGTTTTTCTTGGCTGCAAGCTGACCTCTTGCAAAGCTAATCTTTAATTTGCCAAACAACTATGGCAATGAACTCTGCTAATCTGGCAAGGCAAGTCTTGTAAAGTCGGTCTTAATTACAACTATTTGTGATGGACCTTTGGTAAACATGTTGCAATAACATTGTAAATTAAAGTATCCAGAAGAAAAGCAAACTATAAGGAAATAAATAGGATTAAACCATAGAAGAAATGAACATCAGCTGCTAATATAGTTTGCTATTAAAAGAACTACCTGCTCAACTTGCAGCCCTGATGTCATCGATTTTACTACACTCTTACTGGCCCCCTCTGAATTAATATGCAGCTGCATATTGGACTGCACTTGTTCAGATAAGACTGTCTCTGGGGGCTCCTTCACATGGAGCTTTTATCCTTCTATTGACATTGCTCACTCACGGAAGTTTGCGGGCTCTTTACATGACGCTGGGAACCTCCAGGGCATCTCCTGCACTAAATGCCCTTTGTTCCATTTTTAAATAGATCGTAGATAATGAGCTATCAAATTACCCCCTTGTATTCCACTTCAGTTTCCTCTGTCAAAAGAGTTAAAGCGGCAAGAAGAGGAGCAAGATCAATGAAAGATAAAGGAAGACTCAGATACAGGGAGAAGGAGGAGGAAAGGGGAGGGGGGGAAAGGAAGTGCATGTAAAGGGAGTCAGTTGTGATCCTGAATTTAAAACAGAAGCAGAAAGCCCCGTTTTAAATGCAGGATTTTAGCCTGGTGTAGAGATGCCCTGGGTTTTCAGTGCCCCCTGGAGAGGAGGTAGAGTTCCTACCTTGCTCCCATTCTCATCACAGGCTCCAAAGGTCACACCAGGAACAATGTGCAAGCTTTGGATCCCTATTCTTTCACATTTGGGTCTGTTTGAGAGATAAAAGCCATGTACTTAGCTTCAAGAGGTAAAGCTTCTTTATGGCCTTTGCCAAGCCTGAAAAGCAGTTCATTTCAATGGGGAAAGGAATAATGTGTCTTTAAAAAAATTATTCCAGATCCAATCGAAGCCAGTGCAAATGATGTTTCTAAAGGATATATTTCCAATTTTCTACATCAGCACCCTGAAGGTCTCTATTCTTGAGCTCCCATATATTAACAATGAACTCAGCATGTTCATCTTGCTTCCAGAAGACATTATGGATGAGTCTACTGGTTTGGAACTGGTAAAATATTTCATTTCACATCTCCAGGAGACTGTTAGACATAGAAGACATTTCATGCTATTTATATAAACAGAGGTAGATGAATAAAATGTTGTCTTAGTTCTCCCATTTGACTTGAAGAAGATTTAGGGAGTCCAACCACAGGCTAGCATAACACTCTAACAGTGCAATCCTATGTATGTACTCAGAAGTAAGGAAACAAAGGTGGGAAAGACAATTTAACATAACAATCTCAGAGGAGCAATGGAACTATGTCCGTTCAATATTTGTAGGAATGTACTGGAAGTGACTTTTAGAGAAAACTTCAATAAAATTATATATAGTATTATACACCACCCAGGATCTCTGGCGTGTTTCCAGCAGTATCAGGTGCTGGAGATGTAATGGTAGAGGGACTTTTGCCCATACGTGGTGGCATTGTAATCTGTTAAGGAATATTGGAAGAAGAAAATAAACAGCATCAGAGAAATTACAGGGTATGAGTTGCAATTAACCTCAACAACTATACTCCTGGGTGATATTAGTGATCAGATCCCTAGAAATTTAGTGGTGATGGTGAGGTATATGTTAACAGTTGCAAGGATCCTCTTAGCAATATACATACTGTCTCTGGTACAATGGAAAAAGAAGACTTGGACTGCCATGGTGATGAATAAAATAAGTTATAAGTTGCTATGGGGGGGAAGAATGAACTCCATCCAGACTTTCTCAAATGGTTGGGTACGATTTATCAACTATTGGAATTGGTTCCCAGCCAATCTAGCAACAATACATATACTACAGATGTGATAAGCTGAAGTAGTGTAACTGTCTTGGATAATTGTATTGGGAAAGAAAATTAAAAAAATTATATAATGAAGAAAAAAGTAGTAAGTCTCACAGTGTTCAATGGGTTCACTCTCAGGTATATGAGTATAGGACTGCAGCCTTAATTGGCACTATAATCCTAGACATGTCTACTCAGGAGTAAGCCCCATTCAGTTCAATGTATAGGAGGGGCAACATGTGGCCATCCAGATGTTTTGGCCTACAACTCCCATCATCCTTCACCATTGTCTGTGGTGGCTAGAGGCAATAGTAGCTATAGATTAAAACATCTGGACTGCCACAAGTTGCTCACTCCTGGTATAAGATGTCTTTTAAGCTAGGTTATGACTCCTCCCTGCATCTCATTCCCCACAAAAGTAAACAAGATGTTAGATTCCCACCCCTGCAAGCCCCCACATCTTTGTTTTACACTCTAATGAGAGTAATCATAGGTTGTGGTAGTTGTTAGCCCTGTCCTTTTTAGTTTAGTCACTCCTCCCTGCTATTAAAATTTAGTTCTAACTTGATTTCTTATCCAACCATAGCTGGAAAAAGAACTAACCTATGAGAAATTATCGATATGGACCAGTCCAGAAATGATGGAGAAGAAATCACAAGTGGAGGTTTACTTGCCTAGGATGAAACTGGAAGAGAATTATGACCTCAGGTCCACCCTAGAGAGCATGGGAATGAAGGATGCCTTCAGTCAAAACCAAGCTGATTTCTCAGGAATGTCAAGGAGAAGGGAGTTGATTTTGTCACAGGTGTTTCACAAGTCCTTTGTGGAGGTCAATGAAGAGGGTACTGAGGCGGCAGCTGCCACTGCAGCAGTTGTTGTAGTGAGATCATCTCTGAAGCCCAAATCATTTAACGCAGACCATTCTTTTCTTTTCCTTATCAAGCATAAACAAACACAAACCCTCCTCTTCTTTGGCAGATACTCTTTTCCCTAGAATGTTTCCTAGCTTCTGGCACTTTTATTAACGACCACCATCCTAGGTGCATTTTGTTGTTGTTGTTTATTCGGTCAGTTGCTTCCGACCAGCCCACACCAGAGCTTCCAGTTGGCCGTCGCCACCCCCAGCTCCCCCAAGCTCGAGTCCATCATAGGTGCATTTACTAGGATCGAAATCCTATTGAGCTCAGTGGGACTTAGGTCTGAGTAAAAATGCTTAGGAACAGTCTGCAAATGCTATAAGCACCAAATCTAGGCATAGTGGGGTTTAAGCATAACAGTATGTGTAAGCTTTTCTGCCTTCCCACAAAAAGTTATCTCTGCACTGCAGCCAAGTTTTCATCTTCTACTGTATATGACAAGAAAGTGTGTCACACAACATTTTCAATGCTCCTCTAGAATGTCAGTAATCCTGGTCTGAAAAATTTCCATTTTAAAGCAATGAATTATTTTTTTAAAAAAAAAATTATGTTTCTACCATTCCAAAGAGATGCTTTTTTACAGCTTTCACACTGTTTCTATATCATTATGCTGGGCGCAACCCAAATGGCAATACTCCTCCTTATGTTATTATTAAATATTTTATTGATCCCCAATATAGAGTAACTTTGTCTCCCATTCTTCACCCCCATTCTTGTCTGGCACTGCTTTCCCCATAGAATTTTATACAGAATGCAGAAAGTAAAAGGGTTTGGGACTGAGGCTGCAATCCTATACACACTTACCTGGGAGTAAGTCACATTGAACCCAGTGCGAATTACTTCTGAGTAAACATGCATAGGATTGGATTGGGTAGATTCAGGAAGACTATATGTAATTAAGGGTGCAATCCTATGCATGTTTAGACAGAGACAAGGCCAGCTGGCTGGGGAATGCTGGGAGGTGTAGGCCTTGTCTCTGTCTAAACATGCATAGGATTGCGCCCTTAATTGGTTGTTGTAATTATTCCTGTTGTAATTATTTAGTTATTGTAATTATTCCTGTTATACTCACCATGTGCCTGCCAGCTAGGCAACAATATGAAATTACTTCTTTCCTTTCATATGGACTCCAGTCCAATCTATGATCAGGGTGCTTACTTTTAGGTAAGTGTGCACAGGATCTCATCCTTAAAGAATCAGATTTCTTCAAACTGCTGTTTGCACACACAGCAGGTGAGAATAATCTCCACCAACACCAAGACTTTTATGGGGCTGGGTGTTAAATAGCAAAAGGAGGGTACATCTAGTGTAGGGATACTGGCATATACTTCTACAAGGGGTTGCTCGGTGTACTTTTTCTCCTTTACTGACTGCAGGGAGGTAAGGTGTGGAAGCGGAAAGGATTCAGCGTCCCTTTCTTGCACTCCCCTTTTATTGTTTAAGTAAGATTTGTCTTCCTTCCCTGCTTTGTGTGTGAATAGAGTAGATACATGAAAAAGAACCCATGTCTACCACTGTTGTATCTACTCTGGCCCTATGAAAAATAGCTAGGAAGAATAACTGAATTACAGAGGTGATGTGCCATCCACTGTATTACTTTCTTATATTGACTTCAGTATCCTCTACCTCTCTGTGATGACGTTATTGGGACTTGACTGACTTGTAGTGCAGCTTTATGTGATTACTTCAGAGTAAGCCTTACTTCTAGTAAGCTTTAATAGGATTATAGTCTAAGTATATTCTTAACATTAGTATTCCTGCTCAAGGGCAGGCCACTGCTATTTGTAACACTTCCTCAAAACTAAATCTATATTTGCTGAAAAAGCACAACTCCCCTTTTTCAGCCAAGCAAAGGTCCCTGCCTTGCCAGAGCGAAGAGAAGCAAGAAAGGGCAACAGCTTAATTTTCTTATCCTGGCCATGGACACCCAATTGTGCCTAGCGGAAATGAAAATCCCCAACATACACACACACACGATTTAAGAGTTACAACAGGTGTAGGAAACAAGCAAAGTAGGAGCGGGCTATACCAGGAGGAAGAGATGAGCAAGATAATTAATGTGCAGAAGTTGCTCACTGGAGAGCTCTTGTAAACACAGTGGACACTGTATTCATTAACCTGTGTCTACAGAGCAGGAATTGCATTTGAACAAAATACCAGCGTACTGGGGCCTTGATCCAATGAAAGAAGATCCTAGATCTGTCTCAGCTTGTGGAAGACTTGATATTCTCCAAATGCTATAGGAATAAGCCTATCGCCACTGGCCCGTCAAGCGTGTATAATGGATACAACATGGAGCAGGAGAGCATACTGTTCTGATCCTGATCTGTGTGTGTGTCTGTTACAGTATCAGCAGCAAGCCCTCACATACAGAGCTGTATGCACTGGGGCTACATGCATTATGAGATGCACACAGAAGGAGGACAGAGCCTGTTGCTGTAATGCCACTCTCCACACTCATTAGACGCAGTTCAGTATCTATAAGGAGCTACTACCCCAGAAGCCGTTTTGATTGCTCTGTAGAACATGTACTCATTGCCACCTGTATTAGGAATAGGAAAGCACAAGCTCAGGAAGTATATAAGACAGACACCAATTCATACATTCCTGATTGTAGATATCTGGGGCAGGGGGGTGGTTGTTCTTTTTTAAAGATAGAACACTTAGGGCGCAATCCTATGCATGTTCAGAGAGAGAGAAGGCCTCCAACTCCCAGCATTCCCCAGCCAGCCTGGGTTTCTGAGTTCAAAATTTACTATTAGAATCCACTTCTTCAACGCTCCACAACTGGTTAGAGGTTTTTGACTCAAAGTAAAACCCCCACTAAACAGGAACATCAGTTGGGGTGGGGTGCGTTTTTGTTTTGTGGTGCTCCTGTGCTCTAGCAGTTGCAGTTTACCGATTGGTATAGGTAAAGCTTTTCCCTGTATGGAGACTCAGTAGCCCTCCTCCTGCCCACAAGTGCCAGTCTTGTACTCTGTGGGGTGGTGTTAGATAGGGCAGAAGTGCCCCTCAACTGGCAGAGAGGAACTCAACTAGTAAGGGGTGCATGCTTATCCCACGGGCTTCATTCGTTCCCCTGACCCCACAGATCTGCCATTGACCATGTTCCCACTGGTGGTAGGTCCCTAACCAGCCCCTTCTAGATTGGACCCCTTATCTATGCCAGCCTGGAGCCTTTTGTATTTAAAATATGTGTCAGCTTGTAACAGCCTAGGTGTAAGAGTTGAGGAATGTTTGACTACAGGCTGTTCAACTTGTTAGAGCTTGTCTACAGCTGATTCTTCATTACTAGAATGCATTTCTGCGGTGTTAAATTGCATGTGTGTAGAAACCTAAGATTAGCAGGTGCCTGGCTTTCTCTTAAACTATAGAAGAGCTTTCCTACAACACAATGTTGCAATGTGTCTGCAGCCATTACTAGGAGTGCTCCTGTTTAGTGTTCCAGCCAGCCTGGCAGTGCTGTTCAGCGTTCATGGAGTGTGGACAGAGGTTTCTGGAGAGTGGGAAGGGGGAAAGGTGCCCTTCAACCACCTTAGACCTCACCCTGTACAGCTTTGAGAAGAGCTCCTCTTTATTAACCTTGGGGGTGTCTCCACCAGCCATTTATTCCAAGCTGGCTGCATGTTGAGGTCGTTAGGGATACATGATGTCATGGCCATCCAGCAGCCTCCTTGGAGTTTATCAGGGAAAAACTGGATTTCCTGAGACCGCTTAAAGTCCACTTTCTTTCCTTAAGTCCAGTACTCCCCAGTATGGTTGTTGTGTGCCCCAACCCCCACATTTACCTCAGGCATGCTAGCCCTGCCCAGGGGTGTGCCTTTCACCATGACCCCGGTCAAGGGGTGCTTCCTGTCCTGTGTTTCCCAGCACAAACCAATTAGTGTCTACTCAGAAGTAACTCCCATCGTGCTCAGTGAGACTTGACCCCTGAATGCACACATCACAATTTACAGAGATCCCCCTCAATGGAAATAGCAGATTTTAAAGCACAAATTCCCTAAAGGCTGTAAAGTGCTTTACTGCAGCTGCAGTTCTCCAGTGTTTGGTTTATTGCCTTTGGAAGTAACTAATTCACACCTTTGTTACAGAGATCCTGTGCACCATCTGGTTAAAATGGGAGCTGGTTTCCCCATCCCCCTGTGTTTCGTGTCCCTTCCTAGCACAAACCAATTCCCAGCACAAACTCAGAAGTAACTCCCATTGTGCTCAGTGAGGCCTGTCCCTGAAATGCATTTCCAGAGTTACTGAGATTCCCATGAATCGAAATAATGCATTTAAAAGCCTTGATGTTGAAGTTGTGAAGCTACGAAGCTTTGTCTGATCGCAGCAGAGCAGGGAGCATGCTGTGTCCTTATGATGGTTGTTTTAAGAAAGTAACTAATGCCGAGGGAGAGAAAGATAGATTGTTCCCAACTTCAGCAGCTTCCAAGCAGAGAGCACAGAATTCCTGTACTGATTGTCACTTTAAGAAAGTAAGTATGGGGATGGTTTGAGAGGAGGAGAGTGATTTTTGACACAGGAGGAAGATTTTATCAAAGGAGAAATGGGGGAGGGAGCCTGAATGGTGGGAAGCCTCTCTTATTGGTTGAGCAGCCCCTGCCAGTCAGATGACATTTACTCCAAACCCTCCCTGCTCCCCTGGGAGTATGTTATGTGAAGAGACTTAGAATGGAGCGATGTACTCGCTTGTGGAGCCCTGCCCAGACTGAAACCGGCTCCTTGGAAAATGCCACTCCTTCTTTCTCTTTCCGTTGTCGTGGAGACACGGTCCTTATGACATCATTTCTTCGCTCCCCCCGCCCTCTAATCCCCATCTCCAGGATGGGTCTAAAATAGGGTCTTTGGGGGGGGGGGTCTAAGAAAACCATTTACCTCTTCACCCTCTCTCCTTAACTGACACCTTCAGGTTCCATGATTCAGCTGGCATCAGCCATAGGCAGCCTCACGTATGTTGAAACTGCTAACTTGTGTCTGTGTGGCCGAGTTTTGCTTCCAAACCAACAGGAACACAACCATCTCAGCTGGTTATTAGAAGGAATGATGGCTGGTAGAAGTTACTCCACAATTCATGAATCACCCAGGTTCAGCCAGGATTTGCTATAATAGAAGCACACAATAGAAGTGTGAAGGAGAGTTGCACTTCCCTAGCTACTAGACAGTGGATAGTCTACAGAGCCATAGCTTATCACAGCACTCCCTGTGTTCCGGTTATTCCAAGATATATGTCTTCTCTCTGCATTTATGTGGCATCTCTCTCTAGTGTGTGCTGCAGGAAAGTGCAAAACAGTCCTGAGCTGGGATTGTCACCTGGTACATAATTGTGTATGATTTACATGTCTTAGTGGACACACTAGGTAGCCACAGGGAAGTCAACAAGGAAGAAACAAGCGAGGAATGATAAAGCTCTGTCATACCACTTACTTGCATTGGCCTATAAGTGAAATTGCATCCTTTGAAAGGTTTCATGGTTTTAGGCTGAATCTACACATAGCAGTTATACTGTTCTCATACTGTTCTCGTAACCATTGGTGCCCACTGGTGTCATGTGTACCAATAGTTATGATAGCATTTATACTGTTATCATACCGTTATGTGTAGACTCAGCCTTCGGGGTAGACTTAAGTTACATCTGTGACCTGTGGCTTTAAGAATACTATATTGTGGCTAGAAGTAAACAATGAGGGCAACCGACGCTCAGTGCCTTTTTTTCTCCCCTAGTTCTTTAAAATGACCTCATGGTGGTTAATGTAGCATGTAATGTACAGGATATACTGTGTATTTAATTTTTAAACTGAACTTACAGGAAATCAAGCGGGTGGGCATTATTCCTTTCATGAATGTTTTTGTGAATTACTGTAGGCTGATCACTGACTTCATCTGTATGTCACAATAAGCCAGAATTGTGACTCCTGCAGAAAGGGGAGCAGCGAAACAAACCACAGACTTTGTTTATCATGGCATGCAGACTGAGAACACCGACTTGTCTCTTCGCAGACAAGTGAAAGTGATAAGCCAAGAACAAACCATGGCTTATGACTCTGGCTTGCCTGGGCCAAGATAAGCCAGAGTTCCCAGCTCGTATGTCATTATAAACCACAGACAGAAGGACCTTGTTTTTTTTTAAGCTGCCCCCACTTGCAGAAGGAGCCAAGTGGAAGTGATAGAGCAGCATATACCAGCATACTGCCTTGTTAATCATACGAATCCTGGTTTATTGTGATGTGGCAATGGTCTTTCAAGAAATGTAGCATCTGATTAGGCTTTCTTCCTGGGACAGTAGCCTTTTCCACTCCAAAAGAAACAGTGGATGTGAAGAGCATGAAAACATTAACATTTGAAGATAGGGAAACATGGGTTGATATGTCATAACAGAAACGTGGAATTTGAAAACAAATGTTTAACAGAGTTTGTGGAAGCTACCTGAGTGTTGACCTCCTGGATTATTGTCTAATCTGTGCTTATTCTGTAGGTTCTGAAAAATGGATAGCCTCTCTACAGCAATCTCTGCCTTTACCCTCAATCTTTTCAAGAAGCTAAGTGAAAATGATCATACGAAGAACATATTTTTTTCTCCTCTAAGTATTTCTTCGGCTCTGTCGATGGTATTTTTGGGTGCCAAAGGCCACACAGCAGTCCAAATGTCAAAGGTATATCCATATAATATTTCTATGGATGCATACCCATAGAAATGCTATTCCCCCCCCCCCCGATATAAATGCTATTAAGAAAAAAAACCCACAGGTCTGCTCTGACCTGGAAATCACCAGTAAGCGGAAAAGGCCTCCCTGACATTGTAGTAGCTGTTTAGTCTATATATTACACTGCCTTGGTTGCTGACAGGCACTCGTTTTCATCCTACAGGGTTTTTTTTTTTAAGTCCTTTGATAAATGTTAGAATTCATATTTGAATACAATGCAAAACACAACTAATGCAATTAACCATATATCATCCTGTAGGTGCTATCTTTAACTGAAGGTGAAGAGATTCACAAAGGATACGAAAAACTTATTTCTGAAATCAAGAAACCAGGCACCAAGTACTTGCTTAGACTAGCCAACAGACTCTTTGGAGAAACGTCATATGATTTTCTTGCAGTAAGTTATATTGTTTACATGGATTCAAAGATGTCCTTCCACTAGCAGGAAGCCTCTTCTGCTCATGAAAAGGCTGTGTCCGACTTTGTGGAAGAGCGTTGTATGAGAAGAGTGGCCACAATCCAAAGGAGTTTGTACAAGCTCTTGTGTACACAAACTCATTCCCAAGGCTTTTTGACTCACTGCAGTTTCTGCACCTCACCCTGTATTTTCCTTATTCACTGTTTTCTATACTGTAATATACCCCCAATACATTGTAACACTGCATTGAAAGAAATCTCCCCCTCGCTTTTGAAGAAGAATTCACAGAACAGCACTAACACATTTTTCTCCTTTTATTCAAAATTCTTTGGATTCAGACCCTTATAAAGATGTGTGTCTCCCTCATACTATGTCTGTGACCTTCTGAGGATAGAATGAGACAGAAATCAGACTGGCAGCAATTCTGTACTTGCTTACCTGGGAGTAAGTCCATGGGACCATATCTGTGTAGATATGTATAGGATTGCACTGACGTGGCCCTTCTGATTTAACAAGATCATTCTTAGACTTTTGATGTACTGAGTTGTATGAAAATAACTGCCTGCCAGTTGACACTTGCCAAAGAGTTGCCAAAAATTGGACACACACAGCTACTATTCACGTAACATTTTCCTCAAAGGGAAATATGGGTGGTGGTGGTGGGGGGGGGTAAATAGCATATTAGAATTCTTCCTGCATTTAGCAGGAACACCAGAGGTGCAAAACCATCATGCATACAGATCTAACAATTTGGCATAACAATTGCCGTGTATATTCTTGAATTGAAGAAGATATATTGGCTTGGGCATGGACTAGTTTAGCTGATATATTAATCTCATAGGTCAACTTCCTGGATTATATTTAAAATTCTATGTAACTTGTACTTCCTCAGGGGTATTTGGAGTAAGAAATTTTCCAGATCTTTGGGTGTCTCCTTTCTCTTTCTCTGGGCCAAAACCTGGACAAAATCATAACTTCTACTACTGAAATGTCTCCATTTTCTTAAGCCATTTACAGATTCTAGTCAGAAATTCTACCATACAGGTGTAGAGAAACTTAGCTTCAGTAAAACATCAGAAGATTCCAGAAAACACATAAATGCTTGGGTAGAAGAACAAACAGTAGGTGAGTACTTCTTGGGTTTCTATGCTGTCTTTTTCAAGAAAGTAAAACTAGCAAGTGGTATCCTATGAATGTTAAGTACTACATTACTATGTGTGAAAAATAGCAACCTATTACAGCAGCTCTTTAATCCCTCCTAAAGGTAAAATCCAAAGTCTGCTCGCCCCAGGAGTAATTAATGCTCTTACAAAGCTGGTCTTGGTGAATGCTGTCTATTTCAAGGGAAACTGGGCAAATCAGTTCCTCAAAGAGTGCACAATGGAAAAGCCATTCAAAGTTACCAAGGTATGAGGTGAAAAATGTTCTACAACACAACAATTCACATTTTCCTAGCTAAGATTACTCTGCAAAGTACCCCCTACTATATTTCCATCAAATGACTAATCTTGATGTTTCAGTGTTTCAAACCATGTTAATGTGCAAATATTTAAAACAAGTTCAGAAGAAGAATTTGAAAGAATAAACTCCTAGGCCCTGCATTTCTATGTCACTCCTCTTCATGTGCTAGTGACATTCTTTCCTCCTGCTACAAGTCTTTGCCCCAAATTCTCACATCTGATTTTTAAACCAAATATGCATAATGGACTCGTTTTGTCACTAAACTATAAATGATCTAAATTTGTATCTTCTGTTTTTCTTTACTTAGCTTGGGAGCTGTGCATTACATAGAGCATGTCCATGGGCTTACACAGATAAATGTTTGACTTCCTCTTTTTCTCTGAACAGCAGATTTCCTCCTACCCCGAAGTGCCATATCACAAATTGTGTCCGCAGCTCCTCCTGATAGCCACAGTGATTTGCCATGTCACATCAGGAGCTGCTGTTCAAGAGAAACAAGCCCAGAGAAACTCCAGTCAGTGTACAGAAGGAGTTATGTATTTACTTTCAGCCTTATTTGAGCAAATAATGTGAGAGGTTTTTTGGTGCAGAAAATGCCTGGCCTTGTGCTTTGCTGTTGCTAATTAATAACTGATAGGGCAAGGATGAATGTAGGCAAGTATCACAAGTAACTCCCAAGAAGTGAGATAAATGAATGCAAGGATCATTGTTAAAGAGTTTAAATGATATGACTGCAATAAACTGATAAAATTCTTCAGAAGGACTGATCTTGCTATGCTTTCTAATACCCTGTTGAGTTTTGAACATTTACGTCTTTTCAAGGCCAAACTAGATGTGACACTCAACTCAGCTTTGGCAACCATATCAGCCTTTTTTTTTTTTTAAGGACTAATAATAAGCATTGGAGGGGGAATTTACATCAGGATTGCAGTATGCAAGGAAGAAAGGTTTATTCATTTCCTCCTCTGCTGTGGTCTCAACAAAACTACCCCACACAACTGCTAATAGGTCCAGAAGGAAAGTTTCCATTTGCTGTGAATGACTTCAGTGAGATGTCCTATCTTCATCAAGTTATACTCCTGATAATATCACTCATGCTTGGAGTAAATGGAACTCCTAACCACTATAGCTCTGGCAGAACCCATCCTAAGCCTTCTGAGTGCATTATGATTATTGGTAGGTGTAAAACGAAGCACAAGCATTGTGACATAAAAGTGGCATATCAGGATTACAGTAAGGTTGCCAACATTTGCCAACTTAAGCACCTTTAACAGCAATTTGATCTGCAAATATTAGCAGGTGACAATGTTGATCTCCAAGAAACATTGATTTGAGAGAGTTGTTGTCAAAGGGACAGGCTGGTGGGTTTCCCCCCTGGTCAGTTGTCAGTCCTAAGCACAAGCATAAAGCATTTTCTGAGCCACAATTGTGTCAGAAACTTCTACTCTATGCAATCCTCTAAGGAGAAAGAAACTGTCTCTTTCCTAAACCCAACTCTAACATTGAAAAGTAACTAAATTCCATTGAGAAACTAACATCCCATCACTTGTGAAGAGAAGTATTTGAGCAGCTGTGGGTTGGGGACAATAACAAATAAAACTGGAGGTTTGGTTTAATTAATATATTTCTGAATCGTCCCTTATTCACTGATTGCTCAAGGTGATTTACAGCTTCACAGTAACTGAAAGGCAGAGCAGAGATCACAAACTCAAAAAAATGAAGTACAGCAAAAATGAAGATGGAACTCATGAGAGAGTAAGACATATGTACATGGGTCTTATTCAACTACTTTTCATGCTGGCATCATACTGGGAGGCTCCTCTCGTAGTTTTTCAAGAGCAGTCCTGAGTGATCTAGGCCCCACTTTTCCCTGCCTCTAACGCATCTTTCCCCCCACTTGTAGAATGAAAGCAAAATGGTGCAGATGATGTTTAAGAAAGCTACATACAAGACAACCTACATAGCAGATTATCGTACCAAAATCCTTGAGGCCCCTTATGTCGATAACGAGCTGAGCATGATCATTCTGCTTCCTGATGAAATTGAAGACGATTCCACTGGCCTGGAAAAGGTGAGGTATTGTTACTGAATGGAATCTAAATTCCTGTCCATTGGAACAGCTAACTTCTACCCTGTTCATGTGGATGCTACTTATATTTCTCTAAGTAATGCCCACTAACATTCTGCCCCCCTTCAGAAAGATGCAGAAATATACAGAACTACAGGAAGTGCAGCTATATCTTTCTCCTCCCGAATGCATTATACTCACATTATTTTTGAATATGTGTGAGGACAGTTGGTGATAAGGTTGCCAGTAATATTTTGCCATCAACTCATGTGTTTGTAAGGATAGTACTGAGATGGCAGAGACGAAGGCAAAGTTTTCAGGTCTTCATTGCATATGGGGATAGCCATTAGTTTTCTTAGGTAGAAAGAAAGCTTAAACAGATTCATAGTTGTTGAACTACCTTCACAATTATGGTATCTAAAATAGAGCTTCCATATTCAGGGGCAATATACCTTTGAGCTTTCCCCATATTATTTCTTCCCAGTATCAGGGAATTTCGGTCATATTTATGAGCTTCATGTGTGTGGCAGCATGAATCCCTTGGGATAAGCCACAGTGCCAAGATTTATAGATACAACCAGGATTTCCTTCTTCCTTAATACTTCATATTTATTTTGTTTCAGCTAGAGAGAGAAATGACCTATGTGAAACTCATGGACTGGGTCAGCCAAGAGATGATATACATAACTGAAGTAGAGCTGTCTCTACCGAAATTTAAATTGGAGGAAAAATATGATCTGAAGCCTGTTCTGAGCAGCATGGGAATGGCTGAGGCTTTTGATGAAGGCAAGGCAGACTTCTCAGGAATGTCACCCAGTAATGACTTAGTCCTGTCTGAGTTTGTTCACAAATCCTTTGTAGAGGTAAATGAAAAGGGCACTGAGGCAGCCGCAGCTACTGGGGCTATCAGGATGCCACGGTCTGTTACGACTGTGTTGCAATTCACAGCTGACCATCCTTTCCTCTTTTTTATACGGCACAACAAAACGGGAAGCATCCTCTTCTATGGTAGGTTTTGTTCTCCCTAAAGGTTGTGTGTTGTGTACAGTATGAACACATCCCACTGTAGCCTGCTGGCAATATATCAAGCTTTTACTTTCTCATCAGATTCTTACAAACTATATCACTTTGAAAACCCTGAAAAGAGCTTCTGTCAAAGGAGCTAATAAAACGCTTTTATATGTATTTGATAAACACAGTTGTTGTTATCATGCAAGCTACTAAACAACAGTTGTTTAGTACCAGTTTCTGGTGTTTAAGCTGGCACATAAATCCTGCAACCCTTTTTGTGATTACAGTAAGAAATGCAAAAAGGAATTAGTCTTTTTGAGGTCGGTTCAGCACTAGAAATGATTACATGCTTTCTTTACACTTATACACAGATTTTGGCCTTGCGAAGAATGCATTTGACATAAATATGAATCTAAGGTTGGGGATTCTAATGTGTTTACTTATTAGACACAATATGTAACCAAGCAGTTTGACTGACAGCAGGTTACAGCTAGATATTCAAAATTCTACAAGTGAGATTTACCTTGCTTAACTGTATGATTGGATTTTGAGCTATTCATGGATTAAAAAACTTAAAAGCCCTCTGTGAATTGATCTGTTTTCTAACTGTGGTGCAGCTGAGGCTGGATTATTAACAAACAGGTTCATGACAAGAAACCTTATCATTGCACCGCTCTTACATCACTGAAACCAATGATCAATTCTACAGTTAATTCATTTGGTTTCCAACAGCGTGTTTAAACCACTGTTGCGCTAATTAACGCATGAGTTTAATGAGTTCATGGGGAAATTAATGAGTTTAATGATTTCATGGAAAGTCCTTCCTTTAGGCGTGGCACTTGCTGACTGATTCAGCTTGAGGAGCTGACTATGCTACAGTTGCTAACAATACTCCAATCTGGCTTTACAGTAAAATTACACATTAAAACATCGTATTTCTAAAAAAATACCCTAGCCCACCCCAAATGCCTGCCTGGACAACCAAGTTTTCAATGCGTGGTGGAAGCTCATTAAAGAGGGGGTATGGAAGAGTTCCCTAGGGAGGGAGTTCCACAGAGTGGGGGCCACCACAGAGAAAGCCCTCTCCCTCGTCCTCACCAGCCTAGCTATCCTGGCTGATGGAACAGAGAGAAGGCCATCCAAGGCTGATCCTGTTGAGCTGCCTGTCTGGTGTTGCTGAAGGCGCTCCTTGTTGCAGGCGGACAGGGGGGAGAAATGATGAGACGACACAAATCGATTTGGGACAAAACAGGGCCACATTTATTGATAGATTACAATCTGCGAAGAAAGCATCGGCGGGCACACCTCCAACAAGACCAACATGACAGATGTAGAGTGAGGCATTCGTCGTCTGGGGTGAGGTGTCCACCCTCACCCACCATTCGGACATACCCAGTTCTGGGCTGGGAGATCTTCCCCTGTCACCCCCCCTCGAGCCACAGAACCCGAGTGGGTGAGGAAGGTTGGCCTCTGAGGTAAGCCGTATCTCCCAACTGGGGCCACAAAACCCAGAGCTGGAAGCCTCAGGCCTTACTAGTCACCTGAAACAGTGCCTACGAATGCTCAACTATCCTCTTCCCCAGCAGAGTGCCTGCCCAGAGCCACCAATGCAGTTATGTGACTGGAAGCTAGTACAGTTGGGTGATATAAATTGACGTATGTAGCTCTATATCGAAACTGCAGTGTGAAGTAGGCAAAAAAACCCAAAGCCCGGCCAATACGGCTAAGAGCCAAAATTCCTACTCGGCCCCCAATAGGGCGACCAGTATAACCCGCACTGCAGTAAGGGCAGGAGGGAGGGAGCCCAAACGGCCGGAATGAAGAGGTGGCTGGGGCAGCACGGCCTAAGCAGCGGCCGGCTCGACCCACCCCCAGGTGACGCAAGGAGCAAAGGCCAATGGCCTTTGCCCTTGCCCCGTCCTCCCTCCCTACACCTGCAACAGCCCCCACCCCACAGCCAGGCAAGCAGGGCGCTGGGTGAGGGCACTTCTGAACATGCAGGCATTCCCATATGTCCTTTGACACATTCTCACAGAGAAACAGGGTGTGTGAACTGCTATACATCTGCTTGCACAGTCTATTTACTAGGCACAATCCCTGTTTTTCTGGTACTTGTTCAAACTGTCCTTAGTTTGACTCAGTTTTGGAGATATTCTGGGGGGTGCCATTATTCAAGTTTCAGTCCCTTCCCAGGGTTTCTAGAAGTTATAAAACAAGGGCAGATGTGTCTTTGCTCTGGTGCATATGCATGTAAATTTCCCTTGTATTTAACAACTCACCTGTAGCCATAGGTGACTAGAAGTTCCATGTAGGTGAATCAGTGGGCTTGTGGAGGATGGATAGATCTCTCCATGGCTGCTTTGCTAGTCCATTTGTTTTCCATGTTGGCTGTGAGACAGGGAGCTTCTTGTCCTCTGCAATCAGTATGGAAATGCAGGCCGCCTTTACGTGAGGCCTGTGATGTACCCTGCAATCAACTAGTCTCTTAGCAGGCTAGTAAAAGTTTTCAAAGCTACGTTTTGTGGGCTTATAAGGCTGATGTAAATGCACATAACAAGGACACAATGTCAGTGCACTGCTTTCTGTCCATTCTCTTCGTGCCCCAGACAGCCATGCTGCCTGGTGGATGCTGGAAACTGTAGGACTTATTTCTGGGTAAACATGCATAGGATTGTGCTCTAAATCACAGGGAGGGCTTCTACAGTTAGAGCCTCTACATACACATAGAGGACAGTGAAAACAGCAATGGAGGAAATGGAGTAAGCACTTTCATCTCCATTCCCCCATCTTCAAGTAGAGGCCAGAGAGCCATCTGTTGGGGATGCTGTAGCTCTAGATTTCCTGCATCAAGCAGGGTTTGGACTAGGAGGCTTACAAGGAGGACCCCTCCAACTCTATGATTCAATAAGCAAAGGTTGATGGGGACTGGATAACTTTGACTTCTCTGCATGGTATCTTGTCTCTCATCCACTTATCGATAGAATATGTAGTTTGAATGTATGTTGAGGATGGGGTATACTCAGTCTCATCAACTGAAGCCCTCTGTCCTTTTATCCACACTGATATCAGATTTCAGTATTCTCCAGTTTACCTTGCTTTTATCTGTAAAATAAATAACAGAGCTTAAAAAAAAGTACCCCATTTTAAATGTTCGTTCCAATTCAGTACAGGTATTTGACCCAAAATATTGGGGGGGGGGAACTAAAGCACACTTAGGGCACAATCCTATTGAGATAGTCAGCAGCCTCTGAAGCCAGAGACTGCCAAGTATCCAATGCAAGGCAGCCGGAGCATGGAGGCAATCCTTGCCTCTGTGCTCTGGCTGCCCTGCATTTTTGGCTAGACAGGCAATTTTGCCTGTCTAGCCATGGCTTCGGGGAGAGGGAGGGAAGGAGGCTGGGCTGTGCATAGGAAGCTGCATAACGTAGCTTCTGCAGTCTCCTCTCCTTTCTGCCCCTGGGACCGCCCCCTTTCCCCTGTCTCCGCACTCTGTTTCTGAGTGTGGAGAAATAGCCAGTGTGAAGAGAATTGTGCTGGTCACGAGGGGGAGGGGCCAGGGAGGGCAGTTTCTGGGCTCTGAGGTCGGCGCCCTGGTTCCAACCTCAGATCCCAGAAACTGAAACATCCTGATCCTATGGCCCTCTAGACAGAGTCTAATGGCCATAGGATTGTTCCCTCCATGTGATTTAAAAGTTATATTATGTAGACATTTTTACTGGAATACTTGTGAAAAATATTAAGACAATAGCATGCACTTCCCTTACATTGTTTTAATGTAAGAAAGATAAAAAGGTACTGAAAACTGTTGACACATTAATTCAGCCTTCCCCAACCTGGTGCCCTCCCGATATTTTGGATTATAGCTCCTACCATCCTTCAGTCAGCATGGCTGGCTGGGAATGCTGTGATTGTAGTCTAACACATCTGGAGGGCACCAGGGTGGAGAAGGCTGCACTAATTAATTTTAACAACCCAAAGAACTGTGTATGATTTGCTGACAACCACTCAACTATTTCAGTAGAGTTCAACCGTCTTCCACTGAGGTTGTTGGGGCACCTTCAGTTTCACTGTCACTATTTATTAGTTCCATTTCACACTGAGACATATAGGGCATCTGTACATTAAAGAAAGAACCCACAGTCCTACCATCGCGGAGCCTTTCCATGTTTACTGCGGGCTCCCAGATGACGACCATGTGATTGCTGAGCGGGGAAGTTTGTAATGTTCAACGTTCCATTGATCTTGATGAAATGGTGCCATCTAGTGGCTGTTTAATAGCACAACAACAAATGTACACAGTAGGGAAAATCTGGGATATTTAAATACCTCATTATCTCTGGATCTTTTTAACATGGAAGAACTGGGAAATACCACTAGATATGCCCTGGAGGTTGATGACGTCGTGAAAAGGACCTGCAAACTTCTGTGAGTGACCCACCACAAGTCCACGCTAAAAGCCTTATGTGATGGCACCCATATGTATGTCAGTGACATATATGTATTCATTCACTCACAAACTTGCTAGGATATTCACCTGAAAAACATTAATTACAACATAGAAGCTGCCAAGCTTGTTTATATTGTATTTGTAATTGGATCCATTCATTCTTATTAATGAGCTTATGAAATGGAAAATTTTCCACCCCATATCACTGGCAAAAATATGGATAGGAAATATCTTAGGGGCTACAATTTAGAATTGCTTTACCTGGCATGTGGTTAAATGAGAGGGGATTGCCCTGTTTAGGGTCCAGGAATGTCAGTCCCTGAAAATTTGCTATACATGAAATCATAAAATCCTCTTATACACATAGCAAAGTCCAGAGGTTTTTTTTTTTAAAAAAGCAAGGCTACTACATGCTCTTACTTCTCACAATCTCTGACCTTGAAGACATGGCCCTTCAGGTACTAAAACTGAAATGGCTTGCCAGAAACTCACCCAAACATCCCTTCCTAGTAAGGCTGGCACAAGAGGTTGTGTTGCCTGAGGCAAAGGACAAGATGGCTCCCCATTCCATGCACAAAAGCTGACCAGACTGGCAGCTGGATCTTATTTCAATGCTGGTTGCCTCTACTGCATCTGAGGGCAACAGGGAAGCTTAGGGGGCACAGGGCAGGCTGTGTGGTACATATACAGCTGTGTCCTCTGACACCTTGCTGCCCCTCTCTGCTGCCCTCTAGACCTGAGGCAGCTGTCTCACTCTACCTAATGATAGGGCCAGCTCTGCTTCCTAGCATCACTGTGGTGCAAGACGCTGTACCTTTACTGGGGCTGTGAAGAGGGAGTTTTTCTCTTTTGTCTATAGTGAGAGCTGGCACGTTTTCACCTTCCTTGTGCGGAATGAAGAAGTCCTGGGATGAGGACTGAGGAGATGGTTTCTGATCTGTGTGTGTGTGGATTTGGCTGTAATCTGGCTCTGTGTTAATATTGGCCATGGACTAAAACAGTTGTGGCCTGCTTGTGGGTTCTGGGCTGACAGCTGGCTGGGCACTGTGTGAACAGAATGCTGGACTAGATGGACCCTTGGTCTGATCCAGCAGGGCTGCTCTTATGGTTCCTGAATATGCTTTTGGCTATTCACCTTCATACTGGTGAGAGAGGGTGGGTGGGTGGGGGTTTATGCTTCTCACAAGTAAGGGTAATGTTTTCTCACTCTACTGTCACACTGTTCTCCTCACTTCCAGTGCTGTGAGGGCAACACTTGCAGTCTTCCTGAAAATAGGAAGCCACCCAACCCAGTCAGCTCCTTTCCCTTCCCTCCCTACAGACACAGAAGGGTGGCGCCTGAGGTGCCACTCAACCTTGTGTTGTTGCCCCCTCAGCTGCAGCCCACACCCCGCCCTAGAGCCGCCTCCAGTGGAGGCTGGTGGCTCCAATTGCTGTGGGGCTGTGCACCTATTCTGGGTTTCAGTCAGAACCAGCCAGAACTCTAAAGGAGCTATTCAAGGTGCTGAGCCCTACCCCCAAAACGGATTCAGCACCTTGGATAGCTCCTGTGGAGTTCTGGCTGGTCCTGAGTGAAACTCAGAATGAATTTACAGCCCCACCAAAATCGGAGCCACCAGCCTCCACTGGCCAGCTGCAACGCTCGTTGGGCGGTGCCTGACTAGGGGCTCCTTCACACGGAGCTTTTATCCTGCCAGTGAGACGGCTCCTTCACGTAAGTTTGCGGGCTCTTTACATGACCCCGGGAACTTCCAGGGCGTCTCCTGCACCAAAGGCCCTTTGTTCCGTTTTTAAATGGACTGCAGATAATGAGCTATGAAATTACCCGTTGTGTCCCGCTTCAGTTTCTCCCGTGAACAGAGGACACGCGGCAAAAAGAGGAGCGAGATCAGTGAAAGATAATGGAAGACTCAGATAGGGGGAGAAGGAGGGGGAAGGGGAGGGGGGAAAGGAAGCACGTGAAAGGGGGAGTCGTTGTGATCCTGCATTTAAAACCGAAGCAGAAAGCCCCATTTTAAAATGCAGGATTTTAGGCTGGTGTAGATATGCCGTAGGGCTGCACCTGCCATTGGCAAGAAACAACACTTTTTCAGTCAATAAAAGGACAATTCTGGACCTGGACCCTTTGCTCAATCATTGCTGCGGTCACTGTGAGAAAAACTGGTGGGGAGATTTGGCTGAAACGGAAAGAATCTGAGGCGTCCACCACATCCACCTGTTCCAAAGGGCTGACCGAGGCAGCATTTTATCGGGCAGAGCCTGGGTTGGTCTCAGCGTTTCTCATCTGCCCTGGAGAAGAGAATGAGAGATGCAATCTCTTGTGGAAGAGCTGAGACTTTATAACCGGGGGCGGGGGGGGGGCGGGGGCAACGGCTAAACCCTGTTTTTCATTTCTGAAATGGGATGGAAGGAGATTAATAAAGATGCCAGGCTCATTCAGCGCTTGTATCCTGCTTGCTAGGGTTGCAGCACCGCTGGGGCAGAGGGATGCTATACCACAGCACAGCAGGAACGGAAGCTGCCTTCTACGGAGCCGGACTACTGGTCCACCGAGCTCAGCGTTGCCCACGCTGCCACCAGTGGAGGCTGGTGGCTCCGATTTCGGCGGGGCCGCGAATCCATTCTGGGTTTCGGACAGAGCCGCCAGAACTCTAAAGGAGCTCTCCAAGGGGCCGAACTCTGTCCCCCAAATTAGATTCAGCACCTTGGACAGCCCCCTTGGAGTCCTGGCGGGTTCTGCCTGAAATCCGGAATGGATGCGCGGCCCCGCCGCAATCAGAGCCACCAGCCTCCAGTGGCGGCCACTGTCGTCCTGCCTCGTCTGGCCCTATGAAGACTCAGTCGAACGACACGCGCGGGCGCCGTGCGCCGCCCCTTGGGCGGCGTTCCTGCTGCCTTGTGCTGGCTTCAGTATCCTTTGCCCAGGCTTGCAGGGCAGCCTCGGGCCGCGACTTGAGAGTAAGCCTCCTCGGACTAAGCGGCTCACTAGGTGAGCATTACTAGGGCCGCGGTGCGAGCGTACGCCTAACGTCCACCCTCCTGCTCGAGGGCGGGCCGATGCTGTTTCGTGACAAATTCCCGGGGAGGGAATCTTCCGCCCCCGAAAAGCAGGGATCGCTCCCAGCGCGGGAGAAGCCCCGCCCTGCCTCGCCTCGCCGGCCGAAAGGGCCGCGGCTCGGGCGCCTTCCGGGCAGGGGCGCCCCGTCGCGCGCATGCTCAGCGGGAAGGAAGCCGTCGGTAAACATACGGCGCTGGAGGCGGCGAGCCAGTCTCCTGCGCCCGCGGCGCGCCCTCCCCATTCGCTTTCTGGACGGCCGCTGAGGGAGGGAAGCCGGCTGTGCGGGCCGAGCGCCTCCCGGGAAGGATTGCTCGCGGTTCCTCCCGGCTTCGTGGCAACCTTTCCGGCGCCTCCCTTCGCCTGACAGCCAGAGCTTAACCGCGAGCGAGTGCCGTGCAGCAGCCGCCTCCCTCATCCCTGCCTCCTGGTACAGCCTGCTCCTGCCTTACTTGTTCGTTGCTCCGGGTGTAACCCTGGGAGGGAGGCGGCGGTTGCGATGTTGGGGAGGCTGTGCGTGCGAACACTTTGCTCCTCTTGGGCGCCTTCTGCTTGCTCGGGGCTGGGGCTGGGGGCATTTATTTATTTCATTTTTGTGCCGCCCAATAGCTAAGGCTCTTCGGGCGGCTCACAAAAGTAAAGCCACAAAAAAATGCAACCGAAAATGCAATATACAATATAATAGATTGAAACTACAGAATGAAAAATGCAACCGGAGTAAAACTGGCAGCAGTGCAGACCCTGCTTTCAGAAGGCCGGGAAACAAACACGCACGATTCTTTGGGGACAGTGAGGAGCGTGCGTAGGCGAGCATTAACTTTTTCTTTTACTTCCGCGTAAGCGCGCCGCCCCGATCCCGCACTGAACGTGGCGGAGGGAGCGCCGGATCTATTGTGGCGTGAACTGCCTTGAGTCCGCTTCGTCATAGGCATCCTAGTCCATGAAATCTTACGCTACGATAAGTTTCAGCGATACCTGTTGAAGGCTTATTTTGTACGACGCAGCAGTTGCTGGCCGGATTGAAGAGTATAACCCCGCGAGGAAGTTTAGGAGTAGGACTGGGACTGACTTCGTGGAATAAAGTAGCGTCTGGGTGTGACTCTGTGGTGGTGTCTAATCTGGTTGGCAGTCGTGGGCGGGAGCAGGGCTGCTGTGCTTTGAACAGCAGCGTGGCAGAGGCAGAAATCTAGTAAAAGTGTCTTTCCCCTTCACTGCGTCCCCATCCTGGGAAAGGCTTCACTGCACAGTTTCTGCCTGCTTTGTTGTTCAGTCACGTCCGACTCTTTGTGACCCCATGGACCACAGCATGCCAGGCCTTCCTGTCCTCCGCTCTCTCAAGCACAGGAGCACTGAAAACAAAAAAAGTGTCCCCACCCCTATGCCTGCTGTTGGTGTTGTCTGATGTGGGTTTAATTTTCATTGAAAATTTCTAACCAGCTATGGAGCGGGGAAAGACTGGATTTTAATAGTTCAAGTCTGAATGCACAACTCGTGCCTAAAACTTTTTCCTCACTTCTATTTTAAGATGCATTGAACTCCTTGTTGTTGTTCAGTCATTAAGTCATCTCTGACCCTTTGTGACCTCATGGACCACAGCACAGGCCTTCCTTCCTGTCCTGCGCTCTCTCCCGGAGTGTGCTCAAGCTCATGTTCATTGCATCGGTGATGCTGTCCAGTCATCTCATCCTCTGCCGTCCCCTTCTCCTTTTGCCTTCAGTCTTTCCCAGCATCAGGTCTTTTCCAGGGAGTTTTCTCTTCGCATTAGGTGGCCAAAATATTTGAGCTTCAGCTTCAGTATCTGTCCTTCCAATGAGCCTGCTTATTTTATTCTCTCTGAGAAAGATCTTGGCTGATGTGCTGCTTGTACTTTACATTAGTTGTGAAGTGTCAATTACGAGGTGTACTTCCTATAGAAAAGGGTGGGGTGCCTCATGGAGAATGGGACAAGTTTGAATGCTGTGCTGTGGATTGCTACACCCTAGTGAGGGTGGACTGTGGCCCTGGAATGGCAAATAGAAGAAGTGCTTCCCTCCTAGAAAAAGAAGGTGGGGAGGGGGAACTTGTGAAGCCAGGGCTGACACAGCCACCAGTCTTACGTAAGTTGCTGCTCCATAGGTGCTTCTCCAGAGAGGCTTCAGAAACTTTTTAATGCGCATCCTGGTATAATTAAGAAGAGGAAATCGCTATGATAAAATAACTACTTGTTTAGATGTGAGGTAGGAGGGGGAAGTGGTAACCCAACTGCATTTTTAAATTTGTATTACAAAATCCTTAAGGGTGCGATCCTGTGCGTGTTTAGGAGGAAAAATATAGTGCTGTGCTGAACATTTCTTCCACATCATTTTCAACCATTCTCATTCAATTTGATAGAAAAGAAATTGCTTTCAAAAAGAAATTCAAAGCAGAAGAAATTTTGGAGAAATTCTCATGGGTTGGGTTTGGGTTCTTGTGCATACCTTACTTAAGAGGTGGCAGAGGAGTGTGTATGAGTGCCTTGTCTTTCATTGTACAATCAACTTTCTGTACTGTATTAGAGGCAAGATGTATCCACAATCACTGCTAAGAAATTTAATGTCTGGAAGATCCTGGGGAAAGAGCTGAAGAATGGCAACTAGAGATGATCCAAAATTTCTCAGAAGACATTTTTCTCAGAAAAGCCCTGAGCCTTTTCTCCCCACCCCAAAATAAAAGGGGGCTTTGCAGAAGTTCCTGTAATGTTCTTCCTCATTTTTTGGTGGGTTATGCTTTCCCCTCCCCGCTATGCCCCAGAGCAATGGTAGGTATCGTGTATTGTGGAGAATGCCCAGTGGAGTTGCTGCTGTTGACACTTGCAGTGGCAGCGCAAAAAAGAAAACCTCTTAGGAAAAAAAGAAGTTGTGCTATAACCCTTGCCAGTGGTGAGCCCAACCAGTGAGAAATCATTGGAGAATTTCTCCTCCAACTGGAGAAATTTGGTGAAATGGCCCCCTAGTTTCTCTGCCCACAAGGGTGGAGAACTTTGAGAGGTCATTTGTGCACAGCTCTAGAAAAACATCCTACAGCTTCCAGCGTTTCCCAGCCAGCATGGCTGACTTCGTGGAACAAAGCATGGTTGGCTAGAGAATGCTGAGAGCTGTAGGACTTTTTTTCTGTCTAAACATGCATAGGATTGCATCCTAAATGGCTGTACAGTGTGGAAAGTGGGATAGGAATGAATCACTGTCTGTCTTATATACTTCCTGAGCTTGTGCCTTCCCACTGCTAACACAGGCAGAAATGAGTATGTTTGTTGTGGATTTGCAGAAAACAGTAGTGGAATTGCGTCTACCACCCCCTTCTGTTGATAGAAATAGAAGGGGGTGGCAGAGGACCACTACTGACCCCAGAAAGCGAATCACACTTTCTGGGGCTAGGGTAATCCAGTCAGTATGCTGCGCTGATGGCATTAAATATGCTAATAGGAGTAATCTGATGCAGTGTACACATTTACAGACTTGTGAGCAGTGTATCAAGGATTGACAACATGATTTGCCAGGTGAAAACAAGATGAGTTCTGCAGATATAACCACCTCCCCCATGGGGGCAAGAAGTATGAAAGCAGGTGGGTAAGGTGATGCAGCAAAACAGCTGTATGTGTTAGACATGCAGAAGGGACATGCCTCAGAAATGACCAAGACCTGTACAAACAGCTGATAACTCATTGGCTGAGCTTGAGCATGTTAAATTTGGCCTGCTGGGCTCATGAGAAAAATCAGGCCATGTAGGAGCTAAGGTTACCTGGGAATGGGTTTTACAGAGGGCATCCCTTGTTATATGGATGCAATGGCAACAGTTAATGCAGTATGTGAACTGTGCCAAAAAGTGAAACAGATGCCCCCCTCCAAAGCCCCACTGGGCCAAATCAGCAGGAGCCAAAGTTCTGGAGAAATATGCCAGGTGGGTTATATAAGCCCCCTTTTCCAATTCAAATGGTGGCACTACCTGATCAGCAATGGTAAATGCCTATTCCAATTATTTCTGGTGTGCCTAGCAAAATGCCATTAAGTGTTTAGATGTTTTGATTAGAAGGTATGAAATACCCCCATAATGTCCTGATTAGCAAACTAGCTAAAAGTGGGCTAGATGAAACCAGTATCAGGTAAATCCACCGTTGGCTGCAGAATCGGACTCAAAGAGCGCTTATCAATGGGATCTTCTCAAACTGGGGAGAGGTAATGAGCGGGGTATCGCAAGGCTCAGTCCTGGGCCCAGTGCTCTTCAACATTTTTATTAATGACTTGGATGAGGAGGTGCAGGGAATGATGATCAACTTTGCAGATGACACAACATTGGGCGGGATAGCTAATACCCTGGAAGACAGAAACAGAATTCAAAGTGATCTTGATAGGCTGGAATGCTGGGCAGAAAACAACAGGAATTTAATAGAGATAAATGCCAAGTTCTGCACCTAGGAAAAAGAAACCAAATGCACAGTTACAAGATGGGGGATACTTGGCTCAACAACACTACAAGCGAGAAGAATCTTGGAATTGTCGTAGGTCACAAGCTGAATATGAGCCAACAATGTGATGTGGCTACAAAAAAGGCAAATGCTCTTTTGGGCTGCATTAATAGAAGTATAGCTTCCAAATCCCGTGAAGTACTGGTTCCCCTCTACTCAGCACTGGTTAGGCCTCATCTTGAGTACAGTGTCCAGTTCTGGGCACCATACTTTAAGAAGGATGCAGACAAACTGGAGAGGGTTCAGTAGGGAAGTATGAAAGTCACTTACCTTTTCGCAGGGGTGATTCGCGGTGGGGGGGAGGCGCTTCACTTCTCCCCCCGAAGTTCAGGCAAGGGGGGGGAGGCGCCCCGCCTCACCCGGCCGAAATTCAGGCTGGCGGGGGAGGCGCCCCGCCTCGCCCGGCCGAAATTCAGGCCGGCGGGGGAGGCGCCCCGCTTCGCCCAGCCGAAATTCAGGCCAGGGAGAAGCGCCCCGTCTCCCCGGCCGTGAAAGAAAAAGTGAAAAAAAAACCACACAAAAACCCGTGATAGGCTACGTAACGATTAACGTAGCCTATCACGGCTAGGTTTCAAAGTCAGCCGTGATAGGCTATGTTAATCGTCACGTAGCCTATCACGGGTGACTTTGGAAAAAAAAAAACGCATACGCAAATGGCGGCGGCCCATGGGCGCCGCCATTTGCGTTCCTTATTTTGGCACGTCTAGTCTACGTAAAGATTTACGTAGACTACGGCGAAAATAAGGGAACGCTATTTGCGTTGCCCTTATTTTCGCCGTAGTCTATGTAAATCTTTATGTAGACTAGACGTGCCAAAATAAGGAACGCAGATGGCGGCGCCCACGGGCCGCCACAATTTGCGTACGCGTTTTTTTTTCCCCAAAGTCACCCGTTATAGGCTACGTGACGATTTACGTAGCCTATCACGGCTGACTTTGGAAATCTAGCCGTGATAGCCTACATAAATCGTCACGTAGCCTATCACGGGTGTGTGTGTTTTTTTACTTTTTTATTTTGTAATGGCGGCGGCGGCAGCCGGTCGGGAGACCGGCCGCCGCCCCCACCCCCAACGAAACGCTGCCGACCCGCCGCCGGGACCCGCCGCCGAGAGGGACATTCGGCCACGGTAAGTCCCATCCCGGGGGGGGGGGGGCTGGCGGAGAATTTCCCCAACACTTTCGGGGGGCCGAATGCCTCAGCGCTCGGCCTCCCGAAGATTCGTGGAGAAATTCTCCGCCATCCCTAGGGTTCAGAGGAGGGCAACAAAGATGATCAGGGGACTGGAAACAAAGCCCTATGAAGAGAGACTGAAAGAACTGGGCCTGTTTAGCCTTGAGAAGAGAAGACTGAGGGGAGATATGATAGCACTCTTCAAGTACTTGAAAGGTTGTCACAGAGAGGAAGGCCAGGATCTCTTCTCAATCATCCCAGAATGCAGGACATGGAATAATGGGCTCAAGTGACAGGAAGCCAGATTCCGGCTGAACATCAGGAAAAACGTCCTGACTGTTAGAGCAATACGACAGTGGAACCAACTACCTAGGGAAGTAGTGTGCTCTCCCACACTGAAGACATTCAAGATGAAGCTGGACAGCCATCTGTCAGGGATGCTTTGACTTAGATTCCCGCATTGAGCAGGGGGTTGGACTCAATGGTCTTATAGGCCCCTTCCAACCCTACTATTCTATGATTCTATGACCCAACTGAATCCAGTTTGACACTGAAAGTCATCTTACAGGCACAGAAGTGCAAGAATGGGCCAGTGAATCGAAGATTCAATGGGTATCCCTATTCCCCATCACCCCTAGCTGTGAATGGGCTGTTAAAGCAGAAAGTGAAACAACCAACTCCAGATTATATTCTGAAAAGGGTAGGGGACAGATTTAGAGCAGGCTGAAAGTGAACTCAACAGCTGTCCCCTGAGTGAGGGCCAAATACCTCTACAATGCATGGTGGAGTGGTGATACCCCAGAGATGGAATATCTGAAGGTATAGAAAATCCAACCTTGTGGTGTAGACCAATGAAAGCTATGCCAGAAAGTGCTAGAACAACCTTGTACCACTCCGAAGGTGTATGTGTGTGGGGAGGGGGCAAGTGATTATGCCGTTGGGAATTGGAGTTTCAGTCCCTCAGGGGACTTAAGAACAGATTGCCAATGATCTGGTATGGCTCTCAAAGGAATTCAGGTGTCAGGAGGGGTGGTAGATTCAGACTATCAAGATGAAGAACAAGTACTAATTAAAGTGAAGTCACTTTTAAAAATTTGATCGGTACATTGCACAACTGATCTGTGATAATTTAGTGTGCCTGTCATTCAGGAAGTGGCAGCGCCAGATCAGACTATGTGAAGAGAGAAAGGACAAAGGATCCACAGACAATGGATCTGATCCCAGGCCAAAAAATATGCATTGTTTATCCAACCCAACCCAAATCAAACTGAAGAAAACTTGTCACCAGGAGGCCAAGAGCCTCCTAATGTGTTTGGTTAACCAATGCTGTATCTCCTGTTGGCCTGGATATGAGAAAATTAAGGCGCTGAGAATAATTGATTGTATACTTTCTCACAGGTGGTGCCAGAATGGGAGAGATGGGTAATCACCCCACTCATATTGTCTATACTGGACAAGACAATGACGAGAGTTGTAAAATGTGACAACCCAATAAATTGTTATTGTGTATCTTTCTTCCTGTATGCACATAGTAGAATGATATGTCTGTAGCTGTTATTCCTTATTCCTGTATGGACCTTACCTGAACTGTTGGCTACTTCCTTGGGGCCTTGTCATCAAGTGATTTCAACACCAGAGTCCAACTCTGTGTTTACATGATGTCGTGGCCATTCAGCACCAGCCCTGCATTTTAACGAAGAAAAACCGCTTCTTCTGAGACTGGTTATAGTCCGACTTTTCCAGCTTGCTTTGGCTCCATTATTGACCTGTTTCCACAACCACACTGGGTTCAGTATCATAGTCCTGCCAATGGGGTGTGTAGCCCAGCCTTTGTGGGTGTGTCACTCTGACCTCAGTGACCCAGCCCTTTCCCACCCTGTTTTTTGGACGTTTCATTGCCATTTTGGAGCAGGATGCTGAGGGACCAACTTTTAAAACATCATTGAAAGTAAGCACTAGAACACAGCCCATGACCCCAGTCAAGGGGTGTTTTCTCCTATTGGGCTGGATGAGGCTTGCCAATAACAGAGAAGCCCCTAAATTGACATGGCACATATCAAAGCCCAATTCCTTAAATGCGATTAAGCGTGATCTCGACGCTCCGGTCCATTGCTTTAGAATGTAACTCCTTCGCAGCTTCCTTGTAGAGATCTTGTGGGTTAAAATGGGGGCTGGATTCTGTCTCTTTCCCACAACAAACACATTAGTGTCTCCTCAGAAGGAACCCCCATTGCGGTCAATTAGGCTTGCCTTTGAGTGCCCACATCAGAACTTAGAGAGATTCCCCCTCAATTGACTTGGCACAATTTAAAGCCAAATTCCTTAAGTGCGATGAAGTGGGATCTCGAGGCTCTGAATAATTGCCTTAGGAAGAAAGTACTTCACAGCTTTGTTATAGATAT
Organism: Heloderma suspectum; assembly: GCF_057233095.1. Classification (NCBI taxonomy): domain Eukaryota; kingdom Metazoa; phylum Chordata; class Lepidosauria; order Squamata; family Helodermatidae; genus Heloderma; species Heloderma suspectum. The sequence continues at coordinate 116,003,499 of NC_139461.1, read as the reverse complement.
CCTGTGGGTTACAGTGGGGGCTGGTTTCTGTCTTTGTGTTTACTGCTCTCTTTCTCACAACAAACCCATTAGTGTCTAATCAGAAGTAACTCCCATTGTGGACAATGAAGTCCTCTGGGTTAAAATGGGGGCTGGTTTCCCTCTTTGTGTTCTCCCCCCCCCTTTCCCAGAACAAGCATATGTGTGTCTACTCAGAAGTAACTCCCATTGTGCTCAATTAGGCTTGCTCCTGAAATGCAGGTGCATCTGGACTTTCAGGTGAAAGGAGAAAGTGAGGGAGGGGGGAAGCCTCTCTTCACAGCAAAGCTGATTCCTTTTTAAAAATCCACTACTCCTCCATTAGCTTCTCCTTCCATTGTCCTGGAAACATGGCCCAGGAGGTGGGAACTCTGATGAGGTAATCAGACCTAACCCAGACTCCACTCAGACTCCACCCAGCCATCAAGAAAATAATTTGATTAGAGCTCAGTGGAAACACCACAGAGCCCCAGGCTACAGCGATGATAAGCCAGAACTTTAAGCACTGTGGAAACTGGAAAATGAGAAGATGCGATTCAGGAAACATTGCACCAAAGTTGCAAACAAAGTGAAGCCGATAGCATGGAAACACGCCCCAAGTGTGTATGGTGCTAAGTGCCATCCAAGGATAACACAGCCATTAAGTTTGTTTGCCTGTTGGTGAGAGACGAGTTGTATTGTAGAAACAATACAACTAGTGTTAACGGGAATTGTATGAATATCACTGGGGTGGGTAATTGGGTAATATCTGGCCAAAAATTATATTTGCCCATTCCTTGGAATCAGCCAAAGTGCTTGGTCTGCGGAACGGAACGTTACCTTTCAGTTTTGTCAGGAGTACATGGAATGATTCCCATATAGGGACACTGAAAGGCAATTGTATAGAGGGGGAGCACCCCTCCCATCTACTATTATAAATTTAGTAGCGCTATTTGTGCGTGAACCCAACTGAGTAACGATGCTCCTAGAGTAATTGATAATGGCAGAGAAAGTGTTTGTGCAGTATCCTCGAATGTAATATATTGGGAAGATGAAAGCACATCCCCGCAACCCATGCAGGTGTGTTGCTGTAACATTTCTCAGCCAAGCACGGCTGCAGGGTATTGTAAATGAGTAAACTGGATCCTAGGATGGGAAGCCAAAGAATGGAGTTTCACGCTTCCCATGGGTTTCAATGTCACTTCTGTGGCCCAGGCCCTATGGGAAAGTGAAGGTGTCCTGTCTGAATTGAAGGCCTTGTCTAAAAATGATAAGATGATATTGAGAATTCAACAAGAATGAACTGAGCTTGTCAGTCATGCAAAATATGGAGGATCTTACCACACGTCACTGGGGAGATATCGTTTAGGGATGGAACACAACTATGAAAAATATGTAGAGCCTAGCATGGCATCTTGTAATTCTACTTCTTTGTAGCCGTTGTAATATTGCTCTTGTTGGTATATATTTTGTGTTTTAGGATTAAACAACTGCATACCAGGGTGCAGGCTGTCATGTGAACTGGAGCACACAAAAGGGAACTGTGTACACCAATGGGTGGAGTATAATGGAATTGCGGAAATCCATTGTAATATCGACAAGCTAGTGGTGCATCACAATTACTCTCTTTCATGCCTGGATTTCCCATGCTGATGTAGCTCACTTCAATGCCTGGATTTCTTATCCAGGCCTAGTAGGCCTTCTGTGTTATGCCTCTTCTTTTTAATTTTTTTAATTAAAAATTAATAGATTTAATAGAGGCGTTATTAACAGAGGTGTTATGCCTCTTCAATCATATACAATTTCCCCAGCTTCTAGCTTCCTCTGTATGCCTGGGAAACAACTAGTGTGTGTTTGTTTATTTTATTTTATTTTATTTTATTTTATTTTATTTTATTTTTTCTTTCTTTCTTTCTTTCTTTCTTTCTTTCTTTCTTTCTTTCTTTCTTTCTTTCTTTCTATACTGCCCAATAGCCGAAGCTGTCGTGGCAGTTCACAGAAATTAAAGCCACAGAGTGCGGCATAAAACAATATAAAATATGAAAGCTTAAAACTATAACAATACAACCAGAATAAAACCTAGCACCAATGCAGAGATTTAAAATACAGATTTAAAACATCAGAGCTAGAAGATTAGGAAGCTAAAATGTTAAAATACTGGAAGAATAAAAAAGTCTTCACCTGACGCTGGAAGGAGTACAGTGTAGGTGCCAGGCGAACCTCTCTAGGGAGCTCATTCCACACAGCCCCGGGGGACCACAGCAGAAAAGGCCCTCCTCGTAGCCACCTGCCTCACTTCCTTTGGTGTGGGTTCCTCGAGAAGGTTCCCTGAGGATGATCTTAGTGTCTGGGCAGGCACATATGGGAGGAGGTGATCTTTCAGATAACCAGGCCCCAAGCTGTTTAGAGCTTTGAATGTTAATGCCAGCACTTTGAATTGGGCCTGGAAATGGACTGGCAGCTGGAAAACTACTGGTGCAATGTGATTTTGTTGGCCAGTCCCTGTTACTAATCTTGTTGCCTTGTTTTGAACTAGCTGAAGTTTCTGGACCATTTTCAAAGGCAGCCCCACGTATAACGCATTGCAGTAATCCAGTCGAGAGGTTATCAGAGCCTGGATAACTGTAGCTGGGCTATCTCTGTCCAGAAAAGGGCGTTGTTGGTATATCAGCCTAAGCTTATAAAAGGTGTTCCATGCCACTAAGTTGACTTGTGCCTCCAGTGACAGTTCTGGGTCCAAGAGCATGCCCAAACTACGAACTAGGGGGAGCACAACCCCCACCAGAACAGGTTGAACATTACCTAGCCGGGCAGACAAACCACGCACTAACAGTATCTCCGTCTTGTCTGGAATGAGTTTCAGTTTATTGGCCCTCATCCAGTCCATTACTGCGCCCAGACACTGATTCAGAACAGCCACTGCCTCACCTGGCTTTGATGAAAAGGAGAAGTAGAGCTGGGTGTCATCTGCGTATTGATGGCACCTCAGCCCACACCTCCGGATAACCTCCCCCAGCAGTTTCATGTAGATGTTGAACAGCGTAGGGGATAAAACAGAGCCCTGTGGAACCCCATGGCACAATTGCCAAGGCACAGAGCACTAATCCCCCCGCATTCTGGAATCGGCCATCTAAGTAGGAGTGGAACCACTGTGGTGCAGTGCCTCCAACTCCCAACACAGACAACCTATTCAGAAGGATACCATGGTAGGTGGTATCGAAAGCCGTTGAGAGATCCAGGAGAATCAACAGGGTCGCACATTTCTATACCGCTCCTTAGCCAAAGCTCTCTGGCTGGTTTACAAAGATTAAAAGCTATTAAAAATATAGTAAGCAAAGTTTAAAAACGATTTACATGAAACATACAAACAGACAACACACAGACGAACAACATATATCTAAAAACAACTCTAAACAACCATAAACAAATCCAGGACTTCATTAAAACTCATCATATGATGCTCAATGCCTGAGAAAAGAGAAAGGACTTAACCTGGCATCGAAAATATAACAATGCTGGTGCCAGGCAGGCCTCCTCGGAGATCATTCCATAATTGTTTACCTTTAGTGAAGATAATAGGCTTATTCCCATAGGATTTGGGGAATGTAAAGTCTTCCACCTTTCAAGCTGGGACAAATCTAGGCTAGGCTCTATGGTGGAGTTCCATTCATTTGTGAGGCACTGCTATGCCAGTATTTTCTAAAAATGCAATTGCTGCTCCATGAGAATACATGAATGAACGGAGCGCTGTATCAGCAATGTGTTAAAGTGCTACACACCAATGCATGATGCTGTAATTGTGGGAGAGGTAGGGGGAGTCTGAAAGGAGTGTTCAACATTTGTGTTTATAGCGCAAGTATGTGTCCCAAGCTGCAGTATAGTGCTGCAGTGCGAGAGAAGTGGGAAGTCATGCTGCAGTTTCAGATTGCCTGTTTTCAAGTAACTGCATGAGCACCTTCGCATGCAGCTGTGCAGGAATGCAGGTTTAAAAGTAAGTTCACAGGTGTGCAGTGAAAAATAGTCTAAAAAGAAACCCAGATGGATTTCCTATCAAAAGTCCATGCAAAGAAAGATCAGGAAAGCCGGGGGGGGGGGATATTGCAAAACTGGTTCTACAGCTTTAAAGCCACTCTCACCAAGAAGGTTTATAATTCCGCTAGACTGGAACACACATGACTTGTTAGCTCACAGAAACTGCTGTGGATAGACAATTAAAATAAGCTAAGGCTTTGGAGTGAATTATGGCATTGAATTGAATGATGGAGCCTTTTGTATTTAAAATATGTGTCAGCTTGTAACAGCCTAGGTGTAAGAGTTGAGGAATGTTTGACTACAGGCTGTTAAACTTGTCAGAGCTTGTCTACAGCTGATTCTTCATTACTAGAATGCATTTCTGGGGTGTTAAATTGCATGTGTGTAGAAACCTAAGATTAGCAGGTGCCTGGCTTTCTCTTAAACTATAGAAGAGCTTTCCTAGACCTACAACAAAATGTTGCAGGTGTTTGCAGCACCAACTAGGAGTGCTCCTGTTCTGGCCAACCCAGGGTAGGACCTTTGTGCTTACGGAGCTGAGAAGATGTTTCTGGAGACTGGGAAGGGAAAATGGTACCCTTCTGCTGCCTGATACGTCCCCCTATATAGCTTTAAAAAAAAACCAAAAAACTGTGTGGCATCCATTTCTTTCCCCCCTTCCCTGCAGGCCCAGCCCTAATCCCCTTCTCTAGGGTACCACAAGCTTTTAGGAGTCCAAGCAAACCATTTTCCTCTCACCCTCTACCTTCTGACACCTTCAACATTCCATGGCTCAGCTGCCCTGAATCATAGGCTTAATTGCTACCCTCAATGTCTGCTTTACTTTTTCATAGAATCATAGAATAGTAGTGTTGGAAGGGGCCTACAAGACCGTCGAGTCCAACCCCCTGCTCAGTGCAGGAATCTAAGTCAGAGCATCCCTGACAGATGGCTGTCCAGCCTCAGCTTGAACGCCTCCAGTGTGGGAGAGCCCACCACCTCCCTAGGTCATGGGTTCCATTGTCGTATTGCTCTAACAGTCAGGAGGCTTTTCCTGATTGTTACCTTAGACTCCTTTTCTCAGCCTCCACTGGCATGGAAGTGAGAACTGCCCATAGAAAGCAATGGTTGGATGGGACTGTCTCCTCTACTCCACCCCGCAACAGAAGTTGGTAGCAGCTGAGGCAGGAATTGATCTTTTTGTCTTCTAGGTTCCTATGGAATGCCAATGAGATGAGTTGCTCCAACCTCCTTATCTCCCCATCCTCAATGTTCCATAGGTCCTAGCCGCACAGAAACATTTGGGTGTTTTTTTAAAGAATTGCCTTCGCTTAGAAGTTACAGATTTGTATTCTTCTGTATATCCAAGGGGTTTCCCCATTGATTTTGTGTGGCCCCTTTTTGCTTTCAAGCTGATAGAAACTTGGCCATTAGAAGGAATGATGGTTCTATCCACAATTCACGTATTACCCAGGCCAGGTTCTACCATTATTTGCTGCAGTAGACACACAGTGTGAAGGAGAGTTTCAGCCTGTCTAGCAAGGGCACTTTGGAGAGGGAGGGAAGGAGGCTCAGGATAACTTGTATCCTGGCCTCTCTGGTCTCCTCCCCTCCTCACCCACCAGGATGCCCCCTTTTCCCCCTCTCCAAGGTTGCAGCAAGGGGTTTGGGTTTCGGATCTCCGTCTGTCCCAACCAACGTCAGAGTGCTGTGTCCAATCTCGGAAGTGTTCTTCTGAGCATTCTTATGGTCCCTGGGACAGTCTGCCAGGGACCACAGGATTGCTTTCTCTGAGTATGTGGTTTCAAGAATACTGTATTGTGCCTTGAAGTAAACTGAGGACAACTGATGCTTAATGCCCTTTTCCCTCTAATTCTTTAAAAAGTTCTGAAGGTGGTTAATGCGGCATGTAATGAATGTACAGAGACTGAATTTCCTGGAGTTCAAGTGGATGTGCAGTGTTCTCTTCCTGCACATTTTAATGTATGCTGATAATTGGCTGCATTTGCATGTCACACTCATTTAAACTGTGAATTGTGAATGAGCGGAACCTGTGCTTCAATTGCTCCCTCTGCAAGGGGGAACAGCTAAACAAACTAAGCATCTTGCACCCATGGTTTATGTTATTGTAATGTGTGAACCGGGAATTCTGGCTTGTCTCTCCCCAGACAAGCCGGAGGCAGAAGCCAAGAATAAACCATGGTTTATGACTCTGGCTTGTCTGGGTAGAGAAATGCCTGAGTTCCCAATCTGCATGTCATGATAAACAAACCACAGACAGAAGATTCAGGGAGGGTGGTGTTGCTGCTCCTGCTTGCAGGAGGAGACAAGCAGGAGTGATCGAGTAGTGAACACCAGCATACTGGCTCATTCACAATATGCTGGAATTCTTTAGAATTCTTGATGTTTGTGACATAAGAACACAACTATTGTCTTTAAAGAACTGTAGCATGAAAACATTACCATTTGAACTTGGGGAATGTGGGTTGATCTGCCATTATGACACATGTGGGATTTGAAAAATATTTTAACTGTCTTTGTAAAGTTGACTGAGGGTTGACCCCCTGGAATATGTATCACTTGTGCTTTTTCCATAGGTTCTGAAACATGGACAGCCTCACTGCAGCAAACACTGCCTTTGCCCTCAACCTTTGCAAGAAGCTAAGTGAAAATGATTGTAAAAAGAACATATTTTTTTCTCCTTTGAGTATTTCTTCTGCTCTGTCGATGGTCTTTTTGGGTGCTAAAGGCAACACAGCAGCCCAGATGTCAAAGGTAAATGTTATAAAGAAACAAATGGGCTTTGGCTCTGAATTGGGGATCTCTGGTGAATGTGCTTCCTTTTGTTTATAACAGGACATGCTGCAGTTATAGGAGTTAGCATGCTCCTGAGGCTACAAGTCTTAGCACGCTTCCTAAGGCCCAGACTAGATGAGGCCTCATTTAATGCCATTAGTAATTCCATGAGTGGTTTACTTTTCAAGAATAAGGAGTAGGCATGGGGGCGGGGGGGAGTGGGGATGCTAGCTCTTTGCTTCCACTGCAGTTCAGATTGGGATTGGGGGCCTTCAGCTATTTGCAGTAGTGGAGGGGAGCTCCCATTTATGCCAAATAGAGCCTTTTCTTTCAAAATAATCAGAGGTGCTGGGGACCTGATCCAGATCAGATCCCTTTGCTATTTACTTTTTAAAAGCCATTTACACAATTGCTAACTGTATGAGTGGTGTCTCATCTAGTTTGACCTGAAAAAGTGTGTCCCATTGTTTTGGAAGCTAGGCAAGACTTCGGACAGCAGGTTGCCTGAATAAGCCTGTTAAGCCTGTTCCCATTCTCACAAACTCAAGTAAAAGCTATCATGGAGGTGGCATTATTTTCTTGAATTTAGTTTGACCGCATAGAAAAGCAGGCCTATGCACAGGACCCACCAAGGCAAATGCAGCCCACCAATTGTGTATTCTTCCAGGCTAGGGCTGCTTGATTTTCAGTCAATGTTGTTGTTGTTCAGTCGTTCAGTCATGTCGACTCTTCGTGACCGCATGGACCATAGCACGCCAGGCCTTCCTGTCCTGCGCTCTCTCCTGGAGTGTGCTCAAGTCCATATTCATTGCATCGGTGATACTATCTAGCCATCTCATCCTCTGCCGTCCCCTTCTCCTTTTGCCTTCAATCTTTCCCAGCATCAGGGTCTTTTCCAGTGAGTTTTCTCTTCGCATTAGGTGACCAAAATATTTGAACTTCAGCTTCAGTATCTGTCCTTCCAATGAGCAGTCAGGGTTGATTTCCTTTAGGACTGACTGATTTGACCTCCTTGCAGTCCAGGGGACTTGTAAGAGTCTTCTCCAGCACCACAGTTCAAAAGCATCAATTCTTCGGCGCTCAGCCTTCCTTATAGTCCAGCTCTCGCAGCCATACGTTGCTACTGGGAAAACCATAGCTTTGACTATACGAACCTTTGTCAGCAAGGTGATGTCTCTGCTTCTTACTATGCTGTCTAGGTTTGCCATAGCTTTCCTCCCAAGGATCAAGCGTCTTTTAATTTCATGGCTACAGTCACCGTCTGCGGTGATCTTGGAGCCCAAGAAAATAAAATCTGTCACTGCTTCCATTTCTTCCCCTTCTATATGCCAGGAAGTGATGGGGCCAGATGCCTTGATCTTAGTTTTTTTTAATGTTGAGCTTCAAACCAGCTTTTGCACTCTCCACTTCACCCTCAATAAGAGGCTCTTTAGATCCTCTTCACTTTCTGCCATTAGGGTGGTATTGTCTGCGTATCTGAGGTTGTTGATAATTCTCCTGGCAATCTTGATTCCGACCTGTGATTCATCCAACCCGGTGTTTCTCATGATGTACTCTGTATATAAATTAAATAAGCAGGGCCACAATATGCAGCCTTGTCATACTCCTTTCCCAATTTTGAACCAATCGGTTGTTCCATGTCCGGTTCTTACTGTTGCTTCTTGACCGTCCTACAGGTTTCTCAGAAGACAGGTAAGGTGGTCTTGTACTCCCATCTCTTTAAGAATTTGCCAGAGTTTGTTGTGATCCACACCATCAAAGCCTTTAGCGTAGTCAATGAAGCAGAAATAGACGTTTTTCTGGAATTCTCTTGCTTTCTCCTAGGGATGTACAAATCCCTTACCTGGTTCTGGTCGGGGCATCCGCTGGGGGGGAGGCTCTCCGTCCCTCCCTCCGGAATCCTCGACGGGGGGGGAGGTGATCCGGTCCTCCCCCCCGGAATCCAGCCTGGCCGGCTCTGCTCTGCGGCAGCTCTGCGGAGCAGCTGGCCAGGGCTGTCCGCAGCTGGACTTCTGGCTGTGGACGGGCTGCTGCGGACACAAATGGCAGCTGCTGTAGCGGCCGCCATTTGTGTCCTTCCAGGCTGCCATGATAGGCTACGTAAGTATTTACGTAGCCTAACACGGCATGCCCCCCCCCAAAAACAGCGTACACAAATGGTGGCGGCTACAGCCCACTACGCTGTTTGCAGTTCCCTTTTTTTCACCGAAATTGCCTACGTAAATATTTACGTAGGCTAGAACAGCGAAAAATAGGGAATGCAAATGGCGGCCACCGTGGCCGCTGCCATTTGTGTATGCTGTTTTTTGGGGGTGGGGGGTTAGCCGTGATAGGCTACGTAAATTCTTACATAGCCTATCACAGCTGCAAGGACGGCAATGGCGGCCGCAGCAGCCCGGCTGCGGCTGGCCAGGAGACCAGCTGCCGCCGCCGGAACCACCGCCGCCACATCCGCCCCAGGTAAGTTCCATCCCAGGGGATTCCGCGGGGGGGGGCGGGGGGCAGGAGGCCGTTCCGCCACGGATTCCGGGGGGATCTGTGGAGTCCATGGCGGAATTCTCTGCCATCCCTACTTTCTCCATGATCTAGCGAATGTTGGCGATTTGATCTCTAGTTCCTCTGCCTCTTCGAAACACAGCATGTACTTCTGGTAGTTCTCGGTTCACATACTGCTGAAGCCTAGCTTGTAGGATTTTGAGCATCACCTTGCTGGCATGTGAAATGAGCGCAATTGTACCGTAGTTTGAACACTCTTTGGCATTGCCCTTCTTTGGGATTGGAATGTAAACTGACCTTTTCCAGTCTTGTGGCCATAGTTGAGTGTTCCAAATTTGTTGGCATATTGAGTGCAGCACTTTAACAGCATCATCTTTTAGGATCTTAAATAGCTCAGCTGGAATACTGTCATCTCTGCTAGCTTTATTGTTAGTAATGCTTCCTAAGGCCCACTTGACTTCACTCTCTAGGATGTCCGGCTCAAGTTCAGTGACTGCACTATCATGGCTATCAGGGACATTAAGATCTTTCCTGTATAGTTCTTCTGTGTATTCTTTCCACCTCTTCTTAATCTCCTCTGCTTCTGTTAGGTCCCTGCCTTCTTTGTCCTTTATCATGCCCGTCTTTGCACAAAACGTTCCCTTGAGATCTCCAATTTTCTTGAAGAGATCTCTAGTCTTTCCCATTCTGTTGTTTTCCTCAATTTCTTTGCATTGTTCATTTAAGAAGGCCTTCTTGTCTCTCCTTGCTATTCTCTGGAAATCTGCATTCACTTGGGTATATCTTCCCCTTTCTCCCTTGCTTTTCGCTTCCCTTCTTTCCTCAGCTACTTGTAAAGCCTCATCAGACAGCCACTTGGCTTCCTTGCATTTCTTTTTCTTTGGGATGGATTTCGTTGCTGCCTCCTGAACAATGTTACGGACCTCCGTCCATAGTTCCTCAGGCACTCTGTCTATCAGGTCTAATCCCTGAAATCTATTCCTCACCTCCACTGTATATTCATCAGGGATATGATTTAGGTCATACCTGAATGGTTTAGTGGTTTTCCGTACATTCTTCAATTTCAGCTGAAATTTAGCAATACGAAGCTCATGATCTGAGCCACAGTCAGCTCCAGCTCTTGTTTTTACTGACTGTATAGAGCTTCTCCATCTTTGGCTGCAAAGTACATAACCAATCTGATTTCGATATTGACTATGTGGTGATGTCCATGTGTAGAGTTGCCTCTTGTGCTGTTGGAAAAGAGTGTTTGCTATGATCAGTGTGTTGTCTTGGCAAAACTCTATTAGCCTTTGTCCTGCTTCATTTTGTACACCAAGGCCATGCTTGCCTGTTATCCCGGTGATTTCTTGACTTCCTACTTTAGCATTCCAATCCCCTATGATGAAGAGGACATCTTTTTTTGGTGTTAGTTCTAGAAGGTGTTGTAGGTCTTCATAGAACCGATCAACCTCAGCTTCTTCAGCATCAGTGGTTGGGGCATAGACTTGAATTACTGTGATGTTGAATGGTTTGGCTTGGATTCGTACTGAGATCATTCTATCATTTTTGAGATTGTACCCCAGTACTGCTTTTCCCACCCTTTTGTTGACTATGAGCGCTACTCCATTTCTTCTAAGGGATTCTTGCCCATAGTAGTAGATATAATGGTCACCTGAATTAAATTCGCCCATGCTTGTCCATTTTAGTTCGCTGATTCCCAAGATGTCGATGTTCAATCTTGCCATCTCATGTTTGACCACCTCCAGCTTGCCTTGATTCATTGATCTTACATTCCAGGTTCCTAAACAATATTGTTCTTTACAGCATCGGACTTTCTTTTCACCAACAGACACATCCACAGATGAGTGTTCTTTCGGCTTTGGCCCAGCCACTTCACTCTTTCTGGCGCTACTTGGAAATTCCCTCTGCTCTTCCCTAGTAGTATATTGGACACCTTCCGACCTGAGGGGCTCATCTTCCGGCATCATATCTTTCAGCCTTGTGATACGTTCCATGGAGTTTTCTTGGCAAGAATACTGGAGTGGGTTGCCATTTCCTTCTCCAGTGGACCATATTTTGTCAGAACTCTCCGCCATGACCTGTCCGTCTTGGGTGGCCCTGCACAGCATAGCTTATGGCGCCCCTTCGCCACAACAAGGCAGTGATCCATGAAGGGGTTTCAGTCAATACAGAAGACTTTATTGAGCTGTTGGTGGGATACCCTATACATGGCTCTTGGGTTACCATTCAAGGTGGTTGGGTTGGAATGGATTTGACGACTCACTCACAAGTTGTACAGATCTGCTGTAGATAATGAAATAGCTCAAAAGATCATAGAAAAGGACAACAGAAAGGATTTGCTTTTCCTTTCTTGCCTGACTGGTATTACTAGTGTACCACAGATTCTTTGATTCTTTTTCTCCAACATAAATGACAGGTTGTCTGTCAACTTGAAAGAAGATGTTTTTATAAGAAAGGTAGTTTGACTGTCACAACCAGAAAATGTTCCAGTTGGAAGAAGGCCAAAATGTTCTTTTTTCCCAACTTGTGATGGTTCTTTGGTCCTCCTAGATTCTAGATTTTTCTGAGGTACTGCTAGTTTATGCATCTGTTGTCAATATAACTGCCCCTCCTGAGCTCTTGGTTGCTTATTAGTTATGGTTGGCCTGAGTTAATATTGCTGAATGTGAGCTGAATTTCAGATGCATAATCAAGGGTTAGTAGTTAAGCAGAAATAGGGGTTTCCCGGCCATCCTCACACAGAAGAACATGATCCTTATTGAAAAATTGCATGCTGGTTGTGTTTCAAAAGCTAGCTTACTTGCTAAATAGTATGGAAACTGACCTTTAAAATAAATTTTGGATATGTTATTCTTTTTATTTTAGTGGAGTAAGAACATGCAGAATGGGTATGAGTGGAAATCGTTTTGAACACTTCAATTTAGTATACATTATCAGATAATACAAGATCAGTTGGCACTTAAAACTGCATTTGGGTGAACTAGATACATACCATATATAATGCAATTGGTGATGATTCTCTTTCTGAAATGATGATCATTATTCAGAAGTTGGGAAAGTCATGGAGGTGTCTTTATGTTACATTTACCAATTAGAATTGCAGTCCAGGATCTATCAAAACAACATGCTTCAATGTGAGGCTTTCCAAAGTAAAGTAATAGGAGGATTGTTTCTTGAACACCTTTTCAGGTGAACTTGTATTAACTGTTTACAACCAGGTGCTTCACTGTACCGAAGGAGAAAATTCTGAATCTAAAAGAGTGCAATGCAAAATCTCTCATGATATGGAGCGGCAGAAGGTCTGCTGTGAATGGCTGTCGGGTGGCACTTCCCCATATCAACAAAAACAGTGGCTGGAATACCCTGTGGTAGAAATTTAACTGAAGTCATATTTTCAAAGTAGTGGCTGGAAGCTTTGGGGAAAGGGCCTGCTCAAAGGGAAACCACCAGCTAGAACTCTTTCTCTCTCTCTCTCTCTCTCTCTCTCTCCAGAATATACTAACATTAAAGTTTATTTCCGCTCTTCTTGTCTGCCACAAAGGGAACAAAAGGCATCTAACTCCCTCGAAAAATGACTGTCTGCATTCAGTCCCACACCTTTATTTAATGTCTGCATCAAATAGAGGCACATCACCTCTATTTGATGTACCACACTGATGTCTTCATACACCTGATGGATTATGCCGCTCTTCATATTAACTGGATGTATATCTTTTCTTTAAAAAAATTGATGTTTCTTAAGCCAATTTAGAGAGAATGTTATACTGTAACAATTTCCCCCGATTTCCTGCACTTGCCAAGAATATTTTAAAACTTGAAAACTAGAGAAGCAGACAGGCATTTGTTTCATTTGGGATATTTTTGTAAACCTCATTTTATGAGGTGGTTTTCTTTCTAACCAGATGTTTCTGTCTTGTAAAGTCCAGAATAGGAACCAAAGGGTGTGATTTACCTCTTCTAACTTTATTACTAACAACGTTCATTGGAAAGTTATTTCATTTTCTTACTTAAACAACAAACTCCAAAAATTAACTAAAACAGAAAAGGCCTTCCTGCCGCTGCAGTGCTGTTTATCTGTTTCACTGTCTTGCTTGCTGGCAGGCACTATTTTTCATCCTACAGGTTTTTTTTCAAGAGTGCTTTGATAAATGTTACTATTCACATTTGAATAAGTCTAAAACGTAATTAATATTGTGCCACATATCACCCTGTAGGTACTCTCTTTGACTGCGGGTGAAGAGATTCATCAGGGGTATGAGAAACTTATTTCTGAAATCAACAAACCAGGCACCAAGTACTTGCTTAAATTAGCCAACAGGCTCTTTGGAGAAACATCGTATGATTTTCTTGCAGTAAGTTATATTGTTTACATAGATGTTAGAGGACTACATGCAAATAGTCTCTGTTCTGATAAATAATCTGTTGGGTTATATTCTTTCCCTGATAAGAATCACAGCTCAGCAACTAGTAACCCTTTTGTACTTTCCAGTCAAGTGTACCAGCAAATTTAAGAGGACATCTGAAGACAAATCAGCAACTGATAGCTGGGCTGCAAAAGCTTTTAAAAACTGCTTGCTTTAAGAGGAGGGGTGTGAGTTTGGGTGTGGGGAAGAGAATCGGCAGACCCAAGTGGCTGTTCCAATAAGATGGCTCCAACCAGCTTCTTACTTCCCTTGGTCAGCAATAGTCATCCTGAGTCTGGGGGACCAGACTATAACCAACCAAACTGCTTGGAAGCTGGATTCCCTCAGCCAGGGTGTCATTGCCACTTTCTTTGTCCCACCCCCTCCCTGCCAGCTTGCCCCATTTTCCTTTGGGAAAGTGAAAGATCACTCCAGGGACACCTGCCAAGTTAAAAAACAACAACAACAAACCCTCACTCCTCCAACTTGGTATGGGGATGTGTCTGTCTGTTGGGTGCGGGGAGGGTAGAAACCGAGCAGAGGCTGGATGTGTCCTGCGAGCTGCCAGTGGACCAACCTGTCCCCAAGGAATGTTCCTTTCACTGCCCCACTCCATTAATCTTCCCCCTCCATCGCAGTTCATAATATGTCACAATTTCCATTTGATTCAAATTAAATCTAGGTGAAAAAATGGGGAGACGAGCTCTGGTGCTCACAAAAACAGTATTTATTACGCTCGACATGTTTCGGAAGGTTTCCTTCATCAGGAGCTATTGGAAGCTGTGAGATGCTCTCACATCTACTGATGTGAGAGCAGCAGATGTGATCTACAGCGTGGACAACACTCAGAAGCAAGGACACTCATTTACTCCAGAGTAAGAAAACAAACGGCTTCCAACAGCTCCTGACAAAGGAAGGAAACCTTCCGAAACATGTCGAGTTTAATAAATATTGTTTTTGTGAGCACCGGAGTTTGTCTCCCCCTTTTTTACCATTATTTACAGCGCTGTTTCCCTCTTCACCTCCTCAAATTAAATCTAATCAGAAGTCTCAATTTTCTCAAAGGAAACTATACTGGTATAAGTGGCAGCCTCATGCCATTTTTCTCTACTCTGGATGAAAAACATGGTAATGATGATAACAATTTGTAAGACATTTACTGCATAGTCTTGGCCATGATAAACTAATCTGCTGTCTGTACCAGCGAGCTATGCCAGTTTCCTCCTAAATGGACGGCAGCAAAAGCATTACATATTGAACCCGCTGACGCTTGCATTGCACACCCTTTGTAAGCTTTATTGCCTTCCCAAGGAAAAGTTTGCAAAGCTGAACAGTAGCTTATGCCAGGACATATGTTGTTTGCTTTTTAAGAAGGACAACTGAGATACACGTACAACAGAGGCTCACCAAACTGGAAGAACCTTTACCAAGAGGGGCTGAAGATCAGTGGTAGAACTTGTGCTTTGCCTGTATAAATAAATTCCAGTCCACAGCGTCGCCGGTTGGAGTAGAAAGTACAGGCGTAACTTGACCACCGGTCTGACTCAGAATGGGACATCTGTTTTATACCTTCTGCGGAAAGACTGAGCAGACAGTTCTGTTGCTCACAAACTAGCAGAACATTTTCAAACTAGTGAAAATGACTGAAGAAAAAAACTAAATGAAGGATGTCTGATTTCTGTGCACGTGGAATTCATTGCCGCAAGATGATGGCTGCTGCTGGAGAGACAGATCTCAGTTTCAGTTTGGCACTTTCCATGGCCATTAGCCGTAATATGAGATCTCAGAATGAAACAGAGCTTTGATTTACCAAATGTTGCATCCAAAGGGGCTCTTGCTCTAGCAGAATGTCTCTTCTGCTCACGGAAATGCTGTTTCTGACTTCGCGGAAGAGCATGGTATGAGAAGGGTGGCCCCAGTCCAAGCGAGTTTGTACAAGCTCTTGTGTAAGACAACTACAAACTCATTCTCAGTGCTTTTCTATATGGCTCACTGCAGTTTCTCTGCTGCATTTCTTTATTCACCATTTCTTATACTGCATTGTACCTCTGATACATTATGGGGCAGTCTTTCCTCTAGTTTTTGAACAAAGATTCCTGGAACAGTGGTAATGCATTTTCCTCCTCCTGTTCATGATTCTTTGGATTCAGGTCCTTATACAGAAGTGTATTTTATCCTCCTGCTGTTTCAGTGAACTTGCAACGATAGAATGGGAAAGAACATTAGACTGGAAGCAATCCTATACTTGCTTGCCTAGGAGTAAATCCCATTGGAGTCAGTGGGGACTTGTTTGTCAGTAGACATGTATAGGATTGAATCACATTGCACAGGGCTCTTCTGATCTAGCAAGATCAATCTTACACATTTGAGGGATTATGTTCTGTGAAAAAATAACTGCCTGCTAGCCAACACTTGCCCAAACTTGGACAGAAATAGAATGTTGTATTTTATCTGATATATTAATGTCATAAGTCAACTTCCCAGATTATATTTAGATATCTGAATAATTGCATAAATTCTCCATCTCCCCCCACCCCCAGGTTAAAACTTTGATGAAAGCATAGTTTTGACATTATACCTAATCTTTTATGGCTTCTAGTAAAATGTCTCCATTTTTTAAAGTCATTTACAAACTCCAGTCAGAAATTCTACCATGCAGATCTAGAGAAACTTAACTTCAGTAAAGCATCAGAAGATTCCAGAAAACATATAAATGCCTGGGTAGAAGAACAAACAGAAGGTGAGTAAATCTTGAACTTCCATGTTATCTCTCTTGTCAGTTTTACTTACTTTAAAAAGGAAAGTGGGATCCTATGAATATTTAAGTAGTACAATAGTGTGTGTGTGTGTGTTTGTGTGTGTGTGTACGCGTATATCTACATATTAACACCGCTCTTTAATCCCTTCTAAAGGTAAAATCCAAAATCTGCTCGCCTCAGGAATAATTGATTCTCTTACAAAGCTGGTCTTGGTGAACGCTATCTATTTCAAGGGAAACTGGGCAAGTCAGTTCCTCAAAGATCACACAATGCAAAAGCCATTCAAAGTTACCAAGGTATGAGGTGAAAAATGTTCTATAGCACATCAACTCACACTTGCCTAGTTATGATTACTTTGCAGGATAGTTATGATTACTCTGCACATTTCCCTGCTATTTGATGTTTCAAATCATGTTACTGTACAAATATCTAAAGCAAGTGCAGGAGGTGAATTTGAAACTGCCTTATTTCAGCACTGAAGGAACGCCTAGGCTCTGCATTTCTATGTCATTTCTCTCCAGTAACATTCTTTCTTCCTGCTG
The DNA here is from genome assembly GCF_057233095.1 of Heloderma suspectum. Taxonomy (NCBI): domain Eukaryota; kingdom Metazoa; phylum Chordata; class Lepidosauria; order Squamata; family Helodermatidae; genus Heloderma; species Heloderma suspectum. The sequence continues at coordinate 115,986,492 of NC_139461.1, read as the reverse complement.
CAAGTATTTGCCCCAAATTCTCACATCCAATTTCAAACCAATTTTCAAACATACAGTACTAATTTTGCCATTAAACTATAAATGATCTAAATTTGTATCTTTTGTTTTTATGTAACTTGGGTCTGAGAATTACATAGGCTTGTAGAAATGATCAGAGAAATGTTTGACTTCCTCTTTTGCTCTGAACAGCAGATTTCCTCCTACCCCGAAGTGCCATATCACAAATTGTGATTGCAGCTCCTCTTAATATCCAAAATGATTTGCCATGTCATATCAAGAGCTGCTGTTCAAGAGAAACAAGCCCGAAGAAGTGCCAGTCAGTGTACAGAAGGGGTTGTGTATTTATTTAAATCCCAGCCTTGTTTTTGTTTTGTTTTCAAATTATACATTTATAAACCTTATGTTTGAGCAAACAATTTAAAGGGTGGTGGTGGTGCAGAAAATGTCTTGTCTTTTGCTTTGCTGTTGCTAATTAATAATTGACAGGGAAAGGAAGAATGTGAGCAAATGTCACAAGTACCTCCCAAGGAGTGATAAGAATGAATGCAAGGATCATTGTTCAAGATTTCAAGAGATATGATTGCAATAAACTGATATAATTCTTCAGTCAAGGATGAATCTTGCTATGCTCTCAAATGCATTCTTGGTTTTGAACTTTTACCTCTTTTCAGGGGAAAAGTATTAATAGCAGGCATTGCGGGTAGTGATTTTCATCAGGACTGCAATGTGTAAGGAAGTGAGGTTTACTCCTTTCCTTCTCTGCTGCGACCTCAACAAAAATCTCCTCCACATCTACTACTAGCCCCAGAAGGAAAGTTCTCAATGGCTGTGACTGACTTGGCTGAGATGCCACATCTTCATCATGTTAAAACTCCTGATAGATATTACCACTCATACTTGGAGTAAATGGAACTGCTGTCCACCAGTAATTGTAGTACCCCCCCTTTTGTTTGAATTATGATTGGTGTCGATGAAAGGGTTCAAGCATTGTGACGTAAAGCAACATGTAATCACAAACAGCGTTGCCCGTGTTTTACCAGCTCTAGTACTTTTAACAGTGATTTCATCTGCAGATAATAGTAGTTGATAATGTTGATTGCCATACCATGAAAAGCTGAGATGAGAGTATTGCTGTTAAAGGGACTCGCCAGTGTTGTCCCCTGCCCCCCAAGGCAGTTGTCAATCCTAACCACAACTATGAGGCAACTTCTGAGCGACAATTGTGCCAAAATCCATAATGTTGTATCTAATGTTAGTCTAACATTAGTCCCATTCATTTTAATGGGTCTGCTGTCAGTTGGACTAACTTTATTTATTTATTGCATTTATATCCCACCTTTTTTCCTCTTGCAAGGAACCCAAGGTGGCTTACATTATCCTCCTCCTCTCCATTTTATCCTCACAACAACAACCCTGTGAAGTAGGTTGGGCTGAGAGTCTGTGACTGGCCCAAAGTCACCCAGTGAGCTTCCATGGCTGAGTGGGGACTAGAACCCGGATCTCCCAGCCCAACACTCTCCCCACTACACCACGCTGGTGTAATCTACACATTAGATACAAACCTTAGTCTGTGCAGCCCTGTAAGGCAAGAGAAACTATTTCTTTCCTAAATCCAACTCTAACATTCGAAAGTGACTAAATTCCATTGAGAAGCAAATCTCCCACTATGTGTGAAGAGAGGTATTTGGGTGGGGGGTGAAAATAAACAATGAATTGGAGGTTTGGTTTAATTACTCAATATATTTCTGAATTGCCCCTTATTCAGTGGTTGCTCAAGGTGATTTACAGCTTAACAGTAATTGAAAGGCAGAGCAGAGATCACAAACTACAAAAAATGAAGTAGGGCAAAAACGAAGATGGGGCGCATGAGAGAATAAGACATATGTGCGTGGGTGCGCTTTCAACTACTTTTCATGCTGACAGCATATTGGGAGGCTCCTCTTGTAGTTTTTCAAGAGCAGACTTGAGTGATCCAGCCCACACTTTTGCCTGCTTCTAACATAACTTTTTCCCCCACTTGTAGAATGAAAGCAAACCAGTGCAGATGATGTTTAGGAAAGGTAAATACAAGACAACCTACATAGCGGATTATCGTACCAATATTATTGAGGTCCCATACGTCGATAAAGAGCTGAGCATGATCATTCTGCTTCCTGATGAAATAAGAGATGATTCCACTGGCTTGGAAAAGGTGAGGCATTGTTACTGAGTGGAATCTCAATTCTTGTCCACCAGGAATTGTCCCTAGTTGTGCACTGCTATAGCAACTAGCTTCCACCTTGTTCAGGGTGGCTAGTCACATTTCCAAAAGCATATTTGTTAGCATTTTGCCCCTCTTCAGAAAAGGTTGGAAATCCACAGAACTCCCGGAAATACAGTTATATCCTTCTCCTCCCCTTCCCCCAACACATGATAGTCCCGTTATTTGTATATATGTGCAGGAACAGTTGGTGACAAGGCTCCCAGTAATATTCCTACCTCTGGGTATATTTTGCCATCACCTCATGTATATGTAAGCACAGTACTATGATGGAGAAAACCAAGAGCCCATCTCCACAGAGACAGTTTCTAAGGAGATTCCATTTAAATCCGTTTTTTCATGAAATCGGGTTTGCTCCTCCTCTGGCAAACGTAGCCAGTAAAACAGTGTATACATGGTGGCGGGGGGCAGGGGAATGCCTTCACAGGGCAAACAGCACCTGAAGCCGCTTCAGTTGAGGATTGGGTGGGCAGAGTCCCGTGAGTAGCAGTGAACGTCAATGGCTGGGTAGGCGCTGGGCAGGGAATGAGCGGAGGCTTGCTCCCTGTTCCTCTCCTTCCCCTGCACTCAGTGAAGTGCAATGGAGGATGAGTTACTTCCAAGTAGACATGTTTAGCCAAGACCTCTCCTCCATGTCCACCCTCTCTTGGCAGGATGAGGGGTCATTTGAGAGCAATCAGCTTTTAAAATCAGTAAAACTCAGCAATCAGCTTTTAAAATCAAATTCTGTGTGCCTTTGCACTTCCATAAGAGCGAGATTTGAGGTGACAGGGTTGCTACCCCCACCCCATGCTCAGTGAAGCACAATGGAGGACCAGTTACGTCCGAGTAGACACGTTAAGCTGACACCTCTCCTCCGTGTCCACCCTTCCTTGGCGGGAGTAAAGGTCATTTTCTAAACTCATTTGCTGGTCCAGGGATTTAAAAAAGAGCGGGCAAAGGAATTCTCCTGACCCCTCTCTCCGATCATACTCAGTAAAGTGCAGCTGATGGCAATGAGTTCCTTCCAAATAGACATGTTTAGCCCACTCCATCCTTCCACCAATCAGGCTGCTCCTCCCAGCCCACTCCAAAGGCAGTTGAGGTCACATAGACTCCCAAACTGCACTGAAGCCGCTGCAACGGGGAAAGCCATCACAAAATGGGTTTGCCTTAAAGCACTTTTTAAAGCGTGGCAAATCATGCTTGCTATGGGGAGGGGCATGCGTCATGTGCCACGATGATCTTGGGGGTGCAGTAGAGCCGGAGTAAATGCCCCATGTATTTTAGTCTAGTTATTTATTTACAAGATTTATATATCACTCCACATCAAAGATTTTGGAGTGGTGAACAACAAGATAAAAGAATAAAACATTATATTACAACAATTAAAACATTTTAAAAGAAATGTAGATGGGGCCCAAGGCCCAATTTTCAGGTCTTCAGCGCATTGCCTTCGAATAGATCCATAGTTCACTTTCCCAATCTCTGTATTACAGATATATTGCCTGCATCAAATAGATCAATACTAGACACTGTGTGTCTGAATGGCATGGTTATATCAATCTGACCACCCCTTTTCTTGCGCTCTTGGATATGGGGATAGCCACTGGTTTTCTTAGCTTGAAAGAAAAATTAGACAAGTCCATAGCTCTTGATGTACCTTCTCAATTATACTATCTAAAAATGGAGCCTCCATATTCAGGGGCAATATATGTCTGAGACTTCCCCTTATCATTTCTCCCCAGCATCTGGCATTTCCTCTCATATTGATGTATGTGACTGCTGTTGGGGACAGAATGCCAGAACTAGTGAATGTTCCAGTTGATCTAGAAAAGCAAATCTCATCAATGCCCTGCATATTTGGAAAGGAGTTGATTAAAATACATTCTTGCAATTGAATGCTATAGATGAGAATGATCTGAGGTGTCTGTACAAACCATTCACCTCTTAAACTGGATTAGGACCCTGGGGAAGTTGACGAAGCAGGAGACAGTGATATCACAGGATTCCTATTCCTCTTGGAATGGGAAGTTTGGACGGGAAAAAAGAATTCAGGGAGCAAATAGCTTGGGCGGCTGTGAGATTGGAGAACCAGAAGGTAGGCTGGAAATGAGAGGCACTCCCTCTGCTTTTTTCACCTGTAGGGTAGTTGTCAAAGGGGCTTCATATATGTGTTATATCTGCCTACTCCCAGATGCATGAATTTCCCTTTGTGCAACATTTTATTCCTTTACAGTGAATCCCTTGGGATAAACCATAATGCCAAGACGTTGCACCTTCACAGTATAGTATCTAAAACTAGAATCTCCACATTCAGGGCAATATCCCTCTGAGCTTTCCCCATATTATTTCTCCCCAAGATCTGGCAATTCCTATCATATGTATGAGCTTCGTGAAGTATACGTGTGGCACCATGAATCCCTTGGCCTTGTAAGCCACAGTGCCAAGATTTAAAACTACAGCCTGGATTTTGTTATCTCTCAATGTCTCATATTTATCTTATTTTAGTTAGAGAGAGAAATGACCTATGAGAAACTCATGGACTGGATCAACCCAGAGATGATGGACCCAACTGAAGTTGAGCTGTCTCTACCGAAATTTAAATTGGAGGAAAAATATGATCTGAAGCCTGTTCTGAGCAGCATGGGAATGGCTGAGGCTTTTGACGAAGGCAAGGCAGACTTCTCAGGAATGTCACCCAGCAGTGACTTAGTCCTGTCGGAGGTTGTTCACAAATCCTTTGTAGAGGTAAACGAAGAGGGCACTGAGGCAGCTGCAGCTACTGGGGCTGTTATGATGATGCGGTGTGCTGTTTTTGTGCAGCCATTCACAGCTGACCATCCCTTCCTCTTTTTTATACGGCACAACAAAACGGGAAGCATCCTCTTCTATGGAAGGTTTTGTTCTCCCTAAAGGTTGTGTGTTGTGCATGTACAGTACAGTATGAACACACCTCACTCTAGTCTGCTGGCAATATATCACGCTTTTACTTTCTCATCAGATTCTTACGAATTATATCACTGTGTAATCCTAAGAGCCTTTGATGCTGCTCTTCTGTTTGCAGCAGCCTGTTAGAGCTCTACTAATATTCGATTAGAGGCTGTGCATAGGAGAATCACTTGTAAGATGGGCCATTTAGGCAACGATGGCCTTTCTTTAGGTCCTCCTAAATGCACGTTGATGCTCATTTGTGTTCTGTGCGCCTTATTCAGTTCAGGAGACTTTCTCATGGACTATTAGCAAAATGGGTAAAGGAGATGCAGGCCTTACTAACACCACACTTCATCTTTGCATGTACTATACTCGAGGACAGGGCTCATTTCTCAGGTGGCTTGGCTCTACCTGATAAGACCTTTGTGAGAGCCTTTCATTCTTGGTCTTCCACTTTCCAGGATACTTCATGGTTCTTATTTTTTGAAGTGTTGCAACCAACCCCCAAAAGTGCTTCTATCAAAATACTTTTGATAGAATACTTTTATATGTATTTGTTAAAGAAAACTGTTGTTTGCTACCAGCAAAACCTATTTGTGATTACAGTAACAAATGTAAAAAAAATAACCTTGTTCAGGACCTTTCAGCACTAGAAGGAGTTACATGCTTTCTTTACACTTATACACAGATTTTAGCCTTGCAAAGAAGAATGCAATCTTATGAAACTAAGGTTGTGGATACTAATGTATTTACTTACTTGACAAAATATGTAACTAAGCCTACAGCTAGATATTCAAAATTCTACAAATGATATTTACCTTGCTTAACTGTCTGATTGGATTGTGATGCAGCTATTCATGAATTTAAAAGTAAAATAAAAAAAAAACCTATACAAATTGTGATGCTTTGTCATTGTGGTGCGGCTGCTGGATTCACTAACTAGCAGGGTCATGACAAGAGACCCTATCATTGCACAGCTCCTACTAGTACATTGGTAAAACCAATGATCAGTTCCACGCTTAATACATTTGGCTGCCAACAGTGTGTTTAAACCATTGGTATGCTAATTAAGGCAGGAGTTCAGGGAAAGTCCTAACTAGGGTGTGGCACTTGCGGATTCATTCAGCTTCGCGAACTGACTGTGCTAAAGTTGCTAACAATTCTTGAACCTGACTCACACTGTTCTTAATATGCAGGTGGTCCCATGTGTCCTTCGATACACAGGCCCGGTTCACACGTAACAAAAAGCCATTGTGGGGGAATTTTCTCGCAGGGCTTCTCATTGCAGCATTGGCTGTCACTTTGAGTATTTGGGGCATGGTGGGGGTACACCATAGCTTGCTGTTACATGGAAACCCAGTGAGGGTGGGTTGTTGGGGTGGCTAACAAGACACCCACAGACCCCAAACAGCCAATGTGTTCTTGGTGGCTCACCAGGTTCACACATAGCGAGAAGCAGTGGCGGGGGGTGGGTAGTTTGGATTGCCAACCTGGCATCTGCGAGTAACACAGCCCACCATGGCTAATGAGCCATGGTGGGCCGCAGTGATCATGTGAACCAGGTCACACTCTCATAGAGAAACAGGATATGTGAACTGCTATACATACACTTAAACAGTCTATTTACCAGGGACAATCCCTATTTCTGGTACCTATTAATGGCGAATTGCCCTTATTTTGACTTTGCCTTGTGTTCTGGAGATATTTGGAGGGTGCTTTTTCTTTAAACTTTGTTAGTATGAATTTCTGATGTTGCTGTTCCTCATGTTTCAGCCCTTTTCCTGGGTCTTTAGAAGTTATAAAACAAGAGCAGCTCACTAAGAGGGTAGAAGCCTGCATTTCCTTGCTGGTTGTGAGGCAGGAGTTTCTTAGCAGGCTTGTAAAAAAAGGGGGGGGCAGGCAATCTTTTGTGAGCTTATTTACAAAGCTGATGTGAATGCCCACACAGATGCAAAAGGTCAGCGCCCTGTTTTCTCTTCATCCTCTTTCCCCCATAACTACATATCCAGATAGTGTTTCTGAATAAGTTGAGGCATTACAAAAAACCAAGGTAGGCCCAATGCACAAAGAGAGGCAAAAGCATGCTAACTCCATCTCCCCACATTGCCATTTCCATCATCCTGTACTTGTGGAGGGCAGCTGTATCCGTGGAGGCGCTCCCTATGATTTACAACTGGAAAATCTGGGTTCTGAATCACAGGAAGAACATTCACAGATAGAGGAGACTCTCCCCTGCACATAATTGCCCTCCACATGCAGAGGATGACAAAGGTAGCAATGGAGGGGGCAGAGCTATCACACTCGTCCCCACTCCCGCTTCCAGTGTATTTAGCTTTATAACCCTTGAAGTTATAAAGTTTTATAACCCTTGAAGAGGGCTGTAATCTCGGTCTTAAGTTACTTGTTTTTCATAAGTAACCTGTTCACTAATATACTCCACATAGCAACTGCAAGACCAAAATTCAATTGTAATCTGGGAAGAGAGTTAGAAGCCAACAACTTCTTGTAATGAATAAGTAAAAAAGCTTCCCTTAAAGATATGCATTTACAATGCTATATTATTTCTTATATCATGTCCTGACCTTTCAGTCCTTTTTGTTGACCAAGTCCTGTACCATGCCATGGTGTTGCCTGGGTTAGGGGTGCACGGACTGTGTAAAATCTACTCCGCCTGTGTTTCACGGATTGTCAGGCACCTTTTGTTCCGTTGTCCGCTCACTGACAGATGCGAATTATTTTTCATCATGCAGAAAAATACGCAAATAGTTACATAGGAATTTTTGTAACAATTTACATAATTTACCTTAGTATGTAACATTTAATGTATTGTCCCCCATTCCATTCAACTTTTCTTCAGCCGAAATGTGCGTATTTTCCTAAGAATAAATATGTGTAAATTTCGGGAAAGTTAAAAAAAAAAACTGAAAGTCCACAGACTCTGAGGGGGTTGGTCCGCAGCGGATTCTGCGGGTCAGAATCTTAGAAATCCAAGCTCATTTTTGTCCGTCTCGGATTTCTCCAGTATTCCTAGCCTGGTGCCACAAGGAGGTGATGCTCCGGCACTGCTCCAGTGCATCACAGGCTGCCAGATCTCTAGCCATTCTGTTCTTCATTGCCTAGGTTGTACTGCCCATCCCCAGACTCCGTTGTTGCATCCAACACCTGATCACTCCCACCTCCCTGAATTCGCTCCATGGGATGCCGACAACACTTTCTTTTTAGCCGTCATCAGCTCTTACACCTCACCAACTGCCCAATTTCTATGGTTTAACTGTCTCTGTCACCAACATTCCAGTCTTTTTAGCAAAGGGTGCCAGGAGCCATTAATGCTCTTCTCACCCCTCTCTCCCTTCCTGCTTCATATTTTTTAAAGTATTTATTTCCCACTTTTCTGGACAAATAGGCTCTACAAAGCAGGTTACAATATAACCAATTTGAGACATTTAAAGTTATAAAGAAACATAGTAAAATATAAAATACTCATGAACTATATTACATCTAAAACAGCAGCATCGAGAAACATCCCGCTTCAGATCAGCAAAGACAAACACAAATCATCTGCCACACCTACTTTGGAAGCCAGTTCAGAACAGGGCATTGCCAAAGAAAGGCATAATAGGTCAGGAGGAAATGAATCCCCAGGGGTGCGTTCTAGGGAAGATTGTTCTGGTGGCATTCTCTGGTTGGCTAGATGCTTACATTTGGGGGTAACAGTCTCTGCATAGTCTAAATGTTTGTTTTGGTTAAAGGCTTGCTGTGCCTGCTTCGAGCTAATGCCTAAGAGAAGCAAGACAGAAGCAGAAAGAAATGGGATCTGAATCCCATTGTGCTAACTATGGTTACGTCTTGTACATCAGTGATGTACAGTTGGGGCAGTATCCAACTGTGTCATCCCGCTAGTGCAAATGACATTGTGTCAGTGAAAACTAGCTTCCGAGCTATGTGCAAGAGGACTATCTAAAGTCACAGTTGCACAAGTGGTTGTGCATTACACTTGTGCAACCTGTTGCACAATCCGTTATGCAACTGGTTGCCTATTACACTTGTGCAATCCCTGGTGGGACTGAATCAGCTTTGGTCTGATGGATGACTTTTACTGAGAGAGGGACAGGAGGAGTGCAGCCCTGTTACTTCTGCTCGACCTCTCATCGGCTTTTGATACCATTGACCATGGTATCCTCCTGGATCAACCTGTGGGAAGGGTATCGGAGGCACTGTGCTACAGTGGTTCCGCTCCTACCTATGGGGCCAATTTCAGACAGTACATTGGGTAACTACTGCTCTGCCCCTTGGCAATTGAACCATGGGGTGCCCAGGGTACCATCTTATCCCCAGTGTTGTTTAACATCTATATGAAGCCAATGGCAGCAGTCATCAGGGGATTTGGAGCCAAGTGTCATCAGTATGCTGATGACAAACAGCTCTATCTCCCTGTGACATCTGAATCGGGAGCGGTTGTGCAAGTCCTGGACCAGTGCCTGAACTCAGTAATGGGCTGGATGAGGGCCAATAAACTGAAATGGAATCCTGGCAAGATGGGAGCCCTGTGGGTGAGTGGTTTCTGAGTCGATGGCATTGCGCTCCTCTCAAATATCAGGTCTGTAGTTTGGGGGTACTCCTGGATCCATCGCTATCACTGGAAGCCCAAGTGGCCACTGTGGTTTGGAGTGCCTTTTACCAGCTTCAGCTGGTTCGCCAACTATGGCCTCTCCTGGACAGGGATAACTTGGCCACAGTGGTACAGGTATTAGTAACCTCAAGACTGGATTACTGCAATGCACTCTATGTGGGGCTGCCCTTGAGGTTGGTCCAGAAGCGGGAGCTAGTGCAGAACACAGCAGCTCAGCAGTTGTCAGGAGCTACCACTTTTCAGTAGGTAACTCCTTTGCTGAGGGAACTGCACTGGCTGCTTATTTGCTACCAGGCCAGGTTTAAGGAATTAGTACTAGTGTGCAAAGCCCTAAACAACTTGGGACCAGGATACCTGAGAGAGCGCCTCCTTTACCAACCTGCCCGGTTACTGAGGACATCAGAGGGCAACTTGGTCCTGGTGGTTCCACATGGACCTATGGCCTGATTGGAGTCCACCAGGAAAAGAGTCTTCAGCATGGAATTCCCTGCCTTTGGAGGTCAGGCAGGCACCAATGTTGTGTTGGCTTTCAGTGCCGCCTGAAGACATTGTTATTTCGAGAGGCCTTCCCTAAGTGACCAGATGCAGTTTATTAAGTTCAGAATCTGTTATTTTAAGATCTTTTAATAGTTTTAATTATGGGGTTTTACTCTTTTCTCCAGTTTTTCACCACTCCAAAATGTTTGATCTGGAGTGGTATATAAATACTGCAAATAATAAATAAATAAATAAATATTGTGCAAGCAGTTGTGTACTATGCTTGTGTAACCTATTGCACAAGCATAATGCACAACCGCTTGTGCAACAGAAAGATTTTGCAGAGTTCCACTAACACTATTTGAGTTTGCGGAATGACCCCATGTGTTAGCACATCTCCAGGCAATAGTCTGACCGGAAAAGGCACCAGGGATTTCCATAATGCCATGAGAGAAACCTAATATAAGGAACCAATGACCTAGAGGAGTAGCAGGCTTTGTCTCACTGGAGGTCTTCAAGCAGAGGCAGGACAGCCATCTGCTGGGGATGCTCCACTTCTGGATTTCCTGTGTTGAGCAGGGGATTGGATTAGATGGCCTCAAAGACCCGCTCCAATTCTCAAACAAAGGCTGAAGGGGACTAGATGACTTCTGCGCGGGATATATTGTCTCTTGTCCATTCTGCAACAGTTTCGTGTTTGCCAGGCCCAAAGACTATAGGTAAGTTTAAACTGATGTTGAGGATGTTTTCATATCCCAAGTTTTCTCCTTTTATAGGTGAGTCTCATAGTGTTTCCACTGGAGAAGGAAATGTCAACCCACTCCAGTATTCTTGCCAAGAAAACCCCATGGAACGTATCACAAGGCTAAAAGATATGACGCCGGAAGATGAGCCCCTCAGGTCGGAAGGTGTCCAATATGCTACTGAGGAAGAGCAGAGGGTATTTCCAAGTAGCGCCAGAAAGAGTGAAGCGGCTGGGCCAAAGCCGAAAGGACACTCAGCTGTGGATGTGTCTGGCGGTGAAAAGAAAATCCGATGCTGTAAAGAACAATATTGTTTAGGAATCTGGAATGTCAGATCAATGAATCAAGGTAAGCTGGAGGTGGTCAAACATGAGATGGCAAGATTGAACATCGACATCTTGGGAATCGGCGAACTCAAATGGACAGGCATGGGCGAATTTAATTCAGGTGACCATCATATCTACTATTGTGGCCAAGAATCCCTTAGAAGAAATGGAGTAGCACTCATAGTCAACAAAAGGGTGGGAAAAGCAGTACTGGGGTACAATCTTAAAAATGATAGAATGATCTCAGTACGAATCCAAGGCAAACCATTCAACATCACAGTAATTCAAGTCTATGCCCCAACCACTGAGGCCGAAGAAGCTGAGGTTGATCGGTTCTATGAAGACCTACAACACCTTCTAGAACTAACACCAAAAAAAGATGTCCTCTTCATCATAGGGGATTGGAATGCTAAAGTAGGAAGTCAAGAAATCACCGGGATAACAGGCAGGCATGGCCTTGGTGTACAAAATGAAGCGGGACAAAAGCTAATAGAGTTTTGCCAAGAGAACATGCTGATCATAGCAAACACTCTTTTCCAACAGCACAAGAGGCGACTCTACACATGGACGTCACCAGATGGTCAATATCGAAATCAGATTGATTATGTCCTTTGCAGCCAAAGATGGAGAAGCTCCATACAGTCAGTAAAAACAAGACCTGGAGCTGACTGTGGCTCAGATCATGAGCTGCTTCTTGCAAAATTTCGGCTGAAATTGAAGAACGTAGGGAAAACCACTAAACCGTTCAGGTATGACCTCAATCATATCCCTGATGAATATACAGTGGAGGTGAGGAATAGATTTCAGGGATTAGACCTGATAGACAGAGTGCCTGAGGAACTATGGACGGAGGTCCGTAACATTGTTCAGGAGGCAGCAACGAAATCCATCCCAAAGAAAAAGAAATGCAAGAAAGCCAAGTGGCTGTCTGATGAGGCTTTACAAGTAGCTCACGAAAGAAGGGAAGCGAAAAGCAAAGGAGAAAGGGGAAGATATACCCAACTGAATGCAGAGTTCCAGAGAATAGCAAGGAGAGACAAGAAGGCCTTCTTAAATGAACAATGCAAAGAAATCGAGGAAAACAACGGAATGGGAAAGACTAGAGATCTCTTCAAGAAAATTGGAGATCTCAAGGGAACGTTTTGTGCAAAGACGGGCATGATAAAGGACAAAGAAGGCAGGGACCTAACAGAAGCAGATGAGATTAAGAAGAGGTGGCAAGAATACACAGAAGAACTATACAGGAAAGATCTGAATGTCCCTGGTAGCCATGATAGTGTGCTCACTGAACTTGAGCCGGACATCCTCGAGAGTGAAGTCAAGTGGGCCTTAGGAAGCATTAGTAACAACAAAGCTAGCGGAGATGACAGTATTCCAGCCGAGCTATTTAAAATCCTAAAAGGTGATGCTGTTAAAGTGCTGCATTCAATATGCCAACACATTTGGAACACTCAACAGTGGCCACAAGACTGGAAAAGGTCAGTTTACATTCCAATTCCAAAGAAGGGCAACGCCAAAGAGTGTTCAAACTACCGCACAATTGCGCTCATTTCACATGCCAGCAAGGTGATGCTCAAAATCCTACAAGCTAGGCTTCAGCAGTATGCGAACCGAGAACTACCGGAAGTACAAGCTGGGTTTCGAAGAGGCAGAGGAACTAGAGATCAAATCGCCAACATTCGCTGCATCATGGAGAAAGCAAGAGAATTCCAGAAAAACATCTATTTCTGCTTCATTGACTACGCTAAAGCCTTTGATTGTGTGGATCACAACAAACTGTGGCAAATTCTTAAAGTGATGGGAGTACCAGACCACCTTACCTGTCTCCTGAGAAACCTGTACGAGGGTCAAGAAGCAACAGTAAGAAGCAGACATGGAACAACCGATTGGTTCAAAATTGGGAAAGGAGTACGACAAGGCTGCATATTGTCACCCTGCTTATTTAACTTATATGCAGAGTACATCATGAGAAATGCCGGGTTGGATGAATCAGAGGTCGGAATTAAGATTGCCGGGAGAATTATCAACAACCTCCGATATGCAGATGATACCACCCTAATGGCAGAAAGCGAAGAGGATCTCAAGAGCCTCTTGTTGAGGGTGAAAGAGGAGAGTGCAAAAGCTGGTTTGAAACTCAACATTAAAAAAACTAAGATCATGTCATCTGGCCCTATCACTTCCTGGCATATAGAAGGGGAAGAAATGGAAGCAGTGACAGATTTTACTTTCTTGGGCTCCAAGATCACCGCAGACGGTGACTGTAGCCATGAAATTAAAAGACGCTTGCTCCTTGGGAGGAAAGCTATGGCAAACCTAGACAGCATAGTAAGAAGCAGAGACATCACCTTGCCGACAAAGGTCCGTCTAATCAAAGCTATGGTTTTCCCAGTAGTAATGTATGGCTGTGAGAGCTGGACTATAAGGAAGGCTGAGCGCCGAAGAATTGATGCTTTCGAACTGTGGTGCTGGAGAAGACTCTTACGAGTCCCCTGGACTGCAAGGAGGTCAAATCAGTCCATCCTAAAGGAAATCAACCCTGACTGCTCATTGGAAGGACAGATAATGAAGCTGAAGCTCCAATATTTTGGCCACCTAATGCGAAGAGAAAACTCCCTGGAAAAGACCCTGATGCTGGGAAAGACTGAAGGCAAAAGGAGAAGGGGATGGCAGAGGATGAGATGGCTAGATAGCATCACCGATGCAATGAATATGAACTTGAGCACGCTCCGGGAGAGAGCGCAGGACAGGGGGGCCTAGCGTGCTATGGTCCATGGGGTCACGAAGAGTCGGACACGACTGAACGACTGAACAACAACAACTCATAGTGTTCAGTGGAGTTGACCTGTTTTATTTCTACTTTGTAATTTTATGTTTTTAATTTGTGCACTACCCAGAGAACTTCAGTTACTGGGTGGTTTTAAAATGTAATCAACTCTATAGAAAATTACTTCAGAGGTGAAGTGGGTGGTGACATGTGATTGATTTTGGGGCCCTGACTCTGTACTGGACTCCTGAGCTTGGCAAGTGAAAGAAACGGGGAGCGGCTGACTGAGAATGGAGTGCAGTGTGACTGGGGGAGAGCTTGTGCAGAAGAAGGTGGGGTGATTGCTTCTAGAGAGTCAGATCCGTCTGGGAGGAAGATAGATCGGGTACAGCTAGATAAGTCTGCGATGAGATCGGGAGAGAAGAGTGAGAACATCTACTGAGATAGTCTGTGAGTTAGAGAGTGTGTCAGATAGTGTGAGAGAGCATGAGAGAGGTTTTAAACAGAACTAAAAGCAACAGTTATATTGTGTAGTTTATACTGTTGCCTTATTTTAATCATAGAATCATAGAATAGTAGGGTTGGAACCCTGGGGGCTGCAAGGAAGCAGTACAGCACAAGTTAAGAGATTAAAACAAAACTCCCCCCCTGCTCCTTTGCACACATGACAAGAAGGGAGGGAGGTGCTCCTTTGATTCAAACCATGTCTTCTGAGCGGCAACCATCTAGGATGGCATGGAAGAAGGTGGGGCAGACATCTGCACAGGGTTGGCATGTATGAGCATACAGCCATTGAATGGACTTGCACTCATGCCTGTGGAAACATCCATATGATTGGGAAGCCAGCCAGCCACTATCTCTTCCCCTAGCCCACCTTACAGGGTCGTTGGGAAGCCAGAATAAGGGGGAAGAGCAACAACAGCATGGCAAGCGTGGGAGAGAAAGCCTCCTGTGGAAGTACCATGAAAACCCAAGCAAACATACCTGGAAGGAGGCTTCCCTCCACCTCTGAAGTCACTAGAAGGGCTTCTGACTTCCCTCCTCCTGCGGAGGAGCGGAGGGACGGGTGGAGCCATGAATCCTGATAAAGGAACCAATGATCAGCCTTCTGTCCTGATTTTTCCATGCATCCATGAAAAGGTATAGAGGAGAGGGAAACGCTATGAGAGATGCCTCTATACAGGGGCAGTTTAAATCCCGGAAAGGATCCGCAATCAAAAGGACCAGTCTGTAGTGGGTAAAATGCCAGGTGTGAAGAGAGCCGGAGACAGCTTGGTCCAGCTTGAGGCATCTGTGCTTCTGAATCAGTGCAGATTCTGATCGAGACAGTATTTTTTTAGATGGTGCAGAGCCTAGGCAGGTCTCCACATTTCTCCTTTCTTCATCTTGGTGTTGGTCTGTTGGAGAAAAGAGAGACCAAATTCTCTTGCAGAAGAGCTGAGACTTTCTCGTGTGGGGCAGGGGGGCGGCCTCAGAATCAGTGGAAGCTATGGCCCCAATGTCAGCCGTGAATCTGCAGAGCAGGGACTGAAGCTGCGGTCTGCTGAGTCTTTCCTCTAGTCCATCTAGCTCAGTATTGCCTGCACTGCTTAGAAACTGTGGTTCTCCAGGGTTTCAGACAGGAGTCATTCCCACCTCTACCTGGAGATGCCAAGGACTGAATTTGACTACATCTTACCAGGGCTCTGCTAGGGTTGCCACCTTTTTTTCAGGCAGGGTTCCTGTGCTCTTAGCGACTGCAGGACAAGCAAAAATCCAGCAGGGACAGCTTTTTCTCTGCACAAATGGAAGAAATTCCATTTACTGTTTCCTTCATGCCAAGCAGCTGATAAAAGCAACCCTATCCCTACTCCTGAGCAGCTCCTAAGCTGATGCTTGCCTATGCGCTTGAAACAGGTTTTTAGAATGGAGGCAGGAAAAGTGGGCGGGCATACTTTAAGTTAGACATTCACAGCATCTTTAACATCTTTATCCTAAGTCAGGGGGGGAGAGTCCAGCTGATGGAGGACTGCAACTCCCACCATCACTAACCATTGCCCATGCTGGATGGGCCTGATGGGAGTTGGAGTTCAACAACATATAGACAGTCACAGGTTCAACACCTCACCCCTGTCCTAAGGGATTATAAGGGAATTTAGAGACTGTGTTAAAGAAGAAGACCGACAGGTGATCTAGGCACCTTTACTCATATAGCAAGCTGCTTTGCTCTGTTGCTAGTGCGCTCGGCTGCAATATGTGTGTGAATATTGCAGGTACATACTAGCTGGGTGCAGCTAATAATCACATGGGCCTTTCCCATTCAGTTATTACCCTCCCACTTAGCAATATGTAGTCTGGGGCAGGGCGGGGGAAGACCCATGTGATTGTGAGATTCACACATGTGCATTGCATTGCAGGTACACTGTCATATAGTTAACCCATTCTCAACAGAGTGTGAGGAGACCCTACATGTAGCTATATCTCTTTTATGTGGCACTCTTTCTGCACAAGTCAGATTCTTGGCTTCCATGCTGCATAAATGGCTCTTTTTCACAACATTCATATGTGTAATAGAAGTTCTCATTTGTTCTCAAGCTTGCAGATCTTCACTATGGATGAACTGGTGAAGGCAAATACACATTTTGGTCTGGATCTCTTCCAAAAGTTACAGAAATGGCCCAGCAGAGAATATCGCCTTTTCCCCACCTAGCATATCCTCTGTGCTTGCTGTGGTGGTCTTCGGGGCCAAAGGTAACACAGCAAAACAGCTCTCAAGGGTCAGCAAAGTTCTCATATTTTTGGTAGCAGTCTCTTTATATTGATTTCTGGTCATTTTGTTAAGGAGATTCAGTTGTTAATCATTTTAAACCATTTAACACTGTGGGTGCTCCTAGCACTGACACTTGAAAGGCATTGTGGAACTATTCTGTCTTTTTCCCGTGATGTTTGGGTTTTTTCCTGGTGAGAAAGAAGGTGGGGAAAAACAGGAGGGTTAGATTGAAGATGGCGATGTCTAGACCTCCTGGATTCAACTATGCATCAGAAGATGTTAAGAATTTATAGTCCTTTCATGCAAATGGTTTTGATATTATTGTACCATGATGGTAAAATACAAGGGCAAAAAAGGGCTAATTTTCCTTCCTGTTATGGCTTAGACTTTGTACCAAGAAAACAGAAGGGCATGAGCATCCAAAGTAAATCACAAAGATGAGAAACAGGTTCTCGAGATGCAAAATAAATAAATAAATAAATATTGTAGGAAGGGCCCCCCCCCCCATTTTTTATTGCAGGAAGCCCAGGGCTTATTTGCATCCTGGACATCCTGAAATAAGCTAGAATTACTGCAGGGCTAATGTATCATTACTATTCAAGTGCTAATGTTTGTAAGGAAGTCTTCACAGAAAAAGGCGGTACTTTTCTTTCTCATTGGAAGAAAAAGAGAAAGCATCTCTTTGGATATCATCCAGGTAATCTTGACGGTTCTTTTTATGCCAGTTACCCAGAATTTATTATGAACCTGCTTGTGGACTTGTCTCTTCCTCATTGGCACCAGGGGCCTTATTGTTTCCAAAATTCTCCGGATTCCTAATCGCCTTCTGCGCAAGACGCTTCACTGCCTGGGGCTTGCCTCTGCAGGACCAGCTGGCTTTGGCTTCTTCGTGCTGCTGCTGGTGGGGAAATGGTGCCTTTCTTCATTCTCCTGGCCCTAACTCCTGCAGCTGCAGGCCGGCCTGAAAGGCGAAGCCGTCCTGCTCGGCCCCCTCCGCTCCCGGCCTGAAGCAGAAGGAGGGCGGCGCTCGGGCGTTGCTGCCCTTCTGCTTTCGAGGGAGGGAGCGTCGCTCGCCGCCCCGCCGGGCACCAGCGCCCCGCCCCCGAGCCGCCTTCCTCGGCCACGTCCAGGGCGGGGCTGCCCGCCCCGACAGCGCCTCGCCGCTCGTCCCGCGCCGCCCCGGCCACGAGAGAGGCCATCTGCGAGCCACGGGGGAGCCGCTCAGCCGCCCGTGCAGAGGCGCCGCGCTCGGGCAGGTATCGCGGCGCGCGCGCCCGGCCGCCCTCTCGCGCTCCGCCGGGAGCGCCACCCGTCGCGGGGGGGCTGCCTGCGGCGCTCTTGCGGGGGGGCGGCTGCCTGGCCGGGGACAGCGGCGCCGAACGGGCGATTAGGCCGCGGGGCGGCCGGCCAGGAGGGCCGCCGCGCCCGGGGCCCGCGTCCGCCTGGCTGAGCCAGAGGGGCGCGACCGACGCCACTGGTGCGACGCAGCGGGCCGTCAGACCGCTGGCCCAGCCCAGCTAGCCGAGTTTGCCGTGCTTTTTGACATCTCCACGAAGCTGCTGGGGAAGGTCATGTGGAGTTTGGGGGTTGGGTCTCATCACTATGCTGATGATGCCCAGCTCTGTCTCTCATGTTCAGCTGATGCCTTGGAGGCTGTAGAAGTCCTGTCTGGTTGCAATGATGGATTGGATGTGGGCTAACAATCTAAGGCTAAATCCAGACAATAAGGAGGTACTGTGGGTCTGCGAACAAGCTAATCCAGCATTGGGGGCACAGCCCCTGTTCTGGATAGAGTTGCTCCCCCTCCTGTCAGACCCGCAGCTTGGGGGTGCTTCTGGACCCAGCATTGCTCCTGGCAGATTCAGCGGCGATGGCGGCTGGTAGCACCTTTGCCCAGCTTTACCGGGTGTGTCGGCTGCAGCCCTTCCTGGAGAGGGCAGATTTCCCCACAGTTATCCATGATGTAATCACCTCCGTTTTAGGCTGTTGCAGCATGTTGTATGTGGAACTGCCCCTGAAAAGTGTTAGGAAATTGCACCTAGTGCAAACTGTGGCGGCCAGATTGCTTTCTGGAAGGTGCTTTCTGACCATGTTACACCAGTCTTGTACCAATTGCACTGGCTTTCAGTTTGTATCCAAGTCTAGTTCAATGGCCTGGTTCTTACCAGCAAAGCCCTAACTGGCTTGAGTCCAGGATATTTCAAAGACTTCCTCCTCTCGTATAAACCTGCCTGTAGTTTAGGATTTGCTTCAGAGTCCCTGTTGCATATCCCACCAAGGAAAGAGGTTTGCTGGGTGGGAACACAAGACAGAATCCAGTTGGTGGTGGCAGCCCGATAATGGAACTCTCAAGGGGCTGATTTTCTTCTTGTTTAGTTTTAGATGGGCTGTTAAAACATTTTTATTCCACACACCTTTTGCATGAATGTAGTGTAATTCACTTTGTCCCTCTGCTTTTAAAGTTGGTTGATTTGTTTCTTGTTCTTAATTGGCTGTGATACTGTTTTTAAAAGCCCTTTCAGGGCTGAAAGGTGACTCATAAATAATTTTATAAATATATACATTTTGCTTTCAGGCTTTCAGTTTGTCACCATGGAGCAACTGGCTCATGCAAACATACATTTTGGTCTGGATCTCTTCCAAAAGTTGAATGAAGCCAACCGAACAGGCAATATCTTCTTTTCCCCACTTGGCATATCCTCTGCACTCGCCATGGTCTTCGTAGGGGCCAAAGGTGACACAGCAACGCAACTCTCAAAGGTCAGCAAATCTTTTCTCATAGTTTTGGTGGCAGTTTTTATGCTGAATTCTGGTTATTTGGTAGACAGCAATCCTGGGGTCCCAGGGACCATTGGATTTTTCGGATTCCCCTTCCCAAGGCTGTATTCACTACTACAACTTCGGGAGGGGGACTACATGATCCAGTCACTCCTCCCCCACCCCCTCGCAGCCACTGTGGAAAGAGTCATGACACCTGCGTTCTGAGGTTGCAAAATCCACCTCGGAGGACCTCGGAGAAGTTAGAAGGGGGGACTTCCAGTGGGCGGGGAGGGGAAAGAAGAGGCCTAGTGCTTAGAGATCCTATGGCCTCTCCAGCCCTGGCACCACCAGCACACGTCTTCTAGATGGCCTCAAAGGTACATGTAGAGGTAAAAGCAAAATGAGGAGGCTGGAGAGGTTTGAATCGCCTCCATCGTCCTCCCACCTTGCTGGCAACAGCCCGGCAGGGCGCTGGAACTCAGAAGCCTCCAAGCTTGGAGGCGTCTGTCCAGTGGGGTGCAACCCTTAAGGAGATTCAGGATTGCACCCTTAAGGAGATTCAGCTGTTAATCCTTTTAAACACTTTTATATTTAAAATATCCTACCAGCTATGGGAAGCCTTTTTTTGAGATTTAATCGCACATCAGATTCTGTTAAGTTCATTGCCGTTTATAGTACCAGTTTCAAGGGAGTGGTTTTGGCATTATTGTGTCATGATGGTAACGCACTAACACAATAAAGCTAATTGCCCTCCCTGCTGTGGCTTAGACTTTGCACAGTAGTTTATCAGATTGGCATGCCATCACATCAGGCTGCCCATGTGGAATCCACCGAAAGCAGAAATAGCAGGGATGTAAGAAAACAAAGATAATGCTGCATTAAAAATGCTGTGAATTAATTCTCTGTTCCCCACACCCACAAAGTAAACGCAACCCAGGGCCCATTCACCCTGCTGACTTCTTCTACGCAATCTGTTACATGAGCACATAACCATGCGGAGAAAGCTTGGTGTCAACCAGGCTGCATATGCTGGAATCAGCATCCATTTCTATGATCGCAACTGCGTTAGCAGTGCAAACCAGCTCTTAATCTTAGGTCAGTGTCCTATTGTGCACGAGAGCCAGCAGGAGCAACTGCTTGCACAGTGGGGATTTCCTGGTTCTACAAGCAGCCCCAAATGAGAAAAAATGCTAGTTTCCAGAACAGGCCAGGTCGGTGGATATGGCGGAAGGAAGCTCTGCTGACCTATTGTGATCTAGACATGAGCATTTCCAGGGCCACTTTTAGAACTGTGAGATCCCTATTGCACAAGCAGTCGCCTCCCACTGGCACAAAAGAAAACGCAGAACTGCAGAGGCAGCATATGTTTCTCATTATGCTACTACACCACGTAGGCTCATAGGCAGACCTTTCATGACTGAAATGTACACTGGGTGGTTTGGTTTGTAAATCAGTGTTGAACAGCTTGTTAACTTATACAAGATTTTTAATAAAACAAAATGGGATTGCAATGAAATGCCATATTTCTGATAAACACACTAATCCCATGTGCTCACTGACCAGAAGAGTAGAGAGCTAAAGCAAGTGTTCTACTCATTCAGTAACTGAGGGCCCAAATACACTTATTTTGGTTTTGGCTTTTTGATAAATTCATTACACTGGGGCAGAGGATGACGGGAATGCTCACTTTGAATGCCGCACATGGTGAGGGGAGACTTACCTCTTCACTCCTTAGCTTTGTTCCAAGTATACATTTAATTTATAAATGAATGGGGCAGTATCTTCCTTGACTATGGCCACCAGGTGGCAAACATAATGTACTGTAGCATTTCCATTTCTGAAGTGTCAGTATTGTACAGCTCCTTAATAAATCCACTGTCCTAACTGGTCATAGAGGCAATGGATTAGGCCGCTTCTTTTTCCATGCAGGCATTTCACTTTGACGCTGTTGAAAATCTCCATTCAAGGTTCCAGGCGCTCAGCACTGAGATTGACAGGAGTGGTGCTCCCTACGTACTGAAACTTGCTAATAGGCTGTATGGAGAAAAGACGTACTCCTTTTTGCAAGTAAGTTGATTGCTAGGTTATAGAGGAACTTTGAAAACTTAAAAAGGTGAAGGTGTCCCCAAGCAGTCGTGTCCGACTCTAGGGTGTGGTGCTCATCTCCATTTCTAAGCTGAAGAGCCAGCGCTGTCCGAGGAGGCTTCCGTGGTCATGTGGCCGGCATGACTGAACACCGAGGTGCACGGAACGCTGTTACCTTTCCCACTGAAGCGGCACCTATTTATCTACTTGCAATTTCTTGCTTTCGAACTGCTAGGTTGGCAGGAGCTGGGACTGAAGACGGGAGCTCACTCTGTCACGCGGCACTCGGGTCTCGAACTGCTGTCCTGCCAACCTTCCGGTCTGCAGTTCAGTGTCTTAACCACTAAGCCACCGCGGCCCCTGGTTCTCAAAAATGCTCTTTTCTTGCCCTAGAATCTAGGGCCTAGATTCTACACCTTACTGAACTCAATGACACTTAGGGAGATAGTTCTTCTTGGAATCAAAGGAATCTTTGATCAATTTGAATTTAACGGGGTTGTTGGTTCCCTTTCAAAAACTTCATTGTTTGAACGATGGGATGTGAGCAACCCCCATACACTGAGTATGTGCATGCCCAAACACACACACACACACTCGCACTCTGCTGCTTCTTGTAGGATGTCAGTATTTTGGTGCCGGCTTCACTGTGGTTGGCATTCTTGCATAAATCTAAAGTTTCAGGGTATACAACAGATGTTATATGTGATAGAAACATAATTTCTTGTGAGCGAACTTTCCCCTCCAGAGCATTCTACCCAAGGTTTCAGATAAGTCACAACTAAACATAATGCAGATCAATCCTGAAAATCACATGGATCCATTAATCTGTGTTGAAGCAGCATTTATAGAGAGTTGTGCCTTCTGTTTTGGCCAGAGTATGTAGGCCTTTTCTACAGGGCTGTGTTTTCACAGAACGAAACACAAAACTATCGGTGGTTTTTCAGTGCTTATTACCTGTTTCATGTATTATGGGAAAACCGACATTCTGGAGAAATTATCTTTACGTGGACTGAAGAATAGTGCAAACAAAAGTAATTACTGCTGCCAGCCAGAATTGGGAAGATCGATTGGCTCTACAGTTTATAAGAGGAGGGCAACTGGATGTTTTCATCATACACTGATAACTCTCCTTGGTGATTTCCCCAGGATTTCTTGACCAGCACCCAGAAGCTGTATGGAGCTGAGTTATCCTCAGTGGATTTTCGAAATGCCTCAGAGGTGGCACGAAAGGACATTAACCAGTGGGTTGAGAAACAGACTGAAGGTGAGAAGTTCTTGGAAAACACAGACCTCATTTTTCAGACCTTTTACTAACTACCGCTTTCTTTCTCCTTGACTGTCTTCCATTCCTTCTCAGTCTTATTTGCCATATTTCAGGTATGCACTGTGGGAAGCATAACAAATAAAAAGATACTATTCGGTAACATTTGTTCTTCTCTCATGGAAGAATTTTATTGTAAGGGAGAGTACAGCTAGCTGTGTTGTGAAAGCTCAGTGCAGGTAACAGTTTGGTGAATATAATTAAGGCTCTGTCCTATGCGCATTTACGTGAAGGTAGTTCATACTGAACACAGTGGGACTTTCTTCTGAATCGTGTTGCATTTAAAGATGGGTAGGGTTGTTCTGCAAATATAATGAAGTAAAATACCAGTGTCAGGCGGGCTACTGTTGGAAACCAAATGTTGAATTAAATTTGATCCAGTAAGGCAATTCTTATCACTTGCTGGCGGTGCAATACAGCTAATGCTTCTTTTAAGCATATGTTTTGGCAAAGGATACAACAATCCCATTTCATAAAATCCTTGAACAAGGACAAATTGGTCACAGCACATTTGGACTGAATGCAGTGAGCGCACGTGTAGAGCAGTCTCGCCGTTCTAATAACGTTGTACACGTCTTGGCTCATGTGATTAACTCTAACTTCTCTTCCAAGGCAAAATCCCTGAGTTGTTATCTGAAGGTTCCATTAATGAGCTGACCAAACTGGTTCTGGTCAATGCTATCTACTTCAAAGGCAGCTGGGAAGAGAAATTCCAGGAGGAAGACACTGAGGACGTGCCTTTTAGACTCAATAAGGTGATTGAAGGCTTTTTCATACAGTGCTGTTTTCTGTATCGGCACGTTGTACGAGGGGATTTTAGGGGAATGCGGGTGATCGTTGAATTACCCATCCTTTTTGAGCAACACTAAAACACATGAGCCCCATCCAGGTATTGTTGTTTATTCGGTCAGTCGCTTCCGACTCGTCGTGACTCCATGGACCAGCCCATGCCAGAGCTTCCTGTCGGCCGTCGCCACCCCCAGCTCCCCCAAGGTCGAGTCCATCACTTCCAGAATATCATCCATCCACCTTGCCCCTGGTCGGCCCCTCTTCCTTTTGCCTTCCACTTTCCCTAGCATCAGCATCTTCTCCAGAGAAAGACTGCAAATGGTGGTGGTGGCGGCAGCGGCGGTGGCAGCCGGTCGGAAGACCGGCCGCCGCTGGAGCCGCCGCTGTCCAGAACATCTGCCCCAGGTAAGTCTCGTCCCGGGGGGGATCCACGGGGTGCGGCAGGCCGTTCCGCCATGGCGTTCGGGGGGCCGAATGCACTGGCATTCGGCCTCACCAAGATCCGTGGCGGACTTCTCTGACATCCCTACTTTAATATCATTCCCTCAAGTGAGCAGTCTGGCTTTATTTCCTGGAGTATGGACTGGTTTGATCTTCTTGCAGTCCAAGGCACTCAGAATTTTCCTCCAGCACCACAGTTCAAAAGCATCTATCTTCCTTTGCTCAGCCTTCCTTAAGGTCTAGCTGTCACAGCCATAGGTTACTACAGGGAATACCATTGCTTTAGCTATGCGGACCTTTGTTGTCAGTGTTATGTCTCTGCTCTTCACTATTTTATCACTTCACTACCAAGAGATATGGTGTTGGCCACCAACTGAGATGGATTTAAAGGGGACTAAGACAAATGCATAGAGGATAAGGCTATTAGGTATGTGCCTCCCATATCAGAGGCAGTATATCGGTGTATACCGGGTGTTGGGGGAAATGGAGGGCCCTATTGCATTCATGGCTTGCGCGTGGTCTTCCCAGAAGCATCTGGTTGGCCACTGTGGGAGCAGAATGCTAGTCTAGACAGGCCTCTGGCCTAATCCAGCAGACCTCTTGAGTCCTTAAAATTAAGTGTGTATGAATTAAACATTTTGGGGCGCAGTCCTGCCGAGATAGATGTCAGCCTCCGAACTTGGAGGCTGATGCCCATCCACTGCAGGGCGAAGGGAGCTTCGGGGGCATCCTCTCCTCCATGCTCCAGCCATCCTGCATTTGTGGCTAGATGTGTGGTTTCAAGCAGGCTGAGGGAAGGGGCCCGGAGACCTGATAGGAAGTTGTCCTAAGCGGCCTCTGCAGTCTCCTCCCCTCACCACCCCCGGGACCACCCCTTCGCCCTTTCACTCCATTGACAAGCGTGGGGAAGAACCACGCCTGCTACGAGGGGGAGGAGGGCATGGTTTCTGGAAATCGAGGTCGTCCAGAAACCGAAAAATCTTACGGCTGTCTAGACTGTGTCTTGTGGAATTTGGATTGTTCTCCCTGAAGTGTTTACTTACATTCCATTTTACATACTTATTGCTATATTCTTTAACTTTCCAGAAGGAGAAGAAGAATGTGAAAATGATGTTCATGAAAAAGAAGCTTCCTTATGGGTACATCCCTGAATGTAAGTGCCGTGTGCTGGAACTTCCTTACAAGGGAAAAGAACTTAGTATGATCATCCTTCTGCCCGATGACATTGAGGATGGCTCCACTGGCCTGGAACAGGTGATTATGTTTCCCTGCCTTTCATTCTATTCCTAAATACCAATGGATATGAAACACTGTGCATGTATGGTACTGAGAAAGAAAGGAGCACTTCTAGATAACACCTGAAGCAGACCTGTGCTGTGACCTGTTCTGTACAAAAATGTCGCTCTTCTGGGGCAGAGGCTGCACTTGTCTGGGGACAGAGGCAGAATGCAGGCCTCCTCCCAGAACAAGCCTCTAGAGAAAGCCCTAGCTGAGATTCCGCTCCATCAGGTGCTGTATTATCTATGCCAAGAGGCAATGAGTCTCCAATCTCTTGGGAGGAGAGGTCTCTTTTCCAGCTCTGCTATCTGAAATCCATTTTAACTGGAGATGCAGGGGACTGAACAAGTGATGTCCTGCATGAAAGGCGTGTGCTCTGCTCCCTCTAGCGTACAGTGAAGCTAAGTGTGCTAGCTACTGTAATAGGCAGTGAGTCTCCAAGGTCTTGGACCCTGTCTCTATGGCAACGGAAGGGGGAGGGAATGGTGGCTTACCCGTTCTTGGAATCGGCTTTGGTCGAGACAGGGCTCCACAAATGGGTGCACCGGAGCAGAACACACTTCTGGGTGGTGTGATTTGAGTGAACGTCCTGTGACTGGCAGGGGCTGCTCAACCAATAAGAGAGGCTCCTTCCCCTCCAGGCTCCCCCCCCCCTTTCACCTTTGATAAAATCCCAGGTTTCCTCCTGTGTCTCTACAAAAACCACTCCCTTCTCTCTCTATCTCCCTTCACCCCCACTAGCATTATTTACTCCATTAAAGAGCAATCACTAAAGGAACACAATGTTCTCCTACCCCTGAAACTGACAATGCTGGGAACAATCTCCTTCTCCCCCCCTCATCGCCCCCAACGTTATTTACTCCCTTAAAGAACAATCACTAAAGGAACACAATGTTCTCCTGCCCCTGAAACTGACAATGCTGGGAACAATCTCCTTCTCCCCCCCCCCGCATCGCCCCCAACGTTATTTACTCCCTTAAAGAACAATCACTAAAGGAACACAGTGTTCTCTCTGCCCTGAACTGTCAATGCTGCAATCAATTGAAGCTTCAAAGCTTCAACATTAAGGCTTCTACATGCATTATTTTGATTCATGGGAATCTAGTAACTTTGGGAGTGCACATTTCAGGGACAAGCTACATTAACCACAATGGGAGTTACATCTGAGTAGACACACGTATGTTTGTGTTGGGAAAGACAGAGGGGAAACGAAGAGATGGAAAACCAACCTCCTTTCTAACCTGATGCTGTGCAGGATCCGGTAATTGAAGGTGGAAATAGTTACTTCCGAATGGCAATAAACCAAACAACAGAGAATCGCAGCTTCAGGAACGTGCTTTAGAGCCTGTAGGGAATTATCGCTTTAAAATCTGCTATTTCAGTTGAGGGGGATCTCTGTAAATACTGGTGTGTGCATTCAGGGGACAAGCCTCATTGACCACAGTGGGAGTTACTTCTGAGGAGACACTAATTGGTTTGTGCTGGGAAACACAAGGATGGGAAACACCCCTTGACCGGGGTCACTGTGAAACGCACACCCCTGGGCAGGGATACAATCCTCAAAGTAAATGCGGGGGTTGGGAAACACAAAAAATATACTGTGGAGAACCTGACTTAGGGAAAAGAATCAGACTTTAAGCAGTCTCAGGAAATCTGGTTTTTCCCTGATAAGCTCCGGGATGGCTGCTGGATGGCCACAACATCATGCATCCTTAATGACCTCCAGACACAGCCAGCTCAGAGCAAATCGCTGGTGGAGATGCCCCCTTGGGCACAGAGATGTCTCTTCCGGCCCTACTCAGTCATAAGCACACAAATCTGCAAGTTCTGGCTTTCGATCAAAGCATTTCTCCATTGTTAATTAATTAGAAATATTTATGCCACGATAACATGACTCATTCATTCCCTTTGTTTGTAATTCTAGTTGGAAAAGCAGCTCACCTTAGGAAAGCTTCAAGAATGGACACATCCGGAAAAGATGTATTCCGACTGTGATGTGTATGTGCATCTGCCTAGATTTAAGCTGGAAGAGAGCTATGACCTTCAATCTGACTTAGCTGCACTGGGAGTGCTGGATGTCTTTGACAGTGGCAAGGCCAATCTGTCTGGAATGTCAGGAGCCCGGGACCTCCACGTATCCAAAGTAGTTCACAAGTCCTTTATAGAAGTGAATGAAGAGGGCACAGAAGCAGCAGCAGCGACAGCAGCTATGGTGATGCTTTGTAGCATGCCTATGGAAGTGGAATTCAATGCTGACCATCCCTTCCTGTTTTTTATTCGCCATAACCCAACACAAAATATGCTCTTCTTTGGCAGATTGGCTTCTCCATGAAAAGTAAAATAAAAAAAGATCGCAGAGCCACGTGCTAGGCCTTAGAGCTGCTCCCATCAAGCTCAATGTTGATTCTTTCCTTGTTTGGGAGAAAGGGGGAGGGGCAAGACTGGCTCGTGGGGCAGAAAGTTTTGAAGATGCTTGTAACTAAACCTCTGATTTGATTTCTTCTTGGATTTTCTTGTGCTCCTTTGCTGGTTCTATCCGTTTTTTACACTGAAATGCTGCTGTACACTGTCTTTCGTTTAAAACCGTTCGGATACTAATTGATTTAATAAATCTAGCCATTTGAAGGAACGCTGCTGCAAGGCTGGACTTGGAATAATTTAAGGGAATTATTTGACATTATGGTGTGTGGAGCCCATTTTTCTCTAGTAATATATTGGTAACCAAAACCAGAACGTCTAGTAATTCATTGGTAATGGAAACAGTCGGCATTCCTGAAACAAGAATGTGACTGCTAGTCTCTCCTTTTCAGAAAGGCTGTGCTTTCTGATATTGCTACCACACCGTCCTGTGATTCCTGGTAAACGATCAAACCACATCTAGGTACAACAGAACCATATCCAGGTGTAAGCCTGTCTGCACAGCCATTGGCTGTGCACCTCTTCTTCCTGTTCAACCTACCCTCCCACTAAAGCCGGGCTGAGCCTTCTGGTGTTTTTTAACCATTCCTTGGGAAGGGGGTGAAATGAACTGCCACACACACACCTGCACAAAGATAGGGGATGGGAGAGGTTTCAATGCAATGGCGGGGGGGCTGGGAGTTTGCTGCTAACCTTAACTTTACAAGGTGGCCAGTTGTGTGTGTTTTTTTCTTGTTTTGACCTACCAAAAGAACCACCGTGACGTGGTGTGAAGTTCTCCAACCCAGCCTCCCAGCTGACTTTCCTGCTCTGCTGCACTGTGCAAAGCCAGTAGAGAGGTGGTGGATGGTCATTCTAAGCACCAAATTCATAGGAACATTTCTCCACATACATAGATCTTCTGGGTAACACACATCCTCCACAACTGCATCTCACCAGCTCTCCAAATCCAAAGCTGGAGATAGAAAGTGATGCTTTAACAGTAGCTGGAACAACAGGCGCCCCTGGGTGGAACTCTGTTTTCAGGGGCAGGATTTCCCATTACCGTTGCAGAATATATATTGGGGGAGGAAGATCAGGAACCACCTTCCTCTGTCAGTGTTTTTAATAACTGGAGGACTTCTCCAGAGCGCAAAAAAGGATTTTGCATGCACTGCTCATCTGCATCTCACATTATAGCAATGTATCCATGGGAAGATGATGGGAAAGAGATTCACTCCGTTTTGGCTTTTGACAAGGTTCAGAAGAGTATTATATCACCAAAATGCTGGAATGGATAAAGTTCCTAGCAAAGCATGAGCTGGCTCATGGCTCCCTACGCTGATGGTGATAGTGAAGGATTGTTCACTACCCTTTTCTTGTACACTGTGGAGGATGATCCGGAATTAAAACCGGAGTCAAAGGTACCCCTAGCAATGAAATGTATATTTCTCCAATCATACAAAATGAGGAAAGAACATAAGAAAAGCTATGTTGGATCAGACCAAGGGTCTATCTAGCCCAGCATTCTGTTCACACAGTGGCCAAACAGCTGCCTGTTGGAAACCCACAAGCAGGATATGTGTGCAACAGCTCCCTCCCACCTGTGTTCCCCAGCATACTGCCGCTGATACGGGAGGTAGCATATCGCCATTAGAACCAATAGCTATTGATAGTGTGTCCTTCATGAATTTGTCCTAATCTCCTTTCAAAGCCATCCAAATAAGTGGCCATCACTACATCTTGTGGCAGCGAATTCCATCGTTTAACTATGTGCTGTGAGGAAGTACTTCCTTTCATCTATCCTGAAGTTTCTGCTAATAAGCTTAGGGATGGGGGAGAAATCCTCCACGGGTCCCAGTGAAGCCGGATTCAAAAGAATCCGTCCGTCCCCCCCAGTCCGTGGAGGATCCTCACTGGCTGGCTCCGGAGCGCCAGCAATACCGCCACCATTGCCACATTGCTGGCTGGGCGGATTGACTGCAGACCGTAAATGGCTGCATTTAGCTTAGACTAAGACCTTTACGGCTGCAAATGGCGTAGTGGGCGCCATTTGCGTCTGCAGTCAATCCGCCCAGCCAGCAATATAGCAATCAATAGCGGCCGTATCGCTGGTGCTGCGGCGCTGCCCGGCGCCTCCACGGAAAGCAATTTCTCTTCTACTAACTTCAACGGGGAGGGGGGAGGGGAGAAATGTTCGGCTCAGCATTACCAAACTGCGATGCCGCCCCACCCACGCAACTCTCCCCTCTGCCCTGCCGGCTCAAAGGGCAGCGCCGGACGAGCTGCGCTGCCTTCCTCGTCGCGGGAGGGAGCTCGCCCCTGCCGGCCCACGCCTGGTCCGCCCCCTTCTCGGCCACGTCCAGGGCGGGGCTGCCCGCCCCGACAGCGCCTCGCCGCTCGCCCCGCGCCGCCCCGGCCACGAGAGAGGCCATCTGCGAGCCACGGGGGAGCCGCTCAGCCGCCCGTGCAGAGGCGCCGCGCTCGGGCAGGTATCGCGGCGCGCGCGCCCGGCCGCCCTCTCGCGCTCCGCCGGGAGCGCCACCCGTCGCGGGGGGGCTGCCTGCGGCGCTCTCGCGGGGGGCGGCTGCCTGGCCGGGGACAGCGGCAGCGCCTTGGGCCAGAGGGATGCTATTGCCTTGTGGCAGTCCAGGGTTCTTGTCTTTCCCAACCCTACCTGAAGGGAATAGATTCCTACCCCAGAGCAACCTCCTCACCACTGAAATTTGTGTGCCTGGAATGAGTTTTTAGAGCTGAGGCAGGAAATGTATCTGGAGTAGTATAATACCTTAGTCACTGCAGCCAGCACCAACATCTGTATTCATCATCATCATCATCTGTAATTGTACATTTCAACGGAACAAAGCAAAACAAAACCAGAAAAGAAAAAAAATGTCGACATGATTGAATATATTAATTTCAGTTAATATGTGTGAAATGTGTGTGTGTATATGAAAATATAGCTTTCTTTTTAAAAAATGAAAGAAAACAATAGCATTTGCATCAGAAGTCAGAGGTGTTCTTGTGGTGGGATTTTAGGGAAATTCATGAAGTTAAAAAAGAGAGAATTAGGAGGTGGTGATGGACTCACTAAGCGGTTTCCCCATGGTGCTATTGTACACAGCCTCAGTTTGTGTGTGAATATTGGAATGATAGAGTTGGAATTAATGATGGATCTTATGTTGTTTGATCGAATGCAGAACTCAATATGACATTGAGCTCACAAATCTCTGGTTAGTGGGAATAGTGGGAAAAATAGTCAAGTACAAGTAAATACTGATGGCTGTCATAATCAAACAAATCAATTCCAACCATAGACCAAGGGCTCAACACACACACCCCGCCCTATATGAATAGTCATAGGTTGTTTTGTCTGATTATCCTAATATTTCTGAGATACAGTGCAAACTCTTACAAACATTTCTGTATCTATTCAGATCTGGCCAACAAACAACAGCTTGAGCCCTGTATTTACATTTTTCAATAACTCCCCTCATAATAAGCTCCTCATGAAAACCCTGTAATATTATTTCTTAGAGAGTAGGATATTACGGTTCTAAGATGCTTCATACATACTCCTTCAATACATCTGACATAAATCTATTGTTTAACTTGGTATTTTCTCTAAGTTATGCTCACCCTCCAATGATTCCATAACAGTCTGCAAGGTGGACCTGTTGCTCTTGCTAGAAAATTTTTGTCCCACAGATGATTGTTAAACCATTGATATGTACCTGATCCAAATTTTAATCTACTTCCACTTTATTCCCATGAAATAACTGTGACAGAGCATCAGCCATTACCATATTAGTTCCAAGCTGATAATGCAACTGAAATCCATATTTTTGCAATTGAAAGAATAGCGTCTGTAAACGTGGGGGCATATCTGCTAAACTAATTTTTTTTTAATACTAACCAGGGGCTTGTGATCAGTTTCTGCCACAATATGTTGTCTATAGACATACACATGAAATGTTTTACAAGCAACCAAAGCCAATGCCTCCTTCTCTATTTGTGCACATTAACCCTCTGTTTTTGTCATTGCAGGCAATTGCAACTGGTGCCATCATCTACATATTTAAAGAGTGCAGAACATGGGTATGAAGAACTGTCATCTTCTAGAGAGGAAGAGGTTGAAAAAATTGGAAGACAAGAATCAGAGTTAAGATGGTCCGCACATATCAGTCAGATCACCACCAAAATGGTTAAAGGACTATGATGCATGAGATATTGATTCACAGAGTTAGAGTTGGAATGTACTTTGTATCATTTTTTAAAAGTTTAAAAAGAAGGTTGTGATGATAAGTTTTACTGGGCGGGGTTGCACGTCACGCTAAGTCACCCTGCAAATAGGCTATGCAGTGTGGGTTCATAGAACAAGCCATGGTATGCCCAACAGACAAGTGGGCTTATGCTGGCTTGTTTTCCCCCTCCTTCCCCCTCAGTCCTCCAGCATGTATCTCAGCGTCCTTCATGACAGAACCTGTTTTGTCTCCTCATCCCAGCCTGCTCCCCACTCCAAGTGCTACCCCTTTTCATTCGCCACTTTAAAAAAAATAAAACAGTGCTTTGGGAGTACACAAGTGGGGCTGAATTTTTTATTTTTTTGATCCCTGAAAATTGCACAATTGTGTTCTTAATTTTAATTTACTCCATTCCTTCGCAAATGCATAGATTCGCCTGTCCGATATGTGTAGTTTTGCCTTGTCAACATCCTTGTATATTTCAACTGTCAAAGGGAGTGGAGTAGGTAACATACAAGGAAACTGACAAGGCAAAACTGCATGTAGGCAAATTCATGCACACTTGCCAGAGTCTGGGGGGAAATGTGAAGGGAGAGGAGGAACCCATTCATGCAATTGAGAAGTACAGAAAAAGGGAAGAAATGTGCGAACAGTAGGTGTCAATGTCCTTGTAAATTTCAGCTGTCAAAGGAAAAACAGTGGAGTGGGTAACATACAAGGAAATTGACAAAGCAAGACCACATGTAGGCAAATTTGGACTGAAAGAAGGTACACAAAAGGGGGGAACAGAATATCTCCCATTTAGCAAGGTAATGCTCTCACTTTTAAGTGTTGAATTGACACTTGCTAGCATCCTGCTCCCATTCAGTACTTTCCCGATTTTCTAGCTCGTCCAGAAAGGGGAAATATTGCCCCCCTTTTATTTATTTATTTATTTATTTCATTTCTATACTGCCCAATAGCCGAAGCTCTCTGGGCAGTTCACAAAAATTAAAACCAAACAACACACAATAAAATAATTTAAAATATATAGAACATTAAAACCACAATATAACAATACAACCACAATAAAACCTAGCAGCAGTGCAAGAGTTTAAAATACAGATTTAAAACAGCAAAGATAAAAATTTAGAAAGCTAAAATGCTAAAATGCCTGGGAAAATAAAAAGGTCTTCACCTGGCACCGAAAGGAATACAATGTAGGCGCCAGGCGAACCTCACTAGGGAGCTCATTCCAGAGCCGGGGTGCCACAGCAGAAAAAGCCCTCCTCCTAGTAGCCACCCGCCTCACTTCCTTTGGCAGGGGCTCACGGAGAAGGGCCACTGATGATGATCTTAAGGTCCAGGCAGGCACATATGGGAGGAGGCGATCCTTCAGGTAACCTGGCCCCAAGCCGTTAAGGGCTTTGAATGTTAACACCAGCACTTTGAATCGGGCCCGGAAATGGACTGGCAGCCAGTGCAGCTGGAAAAGTACTGGCGTAATATGAGCTCACAGGCCAGTCCCTGTTAACAATCTTGCTGCCCTATTTTGGACCAGCTGAAGTTTCCGGACCGTTTTCAAAGGCAGCCCCACGTATAACGCATTGCAGTAATCCAGACGAGAAGTTATCAGAGCATGGATAATTGTAGCAAGGCTATCTCTGTCCAGATAAGGGCGTAGTTGGTATACCAGCCTAAGTTGATAAAAAGTGCTCCATGCCACTGAGTTCACCTGTGCCTCAAGTGACAGTTCTGGATCCAAGAGCACCCCCAAACTATGAAACTGATCCTTTAGGGGGAGTGCAACCCCCTCCAGAACAGGTTGAATATCACCTAGACGGGCAGATGAACCACCCACTAACAGTACCTCCGTCTTGTCTGGATTGAGTTTCAGTTTATTAGCCCTCATCCAGTCCATTACCGTGCCCAGGCACTGATTCAGAACAGCCACTGCCTCACCTGGTTTTGATGAGAAAGAGAGGTAGAGCTGGGTGTCATCTGCATATTGATGGCACCTCAGCCCACACCTCCGGATAACCTCCCCCAGCGGTTTCATGTAGATGTTAAACAGCATGGGGGATAAAATAGAGCCCTGTGGAACCCCATGGCATAATTGCCATGGCACAGAGCAATAATCCCCCAGCACCACCTTCTGGAATCGGCCATCCAAGTAGGAGCGGAACCACTGTAGTGCAGTGCCTCCAACTCCTAACCCAGACAACCTATCCAGAAGGATACCATGGTCGATGGTATCGAAAGCCGCTGAGAGGTCCAGGAGAATCAACAGGGTCGCACTCCCCCTGTCCCTCTCCCGGCAGAGGTCATCCCACAGGGCAACCAAGGCAGTTTCCGTTCCAAAACCAGGCCTGAAGCCCGATTGAAATGGATCTAGATAATCCGTTTCATTCAAGAGTGCCTGGAGCTGTCCTACAACCACCCACTCAAGCACCTTGCCCAGGAAGGGGATGTTGGCCACTGGCCTATAATTGTTAACATCCTCTGGGTCCAGGTTAGGCTTTTTCAGGAGTGGTCTAATTACTGCCTCTTTTAAAGTGGCAGGCACCACTCCCTCTCTCAAGGAGGAATTTACAACCTCCTGGACCCAGCCGGACAACCCCTCCTTGTTTGATTTAATAAGCCATGAAGGGCAAGGGTCAAGCACACAAGTGGTCGATTGGACTTGGCCAAGCACCTTGTCCGCATCCTCAGGCCTCAGTAACTGAAACTCATCCAATAAAACTGGACCAGATGGTGCTCTGAACGCCTCTACCAATGGAACTGCATTAATGGTGGTGTCCAATTCATGACGAATCTGAGCGACTTTATCCTCAAAGTGCCGTGCAAACTTGTCACAGTGTGCTACCGAGGGTTCCAACGACTCTCTCCCTGGCCCAGAATGTAACAGGCCGCGAACCACTCAGAAAAGCTCCGCTGGACGACACTGAGAAGATGCAATGCTGGTGGAAAAGCACTGTCGCTTTGCCACCCTCACTGCCACAGAGTAGTCTCGATAGTGGGCTCTTACCTGTGTTCGGTCAGACTCAGCACGGGTTTTCCTCCACCTGCGTTCTAGCCGTCTCCCCTCTTGCTTCATTGCCCTCAGCTCAGGTGTATACCAAGGAGCTGGCCGGGCTCTGCTCAGAGGGAGAGGGCGCTTGGGCGCGATCGTGTCAACCGCCCGAGTCATCTCTGCATTCCACAGAGCGACCTGGGCTTCGACAGGAGCACCAGCCATACCAGCAGGAAAATCCCCCAGAGCCCTCTGGAATCCATCGGAATCCATTAATCTCCGGGGGCGGACCATTTTAATAGGTCCCCCACCCTTGCAGAGGGGAAAGGCTGCCAGGAGTCTAAACCTCAGCAGGAAGTGATCTGACCATGACAAAGGGACAGATGTTAATTCCTCCACTTTCAGATCACCATCCTTCTGCCCAGTCGAGAAAACCAGATCAAGCGTGTGTCCTTTTGTATGCGTTGGGCCGATGACATGTTGGGACAGCCCCATGGTTGTCATGGCGGCCATGAAGTCCTGAGCTGCCCCGGATACAGCAGCCTCGGCATGGAAGTTGAGATCCCCCAGGACCATCATCCTGGGGGTCCTCAACACCGAGTCCGAGACCACCTCCGTCAGCTCAGGCAGGGAGTCTGATGGGCAGCAGGGTGGCTCCCTTTTTGTGGCTCCCTTTTGGAGTGGTTCCTGAAGTTGTGCCAAATTTTCCTTTTAATGCCACGCCTCTAAATTTGCATCTATTTCCCCTCCATTTACTTCCCTGCCTTTAAATCTGTGCCAGTATTTCTGAGAATTTAGAGGGGAAAAACCTGCACTAACTGTAGCAGTAACTATTTCAAAAGGGATCTGTGAAAAGAGGGCTGGGGAGCCAATATCTCCCCTTTTTGGAAACACTGGAAACTTGGGGAAATATTGAATGGGAGCAGGACACTAGCAAGTGTCAGTTCAACACTTAAAAATGAGAAGATTACCTTGCTAAGTGGGAGATATTATGTCCCCCCTTGTGCACCTACTTCTTTTTTTTCTCTTCTTTCCGTCCAAATTTACCTACATGTAGTCCTGCTTTGTCAATTTCCTTGTATGTTATCCCTCCACTTTGTTCCCTTTGGCAGCTGAAACTTATAAGGACATTGACAAGGAAAGACTACACATATTAGACAGGTGAGTCTGCACACTTGCGATAGTCTGGGGTGAGGAGGATAATAATTAAACTATTACAAAGGGATTTGTGCAATTTTCTGGGACCATTTTTTTTTAAGGGGTGATGAAAAAGTGAAGGTCCCTCCAAAGTGCCATTTGGGCAGTGGTGGAGGGGCAGTCACTGGTGAGGAAGGCTGGAGGCAGCACAGGCAAGGTTGTGAAGTCAGGCAGGGGGGTTGCTGCTTTTGCCAAGTGGCTCTGTAGCCAATCCTGGCAACCCATGATAAAATTGTTCTCCCAGGTTTGGATGACACACCAACCCATCATGGGTGAGAATAACCCTAGAACAACCCATCGGTTGTCAGGGTGGTTTGTTGGCAAAAAATAAGCCACTGTATTGAGACTGCTTTGGGTTTGGATGACACAACAACCCATTGTGGTTGGCAGCCCGCAGTGGGTTGCTGTGCCATGTCTGGTGAACCCAGTCACTGGGAAACCACATGCTATGGGTTTTTCCCCCCACCCCAGCACACGCCGCTTGCATGCCCAGCATTTGATTAATTATCCGTACCATGCCATGTCATGGGTTGCCATGTTCTCCGAACCTGACACATGGCATGGCAGTGGTGGTTTCTACACACCACTACCCCACAAACCCTACTACAAGCTATGGATTAGAAGCCATCCCCACTGTGCTGCGCACTTGGTTCAGATGACACAGCAACCCGCTTTGTGGCATGGGTAATTAAGCAAATCATGGGCATGTGTAGGGGCAGGAGAAACACCCCATACCGTGTGGTTTCACCTGCTGATCCTGCAGTCCTGGGCACTGTATCTTTAAGTGGAATAGAATCTCAATGTTGTCAGTTAAGGGAAAACTGAGAGTGATGAAAAATGGTTCTTTAGAGCTTTATGTACTTGATTCTTGCTATTATTAAATAACAGTTATAAAACATATTGAATCATGAATTTTATCAAACAAACAACACTGCTTACAGATAATAACAATATCTGAACAGCGCCAGCATATGACTTCCCACCACCTGAAGCAGGAGGTCACACTGTCACTGCCGTCAGAGAGGTGGGGAGAGGAGCATGCACCAATGCTGTGTAGGGGGGAGCAGCATGAATACCACTACCATGTACTGGGGTGGGGTGGGGGTAAGAAGCTCAAGCATGTCCGCTGGTGGGAGGGGAAGGAGTACAAGTAGCGCTGCTGCACATGGGGGGAGGAACAGCATGAGCCCTGATGCTGCACAGGGAAGGACAAAGAGGAATGCAAGCTGCTGCTGTGTGTGTGTGGGGGGGAGGTGTGCAAGCCGCCACATGGGGAAGGGAAAGGAGTGCAAGCTACTGCCATGTGGGGAAGGGGGAAGAGAAGCATGCACCACCATCAACATTTACCTTGGTTCCAGGCTGATTGGAAATGACATTCGGGACCTTATGGAGGGGAGGATATAAACAGTATAACCACACAGAATTGGTTTTGCACTAACATTCTTTTATTGTTACTGTCATAGGTAAGTATGCAAAGCCCTAATCACTCATACATACCGCTTGCTGCAGTAAGTGGCCAACTCCCCAACAATGAGATTTGACTCTGGAGGTTGGGGACCCCTATTCTGATGGTTGGGTTGCTGTTGTTAATTGTGCTAAGACCTTGGAAGTTGCAGCCTTTTCCTCCTTAGCTCACGGCCTGCTGGTACCCACCATTGTTCATACCCCCACACACACACACGTTTATTGTGCTACAGATGCCCCTGCCACCTTTGCCCTCTTCTCCCTTCCTACCTGCCAACCACCTCTGCCTGGCTTGAGCTCTAAATGATAATCTTTCATCGCTCCCAGCTCTCCAGTAACTGACAAAGTTACTGCCTTTCTTCTTAAGATGCTATTTGACTTAAAGATACATTAAGTCTTATCATCACCAGTCTTTTCCACCCAATCATACCCTCCTTCGTAGCAGTGTTCTGTTTGGGAGAGAAAGATCCATGTGATCTCTTGTGATTTTGTGACATTCACACATGTGCATTGCAACCATATTTCATATTGTTTTATGCTGTACTCTCTGGTTTTAATTTTTGTGAGCTGCCCAGAGTGCTTCAGCTATTGGGCAGCTTGGAAATAAATAAATAAATAAATAAATAAATAAATAAATAACCATATAGCTAAACAACTCAGGAATTGGTAGGGGAGCACGGGAGTGAACAAGTGTGTTGCTACTGCCTGCTCACCACTTCTGCTTATGGAAACAATCCAGGACTTCCTGGATTGTTATTGTAACGTCTGAACCCAGGAAATTTGGGTTGTTAGGGGGTTAAACTCTCCAGCAAAGGAGATTGTTACCTTGTCGTGGTGCTGGAGCTTGAGCACCTCAAAGACACCATGAGCTAAACCATGAAGGGACACCCAAGATGGGAAAGTCATGGCAGAGAGGTCAGACTAAATACGATCCCTGGGGAAGGAAATGGCAACCCACCCCAGTATTCTTGCCATGAAAACTTAATGGATCAGACTAAATATGATCCTTGGGGAAGGAAATGGCAACCCACCCCAGTATTCTTG
This sequence comes from Heloderma suspectum, assembly GCF_057233095.1. Classification (NCBI taxonomy): domain Eukaryota; kingdom Metazoa; phylum Chordata; class Lepidosauria; order Squamata; family Helodermatidae; genus Heloderma; species Heloderma suspectum. Next base: position 115,947,618 of record NC_139461.1, on the reverse strand, counting down.
CCATGAAAACTTAATGGATCAGTATAACCAGAGATATGTGAGTATTAAGGATGTTAGAGAATTCCACCACGGATCCCAGGGAGGCTGAATTCCAGTGAATTCAGCCTCCAGGAATCCATGGCGGACAGAGCAACCTGCCCCACCACCCCACAAAAGCCCCGCGAAATGGAGCCTACCTGAGTGCGGCTCCAGCGGCAGCTGCGGCTCCAGTGACAGTGGCAGCGGCAGCTCCAGTGGCAGCTCCGGCGGCTCCAGCCACTGCCAGGCTGTGGCCGCAAATGGCGGCCACTATGCCAGCCGCCATTTGTGTCCCTGGCAAGCCGTGATGGGCTACGTAAGTAACTACATAGCCTATCACGGCTCAGAGCAGGGACACAAATGGCGTAGCAGCCGCCATTTGCGTCCCCACTTTTGCCGTGATAGGCTACATAAATATTACTTATGGAACAGAGATTTAGCTCTTCTGAGGGCAATAGGAAACAAGTGAAAATGCTCATTTCTGGAACAGGGCAGGTTGGCAGAGCTCACATAAGGGAAATCCGCTGACGTGTCCCAAACCAGAAATGAACATTTCTGCATGTTCATGGGGCTTCCTCTGGAAAGCATTAAATCTGTCTTGTGCAAGTGTGGGGTCCTGCTTGCACAACAGAAGTGGTGGGACCCACCAGTTGTGCAACAGAATCAATGGTGGTGCCTGAGAATTCATGGGGGCATAAGTGCCCCATTGGATTCTGTCCATTACAAACTCCTTTATCGGGCTGGCTGTTAATTAAAACCAAATTCTGAACTAAATTTTAACTAGTATGGCAACTCTTATCCCACTCTTATTTAACACTATCCACCAAACTCCTAGCAAAATAAAAAGATCTTACAAATGCTTTGCACTGAAAGAGATCTGTCATTGAGATTAAACTCACTCCCAATCCAGATGGGCATGCATAATGTTTACACAGAACAAGAGAGTGGTTGAGGTTGTACATTCCCCATTGTCATTGCAATGTGGATAGAAATATGCATCCCCATGCATACAAAGTGCAATCCAATTAGTGTCCCTCCACTAACAGAAGGTTTCTGTCAGTACTCCCATTACCTTCAGGGTGTTGTGGGACCCTCCAGAGCACACTTTGGGGTGTGCAGGTAGGTATATGGAGGAGGGGAATCTCCCCCTTCTATTTCACTGATGGAAGGTTTCCCTTGGCAGAGAGACACCATTTGGATTCCACCCACTATATAGTATGAATGGAGGGCATATTGGATGCTTGACTAGCAAACATGCATCTGGGTATGCATCTTTATCCATTCCATATACAGAGATCCTGATCCAACAAACAAGTCCATGTACAGAAGCTTCTACCATGCATATCCCATCCTTGCTGTATTGAGACCTGTGGTGGAAAAAGCAAGCACCCATATAAGGATGAAGTGTGACACAAGTGTCTTTTTTTTTTCACCAAACCTGAGCACATTAAAAAACCATTTTATGAAGAAGCTTGAATATTTGTCAAAAAAAAAGTCTTATTGTGCTGTATTTGTATTGTTAACAAAAATAGGGTGATATGTCCTTCAGAGGCTTGTGAGCTTTGCTTCCTCTTAGGTTTGCAATCAAATGAGAGATGTGTATGCCATTGCATTGAAAGCTAGTTCAACCATCAATCTTGCTCTTTTCCTGTGCTTCAAGAAAACCGTCTTTCTTTCATTATATTTTAAAAGCACTACATGAATGCTCATGATTTATTTATTGCCCTATTAATTAAAAAGATGAAACTTTTTTTAAAAAGTACAAACTGCTCTGGGGTTGGGGCTAGAAACTTCTTGATGACATCACTGGGAGTAACCAGGCATAGCCATGCACAAGTGGATTCTACTTCAAACTTGTAGATTTTTTGTTTTGTTTTTAGGACTTGACCATAGAGAGGAAATGTATATTTGGGCTGAACACAATGAGGGAACTTCTAGAGCAATCTCGGTCCTCTAAAATATTTGTCTTGGTGTTTATATAGATAATTAGCTCTATAATTTTCCTTTCAAGGTAAAATCCGTGACTTATTACATGCAGACTTGATTGATGAACAGACCAAACTGGTTCTGGTGAATGCTATTTACTTTAAAGGCAGCTGGGAACAGAAATTTAAAGAGGAGTACACTAAGGAGATGCCTTTCAGACTCAATAAGGTAACAATGATTTTTCCTATAGTCATATTTCCTGCATTGACAACTTGTACAAGACACATTTTAGGGCTACGGGCACAATGGTTGAATTACCAATGCTTTTTGAGCAACACTAAAACACATGAGCCCAATCCAGCTGTAGTCACACTTTTAAAAGGTTACATGTTCATGTCTACATGTGCCAGAATGTGGACAGATCACTGCTGGATCCAATCCCGTATGTTTATATGAATGTAAACATGTCCAATGTTTTCCAATTTCCAATGAAGTCAAGAAATCACTGGGATAACAGGCAGGCATGGCCTTGGTGTACAAAATGAAACAGGACAAAAGCTAATAGAGTTTTGCCAAGACAACACGCTGATCATAGCAAACACTCTTTTCCAACAGCACAAGAGACGACTCTACACATGGACATCACCACATGGTCAATATCGAAATCAGATTGATTATGTCCTTTGCAGCCAAAGATGGAGAAGCTCTATACAGTCAGTCAAAACAAGACCTGGAGCTCACTGTGGCTCAGATCATGAGCTGCTTCTTGCAAAATTCCGGCTTAAATTGAAGAACGTCGGGAAAACCACTAAACCGTTCAGGTATGACCTAAATCATATCCCTGATGAATATACAGTGGAGGTGAGGAATAGATTTCAGGGATTAGACCTGATAGACAGAGTGCCTGAGGAACTATGGACGGAGGTCCATAACATTGTTCAGGAGGCAGCAATGAAATCCATCCCAAAGAAAAAGAAATGCAAGAAAGCCAAGTGGCTGTCTGATGAGGCTTTACAAGTAGCTGAGGAAAGAAGGGAAGCGAAAAGCAAGGGAGAAAGGGGAAGATATATCCAACTGAATGCAGAGTTCCAGAGAATAGCAAGGAGAGACAAGAAGGCCTTCTTAAATGAACAATGCAAAGAAATCGAGGAAAACAACGGAATGGGAAAGACTAGAGATCTCTTCAAGAAAATTGGAGATCTCAAGGGAATGTTTTGTGCAAAGACGGGCATGATAAAGGACAAAGAAGGCAGGGACCTAACAGAAGCAGATGAGATTAAGAAGAGGTGGAAAGAATACACAGAAGAACTATACAGGAAAGATCTGAATGTCCCTGATAGCCATGATAGTGCGCTCACTGAACTTGAGCCGGACATCCTCGAGAGTGAAGTCAAGTGGGCCTTAGGAAGCATTAGTAACAACAAAGCTAGCGGAGATGACAGTATTCCAGCCGAGCTATTTAAAATCCTAAAAGATGATGCTGTTAAAGTGCTGCATTCAATATGCCAACAAATTTGGAACACTCAACAATGGCCGCAAGACTGGAAAAGGTCAGTTTACATTCCAATCCCAAAGAAAGGCAATGCCAAAGAGTGTTCAAACTACCGCACCATTGCGCTCATTTCACATGCCAGCAAGGTGATGCTCAAAATCCTACAAGCTAGGCTTCAGCAGTATGCGAACTGAGAACTACTGGAAGTACAAGCTGGGTTTCGAAGAGGCAGAGAAACTAGAGATCAAATCGCCATCTTTCGCTGCATCATGGAGAAAGCACGAGAATTCCAGAAAAACGTCTATTTCTGCTTCATTGACTACGCTAAAGCCTTTGATTGTGTGGATCACAACAAACTGTGGCAAATTCTTAAAGTGATGGGAGTACCAGACCACCTTACCTGTCTCCTGAGAAACCTGTACAAGGGTCAAGAAGCAACAGTAAGAACCAGACATGGAACAACCGAGTGGTTCAAAATTGGGAAAGGAGTACGACAAGGCTGCATATTGTCACCCTGTTTATTTAACTTATATGCAGAGTACATCATGAGAAATGCCAGGTTGGATGAATCAGAGGTTGGAATTAAGATTGCTGGGAGAATTATCAACAACCTCCGATATGCAGATGATACCACCCTAATGGCAGGAAGCGAAGAGGATCTAAAGAGCCTCTTGTTGAGGGTGAAAGAGGAGAGTGCAAAAGCTGGTTTGGAAGTCAACATTAAAAAAACTAAGATCATGGCATCTGGCCCCATCACTTCCTGGCATATAGAAGGGGAAGAAATGGAAGCAGTGACAGATTTTACTTTCTTGGGCTCCAAGATCACTGCAGACGGTGACTGTAGCCATGAAATTAAAAGACACTTGCTCCTTGGGAGGAAAGCTATGGCAAACCTAGACAGCATAGTAAGAAGCAGAGACATCACCTTGCCAACAAAGATCCGTCTAATCAAAGCTATGGTTTTCCCAGTAGTAATGTATGGCTGTGAGAGCTGGACTATAAGGAAGGCTGAGCGCCGAAGAATTGATGCTTTTGAACTGTGGTGCTGGAGAAGACTCTTACGAGTCCCCTGGACTGCAAGGAGGTCAAATCAGTCCATCCTAAAGGAAATCAACCCTGAGTGCTCATTGGAAGGACAGATACTGAAGCTGAAGCTCCAATATTTTGGCCACCTAATGCGAAGAGAAAACTCCCTGGAAAAGACCCTGATGCTGGGAAAGACTGAAGGCAAAAGAAGGGGACGGCAGAGGATGAGATGGCTAGATAGCATCACGGATGCAATGAATATGAACTTGAGCACGCTCCGGGAGAGAGCGCAGGACAGGAAGGCCTGGCGTGCTATGGTCCTTGGGGTCACGAAGAGTCGGACACGACTGAACGACTGAACAACAAAAACATTTCCCATTAAATTAAATATTTCAGTTTTTAAATATTTTATTGAATTTACTGGCTTAGATTTCTACCAGGTTACTCTAGTGCTTGAAGGAGAAAAATGAAAAGGATATACACTTTTTAAAGGCATGTTGCTTCTATTATTTTACCTGCCTTTAGATAACAAAGAGCAACTACGAGTATGCTATAAATTAGTTATATTGCTAATGGTTACTTAAGGCTGCAATCCTATGAACGCTTAAGTCAAATTGAACTCAGTGGGACTTTTCTTCTGAGTAGGTTTGCTCTGTAATGCTGCAAAGCATGGCTTAGGCATTAATGTAATTTTGCCAGGATCAGCTTTGTCTGCATGCACTCTTGGAATTGCCCCCACAGAATACAGTGTGTGTAAACATAGGTTTTTACTTATATTCTGTTCTTACAAAGTCATAACAATATTGTAAACTATCCAGAAGGAAACAAGGACAGTGAAGATGATGTCCATGAAAAAGAAGCTTCCTCTTGGGTACATCCCTGAATGTCGATGGCATGTGCTTGAACTTCCTTACAAGGGAAAAGAACTTAGCATGCTAATCCTACTGCCCAATGACATTGAGGATGACTCCACTGGTCTGGAACAGGTGATTCTGTTATTTCCCCCTTCTTTTTATAAAACAATCTTCCTAAATACAAATGGACTACAGATGTGAAAAACTGTGTAGCAGCTCATAGGATTGAGTGAGACTCTTATGTGACACAGTGACTCACAGGAATGTTCCTGGATAATGCATGAAGAAGTGCTGTACAATGACGTGTTCTGTACAGAACAGTTGCTGTTCTGGAACAGAGGCCGCCTTGCTCTGCAGAATGCAAGCTCTATCCCCACCCCTAGAGAAAGAAAGTCCTAGTTGAATCATTGGTGTTTCCCTCCATTGACTGCTTCTATGGCACTTGCTGTGAATTATCAAACACCTGTACAAATCAGTTCAGCTGAAGGGGCTTGAAAATAGGTTTCGCTAAGCAGCCAAGTAGGAGTCCCCTGTGGAAGAAATACCTTCCATTCCGTGTTTGGACAAGACTTGCCCATGCTTCTGAAGTTTTTCTGAACCACTGATTGTCCAGGTGTAGATATATACATTTTGAAGTATTTCTGCATGACATTTTAAACTTTATAAAACCATGGTATATATATATATATTTTGGAGTTTTATAACAACATGTTCCATACATGGGAGTCCCTTAAAGCAGCAGATGCTGTAGGCTGCAATGAAGGGGCCTATATTGAGTCAGACCCTGTGAGCTACTTCATAGGCTGTGAGTGTCCAAGGTCTTGGGCAGAGAGATGTCTTTTCCTGTTTTCCAGCCCTGCTGTCATATGTGCACAAATAACTGGATCCTGGCTTTCCATCCCGGCATTTGTCCATTGTTAATCAAAAGTAAAAAAAAAAAAAAAAGTGCTACAATAACATGTTTAATTCCTTCTCTTTCTTTGTAATCCTAGCTGGAGAAACAGCTCACCTTAGGAAAGCTCCAAGAGTGGACACAGGTGGGAAAGATGTATTCCTGGTCTGATGTATATGTGCATCTGCCTAGATTTAAGCTGGAAGAGCGCTATGATCTTGAATCTCGTTTAGCAGCATTGGGAGTGCAGGATGTCTTTAGCAGTGACAAGCCCAATCTGTCTGGAATGTCAGGGGCCTGGGACGACCTACATGTGTCCAGAATTGTTCAGAAGTCATTTATAGAAGTGAATGAAGAAGGGACTGAAGCAGCAGCAGCAATTGCTGCTATTATAACACCCACATGTAGCATGCCTGTGGAAGAGCATTTCCATGCTGACCACCCCTTTCTATTTTTTATCCGTCATAACCCAACCAAAAGTATACTTTTCTTTGGCAGATTTGCTTCTCCATGAAAAGCAGAATATAAATAAATTGCAGAGCCACATGCTAGGCCTTAGGGCTGCTCCTGTCAAGCACAGCGTTGCTTCTTTTTTTGTTTGAGAGGGTGAAGCAAGACTGGTTCCTGGGGCAGAATGTTTTTACTATACTTGTAGCAAAAACCCTGATTGCATTTCAGCTTGGATTCTCTCATGCTCCTTTGCCAGTTCTATCAGGGTTCTTTACACTGGAACACTACCGTACACTAATCATTTCTTGTCAAACCACTAATATATTAATAGCTTTAATAAACATGGCTTCTTGAAGGGATGTTGCGGCAGTGTTGAACTTGGAATAATTTGGGCTCAGTTATCCCATATTTATTTACTATGGTGTGATTTCTCCTGCTGCCCATTTTACTCTAGTACTACATGGGTTTAGTCAGACCAGGAAGTGGTTGGTAGTCTCATCTTTTCACCAAGGCTCTGCTTTCAGAGACTACTAGGCTATTTGGCCTCTGCTTAAATAAGTGTCCTATGAGGTCCTTACAGAAAAACGTTTCTACTAGAGACAGCATCATATTCATGGGATAAAAGTGGCCTTTACAGTGGCACGTATGTCTCTAATTTAGATTCTTGCTAATAATTTTGCATCATCCTTGCACAACTACTTCATGAAAATGGATAATGATGGTGTGTGTGCCTCCTGGAATGGAGGCAGTGCACTGGTGATGTTAAGGGGTGCTCACTTATCTTGTTCCTATGCAGGCTTGGAGAAAGGGAATGTAACATCCCTCTTGCTCTTAAAGGACCCCTCATAAGTGCCCCACTAATTTTCACTCAAGATTATGATTTTTCACTCCAAATACAATTTATATTTTATCCATCTAACAGTATCAGAAAAGGGAATTTCTGCTTACTGCTTAAGAATGAGAACCTTATTTGCCCCATTTGGAAAAATAGTGACAGAGTTTAGATCGAGGCTCAGTTGGGTAGCTAAAAGTGATTGCATTAAGCTGAATATTTTTATGCCTATTTAGGCTGAAGTCCCATACCTATTTAGCTGAGAGTAAGCCCTTCTGAACTCAATGGACTTACTTCTAAGTAGACACACAGACTGGAATTCCAGCCACCCTGCATTTGCAGCTAGACAGCCGATTTTGGCTGTCTAGCTGGGGAAATTGGAGCATGGGGGCGGAGGGGAGAGGCCAGATGGTGTGTAGGAAGCATCATAATGACACTTCTGTGGTCTCTTCCTCTCACCACCCCCAGGAAAACCTCCTTTTCATCTGTGTCACACTGTGGCTACGAGCATGGAAATGGGGAAGAACCGCACCTACGAGGCAGCAGGGGAGGGGAGTGCAGTTTCTGGGAACCAAACTCAGAGCCCTGGCTCTGAGCTCGGTTCCTAGAAACCCAAAAATTCTATGGCCATCTAGACACTGTCTACTGGCCATAATATTGCTCTCTTAGGGGACAATCCTATGCATGTTTAGACAGAAGAAAGTCCTACAGCTTCCAGCATTGCCCAGCCAGCTATGCTGGCTGGGCAATGCTGGGAGTTGAAGGACTTTCTTCTGTCTAAACATGCATAGGATTGTAACCTAAGTGTGACATTTTGTATTTCTATGATCTGGTCTTCCATACATAAACTGCATCTATGAACATGGTCTATCAGTGTTGACTGAGGGATATTAAAATCAGCAGGAAAAAGGCCTAGTTTGGTCCTTCTGTAACCATTATCTGTTTTTGTTTTGCTCTGTCCTTGACATGGCTTGCCATGCTGTCATGTCCCTCATCCCATGTGGTCCAATAACATCTGAAGCATCAAGCCACAGCTGTTCTACAGAGTAGATCTGTCATAGATGGGGAAGGACAAGAGAGTAAGGTTTCTCATGATATCTATGTTTCACCAGAAACTGTGAGAGAAGTAATTATTTCCTCAGTGAGGTAACTTAGTTTGCTTATAAACTACATGGCAATGGAGTCCTCAAATAGAGCACTCCCTGGATAAGGTGTGACCTGTTTCAGCTGTTCCTGGGATGTAGTAGGGAGGGGAACATAGCTGGCATGAGTACAAATGTGAACAATATATTAATAGATATACCATGAAAATAGATGTATTTTTTACAACCCTCTGCACCCTTTGCTGGCTAATGCATTCTGGGGGTGCTTCCAGACAAGGCTTTTATGGCACCATTGTCCTGCTTTATTCACAAAAATTTAGGGGGAGTCTAGAAAATGGTGTCTTCCAGACATAACTCTCCCATGTTTTCCCACCACTTCTTCCATCTTTTTCCTTACCATGGAAAATTCATTATGGAAGAAAAGATGGAATAGTTGCACCATGCCTTCTAAAGATTAGTGCTAGGACTTCATCTGGAAGCACTCTTTTTGGACCTATTTCAGTGTTAAATCATGATGGAAGCTGCACAGTTGATTATTCCTTACTGATTCCAACTAAGGGATAAAGAGTAAAATGCTGCAATTACACTGGTATGGTGCAAGAACACTAGAAGAGCCATGCTGGATCACACTGAAAGCCTGTCTGGTGCAGCATCACATTTCCCATGTGTATGACTCTGGAAACCCAAAAGCAGGACATGAGCACAACAGCTCTCTTGCATTTTTGTCTCTGAATACCAGGAACTGGTATTTAGAGGCATGCTTCCTCTGATACTAGCAGTAGCATATAACCATCATAACTAGAAACCATTGATAGCCTTATCCTCCATGAATTTGTCTTATCCGCCATTTAAGCCATGTAAGTTGGTGTCCATCACTACATCATGTGGTAGTGAATTCCATAGTTCAACTTTCTGATGTGTGAGAAGTGCTTTATTTTGTGTCTGTCCATTTATTGGATGAACTCAAGTTCTAGTATTAGGAGAGAAGGGAAAAAAAACCTTTGCCCTCCACACCATGCATAATTGTATACACCTTTATCATGTCCCCCTTACTCACCCTTTTTCCCTAAACTTAAACACCCCAAATGAGATTACCTTTCCTCATAGGGAAGCTGCCCCAGCCCCCTGATCATTTTGGTTGCCTTTTTATGCACTTTTTCATGCTCTACAGTATGCTTTTGGAGATGCTGAGACAGAACTGTAGACAGTCTTCCAAGTGTGGTCACTTCATAGATTTGTATAAAGGTATTACGGCACCAGCAGTTTTAATTTTGATCCCTTTCTCAACAATCCCTTATATGGAGTTTACCTTTTTCACAGCTGCTGTTCACTGGCTGCACACTTGTCAAGCTGTCCACCATGACTCCTAGATCTCTTTTCTGATCTGTACCCTGTCCTTCCTAGGGAAGCCCTATTCAGGCATGATTAAAAGTGATGCATTCACCCTGTGAGCAAGGACGGGGCCACATCAAGCAGCCTTGCTCCTGATGTCACATACACCACGTAGTTTCACCTCCAAGCATCCTTTTACATAGAGCTGTGTACAAGGCTGCTTCCATACAATTAGGAATCCTGTATGATCAGGGGTTCCAAATCGCATGGAAGCCTCCATGTGTATAGTTGTATGCTCAAAGGCCTCCCCATGGCAGGCATTCGCACTGAACAAGTAGACACCTGCAAGCAGAGCTATGCAGTGAGGGCAATGTCAGGCATGGGGCTATTCAGCATGGGCCTGTCCAGTTTAACCCTTTTAATAACACCTGAATAGTGCTAGAGTTCGTAACCAAAGATATCCATATCCCACTGGTTCTCTCCATTCTTCCAGGTTTCTGTTATGCCCACTATGATTGTGTTCTCCTTCCTCATTCTTGTTTCTGGGAGAAATATCTTGGAAATCCTAGATTTCAAATCCCTACCTAGCAACCAAACGTTTGCATCCAGACATAATTGGTGCCAATGTGCCTGACCGCTGACAGTCCTCCCAAGCACTATCTGTCAGCATATCTACCAGATTGTTTTCTGACTGATGATGGTTGCTGCAAGAGCCATCAAAGGCAAACATCTTTTGAAGGGTTTTTTTGTCTTCATTTGGAGCTGTGACAGTAAGTGCAGGAAGAACAAGCACATGCTTCTCCATCATATTTAAGGGGGAATATCTGCACTCCCTTTGGGGTTGAGGGAATTCTCAACAAAATCCCTGCCCCTCAAACATACTCAAACATACACACACACCCATAAGCTCGTGCATATTGGCTTAAATATTCTCTTTCAGTTGTCACTGAGAAATACTAGGACTAGGAACAGGAAGTCAATTTCAGGATCCATTTCCCTTCCTTCTTAGTACATATAAATGGCTCATTTACTGCTAGAGCCCAGGCTATGGGTTGCCGTGGACAGCAGCCTCCTTATGGTGACTCTCATACCTGCCCCATTCATAATATGTTAGAAGAGGGTTGCATTGATTGAGCTCATGTTAAGAGTTCCCATTTGTTCTGAGCAGTTATAGGGAGATAAAGTCCACATCACGGACTTTCATGATGTGATAGAGCCGGTCCACATGTTGAGTACTCATGCATCCTACATGCCAAAGTGGCCATGAGAACGGCCCACAATATGGAGGCTGTGTTTTTCAGCATCCCTACAGCACCCATAACGTATACTTCCAGATCCTGGAAACTACTATGCTTAACAAGAGTAAAGACAGCTCAGTTTACACAAGCTGACCTGACTCTTCTTGAGCACACACTGCTGTTGTAGACACACATAGTTAAAATAGGCAGATACAGTCAGCAGCAAAAAATGCATTGTGTAAACTACCCCTTAATGTGTTTGTTCTGGCTCTACAAAACATCTGCCCGAGTGGAGCACAGGAGCAGGCAGTTATTTCTTTGCATCTGAGTGCCACCTACTGCCTGCTGCACTGAAGTTGGTGGAAATTGTGTCCAAAATATGAAGTTCCACATGCCTTTCTTGGTGCTTTATTTCTCGGAAGTTTCTGCTGCTTTGGCATGCAGAGGTTAATCTAAGCCCAGTTTGTGTTATTTTTCTGCAATTATGAGCAGAAAAAGCCAGCATGTTTTCACCGTCTGTCTGGTGAAGGAATACATCTGAGGAAGGGATGAGGCTATTTCTTTTCTGATATAAATATTTGGTTTTATATTTCAGCAATTTGTAGATTTGGCTGTAATCTGTCTTAACATTGGCCGTGAATTGATGGCTCTAATTTCTGCTTGCCCCTACTCCCTTTTTGGGGAACTATATTTGTCACAAGTTGTGTCCAATGTAATTCAAGATAACATGTCTGAGTCCTCCACATGCATGCTGGTGACTTCATATTTAGAGGAATATATTCTGATGTGGTGCGCAGGAGGTTCTGATGGGCTGGAATTTTTGATGGCTTGGTTGACCAAACACCCAGTCAGTTGCTACTACCAGTGTGTTCAGCTATGAAGCATGAGTTTTGAGGGGCTGCCTATTAAAAAAAACCACGGCCTCCACATATCTTGGTAATTCTGTATCTGTATCTTCAAGTAGGAGGTTCTGATGAGATAGAGTTCTGATTACCTGTCTTTCAAAAATAGTATCCCACCAAACATTGGTACCTCTGCTCTGTAAATAGGATTCTGATATAGTGGAGAAATACTGATGGACATGACGAATGTTCAATGGCCTGCTGCCAAACTACCATATCAATTTTGGGTGGCAAGGATTAATTTCTGACAAGTACTTCTCATGTTCACAAGAACAACAAGAAAAAGCTACCTTGTGAGAGGGAATGTTAACAAGTCGCATGTTTGAGCTGGCCAGTGGCTATCAGAAAACCCTACCAGTATGGAAAGCAGACAAGTAGCAGTTTAATTTTCCACCTTGATCAAGGTGTCACCATGTGCTCCTCCTATCTTTTGTTCACCATTTGTGGAGACCTGAACATTGATGCTGTCCCAGGAGAACATGCCCTAATGGATTAAGGTTGTAGAGGCAAGCATTATGAGTAGGGCCCCAAAACCTCTTCGTAGGCTGATTCAGAGGTCCTGAATCGTTCCCACCCTGCCTCAGCCTTCTCCGGAGCCAGGGTGACCCAGTTCAGGTTCTGGATCTGAAGCCCATGGACATCAGGAAAACCTACCCAGATAGGAATCTGACAAACACCAGTTTAAGTTTCCATCTTGATCAAGGTGACACTGTGTGTTCCTCCTATATTTTGTCTGCACTCTTCGAGACCTGGAAGCCCATGCTGCCCCAAGAAAGCATGTCTTGGTGGATTGAGCATGGTACAACTGTAGGGACAAGTATTTTCTTTAATACAGAGGTGATGTTGAAGTAGTCACTAATAGACTTTGACTTGTGTTGATGTTCTTGTATGCAACGGCTAGGGATGTAGCATGCACAGTTTTTGCATTACTACTCTCCTTCTTTTGGCTGGGATGGCCATCCCATGATCAAGTGTAGTTGTGATAAATTTGTAAAGGTGCCATGGCAGCCATCTAGGCCTGATTGAATGCTCAGGCTGTAAAACCCCATCAAACTTAGTAGGCATTTAAGAGTAATCCTATTCAGACCTTTAAAACACATTCACTGAATATGTGGAGCGAGGAGACTCACTGGCCCCTCCCAACATCTGTGTGCCCAGCCAAAGATATGAACAGACCTCTGTATTCATACAATAAAATGCTCATGGGGTCTGTACACAAGATCAAGTCCCCTGATGTGGCTATGCCATTTTGTTCATACCTCTTGCTGAGCATGTTTTTCTTGTAGTATCACTGGATATAGGCCATGATCCTTTGAGAGTTTGAATTTAAAAATACAGCTATGAGAGAATAAAGTAAGTTATCTAGTAAGGGAAAATAGTATTTTCTTTCATGTCACAGTTTAATAGGGCTTCCAGCTTACTTCCCCCCCCGCTTTCTGTCGGCCTGCCTCCTTCCAGAAATGAGCATTTCCAGAACTCAAGCGCTGCATTGCTGTTGCACGGGAGTTGGGGGCCACTTGCACAGCAGAATCTGCTGGACGCAGGGGAATGGCTGGCGGTGTAAATGCCCTGTTAAATAGTGTCTTGGCATGTCAGACAGAATGAGAAAACCTTGCCAAGTGGATCTTTAAAACTAATTCTCTCAAATTGTTTTTCAAGTTTTAAATTTTATTTAACGTTTTGCATTTTTTTAAAGTTTTACTTTTTTTAAGTTTTCAAACTGTTTTTAAAAGTTTTTTTTAAGCTCTTTAAATTGTTGCATGTTTAAAATGTAAGTTGCCTTTCTAGGCTTCCTACTTGGGCTGAAAGATGATTCATAAATTTATCAGTACAATAAAACAAAGACACGAAGCACTTGTTACCCCTGAGTTTTGAAGTTCAGAATTAAGATTCTGTTTTTATTCTATATTTTATTATGGATAGCCACCTTGACTGCCGCTTCTGGCAGAAAGGCGGGATATAAATTTAATAACGAAGTTTAATAATGAAGCATCTATGGATGTTGATCCAGGGTGAGAGAAAAGAAATAGGTGTGAGAATGAGTGTGCTGGCAGAGGAAGTGGGGGAGGGGGGGAAAGAGTTTGCTTTCTGTGAAATAGGTGTTTGTTGGCCCTGAAAAATGAGGGTTCAAATGAGTTGATTGTGGCTCAGACCCAACCTCTGTCTTGTACAGTCATTTGGACAGGTTACTTGTCTTTTGTGACCAGCTGCACCTCTCGTGGCAGCCATTTTGCAGCGATGGTGCCCAGCTTCCTTCAGTTGCCAAATGTGCCCATGTTGCCTACCCCTGCCATAGATAGTGGACCTCTCCTTATACTATAAGGGCTTATAGTGATCAGAGATGGGACCAGACCTTTTACATCAATTTGGAACTGAGTTCAGAGGCAGAACATTTTCCACCCTCTGCCTCAGCAAAGATTGAAGGCAGCTTATACAGAGCTGGGTTTTCCCATTGCTCTCAGCCATTTTATTCCATCATGGCTGCTCTGGTGCTGACTGATTACTTTGGCTTAGCTGGACCTAACTGAAAGTGTAGAGTAATGTGTCACAGTGTAAAAACCTGCTAACACAATCAGGAAAGAAGCACAAATCAATCAAAGATGAAATGAAACCAGTGTTTTAGTTAGAAGCATCTTAAAAATTGTCTACCTCAGGAACCAGTCTTGCTTCTCTCCCACAAACAAGCAAAGAAACAACACCATTCGATAGGAGCAGCTCTAAAGGCTGGCATGTGTCTAGTACCATAAAGCAAATGTACTTTGCTTCACATGGGGAAGCCAATCTGCCAAAGAAGAGCACGCTTTTTGTTGGTTGTGATGGATGAAAAACAGGAAGGGATGTTCATTATCGAAATCCTCAACCAAAGACACCATACATCCAAACAACCTTTCAGCATTCTAGCAGCAGTTGCTGCTCCTGCTTTTGTGCCCCCTTCACACACTTCTATAAATGACTTGTCAACAATTTTGGACACATGGAGGTACGGGCCATCTGACATTCCAGACAGATTGGCCTTGTCACTGCCAAAGAGCTTCATCACACCGAGCTTTTATCCTGAGATTGAGATGGCTCCTTCATGGAAGTTTGTGGGCTCTTTACATGATGCTAGGAACCTCCAGGGCGCCTCCTGCACTAAATGCCCTTTGCTCTGTTTTTAAATAGATCGCAGATAATGAGCTATCAAATTACCCCGTTGTGTTCTGCTTCAGTTTCCTCTGTGAAAAGAGTTAAAGTGGCAAGAACAGGAGCGAGATCAATGAAAGATAATGGAAGACTCAGATATGGGGAGAAGTGGGGGGGGGAAGAAAGCACATGTAAAGGGAGTCAGTGGTGATCTTGCATTTAAACGGAAGCAGAAAGCCCCGTTTTAAATGCAGGACTTTAGGCTGGTGTAGAGATGCCACAGTGATCCTATGAGCTGCTGCCTTGTAAATGCAGTGTTTCATGTCTTGCATTTAGGAAGATTGTTTTATAGAAAGAAGTAGGGGGAATTGCCTGTTCCAAGCCAGTGGTGTCATCCTCAATGTCATCAGGCAGGAGTATTATCATGCTAAGTTCTCTTTCCTTGTCAGGAAGTTCCAACATGTGGCAGCAACGTTAAGGGATATCTGGAAAAGGAAGCTTCTTTTCCATGAACATTATTTTTCACAGTCTTTCTTTGCTTCTGGATAGTTCAAAATGTTATAGTGATAAGCTTGTACAAACAGAACATAAGGAAAATCTTATAGATGACATCTAACAATGGATGTCGTTTTTGGTCTTCTGTTCACAGAACAGGATATCTCCCTGCCTTCCTTTACCACCCACCTGTCTCCCTAAATCTACTCTTCTAGGTCCCCCAACTAAGTGGAGCATGTTTGGGGAATGTGCAGGTGTTGCATGAGGGATGGAGAATCTGTTCTACCAACTGTGTCTGTTCTGCTAGCAGACAGAAACCACTGGACACAACCTTATGTTTATACACATTTAGTTTGGTGTGCATTTTCCACCCTTGGATTCCTGCATTGAGCAGGGGGTTGGACTCAATGGCCTTGTAGGCCCCTTCCAACCCTACTATTCTATGATTCTGATTCTATGATTTTGGGGTTAGATCCAATGCGGGCCTTGGGCTGGTGCCCTTGCTGGCAGGGATGAGCATGCGGCCCCTACCGGCAGCAGCCATGATGTACTGCTTTGGGGGGCAAGCACTGAAATGAGCAGAAATGCTCATTTCTGGAAGAGGCTACAACCAGCTCTTTTGAAAAACAAGCATTTCCGCTTGTTTCAGCGCTTGCCCCTAGAAGCACTGCATCGCGGACCCCAACGGTAGGGCCCATATGATTGATCCTACCCTTTGAGTGTATGCAGACAAAGACAACCTTCATGAAACTGCATGGAAAGTTAAGCCTTTCTTTGTAGCATTACAGAGCAAAACTACTTAGAATAAATTCTCACTGAATTCAGTGGGACTTACGCAACCATTAACCAATCTGTAGCATACTTGATGTTGCTTTTTGTTATCAAAGGCAGATAAAATCACACAATGTAAATGCTAATATAAGATCTGTTTTTTTCCCCCTCTGTTCTCCCACTAGAGCCTTAGATATAAATCTAAGCCTGTAAATTCAAGAAAATATTTCAAAACTGAAATATTGGTTTATTTAATGGGAGATGTTTACATTCATATATACACAGTGGGTTAGATGCAGAAGTTCCTTTTCACAAGCGGAAGGGATTTTCCTGACAGGGCAAAGTCTGCATGACAAGAGAACTAAAATCCAGCATTGTGCTTCTGCTAGCACAAGGTATTGTGCAATCTAGTACACAAGATCTGTTAGTGAATACAGTGCACAATCTGATGCACTTCCGCTATATTAGTTTTGTGTGGAGTCTTGTGCTAGCTGTTGTGCAAAACTCTGCAGAACAGCACCATTGCCAGACACCCTTCCGCTGGCATATTTCTGGATCCAACCCCACTGAAAAAACTCCCCCCAACACACACACTCAATTCTTTAAGAAATTAGCATTAAAAACCAGTGTAATATGCTATTTCCAAAAAAGCACATTTCACTGTGCATCCTCATCTACATTCTGGATTGGCTCATGTGTTTTAATGCTGCTCAGAATCACTGGTAATTCTAGTGTGACCCACATACCACTAAGGTCTACCTTGTACAAGGAATAAAGACTATAAAAAAGCATTCAGTTACCTTATTGAGTCTAAACTCAATTCCTTAGTGGACACCTCTTTAAATGTATGTTCTCAGTGGCCTTTCAAGTACAAAGCATTCACTGGAACCAGTTTGGTTGGTGCATCAACTGAGCCTCCAGGTAACAAATCATGGATTTCACTTTGAAACAACAGTTACAGAACTAGTTATCTATATAACACAGAAGACACACAACATCTTTAGAACAGTGGTTCTGCTCTGGAAGTGCTCACATTGCATTCAGTCCAGATTTACCTTTTCCTCTCCCTGGTTGAGCTCTTAAAAACCCCCAATATTCATATTCATCTATTCATGTATTCTCTCATTAAATAAAAAGGAGAGTAGTAAAGGAGGGGGGCCCACATCAAACTCTAAACCACGCCCCGTTTGTGAAGGTGACAGTTGCGCTGCCCCCCGTTGAGACGGGAAGTCCCGCCCTAGCCGGAAGCCCCACATATGACCTTCAGGGTCACCTGACAGGGGTCATGTGACCCCTCTACAAACTCGCCATGCCACCATGGACCCATAGGAATTGGTTTTAGAGCCCTAGGGGAACACAGGCGCGGAACTGGCCTGTGGTGCCATTTCCAAGCCGCGCCCGGAGTGGTCCTGCGGGGGTCATGTGACCCCTCTATGAACTCGCCACACCGCCGTGGACCAATAGGAAGAGGTCTTAGAGCCTAGCCCTGTAAGGTCATGCCCCGCAACCCCATTGACCAATAGGGACCACCTTGCCCCCAGAAAAACAGCCTTTTATCATGCCGAGACACGTTTTCTGCACAGAGAATGTGGTGCAGCCAAGAGTGACTGAGGGACCTACAGGTTTTAGTCATCTCCCAGTACCCTTGTGCATTCAGCCCAGAAAGATGGAAACTGCACCTATGAAACCCGGAGTCATAAACAGTAAACCAGGGAAGGGAAGGTTACCAAGTGGCTCTCAGATCAGGAGGCTTACATACTGCATAAACCAGCCAGGATCCATTTTAAACGAAATAGGACCATAGTGTCTGAAGTGGATGCACAATGGCAAGCCGATTTAGTCGACATGAAGCAATTTTCTCAATACAACAACGGTTACAAGTATATTTTAACAGTGATCGACATTCTGTCTAAATATGCCTGGGCTCGCGCTCTAAAAGGCAAAACGGGCAGGGACGTTTCTGAAGCTTTTAAAGCTGTTTTCACACAAGATGGAAGGCAGCCTATCAAAATACAGACGGACAAAGGAACGGAGTTCCTAAACAAGGATGTGGGTCGTCTATTCAAAAAACATGGGGTACACCATTTTGTTTCCAATACTGAGGTAAAAGCAGGGGTAGTTGAGAGATTCAACAGAACTTTAAAAACAAAAATGTGGAGGTATTTCACGATATGATCTACAGCGTTGGGCAGGTTGGAACATGTCTAAGGCGTGCCTGGACATATTCTTCTTGTTTTTCACAAAATGTTCCACCATTTGATCATTTCTTTCTAAATTGTGAGAATACAGTTCTTGAATCTGTTTAAATGTTAGGCCTTTACAACGCTGCTGCAGGAAAAATACACAATGGTAGCCACAAACCACGGACTCATCGGCTTGGAGTTGCCTGGGTTGAAACACAGTCTTCCTGGCATTTTTTCTTAAAAAACTCATGATGGTTTTAGGGAAGAGGCGGTGGTTGGGCGGGTGCCCGTAGGAATCAAAAAAACTCTCCACTTTTATCCTCTGTCAAGTAGATGGCCAGCCAGTGTTCTCCAGGTAGGTTGTGGGGGTGGATATTGACTACTAACCCCACAGGCCTTTGGTGTACCCTCCCACTGGGAAGCATGTCACAAGGAAACACGCCGTAGAAAATCTTTCTGGTGTAGGAGCTTGAAGATAGCACACGAGTTAGCTGCACGCTGTCCATGTTACATATAGTCAAACAGGACATTTCTCCGGTGATTTATTTCTATCACATTGTCAAAAACACCATAAACAATCATGTTAACCGTGGCGGCCAGGGCTTTAGCA
This sequence comes from Heloderma suspectum, assembly GCF_057233095.1. Lineage (NCBI taxonomy): Eukaryota > Metazoa > Chordata > Lepidosauria > Squamata > Helodermatidae > Heloderma > Heloderma suspectum. Next base: position 115,928,371 of record NC_139461.1, on the reverse strand, counting down.
AAACGGAATTCTGCTCTCAGGTTCCCAGTTTTAATCAAAGAATAGTGATCTCCACATTCTTGGTCCGGTGTCAGGTCGAATGCAAAAAGTGTGTAACCGTTCGCATACTCCTCACGGTTAATTAAAAGGGCCCTATCTTTCATATGTTTGCCAGCTGTTTGTACCAGACTCATGTATTCTCTTACACAGTTTCCATCTTCAAAATTGGGTTGGAGTGGCTTCGTGGGGATTTGCTCTCCATCCAGGTAAAGAGCTGTGAAATTAATATCATAATGCTGAAAATTAAATGAATTTTTATTGAAAGCTCCGCTGAAGGAATCATTATGCACTAGGCCTATAACGACCTGTTTAGGCAGTTGCCCCAAAAACAGGTTTTCCTGATTGGCAACGCGGCTTCCTCTGGGAATGCTAAACACTTTCATACTCACACGATCCACGGGGTATTTGGCGTTGGCTGTCAACAGAACCTCTGCATGGCCTAAGCGAACGCCAGGGGCCACCCTCACTTTTTTCACAAATAGGGAGGCTGACAAAATTTGCAGTCTGTAACATCTTGCTGCGTTTTCTGTCATTAAGCAGAAAGCATCTTTGCTGCGTGTAAGTTTAATTTTCCCATCAACTCCATTAACAGCAGCTTTTCCTGAAAAAACAGCTCAGTATGAAGATGTCCCAATAGCTCTATTTTTCGGCTTTGAGCTGTTAGGTTTGCTCTTTTAATGAAGCCTTGATTGTTTCCGTCCAGACCTGCAGATTCGTGTTCCCCAGCTGTATCTTTGTAAAATAGGCCTGCTGAGAATTGTGTTGCTAGAGTATCCTCACTACAGTTCAGCACAGATTCAATGAAAGCACGATAAGGGTAAGAATTATTACTCTGACTTATAAGTCGGTCTCCCACCGTTACATCCAGTTGACTAAAGATGGATGCTATGGGGTAATTCACCAGGCCTACTGCCGCATCTGCAGCAATGTTGCTCCCATCTTCATTGACAATTTTGCAGCACACATAGAGCAAGCTGTTATTTAGATCCATATAATCTTCACCATTTCCTGCGATGAAGAAGTCTAGGGGTGCAGATTCTGTCAGGGCTGACAAGGGGGGTACTTCGATAAATAAACTTCTCTCAATACTGGTCTTCGTAGGACCAATGCTGAATAGATCCAGTTCAGATTTAGTGCATTCTTCAGAGCCGCAGTGGATAAAAGCCATGATTGCGTCTAAAATATATCTCTTTTTGATGCAGCTGGACGTCTCTTCTTTCTTACAACACGACGCTTCTGACATCTCTTTCCTCTCACAACTTTTCTTTTAAGGGGGTGGGGTGGTCCAAGCAATCTCACCCGTGATGCTTTTCTTTTTCGGCTACTTTTCCTTTTAATATACATTAGGCCTGACCCCCCTTGAGAAAGTGGATTGTTCACTCTATTCAGAACTGCTTGAGTAACGTGACCAGCCACATCTTTAGCAATATTACGTGCAGCAGTCTTTGCGTGGGGTTTGATGATGTCCAAGCCTCTTCTCAAAAGGGGAACTGCTTTTTGGAAAAGGCTCCTGAAAATCCCGCCAATCCCCGCCCCGTACATAACAGGGGCACCATGGAATCCTGGCAATGCATTTCCGGCCTGGGCCCTATAATATCCCCTATACAGGGTAGGTTCCCCATATGTTTTTAGGATGACCATTTTAACTTTAAAATACCTGGGATCTCCGGGGGTGAAAGTGCAGCTTCACAACAACCTTACCAAAACGAAATGGCACACTTTTGTTCTGATCTGTCTTTATTTCAACAGTGATGGTGTCGATGTGATGCTTACTCACAGGTATGTAGTGAGGCTTGTCATACCCAATATTGACACATTCCTTGTTCTGTCCACGCACCGGCACACAACGCAGTAAAGGTACATAAAAGTCCCCAACAATCTGATGTTCCACAATATCTGTGTAGATATATAAGGTGTTAAAACCACCGGTAAGGTCAGAATTTCCAGTTAACAGCCCCAATATGAGGATCAGCTCTGGACTGGCTTCTACGCTATACGGTGCTGTGGCTTTAACAACAACTTTTCCAGACACCTCATCGTAGTGCATAGTCATTTCCGGGCCACCTGGTTTATCTTGTATAAGCTTGTGTATGTTTTCGACCAGATCAGGAATGCTCGGATAATAGCCACTGCGCAGAAAAAAGGTCCACTTGCTTTTCCCTTGATGAATTTCAGTGGGTGCATCGCTAGTTAGAGTGTACCAGCTGTGAGGGTATTGTATTTCAACCAGACCCACTTCCCATGACCCTGGAAGGTCCAGAGATCTTGCTAGGCATATAGTAAATGCAGAGATGGTGTTCTGTGGGAAAACCTCTGCACAGGCATTACTAGGCAGGGTAATGTAAAACCTGTCACCCATCCTGTTCTGCCCATCTATACAGGTTCACAAAGATCAGAAGCGAGCACCCAACTGTTGAACTTGCTAGGCCAGCCTAACCATTTCACTAGGTGATACTTTCTCCTACCCCTACCTTTTGTAGCCAGGACCTCTTCGATCCTGTACACCCTATCCTCCATTGCATTAACCTTCTGTAATTCTTCAGGATAGAAGGCCCCCACTACTGTGTCTCCTTCATAATCTTTTAACTGGTAGACAGGTCTCTTTGCTTATTGGATGACTTGATCCACTATAAATAACTCTGTGGTGAAATTCTGTTCATAACCCTTTGCAAAGACACCCTTGCTTTTAGAAATCCGCACATGATCCCCTTTTCTGAGCAGGGGTGTCTCATGTTTCCTTTTTACAGAGCTCCCATAGACTACTTTCCAAATGGCCAGGGAGTTAGACTGATTAACATCCACAGGCCTAGCTTTGATGGTTCTGTGAAAGCTATGGTTATAACTTTTTAGGAATTGCGGTAGCACGTCTATATAAGTGAAGGTATTGTTGGCTGTGAAATACCTCCACATTTTTGTTTTTAAAGTTCTGTTGAATCTCTCAACTACCCCTGCTTTTATCTCAGTATTGGAAACAAAATAGTGTACCCCATGTTTTTTGAATAGATGACCCACATCCTTGTTTAGGAACTCCGTTCCTTTGTCTGTCTGTATTTTGATAGGCTGCCTTCCATCTTGTGTGAAAACAGCTTTAAAAGCTTCAGAAACGTCCCTGCCCGTTTTGCCTTTTAGAGCGCGAGCCCAGGCATATTTAGACAGAATGTCGATCACTGTTAAAATATACTTGTAACCGTTGTTGTATTGAGAAAATTGCTTCATGTCGACTAAATCGGCTTGCCGTTGTGCATCCACTTCAGACACTATGGTCCTATTTCGTTTAAAATGGATCCTGGCTGGTTTATGCAGTGTGTAAGCCTCCTGATCTGAGAGCCACTTGGTAACCTCTCTTCTGAGCAACGTTTTGCTCTGTTTCTTTGCCTCCTGAAAGAAGGGGTTCACTCCACCCAAACTCCCAACTTCACCGGGGTTATAATTAATCTTCTTTAAGATTTCTTCATGCTCTGACATTTTGTAGGTTAACGCAAGAATGGACGCTTAGGGTTACTACAAAGCATTTTTATTGGTGCAAAAGAAACAACCACCACAGAAAACATTATCTTTCTATGACCGTGTCTGGGGCAATACATGACAGGCAGGAAATGTTGACTGTCGATGAACTCTCGATGTTCAGGTTCTCGACATCACCGCACATTCCATGTTCCTGTGTAAAACAATGAAAAGCTTAGAGTCAGCAGCATGTACCCCCACCCTCACCCCCGCCCCTGGAATTGCTCTCTAAATACTATTAAGAACAAATCTCAGAAATAAACACTTACTGCTGTGCCTCCTTTCTCTGCCACAACTTCCATCTCCTCTTCCAGATCCTCAAGGGATGTGCGGAAAGTAGACCAGGTTGTGTCAGAATCCTCCAGCTCCATTTTCTCTAAAGGCGAGGTGGCTATTTTCATAAGCACCCCGCCATCCATGTCTTCAACAGGCTTCACCTCGGTACTATCCATACTCCAAGCGGCATGTAACTCGGTTTCAGGAAAAGTTCTTTGCCCCATGGGAAATACAGCTAAAGGTAAGCTGTCTGTTACAGTCGCTGTGACTTCAGCTCCCTTCCCTGGTTTACTGTTTATGACTCCAGGTTTCATAGGTGCAGTTTCCATCTTTCTGGGCTGAATGCACAAGGGTACTGGGAGATGAGTAAAATCTGTAGGTCCCTCAGTCACTCTTGGCTGTGCCACATTCTCTGTGCAGAAAAAGTGCCTGGGCATGATAAAGGACTGTTTTTCTGGGGGCAAGGCGGTCCCTATTGGTCAATGGGGTTGCGGGGCGTGACCTTACAGGGCTAGGCTCTAAGACCTCTTCCTATTGGTCCACGGCGGAGTGGCGAGTTCGTAGAGGGGTCACATGACCCCACAGGACCACTCCGGGCACGGCTTGGAAAAGGCCCCGTGGGCCATCTCCGCACCCGTACCTGCTAGGGCTCTAAATCTAATCACTATTGGTCCACAGCAGCGTGGCGAGTTCGTAGAGGGGTCACATGACCACTGCAGGACCACTCCAGGTGCGGCTTGGAAATGGCACCACGGGCCAGTTCCGCGCCTGTGTCCCCTAGGGCTCTAAAACCAATTCCTATGGGTCCACAGTGGCATGGCGAGTTCGTAGAGGGGTCACATGACCCCTGTCAGGTGACCCTGAAGGTCATATGTGGGGCTTCCAGCTAGGGCGGGACTTCCCGTCTCAACGGGGGGCGGCGCAACTGTCACCTTCGCAAACAGGGCGTGGTTTAGAGTTTGATGTGGGCCCCCCTCCTTTACTACTCTCCTTTTTATTTAATGAGAGAATACATGAATAGATGAATATGAATATTGGGGGTTTTTAAGAGCTCAACCAGGGAGAGGAAAAGGTAAATCTGGACTGAATGCAATGTGAGCACTTCCAGAGCAGAACCACTGTTCTAAAGATGTTGTGTGTCTTCTGTGTTATATAGATAACTAGTTCTGTAACTGTTTTTTCAAAGTAAAATCCATGATTTGTTACCTGGAGGTTCGGTTGATGCACCGACCAAACTGGTTCCGGTGAATGCTATCTACTTGAAAGCCCACTGAGAACATACATTTAAAGAGGTGTCCACTGAGGAATTGCGTTTTAGACTCAATAAGGTAACTGAATGTTTTTTTATAGTCTTTATTCCTGCATTGGCAACTTGTACAAGGTAGACCTTAGTGGTATGTGGGTCACACTAGAATTACCAGTGATTCTGAGCAGCATTAAAACACATGAGCCAATCCAGAATGTAGATGAGGATGCACAGTGAAATGTGCTTTTTTGGAAATAGCATATTACACTGGTTTTTAACGCTCATTTCTTAAAGAATTGAGTGTGTGTGTTGGGGGGAGTTTTTTTCAGTGGGGTTGGATCCAGAAATATGCCAGCGGAAGGGTGTCTGGCAATGGTGCTGTTCTGCAGAGTTTTGCACAACAGCTAGCACAAGACTCCACACAAAACTAATATAGCGGAAGTGCATCAGATTGTGCACTGTGTTCACTAACAGATCTTGTGTACTAGATTGCACAATACCTTGTGCTAGCAGAAGCACAATGCTGGATTTTAGTTCTCTTGTCATGCAGACTTTGCCCTGTCAGAAAAATCCCTTCTGCTTGTGAAAAGGAACTTCTGCATCTAACCCACTGTGTATATATGAATGTAAACATCTCCCATTAAATAAACCAATATTTCAGTTTTGAAATATTTTCTTGAATTTACAGGCTTAGATTTATATCTAAGGCTTAGTGGGAGAACAGAGGGGGAAAAAACAGATCTTATATTAGCATTTACATTGTGTGATTTTATCTGCCTTTGATAACAAAAAGCAACATCAAGTATGCTACAGATTGGTTAATGGCTGCGTAAGTCCCACTGAATTCAGTGAGAATTTCTTCTAAGTAGTTTTGCTCTGTAATGCTACAAAGAAAGGCTTAACTTTCCACCCCTGTCAGGTGACCCTGAAGGTCATATGTGGGGCTTCTGGCTAGGGTGGGACTTCCCGTCTCAACGGGGGGCGGTGCAACTGTCACCTTCGCAAACGGGGCGTGGTTTAGAGTTTGATGCGGGCCCCCCTCCTTTACTACTCTCCTTTTTAGTTAATGAGAGAATACATGAATAGATAAATATGAAAATATTCACACAATGCTTTTAAAACAGAAGAGAAGGCAAACCATTTTCTTGAAGCATGGGGGAGAAACGAGACCCAGAATCAAAGTGCTATGATTTGAGCTTTCTTTTTCTATTATGTTCCTCTTCAGCCCAAGTTATTTTTGCAATACGAATGGAGCACAGTATTCAGATTGCTTCTGCGTGTATTAGCATTTAGATATGTTCAACTCCAGTGAGAGAAAAGATACTTATTTCACCGTTATACAAAGCCCTAAACAACTCAGGACCAAGAAACCTAGCTGACCACCTTCCCCTATATAAACCCAGGCAATGCTTGAGATCTTCTGAGGAGGCCTTGCTGGTCATTCTGTGACCAACACAATGTCACCAAGTAATAGCACACAAACAGGCCTTCATGGTAGTGACACCCATCCTCTGGAATACCTTCCTATGCCTCATTCAAGCAGCAGAAACTGTGGAGAGCTTTGAGCACCTCTGGAAAATGTACAGTCAGCGCCAGAAATATTGGAACAAGGATAACTGTTTTGGCAGTTGGCCTCTGTACACCACCACACTGAAGTTGAAAGGAAACACACCCAGATGGGAGCGAAGTCAGGACTTTCAGCTGTAATTCAAGGGGTGTGACAAAAGTGGGGCACTAACCATTCAGGAAGGACAGCCAGTGGCATACACACACCCCCATCGTTGGTGGCTCATAAGTAATGGAACGAATGGCTGACAAGCAGCTGCATGGCCAGGTGTGGCCTGTTTCCTGGGTATCCCATGACCAATCAAGCAGATAAAAGGCCTGGGGGTGGTTCTGAGTGTTACATTTGCATTTGATAGCTGTTCACTGGAACTCCCAACATGAGGTCCAAAGAGGTGTCCATGTGAGTGAAGGAGGCCATCATTAGGCTGAGGAAACAACATAGACCCATCAGAGAGATAGCAAAAACAGTGGGAGTGGCCAACACAACAGTTTGGAACATCCTGAAAAAGAAGGAATTAACTGGCAAGCTCAGCAACAGCAAAAGGCCTGGAAGACCACGGAAGACAACTAAAGTGGATGACCGCAGAATTCTGCTCATGGTGAAGAGGAACCCTTTCACAACATCTAGCCAGGTCAAGAACGCTCTGGAGGAGGTAGACACGTCATTGTCAACATCTACAGTCAAGAGACGGCTTTATGAATGTAAATACAGAGGCTTCACAACAAGGTGCAAACCACTGGTAACGCTCAAGAACAGAAAGGCCAGATTAGCTTTTGCCAGGAAACACCTGAAAAAGCCTGCCCAGTTCTGGAATAAGATCCTTTGGACTGATGAAACCAAGATTAACTTGTACCAGAACGATGGGAAGAGAAAAGAGAAGGAAAGGAACAGCTCATGATCCAAAGCATACCACATCATCTGTCAAACATGGTGGAGGCAGTGTTATGGCATGGGCATGTATGGCTGCCAATAGAACTGGGTCACTGGTGTTTACTGATGACCTGACTGCTGATAAAAGCAGCAAGATGAATTCTGAAGTGTATAGGGCTATACTTTCTGCTCAGATTCAGCCGAATGCTGCCAAACTGATAGGATGCCGCTTCATATTGCAGAAGGATAATGACCCAAAACATACAGCAAAAGCTACCCAAGAGTTTCTCCAGGCAAAGAAGTGGGCTGTTCTTCAATGGCCAAGTCAGTCACCTGATCTCCACCCAATAGAGCATGCTTTTCACTTACTGAAGACAAGACTGAAGGCAGAAAGACCCACAAACAAGCAGCAGCTGAAGGGAGCTGCAGTAAAGGCCTGGCAAAGCATCTTGAGGGAAGAAACTCAGCATTTGGTCACGTCCATGGGTTCCAGACTTCAGGCAGTCTTTGACTGCAAAGGATTTTCATCCAGGTATTAAAGGCGATCCTTAACTTTGAAATGATGTTGGTTTGTTCCATTACTTCTTAGCCACCAAAGATGTGTGTGTGTGTATGCCACTGGCTGTCCTTCCAGAATGGTTAGTGCCCCACTTCAAACCCCTTGAATTACAGCGGGAAGTCCTGACTTCGCTCCCATCTGGGTGTGTTTCCTTTCAACTTCAGTGTGGTGGTGTACAGAGGCCAACTGCCAAAACAGTTATCCTTGTTCCAATATTTCTGGCCCTGACTGTATTTGTTTATACAGGCTTTCCTTAACATGCAATGAACTCTGGCACTGCTCCATTTTATCATTTTACAAGACAAATATAAAAACAATGTATTATATATGAATTGTGAACCATTCAGAGATCGTAGGATATGAAGTGGCATAGAAGTAGTGTAAATAAATAAATAAATAAATCTATCTTGTCCATCTAAGGTGCTTCCTTTTTCCACCTTTGAACCTAATCCAGCATGGGTATATCTGCATAGGTGCAGCATCTGAACATGGAGTTATTTGTTTATGGACAGGAACATTGTACAAGGCTGAATAGAGGATTATACTGGATAGGGTTAAACAAATGGGTTTTGTGTCATCCGTGGTAGATAACAAATATAAACAGAAGATTCCTCTTTAGAACATACAGCACATAGACACTGGAAGTCTCTCTCTTTCTCTCTCTTTCTCTCTCTCTCTCTCTCTCTCACACACACACACACACACACACACACTCAAGAGACACAGACTGACTCACTCAAACACGACAGCCAAACAGTTTGTGTCAGGGGACACCTGCCCAGGACATTGCTGCTTGAGGAGGACCAGCAAATGCCTCCCATTCTTCACTGGATAACCTTGGGCCAGTCACTACTTCTCAGCTTAACCTATCTCACAGGATTGTTGGATGGATAAAAATGGAGAGTCCTGAAGGAAAGGCAGAGCAGAGCAGAGCTGGTCTGCTGCTAAAGCGGTTTTTAATTGGTCAGTGCTGCTTATTTTTTGAGTTTCTGTTCTTTCAATTGTGTTTAATTTATTTCTGTATGCTATGTATTGATTTAAGATTTTGTTTTTACTTGGATTTTATTGGTAGCTGCCTTGAGTGCCATTGTTTTGGCAATAAGGTGGGATATAAATTAAATAAACAAATATGAGTGTAATAAAATACAGTAAAAAATAAATAAACTAGAAAAATTTTGTGTCCATCCATATTAAGCCTTCCTAGCATATAAATGGTCAGCTGTGCACTGCATGATGCCTTACTGTGTGCACTCATGTACATGTGTAGCTCCTGTAGATTAGTTGGTTTAGTCCCTTGGATGGAGGCCTCACTCAGAGGGACGGCTAAGGGAAGAAACAAAAGACAAGAGTCTGTTCTGCTGGGAAGCTGAATGCTAGAGAACTAATTTATGATTATGGGTTCTTATCACCTTGTATAAAGTAAACTGAACTGATATTGTGTACAGCAGAATTGCAAGGAGATGGGGGATCATTTTTGTATCTTTGATATGAGTTATAATTATATTATTATTGCAGGGCTAATTTGTTGTTCAGTCGTTCAGTCGTGTCCGACTCTTCGTGACCCCATGGACCATAGCATGCCAGGCCTTCCTGTACCCTCTGCTCTTCCCCAGTAGTATATTGGACACCTTCTGACCTGAGGGGCTCATCTTCCAGCGTCATATCTTTTAGCCTTGTGATACGTTCCATGGGGTTTTCTTGGCAAGAATACTGGAGTGGGTTGCCATTTCCTTCTCCAGTGGACCACATTTTGTCAGAACTCTCTGCCATGACCTGTCCGTCTTGGGTGGCCCTGCACGGCTTAGCTTATGGCTTCACTGAGTTACGCAAGCCCCTTTGCCACAACAAGGCAGTGATCCATGAAGGGGGCAGGGCTAATACCTTGAACTAAATGTTTGAGTTACTAATTGTGGATTGCCCTGTGGGCGAAAGTTATGGAATCTACAGAAGGGACTACCGAACCTTGAGAAACCACTTTGGAACTGGCCTACTGAAAAGTTGCAAGCAAGAAATCCATATTTTTGTTTGGACGAGGGACTAATTGTGCATTTATTTGTATTGGGAAATTGTTGCATGTATAATTTAATTCTTACTAAAGACATGTTTTTTCAGTTATATCTCTGCAAGTTTTATTCTGAGTACGCCATGCAGGACCCACAGAAGTACAGGGCATACATGCACTAGCAGCAAGATACATCCACTTCCCCACTCATACTAAACATTAAAAATTCGATGAACATCCTCTGGCTTCTCATATGCCCTGCCCATATGCTTCCATGTTCTGTATGATCATCAGCCTAAAGAAACTTTATTAACAGTGCAACTCTATACATGTCTATTCAGAAGTAATTACCACTGTGTCCAGTGGGGTGTACTCTCAAGTAAGTGTGCATAGGATTGCTGACTTACACTGCAATCCAATGCATGTCTACTTAGAAAAAAGTCCCATTTTGTTCAATAACTTTATGCAAATATTCTTCTTGCCTTTAACTTCACAGCTCCCCCCCCCCAGACTGCATTTCTTTTTTTAAATGCATACTAGATAATAATACTGAACTTCACTGCAACGGTGTCATACATTACACTTTCTTTACTGCCCAGCAGTATCGGCATAACACTAGTAGACTATCATGCAGGGCTGAAGTAACCCACACTCAGACAGAGTTCCGCTCAAAACATGGGTAAAATGGAAGAGCATATTTGAATTGTTAGGATGCAGTTATAAACATGGTGGCAGGGGGAGCCCTGAGATACCTGAGCTAGAATGAACATGAACTCCGACAGTTCCTGCTGCATATAGTTTCAGGCTGGATATACTACTGCCAAATCACAGCTACACTAACATTCTGGATTTCTCAATTGTTTTCTATGGGCAGTAATTATTCCACAATAGTAGAATCTCTTCTGCCCCACCCTCACCAAAGGTTCAAAGTTAACCAGGAAGTCCATTCTGCAGACAAATGGTCACTATAGGCTTATTCCTAATGCCAAATGTCAATCATAGCTGTGACTTCACCCATTGGTTAAACACACAGAAAGGCGGTAGAAGACTCGTTTCTCACAAAACTATTGGCTCGAATACAGCCTGAACATTTTGTCTCATATCTTGGGTTCTACGAGGGCTACAGACTTGCTCTTTTTTATTTGAAAGCTAGGTATCTGGGCTAGCTAGTGAGACCTGTGAGCTGGTGGGCCAGAGGCTGCAGCCTCCTTAGCCTAATGCTTAACCTGGCCTTGCTCAGGCCTCACGGGGCTGTTAGGGGGCAGGGGCAGTATCCCCTTACATTTCCCTCCTAACGTTCTTTTATAGTTCTGCAAATGTTGGGGCAAACCCAAGAATGCTGATTCTCAGTGGCTCCATTTTGGCCACATAGCCATCGTAACTTGGCACCTGAGTTTGCTATTAGCATATGATAAGAGTGCCTTACTGGTAAGAATTTAGTTCGAACTTTGGTTTCCAACAGCAACCAGCCAGAAATTGGAGAGGTATTTTTCTTTATTGTATTTGCAGAACAATCCTCTCTAACTATACTCAAAGCTCAGCCCCAGCAGTATTCAGGAGACCCTGCTGAATGGGGTGAGCTGAGGCAGATTCACAACAGACAAAAGGAAAGTACTTTTGCACTTCACCCCCCCCCCCCCGCTCCAGAAATTAGGGATAGAGACCTCCTAATTGTCACCTTAAACACCTTCTGATTAGGGTCTCTAATTGCCTGTGAGGCTGACAGATTTTTTTTACCCTTTGTTTTAGTTTCTGAGAAAAAGGATATTTTATGCATGGCTAGCACAAAACTTACTGGACCAAACTGTCTGAAATTTGGCTCAGTCACCTCCATAGGGGGTGCCAGATGTCCAGATTTCATGCACTTCTGTGGAAGCACTGAAGAATTATAGCTCTTTGCTTTGAGAGATTTTCTTGAAAAAAGCAAAATTTACCTGTTCCTAGCACAAAAACGCCCCTTCATGGATCACTGCCCTTGTTGTGGTGAAGGGACTTGCGTAACTCAGTGAAGCCATAAGCTATGCCGTGCAGGGCCACCCAAGACGGACAGGTCATGGCAGAGAGTTCTGACAAAATGTGGTCCGCTGGAGAAGGAAATGGCAACCCACTCCAGTATTCTTGCCAAGAAAACCCCATGGAACATATCACAAGGCTAAAAGATATGACGCCAGAATATGAGCCCCTCAGGTCGGAAGGTGTCCAATATACTACTGGGGAAGAGCAGAGGGAATTTCTAAGTAGCGCCAGAAAGAGTGAAGCGGCTGGGCCAAAGCCGAAAGGACACTCAGCTGTGGATTTGTCTGGTGGTGAAAAGAAAGTCAGATGCTGTAAAGAACAATATTGTTTAGGAACCTGGAATGTCAGATCAATGAATCAAGGTAAGCTGGAGGTGGTCAAACATGAGATGGCAAGATTGAACATCGACATCTTGGGAATCAGTAAACTAAAATGGACAAGCATGGGCAAATTTAATTCAGGTGACCATTATATCTACTACTGTGGGCAAGAATCCCTTAGAAGAAATGGAGTAGCACTCATAGTCAACAAAAGGGTGGGAGAAGCAGTACTGGGGTACAATCTCAAAAACGATAGAATGATCTCAGTACGAATCCAAGGCAAACCATTCAACATCACAGTAATTCAAGTCTATGCTCCAACCACTGAAGCTGAAGATGCAGAGGTTGATCGGTTCTATGAAGACCTACAACACCTTCTAGAACTAACACCAAAAAATGATGTCCTCTTCATCATAGGGGATTGAAATGCTAAAGTAGGAAGTCAAGAAATAACCAGGATAACAGGTAAGCATGGCCTTGGTGTACAAAATGAAGCAGGACAAAGGCTAATAGAGTTTTGCCAAGAGAACACGCTGATCATAGCAAACATTCTTTTCCAACAGCACAAGAGGCAACTCTACACATGGACATCACGAGATGGTCAATATCAAAATCAGATTGATTATGTACTTTGCAGCCAAAGATGGAGAAGCTCTATACAGTCAGTCAAAACAGGACCTGGAGCTGACTGTGGCTCAGATCATGAGCTGCTTCTTGCAAAATTTCGGCTTAAATTGAAGAACGTCGGGAAAACCACTAAACCGTTCAGGTATGACCTAAATCATATCCCTGATGAATATACAGTGGAGGTGAGGAATAGATTTAAGGGATTAGACCTGACAGACAGAGTGCCTGAGGAACTATGGACGAAATCCGTAACATTGTTCAGGAGGCAGCAACAAAATCCATCCCAAAGAAAAAGAAATACAGGAAAGCAAAGTGGCTATCTGATGAGGCTTTACAAGTAGCTGAGGAAAGAAGGGAAGTGAAAAGCAAGGGAGAAAGGGGAAGATATAGCCAACTGAATGCTGAGTTCTAGAGAATAGCAAGGAGAGACAAGAAGGCCTTCTTAAATGAACAATGCAAAGAAATCGAGAAAAACAATAGAATGGGAAAGACTAGAGATCTCTTCAAGAAAATCGGAGATCTCAAGGGAATGTTTTGTGCAAAGACGGGCATGATAAAGGACAAAGAAGGCAGGGACCTAACAGAAGCAGATGAGATTAAGAAGAGGTGGCAAGAATACACAGAAGAACTATACAGGAAAGATCTGAATGTCCCTGATAGCCATGATAGTGCGCTCACTGAACTTGAGCCGGACATGATCCTCGAGAGTGAAGTCAAGTGGGCCTTAGGAAGCATGACTAACAACAAAGCTAGTGGAGATGACAATATTCCAGCTATTTAAGATCCTAAAAGATGATGCTGTTAAAGTACTGCACTCAAAATGCCAACAAATTTGGAACACTCAACAGTGGCCACAAGACTGGAAAAGGTCAGTTTACATTCCAATCCCAAAGAAAGGCAATGCCAAAGAGTGTTCAAACTACCGCACCATTGCGCTCATTTCACATGCCAGCAAGGTTATGCTCAAAATCCTACAAGCTAGGCTTCAGCTGCATGTGAACCGAGAACTACCAGAAGTACAAGCTGGGTTCCGAAGAGGCAGAGGAACTAGAGATCAAATCGCCAACATTCGCTGAATCATGGAGGAAGCAAGAGAATTCCAGAAAAACGTCTATTTCTGCTTCATTGACTGCACTAAAGCCTTTGATTGTGTGGATCACAACAAACTCTGGCAAATTCTTAAAGAGGTGGGAGTACCAGACCACCTTACCTGTCTCCTGAGAAACCTGTACGAGGGTCAAGATGCAACAGTAAGAACCAGACATGGAACAACCAATTGGTTCAAAATTGGGAAAGGAGTACGACAAGGCTGCATATTGTCACCCTGCTTATTTAACTTATATGCAGAGTACATCATGAGAAACGCCGGGTTGGATGAATCACAGGTCGGAATTAAGATTGCCAGGAGAATTATCAACAACCTCAGATACGCAGACGATACCACCCTAATGGCAGAAAGCGAAGAGGATCTAAAGAACCTCTTGTTGAGGGTGAAAGAGGAGAGTGCAAAAGCTGGTTTGAAACTCAACATTAAAAAAACTAAGATCATGGCATCTGGCCCCATCACTTCCTGGCATATAGAAGGGGAAGAAATGGAAGCAGTGGCAGATTTTACTTTCTTGGGCTCCAAGATCACCGCAGATGGTGATTGTAGCCATGAAATTAAAAGGCGCTTGCTCCTTGGGAGGAAAGCTATGGCCAACCTAGACAGCATAGTAAGAAGCAGAGACATCACCTTGCCAACAAAGATTCATATAATCAAAGCTATGGTTTTCCCAGTAGTAATGTATGGCTGTGAGAGCTGGACTATAAGGAAGGCTGAACGCCGAAGCGTCGATGCTTTCGAACTGTGGTGCTGGAGAAGACCTTGCAGTCCTCTGGACTGCAAGGAGGTCAAATCTGTCAATCCTAAAGGAAATCAACCCTGACTGCTCATTGGAAGGACAGATACTGGAGCTGAAGCTCAAATATTTTGGCCACCTAATGCGAAGAGAAAACTCCCTGGAAAAGACCCTGATGCTGGGAAAGATTGAAGGCAAAAGGTGAAGGGGACGGCAGATGATGAGATGGCTAGATAGCATCACCGATGCAATGAATATGGACTTGAGCACACTCTGGGAGAGAGCGGAGGACAGGAAGGCCTGGCATGCTATGGTCCATGAGGTCATGAAGACTCAGACATGACTTAACGACTGAACAACAACAACAACAGGTGTAAGACTGGGAAATTTTCACTGTTGAAAAAAGAACATGATTTTTGAATAGCTGCAGGCTCAGCAGCCTTTCTCACTTTGCTGCCATCCTAGTATCACCCTTTTTGCATTGGTAATGACTGTGGCTAAGACTTGTCACAACTGCATTGTTTCCCCCCAGAATTGCTATCACACCACTTCTAGTTAGGAAAAACTTCCCTGAAATCCTTTCCCTCCTGACCACTCTTCCAATGCTCATCTCAAGCCTTTCTTTTTCTACCCTGGGTGTTCCATGTATGGGGCGCTGCCACCAAGAAAGCCCTCTCGCACATCGCCACCCACTGTACTCCTGAAGGCATTCGCGCACGCAAGAGGAAGGCAACAGCTGATCTTGAAGGGCAGGCAGGTTCATGGGGAGGGCACAGTCTTCCCAGCAGCCAGGTCCCAAGCTGTTTAGTGCTTCAAATGTAATAACCAGTGTAAGCACTGACGCTGGTCAGCGTAAGGGTTTACCAGGGTTCTACAGACTGCACTCAGCAACAAAAATGCAGACCACAAAGGGGAAAAAGTACAACTCAGTTTCTGACTCTTCGTGACCCCATGGACCATAGCACTTTAACAGCATCATCTTTTAGGATTTTAAGTACACCTGTAGATTGATTTAATTAAGCTTCAGGCAATCACTTTGGGCTGGAAAATGCCTACATTAGCATTTCATCCCTCTAACCCTTTTATCCTCCTAAGGTTACTGAATATTTGCAATTTTGTTTAGATCACTATTGCCAGAACTGACCTTGTGTACGTGAGCAGCAGAGCCACTAGACAAGAGTATTTTGCTGTCACTTTTCCCACCTGGGCATCAGTAAGGATTTCTTAAAGGAACCATGTCCTTAGCTGCCAACTCTCTCGGCAGCCGGCAGTGCTTGCCCTACTGCCGAGCAGCCTGCCAGGAATGTGCAGCCCTGAGCACCGTGGGGGGTAAAGTGTAAGAAGTGAGAAGAACCACAGAGACACAGCTGTAACTGAAAAGAAATTAATAGTTTATTCCAACATGAGCAATAGAGAAATATTAGGAAATTAAAATTGTAGGACTAAATGATTACACAAGAAAAAGAAATGCATTATGGCTAAAAGAGCAATACAAATAAAGAACAAGCCAGGCAGTGAAATATGAGTAACAATAATCAAAATGGTGCAGTTTGACTAGCCGTGATTTTAATTAGAATAATTGACAAAGCAACTACTAGTAAAGCAATTTGACACGTTTGTATGTACAGATATATGAATATGCAAACTAGGCCCTACACTGCATTCTCCTGGTACTTCCTCCAGCCCATCTAGTTGAAAAGCAGTCCAAGTTCCATAGCTGCTCAGACTACATTGCACTGAATTCAAGAAAAGTCACAGCAGATGTGGTAGATCTAAGGATCTTCCTCCATGTCTAGCAAAGCTAAGCAAAAGAAAAATAGAAAGGAAGGAAGGAAGGAAGGAAGGAAGGAAGGAAGGGGAAACTAGAGAATCCAGTGAGACAGAAGCTCTATTCACGTGTACCTAATATGTAGATAGTGAGCATGTGAGTGGGGAAGGAGGTACATGCTAGCCCCACCTCCTTCATTGTCACTTTCATCACCCTCTACATGTGGAGGGTGATGCTGTGAAGAGGAGAGCGGCCTCTGTCTATCCCCATTGGAAGGGGAGGCTCTCCTCTTCACAGATTGTCCTCCCCATGTAGAAAAGTGATAATAGAGGGGGTGGGGGTAGCACGCTCTTGCTCCTCATAGTGATCACGGACCAGGGGGCCAGACCGTTTATGTCCATTTGGAACTGAGTTCAGAGGCGGAACATTTTCAACCATCTGTCTCAGCGAAGGTGGAAGACAGCTTACACAAAGCTGGATTTTCCCATTGCTCTCATCCATTTTATTCCAACATGGCTGCTCTACAGTTCCATGGTTACTTGGGCCTAGCAGGGGCTAAGTAAAAGTAGTGGGTCACAGTGTAGAAATCTGCTAAGAAAATCAGTACAGAAGCACAAGTTGATCTGAGATTAAATGAAACCAGGGTTTTAGTTGGAAGCATCTTAAAAGCTGCCTGCCTCGGGAAACAGTCTTGCTTCTCTCCCACAAACCAGTAAAGAAACATCACCATTCAATAGGAGCCGCTCTAAGAGCTAGCATGGGGTTCTACAGTTTACTTTGTTTCACATGGGGAAGCAAATCTGCCAAAGAAAAGAATACTTTCTGTTGGATTATGGTGGATAAAAAACAGGAAGGGATGGTCAGCATTGAAATCAAATGTTATTGGCCACATGCATTCAGTAATCGCTACAAAATAAGAAGTAAAAGCTGCTGCTTCTGTGCCCTCTTCGTTCACCTCTATAAATGACTTGTGAACAATTTTGGATATGTGGAGGTCTTCCCAGGCCCCTGACATTCCAGACAGATTGGCCTTGCCACTGTCAAAGACATCCAGCACTCCCAGTGCAGCTAAGTCAGACTGAAGGTCATAGCTCTCTTCCAGTTTAAATTTAGGCAGATGCACATAAACATCAGTGTTAGTATACATCTTTCCTGGATGTGTCCATTCTTGGAGCTTTCCTAAGGTGAGCTGCTTCTCCAGCTGGAATTACAAAGAAAGAGAAGGAATTGAATGTATACTGTGGCAAAATATTTCCAATTAGTTAGCAATGGAGAGATGCTCTGATGGAAAGACAGAATTCTGATGCGGAGGAGGGGGCTTGGTTTCAGTCCCTATGTGGATCACACATAATGCTTATCCATGGTTTATTTAACCACTAGTTAACCCCTGGTTTGTTGTTCTACCCAGGGTTTGTCTGGCAGATGATCAAACTGTAGTTTGTTTTCTCAACCCCTGGTTGTTTGTTTCCCTCCTCCTTTGCCTGCTCCTTTCTCGTATCCCCTATACCTTTGCAGCACTGTAGTAATGCCATGGCTTCACCATGGCCCAATCTACATGGATGATTTAGTGCAGAACAAGAGCACCTCAGGGTTGTTCATGACATATAACATTGTTGCCACTCTGCAGCAACTCCACAGCTTTCCTCTGAAAATAGTATATTTTCGGAAAGTAATTTTACTAGAGATGTTGGTAAAATCTGCCACAGATGCCAATGAGTCCATGGCAGAGTGGCCCCACTTACCTCTGAGTCCAGAGGATTCCCTGCGGAACGGCACTCCGGCTCTGCGGCATTTGCAATACAGTAATGGTGTCTGCCATTACCATATTCCTTGGGTTAATACAGCCACAAATGGCGTAGTGGATGCCACTTGCGGCTGTAAAGCGCTGGTTTTTATGTAAATAGAGCCGTAAATGGCTGCAAGTAGGGTAAACTCAGGGCTTTACGGCTGCAAGTGGCGTCCAATACTCCATTTGCGTCTATGTTTTTAACACAGACACAAATGGTGTATTGGATGCCACTTGCGGCCGTAAAGCCTTGAGTTTACCCTACTTGCAGCCATTTACGGCTCTATTTACATAAAAACCAGTGCTTTACAGCCGCAAGTGGCATCCACTACGCCATTTGTGGCTGTATTAACCCAAGGAATATGGTAATGGCAGACACCATTACTGTATTGCAAATGCCGCGGAGTAACTACTTGCGACTTGCAGCTCTATTTATGTAAAAACCAGTGCTTTACAGCTGCAAGTGATGTCCACTACACCATTTGCGGCTGTATTAACCCAAGGAATATGGTAATGGCGGATGCCATTACCATATTGCCAGCGCTACGGAGCAGGAGTGCAGCTCCGCGAAATCCTCCAGATGTGGAGCAGCCCTAGAGGATTCTGGGGGGGGGAGGAATGGATCACCTCCCCGACCTGCGGACACCGTTGCAGGACAGACGGTGAGTGGTCCACCCACCCCTACATTTTACTGTGTCTTCCCCCCTCCATAAATGCAGGTCCCATGTGGTTCCGCTGCACTGTGCCCCATTCCCCCAAATTAAATCCTGCATGCTGGGCTTTCCTAGGGGTTTGTCTGTTAAGGGGTGGGGCCGTCCCTTTTTTCCACCATTGGCAATAGTGCTGTTTTTGGACACAGAGGGTTATTTTCCCACCACTTAGCACTAATTCACAGTAGCGCTACTTTGCAATAACGCTGTTTCACTCTTTCACCACTGGCGCTCCATTTTTCTTCTCTTCTGTTTATTTGTACTTTGCACTATAGTGCAATAGCACTGTTTCACTCTGTTACTACTCTGCAGTGATGTGTTTTGGATATAGGGCATGTGGGGCTTTCTCCTGCAGCTTCCTTCTTGGCTGTTTATTTTTACAGTGTGTTACTTCACAGTGGCCCTATTTGGCAATAGTGCTGTTTCACTCTCTCATTACTTTGCAGTGGTGTGCTTTTGATATAGGACAGTTCTCCGCTGTTCATTTTTACTTTGCACTATGCAGTGCACAGCTTCCTATCAATATAACCATTCTAAAAGTGGAGTGCACTTACGAGGACAAATGGCGGATGTGAGGGTAGAGGTATGGGATATAATACACGCACATAATTCATCTCTTCCATTAAACTTCCCTGAGCATGGGCAGGGGTGGGGAACAAGCCTCATTCGCTGAGCTGCATCTACCCAGTTGATGACATTCAGTTCCACTGATGGGACTCTGTGCCCACCAACCCCAAAGTAAGGCAGTTTCAAGTGTAGTGTGGAAGCAGGTTTTGGGGTAGGGTATACTCTGCTTTTCTTGCTTTGTGTGCCACTGACAGACCAAAGCAATTTCATGAAAATCTGGATATAACCAGAAAGGGCTTCTCATACCATTTCCATGCAAATTGGGCCCATGTCAACTGCCTGCTTACCGTTGGTCTATTCTATACATCGGGCATGGAATACTCCTTGGCTGCTCTCAGCACTGCTGAAGAAAGGCTCCCTTCCCCCATCCCTAGGCAAACCACTACAAGCCTTGCATTCAAAAAATTTAATCTCTCTCATCGTGGGGGCAATGCAAAGGAAAAGTTATTTTACCAAAATAAAAGAAATACCTGTCAATGTTTTTGAAGTCTTGCTTTTTAATTTAAATGAAGGTTCTTCTTGCAATAATGCACTCCCTCTTCCCCCCAATACTTTGATGAGCCCCATACCCTCACCCAAACCCTTAATTGTTCCAAGCTCAAATTGCCCTTCCCTCCCAGGGCTTCTGTTGCTTTACTGTAGGGCCCCTCCTACTCATTCTGCCTTCCCAAATTCCCCCTCCACCTTCTCAGGGCTTGCCAGGCACTACTGAACACATACCCCTTATTTTAGCCAGCCGGCAAGCCAGCCAGCTGTGGATTGATACACACTTGTTGCTAGTTCGAACAAAGAACACTCCACATGTTAATGTAATCAAACATTTTACTAGTTACCTATGCTTTGCTGTAGAATTGCAGGTGAATCTAATCAGCTAATTAATGGGCTACAGGTAGTATAGATGGTAAGGCATGAATGTGACTGTAATCAGCTAATTAATGGAGAGCAGGAAGCATATAAATGGCCAGTGAGACCACCCTCTGGAAACTCCCCCAGTGCTGGTAGGAGCAGCTCTGAACAGCAGCAGAGGGAAAGGGTTCTGATGCTAGGCAGGCTTTGACATTACTGCTAGTTTTGGAAAAGGCCAAGTGCAGCTGCATGGAGAGTGGCTGGTTTTTGTTGTTGTCTTTTTATTGCTCCTGTCTGCTGCCTCTGTAGCTTGGCAGAACAACACATGAACAACCTACGGCTCTTGGTTTGCACGAATGACAACCCATGGTTTAGACAACCCAGTGTTCCCTGCCCAACAACAAATTATGTGTTCTCTTTCTGGGTTGTTCATGGTTAACAAGCCATAGTTTGTTAGCCTGGCTGCATTCACACTTCACAACAACCCAGAATTCAACAACCCATACCATGGGTTAGTGTTATGTGCAAACTAGGCCACTGTTTTCTGGAGGGAGCACAGCACATGCATTTCATGCAGGGTGTCACTGGTTCCATGCCCTGCATCTTCAGTTAAAAAGGATGTCAGGTAGCAGAGCTGAAAAAGATATCTCTCTGGTCCAGACACTGAAGACTCACTGTTGTAGAGATGATGTGGCACCTGATGGAGCAGTGATATGACTCAATATAAAGCACCCACATTTCTGCCTACAACATCTCCTGCTTTAAGGGAGACAGATATTTGAAAAATGAACTTGTAGGACTCTGGACTCCAGAAGAGACATACACCAGGGTTTAATAAAATGCAGATGTTCATGCAGACTGGGCCAGCCCCCCCGCCTCCCCGTGAAGTGAGGTGGAACTCCCACCTCAAGTGGCAGATCTGGAAGAGCAGCAGATCCAGCATCCCTCAACACTAGGAGGGCTATGGGATCTGATGCCACCCCTGCCCTGTGCCTCTCAAAGTGAGGCACAGGGTGGGCAGCCGCTCTGGAGGACCCCACTGGCCACTCTCCTCCTGCAGCAAATGCTGCAGCAGGAAAGAAGCCGTTGCAGTGCTCTGGAGTAGTTGCTGCCACCGCCATCCTATACATCACTCTGAGGAAGGCATAGGTAGGTAGCCACTTTGGAGAACCTCCCCAGCCACTCCTCTGATGCAGCAAAGCCTGCAGCAAGACAGTGTCCAACATGGCTCCCCAGAGTGCTGCCCACCAGATGCCTTGCTCTGAGGACCCCTTAGAGGGAGGATTCAGCAGGTAGGCTCTCTAGGGAGCTGTGTGGCAAGTTCTCTGCTGCAGCAATTCCACAGCAGAACAGCTGGCGCAGCTCTTCACAGAGCTCCCCTGGCCAAATTGCCTCGCTCAGAGGGAGGGGTCCTTCCTGAGAATGAAGGATTGGTGGGGAGGCTTCCCTGGAAAATGTATGTGGCATGGCAAGCACGGGCAGTTTCCAGGGCCACCTACCCACCAATGCCTCACTCCCAGGAAGGACCTCTCAGAGCAAGGTACTGAGGGGAAGACGGATGGCGGTGGCTGACAGGCAGGAAGGGGGAATGGGGAATGGGTGACAGTGGCTTGTGCTCCTCTCCTTGGCAGTGTTGGTGGCTCACACTCTCCCGCCCCCCCTCGCACCTCAGCAGCGGTATTGTGATCTCTCATCTCTCAGAATGGAAGGCATTTCTTCCACAGTTGTCCCCTCCCTCCCTGCTAAAGGAAACCTTTTGATTTTCAAGTCCCCTCAACTGAACTGAGACTCAAGTAGGCCTTTCTCTGCAGAAGGGAGGAGAGCCTGCATTCTGCACTTTGTACAGAACAGGTCATATTGCAGGGCTGCTTCATGTGTTATCTGGGAATGCTCCTGCAATTCTCATTGTCACACATATATACACAGTGATCCTATGAGCAGCTGCGTTGTAAATACAGCATTTCGTATCTTGTATTTTGGAAGATTATTTTATAGAAAGAATCACCTGTTCCAGGCCAGTGGAGTCATCCTCAATGTCATCAGGCAGGAGGATTATCATGCTAAGTTCTTTTCCCTCGTAAGGAAGTTCCAGCACACGGCACCGACATTCAGGGACATGCCGAAAAGGAAGCTTCTCTTTCATGGACATCATTTTCACAGTCTTTGTTTCCTTCTGGGTAGTTTTAAGAATATTACAGTAATGAGCTTGTACAAACAGAACATAAGTAAAGGCTTATGCACTATATCCAACATCAAGCAATTGGAGTTCCACTTGCGTAAATGGGCATCTCCTTCCCCCCTTGCACCCCCACGTGCCCCCCTAAATCTGCTCATCAGATCCCCAAACCTCTGGAGCAGATCTGGGGAGCATGCAGGGATTGCACAGGTGATGGGAAATCTGTTCCACTGGCTGTGTTAATTCTACATGCTAAATGTTAAGATTTGTTTATCCTTTTCCACTGTTCTCCTTGAAGCACTAGAACAGACTAATAGAAATCAAAGCCTGCAAATTCAAGAAAGTATTTCAAAACTGAACTATTGGTTTGATTTAATGGGAGATGTTCACATTCATACATACACACTGGGTTGGATGCAAAGGTTCATTTGCACAAGTGGAAGGGATTTTCCCAACGGGACAAAATCCTTCTATGAGAATCAACAACTGAAACTAGCATTCTGTTTCTGCTTGGTCAAGACATTGCATGCACTTAGATGCCCTTGTGCTGTATCAGTGTTGTGTGGAGTCTTCTGCTAACCGTATTGCAAAACTCTGTAGAACAGCACCACTGCCAGACTCCCCTCCACTGGTGTATTTCTGGATCCAGCCCCACTGAAAAGCTCCCCTTCCCATTCTTTTAGAAATGAGTGTTAAAAAGCAGTGTGATTTGCTAGTGCAAAAAAAGGACACATGGCCCCAATCCTCCTAAGGAGATCTACGCTCAAAAACAGCTCACAGTATCAGAACTGCCAGCACAAATCAGATGGGAATCCAAATGCAAGTGGATGTGGAAGCATTCATCTAAATGTGAATGACATTTATCTGGACTGCATTGCTTTCAATGGGGTGTACATTTGCACGTGCAACCTCTTCTACATTCTGGCTTGGGCTCCTGGATGTTAGTGCTGCTCAAAAAGCATTGATAATTCCACTATCACTCCCATACCCCTAAAATCTACCTTGTACTAGTTGCCTGTGCAGGAAAGAGGACTGCATGGGAAAGTATTCCATTACCTTATTGAGTCTAAACGGCAATTACTTAGTCAACACTTCTTCAAATTTGTGTTTCCAGGGGCCTTTAAAGTAGATAGCATTCACCAGAACTAGTCTGGTCAGTGCATTAACTGAGCCTCCAGGTAACACGTCACGGATTTTACCTTGAAAGAAAAATTACAGAACTAATTACCTTGATAACACAGAAGACTCACAACATATTTAGAGCAATGGGACTGCTCTGGAAGTACCCACATTGAATCCAGTCCAGATTTACCTTTTCCTCTCCATGGTCAAGCTCTTGAAAAAAGAAAAGCCCTGCAAGTTTGAAGTAGAAAGTTGCTTTTCATGGCTGTGATTGGCTACCTCCCGTGAGGTCATAAAGGAGTCTCTCACCATTAATAGAACAGTTCTGAAAGTTGAAGTTTCTTCTTTTTAGCTAATGAGAATGATTTAATAAATGAATAAGAGAATTTTCACACAGTGCTTTACTTAAAAAGGCAAACCATTTTCTTGAAGCATGGGGAAGGAGTGAGACCCTGCATCAAAATGCCTTTGAGCTTTCTTTTTATTTTGACTGGGTTCGGACAACATGATAACCCATGATGGGTTAAATAAGCCACGGTGGCTTATTTAACCCATCATTGCTAATTGTGCCATCTGTCAAGAATTTTAAAAGGCCCCACAATGGCATATTTGGCTGAAATAAGCCACTCTGATAACCCACAGTCTGCAGTAAGGGTTATTTAACCCATCGTGGATTACTGTGTCATCTATCCCTCATGCCTGCTTGTTCTGGTTGCCTACAGAGTCTCCTGGCAACAGCAGCCAAAACCACTCCAGCCTCTTTGCTCCAGCCTGCAGAGTCCTTTTCCCAAGATCTGACAAGCAGCCCAAGGACAACTGCAGCCAAACAAGCACAGTGTTCCCTGGTAAGGCCTACAGTTACAGAATGACAGCTTTCCCTGAGTACAATGGCAGTCTCTATTGACAGTCTCTACTGCTACCCACTATAGCGAAGTCACACAATGACAGGCTTCCCTGATTGCTACTTTGAAACTGTGCAACTTGGGGAATAGTGGAAGAACTGCTCACTTTCCATGAAGAAGCATAGTTTTGCAATTACCCACTACAGCATCTGAAGGCTCCCCATGAGGGCACCCCAGCTGTGCAATTTCGTGCCATTCCAGCAAACTGTCTAGGAGTTATAGTTCCCACCCCCTTTTTCCTTTTATGCACACTTTTGCATGAAGAAGCCCAGTTGCACAGTTATCCACTACACTACAGCATCTGAAGGCTCTCCATGAGGGTACCCCACCTGTGCAATTTCGTGCCATTCCAGCAAACTTTCCGAGAGTTATAGCTTCCATCCCCCTTTTTCCTTCTCTGGTCACTTTTCCATGAAGAAGCAAATTGGCGAAGGGTGGGGGTTGTTGCACAATTTCACTTTTTGTGCAATTCCAGTTTTGCATAATTTCACTTTTGCTAAAGCACTATAGCTAACAGAAGCAGCTCTGCCAGCAATATCTAGGAGGGAGTGAAATGGACAACTCCAGTATATTGCTAAAGTGCTGTAGCACTTTAGTGGTTTTTGAGACACTAAAGGCCTTATGCCAGCAATGGTGGAGGGTGGGGGTTACGCAATTTCCCTATAGTGCTATAGTGAACAGAAGTGGCTCTGCCAGCAATGTCTGGGAGGGGGGTGAAATGCACAACTCCACTTTATTGTTGTTTATTTTTATGACAATAAAGGTGGCTATGGCAGGGATGGCTATGGTGGAAAATGTGCAGTTGAGGGTTTTGTCCCAATCCTGTAAACCCCCAAGGTTTTATAGCCACCACCCCCTTTTTGTTGCACCCAGTATTTTCTCTTCTCTGGAGTAATTGCTCAGGGTTTTGACATTAGATTGGATGTCTCCTGATTAGGAGAGGCTGTGTGTGAAGTTTTGTCCCAATCCTGCAAACCCCCAAGATTTTATAGCCAACACCCCCTTTTTGGTGCACTCAGGATTTTCCCTCCTTGGTGAGTAGTTGCATGGGTTTTGATGCCTTCTGCTTGGGTGCCTCCTGACTGCAAACTTCCAATGCTTTAGAGGTGAAATAGTGCCAATGCTTGGGTAGGAAGACTGCAGCAGGATGGGGGGCGGGGTGTTGCTGAGTCAAGTTACACATAGTACCTTAATAAGCTACTCATGGTAGCTTATTAGCCCATTTGTGTGGCAGAGGATCATGGACTATTTCAAAAATAAGCTACTTTGCTTAGCTTATTAACACATCATGGGTTATCAGTTGTCCAAATGCGGCCATTATGTATTCCTTTTTCCCAAGTTATTTTTTCAATATGAATACAGCACAGCGTTGACGTTGCTTCTCCACATATTAGCATTTATATATGCTCAACTCTGGTGAGAAAAAAGACAATTCTGTCATCATTCATCCATATAAAGAAGTCTGTTTTTTCCATGTTGGGCCCTAATCTATCAAGGGTGATATACTATGCCATGGATGTAGCTTCTGTTCACCGAGTCCCTTGTTGGATCAGGAACACTGTATATGCAGGCTGAATAGAAATGCATCCCTGGGTACACAACTGGATGTTGGTCATCCAACGTGGCCCCAATTCATACTACATAGTCTGTAGGGAATGCATATTTCCATCTGTGTTGCTATGCCAATGGGGCATATACAACCTCAGCCACCATCTTCAGCTGTGTATGCAGTCATACAGGATTATTGGGACAAGAATCTCCATATCAGATTTTTCTCAGTGCAAAGCAGTCCTAATATCTTCCTATTTTTTCAGGATTATAGTGGATAGCATTAAAAAAGCAGGGCCTGCAACAAAATATTGCAGCATGGAATGCTCCTGCTCAGTGTTCCAGCCAGTCTGCCAGCCTGCCCTGCCTTTTTTCAGGATACTCCATTCCATTCCACAACCAACACCCCTGCAATAGCAACTTGGCTTTCTGTGCCCACTGAGCATGCTCAGTCCCAGGGCCAGACCAAGGCCACGAGGGGCAGTCTTTAGTGAGCCCTCTACTCTGTCCCCAATGCTGAACCCATGCATGAGATTTGTGCACGCACGCACGCACGCACACACAGTCAAGGAAAACAATTTTATGTATAACAATAATACAAAAACTTTTTCTTTTTTTTGGCCACACATTGACCTTTCCGCTTCACCTACCTCACAGGATTGTTGGGTGGATCAAATGGGGAGATTTTAAGCTCCTGATGGAAAGGCAGAGCAGAGCTGGTCAGCTGCTAATGGGGTTTTTAATTGGTCAGAGCTGCTTATTTCTTTTGTTGTTGTGTTTTTAATTGTGTTTAATTTATTTTTGTATACTATGTTTTAATTTAAGATTTTATTAGCCACCTTGAGCGCCATTGTGTTGGCAATAAAGTGTGATATAAATTAAATAAACAAATAAAAGTGTAATAAAATACAGTAAAAATGAGAAAAACGAGAAAAACAATGTGTTCGTTATAAGCCTCCCTAGCATGTAAAAATTTGAGCACGCTCCGGGAGAGAGCGGAGGACAGGAAGGCCTGGTGTGCTATGGTCCATGGGGTCACGAAGAGTTGGACACGACTGAATGACTGAACAACAACAAAGCATGTAAAATGGCCAGCTGTGCACCGTGTGCTACCTTGCTGTGTGCCCACATGTACACCCATATTCAGTAGTACCAAGACACATCCAGTACCCTACATGGAAATTTACCTTATAGACATACTGGGGAAGAAGCCTGAAAGCTGACATAACCCTTGCAACTCATATAAAATATTAAAAAATTGACGAACATCTTCTTGCTTCTCATATGCCCTGCCCATATGCCTCTATGTTCCGCATGATCATCATCTTGAAGACACTTTATTAACAGTTCAACTCTGTACATATCTACTCAGAAGTAAGTATCACTGTGTCCACTGGGGTTTACTCTCAGGTAAGGGTGTATAGGATTGCAGCCTTACAGCACAAGAAGAAATTGTAGTGATCATTCTTCTTAGGAAAGGTTTTCCAGGAACTTCTCACCTTCAGTCTGTTTCTCAACCCACTGGTTGATTTGCTTTCGTGCCTCGTCTGAAGCATTGAGGAAATCCACAGGGGATAACCCAGCTCCATACAGCTTCTGAGTGCTGGTCAAGAAGTCCTGGAGAAATCATGGAGGAGAATTATCTATGTACAATAAAAATGGAAAGCTGGACTTTCTGTGAAGTGTTATTCTGGTCAGCAGAAGAGGAGCCAAGTGGTTGAATGGGAGAGCCCTGAATTGATACTGTCTCTGACCGTAAGAGAAATGCAGGAACCAGTGGAGGCTCCTTCATAGGGCCAAATGGGACTTGGCCCTGCAAGAAAAAAGGAAAATGTATTTAAAGGTGTAATTGCATTAAATTAATCAGTTCAAGATTTCTGTGTAACCTGGGCTATGTCACTGGCTAGTTAATCTTGGTTTTCTTTTTGTTGTCCAGTTCCATTGCTTCTCTCTCATGTCTGAGTCTCTAGTATCAAGCTGACTTTTCATTGTCTGATGTTGTCAAGGCAATGGGGAGAGGCCTGCAAACCAGAGACTCACGTGACAAGAGTGTGTGTGGGGGTATAAAACTGACTGTAGCAGCAGTGCAATGTATTAAGGGTTGGAATGGGTTGTTGTGTTATATATATCTTTAAGAGAACCTGCCACTTTTAGCTCTTGCAGGAGGCCCAGGTGGAACCTCTCCCCATCTCTCTCTTAGCATGGCCTTGGAGCTGAGGCAGTGTGCCACACAGTTCCACAGAAGTCAGTGTTTTCTCACATATTGTAGAAATAAAGAAACCTCCAATGAAGGTACCTGAATCTATCGCTTGTAGAGCACCACCTAGCACTGGGCTGCAAGCTGAGCAGGTCAACCCCCCCCCCCCGCATTTGAACCACTTGTTTTCCAGTTTCTTATTGTGAATTTTAACAAAACACCCCCCCCCCCCCGAAAACATAACAAAACTGGAAAAAATAACAAAAATTTAAAAATACAGCAACATCTTCTAAAATCTTCAGTTTCAAATATTACAGTATTCGAGAAAAAAGGGGGAAAATAGGTTACACATACACTTCAGTAAAAGCAGACCAAATATCCAGATATAAGTCCATCTGCAAGTTATGCCTATATACCACTCTTTCAAATGTTGCTAGTGTTGTTAAGTCTTCAGCCCATTGCATTATAGGCGGTGGGCTTTTATCCTTCCAGTATCATAATATCAATCTTTTAGCAACCAAAAGGGTGCGAAAAATCAATTTCTGCTGACCATGTGTTACATTCGAAGAAGCAGGTAAGTAATTTAAAAGGACATTTACATTAGTAAATATTAAAGAGCTTTCCAACACAAAATTTATTTGTATAATAACTTCCTCCCAAAAGGAGGCAACCACTGGGCATGTCCAAAACATATGAATAAGGGAAGTATTGACTGCATTACATCTCCAACAATTAGCCGAATTTGACAAGCCTTTATCAAAAAGACATTGTGGTGTCCAATAGACCCAAAACAAAAGTTTTTGCTGAATAACCATGCCCTTCGACCTTGTAATGGAACCAATTACCTAGGGAGGTGGTGGGCTTTCCCACACTGGAGGCATTCAAGATGAGACTGGACAGCCATCTGTGAGGGATGCTTGGACTTGGATTCCTGCATTGAGCAGGGGGTTGGACTCGATGGCCTTGTAGGCCCCTTCCAACCCTACTATTCTATGATTCTATGAAAATGTGGATGGGGGGGGAGGGGAGAGAGGTAATCTCCATGAATAATTTCATTCAGCTGCCATTTGCTACAAAAGTGGCAGATTAATGCTTTTGAAAAATACATTACAGGGGAAAGAGTCAGGGAAGGGCTTTTGTTTGGTATACAGTGGTTATCCAAAGGTATGCATACACAAAAGAAAATGGAAACTAGAGAACAAATCGCCAACATTCACTGGATCATGGATAAAGCAAGAGAATTCCAGAAAAACATCTATTTCTGCTTCATTGACTACGCTAAAGCCTTTGATTGTGTGGATCACAACAAACTCTGGCAAATTCTTAAAGAGATGGGAGAACCAGACCACCTTACCTGTCTCCTGAGAAACCTGTATGAGGGTCAAGAAGCAACAGTAAGAACCAGACATGGAACAACCAATTGGTTCAAAATTGGGAAAGGAGTATGACAAGGCTGTATATTGTCGACCTGCTTATTTAACTTATATGCAGAGTACATCATGAGAAACGCCAGGTTGGATGAATCACAGGTCAGAATTAAGATTGCCGGGAGAATTATCAACAACCTCCGATATGCAGACGATACCACCCTAATGGCAGAAAGCGAAGAGGATCTCAAGAGCCTCTTGTTGAGGGTGAAAGAGGAGAGTGCAAAAGCTGGTTTGAAACTCAACATTAAAAAAACTAAGATCATGTCATCTGGCCCCATCACTTCCTGGCATATGGAAGGGGAAGAAATGGAAGCAGTGACAGATTTTACTTTCTTGGGCTCCAAGATCACCGCAAACGGTGACTGTACCCATGAAATTAAAAGACGCTTGCTCCTTGGGAGGAAAGCTATGGCAAACCTAGACAGCACAGTAAGAAGCAGAGACATCACCTTGCCGACAAAGGTCCGTCTAATCAAAGCTATGGTTTTCCCAGTAGTAACATATGGCTGTGAGAGCTGGACTATAAGGAAGGCTGAGCGCCGAAGAATCGATGCTTTCGAACTGTGGTGCTGGAGAAGACTCTTACGAGTCCTCTGGACTGAAAGGAGGTCAAATCAGTCCATCCTAAACTGATGGACTGCTCATTGTGCTCATTGGAAGGACAGATCCTGAAGCTGAAGCTCAAATATTTTGGCCACCTAATGCGAAGAGAAAACTCTCTGGAAAAGACCCTGATGCTGGGAAAGACTGAAGGCAAAAGGAGACGGGGATGGCAGAGGATGAGATGGCTAGATAGCATCACTGATGCAATGAATATGGACTTGAGCACGCTCCGGGAGAGAGCGGAGGACAGGAAGGCCTGGCGTGCTATGGTCCATGGGGTCAAGAAGAGTCGGACATGACTTAATGACTGAACAACAACAACATGTGTGTTATACACATGCACCACAACAATGTTGTCGTGATTTCAGTTATGCAGAAGCAATAGAAAAAAATTGGGACCACCAACTCCAAAGCTCACCAGATGCAACTGGCAAGAACCATTTCTGAAGCGCTGAGGTGGGAATGTAGAAATGGGTTCCACTTCGGTCAATGAAAGCCAACCACTCTACTAGCTGGATGGCATCCACAGTGGACTTCAGCATTGCCAATCCTGAACTTTCTTTTTCTCAGAAAATGATTCAGGAAAACTAAGTCAAGGATTATCTGTAAGTACCCTTTTGGGGCTCAGAAGATGACAGAAAAGACCCTGGAAGACGTATTGGGAGATGGAGTGGATTCTATGGTCCCTATATCAAGAAGATGTTGATTGGCAGACAGGTCTCTGTGATGGTTCTTCCAGTCTTTTGAAACAGGAGAAGGGCAAAAAGTAGGCTGACCATATGTACCGTTTTAAATGGGACAGTAGTGTTTTTTTCATATTTCCCAACCATCCCATTGTTTTAATATAAATGTCAATTTTGTCCCGTTTTTAATTTTTTGTAAAAAACTGAACGCGTTTATCATAAGGCTCTATGCTAATCAATGCATGCAGTAAAACTACTAGTGTGACGAAGGAGGAAGTTCCATTTAATTTATCCAGCCAGGGCCAGGCTTCTTGAGCTAGCGATGATCAGACACCGCCCACTGGCTTGCCTGCAGTGGCGGGGAATTCAAGAGGTGGTCGCTAAGCCCCATTCGGTGTGTGGGAGCCAGGAGGGTGAGTCTCACTGTTATTTCTACCATCATTCCGCCCATAGAGATTCTTTCTTTCTGCCCTACATTCAGTTTGATTCGGACTTTTCAGACTCATATTTCGGTTCAACAGGCTGTTAGCTATTTTTTTATTACAGCGGAACTCTCCGGTGGGACATTAGTATATACCGGATTGTGATAGCAGTCAGGGTGCTCATTCCTTTTTTCTTTTTCTTTTTGGCGTATGTTTATGATTTTTTGCAGTCTGGCCACTGCAGTCCTGCATTAGAGCATTCAGTGTGGTATGCCATACAGATTTTTTTTACTGTTCATGTGATATTTTATAAGATATATATATATATATATATATATATATATATATATGAGTGTTTTTTGTGTGTATATGCAATAAATTAGTGTTATTCATTTGCACCCCTTTCCATGTTGTATGAGTTCTGTCACTGCAGAATAATTGTTAGCTCAATATGTTCATGTAATAAAACTTTTGTTATCGTCTTACTTTTTCATGAATATGGAATATTACATAACCCCGTCCCATTTTTGTCATCCCAATATCCCATTTTTGTCTCAAGGAAATATGGTCAGCCTAGCAAAAAGCTGTCCTTGGGAACACTGGAACTAGAGAGCATATCCTAGACTTGTGATCTCAAGAATCCACCTGCCCAAAATGCTTGACTCCCAAGAATTCCAGAATGCCTGGAAGGTTCCCCCCACTTGTAGTATTATGGCATCATGCTAAGGATTATTTATCTGGTTGCTTCCTCCTCAACCGGATCCAGCGGATGTTTGATGGACTGAAAAGTTTGAGCCATGTCCCTTGGGACAAAAGGAAAGAGTAGCCCACTTTTTTAAAAAGTTAATCTTCTTCCTAGGTGGTGAGGAGAGCACATTTTTCTTCTCCTTGGTCTCCATCAACACTAGGAGTGAGTCCCAAAAGGTTTCCATCTAAAAGGGTGGTGGTGGTTGAGAGGTGGCACTTGGATTGCTGGTCCACCTACCAGGATTTTAGCTATAATCTCCTGTGTGCAAAACATTCCTGTGACTACAGCCCTATCACAGTAGTGGACGCAGCCCACACAAGAGTCTTCCATGAGCTCGGCCTCTCATGGAGACATTTTGCTCTGGAGGAGATCTCCAGAAGAGAGTGGGGGCCCATAGAAGCTCAGTTGGGGAACATACAGTCAGATTGTTCTTTCCATCCTCAGGCTTGGAGAGTGATTCCCATCCCTCCACACCTGACTCCTGCAGTGGTTCCTGCCCCCATTCCAATCATAGATTTCCCTCAAGGCATGCTTGAGATTCCACCTCAAGGTTAATGGGGTCTCTGCTGTGGTGGCTCAACCAGTCTCATCTGACTAAGGGGACGTCTCTCTGGGAACCCACAAATGTGCATTGGCTGAGGTGCTTTTCAGGTAGCAGGTCCTGTAACAGTTTTATAGAAAGCAGGCTCTATGACTTGCTAAAGTCAAGTCCTGTGACTGAGATTCCTTCCTCTCTAAGTGGGATATGTACTTTTCTTTTTGTTATGAACTATAGACCGAATTAATCTTCCCATTTCTGGTTGGCAGCAGTAATTATGTTTGTTTGCATTATTCATCAGCCTGTGACCGCATTCCCATGACATGCTAACCCATAGTGGGTTGTTTGCTTGAACAACTCATGGTGGGTTAGCGTGTTGTGTGAACCCTGACTGGTTTTATCAGGGTGGCTTGTTTTTCCCAAACAAGCCATCCTGATAACCTATGGTCTGTTCTAGGGCTAGGGGTTGTTTTACCCATGATGGGTTGGCATGCTGTCGGAACCCAGACATGCCAACCCATTATGGGTAAAGGGCATTGGGCAGTGAGCTGCTTGGCAAGAGCAGCAGAAACCCCTGTCGCACTTCCCGAGCATGGTCACCATCATGACCAATCTGCTGCCAGTACCCCTTTCCCCTGGCCAGCAGCAGCCCTTCCAAAGTGACCAAATAGCACTTGGAAGGGGTTGCTGCTGGATCCCCCCACCTCCCCCCAAGCTCCCCTGCCCCTGCTCCAACCATGATCCAGACTGCAGTTAGAGCCTTTTTTCTTTGTGTGTGTGCGTGCGTGCGTGTGCGCGCGCGTGCAAAAACAGGAGTAGGATTTGGGGGGAAGGGTATTTTCCCAGCCCCCTTTTATGTGTACAAATGTCCCCTTTATTTTTTTTTTATTTATTTATTCAGTTATTCTCAGTGGTGAATAACCAAAATATAGGGGCTTGTCTTGGTTGCTCCCTTGGCTGCAGTTGTCAAACAGCCAGTTAACAGTCAAGGGTACAGCGGAGCAAGGCTGGTTGGACAGCCTTGCACAGTTGACATGGGGGGAAAAGGGGTGTAGATCACCCCTCTACCAAAGGTATCCACAGGTTCAATGCATTGCCCTGAACCTTGGGGGTGCCCTGCTAGGAATGCCCACTTGCCCAAGTCCCCAGCCACCTGTTTTCAGGGTGCACACCACACCACCCCTTTTTCTCTCCTGAACAAACTAACCACTTCTAGTTTGACAGCTGTCAAACTAGAAGCAATTAACACATTTGGGAGAGAAAAAAGGGGTGCCATGCAATTTTATATGGAGACAGGGTGCTGCAGACTTGGGGAGGGGTGCACTAGAAGGAGGGGATCCTGTCAGTCCCCCTTCTTTTGTGGGACCATGAAGATGACAGAAAAGACTCTGGAAGACCTTAGAATGGATTCTATGGTCCCTATATCGCAAAGATGTTGAATAGCCATCGTTGTTCACCCTGACTTTGGAAATAGGGAAAGGGGTGGGGGGAAGCTGACCTTTGGAACAGATTAGAACTTGAGAGTGTATCCTAGTCTGGTGGTCTCAAGTATTCACTGTTCCATGTACACAGCAAATGGCCAGTTTGCTTTTTCTATCCCCAGGGTTGCAGCGTGATTCCCCTCCCTCCACTCCTGACCCCTGCAGTGGTTCCTGCTCCTGTTCCAATCCTAGATTGCCCTCGAGGCATGCTTGAGACTCCACCTCAAGGTTAATGGGGTCTCTGCTATGGTGGCTCAACCAGTTTTATCTGATCAAGGGGTTGTCTCTCTGGGAACTCACAAATGTGCATTGGCTGAGGTGCTTTTCAGGAGCAGGTCCTGTAGCAAGTTCTATAGAGAGCAAGCTCTATGGTTTGCTAAAGTCAAGTCCTGTGACTGAGGTTCCCTCCTTTCCGGGTGGGTCATGCATTTTCTTTTGCCCCTGCCTCCTCAAGGAAGAGAAGAGTTAACCCTTATCCTCCTCCACTTACTGAGAACATCCAGCCACCCTCCACCTATGAACTGTAGACCGAATTAATCTTTCCATTCCTGGTTGGCAACCGTAATTGCATTTGTTTGCATTATTAATCAGTCTATGTAAAGATAATTTATCCAGGATGTCAGTTCAACAGTCCAGCGTGCAGGGAAAGAGAATGAAGATCCACCCAGTCTCCTCTAATAAGTGGTATCAACAGATATCATGTTTTAATTACAAATATTTCCTATTTTGTAATGAATTTGAAATGGTATAAGGTTAGTATTAGTGAAAACAATCGTTTGTTTGAGATGTTATGGTACGAAATGAATTGGTCCTAAACTGCTTATTATAATGATGTCTTCTTTTTTGCTGTGAGCCCTTTGGGGGCACATCTATGTGGGAAAGTGGCATACACATTAAAGTGATGATGAGGAGTTCCCTCAATGCATGAAACAGTTGGTAAACTCTTTGTAGAAGGTCTATATACACAAAGGACAAAATCCATAAACCCTCCATGAAAGCTGCTTCGATACAAATTAATAGATCTATGTGACTTTCAGGATTGATCTGCCTTATATTTAGTTAGGACTGAAGTGAAAACTTGGTCAGAATGCTCTGGAGAGGGAAGTTTACTCGTCTGAAATTATATTTATAGCATACTTGTAGTCTAAGCAGAAAGTGTAGATTTATTCAAGAATACAAACTGCAATATACCTGCCCCCAAAATATCTACATCCTACAAGAAGAAGCAGTGTGTCTGTGTGTATTTGCGGCGGGGGGGGGGGGAGTTTAATATATGGGGCTTGTTGCATTCTGTAGCTCAAACAATAAAGTTTCAGAGTGGACCAATAATGTGGAATAATGTTCTGCATTATTAGAGATCCACCTGAGGCTAAGAAAAATTATATCATTGAATTCAGCAAGGAGAAGTATTCTAGGGAAATGAAGAAGCAATTCTGATATCTAGGTACATTTCCAACATTCTTTATCCTGTCAATTAACTTACTTGCAAAAAGGTGTAGGTTTTTTCTCCAAACAACCTATTAGCAAGCTTCAGCACATAGAGTGCACCACTCCTGTTAATCTCAGTATTGAGTGCCTGGAAACTTGGATGGAGGTCTTCAACTTCATCAAAGTGAAATGTCTGCATGGAAAAAAGAAGTCCTAACCCATTATCATTACAGCCAATGGATTCAATGCCAATTAAAAAATTATCACAGAGCTGCACAACACTTACCTTATGAAAATTTAGGTTCTGGTCTCCTAATGGTCAAGCACACAAATTCAATACAGTACATGTACAGTTTGGAAGGACATAGTCAGGAAAGGGAAGGCTGCAGTTTTTTAAATTATTAAAATGTATACCCTTCCTTTCCACAGTAACAGTGCCATCGTATACATGTCTACCCAGAAGTAAGTGCCACTGAGTTCTATAGCCCTCCTCACATGTAACTGTATATCAGTCTCAAACTGTGAAACATCTGGAAGTGGTGCAACATGTTGTCTTACTCAGCCTAGCTTTTGAGAACCAGGAATGGAATATAAAAGAGAATTAACAAAGTGGGCCAATTCACACATGACGATAAGCCATGCTGGAAACAAGCATTGTTCAAGGTTGTTCAATCTCTAGCCCACATTACTCCCAACAGATGGTCAGGTGCTCAGTGGCTTGCTGCGGCTTGTTCCTCCATCAGTCCTCCCATCTGCTCCCTTAACATATCCCAGGGGGCTTTGTGGCACAACTCCTCATATCCTCATATTCTCATATTCCTCACAGCCACCGGCTCCCCCCACCCCATCCGATTGCTACATCAATGTCAGATATACATGTTGGACAACACAAACTAAGATATCCATTTCAAAGAAACATTGTATTGGCTTACATAGCTGAGATAATGAAGATTTAAGAAACCCAATATGCATTGAAGTGGTAAGGCAAATCTGTGCACTTGCATAAGTGCGTTGGGAGATTTTTTTTAAAGGTGGAAATTTGCAATTTAAGCAAATTTCCTCCATTGATTGAATCAGCCCTGCTATAGTCTATGGAAGAAGTTTGCATAAATTTAGGAAAATTGTGCAAATCAAATAGGTGAAATCTGCACAACTTTCATGTTTGACCAAAGAATGTAAATAGTGGACTGGAAAATCTGCACACTTGCACAAGTGTGATGGGAGGAAGGGGTGGGGGTAGGAGTTCATTGTTCAGAGAAGTGCCAAAGTGGAGGAAATCGATAAGTGTCCTTTCAAGATGTAATACATTGAGATGGGTTATTGTTATGCTGGGCTACCTTACTAACACCAGTAGTACCAGTAAAGAATGTAAGGAGCAGACAGGTGAATATGTGTCCTTCTCACTTGTGAAAAACCAAAAAAAGACATTTAAAAAAAGACATCACAAATGCATTAAGGAAATTCTCTAGTGTCATATCTTATTGATGTATTGGAGGAGAGGTGGAGGGCACTGACGAGGGAGGAGGGGGCATGGAGGTGGCCCTAGCAAGATCGTGAGGAGTGACCAGGTTTTTCACTGCTCTTGCCAAGCAGCTCTGCAGCCCTTTCCCTTTCAAACTGAGGAGAGGTAATGAGTGGGGTACCGCAGGGCTCAGTCCTGGGCCCAGTGCTCTTCAACGTTTTTATTAATAACTTGGAGGAGGAGGTGCAGGGAATGATGATCAAATTTGCAGATGACACAACATTGGGTGGGATAGCTAATACTTTGGAAGACAGAAACAAATTTCAAAGTGATCTTGATAGACTGGAGCACTGGGCTGAAAACAACAGAATGACATTTAATAGGGATAAATGCCAAGTTCTGCACCTAGGAAAAAGAAACCAAATGCACAGTTACAAGATGGGGGATACGTGGCTCAACAACACTACAAGCGAGAAGGATCTTGGAATTGTTGTCGATCACAAGCTGAATATGAGCCAACAATGTGATGTGGCTGCAAAAAAGGCAAATGCTGTTTTGGGCTGCATTAATAGAAGCATAGCTTCCAAATCCTGGGAAGTACTAGTTCCCCTCTACTCAGCACTGGTTAGGCTTCATCTGGAGTACTGTGCCCAGTTCTGGGCACCACACTTTAAGAAGGATGCAGACAAGCTGGAGAGGGTTCAGAGGAGGGCAACGAAGATTATCAGGGGACTGGAAACAAAGCCCTATGAAGAGAGACTGAAAGAACTGGGCATGTTTAGCCTTGAGAAGAGAAGACTGAGGGGAGATAGGATACTCTACTATTCTATTATTCTAAGTCATGCAGAAGCCACTCTGCCACGTTTGGACATCACAAAAAGCCACCCTGAAAACAAGCCACCCTGAACAACCCAGTAACAATCCATGGGCTCTCTGGGTGGCTTGTGCACAAACCACTCTGAGGAAACCACCAGGTTCGGACATCACGACAAGCCACTCTGAAGCAAACAAGGGTGACAATGTACCATGGGTTGTCATGTCATGCAAACCAGATCAGTGTTATCTGCCCCAAAACTATGGTAATAGTCCAAATAAATAAAATGAAATATGAAGGAAGTATTTTACTCAGTGGCTGAACAGGAAGAAAATCTTCTCCTGACGTTAAGTGTTTATGTCAATGAACAATATACATTCCATCTCTCTTACTTCTGAGTAGACATGTATAGGATTAATTTCCACTATAAAAGGATTAATAACTGAATTTCCTTAACAAAACATAAAAGCTGCCACCGAAAAGAAAAGATTTGCTGACCTTTGAGAGTTGTGCTGCTGTGTTTCCTTTGGCCCCGAAGAAGACCATGGCAAGCGCAGAGGATATGCTAAGCGGGGAAAAGAAGATATTGCCTGTTCGGTTGGCTTCATTCAACTTTTGGAAGAGATCCAGGCCAAAATGTGTATTTGCATTAGCCAGTTTATCCATGGTGAAATTCTGAAAGCTTGAAAACAAATAAAGAACTTCGGTTATGTTACACCTCCTCCTCCTCCACAAAATCTAGCTCTCCATTTCTGGTGTCCATTGTGATACCCTGAAGCAAGTTTTTGTAAAGCAACTTTGCACTTCTTTGCCTAGGCAACATTGGGGTGGGGGTGGGGGGGTTAGTTGTGGGTTCATTAGGCTCCCTTTTTGTGCAGGGCTTCAGGAAGGCTCTGAAGACTTACCTGTTTTCTTGATCTACTTGGTTTTATTGGTAATATCTGTTTGTAGTGATTTTAAAAATCAGAATCATTATTTTGTTGAACTTTTATTGAATATGGATGTATTGAATTTTTATAGCATCTGTTCTGCATGGTTCTGTTCCTGTATGCCACCTTGAGAGGGTTCTACACTTAAAGATGGCCTAGAATATTTCTCAAATAAATAAATAAAATCCTGTGGGTGTGTGAGGACTCATAGAATCATAGAATAGTAGGGTTGGAAGGGGCCTATAAGACCATCAAGTCCAACCCCCTGTTCAATGCAGAAATCCAAGTCAGAGCATCCCTGAAAGATGGCTGTCCAGCCTCATCTTGAATGCCTCCAGTGTGGGAGAGCCCACCACCTCCCTAGGGAATTGGTTCCACTGTCGTATTGCTCTAACAGTCAGGAAGCTTTTCCTGATGCTCAACTGGAATCTGGCTTCCTGTAACTTGAGCGCATTATTCTGTGTCCTGCACTCTGGGATGATCGAGAAGAGATTCTGGCCTCTCTGTGACAACCTTTCAAGTACTTGAAGAGCACTATCATATCTCCCCTCAGTCTTCTCTTCTCAAGGCTAAACATGCCCAGTTCTTTCAGTCTCTCCTCTGTACTATCTATCTATGCAGAAAGGCTAGTCCTTACCCACCGCTGAAGCTCTAAAGAAGAGGTGGGCAACTTTGTGCAGTCCGGGACCAGTTTTCACCACCCGGGACCCTCCTGTGGGCCACATTTCTCCCACCACTGGCAGCAAGAAATTTATTTATTTTATTTACTTTAAACATTTCTTGGCCACCTTTTGGGGCAGAAGCCCTCCCAAGGAAGCTTACAGCAGTAAACAGATAAAAAGAGTTAAAATATTAAAAGTGATAAAAACAATAAAAGCCAGCAGTAAAACCAGCAACAATGATAACAGCAGCAACGGCAAGAATAGAAAAATCACCCTTTTACAGCTAAAGAGTGGTCACTTAAGAACAAGCTAAATTTGACCTATTTACTGTTATGGAACAGTACATAGGCAAATCTTTTGCCACTGCAAATTGCGGCGACATGGTGGCAGCAAGCAGGCCAGCCAGCAAGGGCCACACGCGGCCTGTGTCTTGCCCACTTTTGCTCTTAAGTATTAATGTTATTTCTTAGGAAGTGAGAGAAAAAGTGATGCAATGCTCTTTTGGCAGTAGTTTCTTAGGCTACTCTCTCAGTTAGTTCTATCAACCATGGATACTGCTCCTTTCCAGTGGCACCCAGAGCATCCCAACCCAGCAGCAGCCAAACTGGGAGCCCCAGGGTCCCCCTTTCCTGCAGAAGAGGGAGGCATCCTTGGCAGTTTCAACAATGTTGAAAAGTAGAGATGAAACATTTCTAGAAATGTTGAAGTCATGGGGGGAAAAACACTCCCCCCCCCCCGGAGCTTTTCAGAACAAAAATAGAAATCTTTGGAAAAATTGCAAAATATGCAATACTTTTTTTAAAGTGCTCT
Source organism: Heloderma suspectum (assembly GCF_057233095.1). NCBI lineage: Eukaryota > Metazoa > Chordata > Lepidosauria > Squamata > Helodermatidae > Heloderma > Heloderma suspectum. The sequence continues at coordinate 115,887,812 of NC_139461.1, read as the reverse complement.
TTGCAGTTCTAAAGTCACTTTGTTGTTTAGGACAACCAGTCTGGTGACCTCCAGATCTTTTGGACTTCAGTTCCTATCAGCCTCCGGCAGCATGGCCAATGGTCAAGTATGCTGGGCATTGTAGTCCAAAAGATCTGGAGGGCACCAGTTTGGGGAAGGCTGCTTTAGGAACATACAGCAGTCTTCATCTTCCTAAAGTTATATTATATATAACTTGCTTTGCTCATAATAGTATCATTATACTGAAAAACTTTTAAAAGTAAACTCAGTTTGTACATTTGTAATTATTGTAATTATACTTTTAAATTTAATATAGTGACATGATAATTTTTTGAGCAAATAAAGTTATACATAACATATTTTAGGTTCCTATTTTATCTCTGACCAGAGGGAACTTCATCATGTAGTCTCTGAAATGTCTGAATCATCCTAGAAGCAGGAAGAACTGGAGGCAGAGGAAGACTGGTGTACAGCATCTATTCCTACTGTACACCTGTAAGGATACTTGGGGAACTTCCTAAACCTGTTCCTACTTGTGAGTGAAGCTTAGGGAAATCTCATCTGAAGGAAAAACTATTGAGATTTTTTTTAGCTGGGAAAGACTCATCTTAGGAATGGTAAGTAACCATATTTAATTAAGCAATCTCAACCTATTATTTAAATAGTGACATTTTATTCAATTTGTAAATAATTCCCATTAATGAACATCTTATTTTTTTGTTCATTTTGAAAGGTCGTCTCTAGTGGTAGTGCCACTCCCATCCCTATGCCATAAGAACCAAGCTAATGAGTTTCTTTTATTCTAGTGGCAGCAGTTAAAAAGTTTTACAGCTGAGGAAGCATTCCCTAGTGGTGAGTTCTAATTGATAACTTTACTAACAGCTGTGGCAGTGAATTCTATAGACCTAAGCCTCAAAGTTAAGTTTAAAAAATAAAAGGAACATAAGTGGGATAACATGCTGTTCCATCGAATCTGGTGATAGTGCAGGGATAACCTACAGTGCTCTTTTACATGTGGGTTTTAGATTACAACTACATTAATTGACTGCTACAGCATCTAACCAGAACAAGCCCAGAAACACAGGACTCTGTAGAGAAAAACAACAACAACCCAGACTGTCAAGAATGCACATTTTGTTCCATATTATGATATGGTGATTCTACTAACATGATGGGAAACTGAGCATGACTCGGAACATCCCTAAATGTCTGTCAGTAAAAGATACACTAGATCTATAATTTTAATAAGGAATGGAAGAAATAGCTATGCTGGGAATTTTACAAAGAGGATTAAAAGAACATGACTCCATTGTTTCCACACGTTTTACATCTCTAGTCCTTCTATAAAAGGGTTATTACATAGTTTTTTAGAAATCATTTGTGGGGAGTAAAGGCTGGGTAACCATATATAAACACCTTGTCTGAAATCCTAAAAGAAAATATTTCATAATCCAAAGCTATTCAATTTTTCAGGAAAAAACAACAACACCAAAACAGACCTGGGGGAAAACATGGATAAAACCCACCCCACCCCAAATTTCCAGGTTCTTTCCTGGCCTTCACATCTCTAGTCAGGAGCAGGAGGGAAAATGACAACAACTTTCAGATCTACCTAATTTAAGCTTTTGCTAATGCCAGAAGTGGTGGGGAGGAAACAACTACCCCATTTCAAGAAACGATTTATTACAGTAACAGCGGTGGGGTGGGGGGAGTCTGGTTTCCCTTAACTCAGCTTGTGTGAAGAGAAGAGTCTAGTCTTCCCATGGAATTAACACAAGCACACATACGGTACAGCTTAATGCGACTTAAATAAACAAATGCTATAGCACAAGCGAAGCAACTGATTTAAAAGACAGAGAGAGAAGAGAGAGAGACATCCAGAAGGCAATTTGCTCGCTTGGTCCGTCTCTCTCCACCTCCTTTCGCTTTTCTCCGGCGCTGACTCGGGGAGAAGGTTCCTTTCTGTTGTATTTGCAATGCCACGTCTGTCCTGATGGTTTTCTTTAAGTTCTTTCGCCTTGGTTGTGTCTTCAATGGTATTTTATTGTAATTTGGTTTATGGTAAATGGTAACTCGTGGTTTTAAAAACACACCCCTTGTACTGGAAATCATCAGCTGCCTGGGGCAGACCACTGTCTTGAAAGATGACTTACAACGCAGTCTTACACAGGTCTGCTCAGAAGGACGCGCCACTGGGGTCAGTGGGGATTACTGCCAGCTAAGTGGGCACAGGATTGCAACCTTAGAAATGTTTGAGGCATTTGAGGCATTCAAGCTGGGGAGAGGTAACGAGTGGGGTACCGCAGGGCTCAGTCCTGGGCCCAGTGCTCTTCAATATTTTTATTAATGACTTGGAGGAGGAGGTGCAGGGAATGCTGATCAAATTTGCAGATGACACAAAATTGGGAGGGATAGCTAATACTTTGGAAGACAGAAACAAAATTCAAAGTGATCTGGATAGACTGGAGTGCTGGGCAGAAAACAACAGAATGGCATTTAATAGGGACAAATGCCAAGTTCTGCACCTAGGAAAAAGAAACCAAATGCACAGTTACAAGATGGGGGATACGTGGCTCAACCACACTACGAGCGAGAAGGATCTTGGAATTGTCGTCGATCACAAGCTGAATATGAGCCAACAATGTGATGTGGCTGCAAAAAAGGCAAATGCTATTTTGGGCTGCATTCATAGAAGCATCGCTTCCAAATCCCGGGAAGTGCTAGTTCCCCTCTACTCAGCACTGGTTAGGCCTCATCTGGAGTACTGTGTCCAGTTCTGGGCACCACACTTTAAGAAGGATGCAGACAAGCTGGAGAGGGTTCAAAGGAGGGCAACAAAGATGATCAGGGGACTGGAAACAAAGCCCTATGAAGAGAGACTGAAAGAACTGGGCATGTTTAGCCTTGAGAAGAGAAGACTGAGGGGAGATATGATAGTGCTCTTCAAGTACTTGAAAGGCTGTCACAGAGAGGAAGGCCAGGATCTCTTCTTGATCATCCCAGAGTGCAGGACACGGAATAATGGGCTCAAGTTACAGGAAGCCAGATTCCGACTGAACATCAGGAAAAACTTCCTGAGTGTCAGAGCAATACGGCAATGGAACCAATTACCTGGGGAGGTGGTGGGCTCTCCCACACTGGAGGCCTTCAAGACGAGGCTGGACAGCCATTTGTCAGGGATGCTCTGACTTGGATTCCTGCATTGAGCAGGGGGTTGGACTCGATGGCCTTGTAGGCCCCTTCCAACCCTACTATTCTATGATTCTATGAGGCGAATAAAGGAGGAAGCGAGGCACGGACAACAAGGGGAAGGGGGATCAAGCTGACCCCAGCCCTGGCTGCGGACCGCCCCCCCCCCCACTCGGCCCTTCCGGACAGGCGGCGTCCCAAGAGGGTGCGAGGCCAGGTGGCGCCGCTCACTTCCTCGGCTGAAGCCTCGCGCCCTTCCTGCCCCAGCCACGGCCGCAAAGACGGAGCGCAGGGTCCGACGCGGCCTCTATTTTGTATCTGGGACAGGGAGGAGCCATCCCCAAGTCCAGGATGGTTCAGGAGCCCTGCGGGTGGGAGCGGCCCAGGACGGTGCGTGGGCGCTGGTGCTCAGCTGGGCTGCGAGGGGCTCTCCCTCCAGCCACGCAGAAGGCAGATGGGTGTCGCGCAGGGGAAAGTGGGGGGATTACGGAAAAGAATGACACGAGTAGGGCGGCGGGGGGGGAGACATCAGTCATAGAATCGTAGGGTTGAAAGGGGCCGACAAGACCATCGGGTCCAACCCCCTGCTCAGTGCGAAAAGCCTGATTCCCAGCCGGTCTCCCATCCAAGCACGACCCAGGGCTGACCCTCCTAGCTTCCGAGAACAGACGAGATCAGGCGCATCCAGCCCTTAAAAGCTGTCGACTTCCTTTAAAAGGTGAAAGAACCAGGAGACGATGAGTGATGGTGGGGAACAGCAGTCCAGCCTGGAGGGGGAAGGAAGTTGGCAACTTACCATTATTTACTATTACTTACCTATCAGTATTACTTACTTACTATTACTTACCAATTACACCGTCACGTGGAAGAAAACACAGTTTTTTTCTTACTAGCTAGCTTACTTTATTCTCCCAGAACTATTTAACGAAGCTACAATCCAGCCATTTCAAATACATGGTGGCCCAAGTCCAGTGACGCTACTCGTAAAACATGCTACGTGGAAGGCGTGAAGAGAAGTGTGTGTGCCAGTCTAGGGTCCAGGTAGTGCAGGATGGCTGATCTGTGTACAGAGCCACGAGTTTATACTTCTTTGCACATACAGAGCCCCGGTCACGCTTTTAGCTGAGCGCATTCTTTGGCTCCCAAGCACTGAAACGCAAGGCATTCTTAAACATTCGATACGACATTCTGCCTTTCTTCCAAGGAGCTCAAGCTGGCTTACGGGGCTACCCCAACCCCACCCCATTTTATCCCAGCCCAAAGTCACCCAGTGAGCTTTGTGTCTCAGCAAGGATTTGAACTGGGGTCTCTCCAGCCACCGTTCAACATGCCAGCCACTGCTAAACTCCACTTCGTGCGGCTCCTTGAAGTTCAACATAGTGACGTGCATTTGAAATCAACTGAGTTGCTATCAGGGCTGGATCAACCATTAGGCAGTGTGAGAAGGCCACCATAGGCAGCTAAATTTGGGTGTCACAAGGAGCAGCAAACTGTGAATTATTTAATTTGCTTTTACTGACACAGAAGGGGAGTTTCAAAAAGGGTTCTAATTCTTTTTCATGTGACATTTACGATTGGAATGCTGCATAACCAACCTGTGTTCATACTACTAAATAACGGAAGCTGGTAGCAGCTTCCTTTTTCTTTTACTTTAAGGGCTAGCAGCCTTGTGACCTCCCCAGGCACCCCCTGTGAATCCCAGATGAGGTGCCTCTGACCCAGCCATCTTCAACATGTCAGGTGGCAGCACAGAGCCCTGTGCGCCACACCCAGCAAAGTTGGTGGGGGTGGGGGAGACAGCAGTCATTTAATTATTTAATTATTTATTACATTTTTATACCTCCCAATAGCTGAAGCTGTCCGGGCAGGTTTACAAAGATTTAAACCATTAAAAATACATTATACACAGTATAAACAACCATTTACATACAAATGTATAAACAGACAGCGCACACACTGACACACACATTTTAAACAACCGACAATAAGAAAAGTCCAGCAGTGGGTGGAATGGCAGCACCCGTGGGAGGGACTTGGTGGTTGGAGCTTTGCCTCAGGCCGTGAAAGTTCTTTGGTCACCCCTGACAAGGTCCCTACTATTGTCTCCAAAAATATAAGAACTCTGCTGGATCAGCCCAGAGCCCTGTCCCAGGGATGGGAATGTGTGGCCCCCCAGATGTTGCTGGACTGCAGTTCCCATCATCCCTCACCATTGGTTATGTTGGCCGGGGTGATGGGAACTGCAGTCCAACAATATCTGGGGGGCCACAAGTTCCCCATCCTTTAGATAGGGCTTTGGGCTGATCCAGCACAGCTCTTCTGATATTCTTAGGAGCTACTGCTTTGAATCTGTGTGGAAGGTTATGCTTGCATGTGACAAAAATAAAGAAATGGGTGACACATTAATGACTTTTCCTTAACCCCAGTCACATGCTGACAAGCTGGTACTGCTGTTGAATTAAGAAAAGGGTCATGCAAAGCTGGTGGAATTTTGAAGAAGAAGATGGGAGTAATGGGGGAGATACTATTACGGGTTGGCCCAGGGCTTCAGTAAGATTGAAATTAATGCTATAGCTTTATCTTCCATGTGCTGCTTTCTTCTGCTTTCTGCAGACTTCTGCTTTCACAAATTCTCTGGTAAAGAAATGTATGCGTGTGTCTCCAAGTCTGTGTAAGAAACAGAGTATGCACGTACCCAAAAAGTTTCACAAAGGTACAAATGATGTCATGATTAATCTATTTTAGTTATAGTGGGAGGGGAGCAAGATTTTGGGCCAAGAGAAGAAGGATATGAGTAAGCAAAGTCTGAGTAAGAAAAGGGGAAGTTAAGTATGTGACCAAGAGCACACAATTCAATACTGTTAGCTCAAGCTGGGTTGAAATTAGACTTTTGGCCTTTGAAGAAAGGCTCCCTGTTCAACAAGCTCCAGGATGGGACTGCCTTTGCCATCACTGAACCCTTGCATTCCACTGGCTGGAAAAGTCCAGAACTTGCTTCTACCTGAATATCAGAGAATTGGCCCCTTTGCTGAAGGTGTAAGTTAGGTAGCAGAAAAGCCATTGTTGCTCGAGAAATACATCCCCTGTTGTTCTTGGGACCTGGTGGGCAGTGGCACGGGAGCCCTTGTGGCCAATGCGGCATACCTGTCGTCAATAAAACCAAGTTGTATTTTTCCCCCTTTGTGGTCTGCATTTTTGTTCCTGAGCGCAGTCTGTATAACTCTGGTAAACTCTTACACTGTCCAGTGTCAGTGCTTACAGTGGTTGTCACATGTGAAGCCCTCAACAGCTTGGGACTTGGAAGACTGTCTCCTCTCCTGTGAACTTGCACATCCTTTACAATCAGCTGTTGCATTCCTCTTGCCTGTGCCAATGCCTTCAGAGGTACATTGGTGGCAACACACAGGAGGGCTTCTTCAGAGGCAGTGCCCCAAATGTGGAGCTCCCTGCCCCCAAGAGGTTAGGTCATCTTCCTCTTTATCTCTATTCCACCAGTAAGCAAAGACACATCTTATTTGACTGTGCTGTTGCTTAATTGCTTAATTTTATTGGGCTGGATCCACAGGAAGTTGCCTTAAACCGACCTAGTTCACACAATCACTGCAGCCCACCATGGCTTATTAGCCATGGTGGGCACTGCCCACAGGCACCAAGTTGCCAATTCAATCCCCTGCCGCTGCGGTTTCTTGTGTCGTCCGAACCCAACAAGGATGGCTTGTTCTTTGTTAACCACCCCAACAAAACACCCTCACCGTGTTTGGATGACATGAGCCCAGTGAGGGTAATTATGCAAATCAGCCGATACGCAGGGTCCCTGTGTACAAACCCATCCTGCGATTGTGCAAACTGGGTCACTGGGTCAAACCATTAGTTCATCTAGCTCACCACTGTTGACACTGATTCAAATTCAAATCAACTGCATTCATGGAAGTGGATTCATCCATTTCCCCTTCGAAATCTAGTTCCCCATTTCAGGTGTCCATTACCATATCCAGAAGCTGATTTCAGATGAACTTACTGCCCCTGGATGATCTTCAGACAAATCTAAAACAAGGATGTTTTTGTAGACCTACTTTGCATGACTGCAGTTGTTTCCTTGGGCAACATTAAACTGCTCTGTGTGTGTTTTGTGGGTTCATCAGGCCCCTTCTTTGCAGGTCCTCAGGAGAACTCTGCAGCCGCTGCCCATTTTCTGCTACAGAGTGGTAGCTTGAGAACCAGCTAAATTTGAATTATTTACTGTTATGGAGCAATAAATTGGCTTCTCTTTTTTTGCTGCTGCTGCTACAAATTGCAGCGGCGTGGCAGTGCCAGGCAGGCTCTACATGCGGCCTGGGTGTTGCCGACTTTTGCTATGAGGGTTAGTTTTTTCTTAGGAAAGTGAAACAAAAAGTGATGCTCTTTTAGCAGCAAGTTTTTAGCCCTGCTCTCTGAGTTTGCTGTATACTAACATAATGGGAGCAGCCAAACTGGGAACCCGAGGGTCTCCCTTTCGGGCAGAAGGAGGGGGCTGATAGCTTCCTTTGGGGGTGGTTCAGCAGCACCCAGCCAGCTGGAATGGGAAGCCCCAGAGCAGGACAGGAGGACAAGAAGAACCCTCTTCCGCTGCCTCTGATCCTTAAAGTGTCTCTCCCCCTGCCCCATGATATTGGGTGTCCCACACAAATGTGCCCCCCTTGCTCATCCCGAACTCCAGCTCATTTATTCATCATTGATTAATGGCTCTTTCCCATTATCAATGGCATGGCCCAGGACTGTTAGGGGCAGTACTGCTTTATCTGTCCACCTGTTTACCAAATAACGGGGAGTGCGCAACTCCGCTCCCCCACCCCCGAGCTCCGGATTTTCTTCCTCCGCCTCGCGACCCCCTTCGAATCCCCCCGTCCCATCACGTGCCGCTTCTGCTGCCTTCACCTTCTCTCCCGACCTGCGCGGTGAATGCGGAACCAGCCGTTGGGTGCAGCGGCGAGGAAGGAAGTTATGGGGAACAAAAACCGGGTTTTGCGCGCGCGCGTTTAAAAAACCCACTTTTCCTTGCCTTCTTCCATCCTGATTGTAGTTCTTTCCTGTTCAGCACGCTGTGAAATAGCTGTGTCGCCATTCTTGAAAATGGTTGCCCTGTGTGAAGATGCCGCTACGAAGCTTTCCACTTATCAGGGATGCTGCAGCAGTGGATTTTCTGGATCACTAAGGGCGGTGGGGTGGGGGTGGACAAGATGACGTTGAAGATGCTCTCTGCGGAGGCTGGTTGGCTCTGATGTCAGTGGGGCTGTGAATCCGCTCTGGGTTTCAGTCCGAACCCCAAAGGAACTATCCAAGGTGCTGAACCTTATCCCCAAAATGGGTTCAGCACCTTGGATACCTCACGTAGAGAGGTCTAACTGAAACCCAAAGCGGATTCACAGCCCCTCTGACATCGGAGCCACCAGCTTCCACTGGATCCTTTCCAGCTATGATCCTTCAGACGGGTGGTGGTACAGTCCGGCCCTTGCAAGGGCCGCATGGCTAACAAATGGTCAGTGCAAAGCAAGAGGAGAGGATGCAGCGCCCCAGCGGTACCTCCATTCTCACTTTGCACCGACCATCCGAGATTATCAGAGCAAGCGCGAAAGAAGCCCTCTTCTCTCTCATTCACTCATGCTCACACCGCTGTTCCAGATTCAGGTGAGCCCGCTATCGTTACCTTCTTCAGGGGCCACCAAAATCCTCTATCGAGCACCTCAGAGAACATTCAGGCTGTTTATTCCTGCAGCTAAACATGCATACTCCAGCTCAACTGAAAGTCTGAGAGTGAGGAACGTGATTGGTTTGCATTTTAGCTCCATCTACTGCCTGCTGGTGGCATTGAAATTAAAACACTCCCACGATGTGTGTTTTTTTTTAAAGAACAAGCTGCTTATTGAAAAATACTTTGCATCTTATAGATCTTTATAAAGAATCTTATTGGTCTTTATAGTGCTGGAGGATTCTTGGCATCATGTTCTGTAGTCAGATATTGTCAAGGGCTCCTTGGAGGCCTCTCTCAGTCTAATCCAGTAGCCAAGTCCAGACACAGACAAAGGGATTCCTTTCAAAGCTTTATTCTTCTTTTACAACTTAACAACTCTACAGGTAGCAACTAGATCTGAGCAGCAGAGTACCTATGCCCTAAGTTGGAACATTTGGTCCCCGTTTGAAAGGGAATCACTGGCAGACCCCCTGAACTTAAGGACTAGGGAGAGTCCCTCCCCTTTTCCCTTGGATCCTCGGGGCACAGCCGTTGTTTGCGCGCCAACCGGGCCCTGCGCCTCCTTTCCACGCCCTCCATCTGGCGCCGCTCTCTGCGTCGGTGTCGCGCGTCCACCAAGTCTGCTATCTGCGCTTGGTCACTCCCTGGACTGCTTTCTAAGCTAGGAATGCTGGTGGGAGGAATCTCCGTCAGCTGTTGGCCCTGGGAAAGAGGAGCGCGCTCCACTCCCAGGAGCGACTGCTCTTCCTCAGAATCAGAACTACTCTGGGATTCTATGGGCTCAGTGTCCACCCTGACAGATATGTATGTGGGCGAGAGAGCTTTTGAAGAGTTGCAGCATTTAGTTTTGCTATGCAGGTTAAAAGAGCAAACTTACACTTTATGTGCTAGTCTCATCCATTATATACAGTGCTTTATCACTGAAGTACTTTAAAAATGTATTTTTTTAAGCCCAAGATCACCCAGTGTGCTTTATAGCTGAGTGGGGATTTGAACTCTGGTCTCCCAAATCCAAGCTGACACTTCAGAACTGGCTTTTGGTTCAAATTTCCATGTCTCCCACATAAGCACCATCATGCTTCTGCAAACATATTTGTCTCACCATTCATATAAATCAGGCACTTGGCAAATCCAGACCAAGCTTAACATACCAGGATACATGGCCAGGATCACCAAGGTGACATTCAGTAGTCACCCAGGATAGGGTTTTACTGTGGCAATAATTTTGGGGGTGGGGTGGGGGGCTTCCCTTCTTAGCATTACCATGGTTCACTTGCTTATGCTGTTCATGAACACCAGAGAAATTTTTACAAATTGCCCAGAACTCCAGGTATGCCCCAGCTCTGGGCACTCAATATATGTAGGAAGCAACAAAATTTGATTTCATGGTCATTATTCCACTCCCTACCAACAGTTTTCCTTGTGTTACACAGTTGTGCTGTATATGAGTTTGGTGGAAGAGACAGCCTGAGCTGTCCCATTCTGCCAGTTTTAAGGAGTTTGTGCCATACCCCATAAGCCATGGCTAGGGTTGCCAATTTACTAGAAAATAGAGCCTGGTCTGTTCCTCTGCCTTTCACAGCAGCTCAGTGTGAAGAAATGCACAGGTAAAGTTTTTCTTAGGATAGAGATAAACATGATCATGTGCTGATGGCCTGCTCAGCCTAAAGCATAGCTATAGAGACTGGTTGAAAAGCTGTCTTAGCCACTGCTCCAGCATGATAGCTCATAAGTTCAGGAGTTAAACAAAGCAGCCTTTCAGTCTGGAATGAAATGTCCAAACTTTGTCCAAACCTCTCAATGCTGCTAGAATTTCTAAGTTATACATACATACATGCTTCCCTGAACTTTCCCCTTGCTGTGCCCATTGGACGTAGTATAACAATTATTCATTCTGACACAGTGCAGTGCAGTGCAGTGCTGTGGATTCTTATGACATTACAAGTCTAGAATGGAGGTCAGCTAACATAAAAGCCACCTTTTGGTAGCAAGGCAACAGACCTTTCAACTAGGGCTGTGCATTGCTTCGGTGCTGAATCCAAATACCGAAGCAAATCGGGCTGCTTCTGTAGCAGAAATCAGAGTCAGAGAGACCACGGAGTGAAGGAAAATGAGTACTTCTTTATTTAACGTGCGGGCTTAAGGCTGGAATCACTTCCAAAGAGCCAGAAGCCCCGAGGCATAACCACACATTACTTTTATAGAGATGATGACACACAAGCGACCCTTTCTCCCACCCCCTCTCCTGTGGTTTTACAGTTGGTACAGTTGTTTATAGTACAGGAAATGGGCCATAGGACATTCTATCTTGAGAACAAGGATACAGTCTTGCAGTAAGCAAAAAGGCAAAATCATGACTGTGTTGTGCAATTCGGCTTGCTGACAGGGGAAGTCTCTACATTGCTGTTCCTGCCAAACTATGCTAGCTCAGCAAGAACATGAGACCACTTAGTCTGACCCCCGACATGGCTGCTACACTTCGGTGGTGCCTCGGTGAGATCTGAAGCAGACCAGACCAGCACCAAGGCAGTCTGAAGCGAAGCGAGTCACTGCCAAAGCACCTCGGTCCACCTCAGAGATTCAGAGCTATTCTCATGTCTTCTGAAGCCCAGACAGCCTGTCTCTAAATGTATCAACTTGTGAAATATCAGGGAGGGGGCAAGGAAGAGGATGCTGGGGGGAAGGGAAGAGGAGGAGGGAGGGAGGGAGCTTTGGTGAATGGCAACTCTAGTTGCCAAATTAGGGCTGAACTTAACCCAGAAGTCTCTAATCAGTGGAAGTGGTGGAGGAGGGGGGGGGGATACTGTATATACTGGAGCTCAGCTTGCATTTGTTTTGTTGTGAGAGAGAGAGCTGGTTAGAACTAGCTAGTTGGCTAGATTTGTGTGTTTTGTGTGTGTTGTACTGCAGCTTTGTTGTTCTTTTTTCCCACCCAGCCTTTCTCAATTCAACTATTCCTTTTTTTCCTTTTCTGGATTCTTTATTTTAAAAACCAAAAACATTTAAAAAGTACTTTAGTTTCCTCCTTTCCTTGCCTTGCTGTTTAGCCCCCCGCCCTGCCGCCACCCTTCTCAATTCAACCATTCTTATTACTTTCCCCTCTTCTTTCTTTCTTTCTTTCTTTCTTTCTTTCTTTCTTTCTTTCTAGATTCTTGATAATTTTTTTTGAAGTACTTTAGTTTCCTGCCTTGCCTTGCCCTCCCCCCCGCCCTTCTCAATTCATCAATTTTTTGTAGTTCTTTCTCTTTCTTTCTTTCTTTCTTTCTTTCTATATCCTTTATATAAAAAACTATATAAATATATATAAAAAGTAAGTACTTTCCTTTCCTTGTTTTTGGCTCTCCCCACCCCACCACCATTCTCAATTCCTGTATTCCTTCCCTTCCCATTTTTGAACACTATAGCTTTTCCCTAAAATAAAAATTAAACCCCCTTTTTCTTGCTTGTAGGTAGTTCTGTATTTGCTTTTCTTTTGCTCATGTGTGTGTGCATGCTTGTGTTGTGGTCAAGCAAATACCATGTGCAAAGCACTACACACATTGCCATATAGTATTTAAATTTAATACTACACTGTGTGGCAAAGCAAGCCCAATACAAGGCATCTAAGGGGTCTTGGCAGGGGCAGAGGTGGGCAAGGTGCTGGTGGGAGTCGTGGGACCCTTCTGTGCAACCAGTGAAAAGTGATAGCTCTTTGCCTTGAGAGTTTTTGTTGAAAAAAGCACATAGCACAACCAGCCTGCCAGCCTGTTTTCCCAGGTAATGTGTATTCCATTCAGGCAAAGAGAGCCTGAGGCCATGCACTGTGATGCTGAATAGGAAAGTAGTACTAGCAGAGAGGGGTTATTTGCACTTCAAAGAAACCTACACCAGAGATTAGGGATGGTGACCTCCTCCTAATCACCACTTAAAACACCTAACTTCTCTGATTATCCTTTTATGCCCCTTGGTTTGAGTTTTTGAGAACAGAACATTTTACCTGTGCCTAGCACAAAAACTACTGGGCCAAACTGTCTGCAATTTGGCAGGTGGAATCACTTCCATGAGGGCTAACAGGTGCCCAAATTTCATGCACTTCTGGGGAAACAGTGAAAAGTTATAGCTCTTTGCTTTGAGAGTTTTTGTTGAAAAAATCAAATTTTACTTGCTCCTAGCACACAAACTACTGGGCCAAACTGTCTGAAATTTGGCAGATGGAATCACCTCCATGGGGGCTGCCAGGTCTCCAAATTCCATGTATTTATCATGAAAACTGAAAAAAGCTATGGCGATTTCTGTTTTCCAATGCAAGTCAATGGGAAAAGTCAAATCCGAATAATTCCAGTATTGGAATCTTGCTTCGGATCCGAATCTGAAGTGAAGCAGACTGGGTCTAAATCAGTCTGAAGCAAAGCAGGCGGTCCATGCACAGCCCTACTTTCAACATCTAGAGTTCAATTGATGCTTGTTCATAAAGCCAAGGATATACCCAGCTGCAACTGCTCGACCACTTTCTGGTAGTGGATTCCATTTAAAAAATTGTAAAGATTGTCCCCATGCAGCCATGAAGACTAATAGATGTAATCTGCAACTTGTTATTGAATGTGTTCTTAATGCATGTGTGGACAGAGGTGTACCAGAGCTGGCTCCCCCAGTACAAAAGCATAACATGATTTAGACCCAGTCTCTCTTCCTGCGCAAAAGTACTTCATTTTGAAGGAGTTTGCCCATCACCACAGATGGCTCTGTCTAGATTAGCACATATGACCAATGGAATCTTAATTCTCAGCAACTGCCCAAGTGATATAAAGTAAATGCACTGCCATTTGGCATAGGATTCACTTAAATCAGGTCAGATTTGGGCTTGCTCTGTAACCTCCAATTTTTTAATTCACATTAGCTGGTCATATGTTGTTTTCTTCCAAAGTCCTTGGAGGAATTAAGAAGGGCTAAAAATGAGGCGATGCAAGGTCAAGTTACTAATGGCAGAATGTTAGTACATACCTGTGTTAAGCCATGGAGCATGCTCAGTGTGAATGAGATGTTTCCCAGATACTTAGCAGAGCAGGCAGGCTGAGCTAGGTATCCATGAAATCTAGATTACTTTGCTCTTTATACAACATACTGCTGTCTGGGTGTTTACCAAAGGCTACCCTTTCCCTTCCTGAATATAGGTTTGGCCTAAAGGAAAACATGAATGTTTATACGATCCCATACGTTGCATTTCTATTTATAGATGGTTGTGAGCTACAGTAGAGCACATTTCATAGACTAAAGGTGTACTAGCAATATAAAAAATAAAGTTTTGACTTAAGCTTGGGGGGAGGGGAAGGTTCACCATTGCAGCTGCTTGTTTACAGTGTAGGATCATGGTGGATATATTGTTTGGTTCCTCAGTGAAGGCTTGGAGCAAGGGTGGGAAACTTGTGGTCCTTCAGATGTTTTGGCCTACAACTCCTATCAGCCCTAGCCAGCATAGCCCACCCTTGGCATAGAGGCTGCAGAATATATTAAATACACAAGGAAGGCTTTGAATACAGTCTCCACTTTTCTGCAGTTCTAACTTCCTTGGGCATCTTCTGAAGGTCAGTTTGAATATAAATCAGCAGTGTGGGAGATGTGTAAGCATGTATATGTAATGGTGAGCTGACTATTGTGTGAGTCAGCCAAAAGAAAAAGAAGGAATTAACTGGCAAGCTCAGCAACAGCAAAAGGCCTGGAAGACCACGGAAGACAACTAAAGTGTATGACTGCAGAATCCAGGTTCCCCCAGTAATGAATGGTCTGTGTCAGTTTTGGATCTTTTAAAATAAGTATCAGGAGGGGTTGTGAAGATTTAAAGCAAACAATTATAATAGAGGTAAATATGACATTTCTGATCTCCCCCGCTAATAACATATTGTCAATTACTGCAAGAAAATTAGCAAACATGTTACCAATCCATGTGCCTTAATTTGTTTAGTGTCTACAGCACCATTTTCCAAATGTTTGATAGGTGATGCACTCTTCTGTTCTGAGCATGCCTCCTGAAGGGGTGAGCCCAGTACAGTAATTCCTACAGAGTTACAACAGACAACCTCCTCTGAGGACAGAGTATTCTGCTGCAACAAGAATGACTGAACAATCCAATACCACCCAATACAAAGACACAGATTTTTTTTCCTTTACCCTCCGTAGGGGGTGATTGAAAGGAGGCATGCAAAGAGCAGTCCACCATGCAAAGAAAGAGAGGTCAGCCTCCTTTTGCAGAAAGATGTTTTAGGCTCACGAGGGCCTAACTATTAAATATCCTGAGAAACACTAGTGTGTCCCAGCACACAGTTTGGGTATTACATGGCTAAACCATAGAAGAAGGGTGGGCAACCTGGTGCCCTCCAGATGTGTTGGACTACAACTCCCATCAACCCCAGCCATCATGGTCAATGGTAAGGTATTCTGGGAGTTGTCATCCAAAACATCTGGTGGACACAGCTTGCCTATCCCTGCCATAGAACATCGTAGCTGCAATCCATCAAATTTCTGGAGTTCATCTGGATTAAGAGACTGCAGTCCACCAAATTTCTGGAGTTCTTGAGCAACCATTCCATCATTAGCTATAGAAAATGAATGCTTACCAACCACATACAATGCTTTGGCTAGAAACTGAATGCCATGCATTCTGTCAGGATGCATATAGCTAACACACTGTCATAACCAAAGGTCTTTTAACAAAACACACACACACACACACACATAATTTCTAAATCAACTTTATTTACACAATTTCACATATTTAACAATATGTTAAATTTCAGTTACATATTTTTTCCATTTTAAGGTGCAAATGCAGTAATTCTTTTCTTACCTCATCCCTTTTCACAGTTTTGAGTAAATCACTTTAAAATTACTAACCAAGGGCACGATCAGGTCAAAATCAGGTACTTTTAATGGGATTGATTTAAACATACACTTAGAGAGCAATCCTATGGTCCCCTAGACAGAGTCTGGGGGGCCATAGGATGCTTTGGATTCCTGGATCCGAGGTCGGTGACAGTGCTCCAACCTTGGACCCAGAAGTCTGAGCTCCCCTCCCCCTCCCAGATGGCACAGAGAGAACTGTGCCAGCTACCTCTCCGAGGTCACAAACACAACCTCAGAGGCAAGGGAAAGGGGGCATTTCCAGAAAGAGGAGGAGACTGGGGAGGCCGTCTTAAACCTTATCCAGAGGCCTCCCCAGCCTCCTTCTCTTCCCTCCCCAACACCTCAGCTAGACGGGCAAAAATGCCCGCCTGGCTAAAATGCAGAGCGGGTGGAGTGCAGAGGCGAAGATCACCTCTGCTGCTCCTCCCGCTCTGCACTAGATGGCCGTAAACCTCTGAGTTTGGAGGCTTACGGCCATCCTGCCAGGCTTGCACCCTTAATGATCCCAGTACAATCTTTGGGACTTGAAAGTGTCTAACTTTGGCTAGATTGTGCCACACATCTTTTATTTTAGAAAGAACGTCTGTTATCTGACTCAGATGTGTTTGCTTCAGTACAATAATTTCAGCTAATCTTAATCCCACGTAACGGTAGGCCAACAACTCTCTATATACTGTCTAAAACTTCTGACATACATTCCGCCTTAGGGTAAAATGGCTTAATGTCAGCCAAACAGACTTTTGTCATAACAAATCTCAACAAGTCATCAATAGGCATGCCACCATGAGCCTACTGATTCAATATTATCAGCCCAGAAAACATGGTGGCTTTAAAACAGAACTCAAATAGTAAGAAAATATCAGAGAATTTGCATTAAAACTGTGCGTGGTGTGAGAGAGAAAGACAGTCAAAGGGTCATCACATTCTCCTTTAGGGGAAAAAGTTGATCCCTTTCAGCTCTTCAGGCAGGTAATCCTGCTCTACAGGTTCCTTATACATAGGGTTATATTTATACCCTTTACCATAGCCTATGTCTTTCATGAGCCTGGTTGGCGCATTCCTCAAGTGCAAAGGAACAGGCGGAAGTGTTCCTTGGTGGTTTCTCAGGCATACCTTGACGT
Source organism: Heloderma suspectum (assembly GCF_057233095.1). Classification (NCBI taxonomy): domain Eukaryota; kingdom Metazoa; phylum Chordata; class Lepidosauria; order Squamata; family Helodermatidae; genus Heloderma; species Heloderma suspectum. The sequence goes on along the minus strand of NC_139461.1, from coordinate 115,870,898 downwards.
TGCTATAAGCGCTGTACACTTCTATAGACTTTGGTGCTCTGGCAAAATAGATTACGCACTGTGCCAGTAAGACCTGTACAACAAAAGGAAAAATCGACAGAAATCAACAGAGCCGTATATCACACCAATAAACCCAGCCAATGTATTTGGGCCTCATCCTAAATTCTTGCTGCTTAGGTATCAATTGTTTCCCACCTGGCCTGCTCCATATTATTCCAGAGAAGATATAGAGTCAGGTAGCTACCAAGTGATAATGGCTTACAGTAAATGCCCTTGGTTTATAGTTTCACTCTTTTACAGGATAGGGCTGACAACGGGGCTGCGGAAACTGATACTGAGTTTGTAAGCTCTTCAGATCAATTTAAAATAGTACTATACATAGGCTGAGAGTTAAAACATGCAAACAACAGGCACATGGTACAGCTGGCCCATGCCATGTCAGACCGCAGTGGCAGAGGTGTTGGTGTTGGGGAATCACACCTTAATATCTATCCATCCACACACCTACATTACACACATGCGTATTAGACTAGACCCCACACTTACTCGTTTTCTTTGAGAAAGCCCTTACACATGATTCCCCTGAAATGCTATATTCCTGCAAAACTGTACCCTGTGACTGGCCTGAGCATCTGTTTCATGTCTTAGTTTTTAACACAACAGTAGCCAGTTCGGACGATCACAGGGGGAAAAGAAACCAACTGCTGACTGCCACCAGTAATTATTATAGTTGATTGTTTCAAAGACCAGGTTCAGACAATCACAGGGGGAAAAAGAAGCCACCATGGCTTCTTTTTCCCACCCTGCGAGTGCCAATCGTGTGACCGCCATTTCCCTAATTGCCCGCAACATGGCGCAGGTTATCGTGTTGTATGGACCCGGAGAGGTGCAGGGCAGGAGTGGCTTCTAAACCACTCCACAACTCCTATAACGAGCCATGGGTTGTGGGGTGGTTTAGAAGCCACCCCTGCTGTACAACTCGCCGGGTTCAGACGACACGATAACCTGCGCTACGTTGTGGGTGACTGGGGAAATGGCAGCCGTGCAGGTAGCACATGCAGGGTGGGGAAAAGAAGCCACCCTTAGAAGTTGAAATGCTGACAACTACAGAAGTGAATTCGTAACTACTTTACCTCACACTCTGGCATTCCAATAAAGTGGCAGCCTTGATAAGCAGCCACTGCTTGAGTTAATGCTAAGGGATCTGCCAATCCTACAACCAAAGAATTAAAAAAAAGAGTTCATTAGTAATGTAATACTCCATATGTGCCTTTTTATTTTGTAAGTGAAGTCTCACATTACAGCTGGCATCAGGGGGTCAGCATTGTTGGGCATTTGCCAAAGCCTGCACCTCATGAGGAGGCCCACTACCAACTCATACAGCTCCTACTCCTTTCTGCTGCTGCCTATACACCTGTCTCCTGTGAGCAGTGAAAGAAGCAAGGGGTTGGATCCAGATTTAGGTGCATGCAACTGTGCTGGCGGAAGTGGACTACTCTGTCCCTTTCTCTCCATAGCAGCCCCTCCAGTCCTTTGAAAAAGGACCTAGAGGGTGAGGGGAGCCTGCTGAATGGTGGGAGAGGGGGGATTCCATGAAAATTGGGTGGAGGCAGCTCCCATGGGCACAGCCCTTCCATCCACAGAAGGCAGATCCTAGATCCAACCCCAAGGAGGAGGAGTAAAAGCCTCCGCTCACCTTGCCCTCATCCTCTGGGCAACTGTGCAGCTTGGGGCCAAAGGGAGAAAGCAGAAGTAAGGGCAGTTGTGACAGCACTGAGTGGGTCGACTGAGGGCATCTTGCCCTCCAAAACATGGAGCCAGCTTTGTCTCACATCACTGAAGTAGTAAATAAAAGGGCCGGGTTTAGGTATCCGACATTATACTAAATGGAGCAAGGTTTCAGTCAGCACATTTGTGTTGTGTTGAGGTGGGATCCCCCAAATCTTGCTAATAACCCAGTTAACAGAGGCTTGTCCAGTCAAGAAGTAAAGAAGCTTCCAAGACCAAGTAAGCAAGACACGGCGGAGAGTGGGGGAGAGAAGGAGATGACTCTGTTCCCTGCCATTCCCTCCTGAGAACATACTACACTAAAAACAATATTTTATTTTAGCCCAGTTCAGCTCTTTCTCTGTCCTTGATTATGTTACTTAGATGTCCTTGACTGACCATAGTGTTTCTATTACACACCACTCTATGTTGCACTGTGAAGCTCATTCAGAGCCCTTGAATGGCAAAGGTGCACCACAGCTAGAACAGGGGGCCCTTTTCAGAGGAGTAGTGGCCTAAATGCTGTTGTACAGGTGCCTGGCGAGGCACTGTGTCAGCATAGCCAATGGGCCAGTCCATGTTACATTACAGTGCTAGTAGGAAGGCATATAGAATCAATTCATAAACTAACTAATCTGGAATGAGGACACAGCTCTGCAATATGCAAGGAATTGGTGTCCCCATTTTTTGAGGGGAGGCGTCTTGGAGATGTCCAAGTCAACCAGTGGAACTTCAGTAATCCAAGAGGTTTTAACTTTTGAGAACACCAGAATTAGTCTGAAAATAGCTAAAGCATTTTGGCAAAACCAAAGATCTACTCCAGACAGATACAATGTAATTTTGGGAGCCCTGTCTTTGTCAAGTACACCTGAGGGTTCAATCGATACAGGGGGCAAGCACATCTCAAATGTCTATGGACCAGATGTCCCTTTCATAGTGGCTGCCATTAAACAACTAGATGGCTACTGTGGATTTAGCAAATATGGCTCCAAATCATGCCTGCATTAGCCTCCTACAGAGCTGGATCCAAGGCAATACTGACCAAGTATAAGAAGTGACTTTGTTACAACCCACAAACAAGCAATGACTGTGTGTAAAATGGTCTTGTAGGGAATATTACTGGGAGCACAGCCTAGATCTGTACTTAGTGATGAAGAAGTCTTAAAAACTAAGGGAAAACCATACCGTTGTCCTCCTGAGTTACTCACCTATATCTTCACTTGCGAACCTCACCAGCCTTCTTGCCACATACAGTGGATCCTCACCGCCTTCAAGCATTCGGGCAAGCCAGTAAAGGGAAGCATTTTCATCGGAGCCTCGCATAGATTTGTGGAGTGCAGAGATGCAGTTGTAATGCTCTTCGCCTATTCAGAAACACAGCAAAAATGCCATAGCACTCTGAGTCATCCGAAGCAATGGGCTGGCAGTACGTTCAGGGCAGACAAAAGGAAAGACATCTCTGCGGTGCCTAATTACAGCATTAATTGCTGTAAGATGTAGTGATGGCTGCTGGCTTAGATGGCTTTAAAAAGGATTCCATACATTCATGGTGGATGTGTCTATCTATGGCTATTGTCCCAGACAGCTACGTGCAACCTCTGTTCTAAGCAGTATACTTCTAAGTACCGGATGCTCAGAGCAAGGACATAGGAATGGGCATCACTTAGACACCCTACTTGGGAAAGAGGCAGGCAGGCTGTTGGACAAGATGGACTCTTGATCTGATCTGGCGAGGCAGTCTGTTTGCTCTCATAAGTCTTCGTAGGCTTTATCAGTGGTTGTTATCGTTTAGGCTAGCAAGAGCTCATTTTAAGTGTGCATTTATCCAGATGCACATTTTTATATTGCAAACTATTTATTTGTTACATTTATATCCCCCCCTTTCCTCCAAGGATCCCAAGGCAACATACACAATTCTCCCTCTCTCCATTTTATCCTCTGTGAGAGGGGTTAGGCTGAGAGCCTGTGACTGGCCCAAAGTCTCCCAGTGAGCTTCATGGCAGAGTAGGGACTAGAACCCAGGTCTCCCCAGTCCCAGTGCAACACTCTAGCCACTACACGACACTGGCACTACTAGCTGCGTATCTTATTCAAAGCGACTGCGTGCACTGGTATCACTATGCAGTTTTGCTCCTATAGCCCAGAACTGCTCCCTGATGTGGAAAACCATATCAAACACATTATTATTATACACTACAAATCAGCTTTCTCCACCCTGGTGCCCTCCAGATGTGTTGGATTACAACTCCCACAATCCCTGACCATTAGCTGTACTGGCTAGGACTGATGGGAGTTGCAAGCCAAAACATCTGGAGGGGACCAGGTTCAGGAAGGTTGCTGTAAGTAACGTATAACAATATTTGGGTCCGAGTCCTTCAGCCTCGGAATTTAAAGGCAAAAACTTTTGTAATTTCATTATAGAATGAAGGGCTGCGCATTCTCCATGTTTATCCCACCATTTATGTGCGAAGAGTTGGAATTTTCTTGTCTCCTTTGGATCCAAGTGCTGTAGGTTTGTTCTGTGAATGACATTTATTCTTCAGTTTAGCCAAACCGACATATATACAATAGCTCAACTGAATTTTACATTTCTTAAAGAGGTCCTAGGGCAAGTTGAGGAGGCTGATCTGAAGAAGCTGACCACAGTGGTTTCTGGGTGCCGCCAGCAGGCTCAGAGCACATTGGCAGATCACCGCTTCCTGCCATTTTGCCACAGAAAACCCACTGGCACCTTCCCCACCACAGCTAACTACTACCCCTGTATTTTCATTAGCGAAGGTGTAGGCCTGCATCCTTCTTAACTGGGGTTTCCTGAGAGTTGCCCTACCCGTATCTCAAAAGGCTGGTCTCTTTGAAGACACACAAAGGCCAGCAGCAGACAGCTATTTTTAATAGTGCTCTGCACAAAGAGCTCACTGGTATGCCATCATTATCAGGCCAATATAAACAGCATGTCTCTGCTCTGTCACAGCATTCAGGCTTTCAACTTGAGCCGGCAGCAATAAACCCAGCAGCTGGGAGTCTCGTCACACTTCAGGGAATGGCGACGCCTGGTCTCTCAAAACCAAGAGGGCCTTTAAATATTTGGAAAGGCAAGTGCAGCCTATCTTTTCCAGCCGGCATTCTTTTGTGCAGTGTTTTAAGCCACTAGGTTTCTTTGTAGCAGATCGGGAAGGGAGGGGGGAGTAGACAAAAGCCATAGCAGTCATGATAATCACTACAACACACACATTTATACACACACACACACACACACACACACACACAATGTAGATATACAAACACACATGAAAGCACAAAGATGGTCTCATGTGAGGAGATCTGAGGTAAAAAGGCTCTGGTTGTTAACATTCTCATAACTGCCTTCAAATGCTGACCTCTTAACTCAGCTTTCCTCAACGTGGAGTTATGGTTCAAGACTTCCGGAGGGCACCACATTGAGGAAGGCTGTCTTAACTGTTCCAAATTATGCACTCAGTTAAGAAAGTTGCAGCGAACAAGAGTTATTTTTAGTAACTTAAATAAAGAAGTTTCCAGAGAGTTTCCACAAGAATCAGTGTTTTCCTTCACAGCACTAAAGGTGATCGTGGTTCTTCACTTATATTTTTCCTGTGTGTAATTTATGCTGTGCTTGAATATTCAAGTTCAGGGAATCTTTTTAATCAGAGGTTCTAGAGGTTGAAGCTGGAACCTTCTGCAGAACACGTGCTCTACCCTGGATTTGTGTAAGTAAACAAACATTTTTGAGATTTCCTGTGCGGGCTGAGCACACTGTTTTGTTTAAAAAATCTTGGACTTCAAACTAAACTGTTGAACTTTATTTACAGAATTATTTGAGAAACAGGACAAGTCATCTGGCATTCTGATGAGGATATTCCCAAGCTCCTTAAAGACCCAAATGGCTTCGTATAGTCAATTTTGATCTAAATGGAAGCTGAGTCAGAGGTCGGGTGCCTAGCGTCGAGCTGATCAAAATTCACTTTCCATGTTGGAATAGGAAGTAGAAATGGGGGTAGAAAAAAGCACGTTACAATTACTACAAAGGAAACTTGTGATGTTTGTTGCATGCATGTATACTGCAGGTTTGTGGGGCAAAGTCAGAGCTAAGCAGTCTCAAAAAAGGAGAAAAGCAGCAAAAAAAACCCACCCCAATTTGGAGACTAGGTGAAATAAGGAAGCAGAAAGTTAGGAGGGTGCTTCTTCACAGTTGTAAGAGAAGCCGGGGGACATGGTTGGGAACAGTCCAAAATGGTGATAACTGAAAGAACAGAGCCAGCCTTCTTCAACCTGCTGCCCTCCAAATGTGCTGGACCCTAACTCCCATAAGTCCCAGTCAGAATAACCAAGGCCATGCTGGCTGGGAATTCTGGGAATTGCAGTCTAACACATCTGGAGGGCACCAGATTGGGGAAGGCTGGACTGGGCGGTGGGAATCCTATCCGGCCTGCCTTTGTATCTTCAACAGAAGCTTGAGCTGTAGCAATTAGCCATTGGAAAATATTTACCTCCAGGCCATGAAACACTTCAAGTGCTTTTTGTAAATCAAATCACACTATAGTTCAAAAGTTGCCAACCCTAAAGAGAACCCTGGTTTATGTGGGAAGTTCCCCTGCCCCTTGGGAACTTATGACTGTTGAACATGGAGACCAGGCTACCCCCAGCCTGGTGCCCTCCACATGTTTTAGACTACAACTCCCAGAATTCCTGACCATTGGCCATGCTGGCTTGAGCTGATGGGAGCTGGAAGTCCAAAGTATCCGGAAGGCACCAGTTTGGGAAAGGTAAACATATGACGTTACCAAGTATAGGGCCAAACCATTGATCTATCTGGCCCAGTGCTATCTACACTGACTGGCAGTGTCTTCTCAGTGGGTCACCTTTATGCAAAGTATATTATCTACCATTCCAACAATGTTCTTTGACCCTGGTCTTTTGTAAAAAAAAAAAAAAAAAGGAAAAAAAAAAAAGCTTTTCTGAGATTTCCCATGTGGGTTGGGTTGAGTACACAAAGGCTCTGACTTACTGTCTGAGTAAACCCAGATCACATACAGCTTATACAGAAACACCGACAGTCCTTTATCAAGAACAGCTTTGCACTTTGGTGGTATATACCACTACCATTTATACCAGCCGCATTTTACCTGGCCAAAAGAAAGTAACAACAGAGCCAGTTTGTGCCAGGATGATTTTTGGAAGGGTGTTGGTACACATAGCTGCAGTATCCTGCTTTGTATGTGCAATCCTCAGCATAGATGTTAAAATTCTAAACACGAACATACAAACACGTGCTAATATGAGAAGAGAATATAGCTTCATGCCAAGGATTATACACAAGTATCAGGCACTTGGAAAAGAGATCTAATACCACATCTGCTTAGTAGCTGGCCCTGGTCACTGCCAGAGACAGAGCAAGACAGACCATTGGCCAAGTTCTACAAGGTTATACTTAGCTGTTTAGGAAGAGGCAGAAATCTGAGTAATAATTGCCATGATTAACGATTAAAACTTTACACCAATGGATTATATGCAATGTTAGTCTTACTTAAGTCCCATTCATTTCAATGGGTCTACTCTAAGTAGAACTAACATTCGGTATAACTCAAAATGGTTTGAGATAAGAGGGAAGCACTGTCCTTTTGTTGCAACTTTTCCTTTCTTTATAATTGCTTGAGTTGTATTTTGTACAAAGCTTAGAAAAGAACTGCAGACGTCTGTGTCGCTGGAGAAAATCCAATGCATTTTACCGGTCACTAAATGGATAAGAAATGTTGCCACTTCCGGCAACAGAGTAAAGCTTAGCATCGGGAAAATGTGAATTGCATTTGTTCAAAGGCGAATTAAATACGAGCATGTGAGCAGTTAAATGCAAGGAGACAGGTCTAATCCTCAAAGTGCAATCTCCAATTCCGATCTCCGCCGCAAAGACAGACAGAAATGGCCAGGGTTTGTGACACATAATGGTGCCAAGTCACGAATTTAGCAAGAGCTGGTATCAAATTAGGAATCCGTGTATGCACTTATACGCAAGTAGTCTGACATAAGCAAAATACAAAATTCATTTCCTTAAAAAGGAATGCCAAAAATAAAATGGGTCACCGAAAATTTCAACTAAATATTGGTTGAATGGCAATATTGAGGGGGAAACATTCCTGTCAATTTCGGGTGAGGGGTGGGAAAACACCAATTCCTGAAAACAACTCTAACACACCCGATTGACAGCATGTGAATGAGAGATTTTGGCAAATATGAGGCTTCAGTAAACAAATCATGGTGAAACAGACTTCTACGTGTCATGCTAGAGACTGAATGATTTCTCTAGGAGCCCTCCAAATCTGCCGGTGAGAGTTTAAAGAATGCCACTGTTAAGTCTAAGATTTTATACCATATATAATATCAATTTCAAAATTAATCTCCATGGCTTGCATCAGGTTTATTCCAGCTATTCACAGAAATGATGGGACATATTAGCCCCATTTGGGCATGGTGAATTTTGCCCTGCCTTCTCCAACCCTGACCTTCCCATAGTGACCAGGAAGATCAAGGGCGATTGTAAGCCTGCTTGGCTGAATGTGTCACAGTTCTCCTTGGGATCATGACGCCCTGACTGCAGGGAGGACAATAACTGTGTTCAGTCCAACAGGCTTACAAGGGCTCTTTAAACCTTCCCGCGTTGATCGGGTCTGTAAGAGGTGGGGCTAAAGGACCTCTATGGATACAATTGAGAATCCCTGGATAGAACTTTTGTAATAACTGAAACCTAGAGGGGTAAACTCTGCTATTTTAGAATCCTAGGTCACTATTTTCATCACTCCCACTGAAGTTGGCTTCCATGTTGTATCAAGTGGCCCAAAGACACTTTCAACAGAATCAACAGAATCAACAGAATTCAACAAAATCAAAATAACAAAGATTTTTCCATCAGCTGCAGGGGTTTGTATGTGTACGTTGGGGTGAAGGAAGGTAAAATCTTTGAATGCACCCCAATGCTCTGCACATAGAAAAATAGCACACAGCAGAGAGTGGGCGAGGCATAACCCCTGGCATGCTAGTTTTCTAGGTGTAGGGATTTCCTCTCACCCCCAACCAAGAAAAGCATTAATACATGCAACACTGCTGCCCACCCTTCCCACAGCAGCCTTTAGTGGTCCAGCCACAATCTTGGCATTATTACATAATTTTTAAAGAGAGATTCTTATCCTCATACTACAGCACTGACAGCGCTCTTGGGGCAATACGCAAAATATCACAAGCTATTCTTAGTCATGGACAAAGCCATTTTATTCAGCTGCCACACTGTCCCTAGAGAGAAGTAGTATCTGTTACCCTATCCCTTTAAATGTTGCTCCCTTCGAGACAATAGCTTGGAGTTCACAGAATGTTGGCTGCCAATCTCCTCTCATTAGTTTCATCTCCCTGAGCAGCACAGCCTCCTCACATTCTTCATGCTTATTGTTGAAACAGGTGCAGTGGGGCTCCAAAGAGCAATTCAGGGAGAACTGGGCTTGGCTATGGTCTCTCGAAAGCAACAGTTACCTTATTAGCCAAGACCTTCTCGCTCAGGAAGACCTGGGTCAGTGGAGGGTGAATAAGGTTAGTTTCTTCTGTATTTTTAGTATTTCATGCATTTGGCCTCCTGTTTTATTGTTTAAATTAATGCTGTTAATTTGTATTGTGGTTTTACCGCTGTGTTCATTTTTATGTATTATAAACTGCTTTGAGAGTAATGCTGGATATAAATTCTGGAAGGAAGAACATAAAAAAATCACAATGAAACAACATTAGGTTTGTTTCTGTCATAATAACCCATAGTCTATTGTTATGTCACAAAAGGACAAACTGTGGTTAAGTTAAACTATGGTTTATTGAAACAAGCCAACAGTGGTTTGTGATCCTGACTTATTTCAACAACCCATAGTTTAAACTTCAAAAGAGTTCCAGTTCAGACACAACAATAAACATTAATTCGCTTTTACCATGAAGCAGATGCTCCTAATCTCTTCATTGTGGCTATGATGGAGTAGGAGTGAGGTGGACTGAGTATGTGAGCCTGAGGTTTGCTGCTCCTCATTCACATAATGCTTCAACATGGTTTAGTGTTAGACTCAAACTGAACCATGGGGTTCCTGCCTCCCTTCAGAGAAATGCTTTAAAATAAAATAAAAAAGTTATTTTAAATAAGAAAGACTCCTACAGTACCTTAAACAACACTCTTTGATGTAACTGACTAATACAGCTACGCCTCTGGAATGTGAAGTTTCCCTTGATGGTGTAAATATACAAAATGCAATCATCCAAAATTTATAGCTGATCTGGGTATCTGGATTCATTGATTGCCATGATAGCAGCCCATATGGCAAGGCTGCTCTCATCAGCTACTCACCGGCTTGGTCGTATAGAATGTGGGATCGCTGGAGACCTTCCTTCACGTGGTCTTCCGTGATGACCACTCCAGTTGCAGAACAGCCATATGTGTTACTCTGATGGGGGAGTTTAGTTAACCTGGCCTGGACAGCCATCTGGAGTCCATTCAGTCCAGTTCTTGCATCACCATCACAAAGATAGGCAAGAGTGTTGATTGCTTTTCTCTCGATGCACACACATGATCTGAAATAAAATCATACCATATTGCTTCTCAGAGGGACGTGACATATGAGTTCATTCTATATTGTTCACAGGGGAACATTTTTTTGCACTGACCATTGAAAGCCAACTGGAGTTCAGCTTTATCCTGATGAAATATCACTGTAGTTAAATGTTACAGGAGCTTTACAGAGAATAGGGGTGGGCAGCCTAGCACCCTCCAGATGTTTTGGACGACAACTCCCATAATCCCTGACAGCTGGCCATGATGGCTTGGTGTTGTGATCCAAAACATCTGGAGGGCAACAGGTTGCCTTCCCACATGTAATCAATGGGCTGTGCCTTAAGTGTCACTACATGTTAAATATCTGTGAGCATTTTAACCATCACCCAAAATCTGTCTGTACTTGCAACTAGACAATGGACAAGAGAGACAGATTAAGAGAAAGCAGAAGAGACAGATTAAGGGGAAAAGAGATGAGACAGGTAAAGGCTCCCCCCTCCACCCCTAATATCAAGAGAATGTATCGGTAATGGCAATACTGAAGTTGAAAGCAGTCGGCTATTAAAAAATGCTGCCCTTTCTTTTGGGGTATGAAACAGCACTCCAATTTGTATATGCAAAGTCAGAAGCATCTGAAGATTTGGCTTTCCATGTTTTACTACCATTCTTTCTTTTATTTACTCCATTTTAATCCCATCCTTCCCCCCACTCCCCATTTTATCCTCACAACATCTCTGTGAGGTAGGTTAGGCTAAAGGTCACCCATTGAGCTTCGTGCAGCTAAAATGGGAATTTGAACCTTGTCCAATATTCTAACCTCTACACCACATTTTTTACTAATAGAGAAATACAGCCAACTTGTTTTCAAGGGCAGAAATTACCACGGTTAGGAGTTTGGCATGTAGAGAACTTCAATCTGTGCTGTTTCCAGCTATTGACTCACTGCATTTATCCAACAGGAGATTAGTGTGGGGAGATTGGAATAAGGAACAATTCCTTATGGAGTACGTTGGCACTGCAAATAAATCCACAATCACCAGCAGTTCTGCACTTCATTCACTGAGTGATTTATGATCATTTTCCTTAAATGGGTTGCAAACAACTACAGCCATCAAACAATTCATTTTGAAGTGATTAAAACTTACCCTTTAATCAAATTAATAATTTAAATAAGTCTTAAATTATTAATCAAATTAATAATTTAAATAAGAAGGTTGTCCTTTAAATAAGGACAACCTTCCCCAACCTGGGGCCCTCCAGATGCTTAGGACTACAACTCCCAGCATCCCTTACAATCAGCTGGCCAGGGCTGACGGAAGTTACAGTCCAAAACATCTCGAAGGCACCTGGCTGGGAAAGATGAGCAGGGGCAGCATATCTAAGGGGATACAGACTCACTTTGAAGAAATATAGCTACCATGAGAGATAGGAGAATGACCAACGGGCCTATATTACCATTGGAATTCCTACCTCAGTGCCTTATAGAGGAAACTGCCAAGTTACAAATAAGTAAGGACAGGGCCATCCATCCCTTTCGCCACTGCCAACCAGCTGTACAGCATGCCACATGAAAAACAGCTTCAGATGGACTCAAGCAAACTACCGCACAAAGGGTGGGTAAGGGCAACTTTAGTTGACAGATACAGCTGTAAAGCACACGCACATGAACACACACACACCATTTGCTGATTCTAAATATTTCTCATGCAATGCTAAAATTGTGTAATGGATATTGCTATTTTCCTGTCAACCCAGAGGTAGGCTGTTTTTGGCATTTGCTAATGGCAGGAGCAAATTACATCACAACTCATGGTCTGTTGACTAGGAAGCCTACCAAATCAGCCAGACTACTCCAAGATAGCTTCACAAACAATTTGAGAGGATGTCCACTGAATCCCACTGTAATAAACACAACAGCAATTCCCATGAGCAGATATTCTTATTTGCTCAACAGTGCTTCTGTAGACCATTAGGTTGTTGCTACTTCTTGGAGATTACAAATCTACATTTGTAAATGAGCTGAAGCTCACTAAAAGGTTATTTGTAAAAGCAAAGTGAGCTGTACAAGTACATATCATGTCACAGTACTTGTATAAAATTAAGACCAACCTAAAAACAGCTTTAAAACAAGCCAAAAGAGTTAAATAGGTTGGATTAAATGTTTCTGCAAATAACAGTAAAACCATGTCTTGAACAGATACTTGAAAGTACAGAACTCCACAGGTTTAACTCTCCCTGTTGTTTGGAGTCACTGTGTGTAATAGAACTGCAATAAGATCTTGGAGCATCAATCCTCATTGACAATCTCTTCTGAGATGTTCAAGTGAATGTATCTTGCATTAGACCATCCACAGCAAGATATAATCAGAAAAGGGTGGGTCAAGTTGGCCGGTATCTTCATAGAATCATAGGGTTGGAAGGGGCCTACAAGACCATTGAGTCCAAACCCCTGCTAAGTGCAGGAAGCCTGATTCCCAGGCGGTCTCCCATCCAAGTATTAACCAGGGCTGACCCTGTTTAGCTTCTGAGATCAGTTGGTAAAGCCTTTATGAGAAGGGAAGTTAACATGTTTCTGTTACCACTAACAGTTTGCACCTGCTCCAAAGATCAAGGCCTCCTCTGCCTTCTTTCTCCCAAAGAATTGATTTATTCTAAGTGATTATATCCCCACCCTATAAGGAGGTTATCAAGACAGCTTACAATTATTACTTCTTAAATACATATACATGAAATAAATCAACAATAAAACTAAAGTACAACATATGGTCCAAGAACTTTGTCCTCATCAGTGTGGCTGAGTCCTTGTTACAGCCAATGATGGGATATGGGAAGGAGAGTAAATCTTAGATACACACACACAGAGCAGATAACCCACTGGTCTGCCATGGGACCCTGGTAGGTTGCAGAGAATTTCTTGGACATGTCTAGAGTGCAAACTTAGTTCATGCAGGCTCCTGGAAAGGCCCAAGAGGCCTTACCAGCCATCACCTTGTCCAAAATGAGAGTTCACTCTAGAACACATCCAGTGCTCTTTGGCTACTGTGCATTACAAAGGAAGATTAGCAGTGGTGGACAAGCCATCTTTTAAATGACATATGATGCTACCTTATACAGAGTCAGGCTATGAGTTCCTCTTGCCCACTGATGTTTACTCTGACAGGCAGCAGCTCTCTTTGGGTGCTAGGCAGTGGTTTTTCCCAGCCCTGTTACTGGAGATGCTGAGGATTGAAGCTGGGACTTTCTTCAGGTGAAGTACCCAGTGCACTCAGCCCATGTAATTTTTTCAGTATTATAAAGTGAACTACAGAGACTGAATTACCAGGAACAAACTTTACTTAGCAGTGAGCTGCTACCACACTGAAAGTAGTCAGATACCCCTTAGCAACCTTTCCTTAGTATCCTTTCTCTGCTGGTGTCACCCAGAACTGATTCCCCTCATACAACCATTTCTAAATCACTTTAGTTCCTACTCACATTGCAGCCACTGAATGATGGTCTCTGCCCTTGGCTGCCATTGCTGATGAGCCCTTGATAAGCTTCCAAGGAATCCACATATTCCCCAGGACACAGCCTGAAAGCTACTGATACACATCATAAAAAGAGAAGTAATGTAAAATAACACATTATATAATCTAATATATTGACAAAGGATTCCAGTGTCACAGTGCCCATTCAACAGAACAGTTATACAGGCAAAACAATCTAATGAATGCACTAATTGCCTCAATACAATACTATTCTGCAGACCCCAATGCTGAAAGCAATGCATGTTCCCCTCCACCCCAAGAACTTTCCATGCTCACTGAAAAGGAAGCCTGCTGTGATCCTAGAGCTTTCACCTTTCTGGGAGAACAGCTCTTCATTATTTGCATATGGTAATTTAAATATATGTACCTTTAAAATTGGCCATTCCCAGGCATAGAAGCCAAGTGAAAAATAAACACAGCACAAGGCAAACCTGTGTGATGCAGGGGTTTCAAAGTTTAAAAACAAATTATTTTAATTTTGTGACATAATTCTCTGAGAAAATTCACAATAGTCACAAAGTACCAAATTACTTCGGTGGAGTGGCCTGGATTAAAATATAGTTAAAGCTTCCACCTTTTCTTCTTTCAGTTCCATATTCTACTGCTGTCCCTTTATCCTACATGAGGTAATAACTGCCAGGCAGGAAACTAACCTACCTTCCTGCCTCTGAAGATATCCACATTCTCATCGTACACTTGCACCATTTCGTATTTTTGCCAGTCTCCAAAATTAAACACAGAACAGACTGGACACCAAGGCTTGATGTTTGTAACTTGTAACCAATGATAGTTAGAGACAAAAATATAAACACACAGGCAGGGAGGACACCCCAGGACCTAGCACTGGCTGACCTTGGGATGGTATGACTGCTAAAAGGGAAAGGGAAAGTACAGCTAGCACACAAGTAATGATAAAACCTCAACTGGGACATTGATAGTATTAGCCTAAATGATTAAATCTTTCAATGAAGAGGGTAGAGATATGTTAGCAGCCCACTGTGAAAGCAATTGTTGTTTATTCCTGTCTTCATGCATGAATCCTCCGCTGATGGATACAAGTAATGATCTCCAGTCACAGGAACATGATAAGCTGCCTTGTACTGAGTCAGACCATTGGCCTAGTATTGTCGACAGTGATCTCGGGCAGAAAATCCTCCAGTGCTTCATTTTTCTGCAGATGTTTTTCCATATCGTAAGTACATTAGTAAAAATGAATGTATGCCAATTGCAAATACAATGGACAGAATCCATAGGGTGCTTATGTCCCCACCAATTTTCCTGTGCCCCACCAATTTCTGTCCGCAAACAATGCCCACAGCTTGTGGGACGGAGAATTAGCACTTCTGGGGGCAACCAAAAATGAGCAAAAACATTTGTCTGTGGAACGGGGCAAGTTGGCGGAGGTCTCATAAGGGAGCTCCGTCGACCTGTCCTAATTGGGGCTTCCTCTAAGAAGCATTAAATCTCTGTTGTGCAAGCAGAGGGTCCAGCTTGCACAGTGGAACTGGCAGGACACAGTGCTTGCACAACAGAATCTGTGGGGAACAAGAGATTTGGTTACTCCTGCCAACTGCTTTTCTCCTGCTTGGGGTTCAGAAACTGGAAACAAACCTGGCCGTGGGATGCAGGAGACGCAGGAGGGAAAAGCAGGGAGCCCAGGAAGGGTTCTGCTTCACCTCCCCTTGCTACAGGTGTTCAGGGAAGTCCTATGTTTGAAAACACAGGTCTGCTACTCTCATAGGTAGTGCTGCCCCATGAGAATGAGATTTGCTCATAGTTGCCCAGTGAGCTGTATAGCCAAATCTATACAAATCATGCCAGTGACCTGGTTTGCACATAACAACCCAGAGTATGGGTTGAGTATGGGTTATTGCTGGGTTGTTGTTTTGTGCAAACCCTGCACTATGGTTTAACTATGGGTTGTTAACCACGAACAACCCAGAGTTCACAACCCAACAACAAACCATGGGTTTTCTTCCTGGATTGTTTGTGGTTACCAACCCATTGTTAAACCATAGTGCAGGGCTTGCATGTAATGACAACCCATGATTCAACAACAACCCATGATTCTTTTCGTTCACATTTTTATTGTTTACAGCCAATGGCCATTACAATATAAACACAAGAAAATGTAGCCTTGGCAATACAAGTAAAAGATTTTGAACATATGTTTAAATTAAGAACAGAAACTCCCCTTAGCTTTTATCACTGATGTGGTTCAGAAAGGCCGCTCTTATCTTTGTTGCACCTAGCATAAACAGAGCTACTCTATAACTGACTAATTTACCTTTATTCGCCAGCAGACATCTAATCCTAAGATTATCAGGTAGGCCTCCTAAAGAGGTCTGAAAATGGAGGATAAACTTAACCCTAGGTGAATTATATAGGGGGCAATATACAATACAGTGTACCACATCTTCAATTTGGCCTGGGTTGTCATTACATGTGAACCAGGTCAACTCCTCATCATGAATGCTACACATAGGTGGCTTGCAGAATAGGTGTTAGATCCAGGATCTGCCTTTTGCAAAAGGAAGATCTCCACTTGTGGAAGATCTCTCTGCTTGATTTTTGCTTATCCTCCTAACCCCCCTTACAGCTCACCCCATTCAGCACAGTCTCCTGACTCTCTGTGTAGCATTTTCAAAGGACTGGGGGAGGGGGGGGGGCTGTCTTGGAAAGGAGATGGTGAGGAAGTCCACTTCCACCAGTGCACTTGATCCATCATAAATCTGGATCCAAGTTTGGGAGTACTAATATGTATTAACATATATGCAAAAAACCATCTCAGGGGAGCATACGATAGCAAACTGTTCACTTTTGCCACAAACAGCCTCATCTTTCTGTCAGCCTTGCCACATACAACAACAACAACAACAACAACACTTCTGGCACCATTGTCACCACTGACCCATTTCATTAGAACTCTTTTGGAACACAAGATCTGGTAAATTACAGGGTTGTCTGCACATACCCTCTCTAATGCAAAATTGGCAAAACCCAAAAGGACTACTTCAGCTTTCTGTGGCTTCATCCCATGGTGCTGCTGCTGCAATTTATAAAGGCCTAGCACCACTTGCAAAGGTCCTTCCATCCAATCAATGACCCGCCAAATCAATAACTGGATAGGAAGGTCTCGTATGACTGGCTTCATCCAGGTGGCGCCAGGCTTTTAAATGCTGCAACAGAATTGTGGGATGAAGCCATAGTAAGGTGGCTCTTATGTCGCTGCTCTTGTATATAAAGGGCATCTAAGAAGTCTTGTACGTCTTGGCTGTATGACTTTGAGCAACCCAGTTGACCCTTCTGTGCTTCTGTTTATAAATGTTTGCCCAGTTTGCAGAGCTGAGAGGATAAAATATAAATGGGCATCAAGAACGTTGACTTCCTCCAACTAGCAATATTATGCAGGAGCCATACACCAATCAACTCATTCTTTATAAGAAATGAGATGCAAAAAATGAAAGTTTTTTATACCTAGCCTGGTTGGTGGATCTTCATGTTCTAGTAAAAAACAAAGTAGATTCCATATGCCTGAAGTCTGGCCACCACCAGTAGACTCAACTTACTCAACGTATACAAAGGGATACAAAAAGAGTATAGTGAAACACAAAACCTTGGATGGAAAGAGGAGAGGATTTCCTTTTACCTACATTCCATCAAGAAACAGAAGCCTCCAAAACTCAGCCAAAGAGTTGTCATAAACCCAGCTGTGACATTACGTTAAGCCTGTCAAGCATGTTGCTTTTCCCTACCCATCTAACCCACAGTTTTATTCCCTACTGCAAGAAGAATGAACAAACAGACACAGCATCCTAAAGGAAACAGAACTCCTCCCTTTGTTTTCTGAATGTAGGCAATCTAGTTAGGAACTCCATACCACTTTTCTGTGACATGTTCTGGAGTAAAGGTTCACATTAAAACAGAAGGAAGCGAGGCCTTAAAGGCAACGTTCCCACAGGTTTTGTTCTTTTCTTACAAGAGAACTCTTGAGACAACATTAATATTTCCTTCAAATTTGCCAGTAGCAGCCAAATTTGAAAATGGCCCCAATAAGAGAAAGTGAATTATATGTAAATCTTACTAAAACAATGGCACTTTAAGTTAGTCACAACTAACTGAAGTCCCACTGAATTCATGGGACTTGAGCACTAGTACGTTTTCCTGGATTGGAGCCAATACCAAAATACGAGGTTAGATATTTGATACAGTGTGTGGGGTCCCCCCACCCCCACACACCTCACTGTGTAAAGCAAATACACAATACTGAATTCTGTTTAGAATATGAAATGGAACATGACATATCATTTCTTAGATTTTGGCCAAATGCTCCAAAGTCTGTATTTCCAACCTGAAGTAGCCCTTTTTTCTTATGTTTAAGCTTCAGAACTTTTTGAATGAATTTAGGGGTAGGAAAAACAAAAGATGGCTTCAATATTTTTAACTGGAAGTCTCTTTTTAGCTGCTTTATGTCCCTGTAGTACTTGGTTGATGGCATTTTAAAATGGGCAATAACATACAACTCTGTCATGCAGGAATATGTAATTCCTACATCCATTCGCCACTTGCAGTCAAACAAGGTACCCAGCACACAATGGCATTGCCAACTGACAAAATTAAGACAAGGAACAGAGGAATGTCTTGGCCGGCACTTTGCTGTAATATGATGAATTTGCAACTAGCACAAATAACTGCATACAAATGAGACAAGAAACCAAAGCAAATCCCCAGCTGAATATAAATATCCCATGGGCAATCCAGAAGTTACAATAGCTAGCATAAAACCCTCCCTGTAATCTGGAGCGCAGATTTTTTAAAGGGCAAACATTGATGGCTTTGTATTGTTTTTTTTCTACCGCTCAGTCTAACATATACCAATACCCCTTTCCTTTATTGTTAAAGGAGTTTAAGTTTTCCCATCCCCCCTTTCTCACTTTTGTTCTGGCAGGCAGTCAATGGATTCTTTGGGCAGTGCGTGTTAACACGTTGCAGCCTGCGGAGCATACTTACTCGGAGTTCTTGCTGTTGCTGCCATTCACAGAGCCAGAGCATTCCTCATCTTGGCTTAGAATCTGGATCCCTAAGGACTTGATAGCTCGCATCAGAATAGCTTTCATTGCCTCAGCCGAGAGCTTCTCAAGTACAATAACGCGGCATCGACTCAGGAGAGCAGAATTTACTTGGAAAGAAGGGTTTTCTGTGGTCGCCCCAATTAAAGTCACAGTTCCACACTCGACGTGAGGCAGGAACGTGTCCTGGACATGGGAGGAAAACAGAAGAAATTGGTTCCAGTCAATGACAACTTCAGGCACCCCGTGTGAGTACAATATTCCAAAATCCCAATTGCATTTTTCATGGCTTCCATTTGTTCAGAGGTCCAAGTGATGCTTGCTACACATTTTGCTGACCACTCATCCCATTTAGGTGCATAACAACTTTATCCATTCCATTTCCACGGTCCAATGTTTCAGGAATATCCTTAGCTCTCCCCATCACCAATATTGAGCTATACAGTTAAAAGCAACGTGTGCTTGGAAGGGACTGTTTGCTTCTGTAACTAGTGCATCCCTGTTTGGCCCAGCACAAGTGAGCAACCTCAATTATTATGCAGAATTGCTGTAATGTTAAACAGACAACCAAGTCCTTGGCAGCTCTCCTGCTCCCCAAAAGGATTACTCAGAGAGATTGTGAAATACCACATAACATTCTGAGATGCTGGTTGAGAAATGATTTTCACTTGGAATGCAACATTATGAATACTTGGAATACTTAAAAGTAGGTCCTTCCTTCATAGCAATCCTTCATTCCATGCATATTTTATAACACTCAACACTTATTCATGTCCATAATTCTCACATTCCCTTTCAGTTGCAGAATTGGAATTCTAAAGAGCGAAAGCATAAAAGAATCGAGGAACAATGTATCTAAAAGCACTGCCTGTTCCACCCCCGAAGCCTAGGAAATATGCTTCCTGCTGTTTGCTTGTGGGGTAGGAAGGTATTTTAAAATATTGGAGTGCCCGCCAAATTCCTAATCCCAAACTTGCGGCTTAAGCTAGACCACAATGTTCTTATTACTGCAAATCAAATCTCAGTTCAGTAAGCAAAGAAAGATCAGGAGTGCATTCTTGATACAGTTTAAAAGAAACTGAGGCTACAATTCTTTATCTGCTTTCCTTGGAGTATTCCCCACTGAATTCAATAGGACATACTACTGAGTAGATATATATATAGGATTACACTGTTAGCATCTATTTTTAAAAGCAAATGCATGTAAACATACAATATGCCAGTGTGGTACAGTAGACCAACTGTCTACTGGGGAGACCTGGGCAGAAATCCCTACTTACTGGTTAGCTTGGGGTGAGTCACTTTCTTTCAGCCTAATCTACCTCAGAAGGTTGAGAGGATAAAATGGGAAAACACCCATCCTTCCCATGTACATCACCCAGAGTTTCTCAGAGAAAGGGTGGGACACAGCTGAGATAGATAATGGATAATAATGTATCAATTTGGCTACAAAGCAACAATGTCCAAAACGTACAACACAGGAGCCTTTCACATTTATTTATTTATTTATTTATTTCTATACCTCCCAATAGCCGAAGCTCTCTGTTCACTTCCAAAGGGAAGGCTTCAGTCTACATCTGGAGCAATCCATACCTGCTGAGACTTGTTGAAATGGTGTATCTCGTCGATAAAGAGGATGGTTTTCCTCTTGCAGAGCCTCTTTTCGTTTTGGGCTTGGGCAATGACATCTCGGACATCACTGGTTTTGGCACTCGTTGCCGACAATGTCACAAAGCGGGTGCCATTCTTCTTGCTGCTGTTTGCTATAATGTGTGCCAAGGTTGTCTGAAACAAAGAAAAGGAGCCGCCAGGTTGGTTTTGCTTTTGGGAACAGAAAATATTTGGGTCAAAAGACGCAGAAGTGTGGAAACACCATTTTGGGATATTAACAAGAGAATGGCTGTGTGTTTGCACTGTAGAAAAGAGAATGTCTTCCTTTCCCCCATTTTTGGTCCAGTGGCGTGTGGTTTTATTTAATATTTTTTAAAAAAAACTATTTGGCATTTGTTTAAATGAATTATCTTCCTGGGTGGGGTGGGGGAAGAAGGGGAAATAGATCTTCCATCTCCTGGCTGGGATCCCAAGAGCTTTCTTAGCCCTTGGGCATGCTCATTCAGAATTTAGAGGGGTTTCCCCTTTGGACAGCAGGCCTCATGCGATCTCACACCCAGCTTTTGAAAAAACCTCTCCGTTCCAAAAGCAGTTTGTCATGTTGTTTAAGAAGCTGCTGTTTGAGAAGCTTACGCCCTAAGCCCAAATTGCCGTGTAGTTCCTTGGATCCCAGCCTTCCATGGTTCAAGGAATAGCTTGATGGATCAAAGCTGGGGAGTTCTCCCATTTGTTACACATTTTATTTAGCAGATCAGGTCGGATCCAATAGAATGCCTGTGCAAATGGAAGGGACTTGATCCCCCCCCCCCGCATTCCATAGCTGCAGGCCCCCCCCCCAGCATTAAATGCAGTTCAGAAGACTCCCCAGACTCTCAGGGTTGACTTTTGGGGGAGTGCAGGAGACTGCAGTAAGTAGGAGGAGGTGGGAACCCTCCGATTTCACAAGTGGAGCCTTTGCCTGAACAAGACTAGTGATTGATTGATTTTTAGAGTTTAAAAAATAAGAGCAAAAAGGCACTAGTGTATTTACCAATCAAGAACAGTGCAAAGATAATACTGGCCTACTTTATAGCTTTCGTTTTTAAGGACTGTTGAAATAACGCATATGAAGAGCTCTGAAAACCAAAGGCACCATCTGAATACTAAAATGTACTGATATTACATTTAGTACAGATTATTTCAACAATCATGTTAATCCAAAGGCTGCGCGTGTTGCCTTAGGCAATTTCCTTGCTAACTAACACTTTGGCCTTCACAAATGAAAGGCAAGAAGTGCACTTTATTGGCTGCCAGACAAATTGATGATCTATCTTAAAATGGTGGTCGTTTTGCCCTCTTCTCTTTGCCCTATTGATTTATGGCAGTGATTATTTATGGGCACGTTTTGGTCCTCCTACGGCAGGCCTGCACAATTTGTGGCCCCCATCAGCTTGGCGTTGGGGATTACCAAGTTATTTGATGACTGCCCTTATTTTTGCAGTCCAGGGCAAGTCACATGCACAAAGATGTTTTAGTGGCCTCCTGGTAGACTGGCACATATAGCTGGTAGGCCAAGCAAGGTGGGTCACAAGTTACGTGTGTTCCTTTACTGTGCTATATGGACATCTCTGTAGATTGAAGAGCAGATGCGCATGGTAGTTCTGCAACAAATATAACTAAACATAAGGTAGTATGTTACAGGACAGTCTTCCAAAACCTGGTGCCCTCCAGAAGTTTTGGACTATAACTCCCAGCATTCCTGACCATTGGCCCTGCTGGCTGAGGCTGATGGAGGAGGGAAGCAGGTTTGAGAAGGCTGCTGTAGAAGAACAGATATAACCAACAAAGGCTGCTTCCTGATAATAACAAAAAGCACTCGACTTTTTTGTTGTGAACTCTGTTGCAAGCACAATGCCTGTGTGTTGTAAGTTGTCCGGTCTAGTTAATAAAAGATTACACTTTTCTTTGTTATCTATAAATGCTCCTCCTCCTGTACAGAAAGATGACATTTATGCAGTAACAATAAATATAATAATAACAACATCTTAATATTTGCATGATGTTCAAAACACTCCACATGCACTATTTAGTTGTAATCCTTACAACAACCCTGCAGGGTAAATCAGTACTATAATCTTCCATAATGCAGATTGAGGGACTGAGCCTGAGAGAGAGAGACAGCAGTTTGCCTAAGGTCACCTAGTGAGTTCATGGTCGAGGCGAGATTTGAACCAGGGCCTCGCTTGGTTTCCTTAGCCACTACACTACATCAGCAATCATCCCCCACCTCTGACCAGTTCTCCTTATCCTCACTGGCATCTTAACTTTATCCAATCAAGAGACTTCAGCAGGAGTTGGGTGGGAAGACCTCTGAGAGGATAACTCAGTACTACCTACTAATTCCCCTTTCAAAAAAAGCAGCAGCTACAGCTCAGTTTACCTCCTCACCCAAGCGACCTTTATAACACTCCACCAGATGAAAAAAATAAAGACAGGGGAATGGACCCCCCACCCCCAGCAATTGAAGATGGCTGGAACATAGGAAGCTACCAAGTCTGGTCCATCTTGCCCAGTATTGTCCACACTAACTGACAGCATCTCTCTAGGGTTTCAGGCAGGACATTCCCCCAGCCCTACCTGGAGATCGAACCTGGCACCTTCTGCATGCAAAGCATGTGTTCTACCACTGAGCTATCAGGGGCCTGGGCGGAGGGAGAGAAAAGAGAGCAGAAACTGAGCAAAAAGATGTCAAGAGGCAGAAAGAGAAATGCTTCACAGCTGTAAGAATAACAGAGCTTGAAAATGGGGCTTTGCAGAGAGCAGGAGGAGGAAACAGACCCAGAAAGTCGCCCTGCCACTCAACTGTCCCCCTCAGATTCAGCAGCGCCTTTAAAAAAATTCTACCCCCCTCCACGATCCCCCCATCACCTTCCTGTACTTAAACAGGCCTTGGGTTTTCTTCTGCTTGCCCTCTCCATATCCTCCTCAATCTGCAGTTTCATCCATACTGACTTAGCTCATCAGGCAGTTGGGGGTGGGGGGAAACAGCTGTCTGGCCGGGAAGTGGTTTAGAAGTGTTCAGGGAGGTGGTGAGAGGGTCTTGGGAAAGTGGGGAGATGATGGGGAAGAGACAGTAGCCTTGCTAGATTTCAGAGTTTTGACTCCGCTTCGTTCTCCCTCTCCATCCCAGCTCAAAGCAGATACCACTGTCAGTATCCCATGACAAGCTTCGGCAGTGACACACGATGTGATATGACCTGGACAATAGAGGTAACTGGATGTAAACCAGAATAATATCGACTCACATCCTAACTCAGCCACAGACTCAACTGAGTAGCCTTAGACATCAAGATGATTCCCTCAGACTTGCTCCCCTCCCCACATACATTACCATTAAAAAAAAAAATCAGAGCTGCAAAGCTTTCATCCCTTTAAATCAGTACAATCATCAACTAAAGTAAATTAAAAGCTGTCCCACAATTAACAGTATAACTGAGACTGAAGAACACACTGCTATGGAGGCTGTACAAATTCAACATCGTCTTCCTCCATGAAAAAACCCTTTAGATGTGGTGTTTCTTTCAATTTGAGTTGGGTTACCTGATTAGTCAGGGATGGTTCATTGATCTACCCAATTCATTGACTAACTCAACACTGCAACACTGCCTCCAGTAGTCAGATGGACAGACTTTTCCAATCAGACCACAGTTTTTTGCTGGATGTGATGGTTCCTGGAGGACCAGTAACAGCAAGGAAGTTCTTTTAAAAACTCTCCAGCAAAGAACTGGGAAGCCATTCCCAACAGCTTTCTCCTTCAATAGCTGTGCTAGCCTAGAAGGCTGAAAAGAAAAGATCCCCAGCAGGTGGTGCGGGCAGGTGGTAACAAGCCTAAACACTGCTGACAAAGATATGCCAAAGATCAGGATTACTAAAGCAGGTGCTCTGAACCTGATCCCCTCCTAGACAGAGCTTTTGAGTCAGAATTTTATCTCTTGAGGACTTGCACTGACAGCTGGGCAATCCTATTGATTCCTTCACTGGGAGCATGTTCTCTCTCTCTCTCTCTCTCCTGTTTCTCCCTCTCCTTGCCCTTCTAGGCAACCTGGAGAAAGATGGGCCCAAGGTAGGAAAGTTGTAACTAAAAGAAGCCAGTCGAAGCTTAACCCAGGTACTAAGCTACCCTCTTCCACTCCTAGGGAATAAAGGGCACTTCGCACGTATGCACTCTTCACCTGATGACTGGGGGATCAAGTGGTGATTGCATGTGTGTGAGCAAGCCAGCACAGAGCAGGTCAAACACCGCAGATGGGACTTTCATATTACCCCAAAGAGAGGGCCATTCACATATTCAGCTGAGAGGCATCTGGTGATGTGAAATCCAGTGGTGCGTGTACATGTGGGAACCAGCCACAGGTTCCCTCTGAGAAAAGGAAAGGAAGCAGCAGAAACATTCTAGCTCAGCTATGACAGCCTGCTTCTAGATTTGGATTTGCAATGTGATGCTGGGGGACACAGGTTCAATTTATATTAATAAAAGACATTCCTATGACTCATCAGTCTAGGCAACTAGGGATGGGCAACTTGTGGCCCTCCATATATTTTGTTTAGGCCTAAAACTCCCAACATAGTTAATGGTGAGGGATAATGGGAGTTGTGGCTCTTCAGATGTTTTGGCCTACAAGTTGCCCACAACTGATCTAGTGTGATATGACCAGCTGTGGCTCAATTCAGGCATCTCACCAAACCATTATTTGCACTAACCATGGTTTAGAACCCAAATTGTGGTTTGAGCTTCCAAATACACAGACAATACATGATTTAGAGTTTCTTGCCTCTCCCCCCCCCCATCTGCCCACTACTCTTGTTTCTATGGTGCAGCAGGTTCCAGATGCAAAGTGATGGCTGTAACTATGGTTTGTTGTGATGACTGAATTGACAAATCAGTTTGCAGATCCACTTCAAACCATTTTCAAGTCATGATTGTTATCAGTTTGCAAACCATGGTTTATCTGATGGTTTGCAATCAGGTGACAATCCAATTGCAAAAACCTAAAACTGGTTCCTGGTTTATCACATTCAGATCCAGACACCACACCAAATCACAGTTAAGCTTCCTCTGAATCGTTATTGTTAGTGAACTCAAAACACAGAATTCCAAAATGTTTATAAAATACATACAAATTCAGGGGAATTAATTGGATAACATTTTTCAGGTAGACATAGAGCACCAATATCTGTTCATTAATGTCAGGTTAGTTACTCTGGATTCAGTTAACTATACTGGGGAACCTACATCTCTGGTGATATAGTGAAAAAAGGCATCCTCCTCTCCAGAGGTTCTGTGAGATTTAATGAAAGGAGGAGTATACAAAGATTTTGACTTGGCTAAGATATCATGTTCTCAAGGTGACAAACCAAAGTGTCTTGCACCTTCTATCATGGCTTCTTAAGCTACAGTTTCCTATAATATACAAACCTGGAAACTGTGGCTTAATCACTGCTTATGAACAGGATATGAAGCCAGGCTCTGATAACTGAATCTGAAATAAGTGAAACATACATACTTTTGGAGATGTGTTTTTGGGTGCCCATTCTATTTTCATTTTCTCACACATTCCCCCATTTACATATACAATGCTCCAATTCACACTATATACATGCAATAAGAACATAGGAAGCTGCCTTATACTGAGTCGGACCCTGGGTCCATCTAGCCCAGTATTGTCTACACTGACTGGCAGCAGCGGTTCTCCAGGGTTCCAGACAGGAATTTTTCCAGCTCTACCTGGAGATGCCGGGGATTGAACCTGGGACCTTCTGCATACAAAGCAGGTGCTTTACCATTGAGCTACAACCCCACCTGCCCCCCACTGTGCCCTCCCTCCTCTGTTCTCATGCATCATTTCCCATTCCTTTCTATTGTCTGCTATAACAATGGTTTGCTATAACAATGGATTGCTGTGATGTCTAAATTTAGGCTAATTCTGGTTAGAGCTAACCAAGATTGCCTGGAAAGCATGCTCAGAAGTGGGTTTCCTAACCATAACTTTGAACAATCCCAGTTAGCTCTAACCACAGTGAGCCACGATTTGGATATCATAGCAGTCTATAGTCACAGCAAACCATGAATTGGAGATCAGGAAAAGTGATGCCTGAATTGAGCCATGGTCCAAGGATTAAATGATACTCCGATAGTGCTGCCTACTCACTTTTCTGCTTCATGCCTTCACACCAGCTGCACATCACCCATCTGTTACTAGCTCCACAGCTGAGAATGGGTAGGGATAGCTCACTACAGTTAACTGAAGCCAAAATTCTTAAAGCGAATAGACACAGAGGTTTTGAACTCTGCAGCTTACATCATCTCCTTTTTCCTGCTTTTGTGATAGAAACTGTCAAAGTGCACTATTACTGAAAATCCACATACTCTGTGCTTTGATAACCTCATTTGTCTCAAAAAAAGCTACAGTAGGTGCTCTAACAAGATATCCAAAGCTGGGCTTGACTTCATAATTAAATATGTAGGTGTTCCTGACAAATACAAGACTACCTGCTGAATGTCCAGAATACAGAAACACCTTGACATGTCTAAATGGGAAAGGGTTTTATAGTATTCAGTTGAGCACTGTGTTTTAAGGCACAGTCCCTTAGTTCCCTTAGTTAATTCAGTAAGGTGCAGAATGTTTTCAGAATTACAGTTTGGAGAAGTTCAAATTCACAAGGAATATTGTTCTGGGGCAGAATGTTTCACCCCTGGATTTCTCTCTTTCTTTCGTTACTTACAGCCTGATTCTATTGCCCATTTGCTCATGCCTACCACTGCACAGGGCTTACTACATTCTCAGTTCTGCCACAATTCAACTTAGAAATCAATTCTTGGAATTTGGAAATTCTGTAACATTTGCAGCTTCGTTATATGCTACTTAATTTTGATATAATTTCTTAACCACTACCCTTAAAAAGCATACAGCAGTGTGCAAGGAACTTTTGAGTAATCATGCGTAGGAGATTGTGTAATTTAAACCCTAGCACATGGCCATAGCTAAATCTAATTGCATCCTCATCCTATATATGTTTGTTTTCTTTAACTTCTGGCACAAAGCATAATCATGGATAATTTGTTTAATTTGAAAATATAAAAGGCAGTAGCAAGCCATGTCTGTCTCTAGCACTATTTAGAATTCAAGAATTCCTTGGAAGGCACAGGAACACTAGACAGCAAATCCCAAACACTTACCAGGATGAGCATGAGAATTGGTCTTTGCTATTAAAATGTGCACATCACCCAGTCCTCAACAATCATTGATAGCGACCTGGTCACCCAGTGAGAAGTTAGCAATGACCCACCATTTAGTAATCCCAGGATCATTTATCCCCCCCAGCACGAACAATTGCAATCATCTTGTGGCCAACAGCTGCATCATGCTCTTAGCCCTGCTGGTGAGCCTCTCAGGGGGTATGCTGGGGAACTGCGTTTATTACAGAGGCTTGTTGCCAGTTGGGAAGAAAGCGTGGGGAGAGGGGGAAGCTGAACAGCCAAGTTAGTAGGGCTGCATTCGTTTCATAGCCCCCATTGCAAGCATTCCTAGGAGACTAGTTGTGAAAGCAATCCTGTAGGATGGAGTTTTACAAAACCAAAGGCCACCAAACTAAATTGGGAGTGCTAGGCACAACACTGGAAACTCGCATTCTGTCAGCAGGCATCCCATTCCCCCAAAAATCACAATAATTAGGAGGGCAGCTGAAGTTGCAACCCTATGCATACTTACCTGGCAGTATGTCCCATCAGTGGGGCTTACTTCTGAGACATGTACAGGACTGCACTGTGAATTTCTTAACGGCTCAAAGAGCTTCACATATATACTATTTTTCCTCAGCGCAAGGCAGCATACTGTGTGGTTATTTCACATTTAGACTATTGCAATGTGTTCTACATGGGGCTACCCTGAAAAGTATCCTAAAGCTTCAATTGGTGTAAAATGCATCAGCTAGGCTGCTAACTGGTGCAAAGTATTGGGACCATATTACACCTGTCCTGAAAGACCTGCACTGGTTGCCAATTCCTTTCCAGCTGCAATTCAAGGTGTTGGTTTAAACCCCTAAACAGCTTAGGAACTGGCTAAGGGACCACTTGTCTCACTATGAAGCTGTTTGGTTATTAAAATGTTCAGGAGAAGCCTATTTGAGGGTGCCATTACCCGCAGAGGCCTGTTTGCCAGCACGTGTGAACCTGCTTTCTCCTGTGTTGCCCCGA
The DNA here is from genome assembly GCF_057233095.1 of Heloderma suspectum. Lineage (NCBI taxonomy): Eukaryota > Metazoa > Chordata > Lepidosauria > Squamata > Helodermatidae > Heloderma > Heloderma suspectum. Next base: position 115,842,107 of record NC_139461.1, on the reverse strand, counting down.
AACTATAGAAGGCACTCCCTTGAGAACTACGATTGGCCACCAATCTAGCCTGGTTAATAAAAGGACCAGTCCACCTAATTCTGCATGAACAATACTTTTCAAGGAACAGTGTCTTCTTGCAAAATCTCTCTGCCATGCGCTAAGGCCCTCAAGCAACTAGTTCAACTGAATGGCCGTTTTGACAACAGGTGGCCTAAAGCCCCGTTCTCCAAAATGGCCTACTGCAAAGCCCCTTTGATACAGACATGGTTTAGCTACATCCCTCTTCAGACTAGGACACCAGATCATACCTGCTTGGGGGGGGGGGGGGCACAGGCCCTACCAGTTGCTGACTCTGATACTAAGGCTTCCTACTAGCTTCTTATGCTTTTTGTCTCTGCTACCCTATTCAGTGGTAAGGCACTGCTCTCCGGGGATTAGTAGTTCTCACATAAACTAACATTTGAATGGGTTGAAAGACACACTTAAACCTCTGTCCTCCAAAGACCACTAAATAACTGTGTGGAATGTAAACCTTATTTATTTATTTATTTATTTATTACATGTCTATACTGTTCAAGGGCCAAAGCTTCCCGGGGGCGGGGGTTCACTAAAATTAAAACTGTAAAATACAACATAATAAAACATAATATAAACCCTTTAGAAGTTTAAAGCAGAATAAAACCAAAGTAAAAACCAGAGTAAAAACCAGCAGCAGGGTAAAGATCTAAAAACACAACAACACATTTAAAAACAAAACTGAGAAAATAAGAAGGTCTTCACCTGGCGTTGAAAAGGCCAAAATGTAGGTGCCAGGTGAGCCTCTCTGGGGAGGCTCACCTGGAAACTGGGGTGCCACCTCTGAGAAGGCCCTCTCCTTATAGCCATCCGCCTCACCTCATTCGGCAGGAACACCCAGAGGAGGGCCTCTGAAGATGAACTTAGGGTCTGGGGCAGGTATTTCACTTGTGGTTAAATAGACATTGGTATATCCTACTGCCAGCAGTTGAGTAACAAAAGCTCCTCTGTCATACATTTATGAATCAGTCATACATTTATGAAAATCATTGGTTTCTTTCCAGTAGTCACTGAATGCTCATTGCCACAGAAATACTTCTGTAGTTTGGGACTGGGTTTCAGCTACAAGCTACCATAGAAATAATGTATGGGTTGTACAGAAAACCATGTGTGTGTATGGAGGTATGCCGTTTGGATGGATTCAGTCATAATTTTGGAACTATAATACTCCTGCACATTTCACATTGATGTAATTTGGTTAGTGTTATTTTCATTTAAATCAGCCATATAGGCTACTTTCATACCTGTTCAGTACTTCTATATGAGATATTAACCAATTTCTGCCATTTCCCACCTACTCTTCCTCTCAATACAAGGAGGATCTCAGCCAGTTAAGCCATTTGGCAGTGTTCTAGAATTCACCCTACTGTGACTTTTCCCATAATTCATGCAAATCCTCCCTGTTTGTACTCAGTCCATATACAGTGGCAAGTTGCTTCCTAGAGAGAAAGCAGTAAACTCCTCTGTGGTCATACAGATCAGAAAAAGATGGATGGCACATAGCCGAAACTCCCAGTATTATATTGTAAAACCCTACATCTGGCACTGGCAAATAAGAGTGGAAACCCATTCAATTTAATACCAGAAATGCTGTTAAGTGCTGCACCCCTTTGTCTATGGCAGGCACCGAGGGAAGAGGCAGAGGATACCGATCATTTTCTGATGAACAAACAATTCAGGAGCAGGACTGTGTAGAAAGGACTCAAAATCAAGTTGTCAAAAAAGTTAAAGATTGAATATGTTAAGTTAAAAACTAAAATATTGTATATATACCCCAGGCCTCAATTACAAATACTTTTGCCATGTCATGATGGAGGTTTGGAATAAAACACAAGGAAAGTTAAAAGATAAAAATAAGCCCACTGACATTTAATATGAACTGCAAAGACAGCATGTTGCTTTGAAGTTAACACATTCCCATCATCTATTACCTACATTAATGTAGTGTAAGATTGCACATGTAAAACCAAGAACAGCTGGTTTGCAGTCTCCACAGTCAATTTCTGAAGTAATCACATGTCCAGTGTTCACTTTCCTAGCCCTTCTGCATGTGCGTTAAACAACATACTTACATAAATAAGATTAGCCCTCTGCAAATACCAAACTCTTGGTATGGCAGCTCCCAAGTTCATTTGTAACACCACAGTTATTCTGTGCTTGGGTTACAGCAGGGGATGTTCCCCTGCTGTCTCTCTCTCTCTCTCTCTCTCTCTCCTAAAATTGGGTGCTCCGTGGCAGACAAGCAAAAATCTAAATCTCGCCCATTAAAGGGTCATAAATCACAGCATAGCTTACTCAGATTGCAAGCTTGCGTTTTGAGCAGCTGGACCATTAGAGAGGCAGCCATGAAAACCTTTTTTAAATTTTAATTTGCAGTCAGGCTGGAAAAAGGGATGCCCACTGGTTCACACTGTTTGTCCTTAGATGCTAGTCTTGAGGTTCAAGTGTAATTTAACAGCACTTCCAAAATCTGCAGAGTCCAGATACGTGGATCATGTTAGCCCATACTGGTGCCTCTGACCTACATGGCTGAACTTCAACCCAGGCTTTTTAGGGCTGGGGCATGCTCGGAGTTGTAGGACTTTTTTCTGTCTAAGTATGCATAGATTGCATCCTTAGTCTCTGTATCTGGGTTTCTAGAGCGAAACAGTTCCTGTATGCTTAATTGTGCTCCGTCAAGAGCATAGGATTGCTCTCTAAGCCAACCTCAACATTTAACCAAAAATCTCACAAGGTTTCTGTGAAAGTTGAAGTTCGTGATCAAGTTCTGATAGACTTTCAAATGGAAAGAAAGGCTGGGGAGGTGGGGGAAAAATCTTGCGGAAACCCAGGCAGACATTAGCACATAGAAAACTATCTAGAATAGTAAATTACCTTCAGTTGCCTTTTGTCTATCAGAGACATGCCTGAAAAGTTTTAATTTTCAGTATCCCTGTTCTGTTTCTTCCCCCCAATGACTATGAAAGGAGGAGAAATGGTATTTTTGGTAGTTCTCCTACCATTCCATTTAATAAATGCTTCTTAAGATGAAGCATTAATTGATGATAATTGATGATGTTTTTCACTTTACATTAAGAGAAACTGAGGCAACTTTATCTCTGCCAACATTCTGATGATGGGATGACGTATTTTGACTATTAAGTATTACAAGTGGGAACTGCTACAGTGTATCGCCAGCCCCCAAGAAGAGTGCTCATGATAAGGGCTCCATACAAAACAGGGCCTGAGTTAGAAAGAGCTGCTACCTTCTGTTTGAGGAAAGGAACACAATGATGCCTAATCACAGGTATGCTAAAATCCTGGATTTCTTCATTGTTTTCTATGGGTAGTTCTCACCTCCACCTTGTCAAGAACACCAAAACATAGCATTCAATGTTCTTTCTCTAGAAAATGAGATGAGTCACTTCAGTATTTTGTTATCTATATGCCCTCAATATTCCATAGGCCCTGGAAGCTCACAGAGCCATTAAAAAAATTCTTAATTTGCAAACACACACGCAAACACAGAGGGGCTGTTCACACAACACGCTAACCCACACTCAGTGGTTGAGGGTGGGTTGTTTTGAACCATGGGTTGTTTGTTGAACCATGGGTTGGCATGTTGTCTGAACCAGGGTGGCTTCTTAACCATGCAGTGTGGCTTATTTCTCTTGAGCAAGCCATTTTGAGAACCCATGTTTTGTTGTTGGGTTGTTCAGGGTAGTTAACAAGCCGCACAACATGGTTAACAAGCCACCCTGGCTGCATTCAGACAACATGCTAACCCACCCTGAGGAAAACATGCTGCATTCAGACAATAAGCTAACCCATGGTTCAAAACAACCTACACTCGACCACTGAGTGTGGGTTAGCGTGTTGCATGAACAGACCCAGAGAGTCTTCTAAGAATGTAGAAACCATTATATTATTTTTGGGTAGTCACATTTTGCTTCCAAACCAATAGGCATGCGACTATCCAAGTTTGCTATTAGAGGGAATGATTTTATCTCTCTGCATCGAGACATTAGTCTCATTTTATAGAGTAATTCTAAACTGGAAATACTTTGAATGGTAGACATAGATACCTCTTCCACACATTCTCCAAGGATCACCTAACAAATTATTCAATGCTCCCTTTATGCCACAAGATTAACACCCTTTATTTAGCTTTTTTTAATTTAGTCTTATGCCACTGGGAAAGATTACAGCTGTTTGCAAGCAATCTAACAAAACCAATAAAATAAAAGCCCCATAAAATATAAAATACTACATGTAACAAATTAAAGTTTATCCTAAACCAGCTTGGCTATCAAAAGCCAACCCAAAGAAGAAAGACTTAAGCTACTTTAGAAAAATAGGGCTGCATTACACATTCTGGAAATTAGCAGGTATACACCAATCTATTTTGTGCACCCATGATGCACCCCATAATATGTGAGAGCCGGTTGTCATTCTCAGTTAATCTTGAATTTCTCCTCCTCCCATGAGTACACAGGGTCAAAAAAAAAATACTGGGGATCTCACATGTTATGCAGGAACACAAGCATATAGGCATGTATCTGCTTCTTTCTCTAATGTGTGGAATGCCTCCTGGGCTTACAGTCTGATTTATGCATGTGCATTCAGAAGTTCCAACTGTTTTAATGGGGCTTACATCAACTACACATGCATAGGATTATAGATGCAGACTCCTGGATGTCTCCAGGAGAAAGGAACAGGATGTCTACCAAGAATGCCTTTTCACCCGCTTTCTAACGTGGATTTGATACTGACTCGGACTGGGTTCACACAACATGACAACCCATCGTGGGTTGCTGTTTGAAACAAGCCATGGTGGGTTGCTGTGTCATCTGAACCTGGACTGCTTCCTGCATGGCAGCTTATTTTTCACAAATAAGCAAAAATCCATGGCTTGCTGTTGGGATTGTTTAACTCATGATGGGTTGGCATGTCATCTGAACCTGGCAGAGCCAACTCATCATGGGTTGCGGTGATCGGGTACAGAGCTGCTCAGCAAGGACAAAAAATCCTGCTGCTCTTCCCAAGCAATCTCGCCTGTGATTGATGCCCAAATGACACTATGGAGGGGATGTCACTCATTCACCAACCCCTTAAAAAAACATTGGCCCCTGAGATTTGCAAAAACGGAGCTGTAATTTTATCTTGGCCCCAGGAATTTGGACAAATGTCTATGTAATTTTTTAATTATTATTTTTGTTAGCTTTTCAGAGTCGCACAAGCACGCACTTGCGGCTGTCCAATATATGTAGCCTTGCCTCGCTAATGCACTTGTATGTTTCAGCTGTCAAAGGGAACTAAGTGCAGCATGAAACACATAAGGAAATTGACAAGACGAGACTGCATATAGGCTGATTTGACAGCCATTGACAGTGAAAGGTCAGGAAAAGGGGACAAGAACACCCACTTTATGGGGTGAGCCATTTGTGGCCCTCCAGATGTTTTAGCCTACATTCCCATCATCCTTCACCATTTTCTATGCTGGCTAGGGCTGATGGGAGCTGTAGGTCAAAACATCTGGAGGGCCAGAACTTACCCATCCCAGATCTAAACCCTGGTTGTGACATTGCAGCCTTCTCCAACATGGCATCCTCCAGATGGCCATGCTGGCTGGGGATGATGGGAGTGGCAGTCCTACCCACCTGGAGGGCACCACTTTGGGGAAGGCTATGTGGTTTTGTCTGATGCTGAGTCTGTTACAGGCCAGAGAGAGAAGAGAAACAGCGGTTGGGGCAGCCCCCAAGGGCCACTCACCTTGCCACAGCCTGGTGGCCCCCAGAGAATTAGGGAGGGGATTTCGTGGGCTTCCAGCAGGGACCGCAAGAGCTTCTGCTCGCCCAGCACCTGAGCCTGCCCCATGTAATCGCACAGGTGGTTCGGCCGCAGCTTATCCGCCAGGGGCTTCCCTTCCAGCTTTTGGGCCAGGCTCTCTCCGCTCAGCTCAGGCACCGAGGCACGCGCTGCGGCTGCGAGAGTCTCCTCGTCCAACTGCTTCTCTTCCCCCTTCCCCCCGGGGGGCGATGCAGCAGCGCTCCAAGGAGTCGCCGCCTTCGGCCCTCCGGAGTGTCTCCCCCTGTGGAAAAGGGAGAACACCGGTGCTGGACTGAGGCTGCTCCCCGGCTCCTCTTCTCTGTGGCTCCCCTCCGGAGACTCGCAGAGGCGCATTTTCTTATTGCAAGGCGGCGGGCCCGTCCCCACGGCCTCTGGGCTGCCGCGACTGTCCCTGCGCTCCGTGGTTTGATCGCCTCTCCCTCCGCCCTCCTGCTGCTGCAAACATCTATCCAGATGCGAGTTAATGCTGGCGGCTGGGAGCTCCAGCAAGCAAACCGGGCAGCTCACTCGAGCCTCTTCCTGAGGTCTAGCGCCTTCCATTTCCCAGTAGAAGCAAGGAAAGAGGGGAAGAATCCCACTAAATTAACACCGACCAGCTGCTTCTGCCTGCACCTCCCCTCTCGGGAAGGGATCTGCTTTGGGAAACGCACCCCGTAAACACGCTCCGACGGGCAAGATTAAAACTAATAGCAAGAGGCGAAAGATCTCAGCAACAGCCCGGACGAGCTGGAGACTTGCCCTGGCGGGAAGAGAGAGCACGTCAGCGCCGCCGCCTCCTCCGGCGGCCGCTTGCAAGCGCGCAGGCTTTCGGGAGTTGTAGTTCTTCTGCGGCGCTGGAGCAGAATCGGCGTTTTCCCGAACGCGTTGCCGCGTGGGGAGCCCGGAGGGCGACTAACGCGTGGTCGAATCTTAGAGGCACCCGGAAAACACCTTCACCTCCCACATTTCGCCGATGGAAATATGAGCGCTCGTGTGCGTTTCTAGCACTCACCCTGTTTTATTTTAAATTTATTAATCGCCCATCTGGCCGGTCACCCAGCCACTCTGGGCGATGTACAACAATAAAAGCAGTTTATACAATAAAATTCAACATTAAAAACATCACATTTCTAAAATTACCCTTTGTTGTTGTACAGCCGTTAAGTCGTGTCCGACTCTTCGTGACCCCATGGACCATAGCATGCCAGGCCTTCCTGTCCTCCGCTCTCTCCCGGAGTGTGTTGTTGTTTAATCGGTCAGTCGCTTCCGACTCTTTGTGACTTCATGGACCAGCCCACGCCAGAGCTTCCTGTCAGCAGTCGCCACCCCCAGCTCCCCCAAGGTCAAGTCCGTCACCTCCAGAATATCATCCATCCACCTTGCCCTTGGTCGGTCCCTCTTCCTTTTGCCTTCCACTTTCCCTAGCATCAGCATCTTCTCCAGGGTATCCTGTCTTCTCATGATGTGGCCAAAGTACTTCAGTTTTGCCTTTAATATCATTCCCTCAAGTGAGCAGTCTGGCTTTATTTCCTGGGGTATGGACTGGTTTGATCTTCTTGCAGTCCAAGGCACTTTCAGAATTTTCCTCCAGCACCACAGTTCAAAAAACACACTCCCGGAGTGTGCTCAAGTCCATATTCATTGCATCGGTGATGCTATCTAGCCATCTCATCCTCTGCCGTCCCCTTCTCCTTTTGCCTTCAATCTTTCCCAGCATCAGGGTCTTTTCCAGGGAGTTTTCTCTTCGCATTAGGTGGCCAAAATATTTGAGCTTCAGCTTCAGTATCTGTCCTTCCAATGAGCAGTCAGGGTTGATTTCCTTTAGGATTGACTGATTTGACCTCCTTGCAGTCCACCCCAAATGCCTGCCTGAACAACTATGTTTTTAATGCATGGCGGAAGCTCATTAAAGAGGGGGCATGGCGGAGTTCGTAGGGAGGGAGTTCCACAGAGTTTTCTTTTCGCTGTCGGGGGTGCGGGAGATGGAGGGTACATTACGCCTGGCTGAAGGGTCTCCTCTGCTGCTGCTGCGTTAACCCGATTAACAGCACAGCATGCCTATGTGTCTACTCAGAAGTAAGCCCCGTTAAGTTTAGCGGGACTCCCAGGTAGCAATGTGTAGCAGGGGCGGGCAACTGGCGGCCCTTCAGATGTTTTTGCCTGCAACTCCCATCAGCCCTAGCCAACAGGCAGTGGCAAGGGATGATGGGAGTTTTCCGGCTAAAACATTTCGAGGGCCTCAAGTTGCTCACCCTTGATGTATAAGATTGCAGCCTGAAAGCCACAGTACGGTAATACCGGTGGAGGCTGGTGGCTCTAAATTTGATGGGGCTGTAAATCCATTCTGGGTTTCAGTCAGAACCAGCCAGAACCCCAAAGGAGCTACCCAAGGTGCTGAACACCCCTAAATAGCTTCTGTACCTTGGAGAGCTCTGTTAGAGTTCTGGCTAGTTCTGACCGAAACCCAGAATGGATTCACAGCCCTACCAAAATTGGAGCCACTATCCTAAGACCAACCCAAACTCCATAAAGTCTAAGCTTTTGAATAACCCAGAAGTGGGAGGGAGAGGGAGAAAGCTGGGTATTGCCCCAAAGCAGGGGATGGAAACTTGTGGCCTTCCAGATCATGTTGGAATGCAAGTCATATCACTCAGCCAGCATAGCCAATGGTGAGGGGAGTTGTAGTCCCACGACATCTGAGGAGCCCAAAGTCTGACTTTGTAACCTAGATGTTTTGTGAAGCAGACCATAATGCTTTACTTATTTTAAAAATATACAAATGTTTAGTAGGCAGTTTAAACTATCAAGAATGGATCTGGTTGTGCACTTATTATGGAATCATGAACAGTTAACACATTCAGTGTTCACTTAACATTAATCTGTCAAAGTGTGCCATCCTATGCATGTTTAGATGAAAAAAAGTCCTACAACTCCTAGCATTCCCCAGCATTTTTGGCTGGGGAATGCTGGGAGTTGTAGGACATTTTTCTGTTTAAACATGCATAAGATCGCACCTTAAGGCAGTTAGGAGGAGACAACGGGAGAGGGCAGTGCACTGGCATTTTTTACTGATGCTCATGCATTGAAATGTGTGTGCACTGCAGCAGTTGTGTTCAACCTTTTTCTGGCCAGGACATACCCAGGACCCATTTTTAGTCACTGCTTAACACAAAGGACCCATTTTAATTACTGTATATGTCTTCTTACTTCCTACTCTGTATTTTTTTTCCACACACACACCATTTTTCTCTTCCTTCCCTGTCTCCTTTTTACACACAAACACCCCCCCCATCTAATGGTTCTTCCAGATTAAGCTTTTATTGTGCAATCATCAAGCCACATTCATGGAATTTTATGAGTATGCATGTGTCCAGATGACATTTATTTCCATTTGTAATTCTCCCGTGTTTTCCCATCATTTCTTCCATATTTTTTTCTTACTGCAGAAAAACTGTTAAGGAGGGAAAGACAGAAAAGCAGCATAAATTGTAAACTGCCCAGAGAGCTTCAGCTATGGGGCGGACTAGAAATGAAATTATTATTATTATTGTTGTTGTTGTTGTTCAGTCGTTCAGTCGTGTACGACTCTTCGTGACCCCATGGACCATAGCACGCCAGGCCTTCCTGTCCTGCGCACTCTCCCGGAGTGTGCTCAAGTTCATATTCATTGCATCGGTGATGCTATCTAGCCATCTCATCCTCTGCCGTTCCCTTTTCCTTTTGCCTTCAGACTTTCTCAGCATCAGGGTCTTTTCCAGAGAGTTTTCTCTTCGCATTAGGTGGCCAAAATATTGGAGCTTCAGCTTCAGTATCTGTCCTTCCAATGAGCACTCAGGGTTGATTTCCTTTAGGATGGACTGATTTGACCTCCTTGCAGTCCAGGGGACTCGTAAGAGTCTTCTCCAGCACCGCAGTTCGAAAGCATCGATTCTTCGGCGCTCAGCCTTCCTTACAGTCCAGCTCTCACAGCCATACATTACTACTGGGAAAACCATAGCTTTGATTAGACCGACCTTTGTTGGCAAGGTGATGTCTCTGCTTCTTACTATGCTGTCTAGGTTTGCCATAGCTTTCCTCCCAAGGAGCAAGTGTCTTTTAATTTCATGGCTACAGTCACCGTCTGCGGTGATCTTGGAGCCCAAGAAAGTAAAATCTGTCACTGCTTCCATTTCTTCCCCTTCTATATGCCAGGGTGATAGGGCCAGATGCCATGATCTTAGTTTTTTTAATGTTGAGTTTCAAACCAGCTTTTGCACTCTCCTCTTTCACCCTCAACTAGAGGCTCTTGAGATCCTCTTCACTTTCTGCCATTAGGGTGGTATCATCTGCATATCGGAGGTTGTTGATAATTCTCCCAGCAATCTTAATTCCTACCTCTGATTCATCCAACCCGGCATTTCTCATGATGTACTCTGCATATAAGTTAAATAAGCAGGGTGACAATATGCAGCCTTGTCGTACTCCTTTCCCAATTTTGAACCACTCGGTTGTTCCATGTCCGGTTCTTACTGTTGCTTCTTGACCCTCGTACAGGTTTCTCAGGAGACAGGTAAGGTGGTCTGGTACTCCCATCACTTTAAGAATTTGCCACAGTTTGTTGTGATCCACACAATCAAAGGCTTTAGCATAGTCAATGAAGCAGAAATAGACGTTTTTCTGGAATTCTCTTGCTTTCTCCATGATCCAGCGAATGTTGGCGATTTGATCTCTAGTTCCTCTGCCTCTTTGAAACCCAGCTTGTACTTCCGGTAGTTCTCGGTTCGCGCACTGCTGAAGCCTAGCTTGTAGGATTTTGAGCATCACCTTGCTGGCATGTGAAATGAGCGCAATTGTGCGGTAGTTTGAACACTCTTTGGCGTTGCCCTTCTTTGGAATTGGAATGTAAACTGACCTTTTCCAGTCTTGCGGCCATTGCTGAATGTTCCAAATTTGTTGGCATATTGAATGCAGCACTTTAACAGCATCATCTTTTAGGATTTTAAAAAGCTCAGCTGGAATACTGTAATCTCCGCTGGCTTTGTTGTTACTAATGCTTCCTAAGGCCCACTTGACTTCACTCTCGAGGATGTCCGGCTCAAGTTCAGTGACCGCACTATCATGGCTATCAAGGACATTACTATTATGGCTATCAAGGACATTAAGATCTTTCCTGTATAGTTCTTCTGTGTATTCTTTCCACCTCTTCTTAATCTCATCTGCTTCTGTTAGGTCCCTGCCTTCTTTGTCCTTTATCATGCCCGTCTTTGCACAAAACGTTCCCTTGAGATCTCCAATTTTCTTGAAGAGATCTCTAGTCTTTCCCATTCTGTTGTTTTCCTCGATTTCTTTGCATTGTTCATTTAAGAAGGCCTTCTTGTCTCTCCCTGCTATTCTCTGGAACTCTGCATTCAGTTGGATATATCTTCCCCTTTCTCCATTGCTTTTTGCTTCCCTTCTTTCCTCAGCTACTTGTAAAGCCTCATCAGACAGCCACTTGGCTTTCTTGCATTTCTTTTTCTTTGGGATGGATTTCGTTGCTGCCTCCTGAACAATGTTACGGACCTCCGTCCATAGTTCTTCAGGCACTCTGTCTATCAGGTCTAATCCCTGAAATCTATTCCTCACCTCCACTGTATATTCATCAGGGATATGATTTAGGTCATACCTGAATGGTTTAGTGGTTTTCCCTACGTTCTTCAATTTCAGCCGAAATTTTGCAAGAAGCAGCTCATGATCTGAGCCACAGTCAGCTCCAGGTCTTGTTTTTACTGACTGTATGGAGCTTCTCCATCTTTGGCTGCAAAGGACATAATCAATCTGATTTCGATATTGACCATGTGGTGATGTCCATGTGTAGAGTCGTCTCTTGTGCTGTTGGAAAAGAGTGTTTGCTATGATCAGCGTGTTCTCTTGGCAAAACTCTATTAGCTTTTGTCCTGCTTCATTTTGTACACCAAGGCCATGCCTGCCTGTTATCCCAGTGATTTCTTGACTTCCTACTTTAGCATTCCAGTCCCCTATGATGAAGAGGACATCTTTTTTGGGTGTTAGTTCTAGAAGGTGTTGTAGGTCTTCATAGAACCAATCAACCTCAGCTTCTTCGGCATCAGTGGTTGGGGCATAGACTTGAATTACTGTGATGTTGAATGGTTTGCCCTGGATTCGTACTGAGATCATTCTGTCGTTTTTGAGATTGTACCCCAGTACTGCTTTTCCCACCCTTTTGTTGACTATGAGTGCTACTCCATTTCTTCTAAGGGATTCTTGGCCACAATAGTAGATATGATGGTCACCTGAATTAAATTCGCCCATGCCTGTCCATTTTAGTTCGCTGATTCCCAAGATGTCGATGTTCAATCTTGCCATCTCATGTTTGACCACCTCCAGCTTACCTTGATTCATTGATCTGACATTCCAGGTTCCTAAACAATATTGTTCTTTACAGCATCAGATTTTTTTTTCACCACCAGACACATCCACAGCTGAGTGTCCTTTTGGCTTTGGCCCAGCTGCTTCACTCTTTCTGGCGCTACTTGGAAATACCCTCTGCTCCTCGCCAGTAGTGTACTGGACACCTTCCGACCTGAGGGGCTCATCTTCCGGCGTCATCTCTTTTAGCCTTGTGATACATTCCATGGGGTTTTCTTGGCAAGAATACTGGAGTGGGTTGCCATTTCCTTCTCCAGTGGACCACATTTTGTCAGAACTCTCTGCCATGACCTGTCCGTCTTGGGTGGCCCTGCACGGCATAGCTTATGGCTTCACTGAGTTACGCAAGCCCCTTCGCCACAACAAGGCAGTGATCCATGAAGGGGATTATTATTATTACTACTATTATTAATGCCTTTTGATTAGTAACACTACGAGCCATCTGTCTGGAAGCACCTTAAAAAAGAAATTAGTAGTGACATACTTGGTGAGGCCCTCCTTGTAATAGCAGGTTACTTATTGATGGGAGGAGAGTGCTATTGCACTTAATGGGACTTACTTCTGTGTAAGCATGATTAGGATTTCATTGCATACGTCCTGAAATCCTGATGGTGAAGCAGTGCACTTAACAACATGATATGCAAGTTACTTAAAAGGATCTGAATATGATTCTATCTTATGTCTGTTTCCTTTCACCAGTTTATTTATTTAGTATTAATTACTCACTGTTGGGCAACTGCTTGGAAACCTCCATGACATTTTGGTTTCATGATGTATTATGTCAAGTTATTCAGATGTAAACTTAGGCTGCTGGGTAGTGGTATCTTCTTGCTTCAGTTGCCATTAGCTGCTAGAATGTTTGTTCTGTGAAGTTGTAGCAGGTCACAGATCAGGTGTGAGAGCCAGTGTGGTGCAGTGGTTAGGGAAGTCTTCCCCGACCTGGTACCTTCCAGATATGTTGGACTACGTTCTTATCACCCCCAGCCAGTGCCCCATTGGGCATGTCTGGGTTAGAGTGTTGGCCTAGGACTGAGGAAATTCAGGTTCAAATCCACACTCAGCCATGAAGCTGAGTAACCTTGGGCCGGTCACTATCTCTTAGCCTGATGTATCTCACACAGGTGTGTATGTGATCCTGTATGCTGTCTTAAGGGCATTGGAGAAAAGGTGGCATATCAATGTAATAATTACATGTTTAGAATGATGATTATCACTATGTTCCTCAAAATTAAGACACTTTGTTGCATAAACAGAAAAGGGGCTTCAGAATTAGAGAATTAAAATAAAATTCTATATCATGAGAATAACTAGGGTTTTAAGATGGGACTTTTGAAAACCCCGTATCTCATGTTCCTGCTTCAATTTCTGCTCTTTATTCCAAACGGCTTGTTTTGCTTTCACATTTGGATGTGTCCACCCGCAGTGTTCCTTGCCCAATTTTGTTCCATTTTCTTCTCTTTTCCATTCTCATCAGTGTACTGTCCCCCTCTTTTTTTTAGCTGTGCTGCTCTTTGTTTTTTGCAATCCACACACACAAAGATCAGTACAGAGACACTCAGGAAGATGCTTCAGACCATAGCTACCAACCAGCTGTGCTGTTTCTTCACATACATATCTGAAGAGGTGTCTCAAGGCATGACTCCACATTCTCCCAGGAAACCTGGGGCCCCTGGTTTTCAAGGATTTGGCAGTTATGAAAGCTTTTGTAAGCTCCATCCTCCTTGGACAATTAAGGAACAAGCAGAAAAGAATGTCAGTGGTCAAAGACAGAACAATAAAATGCAGTTGTGCATGGTTTTGTAACTTTGTGTTATGTGGTGAATTAAAATGCACAGCTCTTGTATATGTACAACCCTTTCTCTGTGTACTGTATTGGTAATTCATGGCTTTTCTGAGTACTGAATTCACCCTTGCACCTACATTTTCTATGTATTTCCCTTTTTTGCAGACAACAAACAGGAGAAATCGGAGGTCATGCCTATTCAATGATTTGTGGAACCATGATGAATAAACATGTAGTAGAATACCGTTCCAACTTCTATAAGCTTAACCGGCTGGACAAAATTAATACACGGTATTACAATAGCAGGGATGACAGAATGGCTTTCTTCCATGACTTGGAAACAGTGACAGTGTTCACAAGTGATGAAGAGGTATGTGATAGTTACGTAGTGTTCTCATTCTCTCTCTCTCTCAAAATATGCACGTACAAACACACACACAGTTTATCCATACATGTACACAGTTGTTGAGCTGCTGTGATGCCATGAAAGAATGTTCACAAACATTCTAACTGCTGTGGGAGATGGATTAGTCATGGCATTTCTGAATCCTGTTGTAGCAAATTTATTTTATTTTGAAGATTTATAATCTGCCTTTCAATCAAATTATTCTCAAGCTAGTTTACAACAGGTTGTAATAATACTACACACAAAAACTCCCACCCCAAACTCAGAAATACACACACACACACACACACACACACACCAGTAATCCTCAGTCTGAAAAGTGAGGCCAGGGCATGCTTTTCTTTGGTTCTGCAGTTCTAGGTAGGGATGGGTGAGGATTTTGTTCAGTTCATTTTTTTACAAGAACTTACCAAAATTCACAAATTTCTTCATAAACAGGATGGAAAGAACTTGAGATTTAAAATATACAAATGTGGGAGAAAGCGAAACTGACAGCTGTTGAAGGCTTAGCTCTTAAAAGTCTCGGTCTGCAGCCCTGTGAATTCAGCCATGCTTGGTGCTGAATTAGGACTGCCACCTCTTTTTCTGCTGACAGGCTTCTCATTTTTATCGGCTATATGGCAGGCAAGTACAGCACGGTCTTCTCCATGCTGGGAATAACTGTACTTATTGAATGAGGCTGGTGTAAATGGGTGAGCATTTCATTTGCTTTGCTTGGTTTTGAGAAGAGCTTACCAACATTTGCAAATTTCTTCATAAATAGGGTGGAAACAGATTCCAAAACATTGAAGGTGGGAGAAAGTGAAACCGACAGATTAATCAGTTCCTATTTCTTGGCAGTTGATGCCGGGTTTTCTTTCTGGCATGGATGGAAAAGCAAGCTGCCTCCATCTGTTCCTTCTCAGGCCAATGAACAGGGCCTGGCTGGCTTTCCCCTTCCTGTGATGTTCTTCCTGGAGGGCCGGGTGCAGCGGGGTGGTGGCGGCAGGTCGCGCCGGGGCTTCGCTCCCGGCTTCGCTCTGGCAAGCCAGCCCCCAGCCAGGTCGCAGTCTGCTAGGGAAGGAGGAGGGCGCAGGGGGAGTGCAGGCAGCTGCCTCTTGGCTGCTTCTGGTCTACTATGCAGAGCCGGCCAGACAAAGGGAGCGAGCGAGAGAGGGAGGCAGCTGACGGAGCTCTGCAGCCTCCTCTCGCCCCCCCCCCCCCCAGCTCTTGGCTTCTCCGCCCGTCCCTGCTCCGTGCCTGCTCGCCCAATGCTGCCCTCGTCTCCTGCAACACCAGCCACCCATTCAGGGCTGCTGCTGGCCACGGCGGCAGCTGGAGAGTGTGTGTGTGTGTGGGGGGGGTGCTGCTGCTGCTGCCATTATTTACTTATGGGTAAATAATGGTTTGTGCCAGTTTTTAGGATTTATCACACAGTCCTATGCATGTTTACTCAGAAGTCAGTCCCACTACGTTCAATTGCCAATTGGGCTTTCTCCCAGGTAAGTGTGCGTAGGACTGCAGCCTTAGCTGCCCTCCCAAGATCTCTGTAAATTTAATTCAAAATGAACACCCATTGGATTGCACTGTTAATTCTTGAACATTAATTACTGCAGTAAGCGAAATTGCCAAATGCAATCTGCTCAGTCAGCTACACTTTTTGGTACAAGGCTGGCATGTATCTGGGCAAAGAAACCCTGTTGGAGGGAAGGGAAACAGAAAAAAAAATCAGTTGGGGGGAGAGGAGAAAGAAGGGGTGTGTGTGTGTGAGAGAGAGAGAGAGAGAGAGAGAGACGTTTCTGTTGCAGGATGGGAGAGATATAATGAAGGAGCTTAGGAAAGGCTAATGGGTAATGTTGGGTCGCTAAGGGAGTGTGCAAGGCGGCTGTTTAAATGAGAAGGGATCTGTCCATGAGGGCTGAGTTGAGAGGCTGAAACTTCCATAGAGTATCATATTTTGAAAACCTAAAATGTTTGTGTGTGAGTGAGTAAGTGAGTGAGTGAAAAAGATTAACAGCTGTGCATTTTTTTTCTCATACATCCAATTGAAATACCCCTGCCTTACTCTCAGCTGGACTGTTTTTGGATCCCAGTTGAAGGCTGTATATCTTAAAAGATTGTACAATCTTAGAAGGGGCGTGGCTGCACGGGGGCGTGGCTGTGACTGTCACAAAGGGACCCTGTGCTTCTGAATTTGCCACTACACTACTGGCCAGGTGTGCAGTCTCTGAGTGGCCTTTGGACGCCTGGCTGATGGATGAGACCAGAGGGTGCTTCCCTTCTGCTCTGCTTCCTTCGTTGTTGTAAGGGAAGTCAAAGGTTGATTCCTCCTGGGAGAAAATCAACAGGGCTCTGAAAAACAGGGCTCTGGGGTAGAAGGGGCTGTGTCTGGAGGCAGTTTGGGGGGCAAGGAAGCCAAAAGTGTTTGAGGGCCAAGGAGACAAGAAGAAGATAGGGAAAATAACCAGGGATCTGGCGAGGTTCTCTGCTATTGTTGTAACAGCAGCGAAGAGCACTTGTTTACACAAACTTGATTCAAAACATTGCCTGGGTGTCTAGAGAATTCTTGAATTTAGGAGATGCAATTAATTGCAAGCTACTTCATTAAACATGAAAACAACATGGAGTCTTATGGCACTTTAAAGACTTGCAAATTTATTTTGTCATGAGCTTTTGTGGACACTGTCCACTTCATCAGCTGCAAGGGTGAGTTTCATTATGAGGTCAATGGATTTCCACTCCATATGGCTAAATCTGGTGTCTTCAGTGTCTGCGAAAGCCTATGCCAAAATTAATTTGTTAGTCTTTAAGGTGGTACAAGACTCTTTGTTGTTTTTGCTGCAACACAGCTATGTCTCTGGAAATTAAAAATGAAGGCAGTCTTAGTTACGGCAAGATTTTTAAACCAGAGTTTATATCTCAGCTTAATACACTCTCTGCTCATGGACTATATTTAGGGTTCAACTATTATTTGTCATTACGCTCAGCAAGGTAGAGAGCAGAACTATGGTCTCTGCTATGATTTTTTTTTTAATCAAAAAGCTCATCTGATGTAGAAAGAACATTTATCTCAACCTCTGTGCTGGGTTCCATTAAAACACTCCACAGTTTGTTGCATCATGCAACAGAGATGCAGGGTTGAAATACTCGCAGCTTGGCTGGCATGAGAAACAGAAAGGCCACCAGGCTGTTATATTTGGTCATAATTCATGATTGGGATTAGCAATACAGGAGATGGATGCTTGATAACACACGCCTATGGCTACCGGCTGGTGCTTAATATTTATTCAGTGCAAATTCAGTATGTTAGGTGCTATACAGAACACAGAAATGACATGGTCACTCCCTGGATTACTTTCAGTCTGGGTAGAATAGACAGAATGAAAGCAGGGGAGATGACAAAGGATGAGGTAGCAAGGATTAATTAGTTGGCAGCAGAATTGATAATTTAATTTATTATTATATTTACATCCCACCTTTTCTCCAAGGGGCTCAGGACATCTTTTATACATATGCACATACACACATTCAGTTATGATAACAACATAACATAAACAACAATCCTTTGAGGTAGGTTTGTTTCAGAGGTAGTGACTGACTCAAAGTTATCTAATAAATATCATGGCTGAATGGAGATTTGAACCTGGATCTCTCCTGCCATATTCTGACACTCTTAGAGTGCAATCCTATGGTTGCCAGACAGCAGCTGGACAGCAGCATAGGATTATTTGGTTGTTTGGAATCGCCTCCCCCCTCCTCCATCGCCTCATAGGCGCTAGGGATCGTCCCAGGCTCTGCACTCATAAAAGCAGCACAGAGAGGGAGGAAAGTGGGTGTTTCTGGGGGCAGAGACCTCGGAAGGGCCGGTACGACGCTTCCTATGTGTCGTCTCCCCCCCCCCCCAGCTGCTCCGAAGTGCTGCAACTAGACAGCCAAAATTGTCTGTCTAGCCACAAATGCAGGGCAGCTGGAGCACAGAGGTAAAGATCCCCTCCACGCTGCACCTGCCCTACATTGGATAGGTGGTCGCCTCTGAGTTTGGAGGCGGTCGCCTATCCCCATAGGAGAGCTCTCCACCACTACATTGCGCTGGTTTTCACAATGGCAAAAGGTCTAAAACTGGTCAGCAACTAGGCCTTTTACTACTCTGAGGTGGTGATGGAGGACAGTCAAGGGTGCCCCCTCCACCTCTCAAAGTGAACTGTCAGCAGGTCTTGTTGCAATAACCAGCTGCTCTCCACATAGCCCTCTTGGCTCTGGCTTAAGTTTGTAAGGAAAAGTGGGAGGATCTGCTCTTCCTCAAAGGGGCCAGATTTGGTCCTGGAGGCTGTGCTTGCTGATCACTAGGGTAGAAGATACCATGACATATGCTGGTGTAGAGAAAACGTTGTAGAAGATGCCAGTCTGGGGAATGGAATAGCAGAGGGCAGAGGAAGGAGCTGTGAATCCATTCTGGGTTTCCCACAGAACCAGTCAGAATTCTAAAGGAGCAATTCAAGGTGCTGAACACAGTCCCCAAAATAGGTTCAGCACCTTGGATAGATCCTTTGGAGTTCTGGCTGGTTCTGAGTGAAACCCAGAGCAGATTCACAGCCTCACCAAAATCGGAGCCACCAGTCTCCGTTGGCAGAGGGAGAAGAAGGTGAAATGAAGATAATGAAGAGGTCTATCCCAGATGTAAGGAGTGTGATGGTCTGGAAAACTCTCTTGAAAAGTGGGATATAAATAGTGTAAATAAATAAAGAGGCTGAAAGCAGTTGGGAAAGGAGGAGGAAGGGCACTACTGATAGCCAATGGTTCCCTCATTACCTGTGAGAATTGGCAGAGGAGTGAATCAAAAGGTGTTATCAGGTCTTGGGAGATTATACAACATGTGGTCTTTTGCTACAGAGCTGGCCACATGACTATGGCAGTTTTTAAATCAGCAGCACTGCTTCTATGTATGTGTCTTCTGTTTAAAGTATTTCAATTTTTAAAAGTGAGGAGCCCATCTGAGTATCCCAAATTGGGATTGGGATCATATCAGATTCACAGTTACAGAGTCAAAAGTTTCCATCACATCTTTACCTTCCTTTTCCTTCAGTCTGACTCCAGTCAGGGGTTGTGATAATATCTTGCATTGCAAAGCTCCCATTCGTTTTGGTCCACCATAGTGCAGCAGAACTGGAGAAGGCTGAACAGGGAGTGTTGCCAGGCACTTAAAAGATTCAGGGCCTACACCCATAGGACGCAAACCTGCATCAAACCTCCATTTGATAATTTATATCTACATATGCAAATTTAGAAATGATTTCTAGGATTTATTCAACTTTCACAGTAGCTAAATTCAGCCAATTAATTTCTCATGTAAGTAATCTCAAATGAATTAAATTCAATTAATTTGCACCCTGACCCAGATCAGCCCAAACCAATGGAAATTCCCCCCTAAGCTTAATTTGTTATCTATCTATCTATCTATCTATCTATCTATCTATCTATCTATCATCTCACTTATATCCCACCTTTTTTCCTCTTGCAAGGAACCCAAGGCAGCTTGCTTACATGATCCTCCTCTCCATTTTATCCTCACAACAACAACCCTGTGAGGCTGAGAGTCAGTGACTAGCCCAAAAGTCACCCAGTGAGTTTCATGGCCAAGCAGGGACTAGAACCTGGATCTCCTGAGTCCCAGTCCAACACTCTAACCACTAGACCACACTGGCTGTCCTGCCACGCAGAGGAAGATTGTGTGTTTGTGTGTGGCGGTGGGGTTTGCAGCATGTTGGAAGCTGGAGCCCTCCTTGAAATTGTCCCCCACATGGCAATTAAGATGAGGAAAAAAGCCTTCCATTGGCACTAATGGACACTCAGGACTCTGTGGAATAAATTCAGGGCCCTGAGAAATAGATTTGGGCCTCGGGCTCCATGGGAGCAACTGGACGAATCTGTCAGTATGCATTTGGTACAAAAACGTGGTGCAGTTTAAGAGTTACTGACATGATGTGTCTTTTGTACACATTGGACTATTTTGAATGGTAAAAGAAGTTCTTCCAAAAAAGACCTTCAAACTCAGCTAGTTAAGGATGGCTGTAAGAAATTTGTCTCGCTCATGGAACAGCTGCATCACTTTCCTCTAGGTGGCGGTCTCCTCCAGGTTGAACACTCCACAATACTGCTGCCACTTCCCTTCACTCTCCCTTACATTGCAGGGGATCAGGTAGGAGCAGCACCCGGTCAACGTAACTGTAGGGCTATGGTGCTAATCAGTAAGAAGTCCTCAGGTTTCTTCATATTCAGGACAAAAAGGACTGGAGGTTTATTGGCATGCAGGAAAAGCGAAACTGACAGATTTGTCCATCCCTAGACATGGGATGAAAAATGAAGAGATGTGTGATATCTGCACTTTGTAAAGTAGCCTGGGAATATATATTTTAAAGGGAAGGTTTCAGTAAACTGTCTTTACTGGACTCCATAGAAATGGGTTGGGCATAACATAAGCTATCATTTCACTATCTTACAAATGTTGGAAGATGTTAGTTCTTTACCCTACAACTGAGTGTTGCTCTGTGAGAGATGGCAACTATTATGTAGAATTGGGCTCTCCATCTCTGCTTGCTTTTATAGGCAACCATTCTATGGTTATAAGTATTTCTATAATTTAATAAAATCAGAAGATATCTATGAAAAAAAATCTAAGCCACGTCATATGGTCTGGAAGTAGCAAATGATGTTCAGAGCTGCTCGTTCCTCCAGTCAGAACCATATGGCAGGTTTTGACATTGCACTGCTTGCAAGACTAGATGTTGACTAAGGATGCAAACCAGGGGTGGGAAATCCTTTTTGGCCCAAGGATTCCCCACTCCTGGGGATGCTAGACAAGCATGTCAGAGACTGCCAACCCCATTTCTGGCATGCACACTTGATATGCTTGTCTGGAGTCAATTCACATGCATTTACACATGCACATATATCCCCATAATCCCCCATTCACTCACATAAATACACATTAATTCATACACCACTCACTCACATATATACACATACACATTCGCTCACATACATGATACGAGCCTGCATGCTCTTAAGATCTTTTGGAGAGGCCCTTCTTTTGGCACCACCACCTTCAGAGGTGCATTTGGTAACAATGCAAAACAGGGCCTTCTCAGTAGCTGCTCCCTGTTTGTGGATCTTCCTGCCGAGAGAGGCTAGGTTTAGGGGTGCACGAAACCCACTTACCTGTCCTCGAAGCTTTTCGCGGTGGGGGGGAAGCGCTTTGCTGCTCCCCCCGCGAAGTTCAGGCCGGGGGGGGAGGCTTCCTGCCTCGCCCGGCCGAAATTCAGGCCAGGGGGGAGGCTTCCCGCCTCGCCCGGCTGAAATTCAGGCCGGGGAGGAGGCGCCTCGCCCGGCCGCGAACTAAAAAGTTAAAAAAAAAACCCGCCCCCGTGATAGGCTACATGACGGTTAACGTAGCCTATCACGGCTAGATCTGCAAAGTCAGCCGTGATAGGCTGCGTAAATCGTCACGTAGCCTATCACGGGTGACTTAAAAAAAAAAAAGCGCGTACGCAAATGGCGGCCACCATAGGGAGCCGCCATTCGCGTTCCTTATTTGGTCGCTGTAGTCTACGTAAATCTTTACATAGACTACGGCGAAAATAAGGGCAACGCAAATAGCGTTTACGTAGACTACAGCGACCAAATAAGGAACGTAAAGATTTACGTAGACTACAGCGACCAAATAAGGAACGGGAATGGCGGCTCCCTATGGGGGCCGCCATTATCCGTGCGCGCTTTTTTTTTTTTTTTTAAGTCACCCGTGATAGGCTACGTGACGATTTACGTAGCCTATCACGGCTGACTTTGCAAATCTAGCCATGATAGGCTACATTAATCGTCACGTAGCCTATCACGGGGGCGTTTTTTTTTTCTTTTATTGGAATGGCGGCGGCGGCAGCCGGTCGAAAGACTGGCTGCCGCTCCCACCCCGGACAAAGACCCGCCGAACCGCCAGCCGGACCCGCCGCCAGGAGGGACATTCGGCAAAGGTAAGTCCCGTCTTGGGGGGGGGTGCGGGGGGGCGGAGAATTTCTCCCCGAAACTTGTTCGGGGGGCCGAACACGTTGGCGCTCGGCCCCCCAAAGTTTCGGGGAGAAATTCTCCGCCAACCCTAGCTAGGTTTGCTGTCCTTCCCCTGCCAGGCAAAGACCACTTTATTCAAGTGGCCCTTTGGTGTGTAAGCAGGTCTGTTGAGCTGGATGCTGGTTTTAATTGTTTTTAATATATTTATTTACTATTGTTTTTATCAGGTTTTATTAGTGATTGTAAGCTGCCTTGGGTGCCATTTGTGGTAGAAAGATGGGGACATTTCCATGGATTCCATGACATTTTATTCTGCTCTGCTTAGGTGGGGGTTGCTTTTCTCACTCAACCCATGCTGATAGGACAGGCTTTAAATAAGGGAACAAATACATGGTGAATTTCCCCTTGAACTAGCAGGAATTTTCACAGGAGAGGGTCATAGTATCAAAGATGTGAAGGGGACTGAGAATGTGATACATAAGAGCATAAGAACATAGAAAGAGCCATGTTTGATCAGACCAAGGTTCCATCTAGTTCAGCATTCTGTTCACACAGTGACCAACCAGCTGCATGTGTGGTTTGCTCAACCCTCAGAATCTCAGGTTTAAAATATATCTGGTAACAAGGCTGTGACAGACCTCTACGTGAGACCTCGTAATGCTAACCAGAGCTCATTTCTAGTTGGCTGGACAAGATCAGTGTGTTCTCCAGGTTCCATTTCTAGTTTTAACTGGAAATTATATTCAATAGCATGAGAGAAGTGAGAAATCCTAACAGCTGTATTGATAATGGCCACGTTTTAATACTCAGACCAGCCTTCCCCGACCTGATGCCCTCCAGATGTGTTGGACAACAACTCCCATCATCCCCAGACAACATAGCCAATGGTCATGCAGGCTGGGGGTGATGAGAGTTGTAGTTCAGCACATCTGGAGAGTGCCAGGTTGGGGCTGTCTAAACCATAGACTTCCCATTTTGATATTGGAGGGTCGTTCCCACCACCCCCATTGTGCATTTTTTCTTTTCCTTCTTGTTCACTGCTTGACCATTAGGGAGACTGAAAAGGAGCTAGCAGATGAGGTGCAGCAGGAGTTATTAACTGCTGAGGCTGGTGCTCACAGCCCTGGCCCATTTGAGAATGCCAGAGTTAATGATCTCCCCAGCGATGCTCTGTACATCATATCTGTGGGCCTCAGCACCTGTTTCGTGCTTGTCACGGGCCATCACATCGCTTCCTTTATAGGCACGAGAGAGCGTGTTCATGGCTGTGACAGAATTGCTTCCATCCGGCAGCAAACCAAAGCCACTTCTAAAACATCCCTGAAATGGGTCCCTTTCCAAAAGGAAAAGCTGTCTGGATGGCTGGGAGCTTCTGCTTCTTAGCCTCATTCCTCTGGCACGTACTGTGGATGCTAGTACCCTGCCATGGAAGTAAGAAAAAGATGGAGACATCTGAAGATATGAAGGTAGTAGAAATATTTTTTTAAAGGGCAGATTCATTTCATGTACATGGGCTTGCTGGTTGATGCAGAGTCAAATGTTGACTGATTACAGCAAGAAAGCTGGCTCAGGTTGGGATAATGGGAGTTGTAGTCCAACACAACTTGAAGGCACCAGGTTGGGACAAGCTGGGTTAAGGTGTTCCACACAACATTCTCTGTATACATTCCATATATTTTCTTAAATGTGTATGTTCTTTCAGACTTGTGTTATTTTCAAAACCGAGAAAAGTGATTTTTTAAAAAAAAATTAAAAAAGAGAATGGCAAGATGACACTCTCCCGAGCCATACAACTTAAAAGCCAGTGCAGAATTCTAGTCCACTCTCCTCTTGAGGTTTTCCTTTTTAAAATGTCGCATCCTCTCACCTGCATGGAAATACTAAATTCTCATTGATCCATGGCACAGCCTCTAGTGACCTCTGGTCAGGGCCTGTTTCCATGAGTGATTTACTCCAAAATGGCTACGTATGGAGGTCATTAGGATACATGACGGCGTGGCCATCCAGCAGCCACCCTATCGCGGAAAAACTGGTTTTCTTGAGACTGCTTATAGTCCAATTGTTTTCCTTAATTCGGCTTGTCTGCGCTTCTGTTGTGGTGTACACCAACCCTCCGCATTTACTCCAGTGTGTTAGCCCTGCCCAGAGGTGTGCCTTTCACCATGACCCGGGTCAAGGGGTGTTTCCCCAATGTTTTCCCCACCTGCGTTTCCCTGATGTTTCCACCATTTCCCCACTGGCCACCAGGGTTAATTCAGGGGTTCCTGCTAACTTCTGCTGTAGTCAATGAGGTTTGTTCCCAAAAGTGCACTATCACGTGTTTGCACTAGTGCACTATCGCACATTTATTCAGGGGTGCCTGCTAGTGCGGAAGCCCAGTATTTAGAGGGAAAGGGGGAAAATGGGTGGGATCGGGCATAGTTCCGGGAAGTCTACCCAGAAGTAACTCCCATTGCAGTCAATGAGGCTTGTTCCTGGATTTACTGAGATTGCCATTAACCCAAAAACACTAAGTACATCCAGGGTATATCATGTATTCATCTGGTGAAAGGCACAGTAACTTCCCTAATGGCTGTGAAGCACTGCTTCCAGAGCTGTGTGTCTCTGCTGTTTGTTTCAAGGCTTTTAGGGAGTAATTAATGCCAACTTCAATCCTTTGCATCACAGCCTAACCAGGGGGGTAGGAGAAAGGGGACTAGAGCCTGGAGGGGGGAGCCTCTCTTATTGGTTGAGCAGCCCCTGCCAGTCTGATGACGTTCACTCCCAATCCCCCCACCCCACCCGGAAGTATGTTTCTGTCAGCGACTTATAAAGGTGCGGTGCAGTCCTTCGTGGAGCCCCGTGCGATTCCATGAAAAATCCGGTATTCCTTCATCTGCTTCACCCTTCTGTTGTCATGGAAACACTGCCTGAGAAAGTCAAAGTCAGTAATCATCAAAGTGTTACTTTTACTGCCATCTCCTTAAACCACTACCTGAATCCTGCCTCACTTGGCACTCATGTTAATATCTGCTCTACAGCATGCTCTTCACTGAAAAATATTTAAAACCTGTAGTCTTCATCTCCACGGGCAAACTTCCATTATTTTCCCCATTGGTAGCTGTATCAACACATTCCCCCCTTTGTTTCCCCAGCAGTTCAGGAACAGCTTCCCTATAGGACTAATCCATATTTGACTGTAGCAAAGCATAATATGGTTTTAGGTATTAATATATTTGTTTTGATTCTGTAGTGAAGGACTGGAAGCGCAATTTGGCATGCATGTATTCAAGATGTACTCATTTAAGAAATAATTTTAAGCAATGAAAGTTGCTTTTTGCAGCTCAGAAAGTACATTTAATAGAGGTTACAAAGTGCACAAATTACAGTCAAATGAAGAGTGTGCTATTAAGGATTTTTTCTTATCAAAGCTCATTTCATTGGGCAGTTTGCCTTCTAGTTCCAAAATGCATCTATGAAATAAGCATATATGTGCCCAGGCGATAGAACTTCCCATCTTTGATGTTGAATCTTCCTCCACAGAACCCCAGCATTTGAACTTTGATTAAAGTAAAGCCAAGAATACCAGGATGCTTTAATAATATTATAATCCCTTTCGTTCCTATTTTAAAATTATGCTAAATGCAAAAATACTAAGATTCCTTCCTATTCTCATGCTTTAGGTCTGAACAGTAGATTCCGAGCTAAGTGTTTCCTAGAATATTAGTTTGCAAGACTGTCAGTCTGAGCTATCTAGCATCTCAGATGTAACAGTATTTGTCTCAATTAATTTGTGAAGTAACGTGGACCACGTAACTAATTTTGCTTTGATCTAGAAGCTTAGATTATGTAAGGCTTCCTTACAGCATTATCCTAGGAACATAAAAATCTGCCTTATACTGAGTCAGAGCATTAGGCTATCTAGCTTGTATTGTCTTCTCCAAGGGTGGCTGAAGGTAGATCAGGATGTACTGGTAGATCTCTTGGTGATTTGCAGTTGATCAGCAACAGTTGACAACTCCTAAGAGCTTAATAATATACGAAGGCTTTTTCGCCTTCATAAACTGTGTGTGTGAGAGTGAGACAGAGTCCTGCTATGGCTTGATCAGACTCAGTGTTAGGTTAAATTAAGAGGCAATCCAAAAGCAAGCCAATAAACAGGCAATGAACAAAGGCACAGTTCTACCAGGCAAGAGGGAGAGTTCCAAAAGAGAGGTCTGAAGAGCAGCCAAAGTCCAAACACAGATAAGCAGTCAGATACAATACAGTCCAAGAAGCAGAGTCAAGCAGGTCCAAGGTTAGTAGCATGAAGGTTCAATCACAGAGCAAGGTGAGAGGTACAAGGCACTGAAGCTGGTAGAAGACATTGTTTCCAGCAATGGCTAGAGTGATGCTGCAGGCTTCATTATAGTTCTGCAGTTCTTCCTTACAAAAAGCTGCCATTCATTACAGGCCTTGCTCCCAAGGCATCTCTTCCAATTGAGGAGTGTTTCTTCCTATTTGATCACTTCTTCTTATAGGAACCCTACTGGCCTGCCTCTTGAGTTGATGACAGTCTCAGGGGCTAGGTGGTCCCCCCAGTCTCCACGTTAGAGATGGAACTACTGTGAAGATGGAAACCGTGGTCATCTCCCCTGAGGGCCCAGGCTCCCCCAGGTCTCCAGCCATGGGTGGCTCTTTGATCTGGGCCATCTGTGGGAGCTCTAGCTTCTCAGAGGAGTGTGTGTTGCTTGGGTCGGGGGAGAAGACAGAAATAGATTTCTTGTCATCAGGCTGTCCAGTCAGCCTTTTTTCTCCTATTCCCCCTGCCTACTCCCACTAACCTGCTTTTTGTAGCATCTTGCCTGATGGAGAGATCTGGACATCACAAAAGCTTACATGTTTGCTGTGTTCTTTGAGTTGGCCTAATAAAGGTATTACACTGCATGGATTTTGACATTGCCCTTATGGCCAACTTGGATGCCTTTGTTTTTTGTAGGAATAGACTTGTGCATGAAATGATTTGTGTATGGGCCCCAATTCCAATACTGAAGTGAGATTCCTTGGCTGGGCAATGTGCTCAGACGCACCTTGTTCTGCAACTCTACATTCACTACTTCCTCAAGCCACTATTTTGCATCTGACTCCAGTTGGTGGACTTCAGGGTTCTAGTGAAAAACAAAGTAGATCCTGCAAGCCTAATGTCTGCCAACCCTCAATCTAATCTACACTGACAGGCTCTCCAAGGTTTCTGATAGGAGCCTTTCCGAACCCTATATGGTACCTTCTGCATACAAACGATGCTTTACCACTGAGTTAGAGCAGTGCATGTTTACTCAGAAGTAGGTTCCATTGAGTTCAGCGGGGCTTGCCGCTAAGCAAGGGTGCATAAGACTGCAGCCTTAAGGTCCAAGAGCAGAGTATATTAGAACAAAGCAATGCTTCTATAGTGTAAAAAGAGCGTTGCAGTGCACTTTACAGCTGAGCTCAGGCCATATGTAAGCCAAGCAGAAAATTGATTTGAAAAGCACTAATAATCTTGGAGGAAAATTCTGAGAGTGCCTTGGACTGCAAGAAGATCAAACCAGTCCATACTCCAGGAAATAAAGCCAGACTGCTCACTTGAGGGAAGGATATTAAAGGCAAAACTGAAGTACTTTGGCCACATCATGAGAAGGCAGGATACCCTGGAGAAGATGCTGATGCTAGGGAAAGTGGAAGGCAAAAGGAAGAGGGGCCGACCAAGGGCAAGATGGATGGATGATATTCTGGAGGTGACGGACTCAACCTCGGGGGAGCTAGGGGTGGAGACGGCCGACAGGAAGCTCTGGTGTGGGCTGGTCCATGAAGTCACGAAGAGTCGGAAGCGACTGACCGAATAAACAACAACAGCAACGATAATCTAGGAAAGAAGCTATCTCAGCTCTTGGACAGCGTCTGTTGCCAGTGCTATTGTTTAGAAAACTTCAGTGAAACTGAAATTGATAACAAAGGCATCAAACTGGGACATGCTAGTGATGAGACTGTAAACTGAACTGGAATTTCAATACCAACCACATATTTGTCAGAACTATTTTAAGCTTAGCTCCAGTATTGGTGACAAGATGGGCAGCACCACGTACCACATTAATCTAGATTCTGGATCAGGTAATTCAAATTTGCTAGTCAGAACAAATTATACAAATGTTTGTGGTCACCAGTATCCCAAGAGCTACTTTTAAGTGTGCTCAAAGTAGGAATAAATGGATAGTTCTCACAATGGAAGGTTGTTAACAGTGGGCCTTGTATTGGGGCTGGTGCTTTCTAACTTGTACATAAATGATCTGGGGTTAGGGGTGAGCAATCAGGTGGCCACATTTGCCAACAATGTCAAATTACTTAGGGTGTTTAAAACAAAAAGGGATAGAGAAGAGCTACAAAAGGATCTCTCTGAACTGAGGGAATGGGCATTATAATTGCAAACACAGTCCAATGTAAGTAAATGTAAAATGATGCACTCTGGAGCAAAACAATTCCTAAATCACATATATGCTGATCGAGTCTGAGTTGGTGGTGACTGACCAGGAAAGGGGTCTTGGGGTTGTCTGGGATAGATTTATGAAAAGTCAACCCAGTTTGCATGAAAAAGGCAAATTCCATGTTGAGGATCATTAGGAAAGGAAGTGAAAATGAAACTGCTGCTATCATCATGCCTTTATACCAATCTGTGGTGCTCCCCACACTTGGAACACTGTGTAGAGTTCTGGTCACTGCACTTCAAAAAGGATACTGTAGAGCTAGAAAAGTTGCCGAAAAGGGCAACCAGAATTATTGAGGAAATGAAGCAATTCCCCTATCAGGAAGGGTTCCAACACTTGGGGCTCTTTAGCATGGAAAAATGGTGAGTAAGGGGGGTGGGGTCATGATAGAGGTGTATAAATGTATGCAGGGTGTGGAGAAAGGGGATAGGGAGAAGTTCTCTCTCTCTCTCTCTCTCTCTCACACACACACACACACACACACACACACACACACACACTACTAGGACCCAGAGTCATCCAATAAGGCTGCTTGGTGGGACATTCAGGACAAATGAAAGGAAGTACTTGTTCACATGGTACATAGTTAAAATGTGAAATCCACTACCAGAAAATGTAGGATCAATGCTAATTTGGATGGCTTTAAAAGTGGATTCATGGAGGATAAACCTATCGATGCCAAGTAGGCATGATGCGTATATATTACATCCAGTACCAGAGGCACTATGTCTCTCAGTATCAGTTGCTGGGGAAGACAAACAGAAGGGTCTTGCTTGTAGGCTTCCCATTGGAGCATCTGGTTGGTGGCTGTGGAAACAGAATGCCTAACTAGATAGGCCTTTAGACTAGTCCAGTGGAGCTCTTCTGATGTTCTTAAGGGTTTGGGCACACCTAGTGGGATTTTTTTCAAAACTTTTTTTTTTTTTTAACTCTTGAGTCTCTCCCCATACCATTTACAAAATGTTGTGCGTTTTTTTGTCCTCTCCGTTTCAAAGCAGGGGGGCTGTTGTTTGAGAAACATGAGCCCAAAGCCCCGTTGGGGCATGTAGAGCTCTTTGAGCAATTCTTTGGCTTCTCTGCAGGAAATGAGGACTGGAAGTGAGGACTTTGCTGCTGAAAGTGCCTGTAATGGCTGTCAGAACCAGGGACCACTGCAAGCTCTATGAGGCTGTACAGTATGTATGGTGCCTCTTTGAAAGGCTAATATGTGAAGAAAAGAGAATGTCTGTTGCTTTGTATTTTCTTTACAACTTTTCTGTGCTTTAACTGTCAACAGTGGCTGCTGTTACATAGAGGATTCCTGCCCATTTTGGCCTTTGTCACAACTTTGCATGTCAGTCCAAAATTCCTGGGGGTTTCTGTCACTTCCATATTGACTGTCCGGCATGCCTTCCCCAACCTGGTGCCTTGTATGGGTCACACAAGGAGGGGGCAGTATAAGATCATACATCTTGGTTCTATCTTCACTTTAATTTGGGGGCATTTACTTTTTTGATGGCATCTCTACAACGATAGCATAAAATAAATGTGCTGCAAATTGGCATCGAGGCTAAAGAGACTCCAAGGGAAAGAATACCTCAAAGGCCAACATTGTAAAAGAGAGATAACGCATACATTTTTATTTTGTGCACTACTACTGCTTGCTATAAGGAGGACTGTTATGCAGGTCTTGGCATATGTGCTTGCCAATCAAAAGGAAGGCGTGTTCCTTGCATCGCTTGGGGCTTGGCATTCATTTCCTGTTACATGTCATGTGTGCTATGTGTTAGCCACTTGTCTGCTGAATAAAAATAAGATGTAAGAATTTGTTAATTAGTCCCACCAGATCTGGATGTTTGTATATGTTCACTTGATAACTTCATTACTTTCCCTTTTCTCTTCACACCGACATATTGGTTCCTATCTGGTTACAGCTAATGACCTTGAAGAGAGTCCTGGCTCTGTAAGCTATAATCTGCACTAGCCTTCCCTAACCCGGTACCCTCCAGATATGTTGGCCTATACAATTCCCAGCCAGCATGGGCAATGAAGGGAGGGAACCCAATTAGGGAAGGCTGATCTGCGGTCATAAAAGATAACACAACATTCAGCAGATCTGTCATGGTTTCCATAACATTTTACATTGATTTTGTGTTCTGCAAGCTGTAGTGTATATTTAATCACTACATATCAAGAAGTCACCTTTTGGCCCAAATAGGGCTCACAAGACAACTGGCAGTTAAAATGTGCAACAATTTAAAAGCTGTTTAAAATTGAGACTGTAAAAACAAGTTAAACTCTTAAGGGCAATTAAAAATATTTAAAATGGCACCAGCAGCAGAAATTGAGAGCATTTTCTACCACTGTCTCTGACTCATGTCAAGCATAGAAGAACAGGACTTTAATCAGAAGGTTTCAAACTATTAAAGATGTTCATTCTGGGGCTAGAAAAAGTAACTTCTTTGAGTTGGATACATTTATAATAGAGAATGGGTGACTACAGGTAACCATTAGCCAAATTGTAACTTGCTATGGCGGACATACTGTCATGTGGAGAGCCAGTCATTTGTAGCTTCCTTGGATTTATTGGATACAGATGTGAGATTAAATTCTCCTCATACCATGGACAGATGATGCATCAACACTCCACATATTTGTATGCCCTTCACAGTAAATTCTCCTTTGGGAAAAGGTCAATAACATTCACCCATGCAAGGATGTAACAGGAACGTGACCAACTCTAGATTGAAACAAACAGCTTTCCTAATGACTGTTCCTAGCAACCAATTTTACAACTACAGATAGGCGAATGAGCGATGTTAGAGGTTGCCAGGCTTCTCCAGACATCATTTCCTGCCTGATTCCCATTCGCATTTGCTGGCTCTGTGTGAATGGGAAACGTGCACAAACTGAGCAGTGATCAAACAGGGGATTTGCGCAAGTTTCCCCAAATTTGTGCAAACTTCCTTATTTGCACAACTTTCCTCCATAGACTAAAACAGGGTTGATTCAGCCCACAGAGGAAATTTGCACAAAGTTCCTAATTTGTGCAAATCGAACTGGGAATTGGGAATGAGACAAATGCAAGCATGTTGTGAATGTTTGAGGCCTACAGAGGCAAAGAGGGAAAAGGTCAGGCTTAGAGGCCTGGAGTTTTCTGTTGGGAGAGCGTAACCCTGATAGGAGTAGTTTCATTTCTCCAGTTAAGTGTCAGTTTCATTTCTCCACTTAAGTTTCACTTCTTCAGGTTTGAAGCAGTACTTTTGGTTTTGAGGGAGGAGGGTATATCAAGGGAGCAAGAGAGCCAGTAAGAAAGAGACAGCCAGAGCCTGAAGTGAGAGCAGAGACTGCCAGAGCAGAGTCTGAAGGGTGAGCAGGAAGAAAGAGCCTAGAAAAGTTTAAGGACAGCTAGGGTAAATGAACTTGCATTTTGCAAATTTTCTTTAATTTTGTAGCACTCAGCTCTATTGTATAAATACCTTTAGTTGTAATTTGTTTGCTTTAAATTTACCAGTAAACTGTTGTGGTTAATCCCTGTGTGTAGAGTGTCAGTCACCCCACATCTACAGCCTAAACCCCACGTTAGCGGGAAGGGGGAATTTAAGTTTAAATGAAGGAAGGTAGGACTCTTAAGGAGGCAAGTGATCCTTAAGGAACTGCTCAGGGAGTCCAAGTCATAAGGGGAACCTTGGCACACATGTTTGACAATTCATGAATATTTTCAGCGGACATGTGCCTGTGCACACATTCGCATTCAGAGCTTCGAATGGGGCATGCTCGCATGTTTTGCAAGCAAAACCAAAATTCTCATACATCCCTATCTAGAACTGCACATCTCTAATAGCTAGTAAATGTATAATCACCAGCCTACATTTATTACAGTCAATTGCAATAAGTAAACTGAGCCTCTTACCAATGGGAGGGGAATGCTCTGCAAGTAAATCTTTCTGTGCAGTAGGAGGAAGCTCAGCTGGCACTCTTGCCCCAGAGCAGCAAGAAACTCTCTTTACAGCACAATCCAGTGCAAGTTTTCTCAGTGGGATTGCTCTCAGGGAAGTGTGTACAGGACAGGAGCCATAGAACACTAGATGCAGGGTGGCCACTGACATCTTGCTAACAAAAGAGCAAATGCATCACCAGCAAAGAAAACAAAGGAGGACACCAATTGGCATAACATTTACATAAGCTAATTTACATGTATAGATGCAAATTTAGAAATAGTTACTATGATTTAAATAGAAATGCAAGAGAGATCACTATAGTGGGGAAGACTGTAACCAGGTTAAAATGAAACACTATCCCCCATGGTAGTGTCCAAATCTTGATAGGGTTTCCCTGAGTAAGGAAAAAGAAGAAGCATCTGCTAGCTACATCTTCAAAAGAATGTTTCATTTGACCCTTAGAATGGTAGCCTGGGTGGAGCAGTGGGCCCTTTGCCATATCTTTTTGGGTGCCATACTGCTTTGTTCATTTAAAGCGAAGAGCAAACACAGCACCATATTCCCTATTAGCTTGACTCTCATTGACTGCATCACTCTGGCAGCCAAAGGAGCCCTTAAAACAGACTTAGCTCTTGTTTACACCCACTTCAAATCCCTCTTATATTGCCAGAAAAATCAAAGGGCTTTTATATACACTGCCTGAGAATGTCCCTGGACTTACCTTCTCTGCTGTCCGTATTCATTTTATGGGTTACTATCCTTTCATTCATCATGTGCATTTTGTTACAGTGATTCTGAATGTCATCTCACTGTATTACATGCCCATGATCAGCTTTCCTCTGATAATAATATGTGGGGTGGATGTTAACCATCAGTATAAATTCCATCTTGCACATAATGTGTAGTTTAAGTTACAAACACTGAAAATATTTGAGCAGTAATGCACTAATATTTATTCTGTTCTGAAATGGGTGTTTTAAAATAACTGTTGTTGGGGTTTTCTTTTTTTCTCTTTTATTCTCAAACATTTTTTCCAAACAGGTTTTCCATCAATGCAGCATATCAGACAGTTGAGTAAATTAAAAAAAAAAAAAAAAAGTTCATTGCTGCAGATTCAGTGTTTCTCAAAGTTAGCAATATACTAAATAATCCATCCAGATTCTTTAGTTTAGAGAAACTAAATCCAAAAATACTGAATCCATAGCCATAAATATTTTTATTAGGGATGTCACAGAAATCCACAATGGAACCAGATGAGTTCAGATTTGGATGAATCCAGTGGGCAGATTCCACAGCAGATTGGCATTTCCCCTGTTAGGCATAATCCGCTGACTTGCAGGCCATTTTTCTAATTTTCCTGATTTTGCACAAATTTCTGGGTAAAAAAAAATACACAAAAATTAAAAATCCAACCAAAAATGTGCATTTCCTCATAGGCCAAAGCATGAAAATGCACATATGGGGGGATTTTGTGCATTTGGGGGGAATTTGAACATTTTTGCATGTGTGAATTTGCACAAATGTGCATTCGCCCAAATTTGGAAACTAACCCGCCCCCGATTCCACTGATGGGCAGACTGCAGAACAAAAGGTGACTGACAATCTGCAAAACACAGCTGGAGTGGATTTTACACAATCCATACATCCCTAGTTTTTATTCTTTTCTATAAAGAAAACTCCTCTGTATATTTGATACAGTGGAATTGGCTTTGTAGAGTCTCTGGTGCTTAGAATATGACAGAATCTAAAATGCAGAACCAATTGAAACAAATGGCGAAATGATATCTCCCATAGGATGTTTGAGAATTGTGTTTATTTTCACAAATCATGTGAACATGTCCCATTTACAATCCCAAATGTAAGTGGGAAAGCATGTTCTCCAAAAAGGCTTGCAAATTCCCAAACTTGCGTTTGTGCTGGAAAAAAAATGTGTGTGTGTTTTGTGCATTTTCACACTTTATGCAGGGAGAGTGCATGTTTTCAGGGTGCTTAAAAAAAAAAAAAGCTGCATTTTCCCCACTAGAAATGTGCACTTTTCAAACTAAAATATAATGCAACAAACACAGAAAATGAGGCCAGCTGAATGTCGAGGTATCCCAGTTTTGATGGGTATCCCACTTTTTGGTTGAATGGCCCTCAAGGTGACCTACAACTGATTGCAATACTACCCATACACCGGCATCCAGACAACCCAGCATCCCTTAGCATCCTGGCCAACAAACGTGGCCAGCCTGTGCTTGCCTTCAGTTCTGCAAATGGCAGTTGGAGCCGACCAACGGGCAGTTGGGGCTGAATGTTCTTTCTGGCAGGGAGGGGGGAAGCAAGCTCCCTGCAGCTTCTCCCACTCTGGCTGATGGATGGGGCCAGGCTGGTCTTCCCCTTCACATGACA
This sequence comes from Heloderma suspectum, assembly GCF_057233095.1. Taxonomy (NCBI): domain Eukaryota; kingdom Metazoa; phylum Chordata; class Lepidosauria; order Squamata; family Helodermatidae; genus Heloderma; species Heloderma suspectum. The sequence continues at coordinate 115,806,821 of NC_139461.1, read as the reverse complement.
TTCTTCCTGTAAGACAGGGGAGAGCTTCATCCTCCCAGTGAGCCTTTGTCCCCAGGCCAGTCACAGAGGTCAACATGTGTTCCCTTTCTGTACTGCAGTACCAGTGGGGCAGGAGAGTGTGTGTGTGTATGGGGGGGGGGAGACCCAGTCATTCCGGTTATTACAGAAAAGGGGCATTGCATGGCTTCTCAGCTGTTAAGAAATTATGGGAGAAAAGTAACAGTCCAATTTGAATTATCTAAGATCTGTCACTTGGCAATTCTGCATGTGCATGTGGGAGTTGAAAACTGCCACTGGATGAGGGGTAAAGGAACCTAATGTCATCAAATATGAAGTACCTGACAAGGAATACTATCAAATAAAAATGTTAAAATCAGAAAAATATGCCTACAGCAGATGGTTTATACAGTCCAGTTCAAACTTTTCCGCAGTGTGGGAACCATCCCAAATCCTCTCCCTCATTGGTGGCTGCCAGTGTCACCTCAGTAATGTTTGGAAGATCTGGGGTTGCCCTGGTATTTCCCACACCAGTGTTATAAGCTGTGTTACTGGGGACATGGGAAGGAACAATATGGACAGGGAGACCCCACATGATCAGCGCTTCCATACTTCGTCTGGAACTAGACACTGAAAATGGCATTCCCATGTCAAGTTCTCCCCCTCTCCCTATAACATTTTGCTCTGCTCATGTGACAAATGCCGGCACCACAGCGGCTGCATGGCAGCATTTGTCTGAGATGGCAGGCACTAGGCAGAGCGGGTGGCGGTGAGGTGCTGGGGGGCCGAGCTGTCTGTTCCAGGCAACCTCCCGTGCACCCCTTAAGCTAGCCTGCTGCCCTGTGATGTGGTGAAGGACACTGCCCCACTGCCTGTGTTGAAATAAGATTCAATTGCCAGTCCAATCAACTGTATGTAGAATGGGAGAGTCATCTTGCCCTTTGCCTCGGCAGCAAAAGATCTTTGGCCAGCCCTAGGTAAGTCTGTGTAAATGTTGGGGGTAAAGGGAGAAGTTGACTGGGCCGTGTCTACTTCGGCCGTCACTGAGGTGATCTGAAATCCATCATGGGGAAGGGATTTTAGTATTTTACACCTCCTGGGTAGTACATGAATCCCGATTCATCCTATTGAACAAACGATCTGCAAAATGAAATGTAAACAGCCAAGAAAAAACGTTTATGTGTATTCATTATGTGTGGAGCCAGGAGTTTTGACCCCCCTCAAATCCTGCTGAAGCAAGACAAACAACTGGTGCTTCCAGATTGACAGCTAGCTCTGTCAGTCAAAAGACATTGTGCAGCTATTCTGCCTTTTCCTCTTTAATGGATTTTTTTTTAAAGAAAAAAGATGGAAGAAGCAGTTGAAAAATATGGGAGGGTTACAAGTGGAAGAAGATGATGATGTATGGACCATTGGAACATTCTATGAATGAGGGAGAGCAATGCTACAATAAAAGCCTTGTCTGGAAGTACCCTAAGAAGCACTCTCTCTGTCTCTGTCTCTGTCTCTCTCTCTCTCTCTCTCTCTCTATATATATATATATACATACATACATACATATATATATATATATATATATATATATATATATATACACATATATATGGTTCTGCAAAAATGCAAACAAAGAAATGGTACAGATGGGGAATTCTAGCAGGGGATTTGCTGGGAGAGGAATGACCATAAAGCAGACCTTTTAATCATTAGAATCTAATGTGTCCCAACAGGACACATGTTGGCCACCAAGTTTCCCAACATTGTACATATAGTGAATTGCTACAGAGACAAGTAGAGGAAAACATCCATGGCATATTAGCAAATCACACATCTGCTTTCTGAATGCAAGTATCAAACATTTGGCAGATATCATAGTTGCCAGCCGGTACCTGGGACAGAAACATTAAGATTACAGTGACCTCTAGTGGTGGGAAATTATGCAAAGGAAAACCATATAACATTCCACTTGCCATCTAAAAGCACTGCACTGAAGAGCATACTGTCTGCTGAGTTAGGGGTTTTCTCTGACTCTTGCTTAGGCTGCACCCCTATGCACATTTACCTGGGAGTAAGCCCCACTGAAGGCAGTGAGACTTAATTCCACTGCTGTAGGGTGTTTTGTTGTGTTTTTTTAGTTATGATGATGAATGATACTGCCTCATTGTGTGGTGCACTGATGTTGGGTTTTAATGGTATTTTGTAAATTGTTTCATTCTTTTTTGTAAGCAAAATACTTTGAATGCAGGTGGAAAAGCTGCTATTATTATTATTATTATTATTATTATTATTATTAAATACAATTACAGCAAACCAACTCGTGCGTGTTGGGAGAAGGGTTGTGTATAAATTTAGTTAGCAAAGAAACAAATAGCAATCTTTATGAGTTTCATAGTTAGCAGCATGGACAGAAAGGTTTATGGCATGCATTTATTCCTTTGGATAATTAATCTCTATTTTCATGTTCTATTTCTAACTTGCACCATGTCCACCAAATTGTCTGAAAAGATAGATGTGGTCCACAGAACATTTACATAAATGACAGCCTTGATTCAACAAGTGGAAGGAGCAATGAAAGATCACAGCAGGGAGAAGCTGGAGCAGAGGAAGGGAAGAGAGGAAGAGAGCCAGTGTGGTGTAGTGGTTAGAGTGTTGGACTAGGACTTGGGAGATCCAAGTTCTAGTCCCCTCTCAGGCATGAAGCTTACTGAGTGACTTTGGGCCAGCTGTTGACTCTCAACCTAACCTACCTCATAGGGTTGCTGTGACAATAAAATGGAGAGGAGGACGATGTACGCTGCCTTGGGTTCTTTGCAAGAGGAAAAAAGGTGGGATATAATATAATAATAAAAAGAAAGAAAGAAAGAAAGAAAGAAAGAGAGAGAAAGAGAGAGAGAGAAAGAAAGAAAGAAAGAAAGAAAGAAAAAGAAAGTGAGCGAGTGAGCAAGCGAGCTTTGGCCCTCAACCTCCTAGACACCTAAAGACCTCTAAATGGGTGTGGGGTGGGGTGGGGTAGTGGCACTGAAGACCTCAAGGAGGAGAAATAAACGCTGCCAACAGCATCTGAGCCAGAACTGGAAGTACAAATCTTTCAAGCAATGAATCAGAAATCTCTGATCTGATCTATCCACCAACCACAATTAGAGATGTATCAGAATTCCGCGGGCGGGGGGACTGGATGAATTTTTTTGGTTTGGCCCTGCTGATTTCGTACTATTTCCCCCCTGCTGGCTTTGACTCTATCTGTAGCAAGGCGAGACAATATGAGGATTCCAGGTTTTTTTTAAAGGCAGCAATTTGCAGTGTGTGGGGGTGTGGGGGGGGAGTGTTAACATTCACGCAAATAGTGTAGTGATATTTTTTAAAATATTTTTTATTGCTGATCTTGCACAAGTGGACACAACTGCAAGTCCAACTGTCCACTGTGTAGCCCCACAGAGGCATAGAATAATAGAACAGTAGGGTTGGAAGGGGCCTACAAGGCCATCGAGTCCAACCCCCTGCTCAATGCAGGAATCCAAGTCAGAGCATCCCTGGCAGATGGCTGTCCAGCCTCGTCTTGAAGGCCTCCAGTGTGGGAGAGCCCACCACCTCCCTAGGTCATTGGTTCCATTGTCATATTGCTCTAACAGTCAGGACGTTTTTCCTGATGTTCAGCCGGAATCTGGCTTCCTGTCACTTGAGCCCATTATTCCGTGTCCTGCACTCTGGGATGATTGAGAAGAGATCCTGGCCTTCCTCTCTGTGACAACCTTTCGAGTACTTGAAGAGCACTATCATATCTCCCCTCAGTCTTCTCTTCTCAAGGCTAAACATGCCCAGTTCTTTCAGTCTCTCTTCATAGGGCTTTGTTTCCAGTCCCCTGATCATCTTCATTGCCCTCCTCTGAACCCTCTCCAGTTTGTCTGCATCCTTCTTAAAATGTGGTGCCCAGAACTGGACACAGTACTCCAGATGAAGCCTAACCAGTGCTGAGTAGAGGGGAACTAGTACTTCCCGGGATTTGGAAGCTATGCTTCTATTAATGCAGCCCAAAACAGCATTTGCCTTTTTTGCAGCCACATCACATTGTTGGCTCATGTTCAGCTTGTTATCTACAACAATTCCAAGATCCTTCTTGCTTGTAGTGTTGTTGAGCCACGTATCCCCCATCTTGTAACTGTGCATTTGGTTTCTTTTTCCTAGGTGCAGAACTTGGCATTTATCCCTGTTAAATGTCATTCTGTTGTTTTCTGCCCAGTGCTCCAGTCTATCAAGATCACTTTGAATTTTGTTTCTGTCTTCCAAAGTATTAGCTATCCCGCCCAGTTTTGTGTCATCTGCAAATTTGATCATCATTCCCTGCACCTCCTCTTCCAAGTCATTCATAAAAATGTTGAAGAGCACTGGGCCCAGGACTGAGCCCTGTGGTACCCCACTCATTACCTCTCCCCAGTTTGAGAAGGTCCCATTGATAAGCGCTCTTTGAGTCCGATTCTGTAGCCAACTGTGGATCCACCAGATTGTTGTTTCATCTAGCCCACTTTGAGCTAGTTTGCTCATCAGGATATCATGGGGCACTTTGTCGAAAGCTTTGCTGAAGTCGAGGTATATGATGTCTACAGCATTCCCACGGTCTACAAGGGAGGTTGCTTGATCAAAAAAGGAGATCAGATTCATCTGGCAGGATTTGTTCTTGACAAATCCATGTTGGCTTCGAGTAATCACTGCACTGTTTTCAAGGTGCTTACAGATGGATTGCTTTATAATCTGCTCCAGAATTTTCCCAGGGATTGATGTCAGACTGACTGGTCTGTAGTTCCCAGGTTCCTCCTTTTTACCCTTTTTGAAGATAGCATATTCCTCTCTTGTGAATATCTTTGTCAGTTTCATCCTCTCCACACAATATTTCCTCTAGCCCAGTAAAGCAATATTCATACTTGTTAAAGAATTTGTCAGTTTCATCCTCCACTCCGGTGCTATTTGTAAAATTAATCTCTTACGTATAAAAGTTGCAGAATCCAACTCTAAAAACTGTCATGTAAACTTCCCAGTATTTTCTTCGCTCAACATGCAGCACCTGCTTACTTTCTTAGTAACCTCTCTTCAAGGAGCCCCTGGGGACTGTGGCCATATAGAAATTAAGGACATTGCTTTGATGTCCAATTAAATGCTACTTGGGGGCATCTAGAAATAGCCCACTGGTTTATTAGAACTGGAAAGCAGAAGAAAACGTGACTTGCCTGAATGCCAGGATGAAATGATGGCAAATAGATCTAGCTGTGGATGGGCTAAACATGTGCCTCTTTCCTTATAAGGTCTGTGCTGCTGTAAGGTGGACATCAGGTTTCATATCCATGTGAGAGATAATGGATCTTTGAAGAGACATTGACACTACTCAGGCATCATGGAAATTTAGAAACGTATTGCTGTCAGCAGAGCAGCAGGTGCTGGTGCAGTGAAAGTCTGAACCTGTGACTCAGAAAGCGGTGATGTAAGCTTGTATTTGACTCCTGTGTTATGGCACTCAGGTGAAGTACCTTTCAGACATTCGTCCATTTTGAGTTGTTGTATTTATTCCCATGGTGTCTTTCTCACAGGTTTTTAATCAAAAGTATTGCCATGGATTCAATGTATTCTTGCCACCCCCAGCAAGTGATCTTTTTTTAATGCATTTATCCCAGAATTCCAGGAGAGGGAGGGGGGAAATTGGTGATAGCCAGCTTCCTGTTGAAGCTTTGCCAACAGAATGACAGAGTGGAAATCAGCCAAGACTTGCTTGAGTAAGAGGTACACTTGTGCTGTGAGTGTGTGTGCGGGTGCCATGTGCTGTGGGTTATATGGTGTTACAATACATTTTAAAAAATAAATGTTAATGTCAATTGGCCCATACACACACACACACACACACACACACACACACACATATAGTACAAATCATGCAACTTTAGTATACATAATTCCTAAAAGTTTTTGCACTATGAATTATTCTTATGAAAATCACAATTATTTCATATTATTATGAAAATCATAATTATTCACACAAAAAGAAAGAAAATACAGGAAATGTCAAGTATTACTAGGAGTTGAATAATAATTGTGTTGTAATTTTAAAAACTATATTGCCTTGTTGATATAAGTAGCTGAACGAGCAAATCCACTTCCAGGTGCACATTTTGTGTGTGTATTCCATCAAGCTGTTTCAGCAGTGCCTCTGCATCTTGAGGCAGCCATGGATATGCACCCCCATATATACATTAGTGTTGCACTAGTTGAATGTTGCTTATGGTACATGGGAGAAACATGAATGGCAAGCTTGCAAGACACACCCGTGGGAGAATACAAACATTAATTCCTCTGGCACTCGTGGCAATGCTGTGAGATTGATGAAGGATGCTGAAGTGGAACTGAGATCAGATCATGACCTGGTGCACCCATGAGTACTGGAGAATACCACCAGCCCAATGGTCTCTGGAAGTGCACCCAAGATTACTGGAGCTCACACAACAGATTTTTCAAGTGCCTACATGCATAGTCTTGAGCTCAGGTTTGTCTGTGTCCTGGGGCTATATTTCTGTTTCCCATTTCAGCTTTCTATCACATTTTGGGTGTCTCTGCTTTCTCAGTTTGGGGTTCATTATACTTGAACAAGTTCTTGGACAGTGCCAGTCACTGGCGCTCTCTCTCTCTCTCTCTCTCTCTCCCCCCCCTGCTTTATTTGGACTCTGCTCTCACAATTTGGGGTATGTTATAGGCACATGGTCCCTTAACATTCTGTCCAGGCAGCTTTGTCTATATTTTAAAAACTGTATTTTGAAATTCCTGTGTCCTATTTGTGTTTTTCTCCCTATCAGATGATGGGTGGCTCTCATGGGCAACTGCAGAAAGGGGCAAAGAGGTGTGGTTGACCCACCCCATGGATGGGCCATCATCTCCATATTCCCAGCTTTCATTTAAAAAGGGGCAAGTCTCTAGCCCTTGTAGAACCTGAGATATGAGGCAAAATGTGCAGTCACTATTTTGCATATTTGTTTGGTGATAAACTAGTCTTCTCCCACCTTCCAGTATTTTTAGCCAATTAATGAAGTCATAGCAATGGTTAACACACGCACTAGAGAAGGAACTTCCTGGTTCATTTTTAAGCCTTTGGGGGGTCTTCCCGGTTAGGAAATAATTGGAGTTTCATTTTAAAAAACCAATTTAAAACTCCAGGTGTTTAGCGTAGCTGAGACTGGGCATTAGTGTCTCTACCAAAAAACAAAAGACAAGCAGGAAAAACAGGAGTTCGTGGTCTTTCTAACTCAGGTCTTGTTAATAATTTTGTTCTGAGTTTATAAAGATTTTTAAAAGTAGCCTGACGATGCACACAGATAAAGTTCATCATTATTACACCCATATTGCAGCAGGCAGGGCTGTGGCTGAAAAAATGTGGATTACACAAGTCCTGAAAAGTAGCCCAGTGTTGTTATTCCCATCTGGGGGAGGGTGGGCTTAGAGTAGTGTATGACAACTCTGCAGTCCAGTATTGTTATCCAGTCTCCTGGTGTGTCGGTGTTTTAGGGAAATGCAGGTGGGGCTGTGACTTTGATTGTAGCAGCAGTGCAATCCATTAAGGACTAGCGTGGGTTGTTGTGATATATATAGCTTTAAGAGAACCTGCCATTTTTAGCTCTTGCTGGAGGTCCAAGTTGAGAAATGAATGGCTTATGAGGAAAAGGCCAGACACCAGAGTTGGGGAAAGAGAACTGGGAACATTAAAATGGAAGGAACATTGGAAGAGTAAGTGAAAAGGAGTGAAATATTAACAATTTCCTGTAATACTCATGTATTTGGGGGATAAACAAGCCCCAGAACTAGTGACTATTTGAAACCTACAACCTGGGCTGGTCTCTCTCCCTGTCCTTCTCTGGCTGTGCCTAGAATTAGAACAGAATCATGTTTAAAAACAGATGTCACACAGGTCCTTAGTAAGAGTGTAACCATAGCCACTGGAGTAAGGAGATACTGAGTCTCAGTATGTGACACGAATCTAACCTTTTGTAGGACTGTCCCCTCAATCAGAGGTCAATGAATCAAAATAACTGATCTACCATTGCTTCCTCTTGCCGTACCTTCACGTGAATGCCCTGTAGACAATGAGGAGACACTGAGGTTCCTGCATCCCCCAGTCTGGATGCTAACAAGGTGGAAAGACGGAGAAGGTGGCTTCTTTGGCCCTTTCAGATTTTGGAGATGTGTGCTGAAAGGGAAGCAGCAGGGTGGAAAATCCTGCCAAAAGCAGGCTGAATGGGAAAGATGCCTGAGTGCTTCAAGAACTTCATCCCAAAGGTAATGTAAGAAAAATAGCACTGCAGTCATCTTCAGGACAAGAGGAATTATATTCATATTAGAGTAGCCTTCCCCAACCTGGTACCCCCGAGAGGTGTTGGACTACAACTCCCAGCATGCCCGAGGCAGCATAGCTGGCTGAGGGATGCTGGGAGTTGCAGTTGAACACATCTGGAGAACATTAGGTTGGGTACAGCTAAATTAGAGGAAGCAGTGAGATTTCTCATTAGCTATCAGCCAGAGCCAAGTCAGAACATGGTTACTGGAGCTTACTGGACTTTAGTCAACAACAGTGGGTACTTGCTTTTGTAGGACCAATGAAAGCATTTTTTCTCAAAGGAATAGAGCCATACTGAAGCACTGGCCTTCTGAAGAGTCCAAACCAAACAACACTGAAGGAACTGAAGCCGAAGAGTTACAGCACTAGCTTCTTGGGATAACATTAAGAACGATCTCGCTTTGAAGCTCTGATCCCATGAGGTGTGGCTTGGGCTCTGACTAGGATTCCTAAATGCATGTCCTCATATATTCATCACTTCTTTGAACCAAAGTCTGGTTCTAATTAGCAAAAAGAGAAACCTGGTATAAGATCGAAATAGGTTTTTGAAAAGCCCCACAGTCCTTAACGTATGTCTTTAACAGTGTAAACCTGAACAAACTGGTATCTGGGTATCATAGGATAGTTCGGTGGAGACTGATGGGAAATAGGAATAATAGCTCAGTGTTGTGCAGCCAATGAAATCTTACCTGCAAATAATACTGGTGGCAATAACATGGTAGAAAGAAACCAACTGAAATTCACACAGGAGCACATAGACTTATCAGTCTTTTAGGCAGAATCTGAAACAGGATTTTGAAACGTGTGCAGTGCACACAGAGACAAACATATTGCACACTTTAGGATCCCCCTGATGCTTTCATTCCCACAGTGTTTAAGGCCTGGCTAGCTATTTTGCTGGTTTGATAAGAGAGGCAGTAGAGCTGCCCAACTATTGTATTTTGGGGACCACGCAGCATAACTCCACCAATTATTTTCTGTTGCCTTACGGCATTTTGCCTGGTGTACAACAAAGGAATCAGATGGCCAGCTCCTAGCACTACCAATCATAAGGCATTGTGTGGCGATTCCATCTTTCCCTCCTTAATGGATATTTTGCAACAATAAAAAAAACGGTGGAGGATATGGTAGGCAAATATGGGAGGGTTGAAAATGGAAGGAGATGTTGTCCAGACCCCCTGTGAAATTTCAAGAATAAGGCAGGGCGATTTCAAAATAAAAGCCTTGTCTGGAAGCACCCTAAGCAGTCAATTTAGTTCCTCTGCTCTAGGAAGCAGAACAATTTTTGAGCTGTACTTATGATTCCAGATAAGATATTATTCATCCTGGCAAAAACTTCATACATTTCAATAGTAAATTGGGAAAATGGAAGAGAGTGGAGGGTTGACAACAGGTTAATGATCTCTCGTGAAGTTCAAGGCCACCCAGGACAATTACAATAATCCATCAGGGCCTTCTTCATTTATTTATTTTATTTATTATTAAATTTATTAATTATTAGTTCTTCATCACATACAACTCAAGGCTGTGGAATTTCCCCAGTGATTTCTACATCAACAACTTGTGGCTGAAGTAGTTTGGAGTAGCATCATTTTAGATACACAAATAGAAAATGAGGGGCGGGGGAGAGTGATAGAGCATATGGGGTCAAATTAGGGGACAGGAGAAGAGGGCTTCTGAGGTAAAAGGAGAGTCTGTTTCATAACAAGATGCTGCTCTTCTCAGGTTTCTCCATCCCAAGAGTGGAGCCACTTGACACAGCGGCAATTTACAACGAGTCTTTCACCAAGAAACAGAAATAACATTTTCAAAATCATCACTCATTTGAATTATTTCCTCCCACCAGTTTAATTAATTACTAAAGCTGACCTGTGCTTTCCATTGACAGAAAAAGAGCATGCCCATTCCATTCCTCCCACACCACCTCCTACTGCCATATTCATCTCCCATGTTACATATCTATTGGCTGTTCCTTCCATCGTTATCAAATTTATAATTTGTTCTTATTAAAATGCATTTTGTGTTTTTGGGAAACAGCCATCTAGTTGCATGAACTTGAGCACACTCCGGGAGAGAGTGGAGGCCTGGCGTGCTATGGTCCATGGGGTCATGAAGAGTCAGACACGACTTAACGACTGAACAATAACAATAACAACAACATCTAGTTGCATGTGTTTTTTGTTTAGCAATAATTACACTCCAGTCCAGCATTCACAAAGATGATGCCTGTATCGTGTCCAGCTATACAATTACCATAGAGACAATTGAAAAAGGCTAACAGTGCAATCCTAAACATCAGAAGTAAGCCCATTAAATTCAGATAGACTTACTTCTAGGTAAGTGTTTATAGGATTGCAGCCTAAAGGTAGATGCTCTGTGTGTCTGTCTGAGAGTTTCATGTGCTTTGGCATTACCAATGCCTACCTGTGTGCTTGCTTCTGCGCCCTTTAATACCTGCTCAACCTGTACATTTGTAGATTAAAAGATTATAGCAAGGACATAGAATAATAGAATAGTAGGGTTGAAGGGGGCCTATAAAACCATTGAGTCCAACCCCCTGCTCAATGCAGGAATCCAGCTCAGAGCATCCCTGACAGATGGCTTTCCAGCCTCATCTTGAGTGCCTGCAGCATGGGAGAGCCCGCCACCTCCCAAGGTAATTGGTTCCATTGTCGTATTGCTCTAACAGTCAGGAAGATTTTCCTGATGTTCAGCCGGAGTCTGGCTTCCTGTCACTTGAGCCCATTATTCCGTGTCCTGCATTCTGGGAGGATCAAGAAGAGATCCTGACCTTCCTCTCTGTGACAACTTTTCAAGTACTTGGAGAGCACTATCATATCTCTCCGCAGTATTCTCAAGGCTAAACATGCCCAGTTCTTTCAGTCTCTCTTCATAGGGCTTTGTTTCCAGTCCCCTGATCATCTTCGTTGCCCTCCTCTGAACCCTCTCCAGCTTGTCTGCATCCTTCTTAAAGTGTGGTGCCCAGAACTGGACACAGTACTCCAGATGAGGCCTAACCAGTGCTGAGTAGAGGGGAACTAGTACTTCCCGGGATTTGGAAGCTATGCTTCTATTAATGCAGCCCAATATTAATGCAGACATCATATCACTCAAGTGCTATTTCTTTGCATGAAAAGTTATCCCAGACACCTGCCATCTTAGGATAACACTTCATCCATCTGGTGAAGTGGAATTTAGTCATTAATACATAATAAGTGTGTTAGTCTTTAAGGTGCCACAAGTTTTTGTTTGTTTGTTTTTACCCCATGAAGATTGCCCTGAACATTGTACCACTTGTGGGAAGAGGGAGCACAGAATAACATATAGAGATTTGGATATGGCAGCTCCAGATAAAGAATGATACTAAAGGAAAACAGTATTCTTAGAGGAAAAGTAAAATCTGAATGTGTCATAACAGAACCCTATAGCTAGGTGGCAGACTCATAACTAGCCAAGGGGGTCGGTGCATTTGTGTGCAAAATTACCAGTGATTCCTGTTCCACTGTTACATGCCATTATTTAAAACAATTGTAAATGTTTTACTGATATTAAAATAAATGGATTAATATATATGTTTGAAAAGTCTGAAGTAATTTTCTGCATCTTATGAAATTATAATACAAGTTAAAAGGAAATGTTTATGTAACACCTTGTTTAGCCCTCTTTTATTGCCTACCCCAAGCCATTCACTAAAATGTGTGCTAAAATGTACTAACCACAAAAATATCAGATCTCACAATTTTAAAAATGAGATTGTGTTTTCCCCATTTTTCTATACACATTTTGCAAGTTGTAGTGTTTAGTTCCCTGGACTTTCATCAGTTTTCCTCCCTGTGTGGTTATCACCTATGAATGGCATTTGTGTCAATCCCTAAGGTGTTTGTTGCAACATTTTTGAAATGTGACTTTGACAGAGAACGTTACGGTGAATTATAGTTACCAAGAGGTAGAGGTGTAGTGACTTGGGACAGAAGAAAAGCTATGTACTGTTTTACTAGTTTGTAAAGGAAGCCAGCTGTGTGTACTGGATCAACACCAGATCTAGCTAGGGCTCTGTCTCAGATGCTTTTTTTATTTTTTAAGGAGAGACATGTATTAAAAATCTGATTTCCCATCACTTATATTGAAACTCTCTTCTGTTTCATGCTTATCATGTTGCAAAAGCTTGCCTAAGAATATGAACACTGTAGTATGTGTGAGAATCAGGTGATAAAGAAGGTAAACATCTTTATTTATTTTTTAGAACTCCTCTCCCCAACCTGGTGCCCTCCAGATGTTTTGGACTTCAGTTCTAATCAGCCCCTGCCAGCATTGCCAATGGTCAATTGGCAGTTATAGTCCAAAAAATCTGGAAGGCACTAGGTTGGGGAAGACTCATCTAGATACATATATATTGGGCTGGATCCAGATTTAGTCATGCTTAGAGTAGATGCATTAACTAATTTATCTCATTAGTTTCAATGGGTCCACTCCAAGCATGATCCAACCCATTGTGGTGTTATATATATTGCTTGTAATTTTGTTATTTTTGGAGGGATTGTTTTGCATACAGTTACTGTCAGATGCTTTGGGTTTCCTGTGGGAAGAAAAAGTGGGGTATGAATATGAAATGAAATGAGTATCACAAGGAAATAGGATTGTAGTAAGGAAGCTTGGCCTTGGAAGGACCAGTTTATGCAGCAGAATCCAGAGGTACATTTCCTCCTAGTATGTATCTCTTCAGGCTGCAGGTGTGCTTGAATGCTCCCCCATGAATATCATTCACTGCACACAGAAGAAACAGCACATGTGAGACAAGGGGCTAAGCCAAACCCTTCTTTGTAACTTGCTCGTTTTCTATGTGAAAAGAGCTTTTTTAGATTAGGAATCAGACAATATTCCAACATTGATTCTGCTGAATAAATACTGTCCCTCAGTTGAAGGGGTTAATATGATATCCAGGCTGTGAAGGTACTTGCAAGCAAGGAGATGTGTGTTACCAGCTTGAATGTGAAGGAGAAGGAGCAATTGCATAAGGATATCCAGAGAACTAAAGAATAGAAATTAGAAAAGGAATAGACAGGTCAAAAGAGCAAACTTTGCAGCAGCCGTGATGATGCTACTGGAAACTGCAGCCAGGTATTGGTGGAAGTAATTCAGTAATTAATTGAATCATTCATGCACTAATTGTATGAAAGGTTGATCAGCCCTGTATACAAATATACTATGCTCTAGAAGAACTGTAATGTAAAATAATTATTTGAAGGAACATTTTGTCCTGCATTCCCAGAGAGAAGGAAATGTCAACCTTCTTCCTCACACATGAAACCTTTATATGAAAATAAGGAGCTGGACCACACTCTGCCAATTAATTGACCAACTAATTGACCCATCATGCATGTGTCTGTTTTTTAATTCATTAAATAAGAACTACAGCAGGGGGAAAACAGCCCCCTAGAATCCCACAAGTAAGTTACAAAGGTAAACAAACAGTTTACTTCTAGCAATATATTGTAGAAGACATCTTACAGTATGGGCCTTCCCATGACAATAAATCACTTTCAGCTCTCAGAGGAGCAGAAAGATCATCCTTCCCCTGATGTTAGCATACAACTATTCAGTTTACTCTTTATCACACATCAACTGGGCTATAAGTAGGGCTGCAAGCTTAAGTTAATGGTTGAAAACAATTTAAACAACTAAAAACATGGCCATGACTAATTGAGCAGCATATATAAGATTGGATCTAGTCTTAGTCACACTTTGAGTAGACCCATTAAAATCAGTGGGTCTATTCTAAGTGTCACTGAGTCTGAATCCAACCTATATTTTGTAATATGTTGTTGTTGTTGTTCAGTCATTCAGTCGTGTCCGACTCTTCGTGACCCCATGGACCAGAGCACGCCAGGCCTTCCTGTCCTGCGCTCTCTCCCGGATCGTGCTCAAGTTCATATTCATTGCATCCGTGATGCTATCTATCCATCTCATCCTCTGCCGTCCCCTTCTCCTTTTCCCTTCAGTCTTTCCCAGCATCAGGGTCTTTTCCAGGGAGTTTTCTCTTCGCATTAGGTGGCCAAAATATTGGAGCTTCAGCTTCATTATCTGTCCTTCCAATGAGCACTCAGGGTTGATTTCCTTTAGGATGGACTGATTTGACCTCCTTGCAGTCCAGGGGTCTCGTAAGAGTCTTCTCCAGCACCACAGTTCGAAAGCATCAATTCTTCGGCGCTCAGCCTTCCTTATAGTCCAGCTCTCACAGCCATACATTACTACTGGGAAAACCATAGCTTTGATTAGACGGACCTTTGTCGGCAAATCAAACCTTTGATGTCTCTGCTTCTGACTATGCTGTCTAGGTTTGCCATAGCTTTCCTCCCAAGGAGCAAGCGTCTTTTAATTTCATGGCTACAGTCACCGTCTGCGGTGATCTTGGAGCCCAAGAAAGTAAAATCTGTCACTGCTTCCATTTCTTCCCCTTCTATATGCCAGGAAGTGATGGGGCCAGATGCCATGATCTTCGTTTTTTTAATGTTGAGTTTCAAACCAGCTTTTGCACTCTCCTCTTTCACCCTCAACAAGAGGCTCTTTAGATCCTCTTCGCTTTCTGCCATTAGGGTGGTATCGTCTGCGTATCGGAGGTTGTTGATATTTTGTAATATAAGTACTTTTAAAAATGCCATATGATAAGCATCATCTTAAAAGAGGTATTCTCTCTCACACACAGGAGGAATGCCTCATCTAAAAAGATGCATCCTCCAACCCATGTGATTAATTGCTTAATGTTCCTTTTGCTGGGTTGCAGCAGCCCTAGTTATAAATAAATATCCCCAACAGTCCCATGAAATGTATGGTATTGAAAATGCAGCCAGCCTTGCCTTTCCCCCTCAAACTACTGACTGAGGCAACAATCCAATCAGACAGAAGGTCCTTTAGGTAGGAATCTGTCCTCCATGTACATGGATGGTGCTATATAAATAATAATAATACATTCATTGTAAAACCTATTTACTAGGGATATTTTAATTAATATCTTAAAATTGGAACAATATGTACCCACTTTGTAATCACCAGGTTTTAAGAATGCTTCAAGGAGCTTGTTTAAATGTTTAGCAGCTTGAATATGATCTTTCCAGAAGCCATTGATTATATGCATTACTAAATAGCAAAAGGAGGGGATCGTATATGCTCCTCTCTACCAAACACAACTTTAGGGATTTTTGCCAAAAACCTGTATTTGGTCTTTTCCTTGTTGATACAAAGCAGTTGTAGCTTGAAAAAAACCCTCAATGCAATTAAAAAGCAATGAAGCCTCATGTATGCATATGAAACCAAAACCAAATGGCCTGTTCATAACAAGGTACATATTTTCCTGTCCTTCACCCCGTCCTGCCAATGACAGTTGTTGTATTTCTGATAGGGAAAATATGCCAAATGTTATTCTGAGATCTCTTCTATGTACTCCAAATTGTGCTCCTGTTTTTATGCAAGCACAATCAGGCTAACTTCTCCTATTCAAATGAATGCTTATTCAAATTGGATAGCACTTCAGGGGTGAAAGAAGAATGGCTTCCAGGAACAATCTTTCAACCCACTATTTAAAGGGGAAAGTTGCCTGAACAAGACAATTCAGTTTACCAAACAATAACTCAGACAATGTTTGCCTGAAAGTAGCCAAAGTCCATTTTGAGCTTTTAAGTCTAGACCTTCTTAGCAGCCTTCTGACTTATGTAATTGCTTTAAATATGCCTAGATGCAACTCTACAATTAGATGCAACATAAAACTGCAGTAAGCCATCTTTCCTTAACTTGCTCAATAAAATCATATCAATAAATTCTCTGTTTGACTGGAGCTATTATCTCTACATCCCATAATACTCATTTCCTAATATTGGCATGCTCTGATTCAGCAGTAGTCAGAATTAGGGATGTATGGACTGTGTAAAATCCGTTGCGTCTGTGTTTCACGGATTGTCAGGCACCTTTCATTCCATTGTTTGCCCATTGATGGAATTGGATTTTTTTCATTTCCACATTTGCACAAATCCGCAAGTGCAAATATGTGCAAATTCCCTCCAAATGCACATTTTCATGCTTTAGCCTATGGGGGAAATGTGCATTTTTGGCCATTAAAAAAATGTGTGTATTTTTTAACAACAACATTTGTGTAAAATTCTGGAAAGTAAAAAAAAAAAAAAGGTCTGCAAGTCCGTGGAATCTACCTGACAGGGGGAAAGCTGGTCCGCTGTAGAATCCATGGGTCACATTCATAAAAATCCGAACTCATTGGTTCCATTGTGGATTTCTCTAACATCCCTATTCAGAATATAGCCTTTGTAGGATTGTGGTTCAGGGCTGTTCAGGAGATAATGGAAATTATCTTCAAATTAAAGGAAGTGGGGGCCATCATCAATATGGAGGCCTTTTTTATAATCACCTCACTACCTCAGGGATCAATATGGAAGAAGAGCTTTGAATAGTAGGTTGGATCCAGACTAAAGTTGTTTCCAGATGAGGCTTTTATCCTGCACTTGCCCTGCTTGAAACACTGAATTTTACAGGAAGTCCAGACACTGTTGTAGATTCGCAACCCTCCTATGTTTTCCTACCACTTCTTCCATCTTTCATCTTACCAGAAAATAATCTGTTAAGTAGGAAAAGATAGAATAAGTACACAATGCTTATTAATTGGCCACTAGGGACCCTCTGCTTGGAAGCACCCTTAGTCATCTTTAGAGTAGGCCCATTGAAATCACGACTAACTTAAATCCCATTGTAATCAATTGGTCTACTGTAAGTATGACTAAGTCTGGATCCAACCTAATGTCTCTATGTTTTTGTTGTGTTTATCATTCTCATTGGTCTAAATGTTATTGAGGAGGTTGATAAAATTTTTACATAGTTACCTATTATAATGAGCTTGTTTAATGGGTCATGATCCAGCCAAAACTAAGCTGTTTTGACAGCCATTGAGTACAATGGAAGAGTCAAGGATGGGCCCAATTCCCTCAGTGAAATCATGAATTAGACTTAAATGTGCTTAATTTTGGCTGGGTCATATATATATTGTCAGAGAGCAGTGAGGAAGCTTTAGAGGCTGTTGAATGGGTTTGTTACTCAAATTCAACAGCTGTTGTTTCTGCTGGCAGAGAATCCAAGGGTGGTTTAGGAGCATTCAGCTTATCACCGCCTGAGTCTATTCTCAATGTTGTGAACAGCTTGAAGCAAATTTCCTCACCTCATGAGATGATGGGTGGGACACTTTACATAATCACTCATCCCAAAGTGAACAAGAGTGGAGTCAAAGGCCTCTGGTTAATTATGAACATTCTCCCTCTCTTGGAACAAAATCGAGCCTCAGAATAAACCAATGATATACAAAATACGAAACCAATCACTAGCTGTGAGTGTCTGGATCGGACATTTAAAGAACGATGCACAGACAGTATTACTTTTGTAAGTTAGAGTTTTAAAAATGAATGAAAAGAACCAAAACCAATATCCATCAGTATAATGCTACTAGAAGACAGGTAAGATTCCTTATAAAAGGGCATCTTTCTGAGAGCTGTTTCTGAGCTCTGATCTGAAGATTTCCAAATGAAATTTTGATCAGTATAGCTTTCCTATTTCTCATGGAAATCACATTTGCTGTATTTTTGGTTGATTCCGATGGAGTGAGAAGCCATCACTCGCGTCCAATTTTCCACATAACTGCTTCTGACTGCTGTCCCTTTTAAAATCTTTTCAGGCTATCCATCCAGAATTAACTTTCTTTTAAGAAAAGGCCTTCTGTGGTTTATAAATTTTTAATACAGGATGCTAGCTGCCAGAACAGCTTTGGATTGCAACCAAAGATTTGAAGCAGTCTCCTGAACATGAAATGAGGTACAGGTCCTGGTGCACCTGGAGACAGTGCTTCTTTCATCCCCCTCCTGACACCTCTGGCTTTCGCCTCAGAACATCAGGAATTTCCCTTCAAACTGGCTTCTTGGAACTAGGCTTGTGCACTATTAGTGGATAATTTATCACATCATATTTCTCTGCCTTGAGAAATTCAGCTCTTTTTATATTGTTGTTGCAAAGGAGTGATTTTAAAATGAGAGAGAGAGAGAGAGAGCGCGAGAGAGCGCTATATGGACTGCTAAGCTTATGAAGGAATCTTCAGATGGGGCCAGATATAATGGACATTGGGGAGTAAGTTAAGACTAACAGGCTGCAAGGGAATAATAGACATCATCGATTATAACCGTACATAAAACCTCTCATTAAAGTCCTGATTGTCCACTCTTTGCCTGTAACTCACAAAGACTTTCACTGATAACTGTTAAACTGGTTTTGCAAGAAATGTCCAATTGGTCTGAATGAATTCTCAAGACGCCACAGCTTTGACACCTGGTGCTGGGGGCACTGATCATTTGGGATCACAGCAGGCAGGTTAACCCTTTCCTCCCCTGCTGTGGTCCTGAGTAAAATTCTGGTGCCAAGGGGGGAATTTGCTCCTAATGCTTCAGAGAAGGGATCTTCTAGGGGTGGGCTGAAGTTCCATGAAGGAATGTTCCTGGTGTGTTTGCGGGGAATTGTGGGGGCTGCCTATTCACTACCAGGCCAGGTTTAAGATTTTAATACTAGTGTATAAAGCCCTAAACAACTTGGAACCAGGATACCTGAGGGAGCGCCTTCTCCCTTACCAATCTGCCCGGTCACTGAGGTCATCGGAGGACACGTTCCTGGTGGTGCCACATGGACCTATGGCCCAATTAGAGTCCACCAGGGGAAGAGCCTTCAGTGTGGTGGCCTCCTTTCTTTTGAATTCCCTGCCCCTGGAGATCAGGTAGGCACCAACACTGTGCTATTTCCGGTGCCTCCTGAAAACAGCACTGTTTCAGGAGGCATTCCTTAATTGGCCAGTCACAGTTTTTACTGGTATTTTGTTTTAAAAAATAGCATAATTTTAATCTGATGTTTTAATCTTTTTATCATTTTACTGTTTTATCTCTTGTGTTCACTGCTCTGAAATCTGTTCTAGATAGGGAAGGAAAGGAAAGGTCCTTCCTGTGCAAGCACCGGGTCATTACTGACCCCTAGACTAGAGGGACGCCGCTTGCGCTGGCGTTTTCATGGCAGACTATAGCAGGATGGTTTGCCATTGCCTTCCCCAGTCGTGACTACCTTTACCCCAGCAAGCTGGGTACTCATTTTACCAACCTCGGAATTGTAAATAAATAAATACATACATTTTATTCCATTTCTGTACCTTTTGAAAAGCCACATCAGTGAACCCAGCAGCAGCTTGAGTGCAGCCTACCATGCCCTTTTAAAATGTCCCCAGAATAACCTCCTGGGAAAGATGGTACATGATGATATCATGTTGTTCACAGGGGCAACCATCTTTTTTTGTGCAATGCCCCCCGAGAACGACACTGCATAATCACAGAGCCTTGTTTCCAAATGACTGGGGACATTTCTGAAAGGGTGTGGCAACCCATGTTGGGACATTGAAAAGGTCAAGAAAAATAGGGGGAAGCTTCACCACTGCCCACTGCATAAATGCAAGATCCCCCCCCCCAAAAAAAATCATTAGAATTTTACCCCACCTCCCTGGAAGTCCTTTGCTGGGGGACAAAATTCTGGCAAAGGTGGCTAGACTGCAGCAGGGGCAGAAAGAATTCAATTTTCCCTCCATGCCTCTTCTGGTCCTGTTAATTATCACCCTACCTGTATCCCCAATCTGATGGAATTTGCATTTTTAAAAACTTGCATATTGAATGCAAAGATGCATTTTACATCATGGGTTAGTTTGGTCCTGAGTAACTAGGGCCAGCTTTCCCCAACTTGGCACCCTCCAGATGGGTTGTACATACTACAACTCCCATCACTCACTACCAGCAGGGCCATTTTGTCCAGGGATATGGGAACTGTAGTCCAGCACATCTGGAGGCCCCAGCTTGGGGAAGACCAGTTTATGGTGTTGGCCCTGCAGAAATGGTGAACAGAATTACAAGCAGTACTTAGCACAACTCAAACATTTGGGATGGACCCTGTGCCACTTGAGTGAATTGTAGGAATATGGACTGGCTTCGCAGAACACTCTAATCCATATTCAGTGGTTGAGTGTGGGTTGTTGAACCATGGGTTGTTTGTTGAACTTTGACTTGGTGTGTTGTCTGAACCCAGGACATTTTCCACAGGGTAGCTTGTTAACCATGCGGTGTGGCTTATTTTTCACAAACAAGGCACTTTGAGAACCCATGGTTTGTTGCTGGGTTGTTCAGGGTGGTTAACAAGCCACCCTGCAGAAAATGTCCTGGGTTCAGACTACGCTCTAACCCACAGTTCAACAAACAACCCACACTCAGCCACTGAGGGTTAGCATCTTATGTGAACAGCCTCACAGAGTTGCAAAGTGTAAGAAAAGTTCCTGTTAAGAGTAGAGGGAGACCACAGAGCATGACATGGGAAGGGAGGCAAGGCAAAGATAACAAGGGAGAAATGTGAGCAGCAGATGTGTATGTCAGCTGTGTCTCATTCGGACTAGGAAAGTGATGTGCTCCTATATGTAAGCCTAACAGTCAAGCTTTTTCAATAAACTGGCGTGAGTTGATGGAAATAATTTATTGTAAAGAAGCATTGAGAAATTGAAAGAACAAGTGAATTGCTTTTTAAGGGGAGTTGTCTGAACACATCTTTTAACACTCAGCATTGCATCCACCCTTTGAAGAAAATTTCAGCCAATAAAGGTCTCACGAACGCCGGGGAAGAACGTGCCAATTATAATGAGCCACTGTAGGTAACTATTTCCTGTTTTCTGCCATTGCAGAGAGAATTCAAACAAAAGACTACACCAGACATACAATGGTAACTGAACATTCAGTGTCCTGTTATGATTGATCACCAAGGGGATTTGCAGAACACCTTGTGGCCAGTTAGCTTATGGTAAGGGAGGTCAGGCTTCATAATTGATTAACAGGTGGTAGAATCATTGTGCACGGAGGCCACATTGATCCTATAAATTCCCCATCTCTGCCTCATTGAGCGTAAGGCCAGAACGATTTCTCTGTGTGTACTCTAAACTTCTGTCATTTCCTTTCGATAGATGAGAAGTTCCAGACGACCTTTTGGGATGGCCCTATGGACAGCACACTCAT
This sequence comes from Heloderma suspectum, assembly GCF_057233095.1. NCBI lineage: Eukaryota > Metazoa > Chordata > Lepidosauria > Squamata > Helodermatidae > Heloderma > Heloderma suspectum. Next base: position 115,785,344 of record NC_139461.1, on the reverse strand, counting down.
ATATCACTTAAGACACAGCATGCCACTTACTTCCAGGAATTATGCAATCATTTAAACTCTTGCCATGAGAGATTCTAAGATGTATTTGCAGTCAACAGGTTCAGATTAATTTCTTAATCTATGTGGACCTGAGCAAAGGTTTTGGAACAGTTTGCTTCTGAGAGCTATGGTGAGTTTCTAGTAGTTTTATCATTAGGGTGGCCATTTACACATCTCCAAAATAGAGGACATGGATCACCAAAAAGGAAACAAAGGATTTTTGCATAAAAATTTTTGCATAACAAATTTGCATAAAATTTGCATATGCTAATGGATAGGTATAGACACTAATTTAGAAAGAATTACTAAATTGTAGTAGAAATACAATGGGGCTATTCACACAAGATGCTAACCCACACTCAGTGGTTGAGTGTGGATTGTTGTTGAACCATGGGATGTTCATTGAACCATGGGTTAATGTGTTGTCTGAACCCAGGACATTTCTGCAGGGTGGCTTGTTAACTACCCTGAACAACCCAACAACTAACCACAGGTTTTCAAGGTGGCTTGTTCAATAAAAATAAGCCACACTGTATGGTTAACAAGCCACCCTGTGGAAAATGTCCTGGGTTCAGACAAGATGCTAACCCACAGTTGCACAAACAACCCATGGTTCAATAACAACCCCCACTCAACCACTGAGTGTGGGTTAGCATGTTGTGTGAACCCAGTCAACATATCCCATGGTACCGTGACCAGGTGACCTGTGTGCCTGCCTGCTCAGTCTCCAAACTGTTCAGGTGCTAACTGTTGATTGGCAACTTCAAGGCCCCTGATGTAGTAATGGCCCCTTACTTGGATGGTTTTGCAAGGGCACTAGATAAATTCGTGGAGGATAAGGCTCTCAGTGATTACTAGTCATGATGGCTATATACAGTATTAGTATCATGAGGCTACATATTACCATCAATATCAGAGGCAGTGCACCTCTGAACACCAGTTGCTGGGGAGCATGAACGTGAGGGTGCTGTTGCACTCATGTCCTGCTTGTGGGTTTCCTAGAGGCATCCGGCTGGCCCCTGTGGAAAATAGGAGACTGAACCAGATAGGCCTTTGGGCTGACCCAGCATGGCTCTCCTTATGTATTTATTGTATGACAATTATGTTTTTGAGGCCTTTACATCGATAGAAGGCAGGTGATTGCAAAGTAAATGAACGTGGCACACAGAAGCTGTGTGTAGCAGGGAAGTCAGTCAGACAATTATCCTTGGCACGGGAATTGGGCTATTACAAGTGTGACCCTATTTTCATCTGTAAAATGTTGGGGAGTATGTTATGAAGCTGCTTCCATGACACACACTTGCAGACCAGCTACTAAGGGAAGGTTTGTCAGATATACAAGATTCTTCCCATATGAGCGAGAATACAATCTCAGAATGACCATTGTAATATGCCTTCTCGCAATTAGGTCATTTTAGACTCTGGATTTAATGGTCCCAGGCAGGGTCTGAAGGCACATGAGAGAGCCACCTTGCTGAAGTTAGGCAGGTCTGTGACTGGTCAGTGCTTAGAGGGGAGACCGCCTGGGAACCACATTTAGCCACCCTGAGTTCCATGATGGAAGAAAGGTGGGATATAAATGGAAGGAATAAATACATACATACATCATCCTGTGGGGTTCCCCCTTTTTAGATGGCAGTGTGCAATCACCTCACATACTTCAAAATGTGGAAGGTCACCCTTACTATGTCTGGGGGTCCTCGTGCTCATTATACCAAGTAGAGCCCTGAACATCTTCCCTAAACTTCTGCCCTGATGACACCACCGCCCCATGCGCAGCAAGGCTGGCTCACTGGCTTGTACATTCCCCCCCACCCACCCCCACACACAGTCAAATCCATCATTCAAACCCATACACCTATGCCTGGGGGGTGGGGGAGTTAGGGGGGCAGTGCTCCCAGTGGAAGGGAAGGCATGGAGAGACTCATAGTTCACATCAGCCAAAGTAGTGAAAAGTAGCAAGGTACAGATGAGCTTGTTTCAACAATGAAGTGAGAAACGCCTCCCTCTTGAGAGCGGCTGGTAGCTGCAGTAGCGCCGACGCAGCTGGTAGGAACCAAATTCTTTGTCTTGCTTGTTTATTAGAGGTGTATCCATAAAGTTTACCTTGTGGCCCAAGAAATTCTGCTGGGGAAGACTGTTTGTGGGCAAAATGTACACAGATGCATGGGCACTCCTGGACATGTAATGTGGACAGAGCCTGATGCCCTCAAAACCACCCCCAGTGAATGTACAGTCCCCTAGCTACACAGCGGGGCTTAAAAAAAGAGAGAGAGAAATATTCTGAACAGCACATGTGATGCACACTCATAGAGTGCACCGCTACAACACTCCTGCGCATTTTCTTTGTGTGTGTGTGTTTGTGTGGACATGTCTTGCTGCTTAAGAGTCACATTCCATGTCATTTAGAAGCCAACACAGGCAGAGAAAGGTGGTTTCCCATCTTCTTAATTTCTATATAGTCTGCAAGGGTAGCAGAAAACCTTGTCACTGGAAACAGACTATTCTGACCAGGTGGGCTCATTGTGCCAATTTCTATTAAAGCATCAGAGGGGTTGGACTCAATGGTCTTATAGGCCCTTCCCACCCTACTGTTCCGTGATTCTATGATTGCTCCCTATGGATAGCTGAGAGCATGCGGTTCTGTGGGATGTCTTCTATCTAGGTTCTCTGGGCATTTTGGAATCATTTTCCAACAAACGTTTTGTGTGGAATGATCACACATCACCCCTATGCTGGCCTTGGACTGTGCAGCCAAGCAGGAAGGTACTTGTTGAGAGCCAAGGTTTATTAAAAACCTGTCCATGACAGAAAACCAAAGGGGAGTTTAAAAATATGATTCCAGTGATGACAAGCTGCCTGGACAAGGTGCTCAAAAATGTAAACTTCCAGAACTGAGAGTGTAGAGCTCAAATAAAGCAGCCTGGACAGAAGGTTCCATTGGCACTGCCCAAGAATGGTGTGACTAAAAAGCACCGAGGGAGGAGAGGGGCCACCCAAAACCTGCTATAAGAAAACCTAAATGGAAACAGAAATGTTAAAATATCCCTGCAATTAATGAAAGACACCTTGAACTGAATAATGTGCAAAATAAAAACTCAGTCTAGTCTTCATTGGAAGGGGGGTCCCCTCTGTGCTGTGATCCTGCTGAAAAATCACTCTGCTGAACCTACTATTTGCCCTGGGGGGGAAGCTGCTGTTATCACCAATTTCTTTAAAAAAAAAGAACAAGTCACAGGAAATGCAGGCATGCAGTTCTGATACTGTCTAGTTTGGTCCTGAAGCAGGGATTTCTCAACTGAAAGCCAGATACGAATATTGTCGGGTTTCTGTGGCCAGTGCACCGTGAATGGCTTTCGGTTTCAGTCAAACCTGTCTATCATCGTTCGTTTCAGGCATTTATTTTTAAAAAGTTGTTTTCTAAGTCATTCCAGTATTCTTGCCAAGAAAACCCCATGGAACGTATCACAATGCTAAAAGAGATGACGCCGGAATATGAGCCCCTCAGGTCGGAAGGTGTCCAATATGCTACTGGGGAAGAGCAGAGGGTATTTCCAAGTAGCGCCAGAAAGAGTGAAGCAGCTGGGCCAAACCCGAAAGGACACTCAGCTGTGGATGTGTCTGGTGGTGAAAAGAAAATCCGATGCTGTAAAGAACAATATTGTTTAGGAACCTGGAATGTCAGATCAATGAATCAAGGTAAGCTGGAGGTGGTCAAACATGAGATGGCAAGATTGAACATCGACATCTTGGGAATCAGCGAACTCAAATGGACAGGCATGGGCGAATTTAATTCAGGTGACCATCATATCTACTATTGTGGGCAAGAATCCCTTAGAAGAAATGGAGTAGCACTCATAGTCAACAAAAGGGTTGGAAAAGAAGTACTGGGGTACAATCTTAAAAATGATAGAATGATCTCAGTACGAATCCAAGGCAAACCATTCAACATCACAGTAATTCAAGTCTATGCCCCAACCACTGAGGCCGAAGAAGCTGAGGTTGATCGGTTCTATGAAGACCTACAACACCTTCTAGAACTAACACCAAAAAAAGACGTCCTCTTCATCATAGGGGATTGGAATGCTAAAGTAGGAAGTCAAGAAATCACCGGGATAACAGGCAGGCATGGCCTTGGTGTACAAAATGAAGCAGGACAAAAGTTAATAGAGTTTTGCCAAGAGAACATGCTGATCATAGCAAACACTCTTTTCCAACAGCACAAGAGGTGACTCTACACATGGACGTCACCAGATGGTCAATATCGAAATCAGATTGATTATGTCCTTTGCAGCCAAAGATGGAGAAGCTCCATACAGTCAGTAAAAACAAGACCTGGAGCTGACTGTGGCTCAGATCATGAGCTGCTTCTTGCAAAATTTCGGCTGAAATTGAAGAACGTCGGGAAAACCACTAAACCGTTCAGGTATGACCTCAATCATATCCCTGATGAATATACAGTGGAGGTGAGGAATAGATTTCAGGGATTAGACCTGATAGACAGAGTGCCTGAGGAACTATGGACGGAGGTCCGTAACATTGTTCAGGAGGCAGCAACGAAATCCATCCCAAAGAAAAAGAAATGCAAGAAAGCAAAGTGGCTGTCTGATGAGGCTTTACAAGTAGCTCACGAAAGAAGGGAAGCAAAAAGCAAGGGAGAAAGGGGAAGATATATCCAACTGAATGCAGAGTTCCAGAGAATAGCAAGGAGAGACAAGAAGGCCTTCTTAAGTGAACAATGCAAAGAAATCGAGGAAAACAACAGAATGGGAAAGACTAGAGATCTCTTCAAGAAAATTGGAGATCTCAAGGGAACGTTTTGTGCAAAGACGGGCATGATAAAGGACAAAGAAGGCAGGGACCTAACAGAAGCAGATGAGATTAAGAAGAGGTGGCAAGAATACACAGAAGAACTATACAGGAAAGATCTGAATGTCCCTGATAGCCATGATAGTGCGGTCACTGAACTTGAGCCGGACATCCTCGAGAGTGAAGTCAAGTGGGCCTTAGGAAGCATTAGTAACAATAAAGCTAGCGGAGATTACAGTATTCCAGCCGAGCTATTTAAAGTCCTAAAAGATGATGCTGTTAAAGTGCTGCATTCAATATGCCAACAAATCTGGAACACTCAACAGTGGCCACAAGACTGGAAAAGGTCAGTTTACATTCCAATTCCAAAGAAGGGCAACGCCAAAGAGTGTTCAAACTACCGCACCATTGCGCTCATTTCACATGCCAGCAAGGTGATGCTCAAAATCCTACAAGCTAGGCTTCAGCAGTATGCGAACCGAGAACTACCGGAAGTACAAGCTGGGTTTAGAAGAGGCAGAGGAACTAGAGATCAAATCGCCAACATTCGCTGCATCATGGAGAAAGCAAGGGAATTCCAGAAAAATGTCTATTTCTGCTTCATTGACTACGCTAAAGCCTTTGATTGTGTGGATCACAACAAACTGTGGCAAATTCTGAAAGTGATGGGAGTACCAGACCACCTTACCTGTCTCCTGAGAAACCTGTACGAGGGTCAAGAAGCAACAGTAAGAACCAGACATGGAACAACAGATTGGTTCAAAATTGAGAAAGGAGTTCGACAAGGCTGCATATTGTCACCCTGCTTATTTAACTTATATGCAGAGTACATCATGAGAAATGCCGGGTTGGATGAATCAGAGGTCGGAATTAAGATTGCTGGGAGAATTATCAACAACCTCCGATATGCAGACGATACCACCCTAATGGCAGAAAGCAAAGAGGATCTCAAGAGCCTCTTGTTGAGGGTGAAAGAGGAGAGTGCAAAAGCTGGTTTGAAACTCCACATTAAAAAAATGAAGATCATGGCATCTGGCCCCATCACTTCCTGGCATATAGAAGGGGAAGAAATGGAAGCAGTGACAGATTTTACTTTCTTGGGCTCCAAGATCACCGCAGACGGTGACTGTAGCCATGAAATTAAAAGACGCTTGCTCCTTGGGAGGAAAGCTATGGCCAACCTAGACAGCATAGTAAGAAGCAGAGACATCACCTTGCCGACAAAGGTCCGTCTAATCAAAGCTATGGTTTTCCCAGTAGTAATGTATGGCTGTGAGAGCTGGACTATAAGGAAGGCTGAGCGCCGAAGAATTGATGCTTTCGAACTGTGGTGCTGGAGAAGACTCTTACGAGTCCCCTGGACTGCAAGGAGGTCAAATCAGTCCATCCTAAAGGAAATCAACCCTGAGTGCTCATTGGAAGGACAGATAATGAAGCTGAAGCTCCAATATTTTGGCCACCTAATGCGAAGAGAAAACTCCCTGGAAAAGACCCTGATGCTGGGAAAGACTGAAGGGAAAAGGAGAAGGGGACGGCAGAGGATGAGATGGCTAGATAGCATCACGGATGCAATGAATATGAACTTGAGCACGCTCCGGGAGAGAGCGCAGGACAGGAAGGCCTGGCGTGCTATGGTCCATGGGGTCACGAAGAGTCGGACACGACTGAACGACTGAACAACAACTGCATGTACAAGAGTAGTAAGGAAAACCTGAGGGTTTTCTGAACCTGGGATGAGGATCTCAAATAGATGAGCTGACACAAGGAAAGCCTGGGGGCTATCAACTAAAGAGGCTCTTGAATGGATGGGAAAATACTATTCTTTTTCTGCTATTAGTTTTTTTCTGGGAACCACTCGGATTCTTGCTGCTTGTTAATCTGTGTTAACAGCTGTGTCACTAGAGCAGTAGCTACTTGATAACACCTTTGGCAATTGTTCCACATATTTTTGAAGCAGAGGCCTGCAATATAGGATGCCGCTGGATTGAAAAACACTGGATTATTCAGAACCAAGAACTTTACATGTGGTTGAAATAATCCCTAAGAGTCCAGACCAGAATCTGCTCCTTTATATACTGAGGAGCACAGCCAGAGAAGCACAGCCCTTTGCATGGAGGCTTACAGTCGAGGAAAATGGACACACAAGGAGAAGACATGGAGGCAGTGAAGGAAGACCTCTGCTGGAGAATGTTCAAGCAAACAAATGACTTCTTAATATTTATTTTATAATATTTATTTTATGTTATCTATTATCTTATTTTTCCTCCAAGGAACCCGAGGCAGCTTACTTGATTCTCCTCCTCTCCATTTTGGCCTCACAACAACCCTGTGAGGTAGGTTAGGCTGAGAGTCAATGACTGGCCCAAAGTCACCCAGGGAGCTTCATGGCCGAATGGGGACTAGAACCTGGATCTCCTGAGTCCCAGTCCAACACTCTAACCACTACACCACACTGGCATATCATATTAAGTGTTTAAATATGGAAACAGAAAGATCCAAAAGATGGAGCATTCCAGTGATAACGATGAGAGAGACACTTCACTGCTGGGGAACATAACTTAACATTTGATTATATGTAATTAAAATTATGTTTAAAGCATGTAAAATCAAGTTTCTCTACGCTACAGACTTCCTTTTTTATTTAATTAATTTTGGACAATACTTTTTTTTAAAAGTGATTTAATAGTCATTTCCTCTTGTCCTCTTGGAACTGAATCCTGCTTAGGGTGGGAGGTGGGGGGAACAGGTTAAGAATTTTTAGCAGAAAATTCTTAGCATCTTTAGCAAATTACAGTTCCCAGAATTCTTTGGAGGAGGAAACAACAGTTAAACTGGTATAAAATTGATACATTTGTAGTGTAGATCTTCCCATAGTATTACCTATGCACAAGATGAGGTGATGTGCTCTGCAAGCATGATGCACAAGCAACAAATAGCCCCAAGGGAGGGGCTGTAGCTCAGTCATAGAGCCCCTGCTTTGCAGGCAGAAGGTCCCTGGTTCAATCCCCGGCTTCTCCAGGTAGGGCTAGGAAAGAATCCTGCCTGAAACCCTGGAGGGCCACTGCCAGTCAGTGCTGACAATATTGGGCTGGATGGACCAAGGGTCTGAGTCAGTTTAAGGTAGCTTCCTATGTTCCTATGGCAAGTGCATCCATTTGTATAAGGTTTGGGGGGAAGTAAGAAAAAGAATAAATCATCTAAAATAAGGGAAACCGAGAATATTAAGCTTTGGAGAACTGTGATATACAAAAGTGATAAAGTACAGAAGTGACAGTTGTTTATGAATGAATATCCAAATATGTGGCATGCAGCCAGAAAAAGCCAGTGTTGGAATCTGCTACTGGAATCTTTCTATTTGAGTTCTTGTTCATCATGTTTGATGCCAGCTGCCATGAATCATAGGATGCTCAGTCCGACCCTTCAGCAAATTTGCAATCAGAAATCAGAGTACAATATAAAATCAAGAATCTTTGGAAAATGGAACTCCCGTATGTCCTCTTTTACAGAGGACAGTCCTCTATTTGATGGGCTCTTGGAGAACAGTATTTCATTTGAAGGCTTCCTCTGTTTGAAGGGCTGTCCAGTCCAAGTCAAGTTTAAAGAGAAAGAACCTTCAGAAGGAAGAGCTGGACCTTGAAGCTGCCCATCAACAGCAACTGGACAACAGACTGAGCAAAGCACACAGGTCACCTGGTTACAGTCTTCCACACTATGGCGGGATGTGTACTGAATTTCTATTTAAATCATAAGAATTATTTCTAAATCTGCATCTGTACATATACATTATAATGTGCAAATTTTATGCAAATAAAATGTCCTCTTTTTTGGTGATTGGTGTCCTCTTTTTTGGATGCTTCACAAGTGGCCACCCTAGCTGCACAGCAAACGTGTGGGGTGCAGAGGACAGGGCCAGAGAGGAAACAGGCAGGTGAAGCTGTGGCTGTTTTATCTTGGGCCGCATCACAGTATTCAGAGGTATGCATCTGGAGTCTCTCCCTTCTGACCTCTCACACCTCCCTGACCCATAAATCACTGCAACAATTACAAATATGCCCTACATTAATTTTGTCGCTATCTTGACTTAGAAGTGTAAAGCAATGGGCCTGCACTTTCTCAGGTTTCCATCATGTTCCCATCAAAAACTGCTCTTCAGTGGGACCTCTTCACCATGTTGCGGAGTCCACCACAGTAGCAGTCTTACCTCATGGCTGCTGACATACAACCAACCTTTGGCCTCTGGTGTTGAGAAGCAGGGCGGGGAGAGAGACTGTGTTAGAATTACATGTGACCGTTTTTCACTGATATCCTTTGTGAGCCCATGAAATAGAGATCCCTAAACTCTAACACAAATGCCTCAGAGATAGATGTTCCTGTAGAATTATGTTGTTTTACAGATGGTGCAAACACCTCTCCTGGTGCTTTGTGGTGAATGAGTTTTTTTGCAGATGTCCGAGTGTCAAGAGGATTTAGCTATTCTTTTACCAGACCCGGCTTGGAAATCCCCAAGCATTTTTAAACATAACTCTTCCTTGCTAGAGCATCTCTGCTTCTGGCTTTTGTGGTCTTTTCAGGGACGTCTTATTTATTATTCTTTCCATGAAATAGGGATCCCTAAACTCTGGATTTTTTTAAAAAAATCCCCCTTTTGGTTTCCTCTGCTTTTAAATCAAAGCCACTTAAATCAGCATCATGACTGCATTGCTAACCATATTTGTGTGTTAAATCTTGCAGTTGTCTGCTCTGTACAAAAGGGATCTTACTCCCGGGTCATGGCTGAGCAGAGCTTGTCATCCCGTGTCTCCAAAAAAAAAAAAAAAAAAGTCAGCTTATTCACCAGACATTTTGTTTTCAACCATGGCTGTCACCAGAGTGTGAGAAAGAGTTTGCTTTTCAGAGAATTGTCAACACTGGAAATCGAGCCAGAGCTATATTCAACAGGGCCATGTGGAACTCCCCTTTCCAACTATGGGGATCAGATGGGGAGTTCAAAACCTTTGAAGCCCTAAGGGCCAAATTAGACAATGCAAGACATGTGTGATCATATTTCACATGTCTTGTTTTCTTTTCTTTTCTTTTAAACAGGTTTGGGGCAGGGGGGAGTGTAATTAAGATTGTGACAGCAACACATGGGGGGTTGGATCCAGATTTAGTTATACATAGAGTAGACCCATTGAAGTCAATGGGACTTGAGCAAGACATGTCTACGTAGGGTCCCACTGATTTCAGTGAGTCTACTGTAGGCATGACTAAATCTGGTAAATAGGTATGGCTAACCATTTTGACCCAGTCATGATGAAAATCCCCCCCCCCAGGTGCTATTTGCCCTGGAAGGGAACCTGCCATTCATCTTGCTCCTGATCACCCACCGACACACCTGCTGTTCACTCTAGGCCTGTAACCCTAATCATGCTTATTTAGGAATAAGACTCATTGAAAAATGGGATTTACTTCTGAGTACACAAAAATACGGCTACATGGACCCAACTAGATAAAGCCCTTCCAGCTCCCTGCATAGACCGATTTGGAATCCCGAATGCCCTCCTGTATTCCTACGGGTGATACTGTTGTAGCTGGATGGAGCAATTTCAACAGCCTCCAGCCAGGAGTCGCAAGCTTCAGGCACCCTATTTTCTGGTCAGTGAGCTTTTCTAGACGAGGCTGTTAATTACCTGTTAATGCTCTGTATCTGCTTTCGGTTTCTTTTCAGAATTAAGATCCAAGCATTATACCATGAGCTTTTCTGCCATATAACCTCTAGGTGGCACTGTGGTATAGCAGAATAGTGCTGAAAGGAACATAGGCGCATTGTTGTGGAAGATTATATATACGTTTTTGAAACTGCATCTTTTGTAGCTAATCGCATCTCAGTCTTGGTTAGTTCACATGCATTGGCTCAATGTGTATGTTTCATTAAATATAATAAGAGCACCTATGCACACAATGGCTTCTCCATTCACTTCAATATCAGGAGAATCTATTTATAGTCAATGGGGAAGCTTGATCACACTAAAGCATTATCCGGATACACAGTGCTTTGGATTAGAGCCCAGTCAAGTCATCTCTCGGTTTCTAAATTTACCTTATGGGTTACACAGGGCATGGAAAAGTTTTGTGCAGAACGTGGCTATTTTATACTCAGCAGATTTAAACTGCTAGAATGTCAGCTGCCAACCGCAGACGAAAGAGACGCCAGAACCAGCTATCATTTTTTCTATGACTCCTGTCATTATATGGTTCTTATATTTGTCACAGTTATTTTGTATTTTGTTTTGATTTAATGTCATTGCTTTGTGCAATTTTAATTTTGTTAGCTGCCCTGAGAGGGCAGGATAGACAACAACTACAAAATAAAGTGCTTTTCTGCCATTTGAATTTGGTTGTTGTCAATAGTCATTATTGAGCAGAGAAGAATGGGGGGAAAGGCCATCACATTTCTAACCCTGTTTGCAACTATTTGTGTGCAACGTGCTCTTAAATTCAAATTCTCTGTGTGCATTTTTCTTGTTTTTGTTTTGCAAAGCAGCTGGCACTTTAATCCAAACAATTAACATTAAGCTGTAAACATTTCAGGCACCCAAATTTAACTTCCCCTTTAGGAGGTTCTTATTTTGTTCAGATCAGGGATCCAACTGGCCACACCACTGCCAAAGTGCCTCTCGCATCTCTGGCTTCTCAGATGTCTTGTAGCCTTTATGGTGTCAAATTCCACTTGGGTGCAAATCGTTCTTCTGCCCTCCCTGGCGTCTGACGTCACCAACTGCCAGTGCATTTTGGATGCTTGGCGAATATCTGTGTGGACCTGCATTATATTTTAGCGTGGTTTTTTCAAACGAAGAGGATGGGCTGTTCTTGTTCCTAATGCTTCTGGTTGTCTCTCTTGAACTTCTGGAACTCTGTTTGAATGGACTGAGCCTGGTTTAACAAACCAGGCACCTGTCTGTTAAGAAACGGTGTGGGAAAGCTTCTGAAGATGTACTTTTCATCCACCATCTGTCCATCTAGGTAAACAGATGCAATGTCGACCTCCAGCAAAAAGACCGCATCTTCATCAGTGGTGCACTCCTTGGCCAAAATATTTGACCCTAATGTTTTACAGAACCAGCGTCCTTCGAATGAAGAGGAGCCCTCACCTGCTCCCCCTTTATCCGGCAAGAATGACAGCTCGCCTGAAAACATGAGCGCGCTCGAAATGAAGGTTGCTTCCCTGGATCAGAAAATAAGCACGTTGTTGACCGTGCAAGACAATGTTCTTCAGAAGTTGGATTGTGTCTTGCAGGAAATCTGTTGTATGGAAAAGAATATTGAGCTCTTGAGAAGAAAAGGAAGAGACTCTGGAGTCAGACCAACCACCACAACCTCTGAAAAGTCAAATCATTCTGATATGGAGATCTTGTGCATGGAAATTAACAAGAAGCTCTCCAATATGAATAAGAGCACTGAGCATCAAGCCAGCAGGATAGATGGGCTTGAACAAGTTGTGCTGGGGGTGCATCAGCTTGTCAGCTCTTTGTCTGAGAAATTAAAGACCTCTACAGTCAATGATCTAATGCAGAGAAATGAGGCTCCTCATAAGCTCCTTAGAGTTGGTGGGTACTTAGGAACAGATAACATGGGAAATCTTTTCAGGATGCAGATGTTCTCAGACAAAAAGGATGCATTGATCAGCAAATGGGGTGAAAAGGTGAGTCCAGGATTGCTGTTAGATGCATAATGTTTTTCCTACTTCTTTGTGCTCAGTGGATGTTGCTTTGTTGTTAATTGTATGTAACACAGCCTTCCCCAACCTGCTGCCCTCCAGAGGAATTGAGCTACAAGTCTCATCATATCCAGCCAGCACGGCAGTTGGCCATGTTGGCTGGGGATGATGAGAGTTGTAGTCCAAGAGGGCACCGGGCTGGGAATGGCTGCTGTAGCAAATCATTCAGCTTTTAAAAAAATTTAAAATGCATAAAATTAGAAGCAATATGAGCAATGAAAAATCGCATTATGATACATGCAGGCATTATCTTAATGGAGCTTGCTCATTTTAGAAACCATCATTAAGGGGAAATCGTGTTCCCATGGTCCTCAGTGACAAAGTTCCTATACATTTCAATGCAATCAGGTTTTAACCAAACACTAGAACTTATTCCTGAGCTCCCAATCATTTGAAAACTCACTTGAGTAGAACTTTTACTACAACACTAAAATAATATGAATTATCTCCCACCAGTTTGTGTGTGCCAGATATCAAATATATAAAGTGGTGTTTTATCTCATTGTCAAAGCTTTTGCACTTTTAATAATCAGAACTAACAAACTCCACATTTTCAGTTTTTTCGAGTCACTAGCTGCAATTTCAATTTGTTTGCAGGTTATATTCTTTGTAAAACCTGAAAGGAACATTACAGATAACCACTGTATATGTAACAAGATGCCTTCTTTTGTCCTGTTTATGTAACAAGATATTAAGAGCTAAGCACATGCTTAACATTCTCTCTTTCTCCTGCTTAAATCAATGGGACTTCATTCCAAATTGAGAGTGTTCAAAGGTAACAGTAGCAATACCCTCAGTCAAGATCTAACCAATATACAGCCTAAATGTTCATTAAAATATTGTTGCATAATGAAATGGGTCAATCTTGATATCCTCAAATGGCGTGTAAATATATACTTTTCATGGTTGCGTTCTTTTACACCACAAGTTATTTTTCCATCTAGTTATCACTATTTTAAAATGGTGCTTGCAAAGTGATCTAAACTATATGGGGAAACTATGCCCTACATTACTGAAAGGAAACTCTTCACAAGTTGTTGTCCTGCTGCCATCCAGGCTCCCTTAGCCTTTACTGAATTACATATGTTTACTCTGATCATGTCTCATCTATCAAGGAAACAAGGCTGTTTAAGGATAACAGCTTTGAAGTACCTTGGCTCAACAGTGAGACATTTTAAAGTCATATGCATTAGGATAGCCCTTTATTTAAAGGTGTCCTCTATTTGAAGGGCTGTCCAGTCCAGCATGATGCTGTTAAAGTGCTGCATTCAATATGCCAACAAATCTGGAACACTCAACAGTGGCCACAAGACTGGAAAAGGTCAGTTTACATTCCAATTCCAAAGAAGGGCAACGCCAAAGAGTGTTCAAACTACCGCACCATTGCGCTCATTTCACATGCCAGCAAGGTGATGCTCAAAATCCTACAAGCTAGGCTTCAGCAGTATGCGAACCGAGAACTACCGGAAGTACAAGCTGGGTTTCGAAGAGGCAGAGGAACTAGAGATCAAATCGCCAACATTCGCTGCATCATGGAGAAAGCAAGAGAATTCCAGAAAAATGTCTATTTCTGCTTCATTGACTACGCTAAAGCCTTTGATTGTGTGGATCACAACAAACTGTGGCAAATTCTGAAAGTGATGGGAGTACCAGACCACCTTACCTGTCTCCTGAGAAACCTGTACGAGGGTCAAGAAGCAACAGTAAGAACCAGACATGGAACAACCGATTGGTTCAAAATTGGGAAAGTACGACAAGGCTGCATATTGTCACCCTGCTTATTTAACTTATATGCAGAGTACATCATGAGAAATGCTGGGTTGGATGAATCAGAGGTCGGAATTAAGATTGCTGGGAGAATTATCAACAACCTCCGATATGCAGACGATACCACCCTAATGGCAGAAAGCAAAGAGGATCTCAAGAGCCTCTTGTTGAGGGTGAAAGAGGAGAGTGCAAAAGCTGGTTTGAAACTCAACATTAAAAAAACGAAGATCATGGCATCTGGCCCCATCACTTCCTGGCATATAGAAGGCGAAGAAATGGAAGCAGTGACAGATTTTACTTTCTTGGGCTCCAAGATCACCGCAGACGGTGACTGTAGCCATGAAATTAAAAGACGCTTGCTCCTTGGGAGGAAAGCTATGGCCAACCTAGACAGCATAGTAAGAAGCAGAGACATCACCTTGCCGACAAAGGTCCATCTGATCAAAGCTATGGTTTTCCCAGTAGTAATGTATGGCTGTGAGAGCTGGACTATAAGGAAGGCTGAGCGCCGAAGAATTGATGCTTTCGAACTGTGGTGCTGGAGAAGACTCTTACGAGTCCCCTGGACTGCAAGGAGGTCAAATCAGTCCATCCTAAAGGAAATCAACCCTGAGTGCTCATTGGAAGGACAGATAATGAAGCTGAAGCTCCAATATTTTGGCCACCTAATGCGAAGAGAAAACTCCCTGGAAAAGACCCTGATGCTGGGAAAGACTGAAGGCCAAAGGAGAAGGGGACGGCAGAGGATGAGATGGCTAGATAGCATCACCGATGCAATGAATATGAACTTGAGCATGCTCCGGGAGAGAGCGCAGGACAGGAAGGCCTGGCGTGCTATGGTCCTTGGGGTCACGAAGAGTCGGACACGACTGAACGACTGAACAACAACAACAACAACCAGTCCAAGTCTGGTTGAAAGATCAAAAACCGTAAGAAGGAAGATCAGAGGCCTTGAAATTGCCCATAAGCAGTAGCATCTAGACAGCACACTGAGCAGACACAAAAGTTCACCTGATCACAGTCTCCCCCATTATGGAGAGACATATTGTATTTCTATTTAAATTATAGATTAAGAAATTCAGTAAATAAATAAATAAATAAATAAATAATAGTTATGAATAAATTAGCATGTGCAAATTTTATGCAAAGCAATGTCTTTTTTTTAGTGATGTGTTTCCTCTTTTGGGGTGATGCGCCAGTGGCCATGTTACCCCAAATTCAGGGCACAAGCAGAAACCCTGCTGACAATTTCCTACCTTTTTAAAGGAGGGTTTCAATCAAATATCCATATTTCATTCTTAAAATCACTGTAAGTGACCCCATGGAATTCAAATTGATTTAGACTGAACACCAGAAAGAAGTGGGTTGCAGCAAATTCAAAGGGAGCAGCATAAGGTAGGTGGGTGGGTGTTGCCCAAATTACCCAATATGTTTTGAGCAGATAAAGTGAAGCAGATAAACAATATACCCTGAGAAAGAATCTTAAGTACTTGAACTACCTGCACAATAGGTATCCACACTAAATATTCTTGTCCTTTTAGCTTGCAAGAAAAATATGAATAGCTGCAGATATTTAAGGATAAGATCCAGCTCTTGAGTACTTTATATTTTGAAATATGTATCTAACTACATTATGTTCAACTTTTATTAGCTTTGGGGCCAAAGGAAAAGGTGGCACCGTCTTAGTTAAATATATACATGTTAACTATTGTCAGTTGCTCAAACCAGTTAGCTCAAACATGTAGCAGTGCTGCCAAATTCCTTGCATGGATGTGATCATCTTCAGTCTTTTGTGTGCTGACAGGCACCTAGATGCAGGGCCAGACTTATCATTATTTATTTGTAATTATTAAACATTTATACATGTATTCTAACTACATTTATTAAAACATCATTTAAAAGTCACAATTCCATGAAAACAACAATATAAAACAAGCAAGCAAGGACATAGGCTCAGCAGTTAAAACCAAGGCTGAATCTACACATAGCAGTTATACCGTTATCATACCGTTATCATACCGTTATCATAGCTATTGGTACACAAGGTACCAGTGGGCACTAATACTTAGGATAACAGTCTAACTGCTATGTGTAGATTCAGCCAAAAACATAAAAGCCTTATCTGCCAAGAGCCAACCAGCATAAAACAGTCTTCAGCAACTGGTGAAAAATAGTGATGAAGGGGGCAAACCGCACTTCATGGGGCAAGCCATACCCTAATCTGGGTGCAGCCACTGAGAAGCTCCCCCACCCTCAAATGTGCTTTTTACCCTAGATAGGACTCAGAGCAGCCCACCTCCTTCTGATCTGACAGAGCGGGTAGGATGATATGGAAGGTCCCTTAAGCCGTTTAGGGCTTTAAAGGTAATCACCAACACTTGGAATTGTGCCCAGAAGCAGATTCAGGATCAGTGTAACATGATCCCATGGCCAAGCACCCATCAGCATTCCTGCAGCTGCATTCTGGGGCAACTGAAGCTTCCAAGACTCTTCAGAGATACCTCCGTTGAGCACGTTGCAATAATCCAACCTGGATGGAGCATGTGTTTACTGTGACCAGATCTGACTTCCTCAGGAATGGGTGCAGTTGATGCACCAGCCTAGGGTGGCCATGTGCCCTATTTTACAGAGGCCATCCTCTATTTGAAGGATTGTCCAGTCCAAGTCTGGTATAAACAAAGAACGGAAAGAAGCTGGGAGAGCAGGGGTCTTGAAGTTGCCCATCAACAGTTAGCACCTGAACCCGTCTCAGAAGGCAGGCACACAGGTGACCTGGTTACAGTCTCCCCCTTTATGATGTGACATGTATTGTATCTCTATTTAAATTATAGAAATCCTTTCTAAATCAGTGTCTATATATATCGATTAGCATATGCATTCTTTATGCAAACTAGTGCCCTCTTTCATTTTTTGTTTTTTTTTGGGGGGGCGTGATGCATGTCCTCTTGGAAACATATAAGTGGACACCCTACACCAGCCTCAGCCAGCCAAAGGCATTTCTGGCCACAGCTGCCACCTAGACATCCAGCTGTAAAGCTAGTCCAGGAGTACCCCCCCCCGCCAACTGCAGACTTGATTCTTCAGGGGAAGTATTGCCCCATACCTATTCCAGAGTCTGTCCCCTCCTTGTCCAGCATTGTCTTGTCAGCATTGAGCCTCAGTTTGTTGGACCTCATCTTAGCCCATGACCACCTCCAGGCACCAATTCAGAATGTCAGCAGCTTCCTTGGTAGCATTAGGCAGAGTGAGGAAGCCAACTCAGGCCACACACTCTGGGAGACATTGTGCTTTGGGAGGGCTGGACCTGTTCTACTCCTGCAGAACTATATCTGTACCTGTGGCTGAGGATGCACCAAGAAGCTACTGGGTCCAAAAATGCAAGAGTACAGGTTCGGATAGCTTAAGACTTCAGTTGTGGGATTGGGTGCGTGGATCTATAGCATACGTCAAGAAACTTAGCAGTAAGGATTCAGTTGTACTTTCATAGTTGGGAGCAACGGCTCACATGACCCATCTCTTGGCCCAGGTTTTCAGAAATGTTGCTGGACATTATGTTTTGATGCTGCATTCCCCGTAGGAGAATTCCAGGTTTTTCCTGGTTCCTTCAGCTTTGTCTGTCCATTTCAGTGCTTCTAAATGTTGTGCGCCATCAATATGCTTTGTGCCACTATGTGCCATCTGGGTTCGTATATGTGGGAGGAGGCCCTCTTTCAAGTAATCTGGCCCCAAACTATTCAAGGCTTTAAAGATTAAATACCATATTTTGAACTGAGCACTGAAACGAACTGGAAGCCAGTGCAGATGACAAAGCACTGGCATTCTATGAACAATTCATCAAGTCCAAGTTAACAATCTTGCCAGCGTATTTTGGATTGAGGTTTTCTGAACTGTGCCTCCAGTGACAATGTTGGACTAGTGAGTACCCCCCAAACTGTGAACCTGATCCTTTAGGGCAGGGGAGGTCAACCTCCAGATATTCTTGGGCTGCAAATCCCATCATCCCTGCCCTGCTGACTGGGGCTAATGGGAGTTGGAGTCCAACATCTGGACAGTCACATGTTGTCCACCTCTGCTTTAGGGGGAGTATAATCCTCTCAAGAATATCTTAACTACTACTCAGCTGGGTAGACAAGCCACCCACTAACAGCACCTCTGTCTTGTCTGGGTCCCATCTTGATTTATTGGCTCAATCTGGTCTATTACAACATCCAGACACTAGATCAGAACACTCACTGCCTCGAGTCTCTTGGATGTGATGAAAACAAGAGATGGAGCTGGGTGTCATCAGCATATTGTCGTCAGCAACCCAAATACCTGAATAACCCCTCCTAGCAATTTCACATAGATGTTAAATAGCAAGGGGGATAGATAATTATATTGTTTGGTTTGTTGTTTTTGATATTATTGTATTTGTTTTTATATATTATTATTAGCTGCTTTGTGCTTCCTTCTGGAAGAAATAAAAAAGTGGGATACAAACACAAAGGAAATGAAACTTTTTTAAAGTTTTAATTGTGATTTTAATTGATTTGTTTTTATGTTATGTTTTAATTAAGGTTCTGTTTTCAGTCTGCATTTTATTATTGTTAGCTGTCTTGAGCGCATTTTCGGTGGAAAGACGGGATATAAATTTGATAAATAAATAGGCAAAGGAATGTATTTTTTTAACAGAATCCAGGGTCAGTCTAACTGTCCTTAAAAATCATCATTGGCAACATCCAGTATACCACAGCTGGATTTGTTAAATATGCATCTGTATGATGTTAAGTAAAACCAGGTTGTAATTCAGCTTTTCTTCACCAAGAAGTGAAAGGAATTCTGTGTAATGCCTTACAGCTGGGTTTGTCTGTTTCTTCTGCTAAGACTGCCTGTCATGTTAGGACTGGTACTTACTGTTGTTCTGAGTACAGCTGGCAATTAGAATCTCATCATCTACTCCACAGGGAGGAAAAACAGTGGTTTTTCTACAAAACTACTGAAAACTCCATGTTCCAAACTAGATTGCAGTTACGAGACATGTATCATACCAACAGTGCATATTCCTGTGCTTACCATATATTAAATGGTAGTGTCAGAGGATTTTTTTTTCTAAAGCAACCTCTGAGCTGATACCTTTTGCAGGAAAAATGCACATAATGGGTGCAATTCATAAAGCACGGTTAATGCTTATTTGGGTGAGGCTCACATTTTGGTGGGAATGCACTTTCTCCTGGCAGTGGGCAGTGGTGGAAGGGAAGAGAGCTTCGGCTATTGGGCAGTATATATAAATAAATAAATAAATAAATAAATAAGTTCTATGCTATAATTCTTTTCCCCTTTCTCTGCTTAGTGATTTGGCTAGAAGCAATTGCCAAATATTGAGAAGAGTACCCAAACTATGGTAATTATCTTTATTTGTTTATTTACAATATTTCTATACTGCCCTTCATCTAGTTGGGTTCCAAGGCAGAATACAACAGTCATGAAAAAAAAACCTATTCATAACAAATGAACCAACTAGGAGGCAGTGATAAAACTATAACAACAAAAACTAACCAACATAACCATTTAAAATGCCTGTGCAAAGGATTTAATCTGGCATTGAAATGATTGTAAGGGAGGCCATTCCAAAGCTGGGGTGCCACCACAAAAAGACCATCTCATTTGTAACCACATAAGGTACTTTCCCTAGAGATGGAATTTGGAGAAGGCCCTCAACTGAAGATCTTCTAGTATGGGCAGGTAGATCTAGGAAGAGGCATTCCTTCATGAGCTCTAGTTTTCATGTGGCCACCGGAGCTAGGGATGTATGGATTGTGTAAAATCCACTCCATCTGTGTTTTGCAGATTGTCAGGTGCCTTTTGTTCTGTCACCTGTTCACTGATGGGTTCGAATTTTTTTCTTTATGTGGACAAATATGTAAATAATTCCATAAGAGGGTTCACAATTTACATAATTTATCTTAGTATGTAACATTTAGCGTACTGTCCCACATTCTGTTCAACTTTTCCTCAGCAGAAACTTGCATATTTTCCTACAAATAAATACATATACATTTTAGGAAAGTAGAAAAAAAGATCCAAAAATCCACAGACTCCACGTGGCCTGAGGAGTTCAGTCCACAGCAGATTCTGCAGGTCGGGTCTTGGAGATCCGAGCTCATTTTAGTCCATCTCAGATTTCTCCAGCATCCCTAACCCAAACAGCTCTAGATCCCATTTTTATGGGGGGGGGGATTTAAAGATTTTGGGGAGGGTCCCCCCTGAATTTTGAGGCATGGCAGGGGGCCACACTGGGGGACTGCATACAGCTCGTGGCCTGCCTGTTGTCCATCCCTGCTATAGGGGGTATGCGTATCCACCACCATCTTGACTAGCTTATCTGGTATTCCCTGATCTTGGATCCCCGTAATATATAAATCAAATGAAATCGAATAACATTGGGAACTGCCAAATGTCACAACAAGAACAAGGGAAGAAGCTGACAGGGGAATGCTGGATTTCAGCACCCCTTGGGGCATTTGCTCAGGTAATATCTCAGGTTCTTTCTGATGTCAAAGAAAAAGCCAATATAATATATTGAGGCTTTGGTAGAGTTGCACATGGCCTAATGTCAGGGAAGACATGTCTGCTTCATAAAGGTGCTTATATATCAAAATCCACGATGTTAGTTTGGCTGGAAGTGACATGCTGAAGTGCTTGGTATCATCACTCAGATCAAGTAACTCAACCACAACTATTAACGGGGCTGACATAGAAGCGAGATATCTGATCCTAATAAATCTCTGAGGACATTTTCAGGCAGTCCCCTATAAAACACTCATGTGCAGGCAATGTAATGTTTGCAAACGCAAATTTCCATCTATATATGACCTGTTAAGTGCAATTGAACTGAAGCCACAGAACAGTTCAATTTGGCACCCGATTCAACCTGATGGGATGATAAGGGGTAAAAGCTCGAGGCACCTTCATGAAAACCTTCATTATAGAGCTTCTGGCAGTGGGAAGAAAATCAAAGGGTTTTATTAGTTGAATTTTTTAAAAATGAAAGTTGAAATATTAGAAACATTGCCAGGTTAGTCCTGGTGGCGTATAAAGAAGGAATTCATTGGCTCTTTTAAAGAAAAGGGGGGGGGGAGTCAGGTGTTCATAAAATCTGCAAGTTAATTTTGGACTGAATCTCAAATTGCTACTAAAAGTAAGATATTTATGCCTAACGATACCTTGATGTCTAATTCCTGCCTTTTTTCAGCACACATTTCTTCAAATTAGTTTTGTCCAAGCATCAGGACAGGCTAGGGCAGTTGGAAAAGGAAATGGCATGAGCAGAGTTAAAGGCAGCTCTTACCTCAGCTGCATACAGAACACAGTGCCCTAGCAGGAATTAAGGCAAATATTATGTTCTGGAAGGAACAGCCAGAGGGCTTAAAGAAAGAAGACCCTGTTCAGTGTGCTACAACACCCGTTCCCCCTTTGAAGGCAACCTGCTCCACGGCTGCCAAATCGAGTATGATCTGGATGCTTATGAGAAAGTGGTAATGAAGAGCAAATATTTTGCTGGGTTGGATGCAGCCTTTCCTAAACTTGGGTACCCCAGATGTTGCTGTACTACCACTCCCATCATCCCTGACCACTGGCCATGCTGTCTGGGGATGATGTGAGTTGTACCCCAACAACATCTGGGGATGCAGGGTTGGGAAAGGCTGGGTTAGGGTAAGGCATCGTTCTCACAATCAACAGATGAGCTGGTAAAGCTGTGTGTCGGGACTGCAGATTGGGGGCTCACATGATGGAATCCCCCAACGTAAAAAATAATCCCTGCAGCTAGAAAAAAAAAATGTCAGGAAGAAGAATTCTAGCCTAGCTTTTTTCCTGACATGCGAGCTTTCTATGCACAGGCATGTTTTTCATGGGGGGAATATGTTATCCTGTGCCAGCACCAAGGATCAGCATAGTTGGGCAACTGCTGAGGGCCCACACCCTAGCAGGGGGGCCCACAGACCAGGGCCCCGGAAACCTGCTTATTCCCCTGCCTCTTGCTCTGGTCCAGACAATGGTGGTGGTGAGAAGGGGCAGCAGGAGACGCCACGGCCTTCCTGCTCATGGCTCTGTGCCTGGCAAGCCAGCAGCTGTAGCAATAACCAGGAAGAGGAGCAGCAGCTGATGAGCAGCTAGGCTCACTGAAGGAGAGGGTCCCATTGGTGTCCTGCCCAGGGGCCCTCCAAGCGCTGGAGCCAGCAAGGCCTCACCTGCAGACTGAAGTGGTATATCCAGAAACAGATCTGCCACGTCGACCACTGCTAGTGTGAGATGAGCCTGCATTGCATACTCATTACTCAAACACACACACACACGCAATCCAAATCTACCACTTGAACCCAAGTGTCACCCACTTCTTCCAGAGGACAATGTTACCCATGATATTGAAAACCATTACACTGATGATCCAATGCATACTATAAATTAAGGATCCAAATGTCATGCAAAAAAGTCATGAATGTGGTGTATAGCTCATCACACAACAGAGCTTTTCTCCCAGTGAATGTAGATGGGAAGATTATCTGGCAATGAATCACTCCCTTCCAGCCAAAAATGGCAGGCCATCCGTCTACTGTGATAATTGCTGTGAGTAATTGTGGCTATTCTGAACCCACACAAATGTTAGCAATACTGTGAAAACCTCATGTTCCATTACTATGTAAGACCAGTTCTTACATATTTAGCATTCACGGCATGACTTCTGGAATAATTGCTGTGGATGCGTACTGGTGGAACAGGTTTCAGCCAAAGGGGAAACTTGCTCCTAGCCTATCACATGGTCAGAGCTAAATGCCGTTTCCTTTTACTATTTCTTTGTTGGTTTGCGGTATTTCTGTACTGGCTTTTTCAGCAGAAACCCCCGAACAGTTTAATATAAAAAGGACAATAATGAAAACAAGTAAACCTAAGCTTTAACCATGTAAGAAAGAGCCACAGAAAACATTTTAAAAGGCTCCGCTCCCAAAGGCATAGCAAATAAGAGGTTTGTTGACCCGGCTCCGGAAAGGTGAGAGAGAGGAAGACAAGGAATATCCTGGGTGGGGCAGGGCTGCTCAGGGTTCCAGGGCCGTTACAGAGAAAGGCCCACTTCTCATGGAGGGAAGAAGTGCAGCATCCACATGGTGTTATTTTCAGCTGGGCCTCCTCTTGGAACTTGGAGAGGACCATCGGAGGGATAAGGCTGCTTTCAATAATTAAAAGCCAGACTGCTTAGGGCACATCATTTCTTTGGCCCATCTTTAATCTCAACTAGCTTATGTCATTTTCATGTCAAAATCAATATTTTAAAAAGTTGTAGGGAAATACCTGTAATGTATCTTTGATGGGCTCCATCTGTTTTATGTCAGCCTAAGCACAATAGAAAATTATGAAAATCCATTTTAAAAAGTCAAGAATTAAAATGGCTCTTCATCCTAACTATGCTTATTTCATAGAGTTTTAGTCCATTTGGCATTGGGAAGCAATAGCTAAGTGAAAAGCTATTAGCTTAGCTAATGGCAACATTTCCACGTGCTATGCTTTTTTAGTTAGTATTTCAGAGAGAAAGATGTGGTCATGATTACATACAGCCCAGTCTTAGCCATGCTTGCTTGGAAGTAAGTCCTACCTATTTCAATACAGCTTATTTCCAAGTCAGCACTTTTATGAATGTAGCTTTGGACGTTTGAAACCTGGCCCTATATATGTCTACTGAGACGCTAAGTCCAATGAGATTTATTATGCATAGGTTTTCAGTCTTAGTGGCTAATAGTTTCATTTTCTTCTGCTCACCTTTTCCTTTTAATCTTCACACTTCACATTCACACACACGCCAACGTTAATGTTGGACATACTATTTAAATCTTGCAGGACTGGCCCTACCATAAGGCAGAGTGAGGCAGTTGCTTCAGGCGGCTGATGCTGGAAGGTGGCCATACGGTGTTGGAGGAGAGAGCTGCAGGCCACATGGCCTGCCCTGTGCCCCCTAAGCTAACCTGCTGCCTTCAAGTGTGGTGGAGGATGCTGTCCCATTGTCAGTGTTGAAGAGTCAACTACCAGTCCAGTTGGCTTTTTTTTTTTTTTTTTGGTATGTGGAATGGGAGTGGGTGCCATCTTGTCCTTTCCTTCAGGCAGCAAAATGTCTTGGGCTGGCACTGAAGGCTTAGATTGTTATTTGTAGCATTTCAGTTGCAATCTAGGGATTTTTAAAGCTTGTGATCATTAATAGCTATAATTACTGGCAGTGTACCCCAGGCAATCAGATATTTTATTTATTTATTTAATTAATTAATTAATTTCTATACCGCCCAATAGCTGAAGCTCTCTGGGCGGTTCACAAAAATTAAAACCAAACAATACACAATAAAACAATTTAAAATATATAGAACATTAAAACCACAATATAACAATACAACCACAATAAAACCTAGCAGCAGTGCAGGAGTTTAAAATACAGATTTAAAACAGCAAAGATAAAAATTTAGAAAGCTAAAATGCTAAAATGCCTGGGAAAATAAAAAGGTCTTCACCTGGCGCCGAAAGGAATACAATGTAGGCGCCAGGCGAACCTCACTAGGGAGCTCATTCCAGAGCCGGGGTGCCACAACAGAAAAAGCCCTCCTCCTAGTAGCCACCCGCCTCACTTCCTTTGGCAGGGGCTCATGGAGAAGGGCCGCTGATGATGATCTTAAGGTCCGGGCAGGCACATATGGGATACTGGAGGACAAACAATAGGGCACGGTTAGTTTGGCAGCACCTGTCCAGCAGTTTATGAAAACTGAATCCTGATCTAAGTAGATCTGTCTGAGGCTAATCCAGAAAGGCAATTCTGGTTTCCTGATGTCCTGCCCTTCTGCAAGCAATATGTTAGTAAAATGTACCTCTAGATGTCACTGCAACATTGTAGACTATAGAAACAGTAGACAGTAGGCATATATACTCAGAACTCTGATAAATGTGTCATCATCATTCTGTGATAGTAAATTATATTGGTTTCTTTTAAGTGCTGTTGTTTTCTAATGCCTCTTAATTATCACTGTGTATCTAATTGAAATCTGACAGTAAGGGTGCTTCCAGATGAGGCTTTCATCATGCATCACCTCATTCATGGGATGTTACGGAGCTCATAAGTTTTACAACGATGCCCTCCTCTCATAACCCTCCCATGTTTCCCCACTGCTTCCTCTGTCTTTTCTCTGTTAAGAAAATTTTAACAGAAAATCCATTAAGGAGAAAAAGATGGAATAGCTGCACAATGCCTTCAAATGAGTAGTGCTAGGAGTCTTCCACCTGGAAGTATCCAGTGACTCAAATATTGGGCAGACTGAAAAAGCTATCATTGCCAAATGGCCTTTTCCCCAGTCATTAGCTGAATGGATATGATGTGCTGAATGTTTGTGGATATTCTGATTGTTGAGCGGGTTACGGTCAATTACAGATTTTTGACAGCAGTGCTGCTGTTGTAAAGTCAGGGCAAGTTAGTTTGTCTGAGAGAGAATCCTCTCACGATTTGGGGGGGGCGGAACTAATTGTACACTATCATTGGAAACAGAACTAAATATAGAAAGCTATTAATGTTATTCTGGAAGAACGATGGGGTTTAGATGCTACACATTCCAGATAAAAAAAATATTGGAAGTGACAGTGTCTGAAGGAAAAGAAGGGATATTGTTGTTTTATATGATTGTAACAGTGAGATTAATATACACTAAATACTGGAAGAGTTCTTAAATGCTTAAAATAAGAGAACATCATCTGACATTATGGAATACAGCTGCCCTAAGTAAACTAATATGGGTACTCTAGGCCAAACATGAGCTTTGTAATTAAAATACTTCTGAAAATGAAAATGGGCCTGCTTTATATAGTACTGGAATGCAGCAGCTGAAAATCCATTTCCATTGTTGTAGGTGTGAGATTATTTTGTTTGTAATCTTTAAGTGTAGATGATGATGATGTTGAAAAAAAAAACAATAAGAAAAGAAATGGGGCAGAGAAGCAAGGTCATGGGGCCTGAGGGATAAGGAATCAAAAGAACAAGGAGGTTGATTTAGGCTGAAATTTCACACATGGATTTGAAAGAACCTGCCAGATCTTTGGTTGCAAGCCTCTAGCATTGACTACTTGATCAGTAAAGGCCTTTAATAATTGTGTTTAAAGCAATTAGCTTACTTCTTCATAGTGTCTCATGCAACAACTAATTATCTGAAACTTAGTTTGGATCACCTGAATCTTAATTTGGTTACAGCCTCTGGGACCGTTTAGCTTAGAAAAGAGGTGAATAAGGGGAGACATGGTAGAGGTGTACAAAATTACGCATGGACAGGGAGATATTTTTCTCCCTCTCTCTTAATACTAGAACCTGGGGTCATCCCATGAAGCTGATTGGTGGGACATTCAGGACAAATAAAAGGAAGGGCTTCTTCACACAGCATATAGTCAAACCATGAAATTCACTACCACAAGATGTAGCAATGACCACCAATTTGAATGGCTTTAAAAGGGGATTGGACAAATTTCATGAGGAGAAGGCTATAGTTATTTGTGCATAGAATAACTATGCACAAATGGCTACTAGTCCTGATGGCTATATTAGAGGCAGTATGCCTATGTAACCAGTTGCTGGGTGGGAGGGTGCTGTTGTATTCATGTCCTGCTTGTGGGTTTCCTGTGGGTAGCTGGTTGGTCAGAGCATGAACAGAATGCTGGACTAGATGGACCCTTGACCTGATCCAGCATAGCTTTTATGTTCTTATGTTCGTTGTCTGGTGCTGCTTGCAGTACGTTGCTGTAACTTTGTTGACTTCAGTGGACCACTTCAAAGTTTGCATAGAATTCAGTTCAATTTTGCTTAGAACTGTCAGTCATCAGAAAACAGAAAGAAGTGTGAAGTATAATACATACAGCTAGCAGTGCTTTGGGGGCTGAAACCTTGGAAAGTCAGCTAATAAAAAAACCCATCAGATAACTATGCACAAAAAACACTGTCAAATTTAGGGTTTTGCCTCAAATTTATTTCTGATTGTGTGTGTGCGCACGCGCGTGCTCACTGCCAGAGCAAAAATAGCAACTTTACATAGCCTGTAGTTATTCACATCAGAAAGATGGTAACAGATTTTCATAGGCTTCCCCACAGTAGACATTCCATTGAGAATTTCAGACAAAAATCTTTGTCTCGATGAGGCACATGATGGGAAGTATAATAAACAGTGAGTAAGGTCCTTGACCACAAATACATAGATGACATTTCATCATCACATGCCTTCCATCAAATAAGCAGATGCCATTGTTTGGAAGCAAAGTCCATGAATACCTTCCTTAATGGAACATTGGTCAGTTCAGCATAAGTATGTTGAAGTTGCATAACCACAGAATTCAGATAATGGTGATGGAAATGGGAAATAATTACAGATGCTGTCAGAGAGTGAAGTTTGACTAGAAGTCATGGAAAATCTGCGCTTACAGAAGGAAATGCAAAGTTTTGCAAAGGAAATATGTTATGAAACCTTGATTAAGGGGCTAATGTGCTTGCTTGTTTTTCCCATAGGAAAAGTCATATCTGACTGCAAAGGGAACAAAATCTATAAAAAAGAAGAAGCCACCTGATACTGCAGGTTAGATTTCCCCCCCGCCGCCCCGACGTCATTGCCATTGTTTTTGCAGCCTCATGGCCTAAACTAACCAAACTGGGGGTGGGGGAGGAAGCATGATCACTCCAGAGCATTCTGGGAGGAAATGTTTCAATCTTGGCTGCTTGCCCATGGAATCTGTGCCAAGTCTACACCTCCAGAGCAGCTCGTTGTATTGACAGCCAACTTTCATCCTAGCAGTGCCTAAGCACATTCCTATAACCAGCTCAGCTCTGTTACTTACCCAACAGAAGACTGCACAATCAGTAGGCAAATATTTGTGCCAGAATGATACATACTGGATCCAGTTAATTATCTGTTGTCACAATTTCTGTTCGCAAACCTTTGTAGGGGTTGTTTTGCTCACTGCAAAGACAGTCTTCAGTTGGCTTTGGTACTGGGGTAGAAACGAAGTGCAGAAGTGCAACAGAGCAAGCAAAGTGGCCATTTTGAAGTCTTTTTAACCTTTTTAGTGCTGTGTAGCTACTACAGGGTACTAAAAGTGTCACCATTAGCTTGAAAACAAACTAATTTTGACCCTTTTGATGCTCTGTGGCTGCTCTGGACACCATTTAAAAATGATAATTTTTTGGCACTGCAGTGGTGGTGGGGGGAGGTGTGGCCCATGGGGCAAAAAGGGCCTCTGGACCTCCCAAAGTTGCCCACCCCTGTTCTAGACCTTTCATGAACTAACTCTCCATGCAGCTACCTCATAAACAACATTTCAACGGGAAGGTGAAACGTCCCCGCTTCCTTCGCTATTAGACTGTTCTTGCAGCAACAGTAGTCACCTATGGATGTAGGTATTCATTGCAGATGACACATGGCAATGTGTCTCCTTTCATGTCCCCCCCAGTTACATTTTCAGCTATATCCACTTGGAAGTGGGCCCCATTGAAGTCAACAGGATTTTACTTCTGTGTAGAGCTTTGGGCTGTTAGGTAACCAAGATGTGTCATGTGACATTGCATTTCAGCACACTTTGTGACAGCCAGTGAAGTGAAGTAGAGGTGGCAAAATGCGGAATGTGATGAGTTTGCGACACTTGTCTCGTTTAACTAAACATTACTGGAGGGTCATGGGAGGAAATGTGGAGTGACAGCAGGAATGCATCCCTCATAACATGTGGAGCTAGGCCCTTAGCAGGTGGAACATTTGGTTGACTAACGGCACACTCCTATGCACGTTTAGACAAAGAAAAGGCCTACAACTCCCAGCATTTCCCAGTCACCAAAGCTGGCTGGGGAGTGCTGGGAGTTGTAGGCCTTTTTTCTGCCTAAATATGCATAGGATTGTGACCCACGTTTACCTCAGATGTTAGAATCCCTCTTTGTTGGAAAGTCCCTGGCTTTCAAGAAGGAGAAACAGGTGCAAGCAACTGAAACGACGTTGGCTGTGCAAGTTCTTCTTTCATTCAAATCATTGGTATTTTCCATTTGGTTTCAGAGGAATCTGATGAGAAGACTGAATCATATTCTCACACAGAAAAGGTCCATAAACTCAACAAGGAGAATGCTGAAAAGGCAGGCACTTTTTTTGTTCAGAGAAGTTCCCCTAAGTCTCATACTCATGAGTCAAAACAGAATGCAGAAGAAAGCCATAACAAGAGTTGGAAAAGCCCTCTTCAGAAGACAACAGGAAAAAGCCAGGCAGACATGAATGCCAAGGAAGCAAGTAAAAAACAAAGTGGCCAAGATGTAAAGAAGCATGAGGGGTCAGAAGAAAGCCCAGAGGAAGTAGGAAAAGATGCTGAAGGAACCAACATTAACAGGGATGAAGAAAGGGTGGTACCAACTACATCCCAAAGTGAAGATACGGCAGAAGATGTGGATGGTCCATCAAAAAGCCAGGATCAAGATGTCAAGTAGGTTTTAAACATCATACAATATTACCTTATGTTTATTTCTAGAGTGTCATGCTGTGTTTATTGGACTGTAGTAGTTGTTACGTATATCAGCAATGGAGCCTGGTGTCTAGTGTCCCAGGTCCAAACACAGGCCACATAAAGCTTCATATTGGCATAAAAATGTCATGCTTGTTATAGCCAAAGCGGGTGACCTGTTGTCTTGGTAGCTGTATTGTTGGATGATTATTCCAGTACTTACACATGTCTTCCCTTGAAACTAATATCTGAATATTCTTCCTTTGCCTATCATGTGATACTTAGCTTCTCCCTCTCCAAAATATATAGGAATTTATACATGCAATTGTTTTGGCCTGGTATAATCTCATGTTTCCAACATCTATTCAGCATTACCATGTCTGTCTTCTAGTCCCTCTGATAAACCTAGTTCTGTAAGAACGGGTTCCTTCATCAGCCTACACATCAGAATAGTATTTATATAGCACGAGTAAACCAATAACCATATCCCAATGTTTTTACGACAGAGCAAAACCATAAAGTTGTAAAAAAAAAAAATTGAAAAATTCATATTCAACCAATTATATTTCCAGAACCCATAGATAATCTGGGAGAATTTTTGAGTTAACCTTTTAGGAGTCAGATACTAGTGATAAACTATTGTACTGTGCTTGGCCTGGTATATACCTGTAGAAACATGAGGTAATAGCAAATTCTGCCACTTCAGACTGCAGGGATGGGTGACATTTGGCTCTCATTAAAAGCCCTGTATTTTTCCCCCATAGATGCAACCAAAAAAGTTTGAAATCATAATAACAAAATGCGAAGCTGAAAACAAGGCAGCAGATGCAAACTGAAGCAAATTTATTAGGTTTTTCAACTCTCAGAATGTCTAGATCAAGCTCCCCAGAGAGCACTGTGGAAGCGAGAATGAATTCCACAGTGCTCCCTAGACAAGTGCAAAGAACACATCACAGGAGTATTCAAGGCAGTGATGAGGACACCAACTGTTTGCTGTGCCTAAGGCCTCCAGTTATTTTCGGAATGGATCTGGTCCTGCAACGCAGAAAGTCCTGAGTCTGCTCTAACCCTGTTCCACTGCACTGGCTGTCAAAAGGTGTACAGAGAGTTCCTGTTCTATTCACCAGTTAAACCTGTTTCCATGATAAATGTACTTGGTCTTGGTCATGAAACATAAACTCTACAAAGTAATGAATTCCTGACCTTTTTTGTTACTTATATCTCCCCCCTTGCTCTAAAGATGGCACCAGAATAATCCATATTTTGTTCTGTAGGCATAAAGACAGCAAAAAGGCCTCATTCCCTCTGAAAGACGAGCAGAGCAGCAGCAGTAAGCGTTGTGTGAATGATGAAGGTTTTGCCAAAGACATCAACAAAAAGAGCAGGGTAGATATGGCAAAGAAACACAAACTGAAAGAAGTGACTAAACCAAGTAAGGCAGAGCCGGCCTCATCAGAAAAAAGGGAACGATCTGGTTCCATAGCCAACAAGAGCAAAACTAAACAAGAGGCATCAAGAGGAGACATGATTAAAATAGGTACAACATAGCTGTAAAAATATTCAGGGCAACCCCAAGCAAAATGAATGTATCTGAAATTCGTTTCCTACAAGTTAATAGAGCTGCATGAAGCTTCAGAAGCGTGACATCATTAAGTCACATCAGCTGAAAATCCCTTTTATGGATGTGAAAGTAAAAAGCTTTCCATGGAGAAAGTGAAGTGTCTTTGCTGCTTGGCATTGATTGTGTTTGTTTGTGCCGCCTAACAGGGTTTGTGCTTTTTGCTAAACACATAAGGGTGCAATCCGATGCATGTTTAGACAGAGAAAAGGTCTACAACTCCCAGCATGCCCCAGCCATGCTGGGAGTTGTAGGCCTTTTCTCTGTCTAAATATGCATGGGATTGAGCCTTAAATGTTAAAACATCAGCCTTTTAAAATTTTTATTGTATTGTATTTTTTGTTTTTAAGTAAAGGTACAATCCTGAGAAAAATGAATGCAATTAAGCTTGGGTTGATGAGATTATTTTTTAGAGGAAGATCTCACCACAGAATGAAAAATTTGTGTAATCCTTCCCTAGTTATTTGTTCTTACAAGTGGTAAAACATAAAGATGCAATGGCCATTTTCAACAGAAAGATTTCACATAGTTGTCTCTTTATGCTCAGAGGATGGCTTTTTTAATTATTTATTGAAAATATTTATATACCATATTCATTATCAAAACACAGGGCAGTGTACAAATAATTAAAACAACAAAATAAAATAGAAAGAGGAAAACAAAGAAAAAATCTTCTACACTAGATATGAAAATCAGAAAATGCATGGGTAAACGGATGTGTTTTTCAACAGGCGCAAAAACACCATCAAGGGGGAGAGAATTTCAAAGGCAGGGAGCCACCACAGAAAGGGCCTCCCCCTGGTCGCTCTCAGATGTACCTGTGCAGGTGACAGGACAACTCGATCATAGATGAATCCGTAAAATGGATCCAAGATTCCCAATAAATTCAGTTGTTAGGATCCTCTTAGATCAATCTGAGTGGATGATGTATTCTGACAACATGACTTCATGCATCTGCATCCACACAAATTCCTCTCAAAAACTACCTGATTGATGTAAAACGTTATCAGAACAGGCTCAGAATTTCCCCGTCTGACAACTCCACCTCTGAACTCTTGGGGGTGGGATTCAGGCAGTAGAAGCTAGAAGCTTACCGTGAGGCAGCTTTAACCAGTGAAGAGGTGGCTCTGTAGCCTGTGACCACCACATGATAAATCCTGTGTTCATGTGTCATCACCACCACCATGTATCCCCAGTTGTAGGCTTACTATGTGGCTAGAAGCTTTGTGGGTCCTGCCTTGCCACTTGGCAAGCACCACCATCCAGTTAGGGATGCTGTGGGAGAATCCAATGCCATTCGTACCAGGACAGAATCATATCAGAATGGGTTTAATAGAATCCAGTTCCATGCACGTTCTGGAGGCTTCTGAGGCACAATATGCCTGACTGCATGTGAGCAGAATTGTCTTGCATTGATGCAGCATGATCGAGTCATCTTACTGGACCTGCACAAGGAGCAGGAGTAGGATTTAAGGTTTTGAAATGAGGCAGTGGAGACTGGTGGCTCAATGTCTGTGGGGCGGTGAATCCGTTCCAGGTTTCAGTCAGGACCAGTCAGAACTCTAAAGGAGCTATCCAAAGTGCGGAAGCATGAGGGGGAAGGCAAAGAGAATTCATGGTGGTTGCCAAGAATCACAGTATATTCAAAGGCCTGTTCTCAGATATATCCAACATTAAATTTCAAAAACAGCAATGTCTTTTAAAAGCAATTGCTGTGGTTATTTGCTATAACTGCTAATGACGTGCCTCAGAGGAATGTGGCTGCATATGTTTCAGACTTGTAGTCCGAAACACAGGAGGTGGGGCAATTGCCCCTCCTGCCCTCTCTAAATGGCAACCCTGTGTGTGTGCAATGGGTCTGGCCATTTTGAAGAAGCTCCCGGAGTCTCTACAACGTCCTGGAACCTTCCAGTTTCTGATGCATTCAACTGCAGAACTGGGAATTCTGACAGAGTGCTCCTGGGTCCTAATTTACAGAGGACAGTCCTCTTTTTGAAGGGCTCTCAGAGAACAGTACTTTATTTGAAGATGTCCTCTGTTTGGAGAGCTGTCCAGTCCATTTCCAGTTTAAAGATAAAGAATCAGCAGAAGGGAGAGCAGCAGGGACCCAGAAGTTGCCCCTCAACAGTTAGCCCCCAGACTGTAGACTGAGCAGGCACACAGGTCACCTGGTCACAATCTTCCCCAAACTGGTGAGATGTATTGTATTTATATTTAAATTATGTTAATTATTTCCAAATTGGCACATATGCATATAAATTAGCACATGCAAAATGTATGCAAATCGGTGTCCTCAGGGTTTTTTGGTGATGCATTTCCTCTTTTTTGGCAAGGCATTAAGTGGCCATCCTGAATTCTGAAATGTAGTCTGGAAAGTGTACGAAAGCTTTTATGATAAAAACAAAACAAAACCCAGGGCTGCTCAACATTTTTGGAGTGGAATTAGATGGTTAGTGGTCATTAGAAGTTATCCTCTGGCTCTGTTCTATAAGTGAGCATTACTACTTCTTTTAACAAGTCTGTGCACTGCCTGTTTCTTGGAAATGATGCATAACGCACATAATAATAAGCACATTTCTTAGTGTCGTCTGTGGCAGTAACAGGCACTCTGTCTTATCATTTGCAGATGACAGCCCACCACCTCCAGCCCCCTTTGATCACCGGATGGTCTCAGCAAAAAGAACAGGGATCAATACCTTTTATCACATCCACAAGGGTGACATTTTGGGAGGGTAAGTGCATCTAGAGACATTGTTAGCACAGGGAGGGATCTCATCAAATTATCAATTTTTAAAAAATTAAAACAAAAGAATACTGCAGTGGTTATTAGGCAGTAGAGTAACTAGGGTGGAATAATAAGGAAAGCCACCCAAATGCAACCTGGAGAAGGGCACAAAATCACCATCCATGGTTATGTAACATATTTGACAGTTTTAAAAATAATGTTCAACTAATGTTTCCTTTTCATTTTGGCCTATTTTGGCCTATTTTCAAGGCATTGGTAAAAAGCAGTATAACAGCTTCCTCACAAGCTTAGTTAGGGCAGCGATACCTTTGAAAGTCCACAAACATTTTTAACTCAACCCTGGGTGCTTCCAGATGAACAGCTCCTAGCACTACCAATCAAAAAGACAGTGCGCAGCTCTTCCATCTTTCCCTCCGTAACGGATTTTCAGTGGTAAGAAAAAAAGAAACAAAGAATGATGGGAAAATATGGGAGGGTTAGAAATGGAAGACAATCACATCTGCTCCCCCCCCCCGTAACATTCCATGAATGTGGCAGGGTGGTTTCACAATAAAAGCCTAATCTAGAAGCACCCCTAGATCCTACCAATCACTCCATGCAATTTAGGGGTCAGTCTAAGGGTAACGCCCATTGTTTTTCTCTAAACTTACACTGGCATGCCTCCCTTTGGTATCTTTCATCTTATTTTGGGTAGAGTTGTTAGAGGTTTCCAGAGGTCCAGCAGTAGAACTAAGAGACAAATTATTGTCTGTCCTACATGGTATATCTACTGTTAGAATGTACAGACTGCAGATAGCGGATCAAATGTCTGAATGCTGCCAGCCCTTGTGATTTAGATTATATGCATTAATTGGTGGACTGAGCAGACAGTTGAGGTATGGAGGATTCTGCTTTGAGACAGAGGATGAGACCTGATGTCCTTCTGTCGTCTTCTTAGCTCCAGAAACCCCTTAGCACAACCACATGAAGTCAGAAAAACAATACCAAAAAGGAACAATTGCTATATGTTGTCCTGCTTCAGGGAATGGGGTTCTAGTGAACAGAACAGGCTAAGAACATCAGAAGGTCCCTGGAAGAGCCCAAAGGCCTATCTAATCCAGTATCCTGTTTCTCAGTGGCCAGCTAGATGTCTCTGGGAAGCCCACAAGCAGGACATGATGGCAACAGCATCATTAAACTCTAGGTAGTACAGCTGGATGAACTTGAGCACACTCCGGGAGAGAGCGGAGGACAGGAAGGCCTGGCGTGCTATGGTCCATGGGGTCACGAAGAGTCGGACATGACTGAACGACTGAACAACAACAAATACAGCTGGTCCTGGGGGTAGTATATAGCCATTATGACTAGTAATCACTGATAGCCTTATCCCCCATGAATGTATCTAATCCCCTTTCATTAGAATGTGAGACTTGCTAGATCAGTTTGTCCTAATGTTACCATTCTCTTGTCCCAAAGACAATTTAAAGCCAAATGGGTCCTGGATAGATTCACCCATGTTTTCCTCTTTTCTTTCTCCAGTGGACGATTTGGTCAGGTGCATAAATGTGAAGAAAAGTCAACAGGTCTCAAATTAGCAGCCAAAATTATTAAAGCCAGAGGTGTCAAGGAAAAGGTAAGGGTAGCTACAGTGTGAACAACAGCTTGTGGCAGAACCTGGAATATGCTGTTTTGTTACTGAGAGATTTTGTTTTGCCTGCTCAAGCTCTTCCAAGTGGCGGCTGTTAGTGCTACCGACTCCCATCTGCCTTGGTTTATTGTGCCAGTACTTGCACATTTGTGCAAACAACTGTGGGGACAGTTATTTCTTCCCCACTTCCACCCATCTGAATCCCAGTTCCACCAGGTCAATAGACTATAATTAGATTGCCTGTAAATCCACAATCAGTCTTGTTCTAATTTCTTTCCATTTATTTATTTCAGAAGTTTCCTTATGTAGTTCATTTTTCTCAGCTGTTATTTTTTACCTAAAAGCATCTTTATCAAAGACTCGTTGTAGTGCAGGGATTGGTCCTACTTTTTGCTAGGAAGCTGCCTTATACTAGGTCAGGCTATTTGTACATCTTGCCCAGCATTCCGAACAATTCTGTACAATTCCCTTCCACCCCACCGATTCCCTTCTGCAAGTGGTGGGGCCCACTGATACCATTGCGCAAGTAGGACTCACCACTCATGTAAGGGAGATTTAGCACTTCATAGCAGAAGCCCCCAAATGAGCAGAAACACTCATTTCTGGAAGCAGGCAGGTTGGCGGAGCTCCCCTACTTGAGCTCTGCCGACCTACCTCCTTCCAGAAACAAGCATTTCTGCTCATTTCAGGTTGCCCTCAGAAGCACTAAATCGACACTGTGCAAGCGGTAGGGGCCACTTGTGCAACAGAATTGGTGAGGCAGAAGAGAATTGGAGGGGTCATAAGTGCCCTATTGGATTCTGCCCTATATACTCGCCATTTCCATATACCAAATACCTTCTGCTGGTTTCTCTAGCAGCTCAAAGCTGTTTCCCCCACAGAATGTGTGCAATCTTGCTTTGCTATTGCAGGGAGATACTGAAACTCATTGTCTTGCAAAGATGGCTCAATTGCTATATGGTCTCCTTATATGGATTGAGTTGAACAATTCTGTTCTGGAAAAGGCTCAGGCATTTTTCTTGCATTGTATTTTGGATGTACCTAACTGTATACAGTATGCAGCCATGTGTTTGGGAACTGGTATAGGATTTGTGAATACCAGAGCGTGGGTCCAGACACTTAACATTCTGGCTACATCTTCATTTTTCTTTATCAATAGCTCATTTTGTACATCCA
The DNA here is from genome assembly GCF_057233095.1 of Heloderma suspectum. NCBI lineage: Eukaryota > Metazoa > Chordata > Lepidosauria > Squamata > Helodermatidae > Heloderma > Heloderma suspectum. The sequence continues at coordinate 115,748,299 of NC_139461.1, read as the reverse complement.
ATGCTAACAGATTCATATTCTAGTAAATGGTCCCATATAATTTTACATAAAATTAGCTCAATGGGTATTTCATTCAAATCCATCCTAATGCTTGAGTAGCAACAAGCTTTTAAAGTTTTGACTCAAAGGGTATATGATTGAACTTTTCAAATGAAATGGTGGGAACTGCCTTGAGTGCCATTTTTGGGAGAAAGGCATAGTACAAATCAAATAAATCAAATAAAATAAACCAGAAGTAGCAGCAGTGAGGTTAAGTGATGGACCCAATCTCTACTACAACTTAATGTTGTTCTTTCGTTCTACATAGGATGAAGTAAAGAATGAGATCACCGTGATGAATCAGTTGAACCATGTGAACCTCATTCAGCTGTATGATGCCTTTGAATCCAAAAATGACATTATTCTTGTCATGGAATAGTACGTGTCCATCTAATATTTCTTTTGCTTCCTTTTCTTGGCTGTGTCTGCACTGGTGTACTCGTACTCCCCCACTACTTATTTACAGTGTCAACAGGGTGCCCAGCTGCTGCAGACCTTTTCCAAGATACATGTTATGGGGGCATGGGGATGCAGGCTGGAGATGAAGTCCTGTGAATTCCGCCAGTCTGCATCCAACAAGAGCCACTGCGAACTATTCATTACTTCACTCTCAGCCTGCATCTTCATGTTGCTATAACACCTCTATCTTGGGACAGGTTTACAGGGTTTACATAATGGCCGAAGAGGAATGAGTCCTAAGAGTCATATCATCATTATCAGGCATTATTTGTCATTGATGGTGTGTGTTGCGGATTGTAAATCTCAGTTAATTTTCTGCTATGTGGGGCAAATGTATAGCAGTTATTATTTCCATTCTGGCTGTGCAACATAGGGCCAGTACTTCCAGTTTTAAGAGAAGTATGCCCCATACACATTATCTGAGTGGGATTCAGATGCTGCAGGTCTCCTCCTCCAAGGCCAGAGACAGAGCTCGGAGGACCTTGGAGGAAAAAACCCTATTGTGGACCTCCCACCACCACCACCCACTCCTCCCAGCTGCCACAGAAAGCTCTGCAGCAGCTCCCTCTCCCAAGGTCAGCATCACAACTTCAAGAGGGGAGCAAATGGGTGGGTTGGGGCAGGGGAGGGGAGAGGCCATAGATCCATCAGGCCTCTCAGTTTCCATCCCTGCCACCAGCAAGGTGAGCATATTAGACAGCCTCAGAGGCCCATCTAATGTAAAATTAATTTTTGGAAGATGGAGAGGCTAAAGGTGCCTCTGCTATTCCTCCCACCCTGCTTAGCTATTGCCAGCAGGGTTTAGGGTGGGTGTAGGGATCCCAGATTGGTGCCTTTCATCCTATGGGCATCTATCCCATAGGATTGCACCCAAAATGAACTGCATTTCGAAAGACATGTATCCCACGTATCTGTGTGCAGTAGGACACAGTAGGACCTTGTTGCACATACTACATCACAAGCCACTTTTAGAAACCGGAGACGTTTCAAAAGTCACTTGCTACATTAGGGGACTACAGTATCAAAAAAGAAGAAGAAAGCAACACCATTACACGGAAAGCCAAGATACCCTACTCAGCAATCAGCCCATCTCTGGTGACTATTATTTTCCACTCACCCTGAACCACTGCTCATCTAAACCAAATCTTCATGCTTTCCCCACCTTCCAGAGCTTTGTTTCTTAAACACACAAACACCCCTAAACCATAGAGACAGTTTAATCCTGAAAGGCACATTTTGTTTTTTCAAATTGCACATATAATTCACGTGTGTTTTTCTCTGTGTGTGTGCGCATATGCACGCACTCACATAGAATGCATACACTCTTGTCTGTGTGCACCTTCTGCAAAATGAATTTTGAATTACGTCTTTCTTTTCAGTGTGGAGGGAGGAGAACTGTTTGATCGAATTATTGATGAGAACTGCAACTTGACAGAGATGGATACCATCTTGTTCATAAAGCAGATCTGTGAAGGGATTCAGTATATGCATCAGATGTACATTCTCCATTTAGACTTGAAGGTACTGTGCATTGGTTATACCACCCATGTGATTACTGTGACAATTAGGGGAAAATGCATGTAAAATGTGCGTATTAGGGAAAGTTGCATACAAAATGTGTATCTATTTGGGGAAATTGCATACAAAATGCCTATGTTAGAAATGGCATATGAAAATAAGTGTGAATTTTCATGCATTTTTAAAGAACATTTGCAGACTGATGTGGAAATTGGACAGAATGGATTTATGACTAAATACATGCAAAACCCACATGGAGTGGAAATAGATAACGTCTGCCCTTAATCCCTACTAAGCTAAAATCTCATGTTTCAATACTGATAGTAAATGGATATCCAGCTGATGACCACAAAGACTGTCATAACTAGAACTCAGCTCTAGGGACTAAATGAATTTATTTATTTATTTATTTATTTATTTCTATACCACCCAAGAGCTGAAGCTCTCTGGGTGGTTCACAAAAATTAAAAGAAAAAAGTACAGGATAAAACAATATAAAAACATTAAAACCTCAATATAACAATACAACCAGAATAAAACCTAGCAGCAATGCAGAGATTTAAAATACAGATTTAAAACACCAAAGCTAAAAGACTAGGAAGCTGAAATGCTACAATGCCTGGGAGAATAAAAAGGTGTTCACCTGGCACTGGAAGTAATACAACATAGGTGCCAGGTGAACCTCTCTAGGGAGCTCATTCCGCAGCTGGGGGGCCACAGCAGAAAAGGCCTCCTCCTGGTAGCCACCCACCTTACTTTCTTAGGCAGGGGCTCCCGGAGAAGGACCGCTAAATCAACCTTCCCTGACCTGATGTCCTCCCGACATTTGGGACTTCAACTCCCATCAGCTGCAGCCAGCACAGCCAACGGAGAGGAATGCTGGGAGTTGTCATCCAAAACAGCTGGTGGGCAGCAGGATGAACAAGGCTGAACCAAATAGATATTACACACAAACTTGTGTAGCAAAAGCCTGCAAGTGCTTTTTGTAAGCAAAAGTTGGTCTGGGAGGGGGAGGGAATGACAAGCAAACTTTGCCACTTGGAGAACGCATTTGAAACTCTGCAAGGAGAAGCAGCTTGGGGGGGGGGGCACTTCTCCTCCTCCGCCTCCTTGCTACAACTGTATCAGTTGCCACCACCAAGCTGCTTGAGGTCCAGGCACTGAGGCTGGCCTTCCCTCAGCCCCAGTAGCAAGACCAGGGCTAAGTGTTTCCATACCCAGCAGCCAGGATCCCATGCATCCTCCCTGTTCTGCATTGTGTTCCCCTTCCTTGGTACTACTATTCCTGGGGCCAAAAGGCATGTTACTCAAAAGACATATTTTTTATCATTTTTATATACCTTGTTTAATTCTTTACTCTAAAGTAAGCCTGGAGGACCCAATCAGGATTGGGAACCTAGCATGCGGGGCAGGAGGTCTTAACCTTTTGCCCCATGCTGCAGTCCTGATCCAGATCAGAACCCCATGTTTCCAGCTGATATTGCCAAAACATGATCTGTTTGTTTTAATTGGTTACTTTGGAGTAATGTAAATTACATAATTAATTAATGTAAATTGTGTGTGTGTGTGTGTGTGTGGGAGCAGCGGTGCTCTGATTGGACCCAAAGTGGAGTGGGGGCAAAGGGTTAAACCCTGCCTATACTAGGGTCCTGATCCAGATTGGGTCCTCTATCCTTTAAAAAGAAGAAAGGTGACATGTAGTTTGGCCCCCTGGGCAGGACATCTGGGCAGGCTGGCTGCTGACTGCATGGAAGTGTTTTTTGCGGGGCTCAGGCCAGGCACATCTGGGTAACTATAAGCCCTGTAGGCAAGAAGTGAGCAAGAGAGTGGTGGTAGAGAGGAGGAGAAGTAGCAACCGGCCACCCCCAGCAGGAATTTGGGAAACCTCCAGTTGTTGGTGGGCTCCTTGCTGGGACATGGGCCCTACCAGATGCCCAGCCATTGATGCCATAGCTGCTTTTAGCTAGGAATGGCAGCCTTGGGCTTTTGTCATGTGCATGCAACATGTCAGTCTGCCCTAAGCCAAAGCAACGTATGCTGCCGCTTCTTTTCTCTCTCTCTCTCTCTCTCTCTCCTTCCACTGAGAAGTTCACTGAGTGAACCCAAAGAATTTGACCACTGGAGGTGAGAATGAATGCCTATTACATGACTTGGACATTCTATCTGCTTTCAGTTCTGTAACATTAGAATTAGAGGGACCACTTCATTCGCCTTCAGCCAAGAGGAAAATCTAATTATTGGTCCTGCCAAGCTTTTGTCTGCAGAAAGCACTGAGTCTGAAACTGAAATGGGCATATAAATTAGCTTATGTCACCTTATTATCCTTTTAACATTTACTTTTGTTTGATGAAATATTCAGTCTAGTTCCAAAGCATGCATAAAGTGCTAATTAGTCCATTGGAAGACATAGCCTCATTAATTTGTGTCGCTGTACCTGGAGTTAATACTATTTAGTCTTATGAATGTAATTGGACTAAAATCTTTTTAAACCCAAGTTTGGTATCTTATCTGGTTTGTGGATTCCAGCCAGAGTTAACTTTTGGGTATTCCTATGTTGTAGACATCCATGATTTGTCCTTATTCTGGCAAGTGTAAATTTGTGAGACAGTGCAAGGGAAGGCGCTTGAAGGCTCAAACCAAAAATCTCACATAGCTATCCTTTAAACAAACTCATGCATCATCTCAGCAGAGGCTGTGACAGTCTCATCTGATCTCGGAAGCTAAGCTAAGTACTGGTTAGTACTTGGATGGGAGACTGCCTGGAAATCAGGCTTCCTGCACTGAGCAGGAGATTGGACTCAATGGTCTTGTAGGCCCCTTCCAACCCCATGAATCTATGATTCTATGATTTAAAAGGTGAGTCCTTCATTATTCTATTCAGCAGGATCCATAAAAACAGGATTTGGGTAATTTGCCTTTTGACAGTCCAGCTGCATTTAACCTATAAGACTTCCCTCTTAGTTAATATCGAAGAACAGTGTGCAGCTGGTTTGCCCGGCATTAATATATCAGATAATAAGGTTTATATCCCATGTTGCACTACTGAAAAAATTACAAGAGTTGGTGTCGTTCTGCTAGCAGTTGCGTAACTACCATCAGAACAAGTGCAATTAGTGCAAGCGAAAGCCAGGCCAGAGCTGCACCTTGTGTCATATCATCCCAATCCCATCATGGTAACGCTATATCCCTCTTGCACATTTATATCTTGTAGGACACATGATGACATGTGTTGTGGTATGGTATATTAAATAATATGGAATAATAAGCAGGAAATAACACTACAAAAACAGCATATTGAATGCGTAATTTGCTCCATCAGTGCACTTCAATACCTCTATAAAGCAGTAGTGTCGATCTCGACCCAATCTAATCAAGTTGTAATGTAACTTACATTACCTTACACAAAAGGCGTCCCTGCGTTAGCTGTGATAATCTACGTATGTATCTATGTAGCCTATCACAGCATGAAAGAGGAAGCGAATGGCGGCCGCAGGGCGGCCGCCATTCGCAAGTCGGTGCCAATGGGAGCAGGTAAGTGCTCCGTTTCGCACTATTTTTGTGGGGTGGGGGCTTCGTGCCGCCCAACTTTCGTGGGTTGGGGGAGGCGGGGGCTTCGTTCCGCGATGGATTTCAGGGGGCCGAATGCACTTGCATTCGGCCTCACCAAGATCCGTCGCGGAATTCTCTGACATCCCTACCAGCAATCTCCAATCAGAGACAGTGGTGGAGGAGGGGGGGAAGACTAAATAACTGGAGAAAATGGCTGCATGTCAGAGACAGAGATCATTCTGGTGGTGTTACTTAGGGATGTGAGAACCCACCCCGTCCAGGTTCTCCGGACACCCACCCATCCAGCCCCTCCTCTGCTCCCCGGTCCCTCCATCTCCTCCATGATCACCATATTTTAAAAAAACATGGCAATTGGAAGTCTACGTGCACATAGACTTATATGCAAAAAGCACCATGAAACTTGAGTATATGGGTGATTCACAGCACTTTTTGCACATACTTTAAGTCCATGTGTGCACATAGACTTGTATGCAAAAAGCTCTGTGAATCGCCCAGGCGGAAGGAGGAGGAGGTGTGGTGCACGCCCCAGCTGCTTGCCATCTCCTCCTCATGAGCAGGAGACAGCTAGCAGTGGGGGGGGGGCGTGCCATGCCTCCTCCTCCTCCTGCCCGGTTGGCTGTCACTGACAGCTGACCAGCAGCACAGCACATTTCCCTGCTGCTAGCTAGCTGTCTCCTCCTTATGAGCAGCAGACAGCTAGAGGTCCTCGACGGCCAAGCAGGCAGGAAGAGAAGCAGGTGCGAGACTGAGCGGTATAGCTCTTTGCTTCTAGAGTTTTTGTGGAAAAAATCAAATTTCAGCCACGCATAGCTTAAAACATACTGGGCCAAACTGTCTGAAATTTGGCAGTTGGGATCCCTTCCATGGGGGCAGAGAGGACTCCAAGTTGCATGTATTTATCATGAAAACTGAAAAAGTTGTGGCCATATGTGTTTTCCTATGCAAGTCAATGGTGATCCAGATATTTGAATCTCGCTTTGGATCCAGATCAAAGTCAAGCAGAGGGGGCCCAAATCAGTCCGAGCTGAAGCGGGGTTGATTTGGAGGGTCTGAAGCGACATCCGAAGCGAAGCGGGGGGGGGTCCATGCACAGCCCTATGTAATACAATGTTATTCTTCGAAATTCACCCTTCTCTCAATTTAGTAGTGAAGTTCTCCAATTTAAAAAAGACATACAAAACTATGTATCTAGTGAAATTAATGTTAAAGTGTATTATATTAGGGAAATTCCTTGCCCCCCCCCAAAGTGAATTGTACACAAAATTGTATTAAAAAATGCATGTATTAGGAGAAATGTAATACAAAAATGTATATAAATTTTCATGTAAACTTTAAAAAAAAAAATCAAAGTCCAGGATGAACTGAACTTAAGATCAGAAAACTGAGAAACTGAAAGACACAGATTCACCCATCCCATGCAGATAATGGGTTAAGAAGAGCAGTGAATGAAGAAGTCTAAAGTTGAAAGATAAATTTCAAAGAACTGTGAAAGCATTTTCTTAAATGTCCCCATGTCAGTTCATAATGGGCTGCAAATCACAACATCGACTTCCTGTGGTCCAGTCAGAGTACTTGCATTCCCTTTCTGAAAGCTCAGCTAATGAGTTCTTTATCTTGAGTAGCTGCATTATGTCAAACAAAAAATGCCACAGCGAGGGAAAAGCTGTATGGGCAGAGCATTCCCAGCCTCAAATGCCACATGATTATAGTCTCAGCTATCCACAGAGCCTAACCTGCTTCAAGACGCCAGCACTGAGATGCATATTTTTATGCTCTGCTGTGTTTTGAATGCTGATTCCAGTGCAATTCATTTACCATTTCTCATAAATGGGTGTGCTCTTTTTTCTCTCTGGCAGCCTGAGAATATCCTGTGTGTGAATCGACAGGCAAATCAAATAAAGATTATCGACTTTGGGCTGGCAAGGAGGTATGTTGTTTTAATCAAGCAACCAGCACCTCTCTTTTCCTAAATGATAAATCCAGTGTCCGCTTGCATTGGAAGCAATATTTGGGAAGAATGGTTCAATAGCATTAATCATTCCACTAGACGGAAGGTGGTCAACCTTGGACATAGTTACCCCCTCTAGTTTAGATGATGGATCCAATAGTATATATTTGTGGGCCAAAGTTTTTGAGCTTCCAGTTCTCACCAAGGGTTGAAAACACTATTTTTTGTTTGTTTGTTTTTGAAAATGCCTTAGTAAACTAGAAGAGCAATTCAATGAATTCTGCTTCTTCCCAAAGAATTCAGTGCAGGATGTTAAGGAGAGACAAGAACCTTTGCAGTAGAGTGCTAGAGAGATCATCAAAATTAATGCAACTCTTCCAGATTAACTTTCTGATACACAGCACATCCAATGGGCTGATTTTAATGGGGCTCATTTCACATCATATGTTCAGGACAAAGGTACTACATTAAACAGCAGTCTTAACTATTACAAAAGCATGACAAGACAGATGAAGGTCCAGAGGCTGACTGGGAATTATGGGAGCTGCGGTCCAACACATCTAGAGGGCACCAGGTTGGAGAAGGCTTAAATTATAATAACACATTATGCTAATTGTGTAGCATGTAGTTGAGCCTATTCTTTTTCTTTCTTCCTTTTTTTTACTTTAGAGTAAGGTCACATGGTCCTGATTTGGATCAGGACCAGCATGAACCAGGAGGGGAGGATTAAACCTCTCCCACATTTTGCTTTCCAAAATTCTCCCCCCCCCCCTTGGGCCTAGGGAGTAAAGGAAAAAGCTCCATTGACTCCAGTGGAGACTTTTTCTTTTTTAAATGAATTTTGGGAAGCAAACAGGGGGAGGGTGAAGGTTTAATCCTCTCTTCCCAAAGTGCTCTGGTGTGCAATTGCTCTGGAGTAAAAAAAAAAAAGGAAAGAAAAACGAATAGGTTCAGTTACATGCTACACATTTAACATAAGGTATAGTGTGACCCACAGTTCTGAATCTGTTCCTTTCTCCTTCATTATGCTTCCTAAGGGTAGAATTGCACATTGCAATAAACACAGGGCTGATAACAATAAGCCACAGACTCTTGCTGAGTTCTTCCCTTCTATAATGTGCAGGAAAATTGACATAGTATCCTGACACCATCCTAACAGGTGCCCATTTCCCTGCCACCATCAATTACTTGTTTGAAACTTTCTAGTGCTGAATTCTTAAAAGTACCAATATGTGCTGCAGAAGTCCTCTTTGCTGCCATTGTTTTTCATGTATTTCATTTCATTGCTATTTATTAGATATAAACCAAGGGAGAAGCTTAAGGTCAACTTTGGGACTCCAGAGTTCCTTGCTCCTGAAGTTGTGAACTATGACTTTGTCTCCTTTCCTACCGACATGTGGAGTATAGGTGTCATTGCCTACATGTTGTAAGTAGGGCTAAGGCCTAAATGCTCACTGTGTTTTTCTGATGGCAATTTGATGTGGTGACAAAATCCATATTAGGGCAACACCTTTATCAGGCCAACCCTAAGGTCACAAAAGAGTGTGCAAGCTTTTGAAGGGTTCTCTAGAACCCTTAATCAAGTTCAGTGGTAAACAAAAGAGATGTGCTGAGGTGGGGAAGGAAAAATCTGGCTGCTGTTGAAGGCATAGAGGGCTGGACCCAGATTTATGCTTGATCAGCTGCATGGGCGGAAGTGGACATTCCCACCCACGCCTCCTTTCAGCCCCCTGAAAATACCACACAGAGAGCCAGGAGACCTTGCAGAATGGGGTAAGCTGTGGCTTGTGTGTGTGTGTGGGGGGGGGGGAATGGGGGATCACCAAAAGTCGTGTGGAGGGACTTTCCACGAGCAGAACCCTCCCTCTAATGTAAGCTCCCTTCTTCTTGCAGAAGGCAGATCCTGGGTCCAGCCCAGAGTCTGCATTTAGTCACAGGCTTACGACTGAATGCAGGAATTGCTTGCAGACCTTCAAATTAGGCTTTGCAAAGTGCTATCATGATGGCTTCTGATTACACCTAGGACTGTCCCTAGGGCTGCTGGGATGAAGAAACAAATAAGGGGTTTATATTAAAAAATAAAATACAAATACAAACGTTACCCGTATCTGTCTCCATCTTTAGGTTGTTGCTCAAATTGACACTGAGATTTTGTTTGATGTTCAGGAGTGAGGTGCATATTACCCTTTGATTTACATAGTCTGCATACATTTTGTCTCCCCCTCCCCCCACAGGCTTAGTGGGTTATCTCCTTTTCTGGGTGATGATGATAATGAGACTTTGAACAACATCCTGGCTTGTAGGTGGGACTTTGAAGATGAAGAATTTTCAAAGGTGTCTGAGGAAGCCAAAGACTTCATCACTAAGCTTCTCATCAAGGGAAAGGGGTAATGCCAGTAACCTTTAGCCTGTTGTTCCCCTGCACTGAAAATTTCTTTTTTTACACAAGTACTAGATGATGGAGTGTTACATTCATTAGTGGCATTTGATAAGCTTCACAGAACCACATGGAGATCTTTAACATTTACATCCAGTAAAACAAGTCAGGGTATGAGGTGTACAAACTTAAGAACATTTTAGGTATCATTTAATCCAATAGGAGAGAATTAGGCACATGTTCCCCTTCATGGATCACTGCCTTGTTGTGGCGAAGGGGCTTGCGTAACTCAGTGAAGCCATAAGCTATGCCGTGCTGGCCCGTGCAGGGCCACCCAAGATGGACAGGTCATGGCAGAGAGTTCTGACAAAATGTGGTCCACTGGAGAAGGAAATGGCAACCCACTCCAGTATTCTTGCCAAGAAAACCCCATGGAACATATCACAAGGCTAAAAGATATGACACCGGAAGATGAGCCCCTCAGGTCGGAAGGTGTCCAATATACTACTGGGGAAGAGCAGAGGGTATTTCCAAGTAGCGCCAGAAAGAGTGAAGCGGCTGGGCCAAAGCCAAAAGGACACTCAGCTGTGGATGTGTCTGGTGGTGAAAAGAAAGTCCGATGCTGTAAAGAACAATATTGTTTATGAACTTGAGCACGCTCCGGGAGAGAGCGCAGGACAGGAAGGCCTGGCGTGCTATGGTCCATGGGGTCACGAAGAGTCGGACACGACTGAACGACTGAACAACAAGGCACATGTTAATAGTTAGATACCATACTTCATTTATTTACTTCATTTATAGTGTCCCCACTTCCCCAATCCTAAGGGCTTGGGATGGATAACAGTATTCTAATTATAAAATCCCAGTTACAGTGTGCAAACTCCAATCCTACCTGATCCTTCCCTGTCCCTGGCCACCAGAAGCCAACTTGGAGAAAAAAATATTATATGGCACTTTCAGAAAATTGGCAGGTCTCTAAAGGAAGGGAATTCCACATTGCAAACCTCACCTTCAGGGGCAAATAGCAGCCAGAGGACAGCGATATTTGGTGGGAAACTGGCACAGGACCTGAGCACATTCTAGATTGGGGGTCCTGCATGGCTTCTTTTCCTCCAGAATAAAAGTAATAAGTTTAAGTATGCTTTTTTTTAAGTGTGAATAAGGTAACATGTAATTTTGCCTTCAGCGGTAAGCTTAAGATGGCCTTTCAGTTGATCCTAATCATCGTGACCAAACATGGGGCCATTTATTGGGTTTAAAACCCAAGTTATTTCTGTCCATTGCAACCGATCCATCGAACATGTTTCAAATGTGAACACCAGTGCTGAAATCATTTCATATGTTTCACATATTTATATTCTATTTCTATTTCTTCTCCTTTAGCTGGAGGATAAGTGCAACTGGAGCTTTGAAGCATCCTTGGCTATCTGACCAAAACCTCCATCGCAAACTCCAAGCTAAGGTCTGTAGATCTGAATACTGCATTTATCACTTATCTTGCTCCTAAGTCAACTCTACTGCTGAATCCTTGTGGCTGCATCTTTGCAGGTGTAAAGACGGGGAAATAAAGAGATGAGACACAAGTATTTTGTATGAAATTTGGGCTGCATTTACTGAAATTGCTCAGATCTGCGAAGGGGAAAAATAGGTGGGCATCTTCACTAAGCCAGCGTAGCCTGGCATTGCATTGGGCGAGACATTTGCTGCCTGTAGGGTGGTGTCTTTGATCGCCACCCCTCAGGACTGCCCAATTTGGGGTCAGGAAGCCTTTCCCTGTCACCTCCCCTCGAGCCACAAAACTCAGAGTGGATGAGTAGAGTTGGTGTCAAAGGTAATCCCTATCTCCCAGCTGGGGCCGCAAAACCCTTAGCTGGAAGCCTAAGGCCTTATCAGTCACCTGAAACAGTGTCTCTGAATGCTCACCATCCCTATAACCCACCAAGGTGCCTGCACATAACTGTCTATTTAAATGTGACCAATTAGCCTAAGTGATTAAATAAAGCCACAGCAACCTAAATAAACTCCAAGACCTCACTTACAGTGTGAAGTAGGCAGAAAGACGTATAGCCAAGGCCAATCAGACTATGAACCAAAAAGCCCTACTTGGCCCCCAAAAGGACGACCAGTGAAAACCCACACTGCATACAGGGTGAGAGGGAGGGAGCCATGCTTCAAAGGAGTGGAAGGGAGGGGTCCCTCGGCCTAAAATGTCCAGTAAGCCCCCCCCCTTCATCCGTAGTACCACTTGGGAACGCTGGTCGCGTTCCGCTCGTCTTTCTCTCCCTCCCCCCCGCAAAATCCTCCCTGCAGCCAGGCAAGCCAGATGCGGAGGGAAGGGATTTATGTCTGTGTTAATGCTGGTATCTTAAAGCTGTTCACGTATGTGTGTGGCCTGTTTGTGTGATGCAGTGCTAATTATGCTGATTATTCTAAAGCTGATCAGACCATATTTTAAGAAACAGAGAGTCTTCCATACATTTACGATCAAGGCCATGCAATTGTGTGTGTTTTTTCTGACAGTTCAAAATCAGGACCACCTGAGAACTTGTGTTTATCTGGACCACTGGTTGTTCTCATATATTATGGTTAGGAAGTTCTCTTCCAAAAGGTTTTCAAGGGGAATTTGTCTTATGGCTCTGTCCAGAATCAGACATATCCCCAAACAGCAATGGTAGAGATGTGAGCAATTCCCTTCAATATTCAGTATGGGATCCTCAACCTTTTTAGGTCACTTGGCACATTTGGAATTTTGAGAACATGTGGGTGCTCTCACAAAATGGCTGCTGTGGGAAGTAGTTCATATTAAAAGGGACTACTCACATCTCTACCATGATATACACAGTCTCTCCACATGAATGTTGATAATGCAAAGCCCCAGTTTACATGACACTTCTTCTGGCATTCTTTCCTGAACGTGTGAAGGGGCTGTGAGAATACGTGGGGCTAGTTCTGCCTGCATCACTCCCAGGCTGACGTATGATTGGCTTGAGTCTGAAGGGCTTCATCCCACATAAGAGGTACACCCATTTCTCCATCACGTCAAGATTGTCATTGCCTTGTTAAGTGAACCAAGCCTAAAACTCTACTACATGCGCTGAGTCTTTTATATGTGTTTTGCCCACCTACGCAGAAATACCCATACATACAAAGAGGTGGAGCTACAGTTGTTTTCTGCTTTAAATATTCCGCAATGTTCGGACTCCAGCCAAGACAATTTTATGATATTATCTTTTCTCTCTCTTGCTTTTGTAGAGGAAGGCTAAGAGTTCCTCTGGATTTCAGGCATCTGCAGCTCCATAGCCTCTCTGAGAAATGGAAGGTTGGTAACAAGTTCTACTGTATCTATGGAAGGTATCAGCTATCAGGCCTAGTGCACACACAGCAGCCACCATGTGGAGGTCACTTAGACTTGCGCTCAGTGGTGGTGGTTGCAAGTTAGCGTGGTCAGTACATGGTTTGGGTGAGTTTCTTCCTGCTGCCTCAAGTAGCCAGAAAAGAAAAAAAAATCATTGGATCTTTGTGATGAGCAAAAAATAGCAACCATGTGCAATTACTCAGAGTGGCTCCCATAGGGTAGCCATAACATGTGCACTGGTTTTCAGTAAATACCAGAAAGAAAAAGCTTCAAATTAGTATGGCATGTTCAGTTGCCATTGCCACCTGTACTAGTGTTTGATTAGTGATACTAAGGCTGAAATCCTAGACACACTTTCCTGGGAGTAAGTGAGCACAGTGGGGTTGACTTGCAAGTAAAGATATACATACAATCATACTGCAACTCATTTGATTATAAGCAAAGCTGTGCTTAAAAAAAAGAAAAAGAAAGCATATTCTGCACTGAATTTAGCCACAAGAACAGCTGAATTTTACAACTACCAGAAATATAGAAAATGTGCACAGTATGGACTGCATAATTTATCTTGGAATGTTAACAGTTTCGCATAATTTCAAAGAGCTTATACAGGGCACTGAAACACTACCACCACCTACCTCCAATTCCTGGAAACCTTATATTCCTCTGACTTCTAAGTTTCAACAAATATTGCCCACTAGTAGAACCCCAGTCTTTTTCTTTAAGGAAAGCTGGAGTTGTTAAGGATCTGGATTCTCTTGCTGTGACCACATTCCACAACCATTTCTGTGCTTCCATACAATTGTGCCATGCACCGAGTCCTGATTCCGAACTGAGAGAATAGATGACAAAGTTGCCAGAGGCCGGGTAAGATGGAGAACATGCTGTGAGAAACCAAATTAATTTGCTCATGCTGGATGTCCTCAGTGACTGGTGACTTTTTACTTTAAGAGAGCAAAATTGTTGTATACTTGCAGTGAAAGCTTAAACAAAATGAAAGGAAGGACTCTTACCCACGTACTGTGACTGGTGGAATGTCACCCATTAATACAATCGCAAGATCAGACTCAATAAGCATTAGCTCCAGGCAAGGAATTAGGGCGCAATCCTATGCATGTTTAGATAGAAAAAAGCCCTACAACTCCCAGCATCCCCCAGCCAGCATGACTGGCTGGGGAATGCTAGGGACTGTACAACTTTTTTATGTCTAAACATGCATAGGATTGCGCCCTTACTGACTTTTTATGGCACCAACCCTGATATTAATTTAAAAACAAAACAACCTCTGAGCATGTGCAGTTTCGCATTTTGAACTCACTTAAATCATACCATCATGACTACAGGAATAAATGGAGTTTGCTTCTCCTGCTGTGATACTAAACACATTTACTTGGGAATAAGCCCCATTTTGTTCTAGAAAAGGATAATATATTTTAAAGTAAAATAATAATAAAACGAGCATCTGTAACCATGTACATACCTGGCTGACTGCCCCTGACTATGCATTGTTTTCAAAAATAAGAAGAATGAAAGGATGCTGCAGTAACCAGCATCATCCCTGATAAGTCCTTGCATGCTAGTCGAGGTGCTGACGCCAGGCCTGTTTGCCACTGCCCCCCACCTGCCGCTATCTGGGTGGTCATTTGGAGGGGCCCTAGGTTGCAAGGCCTTGAACTTTGACCACTGAGGCCTGGCCCCGAGCTTCACCACTGACTCCCAGCACTGAATGCTGAAAACAAAGCTCCTGGCTTTAAACCAGGAGCTTTGGCCTCTTTCACTATTAGTAGACCTTTGGTCTTTTCATTAGCAAAGGCTCCATTAGTGGTTCTCCATCTAGGCCCTCAAATCCCTGAGAGATTCAGAGCAATGCTGTTTTCTCCTGGTTTTTGAGCAGAAGTATGTTTGATCAGCTCGCCAGAATCCCCTCTCCTGGCAGAATCGTATCATAAGCTACTTCGTCCATTCTTGCACAGCCTGTTTTGAAATGACCGCAGAAACCGAGGGGCTGTTTTGTTTAGTTGTTAAATAAAGCACCGTGGGAACTAGTTCAAGGGACTTGAGAGAGAATATCTGCAGAAGGTTACTTCTGGATTTTGCAACGGCTGAGAATTCCTGTATTATCATAGCCGCTTGTTGTTGTTGTTAAATACCTTGAATATTAACTCTGAGACCAAAGAGATGAAATCTGCCACTTTTCATTTGGCGTGCTAATTTTGAACGGAGTTTCAGCCTATGTGGTAATATGCAGTCTGCACAGTGGGATTACGAATATAATTGGATGGTTTGTAGCTCAAGTATTGCTTTGTAAAGACTGGTCTGCAGAGTTTCAAGGTTCCTGGTTTGTAATGGGTTCCCGTAAGTTACATTTCATGTCTCTCTGTCTAAGCCACTGAAACCACATGTTCCCAACCACTTCAGTCATATACTGAGTCAAATCTGTGGGAAGAGACATACTTATCTCATCCAGACAGGGAAAAGGCAATAATTCTTATTTTGCCAGGTCTTCAATTTTATCGCCCCTTTAGTTCAACTAACAGAGCAATCCCATGGTGAAACTACCACCATTTATTTTTTCTTTCCCTCATCCCATTGTGATCAAGGGGAGGACATTAACAATGCCACTCCAGGGTTGGCATAGTTGAGGGCTTGTTCGGAGGGGCATGTAGGACATTTACACCTATGGAGCTTTCTGCAAGTGTAGGGAAGGCCTCTGCTGGTGTAAGAGGCATCCCAACAGCAGGTCTCCATCTCCACTGGTGGAGTGGCACTTATGCCCAACCAGTGGCCACTCAGCTGGCCTTTGACTGGCTGTAAGATTGCACCCTAAGCAAATAGAAAAATTGTGCCTAATTGTGTTGTTCCACTGGAAAAAATGCAAGTCCACCACAGGGTAGTTTCTGTACATGATATGGGTGGGGACACCATCTTGTCCTTTACCTCAAGCAGCAAAATGTCTTGGGCTGGTCCTGGCAGTGGGGGTGGACATAATTATTCTTGCTTGTTCCATAGGAGTTGTTGATTCATAGTATTCAGGAGTTTGTTTTATCCTCATTTAACTAAGTGCAGTTCTATGCATGTTTCCATAGAAGTAAGTCATAGTATGTACAGTGGGGATTACTCTAGGAAGTGTGTTTAGAATTGTAGCCTGGGTGTTTTACCATTTATAAATATGGCCAGTTAGTTATTAGAAGTGTGCCATTGTGATCTCTTATTTATCCCACAAAAATATAATTGAATTAAATTCCAACCAGAAGCACCTGGTGGCCACTATGGCTAGTGGGGCAGAGCCAAGGGATCACCAGTGATGGAGCCAAGGGGTCACCAGGGATGAAGTGGTCTTTGAATCCCCAACGGACAACAACTCACACCACAGAAAGGGGAAACTGAAGCACGTGAACATTAAGATCATGAATGTAAGGGGGGGTGTCACACAGCCACACAAAAGCACTTCTTGAGACATACATTGTCCCACTCTAGGAATAACTGCCATTGCACAGAAATTTAAGTGATTTTAAGCTCAGGACTCAAAGAAGTGGGGGGAATCCACATGGGCACACAAAATAAGACATGATGATGATGACAACAACAATATATTCTCAGAGCTATGCAGAAAAGTAGTCTTTGGAACCCAGAAGCATGTTCTGAGAGTATCCAAAATCCAACCCTTTGCATCTTATGAAAATAATGATATCTCCCAGAGCCACAAAGCAGAAAAGCAGCCTTTCATGAATTTCTACAGACTCCCAGCCCAGAGAAAGAGAAGGTTTAAAATCCACATTAGGCCAAATTAATTAGTCTAAGTCAGGCTGCCAGAGAGCCCACAGCGGGATTTTTTTTAAAAAGTAATTTGTGCTTATTATTGTGCTTCAAAATATTTTTGTAGGGGTGTGCAAGCTTTGGATTTGGATTTGGATTTCTGAAGCATGGCAGCCATTTTGTGACATTGCCATCCTGTGCAACCCCTAACATCACACTACCCTCTACTGGCCAGAGTCGATACTGCAGTCTTATGCCGACTCAATCTTTGCAAACAGAAAGGAAGTGCCCACCCCCCACAATCATCATTTTGAATCCCACTGCCCCAGACACATGCCACTTTATGCAACTGACCACCAGGCTCATCTCCCTTTTTGTGGTTAAAGAGACAAAATAAAGACACACATGGCTTAGTCCTTGCTGTCATGACAATGTCAAATTGCAGAAGACACCTCCTTCCCCCTCCCTTTCCCTCTCCCCACTCCTCAAGGGGGGGCAAGGGGGAGGGATGATTAGGGGAGAGATGGTTGGGTTTCAGCCCTAATGGGCCTCTTCCACCTCCTCCTCCTTGTTGCCATGTTCTATCAGCGGTTCAGAAAACATACTAAACTGTGGTTAATCCAAAATGGCAGTGGAATTTTCCAATCTGCAGGGGATGCTGGGCTCATTTTGATAATGCTAAACCATGGTTTAGCAGCATGTCCTAACACAGCCATTGTGGCTTTCACGTGACATTTGACCAAATGGCAGTGCTGTAAAATATGCTGCTGATTTTTCTTCTGTTTCTTTACAGAAAAAGCTGCTATGTAGTCACTGCTGCTGTGACGTTTGGAAATACAGATCAGCAGTTCTGGTGCTTAAACTCACCCTTCTCCCCATGATGACTTGAGGCTTTCACTAATGGACCAACCCCACTTGAGCTGAAGGACTGAGTCCCAGCAGTATTGAGCTGCTTTCCTCCCTTGCTTTCTATCACTTTTCAGTGGCTGCCAGAGTTTCCAGGAAGGTGTTCCTGTTCGAAGGCTGTGTTAATTTGTGCTTGGGGTTCTTATCACTGCTTGCATTTGGTGTGATATCGCTGGTTTTCCAGACTCAGCTGTTGAAAGAAGAGCAGGAGTTTCTTTTAGATTATCAAATCTCCTTCGCAGCTCAGCAAGTAGAGCTTGAACTTGATTTGAAGATGGCTGATTTCAAAGAAACTGCATTGAAAAACAAGCTGGTAGCAAATGGGGATAAATATGTGTGATGTTTCATTTTTAAGCCAAGGTGGTTTCTTCTTATCCTGTAATAAGCAAAGTCCTTTACGACAGCATGTGTGAATGGCAGGAAAGGATGTTTACTTTTGGGGTGGGGGTTGAAATGCTTTTTCTAGGCCTGCTAACATAGTACTCTGATATTTTGAGTCAACTGGGTTCGTTTAGGCAAGTTCTAATTTGAAAGGAGGTATTTTGAATGCAGATAAGTCGTCCCGTCCCCCCCCCAGAATTTGCTAGCCTTTGGCCTTTGAATCTTTTTTATTCTTCAAGCATCAGCATTTAAAGGTTTCTTCAGATGGGGTTTTTAATCCTGTGATTGAGATTGGTTACTCATGGAAGTTTGAGGGCCCTTTACATGACATCGTCAGCCTCCAGGGCCTCTCCCATATTATCTTATCTTTATCCTGTTTTTTAAAAGATCAGAGATAATGAGCCATTACAATACATTGAATTTCTCCGTGAAAAGAGGAAGTCGCACAATAATAGGAGCTATGCCACAGTGCCATCTAGTGGCTGTATAATGAAACATATAGAACTCGCAGATAAAAGGGGTAAAGGGAAGTGCATGTAAAGGGCAGTTCTTAATCCTGCAAAGAATCCGGAAGCAGAAGCCCTGGTAAAATTGCAGGATAAAAAGCCTCTGTGAGGAGAAGCCCTACGTCATCCCAGTAAATATATGTGTGACACCTACACACATTTAATACATGCAAATGTGCACACGCACACACACAATCATAAAATTAAATGAAACATGTAGGAATGACCTCTGTTAAGGAAATTGAGAATCACAATACTGTCCTGGCTTTAGATAGCTGGTACAGTGTAAGAATGTGAGCTGTGAACAGGGTGAGGTTTCTGAGTCAAATCTCACCTCAGCCACAAACTCACTAGGTAGCCTTAGGCAAACCACTGCTTCTTACACTCAGCCCCTCATCTCAGGCTGAATCTACACATAGCAGTTTTACCATTATCATACTGCAGTGATAACTATTGGTTCCCACTGGTGTCATGTACACCAATAGTTATCATTGCAGTTTGATAACGGTAAAATCGTTATGTTTAGATTCAGCCTCAGTATAAGGATAACATCACTGACCTACCTTATAGGGTTGTTATAAGGATTACTGAGGCAATTCATGTGAACTGCTTTGAATGTTCAAAAAGTCCTATATAAATGCTAAGTATTATTTAACATTTCATATAAGGGAAGCAGATATTTTTCCAGCAGGGTTCAGCGACTATGATATCAGCATTAAGATGTTAAAGGTATCCTGCATGTTTCATTATAGAAAAGATTCCATATACATAAATAAATACTGCCAGATCAATAGTGAAGGGAATCTAAGTTAGCTGTGTTATTATATGCTCCCAATTCATGTATCAACAGAACATCTCTACCCCAAATCATCAAGAATTGCCCCATTTGGGGTGGGTGGGTTCCTGTATAAAAACTTGAGGATGAATCTTCCCTTTATCTGCCCTCTTTAAGTCCTCATTCCTTTGGCACTGGAAAGCTCTTGTTGGGGATTACATGAATGAAAGGCCTTGCCAAGAAAACAAGACTTAGTTTAATTGACATTTAAGAATACAGTTATTGCTAACACAAGAATATTTTCCATATAAGCGTGAGGGCTATCAGCTCTATCAGCAATGGGATAGACTGCTGTTCAGATTATGAGTGACATCCATGACAATGCAAGTCTTAGTTTCTGTAATATTCTACTCTTGTCTGACTAAACCTGCCGGCTGAATGTGGAATGAAATTTCAGTCTAAATGTCAGTGCCAGCATAAAGGGTTTTTTCCTACTCTTCATAACACGCATAAGCTCAATAAATGTATATGTATCTGTGTGAACCTAATATTCTAATCACTGCCTTGGTCCAAAAAAAAAAAGGGTAAGAAAGGATGACTCAGAACTTTCTAGAAAATCACTATAATATGGATTCAAGTCTTCAGATTTCAGGCCTTTGTTCGTAAGATGCGGAACCATTTCTGGCACAATCTTTTGCCTCCATAGGAAGGCTCATGGAAGTATTCCTGTGTGTATATATAGAGAAGGAAAAAAGTTCATGCAAACATATCACCCACATATCTTGCTAGATAATCCCATGATCCGTGACTGGGTTCCTGGGTAGCTCCCATTTATATGATTGTTTCGTTGCCTAGACAACTCTGCAGAAACGTTTTCATGTATATGCGCTCACGGGACTCAGTCCAGGAGCCATCCCATTGATTCAAAATGTTATGCTAGAATTGGGACACATGAGTATTTGATGAGAGAATCATAGCTATCTATAGTCAATGTTCTGTAGCCCCTCTGTGTTTTCTGCTGCTTCAGAAAATAATACTCCTGCAGAAGTAAAAACAGTTGCAGTTTATTTTCATTTTCAAATTTCCTACTGTGCTGTCATTGGCAACTGTGAGAGCCCTGGCAATATCATGGATAGACTGGGATCAGTCAAAGCTTTAATCAGGGTTGTCTTCAACTGTCAAATCTACCTCAAAACGAAACAGTGCCACGTCTCCCAGGGAGATCCCAGTAGCTTCACGTCCATTCATGCCACTTGTTCAGACATCTTTGCTAAATGAGGTTGTAATGTTTCTGTGGCTTTTATTGGCCCACAAAATATGCTGTAAGCGCTTGCATGCTAATGGTGATCTCCACATGGTAGACGAGAACACAAGAACATGATCTTTGTGCAGGAATGGGTGAATCTGTCAATTTCAGTTTGTCATTTTTTTTCAAAACTTCAGTGCAGTTCATCCCGAACGATGATAATTTTTTTAAAAAATTGCATGAAAATTCCCAAATATTTCTGTCCATATTTCCCCTAATATATTTTCCTAATATAATGCATTTTAAACATTATTTTCACTAAAATATGCATTTTTGTATGTATTTTCCCCTAATATACACATTTTTTATTTGGAGAACTCCATAGCAAAGTTTGGAGTAGTACACATTTTGAAGGATAACTGGTTTGGGGGTTTTGTGTATTGGTTGGAAAGTGCAACATTACCACCACCCCCGCCCCAGCTCCATATCGTTTGTGTTTGTCATTGGGTGAAATTGTGGCAGGACCCCGGTAATCCCGGCTTTTCACAGGATAGAGATTTGAAATTTGGGTAGGTTCAACGTTGGGTGATCAGAGAAGCCTGAGGCAACTCAAAGAGGTTTCAGTAAGTTGGGTTCAGGAGATCATTGAGTTCAGTCATAGAGTCAGGTATAGAGAAGGCTGTGATATGGTGAAGAAGTATAGGTTTGTAGACCCACCCACCCCTTGGAATCAAGCCATCTGCTAGCATAACTCTAGGAGGAAGGCCACACACAGCAAATCAGATCTAGGTAGATACACTGGTGGCTACTGAGATTTTGAAACTGCAGTCTGCCTCAGTGGCAGCATACGGAATATGCTCACCTTTACCAATGGCTGACCCCCAAATCATTAGCCATTTAGTTTTATTCCTAGTATATCGCCTAACTTGTGCTACCAAATCTGCTGATGGGGTTGCTGCATCTTATAATGCAAGAGAGCACTGGAAGAACACAACGTGCTTAAACATGATGTGACTCATTGATGCAAGAGCACATCTCCTCCCCACAAGGTTCTGAAAATCAAGTTCTGCACATACCTGTGCCATCGGCATGGCTGTGAACATGTTCAAAGCAGCAATTGGTGTGTAATGCACACATTACACAGCAAGGAATCCAGTTCCAGAGGAGCTCCATTTAAATTTAAGAGACATATTAATAAAACATTCTCCAGAAGATATGTCCTGCCTTATGTCTCTTACCTAATCATTTTTGCACAGGCCTTCTCGGACTTGAAGGAGGCTGTGGCAGCAGAGTGGCATAAGAGCCAGGTTGTTGCTGGTTATTCACTGCAAATGAACACAGTGTTTCTGCAAACTAGGCACACACAAAAACTATGCGCTGGATCCAGACATAGTCGTACTTAGAGTAGAACCATTGATATCAATCAATTGATTTAAATGAGTGTACTCTAAGTATGTCTACGTCTGGATCCAACCCTGTTCCTTTAAACAAAGATTTGTGGCCCTGTTTTGGCCTACAACTGCCATGATCTCTCACCACTGGCTATGCTAGCTAAAGCTCATGGGAGCTGTAGACCAAAACATCTATAGGGCCACAATTTGCCTGCCCCTGAGTAGGAGCAGTGGGAAAGCTGATTCTATAAAACAAGGTAAACCTGGCCTTTAGAATCCCACTAAAGCATGTTGTAATCCTAATAGTGTTCAGTTCCATTCCAACTATCCATTGACAAAGACTGGCAGGTATTTCACAGTCGGCACAACAGTCAGGGTGTAACTAAGTGCATGCTTGTTGTCACTAAGTACAATTCAGCTTGTGTTGAAAAGGATTGTAAATGCCACCTGTACATAATGCTTGCAATAGTCATGGTTTCAAAATATTAGATTTAATGAGGGTGCTTGAATGAGGTTCAAGCACTCTATTTTCTGACTTTTAAGATTTTCTTAAGATAATACTTGACACAGACAATTACATCTAGCAGACTATTATAAGATAATATTCTGTATTTATTGCACTTTGAATAGCATGTTCTTAATTCTAGTTGACTTTTTAAATTTTATCAGTGATATAACCACTAGTTTGTTTTCTTTGCTTTGTTCTTGTGTTTCAAACCACAATTTTTCTGAATTTATAATAGGCTAATCAAACAGAGTGAGCGTGTTGGTGTATGTGGGTTTTGTTTTGTTTGTTTTTTGCTTATTTGTATTTTTTATGGTGATTTCCTTTGAGATTTTAGAAAATGTGAATTACCATGACTGAAAGCAAGTTGAGTGTGAAGGGCACGTTACAAGCTATAGTTCTTGCATTCAGCTGTATATTCACAGGTGGATAGAACTGACTGCAGCTATTGTTTTTGTAACTAGGGAACAGCACTAATTCTGCTAATAAATACAAAGGGAAATGTGTCAAGATTCAGAATCCAGCAGGGTGTAATACCTGAACTGTTAGCATTTTTGCGGTGGCACAAATACAGTCTGTGTAAACTGTTGTAAATAAATTGGGTGTACTTTTTGTGATGGTTGGGCCTTAATCATTTTAGAGTGGCTTTCTGCTTCCTAAGTAACCCTGTGCCCTCCCATCAGTGTTACCATGCTGATATTATGACCTTAGTCACTCTTCCCAAATGAGCTCATTAGGGCTTAGCCCATACTTAGAACATGTGAAGTGATAGAATAGATCTTTTCTCTTTTATATATAAATAGTCTTCCATAATAATGTATTTTCCTCATCATTAAGTAACCAGAGTCATTATACACACACACACACAGGTCAAAATATACTATAGGAACATAGGAAGCTGCCTTATACTTGGTCAGACCAGAGCTCATTATTATTGATATTGACTGATAGCAGCTCTCCAGGATTTCAGGCAAAAGGTCCCAGGTTTCCTAGCCCTACCTGGAGACACCAGGGATTGTGTCCAGTATCAGACGCAGTAAGCCTATGCACACCAGTTGCTGGGGAACATGGGTGTAAGGGTGCTGTTGTCCTCATTTTCTGCTTGTGTGTTTCCTGTGGGCAGCTGGTTGGCCACTGTGTGAACAGAATGCTGGACTAGATGGACCCTTGGTCTGATCCAGCAGGGCTCTTCTTATGTTCCTGTGTTCTTATGAACCTGGGACTTTCTGCATGCAAAGCATGTGCTCTACCACTGAGCTAAGGCCTCTTTTAGGTCTCCAGGTAGGCATGATTTTAATTAGCCTCAGCACTTCTCAGCAAAGCATCATACACATACAATTGTTGGAAGTAATACCCATAAAAGGAGGAAATACTGTGTTGTGCAAGATCTTGTACAATCCATGTGAGCTGCACCTCTACACTAAACACATGATACCCATGGATGTTCAATGGATAGTCAAGAATTAACATGGGATTGCACTTGTTTTTGTGAGGCTTAGAGCCTAAAGCCCACAAGGACTCTGTGAAAACTTGCATATTTCAGATAGTTGTTGGTGAGGACTCATGGACCTTTATGTTTGATTACTGTCTCAATGGTCAGGGGGGAAATGTAATAATTTCCAGAGGGGTAGCCATGTTAGTCTGTCACAACAAAATAAAGAGTCTTGAAGTCTAATAGATGCACTATAGCATAATGTGCTCTTTCATCAGATGGATGTAAAAAAGCAGTGGATGCAATAGCTAAGTAAATCATATACTGGAGTTTTACTCTCTCCTTTCCCACTGGCCCTGATCAATTCTATATCAGAAAAGACAAAATGGTTCTGTAAAAACGATACTGCCAATAGGATGAGCTAGAAAATTTGTGTCAATATTCACATGATAGCAACAACACTTGACATCTTTATCTATATACCTCTGATCCTGGTGTGCTTTTAAAGATAGATAGATAGATAGATAGATAGATAGATAGATAGATAGATCAATTTATCAGGGGTAAACAGTGGTGATTGTTTCACAGCAGTGAAGCTGACAGTGGCAACTGGTTCACAGCAGTGTTGCAAATGCCTTTAAAAAGTATTTTGCCCTCAGAAAGAAAAGATGCTGCATCTTAACACATCATTTTCATTAACAGTAGAATGTTGTTGGGATTATGTCTAGTGTAAGTGAGGCCTAATATTGCATGAATTCACGGTAGAAATATTTAGAGCAGAGGTTCTCAAAGGGTATGTTTTCCTTCCGAGTTTAAGCCTGCCCAAGTTTCATAAAGAGACAACCCTGGAGATGACGTACTTGGTAGCACGCATCTCTCTCAATCCTTTGGAGGACAACAAGTCAAATGATAGGGATGGAGACTAGATGGACTTAAGACATATGCCACTGAGATTGCACAGGGAGCAAAGTCCAAGGAAAGCAAAATCCCACCTTGGTCTTGTCCATCAATTCGAGTGGTGGGTGTGAGCAAAGTGCTATACAAATTGCACTGAAACCATGGAAAGGAGTGGAATCTGAAGGAGCTCACTGGGCTGCCCTTATCACACCTCTTTAATGAGGCCCTCCTCCCACTTTGAGAACCCTGGCTTTAGGCTGACAATTTCACCTTCCATGAAGGCTTATAGTTCAACAATTAACTACCTATTTATAATACTAGATGAAATATGCATCAAGGTAATGGTTTGTAAATATGCTGTTCAGGTCTATGTTTAAGGTGATGAAAGTCATGAACATCACAACTACATACCCTGGTGCTTAATACGTATATTTCCTGTGTTCTGCACTATTAACTTTCTTAAAAGTAGAGAACGGCTTAAATAGACTTAGCAGTATAAAAACATGCAGATGCTTGTGTAATAAATACATTTTGTTTTTTAATATGGTGTTTATAGATCAATGTATCCTCTAGGATTATTAAAATGAAATACATAGCAATTATGTACACAAAAATTATCATAGAATAAATGTTTACTTTGTTTACTCAGAGGTTTGGGGTTGTTTGTCTCTTTGTGTTCCAATTCAGATTTCAGAAATTCTCCAGCCGTTTCTTACAGATAGGGCTCACTATCGGCAGGGGTTGTAGCAGGTCTTTTCTTTTTCCCCAAGGGTTTTTGGTTTACTGCACTGCTTCTGTAGGCGGCAACAACATCAACTGTGTTGAGGCTTCCACTTTTCTGAGGGAGAATTTTGAATTTCCTTTGCTGGTATTTTTGAACTTACCTGATCACTGCGAGGGGCCAAGGGGGCCACATGTGTGTTTTCTCTCTCTGTTACACATCCTTCCATTGCTCTGCAGCCTCCCAGGCCAGCTGCACTTCCTGAACTGAAAAAGCCCTATGGGAGGAATTGCCTCAAGATGTCATTAATTGAAGTGTGGGAAGCTGAGGAGGCTGCAGGCTGCCACAGAGATTACTGTACAGTGACAGACAGGACACTCACGCACTCGCCAGCCACCTCACAAGTAAGATAAACCCAAGAACCCCAAGCCCAGCCCATGAGAATCTCTCCGGGACCTTTGGATTTCTTTTCGAAAGCAATTTATTTTCTATCAAATTGAATCAGAATGGTCGAAAAAAGTGTGGGATAAATTTTCAGCATGGTGCTAATATATCAGTTACTGCCAGCAACTGAGCCTTAGGAGAGGCATTTAAGAATGGGGCGGGGTGAGGGGGAGACTGCACAAAAGCCAGGGCAAGGGGATGTGGTGGTCTGAGGAACCCTGGAGGGCTGGATTTGGCCACTGGGGGGGAGGGAATTGGCCACTGGGCCTAAGGTTCCCCACTCCTGGTTTAGGGTGCTGTGTGTTAGGTGTTAGTGAGAGCAAGGACCAAGAAAGAAAAAGGTAATCTAGTTATGTATTTATTATGCAGATTCATATGCTGCTTTCTACAAAGCTATCAGAGTGAAAATATAATCAAAACAACAATAAAGTAAAGCAGCACAATAATAAGAATGTTAATCAGCAGTGGAATTGCACACATTAGTCTGCATAGCTGGTGGGGTCACACTTCAGGGAAAGGCTGTGCAAAGAGATGGGTCTTGCGGAAACATCTACATGTCAGAACTGTGAGGGCCTGTCTAATGACAGTTGGTCAGGTGTTCCAGAGGGTGGGGGCTATAAGGATAAATGCTCTGCTGCAAGTGTTCCTGAGGTGAACACTTGCAGCATGTGGCGCCCTCAGAAGTGCTCCCTCATATGATCGCAGAGATCAGACAGCGACATAAGGGACGAGACAATCCCTGTGGTAACCTGGTTACCTTGCTTAGGACTTTGTATGTTAAGAACAGCACCTTAAAGTTGGCCTGGCAGCTTCTTGGCAGCCAGTGCAATTCTTTTAGCACAGGTGTCAGTCTCGGTTAGCAGCCTCGTCACTGCATTCTGCACCAGCTGCAGCCTCCATACCAAGCCCAAGGATAGCCTTGCAGAAGAGTGTATTAGAACAATCCAATCTTGAGGTTACCAGTGTCTGAACCATGGCTAAGCTATCACAGGCTAGGAATGGCCGTAGCTGGCGACCAGCCGAAGCTGGCAAAAGGCACTCCTAGGCCCTGAGACCACTTGATCCTCCATTGACAAAGAGGAATCTAGGAATACTCCCAAACTATGTAGCTGTTCCTTCAGGGGAAGTGTAGCCTTATTCAGAGCAAGCAGATGGCCTATTTCCTGGACCTGTGACCCACCCACCCATGGTGCTTCCATCTTGCCAGGTTTCAAACTACGTGTATCATCCAGCCCACTATTGCATCCAAGCACTGGTCCTCAGGTTGCCTCTCTGACCTTTGCCTCATCCTTGGTTATATGTATAGGCCTAATCCTGCTGAAATCAAGACCTTACTTCTCTTCCCCCAGGTGGACAAGGACATGACTAGGAGAGGAATGTAGAACCATTTGATCTGTGTGATGCACGCATGTATTGATTGCAAAAATGTCTGAATAAAGGAACATGTAGTTCAAAACAATCTTTAAAGTCAATTCATATATTTTAAATGTATTCTTTAAGTGCATATACTTACAAATACATCAACTACAACAGAAACAATTCTAGAAAGGACATTTGTAATGTTAATGAAACTTTTCCCTAGTCCAATTATTTCAAACACCTGCTCCCAGTAAATTTTCTTTACATTTCTTTGCCTGGCTCCTTCAATATTTTGAAGTATTGGAAACACACGAGATGTGTCTTTCTTTTTAATTATTTTCACATTAATTTTAATTTTCTGAATTTATTCAAGCCTGTCCATTTGTTCAATAAAATTGAACTTTAATTAATATTTTCAGTTTAAAGTCTCCTAAAGTTTCTAGAAGGTGCTTTATGGGCTGTTTTAATGACATGCTTTGGACTAGCCTGAGAGATTTCACAATTACTCTGTTAACGGCACCTTGTCCCATAAGCAAAATGATTATTTTAGAAATATTCTAAAATATTATATCAAATGTGACTCACCAAAATATCCTGGTACAGCAATGGTTCATTTGGGAGGCATGCCAGATTCTAGACAGAGAGACAATTTATAATCAGAATGTTTGGGTTTGTAAAATCAGTGAGTTCCATTCTATTGTCAAGAAAATAACCCCATCTCCAGTTTGGACAATGGTGAAATGGATGTTGCCCAGTTAAGGTGAGGAGACAGCACTCTAGGGGGGTGTTCATGGCATTTCAGGTGAGTGTGTCAGCACTCATAAGGGATGTGTGGATTCTGCAATCAAGTCATGCAGAATTTGTTACTAAGTGCAGACTTCAGAGTCCTGAGAATCTCAGTTTTCATTCTATAGATAGAACATTGGTTTTCAGCTGGTGGGTTGGAACTCTCTACTGCATTACAGCCTAACCTACGCTGAGTTGAAACAAATATATAGTTAAAGAAAGAAGTGGGTCCCCAAATGAATGTTTGGGCTAAAAGTGGCTCCTGGATCTGAAAAGGTTGAAGACCACTGCTTTAGAAAACCAAATCTCTAAGATAAGATTGCATAGATAGCATGTTAGCAGTGACAGGTTAAAACACCGGATAAGATTGCATAGATAGCATGTTAGCAGTGACAGGTTAAAACACCGGTGCTTCCATACTGGACATTTACTATGGAATTGCCAGTCTTGATTTAGGGTGCAATCCCATACATGTTTGACAGAAAAAAATCCTACAACTCCCAGTATTCCCCAGCTAACAAGCTGGCTGGGGGATGCTGGGAGTTGTAGGACTTTTTTCTGTCTAAACATGCTTAGGATTGTGCCCTTATTGACTTTTTATGGCACATCTACAGTATATGATGCTGTGAACAATATATTCCTTTCCATGTTTTCCCCCAATTACCTTCCATTGTTCCTCGGAGCTCAGCAAATCTGACATTTAAAGAAACAACTGAACATCTGTGCAATCTCCAAGATGTAGATCAACCACAGTGCAGCCAATTGTGGCTGGACTTACTAGTGAAGTTTTATTGCCTAGTAGCCAGCGGCAAAGTCCAATCCTATCACACTTTTTTTTTTTTACTTCTAAGCAATGAGTTTAGGACTGCACCTTAAATGAATTCCTAGTTGTATTTAGGAATTGTATTGTATTATTACATTGTATTGTAATAATTACATTGTATTGCACTATTTAATAAATAAATATTACTGTTTTAAAAGACAGCACAGTCCTTTACATGTGTACTCAGAATTGTCATAAGGACATAAGATCAGACCAACAGCCTATCTGGTCTATCATGATTAGCAGCCACTGCTCATATCCTTATTGAATTTGTTTAATCCCCTTTTAAAATGATATATGTTGATGGCCATCGCTATCAACTTAGATAACTGGTGGTAGCAAATTCCAAGGTTTAACTATGTGCTGCTGGAAGATGCATTTCCTTTTGTCTGTCCTGAAGCTCCCATCACTTGGCTTCCTTGAGTGGCCCTGGGTTCTAGGGGCCTCAGAGTTCACACTATGCATAACTTTATACACCTTTATCATTTCCCACCTTGCTTCACTTTTTCTAAACTAAAAGTCCCCAAATGTTGTAACTTTTCCTTGTAGGGGACTTGCTGTTCATTTTGGTTGTCCCTTTCCTGCACCTTTTCTAGCTCTAAACCTTTTCAAGGTGCAGAGACCCGTACCATACACAGTATTTCCAAGCATGGCAGTTTTATTTTTAGTCCCTTGCCTAATGATCCACAACATGGATTTTGCCTTTTTCGCAGTAGGTGCATACTAGGTTGATGTTAAACAAGAGATGGAGCTAGGTGTCATCAGCATATTGTCATCAGCAACCCAAATACCTGAATAACCCCTCCTTTCAATTTCACATAGATGTTAAATAGCACAGGGGATAGATAATTATAGTATTTTTGTTATTAGATCATTTCTCATATTGTTTGGTTTGTTGTTTTTGATATTATTGTATTTGTTTTTATATATTATTATTAGCTGCTTTGTGCTTCCTTCTGGAAGAAATAAAGAAGTGGGATACAAACACAAAGGAAATGAAACTTTTTTAAAGTTTTAATTGTGATTTTAATTGATTTGTTTTTATGTTATGTTTTAATTAAGGTTCTGTTTTCAGTATGCATTTTATTATTGTTAGCGGTCTTGAGCGCATTTTCGGTGGAAAGACGGGATATAAATTTGATAAATAAATAGGCAAAAGAATGTATTTTTTTAACAGAATCCAGGGTCAGTCTAACTGTCCTTAAAAATCATCATTGGCAACATCCAGTACACCACAGCTGGATTTGTTAAATATGCATCTGTATAATGTTAAGTAAAACCAGGTTGTAATTCAGCTTTTCTTCACCAAGAAGTGAAAGGAATTCTGTGTAATGCCTTACAGCTGGGTTTGTCTGTTTCTTCTGCTAAGACTGCCTGTCATGTTAAGACTGGTACTTACTGTTGTTCTGAGTACAATTGGCAATTAGAATCTCATCATCCACTCCACAGGGAGGAAAAACACTGGTTTTTCTACAAAACTACTGAAAACTCCATGTTCCAAACTAGATTGCAGTTACGAGACATGTATCATACCAACAGTGCATATTCCTGTGCTTACCATATATTAAGTGGTAGTGTCAGAGGATTTTTTTTTTTCTAAAGCAACCTCTGAGCTGACACCTTTTGCAGGAAAAATACACATAATGGGTGCAATTCATAAAGCACGGTTAATGCTTATTTGGGTGAGGCTCACATTTTGGTGGGAATGCACTTTCTGCTGGCAGTGGGCAGTGGTGGTAGGGAAGAGAGCTTCGGCTATTGGGCGGCATATATATATATATATATATATATATATATATAAGTTCTATGCGATAATTCTTTCCCCTTTTCTCTGCTTAGTGATTTGGCTAGAAGCAATTGCCAAATATTGAGAAGAGTACCCAAACTATGGTAATTATCTTTATTTGTTTATTTACAATATTTCTATACTGCCCTTCATCTAGTTGGGTTCCAAGGCAGTATACAACAGGCATGAAAAAAAACCTATTCATAACAAATGAACCAACTAGGAGGCAGTGATAAAACTATAACAACAAAAACTAACCAACATAACCATTTAAAATGCCTGTGCAAAGGATTTAATCTGGCATTGAAATGATTGTAAGGGAGGCCATTCCAAAGTTGGGGTGCCACCACAAAAAGACCATCTCGTTTGTAACCACATAAGGTACTTTCCCTATTCTTTTAACTTTTCTGGTCAGTGAACATCAGCTCAGACTCCATCAAGGTATATGTGAAGTTAGGGTTTTTTACCACAATGTGCCAAAAAAGAAAAGAAAAGAAAAAAACAACCATGGAGGGGGATAAGTGAATCATTTACCCCCACCCCACATAAATATGATCACTTCCCTTCTACAAAAAGTACTGTGCCTATCCTTTTGAAATGCCGCAGGTTTCTTAACTAGGGCCACCTCTATGCTGTATGTCATTTTCATAACAATTGTCCACAAAAACATAGGGGGATAGACACATCCTTTTTTCTCCTTTTTTTGAAACCCCCAAACTGCAACAGCTGTTTTTACACAAAGGTCCTTGCATCTATTCATCTGAACCTTAGCAGACTTGATCCCCTCAGAAGGGGAAACTGTCCCTGTAAGTGTAATCCAATTCTGTTTATATATATATATATATATATATATATATATATATATATATATATATATATAATATCAGAATTGAATGCAGGTAGCACAACTCCCCTCCCCACCCGCACCTATTTGTCCAAAATTTGGCAGTCATACTCTCCTGATATGTGACTACTGTGTCTGAAAATTTCATCCAATTCTGACACACAAACAAAATCTTATAGCCTTTTGTTGTTTTCCAATGATAGTCAATGGGAAGCATAAAGATTTGGATTTCCAAATCAAGATTCAGATTCGGATATGAATCAAAGCACGTGGCTTCCAAATCTGTCTGAGCTGTACTGAGCTGTTTTCTAAATGATGACATCAGGGTCCAAACCAAATCTTGTGGTTGGTTCACACCCCTAGGAAACATGGCTACAAAGGGACTATCCACCCTGCATTTTCCTGATCTATTTCACAACCCTTAGGAAATCAGGAAATTCACCCCTTTGCTTATTCTTGTCAATTTCAGTTTCACAACTAGACTTTTTTTGTTCCATCCCCAATGCAGCCCACTCTTTCTCCATGTTTGAAGGGGCTCCTTTGATTCATTGTTGCCAAAAGCTCTTTTTGTTGTTCAGTCGTTCAGTCGTGTCCGACTCTTCGTGACCCCATGGACCATAGCACGCCAGGCCTTCCTGTCCTGCGCTCTCTCCCGGAGCGTGCTCAAGTTCATATTCATTGCATCCGTGATGCTATCTAGCCATCTCATCCTCTGCCGTCCCCTTCTCCTTTTGCCTTCAGTCTTTCCCAGCATCAGGGTCTTTTCCAGAGAGTTTTCTCTTCGCATTAGGTGGCCAAAATATTTCAGCTTCAGCTTCAGTATTTGTCCTTCCAATGAGCACTCAGGGTTGATTTCCTTTAGGATGGACTGATTTGACCTCCTTGCAGTCCAGGGGACTCGTAAGAGTCTTCTCCAGCACCACAGTTCGAAAGCATCAATTCTTCGGCACTCAGCCTTCCTTATAGTCCAGCTCTCACAGCCATACGTTACTACTGGGAAAACCATAGCTTTGATTAGACGGACCTTTGTCGGCAAGGTGATGTCTCTGCTTCTGACTATGCTGTCTAGGTTTGCCATAGCTTTCCTCCCAAGGAGCAAGCGTCTTTCAATTTCATGGCTACAGTCACCGTCTGCGGTGATCTTGGAGCCCAAGAAAGTAAAATCTGTCACTGCTTCCATTTTTTCCCCTTCTATATGCCAGGAAGTGATGGGGCCAGATGCCATGATCTTAGTTTTTTTAATGTTGAGTTTCAAACCAGCTTTTGCATTCTCCTCTTTCACCCTCAACAAGAGGCTCTTGAGATCCTCTTCGCTTTCTGCCATTACGGTGGTATCGTCTGCATATCGGAGGTTGTTGATAATTCTCCCAGCAATCTTAATTCCAACCTCTGATTCATCCAACCCGGCATTTCTCATGATGTACTCTGCATATAAGTTAAATAAGCAGGGTGACAATATGCAGCCTTGTCGTACTCCTTTCCCAATTTTGAACCAATCGGTTGTTCCATGTCTGGTTCTTACTGTTGCTTCTTGACCCTCGTACAGGTTTCTCAGGAGACAGGTAAGGTGGTCTGGTACTCCCACCACTTTAAGAATTTGCCACAGTTTGTTGTGATCCACACAATCAAAGGCTTTAGCATAGTCAATGAAGCAGAAATAGACGTTTTTCTGGAATTCTCTTGCTTTCTCCATGATCCAGCGAATGTTGGCGATTTGATCTCTAGTTCCTCTGCCTCTTCGAAACCCAGCTTGTACTTCCGGTAGTTCTCGGTTCGCATACTGCTGAAGCCTAGCTTGTAGGATTTTGAGCATCACCTTGCTAGCATGTGAAATGAGCGCAATTGTGCGGTAGTTTGAACACTCTTTGGCGTTGCCCTTCTTTGGAATTGGAATGTAAACTGCCCTTTTCCAGTCTTGTGGCCACTGTTGAGTGTTCCAGATTTGTTGGCATATTGAATGCAGCACTTTAACAGCATCATCTTTTAGGATTTTAAATAGCTCGGCTGGAATACTGTCATCTCCGCTAGCTTTGTTGTTACTAATGCTTCCTAAGGCCCACTTGACTTCACTCTCTAGGATGTCCGGCTCAAGTTCAGTGAGCACACTCTCATGGCTATCAGGGGCATTCAGATCTTTCCTGTATAGTTCTTCTGTGTATTCTTGCCACCTCTTCTTAATCTCATCTGCTTCTGTTAGGTCCCTGCCTTCTTTGTCCTTTATCATGCCCGTCTTTGCACAAAACGTTCCCTTGAGATCTCCAATTTTCTTGAAGAGATCTCTAGTCTTTCCCATTCGGTTGTTTTCCTCGATTTCTTTGCATTGTTCATTTAAGAAGGCCTTCTTGTCTCTCCTTGCTATTCTCTGGAACTCTGCATTCAGTTGGATATATCTTCCCCTTTCTCCCTTGCTTTTCGCTTCCCTTCTTTCCTCAGCTACTTGTAAAGCCTCATCAGACAGCCACTTTGCTTTCTTGCATTTCTTTTTGTTTGGGATGGATTTCGTTGCTGCCTCCTGAACAATGTTACGGACCTCCGTCCATAGTTCCTCAGGCACTCTGTCTATCAGGTCTAATCCCTGAAATCTATTCCTCACCTCCACTGTATATTCATCAGGGATATGATTTAGGTCATACCTGAACGGTTTAGTGGTTTTCCCGACGTTCTTCAATTTCAGCCGAAATTTTGCAAGAAGCAGCTCATGATCTGAGCCACAGTCAGCTCCAGGTCTTGTTTTTACTGACTGTATGGAGCTTCTCCATCTTTGGCTGCAAAGGACATAATCAATCTGATTTCGATATTGACCATCTGGTGATGTCCATGTGTAGAGTCGCCTCTTGTGCTGTTGGAAAAGAGTGTTTGCTATGATCAGCATGTTCTCTTGGCAAAACTCTATTAGCTTTTGTCCTGCTTCATTTTGTACACCAAGGCCATGCCTGCCTGTTATCCCGGTGATTTCTTGACTTCCTACTTTAGCATTCCAATCCCCTATGATGAAGAGGACATCTTTTTTTGGTGTTAGTTCTAGAAGGTGTTGTAGGTCTTCATAGAACCGATCAACCTCAGCTTCTTCGGCCTCAGTGGTTGGGGCATAGACTTGAATTACTGTGATGTTGAATGGTTTGCCTTGGATTCGTACTGAGATCATTCTATCATTTTTAAGATTGTACCCCAGTACTGCTTTTCCCACCCTTTTGTTGACTATGAGTGCTACTCCATTTCTTCTAAGGGATTCTTGCCCACAATAGTAGATATGATGGTCACCTGAATTAAATTCGCCCATGCCTGTCCATTTGAGTTCGCTGATTCCCAAGATGTCGATGTTCAATCTTGCCATCTCATGTTTGACCACCTCCAGCTTACCTTGATTCATTGATCTGACATTCCAGGTTCCTAAACACTATTGTTCTTTACAGCACTGGATTTTCTTTTCACCACCAGACACATCCGCAGCTGAGTGTCCTTTCAGCTTTGGCCCAGCCGCTTCACTCTTTCTGGCGCTACTTGGAAATACCCTCTGCTCTTCCCTAGTAGCATATTGGACACCTTCCGACCTGAGGGGCTCATCTTCCAGCGTTATCTCTTTTAGCCTTGTGATACGTTCCATGGGGTTTTCTTGGCAAGAATACTGGAGTGGGTTGCCATTTCCTTCTCCAGTGGACCACATTTTGTCAGAACTCTCTGCCACGACCTGTCCATCTTGGGTGGCCCTGCACGGCATAGCTTATGGCTTCACTGAGTTACGCAAGCCCCTTCGCCACAACAAGGCAGTGATCCATGAAGGGGCAAAAGCTCTTTATTCACAGGGAAAAGGGAAGGCAGTGGTTGAAATCGACAAGATTTGTGTCAGTTTTGCCTCCCTGGGCTTCATCATATGGAGCTTTTATCCTGCGATTGCGATTGCTCCTTCATGGAAGTCTGCGGGCTCTTTACATGACTCCGTGACCCTGCTGTGTAGGGATGTCAGAGAATTCCGCCACGGACTCCAGTGAGGCTGGATTCTTTAGTATCCGGCCGCCCGGAATCCGTGGCGGAACGGTCTCCCCCCCCCCACCCCACGGAATCCCCCCGGGATGGAGCTTACCTGATGGTGGATGCGGTGACGGCGGCAGCTCCGGCGGCAGTGGTGGCTCCGGCAGCAGATGCGGCGGCGGCCGGCCACTGCTGGGCTGCTGCAGCCGCAAATGGCGGCGGTCGTAGTGGCCGCCATTTGCATCCTTGCAGTCAGCCGTGATAGCCTACATAAGTATTTAAGTAGCCTATCATGGCAAAGAGCAGGGATGCAAATGGCGGCTGCTACGCCATTTGTGCCCCTGCTCTTTTCTGTGATAGGCTATGTAAGTATTTACGTAGCCTATCACGGTAAAGGCAGCCACGCAAATTTGTGTAAAGGAGCTGCTGCGGAGCGGAGCCAGCCGGGGAAGATTCCAGGGGGAGGGACGGAGCGCCTCCCCCCCACCGCGGATTGCCCGGTGCGGAGCCAAGTAAGACTTTCATACATCCCTACTGCTGTGACCCTCTGCACTAAATATCCTTTGTTCCATTTTTAGATAGATTGCAGATAATGAGCTATCAAATCTGCTTCAGTTTCCTCTGTGAAAAGAGTTAAAAGAGCAAGAAGAGGAGCAAGATCAATGAAAAATAATGGAAGACTCAGATATGGGGAGCAGGAAGGGGGAAGGGGAGGGGAAAGGAAGTGCATGTAAAGAGAGTCAGCTGTGATCCTGCATTTAAAACGGAAGCAGAAAGCCCCATTTTAAATGCAGGATTTTAGGCTGGTGTAGAGATGCCCGGTCTCCTTTTAAAACAACAGCAACAATAACAACAACAACTGCAACAACTAAATAGGCAGCTCTTGTACAATTTCAGCACCATATCCCAGTACAGCAACATTTCAATTAAAAGATTAAAAACAACCCTGAGCACCAGTAAGTCCACATGTTTATTCAGTACTAGTAAGTGTTGCTGTATTCAGTGGGATCTCTCTCTCTGTTTTGTAACTTTGGAAGAGTGTTGGCAGACAAGAAAGGACGTGCATTGCAGGACATGAAATAGCTCTACAAATGGAAATGCATGGCAAATGATAAACATCATCCACCTCCCCCAGGAATAACTCCTACTACCTTGCTGCAATTGCTCATTTTCCTGTCTACTCCTGCTGAAAAATTGCACTGCTGCTCTGCTCTGTCCCTCCTTACCAGGTTTTTCTGTGTGTGGTTAGAAAAAAAATGGATGCAGCAGTGGGAAAACACAGGCTGATTACAAATGGATCACAATGTCACCTGGATCCTCCATCAAATTCCATGAATGAAGGGGGAGGGCAACTGCATAATAAAAGACGCATCTGGAAGCACCCCAGGAGATGCCTTTTGTGTGAAATCTGTGAGCTCTGTTCAGTTCTGGAACTGAAAACAAATTCTTGTGCTCAGAGGCACCTTGGCTATTGTTTCTAATTCTAACAGGGATGGCAGAGAATTCCACCACGGATTCCAGTGAGGCCGGATTCTTTAGAATCCACCCCCCCCGGAATCCGTGGAAGAATGGCCTCCTGCCCCCCTGCCCCCCTGTGGAATCCCCAGGGACAAAACTTACCTGGGGCGGATGCGGCAGATTCACCGGCGGCGGCGGAGGCTCCGGTGGTTGGTCTCCTGGCCCGCCGCAGCCAGGCTGCTGCAGCCGTTGTTGGCGGCCTTGCAGCTGTGATAGGCTACGTAAGTATGTACGTAGCCTATCACGGCTACCCCCCCAAAAAACAAAAACCAGCATACACAAATGGCGGCGGCTATGGTGGCCGCCATTTGCGTTCCCTATTTCTCGCCGTTCTAGCCTACGTAAATATTTACATAGGATATTACGGCGAAAAAAAGGGAACCACAAATAGCATAGTGGGTGCTATTTGCATTCCTTTTTTTTTCTCGCCATTCTAGCCTACGTAAATATTTACGTAGGCTAGAACGGCGAGAGAGAGAAAAGGAACGCAAATAGCACCCACTACGCTATTTGTATTCCCCTTTTTTTCTCCGTAATAGCCTACGTAAATATTTACGTAGGCTAGAATGGCAAAAAATAGGGAATGCAAATGGTGGCCGCCGTGGCTGTCCCCATTTGCATACGCTGGTTTTTTGGGGGGAGATTAGCCAAGATAGGCTACATAAATACTTACGTAGCCTATCATGGCAGCCTGTCTGGACGTAAATGGCGGCCGCTACAGCGGCTGCCATTTGCGCCTGCAGCAACCCGTCCGCAGCTGGAAATCCAGCTGCAGACGGCCCTGGCCGGCTGCTCCATGGAGCGGCCGTGGAGCAGAGCCGGCCGGGCAGGATTCCAGGGGGGAGGACCAGATCGCCTCCCCCCCTCATCGAGGATTCCGGGGGGGGGGGACGGAGCGCCTCCCCTGCCACCACGAAAAATTCCGCAAAAAGGTAAGTGAGTTTCGTACATCCCTAAATTCTAAGTGTAGGGGCATCACTACACCAGCCTAAAATCCTGTGTTTAAAACGGGGCTTTCTGCTTCCATTTTAAATGCAGGATCACCACTGACTCCCTTTACATGCGCTTCCCCTCCCCTTCCCCCTCCTTCGCCCAGTATCAGAGTCTTCCATTATCTTTCATTGATCTCACTCCTCTTCTTGCCGCTTTTCCTCACAGAGGGAACTCAAGCGGAACACAACAGGGTATTTTGATAGTCCATTATCTGTGATCTATTTAAAAATGGAACACAGCACATTTAGCACAGGAGACACCTTGGAGGATCACGGCGTCATGTAAAGAGCCCGTAAACTTCCGTGAAGGAGCAATCTTAATCCCAGGATAAAAGCTCAGTGCGAAGGAGCCCTAGGTCTTTTGCACTTGGCTCTTGTTGGTGGATCTCAGAGTTCTAGTAAAAAAAATAAGGAGATTCAACAAGTGTCAAGTCTGCCCAATGCTGTTCTAAAATGCCCAATCTGCAAGCACCCTCAGAAGCCAGAGGGGAGATCTGAGTAGGAGTCTCTGTGGAGAAGCTACCATGCCATCCATGGCTTCTTTCCTATGTCCATGGCTGGCAGGAGCAGAATAAACAAAGATATGCCAAGCAGAGTCTCTCCACACACACACACCAAACAAAATAGCTCTTCTTGACTGAGAACTGGGTAAACTGGGCAACTGGGATGAACATTGTTGAGCTTTTGTTTGTTTGTTTTCTTTTAGCACAGAGCATTGACCTTCTGCGTGTGCACTCGTGCTGGGAGTCTCCACGCCCCCCAAATTTCTGGCAGCCATAGAGTAGAGCATAGAGAAGAGATGGCCCCAATGCCTATGACGTTTGAAGTACTTGGGGGCTCAAGGTCTGAGGCTGGGACGCAGCCTAATGAGCTGCCATGGGCTGTAGATATTCAGGCCCAGCACCCCCTTTAGACCCAGAAGAGAATAAGGGTGTGCAACACTGGCTGTTGTGACTGGCCACTAGCATGAAGTCCTGGATTGGTCAGACCTGGTATAAATACTAAAAGCCTGGCTTTCTGTCTTTGCCTATCCATAGAGCAGGTCTTTCTGCTTGTGACATGCCAGTTAAACCACTGACAGGAAATGGGGGCAATTACACACCCTCCAGGTCTAGATCAGGATATGGCCACCCACATCCCTGGCTTGGCTCTGGCTTTATACTATCTCCACATTTTACAGTTGGGAGGGAGGGACTAGTCTTCACTAGGTGACCATTTTTGGCATCATCTCAGTGGCAAATATAACCTGCACTCAACTGCAGAGCTGAGTACAAAGAGTTCCATCTTGCTAAAAGCCACCATTGGAAGACCTCCTCCAAATACACTGAAGCCTAATGAAAGACACACCTGGGCATCTGATCAGGCCAGTGACAGTTTTGGCTCAGACTTCAGTGAGGACTCCATCTTGCCAAAAGTGATGGAACTAATTAGGAAAGAAAGAGGAGCTTTGCAGTTTATTCAGTGACTCACTGTTTTTTCACAGTTTCTCTGGACGTGACAATCCCACCTTTCTGAATGGTGCTTCTGTTGTACTGATTTGGCAATACCTTCACTTGACAGCATAGCAGTGGTGGAACTGGCAGAAGAGGTTCCGATTTGCTAATGTTGCATATACACACACACATGCACACACACACACCCGCCTCCTTAAAATATACCATGATAACGTTGCTTACAAGTTATAACCAAAATTATAGACAAGCTGAATTCAAGCCCACATTCTATTTAAAACTGAAGTCTCATTGATTCATAGAATCATAGGGATGGAAGGGGCCTACAAGACCATCGAGTCCAACCCCCTGCTCAGTGCAAGAAGCCTGATTCCCAGGCAGTCTCCCATCCAACCAGGGCTGACCCTGCTTAGCTTCAGACAAGATCAGGCACATCCAGCCCTTTGCTAACTCAGCCACATTTCATCCAAATATTTCACTTCAACTGGCTCAGGATGACTGTTTCTACACTTTGTTTGGGTTGTATGGGTGTTTCTCTTACAAGAGTATGAAAAAAATGCCCTAGATGCATTTGTACAAATACTTCTCCCACTATATATACCTTACAAGTAAGGGCTGCAACAAAATGTTGCAGTGTGCAGTGTCCTCACCCCCCACCCCACCATGAGTTTTCAGGGGCAGGGGTTGCTCAACAGCTAGTCAGCATTCTGTTGCCAAGGAACATGGTCAACTCTCATTTGGCTGTTTGTTTTTTTTAATAGTTTTCCTCTTTAAGGTTTCCCACCCCACCCCACCCCCAATATATTTTATACTTCTGAAAAATGGGTTCCCTTGAGCCTACTGATACTTGGCTCTTGTGTATGGGTGGTGCCATTTTGGCTACATAAGCAATGTCACACACAACCTGGACATTGGCAATAGGGGGAATGATGCACAAAAACCCTCATGGCTTAGTGACATGGCCATTGTTTGTTTGGAGACCTCAAATTAAGCACTTTAAATGCCTGGGTGTGTGGGGATAGTCATGCGCACTGACCACAATATGCAGCTTTCAGAAGATACTGGAAAGCACCATTTTTGATCACTGTGGTAAAATAAAACCAGGGTCTTGTGTGGTAGATGGTGAGCGTCACTGGCTCACTCCAGTCTGGAGACACACAGAGACAGAGCAAGAGCAAGAGCAAGACGACTAAGTGAATAGCCCCCCCCCCCAGTTGTTAACAAGAGAAGTTTGCTTTTTACTTCACAGGATGATTTTCTACACAAATGAAAATGTACACTAACTCCAATTCGAAATCCAAATATAGAAATGCTTTTGTGAGACCTGGCAAAACTAATATTTAAAGATATCAGAGCTACATTTGTAACTATATATCTAGGTCCTTTGTTCTTAACAAACAGAACAGTAATTTTCATGGCTGAGAATGGATCCTGGCTGAAATTTGGACCTTATCCCATAATGACACTTTTGCTGATGTTCTAGGTCCTTTGGGCAAAACCCACTAATCACAAATCCCGTAGAAATGAAAGGGATTGAGGCTGCAATATTATGCTCATTTACTTGGAAGTAAGTCCAACAGGAGTCTGTAAATGGGCACAGAATCAGTCTGTCACACCATGCACTTTCATTTCTGTTTATCTCCATGCCTAATTCTCACTGAGACAGTAAACCAATATCTGGGTTCTACCACTTCAGACTATAGATAGGGGCTCTCACATGACTGAATGCTCCTCCACACAAAAGAATTGCTTCCATACAGAAAATATGTCACGGAGAAGGCTAGGCTAGAAGCCATCTCACTGATGGGCAGCATTCCTCTGAGGAGAAGCATTCGAACATGTGAACCCCCCACTTGCGGTCTGAAGTGGTACACCCCACAGGTATGTTACCACCTCAGAGGGAGGTAGGCCTTAGTTCTGAGAATCAGTTGCTGGATCGTGCCCTTCCTGTTTGAGAAAGCAGACTTCCCAGGAAAATTATTTATTTATAACTGAGCTACAGTTATCCACACCCTGGCTACACTCTGGTAACCTCTCCTTTGGATTACTGCACTGCGTTATACACAGCCTCCCTCTGAAAACAGTCTGGAAACTTTTGTTGTTGTTTATGTGGTAAGTCGCTTCTGACTCTTCGTGACTTCATGGACCAGCCCAAGCCAGAGCTTCCTGTCGGCTGTCGCCACCCCCAGCTCCCCCAAGGTCGAGTCCGTCACCTCCAGAATACCATCCATCCACCTTGCCCTTGATCGGCCCCTCTTCCTTTTGCCTTCCACTTTCCCTAGCATCAGCATCTTCTCCAGGGTCTCCTGTCTTCTCATGATGTGGCCAAAGTACTTCAGTTTTGCCTTTAATATCCTTCCCTCAAGTGAGCAGTCTGGCTTTATTTCCTGGAGTATGGACTGGTTTGATCTTCTTGCAGTCCAAGGCACTCTCAGAATTTTCCTCCAGCACCACAGTTCAAAAGCATAGGGCAGTGAGAGTGTTACTCATATGAGACCAGTGTTTTGTTATCTGCACTGGTTTCCAGTCCATTTCTGGACCCAATTAAAAGTGCTGGTATTAACTTTTAAAGCCCTAAAAAGTTTGAGGCCAGGTTACCTGAAGGATCATCTCCCATATATACCTATGAGGACCCTAAAACCCAAGGTCACCAAGTGAGCTTGATAGCTGAGTAGAAACTTGAACCTCGGTCTCCTGGTGTCCTAGCCTGACACTCTAGCTACATCACACCACGTGATGGAGTATATAGGTCAGGGTTGCAGAACCTCAGGCCTGGGGGACAAATATCAACCTGTGTGGGTCCCCAGAAGGCCATGCCCCCTTCCTCTGGCCTCTTTCCCCCC
Organism: Heloderma suspectum; assembly: GCF_057233095.1. Lineage (NCBI taxonomy): Eukaryota > Metazoa > Chordata > Lepidosauria > Squamata > Helodermatidae > Heloderma > Heloderma suspectum. Next base: position 115,705,705 of record NC_139461.1, on the reverse strand, counting down.
AAACACAGATCATTTGGTAATTTCCCAGCTTTTGTGCAATTTTTCCTCCCATTTAAACAGGTTTACATGCCTCTTCTAAGGCTTAGTTACTGGCAGAAATAGCTTTCAGCCAAAATATGCCGATACTTTTGGTTTGGGGGGCCCTGCCCCTTTTGCCTTTGGCCCTGCCCAACGCTGGAATACAGCTGAAAGAGGTTCTGCACCCCTGGTAGAGGTGGAGGCAAGATTATAGCTCAGTGGTACACCCCATGAATTGCATGCAAGAAGTACCAGATTCAGGCTCTGGTCTCTCCAGGCCTGAAACTGGAGGCAATACTGAACTAGATGGACCAACCGTCTGAGTTGGTATAAGGCAGCTTCCTAGGCTCTTTCAGATAACAACTGTGTTACAAGAAAAACTACTTCAAAAATTTTACCCCCCCCCCCCCGATTCCAGGATGAGCTGTTTGCTAGTGTGTTAGTAAACAGCACAGTTTCAGAAGTCGTGACTTTTTATCTCAATGCCATTCTTCCTTTTCTCAGGCTATTTTCAACAAGCTGAAGTCTGGTCCTCAATATTGTGGATTTTGTGGGTAGCATTCAAACATGACAAATGACCACACTGCTGAAATACAATTATTTTAATGGGTAACATCATTTTTCTAGGAAACGTGGGTTGGAAAGAAATTGCTTGGGTTGTTTTCCCATGCTTTTATAACAGTACAGCGATAAAGAAAAAGTGTGTGTATGTGTGTGGTGGGTTGGAAGAATCTTAAACATGTGAGAACTCATGTAGGACATCACATGGCCAAGAGCAGCATCATTTCATATATGATATGTATAATCCTTGTTGCATTTCTTAGCCAACTCTGTGCACATCCCAATATTCTCTTTACTTTATTGCCTGACACGGAGCATTGAACAGACTTCATTTTATTCACAGTGAGCCTGAACTCCTTTACTGTGTAATCGCAGCTCATTAAGAACCCGTACATATACCAAAGAGCTATTTCCTTTCACCACACAACAGCGCATTTGTCAACAATAAGTGTAATCTGCTTTTCTGGTGCCATTTCTTCCAAATGTATTAGACATGTGGCAGTTATGTCAAAGCTAAGGTTGTTTTGCCTACATCCACTGAAGACCAGACAACCTGCTGGCCAAATATCCCAGTTTGAACAGGAGACATCTCCATTTTAAGGCCCACTCCCTCATTCCCATTTTGAAATCTAATCTCCCAACTGTGCATTCCTCATTTAAGCTAGCATTTTCATCAAAACTCAGAGCCAAACTACACATTAAGCTAATTGCATAGCATGTAACTGCGGGTTAGCTTTTTCTTTATTTTAGTTTAAGTGCACACAGCTCCAATTCAGATCACGGCCACCCCTCACTGGGCAGGGAAGATTAACCCCCCATCTTTCCCAGAATTCCCCCAATGGGGGGGGGGGTTAAAAAGGAAAATATCCTCCCTTAACTTTTTTTCTTTTTTAACCCCCTGCAGGGAAATTCAATCCTTCCCTCCTGATGCATGGTAGTCCTGAACTAAAATCAGGGCTGTGCACACTTACACTAGAGTAAAGTAGAATCTAACCTTCAGTAAAAGCTAATGTTCAGCTACACAATTAGTATAATGTGGAGTTTTGCTCTGATGCTATTGAAGACTAAAAAGGAGTGCAGACAATAATCTAACCAGGTATGGCTCACACACTTTCAAGCACATCCTCACAACTATAAGGATTACAAATGTGATGATAATACTAATGGAATTGATAACAATAATACTAATAAACAGAAGTTGCCTCTGCTTGATTTTCTGGGATCCCCCCTCCCACCCAGCTCATCCCATTCAGCAGGGTCCCATGACCATTTGTGTAGCATTTTCAGGAGATTGAAGGGGCTCCCATTGGGAGAAAGGGATAGGTATGTCCATTTCTGCTACACCAGTTGCACCTAAATATGGATCCATCATCAATTAATTAATCAATAACAAATGTAAAATAGCAGAGGTTCTCAGGAAGCGAAATACCACAAAATAGAAATAGTCTTGTATAATGAGTCTTGTATAATGCCACTTATGCAGGGAGAAAAGTTCTCCAGTGAATGGAAGACTATAGAAGATGTGCTTTGGATCCTGGACAATGTTTGTATTATCTAAGGATTGTTGCAGATTCTCTAAGAATATTATTTAGGCTGGTACAGAAATTCTTGGTGGGAGGCATGTCTGAGAAATCCACAACAGATGCAAATGAGTTCAAATTTCTATGAATCCAACCTGTATATTCTGCAGAAGACTAGTTTTTTCCAGGTCACACGGATTCTGCAGACTAGCACACCATATTTTTAGGGGGGGGGGAATTTCACAAATTCACACTTGCACTAATGTGTACTGGCACTAGTGCACAATAATGCAAGTGCATATTTACGCTAATGCGCATTAGCATAAGTGGAACAAAATTCTTGTACATCTCTAAAAAAAAAAATCCAATTCCCTCAATGAGTGGATGACAGAATGAAAGATGCCTGACAATCTGTGAAACACAGACAGAATGGATTTAACAAAATCTGAATGTCCCTACTTGCTGGATTGTAATTCACATGCATGAGGCTAGTATTAAAAGCTACACATATCTTGCCACCCACCAGTTGTTTGTATGGTAGCTGTCTTTGGTAAGAGATTACTTATTTTTGCTTGTGAAGGAATGCATATTTTTGTTAGCCGGTCAAGCTATTTCATTCTTAAGTTATTTGAATGATCTAAAAGAGAGGGGAATGTGTCTCTGGGTCTTTAAAAAGAGGGAGAAAGAAATATATGAAAGCATTTCAAAGTCTGGGAATGTTACAAATACTCAGAGGGGAAAGGTCAGAGGTGCATGCTAAAATGGGGGTTTCAACAGCCAGAAAATTATTTTTCCATGAAGAGACCTATTTTAACTGTAATTTCAAATCAAGAACTCCCTGCAAAAACACATTTCAAAAGAGCCATGGATGAAATGGGCAAAAACAGGTGGAGTAAGTTGCTGCTCGGTTACTACACTGTGTTTTTCAAAAATGGAGAAGGTAACATACAGTTTTCAATTTCAGGGATGTAAACTGAACTGTCAAGTTCCCTCTTGGATTTGCAGAACTCTTCCTCTTCTCCTCCCAACAATAACCATGCAAAGTGGGACTGGCATTAGACATAACTCTGGAGACATTCTACCGCCCAATCCTATTCAGAGTTATCTAGGGATAAGAAGACTTCCCCCCCCCTTTCTGTCCCTTTATTGCAGACTCCCCCAACCTGGTGCCTTCCAAATATGTTGGATTACACCTCCCACCCACCCCCACCCAGTATGGTCATTGTGCACATCTGGAAAGCAGCAGCCAGTGGAGGTGCAGTTTGGATAGTTCCTTTACAGTTCTGACTGGTTCTGACCAAAACCCAGAACGGATTCACCGGCCCGCTGACATCTGAGCCACCAGACTCCAGGGGTGGCAGGTCAGGGAAGGTTGCTTTACTGTTTGTCTGGTTTGGTCTGCCTTGTATTCTGCTCCTCTTGGAGAACTTCTAAGATCAAATTCAAGAACTGAGGAATGTACAATTAGCTTCAGCTTTCCATTTCTTCAGGTCATTTGCATCTTCACACACCCTCAGTGCAAGTGTACTAATAAGCAGTGCACTAATAAAACACTGTAAAAAGCAACAACAATCTTGAAGCAAACATATTTTATTTATTTTATTTATTCAAAAAATTACATCCCACCCTTCTAATGCATATGCATTACTCAGGGCAGCTCACAACAATTAAAATAACCCGATCTCATGGTAAATCAATAATAAAAACATATAAAATACAATATAAAATGGAAACAGGGTCAGAAAATACAAAAAAAGTTTACTGCAGAAAATATCTACCTGATAGATCAAAGTGTGCCAGAATGGAAACATCTTCACTTAATGGTGGAAGACAGTAAGGGGCCAAGAGATTTCATGGGGCAAGAAGATATTCCACAAGCCAGATGCAGCCACTGAAAAAGTGCTTTCTCTTGTCCAGAATGTCCAGTGTGCCAGAATGGAAACATCTTCACTTAATGGTGGAAGACAGTAAGGGGCCAAGAGATTTCACGGGGCAAGAAGATATTCCACAAGCCAGATGCAGCCACTGAAAAAGTGCTTTCTCTTGTCCCAAACAATCATGCTTCTGCCATAATGGGGACACAGAGAGGACCTCTCTACCAGATCATGGACAGCTTGACATGTATGATGGCATCAAAATCTTTTGTGGGGTAGTGATTTACTAATGCTCATGTGAGCTTCTACACATCAGTAAAACACCACACAAATAGAACCTTGATACAACTGGGTGTATAATGACCTCATGTTATTATTCTTTTGCAGTGTTTTATCAGTGCACATAGGTCATGTAGAAGACAGGGATGGGGATGAAGACACAGATGCACTGGATGGACTGAAAGGGGCAGCAGACTGCACACACAGTATTCTGTACACAATTTGGAAATAAGAACAAAGGAGAATTCCTAATCCATCAGTTCTGCTTTGGAATTGAGGCCAGGTAATGCAGAACTCCGAAGTCGAGGGAGAAATTCAAATGAAGAGAATGTCAGGAATGGCCCACCCCCCACCACCAACCATTGAAGTCAATAGGTTAAGATACCCATTTTTCAAAGATGTTTGGGGAGTACAAAAGTGGGTGGAAGTTTTTGTGGGGCAAGAATACCTCCCAATGACCATTCAGGTAGTGGCCCCTATGGTTCCCTGCCCCACCAGAATGAGCTCATCACTGATCCAATCAGCTTCTACTTTGATAACACTTTTTGTTTAAAAAAATAATTGAGAATAAAACTGATGATATCATACTGCCCCTATACAAATCTATGGTGTGACCACACTTGGAATACTGTGTACAGTTCTGGTCACCACACCTAAAAAAAGATATTGTAGAGCTGGAAAAAGTGAGGAAAAGGGCAACTAAAATGATCAAGGGGCTGGAGCATCTCTCCTATGAGAGAAGGTGGCAACAGCTGGGATTGTTTAGCTTGGAAAAAGGGAGGGTAAGGGCAGACATGATAGAGGTCTACAAAACTAGGCATGGTGTGGAGAATGTGGATAGAGAGACATTTTTCTCCCTCCCTCACAATACTAGAACCCAAGTGGGATTATCCCATGAAGCTGATTGGTGGGAGATTCAGGACAGATAAAAGGAAGGCGGGGTATAAATGCAATAAAATAAACAAACAAGCAAACAAACAAACAAACAAATAAATAAATAAATACTTCTTCACACAGCACATAGTTAAACTATGGAATCTGCTACCACCAGATGTAGTGATGGCCACCAATTTGGATGGCTTTGAAAGGGGGTTGGACAAATTCTTGGAGGAAAAGGCTATCAGTGGCTATTAGTCTTGATGGCTATGCACTACCTCCAGTACCAGAGGCTGTGAGCCTGTGTACACCACTTGCTGGGGGACATGGGTGGGAGAGTGCTGTTGCGCTCATGTCCAGCTTGTGAATTCCTGGTTGACAGCTGGCTGGCCACTGTGTGAACAGAATGCTGGACTAGATGGACCCTTGGTCTGATCCAGCATGGCTCTTCTTATGTTCTTATGGTCTTATTGGACTTCTTCCTAGTATCTGAATGGCTACATAACAATGTCACTATTACTAGACAGAAGGAGACCTATTTTTCAATTTAAAAATTGGTGCCAAAATTGCAGCCAACCAGGACTGCAAGTCAGTGTGAAGAGAGAAACCTTTAGGGGACTTTATTTTTAGACCTATGAAAATTCCTTCCTTATGCAGAAAATGTTTGCCCCTGAATGGAATTTCATTCAGCCTTAAGTACTTGTAAGCCGGCTTTCCCCAACGTGGTGCCTTCCAGGTGTATCAGACTACAACCTCCATCATCTCCATGGCCGAGGTTAACAGGAGCTGTCGTCCAACTTCTGGAAGGCAGCTGGGGAAGGCTGTTGTAATCTAAAAAGCCTTTTCCTGAAAGTGGCTTGATTGGCCACTAGGGGTCAGTTTTGCTATTCCTTCCTCGGTGGAATATATGCACTCACTCAACAGTATCCCAACAATTTTGGAAAGCCAATATCTCTCTTTATTTGTTCTGAAGTTGTGACAGACTAAAGGCTTCTGTCAGGACTCGATTAAATAAATATTTCTTATTTGGGGACTATATAGCTCCAGAGCATCTCATATCTCTTTACAAACTTTGCACAAATACATGTCAAACATTAAGATGTTTGAACTACTATATACCGTTTTTTATAGAAAGGGAACACAAAATAATTGCAGTAATGAAAGCCAGTGGGATGCTGCAGGGATGCTTGACCTGGATCAGGGGGTCTTGGGTCAGTCCAGAGTAGGGATGTCAGAGAATTCCGCTACGGATCTCGAGAAGGCCGAATGCCAGTGTATTCGGCCCCCCGAAATCAGTGGCGGAACGGTCTGCCACCCCCCCCCCCGCCACCCCCCCGGAATGAGACTTACCTGGGGCGGATCTTTCTGATGGCGGCAGCTCCGGCGGCAGCTCCGGCAGCGGTTCGGCAGCGGTTCGGCAGCGGTGGCTGCAGCGGCCGGTCTTCTGACCGGCTGCCGCTGCCGCCATTTCCAGTAAAAAAAAAAAAAGTGATAGGCTACGTAAAGATTTACGTAGCCTATCACAGCTAAGTTTTTTTTTAAAAAAAGTGATAGGCTACGTAAATGTTTACGTAGCCTATCACGGCTGACTGCAGGGACGCAAACGGCGGCAGCTACGGCCGCCGCCATTTGCGTCCCTGCTAGCCAGCGGCCGGATGTCCGGCTGCTGGCGGAGCTGGCTGGCGGCTCCGCAGAATCCCTGCGGAGCACAGCTGGCCGGACAGGATTCCGGGGGGGGGGGAGAACGGAGCACCTCTCCACCCGTCCAGGATTCCAGGGGGAGGGACGGAGCGCCTCCCCCCCCCACCATCAACATAATCCACAAAAGGTAAGTGCCTTTCATACATCCCTAGTCCAGAGGCTTCTTGGGTGTCTTTGGGTGAGTCGCTAGATACAGAGTAGACAGTGGAGCAGCCTTCTCCAACCTGGCACCCTCCAGAAGTGCTGGACCACCTGGAAAGCTTTGGCTGTTGGGCCATATAGGAAAGTAATCCAAGTAAATGAAATGAAATGACTGGAATGCCCCAAATTCCCAGCCAATGGCCATGCTAGCAGAGAATTATGGGAGCTGCACCAGGTTGGTGAAGGCTAGTCTAGAAGATGGAACCTAGGAAGTCAACTGTACTACATATTGTTGATGGAGCTGGGCTGAGGGCTAGGGTAACAGGGTAGTCATTCAGACTGAATGCCAGCAAGACAGTTGCAAACGCTTTCTCAGAACATCATTGCTGCCCTCTCTAATGCTATTCCAAGATGCTATGGGGCTGAACCGTGAGGATGGAAGCAGCCACAGGAAAATTCAGACGATCCAGCCTCTGTTCAACACCAGGGACACTGGTCTTGGAATTGAGGTCACACCAGTCAGGCTTGCAAAGAGATGTGGGCTGGGCATGTCCAGTTCTTCTTGTTCAGCATAATGGTGCTCTGTAAAAGCAGTCAAGCTGGCAGCATTAGAGAAACCTCTTTCTAAAAATACATTGGTTCATGCTAACGTTTTATTGCTTGAGAATAGGTTTCTGGAATTGACTGTATAGCGGTTAAGGAGAAACGACAATGGCTGGGTGTTTGGCTCCGCCTGGCATTTCCTCTGACACATTTTAAGCAAATATACCCACTGTGTTAAACAAGGGTAAAACATGTCAACCACAGAGGTGGAAGAGACTCGGGGTGCTTCCATACAGAGGGTTCCCAGTGCTAACCATCAAAAAACATTGTGTATCTCAATGGATTTTTTTTTCCTGATAAGAAAAAAGACAGAAGATGCAGTGGGGAAACACAGTGGAGCTATCAAATGAAGACATCATCCTGACCTCCCATAATATTACATGAGAGAGGCAATGTAACTGCACAAGAAAAGCCTCATCTGTAAGATGCCTAGGAATTGACAAGTCTGTCAGGTGAAAGAAAGATGTGGCAGCTAGATATGGATTTAAAGTAATGTTTTGGCCCCTTTGGCTCTTCCCTTGAGAAGGCAGAGGCAGAAGGAGCTAAAAAGTAAAATCTACAGTGCAGTCCTCTTCATGTCTACTCAGAACTAAGTCCCACCGGGTACTGGAACTTACTCCCAGGTAAGTGTGTATAGGTTCGCAGCCATAATTCATTAACATGTATAGGCTCAAATAGTTTTTTCAGGTTATGGAAGCACTATAAACACCTTGGGAAGACTGCTAAGAAATGGATTAAATAATATTTGTTAAAACTGTTTGCCCAAGACAGCAGTGGGATTTGTGTGCACACCTCAGGCTAAGGTGCCTTTATCACAGCACTTCGTCTCTCTGAGGATTGTCCATCTCCATTTAGGGCCCAATCCTATGCATGTTTAGAAACAAAAAAGTCCTACAACTCTGCTGGGTGGGGAATGCTGGGAGTTGTAGGACTTTTTTCTGTCTAGACAGGCATAGGATTGCAACCTTAATCTAGCACTTTATTCATCAATTTCATAAACTATCCAAAAGAACCACGACTTGTCTGATCTGATTCAGTTCTTCTTTCAGTCGTCAGGAGAAGGGCTGGACAGCTCCTAGCACCACCAGTCGAAAGGTACCATGCAGCTTTCCCTCCTTAATTGATTTTTTTGCGATAAGATAAAAAAGTAGACGAAGCGGTGGGAAAACACGGGAGGGCTGTAAGTGGAAGATGGCGAAGTACGGCCCACGGACCGCCCCCTTCCCCCACCGCCCATAAAATTCTGTTTGAGACAAGGTGGTTGCACCATAAAAGCCTAATCTGGAAGCACCCCCAGAGAGCCAAACAGCATGGGAGAGAGAAAGCACTGAGCAGAAGAACTACATGGGAAGACAGATGAGAAATAACAAAGGCCAGATTTAAATTACTGCTGATCTAGACAAGAGATGACTGAGGAAAGCATTCATATTTAATTGGCTATTTTTGTTGTTGTTGCTGTTTATTTATATCCCACTTTTTTTTTTCTATTGCAAGGAACCCAAGACAGCTTACATGGTCCTCCTCCTCTCAATTTTATCTTCACAACATCCCTTGGTTAGGCTGAGGGTACGTTAGGCTGAGAGTCAGTGACTGGCCCAAGGGCACCCAGTGAGCTTCATGACTAGACCTCGGATCTCCTGAGTCCCAATCCAACATTCTAACCACTACACCACACTGGCTATGAACTCATCACTCACACAAATAGCCCTAATGAATTCTGAGTATTTCATTATGCAGAAAATACATACCAGAAAGTTGTAGTTTAAGGGTACAATCCTACGCTTGCTTATACCAAAAAAAAAAAAGTCTTACAATTACCAGCATGCCCTGGAAAGCTGGACTGGGACCCCAGGAAAGCTGGATTTGCTTCCAGGCCTGAGGTTCCCCATCCCTGCATTATGGGAATTAAAGCATGACACAGAGCTGGCTTGCATCTCTGTGTGTGTGTGCTTTCTTTAAAAAGATACTTAGTGAAGGATAATTAAATTTTTATCAGAATATGTTTCACACATCTCAAATTGGTCTAGAAACTCCCATCCTCAGTGCTACAAAACAAGATGAATCGATTTGGCATGATGTGGATTTTATGAGAGTTTGGACGGATTTCAGGACCGGAATATGCTAAACTTAAAGGTATTTCCTACAGTTGCTCTTGTATTGTTATTGTTATGGAATAGGGGTTGGTCAAGAAGACCCTTCAGGAACCCTTCTAACTCTGAAAGTCTTAACTCTAGGATTTCTGTGGGTAGAGCTATCTGTGTGGGCTACCTTAAGGCAATGCCTCTAAAGACCTGATAATAGACCGATGATACCCAGTAATATTCAGGTGAGGTGTCTCCATGGTCCAAGAAGGCAGAGGTGATGGGTAGAGATGACTTGTGGAGTGTGGTTATTCCCCCTCACTAGACAAGGAGATGGGGTGAGCCATGTCTGTGTGTAAGCAGGAAACAGTTTTTAGAGTAGGACTGGAAAAGACACAAGGAGCTGAGTTGCTCTCTGCAAGAATCTTATGGTGCTGATAGGTCTCCCTAGAAACCAAATGGGTGTTTGGGTTAAAAAAAAGATAAGAAAGGAAAATCTCCAATGGAAGCTTTTTTCTTTTTCTTTTTTAACCCTGACGCATGGGAGAGGGGGGATTTCAGGGGAAAACAGCTACGGGAAAGGTTTAATCCTCCTCTCCCATTTCATGGTGGTCCTGAACCAAATCAGGGTTCCACACACTTACACTTGCATAAATAAAAAGCTAACCCTCAGCTATTATGTTTAGCATAACATGTCATTTGGCTCTTAGACTCTAAGAAGAGTCACGCTGAATCAGACCAAAGGTCCATCTAGTCCAGAATTCTGTTCACACAGTGGCTGACCAACTGCCTGTGGGAAGCCCACAAGTAGAACATGAGTGTAATAGGATTCTCCAGCTTGTGTTCCCCAGTAGCTGGTCATAGTCCAACACATCTGGAGGGCACCAGGCTGGAAAAGGTTGACACACACCTATAATTAAGGTTTAGATTGGTCTTGAACTTCCTTCTCCCCCCCCCCTTACCTTGCAGATCATTTATCAAAAACGAGTCATTCTTTCTTATCCCGAACTACACTTTCTCTTAAGAAAAGGCCTTTCCAAGGCCTCCCAGTGACTGCTTGCATGCTGTCGGCTGGGTCAATACTGAATATGCTTTGGAACAAGCTACTTTACTCTCTGTCTTGTTTATTTGTATAATGGGAACAAAATATGCAGTGAAATCTACACTACCCAAGAATTTGGATTTCCTGGAAGACTGTATTCAAGAAGTGTGTATCTGGGAGAAATCAAAAGGCAACTTACTACATGAACTTCAGGGAAAGTTGCTCAGTACTGGAAGGGTAAGTGAGGGCAGTTTTTTGGTGCAACTAAGAGAGTGTTTGGGAAAGGAACGGCACAATAGCTGGTCATTGTGTATGCCAAAAATTGTCATTCCTTTCTGTATACACATCCATTTGAGAAGAGCACCCTTTCACTTAAAAAACCTAGCTAAACCAAACTTTGTACACTGAACAGTGCCTGGCACATCAGTTGCTGACAATAATTAATTGACGTCTAAGGTAATTCCTGCAGTGCAGGTTAACTTGCTTCTATGTTATCTGCTTTGCAGTGCATTTGTACCTGGAATTCTGTACCTTCTGAAGCTGCCATCTTAGAAGCATTTTTTTGTGTCCAAACACAATGTGTTGTTTATTATTTATTATTACATTTATATCCACCTTTTTCCTCTTGCAAGGAACCCAAGGTGACTTATGTAGTTCTCCATTTTATCCTCACAACAACCCTGTAAGGTAGGATAGGCTGAGAGTCAGTGACTGGCCCAAAGTTCCCCAAGTGGGAATGAGAACTCAGATCTCCTGAGTCTGAGTTCAACACTATTCAACACACTGGTCTAGCCATGCAAGTCCTCTATCTGCTTTGTTTTGTCTTTTCTTTATTCACAGGAGTACAAAATATAATCAAAGAGAGGAGAACTCACATGCCTCGCTTTTTGAATGGCGGGAGGTGGAGCAGGGGAACATGGCCAGCCCAAGACAGCTCTAAGGACATATTGCAGCTCTAAGGGCACAATCCTATGCATGTTTGGCTGGAGAATGCTAGGAGTTGTAGGACTTTTTCCTGTCTAAACATGCAGGGTAGGCCCCAAGATCTTTGCAACCCAGGCTTCTCAGATTACACGGAGCTGTAGATGATGTGAGAAGCATCACCTCCAACTCTGGAAAAAGTACATCTTAATCCTGCTGCATTGATGCCGCACATGACCCCCACATCGCTGCAGGATTCCTTGACATGTCACAAAAGATGATGGGGGGCTTCCTTCTCACCAGTGTAATATTGCATGGGAACCTGGAGCACCCCTCTCAGGTCACACACTGAGCCGCTGGCACCCCAAAAAGCATTATCACCCCCTGGCTAATTTGTGCTGTCAAGCCCACCTTGCCTTTGGAATTAACATAGATTAAGAATTTAGGAACTGACTCGAATTGGAGCCAGTCCAACTCAGTATTGCCTACACTGACTGAGAGTGGCTCTCTAGAGTTTCAGTCTTTCCCAGGTAGGGAAAGACCACTGAGCTAAGGCTGTTTCTAGGAGACTGACCTTTCTTCAAACAGCATGCCTCAGGTACATCAGTGGTCACTGGATGGTGCATATGAGATGTCTATTAAAGATGCCTCAAATCAGCACTGATTGGCTGTAAAAACAACTACAATGCACGCTTTTCCAATTGTTAGTGCAGGTCTGGCACATCTGAAATCCAAGGACGCGCTATCATTGGTAAGCTTGAGCAAGATGCTTCCATGCCTCCATTTCTTGATTAATATGAAAAGAAAGTATAACTTGAAAGGAAGTAATGAGACATCATGAATGGATCACTGCAGAGCCCTTTTCAACTTGTGCAAACATTCTGTGTCCTGTTCAGACATGTTTTGCCCAAACCAGCCTCTAGAAAAGTTGCATCTGTCTTCACCCTGAGAAAGGAGACCTCCCCCGTTGTCCCTTGTCAAAAGGGATCCACATCAGGAACCCTATCAGACAGACCAGACATTCATCATTTGGGTGTCTGAAGGCAGTGGGCAATGCAATGTCAGTTCTTCCTATTCAAGCCACATAAACATGGAGCTGCCCTGGTTACCTGGCTAACCCCAAGGCTGAACCAAGTGTTTCAGCGACATTTGGTGCTTCTCACAGCAAAACATCTTGGAACTGTTTTGGTTGTGCAAACCCAGATTGTGTTTAAGAGATGTCACCGTGGTGGAGAAAGCTCAGCTTTGCGATGTATAACAAAAGTGTACATTCAGTTCTTAAGTGAGGGGTCAGCCATCAGTCTTGCTCACCTTTTGAGTATTATTTAAAGCGTTGCATGGATATTTATTGATGTGTACATTCATCCTTCAGTTTTAAAAAAATGTAAACCCTTAAAAAATCTCCATAATCTCTGTTTTTTATGCACTTTTATTGAGTATGTTCTTATGGGGCCATATCCAATTGAGGCGCTGCATTCCTGCACTAGCAGGAGTGACCACGTGTGCAACGGGGAATTATCGGCTCTATAAGTAACCCCAGAAACAAGTGGAAATACTCGTTTCCAGATCTGGACAGGTGAAAAGAGCTGCCTTCTGCAAGCTCCACTGATTTGTCCCATTCCAGAAATGAGCATTTCTGCTCATCTCAGGTTGCATTTGGAACAAGCCGTCACTCCCATAGGCACGTGGGCACAATAAGATACTGCCTATGGATTCTTATTCTCATGTTGTATGGTTCTTAGCATGTACACCACCTTGAGGGGGTTCTGCCCTTAAAGGCAGCCTAAAAATATTTTTAAATTATTTTTAAAACCAACACATAAAAGCACCCTGTTTGGGTGATAGCCAGCCAACACAGTCCTTAGCTAGGTTTTGCTACGAACTCATAAAAATAGTTTTGTCACAGCTTAACTTGGGAGAAGAAAAGGCATGTTTGAATGGAACACAGTGAGGGAGTTTCCAAAATGGTCCCACTACTCAGTAAATGTTACATTTGTCTTCACCCTTAGAAATGAAGCCTCACTCTTTTTCTCTTTATTCCATATACAGTAAAACAGGGGTGCAGAACCACTTTCCTCCAGAGGCCCAAATTCCATTTTGGTAAAGGTTTCAAGGGGGCCACATTCCAGCGGTGGGTGGGACCAGATGCAAAAGGGGTGGGACCAAACATACAAAGAAATTCCAGCATATTATACCTTAAAGCTCTTACTGTCAGTAACTGAGCCTTAGGAAAAGCATGTCAACCTTTCAGAATGGGGAAAGAGTCAACGAAGCCAGGAAACCACCAAATGATCAATGGCTGGGAAAAAGGGGTGGAGCCAGGGAAAGTAGGTGTGGCTATCTGGGGAACCCAGGAGCTGGACTTTCTTCTGGCCCTGAAGTTCTGCACCCTTGTGATAAAAGGAAAATCTCCTCACTGTGATTTATACTGGGAGAGGAAATATCAGCCCTGTTCAGGATACCCGAAGGTTGAATGGAGGGGTTGCTTTAGCCTTCCTGGAGATGGGCAGAACCCCAGGGAGATGCTTTACTTCAGCTTTCCTGAACATGGCCCCCTCTAGATGTTTTGGACTGCAACTCCCATTAGCCCCAGCAAGCTCGGCCAATAGTCAGGAATGGTTGGAGTTGTGGTCCAAAATGTCTGGAAGGCACCAAGTGGGGGGGGGGGTTGTTTTACATCAGTGGTTCACCACATGGAACTGACTCCACGCACTTGTGCACTTGTGGTTTAAGCAGCAGCCACACAACTGCTTGCATGTCTGAACTGGTCCTAAGTCCAGACTAGAACCATTCAGGCCAGCCAAAATATAAGCTAAAGAATATTTGCCTGTGGCAGCTGAGGTGGTATTTCTGTTCTGTTCTGCTGTGGAAACACACAACGGATATCTAATGGATGGCCTTCTATCACTCGAACATGCCCGAGTGTGGCATTCATCATCAGAGGCTCTCCTCCGGATCCCTTCACATCACCAATGGAGGGGCTACAGCTCAGAGGTAGAGCACATGCTTTGTAAAAGGTCCAAGGTTGGATTCCCAGCATCTCCAGGTAGGGCAAGAAAAAGTCCTGCATGAAACTTTGGGGAGCCACTGCCAGGCAGTGCCAACAATACTGGGCTAAATGGGTTAGACCACTGTTCTTCACTGCAAGGCCCAAGGGCCACTAGTGGCTCCCAATCAAATATGGCTCTTTATCTCTCTAGATGGGTTCACACAACATGACAACCCAGAGTACAGGTTGAGTATGGCTTGTCATTGAATTGTGGATTTTTGTATCAAAACCCAGCTGTGCTAACAAACCATGGTTTGTAAACCATGAACAACCCATGAAGAGAAGCCATAGTTTGTTGTTGTGAACTCAGCTGTGTTAACAAACCAGGGTTTGTTATCCATAAACAACCCACAAAGAGAACTCATGGTTTGTTGTTGGGTTGTGAACTCTGGGTTATTTTTGGTTAACAAACCATGGTTTGTTAGCATGGCACAACACAGCAACCCATGACTCAACAACCCATGATTCAATGAGAATCCATGCTGAACCAAGACTCTGGGTTGTTGTGTTGTGTGAACCAGGTATCTCTCGTTCACTCACACTCGCTTTCTTTTTGCAGTAGCTGCTCACTCTCAACAAGGGTTCTCCAGTATTGCCTTGTTGCTTACTTTAGCAGCAGGGTGGCTGCTGTGATCTGGTCTACTGGAGGGAACTTTGGAGGTGGGGAGTCAGGAGACCTACCACTTGTCAGCAGTAAGGCAGGTGGGGGGGTGGGGAAAAGAAGGACACAGAAGCAATCACCTGATTACCTGTGGCGGGGGAGGAACCCAAGGGGCCCAAAGCAACATGATTGGCTAGCTGCAGTGGTGCGCTGTGCAGGTGCTCGAGGTGGAGGGGAAACTGAATGTGCTGGAGAGACAGCAACAGGGACCTACCCTGGGATATTTTGCAACACTAAGCAGAGCAGAGCATATCTCAGTGTTGAAAGAAGATCCATCCCCATGCAAGGAGCAAGTGAGCCTGTCAGAATTTTTCTGCCTGGTGACTTGGTGACCAACTGAAGAGGCCTTGCTTGGACAATGGGCCGCATGGGGATGGGGAGAAGAGGCCCGAAAAGGCTTCCAGCTGAATCTGGTGCAGAGCATCACTGCTTGACAGGGAGAAAAGAGGAGAGCCTCCCCACCATGGCCTGGCAAAGCCCCTCCAGTGGCCTCAGAGGCAGTGCCTGGAGGTCAAACTGGTTCCTGCTTGAAAAATAGTGAAGATAACTGCATTAGACAATACTGCGTTAGATGGACCAATGGTCAGTATCGGGCAGCTTCCTATGACCAGAGACCATTGTTGGTTGTGGTATCCTATTTGTACTGGGAGGAGACATTTTGATTTGTCCAGACATTCTTCCACATAGGGTTAACTGGTTTTAATTAGGGCTTTATCAGCTCAGTTGGATTTTTATGCTGAATTCTTATGCTGTTGGTTTATTCTGCTTTCTGTTTAAAGTTGTATTTTATATGAATGTTTTAATCTTGCAGGGCACCCTGATAGTTTTTCTTCAAGGGCAGCCTAAACATCGCTTAACTGAGAGGTAGATGGAAAGATAAATGATATGAATTCTTTGAGAAAGAATAGAGCCTGGGAAGGTTCCTTCTGAGACCTGCTTCCTAAGGAAGTTTTGGTTTTAGAGATGTCTGACGGACTGTAAAACATCCACCCACATTTCTAATTCCATCCTTACCTAAATACCCAAGTTCCCTTAGGACCAACATACCAAGGCATACTATAAAGAGGTGTGTATGTGTGTGTGTGTGTGTGTGAGAGAGAGGGGGGGGGGAGCTGCACCAGATTCAGCTGGAAGGCTTTTGCCTTCTAGATCAGCAATGCCCTTTGGAAGACTATTTTGTGTTGCTGGCAACAGTAAAATACACAGTGCTAAGGGAGGTGCAATATCAGCAGAAATAAAAGAACTTGGCTCTTTCCTGCAGCTGCATTTGCCTAATCCCTAGCATATTCAAGAACATAAAGACTACTCTGTGTCTCTGTTCCCCATGATTTCCTTAAAAGAGATTGGCTCTCTGCACATCTGAGTGGAAGACAAAGGTGCTAATTAGGGAAGGTAATTAATCTGCCTTTGATCTGCCCCCCCACACACACACACACTGTTTCAGACAACATGTGATTATCCCTTTCTCTAATAAGAAACAACTGAGTCTGTTTATTAGGTATGTATGCCAAAGGCAAACAGAGCTTAAGCCCCGGCTGATTCCTTTACGCCCTGCCAATTCCCTTCTGCAAGCGGTGGGTCCCGCCAATTGAGTTGTGCAAGTGGGACCCACTAGGGATGTCAGAGAATTCCGCCATGGATCTCGGTGAGGGTGCATCCGGCCCCCCGAAATCCATGGTGGAACGAAGCCCCCGCCCCCCCACTCCACGAAAGGCGCGTGAAACGGAGCACTTATCTGCTGCCGTCTGCGCTGACTAGCGAATGGCGGCCGCCCTGCGGCCGCCATACACTTCTTCATCATAGCCGTGATAGGCTACATAAATACTTACATAGCCTATCACGGCTAACACAGGGATGCCTTTTGTGTCCCTGTGGAGGCCGTGATAGGCTACGTAAATATTTACGTAGCCTATCACAGCAAGACAAAAAAACAAACAAACCAGCATACGCAAATGGTGGCGGCTAAGGCGGCCGCCATTTGTGTTCCCTATTTTTAGCCGTTTTAGCCTACGTAAATATTTACGTAGGCTAGTCCGGCGAAACAAGGGGAACGCAAATAGCGTAGTGGATGCTATTTGCGTTCCATTTTTTTCGCCGTAATAGCCTACATAAATATTTACGTAGGCTAAAACGGGGGGGGGGGGAAGGAACGCAAATGATGCCCACTACGCTATTTGCATTCCCCTTGTTTTTCACCTACGTAAAATGATGCCCACTACGCTATTTGCATTCCCCTTGTTTTTCACCTATCATGCTTGGGTCAAGCGGCAGAGGGCAACCTCCAGCCTGCAGGCCTAGTCCGGCCCAGGAGGTTGCCCATCTGGCCTGCTGCCTCCCAGGATTCCTCCAGGATGGGGCTTGGAGGCCAAGGACCAATTAGCTAGCATAACCAATGTCAGGAATGCTAAGATTTGTGGTACAAGGCCGTATTGTATCTCACCATAGAACAGAAAACTGACCAGGTGATCTATGTGCCTGCCAGTTCTGTCTGCTGTCCAGCTGTGAACTCCTGATGGGCAACAGTTCTTATGATTCTTTTCCCTTAAACTAGAACTTGACAGGACAGCCCTTCAAATATAGGATTGTCCCCTGGCAGCTCCACAGATAGAGGACTGTCCTCTGTAAAAGAGGACACACTGTCACCTTATTTTACATCAATGGCTCACCACATGGAGATGACTCCGTACGCCTGCGTTTTAAGCAGCAGCCTCAAAACTGCTTGCATATCTGAACTCAGCCTAAGCCAGAACTAAAACCATTTGAGCTTCCCAAATGTAAGTTAAGCAAACTTAAAGGCAGTGGGCACTCAAGCAAGCAGTTCAAAAATCAAAAAGGGAAGCAAGGCCTTATGATAGAGCTGGCCCCAGACATTTTGCTGCCTGAGGCACAGGACAAAATGGCACCTCTCCCTTCCGTATTCCATATACAGTAGACAACTGTAGTGGAAGCTGAATCTTACCACACTGGCAATAGGATATGTTCACCACACCTAAGGGAAGTAGGCTAGCTTAGGGAGCTCAAGGCAGGCTGCACTGGACACACATCTCTGTCTTCCAACAGAGGAGAACAGCTGGGTGTGCAACTATTCATGGTCTGAGTTGGTCGCCTCACTCTGTTTAATAATAGTGAATCCACAGCATACTTTAAAACTGCTGGGAGACATAAACTTGGGAAGAAAAATTAGTACTGTGACATACAGGTCTCAGGTAGGAGTAGTGGCTTTGGATGGCTGTGGTCTGTTCTGTTGAGGGAATCCTTGTAATTTCACTCCTTCACCCTCAACCAGGAAAGAAAGAGTCATCATCTATTTAGTGATAGGTGGAAAGACTAGGGATGTCAGAGAATTCTGCCATGGATCTCAGTGAGGCCAAATGCCAGTGCACTCGGCCCCCCAAAATCCATGGTGGAACGAAGCCCCCTGCCCCCCCACCCCACGAAAGGCGCACGAAACAGGACACTTACCCGGTGCCGTTCGTGCTGCTCTGCGAATGGTGGCCGCATCTGCTGTGATAGCTTCTTCGTTATCGCTGTGATAGGCTACGTAAATAATTACGTAGCCTATCACAGCTAATGCAGGGACGCCATTTGTGTCCCTGCTGAGGCCACGATAGGCTACGTAAATATTTACATAGCCTATCACGGCAAAAAACAGGAACGCAAATGGCGGTGGCTACAGCAGCCGCCATTTGCGTCCCTGTGCAACCCAGCAGCCAGATGTCCAGCTGCGGGTGGCCCCAGCTAGCGGCTCCGCGGAGTCGCTGTGGAGCGGAGCCGGCCAGGGAGAATTTCGGGGGGAGGGACGGAGCGCCTCCCCCCCACTGCAAATGTCACCCTTCGAAAAAGTAAGTGACTTTCGTACATCCCTAGGAAAGACACATACCATCTTCATCCATATGTCCTAAGTATCAGCTGGCAGAGGACCTACTTGGAGGCCCATCTGGTAAGATCATAAGAACATAAGAAGAGCCATGCTGGATTAGACCAAGGGTCCATCTACTCCAGCATTCTGTTCATGCAGTGGCCAACCAGTGGCCAACCACGCATGTTCCCCAGCAACTGGTGTACATAGGCTCCTGCCTCCGGAACTGGAGGTACCACATAGCCATCAAGACTAGTAGCCACTTACAGCCTGCTCCTCCAGGAATTTGTCTAACCCCCTTTTAAAGCCAACCAAATTGGTGGCCATGACTACATCCTGTAGAAGTGAATTCCATAGTTTAATTATGCACTGTATGAAGAAGTCCTTCTTTTTATCTGTCCTGAATCTTCCACCAGTTAGCTTCATGGGATGACCCCAGGTTCTAGTATTTTGAGAGAGGGAGAAAAATGTCTCCCTATCCACATTCTCCACACCATGCCTAGTTTTGTAGACCTCTATCATGACTCCCCTTACCCTCCTTTATCCTTCTGACTGGCTGTGAGCTCACCAGGAGCTTCTGAGAGCTCCAACTGAATTGGAGGGGTGTGGCCTGAGTACTCCCAGCAGCTGACTGGGCGGGAAGCTTCAGTCTGTTTCCCGCCTCCCAGCTGAGCAGAGCAGAGCAGAGCAAGCTGCTCCAGCTGGTCCAGGGACTACAGAAGCAGGCAAGCTCCCAGAGAGCGAGCGAACAGAGCGAGCGAACAGGGGGAGCAAACAGGAGTTAGCCAGGGGAGTTGCAGTGGTTGAAGAGACAAAGGAGACAAAGGAGACAGAGGCTAAGAGGTAAGTGGGTTGCAGGAAGCCCAGGGCGCTGCCCTTTATCCTTCTGACTGGCTGTGAGCTCACCAGGAGCTTCTGAGAGCTCCAACTGAATTGGAGGGGTGTGGCCTGAGTACTCCCAGCAGCTGACTGGGCGGGAAGCTTCAGTCTGTTTCCCACCTCCCACCTGAGCAGAGCAGAGCAGAGCAAGCTGCTCCAGCTGGTCCAGGGGGACTACAGAAGCAAGCAAGCTCCCAGAGAGCGAGCAACCAGAGCGACCAGGGGGAGCAAACAGGAGTTGGCCAGGGGAGTTCGGCAGGGGAGGTCAAGGGGGAGGCCCCTAACATTTTTTTTTTTTTAACTAACTTTTTCCCATTTATTTGTCTTGTAACACACACTTCCACACCAGTGGGACTCTGCTTTTAACCTCTACTGAGTAGAGGAGCAGGCACAGGCTAGTCTAGAACAATCACAAAGCTAGACACAAAAAGGGAAAAGGGGCTATGGAAGGACAAGACTCTCCAGTGGTGGTGACCTGCAAGGTGTGTGCAATGTTTGTTTTCTTGCCTGAGAACAACATGGCCTACACCTGCAACAAGTGCAAGTTGATCACGCTGCTGGAGGAAAAAGTAAGTGGACTGGAGCGGCGACTGTCAACCCTCCGGGGAATAAGAGAACACGAAGAGTTCTTGGACAGAATGGGGGAACTACAGCAGCAAAGGGCAGACCAGAAGCTTGAAGAGCAACAGCAAGATGAGGCAGTGGGAAATGCTGAGGAGAAGAAAAATGGAGTAGAGGATACTCCTTGGAAAACGGTGACAGTTAGGAGAAGAAGAACTAGACGCCACTCTGCACCAGTGGAAGCGGTGGAGCTGTGGAACCGATTCCAGGTACTTGCAGATGAGACTGGAGGACAGCCTGCAGAGGAAGAATCACAGGGGAACCTGCATGAGAGTGAGCAAGAGGCTAAAGGTCAGTCAAACAGAGGCGATGAAACCCAGGCCTACAAGAAGAAGAAGAGAAGAGTGGTAGTAGTGGGAGACTCCTTGCTGCGTGGGATCGAGACCCAAGTATGTCGCGAAGACCCGTGGACTCGCCAGGTATGTTGTCTCCCGGGAGGACAGATTAGAGACGTGACTGAAAGGTTGCCTGCACTCATAAAGCCCACTGACAGGTATCCCTTTCTTCTCATCCATGTGGGAACAAATGATACCGCCAAGCGGAGCTACGAAGAGATCACGTCAGACTTTGAAGCTTTGGGAAGGAAACTCAAGAACTTTGGGGCCCAGATAGTTTTCTCATCCATCCTTCCAGTAGTTAGAAGAGGGATAGAAAGGGAACGAAAAATACTCCGGGTGAATGACTGGCTACGAAGGTGGTGCCGACGAGAGAGATTTGGATTCTGGGACCACGGGCTATACTTCCTGGAAGATGGGCTGTTGGCTAGGGATGGGTTGCACCTCACGAAGGCTGGGAAGAATGTGTTTGGACACAGCATGAAGAACTTCATCAGGAGGGCTTTAAACTGAATCCTACGGGGAAGGGAGATGTAATGTTGGGGGTAACAATGGACGTAGGCGCATGCACTGCAATGGAGAGAACAGCGCTGATAGCGCCCAATAATAGTCTTCAGACACAGGTAGGAAGAAAGCCAGACTATGAAGCACATGGTCTTCGATGTCTATATACTAATGCCCAGAGTATGGGAAACAAACAGAATGAACTTGAACTCTTAATACAGGAGGGAAATTATGACTTGATAGGTATAACTGAGACTTGGTGGGATGACTCTCATGACTGGAATACAGCAGTTGAAGGATATAACTTGTTCAAAAAGAACAGGAGGAACAGAAAGGGAGGCGGGGTTGCACTGTATGTGAAAAATACATATCTCTGCACAGAAATACAGGAGGAGGAGCTTGGTAGCCCCATCGAGAGCATCTGGGTTGAAATAAATGGAGCAAAGAATAAAAGGAACCTGGTGGTCGGAGTCTACTACCGGCCACCCAATCAAGGAGAAGCCAAGGATGAAACTTTTGAAAAGCAAATAGCCAATGTTTTAAGGAAGCATGATGTAGTAGTAATGGGGGACTTCAATTTCCCCGATATTTGTTGGGAGACAAATTCTGCAAAACATGGCCCCTCCAGGAAATTCCTGACTTGTGTGGCGGATAACTTCCTCCTACAGAAAGTAGAGGAAGGAACTAGAGGATCGGCTATCCTTGACTTGATCCTAACCAACAGAGATGACTTAGTGGATAAAGTAGCAGTTACAGGAACTCTGGGGGAAAGCGACCATGTTGTACTTGAGTTCTTGGTTCTAAGGGAAGCAAAAGCCGAGTGTACTCAAACGCGTACCCTGGATTTTAGGAAAGCTGATTTTAATAAACTCAGAACAATGATCAGTAAGGTCCCATGGCAAACAATGCTAGCGAGAAAAGGAGTCCAAGATGGGTGGGAACTTTTAAAAAAGGAAATTCTCAAGGCACAATCACAAACAATTCCAACAAGAAGAAAAGGTGGAAGACAACAGAAGAAGCCAATGTGGCTTCACAAAAAGCTTAGGGATGACCTGAAAACAAAAAAGGACACATATAAGAAGTGGAAAGAAGGCCAAGTAACAAAGGAAGAGTACAGGCAGGTAGCACAGAATTGCAGGGATGGCGTCAGGAAGGCTAAAGCGGAGAACGAGGTGAGGTTAGCGAGGGATGCTAAAAACAACAAAAAGGCTTTCTTCAGCTACGTGCATAGTAAAAGGCAGAGGAAAGAAATGGTTGTTCAGCTATTAAATAAGGATGGCAAAATGATAACAGATGACAAAGAAAAGGCAGAGATGCTCAATTCCTACTTTGGCTCAGTCTTCTCCCAAAAGAGGGTCTATGACCCCCCTGGCAAAGGCGAAGTACAGGCTGAAGGGGCAGGATTGCAGCTTGAGATCGACAGGCATATGGTCAAGGAACACCTCATTACTTTGAATGAGTTCAAATCTCCAGGGCCAGATGAACTGCATCCTAGAGTAATAAAGGAACTGGCAGAAGAACTCTCAGAACCGCTGTCTATTCTCTTTGAGAAATCATGGAGGACCGGGGAAGTGCCAGATGACTGGAGGAGGGCTAACGTTGTCCCTATCTTCAAAAAGGGTAAAAAGGAGGAACCTGGGAACTACAGACCAGTCAGTCTGACATCAATCCCTGGGAAAATTCTGGAGCAGATCATAAAGCAATCCATCTGGAAGCACCTTGACAACAATGCCGTGATTACTCGAAGCCAACATGGATTTGTCAAAAACAAGTCCTGCCAGACAAATCTGATCTCATTTTTTGATCAAGTCACCTCCCTTGTAGACCGTGGGAATGCTGTAGACATCATATACCTCGACTTCAGCAAAGCTTTCGACAAAGTGCCCCATGATATCCTGATGAGCAAACTTGCTCGAAGTGGGCTAGATGAAACAACGATCATGTGGATCCACAGTTGGCTACAGAATCGGACTCAAAGAGTGCTTCTCAATGGGACCTTCTCAAGCTGGGGAGAGGTAACGAGCGGGGTACCGCAGGGCTCAGTCCTGGGCCCAGTGCTCTTCAACATTTTTATTAATGACTTGGAGGAGGAGGTGCAGGGAATGCTGATCAAATTTGCAGATGACACAAAATTGGGAGGGATAGCTAATACTTTGGAAGACAGAAACAAAATTCAAAGTGATCTGGATAGACTGGAGTGCTGGGCAGAAAACAACAGAATGGCATTTAATAGGGACAAATGCCAAGTTCTGCACCTAGGAAAAAGAAACCAAATGCACAGTTACAAGATGGGGGATACGTGGCTCAACCACACTACGAGCGAGAAGGATCTTGGAATTGTCGTCGATCACAAGCTGAATATGAGCCAACAATGTGATGTGGCTGCAAAAAAGGCAAATGCTATTTTGGGCTGCATTAATAGAAGCATCGCTTCCAAATCCCGGGAAGTACTAGTTCCCCTCTACTCAGCACTGGTTAGGCCTCATCTGGAGTACTGTGTCCAGTTCTGGGCACCACACTTTAAGAAGGATGCAGACAAGCTGGAGAGGGTTCAAAGGAGGGCAACAAAGATGATCAGGGGACTGGAAACAAAGCCCTATGAAGAGAGACTGAAAGAACTGGGCATGTTTAGCCTTGAGAAGAGAAGACTGAGGGGAGATATGATAGCACTCTTCAAGTACTTGAAAGGTTGTCACAGAGAAGAAGGCCAGGATCTCTTCTTGATCATCCCAGAGTGCAGGACACGGAATAATGGGCTCAAGTTACAGGAAGCCAGATTCCGGCTGAACATCAGGAAAAACTTCCTGAGTGTCAGAGCAATACGGCAATGGAACCAATTACCTGGGGAGGTGGTGGGCTCTCCCACACTGGAGGCCTTTAAGACGAGGCTGGACAGCCATTTGTCAGGGATGCTCTGACTTGGATTCCTGCATTGAGCAGGGGGTTGGACTCGATGGCCTTGTAGGCCCCTTCCAACCCTACTATTCTATGATTCTATGATTCTATTCCTTTTATCTAAGCCAAACAATCCCAGCTGTAGTAACCTTCTCTCATAGGGAAGATGCTCCAGTCCCTTGATCATTTTAGTTGCCCTTTTCTGCACTTTTTCCAGCTCTACAATATCTTTTTTCAGGTATGGTGACGAGAACTGTACACAATATTCCAAGTGTGGGTGCACCATAGATTTGTATAGATGCAGTATGATAGTGGTGGTTTTATTCTCAATTCTTTTTCTAATTATGCCTAACATGGAGTTTGCCATTTTTACAGTGGTCGCATACTGGGTTGCCATTTTCATCGAACTGTCCCCCAAACCCCAGGATCTCTTTCTTAGTCAGTCACCGACCATCAATCAAGTTGGTGGCATGAGAGAATAGGTCGTTTTGGTGGTGGCCGCATGTTTATTGAATTCCCTCCCAAGTGATTATGTATAGCCTCAACAATACAGGCTTTAGAGTGAGCTTTAAAAATCCATTTATTTTGTGTTGTCTTCTCCTGAAAGTTTTATGGAGCTGCTGATTTGAAATGGGTCTTCAGCTGTGGTGGTTGATTTTGAAGTATATGTTGCTGTCTGCTATTGGTTTATACTGTGGTTTTAAACTGTTGTTTTTATTATGTGATTTTTTTTAATTTATTTGTTAGTTAGTTAGATTTGTATACCACCCAACTAGCAAATGCCCTAGTTTGGTTTACAATCATAAACTCAAATAACAACAACAGAATAACCAACCAAACAAAATACAGCAATAAACTATCAGAATAATACAATAGACAATAATGGCCTAAAAATTCTTAAATAAATAAAATAGACAGAAATTAAACATTAAAACATTTTTTAAATATTAAAAACATTAAGGAGCCAGCAGTAAAAATATGATATTGTCTTTTATAGTTATTTATATGGTATTTTATGCTTTATGTAAGCTGCCTTTTGGCGTTGCTCTAAAAGGTGGCCTAAAAATTCTTAAATAAATAAAATAGACAGGAATAGTGCTCATATAGCATTCAATAGACAGGAATAGTGCTCGTGTAGCATTAATTGGAGGGGGGCATACTTTTGTTGTTGTTATCCAGAAGCACCCAGAGACACCTGGATGTTAATGGGAAGGTCATATGGTGAGTTGAAACATTCCTAGTTGATACTGCGAAAACTGGCTTTTTCATCTGTTTAGAATTCCCGGCAGTCTACTTATCCTACTAAAGGAGCAATCCTATGGCTGGCTGAGGAATGATGGGAGTTGTAGGGCTATCTTCTGTCTAAACATGCATAGGATTGTAAACCATAGTAGAGGGTAGTTTTTAACTGGATGGGGGGACTACCCCGAAGTGATATTTATATGAGAAGTAAATCACCTGCTTTACCTTTTCCTGTGTGGAATATTTGAACCACAAAAATGTGTCTTTACAGGCACATTTTCTCATACGGTCACTTTCCCTGTGGAGAGATTGGTTCTGAAGCTAACATTTAGAAAGTGGTTCTTTGTAGCTAAATTTTGTGTGGGTCTCTCTCTCTCTCAAAATCTGACCATAATACATCTCAAATCGTTGGGATTAGCCCTTTTTCTCTCCTTTCCTGTGCGCCTTCAATTAGCTGCATAAAAGCAAACCCGCGGCTTTAGAGCTGAAAATAGCTGAAGCAAAGTGACGCAGATTTCGCCCAAGATGAAAGAGTGGATTCCAGAAAAGCCTAATTAAAAGCAACTGAGACACCAGCATTTGATACTGAGTTTACTCACCTGAAAAAATAAATGGAGGACCGTAGCATGGCTTCAGTGGGAAAGAGGCTGGAGGGTTTTCGCTCCGGTCACAGGAAGGCCCAGCACTGCGAGAATACAAAATCCGTCTGTTCCTTCAGAGTCAGGGGGAGGTCAGCCCAGGAGGTGAAGCTACAGCTGCTCACAAAAGCAGTACAAGGTGGTATGACAGGCATCCTTTCCAGGGGCGCACACAGGCACTTCTTTTGTCCCATTGCTAGTCTGACAGGTTTTGCAGGGGGGTTGAAGCATTGTGCTAGAACATAGGAAATCACTCTTTTATACCAAGTCAGAAGTCCAGAACATCAATTCAATTTTATTGCACCGACTACCAGTCATTTGCAAAAACAATGAACCAGGCCGTGCAGCTAAAACATATTTGATTTTTTTTTTAAAAAAACAGCCACTGGTTACCTCCAGAAATTCAACAACCCTTAAAATTTAATATTTAAAACCCAAGACCAAACCATTTCATCTTATCTTACCTTGAACTAAGCACAATTTGGGGGGTTGAATTCAAAGCCCCTTGTCTCACTTTCAATGCAGAACTAATATATTTTGCTGTT
The DNA here is from genome assembly GCF_057233095.1 of Heloderma suspectum. Taxonomy (NCBI): domain Eukaryota; kingdom Metazoa; phylum Chordata; class Lepidosauria; order Squamata; family Helodermatidae; genus Heloderma; species Heloderma suspectum. Next base: position 115,678,860 of record NC_139461.1, on the reverse strand, counting down.
CTAAAAGCAACATAATAGTCTGATCCATTTAATAACGTAAGCACCTTATCCCTTGATGTTCCCAACCTCTTTTTCTTTAGGTGTGGAAAAATATATTTGAATCTCAAGTTATCATATTTAGTACACTCCAGCAGAAAGTGAATTCGATCCTCTATTGTTTTGCAACCGAATGGACACAGCCGACATGGCCCGGGCACATTATGAAATCTTCCCTCTACTTCCTTCAAGGGAATCCTATTCAATCAGCATTTTGTCATAAGAACCCGTAATGAATAGGGACATGGGTGTGCCAGATATTGTGCCGCCTGGTTGAACGTAGCTGGCAACCCAGCATATAATTCATTTGACCCGCAATTAGCCACCTTGGCTGTGTCCATTTGCCACGATGTATCTGCTATCCTCTGCTTTATGAGCGATTTGGCCACATCATAGCCCTTTGATAAATTCATATGAGAAACCAATCTGGGTCACATACTCTCTCATTTTACCTGACCAAGACCCGGCAGCATGGTTCATCTCATCAAAAGCAGCCTGAAGCAATGGTGAAGTTAGCTGAAAAATCAATCTGAGCCAGAGATGAGCCGCTGCATTCATTACCAGGCCCAAGATGGGTAAGACCCCCATTTCAGTTCTTATTATTGCCCTTGGGGTGCTTCTTGCTACATGTAGAGCTCTAGTTAAAAACCCATGCAAGTCCAGAACATCTAGCTCGTTGTTATAACAGGAGCGGGCAACCCACTATACTAGGCCCCTCGGCCTTTTTTCATGTGGCCCTCAGCCTGATTTCACAAGCTAGCGGTAAGAAATCAGTTTGGAACTCTGGCAAGAGCAATATGTCTTTCCCATGACAATCAACTGCGTGGGGAGGAAGAAGGAAGAAGGGAGAAGGAGGTGTCAGAAAGAGGGGGGGCTGAGAGAGAAGGGGATATCAGGAGTGGCTGGCAAAAAGAGTAATGGAAAGGGGGAAGCCCCACCTACCTTTGGCTCTAAACCTGCTCACTGCTGCCTTAGCCACACCCACCACTGATCCCGACAGTTTACCCCAAAGGAATGCGGCCCTCAACAGAATCAAAGGTTTCCTGCCCCTGCTCTACACTGACTGGCAGTGGCTCTCCAGGTTTTCACACAGGGCTCTTTCCCAGCCTTAACTGGAGATGCCAAGGACCTTCCGCATGCAAAGTCTACACTCTACCACTGAGTACGCAAACCTAGAAAGCCAGAGACCAGAGTGGAATAAGCTCACACATCGTGGCCAGAGATGTGTGGGCCAAATCAGACACGTTTGTGGTTATTAAGTAAACATTTGCCTGCTCAGCTAGGAAGCCAGGGTGAGGGTTAACTTTTTACACTAAAAGGAGCATGTTGGGGAGGATAGTGAAACTTGTCCTGTCCCCCACTGTACCTTCTCAAAGAATGATAATCTATGTTTAGTGTTGTTGTTGTTGTTCAGTCGTTCAGTCGTGTCCGACTCTACGTGACCCCATGGACCACAGCACGCCAGGCCTTCCTGTCCTGCGCTCTCTCCCGGAGTGTGCTCAGGTTCATATTCATTGCATCGGTGATGCTATCTAGCCATCTCATCCTCTGCCGTCCCCTTCTCCTTTTGCCTTCAGTCTTTCCCAGCATCAGGGTCTTTTCCAGAGAGTTTTCTCTTCGCATTAGGTGGCCAAAATATTTGAGCTATGTTTAGTGTACAGAAATGTTAATAAGTGAATGCTAATTCTCTGGCTTCACCAAGCTATGGGTTGAAACACTGCCACATGGAAGAGGTGGACAGTGGAAAAGCAAACTTTCTCCTTTGAAATATGTGGTTTATTCATAAGAAAACCTAAAGTCATGATTGCATGGGAGGGGGTTGGCATAGAGCTCTATGGAATTCTCCTTCCTTCCTTCCTTCCTTCCTTCCTTCCTCCTCTCCTTCTCTGGCCATGTGCTAGGGTGGCCAGGTAGCCTCTTTTTCAGAAGACAGTCCTCTATTCGAACGGCTGCCAGAGGACTGTCCACTGTTATGAAGCCATCCTCTATTTGAGGACTGTCCAGTCCAAGTCCAAGTCCAGTTTAAAGATAAAGAACTATCAGAAGGAAGAGCTGCCCACCAACAACACCTAGACAGCAGACTGAGCAACGCACAGAAGTCACCTGGTTACAGTCTTCCACCCTAGGGCGAGATATACTGTATTTCTATTTTATTATTCTATTACAATAATAATTTCTACATTTGCATCTATACATATAAATTAGCATATGCAAATTTTATGCAAATTGATGCTCTCTTTTGTCCTCTGTTTTGGCAATTCCCAAATGGCCACCCTACCATTTGCATGGAGCACCAGCCATGACTTTTAACAGGTGACCCAACACACTCCTCCCATCTATACACCTAGTCAGCCAGGACCGGAATGGCAAGTTATTTGTGCACCAGAGTGGGAAGAGGGATCATGTCCTAACATTATATATGCATCCATATCTCAGTTCCAAGGGTTCTGGACCCTAGAGGGGGAATATGTAGATGAAGGGATGAGGAGAAGAAGAGGAAGAGAAAGAGGAAGAAGAGGAGGAAGAGGCGGTTATACAGCATTTCAAAGTGTTCAAAGTGCTTCACATGCATTATCTAGTTGCAATCCTTACAACAACCCTATAAGGTAATTGCAGATGTGGAGGCTGAGGCTGAGAAAGAGCAGTTTGCCTAAGGTTACCTACTGACTTCATGGTGGACATAAGATTTGAACTGGGGAACTCCCTGATTCGTAACTCAGTCTCTTTGCCACTATGTCGTATTGGCTATCGAATCGAACTCTGTGGGAAACGTAAACAGGCTGCCCAGGCACTGGGGGTCATTCGAGGCACAGGACAGGTTAAGCCTTGAGCCCAGTTCATTCGGTTCTCTGACTGCATGCCTTGACTTTCTCCTGTACAAATAAACGGCTGTCATTCACACCTGGGGGATGGGGAGAAATAAAGCACTACACTTTGGAGAAACAATGCACTGGGGCAAACCCCACCCAGCACCCCTCAGTGTTTCTCTCATATTGGGTGACAGAGACACCCAATATGACTGTGAGCAGCATCCGGTGGTGTTATTCTGCTATTACAAATTACATTGCACTGGCATAAGGGACCTTTAACACAACACCGGTAGCATTAGCTTGCACAATAGGTTTTCTGGGGAATCCCATGCGCAAGCTAACACTATTGGTATTGAAGTAGAGGTGCCTTAAGCCAGCTCATCATAATTTCCGTTAGTGGTATTACCCTGTAGGATACTGCCAGTATTGCCAGGATTCCTGATCCCCCCAGTGCACACGCTCAGGCAATCTGACACCAGACACCCAAATCAGTGAGATTTCTTTATTTCAGGAAAGTTCAAGTCTATGAAAAGCCTCACGGTACTTTTCATGGCAAATCTTTAGCAATCCAAAGTTCCAGTTAAGGGAGAGTCCATGTGCAGAGTTCCTCCAAAAGCCCAGACAATGATGGATCTGAACAGAGAAGGCTTCGGCAATGAAGACGAGATGTTCCTAGCAAAGGCTTTTCACCTTTGCATCAGCTTAAAGGGGAAGGCGTAACTGTAAGACTCCCCCTCCAAATCCCTTTAGCCTTTCAGCAAGGCCCCTGTCTAAACAGGGCATCATTGCTCAGCCCTCCAGCACTGACTCTTCAACCTGGGTGACCCTTCTGCAAACCCCACCCCACCTCATGGACAGCTTCCAGCTTCCCTGCCTGCCAAGGCCAGACCAGCAGGTGGACAGGGAGTCGGGTGACTCCCTCTGGCTTTGCTCTGAGAACACTGACAGAGATAAGCTCACGCAGACTCTGACATTCCAGAGGCTGAACAGGCCCAAGCCCTTCCAGGCTACTTCTAATCAAATCCTGGCTATAACCTACAAGGCCCACTGCAGTGCTAAAGCTGGGCCCTGACAAGTATGTCCTCAGGAGTTCTCGCAATATATAGCCACCCCTTTGTACACACCATCTGTTATAATAATAGACTTTTATGTAGTAAGAAATGCCTAATGGTTCAAAAAATGAATATAAAAATTTTACTCATCTCTAATAAAAACTGAGGAAGAAAATATCTTTCCTTCATGGGGATGGGCAAAATCATTTACACAATAGGCACTAAGAATTCCAATCCTCTGTGTTCTGACCTTATTTGGACTCTTTAGTCAAAAATTAGCAATACTAGCACATCGAAGGTATGCTTGCTAAAATTTCGTTACACCAGTGGAATCTTTGCAATTGATTTTTCTAAAACCAACATGTGCATTAAATTTCATTAAAAGGATGTCCTTTATTTTCTGCTGAATTCTCTCCATTTTAGTGTAATCTCTTCAGGACTTTACTGATTTATGTAATGATCTTACTCCTTTTAAATGCTCTTTACATGTTTCCCTTTACACTCTTTACATGCATTTGTCAGAGATGGTTTTTTGTTTTGTTTTTTAACCAGGGAACAATCTCAAACGGCTTTACATCTTCCCCAACCAATTACTATGAAGAGAAAGTAATGTAATTAAAGTAATGAAAATCTTAGGACATGATCCAAACTGTACCACATGTTTTAATCAATGCACCACGCTTCCTTTGTCCTGTCATTCCTTCTATATATGATAGTCTTCATAAATGGTCGCATACATACCACAAAGAAAAGGTTAAAGTAATCAGAGCAAATTGCTTAGAAAGATAAATTCTTTGCAATCTTTTGTTTCATAGCAGGAGTAGATATCAAACTAGCCACAAGTGTGTAAGAGAGGAAACCCTAACATTTTCTTTCTGCTTGGATACTGCTGATTTCACTGGAAAATCTATAATTCCCTAATCCCACAGATTGTTTTTACGTGTCATTTCAAAACTATCACATTCATTTTGAGGCCAATATGAGAAGGACACCTGGAGTTCAGAAGGCTGATATAAAATCTCAAACACCATTATGAAGGAACCTGAAACATATTTTCTTGAAGAAATTGTTTTTGTTCTTAATCATAAAGCAAAGCAAACATCCTGATCTCTAGCCACTAGAATGTGTTACCATGAAATGAATTGTCTCCCAAAATGCCCCCTAGAAAATATTAGTAACATCAGCTAATTCTTACATGTAATAAAATTTCATTCAAAGTAATATAATTAAATTCCCTTAACATGTAAAACTGGTGAGTGTGTGTGTGTGTGTGTGTGTGAGAGAGAGAGAGAGAGAGAGAGAGAGAGAATCAGGTTTTCCCTTAAATATAACTTTTCAAAGATTTTTCATTGTCACTTTGTTTTTATAAAAGCTTGCTTTGAAATCGCTATGTGGTACATTACTTCCATGTGTGAAGTACATATTAGAGGAAATTGTATGTGGGAAAGGTGAGGTGTAAAAGGGCATTTGTATTAATGTAGATGATAGAGGGAACAAGATGTGAAATCAGAGGTATATTTTGCTACTGTAGACTTTCTTAAAAAGCGATAAATTTTGCAAAGCACACATGCAAATCAATTAATCTTTATTGTTCTAAAATGGGTATACAAGTGAGTTAGGAACATCACGAACATCTCTACACTAACCTAAAATCCTGCATTTAAAACAGGGCTTTCTGCTTCCATTTTAAATGCAGGATCACAATGACTCCCTTTTTCACATGCTTCCTTTCCCCCTCCTTCTCCCCCATATCTGAGTCTTCCATATCTTTCTTTGATCTCACTCCTCTTCTCGCCGCTTTTCCTCTTTTCATGGAGGGAACTCAAGCGGAATACATGCAGATAGCTCATTATCTGTGATCTATTTAAAAATGGAACAAAGGGCATTTAGTGCAGGAGACACCCTGGAGGTTCACAGTGTCATCTAAAGAGCCTGCAAACTTCTGTGAGGGAGCCATCTCAGTCGCAGGATAAAAGCTCCGTGTGAAGAAAGCTCACATGAGGCTGTTCATTTTTACATGGTGATGCCATCTGTGTTTTTTGTCACCATCATTGAGTTAACCACATATCTCTGTCTGTCCCTCTAGGGCTGCCCTCCTTGTGATGGGATCTGTGGTGGGCATCCATACCATGTGTGTCCATTGTCATTTGTTCTGTATTTGCCATGTATTGGGCAGAGCGTCTTGTTGCTCCTCCCCTTTTGTTGCAGGATTCGTTTTTGTTGTTTGTCTTCTCTGTGGCTGCATATTACTGTTCAGGTTACTGCAATGCATTGTATGTGGGCTGCATTTGAAAACATCAGTTAGTTCAGAATATGGCTGTGAGATTGCTCAGGGGGACTAGACAATATGAATATATTACACCAGCACATTGTCATCTTCTCTGCCTCCCAGTCCTTTTCTAGGCCCAATTCAAGAGTTGAGTTTTGACCTTTAAGGCCCTAATGGCTTTGGACCACAACACCTAAAGGATTGCCTGTTCCCATATGTACCTACATGGACCCAGAGATCATCATCAGATGCTCTTTCTTGGATGGCCTAGCCAGGTGAGGTGCAGCAGGGAAGGGTTGCAGCTCAGTGGCAGAACACGTGCTCTGCATGCAGAAGGTCCTGGGTTCAATCCATGGCATCTCCAGGCAGCACTGGGAAAGAGTGTTGTCTGAAGCCCAGTCAGTGTACACGAGTAAGATGGAGCAATGGTCTGAGTCAATATAAGGCAGCTTCCTAAGGCAGGTGGCTATGACTGAAAGGGCCTCTCCAGTAGTGGTGCCCCAGTTATGGAATGCCTGCCTGATGCCTACTGTAATGTCTTTTTGGCACCAAGGAAATCTATTGTTCCCCCATGCTATTTAACATCTACATGACACCGTTGAGTGTGGTCATCCAGAGTTTTGGGGCGCATTGTCATCAGTACACTGATGACATGCAGCTCTATTTCTCCTTTTCATCTTCTTCAGGTGAGGCTGTGAATGTGCTAAATTGGTGCCTGGCTGTGTCAATGGACTGGATGAGGGCTAATAAACTGAAACTCAATCCAGACAAGACTGAGATGCTGTTGGTGGGTGGTTCTTCTGACCGGATGGAGGGTGCTCAACCTGTTCTGGATGGGGTTGCACTCCACCTGAAGGAGCAAGTTCATAGCTTGGGGGTTCTCCTTGAGCCATCTTTGTCACTTGAGGCTCAGGTGGCCCCAGTGGCATGGAGTGCCTTCTACCAACTTTGATTGGTGTCCCAGCTATGCCCGTATCTGGACAGGGATAACCTGGCTTCAGTTGTCTATGCTCTGGTAATATCCAAGTTAGATTACTGCAATGCACTCTGCATGGGTCTGCCTTTGAAGACAGTTCAGAAGCTGCAGCTCATGCAAAATGCAGCAGCCAGATTGATAACAGGAACCAGAAGGTCCGAACATATAAGACCGACTCTGACCCGCTTGCGCTGGCTTCCTGTATGTTTCCGAGCCCAATTCAAGGTGCTGGTTTTAACCTATAAAGCCTTACACAGCTTGGGACTGTGTAAGGCTTTATAGACAAGGCTTTACAATACCTGACCTGACTTACAATACCTGTGTAAGGTTTTACAATACCTGATGGAGTGCCTCTCCTGACACGAACCTACCCGTATACTAAGCTCAACATCTAAGGCCCTCCTCCGTATGCCTACACCAAGAGAAGCTCAGAGGATGATGACAAGGGAGAGGGCCTTTTTGGTGGTGGCCCCCAAATTATGGAATGATCTCCCTGACGAGGCCCGCCTGGCACCAACATTGTTATCTTTTCTGGACCAGGTTAAGACCTTTCTCTTCTCCCAGGCATTCAGCAGCATATGATAAGTTTTAATTGATCCTGGAATGTCTTATGGTTATGGTTGTTTGTTTCTGAGATTTTTTGTTTGAAGTTTTTTTTAGATATCTGTTTTTTTTGTGTATATTGTCTGTTCATGTATTTTTTATGTAAATGGTTTTTAATCTCTGTATATTGTATTTTTAATGTTTTTAATCTTTGTAAATCGCCCAGAGAGCTCCGGCTATTGGGTGGTATAGAAATGTAATAAATAAATACATAAATATTTAAAACATTTTATGTCCACCTTCAGGACAAGTCCTTCCAAGGCAGCTGACAATAAATATAGCCATAAAACCACAATCTCAGTAATGCAATACAATTTAAAACCATGCATTACAAAGGCCTTTTATTTTCACTGAAATTTTAAACCTTTTAAATCTTGTGTTAGCTTCTGAAATCCATTTGAGCTCTTATGTTTTATCTTCACTCTTTGTTTTTAATGTTGTCCTTGATTTTAATTTCAAAGCTGATTTTAGTGCTGTGCCACATTTTACTGTATTCATTGCCTTATTGTTGTTTTTTAATTTGTTTATACTCTATGAGCTGCTCTGAGAACCTTTCTTAGAAGGCTGCCTATAAATATTGAAAATAAATAATAAAATAAATAATGCACAACATCTTGCTCAAGCTACACGGCAAAGAGCAAGCGTGAAATTGACAGGACTTTCCCCTTACTTCTGTAGTTGGCCTGAAGAAGCCCCTTCAGGTGAAACTGATAACACTTGTCAATCTCACCCTTACCATAAAGTGGCTTCCAAGAGGTCAGGGGAAATTCCTGTCAGTTGCACCCTGTTCTGAAGGTTATGGCATTTGTGCACAATTCTGGGTGCTTAAACCTCTACTGTAAAGGTTGCAAAGAGCAGAGGGTGAATAAGGGCCCCCTCAGGTCTATAGTAGATCCCAGAGAAGTCATTTCACTGTACAGGTGAAATTGACAACATCTTGTCAATTTCACTTGTATAGTGAAGTGGCTCTGCTAGATTGTCTGCAGAGGTGAGGGAAAGTCTTGCCTTTCACTTTAAACTCATTGTAGCATTTCCTCACAATTCTCAGAGCTTAAGCACAATGTGTCTCATCTAGGCATTCATATTTTTTCCCTCCATATGGAAAAAGAAAGTATCATCAGTCCCTGAGGCAATATGGCAATGAAGGTTTTAAAATGAAATATATATTGTTGAGTAAAAATTGCTGCATTATGTAACACAAGAAGCAGCTTATTTGTAAATCTGGTATTACACAGTGGAGTGGCTGCAGGACTGTAGTAGCAGATGACATTGCTGCCATTATACTCAGTAAGCCTCAAGAGGAAATTATACAAGCAGCCTCAAGGGATTTCGGGATATGCTGCCAGACAGGAAGTAGGAACAGACTAAAGCAAGTGATGATGGACAGGAAAAGAGGAGGGATGAGAATGACAAAGTCCTAAGGGAAAGCAGATCAGAATGAAAAATTATACATATACATATTATACATATACAAAATTATACATATACAAATTATACATATACAAAATTATACATATACAAAATTATACATATACAACCATGTTAGAAGGATCTACACAGAATACAAACATGTGGTTCATTCATCATGACACAAATGAAATGTGTGTTGTGCCTCTTAGGTTTTCTGAGAATGCATGTTAAACTGCTGCACTGTATAAAACAAGTATTTTTGAAATATATTTTTATTGGTTTAAACTTGTCAATAAACAAACCATACCAATTGAAAGAGTGTGGTGAACCATTTTTCCTGATTACAAATGCACAGTGCATGAGTTCAACATTGTTCATACTTAACCTTCTAGGATTTTCCTTTCAGTGCTTATTCAAAATGTTGCCTAGGTTAATATCTCTCCAAAAAGAACTATGGGATATCAAGAGTCTAAAGAGGGATATCAACAGCCTTCTTATTCTCATGTATCAAAAAAGAAAGAAATCAAATTTCCATGCAATTAAAATAAATATGATAGTTCTGACCTACCTGCTGTTGTGGGTCAACTTCTCTGCCATATTTTGGCATGTCAAAACTGGATCATGTATCCTGATTTGCTTTTCCAGAGTTTTGTGATCTCCATGTGGGTGGCCATAGTGAGATTAACTCTCTATGAAAAACTGTGCTGGTTCCTACCACCACCACCAAATTCTTCACAACTTGATTTATCTTAGTGGGTTGCCAAGAGGCAACAGTTCTTTTTAGGATTCAGAATACAATGAACACACTAATGGGTGAAGGCCAACGATTTTATTAAGCAATAATAAACTAACACAGCAGAAGAATCCAGAACGTGATAACTGTAGCAATCTACTTCAAAGTAAGATCATAAACTTACGTCCCTACAGTTGTCAGGGGAACCCATTAGCATATTACAACAAATGTGACTCCAAGACCAGCCTCTCCTCACGCAGCACCTTTCTGGATCAGCCTGTGTCAAGATCCCGACCCTGGAAGTGTCTCAGCGATTCATATATACTATTATACTCATAGTAACCTCTTCTCTATTCTGAAGCTCTACTCCACTGATGTTGAGATATTTGGCAGTAAGCCAACATAGATAACTCCCATCCCAGCTACTCTGCTAACAACAAGTGGCCAGCCTTGAGATCTTGCCACAGGTTTATCTACTAGCTTCTCAGCTGTTCAACCTCAAACAAATAATTGGCCCTAGGAACTAATAATAATAAGCATAGCTAACCACTAAAAGCAATAGGCCCAACTGGAAGTCTAGACATGAGAAGGAGCCATTTGTTGTGCACCACTAACTCCTCAAAATAACAGATGTCTTCTGCATTTCCACTACTCTTATCCAGATTACACAGTCTGTATGCGTGTGGTTTTAGGGCCAAATTAAAAGTAATGCTAAACCACCCTTCCCCTAACTGGTGCTATCCAGATATGTTGGGACTACATTTCCCATAACCCCTGCTAAGCATGGCACTGTCTGGAGATGATGGGAGTTTTGCCAAACACATCTGGAGGACACCAGGTTGGAGGAAGGCTGCACTAAACACATCACTTGGAATCACATGTCCTACTTTTCAGGGTGGGGTGGGGTGATTTTTCTGTGGGACCAGCATGTGCAGGATGGGGAGGTTTAGCTCTTTCCTTCCTTCCCTTGCCCTGAACAAGATCACACACCCCAAAGCCACTATTAGCCCTGGAAGGAAAGCTCCCATGGGAAGCAACAGCTCCTCGCATGGCACAGCTGTGTGCATAGGGTAGGGAGAAGGGCTGTGGATAACTTAGAAATATGAACAAATATAATTGTTTGACTTGATTACACAGCAGTCGTCTAATATCTGCAAGTATGATATGCATGGACACATCTGCCATTTTGCATGTACCTTCTTGAAGCATTTCTGAGAGTTAAAAACCCAAATGCAGCCATTTCTCATGTCCTCCTGGTATTCATGTGCAGGAGATACAGATTTTCCATAGAGAAAGAAAGAAGAATAAGTTCCAAATTAAGAAACGAGTAAGATGAATTGTAACCCAAACCACCCAGAGGAGATAAAATATTTTTATAATTTCATGGCTCAGACAGGGTGCTTATTTCTCTACATCTGTGGAAACAAAGAACCTGCCTGTCTTATGAATACCTATTCATACAAAGCCTTCTATTGGAGTACCCCAGCATGTGCCAGCGATGATTTAAAGAAGGGGTGGGCAACTGGTGGCCCTCCAGGTGTTGTGGCCCATCAGCCCTTCCCAGTAGTGAGAGATCATGGGATTGTAGCCTAAAACAGCTGGAGGGATGCAAGTTTGCCACCCTTGTTTTAAAGGGACTGGAAGATCACCATACTCACACATGACATGTGACACATTAGTCATCTACACATTAACTCATACAATCCACAATGTGACACAAGTGAAGAGCAAATAATGGCCAGCACAATAAGGTGTCTACAGAATGTATAGAGCCTAGATGACTCGAGCAAATGAGCCAAACTGCACCAATATGAGTCAGCAGTGTGATGTGACTGCACAAAAGGCAGACGCAGTTTTAGGTTGCATCAATAGAAGTATAGTTTCAAAATCAGACGAAGTAATAGTTCCATCCTACTCTGCACTAGTCAGACCCCACCTTAAATACTGTGTCCAGTTCTGGATACCTTACTTTAAGAAGGAATCAGATAAACTGGAACAAGTTCAGAAAAGGGCAACAAGGATGATCAGGGGACTAGACCCTAAATCCTACAAGGAAAGATTGAAGGAACTGGGTATGTTTAGCCTTGAGAAGAGATAACTGAGGGGGATATGATTGCACTTTTCAAGTACCTAAAAGGTTATCACACAGAAGAGGGGCACAACCAGTTCTCTATCATCCAGGACTGTGGGACACAGAATAACAGGCTTAAGTTACAGGAAGGCAGATTTCAGTTGAACATCGGGGGAAAACTTCGTAACTGTCAGAGCAGTCAGACAGTGGAGCCAACTGCTTAGGGAGGTGGTGGGCTCTCTGTCATGGAAAGTATTCAACCAGAGACTGGACAGCCATCTGTCAGGGATGCTTTAAATTGGATTCCTGTACTGAGCAGAGGGTTGGACTGGATGGCCTAAACGGCCCCTTCCAACTCTATGATTCTATGAAACCAAAAAATAAGGCAAGATGAAAACAACATCCTGGAAATCACAAAAGAGATATGTCTGTAATGTGTTTATTGCTTTAAATTGATGTTCACTGCCTTGATGGCTTCTAAGCCAATAAGATGGTATATAAATGTTAATAATAAATCAATAAAATATAAAGTTGGACTAAACGTTTATACTCTCATTTAGGCTTTCTTTTATTCACAGCACATAGCTATGAGCTTGTATCCCATATCTTATTGCAGTCTTGTATGGGGGCCAAACTGCATTAATGCACTTAACATGTACATTTTAAAAAATGTAATCAGAAGCCACAAGAAAACCTCAACAATACCTGCAGTGAGGGGGATGGGAATGAAGAGCTAACACTTTCCCCTGCCTCTCCTATGGTCCAATAAAAATTGTTCTCATCCCAGCTGCTATTAGTAAGGGTAGGGGAGGCTCTGTTGCAGCCTTCCTCACCTTGGTGCCCTCCAGATGTTTTGGACTCCAACTCCCAGTATTCCTGACCATTGACCATGCTGGCTGGAGCTGATGGGAGAGGAAGCCCAAAACATCTGGACAACACTAGGATGGGAAAGGCTGCTCGACTGTAGAAATTACGGATTTGGTTAAATCCGTCTGTCATTCTGTCATCTGCTCATTGAAAGGATCATTTTTGTTAGGGAGGCATGCAAATTTTGTTCCACATGCAGAACTGTGCATTAGTGCCAATGTGCACTTGCTCTAATGTCTATTGCCACAAATGGAAGCTCACCATCCAATGCAAACAGCAGCTTGGGAGGGGGTAATTTTCATAGAGAATACAAGGGGAAGGGTTGAACTCTCCCTCACAAGCTCTATGGTCCTAATGGTGTTAAGTCTCCCCTGCAATTTACATTCTTTTAAAAACATGCATGTTAATTGCATTCACACAATAAATGTTGTGTCTATTTTGGCCCTAAGGAAGTTACTTTTGACTTAAGATTTTCCCTAAAAGGCAACTTATAAATCTTTTAAATGAATAAATACCCTATTTCTGATGGTTTCTCAAACCTTTCTCAAGTCCCAGCAGCTCTGACTCTTTCTGGGCTTCTTTCTTTCCTTCTCTCTTATTCTCTCTGCTTTTTTCTGTTTCTGCCTGCGCTTTTATATCTTTTATAACTTGCAATTAGTTATTTTCCCTCCCCAAATCCCACCAACCAGACAGATAGTTCCTTGTTTATTTTTGCAATCTTGACTTCTACTTCCTGACCTCCTGCCAACTCTCCCTCTCCCCCCATTCCACACACATTAAGTTGAGCCTCCTGCAAACTTTGGCTACCTGAGCAAACATCCTGACTCCTATAAGCTAACTAAACTTTTGACCCTTTGACAGAAACTGACCAGCACACACACAAAAAGATTTAACCCCATAATATCCAAACCCCAAACTAAATGCAAAAATGGAGGCAAGTTCTGCCCAATCTGAATTCAAAATAGACTGGGTCTTTCCAAGCCTTTGGGGTGAATTCTCAGGCAATGCTCTCTTCCCCTGCACCAAAAAATAAAAAATAAAAACGTTTCTGAAGCTAGGAAATACACAGTCCAGAGGGCTCCTCTTCTATTGCCAGCCCTCTTGAATACCTCATCCACTTTTTCAGACTTAGCAAGTTGCACAAGGGTTGGAAAATGGTACCTGAAACATCTGGCTAAAGCTCTCCCTAACTTTCTGAAATGAAGGCTTTTAACTGATTATGGTTAGAATATCCAGTTCTTTGTTTTGATTCCTCCTGGTAAATGAGGCAGAAGGGGATATTAAAAATGACACTTCCCCAGAGACATCAGCGAACATGCTTCTCTGGGGCCAAGCATGTTCAGACATCATGTAGCCACCTTGGGAACAGAACAGTTTAGGAAGAGCCTGTGGCTTAGCTCTGGGAAGTATCATTTTTTCTATTCCTCCTGGGGTGCCTCTAGCCAGAGGGCTCTTAATGCTAACAGTCAAAAGGCATTGTACAGCTATTCCATCTTTTCTTCCTTAATGGATTTTTTTCTGTTAAGAAAAGACAGAAGAATTGATAGGAAAGTACGGGAAGGCTACAGCAAACTGACAACGATGATGTCTGGGTGACCCGTAAAAGTCATGAGACAGCGTGATTGCACAATAAAAAGCCTCATCTGGAAGCACCCCTGGTCAATGATCAGGTGGAATTAAAAAGCTACATTTCCCAGAATTCACGTCAGCTATGGAGGAACAACTTGAACCATCCCTCAGTTTTAGCCTCCACTTCCTCCCTCTCCAGTTTAATAAGTGTGACAAAGTGCTGTAAAGGTGAAGACAAACTAGGAGCTGGCAGAGCCGACAAAGGCGAAATTGGAGGGGGAGGGTGGGCTCAGCTCATGATGGCCCAGGTGTGTTGCCAAGAGGCAACGGTTCTTTTTAGGATTCAGAATGCAATGAACACACTACTGGGTGAAGGCTAAAGATTTTATTCAGCAGGAGCAAATTAACAGAGCAGAGGATTAAAGCAGAACACTGCAATGCAATGATTGCAGCCAGAAACTACAGAGCAAGAAAGCAAGGCTTATGCCCCTGCTGCCCCGGGAACGCCTTCAGAATCAGTGGTGGATGTGTCTCCAGTAATGGCCTGGCATGCAGCACTTCCCACATTGGCCTGCATCGAGGTTCCCCACCCTGGGAGTGTCTCAGGGATTCCTATACACTGTTATGCTCATAGTTACCACTCCCCTATTCTGAAGCTCTACTCCAGTGACTGAGAATGTTTGGCATTAACCCAGCACAGATAACTCCATCCCAGCTACTTTGGCTAACAACACACTAACCTTGAGATCTTGCTGGGGGCGTATCTACTAGACTCTCATGCTGGACTGTCTCAAACAGATAATTCGCCCTGCATACTAATGGGAAGAAGAAGCATTGACACAATGGGCCTAAGCAGAAATCTAGACCTCAGAAGGAGCAACTGTTGTGCACCACTAACTAACTCATAAGAATATAAGAACCATGGGGGATCAGGCCACGGTCCATCTAGTCCAGCATTCTGTTCAGTGGCCAACCAGCTGCCCACAGGAAACCCACAAGCAGCACATGAGTGCAACAGCACACTCCCACCCATGTTCCCCAGCAACTGGTGTACATAGGCATACTGGTGTACATAGGCAAACTCCTCAAAATAACAATTGTCTCCTGTGTTGCTATTATACCAGGGATTTCCAAACTGGGAGGAATTTGTTTCTAGGGGGGAAATGAAGTCTGTTCTCAAAGTTCTCGATTCCTCATTTCTGTCTGTGGTATTGCCCAGCAACACAGATAGGATTGTCTGTAATCTCCCTGAGAAACATTGTTAGTCTTATCAAAGTTCTTTTTGCTTCCCTTCAAATTCCTCCGACATTTAGCCTGACTGGGAACCAACAAATTTGACTCGAAATGTCACTTAAGATGGGGAGGGGGATATGTGGTCCTCCAGGTGTTGGTGGAATGCAATTCCTATCACTCTTAGCCCGCATTTATTTCATTTTCATTTCATATTATTACATTTCTATACCGCCCAATAGCCAAAGCTCTCTGGGCAGTTCACAAAATGATAAAACATAATATAAAACTATTAACATACAAACATGTAAAATAGTTTGAAACAGTTCAAAACAATTAGTAATAAAAGTACCAGGAGGACTGTATTAAAAACTAATATTAAAAGCCCCATCACATGCTGTCAAATTCCTGGGAGTAGAGCATAGGTAATAATGAGGAATTATGAGAGTTGCAATCCAAAAACATCTGGATGGCCACATGTTCCTCATCTCTGCTTTAGGTGACACTCTAGTCCACCCTTCCCCAACCCGTCCTCCAGATGTGTTGGACTACAACTCCCATCAAGCCTATCCAGCATGTCTGGAATTGCTGAGCATTGTAATCGTATCTGGAGGGTACGAGTCTAGTCAATAACAATGTAGAGGCATGTGAAATTTCCTAAGCAGGAATCTTCCAGTTTACCTCAAAATTTCAAATTTCATGCAGTATTTGTTGGGAACACAATTTTTAACAACAAACATCACACACAAACCACTCTCCAAAAGCAGCTTTGTGCTTGCTTTTAACTGGCATGTGATTGAGGAAGCATGTTGTTCAAAATACCTGTGGTTTCTTCCTGTACATACACATCTCTCCCCACGGTGCATCTCACAGAAGAAAAATGGACTAAAATAATTAAAAAGGGAGGAAAGGCCAAAATGCATAAATAGATATGTTCATGATGTCCTCTGAGGATTTCTTTGAGCAGGTATTTTGGCAGAATGTTAATATGGAGATCATGGAGGAGGTGAAAGGGGGGCTAAAATGCATGAACCAGAGCAGTGGGCAACCACTCAAGTGTGCCGCTATGTCAATTTGGCCCTACAGCAACAAGAAACATATGCTCTAAGTTCCTAAGTTTAGAAAGTTAGCTTCCCCCCAAATCTTTAGAAAATGCGTACTTAGGCATAACCTGGAGAATACTTTGAAACTGACACTTGCAAATTTTGCACTTGTACATGACTCATTTACATTTCGCTTTGCGCTCCCTACGCAGTTGGGCCTCTCTTTGTTCTTTCTCTGAAGAAACTCGTCTGATTGAGGAGAATGAAAGCAAACTATGCAGAGTTTGGGGCCAGTTGAGAGGCAAGGTAGATTTTTCAAAAAATCTGCTGCAAGCATATCCCTTGCTGTTTAGCTGGAATGATTTAAAACTTCAGCCAACTGGCAAATGCCTGTGCACTTTTTTTTCCTTGGGGTGGTGGTGGTGGTAATGCAGCAGAGAATGAAACAAGGAAAACATTTTCATAAGCCTGGTTTCAAAATTATATGCAAGGGAAACCATTAAAAAAAAGTGCAGTCATTTTCATGATGGTGAAGAAATGTCACAGCTGACATCCAATTCCAATGCACCCCAATTTATGTAACAAAGTCTGCCAGGCAGACAAAAAAGATATGCAGTAGACCGTTTCAGTTGAATATAGCTTTAATTTAATAATAATGGCCCAAATAACAAGATAAGTTTATAGCGCACAGGTTTATGCTCTGCTGCTTTCTCTTCTGGTCTGCTAATACAATGAGGTGGTTTTTATGCGACTATTAAAAAGATGTGGCAGCCAAGTATTTGATCAGCTTTAAATCCTTCAAGTCTCATTAGGACTGAGTTTTCAACCTGAATCTACTAGAGACAGCATTTGTTTAAATACTTAATTCCAAATAAAAGCCCCATCCTGCAATTAGCTTGCATTGTTCATCCAGTATATTCCCATTGTCGTTGAGCTATCATATTGGTTTTAATAACTGCATTAAACCATTTTACCATGCAATCCTAGACATAGCTACTCTCTCCAGCCCTCTGCTTAGCTTCAACGGTGCTACAGACAGGATCAGGTGCTCCCAGATGATTTGTGCGGTGCAAGTGATAGATTTGTGGACAAAGTGCTTAAATATTAACCCACCACTGAAATGTATTTCTGATATGACAATTTAATTATTTAATCAATTTTGCTCTGCTTTTCTATCAACATTTTTTGTCCAAAACAATTTCCAATATCTAAAAACATATACTTACAAAATAAACACCAGTCATTCAAATAGTTTAAAACAAAATAGAACATTAAAAATACACCATTCCAAAACTTAAACCCTATAAAAGGAGCAGAGAAAAAACATTCCTACAGCTGGAACCATTAGACATTAAATGGCTGCCTAAATAAATAACAGCACAATCCTATGTAGGTGTACTCAGACTTAAGTAAGTTCCACTGTTGGTTAAACTACACACTATGTAAAATACATACTGTGCAGCTGATCCTCACCATTTTGTTTATTTATTTATTGCATTTATATCCCGCCTTTTTTCCTCTTGCAAAGGAACCCAAGGCGGCTTACATTATCTTCCTCCTCTCCATAATCTGGATTGGCACCACTGTTGGCTGGTAGAGGCGTTTTAAACCTTCACACCCAGCCATTTCTTTCCTCAAATCCCCACCACTACAGGGATTTTAAAAAGAGCAACACACACAGCCTCAATTGGTGCCAATGTGTTTTTTCCCCCTGATTTAGTACCCGTGGGAGGGGGACATTTTGGGGGTGTGAAGTGGCCTGGTAGGAATGTTTAAACCTTTCCTACCCATGCATGGTGGTCCCAATCTGGATTGGGGCCCCACGCACCCACACTAAGGAAAAGAATATGGTGAGATCAGCTGCATGCTACGTGTTTTATGTAGCATACAGTTTAGTCCCGAGTTCACTCCCAGGTAAGTATGCATTCTATAATTTTGGTGCCACCAATGAAGAGGCCTTTTCTCACATACCCGCCCACCATATTTCTAATGATGATGGGACAGAGAACAGGGGTTGTTATGCACATCATCAAGAGCACACAGTTACATAGAGGTGAAGGTGTTTCTTGATGTACCCTGGGCCTCTAGGCCACTGCAAGCTTTAAAGATTAACTCCAGCCTGTTGAATTGAGCCTGGAGATAAATAGGTAACCAATGAAGATAATTCAGGATCAGAGTGATATAATTATGTCCCACTTATCTCAATGAGATTTAAACGTACTTAATTTGCCCTGTGCTGTTGATATACGTATGACTATACTCATTTATCCTAAAATTAGACTCCTACCTCCAGCATGGCAGGTCTGTTGGCACTAAAGGTTGATGTGATTACATGACTGCCCGTCACGCACACAGAACTCCGTGCAGATCAGCTTTCTGCATCCCACTGGGTGGATCTCTTCAGTGGATCTTTCTCGACTGATTCAGAAAGCCAGTCACACGACTGCTCTGCTGTAGCACAGCACAAGTGCTGGTGGCTGCACACAATAGTCACCATGCCGTGGTCATGGTCATGTGACTCAGCCAGGGCCAGCATCAAGGGTAGGCATGGTGGGGCACCTGTCGAGGTCCCACATCCCAGCAGGTGCCCACTGACAAGAGACCCCAGTAGGTGCTCTTCCTCTTGACCATTGCAACCTGTTTGTTCACGTGCTTCTCTCTCTGGCCTAGACAATGGCAGTGGTGAGAAGAAGGTGCAGTAGATGCCACTGCCTACTCGCTGACCTTTAAGTAGGGACACTGCAGAAGCGATGACAGGCTGGTTCAAACATAATGATATCTTGTTCCTTATTGCCTCAGGAAGGCATGTGACCACTGCTGAACTGCTGACAGATTATATACTCGCACAGAAGTGCTGTTTCTTTGAACAAGTTATCTCTTCATAGGTGGGTGGAATACAGATGCAGTGGCTATAATTTTTGAGAAAAAGATGGAGACTTGGAAAAAGCATCCTACAGAAATGTGTCAGCAACAGCAGACCCAGAAAATGTGTCTTTTTAAAAATTGGTGAATTGTCGGGTATGTCTGTATGAGTGCAATATCACATTTTGACAAAATATGCGTTATCACAACTCTCCTTGTCTCAAACTGTTACAGACAGCCCCTTCCACATTTCAAGCTTTATAGGCCATCTGCAAAGTGAAGAACTTCATATAGCAGGGGTGTCAACCCTCTTTCAGCCCAAGGGCCAAATTCCAATCTGGACAAGCGCTCTGGGGCTGCCTTGCAAATGTGGGCGGGCCCTGAGCTGAAAGAGGGTGAGGCCAAAGGCAAAAGGGCAGGGGCAAACCCCCCAAAATGCCAGCCTATTTTAGCTTAAATCTCTTACTGCCAGTAACTAAACCTTGGGAGAGGCATTTCAAGGTTTTAGAGTGTGGACAGAGAGATGCGGAAAAGCCGGGACACCACCCAACAACTGGTGCTCTGAAAAAGCTGTGGTGCCAGGTGAAGGTGTGTGGCCATTTGGGGAACCCTGGAGGGCCAAACTGAGCCCCCGGGTGGTCCAGATTTCCCATAGCCCTGAGGGTCAACCTCCCTGTTCTGTAGGCATATCTACACTACTGATTTAGATCAACGTAGATTAGATTTTGCACCAGTTTAGGCCTCATGGCTTCCCCCCGCACCCCAAATCCTGAGAATTGTCACATGGTGACAGAAATGAGAATTATGAGTGATCCTTAGCCTCATTCAAAGAACTGAATTCACAGAGGTAACCTGGGGGGAGGCTATACTTTTAGACTAGCTTTGGTCTGTGGTGAAGCCCTGCCTGCTCCCTTGCCTTGGGGCTAGACTTAGTGTAGCAGCCATGTCAGGCAGCTGACTCCAGAGAGGGTCCATTTTCTTAACTCCAGCCTCCCTCTCTGCAGGTCACTTAAAAATGAGCTTTAATCCAAAGCAGCGGTACATCAAATGTTACTTCAGGTGTGAAATTCCCGAAAAGAACATGGCTGACGTACATCTTTATTTATTACATTTATATCCCAACTTTTTTCCTCCTTAAGGAACCCAAGGTGGCATACATAATCCTCCCCCCCTCTCCATTTTAACCTCACAACATCAACCCTGTGAGGTGGGCTGGGCTGAGAGTCAGTGACTGGCCCAAAGTCACCCAGTGAGCTTCCATGGCCGAGTGGGAACTAGAACCCAGATCTCCCGGCTCCCAGTCCAACACTCGAGCCACTACACCACCCATAGTGAAAACACATGACATGGTTAATAAACAAAACCAGAGAAAATTAATACAACGGAGAATTAAGACCACAGAAATCCACTTCCTGTACCTTGGCATAAATTCACTTTGTAAGATGTTTATAAAATAAGAGGAACCTGAAACAAAATATGATAGTGTGGAGTGCTCCTGCTTAGCATTCCAGCTAGTCTATCAGGTCCTCCTCCCGGATGCTCCATTCCAGGGCCACCATCAAGGGTAGGCATGGGCAGGCGCCTGCCGAGGGCCCACACCAAAGCAGGCTCCCACTGACAAGAGCAGCCCTGGAGTTGTTCACCCTCGTCCTCTTCTCACGACCTGTTTATTCACCTGCCTCTCGCTGTGGCCCAGCCAACGGTGCTGGCGAGGAGGAGGAGCAGTAGATGCCACGGCCTACTTGCTCGCTGCCTGTCCAGCGAGCCAGTGGTAGCAATGAGGAGAAAGGGGACGAAGAGCAAGAGCAGCTGGTGACCATGGCGGCGAGAAGGCAGGCTCGCCGAGGGAGGGGCCCATGGAGGGTGTCTTACCCAAGGGCCCTCAAATGCCTGGAGCCAGCACTGCTCCATTCCACTCCCACTCCCATCTGCGTTCTATTCCCCCCCCAAAAAAAAAGTCACTCAGCATTCTTTCCCACTGAGCACATTCAGTCCTCAATTAGCTGTTTTTAGTGTTTTGTTTTGGGGGGTTTGAAGAAACAGATTTGTTTTAACTTGTCCAGACCCTAGGGCTCCTCCACCAAGTCTGCGGAAACTGTCATCTTGGCTATGAATGGCACCGTTTTGGCTGCATAAGCATCGGCATTCACACCTGAACATCAGAAATAGCGAGAACAATACATGTTGTTCTAGTGATGTCTACAGAATTTGGGCTAGAATTCCCCCAAAAGGTGATTAAGGATCGAATTCCACTATCTTACAGCACATAGACTTAACAGCACAATCCTATGCAAGTCCTCAGAAGTTCCACTGGGGCTTAATCCCAGGCAGATACGCATAAGACTGTCAGTTTAATCTTAATTCACTAGATCTCACAGTTGGTTATGGACATAGGACCATTAATGCAATTAGATCTTTCTATCAGATTTTAGAAAGAATGGAATGTTTATACCAATGTGGTACCTGAACGCTCTGTTATTATGCTGCATGCCAGTGATATACCTATTGGCAGCAGGTAATCTAGATATCCCTATGCAACCTAATACACCCCTGGAAAACTTGATTCTACAGTTTTTTCTTTCTGCCTTATTCTCTTTACTCTTAGTGTTAGCTCAATTGCCTTCTCTTCAGCTGTGTGATAGATTTTGAAAGGGCCTTTAATTTCACCCATTCCCTTATTTATTTATTTAATTTTATACTGCCAAATAGCCAAAGCTCTCTGGGTGGTTCACAAATATCATTGAGCTGGTGAACCAGCAGCCCCTCTGCAACTAATTTACAGGGACACAGAAGATAGGTGACAGCCAGATATATATATATATATATATATATATATATATATATATATATATATTTCTGGCTGTTATCTATCTGTCTGTCTATCTATCTATCTATCTATCTGAAAGCTAGAAAGATTAGCAGCAGAGGGTTTTATATATATATATATATATATATATATATATATATATATATGAATGAATACATGTAGAGAAATATCCGATTGCACTAATAGCTTTTATTACTTTTAACATGTATTCACTTAGCCAAGCAGGTGAAACTGATTTATGCCCATTTATTTATTTATTATGAGCCCAATGGCTAAACAAGTGAACCAGATTTTTCGTACATGTGTGACAAGGCCCTGGCTTCTCCTGGTTCTCATCCCAGTTTGAAATTTGTGAGAAAATTCAATTTGAGTCAGCACCCTCCCCTCCCCCTCAACTCCGAGGCAAGCTCACGGCCACCTGAATCAAAACCAGATGTACTTATCAGGGCTAAAGATAACAAATTGCAGCTTGAGATCCTGTCGACGGCAGACCACCAGAGCACGAGTTACAAAACTCACTCGACGCATGAAATTCTAGTCCAATGCATATTAATGCTCAGCAGATCTCAATCCACAGTGTGTGTGTGTGCGCGCGCGCGTGTGTCAATTCTGCAAAACATTCCTGCATTATAAACTGGTCATCTGAGACTGTTTAAGTAAAACCAAAGGCTCCGTTGCCCTCTAAGTCCCCCATCCCTTTTTACCCCTGAGTGGACAAAGACTGGTCTTTTCAACTCTGCCTGTGGCAAAGGATGGCTTGTTTTGGCAAGGAAAGCAGGTGCCTTCTCAAGCTCTGAGATCTGGAGTGTCAGCAGTGACCCGAGGGCTTGGGTGGCCGGTTCACGCTTGCACTTCCCCAGTGTCAGCTGATACACCTACCACCCACACACTGAAAGATTTCAGCAAGTTCAGAAACTTTCAAAGGATCTGACCTTTTACTCCTCCCTCATCTGCCCTCGCCAACCCATTCCTCCAGTCCCCTTTGGAACAGCCTGGGCATATTAAAAATCTCTGGCTTTGGCTTTTTATAATCAGCAAGGCTTGGGGAACATTTGAAAATGTTGGCTGTGTAACATTATCTTTGTGAAGATTATTAAAATACAGTCATGTAAACAAATGATGCTTCAAATCCCTAGAATTCTCTTGCCCTTGGCTAAAGAGAAGGTTTGGGCGTGGGGGAATTAACTTGATGGGTGTTTTTTAATACAAGCAAATTTTATTTGGTGCTCCGAAGCAGATGGTGTCCATTTCAATATAGCAATCCATTATCTCATTACCTTTTCATTGTTTTCTTTTTTGGTGGTGGGTGGTAGGTAATGCTCTATCTGTGCTGGATCAGATTTTCAATGACACTTTGGAACCTGAACCACATAAAGAAGGACCTTTTTAAATAACAGCCATGGATTCACATCAGCTCTCTTGAGCCCATTTGCTAGCTTAGCACTCTGATCCTAAACATGTTCATTTTGAAATAAGACCTACAGAGTTCACTGTCATGACACTTAACTACCAAGTAAGTGTCCTTGATATTAAGATCTAATTCTGCTGAAATCCTAAATATATACTCACTAAGACATACATCCCATTGATTGAACAGGGTGAAACTTTTCCTTTGAGTGAACTTATTACTCAAAAAGCCTGCCAGTTTAAGACCAGAGTCAAGACTATCTCAAGTTGGCTCAAGCTCCACAAAGCCAGGAAACTGGAAGCCCTGTGTGATCACTTAGGATGTTGTGCATTGTCACAAATTGTGCTTACTTACAACTTACCACCATGGACCCACATGGATGCCTCACATTGGCCACATCCTGTATTGCCTTATGTAGCATCTGAGCCTGTTTTGTTAGAGGAATCTTCCTTTGAGTAGACCCATGTTAGCGTGTTGCTTACATCTGTAGCTGTCAGGATGGGTTAAACAGTAAGGCTGTTCTAGCAGTATGGCTAGATGCTTCATAAAGCAATACAGGATCAGGACAACATGGAACATCTTTGCTGACCAAGGAAATGTGTGGGGCTATAGTGGCAGAACTTTTTTTTGGGGGGGGGACTCACCTTAATTAAAGGGGTACTCTTGTGCCCCTTAAATCAGTCTGGTTTCTGACCTGGTTTTGGAAGGAGATGGCCTTTATTGCCCTGTTTGATAACTTACAGAAAATGGGCAAATATAGCATGTCCCTATTGGTTATATTTGGCCTCTTGGTGGCTTATGGTATCATCAACTGTGGTATACTGTGGGCTAGCTTGCCAGGATGGAACTGAGGGGCACTGCTTTGTGGTGGTTCCAGTCATTCCAGAAAAGCAGTCTTAGAAGGAAGATTGTTTATTTATTTATTGCATTTATATCCCACCTTTTTTCCTCTTGCAAAGAACCAAAGGCAGCTTACATTATCCTCCTCCATTCCATTTTATCCTCCCAACAACCCTGTGAGGTAGTTTGGGCTGAGAGTTTGTGACTGGCCCAAAGTCACCCAGTGAGATTCCATGGCTGGGTGGGGACTAGAACCTGGATGTGCTGGGTCCCAGTCCAACACTCTCACTACCACACCATGCTGGCTCTCCAATTTTTTATTGATCATGTAGGCTGCAGGAATCGTTCTCATCTCCCTTAACTGCTGGGAGAGTTTGTTCAGAGATTTCAGGTGTAGTGTCATCAGAATCCTAATGATAAAATCAACTTTACCTCTCCTTTCCTCAGATCCAGGGAAGTTGTGGATGTCAAGTAAGGACCAAAACAGACCTTGCTTGGAATATGTGTCTAGCAGCTATGTCTTCTTTTCCTTTTTACTCTAGAATAGGTGCAGGGCCCCCAATCTAGATCTTTTAAAAAGACCCCATGCTAGGGTCTCAATCTGGATCAGGGGCCCTGCACCTACTCTTAGAGTAAAAATGGGGGGGGAGGTACACATTTAAAGTAATGACTGTTTCTGGCCCTTGGAGAGCTTAATAAGGACAAACTGGTTGACCAGTGTTATAATTGGTTTAGGGTTATTTGTACAGCCTGTTCTGGATGGGCTTACATCCCCTTGAAAGTCAGGTTTTGTCCTGCCTTAGGAAAGGCTAGGAAGGCAGAAGATCCAGCTGGGAGGCTGATGCAAACCAGAACCAACAGGGAGATGGTCCAGTACAGCACTCAGGATCCTGCAGGACAAGGGAAGTGTGTGGCTTAGGATGAACACTGTGGCAAATGGGAATCTCCACCTCCAACCCTGCAAGGTAGGACAGCTTGGAAGACACCCTTTATTTATATTCCAGAGGTATCACTCCAGCACTTGCAATTTTAAATAACTCTTACATCCTGGATATGTGAGAATCTAGGCTAATACACTTACGGAGAAGGACAAGCCCCTTTTCCAGAGCTTCCTTTAAACTCCTTTTTCAAAAAAAGCAACAGGTCCACATAGTTGCCATGTGGTCTGGGTGTGAGTAAGGCCAACCTACAGACTAAGCAAAAAGCACTAAATCAACTCCAGTTTCCACCAAGCAGAGAGAACATCAGAAATGGCCAGTTGCTTTTGAAATAAAATGAAACATAGAATTAGGTAAATTAATCTTAGCAGGAACCTAAAATCCTAAGAATAACTCACCAAAGCAGCTTGCAGGAAGGGGTCTGATGAGGCCCACCTGTGGCTCTGTGGTGGGTCTACAGAGTGGCTTAGTCCTTTGGCAGCTACTCAAAGACCAAGGAAGATTTTACAAACAAAGGTAAAACAAACAAAGCCCCCTATGGAGGCTACACAGCTCCCAGAGAGGGAAATTCAGACTGATCAACCAATGGACTGGGAGGAGCTGATGAACCCTCCAGGATTTTCCTGCATGTACTTATTTAACATGAGGCTGAGTCACTGCAGGGGTGAAGGGCAAGAGTCAGCCTGGCCTGTGTAGTAATGCCTTTTTTGCGGCCTATAGATGCCTGGTCAAGTTTAGGGATGTTCTTTGTTCAGAGACATTTCTAGAAGGAAGATCTCTCTCTCTCACACACACACACACACACACACACACACACAGAGAGAGAGAGAGAGAGAATGAATGAATGAATGAATGAATACAGACCAGGTTCTATATCTAGAAAACAAGGTGAGCCACAAGGTTTGCAGGACCTTGGACAGATCACTGAGAGGAAGCTACTTTCTTTGCCAGTTCACCTTTTCATGAGGAGAAGCACCACATATCTAATAATATAATATGTGATGCTGGTGGGCCCTCCACAAGGAGGCCTGTACATTCAAGAGTCCAAATTCCATATCTTCTGCCCATTTTTGGAGGGTAAACAATCACATGGATTGGGCCTTTACATATTCAGGCCTCCATTTGGAGGGAGTCCGTCACACATTATTTTAGGTGCATGGGCCGGGGCGGGGGGCGGAGTCTATTCCTCCAACAGAAAAAAGATTGTCTAGCTGGTAATGTCTTGACAGGGCTCTAGAGTTACCAGCTCCTGACACAAAGACAGCTCATTTGCCTTTAATGGCTCTGCAAAGAGAAGTTTAGCAGGTGCAGCTTCTTCCATTACAGTATGATACTTTAGCAAGAATATATGCCTGCCAAACCTCTTCTTGACACACAGCTATTAAAGGCATGGTAACGCCCTTCAAGATCAAACTTTGGCAAGGCTAATTTAATATAAAATACAGTTTTCCAGCATTTGGGTGGAAAAAAAACAGTAATTGCAAATGATATATAAAATGTGTCCTAATGATAAATGGAGCATGACAGCCGACGTCAAATATGCTGGTGAAGAGGAAATAACATTTGTGGGGTTGCAAACCTATTTCCTCAGCTTTTTTAATTGACCAAAAAAAATCTTCTCATAAGATCTGAAGAAAATTATAACCATACTCCTCATGTTTTGCCGCTAATGATAGCCTCAGAAAACCTTTGAACAAAGGAAGCCAAATTTCTGGCCTAACATTTTGCTGGGTCCTTGTCAGGAAACCAACATGAGGGAAGACACAAGCAAACATGAGGGAAGAGGCTGTAGATAGATGTGTGTGAGGGAAAGCAAACAGGGAGAATACAACTCAATACATCCAGCAAATTCCCTGACAGTATGCTTGACTCCCCAGATGATGCAACTGTTGTGGTTACTGAGTCAGAAAAGTTCATCCATCCCCCCCCCTGCCCCACATTAAGGGACAATGGGAAATAGAAGCCAATTCCAATGTAAAATGCTAAGCAGTGTTTTTCCTTGTGTTGTTCTAAGCAGCTGCAGAAGAAACTACCTCAACTATGGAGAAGTTACCTCAACCAAACCAACCCTCCTAACACTGACCAATCAGGATTTTCTCTCATCTTCCTAAAACCATACAATGCCTTTGCACCAATGGCAATGGAGGGTAGTAACAGAGAACATGTTCAGAGCACCATCCCTTCACACACATCTGGGATTAAGGGGGAGAACATCCATGTGAGAGGGAATAACTTCCCAGCTGGTGCCCCTCTTTCTAAAAATTAAGCTCAAACACAACCACCACCTTTGGGATCCCACTGAACCTATGTTACATTTCTCCAGTAGTTACAGTAATATATCTCCTTCTGGTTTTTCCTAGCTCTGCCAAAGTATGAAAATTCAAAAGAAGTAGATATGGGGCTTGTACATGAATGGATGCATGTTATTTGATGATGGGCAGAGCAATCCTAACCCTCAAATCCACAGGTTTGGCAGAGCATTAGAATAGGTTGGGGGCCCCCTCTGCCAGCAAAAGGGCACACCCACCCCAGGGGCCCAAGCTATGCCCACAAAAAGCTCTGTGGGTGTAAATATATGGCTGATGGTGTTCCTGTCAGCTGTCAACCCCCAAATCGCATTCTGGAAGTGGGGTGGTGATGGCTTTGAATCTGCTGGATCCCCTGAGAGGCCCCAGGATCAGGTCCCTCAACTATGCATGGAGGGGGAAGACCCACCAGGCAAATAGGAAAAGCTGCCCCCACCTCCTGCCCTGACCAGCATGAGCTGGCAGAGTTTAGGAAGTAGTGGATGACCTGCCACTTTACTTCACCCACCCTCTTAGGATTCCTCTCTACAGCATCAACTGATAACTTGCATGTGTGAATAGCCTACTACGCACTGACAGAACTTGTCATGTCACCTCACAAAAGCAACCAACGCTGAGCTCAATGGAAAAGGCCCATAGTAGACCATACACATATAATGCTCCTGGACTGGGTTCCTGGGCATCTCTCCCTCACTTAAAGCCTATAGTAGCCTTCCCTCCATAGTGCCTTTCAGATATGCTGGACTACAGCTCCCATTATCCTCAGACAGCATGGTCATTATAGTCTGACACATCTGGAGGGCACCAGTTTGGGGAAGTAGGCTGATCCATAGTCTAATACCTACAAGGCTCTGCCATGTCAGCTCACCAATTCCTGACCCATACACAAGTCTCGACTTAGAATCATAGAATCATAGGGTAGGAAAGGGCCTACAAGACCATTGAGTCCAACCCCCTGCTCAGTGCAGGAAGCCGGATTCCCAGGCAGTCTCCCATCCAAGTACTAACCAGGGCTGACCCTGCTTAGCTTACGAGATCAGATGAGATTGGGCTCATCCAGCCCTTTGCTTGTAGTTCTTGGCCCATACTGAAAATAAGGCAAATAAAACTAGTTCATGTTCTCATTCATCATGATCATGCATATATGTTAAAACAGAACACACTTCTTCTAAGAAGTTTATATTGCCATGCTTAAATTAGTTTTGGTTGTGTACCATTTCCAAATTGGAATTGCAGGAACTTGCAGCTGAACTCTCGCAAAACTCAGGTTGCTGCCTTATTTTACCTGGCAGAGAAACTGAAAGCATTTGAGATGAAACTAACCAGAATGAAGGTAAGCTTTCAACAGGGATTCAAATGCACCTTAAATTTGCTAAAATCTGCAGATTTGCAGCATATGTACACAGCAATAATGTGGGTATCATACATATGGGAATCCCACATAGAATCCCACATAGGAACTCTCTGATCCTGCATCCTCCAAGTATCCAGTTCCAAATCCAAAGTTTGCAGTGAGGTATATAGATATAGATACACACACACACACACACACACACACATATACATAGTCATGATGGCCAACCTTCAAACATGAGAACCTTTTCTGAGCAATCTGAGGATGTCAACATCTGGACGTGAACCTGAACTCCAGAGCTTAGGGACAATCATAGCCCAGGGCAACTAAGCTTATAATCAAGTCCAAGCACATGTAAGTGAAACAATCCCATATTATTTCTCTGTTTAACTCTGCCTCCAGTTCGCTCTCCTTCCTTTGATGTCCCCCCTTTGTTGAATTTTAGGTTATAAACTCCCCTTCCATTGTGTTCCTTCTCGCCCGTCCTTCTCCTCCATCCTCCCATAGTCCTTATTTATATCTTTCTCTAAGCCACACACTGACCTCATGCTTGGTCTGGGCCACCCCCCTGGGTGACAGAAGAAGCTGCCGCTGATCTCTTATAGCTCTCAGGCCTCCACCACTTGATACCGTACAAGTCTCTAACAGTTCCTTAGTGACAGCTCTGCTGTGACTCAGTGGGGAAGTGACTGGCTAGACTGCAAGGTGGAAAAATATGAGGATTATTTCTTTCTTAGGAAATGTTTTCCCATAATGCCAAGAAATAGCAGCAAGAGGGGATTAATAAGACTACACCACACTTACCTAATTTGTAGGAAGATATGAATGAACAATCAGCTCATATTCACCAACCATTATGAAAAAAACAGGCATATGTAAGAGATGCTTTTTCCCAGAATTTGGAATTTGTTAAGGGTTGTATTCAATGTTAGTCCTACTTAAGAGTAGACCTATTGACATGAATGGGACTTAAGTTAGGCTAATACTGGATACAATACCAAGAACTTGATTTTGGACAGTATGTTAAATACATATGATAGTATTTTCTCCCCCTCCCCCCTTTTATTACCTTTTTATCCTTCCGTTCCTGCAAGGAGCTCAGGGTAGCATACATATTTTACCCCTTCGCTTCCCATTTTTTATCACAACAAACCTGTGAGGCAGGTTAGGCTGAGAGAGAGAAAAAGTATCCAGTGTGCTTCCAGATGGAAGGGCTTTAGAGCTAATAAGCAGAAGACATTGTGCAGTGATTCTGCCTTTTCTTACTTAATGAATATTCCACAATAAGAAAAAAGATGAGAGAAGACATGGGAAAACACTGGATGATTATGAGTGGAAGACAAGGTCTTCTGGACCATCCCCCTTTGTAAAACTCCAGGGCAATGGTGCAAGAAAAGCCTTGCCTGGAAACACCCACAGCAAACTTCATGGTGGAGTCCTAGCCTGACTCTGCACCACACCAGCTAATCACTGAACTGCACCAGCTTTCTCATCATGCCCAGAATAACACTTTTTAAACCTCAGGATTGAGTATTAGGGCTGGTTTATTCACTGTGCTTTTCTTACAATGGGGGCAGTGGTGGGTGCATACACTGATGTACACCAGTGCATACTTGCCTGTCTGATGGTCACCACTGTATCTATTATTATATCATACTCTCTAGTCATTGAGAACCAACTGCCATTCACAGCTTTCTAAAGAGTGTGCGCCCAGTAAAACAGTAGTTTCCAGTAATATTCCAGTGTAGACAGGGTTTTCTTTTCCCAAACTAAAAAACTCCTTTTTATTGTCTTACCACAATGAGTGTTACATTCATGACTAGAGGAAGAATTGCCGCAGAAACAAATCCTGGATACGATCCAGTCAAAGTTCAATGCATTTAGTTGCCCTTAATTTCAATGCAAAAGTGAAACATGTGATTATAGTTCCCACCATTCCTTTCTTTCTTTCTTTCTTTCTTTCTTTCTTTCTTTCGTCTTTCCACTCACAGCCAACTTATCTAACTTGGAGCTTAACAACATTGGCATTTAGACCATCTCATGAGCAGTCTCTTCTATCCAGCACTGGCCAGCTAAAGAAATAACAGCCCATTTTGCATGTCTAATATAGTGACACAAAGATAAATAATGTGGTGAAAGACAGATTGTGGAATTACCAAAATGTGCAGGAACAGGAGGGGACAGATCATCAGCATCCCAGCCTTTACTAAATTTAGGATGGCTGGCCATGGAAAGGAAATAGCTTTCACAAAAATAATGTGAAGTGGTGGCCAAGATTTTGGGTGATGAAAAAAAAAAGCATTCTGAAAAGATGTAGTTGCTTTATTGAGTAAGACTGGGATGTCTGACTAACTTTCTGCATTTTACAACAGAGCCAGCAGTAAAACTCATTCGAAGAAATCTGATATAAATGTATAAGGACTTTGAAAAGCCTGTTAACATGTCACATGAATAACCCACATATAGTCAGGAAAGTCAGATAAAATTGAATAAATCTAATTCCCACTCCAGAGCTTCATATATACTGGAATGCACATATAGAGCTCTTTTGCGAGTTGGCTTTCCATTCACTTCAATGGAGCAAGAAACTTCATACTGACATAGTTGTGCACATATAGAGTTTCCTTGCCCCTGCCTTTGGTGAGTAAAGGGAAACCTAGGTAGGGCAGCTCCATCAAATGTGCTTCAGAAAGTTTGCATTCGTGCAACATTGCTAAATTGAGGCAACTCGGCAAATCAAAGGAGAATTGCTGAAAACCATTTTGGGATGTGTCTTTCTCAGAATTGTGAGAGGATCTATAACCAAAAGGGGGACAATTAAATGTGCAATACATTAAATTGCTAACCATACTTAAAGTGGCCATGGCAAAGCTTTCATATGGGAAAGGTATCAGGAAGCTGTGAAAAAGGGATTTTATTAACCCCTAAGCTCCTCAGTTGATCAGGCCGAGGGAGCTTGGGCCTTATGAGAGGAAGGCAGGAAATGCAACCAGTTGATAAAAGAATGAAAGGGTTTATTAAAAGGAATAGTAGACTGGCCAAAGAAAATACACAATTCACGTTTACTACAATATTGTCAAGGAGCTGCATGTTCCTTGGTTACAGACAGAGGGCACAATCCTATCAGGATAGCTGGCCACCTCCAAACTCAGAGGCAGCCAACTATCCAATGCAGGGCAGGTGGATGGGACCCTCTTCTCCATGCTCCGGCTGCCCTTCATTTGCAGCTGGACAGCCGATTTTGGCTGTCTAGCTGAGGACCTTGGAGCAGGGGAGGCCAGACAGCGCACAGAAAGCATTGTAACGACACTTCTGCAGTCTCCTCCCCAGCCCCTTTTCACCCACTCCACACTTCGGTTATGAGCACGGAGATGGGGAAGGACCGTGCTGCCTACGAGGCAGTGGGGGAGGGGAGTGTGGTTTCTGGGAATTGACCTTGGAACCCTGGCTCTGAGCTTGGTTGCCAGAAACTGAAAGATCCCATGGCCGTCAAAACACTGTCTACTGGACATAGGATCGTTCTCCCCATTTTCTGAAATGTGGTGCATTATATGACTAGATATACAGTTAGTCTCTGTTATACAGTATCCCAGCCAAGTTCTTGCCAAAATCCAAACCAATTTGAGAGTATGACAGTGCAAAGTTAACACTCTTTATCTCAGCCCTGGATAGTAAAATCCTATCTGCCCCAGAATTCTACCCCAAACATACTCACATTCATACAACCAACACTTGGCCAGAGTGACTGATAAAACATGTCCCGTTGGATGAGGGTCCTGTTGGTATGGGCACATAGAAATGATCCAGATGACACCACACCCCTCCCAAACACTGGCAAACACAGGGATTTTATACTTCTTTTTTACTTCATTGGGGCCTATGGCATCAAAGAGGGTTTTGATGTGTTCTTTTGTTGATAAGACATCATGTCCAGCTCCAATATTGGTGATTGTTATTGAAAGATGGACAACATCCTTCTGACTCCTCAACATCTTTCAAGGTTGTTTCCGTGACCATAAAATACTGTCCTTTTGTTATTAAAACCTCTGTCGTTGCCCCCCTTGTATTGGCCCATCTCCATCTTCTTGAAATCAGTACTTTGACAGTCTTCCACGCATACCTGGACAGAGGACCCAGAATCAGGAGTGTATCTGGGGAGGACGAGAAGCCATGGCAAGGTGGTGGTGCTGCACCAGTTAAGTTGCCTGCTCCTGCCAGGCCTGCAATACACACACAGACACACACACACCACACACATCAGGGAAGGTGGACAGCTAGTAAAATTGCAAAAACAAACAGTAGGACTGTATATTAGATCACACAGGGCAAAAATGTGTATATATATAGAAAAAGGCCTTAAAGGGTAACATTTTGGGGATGATCCTCCCACTGACTTTAATGGAGATGCTTTGCGCCCCAAGCTGTAAGCAACCCAGTCCACAAGCAAGCTAAGCCAGGTTTCAAATGATTTAGTCAGTGGAACTAAACTGGCTCAAATTCAGGTATTCAGGCTTGTGGATCAGGCTGTACATGTGTATATTAAATTCCAATTTAAATCGCAACATACATTTACTTCACAATCCACTCCTCAACAAACTGCTTTGCCATTTTTTTAAAAGTATGAAGTGAGATGGTGGTGGTTGGGATTACTGCAGTAAATTATTATGAGTTAAAAACTCACATTGCATTCTGAACGCCATAAAACGTACATTAAATCTGTGGTTTTCATACCAGTAAATAGTTCTTATTATATTACAAAATAACGATTCTTTGTTCAGGCTCTGGAAGAAGAAATTAAAAAAAATGTGCACATATAAACATAAATGTACAATTTGGTTCTAATAATGTCACATTATGCTATAAAACAATTTAATATAAAAACTCAACCCTGTCCCCATTTTTAGAAATTAATACAGAGTATGATGAAGCCAGAGAGGTACCCCTGCATCACACTGAAAGCAGTAAAATATTATTTTCCTTCCTACCTCTTGCTAATTATTTTCCAGTAACAGAAATATAGTAATAGGCTCTTGCATTTGCCAAATAAATAAAAGTACAAGGTATGATTTGTATGAGGCCAGCAGACTTAGGAGCACCTGCATCTAGCATTACTCAGTGTTCCAGAAAAATCAATAGACCCTTCCTTAAGAATCATTATATTCATTACAATTGCTGCATTTGACCTACCTTGAGAAGTGGTCTCCTCCTATGTCCCACAGAAATCTCTTAAGATCAAAAGCACCTGTTGAGCATGCTACATTGAAAGCTATTCCTGGTAGTGAACCAGGTTAAGCTCATAAAGAGATAACGTTTTGATACTGTGTATTCTCCTTTTCATCCTTTTCAGATAACCAGGCTCTTGGAACAGGAAGTGTCATGCAGGGAGAATTGGGAGGGACCCGCTCCATCTTACGTGTTTCAGCCCAAATGTGATTATGCCTCTGGAGCACCAAGTCACAGGCATATAGACACTAAATGGCTATCATAATAAATGGAAAGAGCCTATGTGGTATAGTTGGCCTTGAGGACAAAGGCACACAAATCCCGTTGCTCCTCTGTCCTGTACTGGTAACATTGCTATCACTGCTATGAGATATACAAAAAGATGAATCATAATGCCTTTAGCATACATTGGTTTGTTCACAATTAAGCTTTGAACAGAGCAGGCCTTTGGACCTTGCTGAATCTTAACCTGGAATACACTGAAATCCTTTCCTCCACCCTGCCTTAAAACTGAAATCTGAAGTTGTACCCCTGATTAAAACTGGGTCTTTAGAAATGTTGTACCCCTGATTAAAACTGGGTCTTTAGAAATGTAAATAAATACAATGTATACTGTGTGGTTCAAAGAAACTATACTCACACAGAGGAAATAATAACCATACAGACAACCAGGGATTCCTGTTATTTGTATACAGAAGAACCACAAAGGTTGCCCAGATTATGTAGTTCCTTCTTACGCTTACATTGCTTCTTCCTGAGAACTAGCAACACTGGAGTGGGAAGGAGCCACCTGGCTTGCCTGATCCACATAGGATGCAATCCTATGGATGTAGACAGAAAAAAGTCCTACACCTCCAAGCATGCTTCAGCTAGCTGTAGGACGTTTTCCTGTCTAAACATGCATAAGGTTACACCCTTGGTTCCTTTAGAGAAACATTACCAGAGATGTGTAGGACTGGACCATGTAATATATGTATCAGGCCAAGGAAAACTCCCATCTCTATATGCAGACTCCTCACAGGTTATGCGTACACATCCCTGGAAAACTCATCGTACCAGCAAGTGCTACTGTGTTGTGCTAGATACAGTTTATGCTGGTGCTATGTCATTTGCATTCACAGTAGTGCAGTGTCGTATACAGCCCCATAAGAACTGTTGCCCATCAACAGTTAGCACCTGAAGGGTAGGCTGAGTGGGCAGGCGCACATATCACCTGGTCATGGTCTTCCACACTCTGATGAGATGTACTGTATTTCTATTTCAATTCGAATAATCATTTCTAAATTTGCATATATACATATAAATTAACACATACAAATTTTATGAAAATCACTGTCCTCTTTTTTTGTGTGGATACATTTCTCTTTGTGTGTGATACATTTCTCTTCCCTTTTCACCTCATGAGAAAGTGGGAGTGACATTGCACGATGCGTTTTCATGCTTGGACTGTGGTACCTGTGCAAGAAACTCTATGAGGAACTTGCTTCCTTGCAGAAGCTGCTTCAGTTTTGCCTTGTGGGGGGAAGTAAGCAGGGGATTAGGGCCTGCAGGACTGGTCAAGAGAACTTGACAACAGGCTTGTCTGTCACACACTGGTGTTGTGGTAAATTCTGACATGCAGCCACTCATCATGACAGTCCCCATAGTCACAGACCCAAGGAAAATCCGAAAATTTAGACAGCTGTCTTGATCCATAATGACAAGCCAGTTCCTGTTAGTTTTATCTCCACCAGGAGCAGCCCCTTTATAAAGCTACCAGATCTTAAGTGCCCATTCAAGACCAGGACAAAATAATTTGTATTACACTACAACAGGGAACAATATATTGTTGCTGGGAAAATTTATTTCCACCCCAACTACTGTGAGAATTGCAGCTAAGCTTAGAGAGAACAGAGAATTCTGAGGGGGTGGCAGATGGCATCAGCATCCCTGCTAATCCAAAAGTGCCGGTGCGGCATCCCTGCAAGGCCTGGCACCACTACACAACTGCCGTCACAGGGACAAAATCGTCTCTGAATGGCTTTGGGCCTACCTGAAACCAAGTGAAGATTTCCGTGTGTTTTCTGTAGGCTTCCAAAAGTCAGTTGTAAACAAACTCCCAGGAAACCAGTCAGCCAACCGAAGCATTCTGAGTTTCCACAACAGATACATCTTTTTCCATGTCCCCAATTTTTTTCTTTTAACATTCAGGCATTTTAGAGCTGCTGCACTTAAGCATAATATTCTGGCAGAGGAGAAAACCACATTCATATAAGGACAAATTTCAGGAGCGTTGATGCAGAACCAGATGCTTTAAGAAGCCATTCCATTCATACAAGGATGTGAGTTGTATAAGCAGCATGCACAGTAAACATTCACTGTGTTTATTTCCAGAGCTACCACGATTGCTATGGGAACTTCTTTTCAAACTTTTTCTTGCTAGGGAAATAATTATATTTGTACTAACAACCACCGTTCCTATTTCCCTCTCCTCTGCTACCTGTTCCCCTTGCGTTTCCCTCCTCCAGACCCACAATGCATTATTGAGGAGTCACCTATCTTGCCATGCAACGTCAATCATCAGGCAAACACAAGACATGAAATATTTGACATGCTGAGAATCTGTACACAAAACTAAATGGAACAGAAATATATTAATGAGCAGGGTTGTTTTCTTGCTGTTCCATCCCTCTCCCCCTTTCAGTGAGTATTTATCAGTGCAAATAGACCTAATAATGATCTGTTTTTAACAAATATACCAGGTGCCTAAATGAGAGGGACAGATTATGCTGCCTTGTATTGGCCAGGGATTGGTCCATCTAGTGCTGTATTCAGTGGAGCCAGGGTTTACAGGGATGCAGCCCCATAACTTTTTAATTAGCAGGAACAGAGGTTGTCTTCTGCCACCCTCTCAAAGTTTCCTGTTCCCTCTCAGTTTAGCTGTAATCCTGTAGCAGCTGGATGAAAATGAATTTTTCCAGCAACAATATCTTGTTCCCTGTTGTAATGCAATGTATTTTGGGGTGGGCTGGTCTTGAATGGGCAATTAAGACCCAGTAGCATTACAAAAGACCTGCTCCTAGCAGAAGAAAACTCCTAGAACTGGTTTGTTGCTATGGATCAACACCGCTCATCTTTGTGTTGGACTCTCCTTGGGGGCATGTCTATGGGGAGCGTCATGATGAGCTTCTGCAGTTCAAAATGTACTACTTCATTGCTGGGAGTATTGATGTGTAAGTTCTGTTTGATTTGCAGTCAACAGGTGATGAACATTTGTGTGTGAACCAGGCCCAAATGTTGAATGATAAAGGACAGAGAGGTCAAGTGACATACACCATGTCTGTGCTGTGAACTAGCTACCCCTGACTGGCAGTGGCTCTACGGAGCCTTTTCAAGCACTACTACCTTTTTTAACTGGAGTTGCCACCGATTGAGCATGGGGTCTTCCATGTGTAAAGTATGTGCACTGTGAACTATGTCCCCCTTTACAAAGGAAGAGGTCAGAGTAGGAGAGAGTCTGAACCAATAAGACTCACAACCAATGATGTAGCAGAGGGGAAACACAGGGGAGCACAGCTCCCGGCCTTTTTCCAGAGCAGGAGTCATGATGTCATCTACCCCAGAGCACCAGGATAATTGGTGAGCCCTCCTTGTTCTGGCAAGTGAATGAGGCGATAACAAGGCTTTCAAGTTTTGCTATGATTTGTGTCAGTTTAGCAAAAAGGAAGTCAGAATTAGGAAAACAAACAAGCAGAGGCTCAATATTTCTTTCACTTTCCTACTTCATGCTACCAGTTTAAAAGATAACACCTTGAAACGTTATTTCCATTTCTATTTTTAAAAGGAGGTGGGCAACACATGGCCCAGTGTAGCCCCCACTGCCCCATTCTCCCCCCCAAATTGGCTGTTTTGTTTTATTTATTTATTTAAAATATTTGTATCCTACCCTATATCATTAGGATCTCAGGGCAGCATACAGATAACATCGACTTAAACTATATAAAACAATGAATAATGTAAACACATAAAAATGTATCAAGCCAATACCAATTAGAAAATCTAAAACAATAAAACAGTTAAAACAGTGTGCAACTTTAGGGAATTCAGTTAGCCTTCAAAGGCCTTGGTGAAAAGCCATGTTTTAACATGTTTGCTGCTGAAATTCAGTGCTAAATTGCTACAGAGGCTTGCTATGGACAAATACTCATTAGCTAAATTTGTCCTTAGCGTGCCTCTTTAGCAGCAAACTACCAATTTATTTTCTTTCTTTGCCATGGTGGTGGAGGCAAGAGTCCAGTGGGGGGGGGATTGGCTCCTGGACTGCCCAAAGTTGCTTACCCCTGATTTAAAAGTTAAAGGTTGCATTTCAACTGGCTGAAGATCTCTTATTAAAGGTTCAACTTGTTAAAGGTTCAACTTGTGTTTTACAAGTTGAACCTATGCAGACAGAAGTAAATCCCATGAAGTTCAGTAGACCTTACTCCCAGGTAACTATGCATAGAATTGCAGTTGTGCTCATTTCTCATGTGGGAACTGACTGAGAAGCATGAGTGAAGGCAGCTGTGCACTCAGCTGGCATTTGCAAGAGCTCCTTTAAAGTTTAAAGTATTCTGAGGCAAGGGTTGCAAAGCAGCCTGTACACTACAGATCCTATATATTTGATAATAATGTGTGGGATTTGTTTCTTCACTGTCCCAGCTGCAGAAACACCAAGAAAATGACAAGTTGATTTAAGTTGCAAGCAGAATTCTAAAAACAGAATATCTATTGGCATGCAAATATTATAGACCCATGTCCCTAATAGACTAGTAACATAGTGGAAGAGCAACATAAATGATTTCACAATATGCTGTAAATGCTGCATGAATGAGCATCTGGAGAACTGAATATGACAACTTGGCACAATCCACCTGCCTTAAAATGCTTGATACATCTTGCAAAAGGCACATCAACATGGATTTTCTTTAAATCCTTTTATATGGTTATTTTGAACTGTGATGAGATCCTACATTCATCATCATCATCATCTGGACTGGGCTCTATGGGGCAGTTTGGAATCAATCATTTTTGGCAAGGTTACTGGCTATAGAACCTGACAATGGTATGCAAATGAGCAAAAATTGGCATTGCCTCAGAATATACTGTACCTGGCTGGCCAAGTTCTACTCTCAACTACATTAATGCAGTCTTGTTAAAATGTTTAATGTTATTTTTCATTGATGCCATCATTCTGTACTTTTCTGTCACATATTCAGATGATCTTTCTTTCCCTTGACTGTTTGACTCTGGCCAGATTCTACAGGGTTTCTGATTAAAGCAAAGCACTGTGGGGTTTACCCTTCTTTGGCAAAAAGGACTAATTTCTAGGGGGAGTTATTTCTAATTTTGTTCATCTATATCAGGGGTGGGCCTCATGCAGCTTCCACTGTACCCCCGGTGTGGCCACCGCCACTATTCCCCCCAAATTAGCAGTGTCCATGGCACATGAATGCACATGCACGCATGTGCGCGCGCACAAACACACATACCATAGAACACTACACCAGCTAAATTTAGCTTGTTTCCAAGCTAAATTTGATCAGTGTGGCATTCCGTAGTGGTTTGCCACCAAAATTTGTTGGCAAATTGACTGTTGTTGTTGTTGTTGCTGCTGCTTTTGCCACCAGTGCCCTGCAGAAATCCATGGGGCAGTGGCAGGGGTGCAGCACATGGGGGGCAGGTCCAGGGAGCAAAACCCATCCCCAGACTTCCCAAAGTTGCCCACCCCTGGTCTATATGGTTCTGTCTTAAGATTACCAGAGGTCCCCGATCCGATGGTCCATTCCTTGCTCAAATGGACCTTACGTTCCTTATACATCACATTCCTATAATAAGTAATGTTTATCTTTCAGAGTATCACAGCTCAAGAATAAAAACTCCCATAGAAAAAGCAATGTGTCACGATATTCCTTAAAAAATAAAAATGCACCCATTAGTTGGACAGTTAAAGCAATCATTGAGCAAAATTATTGCTCAGCTTTGTTCATCAGCTCTCATGGGGAAGGAGAGCATGCAGAAGTTGGGAGGAGGGAGAAATATAAGTCAGACCTTCAAAGCAAAGCTTAAGGCTAGCTCTCATAGGCCCTGTAGCTCTCATGAGCATTGGTTATGTTCTTGCATAGTGCTTCAAGTCTTCATGCCTACAGACCCAGAATACAGGGACGTAATCAACATTGACTTTACCGATGGAATCAGTACAAAACACTCCTAGCCATTGAAAGTATAAGCTTGATGACAGAGGCAGAAGAATAAAAGAAGAGCTGGGTTGAATCAGATCAAAGTTCTATCTAGTCAAGCATTCTGTTCCCACAGTGGCCACCTAGATGCCTCCAGGAAGCCCACAAACAGGACAAGAGAGCAAAAGTACCCTCCCACTTACATTCCCCAGCAACTGGCATATAGAAGGATACTGTCTCTGATGGTGGAAGTAATTTATAGCCACTGTGCCTCATAGCATTGATAGCCTTTGAGAGCAGCACACAGCTGCCAATCTGAGCAATCAAGCCAATTGATGATAGGAGTACCAAAGTGTAGACCACTTGCCTGGAGTCAATTTCATTCACCTCACCCATATCCATTCCACAAGTGTAGCCAAATACTACATATACACCACATCTTGAGGTCTAGGGTTGGTTGAAATAGAGATAAGTTGGGTGTCGGCAACATATTTTTATTTTTAAAATGTGTAGCCCCACCACTGCTGAGAAGGTCCCACTCACTATACTTCAGAGGAAGAGGATGAAGCATAGCCTCTGAGGAAGGTCTTAATGTGTGATATGGGCTCATATGGGAGAAGGCAATTCTTCAAGCATCCCAGGGTTTTAAAGTCAACACTAGCACTTTACATTGTACCCTCAAAGTGTCTAAGAGCCAAGTTAATTTTTGTAAAATTGGTGCAAAGTCCACCAAGTAACTAATAATGAGCACTTGCCATGCTCAGCACTTTTTTCCATGACATTTTATTTCCTTTCAAAATAAAATTAACAAAATAAAGGCAACAAAAAGAAGATACATAATAATAAATCAGATCACTAAAGAAACAAAGGAATTAACTAATTAGAATTCTTAGTCTATATCTGATATGCATATGGAACACCTACAGTAAAATGGCCTAAGTAGGAGCTCAATACCTAATGAAAGAATAAAAATACAATTTATACAGCATACAAAAGGAGTGTGTGCAAGTCTGTGTTATTTTTTTGTGAATGTGTGCATTAGTCAGAAAAAATATAGGCAACTGTTGTTGTTGTTGTTCAGTCGTTCAGTCGTGTCCGACTCTTCGTGACCCCATGGACCATAGCACGCCAGGCCTTCCTGTCCTGCGCTCTCTCCTGGAGCGTGCTCAAGTTCATATTCATTGCATCCGTGATGCTATCTAGCCATCTCATCCTCTGCCATCCCCTTCTCCTTTTGCCTTCAGTCTTTCCCAGCATCAGGGTCTTTTCCAGGGAGTTTTCTCTTCGCATTAGGTGGCCAAAATATTGGAGCTTCAGCTTCATTATCTGTCCTTCCAATGAGCACTCAGGGTTGATTTCCTTTAGGATGGACTGATTTGACCTCCTTGCAGTCCAGGGGACTCGTAAGAGTCTTCTCCAGCACCACAGTTCGAAAGCATCAATTCTTCAGCGCTCAGCCTTCAACTGTACTTGGTTGAAATTTGATCAAAAGTTTGAAGAGCTTCAACTTAGGAAATAAATGGAAACCATGGTGCCATAATATCTTTCTTAAAGTTAGGATTCCTTGCTTGCTGCACTTGCTGAGTAAGTTTATACTTAACCATCATCTCCTAAATTGACAGCCCCAGATAGCGCGTGTTATGTTAGTCCAGTCTGTATGTGACTAAAGCATGAATTACTGTGGCCAGGTCATTCTTTTCCAGGAAGGGACCCAGTTGGCAAACCAGCTTAATTGTGGCAAAACACACTCCTGGCTTTGGCTGCCACAGATATCCCATCCTGACCACTGTAAGGAAAAAACTGGAGGCTAAAGTTTCAGAGTCCCTGGTATTGGATACCTAGGTAGGCACACTTATTTTAAACAGCCTCAGCTTGGCCCTGATGTTGTAGGTGAGGATCAGGGGTGTAGTGGTGGCAGGTCATGCCGGGGCTTTGCTCCCACACTTTTATTGAAGCCGGCCCCCAGCTGGGTCACAGTCTCCTAAGGGAGGAGGAGGGGGCAGAGGAAGGGAGTGCGGGGGGCTGGCAGCTGCCTCTTGCCTACCATGCAGAGCCGGCCAGACAAAGGGGGCAAGAGAGGAAGCCTGAGGGAGCTCTGCAGCCTCCTCTCGGCGCCCCCTATTCTCTTCCTCAGCTCTCAGCTTCTCCGCCCATCCCCATTCCATTCCTGTGTGCCTGGTGCTGCCCTCGTTATCCTGTAGCACTGGCCACCCATTCAGGGCTGCTGCTGCTGGCTATGGCAGCAGCAGGAGCATGGAGGGGGAACACTGCCGCCATTGTTTACTTGTGGGGCAGGGCAGGTGGCTGGAAGAGACCTAGAGCAGTCACTGCTGCTGCTATTGCCAGGCATGGGACAGGAAGAGCGGCCAATTCCCCCCTTCTCCATCCGGAGAGCAGCCTCGCCTGGCAAAGGGTTAATTTACCCTCTCTTGCAGCCTGCCTTCTCTTGGCCACTGCACCTTCGCCATCCGGTTTCAGGGAAGGATGGGCCAGGCTAAGTTGCTTGCTGGAGATGCTGATCCTGACCATCAGTACCGTGCCCACAGCAAGCCCAGCCAGTTGTAGAGTGGCAGCAGTGCAGCATGCATGGTCTGCTGCAATGAAAGACGCAACGCGCCCGCGCCCCAGAATACGCTGGCCAACATCAGACTCAGATAGGTCATCTCAGTCAGTTTGTTGGGTAGCGGTGGCGGTGGCAGCGGCGGCGGTGGCAGCAGCAGGGTGTGGGGTGTGGGGTCGGGGCATCAGAAGGGCAGAGGGAAGAAAGAGGAAGTCTATATGAGGGGAAAATAAATGAAAAGAAGTTTTCTAAAAATACATTAAAATGATAAGAAATACCTGGGAATAAACCACATTGAAATCTATATGCTTACTTCTGAGAAGACATGTATGTGGATATTGGCCGCCTCGCCTGCCTCCACACAGCCCGCACAGCTCTAGGCAGGGGCCACAGAACTTCTCCATTGTATCTCTCACCCAGCCTTTTCCAACCTTGTGCCTTCCAGATGTGTTGGACTGCAAATCCTATCATCCCCCTCCCAGCAAGCATAGCCAATATGCTGCCTGGAGCTGATGGGAGTTGTCATCCAGCAACTCTGGAGGGCACCATGTTGGGGAAGGCTGCAGCCTGCTGCATTTCTTCTTGGCATCTCCAAAAAGATAGAGGCAGATGGGTGGTGCAACTGAGAAGCAAGATGATATCTTGTTCAGCTACTGAATTATTAATATTCATTGTAAGAGTTGGTTTGTACCAGTTTTTAGGATTTATCACACAGTCCTATGCATGTTTACCCAGAAGTCAGTGCCACTATGTTCAATTGCCAGTTGGGCTTTCTCCCAGGTAAGTGTGCATAGGACTGCAGCCTTGGCTGCCTTCCCAAGATCTCTGTAAATTTAATTAGAAATAAGCACCCATTGGAATGCACCGTTAATTCTTGAACATTAATTTCTACACTAAGCAGAATTGCCGAATGCAACCTGCTCAGTCAGCTAC
The DNA here is from genome assembly GCF_057233095.1 of Heloderma suspectum. NCBI lineage: Eukaryota > Metazoa > Chordata > Lepidosauria > Squamata > Helodermatidae > Heloderma > Heloderma suspectum. The sequence goes on along the minus strand of NC_139461.1, from coordinate 115,634,746 downwards.
ACTTTTTGGTACAAGGTTGGCATGTATCTGGGCAAACAAACCCTGGTGGAGGGAAGGGAAACAGAAAAAAATCAGTTGGGGGGAGAGGAGAAAGAAGGTGTGTGTGTGTGTGTGTGTGTGTGTGTGTGTGTGTGTTTCAATCCAGCTGGGTGTGTGGACATTTCTGTTAGGGGAGGGGAGAGATATAATGAAGGAGCTTAGGGAAGGCTAATGGGTAACGTTGGAGTGCTAAGGGAGCGTGCAAGGGGGCTGTTTAAATGAGAAGGGATCTGTCCATGAGGGCTGAGTTGAGAAGGTGAAGATTCCATAGAGCATCATATTTTGAAAACCTAAAGTGTTTGTGAGTGAGTGAGTGAGTAGGCAAGCAGGTGAGAAAGATTTTAACAGCCCTGCATTTTTTATCAGACGTCCAATTGAAATACCCCCGCCTTACTCTCAGCTGCACTGTTTTTGGATCCCAGTTGAAGGTTGAATATCTTACAAGGTTGTACAATTTTAGAAGGGGGCGTGGCTGTGAGGGGGCGTGGCTGTGACTGTCATGAAGGGACCCTGTACTTCTGAATTTGCTACTACACTACTGGTGAGGATCCTTTGGGAACTGCAATAGATCTGTTTGTCCATGTCACATTATAGGTCATCCTATTCCCAGAAAGTCCAATATTTTCCCAAAGTTCTCTCCTATATTTCTGACTCATGGTCATGACTTAGTTCTGCTTTCATGTGGTCAACATCTCCTTTTTCTTCCCTTTATTTCCAGAGAGGGGGATCCCAAACCACAATGTGTTCTTATCTATGGCCCCTCACTTTTACCCAGTTTCCTTATAAGGAGGAGACAGTTGATAACCTTCAAACTGTTCTTATCAATTCATATATGTCATCTAGCAAGCTGCTAAATTTTAGTAGATTTTGTTCCCCTACTTGCCCCATTACCCATTAGGGTTAACCCCCCTATAAGCACAATCTCTTACCCCTTATACTCTAAACTTCCCATCATCATCATCATCATCATCATCATCATCATGGCGATCACTCGTGACCAAGTAAGATTGTCTTCCAAGAGTAGAGTCTTAGCAGTGGGTCTGCAGGTGGCTGTGAAGGCCAATTCTGGATCCACACAGCCTCCCACAGTGAGGACATAGGTTTCTAGGGGGAAGGCGATCACGGTGAGCATTTGCTTGACGTGCCTTCCATTGAGCTCATTTCTCCCTTTCGCCCTGTACTCGTGCTTCTTCAAAGTCCATAGTGCCTTTAATATAGGCTGACCTCCAGTTGGAACACTCATGGGTTATCGCTTCCCAGTTCTCAATGCTTATGTCACATTTTTTTAGATTAGCTTTGAGAACATCTTTAAATCTCTTTTGCTGTCCACCAATATTCCATTTTCCATTCATAAGTTGAAATAAAGTAGCTGCTTTGGGAGATGATGATCAGGCATTTGAACAACTTGGCCGGTCCAGCAAAGTTGATGTTGGAGAATCATTGTTTCAACACTGGTGATCTTTGCTTCTTCCAGTACGCTGACATTAGTCCGTCTGTCTTCCCAAGTAATTTGCAGAATTTTTCAGAGGCAGCGTTGATGGAATGTTTCAAGAAGTTGGAGGTGGTGTTTATAGATGGTCCATGTTTCACAGGTGTATAGCAAGGTCGGTAGTACAGTGGCTTTGTAAACAAGCATTTTAGTCTCCCTGTGACTGTCCCGATCCTCGAACACTCTACGCTTCATTCGGGAGAATGCTACACTCACAGAGCTCAGGCGATGCTGAATTTCAGCATCGAGGTCAGCTTTTGTGGAGAGATGGCTGCCAAGATAAGAAAAGTTATCAAAATTTTCTAGCATCACACTGTTAAGCTGGATTGATGGCACTATAGAGGGATTGGTTTGTGCTTGCTGGTAAAGCACTTTGGGGTTTTCTATGTTAAGCAAGAGGCCGAGCTTTTCATATGCTTCTGCGAAGATGTTTAGGATAGTTTGGAGATTGTCCTGTGAATGTGTGCAGATTACGTTATCATCAGCATATTTAAGTTCTATGACAGAGGTTGTGATTACCTTACTTTTTGCTTTCAGCCTACTGAGATAAAAAGTTTTCCATCTGTTCGATATATGATTTCTACACCAGTGAGAAGTTTCCCTTCAACAGGTGTAGAATCATAGCAATAAAGATAATGAATAAGGTTGGAGCAATGACACATCCCTGTTTAATGCCCGATCTCACTTTGAATGGATCACTTTGAGAGCCATTGTTATCCAAAATTGTTGCCGTCGTGGAGGAGCCGCAAGATGTTCACAAATTTATTAGGACATCCAGTTTTCAGAAGGATGGTCTAGAGAGCAGTTCAGTTTACAGTGTCAAAGGCCTTAGTCAGGTCAATAAACACCATGTACAAAGGTTAGTTTTGCTCCCTGCATTTTTCTTGGAGCTGTCGTGTGGTGAAGATCATATCCGCTGTCCCCCTGGAGGGGTGGAAGCCATTTTGGGATTCAGGGAGGATATCTTCTGAGATAGATAGAAGGCGGTCTGAGAGGATCCTTGCCAGGATTTTGCCTGCTGTAGCTGGAAGGGAGATGCCTCAATAGTTTCCACAATCTATTCTATTGCCCTTTTTGAAGAGAGTGATAATTATGGCATCCCTGAAGTCTGCTGGGATCTCCTTCCTCATCCAGATTTTTTCGATGAGCTTGTGAAGCTGTTGTGTAGCTTCAGGCCCACCTTCTTTAAAAACTTCAGCAGGGATCTCATCAGGTCCACTAGCTTTGTTATTTTTCATTTCTTTGATGGCTTTACTGACTTCCTCTAAACTAGGGGATACTGCAAGCTCATCTCTGGTTTGTTTTTGTGGAATTTGCAAGAAGACCTCATCAGCCACAATAGAGTTACAGTTAAAGAGGTTGTGATAATGCTCTTTCCAACACAGTGCAATAGACTCTTTGTCCTTTAGAAATTTGGCACCAACTATTGAGCATAAGGGGTTTGTACCATGATTTGTTGGTCCGTAGATGGCCTTTGTGGCATTAAAAAAGCCCCGTGCATCATGGACATCTGCAAGATGCTGGATTTCTTGAGCTTTCTTTATCTACCAGGTGTTCTCAAGTTCTCTAGTTCTTCTTTGGACCTCAGCCTTTGGATTTTTTTCTTAGCGGCACAGTTGATGTCTTTTTGCCATATTTGGAAGGCTTTCCTTTTCTTACCAATAATATGTTCAGTCTCCCTATCATTCTTATCAAATCAATCCTGGTGTTTCTTAGTTTGGTATCCGATAGTTTGTTCACAGGCTGCGATAATGGTAGGTATGTCAGAGAGTTCTGCCACGGATCTCGGTGAGGCCGAATACCAGTGCATTCGGCCCCCAAAATCTGTGGCAGAACGGCCTGCCACCCCCCCACCCCCCTGCGGATCTCCCCTGGGACGAGATTTACCTGGGGTGGATGTTCCAGGCAGTGGCGGCTCTTTTGCCGCCATTTGCAGTCTTCTCGTTTTGGGTTGTTGTTGTTTTTTTTACAGAGACGTGATAGGCTACGTAAAGTCTTACGTAGCTTATCACATCTGGGTAAAAAAAAAACGCATACTCAAATGGCGGCGGCTACAGCCACTGCCATTTGCATTCCTTATTTTTCACCGTCTTAGTCTACGTAAATATTTACATAGACTATTATGGCAAAAATCAAGGGGAACACAAATAGCGTAGTGGGCGCTATTTGCGTCCCTTTTTGATTCGCCGTTTTAGCCTACGTAAATATTTACGTAGGCTAAAACGGCGAATCAAAAAGGGATGCAAATAGCACCCACTACGCTATTTGTGTTCCCCTTGATTTTTGCCGTAATAGTCTACATAAATATTTACGTAGACTAAGACAACGAAAAATAAGGAACGCAAATGGCAGTGGCTGTAGCCGCCGCCATTTGAGTATGCGTTTTTTTTTTTAACCCAGAGCCCTCCGCGGCCGGAAATCCAGCTGCGGACGGCCCTGGCCTGGGCCTGGCCGGCTGCTCTGCAGAGCTGCCACGGAGCACAGCTGGCCAGCGAGGATTCCGGAGGGGAGGAACGGATCGCCTCCCCCCCCGTCAAGGATTCCGGGGGATGGATGGAACGCCTCCCCCCCTCATGAACATAATCCGCGGAAAGATAAGTGACTTTCATACATCCCTAGATAATGGAGGTCTTCAGTTTATTCCAGTGTTCCTCGACTTTTTCAGGGGTTTCCATAGATAGATGTTCCTTGAAAGTTGTTTGAAAGCAGGCTCGCTTAATAGGATCTTGAAGGGCTTGGGTGTTGATTTTATGTCTTAGTTATCTTCCTTGAAGTCTATATTGAGGGATAATCTTAATGGCCATCATAGAACGAATTAATCAGTGGTCTGTCCAGGGGTCGTCAGCTCTCGTCATGGCTCTAGTGAGGAGTACATCATAACGATCTTTGGCATGGACAATTACATAGTCTAAGAGATGCTAAGAGATGCATAGTCTAAGAGATGCATACCCCCATATTGTATCCAAATGTAGATTGCAAGACCCAAGAAAATCCTTACATCTGACTGGGTGCCCACAGGACACCACAGATGCTTGAGTGGCTTAGTCAGCCAGCTAATGTAAGGCTAGAGTTGCAGGACCATGGATAGATCCAAGCAGACTTGCTCTGACAAGGGTTGTTGGGCAAATGATGCCTTGTACCCCTTTGGGGCATGATTACTCCACCCAGGCTCCACCCCCTTCCTGAAGAGTGGTGAGTCTTAAAGTGATAGGCTTCTGGCCTGACACCTGGTGTAAAGAGGGCTGCTTCCTCAGGGGAATTTGGTTTAGGTGATGCTGTCTCCAGAACTCCCAGCATGTACAAATTCATAATATTATCTTCTATAAGAAGATGGTATTATTTTAGGCATTGTGTATCAATAAACCAAAGGATTCATTTCAGTTAAAATCTTGAGTCCGTGGTCTTTTATACCAGTCATGCTTTACCCTCTGACCCATTGGGCTGCACAGGTGCGAATTCAAACTCAGATTACACCACCAAATTAATGGGAGAGGTCTGGCTCAAGGGGCCCTGGCGGCAGGCTCAGTGCTGAAACTTAGCACCATGAGGTTTCCTGATCCAACTTGTTCCTCTTTGGCTGTGTCAGAGCCCTGGATGCTGCTCAGGGTCAGATTCATGTGAACTGGATATGAAAGAAGCATATTCAGAATCCAAGAGCACATCTAAGCTGTACATCTGAGTCGTAAGTGGGAAGTGCAACACCATCCAGCAGACTGTATCCTCTGTTCTTGGCTCAGCCAGATTCCCAATTTAGAGAACTTCTTTCTTGTCTGGATTAAGTTTCAGCTTGTTCACCTTCATTCATCCAGCCCATCACTGGCTTTAACTTCCGGTTCCAAACTTTCACTGCCTCCCTAGGATTTGAGGGAAAGCACAGAGGTGAGCATCATCAGCATGTTGAGGGGAGCATACCAGACAACCTCCTCCATGGTTTCAGGTAGCTATTAAACAGCAAGATAGCCCCTTGCAGCATCCCACAAACCAAAACCACAGAGTGGAGCAGCAATATCACAGCACCTCTTACTGAAATCCACTGATCAAGAAGGACCAGACCTACTCTAAATGGTGCCCCTGGTCCCATCCCAGCAAGGTGATGCAGAAGGATGCCATGGCTGATAGTATCAAACTCCCTTGAAAGACTCAGGAGAACCGACAGGACTCCCCCTGTCTGTTTCCCTCATAGGTTACATCAACCAGGACAACCAAGGGAGGCTCCATCTCAAAACCAGGCTGGAAGCCAGACTGAAAAGGATCTAGTCATTGTAACAAGAAGTTTATGTGCATAGTGTATTTCTCAGAGCAGCTACTGGAGGTCTGGGGTCAGGCGAGAACTTGCTTGAAGAGGCTGGTACTAAAACAAAATGGATAATAAGAGAATGGACTTAAGCATTGTGGGGCCACTATATCTCATTTCACTTTTGAGGTCTCCTCTCCCCTGCCAGCCCGCCTTTCCTCAACTGATTGATCAGGGTAGGAGACTGAGATGAATTTGGTCTACATAAGCCAATCTTCTACACAAAACATTTGATTTTGCATAATCTTCATTGTGCAGACAACATCAGCTGTGCAAACTGATGCTTATGGATATGCTTAGTTGCAATTCCTGGAATGCTTCTGGCAGTTTTTACAGCTACTGTGTTCATGGGAATTTTTGCCAGCAATCACCAGGTACTTATACCATAGGTGGGATGTCAACAGATAAACAGAGGCTGGTGTAGAAACCACTGTGCCGATCTGTGAATTCCATGGACATAAAGAAAGGAAGGAAGGAGAGAAAAGAAAGAAATGCAATTTACTATATTCTTTATTAATATCCCAAAGCTTCACATTTCCTATACATGCAAGAAATACCAGTTTGTAGCACAATGAACATGTGTTATAAAAGCCAACATCTATTTAACAACTTGCCATGGATCAACTGCATTCAGAAGATTCCACTTTTGTGCCATTTTACACTATCGCCCACACATATTTTTTTTTTTTTTAATTGAGCTGTCTTGAGTGACCAAATTTCTTTCTGGCAGATTTTTGGCAGAAAGTGCCCACGGACAAGAATTTGGCTGATACGTTCAGGAAATTAGAACACTTTATTCTGCACATGCCATCAGGGACTTTCCAGATGATGCATTTCTTCACCATCACCCTTTAGTCTTTTCCACCTCCCCACCCCCCACCCCACCCCTGCCACTTCTTTCTCTCTGGCTTTATACACATATGGACAAAAATGAAAGACATGAAAAAGACATGAGCTATGTAAGGTGTGTGTGTGTGAGGGGGGAATCCAGAGTAGGGATAGATATAGCTATAGATATAATCTCTTCCTCCTAGATTTAGTCCTATTCTCCTGATGACATTTCTGTTGTCATCCCAAATTCTAAGATACATGTGTTCTCTTTTAGGAAGTCAGAGATCCTCTGCTTTCCACATAAACATCCCCTTTGGCCAGTGTGAAGAATGATGCAGGGACAATATAGTATATTTGAGACCTACTTCATCTGTGTTGGTCTTACAGAAGATGTTGGGCCCGCTCTTACACAACTGGTAAATGTTCTGTCTCATAAACCTTCAGCAGTGATTTACATGCTGTAATAAAGTCTGAAAGGTATGTTTCCTGCATTTAAAGGAGGGTCATATAATATATAGAAGAAAATTAGAGGCCATTTCATAGCTACAAATATGTCCAGGTGATTTATGGTATCTACAGGACCCAGCTTTTTATTATTTTCTATTTTTCAATCTAGTAAATTCACGAGTAAAACAAATAATGAGTACCGTCAAAAGTCAACAGCTCTGAGCTTTAAAAGTAAAACAAACACTTTATTGAATAAAAAGTGTTCTGCATACATGCCTGATCATTATGGTGTCTTTTTTGATGTGGCGTGGAATAGGAGCACCAGCATACTGGGACATAGTTTGTAGTGAGGCTGTATATTTCAGCTTTTAGGTTGTCTCACCAAATGCAGAGTCTTTGAAGATGTAGTTAAGTGGTCTCACTACATACTCAATATATCATGGGCTTTCTTGCCATGTTAAGAAGTGTTAATCGGATCAGGAGCAGAAGAGGTTCAGGAATGGATGGAATTTACTTTGGGCAATTCTGTGGTGTTGAAGGAATTGATAACACTGTGAACTTTGCCCCTGGCAAAAACATCTAGTGTAGAGGTGAACAGCTAAAGAGACAACAAACAATTGCCAACATTGGGTGAAGAAATCAAAATTAATGGGTCAGTAAGTCTTGACTAACTTAAGTCCAACTGATTTCAACGGGTCTACTCTAAGAAGGTCAATGTCTGAAATCAGCTGATGCTAGTTTAGCCCACAGTTTGAGATGCTTGCTTCCTAGAGCAGCAACTGATAACTGTCTTGAATGGCAACTCTTCTGACAATGCCAGAATACGTGTTGTTGAAGGGCCTCTTCTCTGGCTCCCACATCTCTCTGAAAAGTGCCTGCTATTTCACAAAGCCAGCTCAGAATCCTCATTTTAACACAGTAACATAGACCTCAGCAACTTAGGTGCATTGTAGGGTCTCCTCAAAAAATGCTTCATAACTTGAGAGTTTACTACACTTCTTTTGTGGAGAGTGAACTTGCTGTTGATGTGTTAATCTTTTACAACAGGGCTAAGCAAATTGCAGGCCTCCGGATGCTTTGGCCTACAATGCCCATCAGCCCTAGCCAGCATAGTCAATGGTAAGGGATGATGGGAGTTGTAGACCAAAACATCTAGAAAGCCACAAGTTGCCCACCTCACCCTAGGATGCCCTTGAAGGCTGCAGAAAGGAATTCACAGACACAGAAAGGTGGTACAGTCTTTCTTTAATGCCTGGCTGTCCCATTCTCTTGGAGGACAGAGCTGTGTGCCACACAGCCTGTCCTGCACCCCCTAGCCTAGCCTGCTGCTCTCAGGTGTGGTGGAGGATCCTGCCCTGGTGCCATTGTTGAAGAAAGAAGCCAGTTCAGTTCATTTCTGTGTGTAGAATGGAAGGGGCGCCATTTTGTCCTTTGTTTCAGGCAGCAAAACATCTTGGGCCGCTCCTGGGCAGGAGTGGGGAGGCAGCACCCAGCACTTTCCCCTCTCTTTATTTCCCCATTCCAGATCACCCCTCTTTGCAGTGTTCCACAGGTTTTGAATCTGGAAAATACGAGAAGCAAGTGTAGGGTATCCTTCATCCTACCTACCTTATCCTGACCCCAGCTTCACTAATAAACAGGAGAAATGCTTGGGATATGTCCCATGTACAACTGAAAAAAGGCCTGTTCTGTAATACTGGTAAATGTTCTAGAGCCATGTGCTTTCATCTGACTTTGAATTCCTGACTAAGGTCCTGTCCTCATTGCTCACAGCCTTCTGTGTGAAGAGCACACAAACCAGAGACCTCACTGTCTGTGGATATGCCCTGCCTTGACACATTAGGGACATCTTCCTCTGTGTTTACCTATGATAATACAAAATAAGTTACTTTTGGAGATGTGATTCTTAGGACCTTTCCACACCATAATCAAACCATGCTCCTTGGTTTGTGCCACACATTCTTTTGCAATGACAATAAGGCCCAATTCACATTTTACCCCAGTGTTGGCCAAACCAGTCATTACTGTAAATCTGTGTCTAACAGCTACAAGCTGGAGCCAGCGTCTGCCCTCCACAAGGGACTTTCCACGAGAGGAAGAGCTGTTTTCATGGAACAGGCCTTTGCCCAGTTTTGAGGGATTCCCCTCTTGCCCCCCCCCCAGGGTCTCCTGACTGTCTGTGTAGCATTTTCAGGGAGCGGAGGGAGGGGGCTGATGTAGTAAGGGGGGCAGCAAAGTCCACTTCCCCTATCCCAGTTAATCCAGTGAAAATCTGGATCCAATCCAAGGTCATTGTTTTGTTTTTACTATAGAGTAAGTGCAGAGCATCCAGTTTGGATCAGGACCCTACCATGGGGGCCTAAGAAGACTTTTAAGATCTGAATTGGGGCCCTGCATCTACTCTACAGTAAAAATAAACCTAGGGCATAGCTGCTAGCCACAGATTTAAAGCAGTGTCCATTTTGGCCTTCTGGCAGCTTCTTCTCTGTGGTTTGGCCCCACCAAAGGGACCAAAGAATGAGAAAAGGAAAAAGTAAACAAAAAGTTCACAAAATGGTGGCTCTCTGCCTCAGAGGTAGATGACAAAAGGCCACTTTCCTGGCGCCAAATGCTCGTGAGCTGGTGGTGGTTGCTGAGGAACATGAGGCCTTCAAAACATTGGAATACTGATAATTTTAAAAGCTGAAACTAACCATTCAGCAAAGTGGTGTGTGGGCATGGAGGGAAAATGCCATTGGGATCCCATCACGAACAATATCCAGTACGGATCTCTGACCATGGCATCACCCCATGCCACACTGCAATGGCAACTGTAACACTAGCAGCATCTGTGGGAGGAACCGCATTTTCTCCTGTACAAAATATTGTGCTTTATGTGCTGAGACCATGCAGTGCGGCAGCATTCACAGTGAACGGGTATGTAATTACAGGATGTCGGAGGAATCCGCAATGGAACCAAATGCGTTCAGATTTTGACAAATCCAACTGGTGGATCCCGCAGCAGACCAGCTTTCCCCACGTCAGGTGGATTTTGCTGACTTACAGTTTTTCTAACTTCCCCAATTTTGTGCAAATTTTGTCATTAAAAAAAATGTGAAAAATTAAAAAGCACCTGCCCAAAATGCACATTTCCCTATAAGCTAAAGCTTGGAAATGCACATTTGGGGGGGGGGGATTTTGCACATATTGGGGGAATTTGTGCATTTTTGCTTGTGCAAATTTGCATAAATGTGCATTTGGGCAAATTTGGGAATGAAAAAATCCAATTCCATCAATGGGTGGACTGCAGAACAAAAGGTGCCTGACAATCCATGAAAAACAAATGGAATGGATTTTACACAATCCCTATATGTAATCTTAAGGGAAGGTGTGCAGACCATGAGTGGAGGGTGAGCATTTATTGTGCAAAAAGCTAATTGCCAACAGGCCCTTCTTGTGGAACTTCTAAGTAGCTCTTCTTTTTATTTCACTTTCAGTTTCAAGCTTACTATTTCTCATTATTAATCAAGTTACAGTGCAATCAGATAGTTTCAGCTTAAAAGAAGCTGACTGACCGGCACTCACTATCATGCTATACTATCAAAGTGCTATAGAAATGGTCAGTGGTGCAGCTAGGGGTGGAGCTTGGGACCAAAGTCCAGGGTCCCATGGCCCAGGTGGATCCCAAATGGTGACCCAGAGACTGGCAGGCAATGAGGGCATCAGAAGCAAACTCCATTTTATACTTGTAGTCATGATGGTGCTACGATTTAAGTGAATGTAAAATGCAATACTGCACATGCTCAGAATTGTATTGTTGTTTCTTAAATCAAGGTTGGCAAACAGTTTTGTTGTTGTTGTTACATACCAGGAATGTAGAAGCCATTGTGTTTTAGACTGTCTTGGATTGTGGTTGGCTGATTGTTTAAAAATGGTTTTAGATTGTCTCTGTGTATGCTATCTGTTTACATGTTTTTAGATAAATGATTTTGCACTTTGTACAATGTATTTTTTAATGGTTTTTAAATTTTGTGAACTGCCCAGACAGCTTCAGCTATGGGGAGGTATAGAAATATAATAAAGGAAGAATTGGAGAGCATGGAATGGGGGTTGTGGGGGAGGAAGAGAAATGTGAGAAATGTTAGCTTTGTGCTTCACTATTGAAGTAATACACATGGCCATCTAAGAGACTCTCCCACCTACCCCCCGATAAAAGCATTACATCCAGGGTCTAAAATTACCTAGCTCCACCACTGGCAGTGATTAATGATGACAATAGTTAATGATGACACTATTCATTGCCAAAAATATGCAGCTTTATTCATAGATGTGTCAGGTCTGGCCCAAGACATTTTGTTGCCTGAGGTGACCAACAAAGATTCTGAGGTTATATAAGGAATGAACTGACAGGAGTCAGATAGGGATTTAGGAATTGTGTAAGCAATATCTAGTTAGTAAGGGGAGGGGGGCTTGCATAGGATTTTAGAAGGGGTAGAGTAGGTAGGGAAGTTAGGATCAAGCGTTAATGAATAATAACATATAACTCTTTGTGTTACAAATAAATATTTTATTTGTGTTTTTGTTTTTGTTTTAAATACAGACTCCCAGGTGTTGATTATTGATTTATTATTGATTTATTTCATTTCTATACCGCCCAATAGCTGGAGCTCTCTGGGCGGTTCACAAAAATTAAAATCAAAGAGCACACAATAAAACAATACAAAATATATAAAACATTAAAACCACAGTAAACAATACAACCAGAATAAAACCAGAATAAAGCCTAGCAGCAATGCAGGAATTTAAAATACAGATTTAAAACAGTGAAGCAGTCTAAAGAGCTAAAATGTTAAAATGCCTGGGAAAAATTGACTGAATTGTTATGCTACCATTTTAAAATCTATTTCCTTGTTACTTCTCTTGTAACAGGGCTGAAGTTCAGGTGTCAGTGGGAACAACTGACCCAGGTGAAAGCAGTTGTTTCCAGAGGGGTTTGTTTCTCAGTTTCAGAGGTGGAGGCTGGGGAAAAGGTGGGACCCAGGCAGGAACACACACTCCACACACACACACACACACACACACACACGTACGTACCACTCCACATACAAAAACTGCCTGGATTGGCAGTTCACCACCTCTCCCTGCCCACCTGTCCAACCCCACTCATCCCCAGCATCTGCTGCCTAAAGTTAGGGCCATCCCTGGACTATATCATGTTTTACCTGCTAATAGGGAAAGCTAGTGCATCTGTTTGAAAATATGGTCTTACTTACTGAATTGTATGATGTTTGAAGCCCTTTATTTGTTATTTCTCAGTGTTCTAAGGTATCATGAAAAGATTGTTTACTACGAGGTTTGGAGAGCAGGAATGGCTAAAAATGGGAGGGGGTGAATGACTTTTTTAATATACATCTAGGGAACCAACTCAAACATGTGCAGGCAACATGAAAATAAATAATGGATAGTTTTAAACACTGCAGTAAAAGATGTACTGTCTCAGGTGCTTTGGTGGTTGTGCGTCATTCAGACTTCTCTTGAGGCTGTTTAAACTTATTTGCTGCCCAAATATCCTCTAGAAATCATTCGTCTATATTAAATGTAAAGCCACTAAATTCTTTCCTAATGACAAAGTCATTCAAACGGATAGTTTCAAAGACTTGTAACTAGTCTTGCGCCAGATATATTTTATACAAAAACTAGACTTGAACTTATACCTTCCTTAAATATGCCTTAAGGAAGGTCTCAACACTAAAGAAGAGGGGGCGAAGCAGGCATTTCTAAAAATTGACCTTGTCATGTGCTGATCAGGACATTCACAGTGAAACTGCCATTTCTTGCTGGTTATAATCTTTCCATTTTCCGTTGTTTAGTCAAGAAGGTGGTGCAGTGTCAATGAACGAAAATAGGTAGAGGTAGGCAACTGGTGGTCCACAGGCAATATTCAGACTGGAAGATGGTTTTGTCCAGTGCCCCACCCACCCCGAGCCTACCAATACTCCTCTCTGTTATTATGGGGTTGGATCCAGATCTCCACTGGATCAACTGTACTGGTAGAAGTGGATGTTCCCACCTCCTCCTTCCCACAGCAGCCCCTCCAGCCCCCTGTGAAAATGACACATGGAGAGTCAGGAAACTTTGCTGAGTGGGGTGAGCTGTGGTGGATTGGAATCCCCCCCAAATAGGCAGAGGGGCCTTCTCTGAGCAGAGACTTTCCTCTCCCAGAAGGCAGATCCTAGATCCATCCTGAAATCTTTGTCTACACACAGTTACCACCTTTTCATACACTTGCCCTGCATAGCTAGGTGCTACAGCATACAGCCCTCCTTGAAGTTCTTCCTTCTTGACATAATGCACAACTCACACCCCATGAGCAGAGAATCTGTAGGTATAATTGTACAATGCAGCATATAGCTATCTGGTGCAAAAGGTAGTGGCAAACACTTGTGAATCACCACTTTTGATGAAGGATAGTTCCTCAACTTTATGACTGTGGAGGAAAATCTGAAGATGTTTGTGCGGGACCCACTGGGTTTCATCCAATGGGCTATATCCAATGTTAGTATAACTTAAGTCCCATTCATTTCAATGGGCCTACCCTAAGTAGGAATAACACTGGGTACAACCTACTAAAGATTTAGAAATCACATGAGCCTGGGTAAGGCTACAAGCACTCAGGAGACAAGACATCTCCATGGCCTGCCCTTCCACTCCTTCTAATGTATTTCTCACCAACTCCTTTATGATAGCTCCTACTTGTTCCTTCCTTCCCACTACTGTCAGCTCTTGCCAAAAATCAAAGTTCCACAGACCCCAAAACCTTACACTGGAGTATGTAGGATCATATTGTTTTGCTTGGACATGAGAATACTGCCGTTTAACACAAGCTACTGTTATGAGAATATGGTTTCCTTTTGTGTTTTGGCACAAAAAGCAGAGTAATGCAAGCTATTGCAAGGAAACAGAATGCTACTATGAGAATGCTATTGCTGAAAGATACAGATCACAACTGCAGTACATGCTGACTTTGTCCAAAAGAAAATCCAATAAGCTCTGAAGAATTTGAGGGGGGGGGGTATTTCTTGACCCTTGTAACCCAACGTTCCAACCAAAATAAGTAGTAATAGCAAATATAAGTGGGGGTCCTAATTGCTACATATCTGTCGGAAACAACAGGTCACTCCCATTACTGAAATTATAATATGAAAAGAATTTAAACATCCAACTACTTGGGTGTCAGACACAACATGGCAATGTGTTCTTGGATTCCTAGAATAAACTTGTGGGAACTGAACTTTGGAGACCAAAAATCCCAATGTGGCCAGCCTTTTTTTAACCCACTATCATCTGAAGAAAATCATTCATCAGGGACATCAGTTTCTCAACTTGACCCTTCTCCAACCTGGTGCCCTCCAGGTATGTTTGGATTCCAATTCCAATAATCCTCAACCAGCCTGGGCATTGGGCATGATGGATTGGGATGCTGGAAGCTGTAGCTTAACTTATCTGGATGATACCAGTTAAGGGAAAGATGCTTTATTTCATCCCATTTAACTAGATGACTGTTTCAATGTGGATGTCACAAAGGACAAAGCATTCTTCCCAATATATATTCTTCGGCATAAGCAATAGAACACAATACTATATGCTTTATTTCAGGGCCATCCAAGTCTTTGTAAAATGATGGTAATGATGGAGTTTGGAAGGAAGAAGGAGAGTTGTTTAAGCTATCTGGCTTGCATGGAAATCAATCTAAATTTGTTCAGACGCCAAATAAAACACAGTTGGCTAATGGGTTGGCCTCAAACATAAAATCCTATAACAGCTCCAAGTTTATTAGTGCCCATTTGCTGAACAAACCTTGGCAGTCGGGCTGATTTTCCATTGGCATTAGGAGAGTTAAAGAGACTATTTGGCAGGTCCAGCTTTCAGCTAACCTGAAGCTAATTCGAAGGCTTTACTAATCTCTATGTCTGGATAGATCTTTGTTGAAAGTTCAACAGCTTCATTGAGTGGAGCTCAGGAGATATTGAAAGAGACATATGGGAGGCAAGACTGGGGGAAATGCAGCCATATTTTGTGTCATAGATGCCAAGTTCTAGGCTCTGCACTGAGGATTAGTGATGGGCCATCCGCGCCCCCCCCCCATCTATTTTAGAATGAGGCCATTCAAATCAGATTAATTTTGAGGACGTCTGCTAGACGCCATAAATTAATCTGATTTAAAATGAGCCCCATTCTGAACTGGCAAGATCTCTAAGCCCGTCATGTTCCCAGTGAGGTCACTGGGAGCATGACAAGTGCCTAGAGACTGCCCTGCCACCCCCTTTTCTAAACTTACCAAAGGCAGGATGGGTAACATGGAAGGACAGCCGGAACCACTGGGCCTCAGGTTGAGGCTGGATGCTTTTTTAAAAGCATCTTCAGCAGCATCCAGGTATAGCAGGAAGCATGGGAGATGCAATTCCCATGCTTCACAGCACAGGGTTGGCACAGTGGGACACCTGCCAAGGGCTCACACCCCAGCAGAGGCCCACTGACAAGACTCCCCTGAACTTGTTCCTCTTCTTCATCACTGCAACTTACTTGTTCATTTGTCTCTCCCTCTGGCCCAGACAACAGTGGTGATGAGAAGGAGGAGCAGGAGATGCCACTGCCTGCTTGCTCAGGGGGTCCATGGGGAGGACTCACAAGGAAGCAGAATGGATCAATTTGGGATTGGCACAAGGTTTGGAGGGGGCCTGTGTCCAATGCTAAATTGAGCTGGATGCAGACCCAAGAAATCTGGTGTCCAGCCCCTTGCCCCATCTTGGCACCTTTGTGATTAGGAAAGGGGTCCTCTAGAGAAAACAGGCAACTTTCTCTAAGAATAAGGTACTCAACATTACCATTAGAGGCTCCAGACAGAAAATAGCATAAGAACAGAATTATAAAGCCTCCATATGTGGTCAGTGGGTTCGTTTGGCTCGGGAAGTTACGAGTTATGGAGATGGTTTCATTTTCATTGCTGTCAAAAAGAGAAACGTGCGTTTTTCTGTTGTGTTTCTGACAGCCTGCTTGAAATCTTTGCCAAATCTAAGTCACAGATACAAAGCACTGATCCCAGAGAGCTGTGTAAGGTGCCCCAAAGGACACCTTGAAATGAAATTTCTATGGCCCATGAGGTTTGTGTTATACCATTGTGGTGCTGTCTGGGAGTCTAAAAGGAAAAGGAAAGATGACCAGGCTGTGGTCATACATTTTGTCATCTCTGATGCCCATGGGGGGGAAGATTGACCAAAGCGTTGGGGTGTACACATTCCAGAGATCCTTCTAACTGGAAAGCCTTGTTTATTTTCTCTAAAGGAACAAACAGCTGTGCTTCTTCTCTGGCATAAATCTGACTTACAGCCTGATCATCAATATGGATCCTAAGATGCAAACACTGCTGAGTTCAACTGGACTTACTTCCCAGGAAGTCTGCTTAGGATTGCAGCTCATTCTATTTTGCATGCTGAAATGTTAACAACATGCAGCATCCCCTAGTTATTTCTTCCATCACTTTGAAACAGAAGAGTGAGTTGTTATCAGTTGTTTCACAACATTGTTACTGGAGTATTCTAAAGCCAAGAGTTCCTGGCATTGCTTAACCTGTTTCACTGTAAAGCATCTTGTATATCTTGGTCAAATCATGATGTGTTGATTTTGCAATAGAAAGTCAAGGAGTGTGATAACTGGCATAATCACGGTAGTCTTGAATGTACAAAAGGTCCATGTCCTGATTACAAATGTCCTCCTGGCCATTTAATATACTGTCAGTAAAGTTCAGAATGGTTCCTAATATCTTTCTAACACAACTCTGTGACAAAGAGTAATTGGCTTGGTTCGCATGGAATGCTAAACTATTTTATGAAGATGAACTGCAGTGAGCCTCCACTAGCATGGCTATATTGGAAGCTTCCACTTCCAGTTGAGAGTAACCACAGTTTAGCATGTCTGACCCTAAACTGTGGTTAATCTTAACTACATTCATAAAAACAAGCCAGCTTCATAAACAATGGGTTGAAGCTGGCTTGTTGTTTCCACTAAGTTAAGACTAGCTGCAGTTTGTCCAGGTTTGGATGTCACAACAAGCTCTAGTTTATCTAGAACAGAAGCAAAAGCTTCCAAAGCCCTCTTTGTGACTGAGCCAGAAGAGGAGTGGGGAAGGGAAAAGTGCGTGAATGAGCCCAAGGCTTACTGCGGCTTATCCTCATAAAGGAGAGGGCCATACTCGGTGGTAGAGCACCCGCTTTGCATGCAGAAGGTGCATCTCCATGTAGGGCTGGAAACCCTGCCTGAAACCCTGGCGAGCCGCTGCCAATCAGTGTCGACATGCGCAGCTTGATGGACCAATGGTCTGATTCGGTATAAGGGACCTTCCTATGTTTTCATGGTAAACCATGGCTTAGTATTACAGGCAAATGCTGCCACTGGCTTATCGTGAAAGGGATGGGAGTAGCCTCCCCCACCCCAGTCTTGTGTGCTCCCCACTCCTCCTCTGGCACAGCTGCATGGAGGAGTTTGGAAGCTTTCACTTCCGTCTTCTCTTTTTGATTAACCACAGCTTCTCATGTCATCCAAACAAGGCAAACTGGTCAATTTTAACTAGTCGCCTTGAAACTGGCCACCTTCACACTGCGGTTCAAGCCAGCTCTCCCTTGTGGTCCTAATGGAAAATTTTCTCACCCCCTCACTGCTCAGCTGAGCAGCAGGAAACAACAGATCAGCCGGGAAGATGGGCTGAGGAGCCGTGGGGCTCTGCTGCCTTGCCCCCTTTTTCTGCTAATCAGCTGACCAGGACAGTGGCACTTTCAGCATCAGACCTCGGGTGCAGGTCCGGGGCCCTGGGGTTCTGAGAGCCCCCAAATGGCCCCATGAATTTACAGTGGCGGCCCCAAGAAAGCAACTTGCCTGGGGGCCCCTCAAAGCTCACTGCGCCCCTGGACCAGCAGGAGGAAACATCATCAGCTGCATCAAATAGGGTAGTGAACTGCAGATTCTCCATCCCTGGACCAGACTGAAACACAGCCTCAACACAGCCTCAATGTGAGTATGTACAATGATGTTAATGAGAGTCCTTTTAACATTTCTTTGAAAACTAAAATTATTTCACAAGTTCAGCTCACCTGGGTCAGGCCAAAGGCCCATCTAGTCCAGCATCCTGGTTCCCACAATGGCCAACCAGAAGACCACAAGCAGGACATGAGGGCAATAGCCATCATATGCCTGATGTGAAAGAAAAATATTTATTACATTCATTCTATGAACGAAATCACTGTGTGTCATTTCCTTCAGAACGACACAGTAAGCTTCCTTATACCAGATGCAGTTATCCATCTATCCCAGTATTGTCTACTATGACTAGGAGTAGGTCTCCAGGGTTTTTAGGCAGAGGTCTTTTCCATAACCTGCTTGTGGATTTTACCTGGTCCTTGTCACTGGGGATGCCGGGGATTGAACCTGGGACCTTCTACATGCAAAACATATGCTTCACATATGAACATATGTGAAACATATGATTGATGAGTCCTCCCCTCGCTCTGCCAGTATATTCTGATTAATGCAGCCATTCCAGTAAACCAGGGGTAGGAAATGTGTGGCCCTCCAGATTTTGATGGACTGCAACTCCCATGAGTGCTAGCCAACTTAACAATGGTATGATGGGAGTTGCAGTCCAACAACATCTACAGGGCTATACATTCCCCACCCCTGCAGTAAATGTTAAATCTGTTCCAACTTAGGTAATAATTACTAATTTTATGGATCCTTTCTCATCCCTCTCAGAATCTCACCAAACACATTTAATCACATATAAGTTACTCCAAATTTTTTCCAACTTCTTTTGCAATGAACTTACCAGTCTACTACACTCAGTATCTAAGGCCCTCCTCTGGGTGCCTCATCTGAGGGAGGCTCGGAAGATGGCAACAAGGGAGAGGGTCTTCTTGTTAGTTGCTCCCCCAATTACCTCCTCAATGAGGCCTGCTTGGCACTAACACTGTTTCAGGCACAAGGTTAAGACCTTCCTATACTTTTTGACATTTGGCAGCATATGATAAGGTTTTTAATTGGGTGCTGGGATTACTTATTGTTGATTGTTAAAATTGTTTAGATATGTGTGGGGGGGAGGGGTCTGTTTATATGTTTGCATGTAAATCATTTCTGTACTATGTGCTATATTTTAAGGGTTTTAATCTTTGTTAACTGCCCAGAGAGCTTTGGCTGTTGGGTGGTATAGAAATGTAATAAATGAAATTGCTCAAAAGTGAACTTTCCATTCTCTCCCCCCCCACTTGCTAGGTATCTCTCTTCTTGCTGCAATAAATAGGTTCATCACAGGTACTTAATGATTCTTAGTTATTAAATCATCTAAAAAACCCTATAAGCAGCTTCATTGCAGATCAAGGCCATGAATAAGAAAAGGTCTTTGTTTAAAAACAATCCTGATCAGCTTTTTACAATGTTAAGTGTCTCTTGAGGATATTTTGATACATGGCCAGCTGTTGTGACATTAAAGAATGGACAACCCAAGTTGCTGTTTCTGATCTTCTGACAGGCCTTATTTTTGGTGGCAAGGTACAAGAGCGAATAGAACTGGAAATGTAGTCCTGCACACAGTATCATTAATCATTTTGTTCGCCTATCTGAAAAATCAGTTCCACAACGTGCGCTGTGTTCCGTCTTGTACATACGCAGAGCCAAGAGAATGCCTTCCCTTCGTCATGGATTTCCAAGCTGACTTCTGTGCTATGTCTTAAGCCTCCCTTCAGAGTCTCCTTTGGAGATCAGAGACAGCGAGAAGGAGAGGAGCTTTTTGAGTCTTTTCGCACCACATGGTGCCATCAGCTGGGCCATTCCATTGGCCAGGACATGATAGATGGCACGGTGATTCTTCTCAAGTTCACAGCAAAGACCGCTTGAGCCTGTGTCCACCCAGCTAGCAAAACAGTCGCTCTTGCCAAGACAAACAGCTCAAGGTATGAACATTAACAGTAAGCAATAACTGTGGTGCAAAACATTCTCAGGAAAGTCCAGACATCAAGGATACTGCTTGGAATATCTTGAATGTCCTGCATTCTTCTGCAGCGAAAAAAAGGCGCTGTTACAACAGCAGTGTGGAGACGGCAGCCAAGAAGGAGGACAAGGGCCCTGGAGAGCTGGCCATCAATTTTCTAACTGTGGCTGATTGAGGGCAAACTGGAATGCATATTACTGTGACTTCTGACGCCAGCCGCTGTTATGTACAGAATACATTACTTTAAAAAAAACAAAAATCTCAACTATTAATAGGTCTTTTTTTTAAAAAGGATCCCTTGTAGTTTTTAATCGTTTTCATCTGGGATGGAAACCACCCATAACATTTTGGTATGGCTATTACATGGGTCACTGAAATAATTTTGTGTTTGCTAATCTGCAGAACAACAGATTAAGAGGGGGATAATTTATGTCCTTTAATTTGTTTGTTGACATAAAGAGTTGCTTTATGCTTAATCCCATTGCTAAAACAATAAAACCTTGGGAAAGTGGAGAGATTAAAAATCTGTGTAACGAGTGGAATAGTAGAGTGACTTAATACTTTCTTTAGCATAGGGATTTCTGGATGAACTGAGAATGGATAGAAACCGGAAGAGCTACTGAAAACATGGACATTAACATATTAGACAACTGCCATAATCGCTATCCTGTCCTTCTGAATAGCTAGTATTCTAACAGTCCGATCCTAAGCATGTCTACTCAAAAGTAAGACCAAATGTTCCCAAATGTTGGCTACTGTGTGAACAGAATGCTGGACTAGATGAACCCTTGGTCTGATCCAGCAGGGCTCTCCTTATGTTCTTAAGACCTATGAAGTTCAGTGAGGCTTACTACCAGGCAAGTGTGTATAGAATGGCAGCCTAATTTCCTTAGGCCCATGCCCAAAGCCTGCTTCTGAATTCAACTCCCATGCATGTCTGGTCAATAACCACAACAAGTAGGGTTTGCCTACTAGCAGCACCCATGTAATTCTTCTCTCTAGGGAAGCCACCACAGCAGCTCTTTTATAGCACTTAACCAAAAACACTGGTATTTTGATGACTGGGTCATGGGGCTTTCGGCTAACTTGGTTTGTGTACCTTTGCCATTGCCACTATGATTCCTTTTAAGCTTTCCTTTATTGCCTATCAGGGCCAACCTGACCATGAGCCATGAATGAGCCATGTGGCTCAGACAGCAAGTCAGGAGGGGTGGCGGATCCCCCCCCCCGACATCTGCTGCCTGAAGGGCTGCACATTGCTGACACCACCAGCACAGCACTGCCCCTGCTGCTACCACCACCACACAGCTCCATGTGCGGCCGCTTTCCCACCAGCCAGCCAGCCATGGAGCCCCACCACCACTTTGCTGCTGTGGCAAACAATGTTTAATTTGAAACAGCATTTGGCACTTCAGAAAGGCAGCTGGTGGTGCGCCAACAGGGCTCGGTGGAACACCCATACCTTACTCTGAGGAAGGGTTCCTTCCTCAGAGAAAGGCATTATGGCGAGATGGCTCTGGAGAGCACCTTGGAAAGCCAGCCCCTGGCAACCACTGACTGGGTGCTCCACATCTGGCCAGCACTTGGAGTTTTCTTTGATTCTGGGGTATGGGGCCAGCAGTGGGTGGGTAGCAATAGGAAGGGAACTAGGACAGGCATCTGCTCCCACTGCCCTCCCAATCTTCTGTCTAATCCATGAGGCTCACCTTGCCTCACAGTCAGGTTGGCCCTACAAGAACCACTCAGAGGAATTCACATTAGATAAGTAAAGCAAATGATCAAAGGTGATAATTGTATACCTATACATTTGGGAATTTCCCTTCCTCCGGAGCACTAATCTTACGCTTAAAATCTGTGACACTAACAATGCTTTCTATGTCAGGTTCTACAGAGCTCTCTGTATACACCTCGCGACAATAAGGAACATGAGCATGATTTCTTTGTCGTTAGGAATGGGTGAGAAACTTGTTTCGTGTTGCTTTTGAGAAAAATTCGCAAAGTCCTCCATGTTCGGGACAAAAAAGAACTTGCGATTAAAAAAAAATTGAATGTGGGAGAAGCTGAAACTGATATTTTCATCCATCCAGGCTCAGGGCTTTGGGTGTTTAGCTCGTATAAGTCTACGTTTGAATCCCAGTGTATTCAGCCATGTTAGCGCTTAACTAGGGTCACCACCTCTTTTTTTCTGACAGGCTCCTCATTTGTAACAGCCCTATGGCCGGAAGGTACGTCATGGTGCTCACCATACTGGGAACAGCTGTAACTATTGTATTTGGCTGGTGTGGATAAGTGAGAATTTTCTTCAGTTCATTTTTCATAAGAATTTACCAAATTTGAAAAGTTCAGATTTTGGAACAACTTCAGTTTTAAGCAAATTGAATGCGGGAGAAAGTGAATCTGAGAGATTCAGACATCCCTACTTGTAATGCAGGAAAGAAAAGGCCACTGTTACGATGAACAACTGGGGAAATTAAAAATAGATAAGGGCGCAATCCTATGGCCGCTAGTCAGCAGCTAGACAGCCATAGGATTGGTCAGTTCCCAGAGAACCGACCTCCACCCCCTCCTGCGCCACCTCATAGGCAGCGCAGATCGGCCCCGCGCTGTGCGCTCATAAGAGCAGGGAAAACAGGACATTCCCAGAGGTGGGGTGGGGAGACCAGATGTGCTGGTCCGACACATCCTATGTGTTGTCCGGCCATCCCTTCCCGTGCTCTGAGGTCCCATGGTTAGACAGCCAAAATCAACTGTCTAGCCGCGAAAGCAGGGTGGCGGGAGTGTGGAGGAGATCTGCTCCTCACCACTCCTCCTGCCCTGCACTGGATAGGTGGTTGCCTCTGGGATCAGAGGTGACTTTCAATCCTAATAGGATTGCTCCCTCCATATAGGAATCGGAATAATAATGATGTTTTCCACTTTTCCTCAGAGCCTGGTATCTCAGTTGGCCTTACATCAGTATTATAAGTTCTTGTATATATGCCAGGCTTGGCCAATCAAAAACCTACTTGCTTCTTGTCATTCATACAGGCTCATCCTGAATACCCCTGTTCCCTTCTGCATCTGCAGTTGAGTCAAGGTCTAAGCACACGCAGCCCACAGCAGCTTAGTAGGCTACATCCTAGCCTTAGAACAGGAGTGTTGAACTTTTTCAGACTCAGAACTCAATTCCATTCCAGGGGCTGAATTCCTGTGGTGGGTGGACCTGAAGGCAAAAGGGGCATGGCCAAAAAGGCCAGCCAATTTTAGCTTAAAGCTCTTACTGCCAGTAAATAAGCCTTAGGAGAGGCATTTCAACCCTTTAGAATGGGGGGGGGAGAACTGCCCCCAAACTGGGAAACCACCACATGATCAGTGGTTGGAGGGAAGGTGGTGGGGCCAGGGGAAGGGGGCATGGCCTTCTGGAGAATCCTAGAGGACAAGATTGGGACCCGGGGCTGGAGGTTTTGCACCTCTACCCTAAAAACTGATGGTCCTGGTTGAAGCTGTGTTATTGTACTGTAAACTAAGGCCCTCTTCATATGAGGCTTTTATCATGCACTGGTGGTCGGTCACTCACAAAAGTTTGTGGGTCCTTTTCATGACATCATCAACCTTCAGTGCCTCTCCCATTGTTTTTAAGCTTTATTTTTTTAATCTCTGAAAGTGCAGTAATAAATATAAACCACCATCAAAGAGGTGGTGTATTTCTAGAATAGCAATATCGCAGTGCTATCCACTGGCTGTATAAATGAAACATATAGAACTCGCCCACAAAAGAAACAGCCAAAAAAAGCGGGGGGGAGCATATTGTGCCGATCGTAATCGACTCCAGAAGACAAGGCCCCGGTAAGGGTGCAGGATTTTTGCTTCAGTGTAGAGAAACCCTAAGGCTACAAACCATATTATACAAGAGTCATTCAAATGAATTTACATCACATAAGCAAAGCAAATGATCAAATGTGATTAATCTGCATCTGGTAATTAGTACCTTGTTTTTTTCAAATTTGCAGGACTTGCAGAGCATTTTACCTCTTAGAATTGTGGGCTAAATTTTCTTCCTAGTTATTGAAACATTAATCATTTTTACTGTATTGTGAATTTAGCATTTTGCTCTCAAGGAAAAAGAAGAAGTACAGCCTATAGATTCACAAGCCATCACTTTTCTTTTTGTTTTAGTTTTGATCTTTGTTGAGCAGTGTGGGGGGGAGGAAAGGAACTAAGCCCACTGCAACCTTGGCCCTCTGTGGTAGTGAGGGGAGAAATGGAAAGAACTTGGCAAGAAGCTGTCACTACATAAAGTGTGCACAAGAAATGAATTTACCTGCAAAGTTCAATGAGTGGACATTTGCTTGTCTGTCGACCAAACATTTGTGGTGTAGGATATATCAACACATCGAGTCTAGTTCTATGACAGACCAGCATTCAGATTTTTGTTTTTAAAAAAGTAAACTAGACTAAACAGACTAACCTAACTTTTTCTTAAAGAACTTAATTTTGCATGTTATTATCATTGTTTGGAAGAAAAGATGCCAAGTATGACAGTTAATAGTTCTGACAGCTGCCATTCTTTCTCTGCTCCTGAGATTTCATGTGAACAGTAACTGTAAAATCCTTTCTGAAGGCATTTTCATTGTGGCATAGTATTTGGCACAGCAAACCTTCCAGAGTCATGAAACAAAAGGTTTGAGCCTCCCTCCAAATCAGAGGTGGACAGCAGGTAGATCTGGGACTACTGGTAGATCTCTAGGCAATTTGAAGATCAACAAGGGTTTCTGACTCAGAATAGTTTAACAATGGCAAGGGCAAATGAAAGTTTTGTTTTTTTAAAAGCCTCTGCCACGGCTGGACTTGTGCTAATTGCTTTAATTATAAGTCACCTTGAGAACCCTGTCTGGGCTAAAGGTGACTCTTAAATGCATACGTAACTAAATAAAGAGCTTCACTACACGAGGCTAAAATCCCACATCCTTACTGGGGCTTCTGCGGGATTAAGAGCGGCTCCTTTACATGGGCAGACAAGTGCTTTGAATCGGGAAATTCCTTTCTCAGAAAGTTCTATATGTTTCATTTTTCAGCCACTAGATGGTGCTGTGGTTATAGCAGAATGGAGCAATTACACACAGCTGATATGTAAGATTAACGTTCCTTATCAGGTTATCCCCAATCTTTTAAAAAGAAAGCTAAAGGTCAGAAAATGCAGAAGACGCCCTGGAGGTTGACAACATTGTGTAAAAGGTCCTGCAAACTTCCGTGAATGACTAGTCATAGGTGTGCAATAAAAGCCTTGTGTAGAAATACTCAAAGTCTCTTAGCCTCAGTGTTCTTCCTCACCTGTTAAATGGGAATATTAATTGGATGCCTTTGACCAGGGGTTTTTTCAGCTCTACTGGCCACTTTGGTTATTTGTGTTACAATCCCTGATCTGTAGTAACTTGGCTGTAGATTTGTGTTTGAATATACAGTGTATACCTCAGCAGGTTCAACAGGTAATTGACTTCACAGCCACTGCCCCACCCACCCCCAACATACACACACTATTTTGCACCTGGCTCAGATTAGTGAATCTCAGAATCCTGGTAAAACATAAAATAGCTCTCACAAGCCTGAAGCCAGCCTATCCCAGCTCCAAATGTACATTAACAAACAAAGACAAGCTGGCTGACAGTAGGGATGTACGGAGTGTGTAAAATCCGCTCTGTCTGTGTTTTGCGGATTGTCAGGTGCCTTTTCTTCTGTTGTCTGCCTACAGACAGATGCAGATGATTTTTTCCATCATGCAGAAAAACCCGCAAATAAATACATAAGTATTTACATAAGTATTTACATAGTTTACCTCAGTATGTAACATTTAGCACATTGTCCCCTGTTCCATTCAATGTTTCCTCAGCAGAAACTTATGTATTTTCCTAAGAATATATGTGCATAAATTTCAGGAAAGTAAAAAAATCATCCGAAAGTCCACGGACTCCACAGGGCCTGAGGGGGTCACTCTGCAGTGGATTCTGCAGGTTGGAGTCTTAGAAATCTGAGCTCATTTTAGTCCATCTCAAATTTCTGCAGCATCCCTAGCTGACAGAGCTCACTCCTGTCTTAGGCATGGGTGCAATATTAGGGCTGTGCACCAAAGACAAGATTCTCTTTGGGGTTTCAAAAAAGGCCATACAGCTTTGATGAATTCAGAGCCACCCTGCTTTGGAGGCTGGAACAAACCTTTGCTTCAGAAAATCCAAAGCTGTTTCATCGTCTTCATCATCATCACATTTATATCCCACCTTTTTTCCTCTTGCAAAGAACCCAAGGTGGCTTACATGACCCCCCTCCTCTCCATTTTATCCTCACAACAACCCTGTGAGGTAGATTAGGCTGAGAGTCAGTGACTGGCTCAAAGTAGAATAATAGAATCATAGAATAGTAGGGTTGGAATGGGCCTAGAAGACCATCAAGTCCAACCCCCTGTTCAATGCAGAAATCCAAGTCAGAGCATCCCTGACAGGTGGCTGTCCAGCCTCATCTTGAATGCCTCCAGTGTGGGAGAGCCCACTACCTCCCTAGGTAATTGGTTCCATTGTCGTAGTGCTCTAACAGTCAGGAAGATTTTCCTGATGTTCAGCCGGAATCTGGCTTCCTGTAACTTGAGCCCATTGTTCCATGTCCTGCACTCTGGGATGATTGAGAAGAGATCCTGGCCTTCCTCTCTGTGACAACCTTTCAAGTCCTTGAAGAGTGCTATCATATCTCCCCTCAGTCTTCTCTTCTCAAGGCTAAACATGCCCAGTTCTTTCAGTCGCTCTTCATAGGGCTTTGTTTCCAGTCCCCTGATCATCTCCGTTGCCCTCCTCTGAACCCTCTCCAGTTTGTCTGCATCCTTCTTAAAGTGTGGTGCCCAGAACTGGACACAGTACTCCAGATGAGGCTTAACCAGTGCTGAGTAGAGGGAAACTAGTACTTCCCGGGATTTGGAAGCTATGCTTCTATTAATGCAGCCCAAAATAGCATTTGCCTTTTTTGCAGCCACATCATAATGTTGGCTCATATTCAACAAGTCACCCCGTGAGCTTCATGGCTGAGTGGGGACTTGAACCCAGATCTCACAAGTCCCAGTCCAAAACTCTAAGCACTTTAAATGTGGGGTTTTCTAAAAGGGGAATTGCCTGTACCTTTTTTTAATTTCTTGCCATAATTGGATAAAATTTGCAGGGTAGTTGCCCTCTTTGAGGGGATAAAGGCAGCCAAGCTTCAGGCAGAAGATGCAAGGGGTTTTGTGAAAGGGAAGACTTTAATGTCTGGGGGTTGGATGAATCAGAGGTCGGAATTAAGATTGCTGGGAGAATTATCAACAACCTCCGATATGCAAACGATACCACCCTAATGGCAGAAAGCGAAGAGGATCTAAAGAGCCTCTTGTTGAGGGTGAAAGAGGAGAGTGCAAAAGCTGGTTTGAAACTCAACATTAAAAAAACGAAGATCATGGCATCTGGCCCCATCACTTCCTGGCATATAGAAGGGGAAGAAATGGAAGCAGTGACAGATTTTACTTTCTTGGGTTCCAAGATCACCGCAGACGGTGACTGTAGCCATGAAATTAAAAGACGCTTGCTCCTTGGGAGGAAAGCTATGGCCAACCTAGACAGCATAGTAAGAAGCAGAGACATCACCTTGCCGACAAAGGTCCGTCTAATCAAAGCTATGGTTTTCCCAGTAGTAATGTATGGCTGTGAGAGCTGGACTATACGGAAGGCTGAGCGCCGAAGAATTGATGCTTTCGAACTGTGGTGCTGGAGAAGACTCTTACGAGTGCCCTGGACTGCAAGGAGGTCAAATCAGTCCATCCTAAAGGAAATCAACCCTGAGTGCTCATTGGAAGGACAGATAATGAAGCTGAAGCTCCAATATTTTGGCCACCTAATTCGAAGAGAAAACTCCCTGGAAAAGACCCTGATGCTGGGAAAGACTGAAGGCAAAAGGAGAAGGGGACGGCAGAGGATGAGATGGCTAGATAGCATCACGGATGCAATGAATATGAACTTGAGCACACTCCGGGAGAGAGCGCAGGACAGGAAGGCCTGGCGTGCTATGGTCCATGGGGTCACGAAGAGTCGGACACGACTGAACGACTGAACAACAACAACAACAACAAATTTTCTAAAAAAAAAAAAAAGGATTTGCTTACCCCCTCCATGTGTTTTTTGTGGGCAATTTGTATGAAAATTACATACATCAGAGGCATGCTCCATGGGAAGCAGCCTACGGCATTTCAGAAGCTTGAGTTCAGGGGGCTTGTGTGAGGGGACTCTAAAGTTTGGGGGGGATTCACTTCCCGTCCCCCACCCTCTGTGAAATGGGGAAATTTTGTATGAAAATGGAATACATCATAGAGATGCCCCTTGGGAAGGAACTTGCAACATTTCTGATAGACAGGTGCAGTGCTTAGGAAGTTATGATAAATGAAAAGCAGTTTTAGGGATTGCGGTGGTTGTTCTTGTTTTCTGCTCAGTTGACAGCAGCAAAGTCACAGTAACTTAAGTGCCTTATCCTTGATGGAGTGGATGGATGACACTTTATTGAGAAAATATATGCAAGTGTACACTAACTTACACTGTATAGTGCAAGGGAAGCCTTTTTACTTTTCAGGGAGTGGTGTTCTTTTTAAAAGATTCCTTTTGTGGGTAATTTGCTATGTGTTGTGTTGTGTGTATTGTTGTGTTACTGTGTTATGCACATGCACGCACACAATGTTAGAGCAGTACTTAGTACAACTATGTATTTTTAATGGCTTTTAAACTTTGTGAACTGCCCAGAGAGTTTCGGCTGTGGGGCAGTATAGAAATATAATAAATGAAATGAATGAATGAATGAAACTCTACTTCTTTGTAAAGCCCTCAGGGCAGCAAAAAAGGCAAATGCTATTTTGGGCTGCATTAATGGAAGTATAGCTTCCAAATCCCGGGAAGTACTAGTTCCCCTCTACTCAGCACTGGTTAGGCCTCATCTGGAGTACTGTGTCCAGTTCTGGGCACCACATTTTAAGAAGGATGGACCCGCAAGCAGGACATGAGTGCAACAGCACCCTCCTGCCCATGTTCCCCAGCAAGTGGTATACATAGGCATAGTGCCTCTGATACTGGAGGTAGCATATAACCATTGATCACTTTCTACCCAAAAAATGGCACTTCAGGCATGTGACAAAATCACAATGCTTGCCATGTGGAATCTATATTAATATGTATATGTGTTTGCTGTGTTAAATAGAACCCAGGTAAGTTAGGGTTTCATGGATCACTGCCTTGTTGTGGCGAAGGGGCTTGCGTAACTCAATGAAGCCATAAGCTATGCCGTGAAGGGCCACCCAAGACGGACAGGTCATGGCAGAGAGTTCTGACAAAATGTGGTCCACTGGAGAAGGAAATGGCAACCCACTCCAGTATTCTTGCCAAGAAAACCCCATGGAATGTATCACAAGGCTAAACGAGATGACGCCGGAAGATGAGCCCCTCAGGTCGGAAGGTGTCCAATATGCTACTGGGGAAGAGCAGAGGGTATTTCCAAGTAGCGCCAGAAAGAGTGAAGCGGCTGGGCCAAAGCCGAAAGGACACTCAGCTGTGGATGTGTCTGGTGGTGAAAAGAAAATCCGATGCTGTAAAGAACAATATTGTTTAGGAACCTGGAATGTCAGATCAATGAATCAAGGTAAGCTGGAGGTGGTCAAACATGAGATGGCAAGATTGAACATCGACATCTTGGGAATCAGCGAACTCAAATGGACAGGCATGGGCGAATTTAATTCAGGTGACTATCATATCTACTATTGTGGGCAAGAATCCCTTAGAAGAAATGGAGTAGCACTCATAGTCAACAAAAGGGTGGGAAAAGCAGTACTGGGGTACAATCTTAAAAATGATAGAATGATCTCAGTACGAATCCAAGGCAAACCATTCAACATCACAGTAATTCAAGTCTATGCCCCAACCACTGAGGCCGAAGAAGCTGAGGTTGATCGGTTCTATGAAGACCTCCAACACCTTCTAGAACTAACACCAAAAAAAGATGTCCTCTTCATCATAGGGGATTGGAATGCTAAAGTAGGAAGTCAAGAAATCACCGGGATAACAGGCAAGCATGGCCTTGGTGTACAAAATGAAGCAGGACAAAAGCTAATAGAGTTTTGCCAAGAGAACATGCTGATCATAGCAAACACTCTTTTCCAACAGCACAAGAGGCGACTCTACACATGGACATCACCAGATGGTCAATATCAAAATCAGATTGATTATGTCCTTTGCAGCCAAAGATGGAGAAGCTCCATACAGTCAGTAAAAACAAGACCTGGAGCTGACTGTGGCTCAGATCATGAGCTGCTTCTTGCAAAATTTCGGCTTAAATTGAAGAACGTCGGGGAAACCACTAAACCGTTCAGGTATGACCTAAATCATATCCCTGATGAATATACAGTGGAGGTGAGGAATAGATTTCAGGGATTAGACCTGATAGACAGAGTGCCTGAGGAACTATGGACGGAGGTCCGTAACATTGTTCAGGAGGCAGCAACGAAATCCATCCCAAAGAAAAAGAAATGCAAGAAAGCAAAGTGGCTGTCTGATGAGGCTTTACAAGTAGCTCACGAAAGAAGGGAAGCGAAAAGCAAGGGAGAAAGGGGAAGATATACCCAACTGAATGCAGAGTTCCAGAGAATAGCAAGGAGAGACAAGAAGGCCTTCTTAAATGAACAATGCAAAGAAATCGAGGAAAACAACCGAATGGGAAAGACTAGAGATCTCTTCAAGAAAATTGGAGATCTCAAGGGAACGTTTTGTGCAAAGACAGGCATGATAAAGGACAAAGAAGGCAGGGACCTAACAGAAGCAGATGAGATTAAGAAGAGGTGGCAAGAATACACAGAAGAACTATACAGGAAAGATCTGAATGTCCCTGATAGCCATGATAGTGCGGTCACTGAACTTGAGCCAGACATCCTAGAGAGTGAAGTCAAGTGGGCCTTAGGAAGCATTAGTAACAACAAAGCTAGCGGAGATGACAGTATTCCAGCCGAGCTATTTAAAATCCTAAAAGATGATGCTGTTAAAGTGCTGCATTCAATATGCCAACAAATCTGGAACACTCAACAGTGGCCACAAGACTGGAAAAGGTCAGTTTACATTCCAATTCCAAAGAAGGGCAACGCCAAATAGTGTTCAAACTACCGCACCATTGCGCTCATTTCACATGCCAGCAAGGTGATGCTCAAAATCCTACAAGCTAGGCTTCAGCAGTATGCGAACCGAGAATTACCGGAAGTACAAGCTGGGTTTAGAAGAGGCAGAGGAACTAGAGATCAAATTGCCAACATTCGCTGCATCATGGAGAAAGCAAGAGAATTCCAGAAAAACGTCTATTTCTGCTTCATTGACTATGCTAAAGCCTTTGATTGTGTGGATCACAACAAACTGTGGCAAATTCTTAAAGTGATGGGAGTACCAGACCACCTTACCTGTCTCCTGAGAAACCTGTACGAGGGTCAAGAAGCAACAGTAAGAACCAGACATGGAACAACCGATTGGTTCAAAATTGGGAAAGGAGTACGACAAGGCTGCATATTGTCACCCTGCTTATTTAACTTATATGCAGAGTACATCATGAGAAATGCCGGGTTGGATGAATCAGAGGTCGGAATTAA
Source organism: Heloderma suspectum (assembly GCF_057233095.1). Classification (NCBI taxonomy): domain Eukaryota; kingdom Metazoa; phylum Chordata; class Lepidosauria; order Squamata; family Helodermatidae; genus Heloderma; species Heloderma suspectum. The sequence continues at coordinate 115,602,984 of NC_139461.1, read as the reverse complement.
GATTGCTGGGAGAATTATCAACAACCTCCGTTATGCAGATGATACCACCCTAATGGCAGAAAGCGAAGAGGATCTCAAGAGCCTCTTGTTGAGGGTGAAAGAGGAGAGTGCAAAAGCTGGTTTGAAACTCAACATTAAAAAAACTAAGATCATGGCATCTGGCCCCATCACTTCCTGGCATATGGAAGGGGAAGAAATGGAAGCAGTGACAGATTTTACTTTCTTGGGTTCCAAGATCACCGCAGACGGTGACTGTAGCCATGAAATTAAAAGACGCTTGCTCCTTGGGAGGAAAGCTATGGCCAACCTAGACAGCATAGTAAGAAGCAGAGACATCACCTTGCCGACAAAGGTCCGTCTAATCAAAGCTATGGTTTTCCCAGTAGTAATGTATGGCTGTGAGAGCTGGACTATAAGGAAGGCTGAGCGCCGAAGAATTGATGCTTTCGAACTGTGGTGCTGGAGAAGACTCTTACGAGTGCCCTGGACTGCAAGGAGGTCAAATCAGTCCATCCTAAAGGAAATCAACCCTGAGTGCTCATTGGAAGGACAGATAATGAAGCTGAAGCTCCAATATTTTGGCCACCTAATGCGAAGAGAAAACTCCCTGGAAAAGACCCTGATGCTGGGAAAGACTGAAGGCAAAAGGAGAAGGGGACGGCAGAGGATGAGATGGCTAGATAGCATCACGGATGCAATGAATATGAACTTGAGCACGCTCCGGGAGAGAGCGCAGGACAGGAAGGCCTGGCGTGCTATGGTCCATGGGGTCACGAAGAGTCGGGCACGACTGAACGACTGAACAACAACAAAGTTAGGGTTAATTGTTTGGTAGAGAGTGAGTGATAGGTGGGACTGGGAGAGGCTTGTGTGTGAGGAGACTGAGTTTATAAAAGGGAGGAATAAGTTGGTTAGATAGAGGTGGAGAAAGGGTTTGGAGATGGGGGAAGGGCCTTAGGGTTTGATGAAGCTACAGCTAGATAGTGGGGTTGTGGGAATAGGAATTAGAAGAGGTAGGGTAGGCAGGGTAAGACCGAGAACTGAGTGATTAATTATAAGATATAACATCTCCTGTATTAAATAAACTTTAATTTCTTTGTTTTTAAATTATAAAAGCCCACGGCTTGTTCATCTTTCTGCGCTACCAATAGGGTATTTGTCCTGGTTGGGTAAAGGGAAGCAATTAGGCATACTGGGTGTCTCTTTTAACCTGGTGGATTTAGGGGCTGAAGCTTGTGGGACAGTGAGGACAGCTCTCCCAAAGCGGAGGCAGACAGACCTGCGGAAGGGTAATGGCCCAAATCGGCTTACAGACACAATTAAAATGGATTAAAACAACAAAACAATACATTAAAATAAAATAAAAAGCATAGCAATTACAGGAAGAAGAAAAACTGCACCCAACCCAATTACAGGAAGAAGAAAAATAGTCCGGAAGGCCTTCTTGAATAAAGCAGTCTTTGCCTGCTGGCAGAAAGACAACAGAGAGGAGGCCAACCTAGCCTCCCTTCGGAAGGAGTTCCACAGACTGGGAGCAGCCTGAAAAGGCCCTCTCCCTTGTACTCACCAGCCTAACCCCCTTGGTAGTGGGCAGGTGAGAAAGTCCTCTGCTGGTGACCCCAGAGTGTGGGCAGGCTAGTGCAGGAGGAGCAGTCTTTCAAGTAAGATCAGCCCTGGGTATCTTGAAGAAAAGGTGTGATACAACCATTAACCCTTGGGCTCTTTTACTTCTGGAAAGGTTTCCTCTTTGGCAGACATCTCTGTATTTTCACTCTTCTTTTGTTAACATCATATGAGTGCCAAACTAGGTGCATCAGCAGCAGACCGTAAAGCCTGCTCCATGCATGATTAAGACATACTTGCATTTACAGCGGTGGGTCCATGGCCATCATGTCTAATTTGGCTCTTAGTCAGATTCCAGCAAATGTGGGTGTGTCGGTGTTTGTGCACACGTGCAAGAAGAATTTTCAGACGTGGCTGCCTGGGTGCATAAGATGTGTACAAAGGCAATCAAGTAGAACATGGGTGGAGAACCTCTTTCAGCCTGAGGGCCAAATTCCATTTTGATTGATTGATTGATTGATTGATTGATTGCATTTATATGCCGCCTTTTGGAGAAGCTCTTGGCATTCCAGTAGTGGGCAGGGCTGAAGGTAAGGGGGTGGAGCAAAGACAAAAGTGGTGGAAGGCAAAAAATTTAAAGATGAGCATATCATAGCTTAAAGCTCTTGCAACTAATATACAGCAACTAAGGCCGGATCTACACCATGTGTCATATCATTATGATCCCATCATGGTAATGCTATATCCCTCTTGTGCATTTCTACCTTGTAGGACACACAATGACATTTGTTGCAGTCGATTGGATAAGGTGGAATAAAAAGCAGGAAATAACACGACAAAAGCAGTGTATCAGATATGTAATGTGCCCCGGCAGTTATCAGTGCACTTTAATACCACTATAAAGCAGTAATATAGATCTAGCCTTAGTCTTATGAGAGACATTTTAAAAAAACCGCACTAAAGCCAAGAAGCTGCTGAGGTAAAGAGGGTGGGGGCAAGGAAAGGGGCGTGCCCATCTGGTGAACCCCAGAGGGCTAGATTAGGACCCCAGAAGGGCCAGACTTGACCTCTGAGGCTGAGCTTCCTAGCAGAAGCTCCGGAATAGATACACAGGTAGGAAGGAGAATTAGCACCTGTCTGTGTATGTTCTATGACCATGTGGGCATTCCATAAGAAAAGTTCCCATTTTGGGGAGCCACAAACAGTATGGGAATGTTGTTTCAAGGCTTATCTATAATGTGTGTTAGGCTGATCAAATGTACAGTTTTTCAACCTGGGGTTAGGGTTATGAGATTGGGGTGGTCCTCTTTGAAAAATTGACATTGTATGATGTGTGGGACTTTCCATATCCATGACCCCAGGCAGTAAATACCTACTTATATTCATGGGACTGCAGGTTAGTTAATTAGAAACTGATAAAAACAGGACATCTGGACATCATCTGAGAGGTTTAACAAGCTTACTGAAAAATCCATACAATATTTTTTTATCAAAATCAGCTGTCAAAAAAGTTAAATAATTGAAGGGTAGTTTTTAAACTTTACCCCCTATGTTATGAAAAAAGCTGGGTTTCTACATATAACTTTGTCCCATTCAATTCGTTTCATTTGTTGCTATTGTATGTGTGTAAAATATCACATTCAGGAAATGGATACAAACAGACAGTAACCCAGGGCCAACCTACACTTACGTTTTTTTCGCTTCCAATGAGGTTTCACCGCCCGTCTTTCACACTACGCAGTACCCGCCTCGAATTGGAACCGGAATTTCCCACTTCCGTGCTCCCGCTTTCAATACCCCGATATCCTTGTATTTCCCCTTAATGTGCTCTGATTTTCCAAGTTTGTTACCATATCTGGTTGTAGTCCTGTCCCACGCCTGTCCATATACGGCAGTGTTTGTATTTCTCTCTTGTCCAATCACAGCTCTCGACGGCCCCATGTCGTCTTCCGGCTACTGTTTGCATAGGTTCCTCAGCATCCCTGTTTCCTCAGCAACAAGCAAAGGGCTGGATGTGCGCGCACTTGTCTGATCTTGGAAGCTCAGCAGGGTTGGTCCTGGTCAGTGCTTGGAAGGGAGACTGCCTGGGAATCAGGCTTCTTGTTTTGAGCAGGGGGTTGTTCTATCCCTTCAAATGAGACTAAGTTTTACCCCCCTCTATCCCCCGTTTTGGCTTTTTTTTTAATTAAGGCATTATCTTCAAAGCTTCAAAGCTTCAGATCTTCAAATCTTCAAAGAAGTGCATCTTTGAAGAAGCGAATATTCAAAGAATCATAGCTTCTCCAGCCCAATTGCTCCACAAACTTGCCCAGGCAAGCCAGGCAAGCATAAATATTTTCACAGTCCCATCCATGCTAGCTGCACTGAAAACACACACATATTCAGGCAGACAGTCCTCAGTGTCCATGGACTAGCACTGATAAAAATGTCTGTGGATAATTTTACCATCATCTCAGGACCGGGGGACAAACACAGGACAGTCTTCAAAGATGCAAAGCATCGAAGCTTCGAAGAAGCTAGCAGCCCCCCAAAAAAACATGAGCGCTGGGTGCCATCGCCACTGCCCCTCTTCCTCACGCTGGCTGCAAAGGGCTGGCACGGGGAAAAGAGCATCGGCAGACACCCCCCAGACTCTCACCCTGGCCTCCAGCAGGGAGAGGGGAGAAGAGGATAGGTGCTTCCTTCTTCCCTCCACCCCCACCTGCTACAGCGGCAGCAGCAAGGGACAAGCTCTCACCGGGCTTCGAGCCCCAGCAGGATGCTCGCACCATCCCTACACACACACACACACACACAGGGATAGAGGAAGAGAGGGGCGGTGGGTGGGGAATCAGCAGAAACAGGAAGAGGTTCTGCTTCTCCAGTGAGAGCCGCCATCTTTAACAGCAGGTAAACAGCACAGATCTAGAGTGTGAACCAAGCTTGTGCATTCAATCAAGAGCCGCAACAGGGAAAATGGGTGAGTGTGGATAATCACGTTTTAATGCGAGTGCGCTTAACCCGACAGGACTCCGACTTCAGTGCGATGGCGGGCGCAATGTAGATCAGCCCCTAAGGCGTTGCAGTCAGTCTCCTCCTCTTTTGCATCAAGATCGAGGCTCATGCAATTAGTCAGATCAGACATTTCTGCTCTGCCCAACAATCTGCCAAAATGATCTGCTGTCACTTGGTCCCAAATAGCTGTTTCATCAGATGTGGGAAATGGGAGGCAAGTGTATTGCCAAGCCAGAACCACGATAATGGCGGCTAATGGCTTTTCTGATGTCATGTAGCCTTTTGTTTCACCGGCATTCATCACAGTTCTCATTTTTGTCATTTCCAAGATTCATTTTAGAATCAGGATTTATGCAAGCAACCACTGGTCAAATGACTGGGATGGAACTGAGGCCCGAATAGAATACTGAAGGGCCAGTGGAGCAGGTTTGAAGGGAGATTGGCAATAGGGAGTGCTGCGCAAGTCTGTACAGGAAGAGAAGTCTCTGCCATCAGCCAGGAGACTGAGGGCCACTTTGAGGCTCCAGGTCCTGCTTCCCAGGAATGACCAAGCCAAGGGGGAGACCAACCTGGCCCATCCATTGGCCAGAGAAGGAGCAGTTGCAGGAGGAAACCCACTTCCTTCTTTCTGCCAGAAAGAACACTTGGCTCCAACTGCCTGGGATTGCAGAAGTAAGGGGAAAGAATGCTCTGGCCCCATCCGTTGGCCTAAGGAACGAGAGCCACTAATTGCTATCGAAGCAAGCGCACCAGCAAGGGAAGATCAGCCTGGCCTGAAGTGCATTTAAATGCCTGCTTATAGCTCAGCACCTTGTTCTGGCTTTGAAAAACTGGTCTTCCTCCACTCTTGTGTGCCTTTTGTTTTAGTTTGCAAGCCTGATGGCAGGGCCTGACTCTCTTTTTCATCGATGTGAGCTGCTGGGGGGGGGGGGGAGCAGGATAAAAATGTCATAAAAACAGGATAAAAATGCAGCAAATAAATATAGAGGGCCCAATTTTTGCTCATATTCTGATCAAAATTTGATTGCCCCACTCAAAATGGATTAAAATATGCTGGATTAAAATTTCAATTTTGTGATACTTTAGAGTCATTTTCTGCAAGTGCCATACTCCCTTGAAACCAGGAATCCAGTGTGGCAGATTCCTGGGTAATGATCTAATGCAATCATTCCCCAAAGAACAATTAGTGCAGCTACTTCTACACATAGATTCATAATGGGATTGCTGGGATTTACAGGCTGATCTTCCAGAAGTGCTTACTTTCTCCTTGATGGCACTTCTGTTTGGTTGTAATCCCTGTGTACAAATGAGAAAATGTCCATGAAAACAATACATAATTTTTACAGTTTGGTATGCACCCACAAGAGTTTGCATTGTAGGTAGATGTGGGCATGCCATCGTGTGACTTTAGGGAGGAGAACCCTCGCACGCGACCGAGTTTACTCCACCCATTTTGTGTGCAATTGATGCCGGATGGCTCGGAGTATGACACGTAATTGCATAAAAAAAATCACACACCACACATTATTTCCTACACTGTGCACTATAAGTAACAATTGTGTGAGTAAAATATAGCAGTTCAGTGATGCCCCCATAAGGGAAAGTTGCCCAGTCTAGGGCTGCCTATACACTAAAGAAAAAACCCATAGCCCTCCCGGTGTGGAGCTTTTCCGCGTTTACAGCGGGCTCCCAGATAGTGCCCTAGTGATTGCTGAGAGGGGATGTTTTTAATTTTCAAGGTTCCATAGAGATCAATGAAACAGTGCCACCTGGTGGGGGTTTTAATAGCGTAACCATCCGACTTAAATAGCTTCGCAGCTTCCGAGGCGGGCACAATTCAGCACGGGCAGATTCAGGGGGCCCCTACCCAACTTTGCCTGGAACTCAAAGAGGGATTTGGATGTCAAACCCCCCTCGGGTTCCCCCCGACACCCCTGCACAAACCCCTTACCTTGCCGCCTCCTCCTCCACCATCGTCCTCGCCACCTCCACCGCCTTCTCTGCTGCCATCGCCATCCTCGCCACCACCACTGTCCTTGCTGCCACCTCCACTGCTGCTGCCGCCACCGCCGCCGCCGCCACCCTCGCTGTCCTCACCACCGCTGCCACCCACTGTTGAGGCCTGAACGTGTGTGGCAACTCTTACTGCAGGGAGTTTGGCAACCTCCTGGATGGCAGCGGAGAAGGCGGCGGCAGTGAGGATGGTGGTGGTGAGGGTGGCAGCGACAGAGGCAGCAGAGGCAGCAGCAGTGAAGGCAGCGGCGGCAGAGAAGGCGGCAGCAGCAAGGAGAAGGCGGCGGTGGCAGCAGCAGAGGGGAAGGCAGCTCAGGTTAGGACCTGGAATCACCGGGGGGGGCACTGGGCCAGGGGTCTGAAGCTCCGAAGTGCACCGAGTGCCGAGAGCCCCCGGCTCACTCACAGTCACTTTGTGCCCCCTCCGTTTCACCTCGGAAGGGGCACAAAGTGACCTGAAGTGACTTCTTTGACTCGGGATTTGGGCCTCGGGCCAAAGCGGTGCATAGCCCTAGTTCCTCGTATTTGGTAGGTGGGTTCTGGAAAACCAGGCCTAAGCCAGCCCTTAAATCATCATCATCATCATCCAACACAGATGATCACATTACTTCTGAAATGACATCACTTCTAGTTTTACTAGCATTATGCGTCGTTGTCATTTTCTGTCATTTCCTGGACCCATGTTAGAATCCAGATTCATGTTCTTATTATACTTCTGTTGGTAAGACAGGAGGAAGAGAGACCCAAGTCACGCAGTATGCACAGACTGGGGGAGCAGTCCTTTTATAGTCATAAAGAAGGTTGGACTATATTTTGAGAAAGAGACAATTTGTAACCCTGCTGAAATGCAACATTCCAGACAAGTCCTTGGAGAGTTTCGAAGCTCGCAGCATTGGCAGCTCTCCCCCTCCAAGAATGTGAATGCTTAATGCTGGTGCTTTGCAAAGTGACCTGGTAAAGAAAGTATGGGGAAAGGGAAGAAGGTTGGACTGCTCGAGCTCCCAGATATAGCAGCTGATGGGAAGGAGAGTCAATGCAAGCTCTCTCTCTGGGGGGGACTGGAAAAGAGAGTGCCTTAAAGGAGGGTGCAGCTGCAGGACATTGCTCTCAACCTTAAGAACATAAGCAGAGTCATGCTGGATCAAACTAAGGATCCATCTAGTCCTGCATTCTGTTCACACAGTGGCCAGCCAGCTAGCTGACCATGGGAACCCCACAAGCAGAACATGATTGCAACAGATGTGTAGCTCAGTGGTAGAGCAGATGCTTTGCATGCAGAAGGTCCCAGGTTCAATCCCCAGCATCTTCAGGTAGGGCTGGAAAAAACCTTGTCTGAAACCCTAGCAAGCCACTGCTGCCAGTCAGTGTTGACAATACTGGGCTAGATGGACTCAGTATAAGGCAGCTTCCTGTATTCTTGCGTTCCTAGGCTGAGGATTGAACCTGAGACCTTCTACATGCAATGTTTGCGCTCGAGCACCAAAGTACAGCCCCCATACTACAATCCCCTAAGAGCATATAACACATTACGTAGTGGTGCTGGATTTGTACCTCCTTCCTCGAGCTCTTTTCCTTTTGTTTAAATTTAAAAAACCAATTCGTGAAATGGCCTCATAGTGGTGGACAAAGATTTGTGTCTTTCGCAAGAGCCCCATGCAGGGTGAAATTTGCCTCTGCCTGCAAAACTAGCATCCAGCATTACTCTGTCCCATAGCACTCAGTGGGAACCATTTAAATTAACAGTGCCATTCCATGCTTGTTTCCTTGGAGGTAAGCCCCACCGTGTTCAATAGGTAAGTGTGCAAAGGATTGCAGCCTAAATAGGACAAAATCTGTATCACTCCATCATGGGTTCTATTTCCTGAACATACTACAGTGTGATGTTAGAATGTGGAAGAATCTTAGGGACTGGCTTATCTAGCTGCCTAGATTGGTATCAAAAAGATGGGAACTGAAATTGACAAAACTTTCCTCCCCTTTACATTCTAGAGATGAAGCCCTGGAAATGAGCAGTATACCACCTCCCAATTTATTTATTTTTTAAAGTCTGTGAAATGAGCAGGTGCATTGCCACAGGGAGAGAGGATAAATTTGATCAGATTTGCCACTTTAAAGGGATATTCCTTATTTGTGCTCAACTGTAAAGAATAGCAGGGGAAATTATACAAAGAATGAGAAGTGTTTACAAGGGAATACAAAACAGGGATAAGCATGCAGGAGAAAGGTGTTGTGTCATTCATCACTGATGATGTTGGACTTCTCTACATAAAGCAAAAATCCAGCACCCTACCAGGCTTTCTTCTTGAGGGGTCTTCCCAGGATTACAATCAGCACAATACACTTGCCTCCCCCTCCCCCTTTTGGGGCTGTTTCCTTTGTGGGGAAGTTCCGTATGTTCCACTTATGCAACCAGCAGATGGCACTGTGACATTGCAGTGATATTGCACTATCCCGGAAATACACTACCTCTTTGATGGCAGTGTATATGTATTACTGCATTTTTGGCAAGTTAAATCATGGAGGAATTAAGGTAAAAATTGGCGGGAGAGGCACCAGAGGATGACAACATCATGAAAAGGACCCACAAACTTCAGTGAGTTTGATCTTGATTGCACTATATAAGCTTCTTGTGGAAAAGCCCATTATGGGCTCTATCCAATTCATGCTAATGATGTTTACTCAAGGTAGCCCACAGGGCATTCACAAAAGCAAAAGGAGTGCTTCTGGGGGGCGGGGTGGACATGGATAACAGCAGTATATTGTGGAAGATTGCTCAAAAAAGGTATTCCTCACAATAATGTCAGTCTATTTATATACCACATTTCTCACAAATACATTGTGCTCAAAGCAGATCATGACAACATTTTAAATGTAACAATAGCACATAACACTAATTATGAGAGCCATAATGCATAATAAAAAATATGATATAACACTGGCAGTTCCACAATTCTTTAACACTTTATTTAAACGTAAAGCATATCAAAATGTATAAATAACTAAGCAGAACACATACCAATAGGTCAATTAACCAATAGGAATGATATTAATAACATCAACACTATAGCCAAATTAAGCAGTCCTTTTAGCAACTCATAGTAGTTCAACAGAAGAACTACATTAAGGGGAAATTCATGAATCACTTACAACAGATGAATGGCCACAGGACTGCTTTGAAGGAAGGTGATTGGAATCTGCACAACAGTAGAGTAATAGCTGAACTTTATTTTTATTTTTTTGCACTAGAAATGGGACCCGCCCTGTTATTCCAGATTTATTATTCAGAATTCAGTAACTGTAGGCTCTGCCTGCATATCTAGTATTTTCTTGTAAATACTTCTGGCTTGCAACCAGCACATCATGTAAGAACCACATAATGTAATTAACAGGTGTCCCCAGATCACATATATTAAATGGAAAGAGTGTATCACTGAGCAATAAACAATTTCCATTTTCCTTACTCTTTTCAATTATTTGGAATATCTTTCAGGACAACCCACAAAATACAGAGGAAAGGAGTGCAATAAAATGAGGCCCATGTTAATATAGCCTGAGAGTAAGAAATGATAATCAAGAACAGAAGAATTCACACTGATTGCATGGAGGATTGTATTTTGTATAAATACAGCAATTGGGCATTTGCTTATGCTATTTTACGTAAGTGTAGGCAAATTTAAAATCACCATAATGCTAATACTGAGGGTGAGTCAACAAAAATCCAAGCAAAGGGAGAAAAGGAACCAGGATGGATTTAAAACAAAAACAGGAAAGTTTCCAAATAGTAGGCAATGAAGGAATATAATAATTTCCACTTTTTCTAGTTCAGGGGTCAGCACACGCAGCAGTGCAGGAGTGACCCTTACAGTGTTCAGCAAAGACGCTAAATTTGACCCTTGTAGTACTCCATAGTGCTAAAGGTGCCATTTTTTCCTCTAAACATTTTTACCTGCAAAACCAAATTTGGTGGCACTGCAGGGAGGGCAAATGATATCACCCTACCCCCCAAGATTAGGGGAGTACAGCCTGCATGGGGGCTTCTGGAGGCAGAAGGAAATGGCCTCTGGACTGCCCACAGTTGCCCACTCCTGCTCTAGATAGAAAATTTGGCCACAGAATGACTAACATGGGTCTCTCGTAAAACAAGGAACTAAACTCATGTTAGATTGATACAGCATTTCTGAAAGACACTTATTTTGAAAGATTGTCACATGCAGAATAAGTCTATGCATGTGTACTCTGAAGTAAGTGACACTGAGTTGAACAGGGGTTACTGCAGCCTTAAGCTGGAATATCACAGCCAGTCAATTTTCTTTATTTTAGAGTGTCACAGTCCCATAACCTTAGCGTCATCGTCACAGAACCCATGGCCAAACCTGGGGAAAGGTAGGTGTGGGCTTTTTAAAATGTTCAGATCAGTTAATAGTCCATACAGAAGCAGACATAACAAGAATCAACAGGGGAAACCCCCAGCGTCTGAGTAAGAGGCAAAGCCTGCAGTCCTATCACCCTTTACAACCTGAGAGTAAAACCTGAATGTAGCGGACTGACACCCTGAACAAACCTGCCTTCCAAAGCAATGTTTATCTGGCCCTTGGTGGGGCTAACATATTTTAATTAAGGTAGATGTTTTGCCCATACTTTTGCTTGTAAAGAAAAAGGAAATCTATACATAAAAGCATGAGAAGAAGACAGAGCACTGTAAAGCTGTGACTTTGCTTAGTCAAAATAGTCAAAGAAACATTACTTTAGACCTGCAGTATGACAAGGATAGCATAAAAAAGGAGCAGATACATTGGGGAATTGGCTCCAGTAATGTACAGGGGACCCAGGGAGGCCTGTGCACAAAATGGCCAACTCGGATTATTATGACTTGGGCTGAATCTACACATAGCAGTTATATCCTTATCATACCGTTATCATAACTATTGGTACACATGACACCAATGGGCATCAATAGTTATGATAACGGTATAACTGCTATGTGTAGATTCAGCCTTGGTGGCAGGGGTGCGACCAAGCTGGAAAGCAGCAGAACATGAAGGTTGGCAGAAAGATTAAGGCCTTAAGGCGGAGATTACCATATCTAGCCATGCACACAGCAGAGGCAGGGCCGTTCTTCAGGGAGAGGGTTGCTTGGATTAGGATGTCTTCTGCTTTGTCAGGCGTTGACTGACCTGAGCTGGTTGGAGCTTAGGTTTGGAAAGAATCTTGTGGCACCTTAAAGACTAACAAATGTATAATGGAATAGGCTTTCATGGACTACACTCCATGTCATCAGGTACAAACATAGCTGATGGGTTCCTTTGAGAGCTACTCTTACTCTTACAAATTCTAAAAACAAATCGTTGGGGGTGGAAGAAATGAAGTGTGATTCCAATTTTAATGCAGGAAAAAGTGTGGCCAGGCTAGCAGATGTAAGCATTGCTGTTTTTAACATGAGATGAAAAAGAATGGGAATATAAAGAAGAGAGGAGAAAGGGAGGTATGTACATATCAAAATCCCAGTGAGAAAAATCAGTTACGTTTCTCCCCCAGCCCACCCCCATTGTAATGTGGAGGGAAGATGATGGCGCTGGGAAGTTAACAGTCCTGCGACACATTTAAGCAGTGTTTTTTCCCCCAAGTGTCAATCAAATTTCCCCCTCTTTCTAAGATCTTAAAGGAAAACACATAATTTTTATTTTCAGGACTACATCAAAAACTTTTGTAACAGATTAACAAAAGTTTCAACTTTAATTACCCTCCTGTACAGACTGAACATTTTTTCATGTCGTTATCATGATTTCTCAAGCGAATTGCCAAAATACTGTTCACTTGCTACATATTAGTCTGTCCTAATGCAAGTTCTTAAATAACTGGTAACTGACTGTGTAATTAGAATGATCTTCAGTGACAGGGCTATGTCATCCTGCCCAGAGAAATTATTATCCTAAGATTTCTTTTTGCCTTGAATGGACATTAGAGGGTGCTGTTGCATTTAGTGTGTCAAGTACCAAGTCCAAGATGGAAATGTGAGTAATGCAGTTCTCTTATCTCCACTGTACTGTGCTCCCTGGTCTCATAAAGTGTAAAAACATGCATTTCGGTTATAAAAATCAGTGATTAGTTCAAGATGTAAAAGCTTCTGTTCAGCTAGTGATGTGATTGTGTAGGCTCTATGAATTCCTGCTCTCTTATCACTTTAGTGATTGATGATGAAAGGTTTTAGGCACTAGTAAGCTCTGTAGGAAAGGCACATTTTGGAAATGAGTTTATTAAATATTCAGTTCTACATTAGGGATGTACAGATTGTGTAAAATCCATTATGTCTGTGTTTCACTGATTGTCAAGTGCCTTTCATTCTGCAGTCTACTCATCGACAGAATTGGATTTTTTTAGTACCTTAATTTGCACAAATGCGCATTTACACAAATTCACACATGCGCAAATGCGCACCTTCCCCAAAATGCGCAAATCCCCCCAAATGTGCATTTTCACACTTTAGCCTATGAAGAAATGAGCATTTTTGGCCACTTTTAAAAAAAACATATTTTTCTATGACAAAATTTGCGCAAAATTGGGAAAGTTAGAAAAACGGTCTGCTAGTCATCAGAATCCTCCCAACAGGGGAAAAGCTGGTCCGCAGCGGTATCCACCAGAGGGATTCATCAGAATCCAAACTCATTTGGTTCCATTGTGAATTTATCCAACATCCCTGTTCTACATTATTGTCAGGGCCCAGCTTCAGCACTGTGGTGGGCCTTGTAGATTATAGCCAGGATTTGATTAGAAGTAGCCTGGAAGGACTTAGGCCTATTCAGCCTCTGGAATGTCAGAATCTGTGTGAGTTTAACTCAGTCAGTGTTCTCAGAGCAGAGCCAGGGGGAGTCACCTGATTCCCTGTCCACCTGCTGGTCTGGCCTTGGCAGGCAGGGAGGCTGGAAGCTGTCTGTGAGAACCAGACAGAAGTGGTGTAGGATCTGCAGAAGGGTCACCCAGGTTGAAGCATCAGTGCTGGAGGGCTCAGCAGTGACGCCCTATTTAGACAGGGGCCTTGCTGAAAGGCTAAAGGCCCTTGTCTGTCAAGGGATCCAGAGGGGGTGTCTTATCATAGAATCATAGAATAGTAGGGTTGGAAGGGGCCTACAAGGCCATTGAGTCCAACCCCCTGCTCAATGCAGGAATCCAAGTCAGAGGCAGAGCATCCCTGACAAATGGCTGTCCAGCCTCGTCTTGAATGCCTCCAGTGTGGGAGAGCCCACCACCTCCCCAGGTAATTGGTTCCATTGTCGTATTGCTCTGACACTCAGGAAGTTTTTCCTGATGTTCAGCCGGAATCTGGCTTCCTGTCACTTGAGCCCATTATTCCGTGTCCTGCACTCTGGGATGATCAAGAAGAGATCCTGGCCTTCTTCTCTGTGACAACCTTTCAAGTACTTGAAGAGTGCTATCATATCTCCCCTCAGTCTTCTCTTCTCAAGGCTAAACATGCCCAGTTCTTTCAGTCTCTCTTCATAGGGCTTTGTTTCCAGTCCCCTGATCATCTTTGTTGCCCTCCTCTGAAACCTCTCCAGTTTGTCTGCATCCTTCTTAAAGTGTGGTGCCCAGAACTGGACACAGTACTCCAGATCAGGCTTAACCAGTGCTGAGTAGAGGGGAACTAGTACTTCCTGGGATTTGGAAGCTAGGCTTCTATGAATGCAGCCCAAAAGAGCATTTGCCTTTTTTGCAGTCACATCACATTGTTGGCTCATATTCAGCTTGTGATCGACAACCATTCCAAGATCCTTCTCGCTCGTAGTGTAGTTGAGCCACGTATCCCCCATCTTGTAACTGTGCATTTGGTTTCTTTTTCCTAGGTGCAGAACTTGGCATTTGTCCCTATTAAATGCTATTCTGTTGTTTTCTGCCCAGCGCTCCAGTCTATCCAGATCACTTTGAATTTTGTTTCTGTCTTCCAAAGTATTAGCTATCCCGCCCAATTTTATGTCATCTGCAAATTTGATCAGCATTCCCTGCACCTCCTCCTCCAAGTCATTAATAAAAATGTTGAAGAGCACTGGGCCCAGGACTGAGCCCTGCGGTACCCCACTCATTACCTCTCCCCAGCTTGAGAAGGTCCCATTGATAAGCACTCTTTGAGTCCGATTCTGTAGCCAACTGTGGATCCACCGGATCGTTGTTTCATCTAGCCCACTTCGAGCTAGTTTGCTCATCAGGATATCATGGGGCACTTTGTCGAAAGCTTTGCTGAAGTAGAGGTATATGATGTCTACAGCATTCCCACGGTCTACAAGGGAGGTTACTTGATCAAAAAATGAGATCAGATTTGTCTGGCAGGACTTGTTTTTGACAAATCCATGTTGGCTTCGAGTAATCATGGCATTGTTGTCAAGGTGCTTCCAGATGGATTGCTTTATGATCTGCTCCAGAATTTTCCCAGGGATTGATGTCAGACTGACTGGTCTGTAGTTCCCAGGTTCCTCCTTTTTACCCTTTTTGAAGATAGGGACAACGTTAGCCCTCCTCCAGTCATCTGGCACTTCCCCCGTCCTCCATGATTTCTCAAAAAGAATAGACAGCGGTTCTGAGAGTTCTTCTGCCAGTTCCTTTATGACTCTAGGATGCAGTTCATCTGGCCCTGGAGATTTGAACTCATTCAAAGTAATGAGGTGTTCCTTGACCATATGCCTGTCGATCTCAAGCTGCAATCCTGCCCCTTCAGCCTGTACTTCGCCTTTGCCAGGGGGGTCATAGACCCTCTTTTGGGAGAAGACTGAGCCAAAGTAGGAATTGAGCACCTCAGCCTTTTCTTTGTCATCTGTTATCATTTTTCCATCCTTATTTAATAGCTGAACCACCATTTCTTTCCTCTGCCTTTTACTATGCACGTAGCTGAAGAAAGCCTTTTTGTTGTTTTTAACATCCCTTGCTAACCTCAGCTCATTCTCAGCTTTAGCCTTCCTGACGCCATCCCTGCAATTCTGTGCTATCTGCCTGTACTCTTCCTTTGTTACTTGGCCTTCTTTCCACTTCCTATATGTCTTATAGTCATGCCTTCCCTTTTAAGCTGATGCAAAGGCAAAGAGCCTTTTCTAGAAACAACTCATCTTCATTTCCTGAAGCCTTCTCTGTTTGGATCCATCATCGTCTAGGCTTTTGGAGGCACTCTGCACATGGACTCTCCCTTAATTGGAACTTTGGATTGCTAAAGACTTGCCATGAAAAGTACCGTGAGGCTTTTCATAGACTTCAACTCTCGTTTGCTGTGGATTGTGTGTCCTTGTTTGTCATTAGCTCAATGTACCAGCAGGCTGGGTTTGATCTATTACTTTTGAACTTTTCTCTGCCTGGACACATGCAGTGTGGAGTTACCAGTGCAAAAGCGGTGGCACAGAACTCTCTTTGTTTGGGCTTACTCTTCCCTTGATCTTGATAGGCCTCGACCATGTAGCCTAGACTTATCAAGAAAGGATTCAAAGTTGGACTCTCTATGGGTATAGTTTCGTTTAGGCCTTTCAAGAATTTATCCCTTGATTGCCTGATGGGGTCATTCTAGAGTTGGCAGAGAATTTCTCCCCGAAACTTCGGGGGGCCGAGCGCCAACGTGTTCGGCCCCCCGAACAAGTTTCGGGGAGAAATTCTCCTCACCCCCCCGCACCCCCCCCCGGGACGGGACTTACCTTTGGCGAATGTCCCTCCCAGCGGCGGGTCCAGCTGGCGGTTCGGCGGGTCTTCGTCCGGGGCGGGAGCAGCAGCTGGTCTTTCGACCGGCTGCCGCCACCGCCATTCCAATAAAAGAAAAAAACAAACAAACGCCCCCGTGATAGGCTACGTGACGATTAATGTAGCCTATCACGGCTAGATTTGCAAAGTCAGCCGTGATAGGCTACGTAAATAGTCACGTAGCCTATCATGGGTGACTTAAAAAAAAAAATAAAAGCGCGTACGGCTAATGGCGGCCCCCATAGGGAGCCGCCATTCCCGTTCCTTATTTGGTCGCTGTAGTCTACGTAAAGATTACGTAGACTACGGTGAAAATAAGGGCAACGCTATTAAACATTTACGTAGACTACAGCAACCAAATAAGGAACGCGAATGGCGGCTCCGTATGGGGGCTGCCATTTGCGTACGCGCTTTTTTTTTTTTTTTAAAGTCACCCGTGATAGGCTACGTGACGATTTATGTAGCCTATCATGGCTGACTTTGCAGATCTAGCCGTGATAGGCTACGTTAATCGTCACGTAGCCTATCACGGGGGCGTTTTTTTTTTTTTAACTTTTTAGTTCGCGGCCGGGCGAGGCGAGGTGCCTCCTCCCCGGCCTGAATTTCGGCCGGGCGAGGCGGGAAGCCTCCCCCCCCCCAGCCTGAACTTCGTGGGGGGAGCAGCAAAGCGCCTCCCCCCCACCGCGAAAAGCTTCGAGGACAGGTAAGGGACTTTCGTGCACCCCTAGGTCATTCCAGGAATCTTTCCCATGCCTTGTCCTGGGTTGGAAACCTGTGTATAGATTGCCCCGTGTATAGATAGACTGTTACATAGGCCAGGAATCCTGAGTTCCTTCCCTTGTGTTCAGAACTATGGAGATGGCAACATGGAAACCACGCTGATGAAGATCTCAGTCACAGTAGTAGTGTTTAGCTTTGGACTGTTCTGGAACTACATAGAGCCTATAGCTACTGACCATCAACTACATTATTTTTGAAGAGTGTAACCATTAAGATATTGTTGTGGGATTTCGTGCAATAAAGAAATCTCACTGATTTGGGTATCCAGTGTCAGATTGCCTGAGCATGTATAGTGGGGGGATTGGGAAACCTGACAGTTCTCTTCAATGGATCTTGTTGTTCAGGTCCTCAAATGTTGATGTTCAGAAATTATCTCCCAGGCCAGATTGCTGAGCCATCCTATGTCTTTGTTTGTTTACATTTCCAATAGTGATTTACATGATTTACTTGTGTTTGTTTTCTGCAGGTGTTCTCTGATTGTTGCACATAGTAACCTGAATGATTAATCTCTGGGGATGGTCAGGTGAGAAAATCCCTGCTTCAGTGCTGTGGATGGACAACGATGCCTTAAAGAATCTTCTCCAATTCCATTTTTCTAAATTTTAGAATCTAAGGGTGCAATCCTGTTCAGATAGGCGGCCACCTCCGAACTCGGAGGTGACCGCCTATCCAATGCAGGGCAGGAGAAACACAGAGGGGATCATTCCCTTTGTGCTTCTCCTGCCCTTCATTTTCAGCTAGACAGCTGATTGCAGCTGTCTAGCCATGGGAGGATGGAGCTGGGGAGGATGCTGCTGTACAACACAGTGGATGTGTCGTACAGGCATTTCTGCCCTCCCTGCTCCAGAAGGCCCCCCCTGAATGCCCCTTTTCGGCCGCTCTGCATTCCTCTTGCAAGCACAGAGCATGGGGCTGTTCCATGCTGCCTTGGAGGCAGCGCGGAAGTGAGGGGAGTTTGGTTCTCCGGGAACTGACCTCGGAGCACAGGCTCCAAGGTCGGTTCCCGGAAAACCAGATATCCTATGGCCGTCAAGCCACTGTCTAGCAGCCATAGGATTGCTCCCTCCAACAACAAAAATTCTTGTGGCACTTTAAAGACTAGCAAATGTATTATGGCATAAGAGTCCATAGACTAGAGTCCACTCCTTCCATTTCTCGGTACTGAAATAGAAATTAATATACCCAGACTTTTATGTGGTGACACAGATCCCAGACCTCCTTCTATTGACTTCTTTATCGAGTACAGCATCTAAAATCATCTCCAGCTTTCTTAATATAAAGACTGTCTGTTTTCTCTCTGTTTCCACTGCCAAAGGAACCTGTCTGCTTTGCCCAAGACAGAGACATTTCTGAGTAAACAGCTGGGTTTTATATTTTTGAAAATGGAGGACCAAATATCTGCCCTAAGGGCAGCTCTGGCAGCTCCAGGTGAAAGCTGAAACCATCGCATCACCTGCTAGAGCCTTATTTGAATGTCTGCAGAGCCTGCCTCCCCCATTCTATCTCAAGACTATGATCATGTCTTCAACATCAAGTCAGGGTGATTTTTTCCTTCCTTCCTTCCTTCCTTCCTTCCTTCCTTCCTTCCTTCCTTCCTTCCCTCCCCCCCAACCAAGCTGCTCTTTGTAATATCTTGTCTGATAAAGAGATCTAGAGATCTCAAAAGCTTGCACTTTTTGGTGGTCTTTTGGTTGTCCTAGTAAAGGTATTACACTAATATGGATTTTGGCATTTTGCTTATGGCCTTTGCTTTTTGTGTCACACAAGCAAGGATCATCTGGCCAGGAGGTTTTATGTGACCACATGTTCCAGACACAAAGACAATGGGGAAATGCTTGTAGTCCTCTCTGAGGTAGAAGACAAGTTACCAGGCTCTCAAAATGAGAATAACCTTTCTCAGACTTCAGGAGAAGAGTCTGTGACCTTGTCTACATGTGCACCAGAATGAGGAGGAAGAATCCTGAGGCGGCAGGGAACTCCACTACTCTCCATTCCAAAGTCAGTTTCCCCCAGACCTTGCCTGGCACTCCTTGGGCTTTAGATGTTATTAGCACATAAGCATAACTAACCCAAATGACTGCTGTAATCTCATAAATATCTCACTATAGTTCTTTCATATTGGAACACCACATATCTTTAACAATTAATACTACATATCTATAGCAATTAATACTCATTCCAGAAGAGCAATTGCTGTTGTAAGTCTTCCATAGTGAAAAAAAGAAAGTCCTACAGCTCTTTAATGTCTAACAAATGTATTGTGTGACATCAGCTTTCCTACAACGATGTCTACTTCATCAGAATTTTACTCACGCACAACATCTTATTTATTCTTTTAACTGCTTTAAAAATGAGGAGTAAAGAACAGTGTAGTTTTAGGCTATGGAACATTTCCCTGCCTTGTTTCACAACACTCATACATGCGATTTCCCTTGCTGAGAGGAAGACATGCGGAGCGCTGGTGCAGTTAGGTAAGTTTAGACTCTGGGCTTAAAGAACTTAGAGCACAATCCTATACATTAAGGGCACAATCCTATACAGAAAAAGTCCTGCAACTTCCAGCATTCCCCAGCCAGCATGGGAATGCTGGGAGCTGTAGGACTTTTTTTTCTGTCTAAACATATGTAGGATTCAGGATTGCACACTTAGGGGTTTTAGGGGAAGCTCTTTGGGTAGCACTATTGCTTCACTTACTTCAGCATGTGGTAAGCCAGTCCTGTTACCTGCGGGGGGGGGGGGGGACTGCTGTTCATCCTACTGAGTGGAGCCCTGGACTTCTGGACCACTGCTGAAGAGTTCCAGTCCCAAGAAGAATTGGGCCTCCTAGAAATCTCCTCAGGCGAAAAGCACCTCTGTGTAGCCTCCAATGGAAGGTTTGGGGGTTTTCTTTTTTACTATCTATAACTGCCTTGCAGAAGGGTCAGTTCTGGGGGTGGGGGCAGTAGTTTGACAGCTACTGGCATGATCTGACACTTTTACCTCATACTGTTTGAGGATTCAGTGCATGTTATTCAATTTAAATTGTAGTCCTAAGTGTGATGTTTCACTCCACGAGAGACAGAGAGAGACAGAGACCTTTAAAATGTCCCTTCAAACCCAATTTCATCAGCTTCCCCACAAAACTAGGACATTCTCAACAGCAGTGAAGTACTTCTTTAAAATATTGTCTTTAAAAACCTTACAGTTTTCATAAAAGTTCTTTCTATGTCCTGAATTTTATGGACCAATAATAGATGAAAACACTTTCAAGGCAAAAAAAAGGGGGGGGGGAAGCTAGTTCAGAGGCCTAGTTGATTTGAGTTCTAATTCTATGTTTCTCTGACAATTTTTTTTCTTTCATTTCATCTTTTCAATTGCACTTCACAAAGACGGCTGTATTTATATTGGTGCTTCCGTTCCAGATGGGACATTAATAGATACACAGATTACAGACAGACACAAACAGTGTCACAGGCTTGGTTCCCTCTACAGTATCAGTTCTGTTACCTTTTATTATACTTCTGACTTTCATTTTTTAAAATTATTATTATTAAGTCGAAAGTGGAACATCGTACATCTCTCCTTCCCTTCTTTATGCAACATTCCTTCATTCCACGTCTAATGGCCTCTTCTATGCCACTGCACTGGCCTCCTCCAAGGGGGGGTTGCAAACAGGAGGTGAGGCAAGGGAGAGGGGCTGGAAGGAGGCTTCATTGCCTCAGGCTTGTTAACATGAGCGCACTCTCTCTTGCTCAAATTTGTTTTCTCAGCTGGTGGCACGCTACACCACTGCCCTGATGCCTTCAGTCCTGTGGAGAGTGGCTTCATATGGGAGCCCAAGTCATTTTTAAAACAGAGATGGAGGCAGAAGAAAAAGAGAATTCATTAACAGCTTAGAGGCTGAATCTTTCGATTTGCTTAGCATATTGAAATATGCACTGTGTAAACACCGCAAATTCCACCTGCTGAAACGTTTGCCGGAACAGCTCGCAAAAGGCAATTGCTCCTTTTTAAAAAGGGGGTGGGGAGAACGTCTTCCTTGCTTTGCTAAGTTCTAGCAGTTGGCCTAATAGACCACCCCACAGTCTCTGCCCCTCCCCAAGAAAACATCCACCAACATGCAGATACTCTTTCCAACAGGACATTTCCCCCTTCAGTTATGTATTTCCTGAGCTTAGACTGTATTTCTAGAACATTTACTTACTGGAGCACAGTTGCTCTCATCTGCTTTACTAGAGCAGATCCTCATGTCATTCTAGCATTTGGACTTTGCTTAGAAAATAATAATAATAATAATAATAATAATAATAATAATAATAATAGCAACAACAACAACAACCTCCCCAGAAGACATTTCTGTACACATTTTTGCCTCTTTTTCCCATGTACGGAAGTGAAATTTGTACTGTCAAAAGCAGAAAATTCAAGGCTTTTGCATTTTCTCTTCCCATTTCCCCTCACTTCTCCCTAAGATAGCCTTCCCCAACCCGATGCCCTCCAGATGTTATGGACTACTGTTCCCAGCATTCCTGACCATTGGCCATGCCAGCTGGGGCTGATGGGAGTTGAAGTCCAAAACATCTGGAGGGTACCAGTTTGGGGGAGGCTGTCATAAGGTCTGAAGTGATCCTCAGTTCACCCAACCAGCCCTTACACCTTGCGGATTAGGATGAACAGCTTTTTTGTCAAATGTTTGATATTACTTGGAAGGGTTCTCAAGCCTCAACATCCCTTTGAAACTAAGCAATTCCCCAAGGAGGAAATACGTTTTTACAGGAGTTAAAATCCTTAGTTTCCCCACTACCCTAATATAACAAAACAATCTTTTCTGGATAAGTCTGCTCAATACATACTCTTTAATAACTCAAACATGAAGTAAAGTGAAGAAGTGATCACATAATGATGTAGGAAGTGATGCTTGAACCATGACAGCTGTGGAATCTTTTTGGTGGATGCTGAAGAAAATTACATTGGAGAGAAGAATCCAATAAGATAGACACTGCAGCATGGACAAGAGTCCCAGTATACAGTTAAGCAGAGGTAAGATGCAACTGGTGAACTGATTTCTATCCAAACAAATCAAGAAAACAATTTCTTGGGTGCTAAAGGTGGAATCTGCTCAGGGCACAAAACCTTCAACTTGCAGTTTTATTTTTTTATTTATTAAATTTATCAATCGCCTATCTGGCTGGTCACCCAGCCACTCTGGGCAATGTTGTTGTTGTTTATTCAGTTAGTCGCTTCCGACTCTTCGTGACTCCATGGACCAGCCCACGCCAGAGCTTCCTGTCAGCCGTCGCCACCCCCAGCTCCACCAAGGTCGAGTCCGTCACCTCCAGAATATCATCCATCCATCTTGCCCTTGGTCAGCCCCTCTTCCTTTTGCCTTCCACTTTCCCTAGCATCAACATCTTCTCCAGGGTATCCTGTCTTCTCATGATGTAGTCAAAGTACTTCAGTTTTGCCTTTAAGATCATTCCCTCAAGTGAGCAGTCTGGCTTTATTTCCTGGAGTATGGACTGCTTTGATCTTCTTGCAGTCCAAGGCACTCTCAGAATTTTCCTCCAGCACCACAGTTCAGAAGCATCTTTCTTCCTTCGCTCAGCCTTCCTTGTGGTCCAGCTCTCACAGCCATAGGTTACTATGGGGAATACCATTGCTTGAACTATGCGGACCTTTGTTGTCAGTATGATGTCTCTGCTCTTAACTGTTTTATCAAGATTTGTCATTGCTGTCCTCCCAAGAAGTAAACGTCTTCTGATTTCCTGGCTGCAGTCAACGTCTGCAGTAATCTTTGCGCCTAGAAAGACAAAGTCTGTCACTGCCTCCACATTTTCTGCCTCTATCTGCCAGTTATCAATCAAGCTGGTTGCCATAATCTTGGTTTTTTTGAGGTTTAACTGCAACCCAGCTTTTGCACTTTCTTCTTTCACCTTCGTCATGAGGTTCCTCAGCTCCTCCTCACTTTCAGCCATCAAAGTGGTATCATCTGCATATCTGAGATTGTTAATGTTTCTTCCAGCGATTTTAACTCCAGCCTTGGCTTCATCAAACCCAGCACGTCGCATGATGTGTTCTGCGTACAGATTGAATAGATAGGGTGAGAGTATACAACCCTGCCATACTCCTTTCCCAATCTTAAACCAGTCTGTTGTTCCATGGTCTGTTCTTACCGTTGCTACTTATACAGATTCCTCAGGAGGCAGACAAGATGACTTGGTATCCCCATACCACCAAGAACTTGCCACAATTTGTTATGATCCACACAGTCAAAGGCTTTAGAATAGTCAATAAAACAGAAATAGACATTTTTCTGAAACTTCCTGGCTTTCTCCATTATCCAGCGGATATTGGCAATTTGGTCTCTAGGTCCTCTGCCTTTTCTAAACCCAGCTTGTACATCTGGCAATTCTCGTTCCATGAATTACTGGAGTCTATCTTGCAAGATCCTGAGCATTACCTTACTGGCATGTGAAATAAGTGCCACTGTTCGATAGTCTGAACATTCTTTGGTGCTTCCCTTTTTTGGTATGGGGATATAAGTTGATTTTTTCCAATCTGTTGGCCATTCTTGTGTTTTCCAAATTTGCTGGCATATGGCATGCATCACCTTGACAGCATCATCTTGCAAGATTTTAAACAGTTCAGCTGGGATACCGTCATCTCCTGCTGCCTTGTTATTAGCAGTGCTTCTTAAGGCCCATTCAACCTCACTCTTCAGGATGTCTGGCTCTAGCTCACTGACCACACCATCAAATCTATCCCCGATATTATTATCCTTCCTATACAGATCTTCTGTATATTCTTGCCACCTTTTCTTGATCTCTTCTGCTTCTGTTAGGTCCTTGCCATCTTTGTTTTTGATCATACCCATTTTTGCCTGGAATTTACCTCCGATGTTTCTAATTTTCTGGAAGAGGTTTCTTGTCCTTCCTATTTTATTATCGTCTTCCGCTTCCGCGCATTGCTTGTTTAAAAATAATTCCTTATCTCTTCTGGCTAACCTCTGGAATTTTGCATTTAATTCGGCATATCTCCCCCTATCACTGTTGCCTTTTGCTTTCCTTCTTTCTTGGGCTGCTTCCAGTGTCTCAGCAGACAGCCATCTTGCCTTCTTGGTTTTCTTTTTCTTTGGGACGTTTTTTGTTGCTGCCTCCTGAACAATGTTGCGAACTTCTGTCCATAGTCCTTCCGGGACCCTATCTACTAAATCTAGTCCCTTAAATCTATTCTTCACCTCCACTGCGTATTCATGAGGAATATTCGTGAGCTCATATCTAACTGATCTGTGGGTCTTCCCTATTCTCTTTAGTCTGATTCTAAATTGTGCAATAAGAAGTTCGTGATCTGAACTTAGGGATGTCAGAGAATTCCACGATGGATCTCGGTGAGGCCGAATGCCAGTGCATTCGGCCCCCCGAAATCCATCGCGGAACGGCGTGCCACCCCCCCGCCCCCCGCGGATTCCCCCCCGGGACGAGACTTACCTGGGGCGGATGTTCCGGATGGCGGCAGTTCCAGCGGCGGCTTCGGCGGTGGCAGTGGCAGTGGCTGGTCTCCGACTGGCTGCCGCCGCCGCCATTTGCAGTCTGGTCTAAGACGAAGAAAACAAAGGGGAACACGAATAGCGCCCACTACGCTATTTGCGTTCCCCTTTCTTTTCTTCATCTTGGTCTACATAAATATTGACATAGACTAAGACGGCGAAAAATAAGGAACGCAAATGGTGGTGGCCATAGCCGCCGCCATTTGCGTAAGCTTTTTTTTTTTTTACCCAGAGTCCTTCTTTTTTTTTACCCAGAGTCACTCTTTAGCATTCCCTTATTTTCGCCGTAGTCTACGTAAATCTTTACGTACACTAGACGTGCCAAAATAAGGAACACAAATGGCGGCGCCCATGGGCCGCCGCCATTTGCGTACGCGCTTTTTTTTTTTTCCCCCAAAGTCACCCGTGATAGGCTACGTGACGATTTACGTAGCCTATCACGGCTGACTTTGGAAATCTAGCCATGATAGGCTACGTAAATCATCACGTAGCCTATCACGGGTGTGTGTGTGTGTTTTCACTTTTTCTTTCGCGGCTGGGGAGACGGGGCGCTTCTCCCCGGCCTGAATTTTGGCCGGGCGAGGCGGGGCGCCTCCCCCCCCTCGCCTGAACTTCGGGGGGAGAAGTGAAGCACCTCCCCCCCACCGCGAAGCAAGCTGCGGGACAAGGTAAGTTCTTTTCGTCCATCCCTACTCACCATCTACAGACATTTGGACTGGGATTCTATGGCCAACCTTGGTGAAGATTTGAACGAGAGGTAGAGCTGCATGTCATCTGCATATTGATGACACCACACCCCAAACCTCCTGGTGATAGCCCCCAGTGGCTTCACATAATGTTAAATAGCATCGGGGAGAGGATAGAGCCCTGTGGCACCCCACAAGTGAGTGGCCACGGGTCCAAAACCTCCTCTCCCAGTGCTACCCTCTGGTACCTGCCGGATATGAAGGACCAGAACCACCGCAATACAGTGTCTCCAATGCCCAACCCCTCCAGGCGGTCCAGGAGGATACCGTGGTCAATGGTATCAAAAGCCGCTGAGAGGTCGAGGAGAACAAGGAAGGAGCATTCACCCCTATCCAGAGCCCTCCTCATATTATCCACCAAGGTGACCAAGGCCGTTTCTGTCCCATGCCCAGGCCTAAAGCCTGACTGAAATGGATCTAGATAATTGGCTTCTTCCAATTGTGCCCTCAACTGCATCGCCACCACCCACTCAATCACCTTGCCCAAAAATGGCAGATTCGAGACCGGGCGAAAGTTGTTCAGAATTTGGGGATCCAAGGAGGGCTTCTTTAAGAGTGTTCTTTATCACTGCCTCCTTGAGGGCTGATGGCATCACTCCTTCCTCAAGGGAGGCATTCACCACCGCCCTGATCCCCTCACCCAACCTCTCTCTGCAGCCCATAATGAGCCAAGATGGGCAAGGATCAAGTGGTCTGACTTACAGATGAAAGCACCTTGTCCACTTCATCAGGAGGAAGAAGCTGGAACCAATCCCACAAAACCGGTTTGCCACAGACTGCCTCTTGCTCACTAACTGTATCCACAGTGCACAGAATAACACTCCTAATCCACAGAGCGCATTACAATAGTCTAAACGAGAGGAGACCAGGGCATGTATTACCGATGGGAGCAGATGGTCAGGAAGGAAGGGGCGCAGCTGCCATATCAGATGGAGCTGGTACAGCGCTGTCTGGCTCACAGCTGACACCTGAGCCTCCATAGACAGCTGGGAGTCTAAGATGACCCCCAAGCTGCGTACCTAGTCTTTCAAGGGTAGACGTACCCCATTCAACACCAGGTCAACATCCCCCAACCTCCTCTTGTCTCCCACCAAAAGTACCTCGGTCTCGTCAGGGTTCAGCTTCAGCTTATTCCTCCCCATCCAGCCACTCACCATCTACAGACATTTGGACAGGGATTCTGTGGCCAAACTTGGTGAAGATTTGAATGAGAGGTAGAGCTGCATGTTATCCGCATATTGATGACACCGCACCCCAAACCTCCTGATGATAGCCCCCAGTGGCTTCACATAGATGTTAAATAGCATCGGGGAAAGGATGGAACCCTGTGGCACCCCACAAGTGAGTGGCCTGAAACCTCCTCTCCCAGTGCTACCTCTGGTACCTGCCGGAGAGGAAGGACCAGAACCACCGCAATACGATGTCTCCAGTGCGCAACCCCTCCAGGCGGTCCAGGAGGATACCATGGTGAATGGTGTCAAAAGCCACTGAGAGGTTGAGGAGAACAAGGAAGGAGCATTTACCCCTATCCAGAGCCAGTTATGGAACAAGCCACACAGAGGCAGCCGGTAAATTTACATGGATCCATATATCTGCACAACCTAGGGATGTACGAAATACTTACCTCCAGGTTCCAGGGGGCGTCCACGGGGTGGGGGGAAGCGATCCGTCCCTTCCCCTGGAATCCTCCCTGGCTGCAGCTGGACTTCCGTTTGCTGCTGGGCTGCGGCCGCAAATGGCATCCAGCGTAGGTGTCAGGGTGGAAACGGAGCCCATAGAGCCCCATAGCAGTTCTGATTCTGAGGAGGAACAGAAATCCGTGGGAGAGGAGCCAGCTCATTCCTTACAGGCACAGCAGCTGGAAGAGATTCCTTCTGCTGGCATTCCTGAGTTAGATAGTGATCCTAGCAGTGAGAAAGTGCGGGAACGAGGCTTGCTAGATGCTCGACACAGACACAGAGAGCGACAGGCGATGGAGGGCGCGGAAAGGAGGCGTAGCGCCCGTT
This sequence comes from Heloderma suspectum, assembly GCF_057233095.1. Taxonomy (NCBI): domain Eukaryota; kingdom Metazoa; phylum Chordata; class Lepidosauria; order Squamata; family Helodermatidae; genus Heloderma; species Heloderma suspectum. The sequence continues at coordinate 115,575,652 of NC_139461.1, read as the reverse complement.
TGGTGTGCAAGCAACGGCCGCCTCCCATGGACCCAAGGGAAAGAGGGAGGATCTCTCCCTAGCCCATAAGTTCTGGGTCTTCAAGTGACTCTCTTTCAAACGGGGATCAACTGCCTATTCGAAGCTTAGGCCACTCTGCTGTTCCTTGCTTTAGTTGCAAATTTAGGTGATTAGCATCTGAAAGAGTCATTAAGTTGTAAAAGGATTAAAGCTTTGAAAAGAATCCTTTCGTCTGTGTCTTGAGTTGGCTATTGGAGTCTACTGAAAGAGGCTGCCAGGGCACTCCTGACAGGGGACGCCATTTGCATCCCTGCTTTAGCCGTGATAGGCTATGTAAATATTTACGTAGCCTATCACAGCAAAGAGCAGGGACGCAAATGGAGTCCGCTATGCCATTTGCACCCCTGCTTTAGCCGTGATAGGCTATGTAAAAATTTACGTAGCCTATCATGAAAAGAGTAGCGACACAAATGGCGTAGCAGATGCCATTTACGTCCCTGCTCTTTGCCATGATAGGCTACGTAAATATTTACATAGCCTATCACGTCTAAAGCAGGGACACAAATGGTGTCCGCTATGCTAGACGCCATTTGTGGCCACAGACTGGAGCAGCGGATGGCAGCGGACGGACTGGACCAGCTGGCGGCAGGTAGGGTCCGTCCTGGGGGGATTTGGGGGTGGGGGGGTAGTCTGTTCTACCACGGACTCCAGGGGGGTGGATTCTAAAGAATCCGGCCTCATTGGAGTCTGTGGCAGATTTCTCCGCCATCCCTAGCACAACCTGGTTAAGAGAATAAGCTGGAAGCTGTGAAGTCCCTGGCGCATGTAGTAATAGTATAGCTCTGTAAGGTAATTATTATCAAACCTATATTGTACACAGAGACCAGAGGCTGAAAAGTTGTGGTTTGTTGAAGACCACCAAGTGAGTTTCTGCTTCACAGCTCACACTCTTAGCCACTCCATCGTACCGTTCCTCAGCTCACCCAGTAGCTGATTAGGTCAGAGAGGGGAAATATGTGACCCTCCAGATATTGTTGGACTGCAACTCCCATCATCCCTCACCATTGGTTATGCTGGCTACGGCTCATGGGAGTTGCAGTCCAACAATACCTGGAGGGCCACATGTTCCCTGCCTCTGCTTTAGGTCAAGCTCACACACACACACACACACACACACACACACACACTAACATAGAGGGCTGTTGCAAGAGTTACTGAGATAATATACATAAAATATTCTAACACTTTGGAAAGTGCCATATAAATGCAAGAATAATGATTGCATATCTTTCCTTTTCTTATCCAGGTTCCCCACCCAAAATCCCCTGAGCCACAACCCTTACACACACACAAAATGCAGTTTGCCTGTCCCTGATTACAAAGCAAAACCATGTGCGACTGATTTTGTAGCTTGCAGCAAGCACATTTCCCCTTGAATGTTTTGCCCATTTTCATCATTTGCTCATTTCTGAAAATGGAATCATGCCAAAATATCTTCAGTTCTTAAAACACCCTTCCCCTTTCTTCCCAGCAGGGTGACCATGCTTCAGGACTAACTGAGAAGGAGAGGGAGGAGGCAAAGGAAATAAATAATTTACTCTACCCTTCCAGGCAGAAGGAGGAGTGCTAGTCATCAGTCAGACACAAGAAGGTCAAATTCACAATAACAAAAGGTGCAGCATAATGAAGTGACGGGTGTAGTCTCAATACGGGTGCCAGAGTCTCTTGCCAGCAGAAACAAGAATGAAAGGCAAGGTAAATGATATCATTGTAAGATGAGTTTTAATCCCCTAGAGGCAGGTGATTTTCTCTTGGAAGATACCCTTGGCATAGTAATGATTGAACTCAAATTCTGTCCAGTTCTACAGTTGTCAGAACTGATCTTACTGAGGCATTAACCTTGAACTTAACACAGATATAACTAGATACAGCAGACATGACCCTATGTCCGGATGCCTTTAAGTGGGTGAATGTGGGACCAAGGTAGAGGGATGCTTATGTATATGTATTCATTATTCCACAAGAGCAGTCATGAAACAAGTATGCTTTTGAAAGGATAGCATTTCATCAGAAACAGCCAGAAATAAGATATTGTTTGGTAACTTTGCTAATCCATTAAGTATACATTGGGCAACCAAGCTATTATTTGGAACATTCTTCTAACAAGGAAACAATATCCCACTGAGTTTAGGTGTGGTGTATTCATATCAAAATATAACTTTCAGCAGTTTTATACAATGCCGGTTTGTAAGTATATGAACCTTTAAACAACAACGGTGAGAAATCGACGTGTAATACTAATGGCATTAGGCAGAAGAACCTGGTGCTTTCTGAAGAAGCGCTCCAATATTGGAGCACTCCTAATATTCAATGCCTTGCTGGCAGATGCCTGGCAGAGCAGATGGTGCGACGGAGGCCATCTTCGCCTCTCCATCTTCCTTTCTATTCCTTTTCTCACTACATGTGCTTTTGAGCATGCCTAGTGGAGTCGTGGGGGTGGGGACAGGGCCAGGAGCCAGGAGGCTTCAGAATGTTGTGGATCCTCGGCCCTACCCCCTTCCCCCTCATTTACATCCTCACCTGAGGCCTGAGCTCTGACATCAGGTGAGGAAGCCACCACAGTGCTTTCCACAGTGGCTGCAAGGGGTGGAGGGAAATAATCCCCCTTTGGAATTTCAACCTGAGGTCGTAGCAGTGTTTCCAGCTTGGAGGGGGGAACGCCGAAATATCCTATGGTACCTGGGATGCTCTTGTAGGAACCATAGGACTACTTCCTTAATCACTTGCAAATATTTTGATCATGGTACAACCCAGCATTTGAAGTAAATTAGCACATACAGTGAGCTATATGGTCTAAGGGCACATGATGTGGCCACCTTGCTGAAGCTAGCTGTGGTCAGTGCTTGATTTGGAAGCCTATGGGTACCACCTTGAGTTAGAAATGTGGAAGGTGGTATAGAAGAAAGGTGGGATATAAATACACTAAGGACACTCAAATATTTTGGCCACCTAATGCGAAGAGAAAACTCTCTGGAAAAAAACTCTGATGCTGGGAAAGACTGAATGCAAAAGGAGAAGGGGATGGCAGAGGATGAGATGGCTAGATAGCATCACTGATGCAATGAATATGGACTTGAGCACGCTCCGGGAGAGAGCGCAGGACAGGAAGGCCTGGCGTGCTATGGTCCATGGGGTCACGAAGAGTCGGACACGACTGAACAACTGAACAACAACAAAAGGACACTCATGCAAAAATATATTATACAATTCCCAGCATCCCCCAGAAGCATGGCTGGCTGGGGAATGGTGGAAGTTGTAGGACTTATAACTGTCTAAACGTGCATAGGATTGCACCCTAAATAAATCAATAATAAATAGTTGAATAAATAAATGTTACCTAAAACTATTTTGAGCTTGCAACTGTAGATTACACAAATTATTGCTTTTTCCAAAGAAAATCATCAAATTTAAAAACTGAAGATGAACTATCATACCACAGTGCTATCTATACAACTCCATTTTCCCAAACTATGTAGTAGGTATGTTGCAATTGCTGACATTTTACCTGATGATGAAGTACAACAAGGAACAACAACAAAACCAACATGACCATCTTGAACATAATACGGTGGCAGCTGGGGCAAGATATCATGTGGAGGTTATTTCAAGTCATTTTTGCGTGATAGTGCATGGTATGAAGCCTTATGAGACATTCCTACTGTTTCTAGAAAAGCAGCTGTATTAATCTCTTGCAGCAGGAGTGACCCCCCCCCCAATCCTGTGTTTCCTTAGACTATGCTGGCTGAGGGATGCTGGGCGCTGTAGACCAAAACTTCTGTAGGGCCACAAGTTTCCCACTGCTGCCTTAGATAATAATACACTTATCGAGGTACAAATGTTCATGGGCTGATCTGAAGCTCTTTTGGACAGATGCAAGGATGTACTCTCTCACACATAGACACACAGGGCATCTCTACCTCAGCAATTTATTGCACACTCATGATTGGCCACTCACAGAAGTTTACATGATGTTGTCAACCTCTAGGACATCTCCACTAGGGCTGTGCAGGGACCCCCTGATCCGAGGCGGGCCCGATTCAGCTCAGGCAGATTTGGGGACCCTGACCCGACTTAGCCCCGAACCCGAAGGGGGATTCAGATGTTGAACCCCACTTTGGGTCCCCCCGATGCCCCCGCACAACCCCCATTACCTTGCCACCGCCACCTTCTCCACCGCCGCCAACTGCTGAGGCCTGGATGCACATGGCGACTCTTACTGCAGGGAGTCGGCATTTTTTAAAAGGCAACCTTCTGGAACTTCCTGGAGGTTGCCATTTTAAAAATGGCGACTCCCTGCAGTAAGAGTCACCGCATGCGTCCAGGCCTCAGCAGCTGGCGGCAGCGAGGATGGCAGCAAAGAAGGCGGTGAGGATGGTGGTGGTGGAGGCAGTGACAGCAGTGGTGAGGGGGGTGGTGGTGCTGAGGACAGCAGTGGCAGAGGCGGCGAGGGCAGCAATGGAGGCAGCGGAGGCGGTGGCAGCTCAGGTAAGGACCTGGCGCAGCTGGGCCAGGAGTGCCGAAGCTCCAAAGCCCTCCACTTCACCTTGAAAGGGGCACAAAGTAACCCAAAACAGCCCGCTTTGACTCAAGGTTCGGGCCTCGGGCCGAAGCGGTGCACAGCCCTAGTCTCCACGCTTTTCCCAGTTTATCCCACATTCAAAAAGATTGAAGATAAGCTAGAATTTTAAAAAAATGTGGGATATAATTCAGCCACTAGATGGCACTGCTTCATTGAAAATATAGAAAGCCCTGGTAAGGCTGCCAAGAAAGTGTGTTTTCAATGCCACGTTGTGTTTGTTAAAGGAGCCCATCCTAATCGCTCCAGGGAAACAGAAGCAGAGAGCTTTGGTAAGGCTCCGGGATTTTTCCATAACGTAGAGAAGCTGACACACACACATGTTAATCAACTGAAGAGACAAGATTCAATCACAAGTGGTCAACAAAGCCATAGATCCAGATGGGTCTAGCAGCTGTACGACTGATACTAAGATTGCTGGGCTTTGTAAGCTGCCTGGACGGGAGTCCCCCTGGCAACAATATGTAGGGGGTGATCTGAGCTCTTTCAAGGAAGATAAGGATATAATTGTAATGAATAAATGTAATTCATAGACTGAGCCTTAGTATCAGGCCCCAATGGAATTTCCTTCACATCCAGCTCCTTGAAATGCCATTCAACATTCATCTCCTGTAGTAATCCTTTATTTCCCCTTTTTTCACAATGATGAATCATAGTCCATAACAGTTTTGGGCACTAACAGGATTACTCATTTACCCATGAATGTTATCAAACATAGCAGGACAACAGAGACCATTAAGGTGCATCCTTAGGGTTGTTTTAGATGTCCCTGACCTGATAAGAAAGCCATTGCATTGATGAATTAATCAATCACCTTAATATTATGCTTTCTTATACTTTTGATATCCTTCAGCTATTGCCACTGAAATCATTTTACTCCAGTTTCAATGAGCAGCATTGCAAAAATGTGGTAAATTCTGCACAAATGTTGGCTACATAAAACATGGCTAAGAACGATATAACATAAGATAATATGATGGTCAAATGAAGGTGCAAAAATAATTTACGCCAGGTTGATTGCTGACACCGTGAGATCCATGAGACATCTTGAGGTCCCTGCTTCAAGGACAGCTCATTTCTTACCATCTTCTTTCAACTATTTCTTACCATCTTCTTTCAACTATTCCATTTCCTCATTATCACCAATTAAGCCTTGGAAGTGGGTGAGACATTTTGTACAGACAGACCAGCCTTCCAGGTGTGTCATGCTACAATGACCATCATCCCCAGCTACATAGCCAGCTGGTCAAGGATGATGGGAGTTGTAGTCTGACACCTGTACAGGGTGCCAGGTTGGGGGATGTTGATATAGACTGTAAATAGGCAAATATGTTTGAACCTTGAAGTTGCCATCAACATTTAGCAGCTGGACTTCAAACTGAGCAGGCACACAAGAGGTCATCGGGTCACATTCTCCCCCACTCTGGTGAGATGTATTGCATTTCAATGTAAATTATATTGTAATTATCTCTACATTTTATTTATTTATCTACAATACTTGTATACTGCTCCACATCCAAAGATTTTGGAGCAGTGAACAGCAGACAGGATAAAAGAATAAAAACACCACATTAAAATAATTACTATTTTTTTAAAAAGAACAGAGTTTTGATAAAAGCTGAGTTCTGAAAAACCGTGGCCAGTCACTCAAGAAAGGCTCTTTGAAATAACAATGTTTTCAGGAGGCGCTGAAAGTGACACAACATTGGTGCCTACCTGACCTACAAAGGCAGGGAATTCCATAGGAAGGGGGCCACCACACTGAAGACTCTTCTCCTGGTGGACTCCAGTAGGCCCATGCAAACTGTATGGAAATAGGCATCCTCTTTTGTCCTCTCTTTCAGTCCTCTTTTTTATCAATGAGTAAGCGGTCACCCTACTTCTAAGTACTTCTAAGTAGGTGTGGTTATTGTCTCAGCCTAGTGATTTTTCTGTTTAATAACAGAACCTCCTTCCTCACTTTAAGATAATCTGAAGTCCAAACTTCACACTACAAGCAAACGTGTAGGCACAGTTGACCCACCTCTCTCTGGCATCATGTAGAAAAAAGTATGACATGACATCACTGCATTAGCATTTCCTATACCCCCACTCCACTTCATTTGTATGCATGAGGGGTAGGGTGGCTTCAATAACACAATGGTGTCACATCACTTTTTTTCCCCTTTCAATTATTGGGAAAACGAAGGTCAGCAATGCCTTTGCATCTCCCCATAATGTATTTGGGCCTGAACTGGTAGTTAACTAACATAGCAGATGAGAGCTGAATATGGGAACAAGAAGTGAACTTGGCAGGAATCAGAGAACCCACTCACAGGCTGCCTTCAGATAACAGACATACATTCCACTTTAATAAAGAAGGGGAGGAGATAACATTAAAACCATGCATTGCCTCCTGTTATGAAATCAAAATATTGGTTTGCTTGTGGAGATCTGATTGGAAGGTCAGAGTCAACTTCTCTAGAAATGTCATGTCTATTTGTTTTATTATTAAATCCTTGGCAAAAAAAGTTCTCAAAGAATGCAGGATAAAACACACTGAAATCTACTGTCCATTGTAAGTGTGTGGAATGAATGGGAAGTTCTGTTTTTTCTCACAACTGCTATATCACACATTCTCTTACATCCAGCATGAAACTTTTTGCCATGGGAAGAAAGAATGGAAAATCTGTGTTTATCAGAGGAAAATCGTCACAAATTAGTCAGCAGTGAAAATGTACTGATAGAAGTTAACCTACAAACCAAAAGCAAAAAAAAGGGGGGGGGATTACATTTCTGCTATGCCTTCCGTTCTGAGAAGATTGGAAAGAACTGAAGTTGCTGTGCAAACCTGACAGAGAAAGGAAGTCTGCAACACTTCAATTTCATTTAAAAAAACCCCACTCAATTAACAGATGCAGCTCACTCTCCTCAAATGTGACTGGAACATAAAAGATGTGTGCAAGGTTTTATGTGTTTAAAATATAAACATATTGAAATATCATGCCATTTTATTAAAATTAAATACTGGTATACTGGCATGAAACAAACATAAACTTACAATTGAAAATGTTATGGAACATAGTTCACACATAATTCCTTATCCATTTCACTGTTTTCAGCAACATGTTTAAGGTCCAATTCCATCAGCTAAATGGTATGTTGAGTATGCTGTGTGACCAGATCCATGCAGCGTGGCACACTCTGAAGTAGTAATGTAATTGCTTCTGCACACGCCCAGCTCGCAACTGAATTGAGCTTTGTTGTGCCACTGCAAAACTGTCAAAACTTGGTAAATGTGAGTCGAACTGAGAACTGAGGGCATACTGAAGCAATTATATGTCTGCTTTGCTACATGCCAGATGTTACACCCATGATCCATTCAACGCACATTCTTAGCATGCTAGTTGGGTGCTGTGAATTACTCTTCTGTCAATCTAGGTAAAGAGGTAGACTAACATGGATTAAATGTAATGGCACTGTAGAAACAACAAAATGCAAACAAAAAAAAAGGGCACTGGCACCCAAGGAAAGTATTCTAATTACCTACCTCTTTGGTGTCAATTATTTATTATATGCATCTATAGACAAAAACTGTGGCAATCCAATATTTTATTGCATATGGATTAACATCATTAGATTTATCACTTCAATGTTGTTGTTGTTAAGTCGTTCAGTCGTGTCCGACTCTTTGTGACCCCATGGACCATAGCACGCCAGGCCTTCCTGTCCTCCGATCTCTCCCGGAGCGTGCTCAAGCCCATATTCATTGCATTGGTGATGCTATCTAGCCATCTCATCCTCTGCCGTCCCCTTCTCCTTTTGCCTTTGATCTTTCCCAGCATCAGGGTCTTTTCCAGGGAGTATTCTCTTCGCATTAGGTGGCCAAAATATTGGAGCTTCAGCTTCAGATCTGTCCTTCCAATGAGCACTCAGGGTTGATTTCCTTTAGGATTGACTGATTTGACCTCCTTGCAGTCCAGGGGATTCATAAGTGTCTTCTCCAGCACCACAGTTCAAAAGCATCAATTCGGCGCTCAGCCTTCCTTATAGTCCAGCTCTCACAGCCATATGTTACTACTGGGAAAACCATAGCTTTGATTAAACGGACCTTTGTCGGCAAGGTGATGTCTCTGCTTCTTACTATGCTGTCCAGGTTTGCCATAGCTTTCCTCCCAAGGAGCAAGCGTCTTTTAATTTCATGGCTACAGTCACCGTCTGCAGTGATCTTGCAGGCCAAGAAAGTAAAATCTGTCACTGCTTCCATTTCTTCCCCTTCCATATGCCAGGAAGTGATGGGGCCAGATGCCATGATCTCTGTTTTTTTAATGTTGAGTTTCAAACCAGCTTTTGCACTCTCCACTTTCACCCTCAACAAGAGGCTCTTGAGATTCTCTTCACTTTCTGCCATTAGGGTGGTATCATCTGCGTATCTGAGGTTGTTGATAATTCTCCCGGCAATCTTAAGTCCGACCTGTGATTCATCCAACCCGGCATTTCTCATGATGTACTCTGCATATAAGTTAAATAAGTAGGGCGACAATATGCAGCCTTGTCGTACTCCTTTCCCAATTTTGAACCAATCGGTTGTTCCATGTGTGGTTCTTACATGTCTGGTCTGGTACTCCCATCTCTTTAAGAATTTGCCAGAGTTTGTTGTGATCCATGCAATCAAAGGCTTTAGCATAGTCAATGAAGCATGTGTGTGACATGACATTGCCAGCAGGTATCATATGTCAAATTAGATATAAATTTCAGTCTATGGGATGACAGATATCACTGAAACTGAAGTTTAAGATTTTTTAAGACTAGAATCAATCAAATTAAACCATTATTTGAAATAAACATTTTTTAGGTCTCTTTCCCAATTCCTCCTCATAAATACATAGACGTCAGAGTTTGTATTTTGTAGAAGGGGCTGCGATGGCTTAGTGGTTAAGATGCTGAACTGCAGACTGGAAGATCGGCAGGTCAGCAGTTCGAGACCTGAGTGCTGCGCGACGGAGTGAGCTCCTGTCTTCAGTCCCAGCTTCTGCCAACCTAGCAGTTCGAAAGCAAGAAATTGCAAGTAGATAAATAGGTACCGCCTCGGCGGGAAGGTAACAGCGTTCCGTGCACCTCGGTGTTCAGTCATGCCGGCCACATGACCACGGAAGCGTCTTCGGACAGCGCTGGCTCTTCGGCTTAGAAATGGAGATGAGCACCGCACCCTAGAGTCAGACATGACTGGTTGGGGACACCTTTGCCTTTTACCTTTTTTTTCCCTAGAATTCTTTAACTTTAAACATAATGGATGAGTTCCAGACTTCCAGGCTTTTCCAGATGGAGGGCTCATAGTGTCACCAGTCATGCTTGTCTGCTGTAAACTACAAGCAAAATTGCCATGGAACTTTCCACGTTGGGAGAAATAGCCATTACATCCCACTACCTTCTGTCCACACCAATGGGTGGAGAATGGCCCGATATAGTCAAAGTTCTCCCCTCCCTTCACTACTCCCTCCCACCACACTGATTGTGCTGGGGGGAGTAATTGCCCCAGAATTGTGCAGTTCCACAATTCTAAAAGATCAAAGGTTCATTGCTGCAGCTTCCTTCACCCTAAATGTTTAAAATTCACATAGCAAAATTGACAAAGTGGGCAAAATGGTGATTGGCAAGTGTCAAGTGAGTGGGGGCTAAGCATGTAATGAATCTGGGAGTAAAAGACAAGCCTCAGCTACGTGAATGTTAAAACAGGAAGTGTGGAGGAAGCTGCAGCAGTGGACCTCTGATCTTCTGGAGATGCATACTTCCTGTAGAATGAACAAAAAATCCCACGCCAGACAACAAATATAATCTCCCTACACCTCATAGATCGGTGTGTGTGGGTGTGTGTGCGCGCGTGTGTTTTGGGGGGGAATAAAGCAGCAGCAGAGAGAGAGGAGAAGGTGAAATAGGCTTTGGGTAAGGAGAAACTAGGCTGCTGGCTGGCCTTAAGTTATGAGAACATGCCTCCAGTGACACCACATTACATGTCACAGCCACACACCCTCAAAACAATGCAAGCTTCCAAAATCAGGCAACTGCACCATTGGGGTTTGGGGCAGGAGGGGGTAAATCATGGCAGGCAAGAAAATAATTAATGGATCTTTCCCATTGGGAGAAAATATGGGAGAAGCGGAGGGGGAAACACGGCATTACACGGGAGGACTGCAGGAGCCTGGCAATGTCATGTGGGCAGCCCCACAAATCCCACAAACCAGGCATGCCAATAGCATCTTAAAACCCCATCTGGAAAAGCCTTTAGTCATACTGAGAGTACTCCAATTGAAATTAATGGGACTACTCTACATATGACTAAATCCAGTTCCAACCCAATCGCTTTTGTGGAAAAGAATGTGCAAATCTTAATCCAATAAACTACGGTTAACTGTAGCACACATGTTTAAATTCTGCTCAAATCAGGGCCAGATGGTGTTCCAGAACCCAGCAAAGACAGATCTCTGGTCTAACTGAATCCATTTTGTGGAAACAGACATTCTGAGAGAAGACAGAAAAAGCATAACTATCATAATTAGTAATCATTTGGTAATTTGTTGTTGTTCAGTCGTTCAGTCGTGTCCGACTCTTCATGACCCCATGGACCATAGCATGCCAGGCCTTCCTGTCCTCCGCTCTCTCCCGGAGTGTGCTCAAGTTCATATTCATTGCATCGGTGATGCTATCTAGCCATCTCACCCTCTGCCATCCCCTTCTCCTTTTGCCTTCAATCTTTCCCAGCATCAGGGTCTTTTCCAGGGAGTTTTCTCTTTACATTAGGTGGCCAAAACATTTGAGCTTCAGCTTCAGTATCTGTCCTTCCAATGAGCAGTCAGGGTTGATTTCCTTTAGGATTGACTGATTTGACCTCCTTTTAGATCCTCTTCACTTTCTGCCATTAGGGTAGTATCGTCTGCGTATCTGAGGTTGTTGATAATTCTCCCAGCAATCTTAATTCCGACCTGTGTTTCATCCAACCCAGCGTTTCTCATGATGTACTCTGCATATAAATTAAATAAGCAGGGCAACAATATACAGCCTTGTCATACTCCTTTCCCAATTTTGAACCAATCGGTTGTTCCATGTCTGGTTCTTACTGTTGCTTCTTGACCCTCGTACAGGTTTCTCAGGAGACAGGTAAGGTGGTCTGGTACTCCCATCTCTTTAAGAATTTGCCACAGTTTGTTGTGATCCACACAATCAAAGGCTTTAGTGTAGTCAATGAAGCAGAAATAAACGTTTTTCTAGGGATGTACGAAACTCACTTACCTTTGCTCCGTCCCTCCTCACAGAATCCTCGATGGGAGGGGGAGGCGATCTGGTCCTCCCCCCCGGAATCCTCGATGGCCGGCTCTGCTCCATGGCCAGGCTGCGGAGCAGCCAGCCAGGGCCGTCCGCAGCTGGATTTCCGGCTGCAGATGGCCTGGTGCGGACGCAAATGGCAGCTGCCATTTGCATCCAGCTAGACAACCGTGATAGGCTTCATAAGAATTTACATAGCCTATCATGACTAACATTAAAAACAACAAAAAACACGCAGCGTATGCAAATGGCGACGGCTCCGGCAGCTGCCATTTGCATGGCCTATTTTTCGCCGACTTATCTTACGTCAATATTTACATAAGATAAAATGGCAAAAAAAAGGGGAACGCAAATAACATCCACTATGCTATTTACGTTCCCCTTTTTTTCGCCGTTTTATCTTACGTAAATATTGACGTAAGATAACTCGGCAAAAAATAGGCCACGCAAATGCCGGCCACTGTAGCCGCCGCCATTTGCGTATGCTGCGTGTTTTTGGTGGGTTTTTTTACGTTAGCCGTGATAGGCTACGTGAATTCTTACATAGCCTATCATGGTGCGAGGATGGCAATGGCGGCGGCTTGTCTCTCCTTGCTATTCTCTGGAACTCTGCATTCAGTTGGATATATCTTCCCCTTTCTCCCTTGCTTTTTGCTTCCTTTCTTTCCTCAGCTACTTGTAAAGCCTCATCAGACAGCCACTTGGCTTTCTTGCATTTCTTTTTCTTTGGGATGGATTGAGTTGCTGCCTCCTGAACAATGTTACGGACCTCCATCCATAGTTCCTCAGGCACTGTGTCTATCAGGTCTAATCCCTGAAATCTATTCCTCACCTCCACTGTATATTCATCAGGGATATGATTTAGGTCATACCTGAATGGTTTAGTGGTTTTCCCCAAGTTCTACAATTTAAGCGGAAATTTTGCAATAAGAAGCTCATGATCTGAGCCACAGTCAGCTCCAGGGCTTGTTTTTACTGACTGTATAGAGCTTCTCCATCTTTGGCTGCAAAGGACATAATCAATCTGATTTCGATATTGACCATCTGGTGATGTCCACGTGTACAGTCACCTCTTGCGCTGTTGGAAAAGAGTGTTTGCTATGATCAGTGTGTTCTCTTGGCAAAACTCTATTAGCCTTTGTCCTACTTCATTTTGTACACCAAGGCCATGCTTGCCTGTTATCCCGGTGATTTCTTGACTTCCTACTTTAGCATTCCAATCCCCTATGATGAAGAGGACATCTTTTTTTGGTGTTAGTTCTAGAAGGTGTTGGAGGTCTTCACAGAACCGATCAACCTCAGCTTCTTCGGCATCAGTGGTTGGGGCATAGACTTGAATTACTGTGATGTTGAATGGTTTGCCTTGGATTCATACTGAGATCATTCTATCATTTTTAAGATTATGCCCCAGTACTGCTTTTCCCACCCTTTTGTTGACTATGAGTGCTACTCCATTTCTTCTAAGGGATTCTTGCCCACAGTGGTAGATATAATGGTCACCTGAATTAAATTCGCCCATGCTTGTCCATTTTAGTTCGCTGATTCCCAAGATGTCAATGTTCAATCTTGCCATCTCATGTTTGACCACCTCCAGCTTACCTTGATTCATTGATCTGACATTCCAGGTTCCTAAACAATATTGTTCTTTACAGCATCGGACTTTCTTTTCACCACCAGACACATCCACAGCTGAGCGTCCTTTCGGCTTTGGCCCAGCCGCTTCACTCTTTCTGGCGCTACTTGGAAATTCCCTCTGCTCTTCCCCAGTAGTATATTGGACACCTTCCGACCTGAGGGTCTCCTCTTCCGGCGTCATCTCTTTTAGCCTTCTGATACGTTCCATGGGGTTTTCTTGGCAAGAATACTGGAGTGGGTTGCCATTTCCTTCTCCAGTGGACCACATTTTGTCAGAACTCTCTGCCATGACCTGTCCATCTTGGGTGGCCCTGCACGGCATAGCTTATGGCTTCACTGAGTTATGCAAGCCCTTTCGCCACAACAAGGCAGTGATCCATGAAGGGGCATTTGGTAATGGGAGCAGCTTATTGCAAGCATATTACACCTGTGCTGAGGGAACTGCACTGACTGCCTATATCCTGCCAGGCCAGGCTTAAGGGTTTGGCACTTGTTTATAAAGCCCTAAGCAACTCAGGACCTAAGAGATTGCCTGGTCTTCTACCAGCCTGCTCTGTTGCTGCGCTTATCAAGGGATGCTCTCCTAATGGTACCCATGATTTCAGAGGTCTACACCTTCATGACTTGGAATAGGGCCTTTATAGTCCCCACTCTCTAGAACTCCCTACGACCACAAATTATGTAGGTGCCAACATTTTTGGATTTCAGTGCCTACTGAAATCATACCTTTTCTCTGTATGAAGGCTTGGTGTGTGTTTTTCTGCACATCACTTAGAAAATGTCTTTAATGTAAGTAATTAATAAATACTGTTAAATAAAGAAATAATGAGTGGATATTGTGAAATGTTCAGCTGCATGATGCAGAATATGACCTGAGGACACTTTATACAGTTGTATTGTTGGAGCTAAGCAATAAGCTGCCTCAATAGGAGACTGCCTGATAGCTATATGAAAGCTCTCTGAGGTTTGGAGGTAACGTGAGTTGTACATGTAATAAATAAATATTATTAATGTGCTTTGTTTTGTTTTGTTTTTCTGTGTAGAACAAGCATGTACAAATGGATCAGTTTTGTGACAAAAGCTAATCCAAAGGCCATCAAATGGTCATGTGTGAAATTGTTGGTGAAAATGTTATAGCTTAACAGTTATTCGTATCATGTGACTGAATGAAGTAGTACAGCAAAGTTGGAGGTGGGAGGATAAGGGTAGCCCAGAGCACTTGCAGCCTTCAAAAAACAAAAATCACCAGAACTGGGAGAAAGATGGAGGTGGGGGAAACACATAATATATCTTGGGAGAAGTAATGTCCTGTTATTGTTAAAAACTGCTGGGACCTCATTAGTGACTATGAAAACATCATCTGCAAGTTCTGTGAGGTAATAAATCTACAGTGACCAATGAAGGGGGGTACAGCAGAAGAAAACAAGAGCAAAGGATATTCTGCCCCCACCCCACCCCACCCCCACCCCTGCTCATACAGCTGTAAGTTAGGGCTTTCCATATGCCTAGCCAAGCAGCTTCCAGAAACTATAACTGATTATGTGAATTCAATATTCTGCTGGGGAACGATAAGATAATGGGTTTGTATTCGAGACTGTAAATGACAAATAATTCCTGACAAGTCTGTATTCTTTGCTCTCACTCAGCCTCCCTTTTCTTTGGCCTGCTCTTTGACAGTGATCTATCATAGAAGATCTGGAAGACACCTGAAGTTTCAACAACCGCTACACTGGTGAGATGCCTTATAATAGGCTTATCTAGACAAAGTCTACCTGATTCATCAGTGTATTTCAAAGCTGGGAATAGGCAAGAGTTTCTTTTAGTGCTGCTTTATCTTTAACAAAAGAGGTGCTGCTAACTCTGAGCCCAACCAAGTATCCAAATTCCTTGCGATTGATTCTATACTCTATATTATGCAAATTGCACACAGGCAGAGTTTATTTTGGCTGATTTTTGCAAGCTTCAGAAAGCTTGGTAGAAGATCTTATGTTGTGCAGAACAAGAAAGGATGAAAAACAAAGACTGGAAATACAGTTAGGGACTGTACATAGGGACAATTGAATCAGATGTCACAGGAAGGGATACAGGCAGTGCTCTCCGGGAGAACAAAACCCTTTCCCCATCTTTTGGAAGACCTGCTTAAAGTACCATTTGCTTTTTGGGTAGACAGTGTCCACCTTTTGTCCACAACCATTAGGACCAGATTAGTTTGCTTTTCGAATGAAAATTGAGCTGCTTAAGAGTTGGAAGATCGCTGCCCAGGTGCTGCCCTTTGTGGCACATATGTACACCCAGGATATCTAAAGACCTATCTGAAATTGATGCACCTTCCTGGATTCTGGTGCATTTTTAAGATATCAGAACAGACCAGCAGATCTTCAGGAAACATGATTCCAAATCATTCTATTTACAGATAGTAGATTGGATCCAATGGTGTCATTCCACTGATGGAACTGCTTCCATCAGCAAAACCAGGAGAGGAGCAATTGCCCGCTACAGCCACCCATCCCCCATACACCCTCCAGATCAGCTCCAGAGGGCTGGGAAATCTTCCAGAACAGATTTATGGCTGGTATGGAGGGCTCCATTGGGGAGGAGAGAGAAAGGAAAGAAGTCCCATTGTGCTAGTGGATGTCTGCTAACATAGTGTTGGATCCAATCCATTGTTAGCCATGCAAACTATTAGTGTCATCTGGGCTTTTGAAAATGGAATTAGGAACACCTATGTGGTACATCCAAACACTGTCAGTCAGCAGCCCCGGAGCATGCAAAGTAAATGTTAGATTGTCAAATGTGTTTTTAACCTTGTGTCACAAGCAACTGTGTTGCTACTAAGCTGCCAAGAAAATAATCAAATAATTGCCTGTGATTAAAAACCTCTTGCCAGTAAGATTAGACAGGGGCCTTTCTGTAAAGGCCGGCAACATAGCTAAATTGGCTTCAGTTAATAATTAGATTAATAATACCATAAATCTAAGTCATTCCATTCTAACTTAAGGAAATGCCTACCTAAGTCGTATTTATGGAACCTTTTCAAAGTTCAAAATTCATTTAGACTGAATTCCTTCAAAATGCTGCTTGCACTCACTACATTTATGAACTTAAAAGAGCCAGAAATATTTGACTGAGGCCCTCTTCTCAGACATTTTTGGGAGCTGCTTCCTCCTGTTGCGATCCCACGCTGCTGGAAAATATGAATAATATTTCATTTGCATGAATTTTTTCCACATAATCAGGACCCCTCCTCACCTCGCAAGAGGTGCCCACTGAGTGTATGTGTGTACCTACCTCATAACAACCCCCTCACTATAACGGAGCAATCCTATGCACGTTTAGACAGAAAAAAATCCTACAACTCGCAGCACTCCCCAGGGAATGCTGGGAGTTGCAGGACTTTCTTTCTATCTAAACATGCATAGGTTTGCACCCTAAATCATATTATTGCCATTGTACAAATGGGTAACTGAGGTAGAAAGATAGCATTGTTCACCCTTCAAGTTTATTTATAGGAATTATAGGTACTATTTTGGGGAATACGTATCTAGTTGGCTTTGGTAAATTGAAAAAAACTTTTTAGAAAATGAATAATCGTAAACCACACTTTGTCACTCAGTCCAGATGTCTGATGTAAGCCTGAAGTATGAAATGCAGTGAAGTATAAACTTTAAAGAAGCTGTAGTCCATGCAAAAACCAGCAAGGAACAATGATGGGAAACAGAGGGGTGGGAAACAGAAACAAAATGTATTTGAATCTTGCATCTGATTAAAAGGATTCTAGTCCACAAAAGCTTATTATACCATAATAAATTTGTCTTTAATGTGGCACAAGGCTCTCTGTTGTTTTTAGCTATTTGAATATTAGACATGTCATCCATTTGATAGCTAAGCTCTATGTCTGTCTAGCTGCAATGTTTTTAATACAGAGTGAAAGGATGGGTTTCATTTACTTGGCTTCATTAACGTCTCCTTTTAATTTTAATTAAACCGAAAATATATTCATTTCACCAAATGCTGTGGTGGTCAGGTTCTTCACAACCCTTTACTATAAATGTTCTCTGCAGAAAAAGTTAATATAGTTTGGTAGAAGGTGATGCCAAAGGTCTTTTTAAAGACCATCTAAAAGGGTTGGAAAAAATCAAGCTGAAGATGAAAAATAGTAATTGGGCTCATGTGCCAGTTAGTAAGTCCATCCATAATGTTGAGTCCTTGGAGCAAATGAGAACTCTTAATGACTGCCAGAAGTATCAGCCCACCCTGCAGGTCATCTACAGGTGCTGCTGATCCAGTGCCAAATCTGTGACTCCACCATTTGGGGCTCACGTTCAATAGTATGGAAAAAGAAAAATCCTACTATGTCAATGATTGCTCTTTTCAGCTGTTGAATCTTTGGCAGTTTGAGTTTGATACCACTTATGCTGGTGCACTGGAAGAGTATTTCTAATAGAGTCAAGATGTTCTGCCATTTTAAAAATGTAGGTATCATTAGGGACACCTAAAAAACACAAGGATTTAGCCACGGAAGTGGAGGGGAAAGTTTTTGTTTTTTTTAACCTGTTGTGACCTTTGGCAACCTCTGAGATGACTCATGCAAACCATTTAACTTTCAAAAGTACTTGGTAATAATGCCCAAGAGTTCATGAAAGAACATGTTACATTAGGCCATTACTTTCAAGAACAGAAAAACTTCTCATATTCCTGGTTGTTTACATTAGCGCATGGAAATGACACTGAGCTTTCTCTCATTATGAGATTTTACTACTGAAATTCTAGCTGTCACTCCCACAGCATTACTGAGGATAAACTATGGCTGTTATCTGTGAGACAGGCAGTATTTGTTGGTAAAAGAGGACTGGTTATATATGCTAATATGCACAGGAAGGTACCAGAAGTCTGAAAAAGCCCTACAGGAGTAATGTTCTATACATGCCCAAATTCTCAAGATTTCAGTTCAGAAAAGGACCCTTTTTATTTTGTCTTTATAAAGGCCTGTCTAGATTATTATTTTGCTCACAGTAAATGCAGTTTGTTACTCAGTAGGGACATTGTGCTGGATAAAGACATCCATGAAGTATAACATTGCTCATGCCACAATAAGCCAGATAGTATCTAAGATTCCCCATGCTTTCTGCAAAATTGATCCATAGTTCTCCCCTAGACACCTGCATAAAACCCAAGCTGCATTCCTATCCCTTTGCAGTCCTCAAAATGTAAAAGTCCCAGATAAACTCTCCTTATAAAGAGTTTAACTCTTGGTCCTTGCCTACATTTTTTTAAAACAAAAGCCACCAAAACAAGTATGAGAAAGACAAAATACAGTAATCAAAGTATTATAGTCATGGTGGCAAAGCAGAATGCCATGAGAAGCAAACCCTAATGGCTCACTCGAGACTTAATGCTTCCTGTCCACCCAACCATGGTTAGTAGTTCAGGAACACTGTGTGGGTTTGCATGGTCTTCTCTGCTCACACAGACTTATTCCCTCTCCTGTAGCTAGTTTCAGAACTGGCTTTTGTTTGTGTTATGCCAGTACTGGCATTTTTGATAGCCATAGTTAGACCAAGCCACAATCTCCACTCACTTGTAACCATGGTTGCATGCTCTGATTTGATGCAAAGCATGGATAGCACACGTAACAGTAACATCAGTTAGCTGTGAAAGGAAACGATGATCAATGCCCATGCAAGAGGAGAGAGGAAGGAGAGCATGTTTTGAACCTCTGGGACACTCCTGATCTCCTAGTGGTAGTTTAAGGTCACTAGGCAGTATAAAATTTACATCAAACCAATCAGGTCCTGGATGCATTTTTCGATTATACTGTTCCTCAGTGGCAAGGGGTTGGGTATTCTTTTTCCTTCAGAGAGAATTATTCTGGGATCCTTTATCTGAATGGACTCTCTCAAAAAGCAGAATACAGTTACATAATCCATAAAACACTGAAATAAAACTAGAATTAGGAAACATACTACAATGCCAATCAATATTGATAACAGGTAGTGTAGCTGGCCCTCCAAGCTTTCCGTACTAGGAAGTGCCTGAGTCAGCTCTCAGGCACTGTGCCTTCAGTTTCCTGTTCAGCTGTCTTGCCTGCCACCGTTATCCTGTCAGCCTATTCTCAGTAAGCATTATTTTTAAAGTTGGCTTTGCATCCTCTGTTGGCCTCCTGTTCATGAGCTACTTCAGGTACAATCTCAAATGTACCAGCTTTGTGTGGGAGCCACAAGGGTAACATTTAAATTGGGCCTAACAAAATAACAGAGGTTGCAAGTTCATGCATTTGTATCTACTGCAGTCAGTGTTGGTTATTATGTGACACCACATGAAGTGAACAGAAATACCTGGGTGCAAAATATCAGGAGAAATTTCATAAATTAAACCCTAATGCTTTGCTAGAAGGTTTGTAATGAACACACAAAGTTGTTCTCTTCATCTCCCTGATATACAAGTGTTTCACTTGGGAGCGCAAATAACATGGCTGTGTTTCCCTTGCTTTCACCTCTAGAAATGGTTGTACGAGATGTACAATAGGGGCATTTCATCTGCAATGCTTCTGCCTCTTAGTCTATTTGTAGAAAGGTGACTCATCAATTAATTGTATGTTTGAGCACATAGCAACAGTTATATTAAGGGTTTCCAAAGCAATGCTACTCTTCCTTCCCTGGCTTATACTTTCACTTGTTAATCTGAAAATATTCCAAGTATGTTCTTTGACTATGAGCTTCTTTACACAAACTGGAGAGATTTTTATATCCCTATTGTATTAACAAGAAATACCAAGGTGTTACTCTGGTCTACACATTCAGCAGCATGCCACTTCACACTTGCTGTGGGAAAATGATTTTAGATATAGTTTTGAATATATCAAAATATATTCAACTATTTTTAGAATACTTAAAATATTTTTTAGAATACTTCCATATATAAATACTAATACTAATAATTCCTGCAGTTAGACACTTAGTATAGCAGGGATTCCTGATGTGCTATTTATTGTTTTTTACTTCCAGCCCAGGAAGTTTTTCACATACAGAAGCACCTGCAATCTGAAATGGTCCATTTCAGAATGTTACCATCTCAGTCTACCATGTTCATTCTCCTGCTAGGCCTCTGCCTCAGTATCTTGGTGAGATATAATATTTCGTCAAGTGGTTTACATAACAAAATGTCACATTCTAAATCCTGGAGGGTTGCATTACACATCAGTATGTATGACGGCATGTTTGCATTAGCTAATCAGAGCTGGATAATATAGGCTAAATAGTGAAAAGAAGTATTAATTAGTAATGAATTAACTGTAAGCCTAGTAGGAACTGGATGATTTCCAGAGCAAAATCTTTCCTGGTATGCTTTCCAGCCTTTCCAATTTGTCAATTTCAACTATCACTATCTTGCTCAGACACACAAATATATTTATTTATGTTGCCTCCATCGCGTCTGCAGAGTGCTGCCCCAGGAGGCTGTTCCAAGTGGTCCGGAGCCTGGTCGGTCCTGTGGCTCCGGAACCACTGGAGCATTCTAAGGCCTCCTGTGAGGCTTTGGCAAGGCACTTTGCAGATAAAATTGATCAGATTAGGTGTGTTACTCTGCACACTGTGGATACAGTTAGTGAGCAAGAGGCGGCCTGTGGCAAACCGGTTTTGTGGGATCGGTTCCAGCTTCTTCCTCCTGATGAAGTGGACAAGGTGCTTTCATCTGTAAGGCCGACCACCTGCTTACTTGATCCTTGCCCATCTTGGCTCATTATGAGCTGCAGAGAGAGACTGGGTGAGGGGATCAAGGCGGTGGTGAACGCCTCCCTTGAGGAGGGAGTGATGCCATCAGCCCTCAAGGAGGCAGTGATAAGACCGCTCTTAAAGAAGCCCTCCTTGGATCCTCAAGTTCTGAACAACTTTCGCCCAGTCTCAAATCTGCCATTTTTGGGCAAGGTGATTGAGCGGGTGGTGGCGGTGCAGTTGAAGGCACACTTGGAAGAAACTGATTATCTAGACCCATTTCAGTCGGGCTTCAGGCCTGGGCATGGGACAGAAACGGCCTTGGTCGCCTTGGTGGATGATATGAGGAGGGCTCTGGATAGGGGTGAATGCTCCTTCCTTGTTCTCCTCGACCTCTCAGCGGCTTTTGATACCGTTGACCACGGTATCCTCCTGGACCGCCTGGAGGGGTTGGGCATTGGAGACACCGTATTGCAGTGGTTCCGGTCCTTCCTCTCCGGCAGGTACCAGAGGGTAGCACTGGGAGAGGAGGTTTCGGACCCGTGGCCACTTACTTGTGGGGTGCCACAGGGTTCCATCCTCTCCCCAATGCTATTTAACATCTATGTGAAGCCGCTGGGGGCTATCATCAGGAGGTTTGGGGTGCAGTGTCATCAATATGCGGATGACACGCAGCTCTACCTCTCATTCAAATCTTCACCAAGGTTGGCCGTAGAATCCCTGTCCAAATGTCTGGAGACGGTGAGTGGCTGGATGGGGAGGAATAAGCTGAAGCTCAACCCTGACAAGACCGAGGTACTTTTGGTGGGAGACAAGAGGAGGCTGGGGGATGTTGACCTGGTGTTGAATGGGGTACGGCTACCCTTGAAAGACCAGGTCCGCAGCCTGGGGGTCATTTTGGACTCCCAGCTGTCCATGGAGGCTCAGGTGTCAGCTGTGAGCCGGACAGCGCTGTATCAACTCCATCTGATACGGCGGCTGCGCCCCTTCCTTCCCGACCATCTGCTCCCATCGGTAGTACATGCCCTGGTCTCCTCTCGTTTAGACTACTGTAATGCGCTCTATGTGGGGTTACCCTTGAAGACGGTTCGGAAGCTGCAGCTGGTACAGAACGCAGCGGCTCGCCTGATTAAAGGCAGCCGCCGGTGAGATCACATCACTCCAGTGCTGAAGGAGTTGCACTGGTTACCAGTTGTTTTCCGGGCCAAATTCAAGGTGTTGGTTTTGACCTTTAAAACCCTATATGGTTCCGGCCCAGCCTATCTTAAGGAGCGCCTCCAGCAACACCAGACAGGCCGCTTAACAAGATCAGCCTCGGATGGCCTTCTCTCTGTCCCATCAGCCAGGACAGCTAGACTGGTGGGGACGAGGGAGAGGGCCTTCTCTGTGGTGGCCCCCACTCTGTGGAACTCCCTCCCTAGGGAACTCCGTCATGCCCCCTCTTTAATGAGCTTCCGTCGTGCATTAAAAACGTGGTTGTTCAGGCAGGCATTTGGGGTGGGTTAGGGTATTTAAAAAAAAAAAAATTATGGTAAAATTTTATTGTTTTAAATTGTTTTATGGTGGGTTGTACATCGCCCAGAATGGCTGGGTGACCAGTCAGATGGGCGATTAATAAATTTAATTAATAAATAAATAAATAAATAAAAATATTCCATTGTTTCCAGATTCATACTGTTGCCAAATCCAACCAATTGTCTGTACATCTTTGTTAAGAACTCTCTTTTTCATGCTTACCACCAAGCCTCTGGTTAATGCTATTACCAATCTCACAGCTGCAGCCTTCTCTTTCTGGACAGCTATTTTCACCCTTGAACCCCTCAAAATTCTGCTATTCTGTCTTGTCTTACCTGACATTATTGCCTGGCCCAGATGTTATGATCCCAGTCCAATAAAACATAGTTTATTAGCCTGAGAATAAGCTGTCTGCCCACACACTTGCTCTTCACCCCTCCCATTTCATCCTCACCCCATATGTCTAGCTTTGCTGCTTACAGTCAGGGCCAGAAATATTGGAACAACGATAACTGTTTTGGCAGTTGGCCTCTGTACACCACCACATTGAAGTTGAAAGGAAACACACCCAGATGGGAGCGAAGTCAGGACTGTCAGCTGTAATTCAAGGGGTTTGACAAAAGTGGGGCACTAACCATTCAGGAAGGACAGCCAGTGGCATACTCACACACCCATCATTGGTGGCTCATAAGTAATGGAACAAACCAACATCATTTCAAACTTAAGGATCGCCTTTAATACCTGGATGAAAATCCTTTGCAGTCAATGACTGCCTGAAGTCTGGAACCCATGGACATGACCAAATGCTGAGTTTCCTCCATCGAGATGCTTGCCAGGCCTTTACTGCAGCTGCCTTCAGCTGCTGCTTGTTTGTGTAGGGATGTCGGAGAATTTCTCCATGAATCTCCGGGAGGCCGAATGCCAATGCATTCGGCCCCACGAAATTGGTGGGGAAATTCTCCGACACCCCCCCGCCCCCCCCCCGGGATGGGACTTACCTCTGTCAAATGTCCCTCGCGGCGGCGGGTCCCGGCGGCGGTGCGGCGGCGCCATTTCCAAGTAAAGTTAAAAAAAAAAATGTGATAGGCTACGTAAAGATTACGTAGCCTATCATGGCTAGATTTTCAAAGTCAGCCGTGATAGGCTACGTAAATCTTTACATAACCTATCATGGCTGACTTTGGGGGGGGGAAAAGCGTGTACACAAATGGCGGCACCCATGGGCACCGCCATTTGCGTTCCTTATTTGGACACGGGTAGTCTACGTAAAGATTTATGTAGACTACGGCGAAAATAAGGGCAACGCAAATAGCGCCGCCATTTGCGTACGTGCTTTTTTTTTTTTTCAAAGTCAGCTGTGATAGGCTACATAAAGATTTATGTAGCCTATCACGGCTGACTTTGAAAATCTAGCCGTGATAGGCTACGTAAATCTTTATGTAGCCTATCACGTTTTTTTTTTACTTTATTTTTTTCTTTCGCGGCCGGGGAGACGGGGCGCTCCCCCCCGGCCAGAATTTCGGCGGGGAGGGATAGGGCGCCTCCCCCCCAGCCTGAATTTCAGCGGGGAGGGGTGCCTCCCCACCTGCCAAGAATTTCGGGGGGAGAAACGGAGTGCCTCTCCCCCCCCCCCCCCGAAAAAAGCTGCGGGACCAGGTAAGGGACTTTCGTCCATCCCTAGTTTGTGGTTCTTTCTGCCTTCAGTCTTGTCTTCAGTAAGTGAAAAGCATGCTCTATTGGATGGAGATCAGGTGACTGACTTGGCCATTGAAGAACAGCCCACTTCTTTGCCTGGAGAAACTGTTGGGTAGCTTTTGCTGTATGTTTTTGGCCATTATCCTTCTGCAAGATGAAGTGGCATCCTATCAGTTTGGCAGCATTCGGCTGAATCTGAGCAGAAAGTATAGTCCTATACACTTCAGAATTCATCCTGCTGCTTTAGCAGCAGTCAGGTCATCAATAAACACCAGTGACCCGGTTCCATTGGCAGCCATATATGCCCATGCCATAACACCACCTCCATCATGTTTGACAGATGATGTGGTACACTTTGGATCATGAGCTGTTCCTTTCCTTCTCCATGCTTTTCCCATCATTCTGGTACAAGTTAATATTGGTTTCATCAGTCCAAAGAATCTTATTCCAGAACTGGGCAGCCTTTTTTAGGTGTTTGCTGGCAAAGGCTAATCTGGCCTTTCGGTTCTTGAGCGTTACCAGTGGTTTGCACCTTGCCTCTGTATTTACATTCATAAAGCCGTCTCTTGACTGTAGATGTTGACAATTACATGCCTACCTCCTCAAGAGCGTTCTTGACCTGGCTAGATGTTGTGAAAGGGTTGCTCTTCACCATGAGCAGAATTCTGCGGTCATCCACTATAGTTGTCTTCCGTGGTCTTCCAGGCCTTTTGCTGTTGCTGAGCTTGCCAGTTAATTCCTTCTTTTTCAGGATGTTCCAAACTGTTGTATTGGCCACTCCCACTGTTTTTGCTATCTCTCTGATGGTTTATTTTGTTTCCTCAGCCTAATGATGGCCTCCTTCACTGGCATGGACACCTCTTTAGACCTCATGTTGGGAGTTCCAGTGAACAGCTACCAAATGCAAATGTAACACTCAGAACCACCCCCAGGCCTTTTATCTGCTTGATTGGTCATGGGGTACCCAGGAGACAGGCCACACCTGGCCATGCAGCTGCTTGTCAGCCTAAGTTCCAATAAGTTCCATTACTTATTAGCCACCAACGATGGGTGTGTGTGTATGCCACTGGCTGTCCTCCCTGAATGGTTAGTGCCCCACTTTTGTCAAACCCCTTGAATTACAGCTGAAAGTCCTGACTTCGCTCCCATCTGGGTGTGTTTCCTTTCAACTTCAATGTGGTGGTGTACAGAGGCCAACTGCCAAAACAGTTGTCCTTGTTCCAATATTTCTGGCCCTGACTGTATATCCTGGCTTGAGAAACCGGTTTTCAATGACTTCTGAAACAGAAAACTTTGGTTTAAGCCTGGGGTGGTGGACTATTTTAAAGGGGGGGGGGATTGCCCTTCACTAGGCCCTCTGCAGGCTGGATGACCTAAGTGAGCGTGGCACATACACTACCATCTTGACCCCACCCCTGCTGCCCATTTTGCCTTTCTCGGTGCTGAAGGAGGCACAGAGTTTCATGCCTCAGCACAGAGAAAGGAACTCAGTTGGCTCTGGGAAGAGCTGCTACTCCCAGTGCGGGCCGAGCCTTTGCACATCTCTCACCATCCCCTCTACAGTTGGGAAGGGGAGTTGCATGCAGGGAAATCCTCCCCCCCACACGCGTTATCTCCAACCACAGATCAGAGATAACAGCAGGGATTCCTCCAGGGCACCAAGTCCCCTATGCTGGAGGAATCCAAGGAGGCTCTGCAGGCCAGATGGGGAACCAGGAGCCCCTACTTTAAACACTGCTTATAAACCAGGATATGAAACCCAGAGAATTTAAAGGTGTCGGGGGGGAATTGTGGTCAACATTTTTGATGTTTTCCTCTTTTCTATCAGATGCATAAAAAAAGAGAAATAGAGAAAAGGTGCTACTCTGCAGAAGGGGCCCTCTGCATATGCTCAAATGCACATTACTTTAGATACTTTAGAAGAAACATAATTCTACTCAGAGAAATTATACTTTGCACATGCAAAGAGCCAGCCTGAGGGGGGCAGAATTTTTGAAAACAAAAGATGGCATCCGTAATTGAACAAATGGAGGACAGACCAGAGCATCACCACTGAATCAGAAGACTCTGTTCCCAAATGATGTCAGATGAGACTAGAGCTATTTAAAGCAACAGGCCGTGTCTCCGGATCAAGTTCTGGCAATCTCTACTATATCATGTTCTGAGTAGTGGTAAATTCATGTCTCTTTAAAAAGAAAAATAGGAAATAAATAGTTCTGCCAAAACCAAGACAGAGGTTCTGGGAAGAAACTAATGTCATTTACTCTGTCATCCCAGCAGCATTAGCAAGTTTCCAAAGAGGAGCTTCAAGGAAGTATGCCCTCATAACCTATTTTGGATACCTGAACGATAATGAATATTTATAGAGTTATAGCTGTAAGTAGCTGTTGTTTGATATTTTACTTGGAAAGAACCCTGCATTTGTGGATTATGTAGAGTAGTATTACCTTTGATAGCACAGTTCTTTATATTCTAATTTCCTCTGTAGCTTTAGCAATCCTGTTATCCAACATTGTTATGTAACACATGTGATATATTGGGGAAGAAGTATTTGAAAAGTTATGAACCTGTTTGAGTTGTGATGATGAAAATGAGAGACACCCCTTCACTATAAATGCCATAGGCACTCAGGAAGCATCCAATAATTGAAAGTAGGGCTGTGCACGGACCCGCCCCACCCCCTGATCCAACTCGGAAGCCACAATTCTGCTCGGGCTGATTCGGCAGGGGGGCAATCCACCTCGGCTTATGAAGCCAAAGCAGGATACAGACATCTTAATTCCACTTTGGCCCACCCCAACACGCTGCCCAGCCCCCAGCTCCTTCCCTGGGCCCTTGTTTGGGGGGGCGCTGCCACTGCTGCTGGTGCCACTGGGGAAGCCATTGCTGGCGCTGCCGGGGAAGGCACTGCTGGGGAAAACACTGCCCATCGCAGCCTGCCAACTGCCAACAGGCACGAGGGCAGAGTTCTCCAACTGTGCTCTCTCCCTTCCTTGGAAGGAGGGGAAGGCAGCCGGTTGGAGGCCAACTCCTGCCTCCACTGCCTGACTCAAGCCTTTATGGGTTTCTCACTTGCAAGGAGCCCATGAAGGCTTGAGTCAGGCAGTGGAGGCAGGAGTTGCCCTCCAACTGCGCTCTCTCCCTTCCTTGGAAGGTGGGGAGGGCACCCAGTTGGAGGCCGACTCCTGCCAATGAGGAAGGGCTGCTGCTGCTGCTGCCACCAGCTCCTAGGCCCTCTGGATGCACATCGGCAGCCGTCTTGTTCTGGGGAATGGGGGAGCCATTTTCCCCTGTTTTAGTGCCATGGCTATGCCTGTGAGGGGCAGATCTGTGATTTTTCTGGTTCAGTCCACAGAGGCAGATGTGATCTGTGATTGGATGGTGGTTTGGGGAATTTGCTCTGCAAAAATCATACAATATCGAGAGGATCCCTGCCAAGGATCCATGTTTTTGCACCTTGGCTGTGCCCATGAGTGGCGGATCTGTGATTTTTCTGGTTCAGTCCACAGAGACAGATGTGCTTTGTGACTGAATGGAGGTTTTGTGGGTCTCCCCTTTAAAAAGCATATGAAACCATGAGGATCCCTTTTTGGTTTTATGGATGCTCATTTTACCCAGTCCCCATAGCATTTGCTTTCTTCTCAGCTTTCTTCTGCCAGAGGAGAGTGGGAAGTGTTAAGGCCTCCTCTGCCATGCCTGGCAGAGACTGGGGCTGTCGCTCCCAGTGGCTAGGACTGGAGCAGAGAGAGAAATGCCTTGGAGCTTCCCTCTTAGCTCCCGTCCCATCCTGCTGCCACCACCGCCCGCCGCTGCTGTCGCCACTATCATTATACACAATGGCAGCTGGTCCCGGCAGGGGGAGGCTGCTCAATTATCAGCCAGCTCATGCACCCCAGTGGATCGTCTTTGCACCCCACTTTGGAGATCACTGCTCTTGTCAAATAACGTTCAGACAGTTCTCTCCTCTCCAGTAACACCACCTCTCTCAGAATGAGCAAACGGAGGCTGACTCACACCAAAGCTTATTCCTTCCTCTTCTTCCTCCTCCCTCTCCTCTCCCCTTCGCCTGCCTCTCCCAGTGGCCAGATCTCTCTCAAATTGATACATTTGGTGCCCCCACATCCTCTTGCCTTCCCTCCTCCTCCTCCTGCCCCTCCGCATGATCTTTCAGAAGTTGATACATTTTGGAGACAGCCTGTCTAGGCTGTTCAGAAGGCATAAGAAGAGCTCCAAATATACGAGGCGGACAAGGCGCTTAGTGGAGGAGCTGCTTCGCTTCAGGGTGCCTTGGTGCTGGTCTGATCCACTTCATATCATGACGAGGCATCTCCAAATCAGCCTGCTTCATACTGAGGCAGCACATAGCCCTAATTGAAACCTGGATTCCTGTAGGCACACCATTTATATATTCATATCTTAAGGAGAGCAGATTTTATAATAAGAGTACAGAGAACTGGTGTACCCTGAGGATCTTGTCAGATTTATTTACATGCATACAGTCTCTGTCACTTGTAAATTGGGGTCAAGGACCTGTCTGGGTGGAGAAGGCACAGCCAACGCTTTCCTGAAATCTTTCCTTGTGCCAGGAAATAGTCACCACACCCACAACTCCTACAGCTGAGCCAAGGTGTTCCAGGGACATAGGCTGTAATACAAGGCACGCCTGTGGAAAATAGTTTTATAAAGCATATCCCGTTCTTTAACCTTCCATTTCACATTGCTGAATTAAACAAGTTTTAAAAAAATATTAACACAGAGTTTCAGATGCTAAAAAAGTCCTATTAAAACTGTCTAAATGTTTGTTTTTCACATATTAGATTAGTTAAGAGAGGCATTATTGGTGTAAATAAGAGATAACTAACGGCATGATCCAGCCAAATTCAAGCATCCTTATGCGCCGTTGATTTCAATGGAAAAGAATCAGGCTGCTGTCTATATATACTTACCTGGAATAAGTATATTGAACTCCATAGGCCTTCTGAATAGACATGTAGGATTGCACATTCTTAATTCTTCCACTGGGTGTGTCTATACTAGAAACCTATATTCATTGGTTATACCAGTTTATCTGTTATGAAAATTCTTCAAAGAGTCCCGCCAGCTTGTAAAGTGGAATCAAATACATGTCTGGATGAAGGCAAGGCTAACACTTTCCTGAAATCTCCATCTTGACCAGATGGAGGTTTTGTGGAAAGATGTTTCCACTATCCAGAGATGGAGTTCAACCTTTTTTGGATGGGATTGAACATGACCCCTGAAGGACCAGGTTCATAGTTGGGACAGGTTTTCTGAGGTGATGTAGGGTGGCATAGGAATTCTGCATTTTGGTGGGCTTTCTGAGGGTTCTTTACAAGGATCCCTAGCTCCTTTCCCAGAGCTACAGTTTTAACTAAGAGAAGAGGAAATGACCATTAAACCACTCTGAGGCTGGATATGTGCATTTTGAAGACTGGAACTCAATGATGTCCTCTGTATTTGCCCACTATATGTAAATTGATGTGTTTGGTAAATGACAATGGTTACTAGCCATAATGGCTATATATGATCTCCAGGATCAGAGGCAGCATGCCTCTCAATACCAGTTGCTGGGGAATATGAGTGGGAGGGTCCTATTGCATTTATGTCCTGCTTGTGGACTTCCCAGAGCCATCTCGTTGGCCAGAGTGGGAAAAAGGTTCTGGACTAGATAGGCCTTTGGCCTAATCCAGCAGGCCTCTTTTTATGTCCTTATGACAACAAACAGAAGGAAGAGTCATAAGTATTTCCACACCTAGCATGTCTTTTGAAATTATTCAGCCACTACATGTGATTATATACACACACAGAGACACACATATAAACCAACTAGATGAATGATGATTTTCTGCCCTTTAATGTTACCCCAATACCTGCCTTTTCACCTTGCCTAATGTCTAATGCTAGGGTTAGCCCTACTTAGGTGCCATCTAGCTAGAACTATTGGTTCCCTGTGGAAGCATTGTGCTTCAGATCACGAAATGATTCCATAAACAGAGAGGGTGCTCCTTGAGCAGGGATGTCAGAGAAATCCATTTGGGTGGTGAAGTTCAATGGGTTCTCCTAGGCTTGGCTCATTGGACTTCGTTTTGGTTTCCACTGTGGCACCTGACTCGATCTGCACTGAGTTGGGCCAGTTTGTGGATTTTCTGGGAATCTTGGGCATTGGGGGGGGGCAGGGAAGGTTCTGCAATTTGCATGAATTTCTGAGCGGTTTGAGCAAATCATAGCCAAAATTGCATAATTTGCGCAAATTTGGCCATAATTTGCGCAAATTTGGCCATAATTTGCACACATTGCAGAACATTCTAAAAATGCACCAAATAGTTCCTGGAGTTCAGGGGAAAGCCCACAGCTCAGCTCAGAGACACAAATTGAGTCGCAGTGGAACTCTATCAAGCCAAAAAAGAACTGGATTTCCCAGCAATGGGCATCCCTACCCTTGAGGAAGCTGGGTACTGTGACTCTCAGTGTGCTAAGAGTTTTTTAAAAGCAACAACATAATGTGCTTTTTTGTGAACTTCAGAGGAGTATTTCATTTTTGCCACTTCTGGGAAGCTGCAAGGTGGACATTACAGTTGTTGAAGCACAGACCAGCATGTGAAGTATGTAATACAGGCTGCTTAAGTTTGGAATGGATCTGGTTTATAATGAACATCATTTGGAAAGGGCTTAAGGGATAACTGCCAGTTAGCTGGTCTGTGTTTCCAAGTTTTTTTCATTGGCCATACTGTTTAGGGATGATGAGAGTTGTAGTCCCACACATCTTGAGGACACCAGGTTGGGAAAACATGCTCTATTTTGAACTCCAGGGAATGTTTGATGCCTTGTTTTCATTTGATACATCATATTGTGAATTAATATTTGGGGGGCTATTCAGTGTTATTCAGCACATGTCTTTTGATCTTTTGTGTTTGTATATAGTATATTTTCTTAAAATTATTCCCTAGGGGTTCCCTTTTTGTCTTTTCATCCTTTAGGGTTGCCACCCATTTCTGGCAGGATTCCTGTGCCTTTAAAGGCTGCATAGCAGGCAGGTCTCTCTCATACAAAAACACAGCTCTGCAAGACACAGTTATTCACTTTTCATATGTTGAATATCAGCCTGGTGGCAGTCCTAGTGTTCTTCTACTGGGAAAAAGATCCTGGTTGTGGAGAAATGCAAAATGGTAATTGCTGCTCATTCTGCACTCTTCATAATGATGGCCAGGTATGGGACTAGCAGTAGTGGAGGAAGTAACTGCATGTTTGTCTGTGTAACTCTGCAACAGCATATGTACAGAAAATGGAAAGAGTATTGAGTGTAGGCAAGAGAGCTGTGGACAACCCATGTTCTTTAACCCAGCTCTGAAGAGAAGAGGTGAATCTGCCTACTACTGGGGTGGTAGTGAGGAAATATGTAAACAAATAAGGAACATTAATAAACGAACATTAATAAAGTAGCCATTCTTGAACAAAGGAACTTTAGAGGGTGACTCCAGCATGAAACTGCTAAATTACAATTATTCAAGAAGTTTAATTCTGTCACCTCTGGCTTGAATCATGATAATGGCTTCCTATGTCCTTACAATGCTAATTAACTTAGCAATGCTAGGATGTTTGTTTTATCATCAGTGGCTGCTGTTCTGAATGGTTACTGTGCTTATTATCCATACACTTAAGCCTTAACATAACTATCTTCTTTGTGTTTCATTTCAACTTAAGTGTTTGCATTTTTTTTCTACACACACACTTGTCTTCATGCATCTGATGAAGTTGACCCTAGTGTAGGAAAGCTTATCCCATAATAATAAATCTGTTCGTCTTAAGGTGACACAGACTTTTTCTTGTTTTCGGACAGTATTATAAGCCCATATTGCAGATGGGGGCAGGGGGCTGAGGCTAAAAAAACAGTGGCTCACCTAGGTCACCTAATATAAATGTCTACTCAGAAGTAAGTCCTATTGAGTTTAATGGGGCTTGCCTTCAGATAAGCTGGTAGAGTGATTGCAGTCTTAGTGAGTTCATAGTAGAATACGTCCCAGCTTGAAGTCCACCAGTTCTTGAAAGACAGGATTCACATTTCTCTGCTGACATTTTATTTGAAAACTGATTTCTGTCATTGCACATGTACATTGCATATGCATTTGCAAGGGTATATCTGAAAGAAGGATGTGGCCTACTCCAGAAGTACTCCTATCAATTATTCCACAGGGTGGATCCCAGTTAAGTGGCAAAAATTTAGTTTTCTCTTGGCTGCAGTGCAAAAATGTTGATACGTTTGATATGTCCAAACTTCAGCATAGTGTTTTGCATCAGCTGCATGCTGTGTCCTTGTTATTACAAAGCAAGGTCTTGAAAGGGTAACGTTTGGCCATTAAAAGGGCACTGCTCGCCAACTCACCATGACAAGACTTCATGTTCTGCTGTCCAAACACTTGCTGAAATTAAAACCACATGGAGGTACAAAAGTTTATTCCACCCCTTAGGTGGAATAACTATGCACAGTATCCTCTCCTACTTGGGAGCCCCTGGGGACATTTCACATGGACTGTGAGTCTCCTCCATCTCTAGATCTGCCAATGTAAAGTTCCAAATGAAAACATTGGTGTTCAGCATCACAGCATGGCTTCAGGACCACCCTCATCCAATTAAAATGGCCTTGGCAATTGTAGTTCTGTTCCCACATGCTTCATCAAAAAATAAAAATAAAAAAGGGCAGGGGGGAGAGGAAGCCAGCACTTTGAAATCACCAAAAGAATTTAAATGGCGCTTATCAGGCATACAAATCAGAAAAAAAATGTATATCTATAGTATACAGAATAAAGTGTCTTGCTTTACTGATGTTAAAAATCAGGACATCAAAAGAGCACGTGCATACAAAAACAGTTTAATTGTGATATGAGAAGGACATCCATCTTTGAACTGTTGGTTTGGTATTTTTTGACTTTTTGATGTGTGCCACACTTGAGACTTAGTTTTTGAATACCACTCTTGGTTAGAGTTGCGATCTTTTATTTTGCTTCTGCTCCTACGCTTTGAACAGCAACCTGGTACAGAGAAATTCTGCTGGTTAAGCTTTTCCTGGGGTGAATTTCTTTACAATGGGATGCTGTTAATGGTGGTGACAAAACTCTCTGTAGAACTTTAACAGCTCAGGGACGACCATCCCTTTAAGAGCTCTTAACCTCCTTTAAGGGGCTGTTTTTGTCCTTTTAAGAGTTCTGAAGAAGGGTATCATTCAACAGGTTGCCTAATTCCCCATTATTGCAGTGCTGTTGTGAGAGAAACTGCAACCATAGAACTTCCAAAGATTGCTTTCAGGGGCAATGGATGAAAAAAGGACAGCAGGTCCAGCAGGCATTTTTGCTGCATATGATGCTGATGGTTGTAGAGCACATGTTTACATCCCAAAGATCCCAGGTTCAATTTCTGGTATCTCCGGGTCAAGCTGGGAAAGACCTTGGTCTGAAACTCTGGAGAACCACTTCCAAACAGTTTAGACCAGCCTTCCCCAACTTGGCACCCTCTAGATGTGTTGGACTACAACTCCTATCAACCACAGCCAGCATGGGAGCCTAATCCCATTATGGGATTATGGGAGCCTAATAATCTAGGGATTATGGGAGCCTGTTGGGCTCCAGCAGATCTAGAGGGCACCAGGTAGGGGAAGGGTGCTTTACATAATACCTAGCTAGATGGATTAATCGTTTGGACCAATGATATAAGGCACCTTTCTAAATCCTTATCTTTTTGGAATACCCGGGTCACATTTTCACAGTAAATGTCCAGTTCTATAACTTAGGTATGCACAACTACAAAAGGGCTTGTCAGAATGAAATTCTCGCTATCAAACTTCCTCCCTGACAGCTAGATGCAGCTTTTATTGCCACTACATGGCATGTTGTACCTGCCAAAAGACCCCTTCCTTTTCTATTGAAGAACTATTAAAGGCAACCCCCCTTGTCCTTCTTTGTATCTAGCTACCCTGCTGAGGGTTTTCTGCTTACCTCACTCTTGCAATATACTGTCTGACTTGCTGTGTGTTTAATCTGGGGCCATCTATAAAGCACCGCTTTCAATGTTCACTCCATCATAACTGCGCAGCATTGCAGCTGCGAATTAGCTTCTGCTGTGGTACACACACGATGTACTGTGGACTTCTCCAACAGAAAAATCTGCTGTGTCTTGACACATGGCTGTTAAAGAGAAGTAAACTGTGGCATTGGCTTGCTCTTTTGTTTTACCATTATATTTAAATGTGCAGCTGCGCAGCCACATGAGAGTGGGGGGCAACACTTCGGGTTTTAGTGGCTGTTTTGTATTTTAGGGGTTCTTTTGTGTCTGTCTGCTCCTCTTTGGTAAGATGTGGGTAGTCTGCTCCTTCATTACCATGCCAACTGTTTGGCACGGTAACTCTCACAATGGTTTCCACATGTGAAGGGGCATGCCCACGTAAGAGATACGTGCCTACCCATCATTCCAAAATGGATACCTCTCTGTTGCTGTGCAGCTACAAAGGAACAGGGAGGAATGGGGAGGAGTGAAAAGAGTGATGCAATCACTAAGCATGCCTACCCCACGCCCACCGCAAACTGCAAAGTCAGTTCAAGGAAGAGACAGACAGCTCAGCAACCGCAGTAAACCCGCACCAAAATGCCTCTGTGGAAATTCTTATTTTCCCTGTGAAAACCACAGTAAGGCTGTGAAGTGGTGACTGCGTTGTATGTCCCGAAGGTCCTCGGACTGCAGCAGCCACAGAATAAATGGCTCATGTAGATGAGGCCCTGTTGTGATGTCACAGCGGAGTGTTGCAGACATTCTGGTTTGGTTACTCTGATGTCATAGGCAACTGAACGCTTAGGAGATACCTTACAAATTGAATTCCAAAGCCTATGACCAGCATGTAAAAACAACAACACTTTGTCTTTACCCAGATAACATAGACATCAGACACCATGATTCTTCAATAACACCTTGGTGATGAAAACGAATTGAGCCATTTCAGAAGCACTGGATGATAAGAGGAACACATAAGCCCCATTCATTCCTTAGTCCTCAATATGGAGGATTAATGTGTCAAGGGGGAGTGGACAGCACTTCTGCCTGCCAGCCCCATACCCACCAGCCCTATGCCTTTCTCAGCTGCAGTCCTGCTCCCAATCCTCCCATTAGCTCTCCACACAGACAGTTAACAAGTGAACTGGACTTCTCTTGCTAATTATATGTGACGATGGTATCCTTTCTCCAGTTGCTTCAATGAAACCTTTCGAACATCACAGTGATTCTTCATCCTGGATTAGTTGCTGGAGCAAAACTAAAAGCCTTTTGAGTACTTGAGAAGTCAGAGTAGCTGCTTTTTCCTGGTCTAGAGAGGGTGTGAAATAGACTGCCCAGTACTACATTGTTATAGAATATTGCTGGAACACACCAAGTGGCATCTTCATTTAAATATTGATTTATGTTCAATAATACATCATTTTGTAGTTGTAGCCTTACTACCTGTTCATATTTAATTATGTTATTGCTGTGCACTTGCTACATATTGCTCTCTGACCAGCAATCCAGAGCAGAACAATATTCTCATATTTGTTCTACATTTAATTAGCATACTTTGAGGTGACCTGGAAAAGGACAAATTGGATTAGAAAGTTACTTTCATTCCCCACCCCCACCCCCAGAGAATATTTATTTGATTGATTGATTGATTGATTGATTGATATACTGCCCAACAGGCAAATGCCCACAGGGTGAAAAACACTGGTTTCTTGTAACTATTACTATCCATCTTTTACATCTTCTTGCTGGTTGGGGTGGCCAATTCTTTGTCTGCAACATATGAAGAAGCAATGGGCAATACTGACATCGTAATCCAATACATGTCCACTCAGAAGTAAGTCCTGATGAGTTCCACAGGGCTTATTTCCAGGTCAGTGGGTATAGCGTGGGAGCCAGAATCCCTTTATCTCTTATCATTGACTCAGCATAAATGTATCTACCTTTTTAAAAAGCACTTCATATAATTGGTTGCTGCTGCACTGAGTGTTGGTAGGTTACAAAAAACAGTTTTTCTGCTGTGAGGGGAAAATGTGCTTATTTTCACATCATTATTCAGATCTATGACATTCTGTATGCAGCTAAATACTTTGAATTACTTAACCAGATGCAGAATTTTTCAGTGTCGTTTTGTCCTTCAAAAAAAGAAAAAAAGAACTATGTGGAAGCTGCCCTCTGACGTAGAGTAGAGTGGAACAGTTAGTGGTGAGCCTGTAACTTCACATTTATGTCAGCACTAGAGATTAGCTGGTGCATAACTAATCCGCAAACCCCGTGTTCAGTAATTATTAAATTGTTTTTGGCATCTTATCAGGAAATGTTATTACCTCCCTACCTACAGCAGACCAGGATGGGTTGTGTGGACAACTATCCCAGATTCTGATATACTACATGAGATGAACCTGATAGATGATTTAGGTGGCTGAAGAAATCCCTCCTATGAATCATATTCACTTCTCTCAATATAGTGCAGGGGTGGGCAACCTGTGGCCCTCCAGATGGTTTGGTCTACAATTCTCATCAGCCCTAGGCTAGCCAGCATAGCCAATAGTGAGAGATGATGGGAGTATGCCAAAACATGGAGGGCCACAATTTGCTTGCCTCTGGTACAATGAAATTGATATTCTCTAGTCTGTTTCATCAAGGAAAGATAATTATGTAGTCTCCCATTCTAGAGACTGATGTGTGCTCAGATCTACTCATGCTACTTTTTTTGCATGTGGGCTCCCTTCATTCCAGTGAGGCATGGAATTGGCATGTGCAAAAGAATTTCCCCACTGAAATTAATGGGGAAGCTTGGGAGGGGTGGGAGACCTCTGTGTGCTCTTCAGGCCTCCTGCAACCATGTTTTTTCCCTAGATTAAACAAATATCTGGGAGGAAAGGTCGGACAGAGGAGTGAGAATGAACCATATCCACACTTATAGTGAGGAATCTTTGGCAGCAGCAGAATATGTAAGCTCACAGATATGTTAAAGTGATCAGTGACATCATGCAGCAGGCTTTCCACGCTCTTTTCGTTATGTGACCTGGGCTGACAGGATAACTGCAAAACTGAGCCTAGTACAGTTATATTATATCCTATTGCATTTGTCTGGGAATTAACTTTCAGTCAGAATGAGCCTTAACACAGCTTTCCATGTCAAGAGCGAGAAGAACTAGCAAAAGCCTTCAGCGATGCTTTGTTCACACTAGACAGTAACATATTTATGTCTTGAATATATTATGGGAGACAGCACTTTGGCATTGAGAAAAGCTAGAATTTGGCATAGAGAAAAGCTGCAATAGAAGGAATTCACACCACAAAATAAATACTTGTAAGAACTGATTTTCCAAGTTGTCTTTAACATAGTGCAGGTTTATATGCTTTGCTCCTGTGTGGTTCAGACAATGAGTAACTACATTGTCTTAGTACTGTTATCAGTTATAAATCTGTGTGAGGCCTATGTAAGAATGGAATGACGTCCTCCCGTTGACCGGGATTAAAACTGTCAACTAAGGCCATGTTTCCATGACAGTGGAAGAACCTAGTGGAGGAGTACCAGATTTTTTAAAAAAGGGAATCAACTTTCCTGCACTTTGGTCCGTGCAGGGCTCCACAAGCAGTTTCTCCACAGCAGTAAAAATCGCTTCACAGAACAGACTTCCAGGTGGGGGTTGGAGTGAACGTCATCTGACTGGCAGGGGCCGCTCAGCCAATAAGAGAGGCTTCCCCCTCCCTCCACCTTTCTCCTTTCCCCTGAAAGTCCAGATGTACCTGCATTTCAGCAGGAGCAGGCCTCAATGAGCACAATGGGAGTTACTTCTGAGTAGACACACATATGCTTGTGCTGGGAAACGGGGGGAGCCTTGAGATCGCCCTTATCACTTTAAACTGTGCCATGTCAACTGAGGGGGATCTCTGTAGTTTCTGTGGACCTTCAGAGGGTAAGTCTCATTCAGCACAATGGAGGAAACACCCTTTGACTGGGGTCAGGGTGAAAGGCACACCCCTGGGCAGGCCTAGCATACCTGAGCTAAATGCAGGGGTTGGGGCACACAGCAACTATACTGGGGAGAACCCGAATTGAGGAAAAGAATCGGACTTTAAGCAGTCTCAGGAAATCCGGTTTTTCCCTGATACGCTCCAGGCGTCATCTGTCCCTAACAACCTCAACACTCAGCCAGCTTGGAGTAAATTGCTGGTGGAAACACTCCCTAAGCCAAACACTAGAGCACATCAGCAACAAAAAAACTAAGAATATGGGTTCTACTTTTTTACAACAACAACAAAAATTGTAGCATCCTGAGTGAACTAACACAGGGAAAAGCTAAATTCTCAGCCGCTTCCTCACTCACGATGTCCTTCTTTATATAATTAGACATCAACTAACCTTTCTTCTTAATGGACTAGTGCTTTCTTCTTTGGCCAACAAGCTACAACAGTTGAACTGACACCTAAATCTCAGCTGTACAAACTAATATCATGAACACTGAACACTGTTAACTGTAAAGAAAGGTCTTCTTAACTATTTCAGTGCTTTGCTCTGCACTGCCCATACCACTGTCACAGCATTTCCCCCATATTACTTATGGGATTCTAGACTACTTTCTTTAAAAGTGTCTGGCAAAGCTTCTGAAAGATTTTTCTTCACCATCTCAGGCTTGCATCTATATTACAACAATACTTGTCTATGGCCTTTTTTCTGGCTGCTTCCCTACATGAGTTACAAGACTACAAAGAGGAAATTCACCTAAGAAGCAGCCCTTTAGAGCAAGGATCACTAACCTCTTTGGGTCACTGGTCTCCTGGAATTTTGAGAGTTTTGTGGGCACTCTCACAAAATGGCTGCTATGAGGGGCCTTGCCCATTCACAAAATGGCTACCATGGTGGACGTGGCCATTCACAAAACACTCATTTCCCAGAAGTCAAACTGATGAGACTAAAAGAAAAGTAACTTACCCAAGAATCTAAGTACAATGACAAGGTGGGGGTCTGAGCTCCAAAACACAAAACCACTCTTTTGAACCCAGATAAAGATGGTGCTAGAGAGCAGCACTTTACTTTGCACCATGCCACCCTCCCAGTTATTTTTTTAAATAAAAATATTTAAATTTCAAAAATCTATAAAAAATTAAACTTTTTTTAAAAATGAGTAACATAAAAATCAGGAGAGGCAGGGAGCCTGGTGGGCACCAAGGAAGGAGTCCATGGGTGCATTGATTCTTATGGGCACCACGTTGGAGACCCTGAGCCTTTGTGGATGGATGGTCAACCTTTGGCACCACTGTTGGGAGTTTGTGGTGCTCCAGGACAGAAGAGGAGAGTCTCTGTGCCCAGTTTATGCTGTAATGATTACATGCCTGTTCATCTCCCTAGAGATGCAGTGCTGCCTGCTCCCTGGTGCAGCAAACCAGAGGCTAATGCATTGCAAAGCACAGGGCACACCAATAAAATGCCTTCACCTTTTAGCTGCAGATATTAAAGAGACTCCTAAGTATCCAGAGCTCCCACACATGGCATGCTTCACTGAAAATCCCATGGTGTGGCAGTTCCAAGTATAAGTGTTGTATGCTCAGGGCTTCCCCCTCTATTGACACTGATGAGAAGATCTTTGCACACAGAAGTTCTGTGTGTGTCAGAGCTCCAGTGTATATAGGAAGCCACTGGATTGGCCCTTTATAGGAGCTCTCAACCTAGCTAGAGTTGCCTGTGCTTAGGTTTTTAGTCAATTTAAACTGATGAAAATCAACCTGATAGCCTGGTCTTGCTAATCCATGCTCTAATAATAACTCGGCTGGACTATTGCAATGTACTCTATGAGGGGCTGCCTAGAAAATGGCCCAGAAGCTGCAACGAGTACAGAACGCCGCAGCTTGGTTATGTTGGGTGGCAAGGAGGGAGCCTAACACTCTGATTTTGAGAACTCTGCACTGGTTGCTGGTGTGCCACTGGACCTGATTCAGGGTTTTGGAACTGGTTATAAAGCCTTATATGACCTAGGACTCTAGTAGTTAAAGGAATGCCTCTCCCAATGTATGCCAACTCATGCACCAACATCTGTGAGGGAGACCCTGCTAGTTGTGCTGCCAATGGCCAAAGCCTGAGGCAGTGGCACAGACAGAGCAGAGCCTTCTCTGTAGTTACCCCTAGTTTATGGAACTCCCTCCTGACTGAGGTTTGGTTGTCTCCCTCACTGGCGACCTTTTGACTATGAATTTGTGGGGGTTTAATTGTGTTTTATGAAATATGTATAGTTATTTCACCAGTTCAAACACATTGCATTATTTTGACATAGCTATTCCTATTTACTGAGAAAAAAATATGGCTGGGATCCGAGAGCTCTGTGCACAAGCACAGTAGGGGTGTGTGCCGATTTTCCTTTCCTGCTGCAGCCCCTCACGCCCCATTAAATGCTACTCTAGAGGATTCCCTGACTTTCAGGATATGTTTTATAGCACAAGGGGCTGCAGCAGGACGAGAGTCTGGGGAAAGCCCCAGTGCGTGAAAGGAACATTGTGTGTGCCCTTTGGAACCTAGCCATGATCTTTAAATTATGTAACACTCAAATAATTCATGGCTTGGCCAAATTGCAACCAGTGATTCCCCCTTGGGGGGCGGGTGGGAAATGAGTGGGAGAAGCCATGGCTGCCTCCCAAATTCAGCAGTGGATTTAAAAGCTAGACCTCCATCATCCACACCCCTCTCCAGTCTTCTGTAACTATGAGGACTCCAGGTGTACCACACAGCAGTTAGGGAAGGGGAATAGATTACAAGACTGCAAGAACATTGAAGGAAGGGGCCGTGGCTCAGTAGTAGAGCACATGCTTTGCATGCAGAAGGTCCCGGGTTCAATTCCTGGTATCTCCAGACAGGGCTAGGAAGAAATCCTGTCTGAAAGCCTTGAGAGCTGTGGCCAGTCAGTGTCAACAATACTGGGCTGGATGGACCAAGGCCTAACTCAATATAAGGCAGCTTCCTATGTTCTTAAAAAGGCAGGAAAAGCTGCACCTGCTACATTTCCTGGTTCAAATTTAAAAGTAAATGGGGAGTCCCCTGTTCAGCAGATCACCCTAGGCCAGGTTCACACATGCAGCAAACCATGTTTGCAATATCCCTACTAACTTGCATGTGAGAAGCCACTCCCTCATGTATAAAGCAGTTCCTTCTCAAGAGATTGCCTTCCACCATGCTCTTAGCATTGAACACACCTTGAGACATCATTCATGAGACGACTACAATTACAGCTTACCTATTAACTCCTCAGTGCTTTCAGCCCTAAAGTGAACAGGCAGAATGGGGCAGAAAGAGCTATATTTCCTTGACTTGTAGGATTACCATTTTATATTTCTTTCATAGCGACCTCTCTTAGCGCTTTCATCGGTGGGTGGACAGATGTTTGCAATTATGTCCCTATATGTGGTCCACAGGTATGCCAGAACTGAAGAGTCTGGCTCTTTTAAAAATATTTTCAAGAAACCAGCTGCCACATGGCTTCCTTCAGCCAAACCACACCAAGTGGAAATATACTAAAAAGATGGGTAGAGTGAAGTACTTCTTTTAAAAACAGAAAAATGACTCATGCTCATAAAATATAATTACTGTAGTAATTTCTTTTAAATATACTGGCTGACGAAAGGGGGGGAGAATTTCAATTGCCCGTTCATTAGAGGGAGTTTTTCCCCTTGCATGGTTCTGTGTCCATAATTGGCACAACTTACAAAGCTGGTGTCCTAAGAGGGACTTCCCAATTCTGGATACTTGCTGGAATCACCTGAGTTCTACAGTGGAGCTAGCCATGAGACATAAATGGTTCGAGGACTGCAGAACCTGAATGAAATGTCAGATTGTACCATAGTGTGCCATTGCTATGAAGACTACCCAGGCTTTGGAATTTAAAGTGTTCTTTAATAACCTCTGATATTAAATACTGGAATCATGAAAATGCTCCAAAACCATATGGGAAGGAAAACAATGGTTTTAATTATCCAAAGGGGAAATCCAGTCATTAAAAAAAATGATAGGCATATCTTAATAACATAACTTCTTCATTTTACAGGGCACCTGGTAATTCCTCCACTCCCTGAGTTTTACAATATATCATTATTTCTTTGTGACTCCTTTCATATGAGAGATGAGTTCTCCATATAGAATCATAGAATAGTAGGGTTGCAAGGCACCTATAAGACCATCAAGCCCAATCCCCTGCTCAGTGTAGGAAT
This sequence comes from Heloderma suspectum, assembly GCF_057233095.1. NCBI lineage: Eukaryota > Metazoa > Chordata > Lepidosauria > Squamata > Helodermatidae > Heloderma > Heloderma suspectum. Next base: position 115,532,911 of record NC_139461.1, on the reverse strand, counting down.
CCAAGTCAAAGCATCCCTGACAGATGGCTGTCCAGCTTCATATTGAATGCCTCCAGTGTGGGAGAGCCCACCACCTCCCTAGGTAATTGGTTCCATTGTCGTATTGCTCTAACAGTCAGGAAGTTTTTCCTGACGTTCAGCCAGAATCTGGCATCCTGTAACTTGAGCCCATTATTCCATGTCCTGCACTCTGGGATGATTGAGAACCTTTCTGTCCATTAAGATCTTCTGGAGCATTCCTAGACTAGGTCTCATTCCTTTACTGATTACATTTTTATCCCATCCTTTCTCCAAGGAGAACAGAGCAAAATACATAGTGTCTGTACTTCTCCCCCCCACCTCCGCCTTAATTGTTTTTTTTCTTACAACAGTGCTATGAGGGGCACAATAGTCTGAGATATAGCTGTGGCCCAAGGCTATTTGCAGCACAATCCTATACATGTCTACTTAGAAGTAAGTCCCATTGAGTCAAATGGAACTTGCTCACAAAGATTAGGATTGCAGCCTCAGTGAACTACATGGCTGAGTGGGTATTTGAACCCAGTTAGTACAAAAAAACATGAGTTTCCCCCCCAAAAAAATACTGGTATCATTTAGTATCTTCATTGAAAATATACGATTTAAAATGTCTGAGCTAAGACACTCTTCATTAAAGATATTTGAAACATTTTCTTTACTGTAGTTCTCTAGGGTAGAGTTTTCCAAACCATAGGCATCCTATAAATGGCAGCTAAACCATACGATGTTTTTCTGCACAACCTGCTCTTGCAAGCAGGATGAAGATGAAACTTTGTCTCCTCACCACATAGAGTATTGCCAGATGGAGGATTCATAGGAACGTAGGAAGCTGCCTTATACCAAGTCAGACCATTGGTCCATGTAGCCCAGTATTGTCGACACTGGCTGGCAGCAGCTCTCCAGGGTTGCAGGCAGGATAATCTCCGAGACCTTCCTGGAGATACCAGAATTGAAACTGGGACCTTCTGCATGCAAAGCAGGTGCTCTGCATCAAACTGAGCTATGGCCCCTCCCTCAAGCACTACCAATCAAAAGACATTGTGGAACTATTCCCTCTTTCCCTCATTAATGGGTTTCTGTGCTAGGAAAATGAAAGAAGTAATGTGAAAACATAGGATGGTTACAAATGGAAGACGGCAATTCTAGACTTCCCATAAAAGTATATTAATGAACAGGGCAACTGCATAGTAACAACCTTATCTCGAATAACATTTAGATCTCTTGATATTCACTGATTTGAGTTTATTGAAAAGCAGACTATTGAATATTAAATTAAACAATATAAAGGAGAGAAGGGGTGGAGTTTCTTGGATAGAGTTTAACTGTGGTATGTGTGTGGGATAGTAGTGATAAAAAAAAATCAAAACTCTTGTTAAAATCCTGAAAGCCTCACACAGATCCTAGCAACAGAACCCTTTCTTTGAGTTTATTTATTTATTTTCACCTTGCCTTTCTGCCAAAAGGGGCACTCAAAAAGGTACCACCTTTGAAATATTTGGTCCACTTCTGAAATATTGTGCTTTTTACACTCACTGGGATACAGATTCCATCCCTCTCTCTCTCTTTTTCTTCCCTTGTCCAAGAACCTTCCTACTGGCAACTGTAGAAAAGTATCCTTTTAAGCTAATAGTTTAATAGAGATCATTGTAACTGTTTTAACACTGTGAAGTATGAATGTATTACATGTTCTCTGCTTCTCCAGGCAGTGAGAAGGGGCAGTGCTACTGGGTTAGTCTCCTTTGAATGTGAAAGTACTGGAGACTTGCAGCATCTTCATAATATTTGCTTTATTTACAAACATGCAAGCAAAGTATAAATGGAGACAAACAGGAGAAACCAACCCACATCAGGTCATTAGAGAGAGAGACCCTGCACCTCAAGATACTTCATCTTCAGCCAATTTACAGCACTTTCTCTCTCTCTCTCTCTCTCTCTCTCTTTCTCACACACACACACTCAGCAGGAAAGTCCCCACCTGCAAGCTGTGATGGCTATCTCCAGCTGATCAGCTATCCCAGGAGCACCTGCTGCAGTTAGTTCCCACTGATAAAACTTCAACTGACTACTCTGGGTTTTAGCCTAACAAAGCAACAGCCAACATCAAATCAATACCTGATATAATATGTGGAAATAGGTGAAGCCTCCCCACTTCTGTGGCAGTGAAGAGAACTCTGCCCAGGGGACACTCCTGCCAGCAGGAACAAACTTAGGAGCAAACCATGAGGGGCTGCATGATCATTTTCAGCCATGGTGGTTTAAATAAGCCTCCATGTGGCATGTGTTGGATGCCTGTGGAAGCCTGTTCCGTAACCCAATCCCCACTTGTAGGTTGAGATGTCATCTGAACCCGGCAAGGGTCAGTTGTTGGCTGGCTTAATAAACACCCAGAACCAATGGCTATTTTAGGGTTGTCCTTATAGGTCAGGTCCTTATAGCTGAAGATACAACTTTAACAATATGTAGTAAACATGACAATATGTTTGTAAAAGTCTCAGAAAACAGAACTAATATAAAGGGATGATTATTATATTTTCTGTTAAATTTGGAAATCTCAGTAGCACCTTAAAGACTAACAAATGTATTATACCATCAGCTTTCATTAACTGTATGTGTCTAATGAAGTGGATCTAAGCCACAAAAATGCATGTGATAATACATTTGTTAGAATTGCCAATAATTGTTTTCTGAAATGAAAATATAAGAAAAAAGTACAGTGGCACAAAAATATGTGACTCATGTAAAAAAAAAACCACACAAAATTTGGTGGAACTCAAAGGAGCACAACACTACGATATCCTGATAACTTATTAACTGAAGATCAAGCCTGGGTATACTTATAGGAGTGCATTTTTCTCCACTATGCTCTGCTTGTAATCCCGCAAGTATTACAAAGATGCCATAAGCATCTTCAGTGCACACACATCCAAAGGAAACTAAACCCTGTAGAACTGTCCCTGGAACTTCTCAGTATTCAAGGGCGTATGTAAGAGGATTTATTAAAACACACACAGAGAAGAAATGTTAGATATCTATGTGCTGTCCCCTTCACATGTAATTTTTATGTTTATTATGAGTTTTAAAATACTGCAGTCATCAGCTCATATTACATTTCTGGTAAGACTAAATAGTCTGGTGGTTGACTAAATAGTGAATGTAAACTTTGAGTGTTAAGGCACATACCTTCTTTCTTTGAGATCTGGATCATAGCACTCTGAGCTATGTGCTTCAGTTATCCATGGAGTGATTGCTTTCTATCACATGATGGATTGGTGTGGATATCGAGAAAGAACAATGGACACTAATTCATTCTTTCCAGAGGGGGTGCCATGTTAGTCTTGCATCAAAATCAACACAATGAAAGTTTATGCCACAATAAATTTAGGGCTTCTCCACATGGGGCTTTTATCCTGTGATTGAGATTGGTTAATCATGGAGGTTTGCAGTCCTTTACATGATGTCATCAACCTCCAGTGCCTCTCCCATGGTTGCCGTCCATCCACGGCTTAATTTGAAATGGAAAAAATGAGCAAATAAAAAGAAGCAGTTTGAATAAGTTTAAATTTGTCCATGTAAAGAGGAAGTGGTGCTATATCAACAGTGCCATGCAGTGAAACATATAGAACTCTCAGATGAAAGGGGCGAGGGCAAAAGGGAACCACATGTAAAGCGCTTGTAAAGTGCATGTAATCCTGCAAGGAATCCAGAACCAGAAGCTCCAGTAAAATCACAGGATAAAAAGCCTCTGTGTGGAGAAGGCTTTATTAATCTTTAAGTGCCACAAGACTCTGTTGTTTTTACTAATTAATGAGCAATTGGTACTGCAGATCTGCTGCTGTATGTTTGGATTATCAGCATTATCATGCGCTGAAACGGTACAATTCAAGACACAGACTTACCACCTCATGAGCAGCAAGCCAGGGCTCCCTCAATTTGTGCACAGGGCAGCAAATGAGCTTTGCAGGGGAAGAAATGGAGATCCATGTTCCTGGCAAGCCCCAGTCACTGCTGCAGATGCAGTCCAGTCCCACTCTCGACTAAAGAGGTGGAATTCAGATAAAGTAAGGAATGCAATTTAAAGTATATTAATGGGGAACTGCTGTCCAATCAGCAGCTCCTGATGTTGACAAAAGAATCTGTCTGCCTCTTTTTCTTCCATAAAGAAAGCAGAGGTGCCAATGCCTTTGGGGATAGCTATTTGCACATCTGCGCCATCACACTGTTGTCAGCCACAGCCTTGAAACATCTTGGTTAAGACCCAGAATTTGTGGCCACTACCTTAAGGGCATTGATTTCTATATCGTATTTTATTTTGTTCCTCTGAAGATGGCAATTCTGACCAAAGAGCTGTCAGTGCTGGTAAGTGATGCTGTTGTGAACTTTCTGCTACCTCTGAGTGTATGCTTTGGCATCCTCATACTACCTACTCAACCTGTATATTTATAACATAAGAAGATTAGCTCTAAGGCAGTGGTGGTGGTCAGGAGAACTCAGCACTTGATTGTCACTGCTCAGCTGACACCCAGGGAGACAGGGGTCTCACACTCTTATCAGTGGCCATTGCTGGGAGGCAGATGGGGCAACAGGCATATGGGCATAGATATTAATAGCAAACTCAATTCTCTGAGTGCTAATCCTTATGTAGTTATCCACACACAAGAGACAGGTCTCAGCAGGTTTGGGAGAACCCAGACATTTGCAGAAGTATGAAGTATTTTAAAAATCACTAAGTGGGTGGGGGACCTAAAAGAGCCCCCGGGGGACAAAGCACGCTCATTGAGGGGTTGGAGAGATTGGAATGGAGTATCCTGGATGAAGGCATGATTGGCACTCCATACTGCAACATTTTGTTGCAGGTCCTACTTGTGACTGTTGAATGGCCAACAGCACTTGGAGCAAGCCAACTGGAGCAAGCCAATTACCAATTACTTCTTATGTTCACATGAGCATCTTATGCTCATGTGAAAATAAGAGCCCTGCTGGATCAGACCAAGGGTCCATCTAGTCCAGCATTCTGTTCACACAGTGGCAAACATACAAGTAGGACATGAGTGCAATAGCACTGTCTGTCAGCAGAACTAGTTGAAACCATTGGACTTTTCTTTTTTAAGCAGTGAACTTCTCTTTTACCCATGCATTGTTTTAAGGATTAAAGATCACTACCAGTACTGGGGTGGGATTGGGGAATCATTTAACAAAAATGTTGATAACTACCAGCAGATTAAAGAACCTGTCTGTAGGACGACCTTTGCAAGCTTACATTTTCTCAGTAATGTGTAGCTGAGTAATGAGAATGGCTTCTTGTCCCTGTAGAATGTACCATTTCTTAATTATTTTCTTGGCAATTTATGTGCCATTTCTTAAGTGCGTGGGCACCGCACCATGACAATTTTGGCAATAGGTTGCTTTGCACTGCCAGCAGCTTCACAATTGTGGTAAGCATAAGTGCTGCTATGGTGAAGAGTCAAACGTGGGTGGAGGAAGGATTTAAATAGGAAAAATTAATGGTCCCAAGAAAGGAGTAAAACTCCATCTTGAACCAAGTTAGTTGGAACTACTTTGGGGGCTATGCATACTCTTGGCATATTCCCTTTGGCCTAGGTCAGCTGGGTGAGGAAAAACACACACTAAGACGACTTGGTCTCCTCCTGCAAAAGAACCCCCCCCCCACACACACACACACTATTTTGGACAGCATTTTGGAAAGTAATAAAATCAAATTCAGTTTATAACACATGCTGTTTGATCAAGCAGAGCCTCATCTTTGTCTGCCAACATTCTGCCCGGGGACTGAGAGGTATGTTTTTTAAAATGCCTACTTTTCATCTGCATAAGGATGGATTATTTTATTTTGCTTGAAAGTAGAGACTGATCACAAGGCCAGATGTTAACGCCTTATATCCTTGATACCTTGTGCACTGTATATCCAAGTACTGGGCAGCTCAATCCTAAACACATTTATTCAGATGGAAGTCCCCTTGACTTACTCCCAAGTAAGTATGTGCACAGGATTACAGCCTTTATATATTTAGGGCTGCTGCAGTCTAGACGTACTCACAAGGAAGTAAGTCCCACTGAAATCAGTAGGATTTCACAGTAAATATTCTTAGCATTGCACTGCACATATATTTAGGCATGCACCTTCCTCTTTTTCATTCAATACAATCAACATTCTTAACTCATAAAAGTGAGAGATAGCACAGTGTACTGAATCTTGGCTTGAGTCAGGAAGGCAAATCACTGTTAGACCCATTTTTACATATACCTTTAATAGTGTGCAGGGGCATTGCTAGGCACTTAAAGATTCAAGGCCCAGTCCCATAGGACACAAATCTGCATTTGGTAATTTATCGGCAGGACCCAATATTGCTGCTGCACTCCTGCTCAATCTGTTGCACAAGTGGGACCTGTTTGTGGAACAGAAAATAGCGTTTCAAAAAGCAACCCTGAAAGCAAGCAGAAATGCTTGTTTCTGGATTGGGGCAGGCAGTGGAGCTTCTTTCTAGAAGCTCTGCTGACCTGGGGCCTATCTTCACAGATGATTTGCTGTGGATTAGGACCATTTGGAGGTCCTTTGCAGCACATGACATTGTCCCCAGTCTGCAGCCACCCTGGAGTTTACCTGTGGGGAAGCTGCATTTTTGCAGAGTACTTCTACTCCGTTGTTCTTTATTTTGACTCCCCTGTGGTTCAGCTGTGGTGTGCCCATCCCTCCACTTTAAATTTGGTATGATTGAGGCATTCCTAGGGGTGTGTCTTTCACCTGGCCGTACCCTTGGTAACTAGGTAACTAGAGTAAGTAGCCTGCCTTTCCAACACATCAAAGTGCTAGAGCAGTCTTTCGAGCCTTCAGAAATGCACTGCACTTCCTTTTCGCCAGTGCAAGTAACTAGCCTCCATGATTATGCACTTCTCTAATGTTTGCGTCACTTCACTTTTCTGATGTTAAGTCGCTGCTCTGATGTTGTGCTAAATTGCTTCTCCAATGTTGTGTGAAGTTGCTTCTCTGACATCACATTACTTCGCTTCTCTTATGCAAATAAGGGCTTTATTGCTGTAGCAATCTAGTGCGGTCTTCGGAACACAGAAGCAGAGAAGCCTGTCATTGCGAGCAGGGAGAAGTGCCCAGGGAAAGAGAAAGGGGTGTTGGAAGCTATAACCCAGTGACAGTTTGCTGGAATGAGGCGAAATTGCGGGGGGGGGGGTGCTCTCATAGGGAACCTTCAGATGCTGCACTGGAGAATTGGGGATTTTGGCTTCTTCACCCCAAAGTACACACATTGGGGAAAAGTGTGGGGGGGAGCTATAACCCTGGGACAGTTTGCTGGAATGGGGTGATATTGGGGTGGTGGGCTGCTCTCATAAGGGAGCTTTCAGATGCTGCACTGGAGAATCAGGGATTTTGGCTTCTTCAGGCAAAAGTGTGCACGCTGGGAAAAATAGGGGGAGCACTGGTGGGGTGCTCTCATGGGGAGCGGGTATCTAGCCTGCCTTTTAAGCGCTGTTTCTAACTTTCACAATTGTGAATTAGTTATTCTCCATTCCTAATAAAGTAGTAGCAGTGGGGAGTTGGACATGAGCTGGGAAACCAGTCTCTCTCATTGGTTGAGCAGCCCCTACTGTGTGATGACATTCAGTTGTACTCTTCCCATCCAACCCAGAAGTATATTCCTTTCACACACTGTGTGACCCGTGAAAAGCAGATTTTAAAGGTACGGTACACTCAGCTTTTCTTGCTTCATGTGTCCCTGACAAACCAAAGCCAATTCCATGAAAATCCAGATAATACTCCAACGTGCTTCTCATTCCATTGTCATGAAGTCCCCCCACTGTTTTGGAAACAAGCTCCTGGAACCCCTAGCATGCTGCTGCAGTAGTGATAGGTCCCGCTAGTGTGTGGGATTGATAGGAACTTATATCTATTTATATAGGCAGATTTAGAAATAATTACTAGGATTTATTTAAATTTCACAAGAGGCAAAGCCAGCCAATTACTGTCTCATCCAAATATCTCAAATAAAATAAATTCTTAAATTATGTTGCACCCTGACCCACATCATCACAAACCTATAGAAAAGTTTTTTCCTAAGCTTATTTTCCATGTAGGGAAAGGATATATCTGTGTGTGTGGAGGGGGGGGGGGCGATTGCAACATGTGAGAAAGCAGCAGTCTCCCTTGAAAACTGCCCCTTGAAAAAAAAACCCTTTAATTGACACCAATGTATATTTAGAACTCTATGGAATAGATTTGGGGTCCTGGTACATAGATTTGGGGCTGGGGCCCCATGGTCCCAGGCTTAGTGATGGCTCTGATAGTGTGGGAGAGTCTACCACCATGCTTGCTCTCATATCAACCTGGGTATGTGCAAACACTTCTGTCTACGTGGCTTGTCCGAACATCATGTTTTCGTAACATTCAAGCTGCACTTCTCTCATTGGACTGGCCATCATTTATGTGGTATCTGATGTGGTATCAGGTTGAACCACATCCTGGTTCAGAAACCTTTACACATAATTTGGACTGCTATGGGAGCACCTTTAGCAGCAGAGGCACCCACACAGTAAAACGTATTTGTGAAAGGAGTCTTAGCCCTTGCTCGTTAATTGATTTACTATATTTATATCCCACGTTTCCTTCATGTGGAGCTAAAACCAGTGTACACAGTTATTTCCCCTCTCCCATTTTTTTGGTAACAAACCTGTAAGGTAGGTTAGACTTAGAGAGAATTACTGGCCCAAGTTCATCCCATGAGCTTCATGGCTAATTGGAAATTTGAATCTGGGTCCCCCCAGGCCTAGTTTGACATTCTGCCCACTACACCACACTGGATCTCAGATGATTTCAAAGCATGGATGAGATGAGAACTATAAAGCACCATATACATTCTCCAGCCCCATCTACATGAGCCTTTTACTCCGGGGCAGCTGTGAGTCGAGGTCCCTCGGGACAGATGACACAGTCGGCACTTTGCAGCAATCCATAGTCTTCTCCCGGAAAAGACTAGGTGTTTTGCTGCAATGTTTTTCGTTTGCTGCAAGTTTCCCCACAGTTGCAAACTGTCTGTCCCTTCCCCAAACTGACTTGGCATTTTGCAGTGGGTGTGTTGTAGGCATGCGTAGTGCTTGCGTAACTCTGTGACACCCCTTTATTCCCACCGTCCCTTCACAGCTGCGCAGTTACAGAGGCACAGAGAGGCATTTTCATTTATTTAATCACACTTTTGCACATTTTTGCAGCTTTGTATCTTCGCAATGGTTGCTTTTGGACTCAGTACCCAAGGGCCAGGGGGTGGGGTCTTGGGGGAGGACCAACTTCGCTCTGGCCACCATTTCAGAGCGATGGGTAGGCACGTGCCACTCAGGCCTTGTGAGTACGAACCATCACGATTGTCTCAGGCTGGGGGAACTGACAAACAGATGGCGTGGAAATGAAGCAGCACAGAACACCCACTTTTTACCTAAAGAGGGATGGAAAGACACAACAGAACTCCTAAAATACAAAACAGCTTCTGAAGTGTCGCACCCCCAAGCTCATGGGACTACACAGCTGCGCATTAAAGTATAACGCCCAAAAAAAAGGGCACGGCGGATTTTGTTAGGGAAGCCTGCAGTAAATCACAAGTGTATCCCAGCAGAAGCTAATTTGAAGCTGAAATGCTGCGCAGTTGTGATGGAGTGAAGGGTGAAAGTGGCGCCGTGTAGACAGTGCCAACCATGCAAACATTGAAAATCCCCAGCTTGGGAACTAATGTTGCATCCAGACTGATAGGTTTTTTGTGTGCTGCCGATACTCATGTCTGGAGGGGAAGAGTCTTCATTGCATCCATGATCTGCCATTGTTAGCACTCCTGTACATCATTACAAACTTTTGCACAACTGGTCTGGACAGAAGTCTAGCATTGTCCTTTCTCCTTCATGTCTGAAACCTTTTAACAGTGTGTTTTCATCCCTTCATCCATTTGCCTAGACACAACTGCACCAGGGAGACTCACGTCCATTTGCAGCACGTCTGATGTTCCTAATTATACTACACAGTGTCAGGGTGGACACTGAGCCCATAGAATCCCAGAGTAGTTCTGATTCTGAGGAGGAGCAGTCGCTCCTGGGAGAGGAGCGCGCTCCTCTTTCCCAGGGCCAACAGCTGACGGAGATTCCTCCCACCAGCATTCCTAGATTAGATAGCAGTCCAGGAAGTGACAGAGCACGGATAGCAGACTTGGTGGACGCGCGATGCCGACGCAGAGAGCGGCGCCAGATGGAGGGCACAGAAAGGAGGCGTAATGCCTGGTTGGCGCGCAAACAACGGCTGCGCCCAGAGGATCCAAGGGAAAAGGGGAGGGACTCCCCCTAGTCCTTAAGTTCAGGGGTGTGCCAGTAAAACGGGAACCAACTGTTCCAGCTTAGGGCATAGGTACTCTGCTGCTCAGATCTAGTTGCTACCTGTAGAGTTGTTAAGTTGTAAAAGAAGAATAAAGCTTTGAAAGGAATCCCTTTGTCTGTGTCTGGACTTGGCTACTGGATTAGACTGAGATAGGCCTCCAAGGAGCCCATGACACACAGCATAGATGGCAATGTGCATTTCCATCCACTATCTTGCTGTGTGTGCAATGTGTAATGTTGTGCATAACCTAGTGATTCCACAGTTATGGAGCCACGTTTCTTCAAAATGTCTTCTCCCTGTTGGTAAACTAGATCAAATGAATTAGGGACAGATAGGTTATGGGTGCCATTGGACAACTATATTACTTATGATGAACTCTTTAAAAAGAAAAGAAAAGAAACAGTTCCAGGAGAAGAAAGTATGTTGTGTGCATGGGAAAACCTACAAAGATCTATAACAGATGGACAGTAAGGGACCCAACTTAAAATAAATGAAATATGTCAAGGTTGTATCTAATGTTACTCTAACTTAAGCCCCATTCATTTCATTGGGTCTACTCTAAGTAGGACTAACATTGGATACAACATTTGATATGGAGGCACCCTAAAAACTTGGTAGCTGTTTTTATTACTTATGACTAATGATGGGAGGACTTGAATATGAATGGAAATGAACTATAAAGCCCTGGAAATAAAACAGGGATACAGCTTACTTACTGGATTCCCGTACGACAATTTCTTTTGCTTCTCTTTTAAGACAATATAGGAGAATAAATCTTTACAGAAATATTTTGTAAAGGTTTTTTTAAAAAATAAAAAATTCAAAAAGCTATCTGCTATCACAGCCTTCCCCAACCTAGTGTCCTCCAGATATATTGGACTGCTGGCTGGGAATGATGGGAGTTGCAGTCCAACACATCTTGAGGTTACCAGGTTGGGGACGGCTCCACTACCATAATAACTAATTAACCTGCAAGTCCAGCTGTGCCCTTTTAAATGTCCCCCACATTTGAAAACAATACACAAATACCATGACCTGATTTGCACATAACGATAACGCATCAGTTTAAAAACCGATGAGTTGTCGCGGACATGTGTGCACGCTGCATGCAGCACACACCCCTCTTCCGCTGTACAGCATAATTCACAATCAGCTCCTTCATAGGCTGGCCAGCATGATGTGCAAACCTGGACCACTGTGTTATTCGGGGCTAAATAACCCAGTGGTAGGGATGGCAGAGAATTTCTCCACGAATCTCGAGGAGGCCGAATGCCAACGCATTCAGCCCCCCGAAATCGGTGGGAAATTCTCTGCCCCCCCCCCGGGATGGGACTTACCTCTGTCGAATGTCCCTCTCGGCAGCGGGTCCCGGCGGCGTTTCGGCGGCGCTTCGGCGGTGGCCGGTCTTCCGACCGGCTGCCGCCGCCGCCATTTCCCAGTAAAATAAAATTTAAAAAAAACACATGATAGGCTACGTAACGATTTACGTAGCCTATCACGGCTAGATTTTCAAAGTCAGCCGTGATAGGCTACGTAATTCGTTATGTAGCCTATCACTGCTGACTTTGAAAAAAAAAAAGCGTGTACGCAAATGGTGGCGCCCATGGGCGCCGCCATTTGCGTACGCGCTTTTTTTTTTTCAGTCAGCAGTGATAGGCTACGTAACGATTTACATAGCCTATCACAGCTGACTTTGAAAATCTAGCCGTGATAGGCTACGTAAATTGTTACGTAGCCTATCACGTGTTTTTTTCCCCCCCCCATAACTTTTTTATTTTGCGGCCGGGGAGACAGGGCGCTTCCCCCTGGCCAGAATTTCAGCGGCGAGGGATGGGGCGCCCCCCCGGCCTGAATTTCGGCCGGGAGGGGCAGGGCACCTCCCCCCCTCCAAGAATTTTGGGGGGAGAACCGAAGAGCCTCCCCCCCACCGCGAAGCAAGCTGCGGGACCAGGTAAGGGACTTTCATCCATCCTTACCCAGTGGTTAATCCATGTTTTTTTGTTGGGTTAACCACTGGGGTGTTTAGCCCCTAAACAATCTAGCGGTCCAGATTTGCATGTCATGCTATACAATCTATGAAGGAGCGGATCATGGTTTGCACCTAAAGAAAAGGCAGACATGCTGCAGGCAGGATGCCCACACATCCCCAACAACCATCGATGGGTTGTCGTTACATGTGTACCTAAAATGCCTTTTCTTGCCAAATACAAATGGAGTGGCATTGCCTGCTTCAGTCACAGAACTGCCTGCAAAATCTCATGTCCCATGTAAGGAAATATAATAATATATATCTGCAGTGAATCAATCAAACACTCTTATTTCAGCTAAATAACAAGTATCTCAAGGGTCAGTCGGATAACTAATTGAGGCCCCTTCCACAAGAAACAAGTTTCTCAGGTCGAACATCCTGCCCAGACGCCAAATACAATGGGAAAACAAGACTACTGTTAAAGCTGCAATGAGACTCAGGAAAAGCAGCATCCGGTGCGTCCATGAATAAATGTTGATGACCTGGAAAGCCCTGGGAAAAAAACCCTGTACTGCAATATATACATTAAGCAATGTGGCGGGGTCCATTGGGCTTTATCATTCAGCCTGATCTATGATTGTTTATAATACAAGTGAACCTGCCTGTTGGAGTGACCGACCTTTGGAGCCGTTCCACCATGACAATCAAGAAAGAAAATGTAGGAGGTCATTAAAACCTTTTACACCTTTGGCACTTTGGCAAATGAGTCCTCGCAGACAGCCATGTGCATAAAATGTGACACATCCTGTCTTGAATTAATTTTCTCAGTGTTAGTGCATTGAAAATGACGGGCAAGCCATGTCCAATTCAAAGCCAAACACATTCCCATGGCTCAGTCCAAGCAATGGTTTTTTTCCACCTGTGCACATTTTAAAGGATAATGTGACCTCATTTCAGTTAGAATTCATAAAATGCGCTCTTACAAGATTTCTCGAACAGTGGCATAACCATCTGGGGGAATGTATAGCTCCAGAATAGTGGAAGGGTGCAAACACTTCTATATAGCGGTATGTTGGAATGCACTAAGACTGCAACCTTAAACACACTTATTTAAGAGTAAGATCCATTGAATTCAGTGAGACTTACTTCTGAGTAGACATGCGTACCAGTAGACATGCATCAGATCAGGATACTGGTGAAGATGATATCATAGAAGGGCAGGAGAGTCTACAGCTAGACAGAGGGCCTCAAGACAGGCAGAGAGGAGAAGTAGACAGGGATATTAGGGAACACAAGAGGCGGAAGAAAGAAATGTGGCGTTAGAACAGGGTTGGCAATGTCTGGCCCTCCAGATGTTGCTGGACTGCAACTCCTATCAGCACTATCCAGCATAGCCAATGGTGAGGGATGATGGGAGTTGCAGTTCAACATCTGGAGGTCCACACATTCCCTATCCCTGGCTTAGAAAAGGAGGAAGCAGGACCATACACAGACAGAGGGCCAAGGCAAGGGGCTGAGGAAGAAGGACCAGAGGAAAGATGTCCCAGGAAAGGAGGAATGGAAGAGGCAAGGGCGCTGGTGGGACTAGAAAAGAAGTGGAGGAAGCAGGGCCAAAGGAAGCTAGACAAGGGCCAGAGGCAGACTGTGAAGAAAAGCAGGGATGTCGGAAGCAGAGGCCAAAGGAAGAGAAGGTGGGACTTTATATCTAAAACTAACATTCCATGAAGCCTGTACTGTTTTGACTCCAACAACTCACATTCAGTCCTGAACAAAAAGGTTTTTCAACATTCTAGAAAGATGCTGAGGCTTCAGCTTGGGAAGCACGTTATGGAGCAGCCACTAACAATGTCTCTTTCCATGCCCTTGATATCCAAAGTTCATTAATGAATGGCGTTATTCAGAAAGTTGACTTAAGTGGACAGAGAGAAGGAAGTAGTCTTTAATTATGTTGGGTTCCAGCCACTATGCCTGTAATCCTGTGTGCACTTATCTGTGAGTTAGACCCATTTAATATAGTGGAACTTGCATCACTGATGTATAGAATCAGCTGAAAGGACTTTATAGCTCAAGCCCATCACCTTGAATTGTGCCCGGAAAGCAATAAGGGTGCAGTGCAGAAATGAAGGATAATGCAGAAATGAAGGAGTGCACTTGCAGCAATCCACACTCAGTTAAAATCTGTAAGATGTGTATCTCCCCATCCAAGGAATGCATTTACAATACTTCCAAAATTAATTCCGACCACCTGCTTACTTGATCCTTGCCCATGTTCGCTCATTATGAGCAGCAGAGAGAGGCTGGATGAGGGGATCAGGGTGGTGGTGCCCATGGGCGCCGCCATTTGCGTACGCGCGTGTTTTTTTGTGTTTTTTTACTCAGCCGTGATAGGCTATGTAAACATTTATGTAGCCTATCACGTTTTTTTTTTTAAATCTAGCCGTGATAGGCTACGTAAATCTTTATGTAGCCTATCACTTTTTTTGGTTTTTTTTAACTGGAAATGGCAGTGGCAGCCAGTCGGAAGACCGGCCACCACCGCCGCTGCACCGCCGCTAGAGCCGCCGCCACCAGGAAGATCCGCCCCAGGTAAGTCTCGTCCCGGGGGGGCGGGGGGGCAGACCGTTCCGCCACCGATTTCAGGGGGCCGAATGCGCTGGCATTCGGCCTCCTCGAGATCCGTGGCGGAATTCTCTGACATCCCTAATTACAGGCAGCTGCCAGCGAGGTCACATCATTCCAGTGCTGAAGGAGTTGCACTAGTTACCAGTTGTTTTCCGGGCCAAATTCAAGGTGTTTTTTTTTTTACCTTTAAAACCCTATATGGTTCCGGCCCAGCCTATCTCAAGGAGCGCCTCCAGCAACATCAGATAGGCCGCTCAACAAGATCAGCCTCTGATGGCCTTCTCTCTGTCCCATCAGCCAGGACAGCTAGGCTGGTGAGGACGAGGGAGAGGACCTTCTCTGTGGTGGCCCCCACTCTGTGGTACTCCCTCCCTAGGGAACTCCGCTAAGCCCCCTCTTTAATGAGCTTCTGCCACGCATTAAAAATGTGGTTGTTCAGGCAGGTATTTGGGGTGGGTTAGGGTAATTTTACAAATGTGATGTTTTTAATGTTGAATTCTATTGTTCTGAAGTGTTTTTATTGTTGTACACCCATGTTGTACATGGGTGACCAGCCAGATAGGCGATTAATAAATTTAATAAATAAATAAAAATTAAAAAATTCAGCAGTGGCCAAGAACGTTATCAGAGCAAAACTTACTAAGCCTTCTGACCCACTCTAGACAAACGTTCTGCAATATGGAATGACAGACTTTGAGAATCCAACATTATCGTTTCCCAGTACTACAGAACTACAGAATTTACAACAGTTTGTTCCTATTCACACTGTTAGGAAATACTGATATTTACATTTTGTCTCTCTCTCTCTCTCTCTCTCTCACACACACACACACACACACACACCCTATCTCTACTGTAGGTTTGTGTGGATAAGAAGAATGGAGTAAGAGAGAAGAGAAATCGCCAATGGGAAAAGTCTAGGGAATTGACATCTGATGAATCCTGATTTTAAGTTTCTTCCCATTCACCCTGCTTTGGAGAGCCAGACTGCAACCCAACTTCAGGCGCCGGCTGAACTTTAAAAGTGTTTGCATTTAAAGAAACAGAGCTGCAATTCTATTAACACCAACCTCTAAACCTTAGAACACATTTTATAGCCAAAAAGTTTGAATTTCTTCTCCAAATAAAGCAAGTGATGAGTAAACAAATTCCCCTACTTCAAAAAATTGCACACCTCTGAAAGCTGGCTCATGCCACATAGTTCTCAAACTTCAAAGAGCCACATTTTTGCCAGATAATCATGCAGAAGCACCTTGTGGCCACAGCTCAAACCACATTGCATGTGATATCACAAGGCGATTTTTCAAACTGCAGTCCAGCTTAGAACAACACCATTTTTAAAGTCATAATATGAAGTGGTAGGAGGAAGAAATTATTTTAGTTTGGTTTTCAGCCAATTAAGAGGGGACAGAGTCCACTGGAAAGTTCTTGTGAAATCTCAATTGGAATGAATGGGAGCCATACAAGAATGCTAGCACACCACTGTTCTGGGGCACAGCTCTCAGTCATTTCAATGGGGGCTACACAGGAGAACTTTCTGGTTAATTGTGTCCATGAGGTTAAAAGGTTGCCATTTTCTTTTCAGCAAGTCTATTGGCAATTTGCTTTGTTACAAAAAAGAAAAATAATCAAAACACAGTCCATCATCTAAACAAGAAAAAATGTTTACTCAGAAATATGGGGGTGTCCTCAACTGTTAATAGCAAAATAATCACTCCAATTTCATTATAGTTCAACCTTTTCTGAAAACTGATTGTCAAGTAGTGCTGAAAATACGGTTTAAACTATACTAGAACATGCTGTGTTTCAAATTAATTGCAGCAAGATAATCTGAAATGCCCTTGTGCATGCCAGAGCAGCCTTCAATTCTTATTCACATGGGAAAAAGCTTACTTCTGAGAGTAAATACAATCAGGGATGGTACATATTAAATTGATTACTTGGAAATATACTTTGACTACCTGCAAAGCAACTTTCTCCCATGATGTGGAGAACTTTGATTCACAAAAACTGTGTTTTAAATCAGTGGGTTGTATCCAATTGTGTCGTTCCACCAGTGGGACAGAATGGAATTCCCCCTCTCCCCGCAGTCCCCCCATGCTCCTCCCAGATCTGCTCAGGGGGTCCCCCCAACCTTCCAGGGCAGATTTGGGATGTGCAGAGGGGCTGCTCAGAGGAAGATAGGATGGGGAAGTCCTGTTGTGTGAGCAGAAGTCCCATTGCATGGCTGGACTTCTGCTGATGCAAGAGTTGGATCTGACCTAAAGGATGGGTAAGTATTCCTGGAGAGGCAAGGGGAAACACAAGTCCTTGATACCTTCATCTTGCTGTATGGATGTTTACATGTATTTGGCAAAAAGAATTAGTGCTGTTCCTATCCTAGAATAATTTATTCTCCTTCAAATATTCTTGTAATATAAAAAGCATAGATAGCCATGCTGGTCCATTAGTAAAATAAAATAAAAAAAAGTTCCAGGGGGAAATCCAAAATCTACAGTTAGGCAATACCTTTATTAGGACACAAATGCTACAAAGGAGTGTGCAAGCATTTGAGTTCTCCTGAATTCTTCATCAGACTAGGAGGCAGGGGATGGGGGAAGAAACAGAAAAGTTCAAAAATTAGGCTAGATCTTGAGGCCATGAGTTTGTAGTATAGAATCAGTTTCATAATGGTGATTACAGACTTAATGAGTCACTGGTAGGTGTTGCAGGTATCAGATTACACCGAGCATCCTGAGACAAAGAAGCCATCTCTGACTCCTATTTTTGAAAACATAAAGGCCGGCTGTAACTCAGGCCTGTCTATTACCCTGGCCAAAACACACAGGTTCCTGAGTGGGCAGAAAGCAGAAACAAAGAGAAACATGACCGTCTTTATGTTCTCATGTTTGCTTACCCACATTCATAAAGATGACAGTAGTGACTGTTATTTATGGTAATGCGTGCAATCCATATCCTATTCAAGTTAAGGGCAAATGTCCCAGTGATTTAGGAATTCACTATCAGGCCAGTGCTGGAACCACAAAGAACGGGGGTGGGGTGGGGGTGGTAGTACAGAAATTATTTTGCAAGACGGTTTAAGACCTTTGCAAGTGTAACAAAACTGTGCCAAACATACATTTTTAAATATACTCTTCCCTACAATCATTAGTATTTTAGCTATTTATGCTATGGGGTTATTAAACTCCTTCTGGAAAAGAGAAAATGTAACCTAAAAATAAGAGTTGTGTGAGGGTCGGTTGTTGTTTTTTTTCCAGAGGAGACCAGTAGGTGGGAGTATTGACTATGCCAGTACTTTCCAAACCTTGATAACAGGACAGAACAATTACAAAGAAATGTGTGGATTAATCTTAGTTGTGTTTATGGATACCCCAAGGATATCACCCTTCATATCAACAGTGCTGGGAATCCTATTGCAAAAGCTCTACATTGGACATATTTGCTTTTGGCACTAGTCCTTTAACAAAGAAAAATAAATAAAGGATTTTCCCTGTTTTGCCAAGCTTTAATTGAACCATACCCAGATATTGTTTATTGGTTCCATTGGCACCAATGAGCTACTGTTTACCCTGCTTAATGAATGATTTGGGGTGCAAATAAGTGTGCATATATTTGAAATGTAATATGAAAATATCCATGTTCTTCTCAATTTACCATAATACATACCAAAGGGCACAAGTTGAAGGAAAAATATAGTATACACTATCAAGAATAAATCTAATTATCAGGCATTAAAGGTCTAATATTAATAATGTTTAAGAAATTTTGTTACTGTGAAAGTAACATTGATGTTGACCCCATAAAGATAAGATTATTAAACTAAAACAGAAAATAACAAGTGTAATGCAAGTTGAAACCATGAAAGTTCACATTACTGAGGAATTAGAAGCACATCTCCCACAGCCAACACCACCACTCCTCCCCATGACCTTTGAGTAGTTAGGTGCCCCTCCACTCTGAAAGTAGCCTTGTGTTTTAGATACAATTTAATATCCATACATTTAAATAAATTTTATATATTTTGAATTTATAATGAAAACGGAAAACATTAAAAACCATTATTTTTTAATTAGATTTGATTTGTGGAATGAAAATAACACACACACACGTTCCTTAAAGAAAGTTCTTGGAGAGAGCAATCCTAGGGGGATCAATGGTCACCTCTGAACCCGGGGACAACTGCCTATCCACTGCAGGGTGGGAGGAGTGGTGAGGAGTGCATCTCCTTTGCATTCCCACCACCCTGCTTTCATGGCTAGACAGCCGATTTTGGCTGTTTAGCCGCGGGACCTCGGAGCACAGGGTGGGGAGGCCGGATGACACATAAGAAGTGTCGTACTAGCACTTCCGACCTCCCCACCCCAGCCTTCCCGCAGGAACGCCCCATTTCCCCTGCTCCGCACTGCTCTTACAAGCATGGAGACGATCCGCACTGCCTATGAGGCAGCGTGGGAGGGGGTGCAGGTCGGTTCTCCAGGAACTGACCAATCCTATGGCCGTCTAGCCACTGACTAGGGGCCATAGGATTGCACCCTAAAAGTTTTCTACATTTGATTAGGGTATTTATATGAAGGGTAGGAGGAAAGGCAGAAGATTACTTTGAAGGTTAGAATAGAAAATGAAATTCATCAGAAACCAGCCCAAGATAGATTAAAAAAGGGGCCATGTCTGTGAACTTCCTTTTCCATGTAGAGGTCAATGTCTGAATTTTGAACAGTGGAATCAAGATTACTACTGCTACTTACAAGTAAAGACCCTGATCCATACATCCATACATGTAGTAGTAGTTATAGATCTCTCACACGCACTTTCCACCAAGCAGAGGATGAGTGGGATTGAGTTTCCCTACCCAGTTCACAGGGATGGGCCCTCCAGATGTTTTGGCCTATAACTCCCATCAGTCCTCATCATTGGTTATGCTGGCTAGGTCTGATGGAAGTTATAGGCCAAAACATCTGGATGACCACAAGTAGCCCACCCCTGCAATAAAGAGACTGCAAGGGAGGTCTCCCTTAGCACAACAACAGGCACATGCCCCAGGCCATGCCATATATATAACCTCTGCATGTATAGACTGTCTATACAGCTGCTGTTAGGGTGGCCACTTATACATCACAAAAAAGAGAACACAGATTTGCATAAAAATGCATATGCTGATTTGTATTTATAGAAACAAATTTAAGAATTTAGACAGAAATACCATACATCTTACCATAGTGGGTAAGACTGTGACCAGTTGCCCTGTGTGCCTGCTCAGTCTGCTGTTGCTGGGGCAACGTCAAGACTTCTTATTATGGTTCTTGCTCTTTAAACCAGACTTGGTCTGGACAGCCCTTCAAAGAGAGGACTGTTCTCTGTAATGCAGGGCACATGGCCAGGGTAAGGTGTTTGCAGGAAATTCTGTGCTCCCCTATTGTGTGCAGAAATAAAGTGATTGCTTCTGCACTGGTTCAGGGACAAAGTGTCTGGCAGCAGAGCTCTTTCTTATGAAGATATAGAATATAGAAGATGGGAATAAATGGTCATGGCAACAAGCCGCACATGCTGACATTCTCCATTTCCCCTCTATCCCAGTGTTCACCTTGAAAGCCTTCTATATCAGGGTTTTAATCTATTTATCACTGTAGTATTTTAACAACTCTCACATAATTAGATTGACAAAGTGAGGTCCCTATTCATACCAGATGCACCATCTGGTTTTAAAGCATCCATCAGCTGCTCCTTGTACCACAATTTATTCTGACTCTTAGAAATTTATTAATCTCAAGCTTCACGTCTACATCTGCAATATCATTATCTGCGTATGTTCTATCATTCACTTTGGTATTTTTGCAAACTGCAGGCAGGTGACAATTTGGAAAATTATGAGAGGGTTAATGTTGCACAACTGACCAATCCAGATCCTGAAGGGTTGTGTGTTTTTTTATAAAGTAAATTATGTATCTTTAAATGTGATTCAAGATGTTTATTACAATACCTAAAAAACCCTTCTTTCCCTAATATGTCTTTATAAGAGCATATGAGCAGTATGTGTTTTAAGAGTGTGTGTGTGTGTGTGGGGGGGAGAGATTTCCCTTAGGCAATAATCAATTACATAGCAGGCTAAGTGAAGTTGTCACTGAGATTATTAGCCTTTATGGAAGCAACTGTGAATTTTTAACATGCACCCAGTTTTATCTATACACATTAGATGGTTATGGAGGATCAAGGATCAGACCTTTTCCCCTCCCCCTCCCTTTCCAATAGTAACTACGTTGGATTCTAAGGTCTCTGTAAGAGACTTTACACAAAGTCTGACAAAGACCAGAGAATGTGACTGTTTGGAAGGGGAGTCTTATGGTTCCTGCTAGCAAGATTAGGTCCAAAATAAATCAGCATAGTGTGTGTGTGTGTGTGTGTGTGTGTGTGTGCGCTCGTGTGTCTATGTGTGTAAAACTGTAGGCCTAAACCCAGATTAATTCTCCTCTTCCCTTTTGGGAATCTGTCCTGTTTAATATAAATACAGTCCCGTAACACCTCTACTTATGCATTACTTGAAGGCTTTAGGAAATCAGGCAGAATCATTATCTTTTAGAGACCTTAACCCAGGGATGGGGAACATGTGGCTCTCCAGATGTTGGACTGCATCAGCCCTCACCATTGGCTGTGCCAGCTAGGGCTGATGGGAGTTGCAGCCCAACAATATCTGGAAGGCAACATGTTCCCCACCGCTGCCTTGTTAATCATCTTCTTAAACCCCCTGCACTTAAGCAGCAGTCTATAGCAGCCTTCTCCAGCCTGGTACCCTCCAGATGTTTTAGACTTCAGCTCCTGTCAGTCCCAGCCAATATGGCCAATGGTCAGGAGCATTTGGCTTTGTAGTCCAAAACATCTGGAGGGCACCAGATTGGGGAAGGTTGGTCTATAGGCTCAACTATTTCTAAGAGACCAGCACATACCACCCAAATTTCCATGTAATATAAACCAAGAGGAAAAGTCATTAGGCAAGCAAACAGACATAAATCAGACAATAAATAAGTCAGTAAAGCTAATCTAGACAGCTGCGTGCTTCTCATACCAGAAAAGAAAACATCTCAAACTGTGTGAAGGGAGCAGCTTATCATATCCCTGCAATACTCTTGACACAAAAAAAGTGGCACCTGCCAAAATTTCCTTCCGCACAACTATTAAAGGTACAAGAGAAACCATTTTCTTTGTGTTACTGGGTTCAGGGAATTAAGATCAGGGAAAGAAAAGTCTTTTTTAAAATCTCCATATATGATTAGGGGGTTGGGGGAATGATGGTGGTGGTAAGTATCCTAAATATTCATCCAATTGGATTAGTTATCCTCTGCAATCACAGTGAGGAAGATTAAGCAGATGAAATATGCAGTTTATTTGCCATGTTTGTCAAAAACAGCATGGTCCAATGACAGATTGTCACAACGCAACAGCTCAGAAAGTATTTTGCATTCCTCATTCATTCAAACAATGAGGTTATGTTTTTACTTCCTGTAATCAGATTGGCCACTTTGCTAACAACAATTAGTTAATGACAGCCCATACTGAGAGACACCAAACCCACAAACACTAGCAAAAATCAAACAAGGACAGAGTGGGAGCTGTACAGGAAAACTCTCTGTATTAAAATAGATGCTCCTGTCATAACATAGGAAGTGGCTTTAGACTGAGTCAGGCTATTGGCCCATCAATCCGATAGTGTATACTCTGGCTGGTAGTGGTTCTCCAAGGTTTCAGAGAGGAGTCTCTCTCAGCCTTGCCTGGTGGCTGAGGAATGCCACCATTGCTGAGCTGTGCAACACTCTCATAATTAATTGCAGATTTTCATATTAGAAAATCCATCATAAAAGTTGGGTTACTCCCACTGGTATAGGGAATTGCATCTGCTTGAATGAATGTACACGGAAAAGTAGATTGTCTGACAACAAAAGGAAAGCAGTCTCACAAGCACTGCTGCTGTACAGCCTCTGACAATTTTTATTTTATTGGGGTTGTTTGCACAGGCTTCTAAATAGGGGGATGTTATCACTGTCTCAGTTCCACGTACCAATTCCAGCCCAGTACTGGAAGTAAAGGCCCTTTAACTGTTCATACCACAAAGAGGTTTGTGGTGATTCTAGAGAACCCTATACATTCTATAGTTTCTCACTGCCCATATTATATTTTTTATTATGTGGGAATGCTCCCACAAGTCTAAAAACTGGGAGGGTAAAATGCGTTGCTACCACGGTGCCCAGATGCAAAGGAGAACTCCTGTATATTTAATCATTGTGCAAAGGAGAGAATTTTGGCAGGTGCAACTTACCACGCAAGGGTGAGAAAAGCTACACTTGCTGAAATGTCCCCTTGGACTACTATTAAAGGTACATGAGCCTTGCCTTCCTCCCTTTTTTCCTCACTATAGTTACCACGTCTGAGGAAGATATGGATAAGCCAAGCATCTGGAAATGGCTAAATAGTACTTTGCTACTCGGAATCTTATTAACTCTTCCATCATCATATTCTTACACATGGTAGTGGCACTAAAATCTCATGCAAAATAACGTGAGAAGTTGTTCTCATTTTAATTGGTCTTGCACTCATAGAATCATAGAATAGTAGGGTTGGAAGGGGCCTATAAGACCATCAAGTCCAACCCCACAATTAGTAGTCAGATCCACAAACTGGCAAATAACTCAAGTTCAGTTTATCAACTTCAGTGATTTACATCAGTAAAATCACTGTTTCCTTTTGTCCCATCTTGCAGAAAAATATTCAGATCCAAAGTATGTGTGTGTTGTGGGGTGGGGGAACATTCTGTGTGTGCACTAATCGACCCCCCCCCTCAAATGCGCAAACACAGAACAGCTGTCTTAAGAATATCAAACTGTATGTTTTATGGCATCACTCCCCTTGTCATAACATAGACAACTTCACATGGCGCATCCTGGAATGACTTCCTTCATCTTGGAAACATTGATGAGCACTCTCTAGGACACTCTTCCCCAACCTGGTGCCCTCCAGATGTTTTGGACTGCAACCCCAGCATTCCAGGTCATTGGCCATGCTAGCTGAGGCTGACTGGAGTTGAAGTCCAAAACATCTGAAGGACAACAGGTTGGAAAAGGCAGCTCTAGAGAGTAGCAGTGGAGTCTATGAGGAGTGTCTTTAGCAGTGGAAGAAAAAATGAGTCCGCTTGATCGGGTTTTAGGGTTCTAGAAGAGCCTGGACTACTCACTTTATTTTTCACATTGTTATCAGCCACTTTTTACGTCAGCTAACAATACAACTTTTGCATGGCTTGACTTTTGAACTTCAGCAATGTTCTTTTGGAATTACATATTTTTTCCTCCAACTGTAAAAATTTGTGTATGGCTGCACATTTTTCAAAAGCCCTTATAGCATCAGAGAACAGGTCTACCATTGCTGGTAGATCTAGTGACTGAGCAGTGATAAGGCCTGGGTACAAGGTCTACCAAGGCAGGAACATCGAGGCTCTGAAAAATGTGTATACCAGGTCTACCCCTCTGTTGTTTCTCAGTGGGTAGATCTGGTGTCCGGACAATGTCCCCCCCCCCCCCCACACACACACACTCACACAGCTGAAACCCTTAGTTTTTTCCATGATTCCCTCCATCCCATTTCCATCACTGCCTTTGGGCCATTACAGGGTTGAAGGGCATGGTTAATAGGGTGGGGGGGCAGCTGACCTGTTCAGCTTGCAGCCTACTGCTAGGTTCTGCTCTACAGGTAACACACAATAGATTCAGGTACCTTCACAAAAGATTTCTTTATTTCTACAATACATAAAAAAACAGTGACATTTGTGGAGCTGCATGGCACACTGTCTCAGCTCCAAGGCCAACACTAAGAAAGAAATTGGGAGAGGTTTCACTTGTGTTAGAAAAAAAAGGAGACTCCATAACCGTTGGCGTCTCAAGTTATGTAAGAGCCCGAGTGGCGGGAAAATATAGGCGGAGCAAAAAGGGAATCATACTGACGCGCTCATGACTAACAGGTTGGTAAGCTGATAGTGACTGTTTATTGGATATTGACTTAGTGTGCCGATGTACTAACTGTTTCATTGGTTACTGGTAAGAACAATAGAAGCGATATGATATAAAGGGCTTTTGCACACGTGTCTCGGGGTCCAGACTGCTCTGCACCCGTTTTGCAAAACGTTCAATAAAATTGTGTTGGATCCACTGCTGC
Source organism: Heloderma suspectum (assembly GCF_057233095.1). Classification (NCBI taxonomy): domain Eukaryota; kingdom Metazoa; phylum Chordata; class Lepidosauria; order Squamata; family Helodermatidae; genus Heloderma; species Heloderma suspectum. The sequence goes on along the minus strand of NC_139461.1, from coordinate 115,507,733 downwards.
CTGCCTGGCATCCTTTTCTTCTAAACCGAAAGCAAGGACTTTTTATCTAACAATTTGGTGCCGTGACTCGGATCCTGCTTCGGGACGCGTCCCCTTCGCGCTGAGCCGAGGGGCTGCGGAGGAGAAGTGGCCACAGGCGGTTGTTTTACACTGCCTTCTCCTCATGATGGTGGCGGCAGAGGCGCCTGGGGACCAACGCCAGAGGAAGAGGGAGACGTGATCACTCCTTTTAGGCACCGGCAGTGGATCAATAAGCAGCTGGACGCAGCTGCGGGCGGGACAGAAGAGGCTTTTGGGGTAAATGAAACAGCTTACATTAGGGGATAAACACGGGGCGGTGGTGTGTTTGTGATTGTGTGAGACGCCTACGGGCGAAGCGAGTCGGGAGCCCCGATCTGCATTTCCTTACCCCGGAGACGGGCTAGGTCAGACGAGGGCGAAGCGCAAGAATTGCTGATTGAAATTCCCACCGTCATGGGCGGGTCCCAATCTAAGTCTGCGAAGAAGTCCCATACGCCCTTGGAGTGTTGTTTGCGCAATTGGTCACGTTTTAAGCAGGATTATGGAACTAAGATGACAAAGGATCATCTTGTCTTTTTTTGCACCCGGGAATGGCCAATATTAGAACCCAAATGGCCACCCGAGGGGTCTTTTGACCCAACCTTGGTATCTGATGTGCGAACAATAGTAGCACAGAGGGGAAGTTGGGACCAGTTCCCTTATATTGATTCATGGGCAACTTGTGTGCCCCTTGGCGGCAGGCCCGCTCCGTGGGTTGTTAAATGCATGTCCCTTGCCCTTCCCATGTCAAAAGGAAACCACCAAAAGAAGGACCACCCAGGGTCGTGGCCATGGCACCGGAGGACCTACTGCTTCCTCCTCCCTACGGGACAGCCGTCGCAGGGCGACCACGCCTGTTGCAACCACCACCCTCTCCTGAGGGGCCCGCCCAGCGGTTAGATGCCCCCGAGAAGGACCCCTCTCACGAAATAGTACCAGAGGACCCCACCCCTCTAGCTGAACGCCGGGACACTCTCCAAGATCGTTTATATTCCCTAGAGGAAAGATTGGAGGTCCTACAGAGAGAAGCAAAAGGGGGACCTAACTACAACCTGCGAAAGGACCCCCAACCACCGGTGAAGTTCACCTTCCCCATCAGAGAAGTCCCCGACCCTACCACCCAACATCCTCAAGAGATGATGTTTGTTTATGTCCCATTCACAACATCTGATTTGTATAATTGGAAACAATTTAACCCCTCCTTTGAAGAGGATCCTGGGCCACTCCTGTCTCTGATGGAGAATGTGAGGCTTACTCACAACCCCACATGGGACGATACACAAATGCTATTGAACACCTGTTTTCTCAGCCAAAAGCCAACCATCCTTGCGGGGGCACGAGCCAAGTATAGGGAGGAAAATCCCCAGGCAACTGAGGAGGAGACAGCGGAGGTTCTGCCCACAGGGCGACCCAATTGGGGGGTGGCCACAGCGGCACATAGACGCTTACATGCTGACTATTTTCGACTCATTTTAGCAGGCATGAAGCAAGCCGCGAGAAGGGCCCCCAATTTGCAAAAAGTTCTGACTCTAAAGCAAGACAAAAACGAACCTCCTGCCGTGTTCCTCCAAAGGCTGAGGGAAGCCTTCGCTAAATATACTGACATTGACTTGAATGATCCAAATAATTTAAGGATCCTCACGACTCAGTTCGTGGGAAATAGCTGCCAGGACATCAGAAAGAAGTTGCAAAACGTTGAAGGAGGGTTGGCAGCTGACCTAGGAGTTTTAGTTGAAGTAGCTCAAAACGTTTATGAGAGGAAAGAAGAAGAAGAAGGAAAAGAAAAAGACAAGAGGCAGGCCAAGCTCCTTGCTGCGGTTCTTAAACCTGACAAAGAGGGAGCTAGAAAGGGGAGGAAAGGGGGAAGGAAAGGATCTCCCCTGGGGAAAGATCAATGTGCCTTTTGTAAGAAAATGGGGCACTGGAAGCGTGACTGTGAGGCTTTGAAGCAGAAAGACAGAGGGGAAAATACGGGAGGAGCAGAGAGAGTTCTGTATGAACAGGAAAGAGATTAGGACAGACCAGGGCCCGGCCCCCTCTTAGCCGTCTCTGAGGCAAGACGGGACCCCATGGTCAAAATAAAGGTTGGGGGCTGCTCCTACAAAGCACTTGTGGACACAGGGGCCGCCCTGTCCGTCCTCCCCCTCAGTGAGCCCCCAGTGGGAGGTGGGGGGTTCACCACCATAATGGGGGTCGAGGGAAGGGCAATCCAAGTGCCCCTCTCTCGTCCCCTGTTCACCGAGGTTGGGAAAACACACCTAGAACATGCATTTGTCTGTACCCCCTCCTGTCCGGTGGCATTGCTAGGGAGGGACTTATTGACTAAACTCCAAATTGAGATTGCTTTTACTCCTGACGGAAGGATGGAGATATGGCTCCCTAAACAGCAGAGTAGTAACTACCAAATGGCCCTTTTGAAGGTTGCAGAAGAATCCACCCCAGAGGCCACCGAGGACTGGAGCCTAATAGAAAACAGAGTCAACCCTCTAGCTTGGGCCGGGATTGGAGGGGCCTCTCGTGCCAAGTCGGCAGCACCATACAAAATTCCCCTCAAGGAGGGAGCAAAGCCTGTTCATGTGAAACAGTATCCCCTTTCCCGCCAAGGAAAGGAGGGCCTACAACCAGTAATAACAAAGCTCCGAGAAGAAGGACGGCTCATTGAGATAATGTCCCCCTATAACACGCCCATCATCGCTGTGCCAAAAAGGGGAGGGGGGGCAAGGGCTACCGCTTAGTGCAAGACCTCCGGCTCATTAATCAGCAGATCGAGGCCCCCCATCCTGTGGTCCCCAACCCACACACCCTCCTTGTAGGAATTTCCGGAAGAGCACGCCTGGTTCACTGTCATAGACCTAAAAGACGCCTTTTTCAGCATCCCCCTCCACCCTGATTCAAGGCCTTTGTTCGCCTTTGAATGGGAAAGCCCGGGGGGGGGGTCAAAAGTTCAATTAGCATGGACAGTCATCCCTCAGGGGCTGAATCTCTCACCGGTGGTCTTTGGCCAGCAGCTCCAAAAGGATCTCGAACCCTGGGTCCAGCAGCACTCAGAGGTGCATCTCCTCCAGTACTGTGACGACCTCCTGATTTCAGCCAAGGCCAAGAATGCGTGCCTGAGTGGGACAGTTTCCCTCCTCAACTATCTAGTGGGGGCGGGGTATAAAGTGTCAAAAGAAAAAGTACAGTTGGCCCAACCAACTGTAAAATTCCTAGGCTACCACATAACTAAAGGGACTCGGAGCCTAGGGCAAGAAAGAGTCGAAGTCATCCGTGACACTCCTGTCCCTAAGTCCCCCCGCGAATTGAGGGCCTACCTGGGGCTGACCGGATTCTGCCGACTATGGATAGCAAACTATGGGGAGACAGCGCGGCCGCTGTATGAGGCGCTGCAGAAAGATAGACTGGATAAATGGAAATGGACTAAGGAAATAAATAAGTCTTTTCTCAGGCTTAAAGCTGCTCTTGTGTCACCACCTGCTCTAGCCATACCAAATCCCAGCCGGCCATTTAGACTTTATGTGCATGAAAATAAGGGCATAGCTTCGGGAGTGCTTTGCCAGCGAAAAGGGCCCTCTTGGAGACCAGTGGGATATTATTCCAAGGTCCTAGATGTCGTAGCACGAAGATGGCCAAGTTGCCTAAGGGCAGTAGCGGCAATAGCTCTGATCTGTACCGAGGCCGAGAAAATGACGATGGGAGGACCCATTGAAGTTTGGGTGCCACATGGAGTGCCACAAATTTTGGCATCAGGAGGAGGAAGCAAATTTCTCAACCCAGCCCGGCATTCCCGATATAAAATAGGTTTACTAACAAACAAAAACCTCACTTTTAAGGCTTGCTCTAGCTTTAATATCGCCACACTACTGCCAACATTACTGGGCACAAACGGATCGGGACTCCCAGATCATGACTGCCTTGAAGTATTAGACCTAGACACCAAAGGCCGACCAGACCTTGAGGATGAACCAATAGAGGGAGCCAGAGATCTGTTTGTAGATGGATCTAGCTATATGCTGGATGGAAGACGCTACACAGGAGCGGCCGTCGTTACTCTAGACGAGAGTGTGCGCAAGGAAAGGCTGCCTCCTCATTTCTCTGCCCAATCGGCTGAACTGGTAGCCCTGACAAGAGCCCTGCAAGCCAGCAAGGGAAAGCAAGTAAATATTTATACCGATAGCAAAAATGCCTTCGCCGTTGTGCATGCTCATGGGCAACTGTGGAAAGAGAGGGGATTCCTTACAGCAAACGGATCTCCAGTGGCTAATGGCGGCCTAATAGTGGATCTTCTGGATGCCCTCCAGCTACCCTCAGAAGTAGCTGTTGTCCACGTCCGAGCCCATGGGAAAGAAAAAGAGGAAAAATGGAGACAGGGAAACCAGAAGGCAGATGAGGCCACAAAAAGAGCAGCCAGAGAGGGAATCCAAGGAACATTCCTCATTCTACCCAAAAGAAAACAGCGCCCCACATACTCCCCTGCTGAGTTACAGATGGCACAAAAACACGGAATAAGTCCCTGCGACGACGGATGGATCCAGATGACAGATGGAAGACTGCTTCTTCCACAGACCCTGCAGAGGGTTGTTCTAGAGCAAGTTCACCATTCTCTTGGACACCCTGGAGCATCAGCCATGATCGACTATTGCAAGAGGCTGTTTGTCTCCCCGGGCTTAACTGTATACGCCCACCGACTAGCCGCAACCTGTGAAGTCTGCCAGAAAACCAACCCTCCCAGGGCACCCCCTCCTCCAAAAGGAGGGCGACCATGGGCCTACTATCCTTTCCAGATGGTGCAGATTGATTTTGCTGAGATGCCACCATGTAGGGGTTACAGGTATTTGCTTGTAATAGTATGTCAAACGACGGGGTGGGTAGAGGCGTTTCCATGTAGGAACTGCCAAGCTAAAACTGTTGTTGCTAAATTGTTACAGGAGGTGGTGCCCCGGTTCTCCCTGCCCGAAGTTATAGAGTCCGATTAGGGCTCACATTTCACCTCAGTTATTACACGGGGGCTGGCACAAGCTCTGGGAGTAGAGTGGCATTTACATTGCCCCTGGAGGCCCCAGGCAAGTGGACAAGTTGAAAGAATCAATCGGAGCCTCAAGGAGACTTTAACCAAACTCCAACGAGGGGTGAAGCTCACTTGGGTTGAGGCTCTGCCAATAGCTTTAACGAAGCTCCAAAGGATGCCAAGAAAGGACATAAAATTGTCCTCCTTCGAACTGATGTTTGGGTTCCTGCCTCGGGTACACTGCGGAAGGAGGGAGGAAGTCAAGTGGGAGGTGGGTGATCAGATGCTAAGGGATCAGTTGACTTCTCTACAGTCTGTTCTTTCACAGCTACAAGCTTATTCCGTTCCGTTTCAGAGACTGCCGTTAGATGCACCTATCCATCTCTTCCAGACGGGAGACGAGGTGTTGCTGAAAAAGTGGAATAAAGAAGCTTTAAAGGAAGGGTGGGAGGGGCCTTATTTGGTGGGACCAACCAGCCACTCGTGTGTAAAGCTTGTGGGTTCTAGTAAATGGACACATTGCAGCCGGATAAAGCCATTTAAGTGACCCTTGCTTCCTTCTGTCACCTGGAAAGAACAGGAGGACACGGGCAACGGTCCTTTGCTCCCTGGCACCCCTCCGGAAGCTGCCAGGGACACAGGCGAAGAAGCCATCCAGGAGCCACAATCGCCTGTAATATACAAGTCACAACATCTGGGAAAAGCTTGGGTTCGAATTACAAAAAACTTGTAATATGAAGCAAGTATTGTGGGTGGTGTTGGTAATGTTAGTTAAAGAAATATTAACGTGGATGGTGATACCTCAAGGACTTGGGCTTGACAGCTTTAAGATAAAACCCCGAAATGTCACACCAACACCCCTCAAACCACTTCTGGTACAGATCCCCGAGAAAGAGAGGCATCCCTGGAGAACCAGGTTAGGAATCCCAATAACAGAGGAAACTGATAATGTGTGGTTAGAGTGGATAAAGTATACAGCCAAGTCTTTAAATAAGTCTGACTGTTTTGTTTGTGCCACAGGGAGATCTGTAGCAAAGGTGCTGCCCTTTCCACTGGGGTGGGACACTCCTTCCCTCCTCACCTGCGTGATCCATTTGTTCCAACACCCTGATGCATGGGGAGAGGAGGAATGCCAAACCCTCAATAAATTATACCCCCCACTCAAATTAAAGGATCGCGTCAGACCTTCCACAGTCTTCCTGCAAAGAAGAAACCATACCGGATGCATACACCGAAACCTTGCAAACACAGAGGGGCGTATAGGGAACCTGACAAGTAAAGTAAGATGTGTTAATTCCACCCGCTTTAGGAATAATTCCCTTTCAATCCCACGAGCTGATCTCTGGTGGTATTGTGGTGGTCTAGAGTTGTATGAGGTATTGCCCTCCAATTGGTCCGGAGCTTGTGGGTTAGTTCAGTTGGCAGTCCCCTTTTCAATTGCATATCATCCAGCAGAGAAGACTGGCCAACCCCGGCAGAAACGATCAGTAACCCCTTTTGATGATCAAATATATATTGACTCCATAGGAGTACCAAGGGGAGTGCCAGACGAGTTCAAAGGAAGAAATCAAATTTCTGCAAGATTTGAATCTACCCTGTTTTGGTGGGTGACCATTAACAAAAATGTAGATTGGATCAATTACGTTTATTATAATCAACAGAGGTTTATAAACTATACTCGAGATGCTGTAAAAGGATTGGCTGAGCAGCTAGATGCCACCAGCCAAATGGCTTGGGAAAATCGGCGTGTTCTTGATATGATGTTAGCAGAAAAAGGAGGGGTTTGTGTCATGCTAGGTGGACGGTGTTGCACCTTCATCCCTAACAACACTGCCCCAGATGGCACGGTAACAAGGGCTTTGCAGGGCCTCACCGCCTTGTCTGAAAAATTAGCCGAGAATTCAGGGATTAACAACCCCGTGACTGCCTGGTTAGAGAGATGGTTTGGAAAATGGAAACACCTAGCAGCCTCAATCCTTATTTCGCTTGTAGTGATGATAAGAGTTTTAGTGTTATTTGGTTGTTGCATTATCCCCTGCGCTAGAGGCTTATCCCAGCGGTTAATTGAAACCGCTCTGTCAAAACAGATGCTCTTGCTTTATTGTGCTGATAAAGAAACTCCGTTTTAAATGCTTTAAGACGTGAATAAAGACTTAAAGGAGGGAATTGTTAGGAAAAAAAAGGAGACTCCATAACCGTTGGCGTCTCAAGTTATGTAAGAGCCGGAGTGGCGGGAAAATATAGGCGGAGCAAAAAGGGAATCATACTGACGCGCTCATGACTAACAGCTTGGTAAGCTGATAGTGACTGTTTATTGGATATTGACTTAGTGAGCCGATGTACTGTTTCATTGGTTACTGGTAAGAACAATAGAAGCGATATGATATAAAGGGCTTCTGCACACGTGTCTCGGGGTCCAGACTGCTCTGCACCCGTTTTGCAAAACGTTCAATAAAATAGTGTTGGATCCACTGCTGCCTGCCTGGCATCCTTTTCTTCTAAACCGAAAGCAAGGACTTTTTATCTAACACTTGGGCCTCCTCAAGAGCTAAAAAATGGCAGATCCTCTGAAAGAGAGAGAGAGAGATATCACCAAAACCTGTTCTTATCCTTATGGAGCAATCCTATGTTCCCTAGACAGCATCTGGGGGACACAGGATACGGTTTCCTGGCTCCAAGCTCAGAGACAGGGCTCCGAGCTTGGAGCCAGGAAACTGCGCTCCTTGCCTCCTCCCCCTCTCCATCATAGCCAGTGTGGAGAGAACTGTGCCAGCTACCATCCTGCACTTGGAAAACAGAGTGCAGAGACAGGGAAAAGGGGGCAGGGAGGGGAGGAGACCAGGGTGGCAGCCAGAGAAAGGACCTTCTCAGTAGTGGTGCCCCAACTGTGGAATGATCTCCCCAACAAGGCCCTCCTGGCGCCAACGTTGTTATCTTTTCAGCACCTGGTTAAGACCTCACTCTTTTCTCAGGCATTTGGCAGCATATGATGAGTTTTTAATCAGTCCTGGATTTGTCTTATGGTTATGGCTGATTGCTCAATGTTGTTTTTAGATATGTTGCCTTTGTGTATACTGTTTGCTTGTGTGTTTTATGTAAATGGTTTTTAACTGGCCTTTGGGCCAGTCACAGACTCTCAGCCCAACCCACCTCACAGGGTTGTTGTTGTGAGGATGAAATGGAGAGGAGGAGGATAATATAAGCCGCCTTGGGTTCCTTGCAAGAGGAAAAAAGGCGGGGTATAAATGCAATAATAATAATAATAATAATAATAATAATAATAATAATAATTTGTATACTGTATTTTATTATTTTTTAACTGTAATTTAATGTTTAATGTTTTTAATCTTTGTAAACCGCCCAGTGAGCTTTGACGATGAGGCAGTATAGAAATGTAATAAATCCTATGGCCACCCAAGCCTCCTTCGCTCCCCCACTCTGAAGCCTCCGCTAGATGGGCGAAAATGCCTGTCTAGCTAAAACACAGAGCTGGAGGCACAACGCACTTCCCACTCTGCATTGTATACTTGTGAGCTCTGAGTTCAGAAGCTTACGAGTACCCAGAGCGCATCCCATAGGATTGCGCCAGCTGCTGCAATCAAATTTACAGCCTCATCTGCATTTCCCTAAAACACCAACAACACTGGACCACATTGCAGAGTTGTCATTGTTGTTGTTCAGTCGTTCAGTCGTGTCCGACTCTTCGTGACCCCATGGACCACAGCACGCCAAGCCTTCCTGTCCTCTGCTCTCTCCCAGAGTGTGCTCAAGTTCATATTCATTGCATCGGTGATGCTATCTAGCCATCTCATCCTCTGCCGTCCCTTTCTCCTTTTGCCTTCAATCTTTCCCAGCATCAGGGTCTTTTCCAGCGAGTTTTCTCTTTGCATTGGGTGGCCAAAATATTTGAGCTTCAGCTTCAGTATCTGTCCTTCCAATGAGCACTCAGGGTTGATTTCCTTTAGGATGGACTGATTTGACCTCCTTGCAGTCCAGGGGACTCATAAGAGCCTTCTCCAGCACCACAGTTCGAAAGCATCAATTCTTTGGCGCTCAGCCTTCCTTACAGTCCAGCTCTCACAGCCATATGTTGCTACTGGGAAAACCATAGCTTTGATTATACGAACCTTTGTCGGCAAGGTGATGTCTCTGCTTCTTAATATGCTGTCTAGGTTTGCCATAGCTTTCCTCCCAAGGAGCAAGCGTCTTTTAATTTCATGGCTACAGTCACCGTCTGCGGTGATCTTGGAGCCCAAGAAAATAAAATGTCACTGCTTCCATTTCTTCCCCTTCTATATGCCAGGAAGTGATGGGAGTGATCTCAGCCACAGCCCTGCCCCCTGCAATATGGGTATAATAATGATTTACTTCCTCTGCACACATGTCATGGTAATGTTTAAAAATTTTACAAACTCAGAAATAATGTATTAACAAGAGTTAGAAAGATCATGAACTCCTGTCTTTGCTGCTACCTTCTGTTTTTTGCTAGACACACTACTGCCCAAATGCAGGTACAGGAAACTCCTGGATTTCTAACTTGTTTTTTATGAGGCTGCAAATACATCCTAACAGGGAGGGCCCCTAAAAGGCTTAACACACCCAGATAGTGGGTGTGTCAACCATTGCGGTGATTTCATTCATTGGCTAAAAACACTAAACTGTGGGAGCAGGCTAGTTTCTCGCAAAAGGAGTAGGCAGAATAGTGGCTGCACATTTTGCTTCATATTTCAGGTTCTACAAGGACTAGAGATTTGCTTTTTTTATTTTTAAATGAAAGCTGGGAATCTGGGTATTATGGGTCATCCCCAGGGGGTCAATTGCCCCTTCCTTCACAGTCAGCGAAGCAGCCCATCATACTACTGCCATTTGCTTTATGAGGCAGGCACTCTTACAGGCTACCAAACTGAGGGCCTAACAGGCTGCAGCACTGCCTGGCTGGGCATGCTGGAAAGCTGGCCTCGCTGCCCTTTCCAGTTCCACATTCTACCATTTGCATTGCACCACTCTCAGCTGAGTTCAATGGATTTCCCTCCACCCCAGGTTTAATTTATTGACCTCCCCTGGCTGGGCCTCGCCTACCCGTGTTGCAGGGAACTGGAGAGCTGAGATAGATGGGGCAGGTATGTGCATCAGGAGATGCTTTTGCAGCTCTCAGAATCAAGCTACCTCAGTGTGGAAGAACCTGGTTGTGCTGCTGCCCGCTGCTACCTCTTTGTCTCATGAGGAGGTGTTCTAACAGCACTGGTTAAACTCGAGGGCCTCTGCCCACCTCCCATGTTTAATTTACTGACCTGCTGTCCTGTCCTGAGCCTTTCCTGTGTGGTTGGAAATTGAAAGCAGAGATAGACAAGGCAGGTGCTGCTCTCAGAATGATGTCATGACTGGAATCCAGGGAGGGGGCACTTGCACTCCCTTGCCCCTATGAGCAGATGCCCATGGCCTCATCCAAAGCCCTGCTGGCTTGCGCCATACAGCCCCCCAATCCGTCTTGCCATTTTCGTCTCTCTCTCTCTCTCTCTCTCTCTCACACACACACACACACACACCCCGCAACCCCTCATTTGGAAAACACTTCTTCCCTCTGCCTCTATCTTTCTGTAACTCGGTTAGGACTTCCAGAAGTAGTCCACGTTCTATGGAGTTGGAATACTAACTGAACATTTTTCTCTTCTATAAGAAATTTGTAATAAAATAAAAGTTGTAATATTTACTTTTAATAGTTTTCTTTGCACTATTTTTCCTCATTCAAAGAAGCTATTTCCGCACTTTGCTGGAGTACAGTGCATCATCTGCTGTGTGCATGCTGCACCTCTGGGAAAGATCCCTCTAACTCTAATCCCATGTTCATTGTGACACATGTACACATGCAAGTGTGTGAATGAGGATACACAATAACACATGATTTAACTCTACATACATAAGCTGGAAGAAGCCTGAGTGCACAGCACTCTGCCCTTTCCTCTTCCTACCTCACTAGGAGAAGGTGTTTCCATTTCCATGAATCCTAACTTCTCTTTACATATAAACCAGAAATCATGGGTGCCTTGAGTGCCACTTTTCTTGAAAAGGCAGGATATAAATTTAATCAGTCAATAAATGGTTTAAAATAAACTCTGGTCAGTTTCTAAACAAGCAAACTTCAAAATGTGGTTTCTGAAGCTGGCTTGTTTAACTAACCAGAGTTTGTTTTAAACCATGATCTCTGGCTTGTACATGACAAGCCAGGATTTGTGGGAAATGAAACGAGATGCTGCAGACGTCCTTCTCCCAGCCACATGGGGGGAAAGGGAGACGGAAGAACACGGGTCTGACAGTTTGCTTGGGCTCTTTACAGCTTGTGCACATAGTGCTAAATTGTGGTTAAGCATTATGTGCAAACCAGCCTGTGTGTGCCCCCTCTATCCCTCCTGTGGATGTGCACACTCAGTGTGCACCAAGAGATGGAAATTGGGCATTGACTACTGGGTGGGATAGAAATGTTATAAATAAAGTGAATTAATTCTAAACTCCCTTTATATCAGGAGTGGGCAACTGGTGGCTCTCCAGATGTTTTGGCTTACAACTCCCATTATCCCTCATCACTGGCTATGATGGCTAGGGCTAATGGGAGTTGTGGTCCTCCAGATGTTTTGACCTACAAGTTGCCCACTCCCACTTTATAGCTATCTGTCATTTTTATCCATCAACTTTGGGGCAGCAGTGATAAATATTTCAAAGCCAGTTATTCTTGGACAGCCAAACCTATCATAGTGTTTAAGTGATGTGGTGCAAATAAAAGCAATTTGGACAAGGCAAAAGAGGCAGATCCGGTAGCTGAACCACAACTGCCTCACAATATATGGGAAAGCCACACGCTACAATTTCAGACCAGCACTAAACGGGTAAAGACACTCTGCGGGTCTTAGAATAGATATCCACCTTATCTACATATCTTCTTATGCTGACAGTATTATTTGTGCGGCAGTCCTGCACCCCATAAGGACTGATGTCTATTCCTGGCCTGGCACAGGAGGCAGGTTTTTTCACTGGTTCTAAAAAACACACAAGATATAGCAAAAACCACACACACCAAAAAAACCACACAAATATTTCTGGTTATGAATAAAACTGCAGAAGGTATTTTATGTGCTGATTAATAAATGTGGCTCTTTCTTTCTTACATTCACATTAACCCCCCCTCTTGTTACCAGTTTTGTTTTTAGCATGCTGGGGTGTAACACAAAGAAACAGGGTTTAACCAACTACATGTATGCAGGAAGATAAAAATTAAACAAAATAATCTGCTCAGCAAATGGTGAAGATAAACCTGTATAGAGGAAGTGCCTATCTCTCACTGTATCACAGACATGAAAAAAATCAAACACATAATGGATACTTTTTAGAAGGTCTCGCTTTCAAAAGTGACCTAGGCCACAAGCTTTGCATAGGAAGTCAGATACAATCTTGCCAGTAACTAATTATCACTGAGGTAGGTGGACAAGCATCTTGAATATGTCTAGACTAAACCATAAGTGTTCCTTGGAAAACTAACAGGAATCCTCAGCTTGGCTTCAGAGCAGTAATTCACCTTGTATATAAGTAATTTGAGATATTTGAAAATTAGCTTAACACCAGGGAACTACAGTGGCTTAACCTATCAGTAGCCAAAGACATTCTGAGTTTTATGAAATATATATGGAACAAGATGTCAGTTCAGGGGAAAAAGGAAAACATATGAATTTTGTACTCATGGAACAATAGACAATTTAGTATGGTTTATGGAAAAAGCTCCAACAGAGTCTCCCACTCTCCCCGAAGTCTAAAATTCTGCTAAATGATTGAATGACAGAATTTTGGAGGGCTATTCCAGTTGTGCTGTTCTGAGTTCTGTAGTACTGCAAGTTGTTGGGCAATCAGGCAAAGATGCTCATCGGCTGTTGATGATGGACCTGCAAGTCCTTCTGGCTTGTTTGCTGCCACCTTTAAAAATGCAATTGCAACCCACATTCATATTTCATAAACAGTTTGTTATGTTCCAGTGCTCCTTGCATGGCCAAACTCATCGTGCACATCATGGAAGCCTGAATTCATGAGCTCCTTGGAGGAAGGGTGGAATATAAATGTAATAGCACATGGTTCTAAAGCTAAATGTAATTATAATTTCATTCCTTCAGAACTGTCTGCTGTTCACATGCTGATGAAAATGTCAGCTCTTGTCTCAAGTCCCCACATAATGGAATGCTCCTCCATGCCAACAAAAACAACAATAATCCCTGTATTAAAAACTAGCATGTCAGGAGAACACTAGATTACAGATTACAACTATTCTAGAACAATGTGTGAGAGCTAGGCTATAGATTGCTCTGCTTAGAAAAGGAGAAACCTTCCACAGATTTTGAAAAATGAGACAGAAACAAATTACATCTATGGAATTCACTTGACCCAAGATATGGTGGTATATGGGCCGTGGCTTAAATTGACAAAGAGAATTGTCCATCTAAGCCAGGGGTGCAGAATCTGTGGGCTGCATGCAGCCCTCCACTGTGGGTTGTGTGACCCCCACCCACTTTCCCCCGCGGCCCAGCTGATCAGTTCCCCACCGGGGGAAGTGGCTTTCTTCATCTGTAAGCAATGAAAACCCTGTTTTCTTTCTTTCTTATTTATTTATTACATTTTTATCCTATCCTTTAGCCAAAATGCCTCCCAAACTGGCTTACAAAGATAAGAAATAAGACAGTCCCTCCCTACAGGCTTACAATCTAAAAGACGACACAAAAGGAAAAGTGATTGGGAGGGAGGAGGAAAAAGCAAATTCATGCCCTAGATTCTTGGTTGCGAAGTTCAGCAGTATATGGGCACAATGGAAGGGCTCTGCTTCCTCTCCCTCTGATGGCCTCAGCAGTAAAAGTTGGTTGCAGGAGGGAGGGAGGCTCTCAGCTGGAGCTGTATCTAGGCATGATGGAGGGAGTGCAGAGTGATTTTAAAGGCATTTAGAGAGCAATCCTATGGTCCCTGGATGAGCATCCCAGGGACCATCAAACTCGGAAAACCGCTCCGACTTCAATAGGGGGAGTTGGAGATCTGACTCCAGACCATTCCCTCTCACTACCAGCATGGACAGAACTGTGCCGGCTGCCTCTCCGAGGTTGGAAAAGCAACTTTGGAGGAGAAAGATAGGGGTATTTTGGTGGGTGGAGAAGGGAGGGGAGGAGATCGGAGAGACCAGGATATGAATTATCCTGAGCCTCCTCTCGTCTCCTTCTCTCTCCCTTTGAAGTGCCCTTGGTAGATGGGCTGAAAAGCCCATCTAGTGAAAATCAGAAAAGATGGCAGATGGGGAGGTGAAGATTGCCTCTGCTACTCCTCCTGTTCTGCTGCAGCCCTGCAGGACATAGGACACTCAGAAGCCTCTGAGTTGGGGGGCTTTCGAGCAGTGAGGGCACAATCAGTAGGACTGCACCCTTAAACTTGTAAAGGTATTTTACATTAAGAATATAAAGGTATTTAAAGAGCAGAACATTTTAAATTTAAATACCTTTAAAATGCTCTTATCTCCAGTCACTTATCACAGGTAAGACCTGTGCTTCTCTGCTTAGTCTGAAGAATGCTTCCCTCCCTTTATGATCCCAGTCTGGACTGTGGCATTTTGTGTCTCTGAACACTGTTGCACTGGGGCTTACTTCTGAGTAGACATGCAAAGAATTGAGCTGTGCTTGCAAACTTGGTGGGAAAATGTTCAAATTGGCAAGAATTACATTTACGTGTGTATATCGCGCACACACACACGCATGGCAGCTCCCTCCCACAGCATATCCCGGAAGTAGCCCTTGGGGCTAAAAAGATGGGGTACCCCTCTAAGCTTTACATTCTAAGGGGATGGAAACTTCATGGAGGACGGAAGTATCAATAGCTATTTGCTTTCAAATGATAGCCAAACTGATCCGCCACATTCAAAGCCTTTGTGCCTCTAATTACTAGTTACTCAGAGATGGACAACAGGAAAGGTCAGCTCTCCCACCAGTGGGATCCCTATAGCCTAGGCATCTGGCTGGCCACAGTTGTAAACAGGATTCTGCACTTGATTAAAAGGTCAGAGAAGTGCCCCTTTAGTTAAGGGGAGTCCCAAGAAATGAAGAAAAGTTCCACCATTATAAGCCTCAAAATTCTACTGCTAATAAAAATGACATGTTTAGTTAGCAACATGAAACTTGGCCTCTATGATCTACCCAATGGGGTCTAGAGTTGTGCCAAATTTCAGAGCGATCCAATAAAAATTGCACAAGTTAAAAAGTGCTGAAAATGGACACATCTGTAAGTACAACTGTATGTTTTACTCCAAGCTGTGGCTCAGCATATCACATATTTCTTTCAAATTTTGGTGAAAACTACGGATGTCCTTTATGCAGGTCTGTCAAGGAGATGTGCCTTTTATTGGTTTGGTGAAGTTCTGGTTCAAAAGTTATTAAGGTTTTTCTGCTCCATGAAAGCCTTTGGCAGCAACTGCCGGCAAAATTATGCTGGGCATGCTCAGTTTTACTCTGAAGCTAGGATATTGCCTGTACTCCCCTGTTTTGAGAGGAATTCCAGTATTCCTGTCAGCCTTCTGACAGTGGGGGAGGGATTGCAGGAAGCTCAACTTTTTTATTATAATTCGGCACAAAAAAGCTGAATATCTCAAAAGATGGCTCCCTAGATTGTGTCTATTGGTTATCCCTACTATTATATTTCTGATTTGTTCTAATTAGCAAGCATGGTTACCTGCATTTATTAATTGAGGTGTATGGACAAAATTGGGTGTATGGACAAAATTTGGGGGCCATGGTGGCTTGGGGGCCGTGGTGGCTTAGTGGTTAAGACGCTGAACTGCAGACTGGAAGGTCGGCAGGTCGGCAGTTCGAGACCCGAGTGCTGTGTGATGGAGTGAGCTCCCGTCTTCAGTCCCAGCTTCTGCCAACCTAGCAGTTCAAAAGCAAGAAATTGCAAGTAGATAAATAGGCACCGCCTCGGCGGGAAAGGTAACAGCGTTCCGTGCACCTCAGTGTTCAGTCATGCCGGCCACATGACCATGGACGCATCTTCAGACAGCGCTGGCTCTTCGGCTTAGAAACGGGGATGAGCACCGCACCCTAGAGTCGGACACGACTGGTTGGGGACACCTTTTTATGGACAAATGCCTCTATGCTAGAAAAGAACAGAATGGGAGTTCGCAAACAGAATGCTACGGTACACTAAAGACAAACTACTCATGCATAAAGTGGGATCATGTATTGACTGGGTGTGGGAAGCTTTTTGGTCAGTTGTACCTCCAGTCAACCTGAGGTCAGGTTAAAGGATTTAAAAAGTAGAGTTGACAACTTTGAAAGGCTGACTTCTGTGCCTTTAACAACATCACCTCGATCTGCAGACAGCAGCACCAAGAACGCTTATATCTCCATGCCCTGAAAAGCTTCACCAGCTGATTGCTGCAGATACTGGGCCACGTCAGGCATTTTCTCTTGTTTTCTGCTGTATTGGTAACGCACCCCTCTTACCTCTCCCACCCTTTCCTCTGTTTGAATGTATAAGACCTTCCTTCCTTACTCCTACCCTCGCCGCTGGTTTACTAGATCTCCCTTTCTCCGCTACATCATCCCCCTCTGTTTTTGTTTCGCCTCCGATCCATCCTTCCCACGAGTTCCCCTTTTCTGAATGCAGCATCGCCTCCCCGATTGCTCAAGAGCTGGCTCGGCTGCACTTCATCCCTCCGCTCGCAGGGGGCGCCGAATCCCCCAGTCTCCACGCGCGCCGCGCCCCATGCTCCTCCCCTCACGCACGCGCTCTGCGCGCTGGCCCTCCGTCTTCCTCCACGTCAGTACAAACCCGGAAGTCGGGCTCCAAACCAGCATCTTAGTAAACCGGCTACGAGGCCTTGGGTTCAGTTCCTGCTCCCCCTCCGATTTCCTTCGCCACATCATCCAATCACCGCCCCCGAAACACTTCGTTTTTAACACGCGGTTGTATCGCTTGTCTCTTTAAATAAAAGAAGGGAGCCCCCCCCCCCAAGAAAAGAGACATCTCTCTCATGATTGGCTGGTGGAAGCGCTGCCGCTGTTTTTCAAGAAACGGAAACAGAAGCGCGAGGCCAGCCTGCTGGCTAGTCTCGCTTCTGTTTCCCCTCCCCCCGCTTTTTTTTTTAAAGCTCTGCGGTGCGCGAGCCTGAGCGCGCGCCGCTCTACCGGTTGCTAAGACAGGGCCAACCAACCTCCTGGGCGCGCGCGCACACATACTCGAAAGGCTATTGGTGCAGAGCACGGCCGGCCGGCCGGCCGGCGGGTGGGCAAGCGCGCGCGCGAGCGGGAAGAGAAGGTTGAGAGAGGGACAGGAACAGCACCTGGAGTGCGCGCGTCTTTAGCTGGGGCGGGAAGGAAGAAAGGAACGTAGTGCTTGAAGTGAACACGGAAAGGCACCAACACTCACGGCAGAAGCAGTAGCCCAGCTAGCTCCTCGCCTCCACCCTCCTTCCTCAAACCCAGCCAGAGCCCCTTATTGCAACTTACTCCTTCTCCGCTTATTCCCACAGCAGGCGTTATAATTGCTCTGCCTCAAGTGCCACTAAAAGAACTTTGCGCCTTGGGTGCCGCCCCCTCCCTGCCACCTTGGTAGCGCGCGTCTAGCGGCACACCCTCTTCCACGTCCAGCTCACCCGGTCGCGGCGTTTCCTCCCGTCTCGTCTGCCCACAGCAGCGGAGGTGCCTCCTACGGCTCCTCCCTCGCCAGGTACATGGCACACCCGCAGCAGCAGCAGGACACCTGCCCGAGCTGTGAATTGGCAACAGGGGACTGTGCAGATATGAGCACCAGGAAAGTGGCTCTCATCACTGGCATCACTGGCCAGGTAAGTCCAGTCTAGCCTAGTCTCAGCTGACCTGCCTGCCTCTCTTGTAGGTGTCACATAACGTTTGTCTTTTCAAAGCTGGAGGGGAAATGTGCACTAGGAAGCAGATGGCCAGGAGACGTTCAGTGCAAGTGACTTCTTAAATGCTGGACCTGCTTCACATGTTTCCAACCTGAAGCTGGAATCCTAAGCGCAGCCTAATACAATTGGAGTTCTGAGTAAACATGTTTATGGTTGTGCTATACGGTTGTCGATCTAGCTCAGTATAGTCTACTGTTTGGTAGCAGCTATCTGGGGTATTTCCAGCTGCCTGAGACCCTTTAACTAGAGAAGCTAAATATTAGACCTTGTTTAATACAAAGCATCTGCTTTATGCTTGAGTTGTGAGGGGCCCCTTCCATAAAATGTTATTGCTAGTGCTGCATATTTGTAAAAAAGAAGCAAAACACCACTTTTGCATCAGGATCTATGTGCAGGATGCATAATAATCCCTATATGGAAATGCTTGCTTCATGTAAGAATTTGTAACTTGGAAAACTGCCTGTGGATGTGTTGGATTTAAGATTGCCATTATACTTTGACACTAGCCTTTTGTTAGTTTAGTAGCTCTGTGAATGGAATAATAGTACTTTCTGCACCCCCTCTGTGGTATGTGTAATGGTACATTTCTAAAAGAGGTGCTAGAGCTTCTTGGAAGCCACATCTGTATAGTTTCAGATGATCTTACCTTTACTACTAATTCAGGCATACCAGGACCAGCATTGATAACAGGCTCTGATATAGCAGGAGTGGGCAACATGTGGCCCTCCAGATATTGTTGGACTGCCACTCCCATCAGCATAGCCAGTGACGATAGGATGATGAGAGTTGCAGTCCAACAACATCTGGAAAGACATGTTGCCCACCCTTGTGGTAGAAGTTCAGGACTGACCCCTGACTCAAATCAAGCCTGTAGTGTACAGGAAGAAGTAAAGCTACAATCCTTGGCAACTTTTTGCTATTGAACAATATGGGCATTTTTGTTGCATATCACTTCTCAACAACTTCTAGTACTGACCCCAACTTAACTGGCAGGAAAGACTGCTTATGGTCGATATTGCTGTAAACAGGAGAGAAAAAATATATAAGGTCATATAGTTCTACATTCATGTTAACTTGGAATGAATTTGTAGAATAGGGCTGTGGTCTTGCAGCTATAGTGCGCATGCTGTGGTCTGTTGTGCTCCTGGAACTCCTCCTCCATGGCTTAGCAGAGAGTTGAGGAATGGTGCTGTTGGGGTTATGGAGGAAGATGAAGAGTAGATTGGTTGATGGTTTTGTAGTGGCATTCTCTTGTATATTGGAGGTTGTCTCCTGACATGTTTTGCGCTAGAGTTCCTTGTGATATGACATTGAGTAAAAGATGAAAAGTTCATGTTTAACATATGCAGTGCAGAGACATCAGCGACTTGTATCTTGTAACCATCTACTGCAGAGAAGAGCAACCTAGGGGCTGCATGCAGCCCCTGAAGGCCATTACTGCAGCCCCTAGAGGTGCACCAACTCCACTGTCGCCAATATTTCCCCCCATTACATTTCCAGAGTCTGAGCCTACCAGTTGCAGGTTCAAGGTCAAAGAGTTCCAAGGTGGTTAGCACAAATAGGAATTAGGAAAAAGGCAAGGTCGCAACAGTCCAGGTCACAGGTAACAAGGCAACACAACATACAAGAAGCAGGCAGGAGGGTCAGAGTTCAGTCCAGAAGTACTCACACCAGGAATCAAGGAAGCAGTCCCAAGATATGGGAAGTTAGATTCAGGAAGATCTGGTCAACATTGTTTCCAGCAACTCTCTCAGCCATACACTGCAATTTTTATGCAGAGGCTCTCAGAGCCATACCCAAGCCTCAGCTGTGAGCTATTAGTGACTGCAGCTGAAAAGGTCCTCCTTCTGAGCAAGCTTCCTATGTGCGAGTAGACCTTTTCTTACAAGGAGGCTCCTGACTCAGTCTAGCACTCATTTTGAGTTTGTGTCTTTTCAAGGGGCTTCCAAGGGCTTGGAGGTTTCTCTGGCTCCACCTCTGAAGCACAGGCCTTGCCTTGTCTTCCATAGGTGATGCCCTCATGGTAGTTATCCTGAGGGTCTAGGCTCCTCCTGGTCTACTGACAGATCCTGTGCATTGCTGGTCGCAGGTGGTTCCTGGTTCTCTAGCTCTTCCTCTGTGGATGAGTATTTCAGCAGGGGCATGACCTCCCCCCCCAATTTCCCCATCACCTATACTCTCCACTCCCTCCCCCAAAGATCCTCATATAGATCGTTCTTTTCCTACTGCTAGCAGCGAGGAAAAATGATCTGTAAGGGGGGAGGACAAGGATATCTACTTCCTCCCCCAGAGATTTTCACACAGATTACTCTTTCCCTGCTGCAGCTGAGAGTGAGGAAAGAGAACTCTGTATCAGGATCACTAGGATGTGCATGTGTGTGTGTTTGTGTGTCTCCAGGTGTGTGAGTCCTGTACTAGCATCACATGTGGGCCTCAGGGCAAAAAGGTTGTGCACTCCTAATCTAGTGTAATATTAGGTAATTCTCAACTGGAGTAAATGCAATCAATATAAAAACGTTCTCTTTAAAAATACACTCCTTTGTTGACATACTGCATACTATCGGCTTGCCATTCCTCCTTATGTGGTAAATTCCGGATTTATATTTCCTTGACAATATGTTTGCATTGTTTCAGTTAAACAGGATATGTACCAGATGCCCAGCAGCAGAATGTGATTTACAAGATTGTAATCAGTATTGTAGACGTGTTAGACAAAAGGTGAATGCATTCAGAAATTCATATATTCAAAACTTAGTTTTGTATCTAAGGGTCTCACATTTGTGGTGTACACCTAAAAATATAAAGTATTACTGTAACAAACAGGAATTTGAAAATACACATGTCATACTGGTATATTTGTCAGAAAGCTGTGATTAGTTATGGCTCCCTGTTAACAGACCAGTTGTATACATGTTTACTCAGAAGTAAATGTTGCTGTGTTCAATGGGGCCATTTTTAAGATAAAAGATTAGATTGTCCCTGTAGGCACAAATAATTGATTTGTAGGGATTTTGGTTTCTGTAAAGCTTAGTAGCAATGCTGTTAAATTCTTAGTATTATTTTGAGAGCAGCTGGGCTGCATCCCATTTTAAATAACTTAGGGTGAAATCCTATGGGATCCGCCCTGGCTACTCATAAGCCTTCGAATTTGGAGGCTTATTCCAGTGCAAAGTGGGAGGTGCCTTTAGCCTCCTGCTCTGCCTTTAAGCCAGATAGGTGTTTTCACCTGTCTAGCAGAGGCTTCAGGGAGGGGGAGGAAAGAGGCTGGAGTGGCCATAGGATTTGTGGTATGGCTGCTGCCCTGGTCTCCTCCCCTCCCTTCCCCTGAGAACACCCCCTTCCACCCCCTATGAACTCACGTTTGTAAGCTCATAGCAACAGCAGGTGCAGTTTTCTCTGCGCTGGCTGGGAGGGGGAGAGGAGTGTGGTGCGGTTTCCTGGCTCTGAGCTCAGAGCCCTGTCTCTGAGCTCAGATTCAGGAAACTGAAATATCCTATGTCCCCCAGATGCTTTCTAGGGGCATAGGATTGCTCCCTCTGACTGCAATGCTATCCACACTTTTGAGTAAACATGCTTATGATTGTGCTGTTCTGGCAGTAGTTTCTGGGCTTTTTAAATATGCTCTAATTAGAGAACTCACAAATACTTGCTATTCTGGCAACCATGTGTGTTACTGAATATAGGCCTGGTTCAGACATAATGATAAGTGAATTCTTTAGTATTCTGACTTATGGGGAAAAAGAAGTGTGCTAGTACATGCTGTTTGATCACTCCCACTTGGCTCCTCCTGCCAGTGGAACTGGCTGAACAAACCAGGAAGCTTGTCTTATGCCTCTGGCTTGTTAGGGGAGGAGCAAGCCAGGGATCCTGATTTGGATGCAACTTTAAATCATGGATGGAAGCTTTCTGGTTTGTTTAGCCATACCTTCTGACAGGAGATACCAAGCAGAGCAGCATGCACAAGCACACTTGCTTGTTCCTTAGAATTCTAATAAATTCTAGTTTATTGTTATATTAGTACTGGTCTGTATTCTCTTCTGTGTGAATTCGATGGTTCTTGATAATTTTCTTCTAATCATGTCCTTTGACATTGCTTTCACTCTTCCCTGTGTCATACTGTATTCAAAAGGGATGAGACTAACATGGGAAGAAGCCAAGGCAACTGTGTTCATCTCTTCTGATGTGGCCTGGGGGTTTTGATATTCCATTTGGTGCATGCGAAGGAACTGCATTAACTTTGTGGTACAATGTGAAAAGGGGCCCTTAGGCTTGCAGGCAGTGGCTGTATCTTTTTATTATCATTGTATGCACTTACTGTTTTTAAGCACGTAAAAAATAATACTTAACTCCATGATTGCATGAGTAGAATCTGTAACTTGCACTAATGGCTGTTTTGGTGTCATATTGTTACCTACATTCCTAGTGGAGGTAGTATTATAAGAACCAAAATTGCATGTTAGGAGATTAATGGGTTTCTCTTTCATTGAAGGCACATACCGTGAAACACACAGTACATAGTACCTACTATTTGACTCACTTCAAGCACCTTTTGAGTACGCAATTTGAGTAGCTAGAGCGTGGTAAGGTGGTAGACTGTTCCATTCATCCAGTATACATATATGGCTAGACTAGTAATTCTAGGCCATGTTAACAAACATGAGCAGAGATATTACATAATAATTAACTCAGAGTAGAGATGTGAAAGCCCAGAAAAAAGGCAAACCTCAGCAGAAGGGGGTGGGGATGGGATTAAATATTTCCTTTTTAAAAATGAGTGAAATACTTTAAAAAAAGCATTGAAGTTGACACCGTCTGACAGGTGTTGGTGTTGCAGTGCAGGAGGGGTGAACTTGTTTCATCTCTGGAATTGTAGGATGAGCTTATGTTTCTGGAATGAAGTGCTCATGCAGCTTTGCTTGGTTCTGAATATGGAATCTAATCCATGTTTGACACATGGACGTTTAGGATACATGCCACATATATGGTAAATAAACAAATATCAGGCTAGTTTCTGCATGCAGCAAGTGTGGCCAAACAATTAGTCCTCCTGTGCTGGAAGGGTAGTTGAGGTCTGGAGATTGAATAATAGACGAGATTTTAATTGGTTTTGCTGTGAAAGGGAAAATCATCTATTTTATGCAAGACTGGGAAACTTTCATAATAGGCATTTCTTGAGCTGTTTCAAGGTTAATAATACCCTTATTCTGCGATCCTATGTGTACTTGCCGGGGAGTAAGTCCCATTGAACTCAAGGGGCTTATTTCTGAGTAGATGTATATAGAATCGTACTATTTACTGGGAGAACTTCCAGTAATTGATTTCATGTTTATACAGTTGAGATATGGTGCACCTTTTTTTCTTTTGTTTCTTTTTTTATTTCTTGTATTTTTGTTGCTTTACTGTTTAGTTGTTATCCAAAACTTCCCTGGATTTGGTGTTCCCCCTTGGCAGGATGAACAGACTTACCAGGATAGAAGGACAGTAAGAAAGGAGGAATTCGGGGGTGGACTGTAGGTGATGGAAGAACTTGTGGCCACTGTAGCTTGTTTTGAAACTTATTTATTTGCTTCCGCATTTTTATCTTCCTTTATAGACAATTACTGCCCCTCAAAGCAGCGCACATCAATAAAAAAGAGACAGGCCCTGCCATCAGGCTTACAAATGAAAATGACATTTAAATGCACATTGCTGGTATGCTTGCTTGGATAGCAATTAGTGGCTCTTGTTCCTTTGGCCAATGGACAGGGTCAGTGTGTTCTTTCTCCTTACTTCTGCAATCCCAGGCAGTTGGAGCCAAGTATTCTTTCTGGCAGAGAGAAGGAAGTGAGCTTCCTGCAACTGCTCCTTCTCTGGCCAATGGATGGGCCAGGTTGGTTTCCCTCTTGGCTTGTGTGAAGGTTTGAGGCCTACAGAGGCAAAGGGGGAAAAAAAGTCAGGCTTAGAGTCCTGGAGTTTTCTGTTGGGATGGGGTAACCCTGTGAGGAGTAGTTTCATTTCTCCAGTAAAGAGTCAGTTTCATTTCTCCACTTAAGTTTAATTTCTACAGGTTTGAAGTAGTACTTTTGGTTTTGAGGGAGGAGGGTATGTCAAGAGAGCAAGAGAGCCAGTAAGACTCAGAAAGACCAGGTTGCAGCCAGAGTAAGAATAAGAGCAAGAGAGAGAGACAGCCAGAGCCTGAAGTGAGGACAGAGTCTGAAGAGTTAGCAGGAAGAAGCAGCCTAGTAAAGTCCAAGGACCGCTAGGGTAAAGGAATGTGTGTTTTGCAACTTTTATTTTCTTTTAATGCCTTTTGTATCACTCAGCTCTATTGTGTAAGTACATTTAATTGTAATTTGAAAGCTTTAAATGTACTAGTAAACTATTGTGGTTAAACCCTGTGTTTAGAGTGTCAGTCACCCCATGTCTACAGCCTAAACGCCACATTACTGGAGAAGTTTTAAAGAAGGAAGGTGGGACTCTTAAAGGAGGCAAGAGATCCTTAAGAGGTGGCTCAGGGGGTCCAGGTCATAAGTGGAACTTTGACAGCTTGATTCCTGGAAAGTAGGGGCTGCACCCTCCCAGTGGCCTAAGTCCCTTGGCTAATGGGAGAATAAATTTTTGTGTCTGTTGAAATTGTGAGTTTCTGTGTGTTTTTATGTACCAAAATGAAATTGTTCAGGAAAGAGCAGTGTTTTAAAATAAGTTATGGTACAAATTCATACTGTTGCAGGATCCATGGTTCAAATGTAGCCAAGCTAGTGATATTAGTAGTAATGGAATTACTAAACAGTCAACGTTCTTGGGGACTGGATGTTGGAAAACCACTTTCACTTGTTGCACAATACATATCTTCAGTTGTTTAATTCCGGAGTAGGACCTGGAAATCTGCCTAGATTATTACTCCTGCACAACAGTGGTAAGGCTGTTTATATAACATTAACTTCTGATTCCTCTTGCTTTTGACTTGGCTCTTTATCTTATGCATCAAATGAAAAAATGTGGAGTTTTTGAAAATCACACCTTCAAGGAACAAACTAATATATAAAATAGTTGAGAAACTTCTAGCTCATGCATGACCAATCAATGTGAAAGTTCAGAACTGGAAGCAATGGATTCTTCAAATATTGGCTATAAAAATGAGTTGTAGTATTTTCAAAGGTATTTCCATTACTAGGATTGAAGTAGTTATAAAATAAACAAATAAATAGAAATTGTTCAGGATAGTTAAGTCTGTCCATATTTACCAGGACATTTGCAACTAACTATGCATGTTTACCACGTTCAATGGGACTCCAAATATGTGTGCCTCAGATGGGAGTCATTTGGAAACTTGTTGCACTGAACTCTGCTGAACTGGGCCTGTCCAATAGCAATACTGTCTAATCCCGGTATGCGCTACCTGTCTGTTATTTTGCACAACAGCTTCAAGTAACGAATTGTGCTCTCAACTCATACTTTTTTTTCTTGTTCAGTTACTTTACTCAACCCTTTGTCCCCTTCTAGTACTCTGAACCTTTTGGACTTGCATGCTGTTTTCTGTGTTTGAACACGTTCCCCTTTCAGTTCAGCCAAACACCCTCTCTTCCTTTAAAATACTCCTCAGAATCCTTGCTATCTATAAATTACTTCCTAATGCAGTTTAGACTCACTTCACTTTGGTAAAATCCAAGTCTTTTTACCAAAAATATGGTACAAGGGCCTAGCTTGCTTCACCCCGATCTGGGGCCCCAAGGTTATAGTTTTAACTATAAGGAAGTTAAAGTCATTCTCCTTGAACGTAATGTTTTATGAGTGTGGTCATGGTTGTTTGATAGGCACACCTGTGTAAGTTTGCCTCAGAAAGGTAATCAGTCAGTTGTCTTTTATGCTATACCAACAGTTCCTGAAAATCAGGTTTAAATATGAGCCAAGATTTGCTTCTTTTACTTGAAGACCAGCTAATACTGGTTGAACAATAATGGCATCCCCCCTTCAATAATAATGAAAGCTTTTTTCTGCTCTCCCAATCATTTATTTGAATGTCAAACATCTGGAAGGAGGAGGGAACCATTTATTTATTTATTTACAACATTTGTGTACAGCTCCACATCTAAACAGATTCTGAAGTGGTGAACAACAAGAAATAAAATGAACAAAGGATAAAAACAATGAAATATTACATTTAAATTGTTCTTTAAAAAAACAGAGTGCCAATAACACTGAGGCTGGTTAACCAAGGAAGGCTTCCTGGAAAAGAGTTGTTTTCAGGAGGCACCAAAAACAACCCTGTGTTGCCACCTGCCTGACCTCAGATGCAGGGAATTCCATAGGAAGGGAGCCACCACACTGAAAGCTACAGGTGGACTCCAGTCAGGCCATAGCTCCATGTGGAACCACCAGGAGAATGCTTTCTGATGACCTGAGTGATTGGGCAGGTTGGTAAGGGAGAAGGCGCTCTCTCAGGTATCCTGGCCCAAGTTGTTTAGGGCCTTGTATGCTAGTACTATGAGGGCCGTGGTGGCTTAGTGGTTAAGACGCTGAACTGCAGACTGGAAGGTCGGCAGGTCAGCAGTTCGATACCTGAGTGCTGCGTGACGGAGTGAGCTCCCGTCTTCAGTCCCAGCTTCTGCCGACTTAGCAGTTCGAAAGCAAGAAATTGCAAGTAGATAAATAGGTACCGCCTCGGCAGGAAAGGTAACAGCGTTACCTCGGTGTTCAGTCACGCCGGCCACATGACCACGGAAGCGTCTTCGGACAGCGCTGGCTCTTCGGCTTAGAAACGGGGATGAGCACCGCACCCTAGAGTCGGACACGACTGGTTGGGGACACCTTTACCTTTATGCTAGTACTAAAACCTTAATCCTGGCCTGGTAGTGAATAGGCAGCCAGTGCAATTCCCTCAGCATGCTGAAAAGGGGCAGCTCCTGATAACAGCTGAGCTGCTGTGTTCTGCACTAGCTCCAGCTTCCAGAGTGCTGTTAAGGGCAGCCCCACATAGAGTGCATTGCAGTAATCCAGTCTTGAGGTTACTAGTGCCTGTACCACTGTGGCCAAGCTATCCCTGTCCAGGAGAGGCTGTAGCTGGTGAACCAGATGAAGCTGGTAAAAGGCACTCCAAGCCGCCATGGCCTCTTGGGCCTCCAGTGACAGTGATGGATCTAGGAGCACCCCCAGGCTATGAACCTGACCTTTCAAAGGGAGTGCAACCCTGTCCAGAACAGGCAGTGAGCCTATCTCCTGGACCTGGGAACCACTCCCCCATGGGGCTTCCATTTACCAGGATTCATCTTCAGTTTATTGGCTCACATCTAGCCCATTACTGCGTTTAGGCACTGATCCAGGATTTGCACAGCCTCACGTGATTCAGATTTCAGGGAGATAAGATCTTTGTGTCATCAGCATACTGATGGCACTTGGTTCCAAGTCCCCTAATGACTACTCCCACTGGCTTCATATAGATGTTAAACAACATTGGGGACAGGATGGGACCCTGCGGAACCCCGTAGCTCAGTTGCCAAGGGGCCGAGGAATGGTCACACAATGTTACTCTCTGAAAATGGTCCTGCAGGTAGGACCGGAACCACTGTAACACAGTGCCTCCAATGCCCATTCCACGGAGTTGATCCAGGAAGATAGCATGGTTGATGGTATCAAAAGCTGATGAGAGATCAAGCGGAATTAGCAGGGCTGCACTTCCCCTTCCCTCTCTGGATAAAGAGGACTGAATGGAGAACTCTGGCGTAATACAACCCAGGCCAGGTTTAAGGTTTTAGGCTAAAGCCAGCATGTGGTGGGTGAAGGAAAGGGGCAAGGAAGTAGTGCTTGGCCTTGGTGGTTGTTCCTAGCTTCATAGGCCATGGTTTATTAAGCCTCAAATGATCATCCAAACTGGGTCGTGGAATATAAATTGTGATAAAATGTTCTTCTCATGCAAAAGTGTATAAAAAGAAAAATATGGAAAAAGAGAATGCATACACGGATTTGTATATATCCATATCAATGAATACATTTGAAATGTGTGAAAATACAACTTTGTAACAATTATGCATAAGCTTCAACAAAAGTGGACCAGATATCCAAATAAGATTGCAACAGTGTGTGAAAAACTGTATTAAAGGGGAAAATAGATAACATGATAAAATAATGAGTGGAAAACAAGGACAAAAGCATTAATTAGCAAGGAGAGAGTGAGGGGTTGGTGGGCAACGGGGAATCCTGCCACCGCCGCTTACCAACCCCTCGTGTTCTCCTTCCTTGCAAGGAGAGAACCAGGGGCTGGTGGGTGGTAGCAGCAGTGGCAGGAGTCCTGCGCCGCTGGCCAACCCCTTGGTCTCTCCTTGCAAGGGGTTGGCAGGTGGTAATAGGGACTCCAGCCGCCGCTGTTTTGTACAAAATGATGGCTAGGTTCTTTTTCGCAAATCCCAATTTTGTACAAATGGCAACTTTAAATAGGACCATTTAAGCAAAATTACTCATTAGACCATTTACGCCAGTAATTTTGTGTAAATGGCCCTAATTACATCTGCCTTTGCACAAAATTGGGATTTATGGAAGAGACCCTAGCCACTATTTTGCGCAAAATGGCAGCTGCTGGAGCAGCAAGATGGCACTCATTGTGTGCCCACAGACCATCCGGTGGCTTATCCCACATGCTCAACAGGGTCGGCTGGGTTTGGCAAGCAGCGTGCCAGCAAGGGTTTGGCAAGCAGCGTGCGAGGTGGCAGTGGGTGAGTTCGGCCATCCCTATTTGTAAGTCAATAATAATACCTTGAACCTGGCTTGGTAGCAAACTGGCAGCCAGTGCACCTCTTTCAGCACAGGTATTATGTGCGCATGGTAAGGCACTCCATTCAGTAGCCCCATTGTAGCATTCTGCAGTAGCTGCATCTTCCAAACCAGCCTCAAGGGCAGCCCCACATAGAGATCATTACAGTTCAGTAGTCCATTCTTGAGGTTATCAGGGCATGGATCACAGTGTTTAAGCTATCCCAGTCCTGTACCATAGTAGCTGAGGTTGGTAAAAGGTGCTCTGTGCCATGGAAATCACTTGAACTTCTAATGACAATGATGAATGTCAGAGCACCCCTAAACTGTGTATCCATTCTTTCAAGGAGAGTGCAAATCCATCGAGAAACTCCTTAATTCTTGGATCAGTGAACCACTTACCCATCTTACTGGGATTCTGCTTTAGGTGATTGGCCCTCATCCAGCCCACAACTTTGTCTAAGTGCTGGCCAAGGTCATGCATGGCCTCTTCTGATTCAAATGTAATGGAGAAATAGAGCTGAGTGTCATCAGCATACTGGTGCCACCTTGACCCTAAACTCCTAATGACACAACAGCTTAAGGTATATGGTAAATAGCATTGGAGTCAAATGGTACCTTGTGGCATCACACAACATAATTGGCAGGGGGCAGAGGTACAGCTGCCCAGTTCTACTTTCTGATCCCTACTCTGATTATAGGGGCGCAACCACTGAAAAACAGTGCTGCTGAGAGATCTAGTAAGAGTACCAGGGTCACACTCCCTCTGTTCCTTTTCCAATAAAGGTTATCCTTTAGGGAGACCAAGGCCGGTTCTGTCCCATAGCTAGGCCAGAATCCAGACTGGAATGGGTCTAGATAACATTCAGTATCATCCAAGAAAGTTGGATTCACCACTAACTCAAGCACCTTGCCCCAAAAGTATTATTTGGTATTAATGACCAGGCGATAGTTGATATACATCTCTGGACCAAGTGAAGGTTTTTTCAGAAATGGTTGCACCACTGCCTCTTTAAGGGCAGTAGGCACCATTCTTTCACTCAGTTATGCATTTACCACTCCCTGGATCCATCTGGTCAACCTTCCTCAGCTAGTTCAAATCAGCCATGATGGGCAAGGGTTGAGAAGGCATATGGTTGGTCGAACATCCTCAGCTCAAACTGATCCCAGGAAACTGAACAAGGCAGAGCACTGGACACCACACCAGGAACTGTTATAATAGTAGTGTTAAGATTGTTATGAAGCTGGGTGATTTTATTCTTGAAGTGCCTTGCAAAATTGTTATAACAGGCCTCCGAGTGTTCCAACATACCATTCACTGGGGTAGTTGTTAATAACCCTGAACCCCAGAGTCTTTCCCCAGAGTGGCCTGAGTGGTGGGTTTCATAAGATGCCAGCCCTGAAGATAATTTCAGTTGCTCTGGATGCATCTATGTGTAGGGATGTGAATTCTTGAGCAAATTCTGAATGCATTATTTCACTAAGCACTTTGCTCTTGATTTTCTCTCACCAAAATAAAACAGACCTTTAAAATTTGGAGGAGAAGCAAATGTTGGTGCCATAGTGGAAAGGCAGTAAGAATTCCAGATCTAAAATGAAGCTGATATGGCCTAACAGTGTGTATATTTGGGCTGAGGCAGACACAACTCTTCTAGATGTGTAGTGTAAAACCATCACTGTTCCGTTGTTCTTCTCAATGTAGTTTTCTTCTGGGACAGGCAGGAATTACAGCAACATGACGCCAATACTCCCTTCTCCCTAGCCCTGGACTCTCAATTACTGAAAAGATGGCTACTGCACACAGCATAGTACACATACTGTGAGTTCTTTGGAGCACATTTGGCATATTGGGTAACCTTCACACAGAACATGAGAATCTACATGTTAGGCACCTAAGTTTTTTTATTCACCGCTGGCCATTGATCAAAGGAAATTTAGTCGCTGGGTATGAATGCATGTACTGAGAAGCTAGTGACACTGCAGGTGAAAGCAGACACTAGTTGAAATGGTAATGTAATTAACTAATGATCTATAATTTAAACCTAATCTTTACGATTGAAGAATAGACTGTTGCTTGTTTGATGTACTTTGGACTGTTAGATGACAATGAAAGTATCTTTGAAAGGTGTACTGCAGTGGATTGTGGCCCCTTTTACCAAGCAGTACTATCACTGGAATGTTGTGTTTGTTAAGGCCCTCTTGTCATTTTGAAGTCCTGAACCAGACATCTTCTAGCTCCTTGTCCTGCATTTCCCCAATAGCTGGCACCCAGGTTTCCACAGTTCACTGATGTGTCTTGATATATACCATTTTGGAAACATTGATTTATGTGACAGAATTAATTCATAAAAAGAATGACATGTTAATCGACCGTTTGGTACTGATCAGCTGTAGCTGAAGTTTATAACATTTTAATTTGGAATTAAAACTATCAACACATTTTGGGTGCAAACCTATGCATATTTAGACAGAAAAAGCCCAACAACTCTCAGCATTCCCAACCTGGAGGATTTTTGTCTGTCTGAACATGCATAGGATTGTACCATTTAGCAATTTGTCATAGGGTTTCATGGCTGTTATGTGTGGAGCCATGATTCAGACATTTGCCCCATTCTTCGTTAAAAACAAAACAAAACCAAACCATGTAACCTCAACTGTCATTCTAGTCTTATCCTCTAGTCCTATCACACACAGGAATACACAAGTCTGATACTTACCAATCATGGCACTCTTTTTTCTTACTTGGTAAAGGGCTCAGTCACTTACCTTTCTAGCTATGAAGAATCCTGTTGATATTAGCCATGATCTAACACAATAAATAAGAGTGTGGGTAGGAATTGTGAACAACACAAAAGCTTTAAAGATTATCTTTAACTGGTACCTGCTAATTATCAGCTTGCCCTATCTATCTAGAAATGTCTCTTTGTAGGGCTCTAAACATGCATTTATTTGATGGGAGGGTAGTTGAAGTCATGTATTATTTACATCACATTTTTGTTTGACTGCTCCCTGTCTCAATGGAAAGATTATCCTCAGCATTTTCATCAAGGGGGTGATAGTGTCCTTTCCAGGTTGCTGATCAGGTCCACACCTGCTTGGCTTAAGCAATCCTAGCACATGTGGCATTCCCAGGCCATTCACGGGGTCCCAGATTTGGTATGATGAAACCCAATAAATCTCCATGGTTTTCTGGGCTGCAATAGAAGCTAGAAGTTTTAGTTTGACACTTTTGATCTGTATGTTGGAGAAAATGCTGAGGCAAGTAAGTTTGGTGTGGCTGTTATCTATCGACCAGACTATATCACATTTTTGAATTTGTTTCTTTGCCTGACAATAGTGTATGAGAAATAGTATTTGTAATTTCCTTTGAAACCATATCCTTGATTTATTTACAGTGTTTTATTTATTTATTCATTTATTTCTATACTACCTAATAGCTGAAGCTCTCTGGGCAGTTCACAAAAATTTAAAGGCATTTCCCTGACCACTAGTATTGTCAACTACATTTAGTTATTTTAATTGATATTTTATTGTTTATTGTATTTTTTGTCATTATTTTAAAGATTGATTTTATTGTATTTTATCATGATATTATATGGTAAACTGCTTTGGGATTTTTTTTAAATGAAAAGATAGAAATTTTTTGAAATGTATAAATAAATAAGAGCACAATCCTATGGCCACTAGACAGCGGCTAGATGGCAATAGGTTGTTTGGTTTCTGGGACCCAACCTCGGAGCCTGCACTCTGAGGTCAGTTCCCGGCAAACCGCCTCCCCGCCCCCTCCGCCGCTGCCTCATAGGCAGCACGGATCATCCCCGGGTTCCATGGTCAGATGAGCAGCGTGGAGTGGGGCAAAGGGGGGTGTTCCTGGTGGCAGGGCGGGGAGTGCGGAAGTGCTGGTATGATGCTTCCTATGCGTTGTCCGGCTCCCCCCCCCCCGCCCAAAGTCCCACTGCTAGACAGCCGAAATTGGCCGTCTAGCTGTGAGTTCAGGGTGGCCGGAGCATGGAGGAGAAGGTCCCCTCTGTGCTCCGCCTGCCCAGCATTGGACAGGCAGTCGCCTCCAAGTTCGGAGGTGGCTGCATCTCCACATAGGATTGCTCCCTAAATAAAATAACGTTAATGTGAAATGTAAAATAAAGTATTGCTTGAGCCAACATGAGATAGCCTTAACTGTGTCCTAAACTGGCAGGCTTTTTGATAATTGAATTTCCCTCATTTATAAAAAGGTAATGTATTATTGCAGTGCTCTGAAAAATAAATAAATAAATAAATAAATAACTGAAAGGAGAGTGATTTTCGTAGCCTTCAAAATTGCCTCATTCTTATTTCAGTTGACAGTTTCCTGCTACCCCTCCCCCACTGTCAGAAAGCTGACAGGAATACTGGAATTCCTCTCCAAACACAGGAATACTGGCAGCATTCTAGCTTCAGAGTAAAAACTGACCATGCCCAGCATAATTTTTCCAGCAGTTGTTGCCATTGGCTTTTATGGGGCAGAAAACCCTTAACTCTTGAACCGCTGCTGAAAACATTACCAATGAAAGGCCCATCTCTTCTACAAACCTGAATAAAGGACATCAGTAGATTTCACCAAAATTTGAAAGAAATATATGAATGATAAGCCACAGCTTAGAGTAAAAAGTACAGATATGTCATTTTCAGCACTTTTTAAGTTGCTGTACCTGTGGCAATTTTTATCAGATTGCTTTGAAATTTTATATAACTCTAGAGCTCATCAGGTAGATCCAAGTTTCACATTATTAGCTAAACATGTGTTATTTTTATAAGCAATAGAAATTTGGGGCTTATAATGGTGGAACTTGTTTTTATGACCCACCTTAACTAAAGGGCACTCCTGTGCCTCTTTAATAATAGCACCATCTACGTACATGGTGCTTCACAAAGATCAGGTGTGACACATCCTTATCCCAAGGGACTTATAACCTAAAATAGATAACAGGAAACGACAGAGGAAGGGCGATATAGAGGCAAGGATGAGCAGGGGGAGAATATATGATCATTCCAGTTACACATACTATGACTGAGTGACAGTAAGTTACAGGGACTGGAGGATGATCCAAATGCTTCCTGGAAAAGATGAGTCTTGAGGAGGGACTGAATGGAAATAAGGGTAGTGTGTGTGTGTGTGTGTGTGTGTATATATATATATATATATATATATAATGATAAAGCTGCTTAAATGAGCCATGTGAGAGTGCCTAGTTATTTGTAATCAAAAAATACTATTGTGACCTTTAGTAAAAGCAAATCTTGCACTCTATTTAATTTGAGGACAATAATTTACGTCAAGTTATTGGTCAGAGTAAGTGTCAACTAAATAACAGTGACAACTTGATTGAGTTAGGGGAAATGCTTGAAGGATTTAATGTGTTTCTGAAATCACTGTCATTTTTTGACATTTGTGCCACTACTGTACTAGCCGGAAACCGGAGCTTTTATGTCTGACTTCCTGTAATTGAGTTACTCTAGACAAATTTCCACTAGACATTGTACAATAGATAATACTGTTGAATTATTGTGTGTATTTTGAGACTTGCTTCCTTTGATTTTCTCACTTCTAAACTGCATTCCGTATGTACTAAGAATACCTTAAGTTCAACTGTATGTGTTACACTCTCCATAGCAACTTGTGGCAAAGGCAACATTTTGTTTGTTTGTTTATAATGATGTATTGTATCAATTTTGTAAGAAAATCAATAAAAAATATCTGTAAAAAAAGAATGTATTGTGTAGAGTACAGAAACTCTCATTTTGTCTGAAAATTAATTCTATATGATTTAAAAGGACAAAATAAAGTAAAGTTTACTAGATACTGGAGCCATAGATTTGGCTGGTTAGAATATGAGAATAATAATAAGCACTAAAGTTTTGTAGGCATGGAACAGCTCTTAACACATTCACATAGTACTGATCTCCCCTCCCCCTTTTTAAAGCAGATTTCTAGTAATTGTGAAATGAAGGTGCTTTTGTAGTGCTTACAGACTGTTGGCATTAAATAAATGTTGAGCAGGTTGTATACAAAACTGGTCTTTGAGCGTGTGTGCTTTTTTTCCCTAACGTATATGTACATAGCATGTGTTTGTGTCCTCTTTGAATATCTCCTTTTTATAGATGAGGAGGTTCCAAAGATATGCTTGATCGGTACCGTGGTGAGAAAAAGTTTGTGATCTGCTTAGAATTGTCAGATATTTCCAACCTAAAATGTTATTAGATTTTAATCTAACCAGATAATCCTAGATAAAGAACAGTAGATAACCTGGGTAAACAAATAACACAGAGACATGATGCTTTTTCAACATTTATTTATCCACAACTGATTCAACATTCACTATCCATGTGTGAAAAAGTATGTGAATCTTTAGATTCAGTACGTGCTAGCGCTTCCTTGATCAGCAATGACTTCAAGTAAACATTTCCTGTAACAGTTAGCCTATCATGTCGGTTTTCAGGAATTTTGGCCCATTTGTCCTTACAGAAGTGTTTCAGTTCAATGACATTTGAGGGCTTCCTTGCATGAGCAGCTCGCTTCAGGTTCTGCCACAACATTTCAATGGGGTTTAGATCCGGACTTTGACCAGGCCATTCTAAAACATGGAATTTTGTCTTTTGCAGCCATAGTTTTGTAGATCGGCCTATATGTTTAAGATAATTGTTTTGTTGCGTGACCCACTTTTGGTTCAGGTTCAACTCACAGATGGATGGTCTGACATTCTCCTCTAGAATCTTCTGATACACTGCGGAATTCATGGTTGTGTCAATGATGGCAAGCTGTGCAGGTCCTGAGTCAGCAAAGCAGGCCCAAACCATCACATTCCCACTACCATGCTTTATGGTTAGGATGAGATTCTTCTGTTTGAACTCAGTGTTTGCTTGTCGTCAAACATAACGTTTTTCATTGAGGCCAAAAAGTTCTACCTTTGACTCGTCTGTCCAGAGAACATTGTTCCAGAAGTTTTGGGGATCAACTTTAGTGAACTTCAGACAGGCAGTAATGTTCTTTTTAGAGAGCAGTGGTTTTCTCCTGGCTATCCCCACATGAACACCATTCTTGTTCAGTTTTTTCTGATCATTTAATCATGAACACTCACATCAGCCAAGGCGAGAGTGCCCTGCGGATGCTTGGATGTTACTCTGGAGTTCTTTTTGACTTACCTGGATTATGCACCAGTTTGTTCTTGGAGAGATTTTGGTAGGACGACCACTCCTGGGTAGAGTGACTGTGGTCTTGAATCTTCTCCATTTGTAGACTATCTATCTGATAGTGGAGCCCCAAATCCTTAGAAATAGTTTTGTAACCCTTTATAGACTGTTGAGCAGCAATAACTGCTTTTCTGAGTTCCTCAGAGATGTCTTTTTATCATGGCATGACGTGTTCCCAGACAACCGTATGATGAAGACCAGCCTCACAAAGTTTCTTATCCTTTTATAGGGTGGGTCCTCCCAAACTCACCGCTGAAGATCTACCTAATTAAACACCTGATTCTAATTATTGCTTTTAATTGAGCTGATGCAACCAGGAGTTCACTTACTTCACACATATCCTGACTCTTAAGTACTCATTGTTTGCCTAATTTATACATAATTTTATTTCACAAGACATGGAATTCATTAATATAAATCCTACTGGTTATTTAGAAAAGGACTGGTTTTGATTCACAAAGGCTATCATAGTAAAACTATGGGATTTCCATAATTATCATTAGGGTTCACAAACTTTTTCTCACCATTATGTAATAATTATGCAACCAGCTTGGCCTGCCAAATTTGCATTGGGTCAGAAGTTATGATTTCTAGACTTATCTAGCTGTATTCTTGTCTCTGGGGTCCGTCTATTGAATGCAGTCAACATATAATTTTCCCAATCTGATTCCTGCAGGTGCTAATTGGCGAATAAGACTTAAACTAGCTGCTTTCCTTTTGTGCTCACCTTTTTCTGACATAGTGTCTACATATCTGAATGTAAGGTCTTTATGAGCTGAGGTAAGCTATTGTGCTTACTCAGAAATAAATACTACTGTATTGAATGGGACTTACTCCGTAGGGTAAATCCCATTCAATACAGTGGGTTTAGGATTGCAGCCTTATAAGCTCTATCCCCTAGCTTTTAATGTGTAACCTAGAGCAATGTACTAGTGGGAATCCTATTGATCTTTTATTAGATGTGTGAATTTGTTATGTTCCAGTTTTCATAAATTTTACTTTTGCTTACTGTCTTTGTTTTGCCTCCTGGTTATTCAAGAGCTCCGACATCCTCCTCTCCTAAGCCTTCCTGCTGCTTGGAGATTTTTTAACTTTAATACAGAGAAGTGTTAAATATTACTATTAGAAAGCCAGATGAATGATAAGAAAGGTGTGCATAGATCTTCTGTTTTACACCCCTGACTGGTTGTAAATAAAAGGATTAAATGGTGGCAGGTTCCCATTAATCCAGCCTGAAACCTAGTATTAAAAAGTATTAAAATTTGTTCCAGAGCATTTCTGAGACCACATAGGTCACACTGAGAGAAGTGTCTAATACTGTCATGGCAGAAGTTGAGCTCCTGTCCAATGAACTCCTTTATTGTGCCAAAGAACTGCCCAGTGTCTTTTATGAGATCTTAAATTGGCTCCCCCTCCTGTTTTTGAAGGAACTAGTCTGTTTATCACAATTCCTTTCTGAACAATAGATGATAAGATTTCTTTCAGGTATTTAGAAGCTCTTTCTTTGCCCTTGCCCAATTTCTAAAACACCTTTCAGGGTATCTTTAGGTAGGAGAATTCCACTTTGTTTACTTAAGGTAAGCAGCAGCTGTTGTTTTCTTATGGCTTGAGCTATACCTCAGTAAAGCAACCTTTTAATAGAAACATCAGTACAGTCCAACCTTTTATTAGAAACATCAAAAGAAAGAGAATACTAAATCTTGCAAATGGTTATTTCATTGGAAGTAAGCTTATTTCATTGGCAGTATCATTAACAGCTGCTATATTTATTTAGTAGATTTGGGCGTGGAGAATCAACCCTGTAGATGCTCAAACATCAACCAGCCATATTCCTGAAAGCTTTCTTGTTTGTAGCTAATGTATATTCTGTGGCAATCTTGATCTGTGTCAGAATATTGACTAGATTGGTTTACCAGATAAAAATCCCTTGGAAAAGTTAACTTGGGCAATTTTTTATGTAGACGTGATCATAGGAACCTGCCCCTAAGACAGCCTGGCAAATAAACTTTGCTTAGGTATTTAGGTACCCTATATACATTCCTGTTTCGCTGAATTGATACCTCTGTTACTTTTATCCTAGCTACTTCTTCCCCACACCCACCCCACCCTGCTCTCTCACTGTATTCTTCCATAAGCCAGTTCATACACACTTTTTTCTTGCCAAATTGTGCCCCCTAAAACAATTCGAACAACGAGAATGCTCTTTTCAGCTTGGTGAAACAATAAAGCATGGAGTGGAATTTTGTTGTGCTCCAAATAAAGAAAATATATTTTGTAATAACACATTTGTATTCATTTTAGATTAATGCTTTGATTTTGTTTGGAAGCATTATTGGGGAAGGGATAGAAAATGGCCTCATTCAGACATAATGCTAAACCATGGCCAAAATAAGAAAAAAACTGCTCTCCCCCTCTCATGAGGCTTCAAGGAGGAGTTAGGAAGTTTTGCTTCTATCTGGCTGCTAGTTGTGTCATCTGAACCTAGATATGGTTAATCTTACCTATGGTTAGTTGAAATAATCCACCTTCAAACCATAGTTTATGAAGCTGACTTGTTTCAACTAACCATAGGTAAAATGAACCACAGTTTAGAGTTTGGATGACATGCTAAACTGTGGTTAATTTAAAATGGAAGTAGAAGCTTTTGATCTCCTTTTGGCCATGGCAGAAGAAGTGGTGGTGCAGGGAGAGGAAAGCACATGATCCCAAGGCTTGCTGCACCTCATTCTTTTAACACAAAACCATATTTTATTGTTGTGTTTGAATGTAGCCAACCTGAAGTCTCTGAAGCCTTATGAATGCATCTTGACTGATTCTGGCAATTTTGTGTGTGAATTGCATATGGAGTTCTCTGATTTATTTTGTAATTTGATTTGTTAAAGTGTCCAGGGATGTAACCCTCTCCACAGGCTGCTTATATATGACTGACATACAATTGAAGAGTTGGTTTCACATTTTACTATAAACATTTTTGTAAAGAATAGATTAGGTATCTTATTTTACTGAAAACCTTGAAGGGTGGGCTCAGCTCTTACGTTTTAAATGAGGTATGGAACAATCCTATATATGTCTACTTAGAGGCAAGTGCCATTGAGCGGTGGGGCTTACTCCCAGCTAATTATGAACAGCAAGAAACCTACAATAGAGTAATTTCAGATCTTATTGTAATAGAATCTAATATATTATCACACATGAAGGAAAATATTAGTTGGTTAATATTTACAACTTGAGTCAAACAACTGTGTGTTCCCTCTCTGGCAGATAAAACTATTTCATATACGAGTAGAAATGGAGTGGGGGAAGTGGATGTCTAGACAGAAGAGATCCATTTCCTTTTAGGGAGCTGATTTCTTTAAAACTGGATTAGAATTGCTCAGGTGTACTGAATAATGATCAGCTACAGTTACTTCAGCAGTGTCTTGTGGAGTGCTAAACAACCTAGATGTTTTTAAGATGTTTTTGCAGTGCTAGATGCTTTTGCCTAGATGTTTTTGCAGCGCTGGTGAAATGAAAGCTAGGATGTGAGTCAAAAGTAGGTTTCTTGCAGATTTTGTGTAAGGCCTGTATAATACATGGTGTGTATGCGTGCATGTTTAATAATTTAGGAACCTCATATTCATATAGGTGGGTCAGTACTAGCCTGGAATTGGCAGCCTGGCTGTCAGAGTTTGGGAGGAAACTGCCAAACGTCCTGGTTGTTAATATACATTTTGTTTGCATTAGATTTTTACCGAAGGGATCTTATTAAAATTCCATACACTAAAGGAAGGATGTAGACATAAGACTATAATGTCATTTATGTTTTTTATATGTAAAGTTTCTGCTAATTTTTGTGTGTGGAATATAGTATCTAATGCTTGTTCTGTTCTCATATTTGTTTCAAAGTCGCTTAAATGGTATGCTAGATTGAGCACTACTAATATTTCTTTCTGTCATTCCAGAAAGGTAAACAAATATTTAAAAAGTTGATAGAGCTAGACAAACATGTTTGTACTGCATCTGAAATATGTGTGCTCAGAAAGAAGTTTCGCTGGAATAAGTGAGACTTTGTTCCAAGTAAATTTGTTTCCAATTTGGACACAAGAAATCTAAATACAGGCATATAAAATAGTTTCTCTTGTGCTATTCATGTTTTAATTTCCCTCTGTGCAAATGATAACATTTTTAAAAAGATAATCTTTACCAAGAATGCCACTGATGCATGGTTATATTATTTAAAAATAATTATCAGTAAAGGTAAATGATAAGTGCTAAAGTTAATTTGACTGAAAAGTATTTTATATTGATTGTATTAGTGCTTTGAAAATAAATTATCAATTAGTGGTAATGATATCCAAAATTATTGTAGGTTTTGATGTAATTTGTGTACTGGATCCTGAAATGCAAGTTATTGCAAGTATGTTTATGTTTGCAGCCTATGAAGTCTTTTAAGCAAAATTGTTTCTTTTGTTCCTGTGTGAGATGGTAAAAACCCATCCGCATATTTGCTTGTTCAACAGTGAACCAGTTCTATTACAGTTCTCCTAATGTCACCTCAAAATTAGACATCCCTTTTTAGGATCATATGATCAGAAATACTTGTGTATATACTACCAGAGAAAATCCAGATTATTTTAATAGTACTGTGGTTATATTCAGACTCTCTGGGGAATTACGCCAATTTCCCTGCAGCAGCCTGTGCCCTCTGACATACTGCTCCAAAGAATCAGGGAACCCTCCAGAACAGTGTGAGAGGTGGTGCTGGGAGCTGCAGGGGGAAGGGGAAATCTGTGAAAATTGCCTCCCCCTTCCCTCCAGTAGTACCCTCTGCTAGATCTCCGTCTCTTCCCTGAATGAAAGGAGCCCTTCCATTT
The DNA here is from genome assembly GCF_057233095.1 of Heloderma suspectum. NCBI lineage: Eukaryota > Metazoa > Chordata > Lepidosauria > Squamata > Helodermatidae > Heloderma > Heloderma suspectum. The sequence goes on along the minus strand of NC_139461.1, from coordinate 115,466,932 downwards.
GTCAAAAGGTAAATCTGGATTCAACTGTATGCCTATTGCTTCTCACTTTCTACCTAATCAGGGGGGAGCAAAGTTGATAGCTGTTGCTGGCTGACCACTAACTTATGGAAATATAAAGAGCTTCTAATGAAATTGTGTTTGCTTTGTAACCTTAAACAAAGTATGTGCTTTAAGAGAAAAACTTTGGGAAAAATGCATCCCCATGTTTGCAGAATTCTTACATTTGCTATCATTTTCTTCAGTGTTTATTGCAAACTGATTCCCATTTCTCTGTCCTTTCATATTGGATTTCACTGAGATTTGAGGATGTTATTCACTTGCCTCTGTTCATCATAAAACCATAATATATGCAATACTCTAATCTTTTCTATGACATAAATCTGAGACCTTGGAGGAGGGTAATATATTTGGTTTTACAGTACATGTCTCCAAAACTGCAAGTGTCCCCCGCTCTCCAAATAGTCTTACCCATCTCCTGAAAGAGAGGGGAGAGGGGAATACAGTGTCTTCTCTAGGAAGGGAGTTCAATAACTTAGGGGCCACGACTGCAATGCTAAAATAAGTAATTTGTTATCCTTTGAATATTTAATGTTGAACAGAAGATATTACAAAGGTCTCTTACCACATAATTTATTTGGTACTGTTAACGCTAGTGAGAAAGTGCTGGTTTACTAAATATCAACCCATACTACTGCAAAAATTGTATTAGATCAGAGATGGGCAATAAGCCTCAGCCCCCCCCCCCCCATAGTTGCTGTATAAAATCTGAAATGGTAGAATTAACTAATATATGATTAAGAGATGGCAGACAAAACGCAGAATGTTTTCCTGGCATTTAGTTGTTATTTATCTATTTTTTTAAAAAAAACAACAACCACAAGATATAATTTAGATATTGATAAATATAGGAACTTCTACTTTGATGTAAATTTACATCTCTATAACTCCTGAAATTTACTTCCTGGTTTGTTTGTGTGCATCATGTTTCAAATGTATTTACTCTGTTTTATAGAATATATAAATTTATATAGTACAACTAAATATATATTATTTAAATTAATATTTGTAGTGTATTTAGATACCTGTAGAATGATTTTATATGTATTTGTATAAATTCCGTATATTCTGTGTCTTTAAAAGGGTAGAGCCACTGATAGGCACAATTGATTCTCCTTGCTCTGTCTCCCAGTGTCAGTCATTGAGCAGGGCAACTGAGGTCTCTATTCCAAAACTGGGTATGAATCTAAACTGATAAAGATCTAGAGACAATGGGTATCATGGAAGAATGACTTAAGCTGGGCCTGCTGTCATGCACTCAAGCATCTTAATCAAGTATGGAATATTGGAAGCATGGTAATAATTTGCTAGATCTGGAACCAAGAAGTTTTTGCCCTGTCTTCCTCTCTCTCTCTTCAGAAAGGGAGTAATACTGCCTCTTCTCACAAAGACACTTTTCGATCCAAAGGAAGATACTATGTCGGGAAAGTGATCCTAAATCCAAATAAGTTATTCTGTTTGTGCAACGTCTTGTTCAAGACATTGCACAAACTTTCTCAATGTCCTTTTCTAGCATAATATAGTTTATACATACTGTGTATTTTTCATTCACACTTCTCATGCTGTAACACAACTCTAATTATGGTACGGTGATACCGCACTTGAAGTCTTCTATTAGCTTGTGTAACAGAACAGCATTAATACATTTTCTCCTTCTAGTCATGTTTCTTTGGATCCCAGACATTAACTACCGCCCAGTCATACTCCCCACCCCCCAGTGTTTAATTTTATTTTGTTCGTGCAGTCTTTAGTGCAGTAAAGATTATGGCCCATGTTTGACTTGCCTCATTTTCAATGAAAGAAAAAATACGGTTTGAAAGCTGGATTTCAATAATATACTATTGTGCATCCTGTAAAAAATGTTTATTATTATTATATTATATGATGCTGAATTCGGTCAGTGTTTTTGTAGAAGACCTTCTATATATCCTCGAATACGAAGATTGTGATTATAAACATGCTTAAATGAAAGTTCTATTAAAATCAGTGTGACTTACTTTAGTGTAATATCTGGCAGCCCTATTACACACTATAGAAAGGGGGAAGAGGTACATGATGTGATCATTTGAAAGAGCTGACAGCGGGAGAGCTGTATATGTGCAGGGTTTTGAAGTGTGGCCAATGTGTTAGGATGTGGTGTAATTCACATACCCTTGAGACAGAATAATTTGATACGTTGTACATCTTGGATACGAGAGTTCTTCTCTTTCAGATTGAATTGCTAATATTTCTGTTAGATGGGATATTACTGAAGGCTGAGAGGAAAGGTTTATATCTAGATATATCACACAAAGCGTGAGAGGTGGTAATACCCAGTGCTTACTGTGAAACGCTTAGGTGCACAATGCAGCTTTTGAAACAGTCCATCTGTAGTGTAACCAGTACCCTATAGCAGGTTTCCAGAAGCAAATGAAATGTTGCTTTATTACCACAGTATTGCTGAGTTTTACTATGTGTGAATTCTGTAATGTCAAATTGGCACCTGGAAGGGTAGAGGTGAGATCCTGTTCAAGAATATATGCCTATTCCACACTGTATTCCACTGCAGTGAAACAGATATGCCAGCAGATGGCTCAAGAATATAGGCTGGAAAATGTTGGAAATCTCTTTCCTATCATGGTATTATTCTTTAAATATGTGAACTATTATGCAAATGACTGTTTTATATAATGGCCCAGTTTGCTCATCATAGTAAGCCAGAATTCATTTGAATTCTGCCCATGAATGATCATGTGTGTTCTGTCACTCCCGCTTGGCTCCTCCTTCCAGTGCGAGCAGCTGAACAAGCCAGGGACTCTCCATCCGTGGTTTGTTTAGCTTGATGTCTGAACCAGGAAATCTGGATTTCTCTCTTGACAAGCCAGAGTCATAAGCCAGGCTTTTCTTCTTGTCTTGCCATGGTATCCGAATGTGGCCAATTTGTTACATTATATCATTTGAAAATAGAAATCATTTGATATTTTCATTGAATCAAACTTTATTGCATAAGCTGTAAGATACGGCAAAAAAAGAAACAGGAAACATATCCATAAAGCTCTATTCCAAATTAAAATAGAAATATTCAGAAGTATACTAAATTAGGTTTACCCAAGTCCTACTTTTTTCAGCTGTAGAAGCAATTTTTAGCCCTACAGTAGTTATGTACAATATCCCTAGCTTTACAACCTCAGAAAAATTAGAAGTACATACATGTTAGCCTGTGCTACATGGTGTATTAAGATTGCCATATTAATAAGTTCTACTTTATTTCATCGGCTTATGTATGTTATATATTTGTCTTACTTTATGAGAGAATTTAGGGTGCAATCCTAGGCATGTTTAGACAGAAAAAAGTCCTACAATTCCCAGTAGGGAATAGCTGGCTTGGGAATGCTGGGAACTCTAGGGCTTTTTTTTGTTTGAACATCTTCAGAAAATCTTGATAAGAGGATGATTACTTCAATCAGAAATTAAATTTCAGACATACGTCTATAGTTGGAATTCTTCTGAATTCCAAATATAGAAGGGGAATTCAGCTGAGGGAAATTAATCTTTAGCATTCTCTGGTAACTATATTCGTTCAAATTCATGTTGACTTCAGGGACTTCAGTCATGATCTGTTAGAAGTTTTTTGTGGGGGGGGTGCATGTGTGTTTAAGCTCACATTCTTCAACTCCACAGTAACCACAAAGACTGGAACAAAGGGAAATTAATACAATATTTAAATTGTGTGGAACAGAAATACATTTTTCCCAGGATTTATTTTTAGTTTTGACTCTATGTTCCTTATACATAATTGTTTTGCACAATTTGCTAGCAAGAGCTCATTCATAAACCTAATATAATAGTCTGTTTCCTTGTGCAGACCAAAATCCAATGCGATAGCAGATATATGTTTGTTGCCCACAGTTTAAAGTATTGAGCAGTTCAAGGAAATAAAACTATCAGTGTAAAAGAGGCACAGGGAAAGACTTATCGAACAGTATTGTTAATTTAAAACACTAATATAACTTCACAAACTATCTAGTGGTTTGAATATAAATTAAATGAACATATATGTTATGTTCTTCATTGGTATAATGTCTTTAAAAGTCATATCACCGTAATACCTTTATTAGGCCAATTCAGAGGTCACAAAATAATTTCAAACTTTCAAGTTCTCTGGAGCTCTTCATGAGGTAGGATGGTAAAACAAAGCAAAAGGGGGAGGAGCAGAGGAACAAGTGGCTGATGTTTAAGCCATGGAGTCTGCATTTGATTTGTATTAAGGTGGATGGTGGGAAGAGGCTGCAGACATTCAGTTTAGGCTCTACCAGGTATAGAGGTTGTTTCAGGTTGCATCTGGGGTCCTCCCAAGGGTTGCTGGTGGTTGTGGTGGAGGGATCTCTCTATGTCTTCTCAGAAGAAGTCCTTTTGTTTTAGTGGGGCATACTCCCAGGTATCTGGGTATGGAATTACATCCTTAGCTGTAGCTAGAAAACAAAATGTTTCATTCTGAGAAATGGATACACTCTATCACTGCCAGACACAATAAATGTTATTTTCATTTCTGCAGAGGAGCAGTCATATTTTAAATTATGTATGTTCTTACATTTAATCAAAATCAATTGCAGCCAGTATCTACGATGGTGGCAGAATGCTCCTCCGAGCATATTTTGAAGATACTGTGGTATCCTAAAAGGTTATTTCTAAGGAGTAATATATTCCAGTGGAAAGCAGACCATTAATATTTACATTTATGTTTGTTGCTCCTTTTTATATTGGGTGGGATCTAGAGTGTAGTGGGGCTTTCCTGCTTCCTTCCCACTGAAACCCCTTGAAAAAACTGCTCTTGGAAAAACTGCTTCAACAGGTTGGGGAAACCTTTGGCATGACATGTGGCTCTGAGTGGGCAGGAATTGGCAACCTTTTACTTCTGTGTACCTTCTGTTCCTTAAAGAGGCTGTCTTGATTTCACCTATTGTGCCCCCACAGAAATGAGGCATAGAACTGCATCCAATATCGCGTGAATGAACTTCTGCTCACATAATGGATTTCCCCTTTTTCTCCTTCCCCCAGCACCTGCCTGCCCCCCCAGATCTGCTTTGGAGATTCCCCTAACCCTCTGGAGAAGTTTTCAGGGGCTGCAGTGGGGAGGAAGAATCCATTCTGCCAGTAGTGTCCCTTCTGCTGGAGGACTGATGTCATCTATGGGTTGAATCCAATGGTATCTAGTTAAGGATGTATGAGAACTCTGTTTGGGGGGTGAAAACTCAATGGATTTTTCCAGTTCGACCCTGAAGATTTTGTTCTGTTTCCCCCCACTGGTGTCAACTCAATCTGTAGGAAGTGAAGCCAATACACAGATTCTGTGGTGTGTTTTTTAATGGTGGCATTTGCACAATTGGGGGGGGGGATCTTGAAATTTGTGCAAATGGTGTAATTTTTTTTATTGGTGATACTGTACAAGTACTCATGTTTGCAAGTCCACCTGTCTGCTATGTTGCCCCACAGAGGCATATTCCCCTCTTGTCAATATCTTTGTCAGTTTCATCCTCACCACAGGCTACTTCCTTTAGCCCAGCAGAACCATATTTGGTACTTGTCAAAGAATCTGTCAATTCCTCCTCCCCTCACTAGGGAATTGCTGACTTGGAGGGTAAAATTGACAAGTTCTTTGACAAGTATGGAATATGGCTCTGCTGGGCTAAACAAAGCCAATTTTATCCTAGGCAAAAGAACTAAATCAGTTCCAGTTTCCAGTTGAGTATATCCATTCAACAACAAAGCAGAGAGAAGTTCAGAAATGGTAAGTTGCTTTTAAAAGAAAATTAAAATGATCCTAAAAATAACTTACCAAAGCAGTTAACTTGGGGTGGGGGGTAGGAATGAGGCCCACCTGGAGCTCCATAGCATGGCTTACTCTTGTGTTTCTTCGTTGCCAGTCAGGAGGAGACAAAGATCTCAGAGAACAAATGTATTTCAGTCGGAGCTGGGCAGCTCCCAGAGAGGGAAACTGATCAAACAATAGTCTGGGAGGACCTGATCAGATGTCCTCCAGGTAATTTCTGCAGGTACTTAGTTAACCTAAGGCAGAGTCATGGAGGTAGGTGAAGGAGAAGAGTCAGCCTGGAATGTTGAAATGGAAATTGTGGTATCTATAGCTGCCTTGCTATGCTTGGTATTTGTCACAGTGACATTGGGCCAGTCACTGTCTCTCAGCCTAGCTGATTTCACAGGTTGTTGTGAGAATAAAAGGGAAAGAAACAATATGTAACCCTGAGCTCCTTGGAGGAAGGATGGGATAAAAATGTAGTAAATAAAATAGCTATGAATTGTATTTAACTCTGTACTGTTGCTTGAATAAACAAAATGAACAATATAACTGAAGCATAAGTTTCTTCATGACACAGTATTATCAAACTATTGAAGCATATTGCTTGACTTGAGGTGTGTGAATGGTCCCAGTAGTTTCCAAGATAGATATACACCAGAGTACCTTATTATTGGCTGCTTCAACTACTTTCCAGGTGTGGAGTGTGTGGAAAGACATTGGTGTAAGTGAATGGAAAAAAATATAGTTTGGTTTTGTCATCAGATATTAGAGGATTTACACCTCTCCATGTTATCATATGTGACAAGTCCAGTTGCTCTTTGGCTAGCACACAAGTCTGTGTGGATCATTATACACATCCAGAGGACTGCAAAAAGGTTGGCTTGCAAATGATTGTGGTCTAGTTCCTGTCTGAGGTTTTCCATTAATATCCTAAACTGGTTCTGTAGTTAATGTTAGACATAAATGTAATTTCAAATTCACTGTCTGGTTGGCAGAAAGTTAAGAACTTGAGTTCTTGGCTTTTACTCTGTTTACAACTGTCTCCAGTCTCCTTGCAATATGCTAAATATTTTGAAACATAGCATTCTAAAATGTTTTCCTGCCATATCACCTGTTGTCAGATGTGATCATACTTTGCTGCTACTTTTCTGTTCTTAAAAAACTGAGACAGGACTGCGGAATAACTGTGGAATAGCATCAGTGCTTTTCATTAACTTGTGCTACTTGATAAGCACATTTAATCCAATGGTGAAATATGAGGTTGGATCCAGGGATTCATTCTGCCAGTGGTAGCTTCTCCTGAGAGGAGTTCTGCTTAGAATCTCCCGCCAGCAGAAAGGGGAAGGAGGCAGTTTTCACTAATATCTCCCTCCTGCAGCCCTCAGCACCGCCTCCCCCATCCCATGTTCCAGAGGGTCCCCTAACCATCTGGAGCAGATTTTCAGGGCCATAGGCGGCTACAGGGGAGCAGGGAATCAATGAAAATTGTGTCTTTCATTCTGCCAGCTGAAATGCTCCATTAGATCAGAACCCTCCCATGGTTAGAAGGACACATTTGTCCATGGGAGATAAATGCTGGATCCAACACATGTTTTCTATTGAAAGTCTTAAATGAAACTTCCCTCAAAAGGCCTTTTGGAATTTTTAATAAGGAGCTAGAATTCTGAGCCTCAAGTAGTGTGGAAGTCTGATGAATATTAATGTAAATTATGATATAATTATGAGGCCTAATTATAAGACCTTGTTGCCTTAAATGTTCTACATTTTTCAGCAGAGTTATGAATAAGGAGATTAGGGGCTATTGGTGATCAAGACATTCTAGTACATTGAGTAAATAGTTCAAACATTTGTCGATATTCCAAAATCAAGCACAATTCTATGTGGAATAGATTATTCCCTTGTATAATTCAGTTAGGAGACTAGGAAGTTTTACAACTTAGATATTTGGATGTTACTCCCTTATAAAGTAAGCGTAATAGGCTCACAGGCTGCTAATTGTTTGACATTTGAATAATTTGTTTTCCATTATTTGAGAATACTGAAATTACATACTTACTGTGACTGCTTTGTGTCTGAAGAAGTTCACTGACAAAATTTATTAATAGAATTCCAGATGGTGATCAAGTGGATGAGAGAGCAAGAGGTTGGACTTGTAAAACAATTTATTACTAAGCAAAGGGTGGTCTTTTGTCAAGGGTAAGGAAAGCTAACTTGTTAAACCACATAAGTGAGTAGCAGGGGATCTAAAGCCCTGTAGATTAAACAGAGAGGCTCTGGCAGTAAATTTCAGTATAAACAGCTGGAGAACAACACAATTACATTAGGGAATACAGGGTCAGTAGTAACTGTTCACTCCAAGCCCTACTGCAGTAGAATTTGTCATTCTTTAGTTCTTCAGCTTCTTTTTCTGGTCTGCTAAGATTCTGCAGCTTTTCAACTCTATAGCTTAAGCACCTAGACAGGGGTCTGAAGAGCCCTTTAGGTGTACATAAGTGCTTCTGCATGTGCCCCAGGCTTTTGCATTAATTCCCTGCCTGCAGGTTCTCATGCTGTGTGTCAGTAGTTTCTAATACCTTTTGAGTCTGGGGAACAGCTATTGGATAGCACAGGCAGTCTGCAGTCAACAATAGCCTCAGCAGTCTTGCTGCACGCAGATGAATTTCATTCACAGTTCATGCTCTAGTATTGTAGAGCTGCTGCTCTGCAGTACAGCCCCCTCCAATTCATGCCCATCATCTGAGTCCTCATGTATCTCAATAATGCTATCTTGTCTAAGTTCTTTTTACTGGGTTCACACAAATATTTGCAGTAACATAATCTACATTTATTCTGAAGGTTTTTCTTATTGGATTTCTTTTTGGAATACCATAACATAACAGTGGGAAGTTAATATGTAGACATTTCAAAACAACTTTGAAGAGGATGTAATATACATTACATTGCCCAGCCTGAAAGAGTTTGCCCCTAAAATGATGAAGGAGAGCATTAATAAAGTATAGGACAATTGTATATCTGAAATCTCAAATGTCAAAACCTGATTGGGTGCCTAAGAAATCTTGAGAGATGGATTTATGAAATATGGGGACAGAAAAAGATAAACATTGGACTTTTCTTGATTCCTTGTTTCTGATCCATTAACATTTACTGATTTTATTTTCAAATGGGTCTGAAATCAAGATGGAATAGAAATATGCTTGTTTTGAAAGAGCGACTTTCTGAAAATACTAAATTACCTTGAAAATTATGTGAAAGTATCATGCCCTCGCTGGAAGACTTCTCAGAAGAAGAGCTAGAGGACCAGGAACCACCTGCTACCAGCAATAGCCAGGATCTGCCAGTAGCCCAGGAGGAGCCTGGATTCTCAGAGGTGACTACCATGTGGGCATCACCTGTGAAGGATAAGAGTCTGCCTCAGAGGTGAAGGCAGAGAAACCCCCAAGCCCTCAGGAGAGACGCCACCTAAAAAGACATAAACCCAGAAGAAGCGCTAGACAGAGCCAGAGACCTCCTTGTGAAAAAAGGTCTTATTGCACATAGGAGGCTTGCTCAGAAGGAGGACCTTTTCAGCTGCAGTTGCTAACAGCTCACACCTGAGGCATGGGTATAGCTCTGACAGCTGCTGCATAAAAACAGCAGTGTAAGGCTGAGAGAGTTGTTGGAAACAATATTGACCAGATCTTCCTGAATCCAGCTTCCCTTCCCTCAGGGCTGCTTCCTTGATGATTCCTGGTGTGAGTACTTCTGGATTGAATTCTTCTGCCTGCTCCTTGTCTGCTGTGTGGCCTTGGAACCTTGTTGCCTGTGACCTGGATTGTTGAGGCCTGGCCCTTTTGCCTGATCCCTGCTTATGATGACCACTTTGGAACTCTTGGACCTGCAACTGCTAAGCTCAGACTTGGGAAATGTGATAGAAAAGGCTTTTGGGAGGGTGCAAAATCCCTGCCCTGATAGTGCTAGACCATATATGTCCTGCTGTTCAATAGAAATCCCCCAAGGCAGCTTACAGTATCAAGAAGATCCATAAGACATATTTAAATATCATAAAATAAGCATTAATAAGCTTTAACTATAGCAGTCATGGTGACTTCTTAGCAGCAAAAATCTTAAATACCCTAAAAAGTTGACTAGAACACAAGTGCCTTTGCCCGTTGTTGAAAGGCCACCAAGGATGAAGCAGAGTGAACCTCACTGAGGAGGAAGTGCCCCAAATTCTCAGAAGTGTCACTTCTGTGAAGGCCTTGTCCCAAGTAATTGCCTACCACTCTGCCATGAGGAACTATGAAACAGGGCCTCTAAGGAAATTATTTCTATATGGGTAGGTTCATACAAGGCCTTTGATGTATCCTTCCTGAACCCAAACTATTTAGGGCTTTAAAGGTCAAAAACAGCACAGTACAATGGTCCTGTGAGAGACTCTTACTTCAGAGTAATTTAGTTTATATTGCATTTAGTAGATTCACAGGTGTATTGAATGTCAAACTCATTCACTGAAACTGAGGATGTAAGATGTTTCCTTTTAAATGCTGAGGGACTAATTTATGAGATGTCTCCAAAATTAATTCTAGACCGTTGATTGGCTTTGGTAGCACAGGACATCCTCCTAACCTTTAATTATTTTCAGCCAGAAGCGGAAACCCAGCTTTCCCTTTAGCTCCAAGCCAGTAGACAAATTAAAGAGTTTCCACTCATACAATTCTTGCTTCTTAGTTGAAAATAGAATAGTGTCTTCACAAATGTATCAGAGGCCCTGTCTTTGATTAAACTCCTTTATAACTTTATTTATTTCCTAATAAAAGATTGTGCCTTTGTAAAAGTAATCCAGTCACTAAGGCAGTGGAAGTGACTTGTGCTATATGAAACCACATTTAAATTTCAGTGGAAATAATTATTGTATTCAGTAATCAGGCTGAAAATATTTTTAATACAAAGCAGCTTATTTATTTTTTTAGAACTGCATTTAAATTGACTTTCATATAGTTTCTATCTCAGATTGATGAAGTTACTGAGAAAGTGTTACTTTTTTTTCCAAACAACAAAGGTGTCACAATAACTTGCAGCCAGGTTTTTTTTCCTAAGGGACACATCAATAAATGAGTACTGCCTTGCTAAGTGTAATAAGATATATTCCAGGCCCTCAGCTACTACTGGTGAAGAAAGGCAGTATAAAAAACCCACAAACATAACACATGTATGTGTTTTCTTTCTATATTAGGAAGCTGTTGATATGTGTAAATGAGGTCATAAAACGAATATGAATCCTTGTAATCTTTACCAATGTATTCATTTTGCATTGAAACTGCAAGTGTCGCACAGTATGCATGTGAAACCTGGCTAGGTTAGCACTACAGCAGTCACCTTTTACTTCAAAATTGCCCCATGGTAGTCATACATATTTTCTAAGGGTGACTTTATATGTTACCAGAGTGATGTGAGAGCCACTCTGCTGCTTCCCACACTGCTCCTGTAACATCTGTAGGAAGCATTCATGTGCATTAGGCAGCTGGTGTGGTTACGAGGGTGGATAATGTTGACATAGGAAGTATCTGCGTCAGCCATCCCGCCCACCTGATTGCTGCAGGTTGGAGCAGAATTCTTTTTACAAATGTTGCTATATGAAATTTTGAACTGGGAATTAAATTTTACATGTTGAAGGACCTTATTATGGATAATAAAGCTTTATCCATAATAGCTCATATCATATCTTAATAGAAATTTCATACAAGCATGTGATGACATAAGTATTCTGCAACTGAAATATAGTTGTGTTAAACAGCTTTCACTGTCTTCAAATAACTAAGATTGTTACATTATTTGAAGATTGAGCTGGATAGAAAGATCTATAAATATTCCAGCTTTCCCAAGCTTTTTGGGTTGGTGGGCACATCTGGAATCTTGAGAGAGTACAATGGGCATTCCTGTATAATGGCAGCCTTTCAGGGAGTTGTTCATTCATAAAATAGGTGCTGTGGTGGAGGTGGTCAATTACAAAACACTCATTTCCCTAAAGACAAGCTGGTGAGTCTAAGGCTGCATTTGGACATCACTTTAAGCCATGGTGGCTTAATAAGCTACTTACAGAAGCTTATTTTTGAAATAGTCCATAATGCCCTGCCACATGGCTGGGCTTATAAGCTACTGTGCATAGTTTATTAAGATGCTGTGCCTAATCTGCCCCATCCCCCCACCCCCTGTTCCTCGGCAGTCCTCCTGCCTGAGCAGTGGCGCTGTTTTACCTATTCATTACATCGCAGCAGGGGCTACAATGGTGGAAAATCCTGGTGTGCACCAAAAATGGGATGGCACAAATAAACCCTTGGAAGTTTGCAGGACCAAACCTGACACACAGCCTCTCCTAATTGGGAGGCACCGGATACACCATCTACACCCTGTGCAATTACCCCAGAGGACAGAAAATCCCAGGTGCATCAGAAAGGGGGTGGCGGCAGCTATAACACCTTGGAGGTTTGCGGGATTGGGAGCAAACTTGACACACAGCCCCTCCTAGTTGGGAGGCATCCGACGCACCACCAAACCCTCCGTTGTGCATTTCCTCCCATAGCCATTGCTGGCATAGACACCTTTAAATGTTCTCAATATCTGGCATACAGGCTTTTAACTGTTCTCAGTAGCGCTATAGCGCTAAAACGCATTTGCACATTTCCCCCCATAGCTATTGCTGGCATAGACACCTTTAAGTGTTCTCAGTTGTGCATTTCCCCTCATAGATAGTGCTGAAATAGACAATTTAAGATGTTTCCATTATACAGAGAATGCCTGTGAGGAGCAGAGCAGCAGCGATCTGAATCACTCTTGCTGCACATCTCTGTAGGTGGCCAAAATAATCCATGGTGCCCGACAGATGACACAATAACCTATGGTGGGTTAAATAATCCCTACTGCAGGCTGTGGGTTAACAGAGTGGGTTATTTTGGCCAAATAAGTCATTGTGGGTTAAAAAAAAAATCCTGACAGATGACATGATAACCTATGATGGGTTAAATAAGCCATCGTGGGTTATTGTGATGTCCAAACCCAGTCTAAAAGAAAAGTAACTTGCCAAGAATGCAAATACAAGGCGGAGGTGAGGCCTTAACTCCAAAACACAAAGCCAATCTTTTGAACCCGCCATTTTCTGCTCCAACACCCATTTCTTACAAGGCAAACTGATGAGGCTAAGAGATAAGTAACTTGGCCAAAAAACTGGGTATAAGGTAGAGGTGGGGTCTGAGCCACAAATGCCAAATCACTTATTTGTCCCTGCAAAGCACAACATAATACCCATTTCACAGGAGGCAAACTGATGATGCTCAGAGAAATATGAACACACAGGCAAAACATGCACTCACACCATACACCCCCAAACCCGGCAACCCTCCCCCCCCACACACATACACACATAACACCTAGGCAGAACATATACCATACCACGCCAAAACAAACATACACAGAGCTAGCACACATAGAGGAAAAACATATACAGAACACAGGCAAAGTACCTCCCTTGCTTTCCACCATTTCTAGCCTCCCAGGATGTTACTTACCTCCCCCAACTTACTTTTCCCACCCTTTTCTGGGCAAATGGGCATGCTGAGCTGTAGCCACCCGCCAGTTTTCTCTTCTAAGAGTACCTTTGGGGCCTATGTGGGGCTCAGCGACATTGCTGGGAATAAAGATGGTTCTGGAGGCTAGCAATTCACTTTTCAGCTTCCCAGTTAATTTTTTAAAAATAAATAAATCGAAAACATCTTAAAAAATCAGGGAAAGGAGGTGCCAAGGGAAGTGTCTGTTGGCACACTGGTGCCTATGGGCACCACGTTGAAGACCCCAGAAATATTCTAAATCAATCTTCACCGACCTGGTTCTGTCCAGATGTGTTGGACTACAATTCTTGTCATCCCACCCAGCAAGGCCATCTGGGACAGCACCCAGTGGGTAAAGGCTATTCTAAATGAATCAATACATTCTCTCTCAGAGAGGACTATTTTTTGTGCAGAAAATGTCTTACTGAATGATAAAATGGCCTAGGGTTATACTGGCTGTAGTTTATGGTAGCATCATCAATAACTTGTGTTCAGTTTAATAAATTCTGCAATTTTGAAAAATTAATATTTGAGGAAAGGGATCTTTCTAAAGAAAAAAGTTGTATGCCAGTAAAAATAATGTTATAAACCAGACTTCCTGGATCTGAACCTGGAAACAAGTTTCATAGTAGTGGCTATAATGTCAAGTTGTAACAAGGGACATATAATTAGAGTCAGGCAGGTCATCAGAGATTCAAATCAGTGGTTATAATTTGCATAAAATCATGCTTCCACTTTGTCATCTGACATGTTTCTTTGGAATAATTTGGGATTGCAGTTTGGAGTGTGTTTGTGTTATGTGTCTCTTTCTGACATTTTATCAGATTTATGTGATAATTATCTGTGATGATTTTCATATCTAACAAGTGCATAATATACCTGTTAATATACACTTTCAAGAGAGAGAAGTTTCTGCAACTGCATAAGAATTTCTCCTTTCCATGATGAATTATAAGTAGTTACATGGGATTTCTGATCCTTTAAGGAAAAGGAAAAAATGGAAATTATTGCATATCAGTCTCTACTTATATAACTGTTACAGTAATCTTAACGCACACTCAGAGGGAGAGGGGCAGATTCCACAGAGATGCACTTGCAAAGTGATTGCCATATCTGTTGCCCAGGTGTTTCATTATGGGCAAGTTGGCATTGGGGGACAGCTTTTTCTTCTCTGCCATTAACTACAAATTTGTAGTCAATTTTGGGTGGGCATGTTGGGGAAATGTGACTTTTGATGTACTGTATCTATGCCTGAGCCCAACATGCCCTGTTTTCCCTTGCTTTGATGTTGGAACATCACTGGCAAAGCTTTCTGCCAGTGTGCCAGGAGACTTAAGGTGGCATAACCTGCTTATATATTGTCATCTCTGCCAGTGGAGTGACACTTATGCTGATTCCTCAGCTGGTTTTATGGTGGGTATAGGACTGACCCCTGTGTTTCTGTATAAAACTACAGAGTATATTCAAATCAAATCTGTTTATTGCAATCTATGAGCAGATTGAAAAAGCAAGGTATACAAGATATATTTACAAAAACATATAGAGCAACAAAATATATATACAAAGACATGGACTGGGTTCACACAGCCCACTAACCCATACTCAGTGGTTGAGTGTGGGTTGTTGGTGAACTGTGGGTTGTTCATTAAACCATGGGTTAGCATCTTGTCTGAACCGACATTTTCCGCAGGGTGGCTTCTTAACCATGAAGTGTGGCTTATTTTTCTCAAGCAAGCCACCTTGAAAACCCATGATTTGTTGGGTTGTTCAGGGTGATTAAGCCACCCTGCAGAAAATGTCCTGGGTTCAGACAACACGCTAACCCACAGTTCAACAACAGCGCATACTCAACTACTGACTGTGGGTTAGCATGTCGTGTGAACAGCCTCATTGTAGAGTTTATCATCCATGCTGAGTGAATCAAAAACAGGTTCACTTGGCTCTCAAATGAATTGCAACAGAAAACTTAGCAACTTTTCTAGTAACTACAGGAATGGTGTCGATACATAAGTAAGATGCATAAATACATATGTAAAATACATAAAACAGATTGTCTCTGCCAGGAAATGTAGATAATATAGGCACAATTGATTCTCCTAATAACCCAATAGAAATTGCTGTATAATAAAACATGCATTACAGTCTCCAAATCCCCTGAACTTCAGTCACAACAAGGTTGCAATGAAGAATCCTTATTCAATCTCTCTAATATGACAGATGGGAAAGCATTCGTATGGGCCAGTGTAAATGCAACCCCCCCTTCATGGATCACTGCCTTGTTGTGGCGAAGGGGCTTGCGTAACTCAGTGAAGCCATAAGCTATGCCGTGCAGGGCCACCCAAGACGGACAGGTCATGGCAGAGAGTTCTGACAAAATGTGGTCCACTGGAGAAGGAAATGGCAACCCACTCCAGTATTCTTGCCAAGAAAACCCCATGGAACGTATCACAAGGCTAAAAGAGATGACACCGGAAGATGAGCCCCTCAGGTCGGAAGGTGTCCAATATACTACTGGGGAAGAGCAGAGGGTATTTCCAAGTAGCTCCAGAAAGAGTGAAGCGGCTGGGCCAGAGCCAAAAGGACACTCAGCTGTGGATGTGTCTGGTGGTGAAAAGAAAATCCGATGCTGTAAAGAACAATTTTGTTTAGGAACCTGGAATGTCAGATCAATGAATCAAGGTAAGTTGGAGGTGGTCAAACATGAGATGGCAAGATTGAACATCGACACCTTGGGAATCAGCGAACTAAAATGGACAGGCATGGGCAAATTTAATTCAGGTGACCATCATATCTACTATTGTGGGCAAGAATCCCTTAGAAGAAATGGAGTAGCACTCATAGTCAACAAAAGGGTGGGGAAAGCAGTACTGGGGTACAATCTTAAAAACGATAGAATGATCTCAGTACGAATCCAAGGCAAACCATTCAACATCACAGTAATTCAAGTCTATGCCCCAACCACTGAGGCCGAAGAAGCTGAGGTTGATTGGTTCTATGAAGACCTACAACACCTTCTAGAACTAACACCAAAAAAAGATGTCCTCTTCATCATAGGGGATTGGAATGCTAAAGTAGGAAGTCAAGAAATCACCGGGATAACAGGCAAGCATGGCCTTGGTGTACAAAATGAAGCAGGACAAAGGCTAATAGAGTTTTGCCAAGAGAACACGCTGACCATAGCAAACACTCTTTTCCAACAGCACAAGAGACGACTCTACACATGGACATCACCAGATGGTCAATATCGAAATCAGATTGATTATGTCCTTTGCAGCCAAAGATGGAGAAGCTCTATACAGGCAGTCAAAACAAGCCCTGGAGCTGACTGTGGCTCAGATCATGAGCTTCTTGTTGCAAAATTTCGGCTTAAATTGAAGAACGTAGGGAAAACTACTAAACCATTCAGGTATGACCTAAATCATATCCCTTATGAATACACAGTGGAGGTGAGGAATAGATTTCAGGGATTAGACCTGATAGACAGAGTGCCTGAGGAACTATGGATGGAGGTCTGTAACATTGTTCAGGAGGCAGCAACGAAATCCATCCCAAAGAAAAAGAAATGCAAGAAAGCCAAGTGGCTGTCTGATGAGGCTTTACAAGTTGCTGAAGAAAGAAGGGAAGCGAAAAGCAAGGGAGAAAGGGGAAGATATATCCAACTGAATGCAGAGTTCCAGAGAATAGCAAGGAGAGATAAGAAGGCCTTCTTAAATGAACACTGCGAAGAAATCAAGGAAAACAACAGAATGGGAAAGACTAGAGATCTCTTCAAGAAAATTGGAGATCTCAAGGGAACGTTTTGTGCAAAGACGGGCATGATCAAGGACAAAGAAGGCAGGGACCTAACAGAAGCAGATGAGATTAAGAAGAGGTGGAAAGAATACACAGAAGAACTATACAGGAAAGATCTGAATGTCCCTGATAGCCATGATAGTGCGGTCACTGAACTTGAGCCGGACATCCTAGAGAGTGAAGTCAAGTGGGCCTTAGGAAGCATTACTAACAACAAAGCCAGCGGAGATGACAGTATTCCAGCCGAGCTATTTAAAATCCTAAAAGATGATGCTGTTAAAGTGCTGCATTCAATATGCCAACAAATTTGGAACACTCAGCAATGGCCGCAAGACTAGAAAAGGTCAGTTTACATTCCAATTCCAAAGAAGGGCAACGCCAAAGAGTGTTCAAACTACCGTACAATTGCGCTCATTTCACATGGCAGCAAGGTGATGCTCAAAATCCTACAAGCTAGGCTTCAGCAGTATGCGAACCAAGAACTACCAGAAGTACAAGCTGGGTTTCAAAGAGGCAGAGGAACTAGAGATCAAATCGCCAACATTCGCTGCATCATGGAGAAAGCGAGAGAATTCCAGAAAAACATCTATTTCTGCTTCATTGACTACGCTAAAGCCTTTGATTGTGTGGATCACAACAAACTGTGGCAAATTCTTAAAGTGATGGGAGTACCAGACCACCTTACCTGTCTCCTGAGAAACCTGTACGAGGGTCAAGAAGCAACAGTAAGAACCAGACATGGAACAACTGAGTGGTTCAAAATTGGGAAAGGAGTACGACAAGGCTGCATATTGTCACCCTGCTTATTTAACTTATATGCAGAGTACATCATGAGAAATGCTGGGTTGGATGAATCACAGGTCGGAATTAAGATTGCTGGGAGAATTATCAACAACCTCCGATATGCAGACGATACCACCCTAATGGCAGAAAGCGAAGAGGATCTCAAGAGCCTCTTGTTGAGGGTGAAAGAGGAGAGTGCAAAAGCTGGTTTGAAACTCCACATTAAAAAAACTAAGATCATGGCATCTGGCCCCATCACTTCCTGGCATATAGAAGGGGAAGAAATGGAAGCAGTGACAGATTTTACTTTCTTGAGCTCCAAGATCACCGCAGACCGTGACTGTAGCCATGAAATTAAAAGACGCTTGCTCCTTGGGAGGAAAGCTATGGCCAACCTAGACAACATAGTAAGAAGCAGAGACATCACCTTGCCAACAAAGGTCCGTCTAATCAAAGCTATGGTTTTCCCAGTAGTAATGTATGGCTGTGAGAGCTGGACTCTAAGGAAGGCTGAGCGCTGAAGAATTGATGCTTTCGAACTGTGGTGCTAGAGAAGACTCTTACGAGTCCCCTGGACTGCAAGGAGGTCAAATCAGTCCATACTAAAGGAAATCAACCCTGAGTGCTCATTGGAAGGACAGATACTGAAGCTGAAGCTCAGATATTTTGGCCACCTAATGCGAAGAGAAAACTCTCTGGAAAAGACCCTGATGCTGGGAAAGACTGAAGGAAAAAGGAGAAGGGGACGGCAGAGGATGAGATGGCTAGATAGCATCACCGATGCAATGAATATGAACTTGAGCACACTCCGGGAGAGAGCGCAGGACAGGAAGGCCTGGCGTGCTATGGTCCATGGGGTCACGAAGAGTCGGACACGACTGAACAACAACAAAATGCAACCCACGGCTCATACACATGAACTGTTTTTAGATAGTTAGACCCTTTGCTCCCATTGGGGACTGGATGTCACAAATAGAAGGAGAACAAAATTTAGCTGACAGGAATATCACATTTTGCTGTTCAATATCGTACAATTTTAACAGAAGAAGTTCTTTTACCCTTTCCTTGCCCAAAGAAAAAATGGAGAAATACCTGTCTCCATTATTTTACAGTGTACCTTCAACCATCTTTTTTCTACAAGTTTTGCCAGATCATAGAACAGTAGCATGAGTCCTGTTGGTTAATTTTTCTTTAAATCTGTCTAGATAGAATAAATGCCCAAGCTGTACATATTATGGAGTTTAATCCAGTTTCCAAGCACAAGACTACATTAGCCACATACCTAGGGCCTCTAAGAATTGTTCTGAGGAAGAGTGACTGGAGAATTTCAACTTCATTATTTATGCCCTTTATCCAAACGGCTACCTCATATAAGAGCAGGGTTATAATCTTAGCACAAAATAGCTATAAAACCATTTGTATTAATCAACCACCCTTTGAAAAATAGAATCTTTGGAGTGCTGCTAGGCTATTACGTGCCAAGAAGAGTGCAGAAGATCTTTGAAGGCTCCATTTTAAAGTATGATGAAAATAAATACCCAGGTACTTATAATACACTTATTAACTGGATTTCCATTGAGAGCCCAGCTATATAATTTTCTGTTTTTTAAAAACTAAGAACTTGGTTTTTGTATAATCTATAACCTAATGATTAACATCACAAAAATGGGCAAAGGCCTTCAACAAACGATATAGTCCCAGCCTTGATTGTGATAATAGAATCATCAGCATATAGCAACAATGGTACCTGTGTGGCAACTAGTTTGGGGGCATGAGAATTTAATAAAGGAACTAGGTCATTTAGAAATACATGGAGGGAGCAATCCTATGGCCACTACACACTGCCTAGAGGGCCATAGGATATTTTTGTTTCTGGGAACCAAGGTTAGAGCCAGGGCTCTGAACGTGGTTCCCAGAAACTGTGCTTGCCACCCTCTTGTAGCTGGCATGGTTTTCTCGGCACCAGTGACATCTCCATGCTCGGAAATGGGGCGCGGAGATGGGGAAAAGGGGGCAGTCTCTGGGGGGGAGGCCACAGAAGCTGCTTTACGCAGCTTCCTATGTGCGCACGGCTTCCTTCCCTCCCCCTCCCCTAAGCCTCAGATAGACAGACAAAATCGGCCATCTAGCCAAAAACGCAGGGCAGCCAGAGCACAGAGGTGAGGATCGCCTCTGTGCTATTTCCACCCTGCATTGGATACTTGGCAGCCTCCGACTTCAGAGGCTGCTGACTATCTCAGTAGGATTGCAACCTAAATAAAGTGGGCGCTAATACACACTCTTGTCTCACACCTCGAGTAGAGAAGATAGCCTTAAGGTGCAATCCTATTGGGATGCCCGTCAACCTCAGAACATGTAGGCTGACAGACATCCTAGGCAGAACAGGAGGAGCATGGAGGCTGACCAGAACAGACTGGCCAGATCTAAAAAAAGCTCATTCTATACCCAAACCAAATTCAACCAACCAAGACCCAACCAAGTATACTGAAATAGAGAGTAAAGGTAATCTATGTTGTACTACATTTCATACAACTTTGTGATTTAAATTATATAATCAGCCCTTTCTACTAGCTGAAGAAAAGGACCTTGTAAAATTCTATTTTTTGCTTTGCAGTTGTAACCTACTTTTATAAAAGTACTAGAAGTAGCTTCTAATGAAATATAAAGCAAAAACCAGTAATCAATAAATACCATCAATTGGCAGCAGCAGTAACACAGAGTCACCATGTCCAATGAGCAACAAAAGGTCTTTGAAAGAGGTAAGTTTTACAAACAAGAAGATTGGAACATCTCCAAACCTTATTGAAGAGATGATTCCATTACCTTGGGACAATTGACCAAAATGATCAAAGGGCTGGAGCCCTTGTGAGGGTAATTGGAGACAACCATTACTACAACACTTTCCCACTCTGATGTCTCTCTGATTTCATTCTCCCATCTCAAGGTCATTCTCAGCATTTTGATTGGGGGTGGGGGCAATAATATGTCCCCAGGACTAAATAACTTTTAGAGACTGGTATTACCACTCACAGCACTTCTGTAGAGGAGTCTGCCACATTTAAGATTTTTATTTTGTTTGACTTCATGCCCTTTTTGATGTCCCCAGTGTGACCTTCTCTGCTACATCCAGATATAACTGTATTTCACTGCTTCTCACCATACCAACAAGTTTCCATCATGTCCACTATATCGATGTTCTCCTTTAAAACCAAGCATTGCAGCTTCCCTTTCTTAGCCTGGAGGCTTCTTGCATTAGAATATAAATACATATACATGGTATCCCTCTTCAAATGTCTTTGGCATGTGCATTTTTCTGTATGGCCCTTTGTCTGAGTGGTATATCCACTAGGCTCATTGCCTAGTGCTCCCCCCTCTGTACTTGGATGATCAGAAACATTTTCACCGTCATCCTTATGGTGATTTATCCCAAATTGGATGCTCCTCTGCTTCTGTCTGCTTTCCCCAGGAGTCATTTTAAAAATTGCTCCACCACCTTTTTGATATTGGGTTCCAGCAATCTGGTTTCATTCTGGATCATGTGAAGCTCATCCCTTTTGTACAGGACACCCAGATTCTCTTAGAATGTTCCCCAGTGCCAAATAAATCCAAAATCCTCCTTCTCAGACACCACTGTGTTATCTACACATATTTTCTCCCATACTGTTCAGCTTCTACACAAAATAGCTGAGAGCATCAAGAATGTGGTGTCATATAATAATGATACCTAATTTTATTTCTCTTTTTCATCAAACTGTGAAACTGTGGAAGTGCTAAACCAGTCTTTGGAATCAGTAATAGAATGTATGAAGGCCAATAAATTAAATCTCCATCCCAGTAAGATGGAGATCCTCTTGATAGGTGATTCATCTGTACTGGGAGATGGCAGTTAGTCTGTCATGGATAGAGTTGCACTGCCCCTGAAGGACCAGATATGGAGTCTGGAGGTTCTAGTAGATCGAGCCATATCTTTGGAGGCTCAAATTGCCTTGGTGGCAAGAAATGCTTTTCATCAGCTAAGGCTGGTGTCCTGGCAACATCCTCTCCTCGACAGAAAGAGCCTCTGATAATGTCCCGTTTTGATTACTACATTGTATGTTGGGTTGCCATTGAACATGGTTCAGAAACTACAGTTTGTAATATAATAGGTACTAACTGGAACCAGGTATATGGAACACAACTGTACTTTCTCCCAGTCCATTTCAGGCCCTACTCAAGGTTTTTAAATTTAAAGCCTTAAACAACTTAGGACCCATATATGTTACGGTCTACTTTCTTTCACATGAACCTGCTTGGTTACAAAAATCTGCCTTGGAGGCCCTTATGGGGGTTTTCCCCAACCTTTCCCCAGAGGTGATGTGGGTGGACCCATGATAGGACCTTCTCAGTTATGGCACCTAGAATGCTCTCCCAAAGGAAGCTTACTTGGCACTAAGCCTGATATCATCAGTTACCTTGGGCATTTTAGACCTTCAGTTTTATATATATTGGTTTTACTTTGCTGCTCTTGTTTTATGTGATACTATTTTTTGTTTTAATATTTAAGAGAAAATATTTCAATGAAATAATCTACTTTAATATTTAAAATATTATTTTAGCTCTTCTGGTGTACGTGTGATTGCCTGAAGAAATTTATATTCCTCGCCTGAGGAATATAAATCTTCTAAAAAAATTAATAGTTGATAGCAGCCCCAACAATCACTTTGGAACAAGATCAGTTGAGGATACTCAGCTGGTTCATCACCCAGAATGATTATCAGGGTTTTAGGTTGGGCTCAATGGCACTGCATGACCTACTGCATGCTTACTGATCCAAGACCTTGAGGTTTGTTTGGGGCCTGGATAAAACTAATCCTCAAATGAATGAATGCTTTCTAAGTGATGCCTCTGAACATCACTTGTAGTGAGCTAACAAATATCCGAGTGGAACATCACTTGTAGTGAGCTAACAAATATCCGAGTGGGGCCAAGGCAGGTAAGAATTTCTCAGGCCAATTGGAAGTTGCATATTCAAGTTGGAAGTGGCTCGCACATAGCACGCAGTATTAGAAATTTCCTCCACAAATCACAGCCTGACCAGAATTGTATGTTTCTACCCAAACCATTTTTCAGTGGGTGTGTTATAGATTTCTTTACAGGTAGAACTGCACATAAGAATCCATGCCTTTATTTTGAGTGCTTGTGCTTTTAAATTTACTGCAAAACTCACTGCCCTGAAAAATAAATTCTTGTGCATTCCTATATTATGGTAAACTACTAAGGTAGCATTCATTAGCAACTGTAAAGAAAATCAGCACTGATATTTCACAAGCCTAGGGGTAGACAATCTGGTGCCCGCCACATTTTTGGACTACAACTTCCATCAGCCCCAGCCAGCATAGCTAATGATCAGGATTATTGGAGTTGTAGTCTGGAACATCTGGAGGGTACCTGGTTGCCTGTCCCTGAACTAGTGTATCATCTCTCTAAATTGTGTGTGAGGAAAAGCATAAATCTTTTCTTCAACTCTCCAAGGACTTGATATGTGTACAATTTGTATGTCCACAAAAATATGTTTGGGAGAGCATATTGTATTTTACTCTGAAACTTGCAGAATATATCAGATTTTTGGTGACTTGGGACTAATTCCAATTTAACATCCCTCCTGTGGAATATACATGAAAAAACTATGAAATTTATGTGAATTTTGCAGGAAAGTTTAGCAAGCAGAAAACTTCCTTCCTGCTTCATTTTAATTTTGCACTCAACATTTTAAATACAGATTCTTCCACTGATATTGCTCTATTGAAGAAGATATTGTACTGCAATCAGCTTTAGTAACTACTTCAGCAGAGTGACCCTGTCTTATGGTTTATAGTAATATGCTAAAAATATGCATATCAGGCTAAACAAGTGATCAGGTACCATGGGCTTCCAAGTCATTCCTTCTGCCAGATAGATCTGAGATGGAGAGTTAAATTAGGAATATGTACTCTGTAATTATCATAATGGGGTGAGTAAGAAGGGGAACTAGGATCTAGGGTTAAGGCATATGGGAGGGCATCTGCACTCCTAGAGGAGCTGTGTTTTTAAATCCAGTTGATTGAAGAGCTTGGTGACTATAAATGAAAGCAATTATGCTGACAAAAAGTGTTCTTAGATTTAAAACTTCATATGGCATTTATATTCCCCAGTAGTGAAATGAAAATAAAGGGGACTTTAAAATAACTTCTTACTTGCTGCATTCAGGCATCACACTAAACTATAATTTAGCATAACAAGAATGAGCTACAGCAGCCCTTGGGCTTGTGTGCTTCCCCTTCCGCTTTCTTCTCCTGGTGCAGCTATGTGGAGTTTGGAAATATTCAGTTCCATTTTTCTTAACCACATGCAACTGCTTTTATTGTGTCATGCAAACTGACAAACTGTGGTTAATGTTAACTATGATTTGTTTGAAACCATCCAGCTTTGAATGGGTTATGAAGCTGGCTTGTGGTTTACTGGCTTGTGGATAACTGTGGTTTGTTTTAAGCACAGTTTTTAGGGTTTGGATGAAACACTGAACTGTGATCAATGGAAAATGGAAGTGAAACTGCTCCTTGCAGCTGCAGTGGGGGAGAAGGGAGTGCAGGAGTCCGAGGCTGGATCAGACAGTGGTTTAGCACGATGCCTGAACACAGCCTGTGTGTGTGTGTGTGTGTGTTCATATACAACTTCTTAGTTGTAGAATGTATTTGTATGTTCTTTTTTTTTTTTAATCTAGGAATAAATTACTCTTCTGTATCATCAGGTATTATTTCTTTATGTTGCTCCCCATTTTGTTAGCTTATTTGGCTAAGCATTTTCTATAAATGAAATAGGTCTAGAAGTAGACAGTACTAGCTCTTGGAATAAAATGATTTCTGCTGATTTTCTTTCCTCTTTCCAATTGTTTCTTTCTGAAAAACAGTGCTTTTGGAAAAGTTTTCTGCTGCTATTGCTTCAGAATGCCACATTCTGGAAAAGTCAAGAAAATGTTTTTTGCCATTCCTTCTATTATGTTAATAATTGTGTTAGAGAATTATATTTAGTATTAATGTAGTTCTTAGGTGTTTAAGCATTTCACATTCTTTATGTTAGTAATCATTACAAATCCACAAGTTAGGCCATTGTCATTATTCCCATATTACAGATGGGTGGGTGAGTGGGGTTTGTCATACATAAAGAAGTCTTGTATTATGCACCCTTAAATTTAAGGTCAACCTACTCCTTTAATGTCCTTTAATAACTTGATGGTCAGAAAATTAAGTTTGGTTATGAAAAAGTGATTCCAAAAGGGAGAGAGATGCAAAGGGAAGGATTCTGATTGTTGAAGAGTACCTTTTGGTTCTGGGACAGGATCAAGAGCTTCCTATATGGGCTGTGGGTACAATTTCTTTCCTTCCTTGTGGCAAAAAGTCATGTTAACACAGGAAACTGGAGAATCCCAGTGTGTGCTCCCTCCCATAGAATTGATGCTATCTTGAGTTGAACTATCCAGCTACTGCAGGGGAAAGAGGAGACATAAAAACAAGACTGGTTTGCCCCAGGCAGAGGACCCTCTGTGAATACAAGAATTTGGAATGGTAGTAATGGCAACAGTCTTTGCCTTTTGGAAAGCTTAACCGCTACCACAACTGAGGTAGTGGGCAATGTGAAGAGCAACCCATGCCCCTAACTACTTTTTTCAAAGCTCACAGATAACTCTAGGCTAGTGATGACTGAATGTGGATGGAAGCATGCACTATTCAATGCAAAGGATGATCTCATTGGTTTGTATCCAGTTCTGCCCTTCTATTCATGGAAGGCTCTTTGATTCAAGGTGGCTTCCAGGAAGAGAATGACACCATAACCCATTGTAAGTGGTTTGGCAGTGTGATGCTAAAATATCTCTTACCTGATTTGGCAAATTATTTCTACAGTTGTGAGACTGTACTTTTTATATAAATGTAGGTTTTCCAATCACAAAGGCTCAGTACAATGTTTGTAATCTGCCCACAGAACTTTCGTTATTTGATGGATTAAAAATCGAATCAATCAGTCAATGTCCCCTTAGTGTGAATTATCTCCAAGGCCACAATTTCTACAGTAATTTACCTGGGACTAAATCCTACTGAATTCAGTGGAGCTTAATTCTGAATAAACAGTCATAAGGTTGCACTATAAATGTACTTTTTAACAATGTGAATGGGGAGACTGCTACTTTAGTAGCATCCTTAACTTTCAGTTAGATTATCTGAAAGTCTAGAAGCAAGGTAAATTGTAAACATAGGATGACAGTTTAATCCATCTTTTGAGTATGATGTTCATTGACCACTGCCTCACTTGAAAGAAAGAAGGGAAGTGGTACAAACAGATTGAGATACTATATCTTGAAGAAAGCCTTCAGTAGTGTGCATTGTGTGAGAGTACTAGACAGCAAAACAGCAGTACTGTGTTACAATCAGAAACCAGTAGTTTCTGACTGTTGCTTGTTTCCCACTCATTGTCATGTCATGTTCTATCACTTGATAGACCTGGAAAGGAAGTACAAAGGAAGTGAATGCTACTGCTAGTTCAAAATGTTCCAGTATGGTTGGAAAGTTTGAGAAAGAGCCCTGGTGAGAAGAACAAGACCTTATTGACAGGGTACAGTTGTCCGCAGGTCTGTTTCACATCAACATTCTGAATAATCAGGATCCTCTATTCCTTACCTCTTTCTTTGTCTTCACTGTGTTCATCTCTGTTTTTAACAGGTTGTGAAACTGACTCAGAACAGAAAATAACCTTTCTTTCTTTCTTTCTTTCTTTCTTTCTTTCTTTCTTTCTTTCTTTCTTTCTTTGTATTGAGTGAATGGTAACATAGTTATATTTATGGAACTTGGTACCTTAGAAACTAAACCAGTAGGATTTTTGTGTGACCCCAGGCAATTTAATAGCCAGGGGGACATATGTGGCAGAATAACTATTTATAACCCAAGACTTCATTTTTCCTGTCTCTCTCCACATTAGTCTCTCTCCACATTAGTGTACAAAAGCCTAGAAAACAATATGTCAGTTTCTTAAGAAATGTTAAGAAGTTTCTAAAGAAATCCTATCACTCAGTATGGATTTATTAATTGCTTTATCAGTGATACTGTGAATGTTCTCTGGGAAGCTCTACCATTTTAGTACTACATAACGCATCTCAAATTCCAAACCAAATGATGAGACTTACTATACATTTTTTGCTCTCACTCCTGTCTTGTTATGTGGAAAAATTCCTAAATTAAATATTAAACTAGGAGATTTCAGGTGTGACACTAAAAGTATATTCCATTGTAAATTAGTTCCTTATGTCGGTTCAGTTAGATGCACTGGTTATATTGTAATGTTTCTAAGGGGTATACTTCAGATAGGCTTGAGTATCGCAACTGTAGTAGCTTGTCCAATTGATCTTCAAAAAGATGTATTTATTGTATTCTAGCAGAGGTAACTGGCCCTGTTCTTAGTCGTTCTGTAATTTTGCTATCATTAGAGCAAGTACTTGTGTAGATAACGTGAAGGACCTGAATAAGCCTTATTACCATTAAGGCTGCAGTCTGAATCATACTTAATATAGTGTTAAGTCTCATTGAACTCTGTGATAGTACACTTGGATGTGTAAATTGCATCACAATAGTCACTGGGAATAGCCCAACTAGAGGGTTTTGCATGAGGGTAGTTGCTGGAATGATTTCAAATGTAACTGGCAGTGTCTCACACAATACATACGATACATTGATGTATATTCAATTATATACATCAGTTTAACATTTGATTATGTTTCATTTTGTATATTTTGGTTGATATAAATGAAAAAGTAATAATAATTGGAACAAGAAGGACATAGTGAAAATAACTGATACCTTTTGGGGGCTTCTGGGGTGTCTTCAGCCATGGTCTGACTCGGGGTTAAGTTTTACTCTACTCTTAATCTGTGCTTTGGTTATATTTTCTCTCCCTGCACAGATAGAGGTGCTAGGCAAGCTGTCAGTTTCCATAATCTCACATTGCTGGTTTATATACTGATCCCACTAGCTAATAGTCAGGAATGCTGGGAATTGTAGCCTAAAACATCTGGAAGGTACCAGGTTGGGAAAGGCCAGTATATAGCATCCCTATATAATAACATTGGGAAAATTATTTAGCATAGACAATGAAAAGCAAGGCAATAGTAAGCAGAGAACAAACCAACTCTTTTTGTAATGCATATAAAAGTGCAGGGAAGAAAAGTGATATCCAAAATATGAACCACAGAAGAATTATTTATGACATGAAAAGCTAAGTTGCTTTCTCTTGGTAGATGCTATATCATTGATTTATATGCAAAGTATTGTGTTAACTGGACATTAGATATATGATGTTAGTTAACTATTCAGTCATGATTTATAGTATTTTTAAGGCCATGGAGAACCTAAAACCTCCATACACAGATGCTGTGTTTCTAACATTTTCCTATCTGTGCTCTTCTTAGGATGGCTCATACTTGGCAGAGTTCCTGCTGGAAAAGGGCTATGAGGTGAGTAACTAGTCTTAGTGACTGACTGCAGACTCATGGAATAATTTGGAAAGAGCTTCCTTGCTGCTATTCCTCTCCGCATATGTTTTCCACTCAACCTTAGATAACAAATCAAAACTTTAGAAAAGAATGTGCAACAGGGCCTGTAATCATGCCAGCTTATTGTACTAGTTATCATAGAGTGTCTAATGGTGGAATCCCTTCAATCCTCAGGGTATAGCTGTTTTTTCACACTTCCTGCATGTTCAGATAAACAGCAGCCTGTGTGAGGCAAAGCTGCAAAAAATAAAATAAAATAGTGAGTATATTACGGTGCACTGTATCACATTAAAAAGGGAGGAAAAAGTTGGTCATTTTGAAATAGCTACTGAAATAGGTTGACCTTTTTTGTAGAAAAAGGGATTGTATCCTCATATTCTTTCAGTTTCTCAACTACTAAACAAACTGAAAGCAATTATTCAGATTGTTACAAGTGTGTTCTTTGGAGGTGGACTGCAGAGAAAGTAAATTGAACTGCATTTGAGCAGTCATATAATGTTAGAACTTTTGCAGTGCTACTTTCTTGTGATGTATGATGCTAAACTGCTGTTTTTGTAGTACTTTGACAGCCACTCCACATTCAGTTATTTTGCACATACTGCACTATGTGCCAGATTATTTTTAAAAATCCAAATGGTTCACTAATGCAGCCTTGTTATGCCATGCTGTGTTCTTGGAGGGTTAGCCTTCTCTGTTTGTCATATCATGTCCTCCTTCACAACTTCTTTAGCATAGCCTTTATTGAACTTCCATTAGCTTCTCTTACTTTCTTTATATTGCTGTGTCTCTCCCCTACTCCAGTATCAATTTTTATAGTCAGTTTGTAACCCCTTTTCTTCCTCTTTTTTGTACATACTAGCACTGAAAAATTGCTTAGTAGTATCGGCAGCAGCAGTTTTAAAGAAGTATACTTTCTTTTCATCTTCCCACTCCTTAGCTTGTCTTTAAAATTCTAATTAGAGACATTAGTCTGAAATCTTAGCAAATTTATCTAAGCATTCTAATGTTCTATCCAACTATAATTTAGCCGACATTTTTGTTCAGAATGCCTTCTTAAAGATCTTGGTTTGCAATTCTTGTTTGTAGGGAGGGGCTAAACCACAGTTTCCTAGGTAGTATGTCACAGAAAGCTATGGTTTAACCAATTAAAAGTCTCCTCTGAAGTTGGGGAGGTGAGAAGAAGAGAACGGGGAAGAAGGGGTATGTGAACTCATTCTTTGTTGCTGCGTCAGTAAACCAATGTTCATTGTAACATGGAATGTTATGTCTGAACTGGGTCAGGGCAGCCCAGTTAGAACGGTTAGGGTTTTGTTTTTTGTTTTTATCAAAGGCTAGTTTCAAAATGCAAAACTTAAATGTATTACATTTGACCTAAGTACCACCTGAAACTATGATCATGGAACCACCTTAACATGAAGAAATAAAACAAATAGCTACACAAGTGCCATCTGGAATCTGGTGTTGTGATGTTGGCCTACAAAGAACCAGCAGTTTGCTTTGATGAAAGAATGGAAAACTTGTGTCCCCTCACTGTGCTCAACCCTCATCCTTCTGGCTGTCAAGAGAGTATAACAATGCCTTTGTTCTTGAGGATGCTTCAGTTCTCATGACCAGTACAAGAAGTTCTCATTCTGTATTGCCTCTACAAAATATTCTTTATATGTTTCTATATCTGAACACTGTCGTAATAAAGTGATATTGCAAGTATCTCTGCTACTTGTGTACCCAGTGGTTGTGATGTTTTGAACTCAGAAAACATGTGGTTTTGCATAAACACAAGAGAGTAGGAAAGATAATTGGGCAACAGCAGCAGAATCAAAGACACTACCATATTGCAAACTATTTAATAAGGATGTAAAATGTGTTTATTTCAGTGGTACTTCGTTGTAAAAATGAAGAAAAAAGCCTATTTGTGTTATAATCTAAATATGTCTATTTGAACAAGGGCTATGTATCTATTTAGTAAAAGCTCCTCCCCCCTTCAGTAATGGTCTTGCAACCCCTTGGTGGGGCGAGGGACACAAATAACATCAGTCTAAATTGTTATCCTTACTGCTCCTATAGTAAAGTCACTAAAGATACTAATGCACCTAAGACAAACACATTTATTATGGCATCAGATGCGTCTGAGGATCAAACAATATATAATAGTGGCATATCCATGTGTACTGTCCCAATCAGAGAGAGCAAGAATGGTGGTGGCTGATTTCAATGGCAAGGGTCATAGGGATGAGGAACGCAGAAGCCTCCCCCTGCCATGACTTCCATTCGGCCCGTTTCCCTTAGAGCTTTCCCCCCAGCAAAGGTTACTTATAGAATGTGAGCTCAGCTAAGAAGAAAACCTGCTGGAGAGTAGGGCTGTGAGGAGGGAAGCTGCAGGTGGTGATGGTGGGGAGGGTTCTGGACTTGTCTCCATTGCCCCTTTGGCCCCACCCTAAGTGGTTGAGACAGTTTTGTATTGTAAAACTGACATACCCATCGCATCTAGTTTGGCCCTGACACCAGAAAACATTTATTAGTTACCCATCTGTAACTTGTCTGTAGGGCTAGTGAATTCCAACCTAATCACATTGGTAGCACAATTTATAGCAACATTTTCAACCACATAGTAAAACATCGATGAACTAAAAGACCTGTGCTGCATCTTTTAAATTACAGGTGCATGGAATTGTCCGTAGATCTAGCTCTTTTAACACGGGACGGATTGAACATCTTTACAAGAATCCACAGGCTCACATAGAAGGAAGTAAGACTTTGTTTATAGGTGGGATGGAGTGCAAGAGGTATAAATGGGGCATTTTTGTTTGTATCAGCAATGCTGTATGGTTGGAAGGTTTGTGCAAGGTTGTATCAGACTGGGAAATTGGCTGTGGTGGCCCTTGTTGTGGAGATTTCCCCCAGTCAGGCTTGGAAAATTGGAACTATTGCTAAAATTCTTGGGAAATAATTTAGTTAATTCCAAGGCCACTTCAGACCCTGTTGCATCCCTTATCAGGAGCACAATAGAGTCCAGCACCTCCCCTACTTTAATTTTTTGAGCTGCTCTGACAAATGTCAGTAGAGCTGGAAAACTACATTTCCCAGTGCTCCTTGAGCCTGCCGCAGAGCCATAGTAGTGCGTATGCCAGTTGTCAGAGGGAAACTTTCCTCCCTGTCTTCGCCGTATTGCTCCCAGAGCAACACAAAAGGGAAGCGGGATGGGGGAGAGGGTGCTTGGAGGCAGCAAGATGGGATGCAGGCACATAGGGAAGGCTTCAGTTCCTCTGTGGCTTAGATTTTAATGTGAGACAGAGAGGAACTTTTGGGGCTATAGTGCTTGCCAAATATTGAGACAGGCATTATGAGTCTGCTGAGTTCATATTTCTCAGACAGAAAATACAAACATTAGGTCCATTACTGATAGTGACTGAAAAGAGTGAAAAATAAAAAAGAGTTTTTTAGGACAGGAATTTAGGACAGTTCTGTTAATAATATATTGCACAGTAATTTTCATGCTTGGCTAACAGCCAGTTCAGACATTCTTTCTTGGTCACGCTAGACACACTGGCTGTCTTCAGTAAGAATATTTGAAAAATACACTCTGTTAAGGTTTTTATTTTTTTACAGATTTACCCGATTCCTATATCCCAGAACTGAAAGTGGACTCAGATGCAATTTGCAGTTGAAAATCTGTACATTCCCAAGCTTGTGATGCATTCTGTGAAACAAAAAAATGCATCCAGTAACATGCACAGATTTTTTAAATGTGTAAAGAAAACTGAGTATATTTCTAAAATGCACACAAACACACTTGAGTGAATGGGTGCAGATCAGCTCATCCCCAGTCTTCAGGTAACCTCTTGCATAACCAAATGAAATACAAGGTATTGGTAGCATGAGTTTTGTGATCACAGACATTGGCTAGTTGCAAACTCTCAGCCATCTCAACAAAATAGGCTGCTAACAAATCTTGCTGCCGACATGTGATTAAAGACCGATTAAAACATTATATTTATTCCTTACCTGAGTTGTCCCATATGCTTATCTACTTGAGCAAATGTAGTATGTGACTCTGGCAATCAGTTACTGGCTACCAAAAGTACTGATTTCAAAACTTTTTTATGTATTTAAAAAGATATAGTAAACTATTCTAAAGCAGAGAGTAGGAATGAATGGTAAATTCTCCCAATGGAAGGATGTAAATAGTGGGGTCCCATAGGGATCTGTATTGGGACCAATGCTTTTCAACTTATTCATACATGATCTGGAACTAGGAGTGAGCAGTGAAGGGGCCAAGTTTGCTGATGACACCAAATTATTTAGGGTGGTTAAAACAAAAAGGGATTGCATGGAGTTCCAAAAGGATCTTTCCAAACTGGGAGAATGGGCATCAAAATGGCAAATGCAGTTCAGTGCAAGCAAGTGTAAAGTGATGCACATTGGGGCAAAAAATCCCAGTTTCAGGTATAAGCTGAAGGGATCCGAGCTAGTGGTGACCACCAAAGAAAGAGATCTGCAGGTTGTGGTGGACAGCTTGGTGAAAATGTCAACTCAGGGTGTGCCTGCTGTGAAAAAGGCAAATTCCATGTTAGGCATAATTAGGAAAGGAATTGAGAATGAAACTGCCAATATCATACTGTCTTTATTCAAATCTATGGTGTGACCACACTTGGAATATTGTGAACAGTTGTGGTCCTAAATATATATGTATAAGAGTTGGAAAAAGCACAGAAAAGGGCAAGTAAAATGTTCAAGGGGCTGGAGCAACTCCCCTATGAGAAAAGTTACAACAGCAGGGATTGTTTCACTTGCAGAAAGGCAAGTAAGGGGAGGCATGATAGAGGAGTACAAAATTATGCATGTTGAGAAAGTGGATAGGGAGACATTTTTCTCCCTCTCATAATACTAGGACCCTGGGTCACCCCATGAAGCTGATCAGTGGGACATTCGGGACAGAAAAAGGAAGTACTTCTTCACAGAGCACATAGTCAAACTATGGAATTCGCTACCACAAGAAGTAGTGATGGCCACTGATTTAAAAGGCTTTAAAAGGGGGTTAGACAAATTCATGGAGGATAAGGCTATCAGTGCTACTAGTCCTGATGGCTATATGCCAGCTCCAGTATCACAGGCAGTATACCAGTTGCTGGGGTACATGGACAGGAGGGTGCTGTTGCACTCAAGTCCTGGGCAGCTGGTTGGCCCCTGTGTAAACAGAATGCTGGACTAGATTGACCCTTTGTCTGATCCAGCATAGCTCTTCTTACATTCTTAAAGACTCTGATTTGGGCCAATATATTTAATCCTAATAGAATTTCCTGAATGTTTGAAGTAGCATTTGTATGATATGTAAGAAACTTATATTTGTGACATTTTTTTTACCAGAAGGATAATTGGTAGAAAACCTAATATCTTTTCTGTAATGCAACCTGTAAATTATATTTATGATAGCTTATAAAGTTTCTTGCATATGGTGCATATGGTACTGCTAGGTAAATAGCAACATTCATATTCCAGTTGATTATGTGAGATGTCACCTGGCAACTTGCATAACCAAGAAAATGTTTGAGGGCTTAGTCATCCCTGAATATCACCATGCAGTATATTATTAGAAGTAGAGATCTGTATTGCTGCCTTGATTACAACTTAAAATATTTGCTTATTTTGACTTTTTTAAAAAAAGTATGTCAATGGATTTTAAATGGAAACTTCAGAGGAATATGGTATAATAAAAATATTCAATAAAAATTTAGGTTATAGGACACTGCATATTAAACATCGTATTATACTGAAAATGTGACTGTGAATAAGATCCTAACTACATTCTTTGTCATCTGAAGACATGAAGCTACATTATGGTGACCTCACAGATAGTACTTGCCTGGTGAAGATCATTAATCAAGTGAAGCCCACTGAAATTTACAATCTTGGAGCTCAGAGTCATGTCAAAGTAAGTAGCATTTATTAACTCGGATTTTTACAACAGCGATAAACACAAGCGGTTACCTGCTGGTGGGGGTGGGGGGAATTAGAAACGTCTGCATTTTGCTACTACTTTTTTGCCAGATCCCACCTGCTTTTTATAACTAGAAATTAAACAAATTGGATTGGATCCAAATAAGTACAAGTGGAACTCACTTTGTTTTTTCCCATACTCTCCGCACTGCAGCCACCTACTTCTTCCCAGAAGACATTCTTGAGTGCTGGATGGCCCTCCAGAATGGCATGGGATGTTGCACTGGAGCCTCAGTGGAAGGGAAAAACTAGCAGTACTTGGGGGTTCTGCCTTGTGCAAGCTGAGATGTCTTCTGGTCACTTGGATAGGTTTGACTCCAAGCCAACATTCTTTATTTTTAAATGTTGGATTGGATCCATTGGAGCCCTGGGGTCATCATCAGGCACCTCCTCTCTTATAAGGGAAGATATCTCTCTGATTTTCACTGATCCCACCTACCTATGCTTCACTGAATTCCGTTCCAGAGAATCCGCCCATCCTTGGGAGCAGCTTCTTCAACTGTGCAGGGGTGCACAGTGAGAAAGAGCACGTGAGAAAACCCATACCTTAAGATTTAACCCTATTTTTATTTGTTTTATTTATATTGGTTATTCAGTGCAAACCTGACCTAAATCCAATTGAACATTGTATGTACCCACCGGATTTTATTTTATTATTAAATTTATTAATCGCCCATCTGGCTGGTAACCCAGCCACTCTGGGCGATGTACAATATACAGTAAAACAGTTTAAAACAATAAAATTCTACAATAAAAACAGTTTCTAAAATACCCTAACCCACC
Organism: Heloderma suspectum; assembly: GCF_057233095.1. Lineage (NCBI taxonomy): Eukaryota > Metazoa > Chordata > Lepidosauria > Squamata > Helodermatidae > Heloderma > Heloderma suspectum. The sequence continues at coordinate 115,431,597 of NC_139461.1, read as the reverse complement.
CCAAATGCCTGCCTGAACAACCATGTTTTTAATGCACGACGGAAGCTCATTAAAGAGGGGGCATGATGGAGTTCCCTAGGGAGGGAGTTCCACAGAGTGGGGGCCACCACAGAAAAGGCCCTCTCCCTCGTCCCCACCAGTCTAGCTGTCCTGGCTGATGGGACAGAGAGAAGGCCGTCCGAGGCTGATCTTGTTAAGCGGCCTGTCTGGTGCTGCTGGAGGCGCTCCTTAAGAATTTGGCCCGGAAAACAACTGGTAACCAGTGCAACTCCTTCAGCACTGGAGTGATGTGATCACGCCGGCGGCTGCCTTTAATCAGGCGAGCCGCTGCGTTCTGTACCAGCTGCAGTTTCCGAACCGTCTTCAAGGGTAACCCCACGTAGAGCGCATTACAGTAGTCTAAACGAGAGGAGACCAGGGCATGTACTACCGATGGGAGCAGATGGTCGGGAAGGAAGGGGCGCAGCCGCCGTATCAGATGGAGTTGATACAGCGCTGTCCGGCTCACAGCTGACACCTGAGCCTCCATGGACAGCTGGGAGTCCAAAATGACCCCCAGGCTGCGGACCTGGTCTTTCAAGGGTAGCCGCACCCCATTCAACACCAGGTCAACATCCCCTAGCCTCCTCTTGTCTCCCACCAAAAGTACCTCAGTCTTGTCCGGCTTCAGCTTATTCCTCCCCATCCAGCTACTCACCGTCTCCAGACATTTGGACAGGGATTCTACGGCCAACCTTGGTGAAGATTTGAATGAGAGGTAGAGCTGCGTGTCATCCGCATATTGATGACACTGCACCCCAAACCTCCTGATGATAGCCCCCAGCGGCTTCACATAGATGTTAAATAGCATCGGTGAGAGGATGGAACCCTGTGGCACCCCACAAGTAAGTGGCCACGGGTCCAAAACCTCCTCTCCCAGTGCTACCCTCTGGTACCTGCCGGAGAGGAAGGACCGGAACCACCGCAATATGGTGTCTCCAATGCCCAACCCCTCCAGGCGGTCCAGGAGGATACCGTGGTCAACGGTATCAAAAGCCGCTGAGAGGTCGAGGAGAACAAGGAAGGAGCATTCACCCCTATCCAGAGCCCTCCTCATACCTTCTACCAAGGTGACCAAGGCCGTTTCTGTCCCATGCCCAAGCCTGAAGCCCGACTGAAATGGGTCTAGATAATCAGTTTCTTCCAAGTGTGCCTTCAACTGCACCGCCACCACCCGCTCAATCACCTTGCCCAAAAATGGCAGATTTGAGACTGGGCGAAAGTTGTTCAGAACTTGAGGATCCAAGGAGGGCTTCTTTAAGAGCGGTCTTATCACTGCCTCCTTGAGGGCTGATGGCATCACTCCCTCCTCAAGGGAGGCATTCACCACCGCCCTGATCCCCTCACCCAGTCTCTCTCTGCAGCCCATAATGAGCCAAGATGGGCAAGGATCAAGTAAGCAGGTGGTCGGCCGTACAGATGAAAGCACCTTGTCCACTTCATCAGGAGGAAGAAGCTGGAACCGATCCCACAAAACCGGTTTGCCACAGACTGCCTCTTGCTCACTAACTGTATCCACAGCGTGCAGAGTAACACACCTAATCTGATCAATTTTATCTGCAAAGTGCCTTGCCAAGGCCTCACAGGAGGCCTTAGAATGCTCCAGTGGTTCCGGAGCCACAGGACCGACCAGGCTCCGGACCACTTGGAACAGCCTCCTGAGACAGCACTCTGCAGACATGATAGAGGCAGCATATTATTCCTTTTTTGCTGCCTTCACCGCCACGTGATAGGCTGAAGATACAGCTCTAGCCCGTGTCTGATCGTCTTTGGAGCGAGACTTCCGCCACCGGCGCTCTAGCCGTCTCACCTCCTGTTTCAGAGCTCGTAACCGTGGATTGAACCATGGTGCAGTCAGAGCCCTGTTCAGGGGGAGAGGGCGTTTCGGAGCCACCTGATCTAATGCCCCAGTGATTGTGGCATTCCAGCCACCCACCAGGGTCTTGACCGAGTGGCCGTTGGCGTGCCCCAGAGAATCCCCAAGCGCATTCAGGAATCCATTTGGATCCATAAGATGCCTGGGGCGGACCATTTTAATGGGTCCTCCACCCCTGCGGATGGGTGCACACTGCCATGCCTTCTTTAAACCGCTTTTGGTTTTCTGCTGATTTGTGTGTGTGTATGTGTTTGTGTACTGTGGTCAACATTTTTTCCTCTTACAGGATTTTTGTGATTTAAGCATTGCGATTTCTCATTTTTATATACAGTTCTTTTTCACTGAATATAATAGCATTATTAATAATGATGATCATTTAATTTGCATGCTACTTTCCCACATAAATGCCCAAAGTCACTTGAAATGAAACATAGTATAGCAATCAAAATAAAGAATTGTTCACTGCAATATTGCTAACATTATAATGGTTGGAAAGTCTGGTGTGACTTACAGCAGAGTTGCTTTATACAAAGAAAGCATGGTAACACCGGATTTAGTATTAGAGGGAATAAACGCAAGCTAGAGCCAGTTTAAAAGAAGTTCAAATCAACTTACTTTATTACTGCTTTTATACACATTGTAGAAGAAGGCTATCAAACACTGTTTAACTACAAGCCCCCCTAAAGCTGGGTGCGTGACTGTAAGTAGAAGTAGGAGAAAGGAACCAATCACGTTACAGGTCAGCAAAGTTACAGGTCAGCAAGGGGATGAACAAGACAAGCAGCTGTTAATACAACACATTCTCGATCACCCTCTAGTGCCTGGAAGCATGCGGAGTTGTTCCTCCATGCGGAGTTGTTCCTATTATCCAACAATAATATCTCAAATTCATTACAAGATAGTGTTAGTGATTGATACTGTCTGTTTACTCTCTAGGTGTTTGCACTTGCTTTCAAGTCTTACACTCTCCTTTTTTAAGATTCAACCATTTATCTTCAGCGTGTTACTGATTTCAACTCTACTGACTTGGACAAAATATCTATGGTTTTCCGTCTGCCATCACCTTATTTTCTTTACCTTTTTCTGATTTGTACTTTTAAAAAAGTTTTCTCCTATGATCGGTTGCATATCAAACCACACAGCCTTTCCCTTTAGTCTTGGAAATTTGCCTCTGAAAGGTTAATTATATATATATATTTCAAATTAATAGACCTGTCAGATAAATTATCACTTTCCCAAATTTCCCTGCCATCATTTTTCTTCTGCATGTGTCCTCTTCTATCCATGTCCACTATCAACTTCATTTCTCATTGACCCTGATCAACAGCCCTGATCAACAGACCCTGATCAACAGCCCGTCCCTTGCCAACAGCCTATCTTCCAGGAAGTATAGCCCGTGGTCCCAGAATCCAAATCTCCCTTGTCGGTACCACCTTCGTAACCAGTCATTCACCTGGAGTATTTTTCGTTCCCTTTCTATCCCTGTTCTAACTACTGGAAGTATGGATGAGAAAACTATCCGGGCCCCAAAGTTCTTGAGTTTCCTTCCCAAAGCTTCAAAGTCTGACATGATTTCTTCGTGGCTCCGTTTGGTGGTATCATTTGTTCCCACATGGATGTGAAGAAAGGGATACCTGTCAGTGGGCTTTATGAGTGCAGGTAAACTTTCAGTCACGTCTCTATCCGTCCTCCCGGGAGACAACATACCTGGCGAGTCCACAGGTCTTCGCAACATACTTGGGTCTCAGTCCCACTCAGCTTTAGCCTTCCTGACACCATCCCTGCAATTCTGTGCTACCTGCCTGTACTCTTCTTTTGTAGCTTGGCCTTCCCACCACTTCCTGTATGTGTGCTTTTTTGTTTTCAGGTCATCTCTAAGTTTTTTGTGAAGCCACATTCTTCTGTTGTCTCCCACCTTTTTTTCTTGTTGGAATTGTTTATAATTGTGCCTTTAGAATCTCCTTTTTTAAAAACTCCCACCCATCTTGGACTCCTTTTCTCGTTAGAGTCGCCTAACATGGGACCTTGCTTATCATTGTTCTGAGTTTATTAAAATTGGCTTACCTAAAATCCAGGGTACACACTTGGCTACACTTGGCTTTTGCTTCCTTTAGAACCAAGAACTCAAGTATAACATGGTCACTTTCCCCCAGAGTTCCCGTAACTGCTATTTTATCCACTAAGTCACCTCTGTTGGTTAGGATCAAGTTAACGATAGTTGATCCTCTAATTCCTTCCTCTACTTTCTGTAGGAGGAAGTTATCCACCACACAAGTCAGGAATTTCTTGGAGGGGCCATGTTTTAAAGAATTTGTCTCCCAACAAATATTGGGGACATTGAAGTCCCCAATTACTACTACATCATGCTTCCTTGAAACTTTGGCAGTTTGCTTTTCAAAAGTTTCATCCTCATCTTCTCCTTGATTGGGTGGCCAGTAGTAAGACTCCAACCACCATGTTCCTTTTATTCTTTGCTTAATTTATTTTCACCCAGATACTTTCGATGTGGCTGCCAAGCTCATCCTCCTGTAGTTCTGTGCTGAGATATGTATTTTTAACATATAGTGCGACTCCACCTCCCCTTCTGTTCCTCCTGTTCTTTTTGAACAAGTTATATCCTTCAATTTCTGTATTCCAGTCATGGGAGTCATCCCACCAACTCTCAGTTAAACCTATCAAGTCATAATTTCCCTCCTCTACTAAGAGTTCAGCTTTATTCTGTTTGTTTCCCATCCTCTGGGCATTAGTATATAGACATCGAAGACCATGTGCTTTATAGTCTGGCTTTCTTACATGTTTCTGAAAACTATTATTGTTCTCTCTGTTGTGGTGCATGAGCGTTCATCTATTGTTACCCCCAACCTTTTGTCTCCCTGCCCCATAAGATTCAGTTTAAAGCCCTCCTGATGAAGTTCTTCATGCTGTGGCCAAACACATTCTTCCCAGCCGTTGTGAGGTGCAACCCATCCTTTGCCAACAGTCCATCTTCCAGGAAGTATAGCCCGTGGTCCCAGAATCCAAATCTCTCATGTCGGCACCACCTTCGTAGCCAGTCATTCACCTGGAGTATTTTTCTTTCCCTTTCTGTCCCTCTTCTAACTACTGGAAGGATGGATGAGAAAACTATCTGGGCTACTTTGGACTATTTATGGACTATTTATGGACTATTTGGACTATTTATGGAATATTGCAACAAAATACCAGTTGGTATCTAATGTGCTTCATGAGCATGTTTCAATGAAATAGAACAAAGTCTGCTTTGGACTATTTAAAATGTATATCTACCCCCTCACTTATTATTAAGGAAATACACTTGAGTGGAACAGGTACGGAATCTTAAATGTATTTACAAAAATTTCTTCAGTCCACCATCAGTGGTGATGTGTGCGCATGTGTGTGCAGGATGGTGGTTAGGGTTTGCTAGCCATACCCCTGTAGTAGTAATAGGAAAAAACCTTTGTTTTTGACAGCTTGCTGTGCTTTGTGAAGTAAACTTCAATAAAGTAAATGAGTGTCAAAACATTTTGTCAGCTTATCTTTTGCAGCAGTCTTTTCGCTTTAGACCCTGGAGTTGCGTACATTTCAGCTAGATTTTCTGGTGATACTAGATCAAGTCTCTTTTAAAGGCAGAATAAATTTATGGAAAATGGAGAATACTTTCAGATGTCCAACAGCGGCCACAGTGTGTCTACCACCGTGCCAAGTTTGTCTTGTTTGTTCTGAAATATTTCAGAAAAAAGGTGCAATTTTTGTGAACCACCCAGAGAGCTTCAGCTATTGTGTGGTATAGAAATTAATTAAATAAATAAATAGTGAACTGTCAACTGGGAATTACTGCTTACAGCATATTAATTAATTATTAATTAATAATTACAGTGTATTAATTAATTTTGGAAACAAACTATGTGGGCCAACCTGGTGTCTATTTTAGCCTTGTGAAAATACCGCAGGATGTCAGGTAGGAACATTCCTATACTTTATGGTCTGTATAAATGCGCTGTTGGTTGCTGCTTGTGTTTAGAGCGGCGGCAGTGGTGGTGGGGGCGGTGGCGAGTCTAAGCTTGCCTGGTGTTCTGTTCACTTTAATGGACTGATGTTTCTATCGTGTGTTAGGATTTTGTTAGTCTGCATAGTTTTCCCTTCCAGTTAATGTTATGTAAACCCTGCGAAAAAGTAAGGAAAATAAAGTAATAGGAAGTTAGTCTGGTTTCCTGTAGGAAACCAACAAAGATTAAATCGATTCTTAGAATGAGCCTGTTGAAGTCCAGGAAACATGGGCAACGTTCTTCTGAACAATAAATAAAGAGGATTATGACTTTTAAAATAGATAATTGTGAAGCACATATTAAGGAAAGTAAGAGAAGGCCAGAAGATACAATAATCAGAGTAGGAACATGCATCATTTAACAGTTCCTTTGATGCAGCCTGGTCAATAAATAGTCAGGAGATGGCTAGCTGCTACTTGCTATACTATCTCACCCCTGCCCTCACTAGCTACTTATTGCCCAGGCAGGTAGCCATCATAGTGGCACTTGCTAATGTGGTTTATCTTGACTTCTCAACTTTGCTACAAATGCCTAATGAATCCACGTGTTTGTAATTATTACTTATTTATGGAATATTGTAACCAAACACCAGTTGGTATCTAATGTGCTTCATGAGCAAGTTTCAAGGAAACAAAATACATTTATGTTTAAAAATATATTCCTGTTCATATGGCCAGTAAAATACCTTCTGCAACTGTCTAACACAAGCTAGTTTAGCTGAATTAATAGAGCATGTACGTAAACCTCTGCACACTATATCCACATTTCTGCCACAGGCCAAGAGTTATTGCAATAAATAAGTAAACATTTTATTTGTTTTTCTTGCTTGCATCCCACTTTTTGAAATAGAAAATTTTCCATAAGAGCTTGCAGAACAAAGCAGCCAAAACAATACTAAAAACACAATTAAAACAATATGAAACAATTAAGAAAGCTCTGCATCCCTTTTTATTGTAAGCCTGGGGGCAGGGACGGTCTTACTGATCTTTGTAAGTTGCTCTGAGAGCCTTTGGTTGAAGAGCAGAGTAACAACACTTGGAAATAAATAAATACGTTACAGTAACGAACAGCTAACAGTGCATTGATGACAATAAATATTTGATTTTTTCTGGTTTAAACTTTGCTTCTATATCAAAAAATAATGTTGTTAATAGTATTATTGAAAGTCAAGCTTAATGTTATATTAGAATTCTGCTCTTTAAGTTCTGCCGAACACTGTACATACATCAGGTTGGATCCATAGTTTTGTGGGAGTATCCCCTGAACAGAGTCCCACTCAGGGGAAGCTCCTGCTGGTGGAATTGGGGTAGTAATTTTTGCTGATTTCCCCATGACCCTGCAGCCACTTGTGCTCTCTGAACATGTGCTTAGGAAGGTCCCCTAACCCTGTAAACAGATTTTCAGGGGTACAGGTGGCTGCAAGGGCAGGGGGAATCAGCAAAAATTGCTCTCCCACCCCAATTTTGCTGGCAGAAAGGAGCCCTTCCATTCACAGAACATGAACTCTGAATCAGCCAGTCAAGTGTATTTTCATACAATACAGCTCTTACCTGTTTACCGAGTGGAAAAATGATTTATGCAACAATTAAAGATATTGTTTAATTTAAATCAATTTTCTTTCTTTAACTTCCTGCATGAGGGCCCAAGTTCCTGGGGCAGTGCTTGAGTTTTGCAACAAAGAACTGATAAAAGATATGTTCCCCTAATGACAACTAATGTTGGATCCAAAGTTAGTCATACTTAGAGTAGACAAGTTAGTAGACAAGTCATAACTAACCTAAGTCTCATTGTTTTCAGTGGGTCTACTCTAGGTGTGACCTAGTGATCCAACCCAGCTTCATTAGAAATAATTGATACCTTGAGGATAATGGCTATAAATACTGAGGTCACTAGGAATAGGCAATATATTATAAACTATGATAAGTGACTGCTGCTATGAATATGATGCTACTACAATGTAGCATATGACAAAGATGCAAACATGTATTTTCTGTTAATATAATTGTGGGGATTCTGTAAAATGTGAGACAGTAGTGGTAAGTTCTTTTCCTAATTAATTGCAAATTTTCTACAGAGCATTATGTTCATTGAAACATTGGCTCAATTCAGACATAACAAACCATGGTTTGTCGTTTCAAAAATGAGTAGTGGTGAATTTGGGGCTCATGTGTTTCTCCCTTTGTGTTTAGGGGGAAGAGTTTAGAAGCTTGCAGTTATAGTTTGTGGTATAGTATAATCTGGGGCCGTGGTGGCTTAGTGGTTAAGATGCTGAACTGCAGACTGGAAGGTCGGCAGGACAGCAGTTCGAGACCCGAGTGATGCATGATGGAGTGAGCTCCTGTCTTCAGTCCCAGCTTCTGCCAACCTAGCAGTTCGAAAGCAAGAAATTGCAAGTAGATAAATAGGTACCGCCTCGGTGGGAAAGGTAACAGCATTCCGTGCACCTCGGTGTTCAGTCATGCCGACCACATGACCACGGAAGCGTCTTCGGACAGCGCTGGCTCTTCAGCTTAGAAACGGGGATGAGCACCGCACCCTAGAGTCGGACACGACTGGTTGGGGACACCTTTGCCTTTATAGTATAATCTGCCAGTGTATCTGAATGGGGCAAACCATAGTTTCCCCTTAAGCCAGAATCTAACTGTGGTTTGGGATCATGGTTTAATATAAGAACATAAGAAAAACTATTCTGGATCAGACCAAAGACTTATCAAGTCCAGCATTCTGTTTGCACAGTCGCCAACCAGATGCCCACAGGAAGCTCACAGGTTGCACATACATGTAACAGCACCCTCACAGTCAGGTTCCTAGCAACTGGCATACAGAGACATACTGCGCCTGATACTGGAGATATTATATAGCCATCTAGTAGTTATATAGGACACTAGTAGCCATTGATAGCTTTATCCTCCATGAATTTGACTAATCACCTTTTAAAGCTGTCCAAGTTGGTGGCCATCACTGCATCTTGTAGTAGCAAATTCTAGATGTGTGAATGTGCTGTGTGAAGATTTGCTTCCTTTTATATGTCTTGAATCTCCCCATGATAATTTTGGTTGCCCCTTTCTTCACCTTTTCTAGCTCTACAATACCATTTTCAAGGTGCGATGACAGTATTCCAAATGTGGTCACACCATAGATTTGTAGAAGGGCATTATGATATCGGTAGCTTTGTTTTTTATTCTTTTTCTAATTATGTCCAGCATGGAATCTGCTTTTTTTCATAGCAGGTGCATATTGGGTCAACATTTCCACTGGGATATCCACTACAATCCCCAAATCTCTTTCTTGGTCAGTCATTGCCAGCTCAGATCCCATCAGTGTATATGTAAAGCTAGGGGTTTTGCCCCAATGTACATCACCTTACACGTGCTCACATTGAACTGCATTTGCCATTTTAATGGCCATGTTAACATGCCTTCATTATGAGATCTGATTATTTATTCCTAATCCTTGCTTTCTGTTCTTAAGCCAATTACTGATCCATAAGAGGAACTCTCATCCCATGACTGCTATGTTTGCGTATCAGTCTTTGGTGAGGGATTCTGTCTAAAGTCTGTTGGAAGTCCAAGTAAACAATGTCTATGGGATCACACCTGTCCATATGTTTATTGACACTTTCAAAGAACACTAAAAGTTTAGTGACATAGGACTTATCTTTGCAGAATTCTTTTTCAGCAGAACGTGTTCTTCTATATGCTGCTAAGTATATCTTTAATAATGCTTTCTACCATTTTACCCAGAGCAGACATTAAGCTAACTGGTCTGTAATTTCCTAGATCTCCCCTGGATCCCTTTTTAAAAATTGGTGTTACATTGTCCACTCTCCTATCCTCTGGTACAGAGGCCGTTCTTAGGCACATATTACATATTTTTGTTAGAAAATCAGCGATTTCACATTTGAGCTATTTAAAAACTCTTGCATGGATACCATGTGGACCTGGTGATTTGTTCTCAATTTGTCAGTAAGGTCTAAAACTTCATCTCTTGTCACCACTATTTGACTCAGTTCTTAGACGTCTTCCTGAAAATATCAATTCAGGCACAGGTATCTGCCCTACATCTTCTGCAATGAAGACAGATGCAAATAATTCATTAAGCTTTTCTGCAATCTCCTTTTCCTCCTTCAGTACTCCTTAGACTCCGTTGTCATCCAACAGTCCAACTCCTCCCTAGCCAGATTCTTCCTTCTAATGTATTTAAAGAATGTTTTATTGTTGGTCTTTATGTTGTTAGTGAGATGCTTCTCAAAATAGTTTTTTGCGTATCTTATTATCTGAGAGTGTGTGCAGGTTTATGTAAAACAGAACATGTAAAACAGACTTCATGAAAATATTGGAAAAACAATTAATATTTATTTATTTATTTATTTGTGATATTTATATGCTGCTAAATATAATAAGATCCGTAAGCAGTTTACAGACAAATATTAAAATCACATTTAAAATACAGTATTAAAAACAATTCCAGTTACAATAAGAGCAATATAAGGAGTAGTAAGATGGAGCAGCCTGATTAATTTAATTACAAGCTGGGGAAAGCCTGGGTGATCAAGTGTGTTTTCAGTAGTCGTTTGGAAGATGCCACATTTCCTGCCTCCCAAGCTGCATGGGAAGTGAATATAGGGAGGATATAATTTCTGATTGGTTGATAGTTGAAAAAAAGAAGGCCTAGATTCAATAATGTGTTATAATGTAGAGTATACCATGTACTTTGCTAAAACTTTAAAGGTATCAGTTCTTATTTGACAAGTGTGTGTTTCTAGGGTATTTCCATTTTCTAGGATATTTCCATATTGAAGAAACCATTTCTCCTGCAACTCTGGGATATCCGACACACAAACAGTTGTGAGACTGTCTACTAGTACAATAGGGCAAGTGGTGGAAGTGGAACTGTCCACTGGTAGGGAAATAGAATCCATGGGCAAGTCCAGATCTTGTTTTTTCAAGATGCAAAGTACATCCATGCAGTGTAAACTGTATTAGGTTTAGGACCTAATTCTGATTTGCTACAGGAATATTATCACATGCGTAGTCTGCAAATCAGGCCAGCATATTGCAGATTGAGTTGGATGATCACACTTTGGTATAGATCATTGCACACATTGCACACATATGCAGCTGATACTATATTGTTAATTTCTACACTGTTGCCTTCAGAAAGTGGCACGTGATTAACTGCAGATTAACTGCAGAGCTGATACTTAAAATGCTTCCATCTCAGTAATATAGGAGTAACCTGTAAGTTGCTGAACATAGAAGAAATCCAGCAAAATTTAAGTCAGTTACTCTTCTTATGGTAGATGTGAAGCATGTACCCATGTATGTTTCTGTATCATCATGACCATATTGAGCATTTTGCTGGGTAGAACTCAGATGTAACAGAGGTCTCAGGGGAGATCTGACTTCCCTGTTAACAGCAAAAATGTGTTGTTTTAAAAATCAGCTTTGTGTGGTTTTTGTTACATGAAGATCTTTTATACTGTGTAAATATTTTCTGTGGTAGAGAGCAGTCTATGAAAATCTGGTGATACCTGTCCAAACAGATTATTTTATTAGATCTAAGAGGAGCTGTAACCTTGATAAAGCTAATAATGTTTGGAGTTTCTCTTAAAGTTAGTGGACCACACAAAAGTGTATTTGTTTACATTGTGTAAAATCTGAGCACTCGCTATAACTACGTATTGTCTAGCCTGAAAAAACCCTATAAATAATATTTTATTTTAGTAGGGCAATATAATTTTCTTCTGTTGAAACAGTTAATTATATCATTTTCCCATTTTAAATAAACACTTGCACGTGGTTAAAATGCTAGGGAGCAATAGCGGCACAATTATATTCTTTTACACAGAGACCAGTTTCATTTTAAATGGGTGTTCGAATCTGCAGCACACACTATTTTATCTTGAAAATGAGTTTTGTTTTTAAATAGGTAAAAGATATAGCCAGCATTATTGTTTATGTAGCTTAGTATCACTGGTTATTTAGTGAAGTATTTGTAATTGACATCAGTGCATCTCCAAGTGTTTATCTTTGGTTGGATCATGCTCAAGGCTTGGATTTAATGTTGAAAAGCTTTAAAAAATTGTTGCAATGTTTGTAAAACTCATTATCTTAGTCTTGAACAAAATGGAAAATGAAGCACTTGCTTAAATACCTCCCATTTAACAAAGGATATTTTTTTAACCTGAGAGTGCTTGGGTTTATTGATTTCATTTATTTATTTTAAAAATTATATCCTGCCTTTCCAAAAAGTTCAAAGTGGCTTACAAAGAAAAAGAAATGCAAGAAATAATAGATAAAAATACAGCCAAGATACAACAAAATTCTCAAGCATCATTACTTAAAATTCATTACTTGAGTTCAGCTGGATTGTGCCCCTTAACTCATATACCATCCCAAACAGTCCCCCGAGGTGGGTCATTAATGTTCCACTTTTAAAAATGACGAATTGAAAAGATGCTCTGGGTGGTTGGGGGACCCTCTTGGTCAGCATGGGAGATAATGCTGGGGGTTGCCAGCGGAAGGGGGAATCGGTGAAAATTGCCTTCTCCCACCTCCTCCAGTGGGAGCTCCTGATAAATATTGGTCCCTTCTGTGAATAGTCTAGATCCAAATCACAGTGTTGAGGGTCTAAAACTGCAATCTTCTACACATGTACTTGGGAGTAACGTCAAACTCAATAAACTTTATTCTTAGTAAATATGCATAGGATTGTGCTGTAAGACTCCAACACTCCTGGTTCCTAAACTCTACAAATAACCTCTTAACAGTTTTTATTATTAAAAATATAAACTTTGAATAACTAATGTATATTATTTATGTGTTGTTAATCATTGATATTCTGTTTTGAAATGTGACTTACTCATATGCACGAGGGGGAAATGGCTGTATAGTTTCTTGAAACTCTTGTAGTTCAGTCCTAAGATTGACTGTGCCACTACATAAATGTTTAGGATGGGGCATTCCAACAGATATATTGGCATAATGCAACCAAGTAAAGATATGGCGGTGATGTTGGAAGAACATTTCTCTGTTGTGTCACATACATGCTGGTGTCCATGTTTAGACACTTGGTGCCAGTGAAAGACTTTTTTTTTACATGTTTCTGTTTTGTTTTGGCTCAATAGAAAACTACATTTTTTTAAAGTGTAGTGAAACCGTTGTTTTCTTTTTGTCAAATAGATGGCAGCAGAGTGTTAGACAATAGACCATTCAGTTCTTCTAACTATAATGAAAGAAGCATGACAGACAGTAGACTATCTACCGCAGTCTTGTAGAAGTTGTAGTTATACATTAAATAAGAAAGAATCCTACTATTGATAATGCACAAGAAAAGAAGACGGAGGAGGTTATGCAATGCTATACATTCATGAATAGTTCCAGGTGGGAAAATCTAATCAATTGAGGTATGACATCAACTCATGAAATGTGATTGAAATCAGCTAAGATAATATACACTTCAAAATAAATAGACAGAGAAATAGAAAGTGTTCACACATTTCAAGTGAATGAACTACTGCCTTGGGGTGTTGTGGGAATAAGCCTCCATGCCTCTTTAAAGATAAGTTAGTCAGAGAAAGGAATTGTGAGTCCTCAAATTGGACTGGCATTATTTAAGAATGGTGCTCAGGAATAAGGATTATGATTTTGTTTTTTAGGCTGCTTTTCTCTTCCATACTGTTGTGGTGGGGGTTAATTTGCAATTAAAATGGAAAATATACTTGTGTTCCTTTCAGGATAAGTTTACAAAACTAGGCAAGTATGCTAGAAGAGGTTTCACTAAATAAAAACATTACTTTTAAAGAGGTATAATCATTACATTTTATGCAAGGGGTGTGTGTGTGTGTGTGTGTGTGTAATCTTTAGAATAGATGCTACAAGAACATTATCTTTTTCTCTTTTTTCACCTTCAAGAATATTCTTATGGGGTGAAGCATCTGTGCAACAGTTAGGCCATTTCAAATTAGTGTATAATTATAAATATTAAGATCTCAATTATACACTTGATTTTCATTTAATTTCATTTAATTTAAATCTGGCAAGTGTTCATCAATGCATTTTATAAATATGAACATTTTAAACAGTGTAGTAAATATACAGCTCAGGCTAAATGAATGAGATGTGTAGCTGAATTATACTATCTGGGCATGACCCAGCCTAAGTTATAGTGTAGTACAGCTATATTAATAATTTCACATTCAGTGTACCTGCAGGAAAGTAAATCCCATGTCATTCATTTAGCCTGAGTTGTATACTTGCTACACTGTTTAAAATGTTCATATTTAAAACTGAATGCTGTTTGAAGCTGGAATTATAATTATAATACCACAATATAATTATAATACCACAATATTGTAATATAATATAATAATTTTATATATAATATAGTATAATTATAATACCACCTGCAAATAATATACTGTTGCCTTCTATCACTTACTTGCTTGTATACTTATGTATCTTCTTCTATTGCACAGTTTAGCTATGTTTGAAAAGCTAGTTTTTAGGTTGGTTTAGGTTTTCAAATCAATGTTTATCCATTTGTCAGCTTCTTTTTGTTAAAGAACAGTAGCTTAGAGTTTAGAGAGCTTTCTTCAATGTAAAATAAATAAAATCTTGATAAAATATGTCAGTTTAACATGGTATATGATAATTCCTTTCTTAAGAACATGGGATTTTGCATTCTTCTTGGTGGCTATTATAGCAGAGCCAAAAACAAATTTAGGGGGAAGTGAAGGTATAAAGGTATCAATAATGGTGCTGCAAAAATATGTTGACCTTAGTGTTCTCTGTCATGCTTACAAAGATGGACAAATTAAATGGAGAACAAAATTACGGCCACAGTCCAGAGAACTGCTCACATAGCTCAGTTACACTGTCAACATATGGAAGGTGAGCACAAACTGTTCCACAATTGACATTGGGAATGTTATGGGTTTTCTTGACTCTATAAGCAAACTCACAGTGCAGTAGTTTTCAGTGTCTTCCATCATTTAAATATCCTCATTAGGGATATACGTCAAGGCAAAAGAGGTTACTATTTTACAGTAGTGTGTAATCGATGAAGCAATTTGATCCTTGTAGTATAGCATTAAAAGTACAAGAGCGCTGTTTATTACAGTAATATTAAAAATAGTTACCTATTTCTATGGACAGCTAAAGGATATATTTTCAAGTTGAAACTTGAAATCCTATGTTATGTGTTTAAAAAAGACAAACCTCCAGTAAACTTATACATTGATCTTATGGTATCTTTCCAGTAAGATACCACATATATTAAAATTGATTTTGTATGTTAAGACGTGTAATATGTATTAACACTTTATACATGTTACATGTCTTAATCTGTATACTTACTGTAACATGTTTATCCATTCTGAAGATAATATGCTGCATGCGATACTATAACATCGGAAGCTATTGACAGCTAAATTAATCATGGTATGAGAAAAGCATGCAAGTTACATACTTTCTGTTACTATAATCTAAGGTTTGATCCTTAGATTAAGAAAAAATCATAAATGCAAACAATAACCAGAAAAGCCGGAATGAAAGAGGAGAGGGGGCAGCACAGCCTAAATATCAGCTGGCTCACCCCCCGCCCCACCGGGACGTTGAGAGCAAGGGCCAATGCCCTTAGACCTCGTCCCGCCCTTCCCTCCCCACCCGCAACATCCCCCCACCCCGCAGCCAGGCAAGGCGGATGCGGGGTGAGGGGACTTGCGGGTGCATAGGGGGAGAAATGATGAGATGACACCAATAGAGTTGGGATAAAACTGGACCACATTTATTGACATATTACAATCTGCGAAGGAAGCACCGGCAGGCGCATAGAAAAACAAGTAATCATGACAGGTATTGAGTGAGGCATTCATCGTCTGAGGCGTGGCGTCCACCGTAGCCACCCTGCAGATCAATCCACCCAATTCTGGGCTGGAAGACCTTCCCCTGTCACCCCCCCTCGAGCCACGGAACCCGAGTGGGTGAGGAGGGTCAGCCTCAGAGGTAAGCTGTATCTCCCAACTCGGGGCCACGAAACCTGGAGCCGAAAGCCTCGGGCCTTACCAGTCACCTGAAACGGTGCCCACGAATGCTCACCTGTCCTCTCCCCCAGTGGAGTGCCCTCCCGGAACCGCCACAGGAGGGTGACAAGCCTCTGCTTAGTCACCCTTCCCCCCACCTATGCAGCAAAACACTCCAGGATGCCCCTTCGCAGATCTGCTAAAAAGAAAACCTTGCCTAGGTCAGAGATGACCACCATCTTCAGGGATCCCAGCCATCATTCCATGCCCCCCTTGGCAGCAGGTTGGACCCAATGGTGGCAAGTCCGGGTCAGCGACACCGAATCAGCCGTAAATCTCAGGCTTGAAGAATCAGGACCTTGCCCTTCAGCAGGCATAAATCGTTCCCCTCATGTGCAGAACCAGAATCTGCAGGGGAACCTTCACCAGCCCTTGCTGGAAGAACGTGGGCAGGAGGCACTCCCAATGCATGCCACATGTGCCCAAACACTGAATGGTGGCACACCGGCTGAGCCCCAGCCAGGCTCCACCACTTGAGGAGGCACTCCGAACCACCCAGAGAACCAAGCTGTGCCCCCAGATGAACACCCATACCGGTTCCCTCACACTCCGGACATCTGAAAGAACAAGAGACAAGCATGTGAACACCAACGTCCTCATATTCAAAAAGGCCCAGCAGTGGTCTTGCAAAGGCCTGGTACGCTTCGGAGCGCCACTGGCTGATGGACTGCACTTTGTCTGATGTGAGCCCCAGAGACGCGGGGCAAACCCAACGCCTTAAAGGCCGCAGAGTGACTACCCAGAATTGATATTTGGTCAGGGAAGAGGAGTCACTAAGGCTGAAGAAGGGGCTGGGGAGACTCTCCCAGACCTTGAGAAAAAGCCCCCAGGGCCGAGACCGGACGAAGGTCCAGCACCAGGGCTGGGAAGAGCGACGCGCTGACCCCACTCCCGACCCGGTCAGTTCTGTACTTCCTCAGCCGAATAAAGACCACCCGCTGGGGAAATTGCACATCACCAAACTGCAAAGCCTCATGTGGTGAGTTAACAAAAGCGGGCCATAGACCCCATAAACCCAGCAATATGTCTGGCAGCAGAAAATGTCTGGAGGCACCAGGGACCCCCAAGATCAACTCCGGAGCACCTGCCTGACCTGGAAATCGGTAGTGTTGTCAGCCCCACCCTTCATCTTAGCCCAGAAGGCCAGTGCAGCGAGCCTGCCCCCCAATAGTCTGGGCAGAGAGCCATAGTTCCTTTCATGGGCTTTTGCAATTGATCGTAGTCCTAAATTGATTCTGGCTGAACAGTATGCTGAGGCCTTTGCTTGGGAAGAAACTGGAGCCAAAACTATGGTTACTCTAGAAGGATACCCTATGGGTAGGGTGAGAGAAAATCAAAGGAGCCTACACTAGATCTTACTTAAAGGCCAGGATTGGACTCATCTCCTGCACTGCCATAGTGCTGGGCATAGTAAAGAAAGCTGAATAATAGGAAAACTCCTGCTATATGTATAGGCCCAGACAGAGCCCCTCAACTGTCACAGATAAAATCTTAACAATTTGTCATCTACTTCCAAAGACTGTCTCCATTCAAAAGTCACCAGGGGAGAAACGCGAGATACATTAGAAGCCATACAATGAAACACAGAATGAATATTTGGTAGGGATGGCGGAGAATTTCTCCCCGAATCTTCGGGGGGCCGAGCGTCAACGCATTCGTTATTTGTGTTGCCCTTATTTTCGCCATAGTCTACGTAAATCTTTACGTAGACTAGATGTGCCAAAATAAGGAACGCAAATGGCGGCGCCCATGGGCCGCCGCCATTTGCGTACGCACTTTTTTTTTTTCCAAAGTCACCTGTGAGAGGCTACGTGACGATTTACGTAGCCTATCACGGCTGCCTTTGGAAATCTAGCGTAAATCGTCACGTAGCCTATCACGGGGTCTTTTTTTTTTACTTTTTGTTTCGCGGCTGGGGAGACGGGGCGCTTCTCCCCGGCCTGAATTTCGTCCGGGTGAGGCGGGAAGCCTCCCCCCTGGCCTGAATTTCGGCCGGGCGAGGCGGGAAGCTTCCCCCCCTTCGCCTGAACTTCGGGGGGGAAAGCGAAGCGCCTCCCCCCCACCGCGAAGCCAAGCTGCGAAAAGGTAAGTGACTTTCGTACATCCCTAATATTTGGACCTGTGAGTAGCATTCTAAATGTTACCCTTCACGGCGCCGGCACCTTGCCCGCTTCCCCCCCCACGAATGCCGAGGCCCGTGGGAGAAGGAGCGCGCCGTTTATAGCACCGCCGCCTCGTCCACCTCTACCCCGCGAAGACCCAGGGGAGAAGGAGCAAGCTCGTGCCACGAGGGGGGCGAACTGCCGTCGCCAAGGACACCGCCTTGCAGAAGATGCTGCCACTGTGCCGCCAAACAAGCCAGAAAAGCCAGAATGAAAGAGGAGAGAGGGCGGCACGGCCTAAATACCACCCACAACATCCCCCCCCCCCTGCGGCCAGGCAAGCTGGACATGGGGTGAGTGGACATGTGATACTATAACATCGGAAGCTATTGACAGCTAAATTAATCATGGTATGACAAAAGCATGCAAGTTACATGCCTTCTGTTACTATAAGGTTTGATCCTTAGATTAAGAAAAAATCATAAATGCAAACAATAGGGCATTGATGTATATTTAAAAACAGATAATCTCTCTAAGAAAATGAGGAGCACAAATGTTTGTAAATATTTTGTATTAGTCCTAAAGCTATTAAAACTCATTGTGTAGCAATGGTTATGTATTTGCTCAGCAACAACGAGTTAATAGTTTCTCCCTGCCACTGAAGAAAACTAGTATGATTCCATTTAGTTAGGATGGTTCAACTATGAAAAGTTATGCTTTTTTAAAAGGATGGAGCTACAGCCATAATAAACAGTTTTAAGTTGATAATGGTGTTAGTATGGATAGATGTTACTAAAACAAATCCTTAAACCTTGTGCCATAGAATTACAAGGCTTATATATTTTTTCTTTTAGACAGCCATATAACTCTACATGTAATCTTATACATTTAACAAATGGATCTTGTAGCAAATAATACAAAATTATCAGTTGTGAACTCTATAAGCATTATATTATTAGCTTTATAACACAGTGTTATACTTAAATGTTTGAAAATATTTATGAATTTTTCCCTGGCACAGACTAAATGCCAGAGTGTTCAAATGTTTTCATTCCTATCACTTTCCTATTGCATTTTTTTAGATGGGTGATAAGAATGGGGAGTATGTTAAAATATTGCATGATCAAAGAGATTTAAAGGAGTTTGACTAGAGCCATCTGCTTCACTGTTTAATCTTCAAGCTGTTCTTGAAAAATAGGCCAAACATCCCAGGGGAAGTAGTAGATACAAGTAATTACAAAAATAATAAAAAGTGAAAACAGAAAATATGCAGATATCAAAAGTGAGTGATCTATAACAACTTATTCTTTGCTTCTGGATATGCTGGATCAGACTTCCTACTGATTCTAACATTGGCAAGTTTAAAAGATTTATTTTTCATGACACAATAGAAGTAAAGCAAATTCAGATACACCACGGGATGCTGGAGAAATTCGAGACAGACTAAAATGAGCTCGGATTTCTAAGAATCCGACCTGAAGAATCTGCTGCGGATCAACCCCCTCAGGCTGCACAGAGTCCATGGACTATCAGATGATTTTTTTACTTTCCCAAAATTTACACACATACATTCATAGGAAAAATGTAAGTTTCTGCTGAGAAAACATTGAATGGAATGGAGGAAAATACGCTAAACGTTACGTACTAAGGTAAATTATGTAAATACTTACGTAATTATTTGCGTATTTTTCTGCAAGACAAAAAAAAATATTCGCATCTGTCTGTGGGCAGACGACAGAACAAAAGGCTCCTGACAATCCGTGAAACACAGACTGAGCGGATTTTACATAGTCTGTACATCCCTAGATACACCAGCTCATTGTTTCCTGCCACCATTTTGATTTGATCTAGGAAAGAACAAGGGAAAGAGAAAAAAAAGTAATAGCCCTTCTCAATAAAAGAAATCTTAATTATTCTTCAGCGATGTGAACAGTGATAAATGACCATGTTCGGATAATCATATCTTGGCTTAATAAGTCAAGATATGAACAAGCCTTGTGGCCTGTCGTGCAGCCATTTCGTTGTTCCGTTCATGTGAGTGAACAAGCTGCAAAGTCTTTAGTTAACTATAGTTTCCTCATATGTCCGAACTGGTAATATGGTTAACTGCTTCCGAACAAGCGATGGTTACAAGGTCATGGTTTAAAGTTGGATTAATATCCTGGCTTGATTGGACACCATTAACCATAGTTTTCCAGTTCAGATATAAAGGGAAACAATAGTTCATTGAATTCCTAGGTTCTTTTGAGGCTTACACAAAGGGAGGAGTGAAGTAGCTGCATGTGGAGCCATGACGCTTGTTCATATTGTGGTTTATTAAACCACTATATGATTGTCCATATGTGGCCACTTTGTTGAATTATGGTTAAGAGTTCTCATACACTCTTTCCTTCTACCATTCAAATTTCTTCCTCCTTTACATTTTCAATGCTAACTACGGTTAGTGTTGCATCTGTGCCAAGTTGAACACTAATCATAGTTACCTTTAGATCAGAGTTTGGAACCTGTTTCTAAACCTGGGGTGAAACTCTTGCTCGAAGTGAAATATGGTTCTCCTTTAGCTTTGTGGAAATGTAAGCCTAACTATAGTTAATTCTGAGAGGAAAGGGAGGGGGGAATTCAAAGGGGAGAGGAGCATGTGAGCCTGAGGGAGGAGAAAGGAGTGTGTAAGCATTAAGGATGCTCTCATTAGCTTAACCATTGTTGCAAGATTGAGAAATGTTAGATCTGCCTTGAGCCATGAGACATTCAAGTATTTTTAGCATGCACATCTCTGAGATGGTTTGTAAATGCTGTTCAATTAGGTATGCTTGGGTAGGAGCAACATGCCATTTTTGTAGAGCTGAACAAAAAGGGAAGCACATTTCACAAACATGTTTGTCCATGAAAAATGCCCCATGGTTTCAATGATTTTTGGGGGCGTCATAGCAGTAGGGTAGAAAAAATGGTTGTCACTACAGCTGCTTTAGAATGAGGGGAAATGAATGGATTGTGACTCATCTGTGTGACTCATTAAGTAATCATTGCCCTTTCTCCCCATTGACTTAATTTGCCCTTTGTAATGTTGTTTTGTAGCCATATCATCATGTTCACTGATTGGCTGAGATCATGTAGTGAAGGGGTGAGGAGCTACAGGCCTTTGGCCTGGACTTTGCCTGTAACTTCTCAAGGCTTTCTCACTACTAATTCCAGCATTTGTGCCCCTGTTCAGCATGCCCCTTACTGGTCAGCTGCAACACCCATTCTGGTGCTCATGCCTGTGTTCTGCCCCACCCTCCTCCGCTGTCCCAGCAGCGTGAGCAGCGCCCAGAAAGATTTCTGGCCAACTTGACTTGGAGGACGGAGCAGATGACCCGCAGTTGCTCTTGCAGAAGCCTCTACAATCTGCCTGCTCCATAGTCTTAGCAGGGAAGCCAAAGCTAGCACCCATGAAGCCCAGCCTGGCCATTGGACCTAGATTTCTATAGGAGGAGCAGCAGCTACACAGTTGTGTCCTCCTTCTGTTAGTTACACTCTGGAGGAAGAGAGGTGGTACTTGTTTTCTCAGTGGCAGCCCCTTTCCCTGCTCCCAGACTGGAACTTCTAGCCTCCAAAAGAAGAAGAAGAGGTAGTTTAGAGAGAAGTGTGTGTGTGTGTATGTATGAGCGAATGAGAGAGAGAGAGTTCTCTCTAACCCCCTGTTGACTCTGGCCACCAGAAGATTACTCCTGGGGGAATGAGGCCCTTGGCATAAAAGCCTAGAGAAGCCATAACCAAGGGAGAAAAATAGTGCTGGTGAAGCAGCAGGTAAGGGAACAATGGCAGCAGACAGGCACAAAAAAGTCAAACGTTCAGAGGACATGTTTGTACAGCTCTGCATTCGCCACTACTTTCTTGAAAAATTAAGGGTAGTTTTTCATTCATGTATTCATTTAGGTAGGTTTTATTTCATTCCCTTCTCGCATTTGACTGCTTGAGAATACAGATGGAGGATTGCATGGGTGAGTGCTTCCCCACATAAGCACTTACACACAAAATTTCCCTACTAGTTTGTGTGGGGAGTGGAATGGATTTGTGTTTTTTTTTTACATAAAAGAGTTTTTAAATGTTACCTACCCACATTCTGACATAATTCAACAGAAGGGGGGTGTATAATTTCTGTGGGCTTAACAAGCTGATTGGTTCTTTATGTTGAGATAATTTTGAGAGAAATATTAGTAGAACCAACTCAAGTATGATCTGTTCCTAACTTACTGAAAACAGTGGGTGCAGTATTGTTTGTGGCCTCACCCAGAGCATTGAAGGCAAGGCGCGCCTGCATCTCCCATCAAAGTATCAAGCAACTGCTAATCCCTGCATAATCTTTCTCAAAGAGAAAAGGAGGAGAAGTGATAAAATGGAAAGGAGTAAAAAGCAGTTTTCATACTCTTCTCTTTTCTGCATAATCCTTTCAGATGTTTCCTTGCATACAGAGAGGATTTTTTCAGACCTTCATTCTTCAGTAATTCCTTAATATATGGTTCTAACTGTATACCACAGAAACTGAGCATACCATTTGAGAAGGTAATATTCTCAAGAAAATAAAACCTAGGAAAAATTACAATATGGCTAATCATTAATCATCTATCAAAATGAGAGCTTTGGCTATTGGGTGGAATAGAAATGTAATAATAAATAAATAACATGCTCACTTTTCTTTTTGCTCCCCTTCATCTCTTGATTACTATATAACCTGTTTTAAGTAATGAGTTCTTCCCCTCCACGTGCATTAAGGGGAGTGCTTGTGGTAGAGGTAGAGGAGACAGGACAGGAAGAAGTTTGATTTGAAAAGCTGGAAGGGGGAAGTTTCTCCTCCCACTTCCTGCTCTTTAATGGAGCAGCAAACACAAGCACTTCATAGCCAGTCCTTGGAGTTACCACAGTGGCTGCTTTGTTGAAGGGCGTGGAGTGGGAGAGAGAGCTTGCTTCTTCTTCCTTAGCTATAGTGCCAAGCAGTGTAAATTGTTCCAAGGACTGTCATCTTCAAATTATCTCTTTCTATGGAAAAAGAAGAGACAACTCTAGAGAGCTAGTTCTTAGAGCCTATGTCACTGTTAGTACTTACGTGGCAAGCTAATGTGACATGGGAAGACTCCCTTCAAATTTTCTACTTCCTGAGCTCTCAGTTCTCCAACAAAGCATTGACCGTAACTTCAGGGAGTGGCTTGCAGTGATGCCTCTTTCCATGGAGATAACCAATCCCAGAGACCTATTAGATAAAAAAAACCTCTGGCTCCTCTGTTCCCTCATCATGTTTTATCTTCTGCTAGATCATACATACACACTGCAAGTTCACTGTGATTAAGGGATGGCAGTATCATACCAGCCCCCTTCACATGATTAGTGGTAGTCGTGTTGGGCTTCCCTACTGACCCCACCCCAGGCATCTGGGAAGCTGTTAGCCCCATGCCCAGACATCTGTGGTTAGCATAAAGAAACCCTGCATGTGAGCACCTACTGAGCCAGGCTTTCCCTGTGTAGACAGTCCACTCCAATGCATGGATGTCTGGGAATAGCTCCAGCAGCATGTCTGATGCCAGGGAGCATGCGTGGCAGTGGAGTCCACCTGCTGGTAGTCTCTTTGTGCATTTCACATGCAATTGGGTTAATCCCTTTTATATAAATGATTTTGCAAAACTACATAATGCTGAACTGATAAAAGTTTTGGTCTGATTTACCTCAATCACTGGAGAATGGGGCCTCCAGTGTAGTTATCTGGCAAGCAGTGCAAGACATGGGGACTTCTTGCCCTTTTTGTATCTGTGATTGCTCTGCACACATTTAGTCATCCGCGCGAATGGATACTCATGGACAGTTAGATCTGTTTCTGTGTAGAATAAAATATCTTGTACAGCGCTAAATATCTATAACATTTTTTTTTGTTAATCCATTTACAGAACAATCCTATGCATGTCTACTCAGAGGTATGTCTCTCCGAATTCTATGAGACTTACTCCCAGATAAGTGCGCATAGGATTGCAGCCATAGGCATCTTTATAACATCAGAATTTTTGCTGAAAAATAAACTCTATTCTGTTTTTACCTTTTCTGGATTCCATCCAATGTTTCACAAGCTTGTGCAATGAAACTTTCTCTTCTTCTTTTTCCCCCTGCAGCCCTCTATTCCCCACATCTGTTCTGGAGAGTCCATCCAGAGCAGATTTGGGGGAGGGGCTGCAGGGGGAGGAGGGAAAATTGATCCCCTTCCCATTCCATTGACAGATGCCTTCCATTATTGGGCGCACTTGTGGGATTTTACTCTGTATGCAAACTTGTCACAAATCAGACCCTTTTTTGTTTTAACTATGAATTGGATACATTTATTAACATCCATAGTACAAGAAGCAATGAATCATTAATTCCTGACATATCTTGTGTAACCTGGTGAGTTTACTTATTTGCTTAGTGATCTCTCTTGCTTAAAACTGTTGTTAGGATCCTTTGGAGGCTGTCTGATTGTATTGGATCAGTTGACTTTGTACAGGAAATGAAGTAATTTACTCTGGCATTTGTGTACAGCTGTATTTTACAGAAGCATTTCTGTAAAAAAGGGGGGAATCTTTATAAAATATTCTTAGAATAAGAAAAATGCTATATTCTAAAGGGCAAATTATTTATGCTATTTTTATTTTTGAGTTATGTAACCAAAATTTCAGTAAGGATTTTATGCAATTTACTTTACAATTGTTGCTGATTTACATATCTGACAGTTTGGGGCATTAGTGTGTATTAACTTGTAAAGTATGGATTAGGGATAGGGAACGTGTGACTCTCCAATTGTTGTTGGATGTCAATTCCCATCAGTCCAAGCCAGGATGGCCAGTGGTTAAGGATGATGGGAGTTGAAGACCAACAAACTCTGGAAAGCCACATGTTCCCCAGCGCTCCTATAGATGGAACAGTGTTAAATTGTTTGTTTTCTTAAGGTCTTTACATTTTTGTATAGTTTCATTGGTTAAGATAAAAGTTAGTGTTCATCTATGTGTCATATGCAGTCAAAATGACCAAATCATGGTTGAATGACTAATCAGCTTTGTTTTTGAGAAGTTTGAATCATGATGGTTCCAAACTTTTATCACTAGCAGCAGTAAAAAAAAGAAAAGAAAAAAAGTGGCTGTGATGGATGCAGCAAACACTGAATAATGATACCCAATACCTGATAGATAATGAGGTTATTATTAAAGCAGGTGTTGTAGGCGTGGATGAATACGTTCTCTTCTGTTTACTGCTGTGTATGCCATTATAAATTAACTTCCTTCATTTTCCTATAATAGCACTTACTGGCCTTTAGTGTCCCAGACTGTTTCTTCTCCTAATATACTGATATGAAGTATTAAATATCATCATTCTTTGGGAACTTTTTGAAGACAGGTACTTAAA
Source organism: Heloderma suspectum (assembly GCF_057233095.1). NCBI lineage: Eukaryota > Metazoa > Chordata > Lepidosauria > Squamata > Helodermatidae > Heloderma > Heloderma suspectum. The sequence goes on along the minus strand of NC_139461.1, from coordinate 115,406,052 downwards.
TAGATATAAGAGAATCAATGTTTTGAGCTATAGTTTCCAAGCGGTTGTAAATCAGCTGTACAGTTTCACCAATCACAACAGCGTGCCTGGCAAGACTAGGAGATCTTCCCTGGGAGATCTAAATTCCTTAGGTTTAGTAATAGAAGAAAGTCCTTCTTCATATAAGCTTGAGGGAGCTAGCTTCACATATGAATGAAGACATGAGAATGTATTAGCCACTGTTATTAAAATTGAATCTAGCGTACTTTTAGAGTTTGATACTATAAAGGACTTCGCTGACAACAAACACCTCCTCTTAACCCTAGAAGACATTATTGTTGTTCAGTCGTTCAGTCATGTCCGACTCTTCGTGACCCCATGGACCATAGCACACCAGGCCTTCCTGTCCTCCGCTCTCTCCCGGAGTGTGCTCAAGTTCATATTCATTGCATCGGTGATGCTATCTAGTCATCTCATCCTCTGCCGTCCCCTTCTCCTTTTTCCTTCAATCTTTCCCAGCATCAGGGTCTTTTCCAGGGAGTTTTCTCTTCACATTAGGTGGCCAAAATATTTGAGTTTCAGCTTTAGTATCTGTCCTTCCAATGAGCGCTTAGGGTTGATTTCCTTTAGGACTGACTGATTTGACCTCCTTGCAGTCCAGGGGACTCATAAGAGTCTTCTCCAGCACCACAGTTCGAAAGCATCAATTCTTCGGTGCTCAGCCTTCCTTACAGTCCAGCTCTCGCAGCCATACGTTACTACTGGGAAAACCATAGCTTTGATTATATGGACCTTTGTCGGCAAAATGATGTCTCTGCTTCTTACTATGCTGTCTAGGTTTGCCATAGCTTTCCTCCCAAGGAGCAAGCGTCTTTTAATTTCATGGCTACAGTCACTGTCTGCGGTGATCTTGGAGGCCAAGAAAATAAAATCTGTCACTGCTTCCATTTCTTCCCCTTCTATATGCCAGGAGGTGATGGGGCCAGATGCCATGATCTTAGTTTTTTTAATGTTGAGTTTCAAACCAGCTTTTGCACTCTCCACTTTCACCCTCAACAAGAGGCTCTTTAGATCCTCTTCACTTTCTGCCATTAGGGTGGTATCATCTGCGTATCTGAGGTTGTTGATAATTCTCCCGGCAGTCTTAATTCCGACCTGTGATTCATCCAACCTGGCGTTTCTCATGATGTACTCTGCATATAAGTTAAATAAGCAGGGCGACAATATGCAGCCTTGTCGTACTCCTTTCCCAATTTTGAACCACTCAGTTGTTCCATGTCTGGTTCTTACTGTTGCTTCTTGACCTCAGGGTTTCTCGGGACAGGTAAGGTGGTCTGGTACTACCATCTCTTTCAGAATTTGCCACAGTTTGTTGTGATCCACACAATCAAAGGTTTTAGCGTAGTCAATGAAGCAGAAATAGACGTTTTTCTGGAATTCTCTTGCTTTCTCCAGGATCCAGCGAATGTTGGCGATTTGATCTCTAGTTCCTCTGTCTCTTCGAAACCCAGCTTGTACTTCCGGTAGTTCTCGGTTCACATACTGCTGAAGCCTAGCTTGTAGGATTTTGAGCATCACCTTGCTGCCATGTGAAATGAGTGCAATTGTACGGTAGTTTGAACACTCTTTGGCATTGCCCTTCTTTGGGATTGGAATGTAAACTGACCTTTTCCAGTCTTGTGGCCACTGTTGACTGTTCCAAATTTGTTGGCATATTGAGTGCAGCACTTTAACAGCATCATCTTTTAGGATTTTAAATAGCTCAGCTGGAAGACTGTCATCTCCGCTAGCTTTGTTGTTAGTCATGCTTCCTAAGGCCCACTTGACTTCACTCTCTAGGATGTCCGGCTCAAGTTCAGTGACCACACTATCATGGCTATCAGGGACATTCAGATCTTTCCCGTATAGTTCTTCTGTGTATTCTTTCCACTTCTTCTTAATCTCATCTGCTTCTGTTAGGTCCCTGCCTTCTTTGTCCTTTATCATGCCCGTCTTTGCACAAAACGTTCCCTTGATATCTCTGAAAAGATCTCTAGTCTTTCCCATTCTTTTGTTTTCCTTGATTTCTTCGCAGTGTTCATTTAAGAAGGCCTTCTTGTCTCTCTTTGCTATTCTCTGGAACTCTGCATTCAGTTGGATATATCTTCCCCTTTCTCCCTTGCTTTTCGCTTCCCTTCTTTCCTCAGCTACTTGTAAAGCCTCATCAGACAGCCACTTGGCTTTCTTGCATTTCTTTTTCTTTGGGATGGATTTAGTTGCTGCCTCCTGAACTATTTTACGGACCTCCGTCCATAGTTCCTCAGGCACTCTATCAGGTCTAATCCCTGAAATCTATTCCTCACCTCCACTGTGTATTCATAAGGGATATGATTTAGGTCATACCTGCATGGTTTAGTGGTTTTCCCTACGTTCTTCAATTTAAGCTGAAATTTTGCAATAAGAAGCTCATGATCTGAGCCACAGTCAGCTCCAGGGCTTGTTTTGACTGCCTGTATAGAGCTTCTCCATCTTTGGCTGCAAAGGACATAATCAATCTGATTTCGATATTGACCATCTGGTGATGTCCATGTGTAGAGTTGCCTCTTGTGCTGTTGGAAAAGAGTGTTTGCTATGATCAGCATGTTCTCTTGGCAAAACTCTATTAGCCTTTGTCCTGCTTCATTTTGTACACCAAGGCCATGCTTGCCTGTTATCCCGGTGATTTCTTGACCTCCTACTTTAGCATTCCAATCCCCTGTGATGAAAAGGACATCTTTTTTTGGTGTTAGTTCTAGAAGGTGTTGTAGGTCTTCATAGAACCAATCAACCTCAGCTTCTTCGGCCTCAGTGGTTGGGGCATAGACTTGAATTACTGTGATGTTGAATGGTTTGCCTTGGATTCGTACTGAGATCATTCTATCGTTTTTGAGATTGTACCCCAGTACTGCTTTTGCCATCCTTTTGTTGACTATGAGTGCTACTCCATTTCTTCTAAGGGATTCTTGCCCACAGTAGTAGATATAATGGTCACCTGAATTAAATTCGCCCATGCTTGTCCATTTTAGTTCGCTGATTCCCAAGATGTCGATGTTCAATCTTGCCATCTCATGTTTGACCACCTCCGGCTTACCTTGATTCATTGGTCTTACATTAAGGTTCCTAAACAATATTGTTCTTTACAGCATCGGACTTTCTTTTCACCACCAGACACATCCACAGCTGAGTGTCCTTTCGGCTTTGGCCCAGCCGCTTCACTCTTTCTGGTGCTACGTGGAAATTCCCTCTGCTCTTCCCCAGTAGTATATTGGACACCTTCCTACCTGAGGGGCTCATCTTCCGGCGTCAAATCTTTTAGCCTTGTGATATATTCCATGGGGTTTTCTTGCAAGAATACTGGAGTGGGTTGCCATTTCCTTCTCCAGTGGACCACATTTTGTCAGAACTCTCTGCTATGACCTGCCCGTCTTGGGTGGCCCTGCATGGCATAGCTTATGGCTTCACTGAGTTATGCAAGCCCCTTTGCCACAACAAGGCAGTGATCCATGAAGGGGTGAAGACATTATTACGTACCTTTTATATACCAAGTTTCTCTACAACAGACGGGCTCTTAATTCAGCACTAGACCTGAACAGTTATTTGGACCAGAATGGTGGAGTGATGGCAAAAGTCGAGACAGTAGTGATCCCACGTTCTCCAAACAGGAGGATCTCATCTCAGAGCCCTCTGGCTTGTGCCTTACACAATGCAGAGGCTTTAGTACCTGCAACAGGAGAGAACAGCAGCCTCAGTTTGGATCTAGTAAACAGCAACAACAACACTTTCTTTCTCAGCCCCTCCCCCTTAAATCAAATAAATACCTAAATTACATGTTCCGTTCTGAAACATATTGTCTACTATTTCTGTTAATTTGGTATAGCTGTTATGAGAGTGCTCACCCAATAATGGCTTGGATCCAAAGTTAGTTCCCATTGAAATCAGTGGGGCAAGTTAGTCATGACTTAAGTTCATTTGATTTCAGTGGAACTATGTGTGCAACGTCTGGATCCAACCCATTCTTGCTACTTCTGAATATAAACTAGTCTAGAAAATAGTTATTTAAATTGCTCACATTTTCATAAATTAGCATTGCATTTCCAAATGAAAAATGAATGGTTATGAAAGTTATTTTGCTAATTTCTCTCCTGCTCATGATAAATTATAATGCAATGCATAGAAAATTCTTAGCGATGGATAGAATAAAAGAGACATATCCTTCCAGATGTGTCATTTGGGGTCCATTTTTAAATTGCATATTTTAAAAATTATAGGACACTTTCCAGCTACAATATAATCTGTTATACAAGTTTATTCACTATGTGTTAACTATATTTGTAACATCTATTTTTGAGTTTTAAACAGAGGTGGCAAGGGTAACTGCTATTTATAGGCAGTTCTTTTCACCTTAGAGAACTCATTCTGCTCTCCATACTTCTTTCCTTTTTTGCTCAGAGCACATCTGACACACAAACAAAAGTCACTTTTGTCTTGCAGTGGAAACATTCCAAGCTATTTGACATAATGACAGGTGGGATATTATTGAGCGTTGCTAAAATTTTGGCTGTATGGGTGCTTTGTTCTTGCTTGATGGTGTTTTGACTTGTATGTTTTTGGCTGCCATGTAGGAGTCCCCTCCTTTATTGGATTTTGAACTTGCCTTGAAGAATAAGTGTTTTCCAATTATATAAATTTCCAGTTGCAGCTTGCCCATTGTGCATGTACATACATGTATCTTCTTTCATATTTAGCTTAAAAGGGTGAATTAAAAATTAATTCCATTCAGTTGGGCAGTAATTATAGATGAAAAGAAATTTCAGTACCCACTTGTACAACCTTAATAGCTTGAATGAACTTTGATTGCATTCATACAACACTATGTTTATTGACAACAGTACCACACTCACTTATAACACAGAGTTGTCTTTGGAAGCCTATTTATAAAGATGCGGGGGGATGGTGGTGCTAACATGTTTAGATATATAACCCTAACATATAAAAAGCAAGTATCTATTTAATCAGGCCATTTAAAATGAGTCACATGTAATCTGAGTTCTTAACATAGTGTTTTTAACATAGCTCTCAAGAAAAAATAGTTGATGTGATTAAGGTAATTTGCGTTTACAGAATATAGACACTTATATTAATTGCATATACTGTATTTGGATTTGCATTACATACATATAGCTACAGGGGTTACTTAAATACAGTGGCTTAGATCCTAAATTGCTCCTTCATTTATGCAAGGGGGTGTAATTTCTGCCAGTTTCCCCTGCCATATGTAGGATTCCACACCATATCCCATGCAATTCCAAAGGGTTGCCCATCCCTCAGGAGGAGGTTTTCAGAGGCCACAGGGGGTTGCAGAAAGCAGGAGGAAGTGAGAAAGCAGGATGCTGTGAATTTGAACTCTGTGAAGTTAGGCCCCAAACTAGTAATACAAAGTAGGGCATTATTAGTAGTATGAAATGACATGACAAGATGTAAACTATCTATGACAATTTTTAGAACAGGAAGATTAATATCCATACTGGCAGGTACAAGAAACAGCTGTCTAGTCTGTTGGATATAGGAAAACCTAAGCTTTGCTATTTCTCCAGACAGAACATGAATACAGACTGAAAAGCCCTCAGAGGCCTGTTATAACACCTTTTCATTGCACTTTGAAGATAAGGTCATCCATTTCCAAAGCAATTTAGATACCACAGTTATGGCAGATCCAAGTTAGGTGTCCAATACTTCATCCAGCCATGTTTTGTGGGATTAATTTCAGTTAATGAGGCCTGATGTTGTGGACAAGGTGTTCATATTTATGTGTCTGGCCATGTGCCCTCTTGATACCTGTCCCTGATGGCTAATTAAGGTTAGCCAGTGAGGGAATTGCTGAGAGTGTCCAGGGATAACTAATGCATTATTGTTTGAAGGAGCCATGCCTGCCTTCTTGAAGGAGGCAATAGTATGGCCACTCCTGAAGAAGCCCTGTCTAGACCCAAGGATTTGTGATAGCTGTCACCTGGTTGTGTAAATACCTCATTTTTAGGGAAGGTGATTTAGATGGTCGTGGCGGTGCAACTGCAAGCATTTTTGGCTGAAACTGGTTATCTACACCCATTCCAGTCTGGGTTCAGGCATGGTTTTGTGACTGAATAGGCCTGTTGGATTATTTTTATCAAGAGAAGGACAAGTACAAACCTGCTCCTCTTATTCAGTCTCTCTGCGGTTTTTGCTATCATCAACCATGGTATCCTCCTGGACCAGCTCCACAGGATAGGCATCAAGAGCATTGTATTTCAGTGGGATCAGTCTCAGAGAGTTGTGTTGAGGGAGTGCACTACAGTCTCCTGACACTTGTGCCATGCGGTACTACAGGACACTCTTCTGTCCCCAATGGATTGCAAAATCTGTTTACCTCTGAATGTCACACAAGGATTGATACATATCTTATTGTATACCAAACATAGTTGAGGATAGACATGGTCAGACACCTCTTGAGGGCCCGCATCCCAGCAGGGGCCTGCTGGAGTCACTCTTTTTCACTATTGCAACCAGCTTGTGCATCTGCCTCTTGCTACATCCCAGAGAACAGTAGTGGTAAGAAGGAGGATCAGTAGATGCCATTGCCTACTTGCTCAATGAATCTCTGCCTTTCAAGCAAGGAAGTGATAGCAGTGATGAGAAAGACGATGAAGAGCAAGAGTAGCTGGTGACTGTGTAGCTGGTGACAATGGGGGTGAGAAGGTAAGCTCACTGAGGGAGGGGGTCCATTGAAGTGTCTTGCCCAATGGACCTCAAAAACCTGGAGTCAGCGCTTTTTAATACTCTTGTAAAATGTTAATATTTCAGTGAATTTCTTTGAGAATGGTGGTTTGTGTTTGTTTAAAATGATATCTTTGTGTGTACACTATTCACAGGACATGAAAATAACTGTTGTCTATAACATTTTCCATTAAAAATGTATTGAATTACAAGCAATGATTTCTATATAATTTGTGTTTTTAGAAGCTTCTGAAAAGGTATTGTATTTTCAAAACCTGTTGGGCAGAATAAATGTTTCAGGCAGTTTTAGCAAAGAGTAATGCTTATAACCTCAAATGTTATTATTGATCAACAACAATAATAATCCACTAATTCTAGCACTGAAAAGTTGATGTCAGGGTGGTGCAGTCCGCTTCCTAAACTTCAAAATCCATGTGGGCAGACCATGGAAGGTCAGAAAGTTGTGGAGAAATTCCTTAACAGGGTAGGAGTGGGAATGAAGAATGCAGAGTGGGGGAGTAGGGGAGGAGTAGATTGTTGCTTAAGAGAGCAATCCTATAGTCTCTGGACGAGTGTCCCAGGGACCATAGGATGGCTTGGATTCCCCCCTCTGAGGTCAGAGAAAGTGCTTCTGCCTTGGAATAGGTAGTCAGAGATATGTCCTGTCATGCCCCCCCCCATGCCAGCTGCCTCTGGGAGGCCACAAAATCGACCTCTGAGATGGGGGGAAAGGGGGTGTTCTGGTGGGTGGGAAGGGGAGGAGACTAGAGAGGCCAGGGTACAATTTATCCTGAGCCTCCTCCAGCCTCCTTCCACCCATCTCTGAAGCGCCCTCACTAGATGGGCTGAAAAGCCTGTCTAGCAAAAAAATCAAAGGACAGGGAGGCAAAGATTGCCGCCTCTGCTCCTCCCGCCCTGCTGGCTTCAGCCTGGCAGGCCATAGGAATCTCGGAAGCCTCCAAGTTCAGGGGCTTCCAAGCAGTGAAGGTGCAGTCCATAGGACTGCTTCCTAACTTGTTAATATTATAACAAACTTATGATGCTAAAAGATAAAGGATAAGCTTCCTGGTGGATTCTAGCCAGTGTCAATTGCTTAAGAACTATAATCTCTAACTATTACTTGGGTTTTTGTTGTACTTAAGTAATTTGCTGTGAACTTTAAAACAAATAAAAAATAAAATAAGTATGCAAGCAAGGTATATCTCTCATACGTTTTTGGTACTGGTACCTCCTGTATGTGAATATGTAGTAAAAAGTCCAGTTTCCTTCCCAAAGTAGTTTCTCCAAGGAGTATTTTCTCTTAGGAATAGAGGGAAATGTATTTCATTCTCTGCATTGAGTCTGAAGGATGAGTGCCAGTATTCCCCTCAGTAAGGCAAAGTTGGTCAAGACAGCTTTCTTAGATCCATAAAATGACCACAGGCTAGGAGTCATTATTGCTTGGCTAAACCCTATATATAGTTCATATAGAGTCAGTTCCTTCCTTCTCTTTAGCTAAAAATGTAACTTCAGTCTTGCCTGTTTGTAAGTTGTTACTTTCTACTGAATGGCTTTTCTAGTATAACGTGTGTGTGTGTGTCTTTCTCTCCCTCTCCCCCTCTCTCTCTGTACCCTCCCCCCCCCCCCGCACGTATTGTATATATGAGGCAGACAGGTGGGAGAGGAAGAGAAAAAATTATTTGGGAAATGCTAAGTTTAAGAAGGCTTTTAAATCCTGTATTCATTTACTCAAATAGGATTTTTTTTTTAGCTGGAAACATTCCAGATTCAATATATATCTAAATTTGATGTTTTTCCTATTTTTGGAGGCTTGTTTTTGTTTTTTTGTTTTTTTTGTAAACTTCAGAGTCCACCACATGCAACTTCTAGGGTAGCTACTGATCTTCTAAAGTGAAATATAAAATAATAAATCCATCATGTACAGTAATTTTAGTCCTTCTAGTAGACACATGATGTGAAGGCTCAGAATCCATAGGTATATACAGATGTATATAATTTCAGCAATAAGCCTGCTGCAGAACTGCACTCACTCACTGTATTTCTGACACATGTACTTCCACCTAAGTTGGGTTTGCAAGGAATCAGTTTTTCTTGTTTAAGTAGGAACCAGATTTGCACAGTGCTGATTATGTCAATCTTAAAACGACTTCCAAACTTTTGATCTGATAACTATTTAGGCACTTGAAAAACAAAGTGGAGAGCCTACCTGAAACATGTGGAGCAGGAGTGACAGTCAGCTTTTGATCCTGAGCCAGAAATGTGCAGCAGTACAGAACTGAAGGTGGGAGAGCAGAGCTCATCTGTAGCACCCCCTCCTATTTCTATATTTATTACAGTGCTGCTTTAATTCCATCGCAAACATGTCTTTCATTTGAACAAAAGAAGTGACTGCTTGCTTATAATAGGTTGCCTTCCCTCCCTTTGCGCTAGGCAGTCTCCAATGATTTGTTAAAGAGGAGAAGAACGTTGGCATTTAAGATCCTTTGCAGCACCTATTCCTGCACATGTATACTTAAAAGTAAGACCTACTGAGTTCATTGGGGCTTATTGCCAGGTAAATGTGCACAGGGTTGCAGCTTTTGTTTCTCTTTCTGACTAGATTAGGGCTGTGTTTAGAAAGCTATGTTCAGGTTTTAGCTTCATGTACTCAAACTGTTAGCGCTACATTTCTTATATTTGATCCCTGTGTGGCTTTGGTAGTAAAGTATGTTGCATGCAAGAAAGTGTAAAGAAACTTTAACAGCTCACTCTACATGTATAAAACACAATTTCTGTAGTGCATGTGTCTTTCTGATCCCCACATTTTCTTCTCAAATAGAAAGTTCATTTTTAGCTGTTTTGCAGGGAACTTATTGGTTGTATCCAACACTGTCTTTCTGCCAGCAGATCGAATTTCTCCTCCTTTCTTCAGTCCCCTGCACCCAGCCCAAGTTTGCTCCAGTGATTGGGTTGTGGGACCCTCAAGCAGATTTGGGTGGTGTGCAGAGGGAGGAGGAGAAAGGAAACTCCTGTTGAGCAAGTGGAAGTTTGCTTGTATAACGTTGGATTTAGCCGTGTTTATGTGCCTCAGACAGTGAAAAACCATGCAGGTAGAAATCCTGTACATAGGGTTGTATCCAGTGCTAATCCTACTTCGAGTAAACCCACTGAAATGAATGGGACTTAAGTTGGTCATGACTAACTTAAGTCCCATTCATTTAATGGGTTTACTCTAAGTAGGACTAGCATTGGATAACCCAAAGTTTTCATGTGCTGGCTCTGTTAATTGGTGGACAATAGCAGTGATTTGGACATTATGAAGGGTTTTTGCTGCTTGCTTTTGTTTTTTACTTTATTTTTCTAAATCTAAAAAGTATTTGGTTATATCCAGTATTTTGTTCCGTTATATTTCAAAACAATGTATAATGGCTACATGCAGAACACACATTCTCTGAGCCTCCAAATCATGATTTGGGGGAATGTGAATGAGCTGTCCATGTACATACTCTCCCTTTGCCTCACATGCCTAGCTTAATAGAACACTACCTGGTTTGCAATCTTAATTTGGAGGGATTATCCAAAGCACAGTTAGCCAGTTTAGATGTTACAGCAACTATGGCTTGATAAACCACGCCAGGTGTGTGAAGTGAGAAAAGAGAGCATGTGTGCATACAATCTGCCAAACCATGGTTTGGAGCAGGGGTACAAAGCCTCAGGCCAGGGGTGCAAAACCTCTGGGGTTCCTCAAATGGCCCTACCTCATCCCTCAATTATCGTAGCTTCCCTGGTTTGTGCAGTTTTTCCCCATTCTAAAAGGTTGAAATGTCTCTCCTAAGGCTTAATTACTGGCAGTAGAGCATTAAGCTAAAGTATGCTGGTATTTTACATAATTTTGGCCCTGCCCTTTTGCATTTGTCCCCGTCCCATTTTGCCTTCAGCCCTGCCCACCACTGGAATGTGGCCCCTGAAAGTTTCTATGAAATGGAATTCAGTCTGTGGCTAACAGAGGTGGAAAGACGAAGCCCTACATTTTTTTTCAGACCTGTTCAGACATAACAACAAACTATGGTTCATTAACAGAAACGAGTGCTCCACATTTCTCTTTGCATGTGAGAGGATATTTGAGGTTCTGTTCTTGGTTACTAACAAGCTGTGGTTTGTTGCTATGTCCAAATTTGGCAAATGTCCCCTCCCCCCCACCCCTTCAGACCACAGTTCATTAACAAGCTAGGATTATCAAATAGAACCAGACCTTCCTTTAATACAGGGTTGGGCACCTTGTGGCCCTCCAGATGTTTCGGTCTACAATTCCCGTCAGCCCTAGGCAGCACAGACAATGCGAGGTATGATGGGAGTTGTAGAAACACCTAGAGGACCACAAGTTGCCTACCCCAGCTTTAATGCCTTTAACTTATCTATTTTACATATTCTTGCTGGAAATTCCTGGGGTACTTTTACTGCTGCAAGAAGTACTCTACCCTGGGACATATATGTGTATGTAGTCTATTGACTAGAAATCAATGTAGAGTGTGACACCGAGTACTCTGGAACTATACTATCTCTAATGAGTTGTGGAACATGTACTATAGAATGTTCAGTGATGTAGATGTGAGTGACATTTAAATCATAATTATGATCAGACGGACCTAATCAGCCTTGTTGATATCAACAGCAGAATAATGAAAGATCCTATACAATACCTATCTGGCTTTTATTGTCAACTGTAAAAGTAGGGAAGAAACCAATTCCTTCACCCTTTTTCCATTACATCAGTGCAACACAATGGCTCAGCACGGATTTCAGGTGCAGTCACCAGGGCTGGGATGTGCCAATACATTTGTGGCTGTGCCAATCCAGAATTACATCATTAAATTCTGAGTTGGTTGTATATGTTTGGTTGTTTTATCTGTCGTTTTAATGTAAATTGTACCTGCCCGGGTAGCCAGTCAGATCTCCTCCCCACTCTTTATTATTAATTGCACCAGGATTTTTTTCAATTACCCTATCCATTTCTTTTTGAATTATTCCTTGTATGTCACCCCCCCCCTCCACAAAATCACATTAAACAATGATAATAAATTGTGTTGGTTCTTCTGGTATGATACTTCTTAGGTCCAGGTGTGACCTACTTACAACTAGGTTGTAACTTACAATTCACATTTTGCTTCCAAATTTTAACTATCAATATATCCATACTTTACCACTGAAGAGCTCTTAAGGTAAACTTTGCACCATTGCTTACGTGCACTTAGCATGTCTAAGGCATGATTTTTTTCACTGCCTGCAAAGGCAGCTTTCTCCTATATGATGCATTAGTTCACACATTCATATGTTCCATTACATGTTGTAGGTCACTGTTAACATACTGCCAATTACTTTGGACTTCTGATTCAACAATAAGCTGCTTCATTCAGAATATTTATACATCAGTTTATATATACACATTAAAGCTATCACATTGTGAATGTGTTTCATAATGAAGAAATTGATTTTGTAGACATCTGGTGGGAAAAGTGACAGCATTTTTTATTCAGAGTAGCAATGTCATCTCAGATCTTTGTATCCAAGTTAGACACCTTAATTGAAACTAATGTACTGTACTCAGAATTGTCACAGGGTAAACTATTATCTGTTTAACCATGATGGGGACAATGGTGCCATTAATTATTCGGTATACTGATAGTATGCAGTGCATTATAGAAGCATGAATGTCTATTTTTTAAATCTAAAATTAAAATGGAATAATGTTTGCCATTCTTTTTCTCAGTGTGTTATATTCTCAAAGATAAAATGAATCTCAGGGAATGCTATATACTGTTTGTTGTTTATTCGGTCAGTCGCTTCCGACTCTTCGTGACTTCATGGACCAGCCCACGCCAGAGCTTCCTGTCGGCTGTCGCCACCCCCAGCTCCCCCAAGGTCGAGTCCATCACTTCCAGAATATCATCCATCCATCTTGCCCTTGGTCGGCCCCTCTTCCTTTTGCCTTCCACTTTCCCTAGCATCAGCATCTTCTCCAGGGTATCCTGTCTTCTCATGATGTGGCCAAAGTACTTCAGTTTTGCCTTTAAGATCATTCCCTCAAGTGAGCAGTCTGGCTTTATTTCCTGGAGTATGGACTGCTTTGATCTTCTTGCAGTCCAAGGCACTCTCAGAATTTTCCTCCAGCACCACAGTTCGAAAGCATCTATCTTCCTTCACTCAGCCTTCCTTATGGTCCAGCTCTCGCAGCCATAGGTTACTATGGGGAATACCATTGCTTGAACTATGCGGACCTTTGTTGTCAGTGTGATGTCTCTGCTCTTAACTATTATATCAAAATTTGTCATTGCTCTCCTCCCAAGAAATAAACATCTTCTGATTTCCTGGCTGCAGTCAGCATCTGCAGTAATCTTTGCGCCTAGAAAGACAAAGTCTGTCACTGCCTCCACGTTTTCTCCCTCTATTTGCCAGTTATCAATCAAACAAGCTATATACTGTACTGTGCATTTTATTTTGAAAGCAGGACAAAAAATGTGTAAATATATATTAAGGCACAGTTGATGTAGAGGCATACTCTTACCAAAAGCTGATTTGAGTGTGGCTATGTATGTGTCAGAAAATCAACTCTTTATTAAAATGACATTGCTGGAAATATGGAAACTTGCAGCTATGCCCAGACTACTCAGAATCTATTCAGTTTAAAGTAAAAGGGAAAAAAGAGCAAACCATTTCATTGACCATTCAAGTATGCTCATTTGATATACGTACACGACAATCAAATGACTATGAACAGACCACAAACCAGTCCTATGAGTTGCTACATTGGGTCAATAGTAAGTGAGCTAAGAAGGAATTATGAGCTGGACCATAATGGCTCCTGAGGACCCATTACTTTCTGATGGGTAAATAAATGCATGTTTTTAAAACTTGCATATATGCCAAAGATGTGTGTTCTGCCAGAGACTTTAAGTGCATCACATAAGCCAACCATATTTGTTGGATAAAACTGTTTGTTGGATAAAAATGTCTAGAGCCAAAATGCAAGTTTAAATAAATAATGTACTTAAACTTGATACTTTATTGAAGCAACCTTAAAAACAACACATATTTACACAGATATTTGAAGCTGTTGAGGTGGCTCAGTAAGCAAGCAATTAAAAATAAGACAAGGAGTTCTAAGACAGGATTTGAATATTTTATGGCCACTTTTCAGTCAACTCCCTGAGCTGTCAAATCCTTTTCAAGCCTTATATTCATACAGTCAGCACCTCTGCAGCCGAACACATGTGCACACATAGAGTAGCTACAGATGTTAGAATCCCTCAGGGTTCTAAATGTTGTCACATCTTTCAAGTGTTCTGCATTTTATAGGCTTCCTGTTTTGTAACCATTTTTCTGGCCTTCTCCCACCTTATTTCTGAACTTTGCTTACACCGCTCTTATACAGCCAGGTTTCAGCTGCTCCTTTTGGTTAACACTAGTACTCCCTATTTCTTTCCCCTTAACAGCATTAGGTAAGAAATGTGAAGCAGAGTACAAGGATTATAGGTACAACACTCATATGTATTGGATCATCATAAGAACCTTGGAAAAGGAAAGGTGAAGAAGATGTTAAACAGAGAACAGCATATAAACCAGCACAGCAAGGAAGAAAGCCTTGGAGGCTCTAGAGATATCAATGAGGGAGGGAAACAGAGAACATGTAAAAACAGAGAACACGATGAGCAATATGGTGAAAGTGACTGGGGACTGAAGATATGCCCTTTGCTTTAGGAGTTGGCATCTTACAGTTGTCTCATCCATACTGTGTAATTGAGAAAGTATAAACATTTTATTAACCAGTTTTTTAAAAAAATAAAGTAACCTTTTATTGCAAGTGAGCCAAAATCAAAATATTGGCTTTTAAAACATGTTAACTATATTGCACATTTGAAATTATAATTTTGCCTATTGTGAAAATCAGACATTTTATTTTCTACAGTAAGCATTATTATAGGTATCTTGCAGGTACTTCTAGAATAGGATAAACAGGTATGACACTTACAAGAATTACAGCATTTGGGTAAACAATAAGCTCTTCATGAAAGATTGGCAGAAAAGAGAAGCAGGTGATAGCTCAGAACAAGGTACAAATAGAAAAAGGTCTCTGAGATTAATGTGGGAGACATTGTTTTTAATGATATAGAAGATGACAGAATGTATTTTTGTCCTGCAGCCGATGTTGCAGATTTACTAAAAAAAACTGCTGTGTAGAAAAGTGGGCGAAGCACTTGAACAACACATGCATTTAGAAATGGGAGCAAAGAGTTCTTCTGTTTCTCTTCAACTGTTTGGAGAGCACTTCCTAAAGGGAAGGTGACAAAGTTTGCTTCATTAAACTGCATTTATTTTTAAAAGGATTTTCTATTGAATAAAGAAACTCTTTCATAAATGCAGGTACAATAAGGCGAACATGATTATTCGACAAGTATATAGATGGTATCCAAGTTAATAAATATTAAAGAAGCTAATTTTGATAAAATGTGTTCATACGCTAATTCTGTCAAAGGAAATTCGATATTTAACCCTGACATCTGTAGAAAAATTCAGGCCAGATTATACGTCTATATTTGTTCATGAGTTAAATATATACTGTAGCATTTGCTTCTTATTACAGTGAAAGAATTAAAAAGTTCCCAAAGCAAAAATTACACTATTCACAATTGAATCCTGAATTCTTAAAAGCTTATCATAAGCATTAGTGTCTTGAGGGATGCTATAGTATATCGCTTACCATATATTGTGTTACCACATATCAAAAATTAGTGTTTTGAAATGAATGAGTTCACAACATTATTTTTAATAGATGCAAGCTTATGCATTAAAAGAATTAACTATATTAATTTTATTTTCATTTATTTATCAAACATTTCTATGCTATCTTCTCGCTCTAAAAAGAGCCCCCAAGGTGCATTACAACAGTAACGTATAAATACAGTTAAAGAAAACATTCAAAACCAGAATAAAACACACAAAATCACAACTAGGGGAAATTAAGTCATTAAAAACCCAACAGAACAAAAATGTCTTAACCGCCGGTCTAAAGGACAACAGAGAAGGGACCATTTTAGCCTTCCTTGGGAGGAATTCCACAATGGGGGTGCCACCACTGAAAAGGCTCTGTCCTACGTTGCCACCAATCTCCCTTAGTGGAATGTAGAGTTGGGCCTCTGAAGATGGCAGCACTTGATTGGCTGGTTCATGAGGGAGGAGGTGATCCTTCAAAATACCATGGTCACAGCACCTTGAACTGGGCCCTGCTGAGGCCGAAAGCCACTGCCAGGCTAAACTTCTGACCATGACCATGGGGTTATAGACTCCCCACCCTCCATTTCAATTCCAGACTACCAGCCTCCTATCCAGTTGAGAATACTAGGTCCAGAATGTGACCTGCAAAGTGTTATCTGCAGAATGGTTATTGATTGGAAGAGGACCTGAAGACTAGAGCTGAAGAGAGTGGAACTCAGAGCTGAGAAAGGAGCAGGAAGATGTTGATGCAGAGGGAGACTGCTATACAGTTTATGTTCCTGGTTGTGAATGATGGGCTGGGGGAAATCTGGTCTGAGGGGAAAGCTATTGAGAACTTATTTGGCTGAGGGAGACAGTCTAAAACATGGAAGCTCACTGGGTGACTTTGGGCCAGTCACAGACTCTCAGCCCAACCTACCTCACAGGGTTCTTGTAGTGAGGATAAAATGGAGGAGGATTATATACTCCGCCTTGTGTTCCTTAAGGAGGAAAAGAGGCGGGATATAAATGTAATAAATAAATAAATAAATAAATAAAAGAACTATTACTAAACACATTTATCCCCTGAATAACTTAAGCAATCTCATCCTTCCATTTGAAATGTAATCCTTTATTCCCTCATGTAAATAATTCCCTTAATAAACATCTTAATTCTGCTCAAATTTATTTATTTATTTATTACATTTCTATACCGTCCCTTTATTTGTTTGTTTGTTTGTTTGTTTGCCAAAGCAGTCTGGGTGGATCACAAAACAAAATTTAAAACCATAAAATACAATAACATAATAAAAATAATATAAAAACCATAACTTTAAAACAGAATAAAACCAAAGTAGGAACCAGCAGTTGTTGTTGTTCAGTCGTTCAGTCATGTCCGACTCTTCGTGACCCCATGGACCATAGCACTCCAGGCCTTCCTGCCCTCCGCTCTCTCCCAGCGTGTGCTCAAGTTCGTATTCATTGCATCGGTGATGCCATCTAGCCATCTCATCCTCTGCTGTCCCCTTCTCCTTTTGCCTTCAATCTTTCCCAGCATCAGGGTCTTTTCCAGGGAGTTTTCTCTTCGCATTAGGTGGCCAAAATATGTGTGCTTCAGCTTCAGTATCTGTCCTTCTAATGAGCAGTCAGGGTTGATTTCCTTTAGGATGGACTTATTTGACCTCCTTGCAGTCCAGGGGACTCGTAAGAGTCTTCTCCAGCACCACAGTTCGAAAGCATCAATTCTTCGGCGCTCAGCCTTCCTTATAGTCCAGCTCTCACAGCCATGTTACTACTGGGAAAACTAGGGATGTCAGAGAATTCCGCCACGGATTCCAGTGAGTCCCCCGGAATACATGGCGGAACAGCCTCCCGCCCCCCGCGGAATCCCCCCTGGACGGAACTTACCTGGGGCGGATGCGGCGGTGGCTCCGGCTGTTCTCCTGGCCGGCTGCAACCGGGCTGCTGCAGCTGTCATTTGCGGCCTTGCAGCCGTGATAGGCTACGTAAGTATTTATGTAGCCTATCATGGCAAAGAGCAGGGATGCAAATGGCGGCCGCTATGCCATTTACGCCCCTGCTCTTTGCCGTGATAGGCTACGTAAATATTTACGTAGCCTATCACAGTAAAGGCAGCCACGCAAATGGCAGCCGCTACTCCATTTGCGTGGCTGCCTTTACCGTGATAGGCTACGTAAATACTTACATAGCCTATCACGGCTGCTTGCAAGGATGCAAATGGCGGCCGCTACGACAGCCGCCATTTGTGGCCACAGCATCCCGGCCGCGTCTGGAACTCCAGCTGCAGCTGGCCCTGGCCAGCGGCTCCACATAGCTGCCACGGAGCGTAGCCGGCTGGGGAGGATTCTAGGGGGAGGGACGGAGTGCCTCCCCCCAACCGTGGATGCCCTGGCACGGAGCCAGGTAAGGGATTCGTACATCCCTAGGGAAAACCATAGCTTTGATTATACGGACCTTTGTCGGCAAGGTGATGTCTCTGCTTCTTACTATGCTGTCCAGGTTTGTCATAGCTTTCCTCCCAAGGAGCAAGCGTCTTACAAAGATCGAAAAATGCACTAACACAATTTTTAAAACTGAAGGGCTAAAAAGCCTGGGAAAATAAAAAGCTCTTCACCTGGCGTCAAAAAGATAACAATGGAGGTGCCATGTGAGCCTCTCTGGACAGGGGCTCAACAAGTGGTGTGCCACCACCGAACGGGGCTTCTCATTAGTAGCCACCCACCTCATCTCATTTGGCAGAGGCAACTAGAGAAGGGCTTCTGAAGATGAGCTTAAGGTCCAGGCAGGTATATATGGAAGGAGACGATCCTCCAGTTAACCTGACCCAACACCATTTAGGGCTTTGTAGGTTAATGCACTTTGAATTTTGCCTGGAGACAGACTTGCAGCCAGTGCAGATCATAAAGTACTGGCATAATATCGGCCAGTCCCTGTCAGTAATCTTGCCACCTTATTTTGGACCAGCTGAAGTTTCCAGACCATTTTCAAAAGCAGGCTCACATATAATGCATTGCAATGATCCAAATGAGAGGTTGTGGAACATGTACTATAGAATGTTCAGTGATGTAGATATGAGTGACGTTTAAATCATAATTATGATCAGACAGACCTAATCAGCCTTGTTGATATCAACAGCAGAATAATGAAAGATCCTATACAATACCTATCTGGCTTTTATTGTCAACTGCAAAAGTAAGGAAGCATGGATAACTGTAGCTAGGCTATCTCTGTCCAGATAGGATTGTAGCTGGTATATCAGCCTAAGCCTGATGCTGGTAGTGGTGATGAGCCAATGCCTATGCCATAGGAACAAATCTACTAGATTTCTATAAGGTACAGAGAATTTATTTTGGTGGCAGTGGTTAAAGATTTTATAGTTAATGCAGCATTCCCGAACGGAGAAGTCTGACAACTTTATTAGACACTTTTTGAGAAGCATCAGAGGCTGAAAAAGGGAACATAGGTGGGATAGCCACATTGGCTCTTTTAAAAAGGTCTTACAACTGCATCCTTTAATCAAATTGGGAAACAGCCCTCATCCATGGAAGCATTTGGTCTCTTATCATTCTCATAGCCACCCTCTAGTGTTCTTAATCACCTAAGCTGGAACTGAAACACAAGTGGTTGGCCTGAGTTCTCCAAGGAATTTGTCCACATCCTCAAGCTGAAATTATCTATCAAAATGGGACAAGCAGAAACCTCAGTCACAGCCAGAATTCCTGCTTTCAATGTGGAATTGGAATGCAAGCCATTTTGTCAGCAAAATGTTTTGCAAACTAGTCACAGTGGCCCGCCAAGGATTCCTCCTCACTCCCATAAAGTTTAGTTTGTAATAGTCCCTTCAGCACTTAGAATAGCTCCACTGGCTGACTCTGGGGAAGTTCACATGACACGACAGCCCACTGTGGGTTAATTTGCCTTCATTCATTCATTACTTTTCTATACTGCCCAATAAACTAACTCTCTGGGCGGTTTACAAGGATTAAAAACCTTAAAAATACAATACTGAACATAATATAAAACCTGTTACATAAAAACATATAAACAGACAAACGATCAACAATAAGAAATCCAGGACCCAAATTAAAACTGTATCATATACTGCCAAATGCCTGAGAGTCGAGGAGCCCTGGAGGAGCTGCAGTATGTGCTGGTCACCCCACAGTCTGTTATAGGGTTATGTGAGGATTATTTAACCCTCAAATAACTCTCACCGGCGGGGTTCACATGACATAGTGGTGGCCAGCATGCACTACAGCTGCTTGAGGGTAAATTAACTGACAATGGGCTGTTGTGTCATGTAAATCAGGTCACTATGTGGTAGTGTTGGTGGCAGGGAAGTGTAATTTCTGGAATACCATGAAGTAGGGCTTAAAATTATCTCTAACCTATGTTTGATTGGTTTAGTCCAGGAGTGGGCAACATGCAGACTGTGGGCCACATGCATCCCTGGCTGCGACCCCCCCCCCGCACCCCAAATTTGTTTTTCAAAAATAATTGAAGAAAAAAAATGCATCTGGACCGACTATGGAATGGCAAAAGGATCAAAATTTAGTCTCAAGACTTCCTTCACCATCACTAGCCATCTATCACATTGATTCATCCAAGCTCTTCAGAAAATCAAAGTTCTCAAACACTGCCCATTGAGAGGGTGCTTGGAAGTGATTGTATCAACTTCCCCATGATATTTCCAGTTCCAGAGGTCAACCAGGGCTTCAGCAGAATCTTCAGCCATGGTGACAGGAAACACGTTCGAGAATCTAACAGGATCCTCTAGTCTCTGGCTAGTGGAACCTGACTAGTGGATCCCGAATAAGAGCCCCAGTAAATCTAAACTTTTATCAGGTAGTGAGTGATCTGACCATGACGATAGAATTATTTCACCCTTCCCCGGCCCCACAGATCACTTTCACCCTGCCGGTTAGCATCAAATCAAGAGTGTCCTGCAGAATGTTGAGGGGGACTTGGGTTTGAACACTGAAATCCCCCAGCACAATTAATATTTGAGAAGCTGACACTGCCGCTGAAACCACCTTCACAGCTCAACAGGGAGACAGTTGGGCAGCAGAGTGGGGTATACCAGCTGTCATGATGATTCACAACCAGATATACATACTCAAAATTAGATGACTGGTGGACAGGGTACCTTGATAGGGGGATGGAATTATGATAGCTCGCTATGACTGTAGTGATATGATAGATCACTAAAACCCCTGCCTTGTTCATGAAGATGAATGGTTAGAATGAACAAGCAAGACTTTATTAAATGACAACAAAGGGTAGTATCCAACAGGGCTGTTGCGCCAGCAACCTTTCCTGCCAATCCTGTTGTCCAAGCGGGACTGACGGCTTGTGCAGTGGAGATTTAACTGTTCTCGTAGGAAGCACTGAAAGAAGTGGAAACACTGGTGTCTGGATTGGG
Source organism: Heloderma suspectum (assembly GCF_057233095.1). Classification (NCBI taxonomy): domain Eukaryota; kingdom Metazoa; phylum Chordata; class Lepidosauria; order Squamata; family Helodermatidae; genus Heloderma; species Heloderma suspectum. The sequence goes on along the minus strand of NC_139461.1, from coordinate 115,385,135 downwards.
ACAGGTCGAAAGAGCTCTCTTATATGCTCCCGGAAGCACTAAATCTCCATTGTGCAGGCGGTGGTTCTTGCTTGTGGAACAGAATTAGAGTGGGTGCAACAGAATCGGCAGAGAATAGCACACCTTTGGATAATGCCCAAAGTATTTAAGGCTTTATGAAACTATTTGAGAATATTTTTTGAAAAATAAGCATATAATGCAACGTAGTTTCTAGTCAAATGTATCAATGTGAATATTACACATTATCTAAAATATCTCTAAAAGCAGTTGACCATCATTACATTTCTTGTAGATGCTATGATACGCAGGGATGCAAACTTTTCACAAACCTTTGGAGCCAGTTAAAGTTTTTAGGAGCCATAGTTGGAAGCATCTTAGATTCACCTAGTTTTCCTTTAATAAATCACACATTCACTTGTTGAACTTTTCTCTGCCCTTTTCCACATCTGCCAATGTAACATGTTCAAGAGAACATGGGTTTAGGCCCTACTATCCTTTGGAGTTGGGAATGGATGTGGCAGACGTGTTGAGGTTCTGAGTCTGCCATGAATTCTCTGCATGGAATCAGACTAGCCTTGGTTCCTGATTAATAATAATTGTAATAGTGCTCTACCTAAAGGTTTGGTGAGGCCTAGGACATGTTCCAAATTTTAAAAGCTATATATAAAATAGCACTCAGAAACCAAATTCTATAACTTACCAAAACAACTTTGTGCTTGCCACAGTTTTTCCCCTACAAGCTCTTCATACGGTAAATACAGAAAACCAACATAACAAATGGTAAATGTGGGAAATTGTGCCCATTTATTTATTTGTCATTAATTTACAATGTTTGAAGGCCACCTTAAAGATAAAACCAGCTTCGAAGATAATAATACAGATAACAGTGAGCTTCAAATAATAAAACACAGTGATAATAATGAAAACAATAAACCTCAGAAATATCACTAGAATTTCAAATTTACTATTATGGGCTAAAGCAAGACTCCACCATTACACTTTTCTTCCCCTTCCTTTAAGTGCATTCCAGCCCGTTTTCTTAGTCTGCAAATGAAGTCATTAGGTGTATCATTAATACATTAAAACAGGGATAGGTAACTTCAGGAAGTCCAGAGCCATTCTCTCTCTCTCTCTCTCTCTCACACACACACACACACACACACACCCCTGCACAGGCTGGAAGCTGCAGAGCAACCAGAACATGCATTTAAAAAAATTACATGGGGGGCAGCGGGAATAGCATCCATAGCTGCTATGGAGTGCCAAGATGGTCAAATTTAGCTCGCAAACAAGCTAAATTTCACCTTTTGGGCACTCCATAGTGCTACAGATGTGATTTCCCTCCCCATGGGTTTTATTTTTTTTTTTCCTAGGGGATAGTGGGGTTGCACTGGGGGTGGTGGTGACAGGGTCTGGACGCAGCCCATGGGCCCCGTGTTGGCCACCCCTGCATTAAAAGGTTTTTGTGCAGAGGAAAAATACACAAACCACACTTGCAATAGAAATCAAAATACAGAAACCACATTTGAAATAGAAATCTGAAACTTAAACTTAAAATCTGAAGTCCATGGAGAAAAAGATTACAAGTTATTTCTTAAAAGCCAACCCTAGCCATGAGACTCTTTAGCTTGGGGAAATACCTTCCCAACTCAGTTTCTGGATTTCCAACTAGGCCAAGCTGTGGTAAACTGTATTCTCCTCCCCACTTCTCCTCCGGCATGGTCACAAGGAGACATTCAGAAGTCTTTGCTTTCCTTTTTGACTCATCGTAGCTTGTCATAATGTCTGAACGCAGACAACTGTGGTTACTTTTAACTGTGGTTAGTGAGAGAAATAACATCAAGCTATAGTTTAGGCAACTTACTTTATTTATTTATTTATTTATTTATTATTTCATTGTATTATTTATTTATTATTTTCACTGACCATAGTTAAGTTCATCACAGTTTAGGATTTTTATATAATGCTAAACTATGGTTAATCTAAAACAGAAGCAGAAGCTTCCAATGACCATGCTGGAGGAGAAGGAAGGGGAGATACTTATGAGTCCCAGGTTTGCAGTGGCTGGTCCGCATAATGCATGGTCAGTTTTAGCTGCCAGAGTATACTGAAACAGATAAGAAGTTTATCAAATGGTAAATAGGGGGAAACTGTACCATTTTCGAAGTCCCCTAACCTTTACCATAGATTTGAATGCGTGGCAGCAAAAAAAGAGAGCCATATTTTAATTAATTAATACAGATTACCAAGCAAAACCATGGTAGAAACCCTTATCAATTGGCAAATTGGTTGTCTGTGTTGGGCCTCACCCTGCTTGCAATTTCAATATATGGAAGAATTTGACTACTTCACTGTTCTGTTTACTCGAGGTAATTTACTAATTTTATTAAAAAGTAATATATAATGCACACAGGAGAGTGTACCATGTTTTGAAGTTATCCACAATTAATGTTCTTTGAACTTACTACATACATACAGGTTGCACTGGTGATGCTGAAAGACCCCTTTAAAATATTAAAAGCTCCAAGTAATGCTTGGCTTCTTTCCCCTTGGGGGTTAAAGTAAACCAATCCCAAATATGAACAAGCTCCATAATACAATGCTGTTCTTGTCAGAAACTCAGAGTTAGCTCTGCAGCACATAGTGTACATATTGAAAAACAGCTGTTTGGTGACAGACTGCTAGCTGGGAAGTTAGAGCTGAGTGAAGTGGTTAACCCACATCCCTTTGCCACTGATAAAGTGCTTTGATAAGCAGACTATAGTGGTGAAAACTAGCAAAAGAGCCAAAGATTGTGATTCTTTAGAATGAATGTAGGTCTTGTTTGACAAAGGCAGCCTTCATTTCTTGTATACTTTTCCCATTTTGTTCTTACTCCTTCCTTCCCTCTTATTCAGTATATGCTTGGATTTATCCACTGACTTATCACTGGATAAGAGAAATGGAAGCAATTCTGAGTATTTCAAAGAAATACTCCTTTAAACTTATAAAATTTGTAAAAGAGTTAAATCTTTCTGGTATAATCCCTAGTGTAGTCATTTATGTTGCTACTGGGTTGGATGGGGGGAATAGGAGAGGAAGGGAAGGGGGTGGAGAATTTTAAAAGAAGTATTTCGTTCAAAATAAGTTTGTCTGGTTTAACCACAAGCCAGTAACACATGGGCATATATTTCTGCATAATTCTATTTAAAAAGAAATTCATAGCAAAAACATTCTCCATGATTAATTTCTGAGCCTCAATTGAGCACTTTTTGAAATAATTCAGTGCAGATGTTGTGCATTTACTTCTACAAAAGGTATCCATAGTTCCCAAATCTTATAAATGATAGTTAATATTCTGATAGATAAATAAATTGTAAATACTTAAATTGTACATATGGCTGCTTTCCTAAAAACCACTAATTTGGAAATACATTTCATTGAAATTGCTGACTCCTGAGTTACTGGAAAAAGAATGTAAGCTTTGAAGTATCTATGTTTTACATGTAGGGCCTATTCAAATGGTGCAAAACACATTCTGGTCTTTCACATCTTGTTGCATCTATGAATTAGTATGTACTCAAAAATACTCTGGACTCATTTGAGAATAAAGTACTTTCCTAGGATTCTAGCATCCGTTTGTGTATATATCATAGCCTTGAAAATCGATTAAAGTAGTTTAACAGAACAATCCTACCTTTCTGTACAGACAGATCCAATGTGAGAGAAGTAAGAGTTGCAGAGGTTTCCACAGGGGCTTGGAGGAGAGCTCCGAGATTGGATCTCCACCTCTGAGATTAGACTTTCTCTCCTCCCCTGGAAGGGGAGATCTGGTTTATCCCATGGCCCCTGTGATGCCCTCCCAGAGACCATACCATTGCATGTAATCATGCTTTGTGTGCTTCTAAGAACACACTTGTTTACTTAGTGGTTTTAATGTTTATCAGGTTAGTTTGGAGGCAGTGCTTGATTTAATTGGCAATATTAATTGACCCACAAAAGTTTGATTGATTGATTGGTTTGTTTGTTGAATTGAGACAGCTTTTTTAATTGAAAAAATATCCGTTTAATTGAAAAAAACACTTCTTTTCGAAGAAAGATACCACAGTCCTTTCCAGATACTTGTCATTTCAATAAGAGAGATTAGTTTTCATCAGCTGTATCCAGCAAAGCTTGCTTACCTTTCTAAATCCTTATGTTAGTTTCATCATAACTGTGGCCATGTCCAGATGCTTTTTGGCCCCCATGAGATCACCCAACAGCTGTTGTATTCCTGGTGACCTTGCATTCTGGCCTGGATCATATGAAAGTGCTGCCTGCATGAACTGGCAACTCCATGGGGGTGAACATGCAACTGGCATGATTTTCACAACCAGGGTAATTAAAAAAAAGAAGAAGACGTGCCACCATGATCCAATAAATGGCAGTAGTTACCTGAGCACCTTTCATGCTGGTTCAGTCAACTAGCACCTTTAATGTGGTCCTGTTGATTTGTGAGCCTCTAACACAATCTCCCCAAGTAATTGAATGGAAGCCAATAAGAAACTGAATTGTGCCATCCATGTATTCCGAGTGAGTTCTGCACCAATCTTTTTACTAGCACACACTGCTGTAAAATTCATACCATATCGTACCATTATACATTTCAAGTTCCCAGATAATATAATTGCATGTCAAGCATAACGTTTAAAATCCATTTAATCCAACATTATATCTCAGTACTTCCATTCAATATTTCAGTGTTAAGGCATTGTGTGTGTGTGTATGCACGCACGCGCGCACACACACACAGACATATATAGATACAGATTTAATGGGTTGGAGATATTCCACTTTGCCCACACCCCAACAGCAGTTTGTAACTAATAATAGATGAGTATCTCCAATACAAACCTAATATTCTACAAACCTTTTCTTTTCAAAGAGAAAATGTGTCTACCCATCCCATTTTTCCACAGATTCCTGGCAGTGATTCCAAGCCAGCAAGTGTATTGTTTGCTATGTATTATTTGTGCATGATTACAGCTGCAGTCCTAAACCCATTTGCCAAGGAGTAAGGCCCATTGAACACAATGGCACTTCTTCTGAGTAGACAAATATAATAAGACTGTACTGTTAGTGAGCAGTATGTAAGGGATGGGATCTGTGTGGCAAATTTACTGTTTGATCATGTTTTCTCACCCAGCTACCCATTCAAGGTTGTAAGAAAACTAGTGGCAGTGAAGGGGGGGAGGGGGAGACGATGACAATGACAAGAAAAAAAATATATGTTCATGGAAAGGAAATTTTTGGTTTTAATGCAAGAAGACCTTAAATTATTTTACTGTCAGGGTGGCATAATTCAGTTCCTCAGCGGGATGCTGGCACTGCTGCAATAGGGAATAGAGCTGGCTAGTAACACAAAGGGGCCATTCGCTGTCTGCTGCAACTGGCTAGGCACATCACCCTACTTCCACCCTATTTCAGAGGAGCTGCTGCCTGTGCCTGGGTCCAACAGGCAAGGTCTGAGAAACAAGCTTGTGCGCCTGCATGTGCACACACACACAGGCAGCAAGGTTGTAGGACAAAATGCAAACACACACACACAAAGGCAAGATCATAAGGCAAGCACACAGAGGTGGGAGGACATGTGAGCACATGCAGCTCTTTGTGTTCGTCCATTTCCACTGACCATGGGCAGCAGCAGCTACTGTCTCCTTGGTTTCTCCTCCGTGAAGTCAGTACACCCCCCTCTCAAAGCTCTGTGGCTGTGCCTGCAGCACAGAGACATTGAAGTTTCTGTTCTCAGCATACAGAGCAGCAGCTGCAACTGAGCTGCTGGCTTGCTGATGTAAAGTGGGTTTTTTTAAAGACCATGTCTGACTCTTAACTTGTTTCCCTGAGTGTTTGGTTTACTAGAATCTTACCAGACATACAGGGAAAAGGACACCATCCTGGACAGATGTGAAAATACTGGGCTGCTCCGTAAGATACAGGACACCTGGCCACCCTAAACGTTTGCTTCGTCAAGGGATTTATGATGAGGCTTTACTACTTTGTAACTACATTTGCCCCATCCCCCTCCATTCACCACTGCAAACTTGTTATCAAAAAGTCTATGACTTATATAAATTGTACTCATTCTAACGAAGAATCAAGAAGGTCATGGAATTCTATTGTATGAACTTTTCATTATCTAAGAATATCTGAGAAGGGATCTTTAACATATTTACATTTTTGAAAGCAGCTTTGTTGCTTCTGAAACAACAAACAAACAAACAAGTTTGTCTTGGCCTAGAGTCAAATTTCAGGTATGACCTGAAAGCTATGCACAAGAGATTGGCTGTACTAAATGTCTATAAACAACCAATCTCCTTTGAAAGTCACTTAGGGGGCAATCCTATGCATGTTTATACAGAAAAAAAACCCTACAACTCCCAGCATTCCCCAGCCACCCAGTTGTTGGACTTTCCTCTGTCAACATGTATAGGATTGCGCTGTTGCAGATGTGTTCTAAGAATACATGGCCACGGTCCAAAGTGTTAATTGGGGTGTTGTAAGGGGGCTTGCACTAGCCCAGTGTTATCTTTGTGTGTCCCCCACACACACACACACACACACTTTGGACTGTGGGCCCCAATCTCAAATTTATTTTGGGATAGTTTGGGATAGTTTCAAGTCACAAACTTCTTTTGAAACTATCTCAGCTTCAAAAGCAGATTCCCATCTGGAAAGGAAGACTGACATTCAAGGGAGACAATTTCCTAAACTGCTTGGGCTCCATAGAAATGGTTCTTTGGATTTGGGTCTTTATCCAGCAAAGAATGAAGCAGATGTTCTTCAGCATTTGCAAAAAGAGGTCTGAAAGGTAAATTATGTGGGAGATCCTCCACAACAGGTAATCCAAAATGTAGAACCTGTACTCATACTAAATTTTATAATACCTGGTTTCTAGGACCATAATTTGCACAAACTGTTGTAAAAAAAAACAAAAAAAACAACCTTTTTAAATGGAGTAAGATAAGACAGATAATTCTCAATGATTTTTGTTAAATACAAATATGCAATATATTCTGGCTAAATTGTTTTTATGTAAATATTTTGTTCCTCTATATCTTTACAGGTAAGCCAGACGTAGGATTAATTTCCTAAAATAAAATGACTCTATTGCTTTTTTTAGTAGAAGTTGCTTATCCTTAATAGAAAGCAGCATGTGTACATCCTGCAAACTCATTTCCTTATTTAAAGTGAGCATCCTTCCTTTACTGAGATATGCTTCCTTTTATAATAGGGAAGTTAAAAGCAGGCCTTTGTGAGCTCTTAAAGGCACATCCCTTCCAAATGACCTTTGTCCTATGCTACTAAATTATATTATTCAGGCGATTGTCGTGTTCCATGTACTTACCTAAAATATTCAAGAAAATACAAACTCAAATGAAACTGGGAAAATATATTATTTTCCTATTATAAAGCCTAAATAGTAGCTCAGGAAATGGGATAGTATCTTTTTGATATTGTGATATATTATTTATTGCAATGATTTTATAACTTGTTCAGCTAGGTTTGGAGATGTCAAAACTGCCAATATGATATGCAAAATACTCTGATTAATAACATTTTCTTGAGAATGCTTTGTATTTATTAATTTTAAAATAAAATTATTTTTAAAATAAAATACTAATAGCCATGGAGTTACTTAACATTTTTTTAAAAACCCAACTGGAAGCTCATTCCTGTACTTGGCAGCCCACTAAGTAGAGAAACTGACCTGACCAACAAACCTATGCACTTTTATTGTGTTCATTTATTTTTTGCTACTGATCATCATGAACTTCTAATCATAGCCTTTTTCTTTCTCAACTCCTGTGAAATTTAATTCCTAGTATGCCAAAACCCAGGTTACCATAATTTCATTTTCATGGCAGAATATTACTACTATAACCAGGACAACATAACTGATGTCAAAGAGACTTTCCTTTATAGGGTGCAATGTTCTGCATGTTTAGACAGAAAATAGGATTGCACCCTTTACGTCAAATGCTAAACATTTGGTTCAGCAGATAAAATACTAAGAGCTAATAAGTGGAAGACAGGTAAAGTTCCATCTATAGGAGAATGGTATCCAAAAGTATGATTTGTTATGTTTAATAAAATTTCTGCTATGATTCATTTTTGTTGAGGTAACATAATGTGTTTAAAATATATATTAAAGAATGGGATCTGTTTATAAGGTATTGGAAAGTTAGGTTCTTATATGATGTAGCCATCAGGCATTGACTTTGCTCTAATTTTCTTCTCTTCCTCTCTCTTGATAAAAGTGATTTGAGAGTTTTATTATTGGTTTGTTTTTTTGTTTATAGTATGTATTGGTATTTATATATATATATATATATATATATATACACACACACACACACACACACACACACACCACGTACTGATATTCATCTGTGTTCTTAGTAATCAATGTTTGTTTTATGTATTTATATATTTAATTTTTTATCCTGCCTTTCTGTCAAAAATGGCACTTCAGGTGGGCAACAATAATAAAATACAGATTCAAAACACATTTTAATAGTTAATGCAATTTTGAACATTTAATAAAAATATAAAATAAAGAAAAGGAAAATGCAAATCTTTGAACCTGATCTTTGATCATTGTTTGCCTCTCCTCAGGTTTAGATTGTTGTACACAAGGGATGGGGAACCTCTGGCCTGTGGAGGTTTGCTGTCTTGCCCACAGAGGTATGCTGCCTGGCCCATGGAGGTTTTCAATCAGGCCGCAGAAGCTTGGGCAATCTCGGCAAGCCGGTCCCCAGCCCCAGTCCCCTGGAGGCTAGCAGGGGATTGGGGAGGCTAGTGGGGAGATAAATATACAAAAGGGAAATAGAACATAACTTCCAAGTTCATTTCTCCAATCTCCGGTCCGCCTGGCATCAACACTGTTACCTTTTTGGTGCCAGGTTAAGACTCCTCTGCTCCCAGGCATTTGATGGCATTTGATGGAGCATTTTGTCAGTTGTTTCCATCAGGTCCAGTATCTTATTGTAACTATTTTATCTGTTTAAATTGTTCTACATTTTGTAAGTTAGATATTTTATATTACGTTTTTATTATCTCGTATTGCAATGTATATTTTTTGTGAACCTCCCAGAGAGCTTCGTCTATTTGGCAGTATAGAAATGAAATAAATAATCTGGAATTATAAAAAGTAAGGCTTTTTTATATTCAAAAATCCTATTGTTTCCATAGAAAGGAGCACCCTGAAGTATGTGAGCATATGAGCAAATGAATCTTCCTTATACTGAATAAGACTGTTAGATCATCTAACGCACTATTAGCAGGCCATAGAGCAGAGGGAAAGAGAAGCAGGGCTATTCTCTCACCTCTGCTGAGAGACCAGCTGCCTTTGGTCCTCCATCAGTTGTCACCTCGTGATAGCCATTCTGGTTCCATCGTCACTGGTTCTTATAAGAACTAAGTTTAAGAACTGGTGCCTGAGCTTGCTCTTTTCCTCCTCCCTTCCCATTGTTTTTTCCTTGTTTGTCATGCCTTTTTGAATGTAAGCTTGAGGGCAGGGATTGTCATAATGCTGATCTTTGTAAGCCACTTTGGGAGCTTTTCTGGCTAAAATAAACAATAAATAATATTATATATTCTGAGAGCTAGTGGTTCTCTGAAGTCTGACTGAGATCATTCACAGCCATACTACTTGAGATTAACTGGAAATTCTAAAGATTCAGCCTCCTGCATACAAAGGATGTGACCTACCACTGAGCTGTGTGTCCTCTTCTAAAGATCATATCTAGAAAACTACTTGTTTGGACATCACCACTGTCAACCAGCCCTCCTGAAATATTTTTACAACACTGGTGTGGGATCCACTGATATTACCAGGCCTTCCACCAATGTAGCACTTTTGAGATTCACTACCTTATATTAGTTTTTGTATACTGTTTATGACATCTCATAAACTGGTAGTTACAGCAGTCAGCACATTTTTCTGCAGAATAATTGCTCTGTGGCATTAATTTAGGAGGACTGTTAAAATATTGGTTTATGGATGTGAAAATGATCTTCATTCTTGTCAGAGGAGTAGCTATAAATAGACTTGAAAATGGTAACAAGCTGGGCCGGCTTCTCTTCTAGTGTTCCTTTTGAAATACTTTAAAACAAATGATTCATCAAATAAGCAAGAGTAAAGGAAGAAATCTGCCAATTTGTAGAATTTGACTCCTCCTAATCAGAGCAAGGCTGCAGGATGTTGAGTTCCTGCCCTCCACCTGATTAAAGCCAAATGCACTATGAAATGGCTGAGACTAAGAGGAAGCACCAAACACTTCACAGTTGGGGGTAGGACAGCAAAAGAATAGAAAAGAACCCCTTTACCTTTGTTGTTTTTCTGGCTTTTGCAGATAAGCACTTATTTCCTGTGGTATTTGGACCTTTAAGAAACTGTATGCAGTGTAAGAGAATTTTAAGTGCCTGGTCTTGGCAAAAAGAATTATTTTCCCTGATATTGTAGCCGTTTTTTGGATAGACAAATTATTATATATATATATTTTACTGTGGTTACTGCACATGCCAGGTTTTCAGAGTGCTGCTCACCCACCTTTTTGCAAGCCATAAATTTTAGTTGAATAAAAAAACAACTTCAGATTAATTTGCCATCTGGGTCATTGTGATGGCTCCCATACCACTGTAGCACCGTCTACAATGCACCACTAATTGTCATATTTTGCTAGTGTTATCTTCATGCTCTGTGAGTTTAATGTAATTGAGTGGAATTGTAGAACTCCCTCTACCATAAGACTCACCAAAGCTCAAGCTTTCTCTTCTTTTTCAAATATTGTAAGATTTTATATATATGTATGTATGAAAGAATTTTGGGGCGTATCCTGTGGCCATACAGCGTTTTAGTGTTTTGCATGGCTGGCTGGAGAATACTGGGAGCTGTAGGACTTTTTTCTGTCTAAACATGCATAGTATTGCAACTAAGTGAACTTTTAAAGCCATTTGTTTCTTAACTAAAGCTTTCTGAATGGCACAGGCTATACATTTAAATAATTATTATATGTCATAGATCTATTTGTTTTTCTTGCTGAGATTGCTAAATATTTTTAAGACCCAAGGGCACAATCACCTGGAAAATTATCCATTTACAAAATAGACAACTGAGATAAATGGGGTTTGGGGGTAGTATGGGGGCGCTGCTGTTTGGAGAACACAAGTCTGGAGCCCCTAGAACTAATTGCACAGTCTTTTTTAGACTTATCCTATTGGTGAACTATAACTAAATGATTAAAAAAAATGATGGGTTGTTACTGGTTCTTATATGGTGCTGTGTTTCAGTGCTATTATTGTTCAAGTTGATTACATGAAATGGAATATTTATTGAGACTGCTCTCTCTCATAAGAGAGAACAATTAAAATATCAAGTGGAAACAGAAGTCAATACTGGAATTATTTGAGTAGGTGGAAGATTATTTTTAAATAATTTGTAAATATCTGGAATTGCTTATTCAGGTTATATGTTGTGTGAAGAAGCAGCTTGGCTATTGCTGTCTAACAGTCTTCGATGGTTACTAAAATATGATATGGATCACCACAGCCAAAATGTTGTGTTCAGAACCCTGCTTTAAAGGTCTTGGGATATGTGAACTTAGGTTTCAATCCTAAAACACTAAGCCCCATTGGACACAGTGGGACTTGCTTCCCAGAAAACGTGGATAGGATTGCACCATAAAGGTGTTCAGGAAAATCATACTTTTATTTATGAGAGTTGAAAAAACAAAACAGTGCATTTCTAAGAACAAAGGCAACTCTTTAATAAAACCACAGTGCAAATTAGACACTTCAGTTAGACATTTATTTGCTACTTTTGGATTTATTATTTGTTTCCGATATGATGGAAAATCCATTTAGCTAGCGGATGTTGCAGTACACACCTTTATTTTCAATTTATTTCAACTGTTTATTAAGACCAATAAGAATGTTTCCAATGGTTTTTCAAAGGTACAGGATAAAGCACTTGCCAATAAATCATCTAAGGCAACGGTAATACTCCTAAATATAACAGATGCCATTGACAATTCAGCTGCTGGTACCTATGCTTTAACCTAAATTTATATTTTCTCCATGTGCTATTATGTACTCGGGTGCCTATTAATTCATAATGCACTTGCTTTATATAGCATCAGAAACTCCTTATAAATTGTGCATGGCCTATGTAACATTGAAATAGTGTTTTAAATAGATTGGATGAAACCACAGTGGAATTATGCACTTATTCATTACTAGGAGGGTTTTTCTTCTTTCATGTTGCCAGAAAAGGTGTCTGAAAATATCAAGATGCACTAATTTTCTCTTACTCAATGGAACTTGCCTGCTTGCTATTTTGGAACATGACTATAATTATTTGTGCTTAGATGTGTCTGTACTCAAAACAGAGAGCAGATATTTTATATTGATATGTGGGGAAATTTTGTCAGCATCTCTGGCCATTTTATATTACGTTGCTGCAAAACAGAAACACCATGAAGTTATTGGCTTTTATACTTAAAAGGCAACAATTGGGAAGTATGTTGGTGTTTATGATTTAAGAATAAGTATTAAAGACATTTATATTTTAAAGATACACATTGCATATTATAGAAGCTCCTTGCATAGGTGATTCACAACATTCTTATTTTACATAGGAGTTGTGGTGCTGGGAGCAAAATCCGGTTGCATTTCAGTCACTCTTTTACCAGTATTATAAATACAGTACATTATAGAGCAGCAAAGGGAAGTGAAGAAAAGCTCAAACCACTCGCAACAAAAAAATGGAAAATTCTTCCATTGTTATCCAGTAGCAGTCGTCCCGGGTAAGATGCATATTGTCATTCCCTATTTTACACCAATTAGGATTAGAAGGAAAGGTGGTATCAGGTGCTTCGGTTCTCTTAGCAGATGCTTTTTTAGGAGGTCTGCTGGACTGCACAGTATGGTTTCTCATGTGTGGTCTCATAGTGCTAAAATAGTACTGAAAGTATTGCAGATGTTATGGTGAATTAATATCTGAACAAATATTTCCACTGACTATGCCTGTGCCAATTAAAAATTTAAGTATCTAATAGATTACATATTTTGCGTAATTTTGGAAAAATCATATGCAAAAAACCAATACTTTGCTGCCTCTAGTGAATCATCTATCTGACGCCCAGCATTGCTTTTCAGAGGTGTCTGGGAGCTATTGCATGCTGGCCCCAAGGACACTGGTGAGGTATCCAGAGTACAGCCTTGTCCAGTTTTCTTGGATGAGCTTCAGTTGGTACAGCTTGAGGACGTGGACAAGATGCTTGGACAGGTTCTTGCAACCACTTCCATATTGGATCCTTGCCCCTCTTGGCGAATAAAAACTAGCAGGAAGGGAACAGCAGGCTGGGCCAGGAAAGTGATTAACATCTCTCTGTGAGATGGAGTGGCCCTGGGCCACCTGAAAGAGGCGATAGTGAGATCACTCTTGAAGAAAGCCTCCCTGGACCCGGAAAATCTTAATAATTACAGGCCAGTGGCAAATGTTCCATTCCTGGGCAAGGTCCTTGAGTGGGTGGTTGCAAGCCAGCTCTAGACACTCTTGGATGAGACTGATTATCTAGATCAATGTCATTCAGGGTTCAGGCCAGGTTTTGGCACAGAAACAGCCTTAGTCGCCTTGTATGATGACCTATGTCGGGAGAAAGACAGGGGGAGTATGCCTTGTTGATTCTCCTTGATCTCTTGGCGGCTTTCGATACCATCAACCATGGTATCCTTCTGGGATGACTGACTGAGCTGGGAGTGGGAGGCACTGCATTGCAGTGGTTTCGCTCCTACTTGGAGGGTCAGCTCCAGAAGGTGGTGCTTGGGGAATGTTGCTCGGCCCTGTGGATTTTCCAGTATGGGGTTCCGCAGGGGGTCCGTTTTGTCCCCCACGCTGTTCAACATCTACACGAAACCACTGAGTGCAGTCATCTGGAGATTTGGAGTGCATTGCCATCAGTATGCTGATGACACACAGCTCTATTTCTCCTTTTCATCTTCATCAGGTGAGGCTGTGGATGTGCTAAATCAGTGCCTGGCTGAGACAATGGACTGGATGAGGGCTAATAAACTGAAACTCAATCCAGACAAGACTGAGATGCTGTTGGTGGGTGGTTCTGCTGACCGGATGGAGGATGTGCCACCTGTTCTGGATGGGGTTGTACTCCCCCTGAAGGAGCAGGTTCATAGCTTTGGGGTTCTCCTAGAACCATCCTTGTCACTTGAGACTCACCGAGTGCCTTCTACTAACTTCAGTTGGTGGCCCAGCTATGCCCGTATCTGGACAGGGATAACCTGGCTTCAGTTGTCTATGCTCTGGTAACCTCCAAGTTGAATTACTGCAATGCACTCTGCATGGTGCTGCCTTTGAAGACAGTTCAGAAGCTGCAGCTCTCGCAAAATGAGGCAGCCAGATTGATAACCAGGACCAGAAGTTATGCATATATAAGACCTACTCTGGCCTTCTTGCATTGGCTGCCTACACATTTCCAAGCCTGATTCAAGGTGCTGGTTTTAACCTATAAAGCCTTACGCGGCTCGGCACCGCAGTACCTGACAGCGTGCTTCTCCCAGCTCAAACATGCCAGGTCCATTGCCCATAAAACATCTTGCATCCATGACATGATCCTGGATGAGGGTGCAGACCTGGCATGTATTACAGAGACCTGGCTGGATGAGGCCACTGCTCCCACTTTTGCGGCCATTTGCCTGGCTGGATTTTATTATGTGCAGCAGCTAGGGATGTACGAAAGTCACTTACCTTTTCGCAGCTTGGATTCGCGGTGGGGGGGAGGCGTTCCGTCCCTCCCCCCGGAATCCTCCCTGGGCCGGCTCTGCTCCACGGCAGCTCCGTGGAGCCGCTGGCCAGGGCCGTCCACAGCCAGAGTTCCGGCCATGGCCAGCTGCTGCGGACGCAAATGGCGGCTGCCGTAGCGGCCACCATTTGCGTCCTGCCAGGCTGCCATGATAGGCTACATAAGTATTTACGTAGCCTATCATGGCAAAGAGCAGGGGCATTTGTGCCGCTGCTCTTTCCTTGATAGGCTATGTAAATACTTACGTAGCCTATCACGGCAGCCTGGCAGGACGCAAATGGCGGCCGCTATGGCGGCTGCCATTTGCATCCGCAGCAGCCGGCCAAGAGACCAGCTGCTGCCGTCGCCACCGGAACATCCGCCCCAGGTAAGCTTCATCCCGGGGGGGATTCCAGGGGGTGAGAGGCTGTTCTGCCACGGGTTTCGGGGCATTCTCCGCCATGCCTAGCAGCAGCCGAGGGCAGGGGGTCAGGGAGGGGGAGTGGCTGTTATCTACCAGGAGTCCTTGGTCCTCACCACACCCCCTCTCCGGGAGACCAGAGTTGCTGACTGCGTGTACTGGAGGTTGGCCCTGAAGGGCAGTCTGGAGATTCTCCTCGTGTACCATCCACACTGCTGCATGACAGACTCCCTGGCTGAGGTGCTTGAGATGGTCTCTGATATGCGTGTGCAGTCCCCTAACTTGTTGGTGTTGGGGGACTTCAATATACATTCAGTGGCCATCCTCGTGGGGGTGCCTCGGGACATCATGGAGACCATGACTTCCTGGGAGCTGCACCGTATTCCAACTGGGCCCACCCATGTAGCCTGTCATGTGTTAGACCTTGTGTTGGTTTCCGGAGAGGTGGGGAGTGATCTGGAAATTGGGGGTATATCCACCACCCCCTTGTCATGGTCAGATCACTTCCTGGTGGGGTTGGACTTCTTGGTTCCACAACCCCTCCACAGGGGTGGAGGACCTATTAAGATTGTCTGCCCCAGATGTCTTATGGATCCAAATGAATTCTTGACTGTGCTTCGGGATTCTTTGGAGTACGCAAATGGCCTCTTGGTCGAAACCCTTGTGGATGGCTGGAATGCTGGAATCACCAGGGCATTAGACTGTGTGGCTCTGAAACTCCCTCTCCCCCTGAACAGAGCTCAGACTACACCATGCTTCACCCCACGGTTGCAAGCTCTGAAGTGAGAGGTGAGACGGCTAGAGTGCTGGTGGCGGAAATCTCACTCCAAAGACCATCGGACATGGGTTAGAGCTGTAGCTTCAGACTGCCACGTGGCGATAAGGGTCTGCAGAGTGCTATCCCAGGAGGCTGTTCCAAGTGGTCTAGAACCTGGTCGATCCAGTTGCTCTGGAACCACTGGAGCATTCTAAGGCCTCCTGTGATGCGCTTGCAAAGCACTTTGCAGATAAAATTGACCAGATCAGGAGTGCTGTTCCGTGCTCTGTGGATACAGTTAGTGAACGAGGGGCGGCCAGTGGCAGACTGGTTGTGTGGGATTGGTTCCATCTTCTTCCTTCTGATGAAGTGGACAAGGTGCTTTCATCTTTAAGGCCGACCACCTGCTTACTTGATCCTTGACCATCTTGGCTCATTATGAGCTGCAGAGCGAGGCTGGGTGAGGGGATCAGGGTGGTGGTGAATGCCTCCCTTGAGGAGGGAGTGATGCCATCAGTCCTCAAGGAGGCAGTGATAAGACTACTGTTAAAGAAGCCCTCCTTGGATCGCCAAGACTTGAACAACTTTCACCCGGTCTTGAATCTGCCGTTTTGGGGCAAGGTGATTGAGCAAGTGGTGGCTTTGCAGTTGCAGGCACACTTGGAAGAAGCCAGTTATCTGGATCCATTTCAATCAGGCTTTGGGCATGGGACAGAAACAGCCTTAGTCGCCTTGGTGGATGATATGGGGAGGGCTCTAGATAGGGGCAAATGCTCCTTCCTTGTTCTCCTTGATCTCAGCAGCTTTTGATACTGTCGACCATGGTATCCTCCTGGACCACCTGGAGGGGTTGGGCATAGGGGACACCGTATTGCGGTGGTTCCGGTCCTTCCTCTCCGGTAGGTACTAGAGGGTAGCACTGGGAGAGGAGGTGTCAGACCCTTGGCTGCTCACTTGCAGGGTGCCACAGGGTTCTATTTTCTCCCCAATGTTATTTAACATCTATATGAAGCCATTGGGGGCTATCTTCAGGAGGTTTGGGGTACAGTGTGACCACTATGCGGATGACACGCAACTCTACCTCTCATTTAAATCCTCACCAAGGTTGGCAGTAGAAACACTGGCCAAGTGTCTGGAGTCAGTGAGTGGCTAGATGGAAAGGACTAAGCTGAAACTGAACCCTGACAAAACCAAAGTACTTTTTGTGGGAGACAAGGGAGGTTGGGGGAGGGTGTCCTGGTGTTTAATGGGGTGCAGTTACCCCTGAAGGACCAGGTCCGCAGTCAGGAGGTCATTTTAGGCTCCCAGCTGTCCATGGAGGCTCAGGTGTCAGCCATGAGCCGGGCAGGGCTGTACCAACTCCATCTGATACGGCAGCTGCACCCCTATCTCCCTAACCGTCTGCTCCCATCAGTAGTTCATGCCTTGGTCTCCTCTTGCCTAGACTACTGTAATGCCCTCTATGTGGGGTTACCCTT
The DNA here is from genome assembly GCF_057233095.1 of Heloderma suspectum. Classification (NCBI taxonomy): domain Eukaryota; kingdom Metazoa; phylum Chordata; class Lepidosauria; order Squamata; family Helodermatidae; genus Heloderma; species Heloderma suspectum. The sequence continues at coordinate 115,367,663 of NC_139461.1, read as the reverse complement.
GAAGACGGTTCAGAAGTTGCAGCTGGTGCAGAACACGGCGGCCCACCTGATTAAAGGCAGCCATCGACAAGACCACATCACTCCAGTGCTGAAGGAGTTGCACTGCTTACCAGTTGTTTTCCTGGCACAATTCAAGGTGTTGGCATTGATCTTTAAAACACTATATGGTTCTAGCCCAGTCTATCTTAAGGAGTGCCACCAGGGATGCCACTCAACGAGATCGGCCTTGGTAGGCTTTCTGTCTTTCCCATCAGCCAGGACAGCTAGGCTGGTGAGGACTAGGGAGAGGGCCTTATCTGTGGTGGCCCCCACTTTGTGGAATTCCCCCCTAGTGACTTCTGCCATGCCCCCTCTTTGATGAGCTTCCGCCGGGCTTTAAAAACCTGGCTGTTCAGGTGGGCATTTGGGGTTGGTTAGGGTTTTTTTAGAGCAGTGTTGTTTTGCTATGTTGTTTTGTTCAGGTGATTATGTAAATTCGTTGTATTTCATGTTGTTATTAGTACTGTACGCTGCCTAGAGTGGCCATATGGGCGGCTAATAAATCAAATAAATAAATATACCCGTACAATACATCTAAGGTCCTCCTCTGGGTGCCTCCTCTGAGAGAGGCTCGTATGACAGCAACAAGGGAGAGGGCCTTCTCGGTGGTGGCTGCCCAATTGTGGAATGATCTCCTCGATGAGGCCCTCCTTGCACCAACATAGTTAACTTTTCAGCACCAGGTCAAGACTTTTCTCTTTTCCCAGTCATTTGACAGCATGTGATGAGCTTTAATTGAACCTGCATTTGTTTTATGGTTTGGCTGATTGCTCAAAGTTGTTTTTAGATATATGTTGTCTTTGTGTATACTGTCTGTTTGTGTGTGTTTTGTATTTTAAATTTTGCATATTGTACTTTTAAAGTGTTAATTTTTGTAAACTGCCCAGGGAGCTTCGGCTATGGGGTAGTATAGAAATAATAATAATAATAATAATAATAATAATAATAATAATAATTATTATTATTATTATTTATGGTACACAAATCTGGGTACTGGCAACAGTTGTATTAACAGGTGGCATTGTTCAGAATTTAAGATAATTTCCAAATTGCGCCTCAGGCTTGTTCACACACCTACTGGAATGGGTACGAGTCTGTAGGCATGGTGAGGAAATGTGCTCCTACCACATGTGTGGTTATAAGTCCAAATTGCGCCTCAGGCTTGTTCACACACCTACTGGAATGGGTACGAGTCTGTAGGCATGGTGAGGAAATGTGCTCCTACCACATGTGTGGTTATAAGTTGTAAAGTGACTTGTATGATCTCTTACCCCCCCCCTCCATTTTTTTTAAGTGGGAAGAACTGTGCACAAAACAAGAATGAGCTACAACAAGCTTTGGACTTGTGTGTTCCCCCCGCCCTCTCCTCTCTTCTGGCATGGCTGTGAGGAGGAGAGTGGATGCTTTTGCTTCTGTTTTTAATTAACCATAGTTTAGTGTTAGGTCCAAACACTAAACTGTGGTTAATATTAATTATGGGTTGGATCCAGAATTGCGTGGAGCAGGACTCCATGGACTGAATGATCCTTTGGGCAGAAGGGGTGGCTCCATTTTTGCCGGTTTTCCCATCCTTCCCCCATCCATCCCTGGTGTCCCCCAAATCTGCTCTGCAGGCTTAGAAGTTGCAGGGGGATGAGGAAAAATTACCACCCCACCCTCTTTCTCCAGTGGGAAGGCTCTGCTGGGTGCCTGTTCCCTCCACCAACGGAAGGAGTCCTTCTGTTCATGAAGTGTCAACTCTAGATCCAACCCTATGGCTTATGGAAACAAGATAGCTTCATAACCCAAGTTTTGAAATTGGCTTATTTCAGTAAACCATAGTTAAGATGGTTAACCACACTTTGTCTGAGTTCAGACATAACAACAAGCTTCAGTTATTAACAGTTGAAGTGAAAACTTCCTATCTTATGGCTGCACCAGTGGAGGACAGGACTGCATAAGCCCTAGGCTCATTGCAGATCATTCCCATAATGATAAAACTATGGTTTATCACATAAACTGTGGTTTATTGTTAGGTGCAAATGCAGCTATAGTGAAAATGCATGAGCACTGATGCTACAACAGTATAGTTATGGAAGGTCCATTCTGGTAAGTGTGTGAACCAGTCCTTACTTTCAAGCAAGTTCCAGTTAAATTATAGGAACTAGCTGCCAGGTCAATCTGTTTACCACAAAGTATTATCTTAAGGAATATATTGTTGTAAGATTACAATGTAAGATTACAATTTCCTTCTCTACAATGTAGAGAAGGAAATGGCAACCCACTCCAGTATTCTTGCCAAGAAAACCCCATGGAACGTATCACAAGGCTAAAAGATATGACGCCGGAAGATGAGCCCCTCAGGTCGGAAGGTGTCCAATATGCTACTGGGGAAGAGCAGAGGGTATTTCCAAGTAGTGCCAGAAAGAGTGAAGCGGCTGGGCCAAAGCCGAAAGGACACTCAGCTGTGGATGTGTCTGGTGGTGAAAAGAAAATCTGATGCTGTAAAGAACAATATTGTTTAGGAACCTGGAATGTCAGATCAATGAATCAAGGTAAGCTGGAGGTGGTCAAACATGAGATGGCAAGATTGAACATCGACATCTTGGGAATCAGCGAACTAAAATGGACAGGCATGGGCGAATTTAATTCAGGTGACTATCATATCTACTATTGTGGGCAAGAATCCCTTAGAAGAAATGGAGTAGCACTCATAGTCAACAAAAGGGTTGGAAAAGCAGTACTGGGGTACAATCTTAAAAACGATAGAATGATCTCAGTACGAATCCAAGGCAAACCATTCAACATCACAGTAATTCAAGTCTATGCCCCAACCACTGAGGCCGAAGAAGCTGAGGTTGATTGGTTCTATGAAGACCTACAACACCTTCTAGAACTAACACCAAAAAAAGATGTCCTCTTCATCATAGGGGATTGGAATGCTAAAGTAGGAAGTCAAGAAATCACCGGGATAACAGGCAGGCATGGCCTTGGTGTACAAAATGAAGCAGGACAAAAGCTAATAGAGTTTTGCCAAGAGAACACGCTGATCATAGCAAACACTCTTTTCCAACAGCACAAGAGGCGACTCTACACATGGACATCACCAGATGGTCAATATCGAAATCAGATTGATTATGTCCTTTGCAGCCAAAGATGGAGAAGCTCCATACAGTCAGTAAAAACAAGACCTGGAGCTGACTGTGGCTCAGATCATGAGCTGCTTCTTGCAAAATTTCGGCTTAAATTGAAGAACGTCGGGAAAACCACTAAACTGTTCAGGTATGACCTAAATCATATCCCTGATGAATATACAGTGGAGGTGAGGAATAGATTTCAGGGATTAGACCTGATAGACAGAGTGCCTGAGGAACTATGGACGGAGGTCCGTAACATTGTTCAGGAGGCAGCAACGAAATCCATCCCAAAGAAATAGAAATTCAAGAAAGCCAAGTGGCTGTCTGATGAGGCTTTACAAGTAGCTGAGGAAAGAAGGGAAGCGAAAAGCAAGGGAGAAAGGGGAAGATATACCCAACTGAATGCAGAGTTCCAGAGAATAGCAAGGAGAGACAAGAAGGCCTTCTTAAATGAACAATGCAAAGAAATCGAGGAAAACAACAGAATGGGAAAGACTAGAGATCTCTTCAAGAAAATTGGAGATCTCAAGGGAACGTTTTGTGCAAAGACGGGCATGATAAAGGACAAAGAAGGCAGGGACCTAACAGAAGCAGATGACATTAAGAAGAGGTGGCAAGAATACACAGAAGAACTATATAGGAAAGATCTGAATGTCCCTGATAGCCATGATAGTGCGGTCACTGAACTTGAGCCGGACATCCTAGAGAGTGAAGTCAAGTGGGCCTTAGGAAGCATTAGTAACAACAAAGCTAGCGGAGATGACAGTATTCCAGCCGAGCTATTTAAAATCCTAAAAGATGATGCTGTTAAAGTGCTGCATTCAATATGCCAACAAATCTGGAACACTCAACAGTGGCCACAAGACTGGAAAAGGTCAGTTTACATTCCAATTCCAAAGAAGGGCAACGCCAAAGAGTGTTCAAACTACCGCACAATTGCGCTCATTTCACATGCCAGCAAGGTGATGCTCAAAATCCTACAAGCTAGGCTTCAGCAGTATGCGAACCAAGAACTACCGGAAGTACAAGCTGGGTTTAGAAGAGGCAGAGGAACTAGAGATCAAATCGCCAACATTCGCTGCATCATGGAGAAAGCAAGAGAATTCCAGAAAAACGTCTATTTCTGCTTCATTGACTACGCTAAAGCCTTTGATTGTGTGGATCACAACAAACTGTGGCAAATTCTTAAAGTGATGGGAGTACCAGACCACCTTACCTGTCTCCCAAGAAACCTGTACGAGGGTCAAGAAGCAACAGTAAGAACCAGAGATGGAACAACCGAGTGGTTCAAAATTGGGAAAGGAGTACGACAAGGCTGCATATTGTCACCCTGCTTATTTAACTTATATGCAGAGTACATCATGAGAAATGCCGGGTTGGATGAATCACAGGTCGGAATTAGGATTGCCGGGAGAATTATCAACAACCTCCGATATGCAGACGATACCACCCTAATGGCAGAAAGCGAAGAGGATCTCAAGAGCCTCTTGTTGAGGGTGAAAGAGGAGAGTGCAAAAGCTGGTTTGAAACTCAACATTAAAAAAACTAAGATCATGGCATCTGGCCCCATCACTTCCTGGCATATAGAAGGGGAAGAAATGGAAGCAGTGACAGATTTTACTTTCTTGGGCTCCAAGATCACCGCAGATGGTGACTGTAGCCCTGAAATTAAAAGACGCTTGCTCCTTGGGAGGAAAGCTATGGCCAACCTAGACAGCATAGTAAGAAGCAGAGACATCACCTTGCCAACAAAGGTCCGTCTAATCAAAGCTATGGTTTTCCCAGTAGTAATGTATGGCTGTGAGAGCTGGACTATAAGGAAGGCTGAGCGCCGAAGAATTGATGCTTTCGAACTGTGGTGCTGGAGAAGACTCTTACGAGTGCCCTGGACTGCAAGGAGGTCAAATCAGTCCATCCTAAAGGAAATCAACCCTGAGTGCTCATTGGAAGGACAGATACTGAAGCTGAAGCTCCAATATTTTGGCCACCTAATGCGACGAGAAAACTCTCTGGAAAAGACCCTGATGCTGGGAAAGACTGAAGGCAAAAGGAGAAGGGGACGGCAGAGGATGAGATGGCTAGATAGCATCACGGATGCAATGAATATGAACTTGAGCACGCTCCGGGAGAGAGCGGAGGACAGGAACGCCTGGCGTGCTATGGTCCATGGGGTCACGAAGAGTCGGACACGACTGAACGACTGAACAACAACAACAACAAGATTAATTTAACATTCAAAAAGACCACAGAATATATTTTAAAAGACAACTATAATAAGACTCTTTGGTACATCTCTGAGAACTGAGACTATGTTCACTCACTACTTTCCAGAGACAACTCTCAATGTCGTAAGAGCCATAACCATGTACATGCCTTCCCTCTGCTCTTGCGCTGCCCCTTTACTGCAGGGAAGAGGTATCGTATAAATAGGGCTGTACCGTGTATATTTAGAAATATAGGTTCTCTCTGACCCTGCAGTCTATTTCTCTTTCAAACTCGGAAGCTTGTAGGGATAGGGAGATAAAATAAATTATATTTCCCATGAAAGGGGTGAGCAGAAGCAGCAAAAATTGAGATTTCTGCTTGTAAAGTAGCAAGTGAACAGGACCTGTGTGAGAAAATAGGTAAAGAGACGCACAACTAATTATGTAGGTTTGTGGGCTGGCTAGCTTCCTTCCTTCCTGAATGAGTGTGTATTTAAGGCATTTGGGTATATTTTACTTTTGCATATGTTAGCTAAAGTTTCTTCAGTTGCTTCTAAATTATATACTTTGAGCAAATGGAGAAAAATGATCTTGCATTTTCATCTGATCTAAGCAGAGAAGGGGATCAACTTCAGCCAGTTAATCCCATAGAAGAAAACTGCATTCAGCTTAAAATGTGCAAATATGAGAAAAATGCAAAATATCAATTTTATGAAGTAGGGATATTGACTAATTCTGCACATAATGTTATTGGCATTGTTTAATATGTGGTAGATGTCCAAGATAGTAAGATCTTCACATGATGATCCACTTCCATCAAACCTTATTTTATTTTTATTTGTGTCTCGGATAGGGCTGCATAAATGAAGTTATCAGGAAATTTGATTCTAAGCAGCTTAGGTCTGAATCACAACAATGCTTTTCTGTCCCACTACACCAGGGGTGGGCAACTTCTGGAGGTCTGGGGTCTATTTTCACCCCCTGGACCACCGATATGGGCTGTAGTTCCTGGGGCGCTACGTGAAAAAAAAAAAAGCCAAAATTGCAGCTTTGCTGCCAAAATTCAGCGGCAAACCACTCAGTAGCAATACAGATTGCTACAGTGGTTACTGTCAGGAGTGCCCTAGCTGCCTCTTGCAGTCCCCTCCAATAGCCAACTCGGGACACAGACGACGAGGATTCTTTCCAAGGCTTTATTCCTTTATTACTTTATGACTCTTTCAGATACTAATCACTAGCAACTAAGCAAGGAACAGCACTGGGGAAAGATAGCAGAGTAGCCTAAGCTCCAGGTAAGGCAGTTGGTCCCCATTTGAAGGGGAACCATGGGAAGACCCTGAACATATGGGCTATGGAGAGATCCTCCCTCTTTCCCTTGGGTCCTCAGGACGTGACCGTTGTCTGAGCGCCAAACGAGCGGAACGCCTCCTTTCGGCGCCCTCCATCTGTCGTCGCTCCCTGCGTCTGCACCAAGCGTCCAGCAAGCCCCCCTCCAGTGCTCTCTCACTGCCAGGGTCACTATCTCTCCCAGGAATGCTGGCAGGAGGAATCTCTGCCAGCTGCTGTGCTTGTGAGAGATGAGCGAGCTCCTGTCCCACGGATTGCTGTTCCTCCTCAGAATCAGAACTGCTCTGGGGCTCTATGGGCTCAGTTTCCACCCTGACAGTTACACTTAGCTTGTTTGCATCTAAATTCAACCGTTTTGGCACTCTGTAGCAGCTACAGCACACCCAAAGGACCAAATCTAGCTTGCAAACAAGCTAAATTTGGCCGCTTGGACACTCCATATCTGCTACAGACACTATTTTTAAATTTGGGGGGGGGCAGTGGGGGATTGGCCTGTGTGTTTGCCCACCCCGATTTAATTAACATAACAAAGCTGAGATTATTTTGTCAAGTGCTGCTGTTTTCAGTTGTCATTGGGTAGCATCCAATACTGCCTCTAGCCTAGAGGGAATGACCACTGGCACAACGAGAAAGCACTTGCTAGCACAACTCAGCTATCAACTCAACTCAACTCAACAACTCAAGTTTCAAGAGTTACTTGAAACTCTTGCTTCCAGAATGGGACAGGTCAGCAGGGCATTCCTGCTAGCTCATTACGTTTAGAGCTGGTGATTGCCATCACTGGATACTGTCCACTGTGTATACCTTATATAAATCCATATATAAATGTATCTTGCATTTTGTTGCCATTTGGCCCCACTTTTTTTTTTTAATCCTTTATCCGTGTATAGCAAAAATATGCCTGCCAACTGAGGATAACACTTCATGCAACTGGTGCAGTGGGCTCTAACCCACAAAAATGTATGCCACAAATAATCTGTTAGTCTTCAAGATGCCACAAGAATCTTGCCATTTTTGCTTCAACAGAGAATTTTGGCTGCTACAGTGGAATTCTATTAATCTGTTTCTCCAGTCTGAGAGAGATGTCTCCTTAAGAAAACATTCTTACTTTATGGTCAACATAGCCTTCTTCCATGGAATTCCCACCAAGATGAGCCAGTGCAATGTTGATCCCAGCATAAGAACCAAGTAGCTAGAAAGAAGAATCAAGGCCACTGCAGAAATGCAGGAAATCATGTGCACTTACATCATAATGTGTGATAACCATGCACATGCATTTGTCATAGCATGTACACAATTAATTACACATTTGTCATATGTGACATTATTTAGAAGAGACATGCAGTTTCCTACACAAGCGCTTTCTGTGTACAAATGTTGTTATGTTTGAAATAGTCTTGAACTGCAAAGGCAAAAAGGAAACAGGATAAACATTCAATGAATGATGAGAAGATGGCTAGAAAATAAGAGAAAATGAAAAAAGGACAGATCTGCCTAATTTAACAAATCTGCCTTAAAACTGTTTCATCCACATTAATTTCAAACTATATGATAACTTACTTCATTCCACCAACCCATCCCATAGTCTTTTAGACTTATAATTTGATTTAAGTGGGTAATATTTTGAGGGGTTGCTGGATAGCTTCACAAAGGTGCTTGTTTTCACATAGAAAGAGAACACATTTTCTTCTAAACAGTCCATTGCTTGAGAGACCATCAGCTTTCTTTATTTAAGCATGCCCACACTGAAAAATGTTGGTAATGTACATAGCTACCATGGTGTATCATATAAATAACACTACTTTGTAAAAAGGTCTGATTAAAAGTATAGTCTAACTTTAAATACATTCATTTGGAATGTATTGTATGTTTAGTCATGCATATAGAAATTAATAACAAAATGTTGACAGAAGAATTTCAAGGACACCTTTTCCCTCCCACATGTTATTCATAGTCATTGATTCCCATGACTCCTATAAAGCAGAATGAATTAGCTATCCTTTTACAACTCCCTTGCTAAAATTCTCTTGTGACTCTGCAATGCTCCCCTTTTGGGCTTTAAAAAAATGATGTTTAAAGTGTTTAGCACAGCTGGATTTCACTGTGTAAGAAAACTTTCAGAGCATTACAGTGTCACTAATCATTGACATAGCAACATTTCAAACTGTAAATCCTTTCCTGACTGCACTGAAGACTGGGGGAATTGTGCGGGGGGGACACGGGGACAGAGGATGATCATGGAGAATCACGTAAATAGATACCTTTACACATTTTTCAAAAAGCTTAACACTCCTATTAAAATATCTGTAATTTGAGGCTCTAAACAATTTGCTGTAAAGAATACATTCCTTGGCCTATATAACCTTGACAGGTAGTCAGTCCCATCAAATTAATAAATGGATGGGAAGATAAGAAAACCAAGGCTGTAATTGTAAGTGTGCTTACTACAAAGCAAGATCCATTGAAGTCAGTGGTACTTAGCTCTGAATAAACATGCTTAGGATTACTGTGACTATTATTTATTTATTAGGATTATTTATTATTGTAAAAGTTTATAGCCATTCTGAAATCTTACATTCTGTAAATATGCCACCTGTCAGATGTGGATCATCCTTTCCCCTTCGCAATCAACACAACAAGGAGACAAAGCTTCTGGCTGTCACTACTTTATTTTGCTAGGAACTAGCTTCTTTACAAATGCAGATTCCAGGAAACTCTCAGACTGCCTCAGGCCCCTAAACCACTAATCTGGGATTCCCAGTTAGAGGAGATGAACCAGGGGGTAAAGAAGTTGCCCACAGTTTGGGCGTGAACCTCTCATAGCCAGACTTGCTTCGCAGTGATGCTCCCCCTTAGGGTGGCTCCCTCCTGCATTGGCTTCCAAGAGTGGCTGTGCTGGTGGAGCATTTGAGCCATGCCCCTGACTTTTCCTGCTTGGCTTTGCGACGTGCCTTAGCATCTCTCAAGTCACACCCCTCTTTCTCCTTCTCCTCAGAAACTTGAGTTCTTATGGTGGAGGGACAGGGCAGCGACTCAGTCTGGGCCATCTGTTTGTCAAGGTCTTCTGAGGAATCTCTCCCAGCGTCTTGACTCACTAAGGAGGGCCCCTCCCTCAGCCTCTTATCTAGCTGCTCCAACTCTGATTCTCAGTGCGCTGGGACTTATCCGTGACACCACCTTCTATTTCTTCTTGTTGTCATTTCCACTCTGATATGCTATTGTTGTAAAGTCTGAGCATTCCTTTATGAAAGCTCTTCTGTGAGAAGAGAGATTAATAGTAAAGGTACACAGATACAGTGACCCAGAAAAATGGTAGATCCTTGAACAATTTCAGCTCCTTTACTGGAACATAAGATTTCATATGAGGAGATTCGAATCTCACCAGAGCATGTGACTAGCTTCTGATTGTCTTCCATTCAGACTAGCATGTTCACAGGCCATGCATGTGATGTCCTGATATGCTGTGATGTCACAGAAATGTTTGGAAAACAGAGGTGCTGTGACCTTTTGTCTACCATAGGCTCTATTACTATAGTGTCATCTTCTGAAGGTGGCAGAGCAGCTTTTGAACTAAACCCTGGGGGAAAGCTGACTAGGAAGCATCCAGTTCAGGTTTAGTTGTCCCAAAGGGATGAAGATGAAATTGTTTTTGATTGCTCAAATGTAGAAGGGGAAGAAATAGGCCATGAGTATATGGTAGAACATGATAGCCAATCAGAGAGGCCTAAGTGCCATAGTAAAATATGCACATGCCAGAGACATCTGGGGAAGGACACTGAAAAGGTGTTTCTATGCAAATGCTAGAAGCCTCTAAGCCAAAATGGGAGAGTTGGAGTGCTTGGTTTTAAAGGAGAACCTGGATATAGCGGGTATTACTGAAACTGGGCGAATAGAGAGAACCAGTGGGATACGGTCATCTCTTGATATAAACTGTACAGGAAGGACAAGAAAGGGTGTACTGGGGGAGGTGTTGCTTTGTACACTGAAGAGGGCATAGTGTTGAGCAGACTGGAACACTGGAAGACTCTTCCACATAGTACTGTGGGTGACAATACTGGACTCCAAAACTAATTTAGTGCTAGGAACATGCTATTGTCCCCTAGACCAGAATGCCCAGGGTGACCTTGAGATGGAAAACAAAATCAGGGAGAAAGTGTTGTTACAGTGGGTGACTTCAATTATCTCCGCATTGACTAGATAAATGCATGTTCCAGTCATGACAAAGAGGTTACATTTATTGATGTCCTGAACGACTGTGCCCAAAACAGTTAGTCATGGAACTGACTAGAGGGGAAGCGACCTTGGAAGTAATCCTAAGTGGTGTTGCCTAGGACCTAGTACGAGATGTAAATGTTGTTGAACCAACTGGAAGCAGCGACTGCAGTGCTATCAGATTTAATATATATTTAAGTGGAAAATTGCCCAGAAAATCCTGCACTGTCACATTTGACTTCAAAAGGGGAAACTTCTCTAAAATGAGGGAACTGGTGAAAAGGAAGTTGAAAGGGAGAGTCCAGGGGGTTAAATCTCTCCAAAATGCTTGGACGTTACTCAAAACTACAATAATAGAAGCTGAGCTAAAATGTATACCACAAGTTAGGAAAGGTCACACCAAGTCCAAGAGGTCACTGTTATGGTTATGGAGCAGCGTCAAGGAAGCTATTAGAAAAAAGAAGGCTTCCTTCAGAAAATGGAAGTCTCGCCCAAGTAAGGAAAACAGAAGGGAGCACAAGCTTGCACAAAGGCGATGCAAGCAGACAATAAGAGATGCAAAAAAAGCAGTTGTAAGAGCATATCGCTATCAATATAAAGGCCAACAATAAATATATCAGGAGCAGCCAGCCAGCTAGGGAGGCAGTTGGAGATTGCGGAGAAGCTGAATGAATTTTTTTCATCTGTCTTCACTGCAGAAGATACAGGACAGATACCTCAGCCTGAACTGGTGTTTTCAGGAAGGGAGTCTGAGGAACTGAGGCAAATAGTGGTGACAAAAGATAACGTTCTCAACCTTATTAAATTGAAAGCAAACAAATCACAGGGTCCAGATGGTATCCATCCTAGAGTTCTCAAAGAACTCAAGTATGGAATTGCTGATCTTCTAACCAAAATATGCAATATGTACCCAAGATCAGCCTCTGTACCAGAGGACTGGAAGATGGCCAATGTAACACCAATTTTTAAAAAGGGATCCGGGGGGATCCAGGAAATTACAGGCTGGTTAGCTTAATGTCTGTTCCAGGTAAATTGGTTGAAAAGCATTATTAAAGATAAAATTAGTAAGCATATAGAAGGACAAGCCCTGCTGAAAAAGAATCAACATGGCTTCAGCAAAAGTAAGTCTTGTCTCACTAACCTTATAGAGTTCTTTGAGAGTGTCAATAGACATGTAGATAGGGGTGATCCGGAAGTCATTGTTTACTTGGACTTCCAAAAGACTTTTGACAAAGTCCCTCATCAATGACTTCTGAGTAAACTCAGCAGTCATGGAATAAGAGGACAGGTCCTCTTATCAGTAGAAAGCAGAGAACAGTAACTGGTTAAAGAACAGAAAGCAGAGAACAGGAATAAATGGTAAATTCTCCCAATGGAGAGAAGTAAATGGTGGGTTCCCAAAGGGATCTGTACTGGGACCAATGCTTTTCAACTTATTCATAAATGATCTGGAATTAGGAGTGAGCAGTGAAGTGGCCAAGTTTGCTGATGACACCAAATTATTTAGGGTGGTTAAAACAAAAAAGGATTGTGAGGAGCTCCACAAGGATCTTTCCAAATTGGGAGAATGGGCATGCAAATGCGGTTCAATGTAAGCAAGTGTAAAGCAATGCATGTTGGGGCAGAACAATCTCAAATTCAAGTATAACCTGATGGGATCTGAGCTAGCGGTGACTGATCAAGAAAGAGATCTTGGGATTGTGGTAGATAGCTCGATGAAAATGTCAACCCAGTGTGCGGCCACTGTAAAAAAGGCAAACTCCATGTTAGGCATAATTAGGAAAGGAACTGAGAATAAAACTGCCAATATGTTGTTCAGTCATTCAGTCGTGTCCAACTCTTCGTGACCCCTTGGACCATAGCACACCAGGCCTTCCTGTCCTCCGCTCTCTCCCCGAGTGTGCTCAAGTTCATATGCATTGCATCGGTGATGCTATCTAGCCATCTCATCCTCTGCCATCCCCTTCTCCTTTTGCCTTCAATCCTTCCCAGCATCAGGGTCTTTTCCAGGGAGTTTTCTCTTCGCATTTGGTGGCCAAAATATTTGAGCTTCAGCTTCAGTATCTGTCCTTCCAATGAGCAGTCAGGGTTGATTTCCTTTAGGATGGACTAATTTGACCTCCTTGCAGTCCAGGGGACTCGTAAGAGTCTTCTCCAGCACCACAGTTCGAAAGCATCAGTTCTTTGGCGCTTAGCCTTCCTTATAGTGATATAGTCCAACTCTCACAGCCATACATTAATACTGGGAAAACCATAGCTTTGATTAGATGGACCTTTGTTGGCAAGGTGATGTCTCTGCTTCTTACTATGCTGTCTAGGTTTGCCATAGCTTTCCTCCCAAGGAGCAAGTATCTTTTAATTTCATGGCTACAGTCACCGTCTGTGGTGATCTTGGAGGCCAAGAAAATAAAATCTGCCACTGCTTCCATTTCTTCCCCTTCTATATGCCAGGAAGTAATGGGGCCAGATGCCATGATCTTAGTTTTTTTAATGTTGAGTTTCAAACCAGCTTTTGCACTCTCCACTTTCACCCTCAACAAGAGGCTCTTTAGATCCTCTTCGCTTTCTGCCATTAGGGTGGTATCATCTGCGTATCTGAGGTTGTTGATAATTCTCCCGGCAATCTTAATTCTGACCTGTGATTCATCCAACCCGGCGTTTCTCATGATGTACTCTGCATATAAGTTAAATAAGCAGGGCGACAATATGCAGCCTTGTCATACTCCTTCCCCAATTTTGAACCAATCGGTTGTTCCATGTCTGGTTCTTACTGTTGCTTCTTGACCCTCGTACAGGTTTCTTGGGAGACAGGTAAGGTGGTCTGGTACTCCCATCTCTTTAAGAATTTGCCAGAGTTTGTTGTGTTCCACACAATCAGAGGCTTTAGCGTAGTCAATGAAGCAGAAATAGATGTTTTTCTGGAATTCTCTTGCTTTCTCCATGATCCAGTGAATGTTCGCGATTGCTGCCCTTATACAAATCTATGGTGTGACCACTCTTGAAATACTGTGTACAGTTCTGGTCACCACACCTAAAAAATGGGATATTGTAGAACTGGAAAAGGTGCAGAAAAGGGCAACTAAAATGATCAAGGGGTTGGAGTATCTCCCCTATGAGGGAAGGTTACAACAGCTGGGATGGTTAAGCTTGGAAAAAAGGAGGGTAAGGGGAGACATGATAGAGGTGTACAAAATTATGCATGGTGTGGAGAATGTGGATAGGAAGACTTTTTTCTCCCTCTCTCATAATACTAGAACCTGAGGTCACCCCATGAAGCTGATTGGTGGGAGATTCAGGACAGACAAAAGAAAGTACTTCTTCACACAGTGCATAGTTAAACTATGGAATTTGCTACCACAAGATATAGTGATGCCCACCAACGTGGATGAATTTAAAAGAGGGTTAGACAAATTCCTGGAGGAGAGGGCTATCAATGGCTACTAGGCTTGATGGCTATGTGCTGCCTCCAGTACCAGAGGTGGTATGCTTATGTGCACCAGTTGCTGGGGAACATGGACGGGAGGGTGCTTTTGCACTCTTGTCCTGCTTGTAGGTTCCCAGTCGACAGCTGGATGGCCACTGTGTGAAGAGAATGCTGGACTAGACAGACCCTTGGTCTGATCCAGCATGGCACTTCTTATGTTCTTACAATATGCTTCTGATATTACTGTAATGCTATGCTTCTGATATTACTATAATATTATCATCTGATATGCTCTGATGTCACAGAAAGGTTTGGAAAACAGAGGTGCTGTGACTCTTTGTGGGGATTAATTTGGATAGATGGAAAAGCACTTCTTCTGATCCTAATGAATCCCATCCAAGGACTGTTTAAGCTGTGAAGGGGGCAGACCTCTTAACAGTTTGAAGGATCCTGGAGGGGATGAAATTAGTATCAGTTACACCTCAGTGTCACCAAAAACTCTTGACATAAAGCATAGAAGGAGAGATAAAAATATTTCCCTCCTTGCTTTATACCTTTTTGGTTTCATTTGGCTGTACAACCAGCCCAACCTGAGCATTTTGGCAGAATTTTGCTATAGAAAGTGAGGTGGGGAACAACAGGAGAGAGAAAAACTGAGATATAATATATATTTTTCTCTTCCCTGTCCTCCTCAAATTCCCCCCCCACACACACACACTATAGTATTGAAGTGCTTAGCTTTCGTGCTACTTGCAAGTCCCAAAATTTCCTGTAGTGGAATCAGTTGAGATATTAAAGGAAATGTCTTGGGGTGCGTGGGGACCAAAGGAAATTTCTGGAGAACAAGTGCTAAATCTTAGTGATATTGCATTATTGACCAGATGGAAGTAGGTTTGTGGGAGTGAGTGGGAGAGGGAAAGGAAAAAGCTGGCCCCTTCTGTTTTCCTTTCCCCAAACCTTCTGTACTGCTTTATAGCACTCAAGTGCTACACAGTTACCAGGTTCAGAGCTAGTAGTGGCCCTTGAACAGGAGCATAGCAAGAGTCTTGAACAAGAGTGCTGTAACACTTTAGTGTCCCTGTTTGGGATTTGACCCAAACCCAAACCAGGAGTGCTATAGCCATAGCTCTAGAAAACACTCATATTTGGAGCTCATGGGCCCCAAATAACAGCATGGGATAATGCTACAACACTCCTGTTTGTGCCTTATTTAGGGCTGACTAGCCTTGAGAGTGCTAAGTAAACATCACAACATTTTGTTGCAGGTCCCCACTAGTAGCGATATATTTTTCAGTTGAAAAACTTTGTGCTGGATATAACTTCCTTTCTTTTTTTTTGGTAGAAGTTCACAGAGCTATATTCCTATATGTTTGAATTATTTTATTTAACCCGTGTCTGGAAATATAATATAGAGGGCTTGAAACGGTCACTCATCTGGGCACCTATAGCAAGTAAGAATTTAGTTTCAGTCAAACAAGTCAGGAACGTTTTTGCAAATTTAGAGTCCCAACTATTGATATGCCAAATATCAGTAAAATAGGTGTGTGTGAGTAGACAAGCTAATAACACTTTTGTGGATTTATATGTAATGCTGTGATATGGCAAATACACCCAAATTCTGCACTTGTGAAAAGATATGAAAATTATCTACACATTTTCAGTATCTGACGTAGAGAATATATAAAATAATATGCAAGAACTTTTCCAGGGGCAGTATCCAGCTGTGTCATTCTGTTAGCACAGATGATGCTGTGCTAGTGGAAATGAAGTTCCAAACTTCCAAGAAGAGAATCTAACTAAAGTTGTGCTTGCAGAGTGTAAAGCATTGTGCATTACACTCGCGAATTACACTTGTGCAATGGGTTGCGCAACTGCTTGCACAACTGAAAGATTTGGCAGAGCTCTGCTAACTCTATTTGAGCTTGCAGAATGAGACCACTGGATTCTGCCCAAGCACTCGATACAGGGATGAGGAACCAAGAAAAAGGAGCTGGACATTTGGCCAGTTCACAAACTCTATAGGGGGTATAAGAAACTGCCTTATGGTTTGTCGACCCTGAGTGGGGGTAGTTTTCATAGTTCAGAATTGTTGTTCTCAGCCTTTAAAAAGAATCCTCAACTCAATATGCAGGGGGCAGAGAGATGGATCACCCTTTGGGATCTCATACATGCAAACATGACCTCTTCTGCTCATCTGTGACAACTTAGAATGACCTCTGTGGTTTCCCATCAATGAATAGAGAATGCCTTCACATTTCGACCTATGTTTTTTCTACAGCCGTTGAACTATGTGCTGTTTTTAATAAAAGCAATTTCTCAGGAATCCAGGTTCTACAAATCCCCACTTGCTTAAGGGTCTCCAGCCTTATGCAGATCTGTCATCTCTTCCATTTTTTGCAGTACATTTTTTTAAAAAACAATCCTTTGCCCTTTGACTGTAAATTTTAATCTTCTACTCCTGGAAAGATTACAAACTTGTCCAGCCCCCTAGGTTCTTGGGAGGCCTTTCAGCAGATTTAGGGGAAACTGAGACGTGGAGTAAAGCTGCCACCTTTATCTGGCATGGCTCCTGTGCCTTTAAAAGGCAGAAATCTAGCAAGTAAAGCTTCATGTGGTATAGGGATACAGTGACAGTGAAAGCTCTACTTTCTGAATTTGCAGCAGTTCTGCAAGTGCTAAAGACAGAAGAACCTAGTCGCCACTGAAAAAAAATTTTGAGGCAATTTTAGAGTGATTCATTTGGATTTGTTAATCTGAAGTAGCAAAATTATTTCTATTTCCTTAAACAGAACTATTCAGTTTGTAAATGAAAGTATGAAGGTCAAAGTGCTATGCATGTGTGATGACTGTTAATAACTATCTCTGGTTGTAAAGTATCTTTTTTTCAACTGTAGTAATTTAGCAAGCAAAGTGCACTTTTTTCTTCTTTTGTGGTTTTTGTTCTAGATAAACCTGAAACCCTTACAGAAATAAATTTACTGATTACAGTCCAGTCCATAATGAATAACATTCTACATATTGGACATAAAAGCATGGCATGGCACCACACACCCATCCAGTTTCTCCTCAGGAAATAGGGCATAGCAGAGATATTTGAAAAATGCCTTCAAATTTCTCCAATGGAGCATGCATACATACCTATCAGTTTTATTCAAGAAGATGGAATTACATGACATTCAGAAATGCTTCAGCCTTGCAGTTTGCTAAGGACCATGTTTGGAACCTTAAATGCAATACTTTGGATGGTGTTATGTTTTGCAAAAGTCCTTTAGTTTGTGTTCAATCTTCTTTGTGTTTCCTTTTCTCAGATATCTTTTGATTTAGCAGAATATACAGCTGATGTTGATGGAATTGGCACTTTACGATTGCTAGATGCTATCAAGACATGCAGTCTCATAAATTCAGTGAAGTTCTACCAAGCCTCAACAAGTGAACTTTATGGGAAAGTGCAGGAAATACCCCAAAAGGAGACCACTCCTTTTTATCCCAGATCACCATATGGTAAGTATATTAGGCCTGATCACATATTGCATCCTGATTCTGTGTACACATGACTGCCATGAAACACAAAGTGACTTGTGCTGGAAGAGGCATAATAGCATCCTATATAAGGCAAATGGGACTGCAGTATCAAAGCTTTTGAGGTTGCAACCAATCTAAACCTTTACGTGCTGAAGCAGCAGTTTACAGGTTTGGCTTGTTAGACCTGAAGGCTTTTGTACAGAAAATTAAGGGCCGCTTGAGTAGTCACTAGGGATGTCAGAGAATTTCGCCACGAATCTCGGGGAGGCCGAATGCCAGCGCATTCGGCTCCCCAAAATCAGTGGCGAAACGGTCTGCCCCCCCCGGGATGGGACTTACCTTGGGCGAATCTCCCTGGCGGCGGCGGCAGCTCCAGCAGCGGTTTGGCGGCGGTGGCTGCGGCGGCTGGTCTTCTGACCGGCTGCCGCCGCTGCCATTTCCAGTAAAAAACAACAACAAAAAACACGTGATAGGCTACGTAAAGATTTACGTAGCCTATCACGGCTAGATTTTTTAAAAATACCGTGATAGGCTACGTAAATGTTTACGTAGCCTATCATGGCTGACTGCAGGGACACAAACGGCGGTGGCTATGGCTGCCGCCATTTGCGTTCCCGGCCAGCTAGGATTCGCAGCGGGCGCCTCCCCCCCGGCCAGAATTTCAGGGGGGAGGGACGGGGCACCTCCCCCCTGGCCAGAATTTCGGGGGGGAGGGATGTGGTGCCTCCCTCCCCGGCCAGAATTTCGGGGGGAGGGACGGGGCGCCTCCCCCCCGGCTAGAATTTCGGGGGGGAGGGACGGGCGCCTCCCTCCCCGGCCAGAATTTCGGGGGGAGGGACGGAGCGCCTCGTCCCCACCGCGAATCAATTTCATCATAAGGTAAGTGACTTTCGTACATCCCTAGACTAGTCACGTACGAAGTAGCCACCTGGAGGTTGATTGTTTTTTCGCTGTTTTTCAGCCCTGCAGCTCAAGGCCATGCTCTGCTCCAGCTAACTGGGAAAATGAACAGCCGTGCCTGGTGGGAAGATACAGCCTCCTTGGGGGGTGGAGTGGGGAGTCCTGGGACTGGGCTTGGATTGGGTGTTTCAAATCTGCCCTGAGTTGCTAGGGCTGAGCAATAAAAAGAGAGCTAAAGAAGGGGTGGGCGTCTCTTCTTGGCCCTGACGGTACTAGCATGTGCTGCTGGTTGATGGCTATCCTGAGAGGCCCATATGTTGGTATGTATAGGATAGACTAGCTAGCTTTATTGTTTTGCTCTTGGGAGTGTGTGCCTTGGTGTTTGACGTTTCTGGTTTTGCTTGGAGTATTGTACCTTGCTTGTAATTTCCTGTACAAACTACCACCTTTCCCCATTTCTTCCTCTTTGTTCCTTTCCCCTAATAAACTTTTATCCAACTTCCAGTTGGTGTGGTTTGTCCTGTATAACATCAGTGCCAAATACAGTGTCTATTGGCCTGGGAAGGGAGCTACTGGGTCGACTTTGGGGGAAACTGTGGCCAAGTTGGGCCTGGCCCACCCTGCAGGGTTGTTGGAGTGGGACCAACAGTCCTTCACAAAGGCATTAAAGTGTTGTTCATTTTTTTCCTGCCCATAAATTGGACATCTACACTCTCTAACATTCCTTTAATTGCAGAAAGGGCTATTTCTCTTTTATTGATAATATGAAGCCTAACTTTTATTTGGCTACTTAATTTTTTTTTAATTGAAATCACAGTGACTGCATTTCTTATCTGGTACAAATACTACTTTGTAAAGATAACCCGGTGTCATTGCTTGATGGACGTAGACTAACATCTCTGTTAAACACCATGTTTGTTGAGATCCAAAGTATGGAACTTCTCTTTCCTTAAAGGTGTTCTCTCTCTTCCTTTTAATTGAAGGTTACTAAGATAGTGTTCTGTCTTAACACTATCTGAAAGTGATCAGATTTCATGGATTTCTTTGGTTAAATTAAAAATTTCTCTTTTGTGATGAACCTGGATTAAGTAGTCTGCATGTAATATTGTAGTGCTAATGTTTCAAACCGATTTGAGAGTTAAGATCATAGATTTTTCTTGCACACCCCTCCCTACATATAATCTCTTTTTGGTTTGATCTGGTGTTAGAAGGATTAGCTGGTGCAAATCACCGTTTCCAGGGTACGCCCGATTGTATTATTATTTCGACAATCTTTGGGGAGGCTCCTTCTGTTGAAGCCAGGAAAGGAACCAACTGATCTAAAGAACTATTGACCAGTATCGCTCCTCTGTCATCTTTACAAGTTGTTGGAACGAATGATTCTTAATCGAGTGGCAGAGACTCTTGATGTAAAGATCATGAATGAGCAAGCTGGATTTAGATCAGGAAGGTCATGTTGTGGACAAATACTTAATCTCATACAGCACATATCGGATGTTTATGAAAGAAAACTAATTACTGGAGTGGTGTTCATTGATCTTACTGCGGCATACGATATGGTCAATCATAGAAAATTGCTGCTCAGGATAGACAACTTCACTGGAGACCATAAGCTCACCAGGGTTATAGGGAGTTTCCTTCAAAATAGAAGGTTTTATGTGACTCTGAATGGTAAGAACAGTAGATGGAGGAAGCAAAAGTCTGGATTACCACAAGGCAGCGTACTCTCTCCGATTTTATACAATATATATACTAATGACCAACCCGCCCCAGCCAATACACGAATGTTCATATATGCGGATGACACAGCGGTGGCCGTACAAGAACCAAGTTTCGATGAGTGTGCTGTAAATTTATTGAAATGGAGCAGTATTATGTTAATAATCACTTAAAACCAAATCCAAGTAAAACTCAAGTATGTGCCTTCCATCTTCGTAATCGAGATGCTGGAGTTGATTTAGATATTATGTGAAGAGGGAATAGATTACAACATTGCCCAACACCTAAATATTTGGGTGTTACATTGGACAGAATGCTTTCTTTTAAACAACATTGCCTGAATACCAATGCTAAAGTATGTGCTAGGAATAACATTATCCGACGATTGACAAACTATACATGGGGAGCCCAGCCAGCTACGTTACGAGCATCAGTTACAGCCTTGAGTGTCTCTACCACTGAATACGCGGCACCAGTATGGAACGCATCAACACATGCGAAGCAAGTAGATATTGCTGTGAATGAGGCAATGCACATAATGACGGGATGCCTCAAACCGATGCCCGTTAATAAACTATATTCTCTTGTTGGCATTGCCCCACCTAAGATTACAAGGGAAGTAGAAGCAGATACCGAAAGAACTAAGCAAGGGACTGATTCTCCTCACCCTTTGAGCGGATATATTCCCCCAATTTGTCGACTTAGATCTAGAAAGAGTTTTATGTCAAGAACTAATATCCTAGAGGGGACCAAGGAACAGAATCGAATAAGTAAATGGATGAATGAGATTGCCGACTTGAGTAGTTTAACGAAGGAAGAAATGGCCGCTGGAAATACTCTCCCTTATATAGGACAATGAACAGGATGAGGGTAGGGGTACCAAGGTGTAAGACGAATTTATTTAAATGGGGGCTGTTGGCTGACAATATATTATGTGAATGTGGAGAAATCCAATACCCAGCACATCTGATGGTGTGTCGATTACTGCTGGAGTCTTGTATTGTTGACAATCTGCAGCAAGCTAATGACAAAGCTGTGGCGGTGGCTGCATTTTGTCAGAGCAAAGTTTGATCTGTATACGAAATAAATAAATAAATCTCTTTTTGATGAAAGGTCACCCCAGTGGTATATTTCACAGTTCTACTTTGTGTTAGAGAACTTCCCTAACACTTGCTGGTGAGCCCTGTAGCTATTTTGTTTCACATCTGTTTGTTGTGCTGATATTGTTTAAACAGAGAAATGAGATATCCAAAGCCCAGTGATCAAACACTAATTAGTTTCTTGGAAGGTATTCTTTCCTAGCTGTGTGTGTGTGTGTGAGACTGGATATGCATGCTCACTTTCATAAATGTCTTAAAACATATATTACAATTATGGTTTCAGGGGCAGCCAAATTATATGCATATTGGATTGTGGTGAACTTCAGGGAGGCCTACAATCTCTTTGCTGTGAACGGTATTCTCTTCAACCATGAGAGTCCCAGGAGAGGTAAGAAATATATATGAAAATTTCTGTTACTTCCCTGCTGTTCATCTGAACAGGAATGCATTTATAACTACTCTCAGAGTAGATGCTAAATATGCATAATGAATGCTTTCACATATTAAAAATATTATTTGTTTTGTACAGTTCAAAGCACTGTATAATACTTCTATAGAAAGACCATTCTTTTAGTATTAATGGGCCAATTTTCAGGGTTAAGCCTCACGTGGTGCTCACAACATAGAAAAAGATAAAATTTAATTACAGCATATTACAGTCCATAAAACCATACTCTACAAATGTTAAATACATCTAAACGTTACAACAATAATAGAATTAAAGGGGTTGTGAACTTTCCATTTTATTGAAAAGATGAGTTGATTCCCAATGATATGATTAATGTATATCTGAATAGCAGTACATCTGGCCCACCTTGTACAGATTTCATATTAAGGACACAATCTGGCAGCCTCCTTCCTGTGCTGCTAGAGAAGCTCAGAGTTTGTAGGGGAAAAAAGATTTGTAGGAAAAAATGTTCCAGGGTCCAATGACATTCACACGGAATAAAGAATGAACAAGGAAAAAAATGACATCCCACTCTCAATTACTATCTTCTGCTTTCCCCTTTCATTTTTAATAGCTCTGGAATGGGTGGGGAAAGAGTAAAAAACAGATAGGAAGCAAAATGTTCATTATTGTTGAACTTATTTTGGAGAGGGGTATAAAATGGATAAAATAAAATGGGGCAAGGCTGGCTCCTGTTTCCACCCCTCTCCTGCTTTTACTGGGCCACATCTAAATAACTTTCAGCTGCCATTCATCTATTTCCATTTCTGGATGGCAGCGAGAAGTCAGAAATACTTCTTTTGGATTCTTAAATTGTCCCACCATCAGCCCTGGGCAGCAGGTTGTAATCTCCCTAAAAGGCAGACAGGAGTATTTTTCCTAGTCATAGAGTTATAATTTTCAGTCTGTTCTGATGCAAGAATGAATAGGAATACTAGAGGTTCAAAGTTAATTAAGTTGAGAGAACCATTTAAAGCTTTTGCTGCTGTGTGAAACAAGAGAATTTACTTTACATATTGATAACATCTGCTTTCAAATTAATTAAAATTGTTATAATACATCTTGAGTCAACTAACTCAATAACGTCCTGACAATTTCTTGCATAGTTTCTGATATTTCTAGAATTGGGAGTAAGCTGGATTTCATATGAAGCAATTTTCAGGTCAGGTTGCCTCTTTAAAGAGTGTGTTATGGTTTGGGGGAAGAAGAAAGATTTCAGTATTCATCACTGCTTTTGATCCCTAAGGCTTCTTTGACATTCTACCCAGCTCTGAGACTGCTTCCCACTGAGCTTCCAGTCTTATGCTTCTCTCTCAAACATTTATTATCCCACTGGATATTGTGAGCCTGTGATTCTAAGCTGCAGTCTTTGCTTTTAGAAACTGTATGTATGTGTGTGTACATGCCACTTTCCCATGAACAAGAACTCTCTGTGAAATATGCATAGTCCTCTGCTCCCATTAGAACAGGAACAAAAGCAGTCAGTGGAACACTTTGGACGAGACTGGTGCCCTTGTGCCCAGAGTTAATGTGAAATGTCTGCAAATTGTGAAATTCTGTAAAGGAGCTAACTGATGTTTTTCTTAGTCACTAAAGAGCTGTTCAACGTTTTCATAACTTTATCAACACTAAAAAGCTTTATTTAGTATGAGAGGTGAAAGGGCAAACTGTGATAACCTGCTTCCTAAAAACTGTGAAATGTTCTTAGTATATGCTTTGTCATTCAGGCACTTCTTAGGAGTTAGGGGTAATTGGAGGCTGGGCAGAATGGTAAACTATTCTTTACTATTACATTCTATTTGATGAGTTCCCCCCCACCCCACAACCCTTAAGATAACATATTTTGATACTGAAATTCATAACACTGGTTCCATGACAGAAAATGGGTACTTTTGAAATGACATGCAAAAGATTTGATGGACTTTCATAGATTTTCTGCAGTGTATTAATTTCCTGGGAGAAGCTGTACGGAACAAAAATGCACAGTAAAATCCATGATTTCACACACACACACACACACACACACACACACTGTGGAACCATATCATATCTTTGTAAAATTTACAATGTAAATCATAATTATGCGTATATTTTGGATATTCTTATAAATGAGCCAGAACATTATGATAAATGAGGTGCGGTTTTGTGCTGTGTGTGTGTCTGTGTGTGTGTGTGTGTGAGAGAGAGAGAGGGAGAGGGAAAGGGAGAGAGAGAGAGATGTTTGACCCAAGAGTAGAATGAAGAGATAAAATATCAGGCATGGCCTGTCGACAGGGTAGGCAGGGGATTGAACTGCCTCCCATTTCCCTCACCTCCCTCCCCCAGTCCCCATGCATACATCAGACCTTATCTGTAAAAATGAAGCAGCTTCCAACAGTTGCTCAGGGCTTCCTTCCCCCACTTCTTCCTTCCTGCCAGCTAGGGGGAATACTGGGCATGCCAAGTCCCCCTAGCAGCAGCAGAGAATAACAGCATGACTAGATCTCAGACTCAAAGCCTCTTCTCTTCATCTCTTAATCCTTTTGAGCAACAGCAGTGATAGAATGAGAGAGCTTGTTCAGGAGCTGGCTGGCAGTAGCAATTGTGTGTGTGTGGGAGCTTAGCACAGATCTGGTTTGCAGATGGTGTGCATGCACATGCCAATGCTTTGTGTGAGTGTGTGAGTGGATTTCTGCCTGGGGTGAGTGGATTTCTGCTTGTGGTGATTGTGAGGTGAGTGGTTTTTTTCCTAGGGTGAGTGGATATCTGCCTGCAGTAAGTAGATTCCCTCTCCCCACTTATGAACTTTAAGTCACTTGATTCAGTTTCCTTCTTCGTATGATATGGGCTGTTGCTAAAACAGAAAAATGTGACTCCAAAGATGGCTCTGTAGATTATGATGATTTTGCAGAGGGATGGATTTGGATGCTCTCAGAACTTGCAGCTTGGTTCCAAAGGTCTGCTGTTTTGTATAGCTCTCAGGATATCATCATCATTTTCTCACCCATGCTCACTCAGATTTGCAGGCATGCTCTGTATGTCCCATTTTGCAATAGGTTGCAGTAGGTCATCATTATCATTGTTTTCTGTGGCCTCCGCTGTTTTGTACTCATGATCGTAAAGTCACTTGACTCTCCGTGCAATGGTGTCATGGGCCTGATCCTTCAGGCACACACTCTGGCATTCTAACACAGGACACCCCAAATCAGTGAGACTTTTTAATTGTAGCAAATCCCACGGTAAAAGCTTAACAATGGTCACATTCTTCAGAAATCATATAGCTAGTGACAATTAGCTATAGGCTCCATAAGTAATTCCAAAATAATCCAGAGCTAATAACTATAGCATATATAGATGGCTAGATAGCATCACCGATGCAATGAATATGAACTTGAGCACGCTCCAGGAGAGAACGCAGGACAGGAAGGCCTGGCGTGCTATGGTCCATGGGGTCACGAAGAGTCAGACACGACTGAACAACTGAACAACAATAACTATAACCGTGTCAGAGATCCAGACAACTTGGGTTCCCTGTTACAATCTCTATGATTCAGAATACAGGGCAAGGGGCTTGAAAGATTCTTGGCATAATTCATCCTAGACAATCCAAGACAAGGGTTTCCAAAAACAGGACAAGGGGTTTGAATGATTCCTGGTGTAAGCCATCCCAGGCAATCAAAGACAAACGTTCTAGGAAAAGACTTAAACAAATCCACACACGCAGAGGTTTGGTCCAACCTTGAAATCTTTGTAGGAACCTCCACACTACATGGGTCCAAGGCCTTACAAATTGAAGAGCCGAGACAGGTTCAAGAGTAAGTCCAGAATAATCCCAAATACGCGGAGATTTTGATGACCATAGCTTCCCTTTTGGTATCTCCATGCTACATGGGTCCAAATCTATTGTTGTTGTTGTTCAGTCGTTCAGTCGTGTCCGACTCTTCGTGACCCCATGGACCATAGCACGCCAGGCCTTCCTGTCCTGCACTCTCTCCCGGAGAGAGGCCCATCTTTTCACAAAAGAATAAATGGACAAATCAGACATAAGTAAAGGCAATGTGCAGAACATTTCAACCTCCAAGGACACTCTGACCTGATTCACATGTAACAATAACCCAGAGTATGGGTTAAGTATGGGTTGTCGTTGTATTGTGGGTTGTTGTTGCATGCGAACCCTGCACTATGGTTTAACTATGGGTTGTTAACCATGAACAACCCAGAATTCACAACCCAACAACAAACCATGGGTTTTCTTTCTGGGTTAGCAGCCAATAGTGCAGGGTTTGCACATAACAACAACCCACGATTCAGTGACAACCCATACTCAACCCATATTCAACCCATACTCTGGGTTGTCGTTATGTGCAAACCAGGCCTCTGTGAATGACCTTAAAGTGGCCATTCTTGAACAAAGGAATTTCAAAGACAGATACCAACCTGAAATTGCTGAAGTACAGTCCATCAAGATATTCACCTCTATTTCCTGTGGTTTTAATAAGGATAATGGGTTTTTTATAACCCTACATATGTTAATTGGCACACCATTGCAATGATACCTGCAAGAGCATCCACAGGAATTTTTCGGGCGGGGGGAGAGCTGTATTGCACAGCAGCTTGTGGTTGTAATTCGCACACACAGCACGCACTACTACAACACACCTATGCACTTTTTTCTTCTTCTTTGACTGGGTCTACCAATGAGTGGAGAAATTCTAGACAGGGCGGATACAGTGTCAGCCAACATGAGCAACAGCTGGATTTTTTCCAGGGGTGGGGGTGAGGCGGAAGCTGCACAACAGTTTGTGGTTGTAATTCGCATGCATAGCGCATACTGCTACAACACACCTGTGCACTTTCCTTCTATTTGCACTTCATTGCTTAGCATCACATTCCATGATATTTAGATGCCTATACAGAATAGCAGAATTGGACAGCACTAATGCAGAAGAGTGTTATATTCATCGTGAACTCCAACAAAACTGTATTTGGAGTGAGGGATAAAAACACACACCTAGGAACAAGAAAAAAAATCTCAAATGCACGAACACTGTACAGCTGTCTTAAGAATATCATGTTGGATATTTTATGACATCACTGCCCTTATCTTAACACTGACAATTTCATATGACTTGCCTAGAACAATTTCCTTCATCTTGGAAACATTGGTGAACACTCTAGAACAGCTTTCCACAACCTGGTGCCCTCCAGATGTTTTTGACTACATTTCCCAGCATTCCTGACCATTAACTATGCAGGATGGGCCTGATGGAAGCTGAAGTCCAAAACGGAGCCCTAGGTTGGGGAAGGCGGTTCTAGAGAGTAGCAGTCAAGTCTGGGCGGAGTATTTTTAGCAGTGGCAGTAGAAATCAGTATGCTTGGTCAGGGTTTAGGGTTCTAGAGGAGCTTTGTCTACTCACTTTACTTTTCAAATTGTTATCAGCCACGTTTTACACCATCTAACTATACAACATGCCTTGAATGTTGAACTGCAGCACTGTTCCTCTGGAATTGCATATTTTTCCTAGAACTGCCCATTTTGTGTATGGTTGCATATTTTTAAAAAGCCCTGATATCATCAGAAAACAAGTCCACAATTTTTGGTAGATGTGGTGACTGAGCAGTGACAATACCTGGGCACCAGGTCTACCAAGATAGGTTGACCTGTTCCCTGAGAAAATTTTATGCCAGGTTTACCCTTCTTTTGTTTCTCAAAGGGTAGATCTGGTGTCTGAACAATGTCTTTCCACCCACAGCTGAAAACTTCCATTCTTTCCCTGATTCCTTTCACTCCTGAAATGGCACACTGTCTCAGCTCCAAGGTCTGCACTAAGAGAGAGATGGGGAAAGGCTCCACTTGGGCCTCCTGCAAAAGCTAAGAATGGCAGGTTCTCTTAAAGCTACGTACATACAAAAATAACCCTGTCTAGCCCTTAATACATTGCACTGCTGCTACAATAAACTTCACAGCCCCATCTGCATTTCCTTAAAACACGAACACACCAGGCAACTGGATAGCAATACTGGGCTATACTGCAGAGTTGTCTATCACTGCTCTAACACACACACTCCTTTCCAGCAAAATGGGAATAACAGCAACACTGGACTACTTTGCAGGACTGGTGTAACCCACACTTTCTCAGCCACAGCCCTGTCTCCTGCCGTATGGGTATAATAATGATTTGGTAATTTGAGGTTAACAGTTCATGCATCTGATAACGTGGACAGTGTCCACAAAAGCTTATGCCAAAATAAATGTGTTAGTCTATTAAGTTGCCACAAGACTCTTTGTTATTTTTATTGTATATCAGTTTCTTCTTCTAAATCTCTATTAGAAACTTAAAGCTTTGCATGTCTTCCCCTCTCCTTTGTTTTTCACCATCTACATAATGCTAGTCTGACATTTTCAATAAATCTAAGGTTACATAGAGAACATGTGCCAGTATAAGTACGTACCATGCCACATAAGATGGTGATCTACTACATAAAGATATTGCAAAGACAGTCACACAAACACTGACATGGCGCTTCTTAGGTTGCAAGGGAGTGCAGGTAAATAATCCAGTGAAATGGGCAGTTATCATCTTAGTCTTGCCCACCTGATTAGCATACTACAGGTGGGTGGCAAAGACCCATGTTATCAGCCCCATGCATTTGTTTGCATTTTCTGTATGTGTTTCCTTTATTGTGGAATTTCATAATCATTCTCATAGAAGAATTCTTCTTCCACTTCATAGTCAATTTCTAGAAAGAGATGAGAAGCAATGAATACCAGGAGGGAAACAATAAATAGCACAGGTTCATTAACATCAAAGAAATACAGTGAAACTCAGTTGATAGAACAGTTTCTACACTGTTTAGTAAAATATAAAGTACTACAATATTCTCTTTAATCTTTAATAATTGCATGGTGCATTAAATACTCTGGTTAATAATTATTGCTCTCTAAGCCTGACCTTTATTAAGTGTTGTATAAACTATTTAAGGAATGAATAAAGTTTTAGAAACAGTTATTATAAGGGAGGCAAAGCTATTTGCTTTGCTTTAGTGAAAAGATACCATTTATAAAGGACTGATTACACTCATCTGTTTCTGAGTAGCCGATAAGTTTACTTTAACATGGCAAGAATGAATAACATAAAAAAAAATGTGTCATGGGAATCAAGTAAGACCTTGTAGAGGTAGGAAATCTAATTGCGTTGTTTTACAGTCATTTGTCTTGTCCCCGTTCCCTGACAAATGACAGCTTGGATCAAAAGACTTTAAGAAGCTTTCCTGCTTTAAAGTAATGAGAACAACAGAAACGTTCAGACTACGGGCGGTTCATAACTATGCCTTTCCTTCTCTGACATGGCTACCTGCCAGTAATTTTTTGTATAAAAGCTGCTTTGTATAATAAGTTATACAAACTGACTTTGCATAGCTTCTTGATTGTCACTAGATTTATAATAATAAAAGCCCTAAAGAGTTCTCTGTGTTGGCTCCCATATCAGCATATATGGCAGAAGAGTATTCTTAGTAGGATAATAGAGATGACCATACTACCCTGTGAGGGGAGGGTTCACCCCAGGACAGTTTGGTCATCTGTAAGCTCCCAATCTCTCTCCATCCCGCATACATTTAGATAGGAATTGGTGCTTGGAGAGATTTGAGCAGCACCTTGCTGATAGTCTTGCAAACCTCCTTTCTTGGTTTTTATCTTTCTTGGTCTTTAAATGGGGTTCTATCAACTGCCCCCACCTTCAAGGAATGTGTGTGTGTTTGGGGGGGGGTTGAGGGACCACGTGGGCTAGGCCTCCCATCTGCACATTTGGCTTGCATCACAAAGAGCTGTAAGAGTGTACAGCTCCTTCATTAAAGAAGGGTTCCTTGCCCAGTCAGTGTGGAGAAACTCTTCTGCATATACATTGTTACGTGCATTAAGCGCCCTCTGATTGTGTGCCAGACACATGAGCTCCCCATTTCAATATGGGTGTGCGTGTGTGTCTTGAACCCCCTGTAGTAAATCAGTAATGTCAAACTGGAGTGAAGTGATAAACCTTTGTTTCTAGATTGTGGTAAAATGCGTCACCCAGCCCTTTAGTGTAGGAGATATGAAAGTTCTCAGTTCTTTTGCTTGTGTGGCCATTGTTCTTCCTCTCAGTGCTATTTCCATCTTTTACTCCTCCCATTTGCCTCAAATATGTCAGACACTGATGATTATGTGCTTTCCACAATTCTCAATCTCTCTCTCTCTCTCTCCTCAAATTATTTATAAAATTTAAGGGTAGAAACCTGTCAAGGCAGCATACAAGATAAAAACCACACAAAGTGGATATTACTAAAATGTCACCCTGCTGTTTCCCAACCATTAACTTGTCTTAGAGCCGTGTGCCTCCCACACTGCATTTTTAACTAGGCAGGTGATTTCGCCTGTCTAGAGGAGGCTTTGGGGAGGAAGAGGGAAGGAGGGGATAGCGATAAGAAAAGGTGTAAGCCTTTTCTCCTCCCTGCCCCCAGGAACGCCTCCTTTCCCCCATCTCAGTGCTCCATTCTCTCTGTGCTGGCTACGAGGCGGAGGGGGAGGCATGCACGGTTTCCTGGCTCTGAGCTTGGAACCCTATCCTCAAGCTTGGAGCCAGGAATCCAAAAAATCCTACATCCCCTGGATGCTGTCTAGGGAACATAGGATTGCTTCCTAGATGTTGTTGTGCTTTTATAATGATGTATTGTTTTATAATTTGTTCTCAACCGCTTCAGGATTTTTAAGAATGGGAAGCAGTATATAAATATTTTTAAATAAAATGAATAATAAATAAATGAAATCATTTGGTGGAACAAGGAAGAGAAGGAGGTGGGAAGGCAAGCTGTGCAATCTGCACATGTTACAGATATGCCCTTACAACCACTGAAGCAGGCACAACGATCTGCAGTACATAAGAAGAGGAAGACTCAGCAGCCATTGTCTATCACGGGGGAGCTTCTTATTATGAAGTAAACAAACACAATTGTCCCAGATAATGCATTTGTCTTATTCTGTAATGGTTACATTATAGTTATGTGGAAGTGTTGCAACTACTGCTCCTAACAGAGGAACCCATAAATTTAGAGCAGGTAAAATTGTTTTACATTTTGGAACCATGAAATAATGAAGTATCTGTTCTGAAATAAGGGACAAAGAGAGGCCAGTGTTGAGCCAGCATTATGTGCTGGGAACAGAGCTTTCTCTTGGCATAAAATAAGAGTAATGCATGTCTGGATTAAGAAGAAACCATCACATAATGTAGAGTAATTTAATAATATAGATCTTTGGCTTTCTCTACGCACTTCATTTCACTTGTTTATAATTTGAGTCCCTTTTCTTCCTTCGTGAAGACCAACACTTTCTGCATTCTGTAAATGTCTGTTTACAAATAAAATACAGGTATAAATAATATATCTATGAAAATTATATTGAAGGGTAGTCATAATAAACTTATTTTAAAAGGCTTTTTGACGATGAGCAGTTGCCAAAAGCTTGTAACTACCATGTTCTCAGAAAATGCATGCTGCAAATGATCTGTTTTTCAGAGCCTAAAATTCTTTCTAATATGCCTGAAGTTGAAGTTTTGAGTACCTGCAATTTAACTAGTGTTGCTTTTGGCAGAGCAGGATGAGTAAATAAAGCATTGGCTCTCTGATCTTAAAGTGGTGCAGTCAATCAAGCATTACATTTTCCCAGTATCTTGTCGTGCTTAATATTGCCTGAAGAAACTTAGGTCCAGCAGCTCTCAAAGATTACCACCATCAGTGAGGTAATAGATTAGAATGTATGCAATCCTCAAGGCCTAGATTTGAGCGAAGATAAGGGCCAAATAGAGAATCATTATTTTATTTTCAAAACCAACTGAGCGCAGTGAGGGTTGAATCCAGTGCTAGCCATACTTAATGTAGACCCATTGAAATGAATGGAACTTAAATGAGTAAGGACTAGCTTAATTCATTTCAATGGGTTTATTCATTTTATTCATTCATTTCAGTGGGTTTACTCTTAAGTAGGATCAACATTGGATTCAGCCCAGATTTTTCTACTACAAGACAATACCTTCCAAATACAGACTGTGTGCTTCTAGAATAGTATTTACATTTTAAACAAATGTATGTGGTCAGCAAGTATGAAGCTATTGCTAGCATATTGTTTTTCATTCAATGGTGCTTTGCTGAAATCCTCTAAATGTTTAAACTGCAGTTTCCAAAAGGGTAGCTACATCAGTATTTTATAGCAAAATCAACATACTGAAGGCTACAGCACTAGCACTAACAATGTTGCGCTAGTGTAAACCAATGCTAGCGCAGTGTCATTAGTGCTTGCTAGGCAGAGAAAAAGCAGTGATTTGCCACTGAATCAAAATTTTGGCAGCATGGTTGGCTGTCAGATTTTGCTGGCAAATGGCAACTTTTTCCCTTTGCCTAGCAAGTAGTAATGATGTTGCGCTAGCATTGGTTTGGGCTAGTGGTGTGACAGAATTGGATACTACCCAGAGAACCTTGTAGTACCTTAGGGCAGTATCCAACAGGGTGCTTTGCCCCCACCAATTATTTTCCACAAGCGAGACCCACCACTTATGCAATGGAGATTTATCACTTCTGGGAGCAGCCGGAAACAAGCAGAAATACTTGTTTCTGGAACAGGGCAGGTCAGCAGAGCTTGCATAAGGGATAAGGGCTTGCATTTCTGGACTGGAAATGAGCATTTAAACTTGTTTGGGGGCTTCCTATAGGTAGCGTTAAATCTCCATTGCACAAGCGGTGGGTCCTGCTTGCACAGTGGAATCAGCAGGAGAGGCTGCTTGTGCAATGGCCCCGTTGGATATTGCCCTTAAAGACTAACAGATGAATTATTATGGCATAAGCTTCCATGGGCTAGAGTCCACTTCATCAGATGTAATTATATTTTCCAGGGTTTCTTTTAGGTGAAATAGTTATGTCTGTATCTTCATTAAGCAGACGTTTCATGCATCTTTCAGTGGTAGTCTCTTTAGATAAAATCTTGCATGTGATAAGTTTCCTGTTAGATTGTCAAGTCTGGGCGATCATCTTAATGCAGCTTATGAGACTTTGCCAAATCTTGTGAAATTTTGCCTCACCTCTTTGCCCCTATCCAAGAAGGACTAAGTCTTAGGCTCAGAAGACAAGCTCCCATTGGAGTCAATGGGAATTCCTCCACCCCCAGCCTAAATGCTGTGAAAGGCATTAACCTTCCCCTCCCAACCTCCCCGCAATCTCTTCCCTGATTGGCAGTTAAGCTTAGGAAAAAACTTTTTGTTGTTGCTGATGGAAATTCCCCCCTCCACAGCTTAATTCACAGGGGCTGATTTTCAGAGTGGGGGGCTCACACCTGGGGAAGAGAAGTATTACTCACTGTGCACTGCACCACCACCCCCCGCAAATCACCCCACATGCCAATTAAGTTTAGGGGGGGGGAAGCTTTAGTGATGCCTTTGAAAGCTTTTTTTGTAAGCCTAATTGTGTGGTGTGGGGGTGATATTCCTCTGGAAGGGAGGGAAACAGAGTAAGAGAAAGTGGGAGAGAGGGACAGAGAGAGAGAAATAACATGGGAGAGAGAGGAGGGACATGTTTATTGACTCCTAAAAGATTAAATAATCTGGGCATTGTGTGTCTCTCTGTCCTGCACTGTGGTGCATGGAGAGATGGCACTAAGAGTGGGGCTTCCTAGCCTGCTGTGCTTGTGTCTCTGTGTGTGTGTGTGTGTCTAGGGAATGGGGAGAAAAGCACAGGTCTTGAGTATAGAAAGAGACAACACAAGGATCTGCAGATGTTATTTATTTTCATTAATTTTTATATCCTGACCTTCCCCACAGGAGCCCAGGGCAGTTAAAAATCTATATAAAAACAATACAACACATGAACACCATTAAAATCATATATCTGAAATTACAATTACACAATAAAATACATCAAAACCGTCACTGCCACACGAGAAAACAGATAAATTACTTGCCTCTACCCCAAAAGCTTGTACAAATAAATACGTCTTTAACTGATGCCTGAATGACAACATTGCGGAGGACAGTCTTCTTAGCTGCTGTTCTCTTTTATCTCTCTTATCTTTTATATTCTTGTACACTGTTGTACATTTTAACGTGTGCCTGGGAGGACTATTGGGCAACTCAGAGGGTCGGGGAGGTGCCACTATAACTGTGGTCACGGGCAGGGGGAGGTATGGCATTGGGGGATTAACAGGCCAGCTGAGAAAAAGAGGGGCTAGGCACCTTACAGCTGTCCCCTCTTCTAGTTCTTCCCCCAACCTGATGGTTCCTGGCAGCCTTACCAGTCTGCCCTCGGGTCTGGTGGTGCTGCTGCTGAATGCCAGGTCAGCCCAAAATAAAATCTCCCTCATCCATGATTTGATTGTGGATGAGGGGGCTGACCTGGTATGTATTACTGAGACCTGGGTGGGGGAACTGGGAGGGGTCCCTCTCTCCCAGCTGTGCCCTCCTGGGTACTCGGTGCAGCACCAACACCGACTTGAGGGTCGGGGAGGGGGGTTGCTGTGGTCTATAGGAATTCAGTCTCCCTCTCCAGGCTTCCTGCTCATTCGAGTGCAGATCTTGAGTGTTTGTACCTTGTGTTGGGTACCCGGGACAGACTGGGGATTCTGTTGGTGTACCGCCCACCCCGCTGCCCATCAGACTCCCTGCCTGAGCTGACGGAGGTGGTCTCGGACTTGGTGTTGAGAACCCCTACGATGATGGTCCTGGGGGATCTCAACTTCCATGCCGAGGCTGCTGTATCCAGGGCGGCTCAGGACTTCATGGCCGCCATGACAACCATGGGGCTGTCCCAACATGTCATCAGCCCAACGCATATAAAAGGACACACGCTTGATCTGGTTTTCTTGACTGGGCAGGAGGATGGTGATCTGAAAGTGGAGGAATTAACATCCCTTTGTCATGGTCAGATCACTTCCTGCTGAGGTTTAGACTCCTGGCAGCCTTCCCCCTCTGCAAGGGTGGGGGACCTATTAAAATGGTCCGCTCCCGGAGATTAATGGATTCCGATTGATTCCAGAGGGCTCTGGGGGATTTAACTGCTGGTATGGCTGGTGCGCCTGTCGAAGCCCAGGTCGCTCTGTGGAATGCAGAGATGACTCGGGCGGTTGACACGATCGCGCCCAAGCGCCCTCTCCCTCTGAGCAGAGCCCGGCCAGCTCCTTGGTATACACCTGAGTTGAGGGCAATGAAGCAAGAGGGGAGACGGCTAGAACGCAGGTGGAGGAAAACTCGTGCTGAGTCTGACCGAACACAGGTAAGAGCCCACTATCAAGCCTACTCTGTGGCGGTGAGGGTGGCAAACAGACAGTTCTTTTCCACCAGCATTTCATCTTCTCAGTGTCGTCCAGTGGAGATTTTCTGAGCGGTTCGTGCCCTGTTACATTCTGGGCCAGGGAGAGAGACGGTGGAACCCTCGGTGGCACGCTGTGATAAGTTTGCAAGGCACTTTGAAGATAAAGTCACTCAGATTTGTCATGAATTGGACACCACGATTAATGCAGTTCCATTGGTAGAGGCGTTCGGAGCACCGTCTGGTCCAGTTTTATTGGATGAGTTTCAGTTACTGAGGCCTGAGGATGTGGACAAGGTGCTTGGCCAAGTCCGATTGACCACTTGTGTGCTTGACCCTTGCCCTTCATGGCTTATTAAATCAAACAAGGAGGGGATGTCCGGCTGGGTCCAGGAGGTTGTAAATTCCTCCTTGAGAGAGGGAGTGGTGCCTGCCGCTTTAAAAGAGGCGGTAATTAGACCACTCCTGAAAAAGCCTAACCTGGACCCAGAGGATGTTAACAATTATAGGCCAGTGGCCAACATCCCCTTCCTGGGCAAGGTGCTTGAGCAGGTGGTTGTAGGACAGCTCCAGGCACTGTTGAATGAAACGGATTATCTAGATCCATTTCAATCGGGCTTCAGGCCTGGTTTTGGAACGGAAACTGCCTTGGTCGCTCTGTGGGATGCCCTCTGCTGGGACAGGGACAAGGGGAGTGCGACCCTGTTGATTCTTCTGGACCGCTCAGCGGCTTTCGATACCATTGACCATGGTATCCTTCTGGATAGGTTGTCTGGGTTGGGAGTTGGAGGCACTGCACTACAGTGGTTCTGCTCCTACTTGTATAGCCGATTCCAGAAGGTGGTGCTGGGGGATTATTGCTCTGTGCCATGGCAATTGTGCCTGCCCGGACCTTAAGATCATCCTCAGCGGCCCTTCTCCGTGAGCCCCTGCCAAAGGAAGTGAGGCAGGTGGCTACTAGGAGGAGGGCTTTTTCTGCTGTGGCATCCCAACTCTGGAATGAGCTCCCTAGTGAGGTTCTCCTGGCACTACATTGTATTCCTTTCTGCGCCAGGTGAAGACCTTTTTATTTTCCCAGGCATTTTAGCATTTTCGCTTTCTAAACTTTTAGCTTTGCTGTTTTAAATCTGTATTTTAAGCTCCTGCACTGCTGCTAGGTTTTATTGTGGTTGTATTGTTATTATTGTGGTTTTAATGTTCTATATATTTTAAATTGTTTTATTGTGTATTGTTTGGTTTTAATTTTTGTGAACCGCCCAGAGAGCTTCAGTAGTATAGAAATGAAATAAATAAACAAACAAACAAACAAACAAATAGTCGGTTCTCTACTGGAAGGGATTCCAGAGTCAGAGTGCCACCACTGAGCAGGCTCTGCCACATATGGTAGCTCCATGCGACACATTCCTCAAGAGCATCACAAGCAAAGCCTTCCCATCTGATCTTAAATCCTGGGTGTTCGGTACTAGGGAAGACAGTCCTTCAGTTGCCTGGATCCTAAGCCATTTAGGGCTTTGTACACTAGTACTAACACCTTGAATTCAGCTACTGAAATTCCTAAATCTGTCTGCTTCAAGGAATTTATTCAAGTATGAATTGTGCTTGGGTTATTTTTAAGTTATGTTTTCAGAACTAGGGTGCTTCCAGATGGGGATTTTATTGTGCAATTGCACTGCCTCATTTGTGGAATTTTATGGGGGGGGGATCCAGACGATATATCTTCATTTTGTAGCCTTCCTGTGTTTTCCCACTGCTTCTGTCTTTTTTTCTTTCAGACCTTTTGATTGGTAGCACTAGGAGTCCTCTGTCTGCAGATCTTGGGGATACTTCCCTCTTTTGCATGGATTGTGCAATTTTTGTGTGGATTATGACATAAGAATTGGCTTTCTAGAGAACGAGTTCCCTATTAGTGTATAGGATTATTAATTGAAGAGGATGCAAAACAATTTTTCTTTTACTACTTTTCTTTATTTAAAACCCTATTATTCTTTCATTACATTGTTGGGACCAGAAGTTTGGAATACATTTACAGTGTAAGGCCTTTTAAATACATCAAAATGATGTATTTAAGGGCCTTAAAAACCTCTACCTCCCATATACAATTTGCAGATCTTTAGTAGTGTGTTGAATTGGAAGCTGTGAGCTATTCTCCCAAACTTTTAATGTTCCCTCAAGAAGTAATCATTTCAGAATGGAAGTTCTCATGATTCAGCCTTCCAGGTCAAGGCACTGAAACTCACTGCAATCCACATGATGATTACAGAACTCATTGCTGATACAACATATAGGTGCTGAAAGTTATTAGGTTTACATGATAGGTTCTTGCAGTCTGAAACCCAAGATTGTATATTTTTACATTCTTTGGAGGGGGGAACGGTTGTTGAAAACCGTGTCTGCTCTTGCAACTTGATTTATAAATTGCAGTGCAAAGTGTTCCAAAATGACAAGAACGCTAATGCAAGGCGTAAAAGCAGGCATTTATAATTTTCAGAAAAGCTTATAATAAAATTCTTGTGTAAATTAGAAATTTTTTTACGCTTATTGGACAGTATCCAACACTGCTGGTTTGCTTAAACCATTAATTTTAGCATAATTTTAGCATTCTGGCATAAGTGGCCTCTAGCGGTAAGCCAATAGCTGGCGCAGCAGGTTTCCCCAGAAAAGTTGTCATGAGTTTATCAGCTGAAGCTGATAAAGAGGCACTCCAGACCACTGAAGTACCGCCATCTTGTCTAGGCTGAGTCTCAGGTTATTAACCCTTATCCAGTCCATTAACCATAACTAGGCACTGATCCAGAATACCCACTACTACTTCTCTCCAGTGATGTGGGCTGGAAATTTTTCCAGTGCTTTATTTTTCTGCAGAAAATTTTCCATTTCATAAGTTATTTAGTAAAAATGAATGAATACCAATTGCAAATACAATATTAAGCATGCTTGGCAGTTTCAGTGTTGTAATTTTTGTTTCTCAGGTGATTATCCCTAGCAAGTATATGAGTATATGTCATCATATTTGTACAAGTATATGACATTGAAATACATATATCTCTCAGTGTGAAATGGAACTAATAGGTAGTGACAGTGAAACTGAAGGTGCCCCAACAACCTTGGTGGAAGAGTTGAACTCTGTTGAAATACATGAGTGGTTGTCAGCATATCATGCACAGTTCTTCTGGGTAATTAGTATGTCAACAGTTTTCAGTATCTTTGGGTTTTTTCCTTACATTTAAATAATGTAAGGGAAATACATGGTATTGTCTTTAATTGTTTACAGCTATTCCAATAAAAATTTCTACATTACATAACATTTAAATCACATTAAGTGTGCTTTACTTTTCCCCTCAAATATTTCAGGTCAAATACTTAGTATATAGGGCCAACATTAACATGGGGCCCCTTTTCAGCTTTGTTATTTACTAAATATGCTAAAAATATATATGCTGAATTAGATCTCTATAGGGCACCAGAACATTTTGTGATGAAAATTTTCCTATGCAAATGACACTATGCAAATAACCCTAATTTGCCCTGGGAATTTCTGGGAAATTTTTCTGTTCAAAATTTTCCAGAAAACCCACATCCCTGCCCCCCCTTTCATTAAATCCAGGAGAGAGAGAGAACTGGTTCTTATCCTCATATTGATGACACCTCAGGCAATCTCCAGATGACCTTACCCAGCAGTGTCCTCTAGATATTAAACAGCATGGGGGGATGAGATGGAGCCCTGTGGGACCCCATAACACAATTTCCAAGGGCTTAAACAGAAATCTTCTCGCCCCACCTTCTGAAATCCACCATCCAAGGAGGATCATAACTTCTGCAAAACAGTGTCTCCAAATCCCAGCCTATCCAGAAAGATGTTATAGTGAATACTATCGAAAGCCATTGAGAGGTCTAAGAAAATCAACAATGTCACTCTCCCCTTGACTTTCTCTCATCAGAGGACATCCCATAGAGCGACCAAGGCACTTTAAATTTTGAAACCAGGCCTGAACCTGGATTGAAATAGATCTAGAAAATAAGTCTCATCCAAGAATAATTAGAGTTGGCTGGAAACCATCTGCTTGAACACCTTGCCCAGGAAGAGGATGTTAGCAACTGGCTTATCGTTATTCACATCTTCAGGGTCTAGATTAGGTTTTTTCAGGAGTAGTCTGATTACCACCTCTTCTAAAGTCTAACCTTTGGTGGACTCTGGACAGCTCAGTAGATGTTTCTTCATATCAGTCAGCTTGTGCCTCCTCTGAATAAAAGACTGAATAAAAGTTGAGAATTCCAGAAGGCTCTGTGCTCTCATACGTGTTATTCCACAGGTGACCACTCAGAGAAGAATTTACAGGCAAGTGAGATCTTGTTTTTGTTGCTAAAAGTTTTAGCATGCAAATTCGTATTTAACTTGGGGAAAGGCCCACGTTTGTTCTTTAATGTTTGGGTTGTCATCTTGTTTTTATACTTCGTTTTCAGAAACTTACACTTAAATTGAATATTGAAGCTTCAGATTAGGGATGCTTAGGGTTTCAAAGAAAGATATTTGATGAGAAAGTATAGCTAATATGACATGTATGTTGGCACCTCTTTGCTTGCAGGAGTGATAAATGATGACAGAATTTATGTGATTGATACAAGGACGATGGGAGGCTGAAAGAAATTACCATAAGCTGTAGCTCTTAGGATCAGCTGTCAGACAGTTACCAGACAGTTTCTAATCCCCTTATGCTATCTTTCTCTTTGTTTTAGGGGCTAACTTTGTAACTCGAAAAATTAGCCGTTCTGTCGCTAAGATCCACCTGGGGCAACTGGAATGTTTCACTTTGGGCAATCTGGATTCCAAGAGAGACTGGGGTCATGCCAAAGACTATGTCGAGGTATGCTATTGGTGAAATGCCTTTGTGTGTCTTATTGGAGCAGCTTCAGATAAAATGTATGACCTGTAGGGATACCTCTAAACCTAGCAATTCTCTCAGTTTGTCTAGGGAAGTAACATACGAGGCTATTTCTGAAACCTGAACATAAACAATACATCTTCAGGTTTATGTTCCTTGCTAAATTCCTCTGGAAATTAGAATGCATTAAGTAACCCTATCCCACACTCCATGTTGTTTCTGTGTTCTTTTTTGTGAAGTATTGAGATCAGATATTTCAAGTGCAGTGAAATCTTTCAACATCTTACTGTGTCTTAGTGTCATTTTACAGTGAAGAAAGAAAGCAATGCCCATGTCAACTATGGAAATTCATTTTGGTTCTCATTTGAATACAATTGTAATAATGTTAATTTTAAATATTCAAGTTAAAACACTTCTGGGAATTCTGCAATTAGCATTATGTAACTTACACAACCCCTTTTTTTTCATATAAGACCTTAAAAGATTTGCCATATAGGAGGAATTCCATCAGAATTACTTTCTATTTTTCTGACACAGTCGCTGTCCTATTTTCATAATTTTCTGCCTCTGTTTTGACATTCCGTATTTCCTCCATGGGACCGCGGTGGCTTAGTGGTTAAGACGCTGAACTGTAGACTGGAAGGTCGGCAGGTCGGCAGTTCGAGACCCGAGTGCTGCGTGACGGAGTGAGCTCCCGTCTTCAGTCCCAGGTTCTGCCAACCTAGCAGTTCGAAAGCAAGAAATTGCAAGTAGATAAATAGGTACCGCC
Organism: Heloderma suspectum; assembly: GCF_057233095.1. Classification (NCBI taxonomy): domain Eukaryota; kingdom Metazoa; phylum Chordata; class Lepidosauria; order Squamata; family Helodermatidae; genus Heloderma; species Heloderma suspectum. The sequence goes on along the minus strand of NC_139461.1, from coordinate 115,326,684 downwards.
TCGGCGGGAAAGGTAACAGCATTCCATGCACCTCGGTGTTCAGTCATGCCGGTCACATGACCACGGAAGCATCTTCGGACAGCGCTGGCTCTTCGGCTTAGAAACGGGGATGAGCACCACACCCTACAGTCGGACACGACTGGTTGGGGACACCTTTACCTTTTTACTTTTTATTTCCTCCATGCAGTCATATGCAGGTATATGACTGAATGGAAAGAGTCTAGTATGGACCAGACTTTACAAAAAGGGAAGTGACTGCATTTTCTGTACTTATGGCTGCTGGAAAAAGCAGAGTTTCCATCTCGCCAGGTGCGCAGCCTAGCTTTTCTCCATTTGATTGATTATTTGCACATATGATCACATAAAGAAATCTGGCCGTGTAAATCGCTGCTTTATCTTTCCATTTAAAGTCAAATTTCCAAAACCAATTGCATGACTAGCAGAAATGTTTCATTTTAAAACAAACAACCCAGATTAAGCATAAAAAATTCAAAGTAATAAACTAGTGCAAGAAAATATGCCCTGACCGTATTGTTCATAGCCGAACGTACTCTGTGATGTAGAATTTATTGGGGTGCTGACTTTTTGTGGAAATATTAGTTGGACTGTAAATAAGAATGTATTATATTTAGTTAGTTTCCAAATGTGCTGGCCACCAGATAGAATGTACTCAGCTGGGGTCTCCACCAAGAACACATGTTGGTGATCTAAGTAACATTCCAGATCTTTCACATGTTTTGGTGCTGTCCCCAAATTGTTTTGAAACAATTCCTATCTGTGCTAGAGGTCATTTTGAATATCTTCCCTGAGACTAAATCTTCTACTTAATTGGGCCCTTGTTAATTCCTGGAGACCCTAAATATGTGAAATGCAGCTAATTCCTGACTGTAAAAGACAATAACTTTAAAATGGAAATAAACAACTGTTCTAGAATGTAATGGATTGGAAAGCTAAACTTCAAATATACCATTGCAGTATACTTACCAGAGTGAGCCAAATGTAGATTCTTTTGTGAATGTTTTAGAAGCTTCTTATAATCTTTTTACTAGTATGGAAGGGCTTTCAGTATCCTCTTTGTATTTAAATCTTGTTGATACACAGCAGGACTCTAGAAATTTTTGTCTGGCCTTGGTTAATATGCCAGATATGGCATCTATCTATCTCTATCTCTAGCAGGTCTCTCTTTCTTTCCTTGGTAGGCTGGGAGAAAGAGAAATATTTTCTTCCCCACCCAATGTGGAATGAAAGCTGAATGGAAAGTAAATGTGTGAATGGAAGAGGGGGGAGGGAAGTGTGTAAATGGGGCAAAAGTATGAATGGTTGTGTGTGTGGATGGAAGGAAAGTGTGAGAATGGGAATGGATGGATGTGTGTGTGAATGGGTGCAAAAGGGAGAAGCGGCGATGGGGGAGAGGAGGGAAGAGAGTGTGTTTCAGGTTGTGTTGCTGTCCCTCCCTGAGATGATCGGTGAACTGGTGTGTGTACGTGAGTGAGAGAGAATGAATGAAGGGATGAATGAAGGGGAGAGAAAATGGTTGTCCCACCCACTTTTGACTTTGGCCCTGCCCACCAATATGTGGGTCCTAAGAACTTTCATGCCAGGAAATGTGGCCCTCAATCCCAAGAAGGATATGAACCTTAAAAACACAAGTAGAAGTGACTGATCAGAATTAACAACATTGATCAATAAATCTATTTGTTAAAAGTAATTTATAATTCAGAAAAACAGTTATATATAACAAAACATTTTGATATTATTAAATGTGGTATCAACAGGTATACATCATGGCTGTATGTAAGTGTATTTAAATTAAGTTTTGGATAGCAGTCAATACCTTTGTGGGTGGGGATGAGAGAATAAGTAGGATATCAGCGATGTTGATATATGAATCTTCTGTGCCTTGTTTTGTTCTCTGAAGATAATTCATTCTTTTTTATTTGGTACAGTACAATAAACCATCTGGTAAATACGTTCTAATACCAGTACAACAGTAAGTGCTTAATAGTCAATGATTCATTCCTATACAATGTAAAAAAAATACCAAGACATGTTACAAATATCTTCACACACACCCAAGAGAGCCCTATTTCAAATTAATATAGATTCCTACAAACATTTAACCTGGTGCAGTGACACAGTACTTGTTAATCCATTACCAACTTTTTATTCCTCAGCAGATGAATGCCAATAATGCCAAAACGATGAATGGATAGAATTTGAATACATCTTTAATTCTAAAGTTGTAATGAGATAGTTTACAAGTATGCAGGCTTATGAAAAAGTTGATGTGGGAAAAACATTACAATTGCTTCACTTAATACTTAAATGCCAGAATATCCACATGGTTTTGGCTTATATGGTTATGGTCTACTGTGTGTGTGTGTGTGTGTGTGTGTGTGTGTGAGAGAGAGAGAGAGAGAGAGAGAGAGAGAGAGAGAGAGAAGACTGAGGCAAAGTAGGCCCTGAGCATCTTCTACATTATTTATTTATTTTATTTATTTATTACATTTATATCCCGCCTTTTTTCCTCCAAGGAACTCAAGGTGGCGTACATAATCCTCCTCCTCCTCCATTTTATCCTCACAACAACAACCCTGTGAGGTAGGTTGGGCTGACAGTATGTGACTGGCCCAAAGTCACCCAGTGAGCTTCCATGGCCGAGTGGGGAATAGAACCCGGATCTCCCGACTCCCAGTCCAGCACTCTAGCCACTACACCATGCTGGCTCTCACATTACCATTTGGTTTCCACTCTTAGAATCATATCTGATATCATGGCCTTTGTCAAATTTCCTCAGAATTTTGAAATACTGAATGTTAACTTTTTGGTCATATATGAAATCATTTTATCAGTTAGCTCTTCAGTATCACTACTTTATTTATTATGGATACAGCTGCTTCTTTCCCTGAGGGAAACATACCCATTTTGTCTTGACAAACGGTGACCTCTAATAGATCATGAGCAATTTTTTCTAGTTTTCCTCTTTATTATTATCATATCCTTTCAGAAGATATGCCTAGTTTCTTGTATTCTCCTATGCAATATCCTCTTCATTTATCTTCTTGCCCATTCTTCCTATACCGCTCATTGCTATTAATTAAATTTCATAATTTAGTGCTTGCATTCGGATGTAACTCTAAACTATGGTTTGGTGCCACATGAAGGAGCCTCAGGCTTGTATGCTCCCATCTCTTCCTCCAGTGTGGCCATGAGATCAGAAGCATTCACTTCCATTTTTTGCTGAACACAGTTTGTTACATATGAACTTCAGACCATTATTTACAATAAAGTTAAAACTAACAGCAGTTCTTGTTTCAGATTAAACAACTGTGGTTATTTGAAAACAGAAATGGGGGCTTCCAATCTTACAGCTGTATCATATTAGGAGAAGGGAGGGGAGGACTAGGCCCATGCATATAACACTGTGGTTTAGCACTACATCCAAATAAGGTCAGTGTTTACATTGTGTTTACATAGTAATCTGATTACTCTAACCTCAGAACTATCAATTTTTAACAGTTGTACTACGTTATAAGAAAACAAAATAGAGATATTTTTGTTTAAGGTGTAAATAGCTATTTAAATGTTGGTTCATGACCAGCCTTTTACAAGCTTTGGCTGGTACACCACCACGGCTGTTCGTGGATTGTGATAGTTTGGCCACAGTGGTTCAGGCATTGGTAAGTTTAAGATTAATCAGTACTTAACAATAAAACTATAACTATACTGGCTGGGTTACACCGCTGGAAAAGTCTGCATAAAGACATAGGTCTTAAGCAGGCATCTAAAGATCAAAACTGTAGATGCCTGTCTAACATCAATGGGGAGCATATTCTAGGGGGCAGGTGCTGCAACATTAAATGCTCTTGTACAAGTATTCCTGAGGTAAACCTCAGGGGCATGTAACACCCTCAGAATTGCTCCTTCTGAGGATTGTGAAGACTGGGCAAGGAGTGAGATGATCCCTAAGGTAACTGGTCCGAAGTTGTTCTCGGATCACCTAGCTGACTTAACTCTTGGTGGGCAAGACAGGTGAGGGAGAGGCTTGAGGATCCTGCAGATCCTGGGCTACCATGCTCCCTGCCCACCAGCATGCCCCCTTTTCTCCCGCTCCAACTTCTCTTATGAAGTCACAGTTGCAACCTCATAAGAGAAGCTTTCTGTGAAGCGGGGGAGGGGGGTGGGGAAGATCCATGATCAGATCTCCTCTTCCATAGTTGTAGCTGTCTACAGCCATGGAGGAGGAAATCTGTACCATCCCCAGATGCTGTCTGGGGAACCATAAGATTGCTTTGTTAGTTGCTTAACTGTTGACCTTTTAACTAAATACTTAATATTTTATATTACCAAATAGATAATATATTACTGAAATCTCCATAGTTTTTTTTAGAATAGTGAAGGAAGTATGAGGAATTACCATTTAAAAAAATGTTAACATACATTTTTAAAGTAAAATGCCAAAATGACTTGAAAAATATGTACCATTTGGAACCATTTACCTCTCCCAAATCATTCCTTTAACTGATTAAACCTAGTAATCAGAGCTTTATTCTTTATCTATATCTTCCCATATTTGAAACTTTTCATATTTTTGGATCAGATCCAGAATTGTGCAAGTGGAACTCTACATTAATGGGACTTTTGTATCCCCTCTTCCTTGCTGCACCTATCTGCAACCTCTGTAAGGCCTGAGATGTAGGGTCCCCCTGGAATGGCATGGGATGTGGCCTGGGAGGCTGTAGTGGGATGGGAGAATCCATGGAAATTGTGTGAAGACAGCTTGCACAAGTGTCTGCTTTCATATGTCATTTCCACCCTATTTCTGCCCATTTCCACCTCACCCTACACCACCCTCCCACAATCTACACAGTTCTAGAGGGTCCTCCAACCTTTAGGAATGGCTTGTTGGTGAGTATAGGAGCTGCAGTGGGGAGGAAGGGGCAGGAAAGCCCTGAGTTGAGATCTATCAGTAGCTTTTGATACTGTAGATAGAGGCCACGTTTTGACTAAATTGAAAGACACAAACCAAGATCAAACACTGCTAGTATTGATCCAAAAACTATATACTTGCACATATATAAGAGTGAGGTATGGCACAGAAGGATCTCTAACTGAACCAATTAATATCAACAGAGGAGTTAAAGAGGGCTTACAGTTGGCTTCTGCCCTGTTCAATATCCATATAAATTACATACTCCAAATTTTCAAAATGGAGGATGCTTGCCATCCCTGCAATAAATGGCAGGAAAATTCAAATCCTAATATATGCTGATGGTCTGATATTGGTATCTAACTCACCTTGGCTTGAAGAAACCTCTTCAAAAATTTGTAATATTTGTAAGGAGGAAAAATATGATACATTGCTCTAAATCTAAAATAATGATATTTTGCCATCACTCACTTAAATATAAATAGAATATAGTCTGTCATATCATAGAACCTATTGATAGGCTTAGGTACTTGGTTATTCTTTTTGAAGAAAACTTGAAGGAAGTACATAGAGAGTGAAGTAGTACAAAAGCCAAGCAGATGATAATTCCAGTCTTGAAAATATTCCAAGCCATTTCTCAGCTATTGGATGGCATCCTGCAGTTGGTGCTGGACCATTGACACAAAGCAAATATAGGCTGGGTACCTGCAGGATCAGCGGCTGAACTTCTCTGGAACATCAAAGAGCCATTGACCAAAGGTTCAAAGTGTCATGCAGAGAGGGCAGCTAAAGTTGTAATTCATTGGTCATATCAAAACTGAGTTATCTATCTGAGTGGTGCAGGATGCATGGAGATTACGGACAGGAAAGGAAATGGGCAGGTTGGTAACAGATGCAGGAAGGTAGAAAACCAGACAGGTACAGCTGGGACTAGGTGGAGCACAACATGCAGACCAAAAGGTCTAAGTGCCAGCAACTTTCTAGGAAGCTAGAACTCTAATATACAGTTTGAATCAAGTTCCTCCCCAGTTCTTTTATTGTAGAATGTAGCTTTATCATTCATATTCAGATAGATTTAGCCACATATGTGACTTCTGGCTCTGTGCCACCTGAGAAGAAGGGAAGGTTCTTTCATTTGTGGGAATAATAAAGAGTTGCAGGGCAAAGGTTCAGCCTTTTTCTCGCTCATCAGAACGTAAAAAATATGCATTGCTTGTTGGAGCCACTCTCTTGTATGCGGGATATGTGTGAGTGATTGGCAATAAGAGAGGAAAAGAAGAATGGAGGCCATAGTTACTTTAGACATGAATGGGTTCTGTATTTGAAAGTGCATAATTGAGGCAAGAAAGTGGTTTTAATGATAATATGTAGGAGCTCTGTCTAACACAAATCATATGGCATTCATTTACAAAGCACTGCAGTTGTGTCTACAAGTAAGTGTTGCTAATAGCCTTTTCTTCAAGAAAATTATACTCATCTGTTTCATAGCTACTGTACCATGTTGCCTTTCTGCAGCAACCCTCCCAAATGTGAATAATGGAATTTAAAACAAAACCAAATATCTCTGTTTATGTAGATCTGTTTCAGTATCTCTGCATTTTTTTATGATTGGCCTATTTGTGGGGTAATTGGGGGTGGGGTGGAGACTTATAAAGCAAAAGTAAAAATGCTTTCCTCAGCAAAACCATCTGTTTTTGTTTCCTCTGTCTCAATAACTCTATGTATGTTATTATCAAGTCTACTCCCATGGTTTTCGAAGTGGTCTTGTAACTGGTGGTCTTAGAACTCAGTCGGAATGACTGAATAGTTAGACTAAGGATTTCTTTCAAGTATAAAGTTTCCCAGTTGAAGTTCCCATTTGAGAAATGAAGAATTATTGTCATATTTTGAAAATTAACCAATTATTATTATTAATCATTATTAACCAGAATGAATTATCTTTAAAATGTGTCAATAACAAATTTGTTCTAACAAGTGGCTTGTTTCTTATACCATGCAAAAGGGAATTTTCTGCAGCAGCATTATATATTGTACCATTTTAAAGGTTACAGCTGTAGGTCAGTAAACCATGTTTATTTGCCTTTCTTATATTCAGTGAAGCTGTGAAATAACAGGTAATTTAAAGCCAGATCTGAGTTTGTGATTACATTGTTTTTGGCTTTTTTATTAAAAACCCACAATAGTTCAGTCTAAATAGTTGAACTATTAGGTTCAAAAGGACATCTTCCCTACTTTGTTTTCTTTCATTTGCAATTAGTCAATGAAACATTGTGCACATTTTCCCCTAGAACAACCCAATGATTTGATCCATCTAAGAACAGAGCCAAATTTGTAAGCAGGCCTCTTGTGGCTGTAGGAAATGATGGATCGGGAACATTGGGCTTAAATCTGCACACTTGAGTGTGGATCTGAGTGCTTGTCCACATGTAAATATAATCTTTCTGCACTTCATTGCTTTCAGTGGGATTCACATTTGAATGTGCATCCCCATACATATTCTGGTAAAACTAGTTATGCACAAATAAATACGCTAGGGAGCACAAATTTGGGCACAAATTTTCAATTGTTCAGCAGGTTCAATGAACTCTGTATGGAGAATATTTTGATAGATTAAATTATTTTATTGAGATCCCTTCAGTTGTAGCTGTTAGTATTTTATATGTTATGGAGAAGAAGCTCTCTCAACAAACTAGCCACGCTTCACAACTGTGCATGAAACGACTGTGATTCTTCTTCAGTGTCAGGGAACATTCCCCAAATCTACAGGGTATACTTAATATGCCACTTCTAGTTTTAGAACAAATACTTGAATTTTCAGCTATAGGTGTTCTGGGATGTGGCTTGACCTAACAAATAATGTTAATGATCCAAAGACAGAGCGGCTGAACTTTCCAACTGGTCTTCTTTGGCAGGCTTTCAACTTGTCTCAGGGGACTGGCAGCTCTGGTTACCAGGATAAGTATGTGAAGAAATGTTATTGCTGTCAAGCAGTATTACTGCATGTTTTTTTCTTATTCTTTCTAGAAAGCTATGTTTTCCTCCAGAGCATAAATGATAGGTGAACATGATACAGAAAATATGCACTACATACAAATCTACCTGCCAATATGCTTTACCTAATACAATTCACACTTTTCCATAATTTCTCTCTGACCACCTTAGTATACTTAGTGCTGCCTTTTACTCCCATGTAAATGTAGAGATAAGCAGTCAGGGTTCCCCTTATGACCTGGACCCTGAACAACTCCTTAAGGATCTCTTGCCTCCTTAAGAGTCCCACCTTCCTTCTTCTAAATTTCCCTTTTCCAATAAGGTGGGTTTAGGCTGTAGAAGTGGGGTGACGGGAACTTCAGACACCTGGGTGTTAACCACAGCAGTTTACTGGTAAATTAAAGCAAGCAAATCACAACTAAAGGTATTTACACAATAGAAATGAGTGATACAAAGGCATTAAGATAAAATCAAAGTGGCAAAACACAAGTTCCTTTATGCTAGCCTTACTTAGACTTTTCCAGGCTGCTTCTTCCTGCTTTCTCTTCAGCCTCCGGTCTCTCTGACTCTGCTTTTACTGGCTCTCTTGCTCTCTTTTTATACCCTCCTACTTCAAAACCAAAAGTACTGTTTCAAACCTGAAGAAATGAAACTTAACTGGAAATGAAAATGAAACCTAACCGTGGAGATGAAACTACCCATCTCAGGAATACCCCCTCCCAGCAAAGAAACCCAGGCTTCTACGACTGACCATTTTTCCCTTTGCCTCTGTAGGCCTTACACCTTCACAGAAGTGCTATGGGAAAACTGACACAAGTTCTTCAAATATTCATATTGTGTCCAGAAGTAGATGTTGTATTGCATGTTGTTATTCAGTCGTTCAGTCGTGTCCGACTCTTCATGACCCCATGGACCATAGCACGCCACGCCTTCCTGTCCTGCACTCTTTCCTGGAGCGTGCTCAAGTCCATATTCATTGCATCAGTGATGCTATCTAGCCATCTCATCCTCTGCCGTCCCCTTCTCCTTTTGCCTTCAGTCTTTCCCAGCATCAGGGTCTTTTCCAGAGAGTTTTCTCTTTGCATTAGGTGGCCAAAATATTTGAGCTTCACCTTCACTATCTGTCCTTCCAATGAGCACTCAGGGTTGATTTCCTTTAGGATGGACTGATTTGGCCTCCTTGCAGTCCAGGGGACTTGTAAGAGTCTTCTTCAGCACCACAGTTCGAAAGCATCAATTCTTCGGCGCTCAGCCTTCCTTATAGTCCAGCTCTCACAGCCATACGTTACTACTGGGAAAACCATAGCTTTGATTATGCAGACCTTTGTTGGCAAGGTGATATCTCTGCTTCTCACTATGCTGTCTAGGTTTGCCATAGCTTTCTTCCCAAGGAGCAAGCGTCTTTTAATTTCATGGCTACAGTCACCGTCTGCGGTGATCTTGGAGCCCAAGAAAATAAAATCTGTCACTGCTTCCATTTCTTCCCCTTCCATATGCCAGGAAGTGATGGGGCCAGATGCCATGATCTCTGTTTTTTTAATGTTGAGTTTCAAACCAGCTTTTGCACTCTCCTCTTTCACCCTCAACAAGAGGCTCTTCAGATCCTCTTTGCTTTCCGCCACTAGGGTGGTATCATCTGCATATCTGATAATTTTCCCAGCAATCTTAATTCCGACCTGTGATTCATCCAGCCGGGCGTTTCTCATGATGTACTCTGCATATAAGTTAAATAAGCAGGGCGACAATATGCAGCCTTGTCGTACTCCTTTCCCAATTTTGAACCAATCAGTTGTTCCATGTCTGGTTCTTACTGTTGCTTCTTGACCCTCGTACAGGTTTCTCAGGGGACAGGTAAGGTGGTCTGGTACCCCCATCTCTTTCAGAATTTGCCACAGTTTGTTGTGATCCACACAATCAAAGGCTTTAGCGTAGTCAATGAAGCAGAAATAGACATTTTTCTGGAATTCTCTTGCTTTCTCCATGATCCAGCGAAAGTTGGTGATTTGATCTCTAGTTCCTCTGCCTCTTCGAAACCCAGCTTGTACTTCCAGTAGTTCTCGGTTCGCATACTGCTGAAGTCTTGCTTGTAGGATTTTGAGCATCACCTTGCTGGCATGTGAAATGAGCACAATTGTACAGTAGTTTGAACATTCTTTGGTGTTGCCCTTCTTTGGAATTGGAATGTAAACTGACCTTTTCCAGTCTTCTGGCCACTGTTGAGTGTTCCAAATTTGTTGGCATATTGAGTGCAGCACTTTAACAGCATCATCTTTTAGGATCTTAAATAGCTCAGCTGGAATACTGTCATCTCCATTAGCTTTGTTGTTAGTCATGCTTCCTAAGGCCCACTTGACTTCACTCTCTAGGATGTCCGGCTCAAGTTCAGTGACCGCTCTATCATGGCTATCAGGGACATTCAGATCTTTCCTGTATAGTTCTTCTGTGTATTCTTGCCACATCTTCTTAATCTCATCTGCTTCTGTTAGGTCCCTGCCTTCTTTGTCCTTTATCATGCCCGTCTTTTCACAAAACGTTCTCTTGATATCTCCAATTTTCTTGAAGAGATCTCTAGTCCTTCCCATTCTGTTGTTTTCCTCGATTTCTTTGCATTGTTCATTTAAGAAGGCCTCCTTGTCTCTCCTTGCTATTCTCTGGAACTCTACATTCAGTTGGATATATCTTCCCCTTTCTCCCTTGCTTTTCGCTTCCCTTCTCTCCTCAGCTACTTGTAAAGTCTCATCATACAGCCACTTGGCTTTCTTGCATTTCTTTTTCTTTGGGATGGATTGAGTTGCTGCCTCCTGAACTATGTTACGGACCTCCGTCCATAGTTCCTCAGGCACTCTGTCTATCAGGTCTAATCCCTTAAAATCTATTCGTCACCTCCACTGTATATTCATAAGGGATATGATTTAGGTCATACCTGAATAGTTTAGTGGTTTTCCCTACGTTCTTCAATTTAAGCTGAAATTTTGCAACAAGAAGCTCATGATCTGAGCCACAGTCACCTCCATGTCTTGTTTTTACTGGCTGTATAGAGCTTCTCCATCTTTGGCTACAAAGGACAGAATCAATCTGATTTCGATATTGACCATCTGGTGATGTCCATGTGTAGAGTCGCCTCTTGTGCTGTTGGAAAAGAGTGTTTGCTATGATCAGCGTGTTCTCTTGGCAAAACTCTATTAGCCTTTGTCCTGCTTCATTTTGTACACCAAGGCCATGCTTGCCTGTTATCCCGGTGATTTCTTGACTTCCTACTTTAGCATTCCAATCCCCTATGATGAAGAGGACATCTTTTCTTTGTGTTAGTTCTAGAAGGTGTTGTAGGTCTTCATAGAACCGATCAACCTCAGCTTCTTTGGCCTCAGTGGTTGGGGCATAGACTTGAATTACTGTGATTTTTAATGGTTTGCCTTGGATTCGTACTGAGATCATTCTATCGTTTTTGAGATTGTACCCCAGTACTGCTTTTCCCACCCTTTTGTTGACTATGAGTGCTACTCCATTTCTTCTAAGGGATTCTTGCCCACAGTAGTAGATGTGATGGTCACCTGAATTAAATTTGCCCATGCTTGTCCATTTTAGTTTGCTGATTCCCAAGATGTCGATGTTCAATCTTGCCATCTCATGTTTGACCACCTCCAGCTTACCTTGATTCATTGATCTGACATTCCAGGTTCCTAAACAATATTGTTCTTTACAGCATCGGATTTTCTTTTCACCACTAGACACATCCACAGCTGAGTGTCCTTTTGGCTTTGGCCCAGCCGCTTCACTCTTTCTGGAGCTACTCGGAAATTCCCTCTGCTCTTCCCCAGTAGTATATTGGACACCTTCTGACCTGAGGGGCTCATCTTCCGGCATCATATCTTCTAGCCTTGTGATATGTTCCATGGGGTTTTCTTGGCAAGAATACTGGAGTGGGTTTCCATTTCCTTCTCCAGTGGACCACATTTTGTCAGAACTCTCCACCATGACCTGTCCGTCTTGGGTGGCCCTGCACGGCATAGCTTATGGCTTCACTGTACAAATTACGTAAATTGTGGCTGCAATTTGCATAAATGTCAATTTAAGGGGAGAACCCCCTGAAAATCCACAAGCTGGCCTGACTCAATCTGCACTGGGTTGGACCAGCTCAGAGGTAAGCGAGTTGACGTCCGGGGCTCCAAGCTGATGAAAGCTTGGCAAATTTCACCCCCCAGACCGATTCCTCTGACATCCCTACCCACATCCTGTAGAGGGATTTCAGCAACCTCAAAGAACATGCGGCCTGCAGAGGAAACAAGGAGGATCTCAGAAAGGGAGACTGGTTGCGATCCCTTCCACTGGTTTATCAGAGAAAGGCTGCACTAAAGCGGCAGGACATCCTGACAGGGCATCCGTCCAAAACTGGTTTAAATATAGAATGAATCCCTATGCACATTCACACAATCGTTATATAGAGAAAGTGGGAACAAGGATAGAGGCTACAGGACTGGAAGACCTTGTAGGGAAATAACCTCCAGAAGACAGTATAGGTCTTGAAAGATACCTCTGTAGGGATTCTATTGGAACCTTCCTGGAGATGATGCTAGGGTGCAGGGAAATGCCTGTGGTCACTAGGGAAAAGCAGCCTTGAAAAAGGCTGTATGTGGGTCACTGCTTCAACAAAAGTGGGGCTCAGGCAGCCAGAACTGGGTGCTCTGGGGAGAAGGATTGATGAAGCTCTCTTGCAGAACCCCTGGTTCTGTAGCTTGAAAGGGAGTAAGAGCCAGCAAAGGGAGTAAGAGTCAACAGACGTAGCCAGAAGCACTGAGCTTGCCACACAACAGAAACATATGTTACCAAACCTTTAGGAGGCCAGGAATGGTGGACAGTTGAGGCTGAGATGTTTATAGTATTTGGACAAAATGAAGCATGTCCTTGGGCCAAATGAATACTGGAAGAATGCTTCTTTTGATGCATTGGAGGTCCTTTGTCCAAATCTAATCAGACCAGGATTTTCTGGGGACTGCTGTATTAGAGTTGGAGATTCCCACCTGACCGCCATATTTATCAGTAGTTATGAAATAATTTTTCATAACCGCAGTGGGGGCCGCAGTGGCTTAGTGGTTAAGACGCTGAACTGCAGACTGGAAGGTCGGCAGGTCAGCAGTTCGAGACCCGAGTGCTGCATGATGGAGTGAGCTCCCGTCTTCAGTCCCAGCTTCTGCCAACCTAGCAGTTCAAAAGCAAGACATTGCAAGTAGATAAATAGGTACCGCCTCGGTGGGAAAGGTAACAGCGTTCCGTGCACCTCGGTGTTCGGTCATGCCGACCACATGACCACGGAAGCGTCTTCGGACAGCGCTGGCTCTTCGGCTTAGAAACGTGGATGAGCACCGCACCCTAGAGTCGGACACGACTGGTTGGGGACACCTTTACCTTTACCTTTTTATGAAATACTGAGGGAGTATCTTTGCCTGGGATGCATTCATGCCTATGTCCTGATGATTATGTGCATAATTCCATCATGAGGCACTCAGTGTTAGTGTGGTTGATTAAGTCATATTGCTAAACCTTTACCTGAGAACATGACGTGCTAATGACCTAGGAGGCACTCACTCAAATGTCTTGCTCCATTCAGCTGGAGATACCAGCCTTTCCACAAAATACTGGGGAAAAGTGTCTCTCGGGCAGCCTGCCAACACTATCTGATATTATTTTCCCACCAGTAATGGAGCGGCAACAGTAACTTTAGAGCTCCCTGCTTCCTCCTACTCCAGAGACAATGGTTTGTACCAGCCTAGATTTGTTTAGAGTATGGTGAGCTGCCAAGATGAGCATTAGTTCTAATTTTTATATTGAATGTTTTATGTGAGAAATATTGCTATTTCCTAACAGCAGTAATTCCTAAGAGCAGCCAAAGCTGCATATCATTTTATTCACATTAGGACACAAGCTCAGGAAATGCTCAGGAGTAAAACACAAACCTTGCAGCTGCCCCAGTCTTCTTAGGAAGGCCTACCCGTCACTTTGATAACTGCGTGTACATTTTATTATTTATTGATTTATTTCAGAGAATTTCTATATCTTTTTTTTAAAAAAATCCCAACATGATTTACAAGATAAAATCATGTTAAGATACAATAAAACCAATAATTAAAGCAATGTTAAAAACAATCTACACACACCAGTAAGGAATACATGAAGAACTTAATATCGAGTTGAAGATATGGGTGTATTCCGTTTAAGTTTTCCTAACCAAAAATATGCTGTCCTAACCAAAAGCATATTAAATAATAGGAACAAATTCAGCAGTTTTATCTTTTTGGTGAATTGTGTGCATGAATATAAGAAGAACCATGATGTATTAGACCACAGGCCTATCTAGTCCACCTTCTGTTCACACAGTGGCCAACCAGATGGCTATGGGAAACCTACAAGCAGAATCTAACAGCACTCTCCTGCTCATGTTCCCAGCAACTGGCACACAGAGGTATACTGGCCCTGATATTGGAGGTAATATATACCCATCATGACTAGTAGCCATTGATAGCCTTTTTGTTCAAGAATTTGTCTAATCCAATGTTAAAGTCATCCAAGTTGGTGGCCATCGCAACATTTGGTAGTAGCAAATCCCTTAGTTTAACTATGCATTGTGTGAAGAAGTACCTTCTTTTATCTTTCCTGAATCTCTCACCATTCAGCTTCATGGGATTACCCCAGGTTCTAAAATTATGAGACAGGACAAAAAACATTACCCTATCTTTTTTCTTGATACCATACATAATTTTCTACACCTCTGTCATGTCTCCCCTTACTTACCGTTTTTTTAAAGCCAAGCAGTCTGAAACATTGTAGTGTTTAATGCATAGGGCAGTATCCAATGGTGTCACTCCACAACCTCAAATAGCGGTGGCAGAGGTCTGCCAAATCTTTCTCTTGTGCAAGCGGTTAGCTATTATGCTTGCACAACCAGTTGTACAAGGAGTTGCACAACAGATTGCATAACGGGTTGTGCAAGTGGAATGCGCAACCGGTTACACAAGAGGTTGCACAACAATTTAACACAAGAGGTGGCACAAGTGTAATGCATAAACACATGCTCAACCATGCTTGTGCAAATGTAACTTTAGTTAAATTTTCTTCTTGTGCTTATTTTGGAACCTAGTTTCTGCGAGTGCAACATCATTTGCACTAACAGAATGACATAGTTGGATGTTGTCCATAGCAAGCTCATTTTCTATAAGTTACGAAGTGAAGTGTCATATTTGAAAGGGCATGCAATATATGCATACTATCTCTTTCTGCCTTACTGTGTTAATAAGAAAATAATGTAGAAATATTGCAAGAGATGGCATAGGCTTCAAGAATAATGCAGATGTTTCCAGTAGGCCCTGCAGGGTTTTGTTGTTGTTGTTTTAATAGAAAAAGACAGGATACAGATATTTGCTTTCTAGTTGTCATTTAGTAACCAGATTTTGTGAGCATAGATTGCTTTTTTAAAACTTGCTCTACAGAGCCAGATGGTGTTTTTAAAGCAGTCGCCTGCCTTGGGGGCATTGTGTTACTGCATTACATCAGGATACATTCCAACAGTGCTAGAACCTCAGGAAACCAAAGCTATGCAAAGTTTCCAGTGATTTGAGGAAAAGTTCATGCTTACTGCATCACTATACTGTGCACAAAACTACTATTGTGTTTAGATCTGGTATTAATAATTTGTGGATAGAAGGGAAAGGAGACCATTTTCAATTTACACATCCATGATAGAGCAAAACACAGTGAGTTCCTAGATATATTGGTATAGGAGGACAATCAGTGAGAGACTTGCTCTCATTTAAACTCTATGAAATTCAAAACAGAGCAGATTTTTTTTTTAATTCTCTACTACATTTTACCGGCATAAGGCTCTAAACTTTTAAAAGCAATTAATTACTTGGCTTTTAAGTGATTAATCAGTTAACTGTACATACTGCAAAACCTTACTTGAAGATGCTTCGGTTATCTGAAGAATCACCTTTACCTGTACCAACCTGCCCACCACACTCTGAGATTATTGGCTGAGGCCCTTCTTGTGTGCTATCTTTCAGAACAATCAAACTGATGGGCATAAGGCATAGGGCTTTTTCAATAATGGCACCATACTTATGGAACTCATTACCAGCTTGAGGTACATCAGGCTCCATCTTTGCAGTCTGTTAGAGGAGCCCTAAAGACAAATGCATTCCCAGTGGCCTTCTAAGGGTTTTATGGAACTGCTTGTGAGAAATTGAATGTGATTGATCTTAATGTTTGTATTTTGTTTTAGTTGTATTATTTTGTTTTTATTAGTTAATTGTATATTCTTGATTTTTTATTCTGTAAGCCACTTTTAGAGGGCTGCTCTAGAAACAACCTATCTATAAGCAGTTTAAAATAAACAAATATAAATAAATGTTCTGTATATGAAAACGACTTAGTTTTCCATGCAAAAAAAGAGCAAAGTTCCCATTGTTAGGATGGTGGCAACATACTTGAGCGGCCAGCACTGTAGCAGGCTCTTTCAGAGCCTCAAATACCACCCAGCCCCCCAAGTTTGGCTTGTTGTCCTCACTGAATAAACAAGGTGCATGAGAGCCATGACCAATTTAAACCTGTGATTAACACTTTAGGTTTTAATCTGTGCAATTAGTTTAAGCTTACAGATCTAGAAATGAATGGTTAAATTTGTTTTGAATGCAGAAGGTCTTAGGTTCAATCCCTGGTATTTCCAGGAAAGTCTAGGAAAGAAAGGAAAAAAGGAAAGGTTCCTCTTGTGCAAGCACCGAGTCATTACTGGCCCCTAGAAGGACACTGTTTTTCCTCGGCGTTTTCCTGGCAGACTGTATAGTGGGGTGGTTTGCCATGGCCTTCCCCAGTCCTAACTACCCTTCCCCCAGGAAGCTGGGTACTCATTTTACCGACCTTGGAAGGATGGAGGGCTGAGTCGACCTGAGCCAGCTACCTGAAAACCAGCTTCCACTGGGATCGAACTCAGGTTGTGGGGAGAGTTTCAGTTGCGTTACTGCTGCCTACCACTCTGCACCACACAAGGCTCTTCTAGGAAAGAACCCTGTCTGAAACCCTAGAGAGTCACTGCCAGTCAGTGTAGACAATACTGAGCTAGATGGACGAAGGGTCTCACTCAATCTAAGGCAGCTTCCTGTCTTCCTATGTAGCCATAGTGGGGTTTAGCATTACAGAGATAAAATGAATAGGAAGTGTCCAAAATCAGATGTCAAGAAATGTGTTGCCTCACTTTTAGTGCTAATGGATAAGACATTCCAAGATTACATTTTATGCATGTATTATGTAGGAATTACATGTTGAGGTGTGGAAGTCAGGGATCTTACTACAAAATTATGGCCACTCCTACTCTTTATTTTTTGACACATTCTTTCTCCGTGCTGTTAGCTTTGCACTGCAATGAAATGCAGCTTTGCAATGATGGATTTTACTGGCCCTCCTAAAATCCTTGTAGCTTTCAGTTCCCACATGCCATTATCTGTTGTGAAATGCCCACTTCAGTGATTGATTATTCTTCACAGATGGCTGTAACAGTAGAATGGTTCCCAGTCCTACAGCCTCCTCCATCATTTCATCCTCTTTACTTTCTCCCCTCTCAAATCACCACCCTGTTATAGTAAACAGAACTGACTCTGGTTATATACCATTTCAGGCAGATTCACATGACTATTTCGTGTGTTAAATTCAACACAAATTATATTTTCCACTGGATTTGCACAAACTGAATTGGTCTTGTGAGTATCTCAGTTGGAACTCAAAACATAATAGTTCATCCTAGTTTTCTGGATCAACTGTTTTCATCACAGACTTTTCAGGGTATGCCAAAATGTAATTAGTACATTTGTGTTGAACTCTTCAGAAGATTGGTTTAGTTTAATACATGTAAAACTATTGAAAGTTTTCTTATGTTAATTTCAGCATGTACAAAATGGTTGTTTGAAGAAGTAAGGCATGCTGTTGACCCTTTCACATTCTTTGTATTCCTATTGTGCTGGTTTTTCTTGAACATTTCGTTGTCACCCATCCATAGGCACTTTCTTCCTACTCACAGTTCTGGACAATATCTTCATACTATCCCTTGAATAATGTAGGCCCCTCAGACTAGTTTCCCATACTTACACATAGTGCAGGATCAGAACAGTGTGTATGAACTAACATTAGTGCCACCTAGTGCTGCTTTTATGTTACTTCTGAAATTGCAGTTGAAGAATCTTGAAACACAGTTTGGTTAGTTTTCTTTTCAAGTTTTTTGGAATCTTAACAGCTACAAAAGATGACTGTAGAAGAGGGTATACATTAAATGTGAGAAAGGGCCAGCTGCTTTCTATTCCACAATGTTTGTGGCATCAACATATCTTTGTTCACCATGTGCACAGCACAAACATTCAGAGAGGCAGCTGTGTTAGTCTGTAACAGCAAAAATAACAGAGGCTTGTGTCACCTTAAAGACTAAGATAAAGGCCTGGCTTGCACATAACACTAACCCATGTTTTATATAAACCATGGTTTGTTGCCCCAGCCAGGATTTGTGTGGAAGTCAAACAAACCATGGTTTGTTTTCTCAGTCCCTGGGTTTTGTTTCCCTCTTTCTTTGTCTGCTCCCTCACTGTATCCCAACTGCCTTTGCAGCACTGCACTACTGGCATGTAGAAGGCTGGTGTTTTTTTTACCTCTCTTGCCTGCTGCCTCTGTAGTCTGGCGAAACATCCCATGAACAGCTCACAGTTCTTGGTCTGCATGTAATGACAACCCATGGTTTAAGCAACCACAGTTCACAACCCAGTGACAAACCATAGGCTCTTTTCATGGATTGTTTGTGGTTAACAAGCCATCGTTTACCCATAGTTCCCGTTTTGTACGTAACGACAACTCATGATTCAACCATAGTTTATTGTTACATGAGGACCAGGTCTTATTATGGCATAAGCTTTCATGGACTCGAGTCCACTTTATCAGATACATGAAGTGTTATACTTATTTGTCTATGTGTACACATGCAAACATATATAGAGATAAAGGGGAAAAATAAAAAGTACTGATGTCAAATGGCAATGAAATGCCATTTGCATTTCAAAACTTAAGATAAGCAAAATGTAAGATAAGCAAAATGATTGTTCACAACAGCAGTATTAGTGATAACACAGTCATCCTAGCATTGCTAATTAACAACTCTAGTGGAACAGAAAACCATTATTTCAAGCCTAAACATATAGGAAGCAGGGCAGGGCAGTGATTTTCACCAATTCTCCCCCTTTATGCCCCTCCCCATCTTCTCTGGAGGGTTTTGAGACCCTCCAGAATTTTGTGTGAGGTGATGGTGGGGACTGCTGGGAGAAGCAGGAATTGGCAAAAATACCTGAGTATGATAGGTTTCTAAAGATGTGACCAGGCTCCAGGCCCTCTGTACATGCCCACTACTTCTCTGTGTGAACCAAGGCTCTTTGGATTTCCCCTCTTGATTGGAGCTCTATTTCATTGGATGCCTTTGAGAACTTTCTGGAGTGACTTTTCAGAGTGGTGAGAAAGGGAAAGCTTCAAAACCCACATGAACGCTCCACCCATAGCTTCATAGATCCTGTCTTACATTAGCTTTTCTTTCTTTCTTTCTTTCTTTCTTTCTTTCTTTCTTTCTTTCTTTCTTTCTGCTTTTTCTCCTGTAAAGTTACAGAGCCATAATTTCAGCCATTGCCACAATGGTTTTCCAGCCAAACAAATAATATAATATAATATAATATAATATAATATATAATAGTGTGTGTGTGTGTTTCAAAGAGAAGGAAATGAGTGATGGAATAGAGACTTACTATTCAAACCAAAAAGGAGATGCTTATTTCCCACTTTTATCTGCATTACATGGATGTACAGTTTTGTATTGGTATTTTAAATAGTACATAGAAAAATAATTGCAAAGTTGTTTTCTGAGAAATAGTTGCAGTGAACAAAAGAAAAAAAAACCTTTAACCATACTTTATCATTTAAATCTATTCCAATTCCATGTCAGGCCTGGTTTTAGGTTAGAAGCAGCCTTGGTCACTACTCCAGTGGATGATTTTTGCTTGGAAATGGATGGAGGGAGTGCACCCCTGCTGGTTCTATTGGACTTCTCAATGGTTTTCAATACCATTGACCATGGTATCCTTCTGGATCATGTGTCTGCTTTGGACATAGGAGATAGTGGTTCCAGTGCTTCCCGAAGCATCAGTCTCAGAAGGTGGTGCTGAGTAACTTCAGTTCAACCCCATGGCCTTTGGCTTACACAAAGTTCCATCTTGTCCCCCATGCTTTTTAACATCTACATGAAAGCACTGGAGAAAGTTATCCCAAAGTTTGGGATGAAGTGTCTTCAGTATGTAAATACTACTTAGCTCTACCTCTCGTTTCCATCTACTCATCCCAACACAGTTTATAGAACTTTTGAATCAGTGTCTGGAGGTGGCTTGGGGATAGATGAGGGTGAACAAGAAGATTTAATCCAGACAAGAGTGAGGTACTCAGGGTACGGAAATCAACTACTCTGGATGGAGGTATAAAACTTAACCTTTGATGGGGTTACACTCCCTTTAAAGGACCAACAGCACAGGTTAGGAGTTCTCTCGCACTTGGTACTAACTGGAGAAGCTCAGGTGGTGGTGGTGGTGGTGGCAGCAGCAGCCAGGAGTACATTTTACCAGCTGCAGCTCTATCTGGAGAGGACAATCCTTGCCACCGTGATCTCTGCACAAGTAACTTCAAGATTGGACTGCTGTAATGTGCTCTACATTGGGTTACCATTAAAGAAAGTTTAAAAACTTCAGCTGGTGTAGAATGTGGCTGCCTGAATACTGATGGGGGCTTGGCAATTGGCTCCGGTGACACTTATTGCTAGTTGCTAGTGCATTTCTGAGCTGCAATTTAAAGTGCTGATTTTGACTTTTAAAACCTGCTCCACTTTTAAGAACTGGGTTCAGTTTTAAAGACTACTTGGAAGGACTTCCTTCACCTATATCAGCCTTTAAGATTAGCAACAGGGGCCCTTCTCGCTTGTCTCCCTTCAGGAGTAGTTAGTTTGGTGAATACAAGGGACAGGGCCTTTTCTGCAGTGGCCCCACTCCTTTGCAATACATTATCATCTAGGGTTTGTCGGATCCCTTCATCGCATGCCTTTGGAAAGCCCTGAAGACTCATTTATTTCCTTTGGCATGTTCTTGGGTTTTGCTTGGATTGCTGACAGTTCTTAGCTGCTGTATGTACTGGATTTTACTATTTTCTGAACTGGTGTTTAGCATAGCATATTGTATGATAGCATATTGTGTAAGCTGCCTTGAGGGATTTTCCCCTTAAAGACAACCTAAAATATTTTCAACTAATAAAGGCCCAATCCTATGAATATTTAGACAGAAAAAAGTCATACAACTCACAGCATTCCCCAGCCATCATGGCTGGCTGGGGAATGCTAGGAGTTGTAGGACTTTTTTTTCTGTCTAAACATGCATAAGATTGCACCTTAAATCATAATTAAAGTTTAATTCTCCAGAAGAAACACTGTATCCTATTTACAGATTTCTTTGGCTGTTTAATATCCAATATATTCATGATTGTAACTTTATTTAGGTGAATAGTTTAGCTTCCATTGCAGTATTCTTTACAGATGGAAGACTTGGCACATTGCTTATTTGCTTAATCATCAAAAGAGATTTTGATTGGGATGAAGGAAGACCTGATGTAGGAGCCCATCCATCTAACCTAGATTGGCAGACAATAGAACATCCTCTATAATGAAAGCAGATCATTGGGGAAAGCATCAGCTCTGCTTCTCTGCATTTTGCTGAATACAGATGATAGCCATGATTAACCCAAATGAGTGACTGGGGATTTATTGTTTTCTTAGAGATAAGACATGGATTTCCTTCATTGGCACTTCTGGCAAATAGCTTGAACTTGCTAAATGCATGCAGCATTGTTTTAGTATCATTGTCTTGTGCTCTTTTACTAATTCATATTCTAAGTTTTTTTTAAAGACACATTGCCTTTTATTGCAATTGTCTGAACTTTTTGTCATATGGTTCCACAGAAGTTTGGAGGTCCTTTCTTTGCATCCAACAGTGCTTTTTCTGTTCCATGCTTACCCTTCTCCCCAAAGCTGAAATAAATCAAAGTTGGTTGAGACTTAGTCGCAATAAATCAAGACCTGTCCAAAACTGGAGCCTGCCCAGTCAAAATGTCATAGCTTGGCTTTCACTGAGGATTAATTAAAGGGCTGATATAAAGCCCAGATGTGCTTCAGGAGAGTAGCAAAATGCTTTGTGGTGGCCATACTAAAAACCAAGGCTTCCCATGAATCTGCCCACCCAAGTATATGGAGGAGGATAAGATGGGGTGGGGGGAGGAAAGGTGGGAGAAAACTGAATCAAATATGTTCTTAGATTTTTACAGCATCTAGCTGGATGGAAAACAAGACAAGCTCTATGTTGCTGCTGTTCTGGAAAAAAGTGTGTGTGCGTGCATGTGTAAAACTGAAACAGCAGCAGAAGCAAACATAATTGTTAAGATTTACATTAATCAAGGAGGAGGAGAAAACTGACATAACGAATAAACCTCTGCACTTTTATGGCAAAAAATCTTGCCTTGGCAGTGTGTATTTGGTGCCTGTTTTGCATTAAATTGCTAAACACCATTGAGATTAAAATAATTCAGCTGAAGATTCTGAAACTCTGGCCACACTTGGCTGTTAAGGCATTCTTATTTACATATAGAATTTCATTGCAAATATCCAATAATGTTAATTTTAAATTAAAGAGAATTATTCCTATAACACTAAGCAACCTAGCTATTAGACCCAAGTGCTTGTAAAAAAGAAAGTATGGTGAAATTAAGATAACAAACATATAATTATACTTGCACAATGGATAGGCATTTGTACTTAGTGGGTTTATTAAACATTTAAAAATTGAAATTGGAAATGTAATTTAAAAGAAATTTATTGTCACTGCACTTAAAATCTGATGTATCATTTTCAACTGTGATTCTGAGTTTGACTATTTGTCTCTTTTGAGACAAAGTTCTGTTCTCCTATTCTAGGCTTCTAGGCATTTAATAAAGTAATATAAATTAACGGGAAATTTTAGAGAGGTACTTAATATAGGAAGGTTATCAGAACAGAATGTTATGGAGCAATTTCATAGTAGGAATTTGCCATAGATGCTCTGTGGATTGGTGGTGAAATGTGGCATCTCACATGCTCCCAGATTCTGATAACTTTGTTAGTGTGATCAGACATCAGAGTTGATAGATGGCTAGCCTGTCTAGTCTGATGAGAATGTTTATCTCTTTGGAAAAGGGATGGCAAGGATGCCTTGTTTCCCTCTTTCCCCGCTACTATACAGTATCAACAGAGATGGTCTCAAACATTTATTTAGGAGAGGAAGAATAGCTCTTTGGAGGCATTGATTCTGGCACCTGTGTTTAAATATCAAAATCAAGTTAGCATACAGTATGGCAGATATAGCAGCATAATCAAATCATCTATATACAACTTTAAAAAATAAAAAATAAAGCACCTTTTACATTAAATGTTCTGTAAATAAATTCTAATAAGAAGCTCAGGTCATGTTTTGTGGACTTCAAAGAAACTGGGCTATGTTACTCAATAATAGAAACTGCTGACTGTGCCATGGCAGTTATCTCAATCTCCTTCTGTCTTATGAAGGGATGGGTAAGCTCGATCCAGTCATATTTGTAATTTTCCAGAAAAAGATTGTCATAACTCTGCTTCATTAAAGCAGGTCCTCAACATCCATCCTTCATCCCTTCTAGCTGATTATTTTGACATAGCAGAAATAGCACAGTCATGGAGAGGACATGAAGATGTGCAAATGCCACTGGGCACATTCGTGTGTCTTGCTAAGCCACACTGAGAAGAAGCTACACTGAGTGGGTGGCTTACCCAGCAGATGATTGCATGCTTGGTGGCTTCCCATGGCTTGTTTCTCCCTCAGTCCCACTCAGTTCTCCAGGCCGCCAGCATGTATCCCTTTGCAGCAGAAATCCTTGTTTCCTAGTTCCCTATGTCCGCATCCTTTCTGCAGTTGGTCCACTGGAGTTGCTGGCTAATGAGGGAAACTCTCCCACCCCGCATCAAATCACAAAAAAGAAATAATTTTCTGAGCCCGTCTGACCATGGGAATGCGTTCACAAGCTCCCCCCCCCCCCCGGGTTCTTGTGCAAGAGTGAAAGACCGAAGATTGCCTGTCCGCTATTTAGCCAAGCATACATGTATCACCCTCTTGTCAATGCCCTTCACTTCAGCACTTCCCTCATACCAAAGTAAGAACACCTGCCCCTAAAGTGCCTTCTCTCCTGCAGCTGCTTTCGCACACACACCCTTCGCGTTTGTCGCTTCTCCTGCACTGGCCTCCATTGCTAGCTGTCAGATGTAGATGATGGTTACATTAGATCACAAAAAGGAATGATTCTCTGAGCCTTATGAATGTGGGAACACGTTCACAAGCATTTAAAAACAACAACAACTGGGCTCTTGCGCAAGAGCAAAAGACTGGCTGTCCACTATTTAGCCAAGCATACTTGCATCACCTTCTGTCAGTGCCCTTGTCAATTTCATCTTCCATTTCAGTGCTTCCCTTGGTAGCCAACATCTTTTTAAAAAAAAGTCTGCTTCATGTTACATTGACATAAGAACACCTCCCCTAAAGCGCCTTCCCTCCTGCAGCTGCCAGCCTCTTGTCCTTGTCAATTTCATTTTCCACTTTGGCACTTCCCATCCTAGCAAATACCTTTTATTTTTAACGGCTGCTTTTGTTTCCCTGTTGCAATCTGATGTGGAGGGCGGGAGTTTCCTCCCTTCTCAGCCAGCAACCTCAGCAGACCAGTTGAAGAAACGGCATTTCCCTTCCTAGCGAACAACTTTATTTTTAAAGGCTGCTTCACATTACATGTTACACTGAAGTAAGCACACCTACCCTTAAAGCTCCTCCTCTCGGCAGCTGCCAGCCATTCCCCCCCCCCCGCCTTTATGCTTGTCACTTCCCTCCACTTTGCTAGCTGTACATGAGGGTTACACTGCAGTGAACAGATCACAAAAAATATGCAAAATTCATGGAAAAGCAGTAAAATGGAGGGGGAAATTGCATAAATCTCATGGCAGGGAAATAAAATGGAGGGAGAAATTTCATAAATCTCATGGCAGGGCAGTAAAATGGAGGGAGCAATTGCACAAATCTCGTGGCAAAGCAATAAAACTAAGGGAAGCTTACAAAAAAATTCCTAGCAGCAGTCATTTGCTCCTGTGCACAGGACCAAAAATAAATAATAATTTAAAAATTGTGAACATGTTTGAGACACTCTCCAGTGTCCTTTTTTCAAGATACCTATTTTAAAAAAATTAAAAATCCATCCTGGAAATGAGAAGGGATGAGGGAGAATGGTGGGGTTTTCGCTGCTCTTGTTGACCAGCTTTCTAGCTGTTTCCAACAACCCACCAAAAAATTGCCCTGCTGGATTTGGATGCAACAAAAAGCCACTTTAAACAACCCTGCTTCAAGCCATGGGCCCCCAGGGTGGCTTGTTTGTGTAAAACTATCCATGATGGAAACCTGCTCCAGGTTTGGACATCTTACTAGGCCACCCATGATGACAACCCACAGTGGCTTAGGAAGTCATATGAACCCAGTAACTGTATAATCAGGGTATTGGGGCATACTGGATAGTGATCATAATGGTAACTACAATATGGACTATGTTAATAATGGGAACCACAGCTTCCAGAGTCTCCATGTTTGCCTCCCTGCTCCCCCCCCCCCGCAACTCTCTACAGTCCCTCCAGATGCTTTTCATTGAACTTGTCATTAGGCAGCAGGGTTGGTGGAGAGAGCCAGCTTCCATGCTAAATGAAACACTATAGCCAGAGTCATTGGTTAAACATAATGAGAGTGACATTTCTCATTATGTTTAAGTTCATCGGATATACATTTGGTAGTGTCCAGGACATATGTGCATCCTAAGGCCTTTAGATTGCTTGGGTCCGTAAGTCCTTATTGTAGTCTGGAACAGGCAGACAGCAGTGCAGAAGGCCTTGTTGCAGCCTGAAGTCCTAATAAAAGACCTCTAGGCCTTGGCTACACAGCAACGCAGAGCCATTTTGGATTGTATCTGACTCCACTGAGTCCAATTTTAAATGGGTCTTTAAACAAGGACCACTGAATTCACTGCTTGGAATCTTGGTTTTCCCAGATTTTGATGGCAACTCTAGATGAAGGATTTTCACTTTTTTTGTTAAAAATTGCATCATACTTTCCAGCCTTTTAAATAATACTTATACAGGTGTAATTACTGTGGAGATTAGGACAGTGGTCACCCATGTTTGAATTATTAAGAACAAACTAACTCATGTCTACAAAGCAATGAAAGCTACTAATTTTTATATATTCAAATCACTTATAAATAATGTCCAAGTGCTTATGCCATATGTGAAGTACCTTCCTATTGTGAAGCCTTTGCTCAAATAGGCCAAGATGTCAAGCCATTTGCATCCCCCCCAGGCCTCCCCTTTCCTAAATTGTAGTCATATTGACAGTTTGGTGAATATACATTTGATTCATTGATTCATGCTGTTCCTGGTCACAAAATCCTGTCTTCTCCCCTGTAAATTTTACCTTTTCCCCCTGCCTGATTAGTTCTATAGCTGTCATCAAGAAAGGCATTTCACAGTGTTTTCTCAGTGCCTTTTAGATGACATTCGGGAAATTAAGGGCTTTTGAAGCTCTCTGTATTTCATATGCAATAACTGTTTGTTGCTATCACTATGTAGAAACGGTGGTACTATACAGGCTGTGTACTTACATAGGACCTATCCTAGTGTGTCAAGCCAACTTCTGTTGTTGCTGATTCATATATCAGTTTGTTGCTGATATGTTCAGTTTGTTGCTGATGGGAAAAGCACACTTTCTACACACCTGTTCAAGAAAATGTTAAAACCACCTATTAAAAATAAATAAAACGTAACTGCCATCAGTGGCAAGAAACTACAATGAATTTGGTTACAGGTTCCAACCAAGGAAGGCATGATATTGGGATTTTGGTTTTGTATTGTCTTGGTGTTTTTTTTACCACAGTATCATTCTCAGTTTATCACTTACAAAATTTGGTTTAAGTACCACATAAATCTAGAAACCTCATGCATTTCAATGAATTGTTGCACAGTTTAGCTTAAGACAGCACAATGCTTATACACCTTGGTGTTAAAGTTATAAACCAGCTCTAACTGAGAAAGTTTTGCAGGCTGAAAGTGAATTGGGAAGAATAAAAGATGTAAAACAGTTGAACAGTTAAAACTAGACAGTTAGCCACTGTACATGCTCAAAAGATTTTTCTTTGTAATATTTTTATTTTCTACTGGGTGGTCTGCATCTCTAGTTTTCTAAAGTACTTCCTCTTCCCCTCTCCCCTTTTCTATTTGTCTTTATTCCTCTCTTGGAGGGCCTCCCTTCCCAGACACCATCCTTCCTGACGAGCTATGATCCCCTTGGGCACCAGGCAGAAATACTCTCTTTTCTCATCTAGAAGCATGTAATTAAGATTTAAACTGGCAAAAAAAGACAAAGCTTCTAGACAGACTTGATGAGGATTGTAGAATGGGAAACAGTGTTATTTCTCCAAGCTGTGATCAGATGAAGGCCATATGGAATCTGTTCTCGTGTGTGAACAAGATTCTAGCCTACCTGTATTGGTTGAACCTTTGCTTCTTGTAGGGGGAAGGTTGATATACTCTTCTCCCACGTTATTTTGCTCATGTGAGTTGACCACTTGAGTTGACTGCTACTGTGAATCCATAATCAATGGCCGCTGTCCATATTGAAAAGACTGTGGGTGCCATTTTTTGTATATAATTAATCAGCTCACATTTGCGCTAACAGTTAACTCACATAAGCAAAATAACATGGGAGAACAGTATTTATGAAACATGCAGCATAAGTATTGATGAATTTTGTCCTTCTCAACCGGTCCTGCTCACAGGATTTAAAGCTACATTAGTTACCCTTCCCCCACATTGCACTGCTAACGTGAATTAACCACACACATGTTACCTTTGCAACTCAGGAGTCATTCATAACATATGAAACTACTGCTTCCACCTACCATGGAACCTGTGTGTTTTGCCTAAGGATGGAGTGGTTTTGAATAAACCGCTAGTTTTTATATTTTCAAAAATGGGGGATCTACCATGGTTTGTTTCTTCTTCCCAGTGACCCTTGGGAAGGTCCCTAATTTGAATGTCTGCAGCCCGCTCCCACTTTCCATGTTAAAACTGGAACCAAATGCAAACTCCATGGCTTTAACATCAGCCATGTTTTTCTTCCCCTTCCCCTTTTTGCTTTGTTGACCATCTTGCCAGATAAAGAGAACTTGAAAGCTTGCAGTATTTTGTGACCTTTGAGCTGGCTTAATAAAAGTATTACAGTAATATGATTTTTTTTCCTTTTTCTTTGACCAATGCAGCTACCTTTGCTTTCTGTATAACATATGAAATAACTGTGTGTGTCTCATTCACAAATATGCACATAGTTGTATACAGAGCTACATCAGTGATATTGTACTTGAGAGGTGTGTGTGTGTGTGTGTGTGTGTGTATAAATGGTTTCAAGAATTTAAAAAATCCTCCATTTTGAAATAGAATATTTAAATGTTGGCTATCCTTTTGGGATGGCAAAAGTATTCCCTACTTTCTATCCCTCCCCCATCTGTTCTAATCAGATATGATATTTTTGAAGTGATACTGAAAACGAATTTATGTAAAATATTATTTTAAAAAGTTAATGTATTGTAGCAAATAATCTTACTTGTCTTTTAAACTAGGATATGTAGTGATTCTTTTGATTTTAATAGAGAATATGTTGGCAAAAAGGATAAAACGCATGCTTATTTTTTCTGTTGAGCTTCTGCTGATTAGTTAAATATTTTCATCAGCATGACCTCTGCTCTTGGGTTTACATGTGCTTTCTTATGCTAGTTCTTTGAGATGGCCTGAGTTCATTTCAGAGAAATAAAAAAATTCCTTACTGACATTAAGTAAGTCTTACCATGTCTTACCTTGCCTGATAAAAGCCAACCTTCCTAGTTTTCACCTTTTGGGTAGGGCATGACATTGAGCTCAGTGAGTTCTAGTAGTCCAAAGGTTTCTGCTCCATTAAAAAGGTTCATAGCAGGTCAGGCATTTTTCAGTATATTTTTTAAAGACTTGACTCAGCTAATTTAATTGATCATCATTAATTCATCCCCTTACACCCCCTTCAAAATAAACGTCCTTCACATGAATACAGTTTAGCTTCAATATACGTTATTTACACTGTCTTTTATTGCAAGCTACCATTCATCTAGCTGTAAGATTTCCCAGCTGCCTTGGGTTTTTCAGTTGAGCACTGGAAATGATTTGAGCATGGCAGGATCTTTTTACTGCCCAATTTGGAAACAGGCTCCAAATTGTGAAAATGTCCCAAGATTTAATTTTTTTTCCATGGGTGGGAGGCAGAAGATAGATTATTTTTTGTTATCCATTATTGGAGGATGTTTAACATTACTTTATCTATAGTCTGCCCTTCCATAACTCAGGGTGACTAGCAACACAATTATCAGAAATTGCAGATCAGTTCTTAACTTTGTACTTTTGTCCCCCTCTGAGGGACTAGTCATCTTGCCCTGAGCTTAAGTGCAGTGTTGATATAAACAAGGAATGTAGTGTGAAACTCTGTATAGGCAGCTGGAGGCAAACTGGCAGTGAAGACCAGGATAGAGTTTATTAATGAGGCAAAAGAGCATGGTTTTGTCTGGGAGCAACAGCAGGAAGGACAAAAGCTTTGCACGCACCTGGGTGGAGAATATGCATGTCTAATCAAATAGGCCTAGGCCTCAAATGTTCATATATACTTCGCCGCAGGTAACGAATAGTAATAATTCCATGTCTCAGACATCTATATGTTTTTGAAAATACTCTGTTTAGGATCTAGAGTTTTAGGCTAAGGCTATATTTTACATTGTTCGTGAATTTGCTATTGAGGGGAGCATAGGCTAAGGACCAGTACAAACAACTATGTGATGGTGTCAAGAGCCATGTGCTATGCAGACTATTAGGTCTGTGCTCTATCTAAACGATAGGGCTAGATTCAGAATGGTTGTTCCCCCCCGCCCCTGACAACCTTGACATTTGTATTTCAAATTATGTTTGAAACTCTTGAAACTTCTTTGAAGGAAATATTTTTTGCTATGGCCTCATAATTGTTTTTAGTCCGGTCCTATGGATTAGTGTGCCAGCATAGTAGTGGCCATGATGAAGTAATGACTGCTGCACCAGACTGCTGTTGTACCAGAAATAGCCACACTAAATCCAGGAATATGGCAACCATCATGACAGCAGTATAACTAGCTAGATCAATGCAACCCTATATACTGGGATGTAGTAATAACCTGTTATGATGGGGTTGAACAGCAGAGTAGGATGGACTTTGTGCCATTTTCCAAGTAGAAGACAACTTTGAGGTTATATTAGTGTGAATCAGTCTGTATACCATCATAAACCTATATTGCAGAGATGAGTGAACCCACCCAGATGATGGCCTTCGAGACTTCCGGTAGCCACTATAGTCCTGTTTAAGTGTTCTCCTTGTTCATAAGCTCTGCACACCCTGGAAAATCTTCCTTCTAAAATCTTGTGGAGAGTTTCTATGGATAGAGGAAGCTCTTTGCTCCACCATATGTAGAGAGCAACGAGAACAGCAGGGGAGGGTGGTGGAGCTGGTGTGCTTGTCCCCAAGGACTGCCCAACTGGAAGGACAAATAAATTTTCACCATGTCTGCTTACACAGTTACTTGGTTCAGCCTTTCCCTGTAGTAAGTGACTTAGATCACTTCCTTGATGCATTTTAGGCGGCTTTACTGAACTACTTTTGGCCTATATGCTCCTCATTTTTCCCCAAACTTTATTTTTGGGGGGCACACTATTAATTTGAGGGCTAATACATCAAGGATCAACCTGTACTTCCAGCTCAATAGTTCTGTGATCAGAACTTAGAGATCTGTTTCCCCCCACACTTTACTCAAAAGGTGCCAGGGCTATATGTCTTTTGATTAAAAAGCTTTGTAACCAGTCAACCAATCCTGATCATCCCAGCCATTTCTACAAATCTGGGTTTTGGTACTAAAGTTTCTAGGGCTGAGAGGGTATAGGGTGCAGCAGGTATGTGCCGTATATGATGCAGTGTAATAGTTAAATAAATTTTTGCCTACAAGCCTGCCTATAGTTAGGCTTGTAGTCTAAAGCCTAATGGTAAGCACCTTTATTTTAAAAAGGATGAACCTTAAAGGAAATTGTCTTCCATCCCTTAGAGTATTTACAATAGTAAAATACCTCTCTGCAGTTTTATTGCTGCACCCTGCTTTTTTCCTTATGCACACACTTCACAAATAATTAAAATTAAAATTAAAAATGTATTCAGTTGACATATATTCTAAAACCTTTACTGCAGAAGCAACATTTTAATTATTTATTAAAATCATGTAATAGTAGCAACTAACTAGTCTGAATAAAAACACACTAGGTGTAATTTCATAAAAATGTTTTAAGGGCATGCAAAACTTTAAACATGTTTTTGTATATTAGGCAGTTAAAAGGCGCAAAGACAAGCATAATTGCTAGGAATGTGATCATATGTTGCACTTTTCTTCTAGCCATTAACTTACTACAGAAAGTGGAATGTAATGCAAATAGCCATGTATTAAAGATACTCTTGTTTTAAACTGCCACAATTAAGTTTACATAGTCTACTGTGGCATTTTAGTCTAATCTCCGAGTATAGTAACCAGACAGTGTGACCTTTACATGAGAACTGCATTGCATTCTTTTTCACATTGATATTAGTACTAAAAATAAATACAGGACAGGATTTCAAGGGCTTTATGTTCTTGATTAAAATGGTCTGTGATTAATTAAACTGAGGTGAGTAAATCAATGGGAGACTGTTCTGTGAGATCCAAGAAACTCCAGACCCACCTTGACATAAATCTGTTGCTTTTTCAGAGCATCTTATCTTGAGCTTTCTGCTTCTTACTGTTATTGAGTAGATCGTGCTTTTGACATGTATTTAAAATAAGTGTTTAGTTTTAATGTGTAGATTTTATGAAATAACATAATTAAGACTTTATTAGATATTCTTGCTGCATTCATATTATATAAATCAATTACATCATTATCATTTCAAATTAGGTTCCTAAGTATTTGCCTTAAGTGAGTGTTTTGAAAGTAAACATTTGCTTCCTCATCTAACTCTAGTCATGCTTAACAAAGTTATTTATGCATGATTTTTTGAGACAGAATATGAATGGAGATGCACGTTCAAATACACATCCCATTGCAGTGCATTGCAAATAGGTGACATCAGCATTAGGATGCATAAACTGCTTCTTATCCAAATATGCATCACATTTATGCCTATGGTTTCCCAATCTAGCAAGTTTACACACATGGATCTTCTTAGATTGGTGAGGCATTAGTAATTTGCCTACATATAAATAATACATTTTTGTTGCTTGCATAGATACATTTTTTATTATTTACCTACTAGAAATTACTATCTTAAATTTAAACATGTATTTATACTACTGAGCTACGTCCCCTTCCTCATATGTATGTACTTCATATGTATATACAGGTATATTCAATAAACCCCTACTGAATATCCTGTTACATAGAAGGTATATTTTCAAAGTGGGAGTTTGTCAAAACATTATTATATACTTCATCTGTAAACCTTAGGAGCTTCTGAGGATGGCAGGCATACATACCTTCAAATAGGGCTTGCTGTGTTTTATTTTGTTTTCATAGAATTATAGAATAGAATAGTAGGTTTGGAAGGGGTCTGTAAGACCATCGAGTCCAACCCCCTGCTCACTGCAGGAATCTAAGTCAAAGCATCCCTGACAGATGGCTGTCCAGCTTCTTCATGAATTCCTCCAGTGTGGGAGAGCCCACTGCCTCCCTAGGTAATTGGTTCCATTGTCATACTGCTCTAACAGTCAGGAAGTTTTTCCTGATGTTCAGCCGGAATCTGGCTTCCTGTCACTTGAGCCCATTATTCCGTGTCCTGTACTCTGGGATGATCGAGAAGAGATCCTGGCCTTCCTCTCTGTGACAACCTTTCAAGTACTTGAAGAGTGCTATCCTATCTCCCCTCAGTCTTCTCTTCTCAAGGCTAAACATGCCCAGTTTTTTCAGTCTCCCCTCCTCAGGCTTTGTTTCCATCTGATCATCTTTGTTGCCCTCCTCTGAACCCTCTCCAGTTTCTTAAAGTGTAGTGCCCAGAACTGGACACAGTACTCAAGATGAGACCTAACCACTGCTAAGCAGAGGGGAACCAGTACTTCAGGGGATTTGGAAGCTATACTTCTATTAATGCAGCCCAAAGTAGCATTTGCCTTTTTTGCAGCCACATCACACTGTTGGCTCATATTCCGCTTGCGATCTACAACAATTCCAAGATCCTTCTCTCTTGTAGTATTGCTGAGCCAAGTATCCCTCATCTTGTAACTGTGCATTTAGTTTCTTTTTCCTAGGTGCAGAACTTGGCATTGATCCCTATTAAATGTCATTCTGTTGTTTTCTGCCCAGCACTCCAGCCTATCAAGATCACTTTGAATTTTGTTTCTGTCTTCCAGGGTATTAGCTATCCCGCCCAATATTGTGTCATCTGCAAATTTGATCAGCATTCCCTGCACTTCCTCCTCCAAGTCATTCATAAAAATGTTGAAGAGCACTGGTCCCAGGACTGAGCCCTGTGGTACCCCACTCGTTACCTCTCCCCAGTTGAAGAAGATCCCATTGATAAGCACTCTTTGAATCCAATTCTATAGCCAACTGTGGATCCACCTGATAGTTGTTTCATCTAGCCTACTTTGAGCTAGTTTGCTCATCAGGGTATCATGGGGCACTTTGTCAAAAGCTTTGCTGAAGTCAAGGTATATTATATCCACAGCATTCCCACAGTCCACAAGGAAGGTTACCTGATCAAAAAATGAGATCAAATTCGTCTGGTAGGATTTGTTCTTGACCAATCCATGCTGGCTTCGAGTAATCACTCCATTGTTGTCAAGGTGCTTACAGATGGATTGCTTGATAATCTGCTCCAGAATTTTCCCAGGGATTGATGTCAGACTGACTGGTCTGCAGTTCCCAGGTTCCTCCTTTTTGCCCTTTTTGAAGATAGGGACAACGTTAGCCCTCCTCCAGTCATCAGGCACTTCACTCGTCCTCCATGATTTCTCAAAGATAATAGACAGTGGTTCTGAGAGTTTTTCTGCCAGTTCCTTTATTACTGTAGGATGCAGTTCATCTGGCCCTGGAGATTTGAACTCATTCAAAGTTAGTAGGTGTTCCTTGACCATATGCCTCTCGATCTCAAGCTTCAATCCTGCCCCTTCAGCCTGTACTTCGCCTTCGCCAGCGGGGTCATAGACCCTCTTTTGGGAGAAGACTGAGCCAAAGTAGGAACTGAGCAGTTCTGCCTTTTCTTTGTCATCTGTTATCATTTTGCCATCCTTATTTAATAGCTGAACAACCATTTCTTTCCTCTGTCTTTTACTATGTATGTAACTGAAGAAAGCCTTTTTGTTGCTTTTAGCATCCCTCGCTAAGCTCAGCTCTTTCTCAGCTTTAGCCTTCCTGACGCCATCCCTGCAATTATGTGCTACTTGCCTGTACTCTTCCTTTGTAGCTTGGCCTTCCTTCCACTTCCTGTATGTGTCCTTTTTTGTTTTCACGTCATCTGTAAGCTTTTTGTGAAGCCACATTGGCTTCTTCTGTTGTCTTCTGCCTTTCTTTCTCGTTGGAATTGTTTGTAATTGTGCCTTTGGAAGTTCCTTTTTTTAAAACTCCCACCCATCTTGGACTCCTTTTCTCATTAGAGTCGCTTGCCATGGGACCTTACTGATCATTGTTTTGAGTTTATTAAAATCAGCTTTCCTAAAATCCAGGGTACATGTTTGGCTACACTTGGCTTTTGCTTCCTTTAGAACCAAGAACTCAAGTATAACATGGTCACTTTCCCACAGAGTTCCCCGTAACTGCTACTTTATCCGCTAAGTCATCTCTGTGGTTGGTCAAGGATAGCTGATCCTCTAGTTCCTTCCTCTACTTTCTGTAGGAGGAAATTATCAGCAACACAAGTCAGGAATCTCTTGGAGGGGCCATGTTTTGCAGAATTTGTCTCCCAACAAATATCAGGGAAATTGAAGCCCCCCCCCCCCATTGCTACTACATCATGCTTCCTTGAAACCTTGGCAATTTGCTTTTCAAAAGTTTCATCCTTGTCTTCTCCTTGATTGGGTGGCTGGTAGTAGACTCCAACCACCATGTTCCTTTTATTCTTTGCTCCATTTATTTTAACCCAGATACTCTCGATGGGGCTACCAAGCTCATCCTCCTGTATTTCTGTGCAGAGATATGTATTTTTAACATATAGCGCAACTCCACCTCCCCTTCTGTTCCTCCTGTTCTTTTTAAACAAGTTATATCCTTCAATTGCTGTATTCCAGTCATGGGAGTCATCCCACCAAGTTTCAGTTATACCTATCAAGTCATAATTTCCCTCCTGTACTAAGAGTTCAAGTTCGTTCTGTTTGTTTCCCATACTCTGGGCATTAGTGTATAGACATTGAAGACCACATGCTTTATAGTCTGACTTTCTTCGTACATGTTTGTGAAGACTATTATTGGGAGCTATTAGAGCTGTACTCTCTGTTGTGGTGCATGAGCGTTCATCCATTGTTACCCCCAACTTTATGTCTGCCTCCTCTGTAGGATTCAGTTTAAAGCCTTTCTGATGAAGTTCTTTATGCTGAGGCCAAATACATTCTTCCCAGCCATTGTGAGGTGCAACCCATCCCTTGCCAACAGTCCATCTTCCAGGAAGTATAGCCCGTGGTCCCAGAATTCAAATCTCTCATGCCGGCACCACCTTCGTAGCCAGTCATTCACCCAGAGTATTTTTCTTTCCCTTTTCATCCCTCTACTAACTACTGGAAGGATGGATGAGTAAACTGGGCCCCAAAGTTCTTGAGTTTCCTTCCCAAAGCTTCAAAGTCTGATGTGATTTCTTCGTAGCTCTGCTTGGCGGTATCATTTGTTCCCACATGGATGAGAAGAAAAGGATACCTGTCGGTGGGCTTTATGAGTGCAGGCAACCCTTCATTCACGTCTCTAATCCGTCCTCCTGGGAGACAGCATACCTGGCGAGTCCATGGGTCTTCGCAACATACTTGGGTTTTGATCCCATGCAGCAAGGAGTCTCCCACTACTACTGTTCTTCTCTTGTTGTTGTTGTAGGCCTTGGTTTCATTGCCTCTGCTTGACTGACCTTCAGCCTCTTGCTCACTCTCATGCAAGTTCCCCTGTAGTTCTTCCTCTGCAGGCTTTCCTCCAGTCTCATCCTCAAGTACCTGGAATAGCTCCACTGCCTCCACTGGTGCAGAGTGGCTTCTAGTTCTTCTGCTTCTAACTGTCACCCTTTTCCAAGGAGTATGCTCTATTTCATTTTTCCTCACCTCAGCATTTTCCTCTTCTGCCTCAGCTTGCTGTTGCTCTTCTTGCTTCTGTTCTTCACTTTGCTGCTGTAGTTCCACCGTTCTGCCCAAGAACTCTTTGTGTTCTCTTATTTCCTCAAGGGTTGACACTCACCACTCCAGTCCTCTTACTTTTTCTTCCAGCAGCATGATCAACTTGCACTTGTTGCAGGTGTAGGCCATGTTGTTCTCAGGCAAGAAAACAAACATGGCACAAACATTGCAGGTCACTACCACTGAAGAGTCTTTTCTTTCCATATCCT
The DNA here is from genome assembly GCF_057233095.1 of Heloderma suspectum. NCBI lineage: Eukaryota > Metazoa > Chordata > Lepidosauria > Squamata > Helodermatidae > Heloderma > Heloderma suspectum. Next base: position 115,289,895 of record NC_139461.1, on the reverse strand, counting down.
CTATTCCCTTTTTGTGTCTAGCTTTCGGATTGTTCTAGAGTAGCCTGTGCCTGGTCCTCTACTCACTGGAGGTTAAAACCACCAGCCCACTGGTATGGAAGTGTGTGTTACAAGAAAAAGAAATGGGGAAAAAAACCAGAAAATAAATATCAGGGGCCTCTCCCTTGACCTCCCCTGCCAAACTTCCCTGGCCAATACCTGTTTGCTCTCCCTATGCGCTCGCTCCAATCGCTCACTCTCTGGGAGCTTGCTTGCTTCTATAGTCCCTAGACCAGCTGGAGCAGCTTCCTCTGTTCTGCTCTGCTCAGCTGGGAGGCAGGAAACAGACTGAAACTTCCCGCCCACACAGCTGCTGGGAGTACTCAGGCCACACACACCCAATTCAGTTGGAGCTCCCATGAAGCACCTGGTGAGCTCACGGCCATGCAGAAGGAAAAGGACAAGCCCCTGAGCTTCCTCCAGCCCACTTACCTCTTTGCCTTTGTCTCCTTTGTCTCCTCTTCCACTGCAGTTCCCCTGGCCAACTCCTGTTTGCTCCCCCTGGTCGCTCTGGTCACTCGCTCTCTGGGAGCTTTCTTGCTTCTGTAGTCCCTAGACCAGCTGGAGCAGCTTCCTCTGCTCTGCTCTGCTCTGCTGGGAGGTGGGAAACAGACCGAAACTTCCTGCCCACACAGCTGCTGGGAGTACTCAGGCCACACTCCCTCAATTCAGTTGGAGCTCCCATGGAGTGAGCCTAGCCTCCCCCACTAACTAGTGAATCGCACACTGATTCAGTCATCTGTGTGTCACTTTCCCCTTCCTCCATGCTTCAGCAGCTCGGCATCTTTGAAGTGCAGTATATATGTTCATTCAGTTGAACATTCAGCTGAGGAGTTTTTTTAACCGTTCAGTTCTTTTACAAGTTGAAAAACTGCTCTGGAAACAGAGGGGAAGAAGGGTTCGTGATGTTGGTGGTGCCAACTAGTGGGTACTGTGCACAGCTGCCTTTGGCAGTCAATAGGCAAAACCAGTTTTCCCAAGACAGATTGATCATATGAACAAAACGCCGTGAGTGTGCTTCTTCAGTGTCCCCACCACATATGCAACCCTGAATCACCTCCAATCTAACATAGTAAATCTACTTCCTGTCAAGCGGCCTACAAGATTTAGGAAAGCGGTCCCCTAAATAGTGAGAGGATTTGCTACTGGAAGAAAACAAAAAAGGTGCTAGTTAGAAACCCTGGTACATGCTAAGAGAAGCACGATGGATCACAGCCTTAGGCAGCTGCACGCTTAAGCCCCAGTGTGATTAATGGTTGGCTATGAGCTAGAAAAGCATGTAGAAAATAGTTTATTTGGCTTGGGGTGGGGTGGGGACACATTGGTAATTGGGAGGGGTGTTATGTCCTAGCCAACAGAAGGCTGTATGTTTTGAGTGGTATATAACCAACTAAAGTTTTGTAGTTGTAGTTATGCTGTAATATGTTTTAACTGGTTATTTTTATTGATTTTTTCCTGCTACATTTATATGGGTTCTTTTTTACTTTGTATTGTTGTTTTATTATGCTTTATTGTATTTGTATTATTGCTGTTAGTCACATGAGCATCATTTGGTGAAAAGGTGAGATACAAATGTAATAAACAAATAAATAAATGTAAACATGGAAAAATGTACTTGTTAGTGACAGCAAGACATGACAACAAGCATTCCTACTGCATTACCCTGCACAGATGTACTGGCTCCTCCATGTGCCAAATATGATGGGGCAGGGGAGAGAATAGTACAGAGAGCTCTTTCTCCTTGTAATTTATATGCAAAAGAGATAATTTTGTCCTGAAAGGGAGGTTATAATGGTCCTAGAACATAATTTCAAGGCACAGGATGCCACAACTTCAAGAAAGCTAAGTAGGTTTGAGTATGGCTAGTGCTGGGTTGGGAGACCCACCTGGGAATCCTATGTATACCACCTTGAGTTTCATGGAAGAGAGAGAGGATATACATTAATTAGTTAATAACATTGATAATTTACAAATGATGTGATTTATAAATTAATACCTGATGTTCCTTTTAACAAGTACTTTATGCAACTGAAGTGACATTATTAGTTTTCAGCATGGATCTTACACAAAAATGCCAGGCCTTGAACTTTTATTTTGAAAGGCATTTTGGTTCCAGTATGTTGTTTTAACAGAGAATATACCATAGTCCAAGATTTGATTAAAAATGTCCTTTCCTTCTGGAACTGAATAGTAGATTTTTTTCTAGTCCAAACTGACTCAAAGAAATTGTCCCCCTCTTTCAGTATCCTCAAAAAAAAACTATTCAGATTTTTGCAGCCTGAATGAATATATTTAAATGTAATTATTTGATGAATGTTAAAATGCCAGTTAATTGATTTTTATAATATTGTATCTCCACTGACACTTTTGTTCTTAGGTGAAATCTGGGATTCTAGGAAGCCTCCCACAGGCTTTGAAAACAAGCCTTAGGGGGTGATTGTTGCCCACCCATGATGTAGAATATTAAGTTGTTATACATCCAAACACAGGTCACTCTTTATATATATATATATATATATATATACACACACACACACACACACACACACATACATATACACATATATATACACACACACATATATATACACACACACACACACACACTATATATATATACATATATATACCCATTTAACCTTGTAGTCCTCAAGATTGATTTTTTAAAATCTCACACATGTTAGATTTGCTTTTGCACACATGCAGATGTTTTTGTTTAAAACATTTTGCTTATGCCTTTCCATCATCTTTCCCACTAGAAGGCTCACTGTGCCATGCTGGTTGCTGATTCATTTGTTGCATCTTGAATGATGTCTCTTGCTTCATCCCTGCTGTGTCTGAGATGAAAGCAGATGCAGTTCATTATACAACGTAATCTGAATCCTTAGATTTCAGTTTGACCTGGCAGGATTTATGTCAGTAGTCTGTGATATTATCCCTCCCACACAGCTGTAAAAGGCAATATGGAGGCTTTTTCAATGTGGTTTTCAAAAAATCATAATACTGTTTCTGTAACTCATTTTGTTAAGACCAGACCATTTCAGTCTTTTAGTTCCAGCTAAACTATCTTGTTCATTTCTGTGATGTTATACAGTTTATGCACTGTTTAACAAAAGCATTGCAAATCTATTCTTAGTGTTATTTTAGAATATTTTGGTGGTTCAGTGCAAAAATGCACTGTAGGAGGTCAGTGTTTTTCAGGGAATTTACTAAGAAGCCAGACATTCTTGACCTCTGTCAAGAATGACACAAAAAAGGGGATTCCCATCTTCTGATCTCTCTGTCATCTTCCCTGATGAAATCGCTTCACAAACTAATCTATAGTTATCTCTTTCCCACCACCTCAGAACCAGCAACAACACAACAAGCATAACACCACTCCAAGCTTCAGATATTCTGCTGGTGGCTCATTTTATTTTAAACTTTATTTTTATTGAAAAGTTTTTAACATTGGCCAAATTGGTGTTTCAGCTGCTCAGATGCATCAGAACGCATGCGACTACTGGGAACATCTTGAGCTAGTGGTGCAAGCAATTCCTATGTATAGCTCTGTGTTAATTGGCAGCTTCTGTGCTAAGATTCTTCACAAACATTTACAGTTCTACTGGTGAGAGGTGACTCTTCTCAAATTCTGATTCAAATGGTATGGTTTTTGGAGGCATTAATGTAAAGCTAGCATTGCTTGCACTACTTATATTCAGTTATTGTTTTGTTTCTTGTCCTGCTGTGGTTTCTAGAAATAGGTGAAGCTAACTGCCAGGTGCACAGTCAGCAATGTTACAATAGGCATATATATATATATATATATATGTATACATTTTGCTGTGAGTATGTGGATACCTATTGGATAGTGCCCATGACAGATAACAGCACCCTGAATGCCCAGAGCAATGTTAGTTAGTTTACAGCACAATCCTTTACAAGTCTATTCAGTAGTAAGCCCCACTGACCTCAATTGGACTTACTCCCAGGTAAGTGTGTATAGTACTGCAGCCTGAGTAAGGTGTAATTTTAAGAACTGGAAAGTTTAAGTGATTTTCCATAAATCTTCCAATGTAAATCTTTAAAAATAATAGTTCAAGGCAAACCCCCGCCCCCAGCAGTTCCTTGAACTTCCTATTTATTTTTCTTTCTTTCCTATATTTCATGTGAAACAAAATATATCAGAAGCTACTTGCAGTCTGATCTAATCAATTTAACCACTCATTGGCTGTCATAGCCATGTTTTTTAATTACTGGAATGAACCTAGAGCCAATCTAAATGGAAATGCTTTGTGAAGCAATTTGGTCAAAATCTGCATTTTCACCAAAACAAATTAGCTCTTTCCATGGTACACGCAGTTCTGTATTCCTCTGCTTCTGCAAGGGGGAACTGAAGCTGCATTAATTGGGGTGGGGTGGGTAAGTAGAAATGAACGTTATCAATTGCGTCGGTGTGGGGCAGCCAATGAGCACAGGTTTGCTCCCCCTCCCTTCCTCCCTCCCATGTTCAACGGAGTGCAATGGAGGACTTGGTTATGAGTAGACATTCATGACAAATCCCATATACACACACATTTATAAGGTTGGCAGGCAGGCAGCCGCTGCCACCCAGAGTTTGAGCAGAATGAGCGGGAGTGCAAGAGGCTCTGAGAGCAGAGAGCGTGGAGCCGGCGAGGAGGGAGAGCGACTAGCACGTTGTCTTTTATGTATATTAGCTGCCCAGTCAACAGGCTTCCCCCCTTCCACATGGGCTTCATGAAGTGCTTCTGAGTACATGTTCATGAAAATTATCTGCCCTGACATCCACCCTTCCTTAGCTACCCAGCTTCGAATCAAAAGGCGTCCACCATTTCTTAACTGTGCTCCTTTGTAGCTGTGCAGTTTCAAAACAGCAGGGCTAGCTCCCTTCCCCGCTCCTGCGCTCAATCACTATTTAAAGTGAGAGGCAGCGACTGAGCCCACATTTGCAACAGTGCAATTTCAAAGCAGCAGCATTGCTCCTGTACTCAGCAAAGTGGAATTCAAAGCAATGAGTTACTTCCAGGTGGACATGTTTACCCCTCTGCTCTCCCCATGCCCCACCCTACACAACTTTCCCTTCCGCCAATCAGCGCCATTTCCACCAGCCTGCGCTGAAGCCAACTGAGGTCACATGGACTCCTGAATGGCACTGAAGCCGCTGTGACAGGAAAATCCAACACAAAATGAGTTTGGGAAAAAAAAAAACAGATTTAGGGCAAGAAATGCTGGGCTTGCTACATAGAACAGTGTGTGTCACGGGGGTACAGTAGAACCGGACTAAAAGCCCCATGTAGATGGGCCCCTAGTCTCTCCCTGAGCTCATGCACTTCCCTCTCTCTCCAGCGCAGCCACAAGGAGGTGTTCGGAAGCTTTCCATTCTGTTTTTGTTTTTAATAAACTCTGGTTTGTCAGGTTATCTCAACCTGACAAACTATGATTTAAGTTTAACTATGGTTTGTTTAGCTCAAATATTTTGGCCACCTAATGCGAAGAGAAAACTCTCTGGAAAAGACCCTGATGCTGGGAAAGACTGAGGGCAAAAGGAGAAGGGGACGGCAGAGGATGAGATGGCTAGATAGCATCACTGATGCAATGAATATGGACTTGAGCACGCTCCGGGAGAGAGTGCAGGACAGGAAGGCCTGCCGTGCTATGGTCCATGGGGTCACGAAGAGTCGGACACGACTGAACAACAACAACAACAATGGTTTGTTTATAATAAGCCAACCTGAAACCATTGTTTATGAAACAGGCTTGATGCAACAAACCTTAGTTAAGATTAGCCACAGCTTAGGGTTCGACTGACCCACTAAACTATGGTTAAACTAAAATGGAAGTGAAAGCTTCCAGTCTCCTTATGTCCATGCTGGAGGAGGATAGGAAGGGAGAGCATTCAAAGCCATGGAGGGGCTAATCTTGTTCCATCACAATAAATAATGATTTATCATTATGCCTGAATGCACCATTTGTTTGTATGGGACTAGGAAGCTTCCGGGTGCACAGAAACAAGTTTATTGAGCCGAATTAATTTTGAAAATTGTCCGTGGTGCTATAAAATACTAAAAAAAATGTAAAATGCTGGGTTGGATTCACGTTTAATCATACTTAGAGTAGTCCCATTGAAATAATGACTAATATAAGTGCTGTTGATTTTAATGGGTCTAGTCTAAGTATGACTAGGTCTGGATCTAACCCTATATTATGGACAATTTATACGCAATATAACTCAAGATGATGACTTTAATAAAATAAAAAACTGCTCTGTCTTATATGAATTGAGTTATATTCTATATAAATGGCTTATAATATAGTTTTATATTTTTATATTCTATATAGTGCCCCTGAAGAAGATTTTCAAAACATTGGGCTCAATAAACATATTTCTATGCATCTAGAGGCTTTCTCCCATTTCCGTCCCTGTATTTCGTGGCTTCCCATTTTACTTTTTTTATATGAGACTAGGACAAGTTGTTGGAATTCAGATAGAAAATGCTTCCATCTCCAATAGTGAGGATCCTTCTCCCTCCAATTAACATTTGTACAGATATTTATGCTGAATTGCAGTTGCTTTAAGGGGGAACTAATATCCATTGTTTTTCAGGGATAATAATCTGTCCTGAATACTTCTTACTTGGTTGGATGACAACTAACCCCAAATCTTTTTCTTTTTTTTTAATAGTCATTGAATAACTGATTTTGTAAATAACCATTATTACCTTTACAAGGGACTAAACATTTGACCATTTATAAACATCTTTTCCGCAAATATAATTTTGTTGTTCTGCCCATCAGCATCATGCCCGAGACATCTTATTTCCCCTGTTCTTATGCCACGAAGGTATAAAAAAAACAATGATGAAGAGCACTTTTTGTATGTCAATATTATGTCCCAAATGCCACATATAAATAAATTAGACAATAAATTAAATTATGTGGGCAGTGTAGGATTTATCCTTTCTCTGTTGTTACCCAATAATATCTATCGAATTGGGTTGGATAGTTATTATTGGGCATGACATTAGTGCAGAATCCTGAAGCTATTGCAATCAGTGAGAGCTTTGGCACTGGTCCCATTTAAAATGGAGGGTTACACTGGCACTTTGAGGAGAAGTAACATGAATGGATATGTGTTCTACTTTTTTCCACTTGGTTTACTATTTAAGGAGTTCCTTTATGAACTTTTTGCTCTTGGGTAGGATGTTTGGGACATTCACATTAATGCTTAGCAAGTAGTCTTTCAATACTCACTACTGTCAGAAAGCATCTGGATCTGGTGGCCATTGTTTGAGACACGACATTGTACAGTATGGACAATTGATTTGACCCCAAACAGCTGCTCTTTTTGCTGCTTCTCATGGGAGCTGAAACGTTAAGTATCTCCCCCGCAGCCTGGCTTTTCTAAAGATAATTTCTCTTCAGGCTATACATTTCTTCAACAGCTAGAATTACAACACAATTAACTGACCAATATATGATTGAAGTGATAAAATGTTTTACAGGATGGATTTAGCCATGGTCACATGATACAATAGTGAAATGATGAGTCAGATAATCTCTCCAGTTTAAAATTAAAGTCTCAAGTCAGATTGTTCTATTTCCAAATTTATTGCAGATTTTTTGACACATGCATACACTTCACAGCTATTAATTTTAGTGTTGAGAAGGCTTAGAATCAGAACCAATCTTCACATTCAGAACAATCACTTAGTACAAATGTGTTCAGACTGTACTATTATAAACTGTAATCTAGAGTTTGTATACTTGAGTACTACTTCACATTATAAAAAAACGGTTCCTACACGTAGAAAACTAGTACATCTGAGATGAGGGTGGGGGCTGGGTTAAAACTGCTTTATTTATTTATTTAGTCTTATTTCTCACATTTCTATACCACCCGATAGCTTGGGCTCACAAAATAAGACTTAAAATCATAAAATACACTAGCATAATAAAACACATTATAAAAATATGTGAAAGTTTAAAACAGAATAATACCAGAGTAAAAAACCAAAGTAAAACCCAGCAGCAATGCAAGAACCTTAAAGCACACTAGCACATTTTTTAAAAATCACCAAGGACTGAAAGACTAAAACACCTGGGAAAATAAAAAGGACTATCTGGCATCAAAAAGTCCACAATGTAGACGCCAGACAAGCCTCCCTGGGGAGAGCATTCCACAACCAGGTTGCCACCACTGAAAAGGCCCTCTCCTTAGTGGTCATCCACTTCATCTCATTTGATGAGGGGGGACGACCCAGGAAAGGGCCTCTGAAGGTGATCTTAAGGTTTGGGCAGGTATATATAGGAGGAGATGATCCTTCAGGTAACTTGGCCCCAGTATACTAGGACTTTCCAATGTACTAATTTCCTAACTGTAAGGAAGTTTTTTATACAGGAGATCATCTAACACCTTCAGTTTGAAGTCGTTCTCTCCAAATAGGGCTATATTTTGTGATTATCCTGAATGTGTATTAGCCTTATGCTAGTCAGGTTCTACAGATACATTATTTCAGGTAAAGAATGTATCTGTAGTTTTAGTCTAATTATAATTTCTGACCAAGAACATTTTTTCCTGATGTAAGGAAAAAGCCCTACTGAAATCAGTGGAGCTAAATTTAGTTGCACCTAACTTGTCCAACTGATTTCAGTGCAACAAGTGTGACTAATGTTTTCTGAATTGGGTTCATTTGCTAAACATTTTCAGGTTGGAAAGTTTTCCGTCAAGCTTCCTGTAGCTATGTTTTCCATCCAGGGTAAATATTTGTAGAATGTAAACCTGTAGCAATTGGTTTGCTACATTTTAAGAACTTACGTGTATTGTAATTTATGTGCATTGTAAAAAAGGCTTAATTTCTGTTTGTTACATGTCTTCAATATGGAAAAAAAACTGTAGGTAGATAGCTCATCAGACAGATCATTGGCAAAATGCAACTGTAAATAAAGAATCAAAAGGAGGAGGTACTGTTTTGCTTTGCTTCTTTCAACTGATTGACTGATTGTCTCCCAGTATTTATAGCTTTATGCTACTCCTAAAGCTATAAGTTTAATGTTAAGGAGTTTTTTGTGGCTTGTTAAGTAAACTTTCTCATACAGGTTCCAAGTAGTCTTCTCCCTCCCTCCCTCTCTCTCTTTACCTGTTGACATAACCAAGCAATAATTATCTCTATCTTTACAAGCACTTCCTTGTCACTCTCTTATTTCAACAGTCCCCTGCATCTGCTTAATATCTCTAGGGTGGTACTGCTTGTCAGCAAGCTACTCTTAATTTCTATTTACCCTTATTCTTAAAAGATACTATGGTTTCCATTGCTTCCCAGTCTTCCTTTTCAGACTTGAGTAGTTATTTGGAAGCAACATAAACATAGTGCTTTAAGGAGGGATTAGGCTTGGAAATGTTGCATACTTTGAATTAATAATCCCTACCATCTTCACTTAAAGAATATAAAGCAGGAAGAATGGGAAAGACTTCTGTCCAAGGCCCAGGAGAGTTGCTCCCAGTCAGGATTGATTTACTTAGCTTAAATGGACCTGTGCTATGGTATCACTTCTGGACTGCTTTTTTGAGTTGCGGTAGAGGGGTGGCAGTACTGTGTTGCACTGGCTCCATTCTTCCTTGGAGGAAAGGTTCGAGAAGGTGATGCAGGAGGGATTATTGTTCCTCCCCACTGAAATTAGCTTATATGGTTCCACATGGCTTTTTAAAAATCCCCTCTGCTTTTTATATCTACATAAAACTGCAGTCTGGAGTTAGGAAGTGAGATGTCATCAATATGCTGATGACACCCAGCTGTCTTTCTCTCTTCTATGTATCTAAGCATAGCAGTCACTTTCCTAAACAGTGATGGGCTGCATAAGGATGAATAAACCAAGCATGGGACTCAGTGGATTGGTTTATTGGAGAAATGCTTGTTTTAGATAGGATTATATTCTCCTCTAAGTAACAGATTTGTAGTTTGAGGATACTCCTTGACTTAGAGTTGTCGCCATCTCCTCGAATGCCTTTTTCAGGGTTGGCTGATTCACCAGCTACACCCACTGATAGTAGACAGAATCTTCCAGATTGGACCACTATAATGCATTCTACTTGGGGCTGCCTTTGAAAATCATCTGGAAGCTTTAATTGGAACCAAATACTTTTGAGAAGTATTGGTTGGCATTATCATGTTACCCCTGTTCTAGAATACCTGTATAGGTCAGTAGTTTGTTTCTGGGACCAATTTAGGATGCTTGATTTGATCTTTAGGCCTTACAAGGCATGGATCCTGACTGTCTCAGGAAGCACCTTCTCCTATGTGATCAATCTTTATTCCATCAAGACTGATTTCTATCAAGAGCAAGGCCTTTTCTGTAAGTCTCTTTTTGGTGATCTTGCAGACAATATAACTTCACTATCTAGTTACCTTTTTTGTTTTTCTCTCCAATGCCACCCCCAACCTACCTTTTATAACATCTTGCCTGAGGAAGAGACCTGGAGATCTTGAAAGCCTGAACAATTCTTTTGTGATCTTTTGGTTGGCCTAATAAAGGTATTACAGCAACATGAACAGTGAATGCTAGGATCTGGAAATAGGTGACGCAACCCTGTAACAAATCCAATCAACCCCGCTATAGCTACTACTATAAAAAGTGAGCAAAATGGTAGTAGAACCAAAGAGTCAAAATGGAGAGGTAGATAATTCTCCTAAAGATGCACCAAACAGTAGTTCTTCCTTCAACTCTTCTCACAGCCTCCATAAGTAAGAGGGATTCACACAACTGTGTTTCTCTCATCTGTAGCTGCTTTTTGCCCCAGCCAGTTTTTAAGAAGGTCCACATTTTCCTGGTTCTGGAAAAGATCCAAGTAAACTTACTCGCATTATGTATGATGAGTAGTACCATTATTATTGTTCCTGACATCTTTTAAAGATCAAAGTAGCCACAGGAGGCTACCATGTCACCAACCCAATGGATGACAAAGCAGCTGGGGGTGGGGGCAATTTGTGAAGGAAAATAGTAGGGGGGGAAAGGCTAAGCAGCCCCCTGCACCTGTTGTACATGCCCAACTTCAACCTTGCACAGTTGCTTTGCATTAATTTTTTGAAAAATCAATCATGTTTGGCCCCAGTCTGTAAATCTGATTTTCCCCCCAATTCTCAATTTGTATTATTCCTGATCTAGATGCTTGCTGGATGCTTCCCATGCCCCAGTTTCCATGTGAATCTCACACCAAAGTTGGCTGAAAAGGAATCTCTTTATAATGGAAGAAAAAGTCCATTGAATCCACTCCCTGTCCCCCCCCCACACTCCCCAATAATGGCTCCGATTCAGAGCCAAGGGTAACAGATCACAAGGCTTGTTGCTATCAAGTTTTTCACAATTCAACTGCTATTTGAATCCATGTGTTTACTTTGGCTTGTTTTCATTGTAGAGGATTCCAGGTCATTGATGCTAATGTGCAATACATGAGTGAACTTCATGTCCCCCTTTTTTGGATACTGTGCTTCATATTTCATCATTACCAGCAGCTTGTGCTGCAAACATGTAAACAGCTGCTGGAGAGGGACAGAGGAGGGGGGGGGTTGTGTAACTGAATAAGCTGCCAAATGCATCCCTACCATGTGTGCTGTGTAATACTTGTCATCTCAAGTGACTCATTAAAAGGTTTCCCCCAATGGTGCTTTGAAGTGCTGTGACAGCTTGAGAGCATCTATAAATTGTCACAAACAGCCCTCATACTGAGTTAGCTAATTGCTTGCTCTTTGACTTATTAGGAGTCACTGAGTTAAATAATTTGTCACATGTGTGGCTCTTAATAAATAATGTGAATAGCCAATGTGTTAGCTGCTTTTGTGATATATAGAGACCATTTTGGATATTGTCACATACAGCTAGCAAAAATGTGCTCTTTTTGACCCTCTTGTTGTCAGAAATTTGTGATAATAAAAAAAAGTCCTGACAAACCAACCTGTATGAAAAACCTCCTAAAATCAGTGAGGGTACTTAAGTTAACATATTTATTTACTTACTTATTTCATTTCTATACCACCCAAAAGTTGAAGCTCTCTGGGTGGTTCACAAAAATTAAAACTACAGAGTGCAGCATAAAACAATATACACTATGAAAGCTTAAAACCATAGTATAACAGTACAACCAGAATAAAACCTAGCAGCAACGCAGAAAAAGTGCCCCATGATATCCTGATGAACAAGCTAGCTAAAAGTGGGCTAGATGAAATAACTATCAGGTGGATCCACAGTTGGCTACAGAATCGGATTCAAAGAGTACTTATCAATGGGATTTTCTCCAAATGGGGAGAGGTAACGAGTGGGGTACCACAGGGCTCAGTCCTGGGACCAGTGCTCTTCAACATTTTTTATGAATGACTTGGATTGGGAGGTGCAGGGAATGCTTATCAGATCTGCAGATGACACAGAATTGGGTGGGATAGCTAATACCCTGGAAGACAGAAACAAAATTCAAAGTGATCTTGATAGGCTGGAGAGCTGGGCAGAAAACAACAGAATGACATTTAACAGGGATCAATGCCAAGTTCTGCACCTAGGAAAAAGAAACCAAATGCAGTTACAAGACGGGGGATACTTGGCTCAACAATACTACAAGCAAGAAGGTTCTTGGAATTGTGGTAGATCACAAGTGGAATATGAGCCAACAATTGCAAAAAAGGCTGCAAAAAAGGCAAATGCTACTTTGGGCTGCATTAATAGAAGTATAGCTTCCAAATCCCCTGAAGTACTAGTTCCCCTCTACTCAGCACTGGTTAGGCCTCATCTTGAGTACTGTGTCCAGTTCTGGGCACTACACTTTAAGAAGGATGGAGACAAACTGGAGAGGGTTCAGAGGAGGGCAACAAAGATGATCAGATGGAAACAAAGCCCGAGGAGGGGAAACTGAAAGAACTGGGCATGTTTAGCCTTGAGAAGAGAAGACTGAGGGGAGATAGGATAGCACTCTTCAAGTACTTGAAAGGTTGTCACAGAGAGGAAGGCCAGGATCTCTTCTCGATCATCCCAGAGTACAGGACACGGAATAATGGGCTCAAGTGACAGGAAGCCAGATTCCGGCTGAACATCAGGAAAAACTTCCTGACTGTTAGAGCAATATAACAGTGGAACAAATTACCTAGGGAGGCAGTGGGCTCTCCCACACTGGAGGAATTCATGAAGAAGCTGGACAGCCATCTGTCAGGGATGCTCTGACTTGGATTCCTGCATTGAGCAGGGGGTTGGACTCGATGGTCTTATAGGCCCCTTCCAACTCTACTATTCTATGATTCTATGATTTAAAATACAGATTTAAAACACCAGAACTAAAAGATTAGGAAGCTAAAATGTTAAAATACTGGGAGTTTAAAAAGGTCTTCACCTGGCACCAGGTGAAGACCAGGAATACAACATAGATGCCAGGTGAACCTCTCTAGGAAGCTCATTCCACAGCTGGGGTGCCACAGCAGAAAAGGCCCTCTTCCTAGTAGCCACTCACCTCACTTCCTTTGGCAGGGGCTCCTGGAGAAGGGCCCTTGAAGATGATCTTAGGGTCCAGGCAGGCACATATGGGAGGAGGTGATCCTTCATATAACCACGCCCCAAGCCATTTAGGGCTTTAAACATTAATACCAGCACTTTGAATCGGGCCCAGAAATGGACTGGCAGCCAGTGCAGCTTGGCAAAAGCACAGAACCAGCTTTTTTTTTATGATTATGCACATATTCACCCTCTGTATGTAGGTAGAGTATAGTTGTTTTTTTATTTGTACTTAGTTACTATCACCTTTGGTATTAATAAAAGACTTGTATGGTGGCAGACAGGGGTGGGGGGTGGGCTGGCTTTGTATTTCTTTTGATATGATATCAAAAGAAATGCAAAAAATAACGACAGCAGGAAACCTTGAAGCAGGAACTTTCAGGCTTTAAATGTGTGAAAACAGGTGATCACAACTGAAAACACAGGATTTGGGTTTTCGAATATTCGCTCTTAAAAATGCACTGGAGTGGATCAGATATAGTGTCAAACCATTATTTGATGCTACTGTGACTGAAGGAACCTCAGATTCACACACTCCCCTCATACATGGTGATTCCTTCTGTCCTTTCTTGGTTTGAGGCAAGCCATAGTTTGCTCTTTCACCTGAAGTAACAAATTGGTTTGTTGCTTGTTATGCAAATTAGAATTGGAGACCAGGATAAGATCCTGACTTCTAATCTTGTTTTGCAGGGTAAGCAGAAAAGAAATGGTGTATGATTTGTCAGAAACCAGGGAAAAAAGGAGGGTGTAGGAGTGTGTGAGTCTGAGGATCCTTGAGTACACATTTCTATAGCACTAAAGCACAGTTCAGCATTGCCTGTGAACCATCTTGCTATTATTCAGTTCTGTTGCAAGTAAGTATAATATGCATTTGATCTGACAACGAGAGAAGCATCCTGACCATTTGCTCAATTAATGAAGACGGTAAGCTTCACATCAGTAACACCCTATGTATTTTCTTCAAACATATGCTTCTGTTTTGTTGTCCTTCAATTTATATGTGCTCCCATTTTTTCTCCTAATTTAATACATCTCTGTGCTTGCACATTATCACTAGAACAACAGGCAATAAAAATGTCAGAAAGCCTAACATGAGGCAGGGAAGCCATAAATAGCTCCCAGCTGGAACGTTTTAAGTTAATTTGGGGTGTGGTGGGGGTTGGTATGCCTTTTGAATTGTAGCATAGCTTATTACAATTTAAATGGATATAGTAATTAAATGATTGTTTAATTTAGCTTTTAATGCAGACAAGTACTTTCTCTATTTAAAGTTTACAATGCTACTTAATCAAGTGCCATTCGGTCTTGGATGCAGCCATAGAAAAGAGGACAGCATGCCTGGGGTTAAGATAGGAATTCAGTAAAAGGCGATGTTTGCTTTTATTTATGCAGATATATGTATTTGATTAGTGAAGGTGGATGTTATAGGTTGATCTAAATCCACTCAGTTCTGATTAACTTCAGTACAATCTGCTCATGGGAATAGTCCAAGCCTGGATTAAAATTAGACATAACTTTCTTGTGTGTAGTTAAACATTTGCAGTGCATATTGTATTGGCAGCTGGATGGGAGAATCGACTGCCTTCAGGCTTAGCCCAATGGTCTCTTCACACACAGTCAAGAATTGTTGAAACCATTTATTCTACACAAAGCACCCAACAGCAAGGATCAGAAACAGCAACAACAAAATACAATACCAATAAGCAATTAACAATATAAGAGATAGTACAGTAAATATAAATAAATTAATGTGGTGAAGTAAGGTCCTGCAGCTGTGCCAGAGGACGAGAGGAGATGTGGGAGCTCACAAGCCGTTCATTTAATGCCAAATCATGACTTCGAATTACATCTAAATACACCCTGCGAGTCTCCCTCCCTGGTGTCGCTTCTCCAGTGGGAAAGGTTCCTCATAATTAATAAAGTTGACAAAGTTTGAATGAGGAGGGACTAAAATAAGAACTCCTCCTGATCAGAAAGGCACACCTTATTTTGAAGTTGGCCCTCAGAAAACATTAAAAGAGTATTAATTGTTACTTCACTTTCACTTTTTCGGGAGAAATTCTCTATCTGATTTAGATTTGTTAAAATAAATGGTTAGTTTAAGATTTCCAGAAGCATATTCCACTTACATACATGTGTATTTTTCTTCTCATTTCATTATCCTTGTATAATCTATCATTAGATTATTTGCTTCCAGCAATTCCTGTGTAATTAGATATTTCCCAATAAATACATTTCACCCATAAACTTGATATTAATAGAGGCATGAATCAATTTTTGACAGCAATGATGCGAACAATGTTTTGTCTCCTGGCTGCTTAAGTTTGTGATATGCTCCTCAGTGTCTAAATATCCCAGGTGTTTGGGAATATTTGGTAATAAGTGAGATTTACTAGAGATGCTCTCAAAGCTCACTATATCCAGGCCCAGATATGAGTTGAAATCCAAACTGGTTAAGAATTCCCAGCTAACTTCCCCATCCTCCACTTCGTTCCCTCACCCCCAGCACCCCCAGTGCCCTTCCTTTTTAAACATTTACCTAGCTGGGGCAGCCGCGGTGGCAATACTTCAGCCATGGAGAGAGGGAAGGATGGCATACATTGGGACAGAAGGCCTCAGTAGCACTTGGGAAATGCCATCAGGAAACCACTCCTTGCTGTAGCCACCACCTGAGCATTCAGTAATAAAACTCCCATTCAGTAGAGCATTCCCAAACTGCAAACGTGTCTTGTTTCCTACTTGTGGGCAATTCCATGTTGGGGATAATTAGGAAGGGAATCAAAAATAAAACTTCCAGTGTCATAATCCCTTTATACAAATCAGAGGTGCGACAACACTTACAATACTGTGTACAGTTCTGGTTACTGCACCTCAAAAAGGATATTGAAGAGTATACTAAGAAAGGGCTGATTCTCATGATTTGAAAAATTGTTCAGACTAGCCAGGGAAAGCATTGAAAAGATTGAAAATGTTTTCAGATACTTAGGGTAGCACTTCTGTTACTATTCTTCTTGGCAGGCATATTGAAAAGTGTTTCCTCTCCCTCCCTCCTCTTCTCCCCTGATTCAAATAAGGTGCAGCTTGTTCATGCTGATGCTGGGAATCTGTCCCTACTGATTTAAGCTGCAGTCCTAAACACCTAGTGTTCGCACCTAACTGCCAGGAGATTTTCCTATATTCAGCAGTATATAAATGCCACAAATAAATAAAAATAAGAAACTAAAGTCTTCAATCTCAAAAACTACAGTAACAGCAGCATACATGCTTTTCCATTTATGATCTGGAAAACTTTAAACAGGAAAAATAGGGGTAGAGGACCTGCCATTTTTGTGTGACTGCCATATTGGAATTACATCTGAAATTGAGCCCAAATCTCACATCTACAATTCTGAAAGAGTGGACCTTCTTATCACAACGTTCAGGTTGTTGGCTTTTCCCTATCTAGCACTCCAACTAATGCATCAACGCTTCTTCTGCACACAAATCACTGATTCTAGATTGCAGCAAGTGATTTACATATTTGGTAAGCCATGTGAATTTAAGCGCTCATCACTGTTCTTGTAGTTAAAAACAACCTGTGCTGTGATTAACAATATTTGCAAAATCTAAATAAGAATATATTTCTATTGCCATCAATAATTTTGCCTTTCAGATTTTGATGCCCCATTAATGTCTTCAAATATTTGTGTGTAATATCATTATCTTTGGCATAGGGTGTCTAAAGATTTGAATTTAAGAAGCATAAGGCGTTTGATAGCAGTGAAATCTCTGTGCCTTACAGTTGTGTGTGCGTGCGTGCGCAGTGTATGTTTATCTGGTCTGAAGTCTGCATTAATATTTAATTACAGTATAAACACTTGAACAGGTGTGGAATAGTAGCACTTTCAAAAATCCAGTGTTCTACTCAGTTCAGTGGATGCATTGGCCCTGCACTTTGAACAGCTTCACCTTGCTCTGCCTAGGATAGAGTGGGCAAAAAAGGGAGGGCAGAAAAATGCCCCAAATCCCACATAAATCAGATATTTCCAGTTGTAAATTGCACACCATCATAACATCCTTTACCACAGTTTGCATGCCAGGAGTGGGAGCTTGAGGGTAGTTTATAGCGGAAAATGGTTTCTGAATGGATAGTACACCCTCACTCTACTTCTCTTCCTTGGACTTTTGCACAAGGTCTGTGGTGTGAGGAAATATAAAGCAGCATTTTTCTAGCTGCCTCTTGAAAACAATGAATTCTCTGTTACCAGCAGCCCAAACTTCTGCAGTGTCTGCCTCACGATGTTGGAATGGCTAGTTAAATGCAGGTTCAAAGCTCCTGGCCTCCAAGTACCTTTAATACAGCACTATTTTTGCTTCTCTAACCTCTGTTTTTTCTGCTTAAGCATCTAAGGTCTCCTTGTTTTTCAGGGAACTAAGCAGTAACTTTTTTATAATTAGATTAAAGATAATCAAATGAAACCTTGGATATTTTAAAAATGTCATTTAATCCTTTTCTTACAAAAATATTACCATTTATAGACATTGCCTAGTTTCTTGTAAATTTACACCTTGTTTGCTGCTTAGCTATATTTCAGGCTTCTGGTTTTAAACCAAATACAGCTGATTTGTGTGTTCAACTTACTTTTTTTTAGTTTAGTAATATAAAGTTTACTTCAGCCATGTATGTATTGACAGACATTGTTCTTAATGAGACCTTTCAACATCAGCTTGAGAAAGCAAATGGATATCAAAGTAAAAAAGGAGAGAGAGATATAAAAAAATTAAAACTTGAATTCACTATGAAACTTCAGGATAATTTTTGTCCTAGCCTTATTAAATACAATGTGTTGGATCCAAAGATGCACTTTTGCATGTTGGAGGTGTCATCTGCTGGCAGAGAGGCTGTCTTACACCTCATGCATGAGAAAAGTGAAACTAAATCCAAAGCTGTTCTTCACACACTTGCCCAACCTCTTCCACAAGCAGAAGCATGAGATACTACATTTCAGTCTTTCCCAACCTGGTGCCTTCCAGATGTTTTGGACTTCTTGACCATTGGCCATGCTATCTAGGTCTGATGGGAGTTGAAGTCCAAAACACATGGAGGGTACCAGGTTGGGGAAGGCTGGCCTACCTATTACAGCACAGAACTCTTGTGCCAAGCTTTTGTGGGACAGCACTAGTGTTTATTGTCATTTTGCTCATAAGTCTTTTCATCCAACCTGATGTTTGGAAGGTGGTTCTATAAAGAAGTTGTGATCATGGCCTTTGACTGAAGTAAGATACATTAATCAGCCTTCATTAACGTGCCACAGATAAATCTAGAACAGTTCTTAAAGGAATTAATATTTATTTTCAGACACTTTTCAATAGTGTGGTCACAAAAATGATACTTTATGAGATTTAGTTTTTAAAGGTAGGATTGCCTAACTTTCATTTGCTAACTCTATCATGTTTGAGAGCCTTGGAGAGACCTGGGACAAATGGGTTATAGATTTCTGTATTCCACTTTTATTACAGTTTCATGTGCATTATTTTCATGAAATCACCTTATATTTAAAATATACCCAAAACATCCACCCTATTGCAGATCGGTCTTCCACTCCCCACAACAGGCTGGCTTGGTGAATCCAGTAAGAGATAACCCATCTCAGATCTTGACAAACCCATTCTTTACATCGACTGTAGATATATCTGGAGAGGCCAAGGCAGAGATCAGGTTTCCAATCTGCTACATTTGCTGGCACAGGGGCAAGTGGTTTGATAAATCTGTTTCTCATTTTAAAGGTGATGGCTAAGAAGGTCAAGGTTTGCCACATAATATATTATGGACATCAGCTGTCAGTTTACTCATTTATTTTGTGTGTGGGTGTAATGCCTTTACACCTTTCTTGTAATGTAAATATATTCATACTAGAAATAAAGTTTTGACATTAGAAGATCTTTAAATACATATCTTGGTTTATAACTTTATGCATAGTAAGGTTGGATGTAGAACTGAAAAATATATTCGGTCAAAATATACTCAGATTTTGTTTCTAAAGGAAACTAGGTTGGAGTATTTATTTCCTTTCCATATGAAGTAGATAACAATAAATGGGGTGTTTTGGGTTGTTAACTTTACATATAAGAGAAAGGGCTTTTAGAAACCAGCCTAGATTGAGATAGTCCTCTTTAATCTATATATTGTTGGACTTTTCCCCGACCTACAGGCCTGCATAAACTAGATGCAATGGCTTTATGGGTATAGATAACACACATTTTGAACTACAAAATTACAAAGTGTTAGTATCTAGCTTTTAGGTGCATTTTACTATTTAGCTGAAAGATGCTTTTTGAAAAATACCACTGTCACCTTCTCTAGTGATTTCAGTGTCATTTTGCTTTTTAAAAAATTTCTGGACAGCCACAGTGCCATTCACTACAAGCATCACAGCTGAAATTGCAAAAGTGTTAAGATAATGTTGAATTTGGTTTAAATACATATTATTCATTTCAGAAACTGTAAAGAGATTTGGTGAAGGCCCAGCACAAATGAGATAGAAATAAAACATTTATTTTGTGTGCTCTCTAAATAACAAAAGATTATTTTTAGCATTGGTGATAGTGTGAGACTGTGGAAAAGACAAACAGTAATCTTATAGTGAAAACACAAAACAGGTTCCATAAATAGTCCTTTTTTATTTCTCCTCTATTCTTCCTAGACCTTTCTGGCAACCAGAAACTTTGGGAAGTGTTTCTCATAATATCTACAGATATTATGGGTGAAAGAAATTATTTAATATTCAATATTAGGTATATAATTTAGAGAGCGGTCTTATGGTTTCCCAGACAGCATATGGGAAGCCATAAGATACCACAGATCCCCCCGCCAAGGCCATAGACAGAGCAATGACCTTTCCCCGCACCCTTCCCACACACTGCAAAAACCTTTGTGGCAGCTCCTCTTCCAAGGTTGCGGTTGCAAGCTTGGAAAAGAATTGAGGGGGGAGAGGATATGCTGGGGAAAAGGGGGCAGAAAGGGGAGAGGAGAGGATGTGGATTTGTCAGATCCACAGGCTTCTCAGCTAACCCCCCCCCCCCTGCCCCAGGAGGAGAGCTAGAGTAGACAGGCCTCTCTGCCAACTAGCTCAAAATACATTTAAGGAGGAACAGGGAAGCTAAAAATCATCTGTCATTCCTCCCATCCTATTGAGCATCAGTCCTGCTGGATTACACTCTTTAAATAGTTGTTAAATGAACTGAAGATATAGGAAAGAAAAATACTGCATAGCAATACTGCAAAGTGACTTTTTAATTGCTCAGGGGATGTGCAATATTAATTTCAATTGCAATTGCTTAAGTAGATTGATTCTGTCTTTAATTTTGTATAGGGAACCTCCCCCTCACCCCTGGCCATTCTAAAAAAAAGTAGCAATAGTTATTGTCAAGATAAACAAGTAAACTTGTGAATCATTGGTGTTTAACTCCTGTTAATTTAAGTTATATTAATAGGGATGCCCCAGATAAATACTGGCACTGTGGTGAAGACAGAGGCTCCTATATTCATATGTAGTGACATTGCCCTCGAGTGTTTGAGTTTTGGCACAAAGTGTTCGCTGAAATAGAGATAATTACCAACCAATCATTAGAACTATCTCCCTCTCTGGGTCTTTTATCTCTATAGATGCTAACAAATTGCTATTGCAATTTGCTATTGCATAAAGACTTGATCAGTTTTTGTTGTTTAGCAGCAAGATTAATTATCGCACAAAACTGGAGAATCGAAATGTCTTGTCCATTCCACAATGAAGGGATAAACTATGGTCAATTGCACTAATGGAAAAACTTATATGTGCATTCCTTAGGGAATGATGAGGGACATGAGGGAGACTTTTATGCAATTTGGCATCCATTTATTTCTCATGCTAATAGGAATACTGATACCAAGATTTGATATACTGACAATGATTTTCATCTATATATAACTCTTTTATGGAAGGTTGAGAAGAATATGGGTTTGAGCTTTATACAGGGAGGGTTGTCCATTTCTTGGAAGTATTTTGTGTGTGTAGTTTGGTAATTTTTTATTGTCCATTTGATTATATCTTTTGTGTGTGTTTTTTTTGTTGGTTGTATAATACATTTTATTTTAAAAAATGATAAACAAGTAGGAGGGGAGGGGAATCAAATTTGTTAAGCATGGTCTACCAAATAGTTACTGATTAAATGGTCCTAAACAATGCTTATCCATTAAATTATATGTAACAGGATCTAGAGATCTGATTTGAATTAGATTAATGTCTAATTAATGTCTAATGTAAGATTAATGTCTCTTATATTTATTATGTATGTTGCCTTCTGAGGACTGCTATGCCCTAAAAGGTAGCCTATAAATACTTTAAATAAATAAAATAAAGGAGCTTTTGCCTTCCTTCTCTCAAACAGCAGCCCCATGCCATCCATGTAGCAAGCTGCTATTAAAAATAGGAAAACTATCCAAAAGAATTTGTGATAAGGCAGAGAGGCTTACTATTTTAAGTGCGGGGACTCTAACATCCTTACTGTGAATGCCGGAAGTAACTCTCTGGATCCCATCCATGGTAATAAGAAGGTGTGTAAATGGTAATATTTTTATTATAATTAAATGACGGGGCAATTATACAGTTGTTAGGCATTAAGGTATGTGTTGGTTGCAGTCAGTCCTTACTTTTGGATCCTTTCTTTGGCCATGTTGTTTCACTCTGTGCAGTTTCATTAAATCTGTAAGTTGCTTTCTGAATTAGAAAGACATATGGCATAATTCTCTTGGAGTGAGAAAAAAGCAGAACATATTTTAGAACAGGATTTCAGTGGCCGTATCAATAATACAAATCCAATGCTAACTATATATTTACAGTCAGGGCCAGAAATATTGGAACAAGGATAACTGTTTTGGCAGTTAGCCTCTGTACACCACCACATTGAAGTTGAAAGGAAACACACCCAGATGGGAATGAAGTCAGGACTTTCAGCTGTAATTCAAGGGGTTTGACAAAAGTGGGGCACTAACCATTCAGGAAGTACAGCCAGTGGCATACACACACACCCATTGTGGGTGGCTCATAAGTAATGGAAGGAATGGCTGACAAGCAGCTGCATGGCCAGATGTGGCCTGTTTTCTGGGTACCCCATGACCAATCCAGCAGAGAAAAGGCCTGGAGATGGTTCTGAGTGTTACATTTGCATTTGTTAGCTGTTCACTGGAACCCCCAGCATGAGGTCCAAAGAGGTGTCCATGCGAGTGAAGGAGGCCATCATTAGGCTGAGAAAACAAAATAAACCCATCAGAGAGATAGCAAAAACAGTGGGAGTGGCCAATACAACAGTTTGGAACATCCTGAAAAAGAAGGAATTAACTGGCAAGCTCAGCAACAGCAAAAGGCCTGGAAGACCACGGAAGACAACTATAGTGGATGACAGCAGAATTCTGCTCATGATGAAGAGGAACCCTTTCACAACATCTAGCCAGGTCAAGAACGCTCTGGAGGAGGTATGCATGTCATTGTCAACATCTACAGTCAAGAGATGGCTTGATGAATGTAAATACAGAAGCTTCACAACAAGGTGCAAACCACTGGTAACGCTCAAGAACCGAAAGGCCAGATTAGCCTTTGCCAGCAAACACCTGAAAAAGCCTGCCCAGTTCTGGAATAAGATTCTTTGGACTGATGAGACCAAGATTAACTTGTACCAGAATGATGGGAAGAGAAAAGTATGGAGAAGGAAAGGAACAGCTCATGATCCAAAGCATACCACATCATCTGTCAAACATGGTGGAGGCAGTGTTATGGCATGGGCATGTATGGCTGCCAATGGAGCCGGGTCACTGGTGTTTACTGATGACATGACTGCTGATAAAAGCAGCAGGATGAATTCTGAAGTGTATAGGGCTATACTGTCTGCTCAGATTCAGCTGAATGCTGCCAAACTGATAGGACGCCGCTACATATTGCAGATGGATAATGATCCAAAACATACAGCAAAAGCTACCCAAGAGTTTCTCCAGGCAAATAAGTGGGCTATTCTTCAATGGCCAAGTCAGTCACCTGATCTCCACCCAATAGAGCATGCTTTTCACTTACTGAAGACAAGACTGAAGGCAGAAAGACCCACAAACAAGCAGCAGCTGAAGGCAGCTGCAGTAAAGGCCTGGCAAAGCATCTCGAGGGAGGAAACTCAGCATTTGGTCATGTCCATGGGTTCCAGACTTCAGGCAGTCATTGACTGCAAAGGATTTTCATCCAGGTATTAAAGGTGATCCTTAAGTTTGAAATGATGTTGGTTTGTTCCATTACTTCTTAGCCACCAACAATGGGTGTGTGTGTATGCCACTGGCTGTCCTTCCTGAATGGTTAGTGCCCCACTTTTGTCACACCCCTTGAATTACAGCTGGAAGTCCTGACTTCGCTCCCATCTGGATGTGTTTCCTTTCAACTTCAATGTGGTGGTGTACAGAGGCCAACTGCCAAAACAGTTATCCTTATTCCAATATTTCTGGCCCTGACTGTATCTGATTGTAGCTTCATTTTTATTGTCAATGAAAGACATAATAGAGTTTAATGCATTGACAATATATGAGAAAAGCTAGCTCCTAAAATTGCAATATCTTTTACATAAATGTCTTAGAGATATAGATTTTATAGACAGATGTTTTTCTTTTGTATATCTATGTAGTTTGTGATTTGGTTTAGTGTAATCAAGAATTGATTCCGGTGGGCATTTTTTGACTGGAGTCAATAGGGTGGATCCAGTGTTTTATTCTGCCGGCGACATCATCCCCTGGGTGGAGTTCCGCTCAGAATGCCCCTCCAGCTGAATGTGGGGGAGGTGATTTTCGATCCCTTTTCCTCCTGCAGCCCCTAGCACCCCCTTCCTCACTGACCTGATGTGTCACCATACCTTCTCAAGCAGATATTCAGGGGCTATATAGTACTTACTACTGGCAGCTGGTTGGCCACTATGTAAACAGAATGCTCAACTAGATGAACTGCAGGTAGAGGGGGAAATTGACAAATTTCGCCCCCTCCATTCCACCAGCAGAAATGCCCCACTGGATCAAAAGCCTTCTGCAGATGGAAGAATCCCTTCTATCTGTAAGAGGCAAATACTGTATCCAACCCAACAGAATTTGGAAACTTAATGGTGTATAATTGTTCACTGTAGGCAGTACCCAACGGGGCACTTACGCCCCCGCCAATTCTGTTGTGCCCTCCCGATTCTGTTGCACAACCAGTGGTCCCAGCATTTCCATTGCACAAGCAGGACCCACTGCATGTGCAACAAACATTTAACTAGAGGAAGCCCCAAAATGACCGGAAATGCTTATTTCTGGATTGAGACGGGTCAGTGGACCTCCCTTATGCGAGCTCCACCAACGTGCCCTGTTCCAGAAATGAGTGTTTTCACTTGTTTCCGGTTGCTCCTGGAAGTGCTAAATCTCCGTTCTGCAAGTAGTGGATGCCGCTTGCAGAAGGGAATTGGTGGGGCACAACAGAATCATTGGGGGCATAAGCGCCCCACTGGATACTGCCCTATATCTGGATTGTGACATTTGATATCTGGGATCCCAGGAATCACAACTTTACTGCAGCTTTCAGGTTGCCTTTATTGCTATAAGTAAGAATTAATTGTTTTTCATATTTCTTGCTTATAGCTCCAGATTCCTAGAGATGGGCTTGATAACTTTGTTAAAATTCAGTTTTTATTCATTTTTTTAAATAAACAATGTAAAATATAACTCACCAATATTTCAAACTGCTAAAGCAAATATTTCTGAACAAAGTAGAAGAAACACAACTGTAATTGATCATTTAGAGACAAAATAGTGGAAAAATTGGCATTCTCAATTAGTTTCTCAGATCCTAGGTATTCTTAATGTGAAGTCTTAAAGATAACAAAGGTTATCAAGGCTAAGAAGTAGAAGCTGTTACATCCGTGAGAATTGATTCAGCTTTTAATTTCAATATACAAACATGTACTGTTTGGGTTAATGTTATGCACTACTTTATTCCAATAATCCAGATATTGAATTTTAATTGATTTTAGAATATTACTTCACTTTATTATCTTCCGTAATAATGAACATCAAGTCTACTTTTGTTTGAACAACAGTTTTACGTTGGTGCCATAATAACTTCTTTGCTATGATCTGAGAGTGTTTTCCATTTAGAAGAGAATTCTCCAACACTACTCATTTGGTTACAACTCAGAATACACTGTTGACATGGAGTCTTTATACTACCTCTTTGCACTATTTCGAAAATAATGTCTGAGGATATAGATAGGAAAGTGAGGAAGAGAACTGCGGTAAAATGGACAGCACTGCTTCACTCAGCTACTGGCTAGTTTGTCCTGGTAGTGGATTCAGACTTACAGTTTTCCCAGAGAACATACCAGTTCATATTCCTGATCAACTATATAACTTTACACAATGTTTTCAAACATGTAAACAACTCACAGTTCATTTTGTCACAAGCACATATTGCACTTAGGCACCACACAAAGCCAATCTGCTTTTGCACAACTATGAATAGCAAAAGCCCCAAGGGAGAAGATGTTGGTCCCACTCCACCCACAGGATGCATGTGGGCACAGCTTTCTCACCTTAAATGGATTTAGGAACTGATAGAATAGGTGCCTCCTTCCGTTAGTAAATCTCCTTTTAATAAATCTCCCTAATTCTTTGGTCTCAGAAGACCAAAGTTCCAGGCAATTCTTAAATTATTGTAATTCTGTTCTACTCTGAGGGGTTAATTAGAAAAACACATTACATTGCATTAAAAGCATCAATAACAATACAAATTTAAAACATACATTCATTTGAAGGGAGCAATCATGGGGTGGGGAAATGTTTAGCAAAACTAAACATTAAAAACCTGTTGGGAAAAAAGTGTTTACTGTCTTTTAGATAAAAATTGAAAAGAGGAAGCCACATCAGATTTCTGTAGAGAAGGGAGTATTCCAAACCCTTGACATTACCACCAACAAAGTCTGGTCTGTTGTTCTTACTCATGTGATAATTGACAAATGCACTGAAAGTAGAGCTTCCAAGAAAAACGTTAAAGCTTTCCATAACTATTCTTCCTAGGAGGAACCTGTTGGTTTTCCTGTACCTAACTTTTATCTCTCTGGGAACCACATGCAGAAAAGAAGCAGGGCCCATTCCTTCATTACTTTCTCTCAGAGCACCAAAAGAGGTCCAGCTCAAGCAAGTGTTATTCTGCATTTATTATTTGGAGGATTTAAGAACGTAAGAAGAGCCATGCTGGATCAGACCAAGGACCCCTCTAGTCCAACATTCTGTTCACACAGTGGCCAACCAGCTGTTGACCAGGAACCCACAAGCAGGACATGAGTGCAACATGTCCCACCCATGTTCCGCAGCAACTGGTGTACATAGGCATACTGGCTCTGATACTGGAGGTAGCATATAGCCATCAGGACTAGTAGCCATTGATAGCCTTCTCCTCCAGGAATTTGTCTAATACCCCTTTAAAGCCATCCAAATTGGTGGCCATCACCACATCTTGTGATAAAAATTTCTACTCCACCCTTTAAACAAATTCCCTGGGTGCTTACAAAACATTAGAAAGTGCAGTAGAAACAATTTAAAATAAAATATACAAAGCAGCAAAGTTCTACAAAAAACAGCATAAATCAGCAGAGAGAAAGCATGTTAGGTTAGATTAACAGGCCTAAGAAAATAAATCTTTGCCTGGCACCAAATGATATCCAGGCAGGTTCCCTGCAGAGAGCATTTCATAATCAGGGCACCATCACTGAAAAGGCCTTTTCCCCAGTGACCATTCATCAAACTTTGGGAGGGCCTTAGATAAAGTGCTTAATGTGCAGACAAGCGATTCTTCAGATACCTTGGTCCCAACCCATAAAAGGCTTTAACGTCACAACCAGCACTTTGAACTGAGCCCCAAAATAGACTTGGAACCTGTGCAGTAGACAAAGCACATGTGTAATGTAAACATAACACCAGACCCAGTTAGAACTTTAGCTGTATTTTGAACTAACTGCAGCTTCTAAACCATCTTCAAAGTCAATCCTACATAGAAAGCATTGCAATAGTATAATCTAGAGGTTAGCAGACCATCAATAACTGTTAGGCAAAACTGGTCACATAAACCAGTATGCAGAGGAACCAGTCTCCCTCTTATGGTGTGTGTGTGTGTATGTATGTCTTTCCATGATTACTATTCCTGCACTTCTAGACCTTATATAAGAAGCTTTTAGGTCCAAGTAATCAAGTGGCATCTCATGCCCTGAACATTATCATATTTTGCTGTTGTTAAGCTTTGTCTCAGTACTCACATATCGATGCAGTATCTGAGGCCTGGAGATGCTATACCTTGGGTCTGCAGTATCTGAGGAATATTTTGTGATCTTTTAGGACCATGAGAATGAACATTTGAGTAATATTTCACAGGACAGGCTGTTCCCTTCAGATCCCTTGACAGACTTCTGTCTAACTTTGTTAAAACCCTTCAGCAGTTGAGTATGTCATATGTCTCCCTTCTTTCTTGTCCTTCAGGCCTTCTGGGATAGGAGAAGTATTCCCTAGCACTGTTGGAGAGCCTCTTACCTAAGTGTTCTACTAATTCCAAAGGATATTATGAAACAGAAAGTCAGTGTGTGTGTGGATAATCTCTTCCCAACCCTTTGTTCACCTAGTAACAAACTGTCTAATGATAAAAGGAATAGTTGGTGTTTTAGAGAATCATCTAGGTGTTATCCTTGATTATCCTCTGAAACATAATGAGCCAACAAGCTAGCCAGTGTAAGAACAAATAAAACTTCCCAGAGCAGTTTTAAAATCTCCATCTTGGCCTTATTTATTTATTACATTTCATCATAGCTGACATGTCCCTCAATGTCTTGCAGCTCAAGGCAAAGTCCTTGGGAAAATATGGGATTGGTTCTATAAGAAAAGATTAGTTCAAAGGTACCCTTCTGTTCATGGAAAGGGTACCTTTGGAACTAGCTCTCTCCTTTGGAAGAGCAGGAACCTGGTAACAGCATTTTAATAGTGGAGTGGCAGGTAGTGGTATGGTTCTGGCCTTCTACTTCTGTTGAAGTTTTGTCACCATAGAGTTATGTTCATGGAAGAGACAGCATGCTCATGGAAGACACAGCAACAACTTTTCTGAGTATGCTGTGGATGCTGGGTTTCCCGTGAGTACTTTTCATTGAAGTAGACTTCTCCTTTGAGCTATCAGTCCTAAGAATCAGGGCATAATAAATTAGCTTATCGTCAGCATACAGAAAGGAGAACTCAACCTCTTGGATTAATAAAACTTCACGTTGCTGTAGCACTAACTGGCACATTCCTCTTGTGTTTATTTTCTTGTAGGTGAACTTGAATTAGTTTCCGTTTTCCTACTTTCCGTCAGCTACAAAATTGTTTATTCAGTTTAAGGATGCTCTGCATGATTTTACATAGCCCAGCATGTCCTCTTTATTGCCATCAGTACACCATAAGAAATATGTCATCAGCAAATGCATAGGCTATCCAATAGACCTCAAAGCTAAAATTTAGGGCATTACTTGTATGAAGAAGAAAAAAACCTTAAGCATTCGAGGAAGAACTTGCATACTTCCAATTCAATTACATTTAACAGACAACCTTATTAAACTTTCCCTCCCTTTTATATCTGCCAAAGCTCAAAAAGGCATATGTCCTTTTACAATGAAACAGTTACCTTATCACAACAACAGAATAAATAATTTTGTTGTGCTTGTTGCTCAATAATGGAAATAGAGGAATGATTTAATAGGCATGATTTCATTTTAATTGAAGATTCATCCATACAGTGGTTTTTATAGGTTATATAGATGCCTCTCTAGGGCTTTTGTAAGTGGAGTTTATAGTTTTCTATTTACTACACTGCTAATGTCAAAAATTTATTATTGGGTTAGTTTATGTGTATACTGCTCTACAGGAGTACAATTTCAGGTTTCTGGGGAAGAAGGGCTGGGCAGGAAGAGAATTCAATGAATGGGAAGAATATTTAATTTCTTAAAGCAGTGTATTTTAAAAGAATGTGTTGTAATTACCCCTTTATATCTCATAATAAACAGAGATATAGGTGTTCCTGAAGGAATAAAATCATGTGTTCTGAAATACCAGATGGGGGTTTACTCTCCTCATGGCCTTCCTAAATGATAAGATTATTTGCTTGCTTTGTTTAACTTTAATGTATTTTCCATACTGAAACCTGGTAAACTTTTACTGACCTGATCTGAAGTTGCTCCAGACACAAATACGTACACATAATGGTGTTTGTATCACTCTTGAGCTAGTGTTGCATTGTTTGTATTGCCATTACAAAGCTATACACTAGAGCTTATATCAGAGGATCAGGTATTAGATTTCCATATGAAGAGCTTGAGGACATTACTGGCAGTAGAATTCAAAACATTATTTAAAATTATCCATGAGATTGAGTTCTGTGATATCCTTTCATGATCTCCTACGTGAATGCTATGTCTAAATGTCAAAATGAACATATATTGGTCAATTAATCACTGCCAGTGAGCCATAACATGTCAAAGCACCATTTCATGCTGACCTTCTCATGATGTTTGTAAAATCTAAACCAGGACCAGACAGCTTCTGATATTGACCACACTCCTTTTTTGCTTTCTTAGAAATTTTTGAGCAAAATGTATTTGAAATACTATAGACTTCTATTTTCAGTATCTGTGTTTTGGATTTCTACTAGATGTTGACAGATGGGATATAGAAAGTGTATTGTGAACACCAAAAAGGCATGTTTTAAAACAATCTTACTCAATTTCATTATTTAAAGTTTCTCAAACTGTTAAACTAGATACCATATTAAACCTGCACAATAGCTGATATTAGAGTTAGCTAATGCAAGTTTTAATGTCAAAGCTTGCAATTAAAAAGCATCACAAAGTTGGTCTAATAGCAAATTTTATTTGAATGTTTCTTTTTCCATTAGCCTTTTCAGTAGAACAGGTGATGTTGAATATTGTTAATTGTTATGCAAGTAACCATTCACAATATGAGCCTTGATTTATAGTAGTTATTCTCATAACACAGACAGGATTATTTATGTATAATGTAATTTTTCTTTTTGGCTTATCTGTTCCTCATTCTTTTCCCTCCCCCCGCCCCCATAGCAAAAGTAATTAAGGTCACAGTATTATTTTGACAAACTAGGAAAATTTAAATCTTGTGACAAGCAAAGCATTGTGTTTCTGGTGGAAGGAGCTGCAGGAAGAAAACCTTTTCTACTTTGCTGGCCCATTTATGAAGTTTGGTCACTGGTACAAAGCCATGCAGCTGCACATAATATAAAATAAGTTTAACTGCATATTTGGTGAGTTTATAACTTCCCCAGGGTATTTTAACATTAAAAATAGTGATTGTTAACCCAGTCCATCTGAACTTAAATATGAACTTATTTTGCAAGAAACAGATTAACATCTCAAGTTCTTTTTTATCCTTTTGTTTTTGCTTAAATATTTTTCTCCCAAATTGTATCAGTTGATATTTATTTCTCAGCATAAACAAACAAGGCAGTCTCCAATGACACATTTTGAATATACATATAATGTAGATTTTATACTGGTACAAATTTGTAAAAAATAATAAAATCACATGTACTATCATATTTGAGACAGTAGTGATAAACTACTTGTTTTGATAATAGTTTACTGGTACGATGTGCTTGAGAATTAGCACAAAAACACAGCTGATGTGAAATTTCCCCAGACTGTTGAATATAAGATGTATAAATGTAGTCTGCATACAGTAAACATTGTCACACGTGTTAATTAGCACTGCAACAAATTATACTTAACACCCAGACAGTTTGGGTAGTAAATGGTCTCCTTAGACATTTCTCCTACATTCATGACAGATTTAAGCCCTAATACTATATGGCATGTTTCAGCATATTTCCACATCCTGTCCTGAATGGATTATATGGTATCATGCAGTTACTCTTTTAGTTCACTTTTAGATTTACAGGTTTTAAGTCAACTATCAGGAAAGCTTCTCTTGTTTCATAAAATTGGACTTGAGTAGAGGTATTTCTTACTTACATGAGCTAGATCAGAATAAAGGCCATAATCTGTGTTTAGGGACTCTTTAAAAAGCATGCTATGCACCAGTTTATTGTAAAGCTTTTGGATCCCCCATTGACTGTTTTAAAGCTGTATTTATAGAGCTCTGTCTGGTTTCTTCTTGGCATCAAGTCCTTTTTATCATGATTTCATGTGCTGTGTGAATAAGGCCTTGACTGCATAGGCCACAAATACTCCTATAGAGTCTAACTTTCTTATTAGTGGAATTTCTGTGCATATATAGTACAGCTATATCCCTACACATAAAGATTAACTTAATTGGTTCTGCACAAGAGACCAGCATGTGGGCGTTGGAAGGGAGTAGAACACCCACTTAGAGGTAGAGTGCAGAGTACAGGCATTCCAATCCTATTGTTAAATTCCAGGAATAGTAGCCATAAATGTCTACAGCTCTGCTGTACGGATTCCAGCCAAGTATATTCACACTGCTCAATAATAGCATAAAGTGTTTGACTGTGATCATGTCATTGCTGCTACAAAAGTTCATCTCAAGTGAAACTAAGGGACATCTGTTTAATTTTGCATTCTTGCATATTCTACACCAAAAACATCATCCACTTCTCCAGGCCTGTGGGAGATTGTGGGAGGATATCAGAGGACCTACATTATGTACTCTTCTGGCTAACTCCCAACTGTTGTATTTTTTTTTAATCTCTGAACTGCTGTTTGATTTGAACTTGGCAGTGATACTCAAGTCAACAGACACCTGGATTAAATATTGCCTTGTGGGGAGAGAAGAGCACCTCATATCAGTCCTGCTAGTTTTTCCCAACCCATTTTCCTTGGCTTGACTATCTGCTCTTGTTGAACAGAAGAGTATGCTACAAGCATATCATTTCCAAGATTTGTAATGAGGGAGAGAGCTGATGTATTGTGTATTTTGTTGCATATACTTGTTTTGTGCTCCTTCTTTCCAGAGTGGAGGGAAATTGGAGACAGTACAGGTTAAATTTCCCAGATTATTTCTGGAAGAGAGGAATGGAGCCTTATGATTCCTATGAAACAGTTTGTTTGACTTACAGTTGTATACTTTGAACAGGTGTTACAAGGGTACAGAAATGAGCATTCAAGGCTGACCAGCTTCTCAGCAATTTCAGTTCAGGTCTGCTCCAGTCCACATCCTAGATATTCTACCTAGCTAAGCAAAATTGGCAAGCCTCACTTGAAGAAAAAACCAAGTGCATGGAACAAAGCATTTTCAGCAGCCACTTGTCCATCAATGTCTATCTCCCTCTTCAGCAAGCAGATAATGCCAATGCCTAAAGAGAGGGCTGCATCAGTGTGACAGGAGAGTATAGCTCACACAGCATGGGGTTTATATTATGACTGCAGTTCTCTTGAATGCAAACATTTCAGTCTCTCTCCAGATATCACATATGTTTAACACAGAGCTTGCTTAGATGTAATGTTTGTACAACGTAAAGGTTGTATATGCTACAAGGTCAACTGGATGTTCTAATCAGGCTTTTCAGCCAGTGGACTGTGAAAGTATTCTTTTTCTATGGTGACACTGCAACAATTAAACTTCCTGCCTATGGACATTTGCCTGCCCTGATTTGGCAAGCAGCTAAAGTTTACCATTTCCACCAGGAATTTCAGGTGTGGCCACACATTTAGAGTATGTAAGTGCAGGAAAATAGGCCATATGTGGTCATTGTAATTTGCACATGGTTTACATGTTTTTAACGAAACCTATCAAATTTGAAGTGACCCCCTATTTAAGTTTCGAGGACATTGCCTGATAGTCCTTCAAACTGATTTCTGTGACTTAAATCATGTCAAGATCCTCTCATCTATATAGACCTACTTCTCATCTTCTCATCTACCTTTTGAAAAAGGATTGGTTCAGAAACCCCGTTTTGAAGGCTTTGTTTCATTCTAAACTAATTTCTTCTGTTCTGGTGCATTTTGAATCACTGCTTTGAAACTGGTTGTGTGCATAGGCTTGTTGCACATCATCCAGTTGGCTGTGCACAAATGCTTCATATGGGTGTGCAGACATCTAACTGCTCCTGAGGCTATAAGAGGTTTATGTGTAATGATGCACTTCATGTCGACACACAAAAAGCAACACAGTTTAGGGGTGGGGGAGAACAAAGACAAAAAGTTATGTGAATGGGACAAAATCTTACAGAACTGTAACTCATATTAAGGGTAATGTACAAAACTCTTAACAGTAGAATTTAATAAGAAGAGACAATTATTTATTTACCGAAGCTGTGTATAAACCCAAGTGCATATTTCTCAGCTGTATATGGTTAAAATCTATATTTACATGTGGAGATATGAATATTTACTTGTTTAAAGAGTTTTCTTGAAGTCTGGGTCTATGGCTGTTTTATTTATACATTTTATCTCCTGCCTTTCTAGAGAACCATTCAGGATGGCTAGCAAATACACATGAATAGGTGAATGTTAAATTACTAATAAGATCAGTTTAAAAAGTAATACCAGTTTTTAAAAACAGTTTCTGACAGGAGTTAGTTTTTAAAGCTGAGCAATTCACCTTTGATATTGGATTTTTTAATGGAAGTGATTATATAACCTTTAGCCACTGAGCCTCAAACAGTATCATATACTTTGCTCATGTCCACGCTTTGGGAATAGTGCTGGTATTGAGGCTCTTCTTTCAATACCACCACCTTCAGAAGTGCGTTTGGTGGCAACATGAGAGAGGGCCTTTTTGATGGCTGCTCGCAGGCTGTGGAACTCACTCCCAAGGAAAGATAGGTTCACTTCCTCTTTGCTGTCCTTCTGCCAGCAGGCAAAGACTGGTTTATTCAAAAAGGCCTTTGATCTGTAAGTAGGTCTGTTGGATTGGTTGCTGTTTTTTCTGTAATTGTTATGTTTTTATTATATTTTAATATGTTGTTTTATTGTTTTAATCAATTTTAACTGAGCCTGTAAGCCACCTTGAATGCCATTTTTTCATAGAAAGGTGGGGTACAAATCAAATAAATAAATGTTGTCTGCTGCTAATATTGCTAAAGGATTGGGGAGAGCTGGCATGTGTATTAGACAAAGAAAATCACTATTACAAATTTAAAAATCACCATACATGAGTTACAAAACTCAGGGGATTAAAGCTATATTCCTTGGCTTGGAATTGAGTAGGTCTTCGGAACTTTTATGTGATATGGCCAAATTAACATATGTTGCTTGCAACATCTAGTATTTTCTTCAAGTATAATTAGATTTTATATATTTGGAGCTTATACCACACCTATCAATATACAGTGCATTTTTAAAAGTCTGGCATGTTGTTCTGGATCAGTGTATGTGGAATTCCTAGCACCCTTTTGCAGTACTCCAACTAGAAGACCAAATTCATAGAAATTAGCTAGACCAAGAGGAATGATGTTTTGTTCTCAAGATAAAGTTAGGAAAATGTGAACTACTATAAGGGACAGATTTAGAAAATGATACCAGGATTCAGTGTTCAAAATAAAGTGAGAGCTAATATGAAGACTTATTCAGATGGATTTCTTTACATTTTGAAAAAAATATCAGCAGATTTGTTTGTGAAGAATGTTCTCTGTATGCAGTTCATGCATGTAGCATCACCTTGCATTTACAAATCTAACAAATTTCAATTCTGTACATGTTTACTCAGAAGTAAGTCCTACTATGTACAATGAGAATTACTCCCTAGTTAAGTGAGTATAGAATTGCATCCTAAATATGTTCTCCCCAGTTTTCTGTGTAAAGGCAACCACTATTCATAGGTATTTACTTAGCAAATATGAACATGATAAGCCAAACCACAGTGTTATAATCTCTATTATTCAAGGCCGCATTTCAACAAACTATGTATGAGCTGTCTTGGCACTTCCAACTAAATTTGGTGGCCTCACAATCCTAACTTTTATCCAGCAGGAGTTGGTTAACACTGAAGGGTCTTCAAAAGGACTTATTTACTATGGTTTTCATCTAAAAGTAGCATTCCACAGGCAGAAAGCCTCTTCCACTCATGGAAAGACTCCTTCTGATTTAGCAGAAGAGTACTGCAAAAGAAAAATAGTACTGCAAAAAAGAAAAGAGTACTGCAAAAGAGTACTGCAAAAAAAAGGGGCCGCGGTGGCTAGGGGCCGTGGTGGCTTAGTGGTTAAGACGCTGAACTGCAGACCAGAAGGTTGGCAGGACAGCAGTTCAAGACCTGAGTGCCACGTGACGGAGTGAGCTCCCGTCTTCAGTCCCAGCTCCTGCCAACCTAGCAGTTCGAAAGCAAGAAATTGCAAGTAGATAAATAGGTACCGCTTTGGCGGGAAAGGTAACAGTGTTCCATGCACCTTAGTGTTCAGTCATGCCGGCCACATGACCACGGAAGCGTCTTCGGACAGCACTGGCTCTTCGGCTTAGAAATGGAGATAAGCACCACACCCTAGAGTTGGAAACGACTGGTTGGGGACACCTTTACCTTTTTACTGCAGAAGAAAAGCAAACTGAAATCCAGAGATGTCCTTCCATTAGCTCAAGCCCTTGCATGACCTTTTGAGGTTGTTTGCTATATTTAGTTCCCCATTATAGAGCCAGTGCTCGTGCCTGGCACACGAAAAGTTATTCTTTGTAGTCTCTGTGCATCATACATATGGGTTCTGGGCCTGCTCAGAGCCTCTTTCAGAACTTTCTAGAGCTGAGACATTTAGGTAGAAAGCCCACCCTAGCTCCTCCCAAGCAGATGGCAACGCTCCTGCCTTACCCCTCAGTTTCTCTTTGACCTCCGCAGCAGCAGCATCGTTAAGAGCTTTCTCTATACTAAATAACTGTTTTGGCAATTGAGCTGAGTGTTTTTCTTCACAGTATTCTTTTTCTTTCTTTTGTTCTAAATAATTCTTTCAAACATTTGTTTTTTTCTTTCTGTGAGTATGTTTTCCACCTTATCTGTCTTCTCTAACAGCAGCCTATGGCCTTACAGGCCCCATTCCATAAGTTTGCAGACTGTGGCATCAAATTGCCACTGACTGATGTGCACAACCTTTGGTTTTCTGTTTGGGCTAGGGCCATGTGGTAGAACTGTGCTCACACTGCCAGGGTTTTACCAAGCAAGCACAATGGAATCATTCCTCACACCTTTGTGGTGTACTCTGCAAGTGAGCTCTGCAGACTGCAGACTCCGTGAAACAATCAGGGTCCCGTCCACTCTTGATTTCATTGGAACTGTCCCTTATGATGGCCCTGACAACTGCTTCAGCTCCAACACCATCCTCGTCGGGTCCATCCTGAACACCGGACCCATCGGTTAGGTCACCTTCAGATTCCACCTGTCAAGTGACCGACACACACACACCCCCGGACACCAGGCCGGTCCATTTCAAAAAAGGCCAAGTCCAAATGGTATTCCACAGACTGGGCTGCAGAACCCAAGAAGTAAAAGAAGTAGAAGCTGTCGAAGGGAGATTCCTGTTCCATTACACCAATGCCATCTCCTGTCCCATAGGATGATATGGCTGACTTTCAATGGAGACAGCCCCTACTCTTGCCTCCTATTGTTACTTTTGTCCATTCAGATGGTGCAGAGACCATTACGCAAATGGTCTCAGATAAGGCTCAAGTTACAGGTTTAACTTCAGAGGGAGGGATAAGGAACTCTTCACCTCTACTTATAATGCTGTCTGAGCGCCTAAGCACTATGACCAATGCTGTATCCCCTCAACACGGTTGCTTGCTGGACTCCAGGAGGGATTCACCAGACTCATGCTGTTCTAGTTATTCTGACTGTTTTTACACAGACAGGAGAGGATGGGGGTCACCCTGGTGAGAACCATACATGGGCTGGTACTCTCAATCACCCAGTACTCCAACTGGATCTGACTTTCCTGTCTAATGTCATGTCACATTTTCATTCGAACCAGGATATTATTTTTCCTGTCTTCTTCCCTAACCCAATTTAAACTTTGGACTCCTCCCTTCACGCTTGAGACACACAGAGGGCTTTGGCTTTGTATCTTCATCAGACCTCTTTGTTTCAAAAGTATTTGAAATGCTTTGTTTGTTACGGAGGCAAGAATAAAGGTTCGTCTGTTTTGACACAATTACTATCCATTTGGGGTTCTAAAATGGTTAACACCCTGGCTCAACTCCTGGTACCACAGTCAATACGGGCCCATTTCACTCGGGCTGTTGCCTCCCTGGTTGCTTTTTCCAGAGGTGTTCCTCTTCAAGATCTATGCAAGGCTGCTACCTGGTCACAGCCTTCAACCTTCATTAAACACTATAGCCTCAATGTTCAGGCAAGGTAGGATGCTTCTTTTGGACAGGCAGAGCTTCCATCTGTACTGACATGACTACCTGTTTTCTGCTCCTTTGGTAAGTCAGCTGGCTAATCACCCATATGTGTGATATACAGAGACTACAAAGAAGGACAGGTTGCTTACCTGTAACTGTAGTTCTTCAAGTGGTTATCTGTGCGGTCACACAACCCATCCTCCTACCCCACTACAAGTGTTCTGGTATGGTACCTGGTTGTTCTTGATACCATAATGCTATAAAAGAGTTCATGGTTCCACAAGAAGTCCCTGTTTGCAGCTAATTGTCCATGCTGTGGCTTTTATAGGGTCTTTAGATTTTAGCATCTTGCTGTCAAATGGGAAGGCAAAGTTCTATAGAGATCAACAAACCTGCTTTCAGAGCTGTAGATTTGAATAATTTTTGAATTTGGGATAATTATTTATATTTGGGGTTAGCAGTCATTCAACACGCACATATTTTATTTTCTAACTAGTTTTACTGTTGTTTATAAAATTAGGTAAATAGACACTCACATGGCCAGCAAGTAGTACCTATTGACACAGACCATATATATTTCTTATAGCAAGAGTGGGGAACCTTTTTCAGTCCAAGAGCAGAATTCCAACCTGGGAAATTCCATCTGTGGCCAGGGCCAAAGGCAAAGTGGACAGGGCAAAGGCAGAATTGGGTAGACTAAAATGTGATTCTTGCCCATTTTAAGCCTACTCAGTATGCTCTGCATGTCTACTCAGAAGTAAGCATGAGGCAGCATGTCTACTCAGAAATAAGCAGGGCAAGCCTCTGCATATCTACTTACATATAAGCAGGGCAAACCTCTGCAGGCAAGCCTTAGAACTAAGCAGTACTGAATCATTCAGCAGCTTCCTCCTCAGGCCCTAGCCCAGCAAGAAAAGTGCTTATCTCTGATCAGCTGCTGATTGGAGATAAGAACTTTTCCCTGCCAAGAGAGGGGTGGGGCCTGGGAAACAAGCTGGCAGGCTGGATGGAGAACCCCCACAGGATGTATCTGGCCCATAGGTCAGAGGTTACCCATGCCTGTCTTATACTATAGAGGGCCTTCTATTCCCCTTAAGAGGATATTCAATGATTATCTTAATTAGTTAATGATTATCAACATAGTCTAAAAATTGCTAGCAAGGATTTATGTTGTTGTTGTTGTTGTTGTTGTTGTTATTATTTTACTATTTGCATTTCTATACCACCCCCTAGATGAAGCTCTTTGGGCAGTTTACAGAGGTTAAAACATTAAAATATAATATAAAAAGTTTAAAAGCCATTTACATAAAGGCACACAGAAAATATGCACAAACAACATATAACTAAAAACTTTGGAGAGGCACATCCTGTTTGAACTAAAGACACATCCAGGACTGATTAAAACTCCTCATGTGCTGCTAGATGCCTGGGGAAAGCATTAGGTCTTAACCTGGCACCGAAAAGATAATAATGTTGGCACCAGGTGGACCTCATCAGGAAACTCGTCCCACAGATCAGGGGCTACCACTGAGAAGGCCCTCTTCCGCATTGCCTCCTTCCGAGCTTCCCTTGGAGGAGGCACATGGAGGAGGACCATAGATGCTGAATGCCAGTTATGGGTAGGTTCATTTCGGGAGAGGCGTGTTGTCCGATATTGCAGTCCCAAGCCATGTAAGGATTTATAGGTTAAAACCAGCACCTTGAATTGAGCTTGGAAGCATATAGGCAGCCAGTGCAGGCAGAATTGTTCTTATATGTGCATAGCTTCTAGTCCCAGTTATCAATCTGGCCTCTGCATTTTGCATGAGCTGCAGCTTCCAAGCCGTCTTCAAAGACAGCCCCATGTAGAGTGCATTACAGTGATCTAACTTGGAGGTTACCAGAGCATAGACAACTGAAGCCAGGTTATCCCTGTCCAGATAGGGATGTAGCTGTGCCACAACCAAAGTTGGTAGAAGGCACTCTGTGCCGCTGAGGCCACCTGAGCCTCAAGTGACAAAGATGGTTCCAGGAGAACCCCCAAGCTATGGACCTGCTTCTTCAGGGGGAGTGCAACCCCATACAGAACAGGTTGAACACCTTCTGTCTGGTCAGGAGAACCACCCACCAGCAGCATCCTGGTCTTGACTGGATTGAACTTCAGTTTATTAGCCCTCATCCAGTGCACTGATTTAGCACAGTCACAGTCTCTCCTGAAGAAGATGAAAAGGAGAAATAGAGCTGCATGTCATCAGCATATTGATGACAGAGCACTTCAAAACTCTGGATGACTGCACTCACTGGTTTCATGTAGATGTTGAACAGCATGAGGGACAAAACTGACCCCTGCAGAACTCCATACTGGAGAATCCACAGGGCCGAGCAATGTTCCCCAAGCACCACCTTCTGGAGCCAACCCTCCAAGTAGGAGCAAAACCAATGCAATGCAGTGCCTCCCACTCCCAACTCAGAGAAGCGTCTCAGTAGGATACCATGGATGATGGCATCAAAAGCCACCAAGAGATCAAGGAGAATGAACAGACTCACACTCTCCCTGTCTTTCTCCCGACATAGGTCATCATACAAGGTGACTAACGCTGTGCCAAAACCCAGTCTGAACCCCGACTGAAATGGATCCAGATAATCGGTCTCATCCAAGAGTGTCTGGCTGGAGCTGGCTTGCAACCAGCTGCTCGAGGACCTTGCTGTCAGGGTGGAAACTGAGCCGATGGAACCCCAGAGCAGTTCTGATTCTGAGGAGGATCAGCAATCCGTGGGAGAGGAGCCAGCACAGCAGCTGGCAGAGATTCCTCCTGCCAGCATTCCTGAGATAGATAGTGACCCTGGCAGTGAGCAAGTGTGGGAGGGGGGCTTGCTGGATGCTCGATGCAGATGCAAAGAGCAACGAGTGATGGAGGGCGTGTAAAGGAGGCGTAGCGCCCATTTGGCGCGCAAGCAACAGCCGCCTCCCATGGACCCAAGGGAAAGAGGGAGGATCTCTCCCTAGAGCAGCAGTTCTCAACCTGTGGGTCGCGATCCCTTTGGGGGTCGAACGACCCTTTCACAGGGATCACCTAAGACCATCGGAAAACACATATTTCCAATTTTATTTTTAAGTCTGGCAAAGTTCTAATGATGCAGCGTGAGTGGGGTCAGCTGTTGTTGGTGTATGGGCACCAGTTGCTTAGAAACTCCAGTCCCTGCTTGGGCATTCCCTCCCCGGCAGCGGGGCTTGGGCGATGAGGTAATAGCCAGAGAAGAGGGGAGGGCCTGCAATTGAGGAACTGAGCCTCTGGCCCACCCAGCTGGCAAAGGAGGCGCTGGCGGCAAGAAGAGCAGCCAGTGGCGGCATCTACCATGTTAGCCTCTTTCTGGACCGAGTCCAGGCCAAGAGGAGGGAAGAGAAGGGCCGGGGGCGGCAGCATCAGATCTTCTGCCAAGCGCGCATGCCTATGGGAAACGCTGCGAGGCCCTCGAGTGAAGGACGAGGTGCTTGAAGAGCGCGGCTTTTCCTGCGAGCCTCAGGGGCATGGGGTCGCAGCACAGCTCATGGGGTGAGCGACAGCGCCATCCCGCGCCAGCCAAGAACGGGAGCTGCTCTCCGCACGAGCCAGGCTTTCTCTTCTCGCCCCACATGCGGAGCCGGCTGCTGGCTGCATGCATGCAGCCCGAGCAGGGCTTCTTGCAGGCGGGGAGGTGCCTTTCCAGCGCCCGGCTGCCGGATCCGCTTTCTCCCTGGGCGCCTCTGGAGAGCGGGTGGAGTCCAGAGCCACTTCAGAAGTATGAAGTAGCAATGAAAAT
Organism: Heloderma suspectum; assembly: GCF_057233095.1. Lineage (NCBI taxonomy): Eukaryota > Metazoa > Chordata > Lepidosauria > Squamata > Helodermatidae > Heloderma > Heloderma suspectum. The sequence continues at coordinate 115,248,201 of NC_139461.1, read as the reverse complement.
AATTTTGCCACGATGAAGTAGCAACGAAAATAATTTTGCCACGATGAAGTAGCAACGAAAATTATTTTGCCACGATGAAGTAGCAACGAAAATAATTTTATGGTTGGGGGTCACCACAACATGAGGAACTGTATTAAAGGGTCGCGGCATTAGGACGGTTGAGAACCACTGCCCTAGAACATAAGTTCAGGATCTTCAAGTGACTCTCCTTCAAACGGGGATCAACTGACTACTCGGCGCATAGGCCACTCTGCTGTTCCTTGCTTAGTTGCTGGTGATTAGCATCTGAAAGAGTCATTAAGTTGTAAAAGGATTTAAGCCTTGAAAAGAAACCTTCCGTCTGTGTCTTGAGTTGGCTATTGGAGTCTAGTGAAAGAGGCCGCCAGGGCACTCTTGACACTTGCCCAGTAATGGAGTATTTGCAACCGGCCTATAATTATTAAGGTTTTCGGGTCTAGTGAGGATTTCTTCAGGAGTGGTCTCACTACTGCCTCTTTCAGGCGGCCCAGGACCACTCCCTCCTGCAAGGAAGCATTAATCACTTCCCTGGCCCATATATTGCATATATGTCATGGAAAAAGAAGTGTGGCAGTTTTCACCAGCTGTGGTGGGCAGGCTTTCTAATTCGTACAAATGTGTTTTGAGAAAGAGAGAGAGAGAGAGATTTAAAAACTGTTTCTGGGCTTCCACCTCAAGTTGAATTACTGTGATGAACTTCCACCATTTTAGAATGCCAAGACAATTTGCATTATATTTATAAATATTTATATTTATACTTGTGGGCTGTACAAAGTCTTGCTGTATTTGCCAGTTCCAGTATATCTCTCTCTAGTCTATATAGCTTTACTTTTTTCCTATTCTTGCATACCTTGGTTGCTACATAATACATTGCACTTAATAACCTTGAAAGGCGTGCGTGTGCACACACACACACACACACACACGAAAGTGCTGTCATAAGAATGTTGCTTTGTGGTATTGATTTTTGTCACATCAATCATAATTAAGTTGTAAGGAGGCAGAATAAATTACAGTAAACTATTTGACCTTTATTCTTCTGTTCAAAGAAATCATGCAAAGCTCAAAACTTCCTCCTATGCATTTCTATGAGATTTTCTATTATTTTTATTCCTTTAAATTATGCGAGTGAGGCTTTGATTGAAGCCACATAGTAAATCTCTCAAAATTCTTCACCGCTTTGCTGCTTGCTTGATATAGTATTTGCTGTTTATAATTGGCTGTTAGCGGATTGGCTTTCTGTGTAATAAACTACTCAAAATCACATAGAGTCGGATCAACTTGGGTGTTCTGCAGTTAACATGGTGGTGGTTATGCCTAATTCCCACAGCAGTGAGGGGGAATTAGGAGGAGCATCACAAAGAACAAAAGTTAGTAGACTGCCAGCTGAGTAAAGCGCTCGCTGTGAACAGGTTTGAGTAATAGCAATATTTCCAAAGGAGGGAGAGTAATGACACTTAAGTGAGGTTGGTCTTAGTGTAAGCAGTTGCAAGTCTGTATCCAATAATGTATCATTTACTGCGTCTGGAATAGATCGCATGGATAAATTAACTGAACCCTTACCCTGCTGTGAGCTCTTTTGCTGTGTTCTCTCTGCTTGTTAGCCTCCTAGCCTCTAGTTTGACCCTGTTCCTCTCCTTAATTAATGCATCTCCAATTCCCTAATCTGGACTTTAAAAAAAAAATCTCATGTTTCTTTGTTTCCACCCAACTTGAGGAAATAGCTGAACAGTTTTCAACAGTTTACCCAGAGGCAAAATTAGCAGGTGCATCCAGGGTTATTGTAAAGCCGATCAAATGTGCTGCGGGCTTGGCCCAATTCCAGTTTTGATAAACAAAATAGAATTGTAAATGAACTGAAAACTGACATTAAAAGCGTTATTCAAAACATAGTTATGGATTCTGGAGTATGTGGCCATGAGTAAGTATATCTGAGAGGTTAAGACAATTATCTGCAGCCACTATAGGCTAGACCCCTGCTCCTTGCTAAGTAGGATGCATTGCAGCTTGTCATTTGCCAGAAATGAAGTGTGGGACTTACCTGGATATGGGCATTGTCTTAGGGATGATAGCTGCATATTGTACATTTGACTCTAAGGATAGGAGCCTTCTCCAGATGCCACAATGTGGGAAGACGGTGAGGCTGATGGGTGGACCATCATCTGCTAGTTGAATCTGTCCTTGGGACCACCAGTTATAGGTTGCTGATGTAAAGATAATATATTAGAGCATGATTAATTAAAACTCAAATATCTAAATCTGTTGATTTTTCAAATGTATAGTGTGCACATGATATGCTTCCATATCAGGATATAAGGCGACAGCATCCATTTGTTTAACAAAGCAGCAGAAACACAAGCAGGTTTACAGACCATTTTCTTTTAAAACCTCACAGAGTGATGCTTGTCCTGAATGTAGGGAGACCAGTAGCTAGACTGCATAACACTGAGGTGCTCTTTATACAGCATTGCTATACAGCTCTCTCATAGAAGACGGAAAAGAGATTGGGGGGGGTGTTCAAGATCGTTATGTCTACACCGAGATGAGAACTTGATCTCTTTATTCTCCCCACTCCTCCACCCCTGCCCCCCACCAAATCAAATGGGGTTGCTGGTCTTACCACTAAAATTCTTTTTTTGGAGTGCCTTTATTATGATGACTATTTCCAAATCTCTACATTGTATTTATTTGAAAATACCTTAGAGAGCAATCCCCTAGTAAGCATCTCAGCAGTGACAGGATGCTGCAGATCCCCTCGGAGGAGATCTTATCGTGGATCCTCCTGCTCCACCTAGCTGTTGCAGAAAGCTCCGCAGTGCCTCCTTCTCCTGAGGTCAGTATCACAACCTCAGGAGGGAAGGAAAGTGGTATTTGGGGGTGGAACAGAGGGCTCCAAGATCAAAGCCCTCTGTCTAATGAGTATCAGTCCTGTAGAATTGGACTCTTAACCATTCTTCTACAACATTCTGAGGATAAATATGGATGCCACTTAAGCACGAGATAGCTTGCCACACTGTGTGGCTAATGCTACCGCTCTGGAATTTGCATAAGCCAGCCACATAACATTTTGTTAAAGTACATGGAGAATTTTTCCACTCCCCTGCTTTTCTGGATTTCTGGTTGAATGCAAATGTGTGGTAAAATTTCCTTACCACATTATACAGCATTCAGATGACCATCTAAACTGGCAGTTACATGTAAATTGTAGCAAATTACTTCTTGATAAATTATTCACCCTAATTAGCTAACATCACATCTGCATTAATGGGGGTATAGCCCTGATTAATGCAGATATTTGGATAAAGTTCAAAACATTTTGTTAAATGGGGTATACTGTTACATTTTTTAAAGGGGTATGCAAGAGTCTGGAGATGCCAAATGTATAGAGTATAGGAGCTAATTGTCATTTCAGTATGTGAGTCACATGGATTCTTATTAAAGCTGGATTGGAAAGCTAGTAATGATGGTATCGAATGACATTACATCCAACCTACATGTCATCATGTGAATGTGTCCAAAGACACTCCATATTGTTAACTATATTCTGACTGTATTACTGTTCATTTCAGATTACTATAATTGCTTCTAAACAATATAACAATATTTTCTATTTTTAAAAAGAGCAGTATACTTAGCAGCAAGAAATGTAAGCTTTCATTAAATGTTCAGCTATATGTTGTATATTTGCTATACTACAGTATATTCATCTTCATATCTGAATGATTTTTAAATCTCCATGTGAGTCAGAGTGATAAAATGTAGAAAAGCCATATTGTGTAGAGGATAGTTTAGTTTTGGACCAGGGCGATCTGGGTTGAAGGGCCTATCTAGTTATGGAGCTTGCTGAGTGGCCAATCAATCTGTTTCAGCTTAACGTACCTCACAGGGTTGTTGGGATAACTTCCAGTGTCCCCCAGCTTTAACTCACAGAGGGCAGGGCAGTATAGCTATGATAGCTAGGTGTTTTAACATTTCCGCATTAAGAGATCATTTACATGAATGTTGAATTACATGAAAGAACAATTTAAACAGGTATAAAAGGTCTTTAATATCCAACTTCCTCATTGTGAAAATTGAAACTTAGATTTTGCAAGGCACTCTTACCTCCTTCCAGGCACTCCCAGTAATTAAGATGGAAAGGTTTTTAAAGCTCTTTGTTAGAAGTGATTGTGAAACTGGGTCTCTGTCACAATATTTGATAGTATACTGTGTTTTATAAAATGTAATGAAGTTCAGATTCTACTGGCCTTGCATAAGAGACTTATGGTATTTAGAAAAGAAATGGAACTTATTCCTAACTGTTTGTGCTGGCATTTTTCCCTCCCTGTAAATGTGATATGGGATAGCGGTTTAGTATTTGGGTTCCAGTTGTGGAATTAATGGCCTGGATGTAACACTAAACTATAGCTTAAGGTAATGTGTATGACCCTTGGGCTCATGAATTCCCCTCCTGTCCTCCACTGTGGCCATGAGGAGGAGATTGGAAACTTTTGTTTCCATTTTCAATTGTCTGCAGTTTAGCATTATGTCTGAATCCTAAGCTATACTTAAACTTTACGATGGTTTATTGAAACCATAGTTTGAAGTTGGCTTGTTTCAGTAAACTATAGTTAAGACTAGCTGCACGATGTTCAAATTCAGCACCATGTTTGACAGAAAGGCAGGTTATATATTAAATAAATAAATGCGAAACCATGGTTAGTTAAAAACAGAAGTGAAAATTTCCAGTCTCTTCCTCATCATGGCTGTGCCAGAAAAAGGAAAGGGAGTGGGAAACTGTTGAGCCTGAGACTCTTGTCCGAACCACGCAATTGTGTGTGGAAGTGAGCCTACAAATATTCCTCCATTCAGTAGAACTAAATTTTACTCCTCAGATTTCTTTGCTATGGCAAATAGCCTGTAAATACAGGCCATAGAACAGGTGCCTGTGGATCAGTAGTGCCTGAGGATCAGTAGAGCTTTGACATCTATTCTATTGTGTTCCTTCTTAAAAAAAAGAAAAGAAAGATGAGGAACAAGTTTCAATCTAGATGCCTCTACACACACACACACACACACACACACAGAGAGAGAGAGAGAGAGAGAGAGAGAGATTGATCATAGGAAAATAAATGTATATGATTTTTCTTCAAGAAATTCCATTATCACTGAAATCACCTCCCTCAAGTTGCTATTGGCAAAATGTATAAATATTATATGGGAAACTGTATGTTTTGCCCTGCAGGACAAATAGCAGCTATGGGGGTTGTAATTTCAATCAGGGAAAAGGTGTCGGATCAAGGGGCCATGGCACTATTTCCCCCACCTAAGCCTGCTTTGATGTTTGAAAAGATCTCAAAAGATGGATCCTAGGGTCTATCTTGGCCCTGAGATAACAGATAGATTACCCATGACAGAATACGGCCCTCAACAGAAAAAGGGTTGAGCTCTCGGCAGTTTACAGAATTCAGGAAGGATAATCCTATCAGTTGCTACGTCCAGGATCAGAGCCAGCAAGCCTCTGAATGCCAGTCACTGGAGAACAAGAGCAGAAGAGGTATATTGCCCTCATGTCATTCTTGTGGACTTCCAAGATGCATCTGATTGGATACTGTGAGAAACAGTATGCTGAACTAGATAGTCCTTTGGGCTGATTGAGCAGGGCTCTTCTTATGTATTAACTTATAAAATGCTGCTTACATTGGCAAAATAAACCACAGAGGAGTCATAATTTCTCTACTTTGCATGTATAAACATGAGATGAAATAGAGATGAGTGAAAGCCATTTATTGAAGGAGGAGGGGATAAACTATTAAACTGTAATTCAATAATCTTGTCTTACAAATTGTATACATTACCATGCTCATGAGGTAGAATTTATTTTTTAGAAGTGCAATAGCTTGAGGGAAGAATCAGCGTCAGCCTGAACAATGAACATCTTGAATTTTGTCAGTTTGTCTCATATTCTGCTATCACTTAAGGGTATTTCTGTATTTGCTTTGTTTTCAAAAAATACATGTATAAAGGAAAGGCTGTAGAACATATTTAATGACAGAAATAACGGTTGGCAGGCCATACGGATGAAAAGCAAATTGAAATACTTCCCTAAACAAATGCACACAGAAAGTATTGTAAATGAATTTTTTTGTTATTGGGGGAAGCAAAGCAATGATGTATGGGTTGTTGCATGCTGATTTGATATATTTAAGTGAAACTAGGAAACTTTTCAATATTTAGTTATAGAAATCACTTCTAGAAGCTCTTAAGTGCTAAAAGTAGTTAACAAAACTATGGAAAAGACAGGAGACCAAACCCACATTCATGCAGAGAATTGCACTCCTTAAGATTTTTCTGTGATGGTTCTTCTCTGAGATGGCACAGGAGGGCATCTTGGCTCCTTTCCTCAAAGGGTTTTTTCCTTGTTCTTTTTTTCATTACTTGACATTACCACATCAATTTCACATATGATTAGACATTATGATTATAAAGGGACCCCGTAAGCTAGCACTCATCCTGGCATGGTAAATACTACCTTTTACCATATTCAAGAGAAATATTAACTATGTGAGTTTGGCATGATAAGTCACCATATAGAAAACTGACCATGGTAATGTGAGAATAAGGTTGAAATAAGATGCCTCCTTATAATTTTAAGAGCCAGCAGTACAAAGCATTTAAGAAGTATCATAATCATTATTTGTTGGGCTTATGGGTATAGAACAGGGGTGAGGAAACGTTTTCAGACCAAGGGCTGAATTCCAATCTGGGAAAGAACTCAGAGGGTACATTTCATCATGGGTGGGGCCAAAGGCAAAGTAGGGGGATGAGACCTTTACTGATTTTAAGCCTAATCAGAAGTAAGCATGGCAAGCCCCTGCATGTCTACTCAGAAGTAAGCAGAACAAGTCTCAGAAGTAAGCAGGATATTCAGCAACTTTTTCCCAGACCCTTCCCCCTCTCCACAGCAGGGAAGAGCTGATCAGAGATAAGAGCTTTTCCCTGCTGATTGCTGAGAAGTGCTCAGCAAATAAAAGCTCTTTTTTGCAACCATCTCCTGATTGGAGAAGAGAGCTTTTCCCTGTTTGGTGGGTTCTGGGGAGAGGCTGGCCAGCCAGAAGGGGATCCCAGAAGTTTTGGAGAAGATTTGAAGGATACTGCATAGAGAGGGGTAGCTATTCCTCTTATAATGAATGGGATAGCTGACATTTTGGGATGTGTCTTAGAGACAGTAGCCCATTTTACACATTGAAGCTCGCCCAGCAAAGTCAAGTTGCCACGCTCTTGATGTTAGAGTCGGGGACAGGGGTGGGGGGATAATCCTTGACTTCATCCTGCACTTCAGAGGTATTTGGGGAGCCTCCAGAATTCAGTATGATGATAAAGAGAAGACCTTCCCAATCCCCTAAATTGGTGGTGGGCTGTGGGGAGTAAACAGGATCATACAGATTTTGGCTGGTATCAAGGTCACTAAAAGGGGGCGGGGGGAAAGAGAGCAACACCAAATGCAAAAGAACAACAAAAGAGGCAAGCCTAATAAGACAAGTTCATAATTATTGCCTTATTACACATTGAACTCAATGCATTGAATTCTTGTACTGCTGACGAAGGTTTTCACTGAATTGTCTATCTACTACTTTCTTAAAAGTTTCCTATATTTTCCAGTATAATTTTGAGGCTTACCTCTTTTTCTCTCTTTTTCATACCATGGCCAGCCCAAATTTGTTGATCCTTGGCATAGTTTTAGTAGTCAAATAGGGATTTTGTTCAGTTATGTGTATAGTTTGAAGTGTGGCTCCTGTCCATTCATAAGTTCGAGAAACCAACTTCATGGAGGGGGTTGTGAGCTGAGTATGGTCAAACATTCTTAAATCTCATCTTTCTCATGTTTAGAGTCAAATATTGGGACAGTAAAAATCAGTAACTAAAATCCCATTTAATTGTTAATTAAATTTTACCAACACCAATTTATTATCTTTGATTTATGTTATCTCTTCCTATATTTTCAAGGTGCTGCTAAGAGAGGCTAACCATTTTACACGATATACTAGAAAGCAGAAATTTCTTTAAAGTGAAAAATGCAGCTTACAACTTTGCCATCCAAAGTGCCTGATTTGGATTGATTAGACATGTAACTCATTGGGAAAATGATAGATCTGAGATACACTTGAAGGGATAATTGTATACAATCAGTTTAAAAGCTGGTAAATATTTAAGGGTCAAAGGTTAAATGTCACAGCCACAATACTTGGGCTCGGGTCCATAAGGTATCAAGAATGGTAATTAAATCCAGGGTATATTTCAGGAACGGGAAATACATTTGACAGCTAACAACCAATACTGGATTACCACCTTTCAGAGGTTAGGGATCATGCTAGTAATTGTAGGTGGTTTACAGTTGTTAACATAATAAGTACAATGATTGTTTTCTTTGGAATGTGTAATATTGACTGAAACAATCCTAATTTTTCTCTTTTCTTTTACAAAAATGTGTGTGTGCATATTTTTCAAGACACATTTTTAATCATTTTATATTGTTTTGCGTGTAACATCATTAGGCTGTTCTGCATGCATTGCCTAAGCAAATAAAATCATCTTAATCCATTTGTTAGGTTAAATGTTACATTTAATCTAAAACAGTATCATGATAAAAAAAATCTTGGGTAGCAGGATTTACAGTTACAAGAACTGCAGTTAATATAAAAATTCTGTCTGTACTATGAATAATTTAGTTCCTGTTTTGTTATAAAATTTTTAGTCTGAGACAGATTGTCATACTTTAAAAAAAAATGTTGATGCCAAAACATTTCCTATATGTGCAGTACTATTAACTATATCTAAAACTTCTTACGTTTGGGAGAGAACTTTGTGTAATTGAAGGGTCATTGTAACTAGAGACATAGGTTTCATTGCAGCTGATCATATTTTTACTTGCCTGAAGATAACAAGGTTTGAATGGCCAAGAATGATTATTCTGGTGCAAATGAGTTAGATGAGATGAAGTATAAAGATAAATCTTTTCCACAGTATGCAGATTTCCTGCTGGAACAGAATATTCCCCTCGATTCAGCATGAAGGAAGTCTTGTATGAGCAGCATAAAAGAACATATACCTATTCTTGACTTCAGCATGGATTTTTCCCATAGAGTATTTTAGAGCTCAGTATGGGCAGTCCTGATGCGTGATACACTTCGGGTTTGTCTCCTAGATCCTCCTGTTTCCTCCTTGTGGGGCCCAGAGTTTCCAATGTCTGCTGTACATTTAGGTCTTCCTTTCAGGGAGGCAAAAGCTGATCTGCAGATCCTGTTCAGACCTGTGGGAAAGTACAGCAAAGCAATTGCTATTAATACTGTGTTCCTTTCCCACTTAGTGTAAAAGGAACTCTCAACAGGAAGATTTGAGTAGTTTACAGAGCATAATTCCTTGCTTTTACTTATTTGACTTCAATGCCATTCAAACTGCTTGAAGAGGTGAGGGAGAGATATTTCCTTTATAAATATTTATAGCTACCTTTCAGTTCTAAAAGGACTTCCACAGTGGCTAACAATTAAAACCAACGATTTGAAATAGTAATCATCACATTAAACAATAAAACAACAGAACATTAGCAACAATGGTGTATGTTAAAGCACTTAACCCCCATGCCAACAAGATAAAACAGTATCATCACATTTAAAATATGTACAAGTTTACCTTACTCTGATCACTTATTGGGGATGTTTTATCAACATCAGCTCTTAAATTTCAGTGTGTTGTTATATAAACATAGGTGTTTATAGAAATAATTTGCTACTTCTCTTAAATGGCCCTAATCTACAGTGTAGTTTGAACTGTAATTTCAGTCACATTCTTTTTTTGCTGATGTCAAAATACAGCTGCAAATGAGCATTGTCACTGGTTCTTTCCCCAGAATTATAATTTAGGGGGTGGGATGGGGGAGGTGGGGAAAAGGTTCTGAATTGTCAATACTTAGCAGCATGTTTCTGTAAATAGTTCTTGTAGCTGAATTATGGCTACGATCCTAGGCAAATTACACCTGGTTGAGTCCCACTGATTTCAAGGCAACTCCCTTACAGGCATAACTCCCTTGCATTTATTCATTAATTCATATCTTTATCCGATTACTCTGAGCTCAGAATGGATTGATAGCAATTTCATTGGCATCATAGTTTATTAGTAGTAGTAATCGCATCTGTCTCTGTCCCTAAAGGGCTAACAGTTACTAAGGTTTGACTGGTCTGAAGAAACAAAGGAGGGCAACTAAAAATCATAACTTTTTTTTGTGGCTGTATTACTCCATTTCTCCCAAAATACAGTGTATACAATACATACACTTTGGTGTTTCCCATAATCAGAACAAGAACAATGTCTAACACCCTGCAACCAGATAGCCAGTCTGTGTTTTCGTATTTTGATCTCCCATTCTTCTCCCTCTTTCCTTGGAGTTTTAATATTACTAATTATCAAAGCATAAATGTTAATAATAACATATATGGAAATTCTATCTTTTTGTATTACACCACCTTATAGAAATATTTGTTCAGTCGTTCAGTCGTGTCCGACCCTTCGTGACCCCATGGACCATAGCACGCCAGGCCTTCCTGTCCTGCGCTCTCTCCCGGAGTGTGCTCAAGTTCATATTCATTGCATCGGTGATGCTATCTAGCCATCTCATCCTCTGCCGTCCCCTTCTCCTTTTGCCTTCAGTCTTTCCCAGCATCAGGGTCTTTTCCAGAGAGTTTTCTCTTCACATTAGGTGGCCAAAATATTTGAGCTTCAGTTTCAGTATCTGTCCTTCCAATGAGCACTCAGGGTTGATTTCCTTTAGGATTGACTGATTTGACCTCCTTGCAGTCCAGGGGACTCGTAAGAGTCTTCTCCAGCACCACAGTTCGAAAGCATCAATTCTTCGGCGCTCAGCCTTCCTTATAGTCCAGCTCTCACAGCCATACATTACTACTGGGAAAACCATAGCTTTGATTAGACGGACCTTTGTCGGCAAGGTGATGTCTCTGCTTCTTACTATGCTGTCTACGTTTGCCATAGCTTTCCTCCCAAGGAGCAAGCGTCTTTTAATTTCATGGCTACAGTCACCGTCTGCGGTGATCTTGGAGGCCAAGAAAGTAAAATCTGTCACTGCTTCCATTTCTTCCCCTTCTATATTCCAGGAAGTGATGGGGCCAGATGCCATGATCTTCGTTTTTTTAATGTTGAGTTTCAAACCAGCTTTTGCACTCTCCTCTTTCACCCTCAACAAGAGGCTCTTTAGATCCTCTTCGCTTTCTGCCATTAGGGTGGTATCGTCTGCATATCGGAGGTTGTTGATAATTCTCCCAGCAATCTTAATTCCGACCTCTATAGCATCTTTCTAATAAAAACAACAGAGTCTTGTGCCACCTTAAAGACTAACAGATTTATTCTGTCATAAGCGTTCATGGACGCTATCCACTTCATCAGATGCATGTGGACAGTGTCATGAAAGCTTATGCCAGAATACATTTGTTAGTCTTTAAGGTGGCACAAGACTTTTTGTTGTTTTTTCTGCAGCAGACTAACGTGACTACACGTCTGGAAAATTTTCTAATAGATTCCCTTTAAAAAAATATGCCAAGATTTCATTATTTTAACACTGCTTTTAAGACAAAAGATGAATATACTCTTTTGTGTTTCAAATAAATCCTATCTTGGAGGGAATCTGGGTGATTAGGTATAGAAAGCTCATTTGGAGTTTTACTGCATTTGAACATTAAACTTTACCAAACTTTCTAAAATGAAAAGCTTAAAGAACATCTTATCAAGAGATAACATATAGGAGCAGCTGGATACCATTAGAGCCATCTGCTTGAATCATTCTTCTTCATTACATTTTTCATGACAACTTTTACTTTCTACAGAAAATGTAACTTTTTGTTGGAGATTCGTCATTCAGTTATCTTCCGCCCTAAATTAAACATGACTGTAATCTGGATGAGAGGTTTACTAGCAGTGCCAATTGAAATTTATTGAGAGAAACATACATTTTACAAAGATCAATGTAGAAGCATGAGCTTATGCAACTTTAAAAAAAAACATACCTTGCTCCATCAGTCCTTTTACCTTCCTTACTCTACCACAAGATGTATTCAGAGAAATTGCAGAGGGATATTGCTTCAGTGTGAAAGATTATGGAGCATGTTGATAGTGACTTTCTTGCTGCTGCTAAAACCTATTTTTAATAAATGGATAAGATGTTAAATCTCAGTTGTTCAGGGTTTTTTTTTTAATCTCCTGCATATATTGCTTCAACAATTCAATTAAGCCCTGGCCACTTACAATTTAATATGATTGTACTATAGGGGCATGCATCTGCTTCAGACGAAGTTTAGATCTAGAACTGACATGGCTGGGGCTTTCCAAAGCCTCAGGTCTGCCTCAGAGTTTTGGAGGATGCAGAGTCAAACAGTCTCAGGTTGTCTGCTAAAAATGGTTACATTTCCCTTCCAAGCTCTCCTTAAAAGGAAAACAGCAGATGGTGGGGTGGAAGAGGAGAGGAGAGTTTTGTGACTGACTACTATAGCTTCCAAGCAGGGAATAACTTTACCAGGCCTCTCCTTTTTACTTCCAATCACAGTGCTTTGGGGAGGGATATAGAAGGAACTTACCAGTTGGTGTCAGTAGAGCAGAAATCAAAAACAAAACCTCGAAGTGTTTTAAACATTCTAACACTCTAACCCCTGCACCTATCCTGAAATGTTGCAAGCTACTTTTCTACGTGCACCTCAAAAAGGATATTGTAGACCTGGAAAAGGTGCAGAAAAAGGTAACCAAAATGAGGGGATGGAGCAACTCCCCAACATTTGGGAAGTTTTAGTTTAGAAGAAAAAGGCAAGTGATGGGGACACAACAGAGATATGTAAAATTATGCATGGAGTGGAGACAGTGGATAATACTAGAACCCAGAGTCATCTAATGTAGGTGAATGGTCAGAGATTCAGGACAAAAAAAAGGAAGTACTTCATACAGCACATAGTTAAACTATGGAATTCTCTACCACAACATGTAGTGATGGCCATCACCTTGGATGACTTTAAAAGGGGACTAGATAAATTCATAGAGGATAAAGCTATCAATGGCTGCTAGTCCTGATGGCTATGTATCATATCACCTCCACTATCACAGGCAGTATGCTTCTGTTGCTGCAGAACATGAGCGAGAGGATACTATTGTACTCATGTCCTGCTTGTGGGCTTGGAGCATCTGGTTGGGCACCATGCAAACATAATGCTGAACTAAATAGGCCTTTGGTCTGATCAAGCATGGCTATTCTTATGTCCTTATGCCATTTTCATACTGTTCCCCAAAATGCCACAAGGCAGGAAGCAAATGCATCCCCTGAAACTTTAAAGACTCCTCCTTTGCACAAAAACCCTGCAGTATCTGTCTGAAATTTTCTGGGCTTCTTTCCCTGAGAACAGGTAACCATGTCTACAAATGTCATCAAATTCTATAAAGAAATTAAGTTATAGGAATTCCCTTTAAAAAACAAAAACCATCAAATTGTAAAGGCATCTAGTACAGAAATTACTCCTGTATCATCCTCCAGAAGAAACTACACTGCCTGCAGATTTCATCCAATTGTCAAAAAATAAATAAAAAGAAGCAGCAGCAGCTATAGCCATATTAGTGAGTGGGGAGACATAAGAAGCCTCAAATGATCTGAAGCGAGGCTGCACTTCAGACCCAAGGCAAAGTGGGTTGTGTCCGACATGGTCTGAGTTGAATCGGCCCACTTTCCAGAATGCCCAAGTGAAGTCCGCACTGAATTTTGTCTTCAGTGCACACTCCTAGATTATACCCTTTTCTAAAGAGTTGGAGAGTTCACACCTTTTTCTAACCATTGTTAGAATGTGGGGAGACTAGATGGACAGGGTAGGATCCCCTATATTTACCTCATCACTCCTTGCTGGGTCCAAATTACAGTAGTTGAGTTGATGCAAAATTCTGCCATACTGAAATTTTGATTGGATTTCTAAGTTCCAGTTTGGATGGAATTTGACAGAACATTCAAAGGACTTACTCAAATTATGGAGAGGGCGGGTTCCATTACATTCTGTAGAGTGTGACCTGTACAGTTCCACTGCAGAGCACATGCTTTGCATGCAGATGGTCAATTCCCAGCATCTCCACTTAAATGGTTCTTAGTAACACAGTTGGGAAAATAATCTCTCCTTGAGACTTTCAAGAACCACAAGATTAGACAAGATTGGAATATACAAGATTGGTCTTAAATCGATAATGGTCTGGACTCCATATAAGGTGTGGATCTTCTTTGGACAAAGCTTTTGCGTGAGGTGCTTAAACAAGGAAAATTGTTGCTTCACATGCAGAGGAGGATCTCTGGACCCCACTCAATATGTTTTGGGCTTTTCCTTATCATCTATTTCTATCTGAAGGCTCACTTTCATTGTTCATAAATATGCTAGCTCTCCCCAAATGTTTGTAATTCATTCTCAGTTATCCTTTTTAAGAAACATCTGGGAATAAGAATAATAAGGATTACTTAAAAAGTTTCAAGACAGGGACTGATGCAGGGAATTCAGTATCAAAATCCAAGAGAGTGGTGATGGAGAAGTGGCTATTGGGACAAATCTAGCAGAGAGAGAATATAAAATCTGAATTTACTAAATGTCGCATTTCCTCTAGTGAGAGACAGTTGTTTAGTATACCTAGATATTAATCTTAAGTAGCTGTGGTCCCTGCCTTCTGTTATGTAGAAGTGTCAAACCTTTGTAGTTGGACGTTTCCATCATAATGATCTATAGGCCATTATGCTTTCTGCTCAGAATATGGAAGCTATGGCTCCCCACCTTTAAATAAATGAAATGTCATGCAAGAATCTGGGATATATGGCTTAAATAAGCTTTTATTGGAGTTTAAAGGAAAGAACCCCCCAGCTTAGAAAAGACAGACAACAGTATTTCAATAAAGCATTCAAGACCTATGATTATCTACTTTTATTTTACATACACACATATCCAGTGCCAACATTCTGTTTCTAGCTTGTCTGTTACAAGTAATGAAGGCTGTGATCCCTTACACCTCGGAGAAAGCCAGCTGAACTCAGTGGGGCTTATAGGATTGCATTATAAAACTATTAAACTTAATTTTGAGTATTTTAAGTGCCTAAATTGTAGATACCGATAAAATAGCAGTGCTTGTACAACTTTAGCTAATATGTCTGTATATGGCACTATACTGCCTTCTTTGCATAAGGAACAGATTGTACTAAGCGTTTGAGCTGCTTGTGTTTGGAAGTTCCGTAAAGTTCTATGCAGATATAATTCATCATAATAAATTATAGATGTAAGGGGCAAGAGGGAGATGCTGATAAATTTGCTAACTTTATCCCAAATTCATAATGCTGTGCTGAGAATTCATTCTGATCAGTATCCAATGCTGCCACTGGGCTAGCGGGAATTTCCGCTAGTGCAACAGGAAACTAGTGCTAGCTAGTGCAACTGCAAACTAACCAAAATTATCACTTCTGTAATGAGACAAGTTAGTGGAGCTTGTGGAAGCGACTTGGCCTGTTCCAGAAGTGGTAGTTTCTGCTAGTCTCCTAGGTTGCACTAGCAAGCACTTGTTTCCCATTGCACTAGTAGACATTCCCACTAGCACAATGTGTTTAGAGCTGGCAGATTGCCAGGATTGGATACTGCCCTTTGTTTTTATCTTTAAAAGTTTGTGTGAGAAATCCATGACAGAGTAAACAGGGACAAATGAACAATTTCTTGTTCAATAGCTAGCTGGGTCCATTGCTAACTGGGCCCATTTAATTCCTCTTTGACTTATTTCCTTGACTTGTACATTGGGAGGGGAAGGGGAGAGCTATGTAGAGAATAATATAATTGTATAACATGAGACTTACTTTGGACTAGCTTTTCTCATTACAATTTGTAACTTTTTAAGATGTTGGAATCAATAAATGCAAGCAGTTAATAGAAATCTGCAGAATATGCTTGTGCTAAGATAGATAGGATAAAAAGCAGCCACAAATGTGAGGGGAAAAAGTTTCATAATTTATTGGAAGCATTTAGATGTATAATTTCTAAAAGGTTCAGTTGTCAGGTTTTTCTTTTAGTGAAAGCACAGATTTGTGTTGAAGTGGCACTGTGAGGATAAAGCTTTGAATATTGCTTTTCCCAAAGGATGAGAGAGAATGTGTTGTTAATATTTACAAAGTAATTAAACTGTCCTTCAGTTCACGAGTGGGATTTAAATTATTACTGTGTGCCCATTATTAGCCAGCCACATGTTTGTTCATCATCTCAAGGCATTAGCTCTCTTAAAAAGCATGTTTTATATTGGCTACTCCCCTTAAATTCTAATCAGGTGATACCAACAGCTCAGATTGAACCTTTTTCATGAAAACTATTTTAAAGGGAGTTAATAAGATGGTATTATCTGGAGTAATACAATTATATCCTACATTTAAAGTTAAAAATAAAAATCTGTTCACATGTAACAGATAAATGAAAACACTTTGCTTTAATTAATTGTTCTTTAATGTAGTGTTCTAACTGAGTTTGACTTTTTACCACAAATACATAATGTTCTTACAAGTAATTAGAGTGGTTTAGCTTTCCATTTATATGCTTCAATATTTCCATTTTTAGATTTAAAAACCTGTTTCATGGTTTTAGGTTGAGCCTTTCTCTTAGGAAAGCAGATCATCAAAAATGTGTGTGTTTAATTCTTTTTCATAAAGCTGGTCTGTCATGAGCATAAGCATATGTCTCTCTTTATTTTAAGTAATTTACAGTTTAATTAGAATCCTTTCTGGTCCCTTGGGGAATAAAGACGGGAAAAGACAGAAAGGGCTTTGTAATCTTGTGCTGCTTTCAGGGTAGAGATCTCACCTTGTAAAAAATTTTATTGCACCCTCCTCCTCCACTTGTGCCATGAAACAGTGAATCACTCCTCTTTGTCTCTAAGTACAACTGCAGCACTCATGTTTTATCCTGACATTCCAAGATGAGCTTTCCATGCCTAAGAAAGGGGGGACATTTGATGCGTCTAATGCTATTTTGCTGCCTTCTCTTCTCAAAGGAGTCAACTTCACTAGCAGCCATTGGCCGTTAAACCTATCATGAGGCTTTTGGCCTCATGATTAATATATGTGAGGGATCAAGGCACCCCTCATCCTATTCTAATTCATTCCTTCACATGGCATAACATTTCATATGTTCAACTATAGGGTGACCTTAACAGAGGCCTAGTGGCGCCGACAATTTCCCGTCCTTTGTCCAAGCATCCAGAGAGACTAGTGTGAAGAAACTGACAGTGACTTCACTCATCACTGCTAATGGTCTTCAGTGGCTGAAGACTTCCTTCCTTGTGTGGCCTCAACACTTTGTCTTTAAATGTGCCAATCCAACAGGAGCATTACAGACAAAGTGATTGTTTTTGCTGTTATATTTACTATACATATTATTCAGGTTCTGTCAAAAATAATACAGGCATCATTCATTTAGTAAATCTTACACTAAACTTCACCATAGAGACAGTTCAGATGTTTGTTTCTTCATTTTATCATGAGAAGTTGCCTGAAGATTCCTAAGGACTTTCCACATCTGATCACTACTTTGCATGACATTAGTGGTATGCTTTACTAAAAGTGGACAAACTTGTTCCCACATCTATTGGATAGACTTGGAAATTAACAAAGTTCTCTTTTAACAAAATTTAAAAAGAAGTTATTTTAATTGTCCTGTAGTCAGTCCAAGGCTCAGAAAACAAGCCCACTCCCCTGCAAGCCCTCCCAATCTTCCGAACATCCCCCTTCTTTCGAGGGCTGGACCCTCTTGCCCCAAGGCTTTTCAGGGGGAGTATTATATGATTGGTCCTGACTAAGGATGTACGGATTTTGTTAAATATGTTCCGCCTGTGTTTCACGGATTGTCAGGCATCTTTCATGGCATCGTCCACTTATTGACAGAATTGGATTTTTCTCAGTTTCCTCAACTTGCGTTTGCATTGGAAAGTGCACAACTTGTGCAAATGTGCACTTCTGAAAATGTGCAGTTGTGCAAATGTGCATTTTCATGCTGTAGCCTATGGGGGGAAATGCGCATTTTCAGTCATTTTTTTTGTATTTTTGTATGACTAAATTTGTGTCCAATTCTGGTAAGTAAAAAAACGTTCCATACGTCTGCAGAATTCACACAACTCGGCAAAAGCTGGTCCACTGTGGAATCCATGGGTTGGATTCATAGAAACCCAAACTCATTTTAATCCATTTCAGATTTCTCTGCCCCCACCCCTAGTCATGACACATCCTTGCCTCATCCTCAGAGTGACAGACTGCTACTCACAGACCAGTGGCAGCTCAGGAAGGCCTCCTATGGTGCAAGCAGTGCTGGCTGAGAGCCTGGCACCTGACCAGGAAGTCAGCTGTGAAAGTTCCAGGGATGCGGCATTACCAAAAAAACCTTTACACATGGTAACACTATTGGCATTGTCTAGAGGTCCCTTACGTTAGCCCAGCGTAATTTACAATGTAATGTGCACTTCCACATTAATTTTGTTTTGGTCTCCCTGAAATTGGCACAGCTAGTAACAGTTGCTACAACAGGCCTTGTCTCAGACTCTGTACCAATCAATGTATCCCTGAAGGAGTAAGGGAAAACTGGATGGGCACCTACATGCCTAAATCCCATTTTGCTTCAGAGGCAAAGTGCGGCTGACAAAATGCAGCAGGCCGGAATTACCCAGGTTAGAGTGAATAAAATGAATACAGCCATCGCCTACTTAGGCCAAAAATATTATGAATTCAGGAAGAAAAATTCTAAACTACTAACCGATGCTGTAAAACAAAAGCTTGGTAAAAGAAAATAATGGCTATAGCCATCAAAATGGGGGAAAGTATATACAACCCGATATCAATGCACAATGTACAGAATTCTGTGCCCAGTTGTATCCTTCAGATGCATCTGGTGATAAGGATATCCAAGGTGCACCTGATGATAAGGTTATTTGATTGGGGTAGGAACGCAACCTTTAAAACCAGAGCACCACACTTTCCTGAATCAAAAAATAACCCACAAGGAAATCATTGCCCTCGACATATCTTGAGGAAAATGCTAACCAAAATGAAGATGGGGTGGAGGGCAACATTTACATGCAGCAACACAGCTATTTCAGGAATCCACAACAATGGTCAGAACAAATGCCATGGACTCGCCTACGTTTTTGTTACACAGGGGGATGAAACAAGGCTGTTCCCTGTCTCCGTTTCTGTTTGTGCTCTCTTCAACAAACACAGTTAGAAATAGTGTTGACATTAAAGGAGTTAATATCAAAGGAAAAAGTAATTTAATCAGCATGCTTGTAGCTGAGATTTTATAACCAACCTCTTTATAACCAACCCAAATATGATAATGTCATTAATATAGGAGCTTTGGGAAAGTAGCAGGTCTACATATAAATTATAACAAATGTGACTTCCTTTGCTTAGTTTGAAATGTACAGAGCATATAAGTGTCAGTAGAATAATGAGGAAATCAGCTGACAGTGCATATTAAATATCAAGGATCCATATTCCTCCTAAACCATGTCCTCACTCAAAAGCTCTAGTTTGGACCACTTTTTCTTAACAGCCCAACATGATCTCAGCCGTACGCAAAAACTTTACCCTGTCATATTTGGGAAGAATAGTCAAGATGTCAATTTTTCTGAAGTTGAACTTCTATTTTCAAAATCTTGGTCCACCCTGTTTTATTTTTTTACCAAATAGCACAGGAGCGGGCAACTTGTGACCCTCCAGATGTTTAGCCTACAACTCACATCAGACCTAGCCAGCATAGCCAATGATGAGGGATCATGGGTTGTAGGCCAAAACATCTGGAAGGCCACAAGTTGCTCACCCCCAAAATAGCAAGAACTAATTATTTAATTCACCAAATAAAACAAAAAACCCCAACATTAGCAAATCCTATCATAGCACTAAATTAGGCAGATAGTAGGTTTTCAATGTGAGAGCATTTCAGTTGAGGCCATTGATCTTTATATTGAGGAACTGTGAAGATAAGCATTGTGAAGATAAGTTTGAACTGGATAGTAGATCCAAGTCGTTTCTCTCATTAGTATTGCAATACATAAGACTTTTCTGAGGGTGATGATACGTGTATGGAAAGGGTGGACAGGGAAGCCAACACCAGGGATTTCCCCATTTCTTCCTTTTGTGCTGTACCCAATGTTTGTTGATTCATCCAAGCATGCACATTCTGGCATTTTTAGGTTATCTGATCTTTATACTAAGGGCAATCCATTGTCAAGACCATAGCAGAAGGACCAATTTAAAAACCTACCCCTAAATTGGCTTCCCCCTTCATGGATTACTGCCTTGTTGTGGTGAAGGGGCTTGCGTAACTCAGTGAAGCCATAAGCTATGCTGTGCAGGGCCACCCAAGACAGGCAGGTCATGGCAGAGAGTTCTGACAAAATGTGGTCCACTAGAGAAGGAAATGGCAACCCATTTCAGTATTCCTGCCAAGAAAACCCCATGGAATGTATCACAAGGCTAAAAGAGATGACACCGGAAGATGAGCCCCTCAGGTCGGAAGGTGTCCAGTACACTACTGGCGAGGAGCAGAGGGTATTCCCAAGTAGCGCCAGAAACAGTGAAGCGACTGGACCAAAGCCGAAAGGACACTCAGCTGTGGATGTGTCTGGTGGTGAAAAGAAAATCCAATGCTGTAAAGAACAATATTGTTTAGGAACCTGGAATGTCAGATCAATGAATCAAGGTAAGCTGGAGGTGGTCAAACATGAGATGGCAAGATTGAACATCGACACCTTGGGAATCAGTGAACTAAAATGGACAAGCATGGGCAAATTTAATTCAGGTGACCATCGTATCTACTACTGTGGGCAAGAATCCCTTAGAAGAAATGGAGTAGCACTCATAGTCAACAAAAGGGTGGGAAAAGCGGTACTGGGGTACAATCTCAAAAACAATAGAATGATCTCAGTACGAATCCAAGGCAAACCATTCAACATCACAGTAATTCAAGTCTATGCCCCAACCACTGAGGCCAAAGAAGCTGAGGTTGATCGGTTCTGTGAAGACCTACAACACCTTCTAGAACTAACACCAAAAAAAAGATGTCCTTTTCATCATAGGGGATTGGAATGCTAAAGTAGGAAGTCAAGAAATAACCGGGATAGCAGGCAAGCATGGCCTTGGTGTACAAAATGAAGCAGGACAAAGGCTAATAGAGTTTTGCCAAGAGAACACGCTGATCATAGCAAACACTCTTTTCCAAGAGCACAAGAGGGGACTCTACACATGGACATCACCAGATAGTCAATATCAAAATCAGATTGATTCTATACTTTGTAGCCAAAGATGGAGAAGCTCTATACAGTCAGTAAAAACTAGCTGACTGTGGCTCAGATCATGAGCTTCTTGTTGCAAAATTTCGGCTTAAATTGAAGAACGTAGGGAAAACCACTAAACCATTCTGGTATTACCTAAATCATATCCCTTATGAATACACAGTGGAGGTGAGGAATAGATTTCAGGGATTAGACCTGATAGACAGAGTGCCTGAGGAACTATGGACAGAGGTCCGTAACATTGTTCAGGAGGCAGCAACTCAATCCATCCCAAAGAAAAAGAAATGCAAGAAAGCCAAGTGGCTGTCTGATGAGGCTTTACAAGTAGCTGAGGAAAGAAGGGAAGCGAAAGCAAGGGAGAAAGGGGAAGATATATCCAACTGAATGGAGCGTTCCAGAGAATAGCAAGGAGAGACAAGAAGGCCTTCTTAAATGAACAATGCAAAGAAATCGAGGAAAACTATAGAATGGGAAAGACGAGAGATTTTTTCAAGAAAATCGGAGATCTCAAGGGAACGTTTTGTGCAAAGACGGGCATGATAAAGGACAAAGAAGGCAGGGACCTAACAGAAGCAGAGGAGATTAAGAAGAGGAGGCAAGAATACACAGAAGAACTATACAGGAAAGATCTGAATGTCCCTGATAGCCATGATAGTGCGGTCACTGAACTTGAGCCGGACATCCTCGAGAGTGAAGTCAAGTCGGCCTTAGGAAGCATTAGTAACAACAAAGCTAGCGGAGATGACAGTATTCCAGCTGAGCTATTTAAAATCCTAAAAGATGATGCTGTTAAAGTGCTGCACTCAATATGCCAAGAAATTTGGAACACTCAACAGTGGCCACAAGACTGGAAAAGGTCAGTTTACATTCCAATTCCAAAGAAGGGCAATGCCAAAGAGTGTTCAAACTACCGTACAATTGCGCTCATTTCACATGCCAGCAAGGTGATGCTCAAAATCCTACAAGCTAGGCTTCAGCAATATGTGAACCGAGAACTACCAGAAGTACAAGCTGGGTTTCGAAGAGGCAGAGGAACTAGAGATCAAATCGCCAACATTCACTGGATCCTGGAGAAAGCAAGAGAATTCCAGAAAAACATTTATTTCTGCTTCATTGACTATGCTAAAGCCTTTGACTGTGTGGATCACAACAAACTGTGGCAAATTCTTAAAGAGATGGGAGTACCAGACCACCTTACCTGTCTCCTGAGAAACCTGTACGAGGGTCAAGAAGCAACAGTAAGAACCAGACATGGAACAACCGATTGGTTCCAAATTGGGAAAGGAGTACGACAAGGCTGCATATTGTCACCCTGCTTATTTAACTTATATGCAGAGTACATCATGAGAAACGCTGGGTTGGATGAATCACAGGTCGGAATTAAGATTGCCGGGAGAATTATCAACAATCTCAGATATGCAGACGATACCACCCTAATGGCAGAAAGCGAAGAGGATCTCAAGAGCCTCTTGTTGAGGTTGAAAGAGGAGAGTGCAAAAGCTGGTTTGAAACGCAACATTAAGAAAACGAAGATCATGGCATGTGGCCCCATCACTTCCTGGCATATGGAAGGGGAAGAAATGGAAGCAGTGACAGATTTTATTTTCTTGGCCTCCAAGATCACCACAATAGCCATGAAATTAAAAGACGCTTGCTCCTTGGGAGGAAAGCTATGGCAAACCTAGACAGCATAGTAAGAAGCAGAGACATCACCTTGCCGACAAAGGTCCGTATAATCAAAACTATGGTTTTCCCAGTAGCAATATATGGCTGTGAGAGCTGGACTATAAGGAAGGCTGAGCGCCGAAGAATTGATGCTTTCGAACTGTGGTGCTGGAGGAAACACTTATGAGTCCCCTGGACTGCAAGGAGGTAAATCAGTCAATCCTAAAGGAAATCAACCCTGACTGCTCATTGGAAGGACAGATACTGAAGCTGAAGCTCAAATATTTTGGCCACCTAATGCGAAGAGAAAACTCCCTGGAAAAGACCCTGAGGCTGGGAAGGATTGAAGGCAAAAGGAGAAGGGGATGGCAGAGGATGAGATGGCTAGATAGCATCACCGATGCAATGAATATGAACTTGAGCGCACTCCGGGAGAGAGCGGAGGACAGGAACGCCTGGCGTGCTATGGTCCATGGGGTCACGAACAGTCAGACACGACTTAACGACTGAACAACAACAAATTGGCTTGAGTTCCATCTAATGATTAGTTTTATAAATATTCCAACAGTTAAAAAGCAAGCAACCCTTCCCCTTATCAGGTCCAAAGCCATGCTATTGCAGGATACAAGCAAAAGATAAGGATTGGCATATGTAGTATAACATACTATTGCAAAATTTCAAAGGATCTAGTGAAGGGCTGAAAGCTCTGCAAAAGAAAGACAAGGAACTGAGCAGTCCTTCAAAGGTGTGGAATGCAATGTGGCAATAATGGACATTAAAGTCAGTTTCTGAGAATATTTGGGTAAGTACTATAAACATATTGACCGTTGTGGCTTAGTGGTTAAGACGCTGAACTGCAGACTGGAAGGTCGGCAGGTCAGCAGTTCGAGACCCGAGTGCTGCATGACGGAGTGAGCTCCTGTCTTCAGTCCCAGCTTCTGCCAACCTAGCAGTTCGAAAGCAAGAAATTGCAAGTAGATAAATAGGTACCGCCTCGGCGGGAAAGGTAACAGCGTTCCGTGCACCTCGGTGTTCAGTCATGCCGGCCACATGACCACGGAAGCGTCTTCGGACAGCGCTGGCTCTTCGGCTTAGAAACGAGGATGAGCACCGCACCCTAGAGTCGGACACAACTGGTTGGGGACACCTTTACCTTTTTACTATAAACATAGTGCACAGATGGTATGTAAGCCTACTTAAGATCAAGATCAGTCACATAACCAGGACTTCAGTCATCTGTGCTGGTGGGATTCTTTGGAAGTGTGAATGTAATCTGAAATGAAAAGGAGTTGTTTTTTGTTGGTTTGTTTTTCCTATATTATAATAGCAACGGTTAAAAAAAAAAAGGAAGATTACTTGGACTCAACATTTTATCAAAATCATTGTATCATTTACAAGTCCTTTCATTAATAAATAACATGTGGCATAAATCCCTATATTTAGTTATCCACAGGTTCATATATTTAGTTATACACAGGTTCACTGCATCACACCAATATGAAAAATGAGTAAGTTTTCAAAACTTTCAATCTTAGGGTAGTTTTTATAGCTGAAAGAAACATGAGAAGAGGATTTGAAAGAAAAAAAAGAACTTCACATTATTTTTTTCTTTTCAGGAAAATGCACAGAAGCTAAATTTAGGTCCTTGATCAAATTGACCCAGTCTTTAACCCTGGCAAACGTTACCACAACACACTTCCAACAGACAATAGTTTGCATACCAACATCACACTGGAAACAGATGTGCACGTTGAACAGGCTTTCTTGGGTGATTATCTGGGGATCTACTAGGGCAAAATATTGAGAGGGCTTTCTTCCTAATTGGGGCATAAACTGCATCTCTTTGCAAACAGAGACAGCAAGCATTTCTGAATCTCTGTTCCCACCCTTTTTCCCTCTTAAATTTATTATATCACAACTATGTTTTGACCAGTGTTTCATAATATCAGTCACTGAAAAACCATTGCTTGGCATGAAGCTCAATTATTATCTTTTTAAAAAATTGTTAACAGCTGGCCTATTCATGGATGATGGTTACACAGTTTATATATCAAAATGTTTGGAATGTGAACAATTACCTCTTTTACTTTCTCACAAAGTCTCCCATAGTTTACACAATCTGTTTTTTTTGGGGGGGCGGGCCTTTACTAAAATATATATAGTTTTCCCACTGCTGCCTTCTATTCATCTTAAGTTCTTTCCTTGTTCTTCAGATACTATTACCCTATTATTTTTGCTTTGCTTTCCCCCTTGTGTTCTGGGACTCTGAGCAAAGGGCTGGATGCGCCTGATCTCAGCTGATCTCGGCTGCTAAGCAGGGTCAGCCCTGGTTAGAACTTGGATGGGAGACCACCTGGGAATCAGGCTTCCTGCATTGATCAGGGGGTTGGACTTGATGGTCTTGTAGGCCCCTTCCAACCCTATGATTCTATGATCTAAGAGCTTATCTATGTCCACCAACATATGATATTGGTTTAACAGCTTATTCACACATTCCTTTTACTGTTCTCTTTCATTTTTGTTGTGTAGACACACAAATATGTGAATTAGGATATTATATCTTTTATAAAAGTCATACTTCTTGTTTACAGCATCAGTGAAAAGCAACTATAGGAACACTTTTTCTCTGTCTCTGCAATTGGAAGTATGATGGTAAAATGAAAACCTGTGAAAATCTGCTTTATACTTTCATCTCTTGAAGCCAAAAGGGAGTACATGAAAGACCCCATGGTACATTCTGAAAACAGAAAAGGATAGATCCTTCTTCATTTCCTGTAGTTTGGGAAATAACATTTCTAAATATTTAATTATAAATTGTTCTTATATAGCTAGAGAGTCTTCAGCAAAAGAGATCGTTACCTTGTCGTGGTGCTGGAGCTTGAGCACCTCAATGACGTCATGAGCTAAACCGTGAAGAGACACCCAAGACGGGAAGGTCATGGCAGAGAGGTCAGACTAAATACTATCCCTCGGGAAGGAAACGGCAACCCACCCCAATATTCTTGCCATGAAAACTAAATGGATCATACAACCAGAGATATGTCGGTATACCATCGGAAGATGGGGCTCCCAGGTCGGAAGATGGTCAAAATGCTACTGGGGAGGAACAGAGGATAAGTTCAACTAGCCCCAGATGTGATGACGCAGCTAGCGCAAAGCCGAAAGGACGGCTAGCAGCCGATGGTGCTGGTGGTAAACGACGAATCCGATGTTCTAAAGATCAACACACCATAGGAACCTGGAATGTAAGATCTATGAGCCAGGGCAAATTGGATGTGGTTTTTGGGGAGATGTCAAGATTAAATATAGACATTTTGGGTGTCAGTGAACTGAAATGGACTGGAATGGGCCACTTCACATCAAATGACCACCAGATCTACTACTGTGGACAAGAGGACCACAGAAGAAATGGAGTAGCCTTCATAATTAATAATACAGTGGCTAAAGCAGTGCTTGGATACAATCCAAAAAATGACAGAATGATCTCAATTTGAATTCAGGGTAAGCCATTTAACATCACAGTGATCCAAATATACGCCCGAACCACAGATGCTGAAGAAGCAGAAGTAGATCACTTCTATGAGGATCTGCAGCACCTACTGGATAGTAGACCAAACAAAGATGTTATTTTCATTACAGGAGACTGGAATGCTAAGGTGGGTAGTCAAACGACACCTGGAATTACAGGCAAGCATGGTCTGGGAGAACAAAATGAAGCAGGACATATGCTGATAGAATTTTGCCAAGACAACTCACTGTGCATAAAAAGCACTCTCTTCCAACAACCTAAGAGACGACTGTATACATGGACTTCACCAGATGGTCGACACCGAAATCAGATTGACTACATCCTTTGTAGCCAAAGGTGGTGGACATCTGTGCAGTTAGTAAAAACAAGACCTGGAGCTGATTGTAGTTCAGATCACGAACTTCTTATTGCACAATTTAGAATCAGACTAAAGAGAATAGGGAAGACCTACAGATCAGTTAGATATGAGCTCACTAATATTCCTAATGAATATGCAGTGGAGGTGAAGAATAGATTTAAGGGACTAGATTTAGTAGATAGGGTCCTGGAAGAACTATGGACAGAAGTTCGCAACATTGTTCAGGAGGCAGCAACAAAAAACGTCCCAAAGAAAACCAAGAAGGCAAGATGGCTGTCTGCTGAGACACTGGAAGCAGCCCAAGAAAGAAGGAAAGCAAAAG
Organism: Heloderma suspectum; assembly: GCF_057233095.1. Lineage (NCBI taxonomy): Eukaryota > Metazoa > Chordata > Lepidosauria > Squamata > Helodermatidae > Heloderma > Heloderma suspectum. Next base: position 115,220,955 of record NC_139461.1, on the reverse strand, counting down.
GCAACAGTGGTAGGGGAGATATGCCCAATTCAATGCAAAATTCCAGAGGTTAGCCAGAAGAGATAAGGAATTATTTTTAAACAAGCAATGTGTGGAAGCGGAAGAAGATAATAGAAAAGGAAGGACAAGAGACCTCTTCCAGAAAATTAGAAACATCGGAGGTAAATTCCAGGCAAAAATGGGTATGATCAAAAACAAAGATGGCAAGGACCTAACAGAAGCAGAAGAGATCAAGAAAAGGTGGCAAGAATATACGGAAGATCTGTATAGGAAGGATGATAATATCGGGGATAGATTTGACGGTGTGGTCAGTGAGCTAGAGCCAGACATCCTGAAGAGTGAGGTTGAATGGGCCTTAAGAAGCATTGCTAATAACAAGGCAGCAGGAGATGACGGTATCCCAGCTGAACTGTTTAAAATCTTGCAAGTTGATGCTGTCAAGGTGATGCATGCCAAATGCCAGCAAATTTGGAAAACACAAGAATGGCCAACAGATTGGAAAAGATCAACTTATATCCCCATACCAAAAAAGGGAAGCACCAAAGAATGTTCAAACTATCGAAGAGTGGCACTTATTTCACATGCCAGTAAGGTAATGCTCAGGATCTTGCAAGGTAGACTCCAGCAATTCATGGAACGAGAATTTCCAGATGTACAAGCTGGGTTTAGAAAAGGCAGAGGAACTAGAGACCAAATTGCCAATATCCGCTGGATAATGGAGAAAGCCAGGGAGTTTCAGAAAAACATCTATTTCTGTTTTATTGACTATTCTAAAGCCTTTGACTGTGTGGATCATCACAAACTGTGGCAAGTTCTTGGTGGTATGGGGATACCACGTCATCTTGTCTGCCTCCTGAGGAATCTGTATAACAACCAAGTAGCAACGGTAAGAACAGACCACGGAACAATGGGGTGGTTTAAGATTGGGAAAGGAGTACGGCAGGGTTGTATACTCTCACCCTACCTATTCAACCTGTACACAGAACACATCATGTGACGTGCTGGGCTTGATGAAGCCAAGGCTGGAGTTAAAATCGCTGGAAGAAACATTAACCATCTCAGATATGCAGATGATACTACTTTGATGCCTGAAAGTGAGGAGGAGCTGAGGAACCTCATGACGAAGGTGAAAGAAGAAAGTGCAAAAGCTGTGTTGCAGTTAAACCTCAAAAAAAACCAAGATTATGGCAACCATCTTGATTGATAACGCAAATAGAGGGAGAAAACGTGGAGGCAGTGATATACCTTGTCTTTCTAGGCACAAAGATTACGGCAGACGCTGACTGCAGCCAGGAAATCAGAAGACGTTTACTTCTTGGGAGGACAGCAATGACAAATCTTGATAAAATAGTGAAGAGCAGAGACATCACACTGACAACAAAGGTCCGCATAGTTCAAGATCAAACCAGTCCATACTCCAGGAAATAAAGCCAGACTGCTCACTTGAAGGAATGATTTTAAAGGCAAAACTGAAGTACTTTGGCCACCTAATGAGAAGACAGGATACCCTGGAGAAGATGCTGATGCTAGGGAAAGTGGAAGGCAAAAGGAAGCGGGGCCGACCAAGGGCAAGATGGATGGATGATATTGTGGAGGTGACGGACTCGACATTGGGGGAGCTGGGGGTGGCGACGGCTGACAGGAAGCTCTGGCGTGGGCCGATCCATGAAGTCACGAAGAGTCGGAAGCAACTGACCGAATAAACAACAAGCTAGATAGTATTTGTAGTTGTTAAAAGAAACAATTTCTAAAGATTTCTATACAGAGTTGAAAAAAGAATAATGAAAAGTTGAAATACATGTGGAAGCTTCTGAAATAATTATTTTATTCACATATATAAACATTAATAGCTTATCTTTTTATGGACTGTCGAATAAAGATGTATCTAGGCTTGAAATCAAGCCAGAAGTCCAGCCAGTAAGAGATACCATTTTGTTACCTAGGCAAAGGCTTAAGGCAGGGGCGCCAAAACATTTTCAGCCCAAGGGCCAAATTCCATTTTGGAGAAACTCTTGTGGGGGTGGGGGGGCACATTCCAGTGGAGTACAGGCCACAGGCAAAAGTGGGCAGGGCTGGAAAAATTCCACTTATACTAGGAAGCAGGTCCACTCAGATGTAAACATGAGCAGCATGTCTGTTCAAATAAATGGGACAAACCTCTGCATGTCTGCTTAGAAGAAAGCAGGACTGAATAACTCAGCAGCACTTCTAAAAAGCATCCCCAATACCAAGCCTCTACATGTCTATTCTAAAGTAAGCATGAGCAGCATGTCTACTCAGAAGTAAGCAGGACTAGCCCCTCCAGGACAAACCTCAGAAAGAGGCAGAACTGACCCACTCAGCAGCTTTCTCCCCTAGCCCAGGCCTTGACCCCTCTCACAGGGAAAACCTCCTACCTCTGATCAGCAGCTGATTGAAAATAAGTGCTTCCCCCTGCTAAGCAATGAGAAAAGGAGCTGCCTACAGTGCTAAGCAGGGGAAAGGATTTTGCTCAGATCAGTGGCTGATTTCAGAGATAAGAGCTTTTCTCTCCATGACAATGGGAGCAGTACCAGGGGAAGACAGTTCCTGGCCAGATTTTTAGGCCATTAGTTAGATGTTCCTCATCTCTGACCTAAAGGCTTCATTCTGTCTGCCAGTCAAGGGGGCTGATGCAGCATATCCTTATTCCTTCCCTGCCTAAAGTAGGCTCTGAGGTCTGAGCTTACTCACTCCTAGGTTGCTCACTAAGACAATGAGTGGTCCATGCATCAGACCACTCATTGGTCCCCACCTCAGCCAATGGGTGGTCCATGCATCAGAATCTTTCCTTGAGTGCAAACATAGGATTTGGCAGCAGCAGCAGCTCATGCAACAGTTAACTGGTTGATTGCCAGCTGCCAGCACTGAGAGAAGAATATCTCTCTTGGATCTTTGGTAGGAAGGCTTTCATTGGCCAGGGCGAGGTACTTTTGAAGTATATTTTTATGTTTGCAATTGGTTGGAACTACATTTATTTTATAGTGAATTGGGTTTAGATTTGCCGCATTTGCGGGGCAGGGAGCTTTTATGAAACATTTACTAATTCTGATTATGTTTCAAGTGTATTTCAATGAACTGGATGTGGCTTGAACTACATTCATCTTATAGCGAATTGGTTTTTGTTTTTTAGCTTTATTAAATCATTACTAGTTTTGATTATATTTTGAGTGTATTTCAGTGATTTGGATGTTGTTTTAAATTGTTTGTTAATATCAGTTTTAAGTATCTTTCTTCAGTCTCTAAATTTCATTTTGGCTTGGCTTCTTGTCCAAAAATCATGAAATGTGCCTAAGTAATAAATGGAAGCTTGCCACACTGTTGTTTAATATATTTGTGAGTTTATATGCCTAGTTTTTCCATCTTTATTTGTTCGGCATTCCCTTTGGGCCTTATGCTTGGCTGCCAGATATCTTTGCCAGTGCTTCTATTCTCCTGAGGGATGTGTCTCTTCAGCTTTCTCCGGAATGCCCACAGGCTGGGGCAAGGGGTACTTCTAAAAAATAAAAATAAAAGTTGTTTGTCATTTTTATTGTTCGTTGACTGTGCAGGACTACCAGGTAAAGCCAGCTGGCAACAACACTACTTATAGTTTAGCATTCATGGCCACAATACTTGGAAAGACAGCTCAGTTCACATAGCTAATTCCTGGAGCTAAGGAATTATCATTTCTGTTGTAATTGTCTAGTTATGGCTGTGTTGTCTCTCCTTTATGATAGAAACTGCCAAAAGGAAAATTAATACGAACGACAGGAAATGGGGTTCCCCTCCAAAAACCTAAAACTGTTGGCTCTCTCTTTCTCTCTAGGCTAGCTAAAGTTGGATACAGTTTCCTTTCTGCAGAGCAGCATGTTATACTGTGAATCTAAGGAAACTCAGATGGAGAATCAACCTTCTTAGTAAAAGGATGTAAATATCCCCAGGGGGCTTAGTTTATTATACAAGTTTGTTTGCGAGTTTTGTCACATTACTCTAGGCTTTCTCAGGCCAGAGTAAATGAAATGTTAAGTATATTAACGTATCAATATTAAAATTGCATAGACCTCAGTCCACAAACTAATAAGTCTGCAATAACTTCACTGTTAAATTTTGTGAAGTTCTATGGGGTTAGTCCAGGGATATTCAAAATGAAATGTTTTTAAAGGCAATAATGTTTAGAGTTCAGCATGTCCCAGTCTATTTATTTATTTTATTTATTATTACATTTATATCCCACCTTTTTTTCCTCCAAGGAACTCAAGGCAGCATACGTAATCCTCCTCCTCCAATTTTATCCTCACAACAACCCTGTGAGGTAGGTTGGGCTGAGAGTTTGTGATTGGCCCAAAGTCACCCAGTGAGCTTCCATGGCTGAGTGGGGACTAGAACCCCGATCTCCCGACTCCCAGTCCAGCACTCTAGCCACTACACCACACTGGCTCTCAGCCAGTCTATCATGATACGAGAAGAAAAACAAAGAACAGATACAAAAGTTTGAAGCAACATTAGAGCAATAATAAACTACAGTTTGGAGCCATTTCTGTATATAATACTCATGTCACATTTGCCTGCAATCCCCACTTCTCTGGAACCAGTGCAATGCATAGTGAATAGTGTGTCTGATTTGGACTGTGGAGACCTGAGGACAAGTCCTCATTCAGCTTACTATCCTGCCACTACCTCTCAGCCTAACCTACCATCCACGGTTGTTCTGAGTATAACATGGCAGAGGAGTGACCATATTCACTGCCCTGAGTGCTTCAGAGCAGGGTGGGCAGATGTTTTGGACTTCAACTCCCAGAAGCCGCTGCCAGCATGGCCAATGGTCACAAATGCTGGGAGTCTAAAACATCCGGAGATCTACTTTCTGCCCACCCCTGCTTTAGAGGAAGGGTTTGATACAAATGTTATAAATCAGAAGTGTGACTGTAATAAAGAAGATGTACATTTTACTTGCTGAGAAAATATGATTGGCCTTGTTTCCCTGTTCACTGTACACTTTGTAGCAAAAGGCCCCTAGTAAGCATTCGAAGAGTTTTGTAACCTGATCCCTGATTGTGATAGCTGCACAAGCCCAGTGCTTGGAAGAGGAAGGAATATAGTTAATTATATATTTCCCTTTATTATTTCCCTTTGATTTCTAGTTCTAGGATACTGTTAATAGAACTTATAATAGAACTATAATCTAATTGAAATCTCTCTACAAACTCAGTATTATGCAGTTTAAAGGTGTAATGCAGGGTATGAGGTAATAAGCACTTGCCCGTGTAAAGCATTGATATTAACATTTTACTACAATTATTTTATATCATTGTTATATTTAAATTCATTGGAACATCTTCCCAGTCCTTCAGCTAGGTTTGTGAAATCAGTGATGGACTGCAACTCCTTCTCATCCAAGTCATGAGTCTAGAGAACAGCTTCCCACACTTCCCACATTCTACAATTTGGTGTTAAACCAGAAGTGCAAGAAGCAATACAACGACAATAATAATGTATGGCTTGGATGTGGAGGGGGAAGTTTGTGTAAAAGTACTAGGGGAATCTTGGGGTCAGTTGTTGAATAATAGTTCAGGGGCAATCCTTCTGTTGAACTGTGCTGGCTGTGCTAATTCCACAGTCAGGCATTATGAATCACACTAGGAGTCTCAGTGAAATCCTCTTTTGGCTTGTGGCTGCTGCATATGCTGATTCAGTGCACCTTTCACCTGAAAATCATTCCAAATTAAATCATTACAGTTGGGACCTGCAACTAAGTGTTGCAGAGCAGAGTGCTGCTGTTCATGATTGTAGCCACTGAATTCCATAACCCTGTTGTTCATGTTTTCAATTCCTACTCCACAACAGTCAGTCAGCATATAGGGGTGGGCCGTACCTCAGTGGTAGAGCACATGCTTTGCATGCAGAAGGTTCTTGGTTCAGTCCCTGGCATCTCCAGATAGGGCTAGGAAAGAATCCTGCCTGAAACCCTGGAGAGCGACTGCCACTCAGTCTTGACAGTACTGGGCTAGATAGATCAGTAGGCTGACTCAGTATAAGGTAGGGTTGTCAGAGAAATCCTCCGCGGACCCCAGTGAGGCCAGATTAAAAAGCAGGGATGCAAATGGTGTCCACTACGCCATTTGCGTCCACAGTCAATCCACCCAGCCAGTGATATGGCAATCAATGGCGGCCATATCGTTGGTGCTCTGGAGCTGGCCAGCTAGGATTCTGGGGGGTGCGATGGATCTCCCCCCACTACGGACACCCCTTGGGACCCAGAGGTAAGCTGGCCTCTTACCTCTATACATCCCTAGTATAAGGCAGCTTCCTATGTTCCTAGCATTACATGCCCACTGAGCATGGTCAGTCCCCATTGGGCATGTGTTTTGGTGGGGTCCCTGCCTGAGAATTTTTTCCTAAAAATATTTTGTACTTTTACAAACCTTGGGATTCCCCCATGCATGCCTCCCTCTTAGTGCCAAAATGGCTTGGGTGGTACCATTTTGGTTACATAAGGACCAGCCCTTGGAGAGTTGAGATTGCTATTAGTAGAGGGGATGATCAGTGCTATGTGATATTAACAAGAGGAAGCTGTTATAGATAGACTCCAACCAAAAAGACCTAGCTTCAAATCCTCACTCAGCCATGAAGTTATGTGTGTGACCTTGGGCCAATCACTGGCCAGGTTTGCATGATTGGAGAGGGAAAATAAGCCACGGTGGTAATTTTGTCGCCCGGTGTGTGCTGGTTGCGCACCACCTAATTCCCATTATTACTCTTGCTGGATGCAGCTTGTCATGATGTCCGAACCCAGTGAGGGTGGGTGGAAAGGGTGGTTTGCAAACCACCCTGCAACTCTAGAATAAGCCTAGAACAAACTCACCCCTGGCACCCACGCTCTTTGGGTTTGGATGTTATGACAAGCTTCGTCCAGCAAGAGTAATTATGGTAATTAAGTGGTGCGCAATGGGCATGTGTGAGGCAGGAAAATAAGTCATGGTGGTATATTCTCCTTCCACAGTCATGTGAACTCAGTATCTCTCAGCCTGATGAGCGTCACATCATGGGTTGTTGTGGGGGTAAATGAGGGAGGGGTATATATGCTGCCCTGAACTCCTTGGAAGAAGGACAGGATTAAAATGTTATTAATAATACAGCTAAAGAACCACCTTGCTGCCTTGAGTGCCATTTTTGTGGTAGAAAGTCAGGGTACAGATACATAAAATAAAATAAAAAAATTAAATAATCAATGGAAGGAAAATAGACCCTAGTGCTGTTTCACAAGAACTTGCATAAGAGTTAATGCAGCACAATAATGGATAAGTTCTACTTCAGTTTTCATATTTCTGCTTGTGCAAGAGTTTGCACAAGCAGAACATCTTTTGGTGTTTCGTTTCAATTTTCTGGTGCAATGTTTTAGTAAAATAAGACTTCCTTAGCGGAAGATGCCTTCTGCATGTGGAAAGGCACCTTTGAATCCAATTCAGTAATAAAATTTATGCAAGACATTAGAATCATTTTAAATAGCTTAGAATTTTATTCGTCATCCATAGCTTTTACTTTTGCAATAAACTTACATTTGTTATAGTTGGTTCTTATCTATTTGTACCGTTGTGATTTTGGGATTGTTTCAGAACGCCCACACATTGCTCTAACTCTGATTTATATGCTTGGCTTTACTGTGGCCCTCACCCTGCCTACAGATTTATCCCATGTCATCTCCTTATAGCAATTTATAACCTCTATAAAATGTCATCTAGGGTTCCTTTTTATGTTTTCTGAGTAATGGCTAGAAAGAATTGCACAGGGAATCAAAAATCTAATGAGTTGTACATTATTTGACTATTTATAACCAGAAAGCAGTCACTGACAAATTTTGGCAATTTTACAGCTAAAAGCCTAGGCTATTGTGCTTTTGAATGTAATTTATTAAGCAAATAAAACTCCTTACTAGTAATGGATCCTGTTAAACCTGTGGCACTGCATGAGCTCCAGGCTTCTACAGCTGCGGAGGCTTCATAATACCTGCATACATCTTGCATGTCTGGACACTAATATTTTACACTTACATCATAGTTTCATTTATTCAGTTGCTTTTATGCTCACGATTGGGTAGTAACCAGACATTTAGAGTGAAAACCTTAGGTGGTAGGAGGAGCTCAAGAACTGAATTTCATTTACTCTGTGAAGATTTAAATCCCTATTTTATGAGGCATGGCGTTTAGTAAAGCCGAGTGGTAGAAAAAAATGTTAATGGCTCAAGTGGTGTAAAAATAACCTCAGGAAGGAAAATAGACAGCAAAGCATATATAAAGAAATGAAAACAACAACATCCCCCAAACAAACTATGTGGGGAAAACCTGTTCAGTGCTCCAGTATCATTTCTGCACTGTCATTGGATTTTACTACAGCTTACTGACTGTATTAATAAAATACTGTTGTTTGTAGTAGAAAGGATTGCCTTACAACCAGGGTTCTCCAAATGTGAGAAGACATGATCAGTTGATAGAAGTGCACATTTCAATCTGACACATGTTGCAATCCTGTTTCTACAAGTGGCACCTATAACAAAATGTTGCAGTGGGGAGTGCTCTTATTCAAGGTTCCAGCCAGCAGCCAGCCATGCCCTTTTTTGTGATACTCTGTTCCTACTTATACCCCTTCCCATCAGCAGACACTTGGCATTCTGTGGCCACTGAGCATGCTGAATCGTCATTGGGCTGTTCCCCCACTCTTAAGTTTTTATATCTTTAACAATGCAATATGTATGTTACTCCCTGTTCTTTTCCCCCTTGGATCCTAACCATATGCCACTGATTGATATTCAGTGTGTGTGATTCTCTCCTTCTGGCTCATGAAGACTAGTGTGTGGCACAATATGGCATAGCTGCTATTGTGCTATAAACTTCAATATACCTACCCTCTGGCTCCTGAGATTTTACCAGATGTTATCTACACACTTCCTACGTTATGGGTTGAATCCAGACTTTTGTAGTAGTAGATCCACTGAAATTAACAGGATTTAAGTTAATAATGGATCCAACCCTATATTTACAACCTTCAGGGCTAGAAACTTGCTTTTTCAGTGAAAGCATAGATTCCCAGTATGCCAAGTTCTATATTCAATAACAGTTTTCCAGTTTGTGCTGTGAAAACAGTTAATCAAAACAGCTCTGCTCTGAGCCTGGAACATTAGTGAGTGCTGCAAGCCAAATTGCTTCAAATCCTTTAAGACCAAAAGTTTGGGGTGCAATCTTGTGGCCGCTAGACAGTTGCTAGATGGCCATAGGATTTTTAGTTTTCTGGTAACCGACCCCAGAGCCAGCACACCAAGGTCGGTGTCAGGGTGGACACTGAGCCCATAGAATCCCAGAGTAGTTCTGATTCTGAGGAAGAGCAGTCGCTCCTCTTTCCCAGGGCCAACAGCTGACGGAGATTCCTCCCACCAGCATTCCTAGCTTAGATAGCAGTCCAGGGAGTGACAGAGCGCGGATAGCAGACTTGGTGGATGTGCGACGCCGACGCAGAGAGCGGCGCCAAATGGAGGGCGCAGAAAGGCGTAGTGCCCAGTTGGCGCGCAAACAACGGCTGTGCCCAGAGGATCCAAGGGAAAAGGGGAGGGACTCTCCCTAGTCCTTAAGTTCAGGGGTCTGCCAGTAATTTCCTTTCAAACGGGGACCACCTGTTCCAACTTAGGGCATAGGTACTATGCTGCTCAGATCTAGTTGCAAACGGTAGAGTTGTTAAGTTGTAAAAGAAGAATAAAGCTTTGAAAGGAATCCCTTTGTCTGTGTCTGGACTTGGCTACTGGATTAGACTGAGAGAGGCCTCCAAGGAGCCCTTGACAGTCGGTTCCCAATAAACCCCCTTCCCCGCCACTTCGTAGACAGCACGTTTCATCCCCAGCTCTGCGCTAATAACAGTGCGGAGTGGGGGGAAAGGGGGTGTTCCTGGAGGCAGGGAGGGGATGGTGGAAGTGCCGGCATGACACTTCCTATGCACCTTCCAGCCTCCCACCCCCCGCTCCAAGCCGCCCCGGCTAGACAGCCAAAATTGGCTATCTAGCTGCAAATGCAGGGCAGCCAGAGCATGGAGGAGAAGATCCCCTCCACGCTCCGCCTGCCCTGCATTGGATAGTCGGTCGCCTCCGAGTTTGGAGGCGTCTGACTACCCCATAGGATTGCGCCCGTAGTGTCTCTCTTTTGGAAGACTATAGTAAAGCAAATACTGTATATGGTCATGTTTCATTGAAATTTGTTCTAGCAGGGGGGAAAATATATTTGTTGTAACGTATTTGTATATTTGTATACAGTATACACATCTTCATATACAACCTTTGTATACAAATGTTATAACTTTGTATATTTGTTCTTTCATTTCTGTTTGTGTACATTAACAAGTAACTCCACTGGAACTAGTAGACAGCAAGGAGAATGGAGGTGAAAAAGTCAAACCACAGACCCTATATAACCATATATAATTTAATTTTGGGTGCTTAAATATGGCTAAGAAATGGGGAAGTACTTTTTGTACAATCACTGAAAATATTTAATGACAGAAAATCTGACCTATTTTACATACGTAATAATTAAAAGGTTCGCTTTCCGTTGCACTAGAACTACTAATATGAAAATTTAGTCAGGCTCTGTACATATAAAAAGGTGTCCCCAACCAGTCGTGTCCGACTCTAGGGTGTGGTGCTCATCTCCATTTCTAAGCCGAAGAGCCACCGCTGTCGGAAGACGCTTCCGTGGTCATGTGGCCGGCATGACTGAACACCAAGGTGCACGGAATGCTGTTACCTTTCCCGCCGAAGCAGCACCTATTTATCTACTTGCAATTTCTTGCTTTCGAACTGCTAGGTTGGCGGGAGCTGGGACTGAAGACGGGAGCTCACTCCGTCACGCAGCACTCGGGTCTTGAACTGCTGTCCTGCTGACCTTCCGGTCTGCAGTTCAGCGACTTAAGGAGGGCATTGCTGAATGTTTAAAATCAGTGTGTTCTAAGTAGGTTTGGGGCTGGGCCTGGAAACATACTGAAATATGTATTTAGGTTGCAATCCTATACCCACTTACCTATGGATAAGCTCCATTGAACTCAGTGGGACTTCACTTCTAAGTAGACATGTATAGGATTTTATTGTCAATGTGGTACAATATAATACAATTAATGCAGTAGTAGCTTAAGTAGCTATTGATTTTGTTTTGTTTTTTAATACTCTGTTTTACAAGTATTTGGTTTTAAAGTTCACATTCTTGGTGTCATCTTAAGTGAAGATATATATTGATTTAAATGTAGTTTACTAAGATATTTTCCCCTAAGATGACCAGAACAAGCATTGCTTATAAGAAAACTATGAGCTCTGAGTTTTGGAAGCTGAGCTTTTAAAATCTCATTCACAGCATGTGTTTGAGAAGGCACCTCCAAGTTCCTGAATATGCTTCCTGCAACAGCATCAAGCTATATCAGTTATGTATCCATTTTGTTGAAAAGATTAGTACCCCACCTTAATATCTGAGACAGCTTGGTGAGACAGAGAATTAAGAGCTAATTCAAAAATTCTAATTGTGAACTCAGATAGTTGAGTGCCTATCACTTTAGAAATAAATGGAGCTGCACAAAACCAAGGTGATGATTTCTACATACTTAGAGGCAGAAGCATGTAAGTTTATAAATCAAAATATTTTTTTAAAAATTCAAAATATCCTGACAAGGACCTTTGAGCTTTGAGAATGTATGGAATGTTTAGGTGTCAGTTGCAGGGAAGAGTGGCACAGAGGGGAGAGTAGGAATTAGTCTACTCAAGTCCCAAACTGCTTTTATAATAAGTATCCTGGAAGGTATGGGGTGGGTTCGGAGGGATGTGCTGTCAGCTAAAAAAAGAAAGGAAAAGCTCTCCTCTCTGCCCTATGGGATGTTTCAGGAGAAAGGAACAGAAAATGATGCCTTTTTCTGTTTCCAGTCTCCTAGGTCTGTCTCCCTGCCCCCCACATTCCCCCCACAAGCTATGAAATGCTCAAGCTCCAGGTTGACAGCACATTAGAAACATAGGAAGCTGCTTTATCATAGGCCAGAATAATTGTGCATCTAGACTAGCATTGTCTTCTCTGACTGGCAGTAGATCTCTGGGGTCACAGGCAGAAGTCTTTCATATCACCTGCATCCTGCACAGCAGGGGAAAGTCTCAGAGGGATGGGAGAGAAATAAAAGGGGCTCCTCCCCCCACCCAACTCCTCTTTCCCAGGAGCCTGAACTGAAGTATTCCTCTTAAGGGTTATGGATACACTGCAAAATTTTGCTGCAGGTCCCACCTGTGGAATATAAAACAAGGAATATTACGTAATCTTATAATGTTCCTTGCTAAATTTTGAAGAATGACAACAATAAAAGTTCTTGCGTTAAGACATTGCTAATATGAACATTTTATTACAATTATTAACCTTCTTCCTTTTATTAGAAAAACTGAGACTGACATTAGTATTGCTCAAAACAACACATTAATATCAGAATATTTTGTTATATATTAAGAACACAAACAAATGTACCCTTAAGTAAGCCTGTGCTTTGTTTCTGTTTTTTAAAATATACATACATACATATATACATAGATTTGTATTAAATTCATAAAACTTTCTAGTAATTATACATAGGATTCAACAAAAGCAGACCAAATATCTAAATAAGTATCCACTTGAAGGTGGCATCTACATGTTTATCATTCCAATGTTGTAATATCAGTATTTTAGCTGTCAAAAGGGGGCAGGTAAATAATTTAAAAGAGCGAATACATCAGTGAATATTAAAGACTGTTCCAGTACGAGATGTATCTGTGTAATAACACCCCCCCCCCCCGTCCAAGAAGCAACTACGGGACATTGCCAGAACATATGCTAAAAAGAAGCATTAGCTGTATTGCACCGCCAGCAGTTAGCTGAATTAGACAATTCCTTATTAAAGAGATGTGTCCAATAGATATTCAGTTTTTGCTGAATAAGACTCAGCCTAAGATCGATAGATGTGACAGGTAGATGCAAAAGTGGCGATCTACCGATTAGACATTTTGTGGGGGTATCCACAGCAGTTTCTCAAATTCTCAGATGTGCCCATGGGGCCAAAAAGGTTAGGGACCCCTGCCATACATAGACAAGCTGGTCTTGAAGTTTTGTAGGGCCCAACTATTTCTTTATTATATATAAAAAACATATCTTACTAGTAGTCAAAATTCTCATAATTTAACTTGCAATTCCTCTCTAAATTTTGTCTACCAAAGTAGTATCCTGAAATAATGGGAGAATTATTCTTTGCCTTTCAAGGAAAAAAATATCAATTAAAAATCTAGATTTAACTGTAAACCACTGGTGTATGTAATTGTTCTGGAGGCGGGGTTCTAGAAGACTACACTCTGTTGTAAAGTTCTTGTGAACCAATTTGTTTTTCCTTCATTAACCTCCATTACCACCTCTTTTCTCCCTCAAGGTAACCAGAGGCCAGCCTCGGCTGGAGTCCTGTGCAGCCTAGTTAACTTTGAAGTTCCATTTTAGTTTTATTTGATACTACAGTGTCAAATAAAATTAAAGCGTCAGTGAGGTAGAATGTTAATCAGCACCTCTGTTGTGCTTCTCTAATTATTGAAGTGGTATCTCTGGAATTTGATAAAGATTTGCACTTTTTTTCTCAGTAACAAAGTTCTCCCCGCTACTTTCTAGCCTTCCTCAAAGGAGCCCTTGCCATCTATAGTAAATTGCAGCTCTAGTCTTGATAATACACTCCTTGGACAATACAGTCTCAAGGGGTGCTTACTGAAAGGGATTAAACTGTAATTAAACTGCCCTGTGAGTAAGAGGGAAGGAAAGAAAAGATTTGTGGTTTTCATAAAGCAGAAAAAATACATGGACTGGTGTTTACAGCTTGGAGATTTTTTTGCCATCTTGACACAAAACAATTTTATTTTTAGCAGACCATGGTTTTGCAATGGTGCCTTATCAATCCCACAATCCTGTTCAATGAAATAATTGGTCTGAGTTAGCTCCAAATCAGAAGTAACTGAATGAAATTCAGGAAAGAAGCCTTTAACCACACATAGTTAGAAACAAATTGTATTCATCCAAGAAGTATGAATGTATGTAAGCATTTTGCAATTCTATATTTTTAAAAAGAGTTTAATTGAACATAAAGCAATATAATATCCTTTTGTTTAGGTTCAAAAATTGTGTGTGAGTGTTTTTTTTTAAAAAAAAATTTCTTATCAGCTCAGCTATTAAATATTGTGGCTTACCAGCTATCAGTCTCCGATCAGCACAGTTAGTGCATTTTACCTTCCAAGGAAGTGCACTTTGAGCCAGCTGGAGCACAAAAAACGTAGGAGCTGGAGAAAGTCATAATTGAAACAGGCGACTGCTCCAGTACAGACAGGAAATAAAAGGAAGACTGGACCCTTCAGTGGATTAAATTAGATGTTTCAAGTTCAGACAGTATCAGAGGAAAAAAGACTTATTTAGAATAAAAAAAGGTAACAGTAAGTTCATTCAGATGAGTGCCTCCCCTTCCTGAACCCCTCCCTGCTTCTGCATGACACATGCATTTGCTCAAGTCTTCCTGTGATGTATGGCAGAAATCACATAGGCCCCCTCCTAGCCCAAAGAGTACCAGGTTACATTGGTAAACATATATTTTTCCTATCCCAGCAGGGCAGTTCTTGTGTTTTCATGTTATGTTCGTCTAAAGTGTAGCCATATGCATGTTTACTCAGTAGTAAGTCCAACTGTTTTTAATAGGGCTTACTTCTAAGTAAGTGTGTATAATCCAGCATCATTCCCACAGTGGCCAACCAGATGCAGAGCAAGATGACAGCCCTCCCCCACTGATGCCCCCCAGCAACTGGTATTCAGTGGTGTAGTACTTCTGTTCATGGAAGTTCTATATAGCCATTGATAGACCTGTTGTTCTAGAACTTCCCCAGTGTCCTTGGTGGTTCCACATTGGCCTGGTTGGAGTCCACCAGGAAAAGAGCCTTCAGTGTGGTGACCCTCTTCCTGTGGAACTCTCTGCCTTTGGAGGTCAGGCAGGCGCCAATGTTGTGTTCCTTTTGGTGCTTCCTGAAGACATTGTTATTTCGAGAGGACTTTCTTGAGTGACGAACCACAGTTTATTAAATTCAGACTTTGTTTCTTTTAAAATGTTTTAATTGTTTTAACATAGTATTTTATTATTTTATTATTTTATCATTTTTGTTCACCACTCTGAAATCTTCTGACGTGGAGCGGTACATAAATATTGTAAATAAATAAATAAACTTCTCTAATCCCCTTGTAGATTCACTTAAGGTAGGGGCTATCACTACCACCAGTATTGTGGCCTAGATTATAGTTCAAAGAAGAATAGAGCCTAACTAGTGGGAAATACTTGCACTATTATAATGATAAAAACTACAAGCTAATCTTCAGCCATTTAGGAAAAGGATTTTTAGTTATAACTGGCCATACCTTAGTAATAAATCAGTTATTTGTTTGTTTGTTGATTTACTTAATTGATTTGTACCCTACCTTCCTTCCAAGAAAAATGGCACTCAAGGTGTATTACCCTTATTACTTTGATTCTTCATCATATCACACTCGGCCTTAGCTGTGTTTAAATCAAAGCACTATTTGCTAGCAAGCTCAGGATTCTAAAGCAATTAAAAATATACAGCAACTTGATTATACCGATTTCACTAGTTTCAATGGATTTTCACAGGTATAAGTGAGAATAGAATGTGCCCCACTGTAATAAAAACCTTTTATTACAACTGATATGAATGAACTGCTGTCACAATAAGCACATCTGATTACATTCACATCCATTAACTCTGTATACACACTCCTCATATGAAATGTTTAATGGGAATCATTGCTGGAATAGAGCCTTGCATCACATACAGCCAGGGCCAGAAATATTGGAACAAGGATAACTGTTTTGGCAGTTGGCCTTTGTACACCACCACAATGAAGTTGAAAGGAAACACACCCAGATGAGAGTGAAGTCAGGACTTGCAGCTGTAATTCAAGGGGTTTAACAAAAGTGGGGCACTAACCATTCAGGAAGTACAGCCAGTAGCATACTCACACACCCATCGTTGGTGGCTCATAAGTAATGGAACAAACCAACATCATTTCAAACTTAAGGATCGCCTTTAATACCTGGATGAAAACCCTTTGCAGTCAATGACTGCCTGAAGTCTGGAACCCATGGACATGGCCAAATGCTGAGTTTCCTCCCTCGAGATGCTTTGCCAGGCCTTTACTGCAGCTGCTTTCAGCTGCTGCTTGTTTGTGGGTCTTTCAACCTTCAGTCTTGTCTTCAGTAAGAGAAAAGCATGCTACATTGGGTGAAGATTAGGTGACTGACTTGGCCATTGAAGAACAGCCCACTTCTTTGCCTGGAGAAACTCTTGGTAGCTTTTGCTGTATGTTTTGGGTCATTATCCATCTGCAATATGAAGCGGCATCCTATCAGTTTAACAGCATTCAGCTGAATCTGAGCAGACAGTATAGCCCTATACACTTCAGAATTCATCCTGCTGCTTTTATCAGCAGTCAGGGCATCAATGAACACCAGTGACCCGGCTCCATTGGCAGCCATACATGCCCATGTGCCTCCACCATGTTTGACAGATGATGTGGTATGCTTTGGATCATGAGCTGTTCCTTTCCTTCTCCATACTTTTCTCTTCCCATCATTCTGGTACAAGTTAATCTTGGTTTCATCAGTCCAAAGAATCTTATTCCAGAACTGGGCAGGCCTTTTTAGGTGTTTGCTGGCAAAGGCTAATCTGGCCTTTCTGTTCTTGAGCATTACCAGTGGTTTGCACCTTGTTGTGAAGCCTCTGTATTTACATTCATCAAGCCGTCTCTTGACTGTAGATGTTGACAATGACATGCCTACCTCCTCCAGAGTGTTCTTGACCTGGCTAGATGTTGTGAAAGGGTTCCTCTTCACCATGAGCAGAATTCTGCGGTCATCCACTATAGTTGTCTTTCATGGTCTTCCAGGCCTTTTGCTGTTGCTGAACTTGCCAGTTAATTCCTTCCTTTTCAAGATGTTCCAAACTGTTGTACTGGCCACTCCCACTGTTTTTGCTATCTCTCTGATGGTTTATGTTGTTTCCTCAGCCTAATGATGGCCTCCTTCACTCGCATGGACACCTCTTTGGACCTCATGCTGGGGGTTCCAGTGAACAGCTACCAAATGCAAATGTAACACTCAGAACCACCTCCAGGCCTTTTCTCTGCTGGATTGGTCATGGGGTACCCAGAAAACAGGCCACATCTGGCCATGCAGCTGCTTGTCAGCCATTCCTTCCATTACTTATGAGCCACCCACAATGGGTGTGTGTGTATGCCACTGGCTGTACTTCCTGAATGGTTAGTGCCCCACTTTTGTCAAACCCCTTGAATTACAGCTGAAAGTCCTGACTTCATTCCCATCTGGGTATGTTTCCTTTCAACTTCAATGTGGTGGTGTACAGAGGCCAACTGCCAAAACAGTTATCTTTGCTCCAGTATTTCTGGCCCTGGCTGTATGTGACAAGAAGCCAATGCTTTGTATCATGCATGGGGAGTAGCACATAGGAAGCTGGCTCAGAGTCTTTACAAAATATATTGGCATCTAGAGAACGTAAGGAAAGCCCTACTGGATCAGACAAAGGGCCCTTCTACCCAACACCTTGTTTCCCACAGTGGCCAAGCAGATGCCTCTGAGAAGCAGAGTGAGCCCCTGCCAAAGGAAGTGAGGCGGGTGGCTACTAGGAGGAGGGCTTTTTCTGCTGTGGCACCCCGGCTCTGGAATGAGCTCCCTAGTGAGGTTCGCCTGGCGCCTACATTGTATTCCTTTCGGCGCCAGGTGAAGACCTTTTTATTTTCCCAGGCATTTTAGCATTTTAGCTTTCTAAATTTTTATCTTTGCATTTTTAAATCTGTATTTTAAACTCCTGCACTGCTGCTAGGTTTTATTGTGGTTGTATTGTTATATTGTGGTTTTAATGTTCTGTATATTTTAAATTGTTTTATTGTGTGTTGCTTGGATTTAATTTTTGTGAACCGCCCAGAGAGCTTCGGCTATTGGGCGGTATAGAAATGAAATAAATAAATAAAATAAGCTCACAAGCAGATCATGCCTTCTCATAGCATCTGGTATCCAAAGGCATCTTGCTCTGAACCTGAAGGTTGCATATACCCATCATGACTAGTAGCCACTGAGAGCTTTATTCTCCATGAATTCTAATTACCTTTTTAAAGCCATCTAAGTTAATGATAATCTGCACAGCTTGTGGAAGTGAGTTTCACAAATTAATTATGTGCTGTGTGAGGAAGTACTTGCCCTTGTCTGCTTTGAATCTCCTACTGTTCAGTTTCAGTAGGGATGTCGTAGAAATCCACAACAGAACGATGAGTTGAGATTTTCATGAATCCGACCTGCGAACTCCGTAGTCTCATCCCCCATCGGGTGGATTCCGCAGACTTGCAGACCTTTTTTCTAACTTTCCAGAATTTTGCACAAATTTAGTTGTAGAAAAATACACAAAATAAAAAACTGCCAAAAATGTGCATTTCCCCCTTACACTAAAGTTTGAAAATGCTCATTTTAGGGGGATTTGGACATTTTCACACATGCAAATTTGAAACAAAAAAAACTCTGATTCCATCAATGGGTGGACAACAGAACAAAGGTGCCTGCCAATCCACAGAACACAGACAGAACGGATTTTACACAATCTGTACATCCCTGCATTTCAGTGGATGATCCCTGGTTTTGTTACATGAGTGAGAGAAATTTCTTACTCATCTTCCACTTTCTCTACAGCATGCATAATTTTATAAACCTATATTATGTCCTCATTAGTTGCCTTTTTTCTAAACCAAAAAATCTCAAATGTTTTAGTCTTTTCTCATAGGAAGGTGCTTCAGACCCCAGATCATCCTGGTGGTTCTTTTCTACTTTTTTCCAGCATTATAATGTCTTCTTTGAGATGTAGCAACCAGAACGTTACATACTACTGCAAGTGTGGCTGAGATTCGTATAAAGATATTACAATACTGGCAGTTATACTTTCAGTTCCTTTTCTTTATATAGTAACGATGATGACGATTTAATCCCTAGCATAGAATTTCCCTTTTTCACAGCTGTTGTACAGTGATAGTGCATCATGATCAGCCTGTGTGTACTCTCTATTAAAGTTGACAGCCAATAACCATTTTGGCCTATTCTATGCAGTGCATGAATTACAGGGGGTAAGAGGACACTTGGCCTCTTTAGCTACAGGTTTAAGAAGGGTATGGGGTGGCACAATTTTGCTAAAAATGGGAAGAGTCAAGAAGTGGCTCTTGTGGAAGTTTACATCTTTAGTGATTCCTGACCTTAAGAGAGGGGTTGGGGCTTTCCTCCCATAATTCTAGAAATAATTATATGTATATAAAATATTTATGCTCAAATAGTTTTCAGACTTCTATCACAGACACTTGATGTAAATCTCACATGAGCCTTGGATGTATAAGAAACAATGATGGCTTCTTCTAACATAAGTGTTATAAATCATTATAACATTTACACCGAAAAGTCCCAGATTTTCACCTTACTTCAACTACAGTGTCCTTGTATAGTTTATCTTTACCAAACATACCAAATTCAGCATTTTCCTAATATGTTAGTCTTCTGATGAAATTCAGGTCACTCATTATTTGATGAAAATACTGAATTTGCATTTTGTGAGTGCACATTCAATTCTTTTATGTCTTATATATAAACACTGAGAAAGAGATGACATTTAGTTAAAAAAAACTTGCCTGATTACAGGTTTTAAGTACTATCTAAGCAGACCGCTTATGCCCAAACTACATGTTATAGGGAAATATGTGGGCACTGTAGATCCGTATGTCCTCCCACATTTCCCTATAAATGTTTTGTTGAAAAAATGTATGACATGACATGACATAACAGTGTTAGCATTTCCCCACCCACCACAAGCAGCAGCCAATGAAATGGATGGGGGACAAATGCTGCTAATATGATGTTATGTCATATATTTTTTCAACTACACAATGTAGGGAAGAGCTTACTTAGCAGCACCCATGCATTTCCTCATAATGTGTGGTTTGGGCCTAAGTGCCAGTGTACAATCTGAAAACGGGTATAACTGTTTTTCAATGATAGCATAAATTAGGCTGCAATCCTATGGTTCCCTAAGGGGGTATCTTAAGACCCATAGGAAATTGTAGGGAGAAATTGAGGCAGGGAAGGGAAAGAGAGGATAAAAAAGGAGGGAAATGATGTAGGAGAAAGGAAGCAGCAGAATTAAATAGGGAGGAAAATGGGAGAAAGCAGTGGCAACCTGATTGCTTTGGTCATGGAGAAGTAGTATATAAATGCTACTACCAATTATTTATTTACCCCTATTGTGTTTGCTCTCAACAGCCCTGTGAATTTTTCCAGTTTTCCGGTTTGGAAACCAAGAGAGATTTGCACAGTGCAGGGTGGATAAAAATCAATGCTTTTAAAAGTTTTAAATTTAAATTAGTTTTTGTTTCTGTCCTTAGAACATTTCAGTTGTACTATGTGTTGTTTTAAAAAATCTGGTTTTAAATTGTATTTGAATTTGTTACAAAAGTTTTGAATTCAAAAATTGGCATTCATGTATGGCCTGATACCGTGTAAATAAATCCATAGCAAATGATGGACTTGAATATAGGTCTCATAGATCCATGTACAGTTTTGTATGCCAAAATAAGGGCTGAGTCTAAATACATTGCAATATGATTTTCAAGTGTTGGCAGGTATGTAGAAGTTCAAGAAAAATGTGGCTGGTTAAAGGAGCTGTCCCCAGTACTGGCTTCTTAGGTTTGTAAACTTTTTGCACCTCTAGTTATATCTTTATACCATACAAATACAAATAGATTATTTCAGAAGAAAGGAGGATTCACACGACCTCTGCAGCTGCAGCATAGCAAAACTAAACTCTGTCAGGGATAGCCCTAGAGGTTTTGTTTTTCTGTTTATTACTGGTGTGGCATGAATTTCTGCTGTGCTGGAATAATGTACCAACAAAAGGCAAATGCATCTGGGAAGGTGAAAAAGAAGAGGGGCAATGTATATTAAAGAATGTACTGACCTTAGTATTACTACTGTTGTTGTTCACTGCCCCTTTATTTTTGAGCAATAACATTTCTAGTAAATGAAATGTTCTCTTACAGATTTTTGTCTAAGAGAGTTTTCAGTTGTGAATGAGTGTGGTTGTGGTGTTTTTAATGTAATGCTAATTTAGTAATGCACTTCATCATGCTCTGAATCTTGAGCTTAATGAATTATCTGTTGGATGCTGCTCTGCCCTTAATAGATGTATATACAACCCAGTTAACAGAACCCCTTGTTTCTGAGATGGACTTATAACATGTTTAGCAGCTGGAATTTATATGAAGACTTATTAAATAAAACAGCAGTAGCCAGCTCCCTCCTACTGCAGCGTACTTGGAAGTAAAGTACCTGAACTTTTCCAAATATGCTTGGCCTTTTGTACTTCAGTCCGCATCTTTGTATTTCATCTTCGTTGTGTTTGACAGTTTTTGACCTCACAGTAATTTATTATTCTTTTTATTACTACTTAAGATCATGATAATTGAAAGTCTTTATTTATATGATTACAAGTTAGTAAAGGGAAGATTAAGACACACCCAGAGAACATGCCATAGAAATGAAAGTCTCTAACATTAGCTTCTATTTTATTAAGTGGTGAACTTTCTGTTTGGGCTTTTGCCTTGCAAGATGGTGGGTCAGAACGTGTGTTGTAATTGTTCAGAACAGGAATGTGGCTGGAAGCAAAGCTGTACTTACAAAACAGCACTATTTAGTTTATGAAAACAATTCCGACATATGTATAAATGGTAAATTACAACAATGATTGGGGGAAGTATTTATACATTACAAGGGCTGTATTATTTTAATTCTTCAGTAATATGTTTGTAATATAAGCAGTAGTCAGCCTCAGCATGCTAAGTTGTTGCAGTGAGGAAGGAAGACACACGCATCATTGCTTTATACTTTTCGGTAATTTTGATATTTGATATATGTACAGTGCAATCCAAAGCAGGTTTACTAAAAAAATAAGCCCCACTGAGCTCAATGGAACTTACTCCCTGGTAAGTGTTCTTGGGATTGCAACCTGAATTACTTTAGTGAAAAACTTACAAAGGAAGGAGGAACTAGAAGGCACAGTATGTGCCTCACACATTGAATTACGTTAAGGCCCCATGATTCAGTAGTGGGTTATACAACATCTATAAAACATTAGCGATATCCATTGCACTGCATTGTCAGCGCAAAGGTTCACCATCTGTCAAAGGGTGGGTGTGATTTTTCAGGACACTTCCTCACTGATTTTTCCAGGCACTTCTGGCGTGGTGTACAATCGGGGCTATTTAACATTAGAGGAAAGGAGGTATGACTGAATGTATTTATGGCAACTGATGGCCCAAATGACAGAACTATACATCACAATTACAAGATAATCTAGTTCTGTTACCAAGATGTATAGAACTGTGATGGTCCTGTGACACCTATTCTCTAAAAGAAAGGGGAAAGCTTATGCCATTTTCCTTTAGATGTTTTTGACGAGGCTCAGAAACTAAAACAGGTAAGAGTGGCTCCAGGAGGAGAAGAGCCCCCAGTTGTTATGGTGGCAGTTGAATATATTAATAAAGTAACAGATTAAGAATATGAAAGAGATTCAAATTAACATATCGGGGGAAAACGCCCTAGAAGAAGGAAAGGGAATGGAGGGTAGAGATGGCTCAACATGAATTATCCATTCAACATATATGACAGGGGTGGGCAACTTCAAGAGGAGAAGGGCCATTTTCACCTCCTGGATCTTCTCCCCCCCCCCCCGCAGGCTGAAATCTCCTCAATGTGGCCCCTGCCACCCCTACTGCCCCCCACACCCTGAGAAAACTGCTCCGGATGCCATTTTTTCATTAATTTGTTTTCGAGGTGTGGGGCAGTGGGAATGGCAGGGGCCACGTCTGGGAGTGGTGGGGGACATATTGCCTACTCCCTGATATATGGTAAAGATGGTTTGTTGATATAAACAATGGTAGGCCCTTGGCTAACGTGTCACAATTGAAAATAAGAGATTTGGCCCCCAAATAGAGGGGAGGTTAACTTTTTAAGTAATGAAATATTTTATTAGAAATCAGCAGGATGGTTCATTGTATCAAGAAACAGGCAGATGAAGAAAGAGAGGCAGAGAGAGAGAGAGAGAGAGAGAGAGATCTGCTCTTTTGTCCGCTAAGCAACATAATTGCTTTTGTCCGCTAAGCAACATAAAAAATCTAAGCAACATAAATTAGTGACTTGAAGAAGTGTCCATCTATTGCCTGAATATGCTTTGGATCTGTTTTCCTTATTTCTAAAGTGAAAAATTTACCACATTTACTTAATTTTAACTTTCCGTTTCCTGAGGTAATCATTTTCTTTTACTGAAACAATATCCCTTCTCTGCTCTAAGTCCCATTGTATGTTCAGTGTTCTTAGCCAAGCCTGCCTTAGTAGCTTAGCATAGTTGCTGACATTGGAGAACAGCTGGGCTACATCCTTCCAGAAGCAGCTGGAGACGAAGACCAACTAGAAGCAGATATACTGGGTCTGTCATTTAATTAAATTCCTTGCATGGTAGTACAATAATGAAATAGCATCTATACTAACCAGTGGGAATTTAGAAGAAAACCAATGATCAGATAACATGATTAATATTAAATACATTGATATGCCCATTCTTAAAATAAAAAAGCATTTACTTATATTTAAAGTTTTATCCATTATAGTTGGTCTCTTCTTCTCAGACAAATTGCATAAACACACATCACTGAAATATATTATGTGATCAGTTTTCATGGATGACTATAAATAGTCTATTATTCAGAATTGTTACTTGGAAAGGGGAATGCTGTGAAAGGAAGCTCATTCAAGAAAGTAAGATGAAGAGCACAAAGCACAGACAAGGGGCATAATGGAAATTAATTGGGCATAATGTTAAGTAATATTACTTTAATCCCACAGCTTTGAGCAGTTGGACTGGATTTATATTTTATGGTCTGTGTTAGAAGCTTGCATATTTTAATTCTTGGCAACCATTCAGTTTTAGTGGTTCAGCTCAGGAAACACGCTTCTCTGCTCTTAAAGGAGTTTGTGCTTTGCATTATTCACCCTGGCATGGTGCATACAGACAATTTTCCCTGTTTGCTATCTTTCTGTTCAGCCTTTCACATCAGCTCATTTATCTTTCAGGTGTTATAATCATTGACCCTCAATCAGTATTACATTATCCAAAACAGGCAATTATCCACATTGTCACTTTTCCATTTGCTCTTTTGACCTGGAGGTCATGGAGGCGTAGTGTAACTGAATCCCACAAAATTATTCCCTTACCTGTCATATAAATAGTCATCCTGGCAAAATGAGACCCATGGGGGCTTTTGCTGAGGTGTTGAGAAGGCCAGTCTAACTCGATCCTTTATTCTGCTCTTTAAGGAATGCAGCACTGTTTTGGCACTCCATCAAAATAAAACAAAGTTCCATTTTTGAACCTCTCCTTTTAAAAAAGTCGAGCACCCCTGTGCTTACAAATGCTTCTTTGTGGTCTACTTTATTGAAATTTCCATTCACCTCTTCCATCTGTTAGCTGTGTTTGCCCCTATTCCTAGAGCAAGAATTCTACCTTTCACCTTCATTTGGGGGTGTAAGGTCATAAAACTGTCCGGATTATTTCTGCTATATTTATACCTAAATTAATATTACTTCTCTAACAGATTTAAAGCTTTTTAATTCCCCAGCTCATTATTCATGGTGAATTTATCCACTGAAGAGAATAACATTTGTTTTCTATAGAAGAGAAAAGTATTTTATATTAAAACAATGTTGTCCAAATGTTACTGTAACCCCAAATGCTTATTAATAAGCATACATTTTCATATTTTAGCCTGGCTGTAAACAGTTTTGACTACTAAAGTAGGCAGTTGGCAGTGGTGTATCCAGCATATAACCAGAGGGGTTTGAGGGGGGGTACCCATGGACTCAATCCAGTTTAATAGCCTAGTGAGAGTTTGCATATCATTTTTGTCTTGGAATTGTGAAAAAACAGTCCTCATAATTAATTTGAGGCTGTACTTTATTCAACACCCCTGCAAATTCTGATACATGATTAACCAATATGTCCTTTCTTCATGTTTGCTCATTGTAGTTATATGTGAAGCTTTCCTTCAAGAAAATATTTATTATTTACATTTAGAATTCTAGGCTGCGTTTCCAGTTTAACATGCTCAAGGTAGTTTGTAACAAAACTAAAAATAAATTAAAATGATCATTAAAATAAACCAGTTAAAATCAGTTAAAGCTGGCAAGACAGAGAGGATGATTCATGGCTCTCTTGTACACTGAAGAACATCTGTGCATTTACAGTTTAAAAAACAACAACTAAAAGAATGTACCTGTTGATCTAAAACAGGAAAGACTAACAGACTTTCCTATTCATGTCATTTTAAATTAATTTCTATAGCTTGAGATCAGTGTAGACAAAGATGGAAGAAATACAGCGAATAGATATGTTTCCATTATGATTCTGATTGCACATCAATTTGAGATGTTTGTTCAAAATTAGCTATTAAACACTTAGGACGCAATCCTATGCATGCTTAGACAGAAAAAAAAGTCCTACAACTCCCAGAATTTCCCAGCCAGCCATGCTGGGAGCTGTAGGACTTTTTTGTTTCTAAACATGCATTGGATTGTGTTAGTAACTCAAACCTGCATGGCTTGTGATCCATCAAGCCAAATGCAACCTCTCAAGCATATGTAGCATCCTGTCACTTGTTTTTGCAGCAACAATTGCATTATATCATATTTGATTCTTTTAACTTTTTGTAATTTCCCCAGAGAATGTTTGTTATTAGGTAGATTTAAAATATAATAAACAAACAAATAATCAAAAGAGGTTTACAGAACTTCAATAGATTTTGTTCTACTCAGTGGTTCTCAAGCCATGTCGGTCTAGAATAATTTCTTCATTAATTCCTTTGTATTCTGGGATCTTACTTACAAAGTTTCTATAACTTTGATATAGAGAACTGTGGCACAGAGATGACAGCTCTTTCTCTGTCACAATCGGTTTGGGAATAATATAGTTGTGCTGTTGTGTACCCTTCATTATTTTCAATGGGGTAGAATATAAATGGATAGAAAAACGTTCTGCAGTGATAGTTTGGTGATTGCATCCCTTATGTGATACTTTGTACTTAATTGATAAATGTAGCACCATGTGTTCAGTTCAAATACCAGGCCATCTATACATGTATTCCATACCCAATGGTGAATGATAAAACAACACATACAGTGACATGACTCCAGTTATAAAGTTATTTGATGTGTCAACAGCACAACACTCACAAAGATACTAGCAATGTTGTTAAAGTTTCTCTATCTTTGTTTCTAATTGCATGATAATTGTTGAACAATTGTAGAATTGTATTCCGGGTTTTATTGATCATTTGCCTTTGCCTTTTTTGTTATCATTGAAGAAAAATATATGAGGGAATATATTGACATTACATAAAGGAAAGGAAGATTTGACCAGAACAGCGGCATACTGGAGACATTATTGCTTCAGCTAATAAATGAATTTGGTTGGAATATGTAAAAGGAATTTATATTAATTCCGTTCATGTGATACCTGCTGGTGAGAGCTGAGCTGATCAAAGCCAAGTAGCCTTGATGACAACTTAACTCAGGGCTTTGGCAGATTTTTATGTTCTTCTAACTGTGTGAAAGACTTTATGGACTATATTTTGTCTCTCCATGTAGCAGAGACAGAGCAATAAATCAGGCCTCTGAAATTGTGGAGTTTGTCATTGAGAGCTTCATGTAGATCTGTAGAAAAAGTCTTGAACTTTTCTGAAAGGAAGATAAAAGGACAAAAGAAAAGTAATAACTAAATATAAAGCATAATATTTTCTTTCTTATTTGATCATACTAATTCAGTATTATAAAGGTTAAAAGCATCTAATTACAAGCAATATTAATTTTAATCGCTTGGTATGGAAATTATGTGCTTACCTTTTTATATAGTTTAGGTAAGACTGCCAGTGTACTTTCATTTCTCAATATAAAATGATGTCCACTTACCCTTGAGGAAAACTGTGGGATTGTTTGTGAATGGTAACAATTGGTTTTTTGATCTGGGAGTCATGCTAGTCGCACCAGCTATATTGCACTACCCGCCATGCTAGGTACTATAGAATGAAGACTCCATTGTCCTGTCCACTAAGTTGTTTGCTGATCTTGGAGAGGGAACTACTGGACGTCTGTGCAAAGGACCGGATACAACTCACTACTGTCATTATACATATTACTGTGACTGGATTTCAGATCAAGCTCTTGCTGTACCTCTCCTAACTGTGTTTTGAGGAAATTGCATATTTATCAACTGTTTCTTATGTTAATTTAGTTTGTGCATAGTTTGAACTATTATCTCTGTCCCTTGCTTTTACTCTTCAGTGTGCCATAGAAATAATAGCAGCATTCATTTATGAAATAAAATGTGCAAGACTGCCACTATAGTAGGAATGAACCTATATTTTTTAGTACAGTTTTATGTGGAATAATGCAATTACAGAACTGCAGACTCCAAAGGCATGGCATGTACTATGGGGGTGTTAAAATCAAGCAATAAAAGATCCCCTCTCCTTTCTACTTTCTTCTGACCCTGCAGAGACCCAGTACATATATAATGACTACCGATAGGTTGTTTAAACCATGGGTAATTAGGGCTGTGTGGGAGCAAGCAAGCATGATGCCTCCCAGCCACTCACCACTTTCACTTTGTTTCTGTTCTGGTTAAAACTCTGGGTTAAAACTGTGGCTTGTTTCTCCCTCAACAACCCAGAGTGCTGGGTTTGGACATCACGGAGCACAACTCAGTTCCTGGGTTGTTTGCCAAAGTGGAAACAAGTGGAAGCAGTGAGCAGTCAGGAGGCAGCTTGCTCATCTCCATACCCATGGTTTAAACAATCCTTGGGTAATTTGTTATGTCCAAACCAGGCCTATGTATGAAGCCCTCCTCAGAGTTTTATATGACTATTATGCATTTGAGAATGTAGGAGAAATAACTCCTCCTACATAACCAAGAACTTTTTTTCTAATGCAGGAAGAAAATACTTTGCACTGCCTCCCATGGCATGAAAACGATATCAGTAGGGGCCCTTTAAAAGATTGCATTGGGCAGTTATCTTCGCATCTGCCCCTTACCCTCTAGCCCATTCATCTTCTTAGAGGAATATTGATATAAACATGGGGGTGTCCCCCTCCCCTGCATCTTTAGTTCATTGAAGATGGGACTTTGTGACATCGTATAAGAATACAAAGAAGGACTGCATGATAGGCAGTGGGAAGGAGAAGGTGAGGAATGCAGTAGGACTGGGGTCAAAGCATGAGCGGATGAAACACCAACTTGGAAGCAGGGACCTGGGGACGAACGCTTTGCATAAACAAGTGTGCATCTTTGGTAGGAGCAGCTGGCAAGCACAAGTATTTGGATGGGGGATGGGGGCAAGGAGAGGAGAGGAGAGGAGCGCTAAAGGCCCTGCTGGAGCTCCACAAGCTACAGGGTTACACTGAACAGGTGAAGCGGCCAGCAGGCTCAAAAACTCTTCAGTTACAGTGAGGGAGGATGATGGTGTCAAAAGACATGTGATGAGTCTGCTTATGTGGCTTGAAACTTGGTGAAACTGTTGCATTTTTTAAATTATTTCCGTTTCTTATTGGAAAATATTCTACCTATTTAGCATATTATATATTACCCCATATATCTTGTAATTTATGTCTATTATGGCTATAGCTGGCCAGATATAAACCTTCGTTTCCTTTTAAATGTATTATTTAACAAAAGAAGTAGTTAAGCCTACAAAAGGCAAGTATCAAAAACATGCTCCACAATTGCATGAAATGACACATAAACAATTGGCTTTTAGGTTTCTTCCGGGGGTAGATGCTGCAGTTCCCCAGTTATGTTCCTCCTGCTGAGCTGGCAGCTGCTGCTGTAAGTTCACAGAGGTCACCATGGTTTCTTTCCTGTTGCTCCTCCAGGCACAGAGTTTCTGGAGTGGAGCTAGTTATAAGATAGCTCCGTTTGTTTTTTGGCAGCAATGACGATTAAAAAATAAAGTATGTGCTTTGCAATTTACATTTTTGATACACTATTTACTCTGAATCAGACAGAAACGTTATGTATATGTGATATGTTTGCCTTATAATACCTGGTGGGTGGATGTTTTGATTTCACTGCATATTTAAAAGATCCATCACCCACCAAGGAAACAAGTATTTTTTTGCATGTGGTGAGATTTCCTTGCAAAATGTTAAAGGGAGAAAGTCCTAACATTGTTTACAACTGCAATTAAAGGGCATTTTCCAGAACGTAATGCTCCAAGGCAGCCCTTATTTTTTTCAGAATTGATAAACAGATCCTGGGAGAACCTGAACATAGATATTGAGAGCCAAGTTACATACAGCCCCTCTGTATGTGTATCTGTTCTACATGCTGTGAAGCCCAGAGGCAAGCCCCAGGCTTCTGCCACCGCGATATGATTCAGGACCTCTGGCCAAACTAGACATGCTGCTAAACATGTTTCTAGCTGGTACTGCTTTAAAACAAAGGCAGCTGGGAGATATTTTCATAAGGATATAGAGAGGGGATGTTAACTCCCCCCCCCCCGATCCCCTCCCTGCTGTAGTTGCTATTTAATTGGGTTTTTAAAAAAAGAAGTCACTCATTTAGCATCAGGTCTAGTTTGGCAATTTTAAGCATTCTGTCATGACCAAGTAGGCTCCACCCCAAATATGCAATCAGTCAGCCACTATTTTGAGGCAGATGGATTGCGTGAGCAGGTCAGTTCACATACAAAGGTATATTACTAGCATCAGTTCATACTAAGCGTTGTTCTTGTAGTATTGGTGGTGGTGGTGGTGGTGATCAAATGAGAAAACGGTGAAGAATTTTCCTGTATGATCATAGGTCGTAACATCACTAAATGTTGTTTGTGGAGTTTGAGGGGAAGGTTCAAGAGCCCGAGGCTCACTCCTACACGTGAGGTGAACATGCTAGGGTCTTATAACTTGCCCTTGTTCTTTCCTTTCCTTTTCAAAATCACAAATTGTAAATGTTATATTACCTTACATCTCAGAATGCTAATATGCTTTCAGAATACATTTTTTAAAAACTGCTTATCAGGGAAAAAAACCTGTGCATTCATTTAAGCCCTAATCACTAGGCAATCTAAGAAGTTGCACAGGGTACCTCTTGTTGCAGAGAGGGGACCACAACAGATTGGGGGGAAAGCATTACCTTCCCAATGCTGTCTGGGCTATCTTCTGCTGTTCAGGTCCTGCAAGGTGCATAGGAAAGAAAGGGGGGTTGGTGTAATTATGAGAAGAAGACAAGGCAGTATGCAAGGGGTCTCAGCCATAATAGGAAGGAGAGTGAAGGAGTCTGCATTATCTTATCCATGTACGGTTGTGGGCTGGTGAGTAGTATTGGCCCTTCTGGCCTTGAGGAACATGGCTCACTGAGTGATTAAGTCAAGGCTCACATTCAAAAACAGAGAAAAGGTGCAGGTTTAGCAATGGAAATATAGGAAGGTAAAGGAGAGCCCCATCAGATTTGACAACCCACAGCGTTAAATGGAATATAGTACGGGCTTCTCAGTGGAAATGAGACAGAGAACGCTGTTTGAATAGTTAACCCAGTATACAAAAATGCTCATCGACAGCCCTCCAGGAAATAGTTAAAATGGAGCCTGTGTAGCTACTACCCCTTGTGTTCTGAATAACCGATACTTCCTGCATACTTCTCTGAGGCTCTGTGTGATTCCAGAGCAAGAAGCAAGAGTGTGGAGAAAGCACACAGCTGACGAGCAGAAATGTTAGAACTCCTATATATGGATTTTTCTTGAAGACCTTCCCATCAGAGTTATTACTGTGCAATGGAACATTTAGTTCTGTAGTGTTTGGAAAGGAATTGGGTATATTCACTAAAAAAAAAGCAAGATTCTGTTAAAATCAATGACCGAAACAATTACAGTGGGAGAATGAATGGAGGGGCAAACTATGACTTGCTCTTCTCTGGAGACATAATAGAATTTGTTTAGGCTTTGTTTGTCTTTTAAATAATCATAGAATCATAGAATAGTAGGGTTGGAAGGGGCCTACAAGG
Source organism: Heloderma suspectum (assembly GCF_057233095.1). Taxonomy (NCBI): domain Eukaryota; kingdom Metazoa; phylum Chordata; class Lepidosauria; order Squamata; family Helodermatidae; genus Heloderma; species Heloderma suspectum. The sequence continues at coordinate 115,189,694 of NC_139461.1, read as the reverse complement.
CCATCGAGTCCAACCCCCTAATGTTTATGTTAATGCATCTAATGTTTAATCTTTATAAAGCTTCTGCAATAAATACTTATATAACATGTTAGTCATAGAATTATGCAGATTGGGAAAAAATGCTTTTTTCTAAATTAGGAAAAGCTTGCAACAGGAGGGAATAAGATAAATTAAAGTGAGTTCAAATCCTACTGTAAATTGGCTGACTTGCTCTAAACCCCTTTTACAGATCTGTTTCTTAAAGCATAGAGTTAATGATCTATATAATCTACCTGAAAATATTTCTAGACAGCCTTAAGGGTGGAACCCTACTAAATGATGACTCTTAAATTGTGTTAAATGAAAGCATAGCAAACAATGCTAGACTCATTGAAGTTAATTGTTCTTGCACTTGCATGGCACTTTGAGAACAGGAGCATAAAAGCTTGCTGTGCTAAGATTTTTAATTCCTTCTATAGAAAACCTTGGGCACAATCCACTGAATATCTCTCCTGTGCAAGCCCCAGTTAAATTAATGGAAGCTGTACAAGTGTACAGGGCCTCTGGTGAGACATGACACATCTGGAGAAAGATGGAAGGCTTCTGCTGTTACTTTGTCCATAACCTTTCTTCTCCTTTTCATTTCCCCCTCCCCGGCCATTTGAAGGAAGGGACTGGAACCTGCTATGTGACAGAGTAGGGTGGAGCCCTCCCTTGCCAACCAAGAGGTTGCAAGTAATTTTCATGTGTGAATTGCACATGCTTAAAGAACAGACGAAGAAGGAACTTACCAGGGCAAGAAAGGCAATCTTCTGAGAAACCTTCCTTTTCCCAATAAGAACCTGGCTCCTATGCACATGCCTTTAGAGGGTATGGCATGCTTCTAGCTGCTGAGACATACAGCTGCAGTAGCAGGAGAAATGTAGTAGTAGTGGTTCTTCTTCCCAGCTACAGATTTCTGCCTCGGCAAGACCAAGTTCTCCCTGCGTAAAGATAAATTGAAAGCATCATGCTTTCCAGAAATGTACATGGGTTCTGGGTGTTTTGTTAACCACAGCAGCAACCCATCCTCGCTGGGTTTGGATGACACAGTAAGCCATGTCGGTGAAGGTAATTAAGTAAATCGGGCCAACATGTAACCAACATGTGCAGCATGGTTAACCACCATGGCTTATTAACCTTGCTTGCAATCGTGTAAACCAGGGCTGGATCTACACTTACCGCCTTTTTTCGCTTCCAGTGAGGCTTCACTGCCCGCCTTTCATGCTATGCAGTACCCGCCTCAAATTGGAACCGGAATTTCCCACTTCCGTGCTCCCGCTTTCAATACCCTAATATCCCGGTATTTCCCCTTAATGTGCTCTGATTTTCCGCCTTCGCTACCGTATCCGGTCGTAGTCCCCTCCCCCGCCTGTCCATACATGTTGGTGTTTGTATTTCCCTCCTGTCCAATCACAGCTCTCAACGGCCCCATATCTTTTTCCGGCTACTGATTGCATAGCTTCCTCAGCACCCGTTTCCTCAGCAACGAGCAAAGGGATGGATGTGCACGCGCTTGTCTGATCTCGGAAGCTAAGCAGGGTTGCCCCCGGTCAGTAGTTGGATGGGCGACCGCCTGGGAATCAGGCTTCCTGCACTGAGCAGGGGGTTGTTCTATCCCTTCAAATGAGATTAAGTTTTACCCCCTCCTATCCCCCGCTCCTGGGTTGTTGTTGTTTTTAAATTAAGGCGTTATCCTCGCAGAATCGGGGCTTCTCTGCAATTTTTTTTATCTAATTCAGGCATAATCTTCGAAGATTCGAAGTTGTGAAGCTTCACAACTTCGAATCTTTGAAGAACATGCCTGAATTAGGAAAAAAACATCGCGGAGAAGCCCCAATTCTGCGAGGATAACGCCTTAATTAAAAACAACAACAAAACCAGGAGCGGGGGATAGGAGGGGGTAAAACTTAGTCTCATCTGAAGGGATAGAACAACCCCCTGCTCAGTGCAGGAAGCCTGATTCCCAGGCGGTGGCCCATCCAACTACTGACCGGGGCCGACCCCGCTTAGCATCCGAGATCAGACAAGCACGAGCAGGAAAACAGCACAGCACTCAAGTGTGAACCGAGCTCACGCATTCGATGAAGCACTGCAACAGGGAAAATGGGTGAGTGTGAATAATCACGTTTTAATGCGAGAGCGTTTAACCCGACAGGACACCAAATTCATTGCGATGGCGGGCACAATGTAGATCAGCCCCAGGTCAATCTCTGGTATTGTGAAGTCTTTGTCTACAGTGAGAAGTTAGTTAAGTAGTTTCTAATGAAATCTAAAGATTTTTGGTGTGCTTTTTTTAAAGCAATATTTTTCATGTGAAAACATGTGGTTTTTTTCTGTTTGTTTGAAGAATGTTGTGTACTGTGTGTTGCTCCGTTTAAAAGTGTTCCATGCTAAACAGGTTGGAAGAGTTTTCAGGCTTACAAGGACTAATTTATTTTCCAATGATAGGACATAAAAGTGCCTGTTTGAATTGTGCATGTGTATTTTGGAGGTATACTGTATTTGCTTTACTAATGAACACTGAAATCTGCAATTGTATATACAAGTTCCAATAGGCCTGCATATTAAACTGCTCATGTTTCCTGTTTAAAAAGCCCATATAAGACTGAAGCATTGAAAATGTTTATCTTTTGCCATTGGATCTCTGCACTCCACAGAGTGACACACAAACAGACTGAGCAGCTACTAATCAAACTATTTAAAGCCGCCAAACTCACTTTTTGTCTTTATTATGAAACTAAGATTTGGTCAACTGAGGTCAAGTTGTGCACTTAACACAGCTTTCCATTATAGGCAGTGAACTCTGTAACAGAAAGTAAAGTCATATATAAACACAGAACTTTTCTGCTGCTGCTCAGGGCTGGGATTAAGTTGGATCACCTAGTCTTCTGCTTTTAATGAAATTCTCTCCCTTCTGTTTTCTTGTTTGGAAGACAGTCCAAAGTTATCTCATGCTAATTTAGTTAGGCAGTGCCCTCCAGGGATGTCACAGGCCTCCATGACCCCTCCAGAGAGACTCCGGGAAGGGATGGGGAGAATTAAACATTCCTGAGAAATTGCAAAGCAAGAGCCCCCAGAGATTTTGTAGAAAAACTAGCTCCAGACTATCTGCCAGAGACCCAAGTCACCTTTTCAGCACTTCCTTGACATCTCTCCACCAATCCCATCTGGCTTGACTCAGAGGGTCACTGTGGGGACTGGGAAGAGATGGCAGTGAGAAAATGTGGAATTCAGGGGAGGTCTGATTTACACTGTTTGTGTGGGATTCATCAGATAAATGGAAAGAGTAGTGCAAGAAAATAATAGATCTTATTTCAGTCCAGTGCTTTTCCCCCTGTATTCGGAGGAATTGTTTTCAGTTGAAAATACTGAATAAGGAGATTTAACAGTTCATTAGCAGTTGGATAATTTGATGTAGGTTTTGCGTGTCTGGACTTATATGGCAAATATGTTTAAAATTTGTTTCTCAGAGCCTAATCTTGCAAACTCTTATTACTGTGGATTCGTTTCAGTGGCATTACTTATAGTAAGCTTACAGGCATGTCCTTATTCCCTCTGGGATAAAGCTGTTTTAACAGTTTAAACATATTACTTTTAAATGGCAGAGGAATGCTTCCACATCTCAGTCTTTTTGCATAAAATCTTTTACAGTGTAACCCGGGAAGGGTTAAAGCATGCATCTATCTCTGACAAAGAGATATGATGAGGATCTACAATCTGGCTAGTTTTTCAGGAACAAATTCCTCCTTTGTACGAGGAAGATAAGTGTCAATTAATGCTGTTCAGAAATTATAGATATACTTTCTGTATGTTTATAAAACTTATTTTTAGATTTCACTCACAAAATGTGCAATCAAATGAGGAAGCAATTCTTTTTACCATGTCCATATATGTCAGGAGGGTCAGGGTAATAAAGAAGAACAAACAAGAAAAACCACCCCACATTACAGGATTCTTCTGTATTTATTTATTTATGTACTTATTTATTACATTTCAATACCTACCAAGAAGTTCTCTGGGCAGTATACAGATATTCTTAACCTTAAAATAATGTTTAGGCTGTTAGAATCCATATAGTCCCCACTTGTCCTACACAGTACCTTTTAAATATAGAAGGGTGTTTTTGTTTGTTTGTTTGATGACTTTTTTTTTTTAATAATGAACTGTTTCTCTGCATTTTGTTTAAATGCACAAAAATTGTAAATAGCTTTGTTAATCAATTAGAAAAAAAAATAAAAAAGCCACAGTAGGGTAATATCCTTATTAGGACCACTAAAATGTTCTCCAGCACTCTTGTCCAGGCCCTATGTTAAGCAAACCAACTTCCAGTCTGAGTAAGATATGTAATAAATAAAGACAAATTCAGGAGAACTCAAAAGCTTTGTGTACTACTTTGTGACTTTGTAACTGGGCCGAATAAAGATATTGCCTTAATATGACTTTTAGATATTTTCTTCAGTTTATGTGACCCTTAACAAATGCATTTCATGGGGCACAGAAGAGCGTTGCCCATTCCATTTTGAAGTATGATTGCTGATAATGAAATCATCATGCCTAGTTCTATCTCTTAAATGGTCCGCTAGCATCAAGGCAGCACACTTATTTAAATAGTTACCTTGCTCTTAGTTAAAGGGTTAGACTGCTGCTTCTTATTTTGCATAATTGGTATCAAAGAGCTGATCCAACACTACATAACAAGTCTCAACATGTTCTGAACACAAAGTTCTAAAACGGGTGGGCAACTTGTAGCCCTCCAGATGTTTTGGCCTATAACTCCCACCTGCCCTAGCCAGCTTAGCCAATGGAGAGGGATGATGGGAGTGTAGGCCAATACATCTGGAGGGCGACAAGTTGCCCACCCCTGCTCTAAAATGTCTTTCTTTCCTTGAGCCAGATTGTCTGAGAAAAAAAGAGAGCCACAATGAAGGTTTTTAGTAGCAGTTCAAACCATGGGTAATTGAGAATAGTCTAGCACAGGGGTAAGCAACCTGGAGCCCTCCAGATCTTTCTACTACAACTTCTATCAGCACCAGTCAGCATGGCCGATAGGGATTATGGGAGTTGTAGCCCAAAACAGCAGGTTGCCTATCCCATGGTAACAACTCCGGTCTTAATGTTGGGCGTGGGGTAACTTGTTAATAGGCCAGTTAGAGATGGCTGGCAACAATTTCCATGATTAACTAAGATTAACTCACTCATTCCGAGCCATCTTGAATATAGGTGCAGCGTATAGCTTATATGTGAGCATGTAATGCATATTTGTGTCCTGAATGTGCACACCAGTTTTAATTCCAAAATCTCAGTCTTCAAGGTATGTACATGCATTATATTTTATATATTACTGTCCTTCAAAACAGCTGCAGTGATTGAGCTGGGATTTATCCTTGAAGCATAGGACATTGCAATGAATGTGCATAGAATCTTAGAATCATAGAATAGTGGGGTTGGAAGGGGCCTACAAGGCCATCGAGTCCAACCCCCTGCTCAATGCAGGAATCAAAGTCAGAGCATCCCTGACAGATGGCTGTCCAGCCTCATCTTGAATGCCTCCAGTGTAGGAGAGCCCACCACCTCCCTAGGTAATTGGTTCCATTGTTGTATAAGTCAGGAGGATTTTCCTGATGTTCAGCCGGAATCTGGCTTCCTGTAACATGAGCCCATTATTCCGTGTCCTGCACTCTGGGATGATCGAGAAGAGTTCCTGACCTTCCTCTCTGTGACAGCCTTTCAAGTACTTGAAGGGCGCTATCATATCTCCCCTCAGTCTTCTCTTCTCAAGGCTAAAAATGCCCAGTTCTTTCAGTCGCTCTTCATAGGGCTTTGTTTCCAGTCCCCTGATCATCTTTGTTGCCCTCCTCTGAACTCTCGCTGCCAAGTTCCATTGCAGTTCTTCAATCTTCATAGGGATATATTTGAATCTAAATCTCACTGGTCCAAATTTAAGGACATTTCATAAGTAACTCCAAAAACATCATTAGAATTCACTGCATTTATAAACAGAATGAAAACCTTAAATTCACTTGAATATACATTTGATTTTAACAGGGCTTCTTTCTGATTTAGATCTGACATGAACATTAATCCTATTTGGGTGTTTTGAAAATGACAAAAGTAAACATGTGAGGAAGGGGATCATGCTAGCCCCAACCCCTCCATCATCATTTCCATCACCCTCTACACATCGAGGGCAACTTTCTGAAAGAGAGAGCTTCAGAAACAACTCATGAACAACCCATTATTCTGGGTTCTCTTTATGGGTTGTTCGCACATAGCAACAACCCATGATTCAACAAACCATGGTTAATAAAACCATGGTTTGTTATTATGTGTGAATCAGGTCAGAGTATCAAGAAAGGGGAGACATTTATCATGTGATTAGAGGCATTTGCACAATTGCTGGGCCCTGCCTTTCCTCTCTCTGGTTGGGCAATGGCAGCAGCTCTGCTTGGCAAGGTGAGGAGGATCAAAATGTTCCCAGCTAATAAGTGCTGAATCCCAGAACAGCTTTCTTTCTCTTTCACTTTTCTATGATGAGTCCTCTTTCCTTTAGCTACTTGCAAGTGGGTTTGCGTGGAAAAGGCACGCTTTCAGGAATGCTGCCACCGTGCGTGTGCATGGCCCAATCAATCCTTTGATTGCGTTTCCTTGGAAGTGGGCTGATGTGCCCAGCCTAATCAACCAATCAATCAATTGGATTTACTGGAAGTAAGTAAAATGCAAGAGAGAGAGAGAGGGAGGGCTGCACTTCAGGGGATTAAGAGCTGCCAGAGGCCCATGGGGCCTTGTGGTGAAGAACACACTGATTTAGTGGATAGACTGCAAAGGCTTAAGGCAACAGAGAATATTTTCTATTGACTATCTTGTTTTTTTAAGAAGCTGAAGTTGTGTGCCATAAAGTGAATGACATTTCATATTGTCTGTAGCTGTATGACATTTCATATGTCTTTAGACATATTTCATATGACATAGACACAGACATATTTAGACATATTTCATATTGTCTAAAGAATAGCTTGATAAAGTGGCAAGACACTTTAGGCTTGTGTTAAATTCGGTGGAAACAATCCACTGCAAATTTCATAGAAGTCCCAATGAAATTATTAGACTTTGCACATTTAGTAGATTGTACACTGTATATGCAGTATACATAGACTGAAGAATTATATTCACATGTTTTACTATCTAAGTGGCAGCTCTTCTGACCATATATTTAGTTCTGTATGAGTAGGCATACAGAGTAGGCATACTTATGGTCTCACACCAATAAATTATGTGTGTATGGATAGAATTGCTCCCCAGATGAATATTATATGTGGCTGTTTTATAGGGACTTATCAAAATGCCCAGAATTTGTTGTTGGCCAAAAATTAAACATAACTGTTAAATTCACCATTATCAAACAGAAATTATTTGTTTGTGTATATTGTTTGTGTTCTTTTATGTGCTTTTTTTATAAATGGCTTTAAAACTTTTTATATTGTATTTAATGTTTTAACTTTTGTAAACCGCCCAGAGAGGCGGCTATGGGGCGGTATAGAAATGCAAATCATCATCTTCCACAAGCTGAGCCCTTCCTCTGGCTGAAGGCAGATCTTGATTCCAACACTATACATACCCACTGTTCCATTAAAAGTTTTTTTCTTTTCCTGTGTTATGATCAGATAGATTTACTTAAAGCTCTTAGAGTGTCCATACACTTGCAGGTGATGCTGAACATGACTGTTATTGTTGTTCCATTGGTGTTGTTGTTGTTGTTGTCGTCGTCATCAGAATTGTAATGTTTCCTGGCTCAAACTGAAATGATGGTTCTCTTCATGCAAAGTACATGATTAATTTTGAAGAACATAGGATTAGAGATGGAAGCGCAGAAGTAACTTCATCTGATGTCAACAAGTCTTCCAGCCAGTTCTTGCATAATGATGATCAATACACCCAATGTGGTGAATAATTGTAAGGGAATTAGGTTGTTATAGCAACAAACCAACACTTCACTTGAAAGTCTACTCAGGTTCTTTGTAATAAGAATATGGTCTTGACTTCCCTAGCATTCATTCCTATGTCTGCCTAAGCCTGACCACATTCTGGGTACCACCCTTTACTCTTGCAGTGATTAAGTCGGTTGCATAGGGTGGCTGGTTTTGGTTGGGCTTTTTTAATGAAATATTTGTGCTTCATTTGTACACAGAATAGAGAAAATTTATTCTTGAAGGCATAGAAGGTTAAAAGATTTGTCTTTTAAATAAGCCAAAGGGCAAAGCCTTGGAAGTGCACCTTATATTTTTGCTCTTTATAATCATAATAATGTTAGTAAATTGATGTTTTCTTCAGTTGATTCAGGAAGGCAAATTTCAATAAGAAAGACTGTTGGTTCATTTTATCATTCAGAGTTTTTCAAAATCATTTTTTTCTGGTTTGTTTTTAGATTTATAATGCTTGGCTTTAAGTTTTGCATTCTCCCGCTGCTCATTGGCATTGCCCCTCCCCAGGACACAGACAGAGGACCTCTTTCATTTAAGTCTCTTCTGGGTGGAGGGGCTCTCCACATATCCAAACCAGTCTTGTCTTAGCTGTGGGCAGCAGGATTCTACTTCGGCTCCTTGTAAAAGGACCACTACTTTTTAAAAAGGGGGGAAATGCTGTAGGGCTTGTCCTTTCAAATCTGTCCAGCTTGAACAGGTTTACTGAGGGATTTATTTATAAAAAGATTATTTTCCCACTTTTCCAAATTGATTAAAATGTTTAAGGTGATTAAACATTGCAAAACATAAAACAATAAAACTATCACACACACACACAACAAACAAAACACAGACAGGAGATGCAGATAAAAGCAACAAACACAGGGAGCCAGATAAAATAAAATCAAACACTGGGCAGGCTGAAACTTTTACAGAAGAGAAAGGTCTCTAGCTGCCTGTGGAAATTATTTCAGGATGGGGCACAGAGCCCTGGAGCTGATATGAGTACAGGAAATGGTGCTTTTTCCCAGTCAGCAAGCCTGGAGCATTCCCATGTAACCAGCTTGGGGGTGGGGGGAGGGCACGCCATTCCCCATTCACCCTCTATCAGGGGATGAGGTAAGTAACCTCATGGAGATACATCCCTCCCCCCAATCTTGAGAGACTGCCCTTCAACTTAGCCTTTCTTAAGTGAATGGGAAGGAAATTGCAAGGGAAATATGGCATGAGATTCTGTAAGCAAGTCCCATTCTCTATCTTAAGGGCAATCTTAAAAAGGGAATGGCAATCCTCATCTCATAGCCACTTGAAGGCCAAATTTTTGACCCCGCACCTGTTGCTTCCAGTGTTGCCTAGCACTGGAATGTGCCCTCTGAGAGCTTCTCCGACCTTGGGCTGAAAGGTTCCCCGCCCCTGATCTAATCAAAGGGTCTTGGGCTTTAGGTATAGCCCTCGCTTATTTATCGCTTATTTATTCTTTATTAGTTCAGTTACAGGTTTTTTATCCATCCTTCCAGACACTTATTATCTCCCAAAGAGGCTCACATCAATCAAAAGGAAGTAGATTAATTTTTCAAGGTCACAACAAGGTGGTGAGCTATAAGCTGGCATTTAAATGCACTGAGGGCCAGGCTGATTGTCCCTTACTGGTGTTTTTGCTTGAATGCCAGTTGATAGCAATTTGGCCAGTGCATGAAGTCAGAGTGTTCTTCCTCCTTACTTTTGCAGTCCCAGAGCTACAGGAAGTTGGAACCAAGTGTTCTTTCTGGGGAGGAGGGGAAAGCAAACTCCTTGCAACTGCTCATTTTCTGGCTGATAGATGGGCTAGGTTGGTAACCCCTTTGGCTTGATGTTATTCCTGGGAAGAAGGAGGTGTAGCCTCCCAGTGGATCTTTGTCTCCTGGCTGATAGCTAATGTTTCCTGGCAGTGTTGGCTCCAGGTTTTTGAGGGCCCTTGAATAAGGCACCCTCCGTGGGACCCCTCTCTCAGTGAGTCTACCTTCTCACTGCCATTGACACCAACTGCTCCTGTTCCTCATCTTGTTTCTCTTTCTCACCAAAGGTAGCAGACTTCCTACTGGTTCTACTACCACTTACTTGCTTGACAGGCAGAGAGCTGGTGAGCAAGCAGGCAGGGACATCTACCACTCTTCCTTCTAAGCACCTCCATTGTATGGGCCAGAGTGAGAAGCAGGTGAACAAGCAGGTTGCAATGGTGAAGAGGAAGAACAACTCCAGGGGGCTCTTGTCAGGGGGCCTCTGCTGCGGTGTGGGCTCTCGGCAGGTGCCCAACCATGCCTACCCTTGAAGCTGGCCCTGTCTCCTGGGCAGTTCTCACGCAGGCAGATAAATTAGCCTTTATCACCAAATCCAGGTCCATGAACGATGGATTATATGAGATCTCTCTCATGACTGCTCTCCTTGCAGACGCTTCCCTAGACACAGTTCCATGAAGGATGGCATCATCATCATCATCATCATCATCATCATCTGTTGTTGCTAGCAGAAACATCTGACTGAAGGCATGATCCAGACAGGCTAAGAAACCATTCTTGGGTGGCAAGTTATTAGGCCAGGAAATTAATCATATCACCATGGAGATCCAAGACAAAAAGAGAGCTGTTCTGACAGCATGAAACATATTTACCAGCCAGACCTGTCTAGTCATTTCTTTTTCTTTCAAGCATATTACCATAGTCAAGGATTCCAAGAAACCCAAGCCCAAGTGGAACAGCAGGCTATTCTCCTCATCTTGTGGCTGGATTCTCTTTGAGTTAATAATAATAATGTCCATGAAAATAACACAAAGAAAATGTATTAGTGCTACTGTTTTAAGAACAGTGTGATTTGTTTGCTGCCTGGAACTTCCAAAAATTGGGGTACATTTAAAAAACAACAATTGTGTGACATTGGGATTTAAATCTTCACAGCTATGGACTCTCTTGGTTTTCTTAGGAAGGTCACATTTTTCGCAGATTCACATTTTCATTGTGAAACAGGAATCTGAAAGACTTTAGGAAAAGGATAAAAAATATATAGCACTCATCACATTTTAAATGACAGATATTAATAACAGATGAAAAATGGCTCTGGGTTTTAAAAACTTTCCTTTAAAAAAGAAAGGAGTGGTATATATAAAAGCTTATTTAAACTTCTATTGTCGGTGAGATTTCCCAACAAGTAGCTTTTCTGTTTTATTTTGCCTGTGGCAAATATCTAAAGATCAGTAATAAAGCCTTATACAAATACTTCTATATATTGAAAGAACAGTATTTTGACACTCATTGATACAAGGAAAAAGACAACACTGAATGAATGTTTGACAACACAGTAAGAGCATTGTGTATTCACCTGAAACAAATGATGAAAAATGTGTATGAATTAAGACAGAAAGTTTCTCAGCGTTTATATGTTAAAGTTTGTCTAGATCACACTGCTTATATTCCCAACCATTGTCTTCTATTGACGTATGACATTGTCTTCATCAAGTGTTGTAAAATAGTTCAATGATACAAGTACAAAAGAAATATCACACTGCCGGATATTAGTTTATTATTATTCCTCCCAGGCATCTCAGCATGCCAAGAGACACAACTGTTTTTTTTCTTCCAGAATAGCTGACCGTTGAATAATGATGAATTTGAGTGTATTAAGGGTAACTACAGACATAATCATCACCAGGGATGTTGCTTTTGTAGTCATTTTCCCTAATTGAGAGAAAGCAGTTGGCATAAAGGAAAAAGTTTCTTCCAAGTTAGGTAGTTGTGGGTTCAGATATCCAAAGAATTGTGGCTTATAGTAATGTCCAAACACGGCCACAGTGTATATCAAACACAGTTGTCCAGGGCCACAGTGTTGCCAGTAGTAAATTGAGGCCTCTCACATTTTCAGATTACTATTGGAGAGGAACACCCAGACTCAATTTGTGAATCCATTTCCCCCACCCCAACACAATAACTAAACCTGATGAATGTTATGAATGGCTTCTGTTCTTCACTCCTGACCAGTGATGTTACACCATGAGTACAGAAACATGGTCAAAGCCTTCTTTTACTTTCATGATTCTCTTGATCACAGTCGTGCTATAAACATTGCTGAATAGACGCATGTCCAGGGTTTCAGGTTTGGGGGGGCAGGGCGGGGCGGAGATTCACAGTAAAGGTATTATTTGATATAAATAAAATGGTGCACTGTGAATCTATGAAGAATACATGGTGTAAAATTTAGCTTGTGTCCTTCATGACACACCACATAAATAATTCCAATTTATATTTATACCTGTATTACAACCATAGCAATCTGTAGAATATTAACATGTATAGCAAGGACACTTTAAGAATATTTCAATTTGCAAAAAGAATAATCTCCAGCAATTGTGGCCTGAAGGGACAATGTATGGCAAATCCTTGCAATAGAGAGCATAACACTCTTGTAAAAGCTATTTGGATTATATTGCATTGTGTAGAATTTGAAAGAGAACTGCACATATTGCAAGCTAGCAAAATTGGGCTTTTGAATGTATTCTTCAAATGTTGTTTTTCATGTAAACCTGTTTCATTTTGTATTGTTATTTTATTTGCCATTGTTAATTGGACTAATGAAATATTAAAACAAGCATATGCATATCCTTAAAACTCTAGTTAGTTGTTTGAATGTTTAACTTCAAAATTTTAATATACCAAAATTATAGGTCGATGTATGATTATTGCACATTATTATATTTGAATCCCTCTGCCCTGATAATGCTTAAAAAAGAGCAATAGAGGTAGCAAATTAATCCATTTTAAGTTAAATAGAAATGTTCTATGTTGGTTAAGTCTTTATGCATACTTTCAGGTTTGGATTTGTTTTTGTTTTCTCTCAAACGAATCGCATTGTACAGCATGAAGTCATTGTGCAGCAGTTGCTACTATGAGCACTTGAGTGCTTCATTTTAAGAAAGGAGACAAATAATGTAGTTAAAGTCAACCTTGATTAACAGCACTTTTATTCATGGATGACAGCACAGTTAATAAGTGTTTTTGGTTGAGATGCTGGATTGGTGACACACAGTTATAGTTGCTTCAGATTCACCACTGTCTCTTTCCCTTTATCAACATAAGGGGCAGGCATAGAATTAATATTATTTGACTATACTAATCCTATTCAAGTTTTCTTCCACTTCCTTCACTAACCCAGGTGTGAACAGGACAGGGAGCAAGTTATTTTTGAGCGGGTGTTGGCCTGCATGGATATTGACTTGACACCCAACATCAAAACATTTGAACTGCCAAACCTTGCCTGTAATGCCTTGGCAAAATATCCTCTTCTGTGATGTTATACTAGGTCAACAATGAATATTCAACCTCACCCCATTCCCAGTTATTTGTTTACAAAGCAAGGCTTAGGATCTTGCTGTAAATTTAGAAGTATTGCTTGTGATAATCACTGAATGGATTTTATTATTTATAAAGAAAATGCTGACAACAAGTGTAGTCATGAAGACACTTGCAGAGAGAACATAAGCCCAAATCAAACTATTATGAAAGTACGCCCATATGCTAGACTTAGTATGTACCCTTCTATATGCTGAGAGCATCACATTCATAATTGTTATGAGCAATTAGAGGAAAACTAAATGGGTTCACATATGAAAAATGTGGCTATGGACTTTGTTCTCCTATAGACTTTGTGCAGCACGTCATTTAGAATTTCACCTTGGCAGACCACAGAGGAACTTTCCAAAAAAAAAAACACCCAACAACTTCAAGCTACTACAGAAACAATTTAATTATAGAAGACTTAGACTAGTTAATTTCTTTACTAAATTTACTGTACCTTGAATAATTAGCAAAAGACCATCACTACTATTGAGTAACAAGACATGATTCTGACAAGAAAAAGAGATCCATGGCAATAAAAAGTAAATGTCTGCTACTCCATTAGATCATTCTGCCAAGAATTTGAAGAAAACTTTGGCTCTTCCTTCACCTCTACAAAAAATCCTCAAATATGTGACCTCATGATGGTTAAAAGATAGCCAAAGCCAGGCAGTGATTTTATCGCAGATTGAGACCTAGCCATGTCACGGGTCATGGGGTTCAGCATGTGAACAGGAAGGTGAGAACTGCTGAACTTTTACCTCAGTTGTGCAGCCCCATCAGAGAATAAGTGGACCAAATCATTGTACAGCTGTATAAAGAGGTGAACAGCTGAATACCTATTGCACAGAGGCCTTTGTATTCTGGACATGATCAAGCGTTATGATGGGATCCACTAAGCTGCAGCTTTTTAGCAATTACTAAGCCATTATCACACAAGAATACAGGATCATTTATCTTCTAATTCAGAGTGTCACCTGTTCTTCATTTGCAAGTCAATAACCATTAATTATGCTCAGTGGAAGTTTAAACAAAGATTTTCTCCTCTGTTAAAATCAGTAAACCATTCAATAATGGCAAATAAATCTAGAACTGCAGTGTTTCCTTATTTTAATTTTTATCTTGTTCTAAACCTGAAGCCAGTACAATATAAACCTAGAAATTGGTGCATCAAGAACCAATATTTTGTTGTGATGGAAGAAAGCAAATTCCTGTGGTTTTGACTATTGTATAAGTGCATTGCACAGGTTTCTGTTTGACCATAACCAGTGGTCATCATTTTATAAAATAATGAACTATAAAAATACAAATTTTACATCAGTCAAACTAAACATTTTGTGTATATTGTTAAAACACAAAACAAATTAGCCTCTTAAGTCATGATTTCTAGAATAAGTTACTATTTTACCCCATGTCATCTCATAGTTATCTAATAGATGCTTTCTGCTGTCAACACATATTTTTTTTATTTATATAATTTATATAGCGCTCTACATCAATAACATAGCAATAAAATAAATCATAACAGAAATTAATAGAATGGGATGCAATGAAGTGATAGCAAAATTGGAAATACATTAGTACTGGGTGTGTTTTAGATTGTATACTTTAAGCATATTCAACTTGTGTTGGCTTTTGATTTAAAATATTAAACAGTGCTACTAAAGTGCACAAAGCAGCTTGGTAGTGTTCAGAAAAAAGTACTGCTTCTGATCTTGCTCATACTTGCAAACTGATTTTTTTAAAACCCACTAATTTCTGTTGACCTTATCATATACTCAAATAAAACTTATAATATACTGCACACAAGCAATGTTTTCTGGTATCTTTCCATTTTAGGAACTAAATAAACCGTTTCATAGCTTTGTTGGCATTAATGACATATTGTAATTTCCATAGCAGCCAGGGTTTTAGCCACCATGTGTTAGGCGGTCTGGTCTTCTTGGAAACATCAGTACATCTGAAATTAATCACTCTAGCAATTCCCACATTACATAGTAGAATGATCAAGAGAGCCAGTGTAGTTCAGTGGATGGAGCGTCTTTAATTTTTCCTATATTAAACCTGTGTGCCTCTAAAAAGCAAAGATCTATATTTAAGTGATGACTTCCTGAGTCAAAAAGACATAATAAAAGTTAGGAATTAAGAAACCCTTCAGAGAAGGGTTTAATCAGACAGTTCAACTGGAATGCTTGAGGATTAAAAATAAAAGAAAAGAAAGAAACTCTTTCCTGACCGCAACAGACTGACATATCACAACTGAGATAGCAGAATAGAAATCACAAGATAACCTTCAATAACTTTACCCAACTGTTTCTTGAGTGTAATTTGTTCCAGTCCACTATTCCAGGTGCAAACTGGAAACCTTGCTATTGAAACCTTTGTCTAGAAGTTTCTGCTGTAAAAATAACTTGCAAACAAAGCAGTTCTATCAGAATGCCTTAATTCTGTATATATTCCTAGTCGGGGGGATGGAGTGGAATCTGAACTTTTCAGGTAGTATTTACTAAAAGAAACTGAGCTGTCCCGGAGCTTATATTAATCTGATTTGCAGAGTATCCACTAGCATCTGGGGACCTACTGAAGTTGTTTTCTTTAAATGTGATGTGAAGAGGTCAATGCAAATAGCATTGTGGGTTACCCTGCAAGATAGCAGTCCCTTTATACCATATGGGGAGGGTTTGAATTATTGTGTTTGCATGCTGATTATTTATTAAACAAGGGTTCAGCCTTACAGGTAACTCCCTGTTCTTTCACTAAGGGATTAAAGTATTTCAGTCATTTTGGATTGACTTACAGTGGTAAGTTTTTCTCCAGATATCATTTCAGGGTAGCAGTGTGGTCTACTTGATTGAGTACTAGATTGGGAGTCAGAAACCCCAAGTTCTATTCTTGGCTCAGCTACTGACCCAGTGCAGGATGTTGAAGACATTTGTTGCTCATGATTTCTCCTCCTCGTCTTTCATCTGTCTTTACTATTTAACACTGAAAGCTCTGTATAGCTATAGACTGTACATAGTGTCAGACCCAGTTATGCAAATTTGCCACCAATTAAAGTAGACCAGGGAGGGAATGTGATACTAATTTATTTTAAAGCTCCTAGTTTGTTTAAAATAAAAACAATTATATGAGCATTTGCTGTTTGCACTTTATAAAAGTATATTTGTAATTTTGATTTATTTTTTGTTAACTAGCTATATTAATACAGGCCAAATAGCTACATCTTAAGTAAAACACTATCACATTTATATTTATACCTTTATTATACTAAATTTATATTATATTTATACCTTATATTTATACCTTTATAATGTTAATAACAAAAATTATTTGGCCACAGAAAATGTGACTTTCTACACACAAAGGAGTAATTAAGAAAATAAGACATGTAATTTATTCTAGTTGCAAAAGATGGGTTTTGTAACAACAGGGATGTCACATAACCATTTTTGACATGGCAAAACCACTGTCATTTGACACTTTGCCAAGGTGATTTACCAAGGGAATGTTCTTTCAAGTTGCTCAACATGTGTCAAGATTGCAGGCTACCACCTCCTGGAAAACCTTTGAAATACAGGTTGAGCTGAGCTGTGACCTTCGAACTCAGACATATCCAAAGATGCAAAAGACTAGTTACTATGCCAAAACCGTATCTTCAAATGGGATCCCCACATCACTCCCATGTCCTTTGTAAACCGCCCAGAGTGCGTTGACAATTGGGCAGTATAGAAATATTAATAATGATGATGATGATGTCCAGTGGCTAGTTTAATTAATCATGGGGTATTGGAAGAACAGTAGTAAATCACTAATAATATATGCTGGGAGATAAGGACATTTGGAGGAACAAAGAAGTGTGCCGGGGTGAAGAATTTCTGCCCTCCAACAGAAGTTTCACACCAATCTATTCTGATTTCTAAGGCATTTAGAAGGCACTCCCTTTTGTCCATGGGTAAATGGTGTGCTTGTCCTTGGGACAGCATCACCTGTTTCACCCACAGCTTGGCTACTTTTGTCATGCCCAGTACAAGGAGGAATTGCACTCTTGGCAGAGGATAAATGAACACTTATTCCTGAACTGGTGTATATTCGTTTGAACAAAGTTTTGTTGTTCGAAACAGAGTTTTTAAAACATCTGCATTGCTGTTGTTTTTATCCTGACATTTCCAAAGTCATTAAATGTGGATGGATTAAAGAGACATTCCAGTAGTGGATGTCATATAGTTGCAAACTGGGGCGGGGGAAGGGGAATGACAACACAAAGTATATCTTGCATATACAAATCGCTAGATGTGAGAAGTTAAACAAAAAGCTATATTGTATTATTTCTTCCTCTAATATAATTAAAATCATTTGTTGCAATGGTGCTGGTTTTCCTAGAAGAGTTGTTATTCTGCTATCTGGAAATGTTTTGTTTTTTAAAAGTGGTAATATAGTATCACGTGCCAAAGAGTGTCAGGAACAGATGTACTAACTTGGAATTTGCTTATCTTTCTGCAGGCGATGTGGCTAATGTTGCAAATGGATGAGCCAGAGGACTTTGTAATAGCTACTGGGGAGGTCCACAGTGTCCGTGAATTTGTGGAAAAGGCGTTTGAGCATGTTGGGAAAACTATTTTGTAAGTAGAAGCACATAATGGTTTTGAACATCCATTACTCACCCATGTTCTTTTATTCGATTGTACCTTCATGACACAATATTTCTTCTTACAATGTCTAGAAACTCTTGTATATCCATTGTTAGTATTAGCATTTTTTCATTCAGTTGAACTTGAAGATTTCTGACATTCCTTACCAAAAATAAAAAGCAGGATACTACCTGTTCTAAGAATAAGAGTATCTAACGTGTGCTAGTGGATCACTTTAAGAATTTGTATTTAATTTTCACTTGGATTTTAATCCATCCCTTTATGAAATATTTGTTGGTTGACTGAGCTTAAATTTCACATTGAGAATCTTCATGCCAATTTAAGCCAACCTAAATTACAGCTCCTGCAGGAATTTAACAATCTTTGGTATGGCTTTGGCAGGTCTCTTAAAAGAGGGAGCTTTGTTATTGTGGATCAGCTTCCAAGAACACTTCTGTACCTTAAATGCACAGTGAGATAATCATATATAGGGATCAAACCTTGGGAGAGAACCATGAAAAAACTATATTTATTCATTTATTTATTATCTGAATTTGTATTCTCCCTTTTCAAACTGTGCCCAAAGCTGCTAACAATAGAACAAAATGAAGAGCAATCATAGTAAAATACATAATTCTATAAAAATTAAAGCAAATAAAACAGATCAATAAAATAGTAGAAGCGTGGCCATTTGAAAAACTATAGTCTCCCCATATCTGGTTAATCCCAAATATTAAAAGCCAGGCCAGCCAAGAAGGTCTGTTTTATTTCTGGGAATGGTTCTGGTTCAGGTTTTGAATAAGGGAAAGGAATTCCACAGTTGAAGGCAGCAACCAGGCATGCCTCCCTTTGTCCTTGCTGTTACAATTTGGTGCACAGATCATATATCAAGAGATACTTCATCACTGAATTTAGTAAGAGCCAGATTAGAAGATATGCAAGACTAGGGTTTGGTAATTTTCCATTTCAAATCCCATGCAATATCTAGATGAATTGCTTTGTGATTACAACCCTATCCTATTTTAAGATATATCATTAACATTTAAGTATGTATTATCATGTATGCCTTTCTCCAGTGCTCCCCTTTACCAAAAACAGTTTCCCTTCAGGCAAACACCAAACATACCTCCTGAAAATGGACTTACCTATAAACACCAGATTTTGTCCACACTTCAATGTCTGTGGGAAGATCAACCAACCTCATTCTGTATTTTCATTTGTTTTCATCCTATAGAGCCATAAAAGCATTAACGCATGGGTGCAGAGTGTTTATGGACTCAGTTCCACATAGCTTTACTGCAAATACAAAATTTCTTCTGAGAGTCAGATAATAAAATCAGGATGGCTTTGTAAATACTTTCTGTAATTTATATTTTTATTGTTTATTATTTTTTCAATTTTCTTGCTTCTGTATCTTCTCTGGGCCCCATGCATAAGCATACCAATCTCAGCTGGAGGACAGAAAAGAAAGCCACAGGTTTTTCCATCATGCTAGCGTGAAAGTTGTTATTCGGGTCATCAAAGTTACCGGTACAGCTATGAACTTCTGATAGGGCCAGCAAGTTTGGCTTGGGAACAAATTCAATATATACACAAAATTGCACAGCTATATACCATATTATAGTAACAGTCAGCAGATGAGTGGGTAGAGAGAGAGAAACTATTTCCTTACTTGCTCTGAGCCTGGTGTCAATTTTTGGCTTTTATGTTATCACAAAAATCAGGCAAATGCAGTTGCAAATAGATTCCCATTCCAGAAACAAGTGTTAAAAGTATTTTTCAAAATATGTTAATCATCACAGATCTATTCACAATACGGTCTGGTCGCATGTAAAAGTAAGCCAATTGTAGCATTTCAATAATGAGCCTCAGTCTTGTGTGCTCCTCCCCTCCCTTTTCGTCCTCTGTTGCCACCATGAAGAGATCGGAAGCTTTTGCTTCTGTTTTCAGTTAACTGCAGTTTCTCATAATGTCCAAACCCAGACAAACTGAGGTTAGCGTTAACTTTGGTTTCTTGAAACAAGCCAGGATAATTAACCACATTTGGAAGTTGGTTTGTTTCAATAAAGCACAGTATAAAAACTTTCAGCACACACAGCCTAGGGATACATGGGGCTATATGCTGTTGGCAGAAAGATCAGTATATCAAAACGTTGGTCAAGTCTTCAATGGTACAGTTAGGTAATTTTAGACTCTGGGCTTAATGGTCTTTCAGGGGTAGTGATCTTTAGATGGCAGTGTTTATTTTTTCACTTACCTCAAAATGTGTTAAGCCATTCCTTTTGCCTTTTGAGGGCTCTCGTTTGGCTGAATATGGTCCTGGATGTCTGCCCCTCAGTCCAGCACCATTGCAAGTGTTAAGCTGTGTATGATCCGATTCGTACGTAATGGGTAATCCTGGATTATTTAACCCATGAATTGCCGATATTAAGCAAGAGTGAACGTGCTGTCTCCAGCAACTCATCACTTCCACATTCTATTAACAACCTACTATCTCCCATTCATAGATCATTAGCGTGACATCCAAACCTAAACACTCTGGGTTGTTTAGGGGTTTAACAACCCAGAGTTAACCCAGCAACAAAATATAGGTTAGCTCTGGGGTTGTTTAACCCCTAAGCGTCTGGGTTCAGACATCATGCTAACAATAACAATAGGTTGTTAATTGAAAGTGGATCTACATGAATGTTGTGTGTATATGTAGAAGTATTGGATGTGAACAATGAATGGGTTATGTGTATGTGAACAGGGAGTGTGTGAGAAAGTAAAGGGCAAAAGGAAAAAGCACACACTCAACATATCCATGAATTTATATATGTCTCCACTTGTGATTATCTTCCATCACTAACCTTAAACTTCTGAGATCTATTATATGTCAATTTACCTGAAATCTTGAAAGGAAGAATGGTGGTATATAAATGTCTTAAATAAATAAGAAAATAAATACATTTCAGTGTATTAATTTGTAAAGCTGTGTTACCATTCACATTTAATTAGAATAGAAATTAGTAGTGTGTCTTCTAATTAAAAAACAACAGTGTTTCATTATGTTAGTCTGAAAAAATGACAAAAAGGAAATTTTGACAAGTGAAATGGCACTCTGTTTTTTAAAGAATAATTTTAATATCATGTTTCATTCATTTAATCTTTTGTTCATTTTATCTCTTGTTCACCACTCTGGAATCTGTTTAGAGCTGGAGCAGTATACAAATGTTGTAAATAAAATAAATAGATGTTAGTAATTTTGTCTATTAGGCCTTTTGTCTTTGAAATCTAGTTTTTTTTTCCCTTTTAACACTGCTAGTGCCAAGGAAAATGCTGGAATGATAAGATTAGAACTGATTCTAATTCAGTTCTTTGCACCGACAGGAAGGCCTTTGAGCTACAAATATTTTCCCCCTATAACTAGTACACTTTTTTTTCCTTTCTCTTTTCTTTCTGTCTATTACTAATTAAGTTGTATGATGGGGAAACACTTCCCTCATCTAATTTGAACTCCAGCAGGATAAACCAAACAGGCAAACACTTGTCTTGACTAATTTTCTGCCATTAATCTTATTAAATCAGAGTAAGAGTTTAAGGATAGCCTCAAACCACTGCAACACTCAAGAGTTCTTAGACTGCTGTGAAAGGTGGGGAGATCTATTCAGGCAATGGAAAGATTTATTAATTTTTAAAATATAATTCTGCATATAGATTTGCAGAGAAATGTGCATTGCTTGAAGGGTTAAGATTAACACAGAGAAGCAATAAACAGTCGCAGTCACGTTAGTCTGCATTTTTGCTATCGTCGGAATGGTTATGATTATCAGAGTAATCATATTTATTCTGTTTGAGATGCTTTGAGTGTTTTGGGAAAAGCAGACTAGAAATGTTTTAAATATGTAAAGAGTTCTGAAATGTCTCACAGAAAGAAAGAGCCATCTTCAAGGATATGCAACACTGCATGAGAGTGAGCATTTTAAAAACAAAAATCAAGCTGAGAGTACTGACAGGGATGACTGGTAGCCTCCAGAAGTATTCTCCACAGGTTGGCCAACACGTTTTGCTCCAGCTTCAGCCAAACTACTTCTCCCAACCTCATCAGCCATCCTTTATAAGAATACATTGTATCTCTTCAAGGTCACTTTATTCTTGGCTTATTGTAAGCTTGACTATGATGATGAATACTTCAAACAAGAAATGCTTGTCTAATTATAGAAAGCTTTTAATTAAGTGATTCTAGAGAGGATTTAACCATCCCAATCCCCAAACATAATTTGCCAGGCTTCAGTCAAAGACTGGGCCTTACCACAGAGTAGAGAATCTAAACAATAATAAATTACCAATCTGTACCAAGAAAGTGGATAGAATCATGGGGCTGGATCCAGTGGTGGCCATCTGCCAGTGGAACAGAAACCACTTCCAGAACATATTTCTCCTCCCCTTTGCAGCCCCCTGGGAACCCCCCAAATTTGCTCTCGAGGGCTGGGCAACCCTCCAGAGCAGATTGGGGAGGTGTATGGGGGTTGCAGGGGAGAGGAGAACAAGGGGAAGTCCTATTGCATGAGTGGAAATCCACTTGCAGGATGTTGAATTTAACCCTTGGACTTAGATCTGATAGATCCAGGTTCAAACCTTGATTAGCCAGGAAGCTTACTGGGTGACCTTGGGCCAGTGACTGGGCCAGTTCACATGACACAAGAGCCTTAATTTAATTATGGCTTAATTTACCCCCAGTGGCTGCAGTGTGTGCTGGCCCTCACATGATCCTAAAACAGACCACAAGTTCACCAAGCAACCCGCACTGCCTGGGTTCGGATGACTTAACAAGCCACAGTAACCCCTGGCTGGGGCTTTCATATTCATAATGGTGGTGCTCCAAGGGTTAATTAATATATGGGGTGTCATATCATCAAACTCAAGTCACTATTTCTCTGCATGCCCTATGCTACAAGGTGCTGTAAGGCTAAAACAAGGGGATGGATGACCATGTACACTGTTCTGACATTTCAGTAGTGTCTCCCACCGATAGAACCTATCCAGAACTTCTGGTGTAATGATTAGAGTGTTGGACTTGGACTTGGAAGACCTGGATTGTAGTCCCTACTCGGTCATGAAGCTCACTAGGTGACTTTGGACCAGTCACCAACTCTCAGCCTAACCTACATCATAGGGTTGTTGTGAGGATAAAATGGAGAGGAGGGAGGATCATGTATGCTGCCTTGGGCTAATTGGAGGAAAGATGGGATATAAATGTAACAAATAAACAAACACAATATCACAGAAGGATATTGTGGTCGATGGGTTCAAAAGCCAATTAGAGGCAATCTAAACAACATCCAACAACACTTGGGCCTCTGGCTGGAGAGCGTGTGGCTGCTGTCAGCAACATCAAGGGTGCAATCCTATGCATGTTTAGACATAAAAAAAAGTCCTACAACTCCCACCATTCCCCAGCCCGCCATACTGGCTGGGGAATTCTGGGAGTTGTAGGACTTTTTTATGTCTAAACATGCATAGCATTGCACCGTAAGGCACATTGACCAACGAGGTCATGAAGTCCCCAGACATTAGAGGGATTAAAAATAAATAACAGCAATTAATTTTGGCTTAGTTCCCAGACACAGAGTACAATTTTTATATGATTGAAATCAGTGGCAAAACATATATTTATTTAACATGTATGGCTTACACAGGAGTATTCTTTGTAGTTAGGAGGTTTAACTGTCCTTTTGCAATTGGTGAACACATTATGGTGGCATGAAAGATACTATATTATATGATACTTTTTAGTTTGGGGTTGGTGTTTTAAACTTTCTTACTGTTGTTTTTTGTACTTCTCATTTAGTAAATTCTGAATAAGTACTAATTCAATGCAATAATCAGATTAATTTCCCTTCAAATTTTGCTGTGGAAAATTGCTATGTCTGCCCACATTGCAAAAATGAACAAGATGGTGGAAAGATTAGAGAACTATCCTTTTTTAAAAACACATCCATGCATACTTGTCTGCAATCCAGTCACTGTTGTCTCATGTGTTTCTTGAGGTCAGTGGCTGTTGAACTAAGGTGAAGTCTAAGCATGCATTTAAGATTGGGCTTTTATTTTGGTCTTTTGCAGAAAATTAAGAATCTCTGAACATTAGCAAAAAAGGAAGGAAGTGGGCCATTAGAGTGAGGGTTCTTTTCAAAATCAATACCTTAATTTTGGTGATGGAAATCCCCATGCAAAACTTCGTGGTGCACATTAATATTCTGTTCTGCAAGCACTAGACAAGCTCCAGTGAAGTGGCTAATCTGGATGACAATTGGTGACAAACTCACTAGCCTGAAAAATTACTTCCTATACGAGCTATGAATCCTTATACTTGTGACAGGAATTCCTTTCTTTCCCAAAGCTTTATTAACAAGTATTTTATTGCATTGCTTTTCCACTGTGGTCATTATCGCACACCATATATTAAAGTATACTGTAGAGTTCATAGTACTTTTAAAAAGATTTTGAATATTTTCAAAACCATTATCAGCAAAGTATCAGCATACTGAAAGCTGATTTGAGGAAGAAGAAAGCTTTTATGGAAAAGAAACTGGATATCCACTTCTAAGATTTCTATGTGCTTCTGATGAGCCCTGTTTTGAATATGTCGGGATGGCATGCACAATACATAGAAACTATGACTCTATCTGGAAATGCTTTTGAGACCTAGGCAGTGATTTCAAAAGAGCAGTCTTAAACCGTTATGTTTAGTCCACTTATTTTGAAAAGTAGTCCCATGGGAATTTACAAGACAGTCCTGTAGTCAGTGTTCTTAGTCATAAATATCATTTACAATTTCTATACAGTAAATTGTTGCATTCATCTTGTTTTAAACTATTTAAGCCTCTTTTTAATGTGAATGCTTGACAACAGCCCTGATTTTCCCTAGATGTCTCTCTGTTTTAGACCACCATAGCCTAGGTTTTCCATAAATTTTCTCATTTTCTCCTGTGTGGCTTTTATCTTCTTTTTGAGTAATCTTCTGAGTTTATGTTATCTTCGCCTTAGATCAGGACTCCTGTAGAGAGGATCCTTCTGCTCGGTTAACACTCTAAGCAAAAAAGTAGACAAAACTTAAGGCTGACTTCTCCCCCCCAGCTCCACCCCAGCAATTTTGATCCTTACAGGATATTTAAAGAGTTGTACTCTGGTTTGTTTAAAAATAGCTCCAGAACTCATTATAATTCATACACTCCTCTAATAAAGACTTTAAAAGAATCTCCATTATTTTATTCCAGTAATTCAAACTGACTCACTATTCTCTCTGTTACTGAGTACTCTGTTACTGAAAACAAAAGATAGCTGTACTGTTTCAAATATAATGCCTTTTCTGACCATAGTTGGTCACACTTTCCTTGTTCCTGTTGCTTTTGAACTACAGCCTCCAGCTTGGCATTTTTGCAGTTTTATTTTGATAAATAGTGATGGGTAAGCCCTGGGTGTCACTCTAGAAATCTCAAAGCATGATTTC
The DNA here is from genome assembly GCF_057233095.1 of Heloderma suspectum. Taxonomy (NCBI): domain Eukaryota; kingdom Metazoa; phylum Chordata; class Lepidosauria; order Squamata; family Helodermatidae; genus Heloderma; species Heloderma suspectum. Next base: position 115,164,238 of record NC_139461.1, on the reverse strand, counting down.
AACCACTTCCAGATCAATCAGAAGGTAGCACTCAAACCACATTCTACAGCAAAGGGTTGCCTTCTCTCTTCTCCTAGAATCTGCGAATAGGGAATTGGAATATATATACTATGATTGGTATCTACTGTTTCAGGGAAGGTCCAAGGCAAGATCAGTTATTGGGATACTACAGGATTTCCACACAGGTTGCCCCCTTCCCCTACACTCTGGGGAGGGACCAGATCTTCCCCTGTAGTCTGTATTTTCTTTAGATTATTGGAATCTTTATAGTTGTGCAGCTATGAATTATCTTCAGTATAGAAAACATTTGATCACACAGAATTTGTAAAATATTCTGGTAACTGAGTTTTCTGCCCAAATCCAGATAATAATCTTCCACAATTCACCCCTGCTTCCCAAGCCAGTGTCCTAACTATGGGTCTGCATGGCATATGGTTGAGGGTGGGAGTGTTTTATGTTCCAAGAAGTGCTCTTTGAGACAAAATATACATAGGGCCCTCTGAGTTTAAGCCTGGGAGGGAGAGAGGATTCTAGCCTTATGCAAACATATGTACACCATTTGCTCATTCTGATTGTAATTCACCCCATAAACATGAAGTCTACTCACCTCCTTTGTTCCATTTCAGCATTTTTAAAAGGGACAGGCTATAAGTAAGAGTGATTGCGTGAATAGACCATATGCTGGTCCACTACACAGAGTCAAATTTTCCCCCTTGCAAAGCCCAGCATGTGGCTTTTAGTAAGTATTCTAGGAAGTATTTAGTTAATATAATGAATACAAAAAAAAACCCATACTTAAAAAGTCAGAAAGCTTTTTTAAAAATATGTAGCCAAAATATTATGAAAGAAAAAAGCAATATAAAGAAACTAGAACAACATAATTAAATGCCTTTATTTTAGTCTGATGTTCAAAGTGATTCTTTAAGTGTTCTTTTTCAGTAGATTGCAAGGCAGATTATAAAGCAGACAGGAGAATGTTTGTGACTCTAGCATTGTTAGGGCTGGAAGAACAAAATAATTCTGAAAACGTATTAAGTAATATCTTTATTTCAGAGTTCATATCAAATGATAAATGAATATCTTCAAATTTGTTATTTTCCCTTTCTCTGTGTGTATAATGTTTTCTATTTTACCATTCTATTTAAGTACCCTATTCATAACAATTCAGTCACAAATTCCAGAGAGATAGCTATATTAGTCTACAGTAGTAAAAACAACAGATTCTTGTGGTACCTTAAAGACTAACAGATGTATTGTTGCCTAATTTTCAAGGACTAGTGCCCACTTAGGTCTTAAATTGGCCAATGTAGATATAGATGCACACCAAAAATAACACTTCATGCATCTGACAAAGTGGGCTCTAGTACACAAAAGCTTATGCTACAACTCAAGCACCATATCAAAACACAAAATAGATGGACCTTAAAGGCCATTGTGCTTCCAGCCTGGTCAAACTTCTCCCTTTCCTCCTGTGGTTAGTGAGTGTAAGTTGTTCTGTAGAGAGAATTAACAGTAGCCTTGTCTTAGAATCAGCAAGCCCAAAGCTCCTATGATCAGACCATTCAAGTCATTATGGAGTTATTAAATGTTTGTTGTCTTTGCAGGTGGGAAGGCAAGAATGAAACTGAAGTAGGCCGATGCAAAGAAACTGGCAAGATCCATGTGAGAGTTAATCATAAATACTACAGGCCAACTGAAGTGGTAAGCAAAGGCGTTCTTTCAGCTTTACAAATGAATGATCCGGTCATTCAGTTACCAGATTGCTGCGTTAGGGCACCTGTTTGTAAAAGGGTTCTAACTGCATCTCTTTCAGTCTTTCTAAATAGTCACATAGCCACTTATGCTTGTAAATTTTCCTGAGCAAACAAACAGGGATGAGACTCAGCAATCAGGTTTATTGAATATTTTATGTTCTATTTAACCCAGGTTTGATCTGACCAAAAATGATGATGTGGACAGTTTTTCTCTTCAAATTGTTTCTGGAGAATAAATGCTCAATACAGAAGAAATGATAGAAACAATGTATTATGTATTTAACATTTTTTTTATTTTCAAGTCTTGTATGTGGGGGGGGTGTCTATGTTTGTATGTGTGTGTGTGTGTGTGTGTGTGTGTGTGTATATATATATATATATATTAGCCTACATTTATATGCACATTTTTCACAGTATGTTACCATAATAACTATATACAACAACAACAACAGAAGGAAAGAGAGGGGATTTAAAAAATTGGTCCAGGATATACAATCTTAGTGTTTAATGTATTCATTTTTATCTACCTGCTCTGAATGAGACAATTGAAAGTCACTGAAAATTCTTAACCTGTTTCTTTTCATGTGTCCAAATAACCTCATAATTAGACCAGTATGCTACTAATTGATCTTTGTAAATTTGGAAGCTCAAATCCATAAGTTCAACCTCATAATAGTTATCAAGGAAGCTAAGAATATTCCCCAAGATCTCAAAGATAATCACACTGGACAGCCACTGTGGTGCAGTGGTTACAGTGTTGGACTGGGACTTTAGGAAATACAGGTTCTAGTCTCTACTTGGCCATGAAGCTCACAGGGTGACTTTGGGCCAGTCACTGACTCTCAGCTTAACCTACCTCAAAGGACTGTGAGAATAAAATGGAGAAGAAGATGTCCATGTAGACCGCCTTGCGTTCCTTGCAAGAGGAAAAAAGGTGGGATATAAAATAATAATTGATAAATAAAGATAAGTCTTTTATAGAATCTCTGTTTCTGACTTGCACAGGGGCCTGTTTTTGTAAGATACATATTTGCATTTCATCTTCTGTGAAATTAGGGCTCTGTTAAACTTTCCCTTTAGCTATCCATCTCTGGATATCCATCTTTATATCCATGTTTGTAAATGACTTGGAGTAGAGGGGTTGCTTATCAAATCTGCAGATGACGCAAAGCTAGGAGGGATGGCCAACACCATGGAAGACAGGATCAACATTCAAAAGGATCTAGACAGGCCAAATCTAACAAGATGAAATTCAACAGAGATAAATGTAAAGTCGTTCATTTAGGTACAAAAAAAATCAAAGGCACAAGTATAGGATAGGGGAGACCTGGCTTGGCAGCAGTACATATATAAAGGACCTAGGTGTCTTAGTGGATCACAAGCTGAATATGAGTCAGCAGTGCAGTGCGGCAGCTAAGAAAGCTAATGCAGTCTTGGGCTGCATTAACAGAAGCATAGTGTCCAGATGATGGGAATAGTTCTGCTCTATTCTGCATTAAAAAAGCCACATTTGGAGTACTGTGTTCAGTTCTGAGTGCCCCATTTTAAGAAGGACATTGTCAGATTGGAGCTTGTCCAGAGACTAGCAACCAGGATGGTGAGGAGTGTGGAAGCCAGTCCTACGTGGAATGGTTGAAAGAGCTGGGTGTGTTTAGCCTGGAGAAGAGAAGATTAATGAAGACATGATAGCAGCCTTCAAATATCTGAAAGAATGTCACGCAGAAGATCAAGCAGATTTTTCCTCTTATTGCTCCTGAGGGCAGGACTAGAACCAATGGGTGGAAATTTCAGGGAAGCCGATTTCAGCTAAACATTAGGAGAAATTTCCTATCAGTGAAGGATGTTCAGCAGTGGAACAGTTTGCCTCAGGAGGTGGTGGGTTCTCCTTCCCTGGAGGTATTTAAGCAGAGGCTGGAGGGCCATCTGTCAGGGATACTGTAGCTGCACCCTACGGTGCAGAGCCTGCATCTAGCAGGGGGTTGAACTAGATGGTCCCCAAGGTCTGTTCCAATTCTATAATGCTATGATTCTGTCTCACTTCTACACTGAGATGTTTGCCAGGTTTAAGAAACTATTCAGAACTTAAAAGGAAATCTTAAAATCAGATAAACACTTCCAGATGAAATGTGCTGTCTCTGAATGCATGGGCAGTAGCCAATACTGCAATCCATCAGCTCTAAACATGTTGCAGTAGTGGAAATGTTTTCTAGCACAACGGGAAACTAGTGCTTGCTTGCACAACCCGGGACACTTGCCCTTCTGAAATGGAACAAGTCAGCGGAGCTCCTGGAAGGAAGCTGTGCAGTCCTGTTCCATTCCAGAAGTGGTAGCTTCAGCTAGTTTTTGGCTACACTAGTCAGTGCTAGTTTCCTGTTGTGCTAGTGGATATTCTTACTAGCTCAGCAGTAGCATTAGATACTGCCCCATTAGTTCTTTTTTGAATAATAAGGATTTTGCTTGCACAGGGTTCACTGCTATTTATTGCTCTGGAAACTCTCGTTCTTAGTTTCCTCCATTTAAGTTCCCTTCTTTGCTTGCAGTCTGTAAGTACCCCTCCCTAAAAGTGGTACTGATAGTTACCCTAAAAATCTGGTGGGTTCTCAGAAGCTTTGCTCACCAGAGAACAATATCTTGCCATTGGAAGAAATTGTCTTTTCAATTAATGCTAATTTCAAATCAGAAACTGGGTGTTTGGGGGGACACAGGGGCAGATAGTGTCATTATCTGGTTTAGTCACCAAATATCACTAGGTGAAGTCAGGAATTTTCTGTGCTGTTCTGTTCTTATTTAAGAGAGATAATAAAATTTTTGTCTAGCTTCCTGACTGGTGTGTCCTCTAAATTTATTCCATGACAGGGGGGAAAGATGCTCAATTAACTCAGTTTCAGTATCAGGCACCTAACACATATTTGGGGGCTGAATTTTTTCAGTGTGGTCCTTCCACTACATAATGGTAACTGTGTGAAAGAACAAAGTTTAATGTTATCACACACAGTTCCTTTATAGCACCACCCAGAAGTGGTTTTCTGGAGTCTAGCCAAATGGATCTAATTTGAATTCAGCCTGACCTACTTGCCCCCCTCATGAGGTTTTTAATTGGGGTCCTGGATTTTGTTATGGTTCATTGTTAAAATTGTTAGGTGTGTGTGTATGTACTGTCTGCTTATGTGTTTGTATGTAAATGGTTTTTATATTATATACACTATTGTATTATATTTTAAGGTTTCAACCAACCCCCCCCCCTTCTCTTAAAACCCAGTTTACCTGACTGATACAGCAGCCCTCCTCCAGTGCGAGCAAGCAGCCACGGAGAGAGGGAAGGAGGGATGTCTCTTTCACCATACCTTCTCTGGCAGCTAGTATGCTGTGTATCAGTGTGCCAGGAAGAATCAAGACACTAGTACCTCCTTGCAAATGCAGCTTTCTCGATTGCTGTTGACATTACAGTTGTTGTTGTTCAGTCGTTAAGTCATGTCCGACTCTTCGTGACCCCATGGACCATAGCACGCCAGGCCTTCCTGTCCTCCGCTCTCTCCCGGAGTGTATGCCAGGAGGTGATGGGGCCAGATGCCATGATCTTAGTTTTTTTAATGTTGAGTTTCAAACCAGCTTTTGCACTCTCCACTTTCACCCTCAGCAAGAGGCTGTTTAGATCCTCTTCACTTTCTGCCTTTAGGGTGGTATCGTCTGTGTATCTGAGGTTGTTGATAATTCTCCCAGCAATCTTAATTCCGACCTGTGATTCATCCAACCCGGCGTTTCTCATGATGTACTCTGCATATAAGTTAAAAAAGCAGGGTGACGATATGCAGCCTTGTCGTACTCCTTTCCCAATTTGGAACAAATTGGTTGTTCCATGTCCAGTTCTTACTGTTGGTTCTTGACTCTCGTACAGGTTTCTCAGGAGACAGGTAAGGTGGTCTGGTAATCCCATCCCTTTAAGAATTTGCCACAGTTTGTTGTGATCCACACAATCAAAGGCTTTAGCGTAGTCAATGAAGACGTTTTTCTGGAATTCTCTTGCTTTCTCCATGATCCAGTAAATGTTGGTGATTTGATCTCTAGTTCCTCTGCCTCTTTGAAATCCAGCTTGTACTTCCAGTAGCTCTTGGTTCACATACTGCTGAAGCCTAGCTTGTAGGATTTTGAGCATCACCTTGCTGCCATGTGAAATGAGCGCAATTGTACGGTAGTTTGAACACTCTTTGGCGTTGCCCTTCTTTGGAATTGGAATGTAAACTGACTTTTTCCAGTCTTGTGGCCACTGTTGAGTGTTCCAGATTTGTTGGCATATTGAGTGCAGCACTTTAACAGCATCACTTTTTAGGATTTTAAATAGCTCAGCTGGAATACTGTCATCTCCGCTAGCTTTGTTGTTAGTCATGCTTCCTAAGGCCCACTTGACTTCACTCTCTAGGATGCCCAGCTCAAGTTCAGTGACCGCACTATCATGGCTGTCAGGGACATGAAGATCTTTCCTGTAGAGTTCTTCTGTGTATTCTTTCCACCTCTTCTTCATCTCATCTGCTTCTGTTAGGTCCCTGCCTTCTTTGTCCTTTATCATGCCCGTCTTTGCACAAAACATTCCCTTGAGATCTCCGATTTTCTTGAAGAGATCTCTAGTCTTTCCCATTCTATTGTTTTCCTCGATTTCTTTGCATTGTTCATTTAAGAAGGCCTTCTTGTCTCTCCTTGCTATTCTCTGGAACGCTGCATTAAGTTGGATATATCTTCCCCTTTCTCCCTTGCTTTTCGCTTCCCTTCTTTCCTCAGCTACTCGTAAAGCCTCATCAGGCAGCCACTTTGCTTTCTTGCATTTCTTTTTCTTTGGGATGGATTTAGTTGCTGCCTCCTGAACAATGTTACTTACTTCTTTCCATAGTTCCTCAGGCACTCTGTCTATCAGGTCTAATCCCTTAAATCCATTCGTCACCTCCACTGTATATTCATAAGGGATATGATTTAGGTCATACCTGAATGGTTTAGTGGTTTTCCCTACGTTCTTCAATTTAAGCCGAAATTTTGCAATAAGAAGCTCATGATCTGAGCCACAGTCAGCTCCAGGTCTTGTTTTTACTGACTGTATAGAGCTTCTCCATCTTTGGCTGCAAAGGACATAATCAATCTGATTTCGATATTGACCATCTGGTGATGTCCATGTGTAGAGTCGCCTCTTGTGCTGTTGGAAAAGAGTGTTTGCTATGATCAGCGTGTTGTCTTGGCAAAACTCTGTTAGCCTTTGTCCTGCTTCATTTTGTACACCAAGGCCATACTTGTCTGTTATCCTGGTTATTTCTTGACTTCCTACTTTAGAATTCCCATCCCCTATGAAGAAAAGGACATCTTTTTGGGGTGTTAGTTCTAGAAGGTGTTGTAGGTCTTCATAGAACCGATCAACCTCAGCTTCTTCGGCCTCAGTGGTTGGAGCATAGACTTGAATTACTGTGATGTTGAATGGTTTGCCTTGGATTCGTACTGAGATCATTCTATCATTTTTGAGATTGCACCCCTGTACTGCTTTTCCCCCCTTTTATTGACTATGAGTGCAACTCCATTTCTTCTAAGGGATTCTTCCCCACAGTAGTAGATATGATGGTCACCTGAATTAAATTTGCCCATGCTTGTCCATTTTAGTTCACTGATTCCCAAGACATCGATGTTCAATCTTGCCATCTCATGTTTGACCACCTCCAGCTTACCTTGATTCATTGATCTGACATTCCAGGTTCCTAAACAATACTGTTCTTTACGGCATCAGATTTTCTTTTCACCACCAGACACATCCACAGCTGAGTGTCCTTTCGGGTTTGGCCCAGCCGCTTCTCTCTTTCTGGCGCTACTTGGAAATTCCCTCTGCTCTTCCCCAGTAGTATATTGGACACCTTCTGACCTGAGGGGCTCATCTTCCGGCGTCATCTCTTTTAGCCTTGTGATACGTTCCATGGGGTTTTCTTGGCAAGAATACTGGAGTGGTTTGCCATTTCCTTCTCCAATGGACCACATTTTGTCAGAACTCTCCACCATGACCTGTCCGTCTTGGGTGGCCCTGCACAGCATAGCTTATGGCTTCACTAAGTTATGCAAGCCCCTTCGCCACAACAAGGCAGTGATCCATGAAGGGGGACATTACAGTAGCCCTTGGGAAAACAGCGTTTCCCCACGGGCTGCTGGGACCTTGCACCCTCTTAGACAGAAAAGCCACTTGTTAAATGGCCAGGATATCTCTGTTAAATCTGGATGGATGTGCAAATAGCTGCAATTAGCCCAGGATAACCACCTTTTATAAAATACTGTTTCAGTGAGGGTCCTCACTTTGGCTATTTGCTGTTCCCCCTCCCCCAGCTTTTAGTTTGATCACTCTATTCTGAATCCTAGATCTTCCTTGTAGAAATTTTAAAAACAAATAGTGCAGAATAAGGCAAAGAAGGAAACAAAAAAATGGAAGGGAAGGGGACAAGCATTGTGAAAGAGAGATGAGCACTGAGAAAAAAGAAGAGAAAGCAGGATGTGTGGATGCTAATCCCTGGCTCTGAGAGGGGCTTGGTATGCATGCAAATTACCTTTAATGTGTGTTCTCTTTGTGTTTCTGTTAGCCTCAGCCTTCTTCTAAATGCTACCTAGTTCTTTCCCTCTGCTTAGACCATAGATTACATCATGACACAGGGAAGGTGTGACTCAATGGAGAAAAGAAATCATTATGTGCAGACACCCTTTTTCAAAGACTGTTTTCATACTAGAGATGGATTCACATGGCATCATTAAGGCCTCATTAAGAAGAGGGTTGTAAATATGCAGTGATTCCACAGAATGTGCTAATGAATGCAGAATATCAGCTTTCACTTTGGAAAATAGCAACTTTCCTTAGGGTTGCAAAGATATGCTTGAAAATCTGTAAGCAAGGCCTGATGAAATCTCCGATGTCAGCAGAACTGCTGAATAGAACTTAAGTGCCCTATACTTCCCTGTCCCTCTCTGTCACAAGTACAAGAAGAATGAATTATGCAAGGTAAAAGAAATAACAATTTGCACAAGTTATACAGATCACAGAATTCAGCATTTCCAACTGGAAAAATGTATTTTACCTTGGCACAGATTTTTTCATGTTTAAGGTACATACAGCCTTAATTATCAAAAGCAATTTGAAGTGATAAAGCCACCACAAGATGGTTTTATTTTTGAAACACTAATTAGCTGACAGTATTCAAAACACATCACATGTCAAGACAGTAGCTCAGTAATTCCAGGTTTAAGACATATTTCAAAAGTGTTCTGAGAAAGATTGAGCTTCCCTCCTGACCTGCCTTTCCGATTTGTCAGAGCTTTCAGACGAGCAAAGAAGCACCTCATAATGGCTTCATCACTTCAAACTCATCATGTTTGTTCTTTCTTAACGGGACTGTTGCATTGTTGAAGTATGTATGCATTTGATATTTATTGCAGTTTTCAACAGCCCGTTAAGTAACTTCCCTGGGCAGTGTAGAATACATCAAACAATTCTTAAAATTCCTGGAAGAATAAAAAGGTCTTCACCTGGCACCAAAAAGACCATAACATAGACCCCAGGTGAGCTTGTCTGGGGAGGGCATTCCACAGATGGTGCCACCACTGAAAAGGCCCACTCTCTTACAGTTTTAGAGAAGCCAGTTTGCTTTTCTAAAAGGCACAAAGATACTTGTTACAATTATTTATGTATTAAATTTATATCCTACCTTTCTGCCAAAAATGGTGCTCAAGGCGGGTACCAATAATAAAATCAAGATTAAAACAGACACCCGATTAAAACATAGCATAAAAACAGATAAATTAAAAACACTATAAAGAGCATAACAATAAAACAAACAGCACCCAGCCTATTAAAAACTACTTCACCAGCATGCCACCTTACATGCCAAAGACCTGCCTGAATAAAATTACTTTGCCTGCTGGCAGAAAGACAGCAGAGAGGGAGCCAACTTAGCCTACCTTGCCAGGGATTCCAGAGCTAGGAGTGGCCATCAAGAAGCTCCACTCTTGTATCCCTACCAAACGTGTCTCCAAAAGAAGGGCCTTCCTTTAAGACCTTTAAACCTGGGCAGGCTCATATGAGAGAACACAGTTTTTCAGATAACCTGGGACCAAGTTGTATAGGGCTTCATAGGTCATATCCAGCACTTTGAATTGTGACCAGAAACAGACTGGTAGCTAGTGAAGTGGTTGTAACAAGGGAGTCATGTGTTTCCTGTAATTGCCCCAGTCAAATGTCTGGCCATAGCACTGTGGTTCAGCAGAAGTTTCGAATCACTTTTCAAAAGCAGCCCCATGTAGAGAGAGCCTGTTACAGTAGTCTAAGTGGGATGTAACTGAAGCATGTGTCACCATGGCCAGATCAGATATCTCATGGAATGAGTGCAGTTCATTTCATTTCGTGTAATACATTCCTATACGGCCCAGTGGCCAAAGCTCTTTGGGCAGTTTACAAAGATTAAAAACCTTAAAAATACATTATACATAATATTAAAACCGTTTACATACAAACATATAAACAGATAGCACACACACAGAGACACACATATACCTAAACAATTTTAAACAATCAACACTGCGAAAAATCCAAGACCTGGTTAAAGCCTCATCATATGTTGCCAAATGCCTGAGAGAAGAAGAAAGGCTTAACCTGGCACAAAAAAGATAACAATGTTGGCACCAGGTGGGCCTCATTGGGGAGATCATTCCATAATTGGGGGGCCACCGCCAAGAAGGCTATCTCCCTTGTTGCCACCTTCCGAGTCTCCCTCAGAGAAGGCATCTGGAGGAGGGCCTTAGATGATGAACTTGAAGTATGGGTAGATTCATCCGGGAGAGGTGCTCCACCAATTGGTACATTAGCCTCAGCTGTGTGAATGCCATGCTGGCCACCACTGAAACTTGCTTATCCAAGTTCAGGGCTGAATCCAGGAGTACACCTGAACTGTGAACCTGTGTCTTCAAGGGGAGTGTAAACCCATCCAGCACAGGTTGAATCCCTATTCCCTGATGTGCTTTTTGACTAACCAGGATTAAACCTGTCTGGATTAAGCTTTGATTTGTTCACCCTCATCCAGTCCACTACTGACATCAAACACTGATTTAGAACTAAAACAGCTTCCCTGGATTTAGATGGAAAAGAGAGAGAGAGTTGAGTGTCATCAGCATACTGGTGGTGTCTGGAGGCATTGTCTTTGGAGGATGAGCTAGAACTCCCGGAGCTGAACATCTTGGAGGAGCAACCTGCTTGTAGGGACCATGAGACAGATCCTGGATCCTCAAGAGAGACAGTATCCAAACTGCCTTTTCAAGATGTGGAGAGTCCTCTTTCTGGTTCAGAGGCAGAAGCTGAGCTACCACCTAGTTCGAGGGAGTGCAGGCACCTAAAGGTACAGGCTGGGATGGCCAAGAGGCAAAGAAATGCCTGCCTCAGGAATAAGGCTCCTTATGAGTAAAGGGTTACTCATGAGTAAGACTCTCCTCACAAGTAGACTTTCTCTAAGATGACTCTGATGGCCAGTATCTGTTCCTGAATGGGCAGGTTTAAAACCCTTCAGTTCCAGGCAGAGAGTAGCTGGAACAACATCTCTACTCCAGCTCTCAGACTTGCATGTGGGATTCTGAATGCTTGGACCTTTGGACCACCTTTGGACCACCTTTGGACCTTGCTCACAGTACTGACCTTTGCTGGTTTCTAGCCTATCTGGCTTGAACTGCCTAAAGCTGGACAGGTGGTATTGAACCCCCAAACTCTGGACATCCTCTCTCAGCAGTTTCATATATATTTTAAATAGCATGGGGGACAAGAGGGAACCCTAAGGAAAACCATAGGACAGTGGCCAGGGCGTTGAACAGGCATTGCCTTCTGAAATTGCTCCTCCAAGAAGGCCAGAGCCACTGCAGAACAGAAAGACACCTCCGAAGGATGCCATGGTCAGTGGTATTGAAAGCCAGTGAGGGACACATAACCCCACCTGAAACCAGTTTGAAACAGATCTAGATAATCCACCTCATCCAGAACCCCCTGGAGCTCAGATGCCACCACATGTTCCAGCACCATGCCCAAGAATGGCCAATTGGAGGCTGGCTGGAAATTATCCAATATGGTGGGATTCACGGAGATTTTTTTAAAAAAAGGTCTCACCACTACCTCTTTTAGTCAAGGTGGAATCACACCTTATTTTAAAGAGGCATTCACCATGACCCTTATCCACTTTGGCAGCCCCTCCCCTTTTCTTATATTGCCTGCCTCCAAATCTTTTTTTCCTTATCTTGTATGGGAAGGGTATGTTGGAATACTTATGACAGTTCAATAGCACTTTGCCTTGTCCTGAAATTACATTTTAAATTTTAAAATATTTTTTAATTATTTTTTCCTGGCTTAAGTGTCTTTCTTATGAGTCTCCCTGTTTATATCCATCAGTTTGTATTTGCTTGCTTCTTTATATTTTAGTGGAGTTTTAAAAAATGTCTTCTTTATGGCTTACATTAATCTCTACATCCCTACTTAACCACACTTGGCCTCAGTTGCCCTTTTTCTTCTTTAGACATCATCAGAATAAGCTTTGAGTTTTTAGCCTCTTTGGGGAAAAAATGATTTTTAATACTTAGCTCTACATTTCCCAGACATCACAAGATTCCAGTCAAAACTCCTTGGGGCATATCATATTCCCCCAAAGTCAGCTCTCCTCAAGTCCAAAGCATTTGTGGTGGTTCGTACTCTGAAGAGTTATGACTCTTCAAAATATAATGAAAGTGATCACAAATCCCAGTTCTCTCCCCTTTACTTTTTTGCATATATATCTCATTTCCTACATTTATATTCCAAATGGGCTGTGAGTTGGAACATTGTTCAAACAGCTGTGTAAGAAATATAGTTTGTGTTACTTAAAAGTCAATTTCTGTGTCACTTTGTCTGTAACTCACATTATCAGTGAGGATTTGTACATCCTACTACAGAGAGAAAAATAACTTTTAGGGTTGTTGTTTTTCCCATGACTAATAATGTTGCATTCGTGATGTTAGACTTATAACAGAACTTTCTTATCTATAATGAAAAAAAATCCTGATATACTTTCTTTTCCCAAACCAAAGGTTTATGTCAACATTGGGAAATCACTACTTTAGTAAATTATTACCTTTATTGTCTTTCTGAACTGAATCACTGTGTTAGCCAAAATATTTATATCATTACTTACTTTAGACTCAACATTAACCTTCAGCCAAAGTAACTATCTAGTCAGTTTGAAACCAATCTGGTTTTTTTCAAGCATCATAATCAACATGCCTATTTTGAAGGAAAATTATTTATATTTGCAAATGAATAGCAGTTTAGGGAGGCCTCTCTAGAGAGGTAATAACTGTCCTTTGCCTTCAGCTCCCATTTTATGTTGGCTCTCAGTTGGTTGAACATTGTAGTGGGGCATTAAAGTATCGTAGATAACTTGCTATTTCAAGCAACCTTTTAAGATAAGCACTCCTAACTCCAAGATTCAAAGGTTATGAATATCAGTGATAAAAGTATTATTATTTAGGGTTGTCTAGATTACTAAAGAAGCAACACTCTTAGAACTTGATAAAAGTTTCAGAACACAGAGCATCCTCAGGTATTTGGTCCAAACTAGGTGTTTGACAAATACATTGCCCTTGAAATATGTGACAAGGCCTTTCTACAACAGTCTGTGACACTCTGCATTCCTCTGATTCTTCCATGTGCTGTATCAAATCAAATAAATTGGTGGATGTTTGAAAATACACACATACAATCAAGTAACAAACATGTTAATGAATTGAGAAGCCTCATAAAAGCTTTAGTTTACCTTATATGCAAGACCTATAGTTCCCTGAAGTCTATGAAACTCAAAGTGTAAGTGCAAAACCTGAAGCTGTGGACCTTTCAGATGGTGATAATCAGAGAAATAGACTTAAGTTATATGAATATGATCCCTGAATGGGAGCTTTATAATTGGAAATATATTTCTTCAGCCCTTGAAAAGTATCACCCTTCAGCTAGCAGGGTGGTAGTGAAATGGCAGTGTTGCAATTTGAACCGGAAGGGAGGAAAGTCAGATGGAGAGCTAGGCATTTTGATCTGGAGTCTAGCTGGACTCAAAGATGGGACATGGGAGTGGCTGTCGGACTCCAAGCAGTTGCTTGCTTTGGGAATATGATGCTGAATCCATGGTTTTGCTGCCTGCTATTTCTTCCAATATGCTCTGCTTCTATATTTGTAAATGAAACAAATATGACCATAAGCTACCCTAAGTCTCTAATGCTCTTTCATCCAAAGGATGAACTAAACTCTGTAGCACTACCCCTACACTTTACACTGCTCAGGAAAGTGGAGACTGCTAACAATATCAGGTTCGTAGCCTGGGGGTGCTCCTAGTTCCATCATTGTCAGTTGAGGTCCAAGTGGCCATGGCAGCTCGGACTGCCTTTTACCAGCTTTGGCTGGTTCGCCAGCTGCGGCCTCTCCTGGACAGGGATAGCTTGACCACTGTGGTACAGGCATTAGTAACCTCAAGACTGGATTACTGCAATGCGCTGTATGTGGGGCTGCCCTTAAGGCTGGTCCGGAAGCTGGAGCTAGTGCAGAACGCAGCAGCTCAACTGTTATCAGGAGTTGCCTCTGTTCAGCGTGCAACTCCTTTGCTGAGGGAACTGCACTGGCTGCCTATTCGCCACCAGGCCAGGTTTAAGGTATTAGTACTAGTGTACAAAGCCCTAAACAACTTGGGACCAGGATACCTGAGAGCGTGCCTCCTTCTTTACCAACCTGCCCCGTCAGTGAGGTTATCAGAGGGCATGTTCCTGGTGGTTCCACATGGACCTATGGCCCGGCTGGAGTCCACCAGCAAAAGATCCTTCAGTGTGGTGGCCCCCTTCCTGTGGAATTCCCTGCCTTTGGAGGTCAGGCAGATGCCAACACTGTGTTCCTTCCGGCGCCTCCTGAAGATGTTATTTCGAGAGGCCTTCCTTGTATGACCAACAATTAAATTAAATTTAAAATTCGACCTTATTGGAATTTGTCTTTAAAAAAAAAATGTTTACATTATTTTAACCTGGTGTTTTATTCTTTTACCTTTGGTGTTCACTGCTCCAAAATCTTACGATGTGGAGTGGTATATAAATATTGTAAGTAAGTAAGTAAGTAAGTAAGTAAATAAATAACAATATATCTCTTTGACCCTTCCTTGTTACTGAAAGACTTGACATCTGTTGTGATATTTCCTCCTTTTATGTACAGACGGAACTACTGATGCCCTTCATAACTTTCCCCTTACATCAGTTTCTACTTTTCTAACTTACCACAGTGATATCCAATACTACGAAACCTGGAGATACCACTGCTAGAACCATCCTGCATTCACCTATACAGTTAGCCAGTTGTCACCCTTTGTGTCATTCTACTTCACCTCCCCATTTTTCCAGCCACTTGCACTGCTGACCCTGCCTCCACTCCCTCTACTTCTCACCCCCATTCCTGTCATTCCTGAGCTTTTAAAACCAGCCATGTGTCATCTGTGAACTCCACATATTCATTGATCTTCCTGAGAACATCAGCCTGTCCCTCTAAATCTGCTATCTGATCCCTTCAAACTGACAGCTCTCAGCCCCCAAAAGGTATACACTTACTTCCTCAGATCTAAGTGAAAATTGCCTTGCCTTATGAATGTGGTATATTGCTTGCCATACAATTGGTACATTTTCCTTATACCAGGAAAACTGTCTGGATCAACTAGTTATTAACTCTGTTAAACTATCTGGAAATGGAAGGAAGTAGAGGAGAAATGACTCCTCTATTTACAGTGAAATAGTGAGAGAGGGCCTGTCATCTGCCCAGCAGGAACTTTTGTTTTCATTGCTCATTCCTAGGGCAAGTTAACAGCAGACCAACAGGGTCCTGGCCCATAGACACTACCCAGGCCTGGACCTTTTCGTTACAGTTAATGACAGCTAGGAAGTGCAGGGTATTTTTTTTTAAGTAGGCAAGTTTAAAAACAAACAAACTATGGCCACCTAATAACATATTTTCTCTGGATGATTCACAAAAATTATCTTGCATGTAATGTAATACATGTAGTCTTAATTGTAGCTATGTTTCTATATAGTTAGAAGACTTGAAAGGCAAGCGGTGGTGGCTATTGGGTATGTGAGTGAGGCTTTTTTGATTCATTCTAATGAACAACAGAGCTACCCATGTGCTTTGTATGCTTTTTAATGGAAATGAAAATAATTTGTCTATTCAGTCAAAATAAGTACAGCTTTGTTTTTGTATATTCTGTTGAACTGTTTTGGATGGTTGAATCGTTTGTTCACCTTTCTTGTTTACTTGCTTGCTTGTGCAGATTGATTTTGTAGCAGTTGGCCAAATGGCTAAAATCCAAGAGGATTTTCAAAGCAGGAAGCTTCTTAGCAAAGACAGACACTAGATTCAACTAATCACCTCTGCAATTTTACTGCCAGACCCCTTTAACTGAGATGGCTATGTCCGAGTACTCCATGAGACAAGGCCCATTATTGTATTGTTTTGTGGCAACTCCTTGGGAACTACGAAAGTTAAGGATTGTTTTTGTAGGCAATAACCCACACTCACCTACACAAGGCCTTGGGTTAAATGTTCTCTGCAAATTTCTTGTAGAATGGACCTAAAGTAGAAATTTGTACCTAGTTGGTGTAAGAGTTTGTGGCTATAACTTTCACACTTTTTGCCCAATTTGGGCCCAAGTATTCAAAATGACTGGAAGAGATCCTCAGTGTATTGAAATAATGTGTGGAAGCATCATGGAGAAGATGTAGGTAGATGGAGCAAAAAAGGTAGATGTATAACATGCGTGGAATAAATCTTATTTTTTCAGATTTCATGTAAGGGAAAAGTAGCTCCTAGAGCCCTGTATTTCGACTACATATAATACACCAACATTTTCTCCATTTAGCCTGCTATCAAAAACTATGCAACAATCAGACAGTGTGCTATTGGGGTATAATTCTGAGGGCAAAACATCTCCCTCTTTTTTTCCCAGTGACAATATTCATAGTGCCTTACTCTGGTGTGAGTACACCATTTTCACTCTATGTACTGTAGTTGGAAAGTCAATGCATGGACATTTCAGAATATTCTCTTTAAGAATACTGACATGTTTTTTCATGAGGAAGTCATATTTCTCTTATTTGGCACCATTAAAGAAAATGTGTATACACAAAGCTAATGAAAACAAAATTAAATGTTCAACATGGTCGTATTGATCCTTTTAGAGTGAGGATAAAGTATCCAGGAAAATCAATATATATATCTATTTGCATTTTACATTTTGGCTTATGTTTTAATAAATATTATCTAAAAGAAAATCTGTTTTAATTTCTAAATGAACATCTGTATATTATGACATTTAAAGATTGGGGCTCTAGGAGCTATTTTTTCCTTACACAATATCTGAGATCATTTTCATCTGAATTTTGAAACTTCTTTACTGAAAGGCATTCTGTTGAACAATCTTGTTGGCTCATAAATTAAAAAACAATTGTAGGAGAATTACTCAAATGTTGCAACCTAGGGTTTAAGCCGTTATAGCTCTGAATCTTGCCATATTCTTAAGCCATCAGAGCATTGTGTATGCATTGGAAGGGGGTGGTATAAGTCCTCTTAAATAAAATAAATAAGGCTACAGCCACTTATCTGGGAGCAGCTCTGCTGACTGTAATAAGTCTTCTCTAGAGTAAATGAGTTGTTGACAGACCTATACAGGAGCAGTGCTTCCCTGACTTCTCTGGGGAGAAGGAAAGCACAGCAATCGAGGGAGTTTATTCGATGGAGAAGAGGGAGACAAGATAGTGGCAAACAACATAATTCCTCTCCCTATTTGACCTATTATCTTGCCTAGCACTCATCATAAAAGGGAACAAGAAGTAGAGGTGTTTATGTGTGTGTGGGGGCGGTGTATGTGAGAAAGAGTGAGAACTCCCTCATATGCTGATTTTACCACACAACCTCTCCCACTGAGCTGTTTCCCCCAACTGGGGATATTTTCTATTCTTTGGAGGCCCATCTCCAGGTTTTGGGTGGGGCAAGCAGCCTTTGGTGGCCTCCCACCACTGAATTATACCAGTCCAGTATGCACATTCAGAGCTGGTCCAGCACAGCTGGTCCTACCATTAGGCAGAGTGAGATGGCCAACTTAGGCAGCAGATGATGGGCAGTGTGGAGGGGCTGCAGTGGCAGCCCCCTTGGCCATTCTCTTCTGTTGGAGGACAGCAGTTTGTGTTCCATGTAGCCTGGCTTGCACCCCTGAGCTAGCCTGCTGCCCTCAGGTGAAGTGGAGGATGCTGTCCCATCACCAGTGCTGAAGTAAGTCAAGTCAGCTTCTGTAGGTGGAATACAGGAGGCCATCTTCTCCGTCTCAGGCAGCAAAATGTCTTAGACCAACCTTGTG
This sequence comes from Heloderma suspectum, assembly GCF_057233095.1. Classification (NCBI taxonomy): domain Eukaryota; kingdom Metazoa; phylum Chordata; class Lepidosauria; order Squamata; family Helodermatidae; genus Heloderma; species Heloderma suspectum. The sequence continues at coordinate 115,146,048 of NC_139461.1, read as the reverse complement.
GGCCAGCATAATTTTGATGGCAGTGCTGGCAAGTTAAGTTGCACCATCTGGGCTCCAGCAGCTGGTGTGGGAGGGTTGGGGGAATGCTTGTAGGGGACAGTTGGTGAGTGGAGGAAAGTTAAGCAACTCTCTGCAAATGCCCATTCTGCAATAGCATTACAATACAAACACAGGGTTGGGAACACAATGGGTTTTCTACAAGGCATTTATTGTGCAATCATCATTCCTTACTCACAGTTGTTTACGGGTTCTTTAGATGATGACATGACTCCAGTTTCACTTCTGTCTAACCAGTAATTTCGGCGAGTTTTTTTTTAGAGCAGGGAAAATATGGCATTTACTTGTGAAGGTGAAAAAAAACCCAATTTCCTCTGGTGTATTTGTGCTATTTTGCTATATGTAGCGGAAAAGCAGGAAAGGAAATGCTCCTCATCTAGTGCTCAGATCTCATTTCTGCTATGAAACTGAAAGTAGATACAGTGGATTAACAGTTGATTAACAACCTTGTGTAGACAAGTTCTATGTTTTCTTGTAAGTTAAAGTTCCACCCTTTCTCAGTATATTTAAATTGTCTGAACAGACTGCTAAGCTAAGGTGTTACATTAGAATTTTATCTGTAGCTGATTTTTGTACCATGGTTAAGAATAAAGTAAAACAAAAATGTTTGCTTAGCTGTCAGCAAATGATATCTGATGTGCAAGCACTGAAATAAGTTATCAAAGTCCAAAATAAATCATTTGTCTGTGTACTAACAATTTCTTTCAAAATCAGGTGCTTGCTCTCCCTTTCTCCTTCCTTCCTTCCTTCCTTCCTTCCTTCCTTCATTGTACTGAATTTCAATTATGTTTAAAATGCGTGAGAAAAATCTTTCTAGCAATAATGAAAATAAATTTACACTTTACATAAGATGAATTTACATAAGATGGCTGACAATTTTCTTATAGATGAGGCTCCATCCTTATAATTCACAACTCCAATAAAATCAGTATTTTTCCCAAACTTTATATTAAGAGATCTTCATTTGGAATGCCTAGAAGAAAACTTATAGTTATTATTTTTCTTCAGATTGGCTCTCAAAATAATGTCTTCTATATTTTTATTTTCCTGAAGAATACTTTTAAACACATCTACTTTGCGCAGAGAGAACCCCTTTGATTTAAATTGGCTTGTATTATATATATTTCTTTAGATACAATCTTTAAATCCCTGCATTTTCTGGCAGCGTTTCTCTTTATCCTAGACTCTGTTTCCATGTGTTCAGGGGGATTAGAAAGTTGATTGTGATGAACACATTGTTAACAGAGGAAATGTGAGGAATTAGTGAAACCTCAGGTGAGTGATGTGACCAAGTTTGTTCTGTGTGGTATGTTGGTAACTATGCAACAAAGCCTGCCAAGCCCTCTTGATACTATTTTGTGTCACTGCTGAGTGCATGTTGTGACATTTATTCTTCACTCTAAACAGTCTTCCTGTAGTGCTAATCCTGTGCGGTTAGCACAGCCTTTTATCCTTTACATAGTAAGGTTAAAGAGGTTACGCAAGATTTTTCTACTAAGGTATGGTCAGGTTTTCTCCTCCCCTAAAAACAGTTGTATTAACTGACACATTGCTTTGCATCCAAAGAACCAGGAAGAGAAAGAAAATTAGCCACTAGAACTGTTCTGCAAATGCTTGAGGGTTCGCACGGTGCTCTTAAGATGCCATAGCAGTTCTCCTGCTTCTGCTTGTCCAAGAGGTTGCACAAGCTATGACGCAAGCAGAACAACATCTTCAGGTTTAGTTTCCTTTCTTCACGCAGCACTCTGTTGTGAGGTTATAAGCCACAATGTCAATTCAAGCTCAGTTTAAAAGGGAATCCATGTTTAAAAAGAAAGCACTTCATTGATTCATAAAAACCAACCAAATTCAGCACAATTGAATCCAAGGTCTTGGTGCAGAAAGAGACACCCAGATACCCTATAAAGGCTTTGGGAGAAGTCCTGGTAAAGATATGAACAAGACAAGGGAAATAAAAAAAAAAGATCCTAGATAATTTAATCACATTAATCAGATTCTGTGTGCAGTCAGCATGGGATTCTGGAAAAGAACTTACAAAGAGAGACCCATTCTCCAAATACTACCAGCTTTCCCCACTTTGTGGTCATTTTGTACAGTTGCTGCATTTTGATTTCTGATGCAACTCGGTCATATGAAAGCAAAAGGCCAAACACCACATACTCTTGTAGTGCCTTCCCTGGTTGCTTCCCCATCGCTAAGCTCTGCCTATCCGAACTGGGCTGCGGGGGAAGAGAGCACTGAGGAAGGAATCATCTTGTACCACATGCTTCCCTTCCATTATTCTAATTCTGGCATTCTCCAGCATCACAAAACCAGAACATCTGCAGTGCAACAGAAGTAGAAGAATTGGCTTTTGCATATACTGAAGAACGGCATGCAAAGAGTGAGTAGAGAGGAACTATTCTCTTTCTCTCACACACACAATCCTAAAACTTGGCTCCTCCAATGAAATTGATTAGCAGGGTGATGAGGACAAACGAAAAAGTATCCTTTTATGCAACACATAATTAAGTTAGGGAATTCATTATCGCTAGGACAGAAGTTTTTTTAAAAAAAGGGATTAAACAAAAGAATAGATTTAAAAGTAACTATTAGCTATGATGGGTAAAAATGGAACCTCCTTGCTCAGAGGCACTGTTGAGGCACATCAACAGTGGCACATCACCAATAAAGAGGACAAAGGTGGATACAGGTTTACATAAAATTGGATATACTAATTTATATGTATAGATGCAAATGTAGAAATAATTATTATAATTTAAATAGAAATGCAATACATTATTATTATTATTTACAATATTTATATGCTGCTCCATATCTAGAACAGATTTCAGAGCAGTGAACACAAGAAATAAAACAGTAAAAGAATAAAAAGATTAAAATACTACATTAAAATTATATTTGTTTAAAAACACAGTGCCAATAGAAACCATGGTCAGTTAAGGAATGCCTCCTGGAACAGTGCTGTTTTCAGGAGGTGCTGGAAACAACGCAGTGTTGACACCTGCTTGACCCCCAGGGACAGGGAATTCCAAAGGAAGGGGACCACCATACTGAAGGATCTTCTCCTGGTGGACTCCAATCAAGCCATAGGTCCATGTGGAACCACCAGGAGCAAGCCCTCTGATGACCTCAGTGACCAAGCAGGTTGGTAAAGGAGAAGGCACTCTCTCAGGTATCCTGGTCCCAAACTGTTTAGGGCTTTGTACACTAGTACTAAAACCTTAAACCTTAATACATATCAGCATAGTTGGGAAGACTCTCACCAAGTTACCTGTGTGCTTGCAAATACAAAGTTAATTGTCCAAACTTATCCTTTTCCTTCACTTGAGCTCTATATTTTATTGCAAAATAGAATAGGACAATATGAATAAAAGGTAATGTAAATAATCAAAAATTAAAAAATAAATTCAATAGTAGCCCCAGTGTCACCCACTCTCTGTTTAAGTCCTGTTGACATGAAGCTTGGGGACAGTTTATCCCAGAAAGCAGTTGATGCTAACTGTTGATGGGCAACTTCAAGGCCCCTGCTTTGCCTTCTTATGGTTCTTCATCTTTAAACCAGATTTGGATTAGTCAGCCCTTCAGACACAGGATGCTTCCAAATTGAGGACTATCTCCTGCAAGTAGGACACATGACCACCTAGGGTGCAAGCCTCTGTTTCCTAGATGCTGGGGACAAATATTAGGCAACTATTTCCAACATGATTTGCAACTATTTCCATCATAACTTGCTTACAAGATTCCCAGAAGCACCTTGCTTGTCACTATTGCTTGGATAGTACTTGTGGTCTGATGTAGCAAATTATTTCTAATGTTATTAAGGTAACAAATAATTGAATCCAATTTACCATCTTTGTTGTTTCTAATGGGTATAGGAAGAGGGGGCACAGAATAACTTTTTGAAGAAGGCACCATTTTAAACAATATTGCAAACAGGAAGGATGAACTGATATCTATTTTTTTCCAAACGGGAAAAAATGAACTTACCCAGCAGAAGAGGTAAACCGCTTTCTGTCTATGGAAAGGGTATTGACAAGTAGGGATTCTTTGTAAGCCTCCAGCTAGAGTCCAGACATGGACTTTAAGGATTTAGGTAATATAAAAATAATTTACAAAAATAAGGCATCCACATCAGCTATGCACATCAGCTATGCCTACTTTTAAAAATCTACTTTTTTCCATGTAAGATTACTAGGAATCACTAGAAAAATTAACCCTTATGCGGTGGAAAAGGGAATAATAATTTCCTCTGTTCTAGTCTGTCCAACTCCTAAATATGTTTGAGCTGCAGAGACTGGAAACTAAAATTAATGAAATCCTTCTAACTTCATCTAGAATGGCAGATTATCTGGATTCATTATTGTTTTGCTCGCCTGCAAGTAGTGCAAGTGACCTACTACTAAAGAACAGAGCAACAAAAAAAAATAAACTTTTTAAACTTTTTAAACATGTGACTTAATTACTGTCATGATTTCAAAGGGGAAATGAGGTAATGGACTGTGTTCCTTATATGGCTTAAATGCCACATGTAAGAAAGAAAGATTGAGGAATGGTGCCCTTAGTAGACTGTTTTTAACTTTCTTATCTTACTTCTTCCTATCTAGGAAAGTGGAATGCTTTACACATTAGATCACAGGGATTTTTTGGTGAATTTTTCATTGGAATAGTTGAGAGCATAGAATCAGTCTTGCAAAAAGTTTGTTAGTGCTGATTCTAGATGCGAGGGAACTTATTCAGTTCTTACTATTGTAGCTTAAAAGTGAGGAGGGTGGCAGAATCCCCAGTCTTTTCCCCACATCTGAGAAGTAAATAACTTTGTAATCTGTCCAGACAATTTTCATTATTGGGTGGATTAAAAATATAATAAACATACATACATACATACATACATACATAAACAAACTCTTCTGAGCACCCATAACCTAGCATTTACTGGAAATGGAAGTATCGAAACCTTGCCATGAGGGTGGATTTCCATACCTCCTTTGCAGAGATCCCTGGCTATAAACTTTCATGAGTGTATATAATCAGAGGAAATTCACATGCTACAATTAACTGACTCAGAAACAAGGTGTCTTCTGTCTCAGGGAACTCATCTTCTTGCATGGAAACTCCCTGGATGTCATATTAAAGGAGTTGAGCTGTTTCTTTTGCATAGTTTCCAGCCATATGCAGCTCAATAGGAAGGCTGGTCCTAACCAAGCCCTTCTTTTTTTGCATTAGTAGATAGTAGGGTGTGTAAAACTCTTAATTAATGGTCCAAAATTGTAAATTTATATCCTCAATGAGTGACGTGTGTTTAATATATAAGCCATGTGGTGTGTATGTGTAGGTAAAACAGTGTGAAGTATGCACGTGGATTGAAGCTGGATTTCCATGTGCACTCACAGTGCCAAAGTTCGGAGCTTTTGGTGCTTCCTGTCCTGTGTACAATGCACATATGAAGTGTTTATTTCCAGTGATGTGCCTAGTGATTTGCCAGGGCTGCTTTTCCAGTTAATCGTGCTTCCAAATAAGCTTTTTGCATGTGTGGTTGTATGCATGATAGGGAGCATTTTATTTTATTTGTTTATATAATGCATTTGCAACTCTTCAACCAGAGCTCCCAGAGACACTTACATAACTGGGTTTAAAAACAAATACAGAAGACAATAAAATACAATAAAATGAGCAACAAGATTTCCAGTGTTAAAATTCCATTATGCCCAGAGGTGGAGCACTACAGCGAAGAAAGCCCTATTTCTCGTGTCTCCTAAGCATCTAGTATATCAAAGCCTGTAGACTTTTTGGAGTGGTAAATGCAAGCTCATGTGCTAAGCCACCCTCACATCTGTAAAATGGCCATGATTTTGTGATCAGTGCAGGAAACAAAGTTTGATTCCAAACTATTTAATTGTGTATTTGTTTGTTTATTACATTTCTATACTGCCCAATAGACAAAGGTCTCTGGGTGGTTCACAAAAATTAAAAGCACAAAGTACAGAATAAAAACAGTATAAAATATAGATAAAATACAGAACTGCAATATAAAAATACAACCAGAATAAAACCTAGCGGAGTTTTTATAAAACAATGCAGCGATTTAAAACACAGTAACAGATTTAAAACAGCAAAGTTAAAAGACTATAATGATAAAATGCTGGGAAAATAAAAAGGGCTCCCACCTGGCGCCCGTAGGAGTACAATGTAGGCAGCAGGCGAACCTCTCCAGGGAACTCATTACACAGCCGGGGTGCCACAGCAGAAAAGGAAGGGGGCAGTGAGGTCCTTCTTAGTCAGTGTATACCAACAGATAATGTTGCTTTCTAAATCACATGGGGAGCCTACCTGAATAGAAAAGGTTCTCTGTTGTAGAAGTTTGCCTCCAACTTAAGGAGGGCAATGAAGACAGTGATGGGGGTGGGAAGAGTCCTTTCCTTCATCACATGAGTAATTTGAACACCTAAGTAAGCTATTATGTCCCTGATTAGGTACTTGATGATAAAGTTTATATGACTAATGTAGGTCAGTTGTTTTCAGTGTTTCATTTCTAAGGTAAGAGATACCAGGCTTCAGACCTGGGCTGAATCTACACATAGCTGTTATACCATTATTGTACCATTATCATAACTATTGGTGTCATCTGTACCAGTAGTTATGATAACGGTATGATAATGGTATGATAACAGCAGAACTGCTATGTGTATATTCAGCACTGGAAGTCACTTTTTTTAGACCTGGAAAGCCTAATCACTAATCCCAGCTGTGTAAGGACTAGCTGATGAAGGAAGGGCACATTGCATATGTGCAAGGACACCCTTGTTATTTTTATTTCACATGTTACAAGTCTGACCCTGGACATTTTAGAAACAACTTTCAGGGCTAAGCCATGATTCAAATTAAGCCTGGTAATTTTTGTACTCACATTCCCACATTCATAAGTTTCCAAAGCTAGGCATTGTATACATACTACTGGAGGTGTTCCTTCATAACGTTATTGAGAGGTTGACATTGGAAATGTTGCTCCCTGATAGCCCTAGCTTCATCTGCTGTAGGTACTTGAGCAGAACAGTGGATATGTTGTTGTATAGATCGTGTGCTGTTAAAGAGATAGAGGCCAGCAGTCCCCACTACAATCTCTCTGTGTCTTACATTCCACAGACCTTTTAAATTTTTTGGCATGGATAAGATAGTGAGAGATTATACTTCTAACTAGAAACAAATGTATTACATAATTTAGCACTGTCATTTTTTGCATCCCATTATTTTTGTTACTCTACTGTGGTATCATATTTATTTCAGTTTATAATTTGGGGTTAGATAAATGTTTTCACAGAGAAGTTAAAAGTGTGCACTGTCGCACTGGAATCAGTGTGACTGCACGTTATTATACTTCCTAAGCAGATATGTTGAATAAAGTTTTTGAACTGTCTCTCAAGTAAACATGATTAGGGCTTCAGATTGCCAATTGAGTTTCAGATGGACTTGTTTCAGTTAGCTATGACTTGTCTTCTCTTCCTGATCAGAATGCTTATAGGTGTGAGAAAAGGAGTCAACTAGTATGATCTATTTTCATTTCTGTGTTTCTCCTCCCTAGATTCACATGTAGTTATCTGTCCATACTTATACATATTTATTCATATAAACACACACACACACACACACACACATTCAGTGGTGGAACTAGAACAAAATAGTGGAAGAACAGTGCAAGCCTCTCCCTTCCATGACCACCGAACCTTTCAAATGAATGGCTGATTCCACAAATGCCCTATTTGTATAGATGGCTTGATTCATTCTGGGGGTGACCTGCATGGTGGAGGGCAGGGGCTTGCACTGCTCTTCCAACACGGTATTTCAGCATTGCCCCAAGCTCATCCATGGCTGTTTGTTTCAAAAGCTCCCAATTAGAGCTAATTCACGCAACCAAATTGGAATTTTGAGAATGAGTTGCAGGGATTTGGCACATAGAGCCACATACCTTTCTCATAACTCAGCCTATATTCATTGTGCCACTGACAAAGCTGCTGGAAGTGGAGGCTCTTATCACAACCATTTCAGCCTGTAGTGGTTACTGGACAAACGCTGTTTCCAGTTGTGAGATCACTGAATGTAAGCAGTCTTACAAAGAAATTTATTTGTGCAAGGGACAAAGCATAAAAAGAGCTGTACTGTAGTACAAGCATCTCATTTAACACCTCAAATTGCATATGTGGGCTAGATTCCAATAGCATTAGGAAATCTTTGGTGGATAATAATCTGAAGTGTAAAAGCCAGCAGCTGTAATTCAACACAATTGATAATCTTTGCTTAGTACAGTCTTCAAGCTAAATTATCATGGAAACTAATTAACTTTTTCACAGAGACAGCGCTTCCATCAAGATGAAAAGTAAGGTCATTGGCAGGGTAAGCACAATTGCGTGCATTGCCTTTGCTTGTTCCATATGGGAATTTAGCCTGATGACCTCAACAACTCACAGGTATCTTAAAGACCAGAACAGTGAAACCCATCAGTGCATCACATTTTGCCAAGAGACTTTTGTCAGTCTTTTTGTGTGTTTCTATGCAGTTTGTGCTTTCTTCTCTTTGCCTACTTTTTTCCCTGTTGAGATAATTGTTGGGGGGGGGGATACAATTGATATAGAACACTTTGAATCTTGTCATAATTATGGAGAAATAAGTAGAATGAAACTTTTACTTCACATAATTGTTACCTTGAGGTTATCAGCCTTGTTTTACTATGCCATGCTGACTTTCCTGCATGCTTGAGGGGTTTCTTGTCTAGTTCATTTTTACTTTTTCTGGGAACCTTTGTGCTGCCTGTATCACAGCTAAGTCCTTGCTGCAAAATAAAAAATGAACCCTCAGGGATACTTCAACTGAAGTTGCCTGTCCAAAAATAAAAGAGTGCATATCAAAAATTGTCTGGGGCACAAACAGATTCAAAGTATCATTTATTGCTGAGAAAACAGGCTTTCTTGGCAAAGTGAGAATCTTCTGCCTTTTGACTGACTCTGTACAGGAAGGAGCCATATCAGCATTCTAGTCCAATTCAGGATTTGACAGTGCCCAAGGGAAAGGATGCGTCAGCTTTAAGGCATCCCCCTCACACCCTACAGAACTTGGACATATTAACATATATAACATCATGTCTGCCTTTAAGAAACAAATATTGTTTTCAGAATCAACTTTCACAGTTTTTTTCTGACTTTTTAAAAAGTATGTGTGTGTGCAAGAACTTTAGAGCTTTTAAGAGGAGCCAGTTTGACTTAAAATTCAGGTTGGCTGACTACACATCAGTCATCAGTATGAAATTGAATTAGCTATATGTGATTAGCAATGTGTAAATAGATGTACTTGAAAGGTGATAAAGAGAAGTGTTCCCAAGAGATTTGGAACCTCAGGATGTGTAATTTATTTATTTATTTATTTATTTCATTTCTATATCGCCCAATACCGAAGCTCTCTGGGCGGTTCACAAAAATAAAACCAAACAACACACAATAAAACAAATTAAAATATATAGAACATTAAAACCACAATATAACAATACAACCACAATAAAACCTAGCAGCAGTGCAGGAGTTTAAAATACAGATTTAAAACAGCAAAGATAAAAATTTAGAAAGCTAAAATGCTAAAATGCCTGGGAAAATAAAAAGGTCTTCACCTGGCGCCGAAAGGAATACAATGTAGGCGCCAGGCGAACCTCACTAGGGAGCTCATTCCAGAGCCGGGGTGCCACAGTAGAAAAAGCCCTCCTCCTAGTAGCCACCCGCCTCACTTCGTTTGGCAGGGGCTCACGGAGAAGGGCCGCTGATGATGATCTTAAGGTCTGGGCAGGCACATATGGGAGGAGGCGATCCTTCAGGTAACCTGGCCCCAAGCCGTTAAGGGCTTTCAATGTTAACACCAGCACTTTGAATCGGGCCCGGAAATGGACCGGCAGCCAGTGCAGCTGGAAAAGTACTGCCGTAATATGAGCTCGCAGGCCAGTCCCTGTTAACAATCTTGCTGCCCTATTTTGGACCAGCTGAAGTTTCCGGACCGTTTTCAAAGGCAGCCCCATGTATAACACATTGCAGTAATCCAGACGAGAAGTTATCAGAGCTATCATGGATAACTGTAGCTAGGCTATCTCTGTCCAGATAAGGGCGTAGTTGGTATACCAGCCTAAGCTGATAAAAAGTGCTCCGTGCCACTGAGTTCACCTGTGCCTCAAGTGACAGTTCTGGATCCAAGAGCACCCCCAAACTATGAACCTGATCCTTTAGAGGGAGTGCAACCCCCTCCAGAACAAGTTGAATATCACCTAGCTGGGCAGACGAACCACCCACTAACAGTACCTCCGTCTTGTCTGGATTGAGTTTCAGTTTATTAGCCCTCATCCAGTCCATTACTGTGCCCAGGCACTGATTCAGAACAGCCACTGCCTCACCTGGTTTTGATGAGAAAGAGAGGTAGAGCTGGGTGTCATCTGCATATTGAAGGCACCTCAGCCCACACCTCCGGATAACCTCCCCCAGCGGTTTCATGTAGATGTTAAACAGCATGGGGGATAAAATAGAGCCCTGTGGAACCCCATGGCACAGATCAGTAATCCCCCAGCACCACCTTCTGGAATCAGCCATCCAAGTAGGAGCGGAACCACTGTAGTGCAGTGCCTCCAACTCCTAACCCAGACAACCTATGCAGAAGGATACCATGGTTGATGGTATCGAAAGCCACTGAGAGGTCCAGGAGAATCAACAGGGTTGCACTCCCCCTGTCCCTCTCCCGGCAGAGGTCATCCCACAGGGCGACCAAGGCAGTTTCTGTTCCAAAACCAGGCCTGAAGCCCAATTGAAATGGATCTAGATAATCCGTTTCATTCAACAGTGCCTGGAGCTGTCCTACAACCACCCGCTCAAGCACCTTGCCCAGGAAGGGGATGTTGGCCACTGGCCTGTAATTGTTAACATCCTCTGGGTCCAGGTTAGGCTTTTTCAGGAGTGGTCTAATTACTGCCTCTTTTAAAGCGGCAGGCACCACTCCCTCTCTCAAGGAGGAATTTACAACCTCCTGGACCCAGCCGGACAACCCCTCCTTGTTTGATTTAATAAGCCATGAAGGGCAAGGGTCAAGCACACAAGTGGTCGATCGGACTTGGCCAGGCACCTTGTCCGCATCCTCAGGCCTCAGTAACTGAAACTCATCCAATAAAACTCATCCAATAAAACAATAAAACAGACGGTGCTCTGAACGCCTCTACCAATGGAACTGCATTAATGGTGGTGTCCAATTCATGACGAATCTGAGCGACTTTATCCTCAAAGTGCTGTGCAAACTTGTCACAGCGTGCTACCGAGGGTTCCACCATCTCTCTCTCTCTGGCCCAGAATGTAACAGGCTGCGAACCACTCGGAAAAGCTCCACTGGATGACACAGAGAAGATGCAATGCTGGTGGAAAAGAACTGTCTCTTTGCCACCCTCACCGCCACAGAGTAGGCTTGATAGTGGGCTCTTACCTGTGTTCGGTCAGACTCAGCACGAGTTTTCCTCCACCTGCGTTCTAGCCATCTCCCCTCTTGCTTCATTGCCCTCAGCTCAGGTGTATACCAAGGAGCTGGCCAGGCTCTGCTCAGAGGGAGAGGGCGCTTGGGCGCGATCGTGTCAACCGCCCGTGTCATCTCTGCATTCCACAGAGCGACCTGGGCTTCGATAGGAGCACCAGCCATACCAGCAGGAAAATCCCCCAGAGCCCTCTGGAATCCATCGGAATCCATTAATCTCCGGAGGCGGACCATTTTAATAAGTCCCCCACCCTTGCAGAGGGGGAAGGCTGCCAGGAACCTAAACCTCAGCAGGAAGTGATCTGACCATGACAAAGGGACAGATGTTAATTCCTCCACTTTCAGATCACCATCCTCCTGCCCAGTCAAGAAAACCAGATCAAGCGCGTGTCCTTTTATATGCGTTGGGCCGATGACATGTTGGGACAGCCCGATGGTTGTCATGGCGGCCATGAAGTCCTGAGCCGCCCCAGATACAGCAGCCTCGGCATGGAAGTTGAGATCCCCCAGGACCATCATCCTAGGGGTCCTCAACACCAAGTCCGAGACCACCTCCGTCAGCTCAGGCAGGGAGTCTGATGGGCAGCGGGGTGGGCGGTACACCAACAGAATTGCTAATCTGTCCCGGGTACCCAACACAAGGTACAAACACTCAAGATCTGCACTCGAATGAGCAGGAAGCCTGGAGAGGGAGATTGAATTCCTATAGACCACGGCAAACCCCCCTCCCCGACCCTCAAGTCGGTGTTGGTGCTGCACCGAGTGCCCAGGAGGGCACAGCTGGGAGAGAGGGACCCCTCCCAGTTCCCCACCTAGGTCTCAGTAATACATGCCAGGTCAGCCCCCTCATCCACAATCAAATCATGGATGAGGGAGATTTTATTTTGGGCCAACCTGGCATTCAGTAGCAGCACCACCAGACCCGAGGGCAGATGGGTAAGGCTGCCAGGAACCATCAGGTTGGGGGAAGAACCAGAAGAGGGGACAGCTGTAAGGTGTCTAGCCCCTCTTCTCCTCAACTGCCCTGTTAATCCCCCAACACCATACCTCCCCCTGCCCGTGACCACAGTTATGGTGGCACCTCTCCGACCCCCTGAGTTGCCCAATAGTCCTCCCAGGCACATATTAAAATGTTAGGATATAAAATGCACAACAGTTTAAAAGAATATAAAAGATAAAAGAGGTAAAAGAGAACAGCAGCTAAGAACGAGCAGATAAAGTCCACGTTTGCCCCATTCCCCTTGTTTTTAAAGCTGCTGCCCTCTGCTGCTGCTATTTGCTGCTGGTATTGTGGCTGCTGGTGTCTCTGGAGAGGCAGGTGGGTGGGTCTTCAGATCCTACACGACTCCAAGTGCGATGCTAAGTGTGCACTTAGCAACGCACTTGGCGCGACGCCGAGGCACTGCCTCTGGCAGCCCTGCCTTAAGTACCTGTGGGCGGGGGCAGAAGCAGGCTCAGGATCCACCCGGTGCAGCTGCTGGCTGGTCCTCCTTCCCCCAGGCTCCTTCCCGAGCAGCCTCTGGCAGCCCCGCCTTAAGTACCTGTTGGTGGGGGCAGAAGCAGGCTCAGGCTCAGGATCCACCTGGTGCAGCTGCTGGCTGGTCCTCCTTCCCCCAGGCTCCTTGTAGTTTCTCCTAAATTAGTGTAGTTTCATTTCCTGTTCTCTGTATTGTCATTTTTTCCCCTTATTCACTGAGATATTGAATAATATTCTTGGCACTATCAACAGTTTGCAGAAGCTATACCTTTCTTAGGAAATGGTTTCAATTCAGACTTTTTGATTTTGGGGGCAGGATCCAAACATTCCTTGGGCAGAGAGAGCTTCTGTGTGTACATGGGAATTTCCACATGTAGTCCAGGCTTTCTAAATTGACTCTTCCTATTGCAGCCCCTTTTGTCTAGCCCCACTTCATCCCAAAATCCAATCAAGAAATTGGAAAATCTCTGGGAATCTCAATGTATGCATAGAAGCTCTTAGACATGGACGTGGGACACTTCAGTTCCTATGTCTGTATCTTGCCATGTCTGCATACCTGTGAAAAGATGTTGTGCGTACATGTAAATGCATGCCTCTTGCTTCCTTACGACCAGTATACTCCAGATTTCCATCACACATTTCATTTTTATTTTATAACTCATTGGGATATTACATAATAAACATGTCTGTCTACGTTTTACTCAGGAGAATTACCCCCAACTGGGAAACATAATATTCGAATTGATCCTAAATGGAAATAGGTAACTGTGTGAAATCTATGACCATCTGCTTTACAGTCTTGTAAAAGAGTGAATTAGATATTACTTAAAAGTAACTGGGTACATTTCTATGGTATCCACTTCCTTTGCATTTTTTCCTCCTTTCTCCTCCCCTGAAACACTCGTAAATATGAGATTCAGAGCTGATTTTATGTTCCATGTCAATTGCCTTGCCTGGTGAAGATTCTTCACTTTAACAAACCTTAACATTCTTGATTTCTTTGTATCGTTGAAGGCTCTTCACATAGTACATGTATACTTAAAAATGTAATGTATGGATGAAATAAATACATATTCAGAAACATGCATATAATAGGTTACATACATAGACTTGTTTGATCACTATGATCTTGCAGGGAGTCCTTGCTGTCTGTGCCACACCTAGCAGAGTCCTATCTGACAGCAACATGGCAACAGGCCTTTTCTGTGGTTGCACCATTCCTCTAGAATGACCTGTCCTCTGTGATACATCAGGCACCAGCGATCATGTGCTTTGGACGATTACTAAAAACTTGCTTGTTTATCCTGGCATTTCCCAACCATTAACTTATCTAAATGCTGTTATGCTTTTAATGATGTATTATTTTGTAATATGCTGTGAACTGTTTTGGGATTTTTAAAATGGAAAGTGATATATAAATGTTCTAAAATAAATAAATAAGGTACAAAGATAAGAGTACTAGCATTAGCTGTAACTCCTTGTCAGGTGTACACTTGGTACATAAACCCATGTCTGCTCCCTTTTCATATCCTCTGTAAAGGCCATTCCACACACTAAGGCTTTCTTCACACAGAGCTTTTGAGATTGAGATTGCTCCCTCGTGGGCATGGAAGTTTGCAGGCTCTGTACATGACGACATGTCCCTCCAGGGTGTCTCCTGCACTAAATGCACTTTGTTCCGTTTTTAAATAGATTGCAGATAATGAGCTATCAAATTACCCTGTTGTGTTCTGCTTGAGTTCCCTCCATGAAAAGAGGAAAAGCTGCAAGAAGAGGAGCGAGATCAATGCAAGATAATAGAAGACTCAGATATGGGGAGAAGGAGGGAGAAAGGGGAGGGGGGAAAGGAAGCATGTGAAAAAGGGAATTGTTGGGATCCGGAAGCAGAAAGCCCCGTTTTAAATGCAGCATTTTAGGCTGGTGTAGAGATGCCCTAAGTGATGAGGGAGCAGAATCAGAGATATCTTCTTTAAAAAGGGATACTTCCTGAAATGTTTGGTCATGCAAATTACAAAAATAAAGCCTATTCCTCCCCTATCTAGGCTGGCTCTGCCACTAAAACAAAAAGGAGTCTTGCCTGTCTTCAGTTGCAAAATAGAGGAGAATTATAACACACTTTCCCATTTTTGTTTTAAATTATCCCACATTTTTGTTGTAGCATCCAAGGTGGTTTACAATACTTAAAGCTACTGCAGCAACAAACCAGCCAAACATCATCTAGACCATACATGAATGCTCTTCCTCTAGTAATTTAGCATATTTTTCCTCTTGCATGGCACTGTAAAATGTACCTATGATCATAATGCACTTGTACCAAAAGCACAAGAAAAGAGAGTTGACTTGACCCAGCATCTAAATGTAAACAGCATCTGCACTAGGCAGGCATCCCTTAAAAATATTTTCCAGAGCCATGGTGGGTGCTCTTATAGAGAAGCCCTCTCCCATTATTGCTGTCTGCTGAGATGGCAGCATCCACAGAACGCATCTGAGGAAGATTAAAGGAAATGATTTGGGGACCATGCAGACTTTCCGATACCCAGGTCCAATGACTTTTGGAGCTTTATAAATTAAAACCACTACTTTGAATTGTATCCAAAAGCAAACCAGGACACAGAGAAGATCTTTCAGCCAGGTGAACTATGAAGATGAAGTTTCTGAATGGTCTTCAAAAGCAGCCCCCTCCCCCATACAATGCATTATAGCAGCCTTCCCCAATGTGGTGCCCTCCAAATGTTTTGGATTACAGCTTCCATCAGCCCCAGTCCACATGGCCAGTGGTCAGGAATGATGGAAGTTATAGTCTAAAACATCTGGAGTTCACTGCACTGGGGAAGGTTGCATTACAGCATTATAATATAGATGTTGTGGGAGGATAGATAACTGTGGCAAGGTCATCTCTTTCCAAAAAGGGAATGCAGCTGGTGCACTAGCTGAAGTTGGTAAAATGTGTTTTATGCCACATATGTTATTTGAGCTTCTATTAATGCCAGATCTAAGACTACACCCAAGCTGCAAACATGTTGCTTAAGGGGGAGCATAACCACATCCAAAATAGGTTGAATAATACCCTTCTAGTTCACCAACTCACATTCAACCAGCAACCAGCACCAGCATCTCATCAGGAGCTTGAGATGACCTCAGTGACCATAATTCATACTGTAGGGAAAGCAGCGCCCCACAATTCCACTCACCATAGCAAGTGTGCCACCATTTTCTGTCAAACATGACAAGCCCAGACTTCCTTTGAACCTTGGAATAATTATTCCCCACAATTGTGCTATACATTTAAGAACTTATTTGTTTATTTATTTAATAGATTCATATACCACTGACCAAATTTTAAAATATCTCTAAGCAGTTTACAAGAAAATTCAGTATGTTTTGATATACATTAAAATACCACTAAAATATATAATAATTGCTAAAACATTTATAGAAAGCATTAATAAAAACATTAAAACCAATACAACACTATAATTAACAAACTGGGCAGCACATTCACACATATTTTAGGATCCTATTTGTGTCAAAAACCAGAGGAAGCAGGAAGAACTGGTGATAGAGGAAGACAAGTCCAGAAACATAGGACTCTGTAGAACAAATCCAAACTGTCAAGAATATACATTTTCTTCCATATTATGATATGGTGACTCAGTTCACATGTTGGGAAACTGAGCATGACTTGCGGCATCCCAACATGTTTATCAGTAAAAGATATACTGGATCAATAATGTTAATAAGAAATAGAAAAAAATAACTATTTTATTTGTAAGGGAATTTTACAGAGAGGATTAAAAAACATTTTTCTCCATGGCTTCATTATTTCCAAACATTTTATATTTCTAGTCTTTCTATAGAAGTCTTCTTATTACATATTTTTTAGAAATCATTTGTGGAGGAGTAACGGCTTGGTAACAATATATAAACACCTTGTCTTAAATTCTGAAAGAAAATATTTCATAATCCAAAGCTGTTCAATTTTCCAGTTTTGGGGGAAAATAACCAAAAATGGTCTGGGGGGGGGGGATGGGGGGAAACTGTTTGTTTTCTGATTTTCCCAATTTGTTCCAGGCCTTCACATCTCTAGTATTGGGGAATGCGATCTGTCAGGTAGCCTGGTCCCAAGGTGTTCAAGGCTTTATATGCCAACACCAAGACCTTGTATTTGGCTTGGTAGGTTATATTATAGGTTGCCAGTGCAGTTTCTTCAGCACTGGTGTAATATATGCATGGCTAGGAACCCCACTCAGCATGACTTATAAGAACCTCTAAAGCAGAGTGCCTCAGAAGTGCAGTGTAAATGCATAAGGACGCAATCCTATGGGTTGTGACCTGCATGCTTGTAAGCCCCCAAACTCAGAGGCTTGTGAATATCCTATGCAAAGAGGGTGGTGCCTGGCGCCTCCCATGCTGCATTTAAGCTAGGCGGGTGATTTCGCCCATCTGGCAGAAGTTTCGGCGGGGAAGGAGGCTGGGGTGGCGATAAGAAAAAGTGTAAGCCAACTACCCTGGTCTCCCCTCCCCGCCACCAGGAACGTCCCCTTTCCCCTGTCTCCATACTCTAGAGAGATAGCTGGCGTGGTTCTCTCCATTGCTGGCTACAAGAGGGATGGGGCGGAGAGCACCATTTCCTGGAAACAAGGTTGGTGTCGTGTCTCTGACCTCATAGCCAGGAAACTGAAGAATCCTATGTCCCCCAGACGCTGTCTAGGGGACATAGGATTGCTCTCTAAATAATCCTCCATCCCCAGGTGGAGAGGTGGAGAGAGGATTGTCCCTGACCTCACATTGAGTTTTGCAGCTGCATTGTGAGGTCAGGGACAAGACACCTACCCTGGGCTAAGGGAAGGTACTGGTCACAGCAAATTTTGGGTTGGGTATGAAAGCTAGCCAAAATTTGTGAATCCCTCCAGGAAAGTATTTTTGTACAAAAAGGGTTGTGTATCATTACAGGGAGTAAGTATGGTGAGATCAGGGCCAGAGTAATGATCCTAAATCTTTGCATTTTTGGAGTATAACTATATTGGCCAAAGAATAACAATTATAGTTACTAAGAAAGTCAAAATAGAATTGCTTATATTCATATTATAGTCATAGTGTAGCGAACTCTACATTGTGCCAGACAGTCCTCCCCTTCGCCCCCCACAAACAGATAGGTCCCCTGTATCTCCTTAGATTCCTGCTGCTGTTATCCAGTTAATGTCGCAAATACCATCATAGGCTCAAATTTCCAGCAGTGAGCCACATCAAGACAAAATCAGCTGGAGACGTTTTTGTGATTTCATGCTGCTTGAATGGTATCAGTTTTAACAGACTTCTGTGTAAAGCTCCTTAAGGGCCATTATGAACATTACTTAATATTTAAATATAGATGTGCCACTTACCATTGTAGCAGTATAGCACTAAATTAGGCAGTCTGTTCTATGGTGGTGAATTCAATATTCACTATTCTAAAGCACAAGGCCATCATGTACAGAACAGAAACACTCCTGCCCTCAGGTCATTCTCCTCTGAGTATTCCTTCTGCCATTTCAGTGTGTTAATAATGTCTGTAATTTATCTCCTTTCTGTCTTTCATAGGAATTTTAAATATGATTCAGTATCCCTCCTAATGCAGCCTCTGACCTTGGCATGTCAAATGAATGACTTGAGGCCTAAAAATGTCCAAGTTGCTCATTCTGTGAGAACATTTGCTTAGAGATTGTTACAAAGATTGCTAAGTAAAAGCCAACAGCTTGCTTCTCCTGCCATTTAAGTAAGCAGTTAGAGCACATGTGAAGGACATATCTGAATATGTTCATGTTTCTGGACTGTCTTATAAGGTATACATATAATTGAACATACTTTTAGAGATTAGGAGTTCCTCATGTGAGATCCAGTGTTCATTTTCTTGGGATATTGTGTGTTAAATTGTAAGTGAAACCAGCCAATTTAATACTTTAACATGAAACTGACATGGGTGAGAGAAATTTATTTATTTATTTATTTATTTAATTTCTTGGTCACTCATCTGGCTGGTCACCCGGCCACTCTGGGCGATGTACAATATAGGGTGTTTCAAATTGATGGACCCAATTTCAAAGCAGTATATTTCACGATGGCAACATGTTACATTTACACCAAAAGTTACAAACGGTTTAATGAGTTATCAAGTTTTACTAACCATTTTATAAATGCTGTATGTGCCCTCCACCTGCTGTACGGACAATATTGAGACGATAGTTGAATTCATCCCAAACGCCTCTCAAAGTGTCTTCTTCCACTGAAGTCACCGCTGCTGTGATTCTGTTTTTGAGGTCATCCAGATTAGTCGCTAATGGTGGCACAAAAACATGTTCTTTTATGTATCCCCACAAGAAAAAGTCGCAGGGTATATTGTCTGGAGATCTTGGGGGCCAAGGGTGTAGTGCCAAGTCTTGGGGTCCCATGCGGCCTATCCAACATTGAGGCAGTGTGTCATTTAGAATATTTTGAACCTGCAGGTGCCAATGTGGCGGTGCTCAGTCTTGCTGGAAAATGAAGTCATAGGAATCTTCATTAAGTTGTGGAAAGAGCCAGTTCTGCAGCATTTCGAGTTACGTTTGCCCCATAACTGTGTTTCCCTCAAAAAAGAAAGGCCCATAAACCTTTTTTTGAGAAACGGCACAAAACACGTTCACTTTCAGGGAATTACACTCATTCTCTATCGTTTCGTGTGGATTCCATAATCCTCATATGCGCACATTGTGATGGTTAACTTTACCACTTAGATGAAACATTGCTTCATCACTAAAAATCAAATGCGGTAAGAAGCTGTCGTCCTCCATGTTCTGTAACATCGCATCACTAAATTCTACACGTTTTCCTTTGTCACCTGCACGAATAGCCTGTGCCAACTGCAACCAGTATGGCCTCATGATTAAACGTCGCCTTAACACACACCAGACAGGCGTATGAGAGATCGCAAGTTCTCGGCTGGCACGACGAATGGACTTGCGCAGGCTATGCTGAAAACTCTCTTGAATTCTTCTCACGTTTTCCTCTGAAGTGTGTGGTTGCCCTGTGCTCTTCCCCTTACATAAACAGCCTGTTCCCTCAAATTGTTGATACCAACGACGAATGCTCTTTGGCATTGGCGGATCAATGCCAAAACGCCGTTGAAACGCACGCTGCACTGCGATTGCGGATTCAGTCTTGCTGAACTGCAGAACGCAAAACGCCTTGCGAATGACTGAGGCTAGAGGCTGTTTGTGTGCTGAGAGAGGCATCTAGCGGTAATCATTTGAAACTCTATGCCCCACCCTTTCAAGTGGTAAGAGTTTCATTCATGGGCAGTTTGTGGTTGCAGTGATACAGAGATTTCAAATCTGGTCCATCTTTTTGAAACACCCTGTAATACAACAGTTTAAAACAATAAAATTCCACATTAAGACATTGTATTTCTAAAAATACTCTAACCCACCCCAAATGCCTGCCTGAACAACCACGTTTTAAATGTGTGGCGGAAGCTCATTAAAGAGGAGGCATGGCAGAGTTCCCTAGGGAGGGAGTTCCACAGAGTGGGGGCCACCACAGAGAAGGCCCTGTCCCTCGTCCTCACCAGCCTAGCTGTCCTGGCTGATAGGACAGACAGAAGGCCATCCAAGGCTGATCTTGTTAAGCAGCCTGTCTGGTGTTGCTGGAGGCGCTCCTTAAGATAGGCTGGGCTGGAACCATATAGGGTCGTAAAGGTCAAAACCAACACCTTGAATTTGGCCCAGAAAACAACTGGTAACCGGTGCAACTCCTTCAGCACTGTAGTAATGTGATCACACTGGCAGCTGCCTTTAATCAGGCAAGCCACCGCATTCTGCACTAGCTGCAGCTTCCAAACCATATTCAAGGGTAACCCCACATAGAGCTCATTACAGTAGTCTAGACAAGAGCAGACCAGGGCATGTACTACCTATGGGAGCAGATGGTCGGGAAGGTAGGGGCGCAGCTGCTATATCAGATGGAGTTGGTACAGCACTGTCCAGCTCACAGCTGACACTTGAGCCTCCATGGACAGTGGGGAGTCTAAAATGACCCCCAGGCTGCGGACCTGGTCTTTCAAGGGTAGCCGTACCCCATTCAACCCCAAGTCAACATCCCCCAAACTCCTCTTGTCTTCCACCAAAAGTACCTCAGTCTTGTCATGGTTCAGCTTCAGCTTATTCCTCCCCATCCAGCCACTCACCATCTACAGACATTCGGACAAGGATTCTACGGCCAACCTTGGTGAAGATTTGAATGAGAGGTAGAGCTATGTGTCATCCGCATGTTGATGACACCGCACCCCAAACCTCCTGATGATAGCCCCCAGCGGCTTCACATAATGTTAAATAGCATCGGTGAGAGGATGGAACCCTGTGGCACCCCACAAGTGAGCGGCCACAGGTCCGAAACCTCATCACCTAGTGCTATCCTCTGGTACCTGCTGGAGAGGAAGGACCGGAATCACCATAATACAGTGTCTCCAATGCCCAACCCCTCCAGGCAGTCCAGGAGGATACCGTGGTCAATGGTATCAACAGCTGCTGAGAGGTCGAGGAGAACAAGGAAGGAGCATTCACCCCTATCCAAAGCCCTCCTCATATCATCCACCAAGGCGACCAAGGCCGTTTCTGTCCCATGCCCAGGCCTGAAGCCCGACTGAAATGGATCTAGATAATCGACTTCTTCCAAGTGTGCCTTCAACTGCATCGCTACCACCCGCTCAATCACCTTGCCCAAAAATGGCAGATTCGAAACTGGGCGAAAGTTGTTTAGGACTTGGGGATCCAAGGAGGGCTTTTTTAAGAGCAGTCTTATCACTTCCTCTTTGAGGGCTGATGGCATCACTCCCTCCTCAAGGGAGGTGTTCACCACTGCCCTGATCCCCTAACCCAGGCTGTCTCTGCAGCTCATAATGAGCCAAGATGGGCAAGGATCAAGTAAGCAGGTGGTCGGCTTTACAGATGAAAGCACCTTGTCCACTTCATCAGAAGGAAGAAGCTGGAACCAATCCCACAAAACTGGTCTGCCACAGGCCGCCTCTCGCTTGCTAACTGTATCCACGACACATGGAATAACACTCCTGATCTGATCAATTTTGTCCACAAAGTGCCTTGCCAAAGCCTCACAGGAGGCCTTAGAATGCTCTAGCAGTTCCAGAGCAACTGGACCAACCAGGCTCTGGACCATTTGGAACAGCCTCCTGGGTCAGTACTCTGCAGATGCGATAGAGGCAGCATAATATTCCTTTTTTGCTGCCTTCACCGCCACGTGATAGGCTGCAGATACAGCTGTAGCCCGTGTCTGATCGACTTTGGAGCGAGACTTCCGTCACCAGCGCTCTAGCTGTCTCACCTCCTGTTTCAGAGCTCGTCACCATGGATTGAACCATGGTGCAGTTCGAACCCTGTTCAGGGGGAGAGGGTGTTTCGGAGCCACCCAATCTAATGCCTCAGTGAAATAATGGTGTTTAGAGTACTATAAATGGATTATTGATCAGGGTGCTTCACATATCGAGGGGGGGTTTTACCTACAAGGTGACTTACAGCACAATCCTATACAGGCTTATTCATAAGTAACATTGAGTTCAATAGGACTTACTCTAAGGTAAGTTTGCATAGGAGTGCAGCCTTAATGTAGTCACCTCATTTGGGTCCAGGTCTTGTGAATAGCTCAAGATATAACTGTGGATGGAATAATCCTACTGAGCTATCCCAAACATCTGGATCCACATGGATCTTTTAATGCAAGGTGGCTGCACAAAATCATCTTCTACTAGAAAATATAAATCCACCCTTAGGTTATTTGAACTCCATTCTAATTCTTACACTGATTTCCCTGGATATAATCTTCATTAAATAATTGAGTCTTAACAGAGCATTTGCTAGATTTGAACGTTAGATTTGAAGTACTACTGTTCCCGTCTTCTGTTCATTATTTGTCTTACAAGCGAACTACTACAGGTACATATAACAAAGCCCCTGCAACTAATTCTTCACTGCAAAGTACCGGGGGGGGGGGATTTA
The DNA here is from genome assembly GCF_057233095.1 of Heloderma suspectum. Taxonomy (NCBI): domain Eukaryota; kingdom Metazoa; phylum Chordata; class Lepidosauria; order Squamata; family Helodermatidae; genus Heloderma; species Heloderma suspectum. The sequence continues at coordinate 115,122,960 of NC_139461.1, read as the reverse complement.
TATCAGAGAAGGGGCTGAACAAACCCCTAACCCACCAGTCACTTTTCCCTAGAAACTACCCCCCGACAGCTTTTACTGCCATCAGCGTTTACCTTGCAAACACAGGTTTGGAACCCCACTAGACTAAAAGCAGCAGGTGTGAGGAAGTTTCAGGGAAAAGCAACTGCCAGGATTAAATTTAAGCTGTGCTATCCTTTTCTCAATGTAAACTGCCCCTTGTGGGTGTTTTGCAATGGAAAAAGGGTTGTACAGTCAGGGCCAGAAATATTGGAGCAAGGATAACTGTTTTGGCAGTTGGCCTCTGTACACCACCGCATTGAAGTTGAAAGGAAACACACCCAGATGGGAGCGAAGTCAGGACTTTCAGCTGTAATTCAAGGGGTTTGACAAAAGTGGGGCACTAACCATTCAGGAAGGCCAGCCAGTGGCATGCACACACACACCCCATCATTGGTGGCTCATAAGTAATGGAATGCATGGCTGACAAGCAGCTGCATGGCCAGGTGTGGCCTGTTTCCTGGGTACCCCATGACCAATCAAGCAGATAAAAGGCCTGGACGTGGTTCTGAGTGTTATATTTGCATTTGGTAGCTGTTTACTGGAACCCCCAACATGTGGTCCAAAGAGGTGTCCATGTGAGTGAAGGAGGCCATCATTAGGCTGAGGAAACAAAATAAACCCCTCAGAGAGATAGCAAAAACATTGGGAGTGGCCAATACAACAGTTTGGAACATCTTGAAAAAGAAGGGATTAACTGGCAAGCTCAGCAACAGCAAAAGGCCTGGAAGACCACGGAAGACAACTACAGTGGATGACCACAGAATTCTGCTCAGGGTGAAGAGGAACCCTTTCACAACATCTAGCCAGATCAAGAACGCTCTTGCAGAGGGAGGCATGTCATTGTCAACATCTACAGTCAAGAGACGGCTTGATGAATGTAAATACAGAGGCTTCACAACAAGGTGCAAACCACTGGTAACGCTCAAGAACAGAAAGGCCAGATTAGCCTTTGCCAGCAAACACCTAAAAAAGCCTGCCCAGTTCTGGAATGAGATGCTTTGGACTGATGAGACCAAGATTAACTTGTACTAGAATGATGGGAAGAGAAAAGTATGGAGAAGGAAAGGAACAGCTCATGATCCAAAGCATACCACATCATCTGTCAAACATGGTGGAGGCAGTGTTATGGCATGGGCATGTATGGCTGCCAGTGGAGGCAGGTCACTGGTGTTTATTGATGACCTGACTGCTGATAAAAGCAGCAGGATGAATTCTGAAGTGTATAGGGCTATACTGTCTGCTCAGATTCAGCCAAATGCTGCCAAACGGATAGGACGCCGCTTCATATTGCAGATGGATAATGATCCAAAACATACAGCAAAAGCTACCCAGGAGTTTCTCAAGGCAAAGAAGTGGGCTGTTCTTCAATGGCCAAGTCAGTCACCTGATCTCAACCCAATAGAGCATGCTTTTCACTTCCTGAAGACAAGACTGAAGGCAGAAAGACCCACAAACAAGCAGCAGCTGAAGGCAGCTGCAGTAAAGGCCTGGCAAAGCATCTCGAGGGAGGAAACTCAATATTGGGTCATGTCCATGGGTTCCAGACTTCAGGCAGTCATTGACTGCAAAGGATTTTCATCCAGGTATTAAAGGCAATCCTTAAATTTGAAATGATGTTGGTTTGTTCCATTACTTATGAGCCACCAACGATGGGTGTGTGTGTATGTCACTGGCTGTCCTTCCTGAATGGTTAGTGCCCCACTTTTGTCAAACCCCTTGAATTACAGCTGGAAGTCCTGACTTCGCTCCCATCTGGGTGTGTTTCCTTTCAACTTCAATGTGGTGGTGTACAGAGGCCAACTGCCAAAATAGTTATCCTTGCTCCAATATTTCTGGCCCCGACTGTAAAAGCTTAATTACACACAAGTGCAGTATAATGTGTAGTTTGTCCCTTATAAGATCATTTCAACACTGACAGATACTTAAAATATGTGAGACCAGTTCAAGAACTACTTTAAAGAGTTCCAAAAAGACTTTGCCAAACGAGATGGCAAATCAGCGACAAAAGGATTAATTCATTTCAAGTTAATGAAATGGGGCAAAAAATCTCAACCACATATATACTGACAGGACCTGAATGGGCTGTGGCTCTCCAGATAGACACCTTGGGGTCATAGACATGGGTGAGAAAAGCATTGGGTTCTCATTTTAATGCGAACGTGCCAAATTTCCCGAACCGGCACATCAATCAGAATGTAATTATACCAGGACATTTGCACTTTTTCAGAATTTTGCAATGCAGTTTTCCATTTTAAAATATTGGCTCTTCTTATATTGTTACCCTATTACTAGTGGTTAAAAATAAATGCATAGGCGAGAATAAGACCAGGCCAAACATATTTGAAAGAGAGATTATCTCTTCCTTTAGAAACTGCATGTCTGAAACCATTTATAGTGATGTGCAGCAAAACATATCTTGAGGGTAGAGCATGTTAGGCTGTTCCTGAATTTTTAAACCATTTTTATTTTATAGACTAGGCAGTATTTCTTCAGGTTTTGTGTGAGATATCCTCAGGATAGATGGTTACCTTGTATACTCTGAAATTGTACAAATGCATCAGTGGGCGTTTAGTTTAGAAATAACCATTGTCTGCCTTTATACAACACAAGGCAGATATTTTTTGTGCCAAGAGTTTCTAATGATATGGTATTTTGCTTTGCTATAAGAACGTAAGCTGTTTATGTCTAACCATTCTGGGTTTTTGCACTTGTTTATGTTATGGTGTATACTTTTCAAACACTGTAAACTTTTAGGTCTGGGGTGGGATGGTTTCAAGAACCATCATGTCTGATGATCCATGTGGTGAAGTATATAGTATATTGGGTTTCAATAGAGAAGTCCCCATCCAGGTGGCTGCTCAGTCTTTAGACCCACAAAGTGCAATCCTATGCACGTTTAGACAGCATGCCCCTGCCAGCCATGCTGCGTGGGGAATACTGGGAGTTGTAAGACTGTTTTCTGTCTAAACATACATAGGATTGCACCCATAGAATTGAAACCCACCATCTGAAGACTCACATGGCACACCCTTTTCTGGGCTGTACCATTTCCAACTACACTTGGAGGACTACATGTTGAAATGTTCTCATATTAAAAAAAGGAACATTCCTGTACATGTTAGTACCTCATATGTAACTAGCATGGCAGGGAGAAGAGCTCTAGCCCAGCCTTCTTCCTGACATGCTAGATTTCTGTGTGTTCAGGGGCACTATCAAACATTCAATGCCCCATCTGCAAGCTGAATGGTAAGGTCCAGGAAAACTACGCTGCGTGGTTATCCTGACTGTGTGTTTCAGTTCTTAGTGGCAAATCACTTTATGGACTAAACCCTAGATCAGCCTTCTTAAATCTGGCACTGTCCAGATGTGTTTGACCATAATTCCCAGCATCCCTTCAGTGTTCATTTCGTGCCATTCCTACACAGGGTGGGGTTGGGGAAAATCCAGATTCAAATTTACTGAATTATTTCAATTCACTAACAGACAAATGTTTTTTCCAGACATATATATTTTATACAATATTTATAAATGTATAGAACAGACAGTGTGCCTATCTCTGTATATAACACAAATATAAATCTGTCTGTATGTGCATGTATTTAAATACATGTGTACATTCTACACAGAACTCTAAAATGTACATTAATCAAGATAAGATGTGTTTGTCAGTGCTTTCATCTCAGTGGGAGACAGTTATTACTGGAGTCAGAATCTTGAGCACCATCTGAGGATAGGAAACTGGATTCTAACTTGCAGAGTGCGTGACGAATCTCTTTTTCACTATCCTACTTCTTCCAGGATACATATACAAATAATATATGTGGCCTTGGATGATGTAATGTGTGTAGCTGGCTATACAAACACTATCCTTGTGAATTCAGCCTTTTTAAAGAAACTAACATTTTGTAGAGCTGCTATTTTAAAATGTCACTTTTCCATGAAATACTTTTTTTTTTTTTCTTTAAGAGGGTGGTAAGGATAAGACAGAAAACCATCCATGCTTTACAAACCTGTTTGGTGTTTCCGTTTTCTTCAGTATAGCTTATCATCACATGAAAGCCAAGGAATTTGCAAATAATCCTGTCTGTAGCTTGAGAAAGAATTTGAGGGTGGCTTCACATTACTGGTTTTATTTCCCCTCCCCTATCACCATGGAGGAAAGGGAGTAACTGTGAGCTAGTTCACACATTCATGTTGACCACATGATAGCTTGCATAGGTGAATGAGCTACCACAGATCAAACCACCAGAGATTTTCATACCTCCCAGTGCTGCCTTGATACTTTTCAGGGAAATCAGTTCACATGTTCAGCTGCCAGTCATCAAGTATTGAATAATCAAGTCTTGTGTGAACCTCTGTTTTATGTACTCACTTTTCATGAACATCCGTGTGTGTGCGTGTGTACGCACATTTGTACTAGTTTTGTAAATGGTTCGACAAGCAGTTGTTCAACCTGTGATGACCACATGGTTGGCTGTTGCCTCTTCACAGGGCCAGGGTCTACTGAGAACCGTAATGCAAGGTGCCTCTAAATTGCGCCTCTCAATTAAAATACAGTAATATGAATCCACAGTCATTCAATGAATTTTGTACATTTTGTTTGGTACTGGCTTTGTCTGTGGCATATTCAAACACCACCAGGTTCCTTTACGTCTGAATAATAGGACTGTATGGTGAAATCTGTGTGTGTTAGCAATTGTATGTTTGCACCAGACGTTTTTGTTGTTGTCGTTAAGCTTGGGGAGCCAGGTTTCATTTCGCTCCCATATTTAACCCACAAATTACTGTTGAGATTTGAGGAACTTTACAGAACAGGCTGGGGGCTCAATGTGACAGCTATTGAAGGGAAAGCGCTAAAAAAACATCTCTAGAATGTGTATGGATCTTTCATGTGTGGACTTGTAGATCACTGTCAATACCTGGAGCATAGATACCTGGTTCCATTCTTTTCTGCCAAGGTGAAGTCTTTAATATCGATTCATTTTTGTAACCATGTAAACTAAAGAGCAACTTATTAGTCAATTGAACTTGAAGAACATTGCAGATGTTCAGAAAAGTATCTTGCGGGATGCAAAGCTTTCCTTTTAAATGTCCAGTTCCATGGTAGTTCTGCAGAGTCATAATTGAATGATGATGGTCCTGTATTGTTGGTTGTTAGGTGATGAATACATGGAAGCCAGAACTGTTAATTTAATCCTTTGAGGGAAATGTGAACACACAAAGGAGTCTATTTTAAAAAGGCACAATTCTGTTGCAAATGCTGCTTTTAAAGGTATCTACAAAGATTTGGCTGCTCTGGAATCGCCAGTCTAATAGTGCATAGATCTGTCAAATCATTTTGCACTGCTGACGTGACTTTGAGCAAGATCTAGCTAATCCTTCTTTTGTATTGTTACCTGTTCCTTTTGTAGAAGAATCCTCATGCAAACTCTATAAGCCCCAAGCCCTCTTGTCAGCACCTAATTTGGCTGACTAGCCAGAGTCATGACTCATGGCTGATGATGATAGGATGTGTGTGTTGGGAGACGTGTTGGAGAAGAAATTGCCATAAAATCTATTTCTGTCATGGCTCAAATGGTGCCATAAATTCAAACTGTTTGTTTGGTGCAAAGATAAGTACTCTATCCATCAAAACCGATAACTACAGCAAGATTGCAGTCTGCCAATCTGGATTGCAACTTTACATATGCAGCCTGAATGTTTACAAGAGAAGAAATATACTCATATAGTCATAATTTTTCAACAGTGATTGAAACAGCTGTAGTGTACATATAAATTATATTCATTTCTGTTAGGAACACATGCACATCTAAACACAGAAGTGTTTATTAACAGCACTTACAGCTAGCTGCAAAGATAGATTACTAGTTATCACAACAGGTATGCCAGCACACTTGAGTGTCCACAGCCAGTGTATTTACTCTTCCTTGCAGCCATTCCAACCTGTATCCCAGCATTGTTTACTTTTGTCATGAACGGTGTGTTTTGGGTGGGGATGTGTTAGCCCTTGAGAACCTCTCTTGTGAATCAGTTCACATACTTCTTGCCTGTTAAAAGAAATATCCTGGCTCTATTCATTTTTACTCAGAAGTCCCATTATCGTAAATAGGACTTATTCAAAGGTTAATAGCTTTATTCTAATAGTACAGACTATTAATAGTTGCCCCCAGTTTGTCAGACTGGTAAACCAGACACTTAGGATAGATATTCCAGACCTACATCTATCCAGAACACCTAAAATGATCACAGGATGTGGGAATAAACATTTTCAGGCCTGAGGTTTCCTTGCCTATACCAGCCTAGGTTCCACTTGGTTTACCCTGATCATAAGTTTCTTTTTAAGAACGTGAAATTGAGTAACTGTCACTATCTCATGAAAGAGAGCAAACCTTAATACCCACTTTTCATATAGTAAGGCATTTTTCATGAGGAAATAGCATAAGGGCATAGCATAAAAATAAAGCAAATAATTCCTACTGACAAGCTCTTTGCTACAAGAGATGGCAGTTTCCTTTAAACACTGTATGTAGATGTGTACAATCCCATTTTATGTTCTGAGCTAGAGAACTTTTCAGGTAAATGATGCTTGATTTGTAATATAGCCAAGCATTGCAAGCTGGATAAATTCATATTCTGAACCAGGCAATTAAGAACTTCGGCAATATCAGAAAATACAGGTTTTATAATAATAGGATAAACTTAAGCTACAGAATATATAATACAATTACTATCCTTCCACCACATGGACTGCAAAAGGAACACGCAGGTGAAGCTTCCTGAGCCCTCACTATACCTGCCATTTATCTCCTCATAGTCTCTCCCAGTCTCCAGGAGAAAAGTGCCAACTGGGGGTTGGAGGAGGTATGGCAAGTGTGTGTGTGGGGGGGAGGGTCAGCTCTCCTTACTTACCTGTTCCTTTTCCTCTAAAAATTTGACACATACCCACACCAGTTGTATATGTAATTGAGGAAGACCCAAGTTTAAAGCAGCCAGCTCTGTCACCATCATGTGTAGCTTGGCCCTCCATCTTAAAAGTAGCATAGTTCAGTAGTAATTGGTTGATCCAGTTTACAGGCAAGAAAGCTGTAATCCACACTAGATCTGCCCCCTACCCCGTCCACTTTGTAAATTTCCTTTCAGGGAAAGGAGAGTGTGAAGATAAATGCTGCTGCATGTGTGTGTGCACACACCCACACATACATGTCCTGTGATCTACTTCTACTTGGGAAGAATTTTGGATTAAAATGGGAGGGCAGCTGCAGTGTTTGCTTCTGTTTCGCATTGGGCTTGGGAGGTTAGTGGGGAGCCAAGTTGATTCCCACCTTGCTCCAAGTTGGCCTGCAGTCTTCCCAGACCCGTACCTGGTTCTTGGGAAGCAACTTGATTCCTTGCCAGCCTCCCAAAGGTTTTATGCACAACTTGTGCACTGAGTTTAGGAGATTGTAGAGAAGCCGTACCATGCAGGGTGTTGCAGCCTCCCTCACATCTGGTCCAGTTTTCTCCACAAGAGGGATAATATCAGGAAAGATGCAAGGGTCACTGTTGCAGGTTTGGGACAAAACTAATGTTTTGTCCTCCCCGTATTTCTAGTTCCCATAACTTTTTATTCCCTAATACCCCCTTGGAAGACACTTTGGAAGCTGAAGAAAATGGCATCTCTGTGCTAACTAGATGCCAGTGGCAGTTCTCTATTTTGCCAAAAGAAACTTTTGCACAAAGAGGCAGCATCTATAGCTATACAACAGTTAAAACGATCCCAAGTTTGCAACAGCTGTAGATATAAGTACAGGGAGAACATAGACAGCAAATGTGGACAATGGAAGGCAAAGCGCAGGTAATTAAGGAACTTGGGAACTTATGTTGTTGTTGTTCAGTCGTTCAGTCGTGTCCGACTCTTCGTGACCCCATGGAACATAGCACGCCAGGCCTTCCTGTCCTGCGCTCTCTCCCGGAGCGTGCTCAAGTTCATATTCATTGCATCCGTGATGCTATCTAGCCATCTCATCCTCTGCCGTCCCCTTCTCCTTTTGCCTTCAGTCTTTCCCAGCATCAGGGTCTTTTCCAGGGAGTTTTCTCTTCGCATTAGGTGGCCAAAATATTGGAGCTTCAGCTTCATTATCTGTCCTTCCAATGAGCACTCAGGGTTGATTTCCTTTAGGATGGACTGATTTGACCTCCTTGCAGTCCAGGGGACTCGTAAGAGTCTTCTCCAACTTATATTGGACCCCAAAGTAGTTTACTTGCCTCAGTGTTATTCTGAAGCTACATACACAACCCTAATTAGTACAAATCATAGTTTAAACTATTCAAGTTATAGATCACCTATCTTCCAAAGGTTTTGAGGCATGTTCTCGGACTATGAGAACATACTCTGCTATGGATGCATGAGTTCTCCTAACACTATCCCCAGTCATCCAGTTTTTCATTCATTCCTCAAATGGGCAGGTGTCAAGGTGTGGAGCCCGTTTCCCGACCATTTCTCAATAAAGGAAGCAGTGATAGCTGAGTGTCTTCCCACATACTGTGTTGACTGATGGCACTGAGAGATGATTGAAGCGGCTTCCTAGTTTTGGCAGGGCACATTTTCTTGGCAGTTCTTTCAGCATGTCACGTTTCTTCCCTTTTCTATTCATCTGTTTGGCTCCATGCATAGGATGAGAGTCTCAGACTGTTTTTTTTCTTCATTTAGGGAAGCTGTCTACAACAGTGCTTGAAATCTCGTGGTATAGTATATAGTTCAAGTTAATGGGTCAGCTGCAGAGGAGCTTCCTCCAGTGGAGAAGTTTCCAAAAACCACTTTCCTCCAACAGAGGATGCTCCTCTTGATTCAACCCAATGCAAGTAACAATTCCATACTGTACTAAATAATAATGCAAGTGAGTCTATATCCATTTTTGAGTATAAAATATTTAGACTATGAGTAGACACTGATGCCAATTTAACACTGTATATTTATATAAGCGTTAACAGTTTTTGAAAATTTTAATACACTTAAGGAAGAGTCTATTTAGCATACATGTGGCCCTCCAGATTTTGTTGGACTAGAACTCCCATCATCCTGACCATTGGCCATGCTGGTTGGGGCTGATGGGAATTGGAGTCTAACAATATCTGGAGGGTCACAGATTCCCCACCCCTGATTTACCGCTACTCAATTTGGTAGTTATTTTTATTATGATTTTTCTCCGTTTTACCAGAACTTGTAGGTTATATCAATATCTCTTGGAACAATATCTCTTGGAACAAGAGATTTAGTTTGGAAAACAAAAATCAGCCACACAAGGATAATGTAGTATAGGCCAGTTCAGATGATCCAGGATTTTTTCCCTCTCTGAACTATGATAGAGCTTGAATTAAGAAGCATGAAGTTCTTAGGCACTGAAGTTTAAACTTAAAACATGGTAATGATACCTTGATGATTGAATGATGTCTGCCAAACTACCTCGGGGACTTCAGTAATATGAAGGTAATATATCATTAGAAGTGCTGAACACTGTTTCTGACATGTTTAAATTTATGTATCATATTCCTCTAAAATAACAACTGGTAAAAGGTTAAAAAACCAAAAATTTGTAAGAGCTGAATGAAAAACCATAGTAGATCATACTTTAATTTGGTGATTCCAAATTAAAGCATTTAGAATTTCCTGGTACTGTAAAATAACTTTAAAATAAACTCAGAAAATAAATATGTAATAAATTAAAGGTTCTAATGGTACAGTTCACAGAGCACCAGAACTGAACTGGTATAGCATCTTTCAGGTCAACTGACCTGATACCTTAATCCCAAATACAGTTATTTGATAGTAAACTTTATCAGACCTTATTTTCTTGAAGACTGCTTAGGATTTCTGCTCAAAGTGGTTTATGGATCATAATCCTAGGTTGCAATACTAAAGCCACTTGTCCTTGAGTAATACAGCTGAAATTAATCTGTGCCAGATACTTGCTGACAGTTATTGAACTGTGGTGCCCAGAAATAAACATAAAATAAGTCATTCTTGTGCTGAGTAGAACAGCTTTATTTTCCAGTCCTGAAAACAATGCTCCTTTTCATACAGTCTCAAATGGAATTGGGCTTTTGACAATGGTGTAGTGGAGGAAGGGCTCATAGGAACGCAGTGCCGGCACTTTTTTAATTATCAGGGACACTGATGCTATCTGCCACTTCCTTAGAATTCTGTGATCCCTCTGAGCTTAGCTGCAATCCTCACAGAAGGTGGAGTGGAAATGAATTTTCCCAGCATCAGTATATTGTTACCTGTTGTAAGGGAAATATTTTGGCTTGGTCTGGACAATGAAGACCCATTAGCTTTACAAAATACCTGCTCCTGGGGGAGGTGAAACTGCTGGAATTAGTTTGTTGATATGGATCAGCACAGGTGCCTGCATTTTTGGACTCTCTTTGGGGTGTGGCTAGGGGGACTGTCATGATGAGGGCCTGCACTTCAGAATTTACCACCACTGGCTTTTGAGCACCATTACTGTAATTGTATTTTATACGATTTATAATTGGACTGTTATCCACTTAGACAGCAAAGATGAGGAAGTGAAGAAAGAAATACCTCCTGATAAAAGAACATTAATTGGTAAATGCATTAATTCTGAGAGGTATTTATTTAGTTTTCAAATGTAATCAACCTCTATCAGAAATCTCCTTTATTTTATTTGTTTAAAGCAAGGTGTTTTTGTGACTCTTTGCTGTAACAAATATTTAGACATTAAAGCTGGAATCCAAAAAAGGCCCACAAGTACACTGAAGTGCGTACATTTGGAATTGACAGTTTCCCCTTCTAGTAGCAGCCCATTATGCCTCTGCTGCGCCGAGCTTCTTGAAGGGGGAGGCTTTTCAGGGCACAGGGCTGCTCATAGAAGGAAGAGACTGAACAAACCCTGGTCCTGAGAACATAAGAAGAGCCATCCCGGATCAGACCAAGGGTCCATCTAGTCCAGCATTCTGTTCACACAGTGGCCAACCAGCTGTCGACGGGAAACCCACAAGCGCAATAAGTATATAATAACCATAAGTGCAACAGCACCTTCCCTAGTTTAGAAAGCTAAAAACGCCTGGCTAGCTTAACTAGCTAAGCAGTCCTAGTTTAGAAAGCTAAAAACACCACGCTTCTGAGAAACAAAATGAAGAATTTGGAACATACCCAATTTCTGCAGAAAGGATATTAATTTATTTGAGGTGGCATTTGCCTCCTCCCTAGAAATATGGCTGAAGTGTCTTGTAATGATGCCCTAATTCCATCTCTCTCCCACACCCTCTTATTCTATCTGTTGTATTCTACACCTCAGGATTTGGGCTTTGACTTAACAAAAAGGCCTTTTGAAATATGCAGATAACTGACTTTCATCAGGGTGTGTTTTTCTGGCTGCATATTTCTGGATAGATGTTTGGCAGGAGGATTCCCCCTTTTGAATAAAACAAGTTATAACACCATCGTTCAGTATTTATACAATATTTAACAACAAAGAGAAAACATTTCACATCCTTGTCAGTCTACACAAACTGTATGATTTCATGGTATGGCACAAAGAACTGTCTGAACACAAGTTCATGTGGTTGTTCATTCTTCCAACTAGATACTTCAAGATAATAAAGTAGCCATTAAAATTCTGTAAAGATTAAAAGATAATGGCTACAGAATCGGACTCAAAGAGTGCTTATCAATGGGACCTTCTCAAGCTGGGGAGAGGTAACGAGTGGGGTACCGCAGGGCTCAGTCCTGGGCCCAGTGCTCTTCAATATTTTTATTAATGACTTGGAGGAGGAGGTGCAGGGAATGCTGATCAAATTTGCAGATGACACAAAATTGGGAGGGATAGCTAATACTTTGGAAGACAGAAACAAAATTCAAAGTGATCTGGATAGACTGGAGTGCTGGGCAGAAAACAACAGAATGGCATTTAATAGGGACAAATGCCAAGTTCTGCACCTAGGAAAAAGAAACCAAATGCACAGTTACAAGATGGGGGATACGTGGCTCAACCACACTACGAGCGAGAAGGATCTTGGAATTGTCGTCGATCACAAGCTGAATATGAGCCAACAATGTGATGTGGCTGCAAAAAAGGCAAATGCTATTTTGGGCTGCATTCATAGAAGCATCGCTTCCAAATCCCGGGAAGTACTAGTTCCCCTCTACTCAGCACTGGTTAGGCCTCATCTGGAGTACTGTGTCCAGTTCTGGGCACCACACTTTAAGAAGGATGCAGACAAGCTGGAGAGGGTTCAAAGGAGGGCAACAAAGATGATCAGGGGACTGGAAACAAAGCCCTATGAAGAGAGACTGAAAGAACTGGGCATGTTTAGCCTTGAGAAGAGAAGACTGAGGGGAGATATGATAGCGCTCTTCAAGTACTTGAAAGGTTGTCACAGAGAAGAAGGCCAGGATCTCTTCTTGATTATCCCAGAGTGCAGGACACGGAATAATGGGCTCAAGTTACAGGAAGCCAGATTCCGACTGAACATCAGGAAAAACTTCCTGAGTGTCAGAGCAATACGGCAATGGAACCAATTACCTGGGGAGGTGGTGGGCTCTCCCACACTGGAGGCCTTCAAGACGAGGCTGGACAGCCATTTGTCAGGGATGCTCTGACTTGGATTCCTGCATTGAGCAGGGGGTTGGACTCGATGGCCTTGTAGGCCCCTTCCAACCCTACTATTCTATGATTCTATGATTAAAGTGCCAGTGTACCCACCCCGCAAAAAAGCCCAGCCAATCTTAGAGTAAACCTTATTATCTTCACTTAGAAATAAGTCCTATTAAGTTCAGTGGAGCTTACTCCCAAGTAAGTGTGCATGGGAGTGTATCATTTTTAAGTACTGCTGGACTATTTGACTAATGTGTCTTTTTACTTAATTATGGGAACAGTGCCCTTAAAATCCTCTCCCTTCCTGTTTTTTTTTCTCTCATAAGAAAAGTAGCTGATGCTAAAGCTAAGCAGGTGCGAGCCTGAACAGTGCCTGGATGGGAGACTACTGGGGAGCCCCATGAAAGCCACTTGGAGCTTTCTAAAAGAGGGGAAGGATACGATTTTGGAGAAAAGGCCATAGCTCCATGCTAGAGCACATGGTTTGTGTGCAGAAGGTCCCAGGATCAATCCCTGGCATCTTCAGATAGGACTGGGAAAGACCCCAGTCTGAAACTCTGGAGAGCCGCTGCCAGTCAGTGACTACTAGACAATACTGAGCTAGATTAATTAATGGTCTGGCTCAATATAAGGCAGACTCCTATGTTCCAATGTACAGCTCTTTTAGGTCATCGGATAGAGGTACCCTTTAAGTAAAATTATTAGTATTGTCATTATTCATATTTGTAGTATTATTAGTGGGAACCTGCAGTGGATAGAGGGGATGACAGAGGGGGAAGAAAATTGTCCATCCCTCTGGAAGTAGCTTAACCTCTTACCTACCTCACCCCCACCGCCCAGTCTTTATTCAAGCCATCCCCATCATCTCCATGGCTGGATCTTTTCACCATGTCTCTTTGTGGCTATGTACCTGGCTGGTCTCCACCTCTCCTTTGCTTTGTTTATTCAGGATGCCTGTCCATATCCATCCATGTTATGTCTCCAGGTACAATATCTCTTTAACTAACTGCCTGCCTATCTTTAGGCAGCCTAAACACCTTTATCCTCCCATGCACTTGGTTGGTCAAATACTCCCTCCTGTCCGGTCTCCTGCCACTTCCCAAGGGTCCCAGCTGCCTTAAACTCTGTGGTGAGGGAACTTTGCAGCCAAGTGAAATGGAACAACATCACTAACTACTTTGCAACTTACCTTATATCAGGGACTATGTCAGCATTTAAAAGAGCCCTACCTCCCAAGGTGAGCACATTCTTGAACTCCAGCAAGGGAAATGAGCAGGAGAGAGTTGAGGAAAGTCCAACTCAAAAAGCCATCAGGAGAGAGCTGGTTTCTGTCTCTTTGGGCTGCGGGCTGTGTTGCGGCTGGAACAGAACATCTGCTGCAGAATAGGTCTAGCTGGCTTCTTTGCTTTGTGAAGGTCCCGAATGGAGACATGAAAACAAGGGATACCTTCCTGAGAATTCCCTTCTAGAATTAAGGGGGTGGAAGGAGGAGAACAAGATGAGACTCCTATGAAAATTATTTTGACAGTGTGGAGACAGACTGGGACAGAGATTTCACTGGTCAAGGAAGTTTCATTAGAGAAAGAAATAATGCAGTGTGCATCACTGCCATCCTGTGCCATCCATCCTTATATCTCAGTTTACTCTCCTTCTCCAGGGAATTCTCTGTTCCATTACTTCCTTTCTGGACCCCACAGCTCACAAGCATAACAGAACAAAGAAGAGGCTTTTTGATGCAGGTTTTTTGTTGTCTTTGTTTTTGTAACAGACAGCAAAAAAGAACACTCAGAAGACCGTAGACCTAATTCTCCCATTTCAGTACAGTCAAGCAGGCTCCTACAAGTAGAGGATATAGCATTTGAGAACTGGTGGGAGGGGCTAAAAGTGGTAAGGGCCATGCTTATGGTGGGGTTTCTGGGTTTCATTGAGGGCTCCCCCCATCTTTCCTCCCATAATTTCAGCACTGGTTCAAATAGATCACTGAAATGGTTTAAATATATGGTGTTTTGTAGCATCCTCCATGCCAGGTTACAGAAGGGCCTACAGAAGGACCTCTCAGCTAGCTGAAAGGATCACATTATGTAAGTTTATTCAAAGCTGAATTCTGAAAACCTCTTCCAGAGTTTAGGCCATTTATCTGGAATGCACCCATGTGGAGTTTGACTAATACTATACAAAGCTAGGACTGAGAATTGATTTAAATGCTTGTTGAAATAGATTGATGGATTTAAATAAATAGATATATTCCTAAAACCTCAAAATAGATGACAATAATGATGATTTGATCCATGTACATGGTGCTTTACAAAGTATGAGAAGACAGGTCCCTGCCCCAAGGGGCTTACAATCTAGAAACAGACACAAGTGAGACTACAGAGGAAGAGAGGGGAAAAGGTAAATAGGGGAAGAATATGTGATTCCTGCAGTTACACTCGCTTAGAATGCGTTGCAGTAATAGAGAGTGGGGACTAGGGAGTAGTGCCAAAGCTGGAAAATGTGGGTTTTGAGCAGGGACCTGAATTAAATAACAGAGGTCAGTTCACAGCAGCATTTTGGGAGGGAGTTCCTGGCATAAGAGGTAGCAAGGGAGAAAAGGCAAAGTCAGCTATCCAAAGGTCAAGCAAAGGTTACAGGCAGAGATGTGTCAGGATATAAGAGTGAAGAGATAAGAAGGGCAATGCCGTATTTGAAGGAAGAATGTAATTTTGCATAATATGAGAGAGCAGCAGCAGCAGCACACTGTATTTTAAAAGATTTTACTGTCACTGATTTTAACAGAGTAGGGTCAGCTTTCAGTTACCTGGGATTATATTGCTGGAAGGTTTTACTCTGAAATGCTAAATAACTGCCTGCTGTAGATGCAAAGTCTTTAATGGATTTGGCACAGGGAGGTCGGAGACATTGTGCTGCCCAGACAGCAAAATGCCTTTAAATTACAGCAAATCTTCTGAAAATAAAAAATCTTTAAGGGCACAATCCTGTGCATGTCTAGGCAGATACAATACCTACAACTCCCAACCTTAAGGTGCAATCCTATGCATGTTTGTTGTTGTTCAGTCGTTCAGTCGTGTCCAACTCTTCGTGACCCCATGGACCATAGCACGCCAGGCCTTCCTGTCCTGCGCTCTCTCCCGGAGCGTGCTCAAGTTCATATTCATTGCATCGGTGATGCTATCTAGCCATCTCATCCTCTGCTGTCCCCTTCTCCTTTTGCCTTCAGTCTTTCCCAGCATCAGGGTCTTTTCCAGAGAGTTTTCTCTTCGCATTAGGTGGCCAAAATATTGGAGCTTCAGCTTCAGTATCTGTCCTTCCAATGAGCACTCAGGGTTGATTTCCTTTAGGATTGACTGATTTGACCTCCTTGCTCTCCAGGGAACTCGTAAGAGTCTTCTCCAGCACCACAGTTCAAAAGCATCAATTCTTCGGCGCTCAGCCTTCCTTATAGTCCAGCTCTCGCAGCCATACATTACTACTGGGAAAACCATAGCTTTGATTAGACGGACCTTTGTCGGCAAGGTGATGTCTCTGCTTCTGACTATGCTGTCTAGGTTTGCCATAGCTTTCCTCCCAAGGAGCAAGCGTCTTTCAATTTCATGGCTACAGTCACCGTCTGCGGTGATCTTGGAGCCCAAGAAAGTAAAATCTGTCACTGCTTCCATTTCTTCCCCTTCTATATGCCAGGAAGTGATAGGGCCAGATGCCATGATCTTAGTTTTCTTAATGTTGAGTTTCAAACCAGCTTTTGCACTCTCCTCTTTCACCCTCAACAAGAGGCTCTTGAGATCCTCTTCGCTTTCTGCCATTAGGGTGGTATCGTCTGCATATCGGAGGTTGTTGATAATTCTCCTGGCAATCTTAATTCCAACCTCTGATTCATCCAACCCGGCATTTCTCATGATGTACTCTGCATATAAGTTAAATAAGCAGGGTGACAATATGCAGCCTTGTCGTACTCCTTTCCCAATTTGGAACCACTCAGTTGTTCCATGTCTGGTTCTTACTGTTGCTTCTTGACCCTCTTACAGGTTTCTCAGGAGACAGGTAAGGTGGTCTGGTACTCCCATCACTTTAAGAATTTGCCACAGTTTGTTGTGATCCACACAATCAAAGGCTTTAGCATAGTCAATGAAGCAGAAATAGACATTTTTCTGGAATTCTCTTGCTTTCGCCATGATGCAGCGAATGTTGGCGATTTGATCTCTAGTTCCTCTGCCTCTTCTAAACCCTGCTTGTACTTCCGGTAGTTCTCGGTTCGCATACTGCTGAAGCCTAGCTTGTAGGATTTTGAGCATCACCTTGTGAAATGGCATGTGAAATGAGCTGGCATGTGAAATGAGCGCAATTGTGCGGTAGTTTGAACACTCTTTGGCGTTGCCCTTCTTTGGAATTGGAATGTAAACTGACCTTTTCCAGTCTTGTGGCCACTGTTGAGTGTTCCAGATTTGTTGGCATATTGAATGCAGCACTTTAACAGCATCATCTTTTAGGATTTTAAATAGCTCAGCTGGAATACTGTCATCTCCGCTAGCTTTGTTGTTACTAATGCTTCCTAAGGCCCACTTGACTTCACTCTCGAGGATGTCCGGCTCAAGTTCAGTGACCGCACTATCATGGCTATCAGGGACATTCAGATCTTACCTGTATAGTTCTTCTGTGTATTCTTGCCACCTCTTCTTAATCTCATCTGCTTCTGTTAGGTCCCTGCCTTCTTTGTCCTTTATCATGCCCGTCTTTGCACAAAACATTCTCTTGAGATCTCCAATTTCCTTGAAGAGATCTCTAGTCTTTCCCATTCTGTTGTTTTCCTCGATGTCTTTGCATTGTTCATTTAAGAAGGCCTTCTTGTCTCTCCTTGCTATTCTCTGGAACTCTACATTCAGTTGGATATATCTTCCCCTTTCTCCCTTGCTTTTCGCTTCCCTTCTTTCCTCAGCTACTTGTAAAGCCTCATCAGACAGCCACTTGGCTTTCTTGCATTTCTTTTTCTTTGGGATGGATTGAGTTGCTGCCTCCTGAACAATGTTACGGACCTCCGTCCATAGTTCCTCAGGCACTCTGTCTATCAGGTCTAATCCCTGAAATCTATTCCTCACCTCCACTGTATATTCATAAGGGATATGATTTAGGTCATACCTGAACGGTTTAGTGGTTTTCCCTACATTCTTCAATTTAAGCCGAAATTTTGCAAGAAGCAGCTCATGATCTGAGCCACAGTCACACTGACTGTATAGAGCTTCTCCATCTTTGGCTGCAAAGTACATAATCAATCTGATTTCGATATTGACCATCTGGTGATGTCCATGTGTAGAGTCGTCTCTTGTGCTGTTGGAAAAGAGTGTTTGCTATGATCAGTGTGTTCTCTTGGCAAAACTCTATTAGCTTTTGTCCTGCTTCATTTTGTACACCAAGGCCATGCCTGCCTGTTATCCCGGTGATTTCTTGACCTCCTACTTTAGCATTCCAATCCCCTATGATGAAGAGGACATCTTTTTTTGGTGTTAGTTCTAGAAAGTGTTGTAGGTCCTCATAGAACCGATCAACCTCAGCTTCTTCGGCATCAGTGGTTGGGGCATAGACTTGAATTACTGTGATGTTGAATGGTTTGCCTTGGATTCGTACTGAGATCATTCTATCGTTTTTGAGATTGTACCCCAGTACTGCTTTTCCCACCCTTTTGTTGACTATGAGTGCTACTCCATTTCTTCTAAGGGATTCTTGCCCACAGTAGTAGATATGATGGTCACCTGAATTAAATTTGCCCATGCCTGTCCATTTTAGTTCGCTGATTCCCAAGATGTCGATGTTCAATCTTGTCATCTCATGTTTGACCACCTCCAGCTTACCTTGATTCATTGATCTGACATTCCAGGTTCCTAAACAATATTGTTCTTTACAGCATCGGATTTTCTTTTCACCACCAGACACATCCACAGCTGAGTGTCCTTTCGGCTTTGGCCCAGCCGCTTCATTCTTTCTGGCGCTACTTGGAAATACCCTCTGCTCTTCCCCAGTAGTATATTGGACACCTTCCGACCTGAGGGTCTCCTCTTCCGGCGTCATCTCTTTTAGCCTTGTGATACGTTCCATGGGGTTTTCTTGGCAAGAATACTGGAGTGGGTTTCCGTTTCCTTCTCCAGTGGACCACATTTTGTCAGAACTCTCTGCCATGACCTGTCCGTCTTGGGTGGCCCTGCACAGCATAGCTTATGGCTTCACTGAGTTACGCAAGCCCCTTCGCCACAACAAGGCAGTGATCCATAAAGGGGCCTATGCATGTTTAGACAGCAAAAAAAAAGTCTTACAACTCCTAGCATTCCCCTACCAGCATGGCTACCTGGGGAATGCTGGGAGTTGTAGGCTTTTTTTCTGTCCAAACATGCATGCGACTGCATCCTTACTTTATCTTTCACTTATGCTTTCAGTATGTTAGTTTCTAGGTGATACAATTTCACCCAATTCAATATGTAATTGAAGGATAAACATCTAAAGACTATACCACACATACTTTGCATTTACGTCACCCAGTGTAGTGGGTCAGGTTGCACACTAATTTAAATATCAGTTTGACAGGTATGTACTGGTTTGTCTCTGCTGTAATATCAAAAAACAATATAGTCCATTGTCAGTCGTTATGTTATTTTGTCATGCATAAGCCAAATTAATTGTTCAAATTTAAAATTTGAAGGATACTCAAATACTCCAAGCTCCCTCCCTTACACATTATGTGTGTGCTAGCAATTGACTTGCTTTTCAGTTATGATTCCAAAATAAGCAAGAATCTCTTTTGGTGCCTACAATTTCTTGTTAGTCAAATTCAGAACCACAGTCCAGATAATATAAAACACTCGTTTTACATTGGCAAAACAGGGAGCAAACTAACTGTAGAATTATTCCACTTTTTCTTCGTGGTCTCTGTGTATCACACATATGGGATTCCAGAAGCTTCTATAGCTGCGGAATTTTGGTGGGAACCCCTGCTCCGTCTTCATACTGCACATATCTCTAGCAGGTTCCCACTTATTCCCTGAGTTCTCTTTTGACCGCCATTGCGTGCAGCTGGTAGAAAGCTCTGTTGTTGTTTGGCTGTTTAAAAGCATCCTTTTGACAAAATCTGAGGGGTGGTTTTTTTTCCTTGTTTTATTTTCTTTGTTTTTGCAATTTTCACGATCACTCTCACAGGTATATGTTCCTCAGGGCCCCCTTTCGAAAGTGCACCTGCTGTGGGGCAAAACTGTCACCCTCATATGGGCACTCTCTGTGCCTGTTCTGCCTTGGTGAAAGGCATGTTGTTGAGGCTTGCCCTAAAGCCTCCTCAAAGCAAGCGAGAAAAAACACATCAGATTGGCTAAAAGCCGCACTTTGGTAATGGGCACTGGAATTGGTCAAGGAGCCTAAAGATATGGCAAACCCACCAGTCTTGCCCTTACACAACCTGCCTGCCATGCAGGAGCCTGCTCCGGTGTTGGAGTCATCATCCCCTCAGCATCATACTTCCCTGAATACACAAGATCCCCCGACTCTGGGCCAATCTTTGGCACCTACACTGACGAAAAGACTAACAAAAAAGGTGACAGTCTCTAAGCAGGCCAGTAGCAACCTGTCTTTCTTCTTCATGGTCTCTATGCATCACACATATGGGCTCTGTGCCTGCACGGAGCCTTGATTCAGGAAGCTAATCTATCTTCTATGCACTCAAAAAAGAAGAGAAAGACTTGTAAGGAGTCACATGACCCTGCTCGGATCGAGCATCGGGCTCCTTGGGTCCCTCTGACTCTGCATGAGTGCCTTGTGACCAAGATTGGTCCTTATAGGCTCTGTCAGCCAGCACTCTGACGTGAGATGAAGAGCCAAGATCAGTCAATATATTTATTGGTGAAGTCACTTAATGTACATGAAACTGGATTGGGGTGAAAGTCTGAAAAGTCACTTTCTGCATTCCATTTATAAATTTATGCACTTACATCATGTCCTCCTTTGATATCTTTTTAAAACAACAACTAGAAGTTCCAACTTCAAGCCTTTCTTTGTAGGAAAGTTCCTGTAGCCCACTGCTTATTTAAGTTGCTCTTTTCATTGCTGTCTGCAGTTTCTACAGAATCTTCTTTGAGATGGGGCAACCTAAAAAGCTATGTGGTATTCCAAATGTGGATGGAGCATTAAGACATTTGAATGGTGCAAATTATGGCCATGTTTGCATGTCATACTAAACCATAGTTTAGTGCAACGTTAACAAGACACAGCTAGCCTTGAGCTCGCACACTCCCCCTTCCCCTCTCCTCTTGTGTGGCCAGGAGGAGAAGTTCAAAAGCTTTCACATCCACTTTTGCTTAACCACAGTTTCTCATGTCATCTGGACTGGCAAACTATGGTTAACATTAACTATGGTTAGGTGAAAAAAAAACCCTTCAAACCATTTTTACAGAAACTAACCTGGTTCCAAACTTTTCCAAGTTTCATGGGAGGAGGAAGGTGAAGTGCATGAGTTCAAGGCTCACTGTGGCTAATTTCTGCATGTCACAATAAGCTGCAGTTTACCATGACATACGAATGCAATCATTAGTAAGTCTATTATCAAATATCTGTCTAGCAGGTTCAAATTGATTTTATTTGTTTTTTCCACTGATATGGCCCTTGGCTTTTGCAAAATACATATATCATTTTGTCTGTCAAATTAGAATTTGTTGTCCCAGTGTGTTGCTCAGTCACCCAGTTAGGAGGCTACATCATAGCCTGCTTGGGATTTAGCTATCTTGAATTTTATTTTTTTATTTATTTGAGGCATTTATTAACTTACCTATTTACATACATATTCAAGACAGCTTTAGTGTTATTCACAAACTTGGCTTACTTGCTGTTAACTCCTGTGTCCAAAACATTTTATAAATAAGATTGGTAGCCCCATTATTTACTTACCTTCATTTTGAAAACTATGAAAACCTATATCTATGCCCTGATTTCTAAGCAATTTTTGAACCATAAGAGCAGCTATCCTTTTATCTTTGTCAAGTGGGAGACTTTGGTGAGGGTCTTTGGGGCACTTCTGACATAACCTTTGGATGTCACAGATTTGCATGTATGTTTTCAAGTGGCATATTATGTGAGGACTGGTGTTTCAAGGATAGATCTGAAAACAAACCTATATTACTGTTGGATCCTGTTCAGAGAAATGAATCTGAAAAAGTATTGTAAATAGGTCAGGCACCCAGCATTGCTGGAACCATCTTCTTTTTTCTTTTCTTTCTTTTTTGGTTTGTTTCTTATGAGAAGGAGAAAACAAGGAGAGAATAGGAGAAAATAATGAGGGAGGGAGAAATATAGACACACACAGTATAAGAAATTTAAAGTGGGTCTAATGCTTCAAGATTAAAGGTAGAACACAATTCTGAAAAGGTTTAAGACTAATGAAGATGACTAGTTGTTACCTCACTTTTTCACATGGAAACATATCACTTTAAAGAAGGATTTGTGAACTCCAGACATTAAAATAGAACCCACCCATTCATTTTGCTTTTCTGCAGTTTCCTTCTTCACTACTTCTTTCCTACTTTTGTCATCTAGTGTTCCTACTGCCTTGCTGGCTGCTTTCCTGTTTTTGATATATCAAGTCAAAGCAAATATTATTCTTACATCTTTATCAGTTTGTTCTTCAAACTCCTTTTTGGCTTGATTTAGTGTAGATTTATACCTAGTCTGCTAGAGTTTGTACTTTTTATATGTATTCTTCTGTTAAGCAAGATTTCCAGTTTCAGAGAAGTCATTTGCCTTTTATAGACTCCTTGACATGGCTGTTTAACCACACTGGCATCCCTTTGAATGTGTTTATGCCTTTTCTAATTTATGGTATGGATTTCATCTCAGCCTCTATTATTGTTTTGTTATATCAAAGGCAGGGTTTGTGCTAATTAATACTTATCAGGAGCATTGTGGACAAAAAATAAGGCATCTTCTAGCGATACTACATATTCTGCCCAATCATACATTGTCACAGTTAACTTTGACTCATGTGCCATAAATCTTTAAGAAAACTAGATGAGAGAGAGATACAGCACAATCCTGTTGACCTTGTGTCCTGCTTGTGTGCTTCCCAGAGGTACCTGGTTGGACACTGTTGATGCTGGACTAGACTAAACTTTGGTTGGATCAAACAGGGCTTTTCTTATATACTTATCCTATATGTGTCTACTCAAAAGTAAGTCTCATTGAGTTCAATGTGGCTTACTTTTAGGTAAGTGGGTATAGGATTGCCATAAAGTTGTTTAAGTAAGACTACACACTTAACTGGGAACAAGTCCTATTGACCTCAGCTCCTATTCAGCTTCAGATTAGATATGTGTAGGATTGTACTGTTAATCTCTCAAATGAACTGATGCCTCTGTGAAAATTTGGCTGCTTAAAAAGGATGTGTCTAGGTCTGCATATTGACATATTAGGTTGCATATCCTTCACACTGAACTATTGGCCTAGAATCATCTTACATTTTTCTGCTTGTTGTGAATTAGAAATAAGTTACCTTATCTAGAATTTCCAAAAGCCCTGCAGCTGTACTAAGACACTCAAACCTTGAGTTAACACTCAGCTTTGGAGAGCTGGAGAAAAAGCAGGAAATGAAGGGTGTGGGAGCTTAAATCAGAGGTTGTTTATGGAAATCAAACGAAGTGGATTATCAGTGTGCAGTCAGTGTGAAGATACATTTTTTAAAAGAAATTGTTTAAATAGCACCTGAGGCCATGGTATGACCGTCAGATGACATCTGCCTTTGAAATGTGGAATGCAGAATAAAGCAAAGAAAATGTAATAGGAGAAATGAAAGCATGGGTAAAGGACAATTTCTCGCTTCTTAAATTGCGTACTATGGAACCTCTTGCTATAAATATGTTTTACTTCAGCTTATAAAGAGAAAAAGAAGATATCTTGATGGTTTTCTTTAAAGTAGGATCATTCTGTTCCAGATAATGCATGGATATTCTACACTGGGATTTGTGGGAAATAGTTTTTGTTGGCACAAGAAGTGGGAATACCTATTGAATTCATAAAAGGAACATTGAAAAACTATTTCCAAAGCAAATCTGCATACCTGCTGCTTCTAGTATCTTCTTTGAAGTGAGATCATTTTAATTTCTGGTACTCAAATATACATAAAGAAATAAATATTTGAATGATTGCAATGTGTCTTATAAAATGGCTGCCTTTGAAAATGGTCCAGAAACTTCAGTTAGTCCAAACAGGGCAGCTAATCTGTTACCTGGGACTGGCCGATCCAATCATATTATGGAACTGGAAGTCCTTTCCATCTGCACTGGCTGCCTATCTGTTTCTGGGCCCAATACAACGTCCTCTTAGCACTGTTCTATTTTTGCTGCTAGTTTTACTTTTGTTTATTATGTGCTGTGTTGTTTCTACCCGTCCCTACTGGTTTTATCCTGGTTCGATTATGTATTGTTTTTATTATTGTTTTATTGTTTTGTATTTTATGTTTTTAATTGATCTATACACCACCATCACCCAGAGAATTCCAGTTAAGTGGGTTGTCCAAATAAATAAAATATGGTATCTACATAAATTGGTATTCATTTTCTAGGTGCAAGTTTCCATTGGAAAAGGTGTTGAAATCAGATGAGCATCATTTTTTTAATTGCTTTTTTAAAGGATTAAACCAATTCATGGATGATTTCTATATGGATAGCTATTACCCATGACAGTTAAATGGGATGTCTATGTACAGAGGCAGTATATCTTTGCATACCAGATGCTAGGGACAAATGACAGAGCTAGGGGCATCACTTTCGTGGTCCTGTGAGTGCCCCAGGCATCCACTCATAGGGGCAAGGGGGTACAACTGCCCCCCCTCCCAGATTCCAGTCATGGGGCTCCTTCACATGGAGCTTTTATCCTGTGATTGAGAGGGCTCCTTCATGGAAGTTTGCAGGCTCTTTACATGATGTCGTGACCCAGCCATGACCCTCCAGGGCGTCTTCTGCACTAAATGCCCTTCGTTCTATTTTTTAATCGATCGCAGATAATGAGCTATCAAATTACCCCGTTGTGTTCCACTTCAGTTTCCTCTGTGAAAAGAGTGAAAGCAGCAAGAGGAGGAGCGAGATCAATGACAGATAAAGGAAGACTCAGTTACGGGGAGAAGGAGGGGGAAGGGGAGGGGGGAAAGGAAGCGCATGTAAAGGGAGTCAGTTGTCACTCATTTATATATCTAGTACAAAATACATTAGTGCTTGTTGTAAGGTTGATTTTAAGCTTTATTATTATATAACAGTATAACATTTATTAGTGATCTGTTATTATTACTTATCCTTTCTAATTTCCTTCCTTTTATTATTATTACTATCATTATTATGAGACTTTGGTTAGTAATATTTTTGGCTGGTTAAATTGTTAAGCTCTACTATTATATGTTAACTGAAGGGCAATATATGGTTATTGGAAATGAATTGTAGACTTGCTCCCTTGCTATAAGACTGATGATATGATATTGAAATGTAGGGTTGATTATCTATGCTGTACTGAATTGTAATATTGGCAATGTTATAGGTATAACTTTTAAGTAGAATGGTAGTTGAAATTTGTGTGTAATGGAGTTTAAATTTAATCCTTTTAACTAACTTTTTATTTTTTTCCATTTTCTTTCTTGCTTTCTTCTTCCTTCTCCTTTTTTCTTTTTCTTTTTCTTTTTTTTCTCTCTTTTTCGTTATTGCTGTGTCTTCCTAAGAATACCGTATTGTTGGGAAACTTGTAGATAATGATTAGGTTGTTGGTATTGTTTATTTCATTTATAAAGATAAAAAATAGAATAAAAAGTATTTTAAAAGGGAGGGGGGAGTCAGTTGTTTTCTTGCATTTAAAACGGAAGCAGAAAGCCACATTTTAAATGCAGGATTTTAGGCTGGTGTAGAGCTGCCCATGATGTCATTCTGAAAGTGGCAAAAGTGGCTGCTCATGCTGTGCCTGCCCTGTCTATCTCTACTTTCAGTTTCCAGGCACACGGGCAAGGCTGAGGAAAGGACAGACAGTCAGTAAATTAAACACGGGAGGCAGGATGCCTCAAATTTAACTGGTGCCACGGGAGCACCTCCTTTTAAGGCAAAGAGCACGCAGCAGCACAACCAGGCCAAAGTAGTTCCATTCTGAGAGCGGCAACAGCACCTCGTACTGTGCACGCCTGCCCCATCTATCTCTATGCTCCAGTTCCCCACAACACAGGCGGGCGAGGCCCAGCTAGGGGGAGGTCAGT
The DNA here is from genome assembly GCF_057233095.1 of Heloderma suspectum. NCBI lineage: Eukaryota > Metazoa > Chordata > Lepidosauria > Squamata > Helodermatidae > Heloderma > Heloderma suspectum. The sequence continues at coordinate 115,097,058 of NC_139461.1, read as the reverse complement.
AAATCAAACCAAGGGGTGAGGGGAAATCCATTGAACTCAGCTGAGAGTGGCTACAATGCAAATGCTAGAATGTGGACCTGGAAGGGACAGTGAGGCCAGCTTTCTGGCAGGCCCAGCTAGGCAGAGCCACAGCCCGCTAAGCCCTTGGTTTGGTAGCCTGCTGGAGTGCCTACCTACTTTGTAAAGCAAACGGGCTCCCTCACTGATTGTGACTATGCAGACTTCCCACCCTGTTCCATCTGGCATGGGCCCTGGCTGAGTTCACCTTCATTCAAAGTGAACCGTTGAGCTGCTTTCCAGCCCACAGGTGAAGGGAGAGGAGAACATAGGATCGTTGCCCATCTGGGACATGTGTGTGGGAGGGTGTTGCTTGTAAGGACAATCCCTGCCAGTCCCAGAATCATAAGGGAAGAGGCACTCGTTTATGTATACTGGCTTAACAACTCCCCCCACCCCACGTAAATATGCATAGGATTGGGCTGCTAATATTGGTATGTGAAGTACTTTAAACCATATACTTTCAACCACAAAGGCTGGAAAAGTAGTTAAAGAGAACATAAGGGAAAGGGAGAGATGGCTAACTGTCATCTCATAAGGATAGCCATTCCAACTTGCATCTATGCTCATGGGCATCCACAGGGAGGGGCAAGGAGGGGCCACCGACCCCCTGAGGTTGAGCCATAATCTCCAGATCACCAGCTGTCATTAAAAAAGCAAGTCTCTAGGCCTTGTATAACCTCAGATATGAGGCAAAATGGGCAGCCACTATTCTGCCTAATCATTTTGTGAGAAACTAGCCTGCTCCCACCTTTTAGCCAATAAATGAAGTCACAGCAATGGTTAACATACCCACTATCGGGGTGTGTTAACCCTCCTGGGTGTGTTACGCCTTTTTGGGTCTTCCCTATTAGGAAGTAATTGCAGCTTCATAAAAAAAAACATAGAAATCCAGGAGTTTTCTATAGCTGGGTTTGGGCAGTAGTGTGTCTACCAAAAAACAAAAGGTAGCAGCAAACACAGGAGTTTGTGATCTTTCTTCTTAATATTTTTTAAATATTGTTAATATTTTTTCTGAGTTTATAAACATTTTTAAAAGTGCCTTGACAATGTGTGCAGATAAAGTTCACTATTATTATACCCATATTGCAGGAGGCAGGGCTGTGGCTGAGAAAGTGTGGGTTACACAAGTCCTGCAAAGGAGCCCAGTGTTGTTATTCCAATTTTGTGGAAGAATGTGTTAAAGTAGCATATGACAACTCTGTAATGTAATCCAGTCTTGTTGGTGTTTTAGGGAAATGCAGATGAAGCTGTGAAATTGATTGTAGCAGCAGTGCAATTTATTAAGGGTTAGAATAAGTTGGGGGGGGTGCAAGAGAGAGAGAGAGAGAGAGTGAGAGTGTGCACGCTTTAAGAGAACCTGGCATTTTTAGCTCTTGCAGGAGGCCCAAGTGGAATCTCTCCCCATCTCTTTCTTAGTGTTGGCCTTGGAGCTGAGACAGTGTGCCACAGAGCTCCACAGAAGTTAATGTTTTATCATGTTTTGTGAAAATAAAGAAACCTCTTGTTAAGGTAGCTGAATCTATTGTGCATTGCCTGTAGAGCAGAGCCTAGCAATGGGCTGCAAGCTGAGCAGGTCACACACAATATTAGCCATGCCCTTCAACCCTGTAATGCGCTTTGGCCCAAAGGACCATTGCAGGGGTGAAGAGAGTCATGGGAAGAACTGAGGGTCTCAGCTGTGGGTAGACATTGTCTGGACATCAGGTCTACCCATTGAGAAAAAACAGAGGGGTATACCTGGTATACACATTTCTCAGAAGCTAGACCTACCTATCATGGTAGACCTGGTGTACAGGCATTATCACTGCTCAGTCACTAGATCTACCAGAAATGGTAGACCTGTTCTCTGATGCTATCAGGGCTTTTTTCATGTGCAACCATACACAAAATGTACAATTCAAGGAAAAATATGCAGCCAAGGGTCCGGAATGCTGGGATTGCAGTCCAAAACATCTGGACAGCACCAGGTTGGGGAAGACTGTTCTAGAGAGTGTTCACCAATATTTCCAAGATGAAGGAAATCATTCTAGGATGAGTCATATGAAGTTGTCAGTCTTATGATAAGGGCAGTGATGCCATAAAATACCTGATATGATGTTCTTAAGACAGCTATACTGTGTTTGTACATTTGGTTTTCTCTTGTTCCTAGATGTGTATGTGTTTTTAACCCTCACTCCAAATAAAATTTTGTTGGCATTCATGATGCTTCTTGAATGTAACACTCTTCTGCAGTAGTGCTGTTCAGTTCCCAGGATCTTCTACTACTCTGTGTAGACTTCTAAATGTCCCGGAATGTGACGCTAAGCAACAAAGAGCTCACACAATGAAAGTGCACAGGTGTGTTGTAGGAGTGCCTGCTATACATGCAAATTACAACACAAACTGCTGTGCAGCTTTGCTCCCCGCCCCCTTCCCCTTGGAAAAAGTCCTGCAGACACTCATGTGGCTGGCAACTGTTAGAAACAGAATTCTGGCCTAGCTGGATCTTTGACCTGATTCAGCAAGACAGTTCTGATGTTCTTAAAGCTTTCTTCAGTCAAGAGGAAACCATAAGTGGGAAGTTATTTCTGTAATCAGTTTGAAAGTGATTCCCCACTGAAGTCAATGATATGAAGTTTGTGCCTCTGTAAGTAAAACTTTTGAATCAGTTAAAAAAAAAAAAAGCAGTCATCTGAGTATGGACACAGTTCAGATATAAACACATGTGTTTGCATTAAACCAACAAACAGAAGATCAAAGGTAAGAAAATACCATGTCTCTGTTCTAGGCCCGCTCTTGACACATGTATGTATGTATATATGTATGTATGTAATATATTTATGAATTACCCCGTTGTCTAACAAGGTGATATACAAATCAAACAAAACAATAATGAAATTCAAACCATAATAAAATCACAAGAAAAAACAACGAAAACCTCGCTATAAAATTAATATTAAAAAAATAGAAAACAACATTAAAATTAGAGAGTGACATTAAAATTAGAGTGTAACATTAAACACTATTAAAAAGTTCACTGGAACAAATCTATCTTTGCTGTCCATCTGAAGTACAGTAAAAAGGGTGCCAATCTAATGTCCCTGAGGAGAAACTTCCATAATTGGGGTATCACTGTGGAAAAAGTTCTGTCTCAAGTCCACACCAACCTAGCCTCTCTAGATATGTGTTGAACACTAAATGTGTGTTGTATAATAGTAGTGAAGGAGAAATATTTGCAATTAAAACCAATCATTATTATTACATAATTCCCTCTGCCATCCTGTTCCTTATCACTGAACAAGGAAGGTACCAACGAAACAGGAAAGAAATCGCTGTTGTTATTCTGTCTATGTGTATCTGTCTGTCTGTGAATGGGTCAAATAAAAATGGTCCCCCACTATTATATCTTGGCATCCACAATGAGTACATTAGTGTTCTTGGGCTTTAGTATTACTGATTCTGTCCCAATGCCCACAGCAACTGAATAGAAACTGCTTTTCTTCAAAGTACCATTCCGTTAATAGAATAAACATACATGGCAGTGGGTAGGGAGAATATACAGATATCATTCTAATCACATGTTGAATCTAACTTCCAGACTGAGTTAGCCTTTTAGGAAGGAATAACCCAGTTTTACATAAAATCATCTGATGCCTTTGGCAGAAGCCTGATCCATGTAGGAAGAAGGAGTTTATCCCTTCTCTTCATTTCCACTCCACCCCAACTCGCCTCAAAGCACTAATAGTACTCTTTGCACAACTATCTGCCTTGATTTTTTTAAAAAAACAAACAAACCATTTCCTGACATTTCAGATGCTTGGGCATGTCAGATTGTTAACTCTTCCTCTATAATACCAATCCCAAATGCTATGATTCTGGTATATTAATGGGTTGTATTTTTGCAGAACATTCCATTTTCATGTAGTGGAATGGTCTTTTCATAACAGATGTTCTAGAAATGTGGATCCAAAGCCTAAGGTGCATCAATTGCACAGTTTCATTTATCAGAACAGTAGACTCCAAAGAACACTTTTCAAAATGGACTTTAACAGGGCAGTCCTAAGCATGTCTACTCAGAATTCAGTCCCATTGTGTTCAGTGGGACTTAACTCCCTAGTAAGTGAGTATAGGATTGCAGCCTAGGTGTAGACAAAATGTGCCAATTCTAAAAGGAAGCTTCAAAGGATACAGAACACCCTTAAACCTCTTGCCAATTCATAAAATCACAGAAGAGTTATAGTACCTCATTAATGACCTCCTAAATCTAATTAGTCTGCCTATGCTACTTGAGTGGGGGCCAACCTAACATATTTGGGGGTTAGTACCTAATTGTATCTTAATTCTCTTTAAGTCTTGTTAACAAACCTGTGCTTGTGTATGTAGTATAAAAATGTATATGTATATTATGCACACTCATACAAACTGCTGTTATAGTCAAGATGCTGAATTTTACAATGCAGCTCTAAAGTTTAAATAAATATAACATTTAGGGCACAATCCTATGCATGATTAGACAGAAAAAAAGCCCTACAACTCCCAGCATACCCCAGCCAGGACTTTTTTTCTGTCTAAACATGCATAGGATTGCACCCTATATCTGTATTTCTTTCTGAATAAACAATGAGAGAGAATTAAAGGAATAAGACTTTCATATCCAGTTCTGTGAAAAAATTGCCATATTAAAATACAAAAGACAATTGAGTGGACATATGAAATTAAAATAGTAGTGAAGGGAAATGTATATACTCTGGTTATCTTTGTATAATGGTAGGATGAGGGGAACATAGTATTATAAGCTGAGAGATAGACAGCACAAGATGGAGAGTGCCAATACCTTTTCCCCTCTGTCCCCCTTCAAACAGGCAAGGGGTCTCTTTTGCTTTTCTGTGTTCCTGGTTAGTGATTCATTTAGCCACTGAGGCTGTGTGAACCAACAGACTTGAGGGTGTGCCTTTTGAAACAATGCAAAAAAGCTATGCTTTAATTTGGGTCATAGTATCCCCACATAAACTGGGAGCAGTGATTTTTAGGCCCAGGAAACCAAGAATGCTTACTCTCGAACACAAAATTGCCATTTATTCTGGATTGTAAGTAGTTAGACACCAGATATTTCTCAGTGTCATTTTCTTTCTGGAATATACACTTACAGTACTATCTTGTTTACATTTTTTAAAAAATTGGATTATATTACTATGTATAACTTCAAGTGATCTAAAATAGGTAGCATTCTCTTTACCTACCAGTAGAATGTTTGTTTTGTTTTATATGCATAGCTTTACTTCTTGAGAAGATGTTTTTGTCAAAGTTTAAGAGGTAGTTTGCATGTGCATTTGTGCAAATAATTTAATTTTCTGTATTTCTTCCTCACAATAATGACATTTATTAGAAAACTGATCAATAGTAAATTACTCAAAACCATGCAAACTTCCATTTTTTAAAGGTAGGGTATAATCTATAAATCCCTTCATGGATCACTGCCTTGTTGTGGCGAAGGGGCTTGCATAACTCAGTGAAGCCATAAGCTATGCCGTGCAGGGCCACCCAAGACGGACAGGTCATGGCAGAGAGTTCTGACAAAATGTGGTCCACTGGAGAAGGAAATGGCAACCCACTCCAGTATTCTTGCCAAGAAAACCCCATGGAACGTATCACAAGGCTAAAAGAGATGACGCCGGAAGATGAGCCCCGCAGGTCGGAAGGTGTCCAGTGCACTACTGGCAAGGAGCAGAGGGTATTTCCAAGTAGCGCCAGAAAGAGTGAAGCAGCTGGGCCAAAGCCAAAAGGACACTCAGCTGTGGATGTGTCTGGTGGTGAAAAGAAAATCCGATGCTGTAAAGAACAATATTGTTTAGGAACATGGAATGTAAGATCAATGAATCAAGGTAAGCTGGAGGTGGTCAAACATGAGATGGCAAGACTGAACATCGACATCCTGGGAATCAGCGAACTAAAATGGACAAGGATGGGCGAATTCAATTCAGGTGACCATTATATCTACTACTGTGGGCAAGAATCCCTTAGAAGAAATGGAGTAGCACTCATAGTCAATAAAAGGGTGGGAAAAGCAATACTGGGGAACAATCTCAAAAACGATAGAATGATCTCAGTACGAATCCAAGGCAAACCATTCAACATCACAGTAATTCAAGTCTATGCCCCAACCACTGAGGTCAAAGAAGCTGAGGTTGATCGGTTCTATGAAGACCTACAACACCTTCTAGAACTAACACCAAAAAAAGATGTCCTCTTCATCACAGGGGATTGGAATGCCAAAGTAGGAAGTCAAGAAATCACCAGGATAACAGGCAAGCATGGCCTTGGTGTACAAAATGAAGCAGGACAAAGGCTAATAGAGTTTTGACAAGAGAATACGCTGATCACAGCAAACACTCTTTTCCAACAGCACAAGAAGCGACTCTACACATGGACATCACCAGATCGTCAATATCAAAATCAGATTGATTCTGTACTTTGCAGCCAAAGATGGAGAAGCTCTATACAGTCAGTAAAAACAAGCCCTGGAGCTGACTGTAGCTCAGATCATGAGCTTCTTATTGAAAAATTTCGGCTTAAATTGAGGAACGTAGGGAAAACCACTAAACCATTCAGGTATGACCTAAATCATATCCCTTATGAATACACAGTGGAGGTGAGGAATAGATTTCAGGGATTAGACCTGATAGAGTGCCTGAGGAACTATGGACAGAGGTCCGTAACATTGTTCAGGAGGCAGCAACTCAATCCATCCCAAAGAAAAAGAAATGCAAGAAAGCAAAGTGGCTGCCTGATGAGGCTTTACAAGTAGCTGAAGAAAGAAGGGAAGCGAAAAGCAAGGGAGAAAGGGGAAGATATATCCAACTGAATGGAGCGTTCCAGAGAATAGCAAGGAGAGACAAGAAGGCCTTCTTAAATGAACAATGCAAAGAAATCGAGGAAAACAACAGAATGGGAAAGACTAGAGATCTTTTCAAGAAAATCGGAGATCTCAAGAGAATGTTTTGTGCAAAGACGGGCATGATAAAGGGCAAAGAAGGTAGGGACCTAACAGAGGCAGAGGAGATTAAGAAGAGGTGGCAGGAATACACAGAAGAACTATACAGGTAAGATCTGAATGTCCCTGATAGCCATGATAGTGCGGTCACTGAATTTGAGCCGGTCATCCTAGAGAGTAAAGTCAAGTGGGCCTTAGGAAGCATGACTAACAACAAAGCTAACGGAGATGACAGTATTCCAGCTGAGCTATTTAAAATCCTAAAAGATGATGCTGTTAAAGTGCTGCACTCAATATGCCAACAATTTTGGAACACTCAACAGTGGCCACAAGACTGGAAAAGGTCAGTTTACATTCCAGTTCCAAAAAAAGGCAATGCCAAAGAGTGTTCAAACTACTGTACAATTGTGCTCATTTCACATGCCAGCAAGGTTATGCTCAAAATCCTACAAGCTAGGCTTCAGCAGTATGCGAACCGAGAACTACCGGAAGTACAAGCGGGGTTCCGAATAGGCAGAGGAACTAGAGATCAAATCGCCAACATTCGCTGCATCATGGAGAAAGCAAGAGAATTCCAGAAAAATGTCTATTTCTGCTTCATTGACTATGCTAAAGCCTTTGATTGTGCGGATCGCAACAAACTGGCAAATTCTTTAAGAGATGGGAGTACCAGACCACCTTACCTGTCTCCTGAGAAACCTGTACGAGGGTCAAGAAGCAACAGTAAGAACAACTGGAACAACCGATTGGTTCCAAATTGGGAAAGGAGTACGACAAGGCTGCATACTGTCACCCTGCTTATTTAACTTATATGCAGAGTACATCATGAGAAACGCTGGGTTGGATGAATCACAGGTCGGAATTAAGATTGCTGGGAGAATTATCAGGAGCCTCAGATACGCAGACGATACCACCCTAATGGCAGAAAGTGAAGAGGATCTAAAGAGGCTCTTGTTGAAGGTGAAAGTGGAGAGTGCAAAAGCTGGTTTGAAACCCAACATTAAAAAAATGAAGATCATGGCATCTGGCCCCATCACTTCCTGGCATATAGAAGGGGAAGAAATGGAAGCAGTGACAGATTTTACTTTCTTGGGCTCCAAGATCACCGCAGACGGCGACTGTAGCCATGAAATTGAAAGACGCTTGCTCCTTGGGAGGAAAGCTATGGCAAACCTAGACAGATTAGGTAGAAGCAGAGACATCACCTTGCTGACAATGATTCGTATAAACAAAACTATGGTTTTCCCAGTAGCAACGTATGGCTTTGAGAGCTGGACTATAAGGAAGACTGAGCACCGAAGAATTGATGCTTTCGAACTGTGGTGCTGGAGAAGACTCTTACGAGTCCCCTGGACTGCAAGGAGGTCATATCAGTCAGTCCTAAAGGAAATCAACCCTGAGTGCTCATTGGAAGGACAGATACTGAAGCTGAAGCTGAAATATTTTGGCCACCTAATGCGAAGAGAAAAGTCACTGGAAAAGACCCTGATGCTGGGAAAGACTGAAGACAAAAGGAGAAGGGGACAGCAGAGGATGAGATGGCTAGATAGCATCACCGATACAATGAATATGAACTTGAGCACACTCCAGGAGAGAGCAGAGGATAGGAAGGCCTGGCGTGCTATGGTCTATGGGGTCACGAAGAGTCGGACACGACGTAACGACTGAACAACAACAATAATCTATAAAAGTCTCTCTGATACAGTTTATAGCAAAAACTATCCTCAAACTCAACAGAACTACTAAGTGCACATTATTTAAGACAGGAATGGGCAATCTGGTGCCCTCCAGATGTTTTGGCCTACAACTCTCATAAATTTCCATCAGTATGGCCAGGGATTGTGGGAATCATAGTCCAAAGCATCTGGAGGTCATCAGGTGGCCTAGCCTGATTTTAAAATCATTGTTTTTCTTCAAGTGACATCTAAATTCCAAGAACTTGATCATCGGCCTTCAATAACCTTTGCATTTCTTACATGCTTAGACGAAGAGGGATGAACCCCTATCTACCTTATGTCTTTTAAACCCTGTGCCTTTTGATGTTTGGAGGCACATTACTCTGCTAAAAGAACACCCAAATCTAATTTATGTTTAAATAGTGAAACATTTTCAGCCTAATGCAATACAAACATTTTGTATTATTCATTATGCAAACTTTAGTTAACATGGACATCTTTCTTTGGGAATAGTGTTATTTATTTTTTAAATATAGGTGGCAGGTAAAATCTAAAAATGACTGTAAGATATTCAAAAATCTAATGCAATGCCAGAAAGTATATCTCCTGGAATGGCCTATAGGAGAAAAATATAGATTAAAGTTTATTTAGAACTAGACTAATGATTTGAAAAGGGTTTTAAAAAAAATGTCTAGGAGCAACAGTTTGAAATGTACACAAATCTATCTTATTCTTTAAAACTATATTAGGCTTGTTTCCAAGTTGTGCTGACATCCTACATACTGGTTTTCAGAAAGGACTGTCACCATCAATTTTTCTTTTTTAAAGGACTTTAATTCTTTCAGCATGTTCATATGGTTTTATAAAGCCCCAGATACATGGCAAATCCCCTTGGTGTTGTAAGACAAGATTGCTGTTAAAAAATGTTTAGGCTTAGTCAGCTTCTTCTCACCACTGAAGTCATAAGGGACTCTGGGAAATGGTGTTTATACTAAGCTTAAATTGATAGGGCAAGTTTAATGCAATCAGGTCAAAGGTACAACTGCTTAGCTAGTCTCATCAACCACTCAGGTTTCAGCATCAGTTTATAAGCAATGGCCGGTAATGATAACATCTGGCTGCTAACTGATGGACTGCTTTTTTGCATGCCATGATTGAATGTAATTTGATGGTGGGGAGGGGCAAACCTTAGGGGCAGCATAATTCCTGAATTATATTATTCCAAATAGATAAAAGAAATACCAGATTTGATCATTCTCAGTGCTGTGACCAACACTTCGGGGAGGGAGGGCGGTATGAAGAAGTTTCCTCCGTCATGCCCATGAGAAAAGGCATCCATACAGAGTAGGAAGTGTGCAATTGATGTCTTGGTCTTTGTGTTTTGAAGGGGGGAAAAATATCAAGCCCTCATTTAATGTTGTCTTCTTAGCACTTAGTTTTCAAGGTAAATTCAGAGAGGTGCTAGTTCAAATACTGGGTCATGCTTAGAGTAGAGCCATTAAAACAATGAGATTTCAGTCAGTGGGTCTACTCTAAGCATGACTAAGTCTGGATCCAACCACTGTATTCACTATGAATTAGGTAACCAGGAATAGGATCAATATGAAGCATATCATGTCTCTATATCATAGTGTATTGCTTCAATTTCCTTAGCTTATTAAACAATGAAATATTACATACATAAAAACAAATTCAAACTTATCTGTTACCTAAACAACACATAAATAGAATCTATATTAATTTCTTGGTTAAGTACCTCACTTGAAGTGCCTGGGGCTTGCATGCAGTTTATGAGTTATGCCTTCTATTATAAGCACATTTTTTCTCAGTATTTTTCTGCATTAGTTTTCTTGGATGAAGAGCACTAATCCTCCTTTAACAGTGCAATCCTATATATGTCTGCTCAGAAGTATGCCCCACTGTACTCCATGGGACTTGCTCCCAGATAACTGTGTGTAGGATTGTAGCCTAAGGAAAACATTTTATATTTTTATATTGTCTTGTCATATTCTGTTTTTCCAATTTTGTGATAAAATTCTTAGTTAATTTCACTAGAACTATGTATGATCAAATAGATAAGACACATTATGGCTGTAGATTTACATTTTGCACATTGTTTTCCTTCTCATCTCTAGTTCTCTTTTTCATCCATCACTGAATCTAGGAGCCAAGATTAAGCAAACCTAAATAATTTTCCATATGATTAAAAATAATAGTTCCGAAGGGAAAAATATGTACTATATTTGTTTTCATATGAAGTGCACGTATCGCATCATAAAACGCTATCCTGAAGAGGTTTTCAGCAAAGATTATCACAATTGTATTTGTGGGGCAAGTAACCAACAAGAGCACCCCCCAAATTGAAAAATATATATGTACCCAACATTTGTTGTTGTTCAGTCGTTCAGTCGTGTCCGACTCTTCGTGACCCCATGGACCATAGCACGCCAGGCCTTCCTGTCCTGCGCTCTCTCCTGGAGCGTGCTCAAGTTCATATTCATTGCATCCGTGATGCTATCTAGCCATCTCATCCTCCGCCGTCCCCTTCTCCTTTTGCCTTCAGTCTTTCCCAGCATCAGGGTCTTTTCCAGAGAGTTTTCTCTTCGCATTAGGTGGCCAAAATATTTCAGCTTCAGCTTCAGTATCTGTCCTTCCAATGAGCACTCAGGGTTGATTTCCTTTAGGATGGACTGATTTGACCTCCTTGCAGTCCAGGGGACTCGTAAGAGTCCTCTCCAGCACCACAGTTCGAAAGCATCAATTCTTCGGCGCTCAGCCTTCCTTATAGTCCAGCTCTCACAGCCATCCATTACTACTGGGAAAACCATAGCTTTGATTAGACGGACCTTTGTCGGCAAGGTGATGTCTCTGCTTCTTACTATGCTGTCTAGGTTGGCCATAGCTTTCCTCCCAAGGAGCAAGCGTCTTTTAATTTCATGGCTACAGTCCCCGTCTGCGGTGTTCTTGGAGCCCAAGAAAGTAAAATCTGTCACTGCTTCCATTTCTTCCCCTTCTATATGCCAGGAAGTGATGGGGCCAGATGCCATGATCTTCGTTTTTTTAATGTGGAGTTTCAAACCAGCTTTTGCACTCTCCTCTTTCACCCTCAACAAGAGGCTCTTGAGATCCTCTTCGCTTTCTGCCATTAGGGTGGTATCGTCCGCATATCGGAGGTTGTTGATAATTCTCCCAGCAATCTTAATTCCGACCTCTGATTCATCCAACCCAGCATTTCTCATGATGTACTCTGCATATAAGTTAAATAAGCAGGGTGACAGTATGCAGCCTTGTCATACTCCTTTCCCAATTTTGAACCAATCGGTTGTTCCATGTCTGGTTCTTACTGTTGCTTCTTCACCCTCGTACAGGTTTCTCAGGAGACAGGTAAGGTGGTCTGGTACTCCCATCACTTTAAGAATTTGCCACAGTTTGTTGTGATCCACACAATCAAAGGCTTTAGCGTAGTCAATGAAGCAGAAATAGACATTTTTCTGGAATTCTCTTGCTTTCTCCATGATGCAGCGAATGTTGGCGATTTGATCTCTAGTTCCTCTGCCTCTTCTAAACCCAGCTTGTACTTCCGGTAGTTCTCGGTTCGCATACTGCTGAAGCCTAGCTTGTAGGATTTTGAGCATCACCTTGCTGGCATGTGAAATGAGCGCAATTGTGCGGTAGTTTGAACACTCTTTGGCGTTGCCCTTCTTTGGAATTGGAATGTAAACTGACCTTTTCCAGTCTTGTGGCCACTGTTGAGTGTTCCAGATTTGTTGGCATATTGAATGCAGCACTTTAACAGCATCATCTTTTAGGATTTTAAATAGCTCGGCTGGAATACTGTCATCTCCGCTAGCTTTGTTGTTACTAATGCTTCCTAAGGCCCACTTGACTTCACTCTCGAGGATGTCCGGCTCAAGTTCAGTGACCGCACTATCATGGCTATCAGGGACATTCAGATCTTTCCTGTATAGTTCTTCTGTGTATTCTTGCCACCTCTTCTTAATCTCATCTGCTTCTGTTAGGTCCCTGCCTTCTTTGTCCTTTATCATGCCCGTCTTTGCACAAAACGTTCCCTTGAGATCTCCAATTTTCTTGAAGAGATCTCTAGTCTTTCCCATTCTGTTGTTTTCCTCGATTTCTTTGCATTGTTCATTTAAGAAGGCCTTCTTGTCTCTCCTTGCTATTCTCTGGAACTCTGCATTCAGTTGGATATATCTTCCCCTTTCTCCCTTGCTTTTCGCTTCCCTTCTTTCCTCAGCTACTTGTAAAGCCTCAACAGACAGCCACTTGGCTTTCTTGCATTTCTTTTTCTTTGGGATGGATTTCGTTGCTGCCTCCTGAACAATGTTACGGACCTCCGTCCATAGTTCCTCAGGCACTCTGTCTATCAGGTCTAATCCCTGAAATCTATTCCTCACCTCCACTGTATATTCATCAGGGATATGATTTAGGTCATACCTGAACGGTTTAGTGGTTTTCCCGACGTTCTTCAATTTAAGCCGAAATTTTGCAAGAAGCAGCTCATGATCTGAGCCACAGTCAGCTCCAGGTCTTGTTTTTACTGACTGTATGGAGCTTCTCCATCTTTGGCTGCAAAGGACATAATCAATCTGATTTCGATATTGACCATCTGGTGACGTCCATGTGTAGAGTCGCCTCTTGTGCTGTTGGAAAAGAGTGTTTGCTATGATCAGCATGTTCTCTTGGCAAAACTCTATTAGCTTTTGTCCTGCTTCATTTTGTACACCAAGGCCATGCCTGCCTGTTATCCCAGTGATTTCTTGACCTCCTACTTTAGCATTCCAATCCCCTATGATGAAGAGGACATCTTTTTTTGGTGTTAGTTCTAGAAGGTGTTGTAGGTCTTCATAGAACCGATCAACCTCAGCTTCTTCGGCCTCAGTGGTTGGGGCATAGACTTGAATTACTGTGATGTTGAATGGTTTGCCTTGGATTCGTACTGAGATCATTCTATCATTTTTAAGATTGTACCCCAGTACTGCTTTTCCCACCCTTTTGTTGACTATGAGTGCTACTCCATTTCTTCTAAGGGATTCTTGCCCACAATAGTAGATATGATGGTCACCTGAATTAAATTCGCCCATGCCTGTCCATTTGAGTTCGCTGATTCCCAAGATGTCGATGTTCAATCTTGCCATCTCATGTTTGACCACCTCCAGCTTACCTTGATTCATTGATCTGACATTCCAGGTTCCTAAACAATATTGTTCTTTACAGCATCGGATTTTCTTTTCACCACCAGACACATCCACAGCTGAGTGTCCTTTTGGGTTTGGCCCAGCCGCTTCACTCTTTTTGGTGCTACTTGGAAATACCCTCTGCTCTTCCCCAGTGGATACCTTCCGACCTGAGGGGCTCATCTTCCGGCGTCATCTCTTTTAGCCTTGTGATACGTTCCATGGGGTTTTCTTGGCAAGAATACTGGAGTGGGTTGCCGTTTCCTTCTCCAGTGGACCACATTTTGTCAGAACTCTCTGCCATGACCTGTCCGTCTTGGGTGGCCCTGCACGGCATAGCTTATGGCTTCACTGAGTTATGCAAGCCCCTTCGCCACAACAAGGCAGTGATCCATGAAGGGGTAGTGATCCATGAAGGGGCAAGTCAGAATCCAACTGAACCAAAAGCATCTTCAGCTCTGCACTTACCACCTCCAAAATCATGGGGCAGTATCCAATGTGACACAAGCACTAATGTAAATTCCATTGCACTAGCATAAGGGACCTCTAGCACGATGCCAATAGTGTTAGTTAGTGTGATGGGTTTTCTGGGGAATCCTGTCACACCAGCAAACACTATTGACATTGTGCTAGAGGTCCCTTATGCTAGTGTAATGGAATTTTCATTAGTGCTCATGTTGCATTGCATACTGCCCAATGGCAAGGCTTGCCACCAGAAGTTCAAATTCACGTCTAGAACTCTGTTTCTGATAGCACTGAAAGAATGGCATATTATCTTTTGGCTTAGTGATGTACATAGCAAAAATTGCAACTTCAGAGGTGGTAAGTGCATATCTGAAGCCCCATTAGTGTTTCATCATATCCTTTAATCATTAACCTCCACTGTTCTACTTATATTTTATGATGTATGTGTGTTTTAATTAATAGTTCAGTCAAAGGTTGGCTCAATTTATCCCTTTTTCTTAGTGTACAAGTTGTAATGCTTACATTAGCCATTTACATTTCTTCCTTCAAAGATGGGATGGGACCCTTTTAAAACAGTAATTATTATATACATTGAATTGCTCAAAGTATAAACTGCCTTTGAGGATATTTACAAAAGCCAGACTACCAACTGTTAAGTTAATGAATCATACTTGGTACAGGAGTGTTTTTTTTAATACCCATAGGAAAATCCAAATATATATATATATATATATATATATATATATATATATATACACACACACACACACACACACACACACACACATACACACACACACAGAGTATATATGTGTGTGTGTGTGTGTGCACGCCTCATGAGGATATATTTATACACCGCATGTGTAAGATACAAATGATATTGGTGGATAGATTACTGTAGAATTAAATTATATTAATGCAATAGTTTGAACAATTTTAGCATTCATTTTTTAAAGTGTTTACTGTACTGTAGGTTGAATATCAGTGAAGGAACAATGCTTTCAGCATATTCAAAGTGAAAGCATTTGATTTAAGAATTAAACATTACCCTTTCGAATTCCAACTGTATATTAAGGCAGAGTGAGAAATGGTTTGCATTATTCTTGAGGCGGAATGCCCCCCCCCCCAACTGATAGTGCTAGTACAAGCTTATTTTATTGTACTGGATAGATATATGTCATCTTCTGTTGACTTACAGAAAACTAAATTTATTTGCATTAATAGAAATGGAGCTAAAATATCAGATTTTCTCCTTTACTCCTCTTCAGGAGCCTAATGTGCAGTTGAAAAGCTTCTCACCTTACCCATGCTGTCCATGCAGGACATTTGGCCCCAAAAAGACTACATGTAAACATTTTGGGTACTATCTGAAAAATGTTAACATGAGCCTCTCTGTCTCCCCCCCACACACACACCATATATATATCCCTAGTTTAAAACATAAAAGTACATCATAATTCTACGGTGATGCTTTGGAATGATTTCTCATAGAATAGGAATGTTTCTTGATTCTGAATGTTTATCATAGAACAGTGCAAAAATAAGGAATCTGCAGTCATTTGCTACAAGCCTGAGGGCTGTACCCAATTAACATCTAATGGAGCACATTGCAGCCACCTTCATCCCCCCACAATACAAAGGTGTGTCCCATTGCTAGTTCAAACATGCCACAATCCATTTAAGTTAAGTATCCGGGATAGGAACTACATAATCACTGCAGCCTGCATTTCTATTGCAAACCACACTTTTCCTCTAGGCTTAAAGTCATTCATGCCTGATGTAGGTTGCAGTTAATTATGCTGGCTGCATTAATTACATTCTAGTAACTTTAATCCCACATGGGTTCAAAAGGAGATCTCTTCCATTCTCTTTGGATGAAATCATTACTTCATTGATGCACATGACTATTTTCCAGCTAGCTTGCCAAGGCAGTCAGGATTTTAAACTTTTTAATTATTTCAGCCAACACATTTGATAACATGAATAGAAGTGAATGGCTCATAACAGCATGTTGACTTCCTTCTAGAGGGAGCTATTCAAATTACTACAACTTAGTATGGTGCTGCACCCACCTACAGAGGAGTTCTACAGAGGTCTGTAGAGCCCTGTTTTCCCTGTGTCCCCATACATGCACATGAATGTACAGATGCAAGTATTGGTGAGCCATGCAAGAATTTGGTAGGCATTGCATGTCTGAACCTCCATCTATGCAGGTTACTGACACTGGGAGCACAAGCTTAATGAAAATGTTGCCCCAGTGTACACCTTCTGTGAAAAAGGCAAATTCTATGTTGGGCATAATATTTATTTATTTTATATCCCACTTTTCTGCCAAACATGGTGCTCAAGGCAGCTAACAATTAAAAATACAGTTAAAAACAAAATCTTAATTAAAACATAACATAAAATAGATCCATAAAAATACTATTAAAAACACAATAAAGCACCCAACTGATTAAAGCCCCCTTCAGCAATAGACCAGTTTACACACCAAAGTCTTACTTTTTGCCTGCTGGTACAAGGACAACGGAGATGGGTTCAGCCTAGCCTCTCTTGACAGGTTGTTCCAGAGCCTGGGAGTGGACACTAAGAAGGCCCTCTTTCATGTCCCCACCAGATGTGCACCTCCAATGGCAGTGAGACCAAGAGAAGGACTTTCCCCAAAGATCTTAAAACCCAGGCAGGCTTGTATGGGAGAATGCAATCCCAAGCCATATAGAACTTTATAGGTCATAACCAGAATTGTGTCCAGAAACTGACGGGTAGCCAGTGAAGCTTTTGTAACAAGGGAGTCACATACTCCCTGTAACTAGCTCCAGTCAGCAGTCTGGCCGGAACATTCTAGACCAGCTGAAGTTTCCAAACATTTTTCAGAGGCAGCCTCAAGTAGAGCGCATTGCAGTAGTCCAAACAGGATATAAGTAAGGTATGCATTATCAAGGCCAGACCAGACAGGTCCAGGAATGGGTGCAGTTGGTGCACTACTATCAACTGTACAGACACATTCCTGGCCACCACCAAAACCTGGGCATCCAGGTTTAGAGCTGAACCAAAGAGTACACCTAAACAGTGAACCTGAGCCCTCAGGGGGTATGTAACCCCATCCAGCACAATTGAATCCCTTTCCCTGATTTGCCTTTCTGTTTTCTCCAGATTAAGCTTCCGTTTCTTTACTGACATCAAACACTGATTTAGAATTAGAACCGCTTCCTTGGATTTAGATGGAAAGGAAAGGTAGAGTTGGGTGTCATCAGCATACTGGTGTAATCAAACCCCAAAATTATGGACAACTTCTCCCAATGGTTTCATATGTTAAATATCATGGGGGACAAGATGGAACCCTGAAGGACTCCACAGGCCAATAGCCATTGTGTCAAATAGGAATCCCCCAACACCACGTTCTGAGAATCCCCATCAAAGAAGCACTTGAGGCACCCTAAAACAGTACCTCCTAGTCCCATCCGAGACAGATTCAAATAGTTTTCCCAGTAGTAATGTATGGCTGTGAGAGCTGGACTATAAGGAAGGCTGAGCGCCGAAGAATTGATGCTTTCGAACTGTGGTGCTGGAGAAGACTCTTACGTGTCCCCTGGACTGCAAGGAGGTCCAATCAGTCCATCCTAAAGGAAATCAACCCTGAGTGCTCATTGGAAGGACAGATACTGAAGCTGTAGCTCAAATATTTTGGCCACCTAATGCGAAGAGAAAACTCTCTGGAAAAGACCCTGATGCTGGGAAAGACTGAAGGCAAGAGGAGAAGGGGACGGCAGAGGATGAGATGGCTAAATAGCATCACCGATGCAATGAATATGAACTTGAGCACGCTCTGGGAAAGAGCGCAGGACAGGAAGGCCTGGCGTGCTATGGTCCATGGGGTCACGAAGAGTCGGACACGACTGAACGACTGAACAGTAACAACAACAATTTTTTTTAATTACATAAAGCGTTCTAGTACTACAGTCAGGGCCAGAAATATTGCAGCAAGGATAACTGTTTTGGCAGTTGGCCTCTGTACACCACCACATTGAAGTTGAAAGAAAACACCCAGATGGGAGTGAAGTCAGGACTTTCAGCTGTAATTCAAGGGGTTTGACAAAAGTGGGGCACTAACCATTCAGGAAGGACAGCCAGTGGCATACACACACACCCATCGTTGGTGGCTCATAAGTAATGGAACAAACCAACATCATTTCAAACTTAAGGATCGCCTGTAATACCTGGATGAAAATCCTTTGACTGCCTGAAGTCTGGCACCCATGGACATGACCCAATGCTGAGTTTCCTCCCTCGAGATGCTTTGCCAGGCCTTTAACTGCAGCTGCCTTCAGCTGCTGCTTGTTTGTGGGTCTTTCTGCCTTCAGTCTTGTCTTCAGGAAGTGAAAAGCATGCTCTCTTGGGTTGAGATCAGGTGACTGACTTGGCCATTGAAGAACAGCCCACTGCTTTGCCTTGAGAAACCCCTGGGTAGCTTTTGCTGTATGTTTTGGATTATTATCCATCTGTGGCGTCCTATCAGTTATGTTTTGGATCATTATCCATCCATATGAAGCGGCGTCCTATCAGTTTGGCAGCATTCGGCTGAATCTGAGCAGAAAGTATAGCCCTATACACTTCAGAATTCATCCTGCTGCTTTTATCAGCAGTTAGGTCATCAATAAACACCAGTGACCCGGCTCCATTGACAGCCATACATGCCCATGCCATAACACTGCCTCCACCATGTTTGACAGATGATGTGGTATGCTTTGGATCATGAGCTGTTCCTTTCCTTCTCCATACTTTTCTCTTCCCATGATTCTAGTACAAGTTAATCTTGGTCTCATCAGTCCAAAGAATCTCATTCCAGAACTGGGCAGGCTTTTTCAGGTGTTTGATGGCAAAGGCTAATCTGGCCTTTCTGTTCTTGAGTGTTA
The DNA here is from genome assembly GCF_057233095.1 of Heloderma suspectum. NCBI lineage: Eukaryota > Metazoa > Chordata > Lepidosauria > Squamata > Helodermatidae > Heloderma > Heloderma suspectum. The sequence goes on along the minus strand of NC_139461.1, from coordinate 115,077,779 downwards.
CCAGTGGTTTGCACCTTGTTGTGAAGCCTCTGTATTTACATTCATCAAGCTATCTCTTGACCGTAGATGTTGACAATGACATGCCTACCTCCGCAAGAGCGTTCTTGACCTGGCTAGATGTTGTGAAAGGGCTCCTCTTCACCCTGAGCAGAATTCTGCGGTCATCCACTGTAGTTGTCTTCCGTGGTCTTTCAGGCCTTTTGCTGTTGCTGAGCTTGCCAGTTAATTCCTTCTTTTTCAGGATGTTTCAAACTGTTGTACTGGCCACTCCCAATGTTTCTGCTATCTCTCTGATGGGTTTATTTTGTTTCCTCAGCCTAATGATGGCCTCCTTCACTCACATGGACACTTCTGTGGACCTCATGTTGGGGGTTCCAGTGAACAGCTACCAAATGCAAATGTAATACTTAGAACCACGTCCAGGCCTTTTATCTGCTTGATTGGTCATGGGGCATCCAGAAAACAGGCCACACCTGGCCATGCAGCTGCTTGTCAGCCATTCATTCCATTACTTATGAGCCACCAACGATGGGGGGGTGTATTCCACTGGCTGGCCTTCCTGAATGGTTAGTGCCCCACTTTTGTCAAACCCCTTGAATTACAGCTGAGAGTACTGACTTCGCTCCCATCTTGGGTGTGTGTCCTTTCAACTTCAATTTGGTGGTGTACAGAGGCCAACTGCCAAAACAGTTATCCTTGCTCCAATATTTCTGGCCCTCACTGTATATGTCATAGTGGCATGGGCTGTATACTTCCATCTTTCTGGGCAGTAGGAGCTTCTGTTGCCATGCTATGTTAATTGATGTACTCGTGTATAGGAAGACCAGTGATCTTATAATTTTGAAGGAAAATCTAGTTACTACAACTTGACCATGAACACAGAGGGCAGCATCAACAATACCTTTTTCTGTATTTAGAAAATTGTGAAGTGAGCATAGTGTGAAGTCACCACTTATCCCTGGATTAATATTGTCATACACTTTGCTGGAGCTCTTGTCATCAACCCCACCTCCTCTGACTCATCCCCAAATGCTGGTAAAACAATAGCAGATCACACAGTGCTTTGGAATGCCTGATCCTATGCAACAGTTGATGAGACTAGGAGCAAATAGATAATTGTGATGTTATGCCAAAGAACCGAATGGGAGATTGGACTGGTTCAGATAATAGGTTTATATAGATTTATCACTGGCTGAATGTGTACTGTGGTAATGTATTCCTAGTCTTAAAGTTTATGTGTTTCATTGCATGAATTTGATCCATGTTTAGTTCACATGAAAAAATAAATAAAAGTAGTATGTTGCAGTATTTATTATGCAAATTGCTATAGTTATGTTCTTGAAAGGTGTTGGCACTAGCCAACTGTGTCTGGTCCCATACTCCAGTAATCTGAAGAGATTTAAAACTTATCTCTCTTTGTCATCTTGTCACCACTCCAACTAGAGAAACGTAACCAGGCATCATGAAAACCACTGCAATAGGCCCTGTGCCCCCTAGTTGAGCATAGCATCTGCTCTGGCAGTTGCTTTGTCAGCTACATGAGCTATCATTGGCAAGACCAAAAAGTGCCCCAAAACACTAGATGGACATCTCCAAGAATCTCCAGTTAATGATCTGCCTTTCTCCTGATTAATCAGTTAATAGAATTATTTCATTTAAATAAATGTGCACATTGCCACAAGTTCATTATAGGTGCCTTTTTGAGATATTGAAGAAAGTGAAAGGTATCTTCCAACATAGTAGACAAAAGCTACCACTCATAGATAGAATTTCATTTTCATTCCCTGATATGTTGATACACCTCAGCCAAAATAACCTCACAAATAAACAGCTGTGCTGTTAAATCACATCTTCACCCATTAAAGTGTATCTTCACCAATTAACAACACACTTTAATTGATTAATCTGGCAATGAAACAAGTGAAAGCTTGTGGCCATATTTCTTATCTTGAGTACCATTAAGTGCACAATACATAATTAGGAAGAGAAAGAAAAGTGCAGTGATATCACTTTTTAACCCAAAGGAAATTAATGGACAAGAACAAAAGTCACCAGTGTATGAATCACAACAGTAGGTCCGCACACATTTTCCCCCTCAAACATGGTAGGTTAAGCAGGACCATTTGTCCCACTTCAAACTGGTAATGTTTGAAGCATGTTAAGACCTGACTGCATGCTATTGATGTTGATTCCCTTATTTTGTCAGTGAAGTTAACATGTTTTGGCTGCACTTTACTGATGTTCCAAGCTGTCACTGATCATATAAAATATTTGGCAGGAGCTCCCCTAGGTGTTACACTCAGATTTTAGGAGAATGGCAGATGCTGTAAGAGCCACTATAGGAAAAAAGGCTGGCTGTTGTTCTTACCTTTGTAAATAATGTGTGACACACAGTGTTCTAAAATAATTGCTGATTGAGTAGTCAATCAAAACCTGTGTGACTGGACAATGCACTGGTTTAACTAGGATCTTCTCCTGCAGATGCTCCTCCCTGTGCAACTCAGTTGGGAATTAAGGTATCTGTCCCGTACCCACACTTACCAGGAACATTTAGGTCAGGCAAAAGAAATGATACACTGTCCTAACTTGCATGAAATCCTCCACATGGCCTTGCTGGCAGAAGGAAGCTAAAACTAATCCTTTCTGTTGCAGCTTCACTGAACCTGGCCCACTTATCTTCTCATTAAAATTAAACTCCTTTGTTTCTTGCTTGTTGATTTTCTGTACATGTTACTGTGATGCAATAGTACTTAGACACCCTAGGGTGTGATCATTCTTTGAAAAGGTCACTCCTAGGCCAACTGTACACCCTATGTGCAATACTATCTTAGAGTATCCTAACAATGCAGTGATTGTCATTGCTTAAATACTTAGGGATGTATATAATGTTTTGACTGTCTTTCTGGAGAATTCTTCCTCCTGAAGCCAATGAAGGGATCTCGAGCTCAGAATACAAATGTACTCACCTACCCACAATAACTTTGGAACACTTTAATGTATCGCAAAATTGACTTTAAAGTTGTTATAGTACATCTTGTTTTTCTTGAGTGAACACAACCATGTGTTACATCCCAGTGACCAACTTACGCTGTCCGATAAAATCATATTAGTAGTAGAAAACTATGTTAGACCCATATGTTACCAAATATGGTTTGATATTTTTAATGAAATCAATACCTTTGATCACTGATTATTAATATTTTATATACAATATGAAAGGATGATTTCATGCATGACTGAGTAAAAGCATGACTGAGTAAATATATCAGGAGCAGCAGCACATTCAAAGGGTCATGTAACTTACACAGAATGAGAATGCAGCCCTTTGTCTGTTTGTTCTGTGGTACGTATACCCAGAATTTCAATTCTAAAAAATTCACAAGGTAACTTCTGATCATAATATAAAATAGTAAAACAATAAAAGCATCACCAAATCATTATAGGATACATTGTCAGTAAAAGAAGCAGATGAAACAATGTGAAATAGCAATAAAAAGCAATAAGTAGGAGTAACAACAATAAAACAGTATCCCTGTTCACTAAAAACACTGAGCAAACAAAATAGACTTCATCTGGAACGTAAAGCTCAGGAGGTGTTCCACAGCCTGGGCACCACCACAGGAAAGGCCCTATATTCAATTTCCACCCACCTAATTTCTGAAGGCTGAGGCACCCAGAGAAGGCCTCTGAATATTGTCTTAATGAATGGTCAGGGTCATATGGGTGCAGGTAGTCTTTTAGATACACCCATTCCAAGCAATAAAAAGCTTTATAGACAAGGACCAGTAGTTTGGATGGTACCTGGAAATGTATTAAAAAGTAGCAATGTTTTAATATAGATTCCATACAGTTAATCCCAGTAAGTGATCTAGCGGACGTATTTTGCACCTGTTCATGTTTCCAAGGCACCCTTACATATAATGCATTGCAGTAATCTAACTGAATGTTGTTGTTGTTCAGTCTTTCAGTCGTGTCCGACTCTTCGTGACCCCATGGACCAAAGCACGCCAGGTCTTCCTGTCCTTCGCTCTCTCCCAGAGTGTGCTCAAGTTCATATTCATTAGATCGGTGATGCTATCTAGCCATCTCATCCTCTGCCATCCCCTTTTCCTTTTGCCTTCAATCTTTCCCAGCATCAGGGTCTTTTCCAGTGACTTTTCTCTTCGCATTAGGTGGCCAAAATATGTGCGCTTCAGTATCTGTCCTTCCAATGAGCAGTCAGGGTTGATTTCCTTTAGGACTGACTGATTTGACCTCCTTGCAGTCCAGGGGACTCGTAAGAGTCTTCTCCAGCACCACAGTTCGAAAGCATCAATTCTTCGGTGCTCAGTCTTCCTTATAGTCCAGCTCTCACAGCCATACATTACTACTGGGAAAACCATAGTTTTGATTAGACGCACCTTTGTCGGCAAGGTGATGCCTCTGCATCTTACTATGCTGTCTAGGTTAACCATAGCTTTCCTCCCAAGGAGCAAGCGTCTTTTAATTTCATGGCTACAGTCACCGTCTGCAGTAATCTTGGAGCCCAAGAAAATAAAATCTGTCACTGCTTCCATTTCTTCCCCTTCTATATGCCAGGAAGTGATGGGGTCAGATGCCGTGATCTTAGTTTTTTTTAATGTTGAGTTTCAAACCAGCTTTTGCACTCTCCACTTTCACCCTCAACAAGAAGCTCATTAGATCCTCTTCGCTTTCTGCCATTAGGGTGGTATCGTCTGCGTATCTGAGGCTCCTGATAATTCTCCCAGCAGTCTTAATTCTGACCTGTGATTCATCCAACCCAGCGTTTCTCATGATGTACTCTGCATATAAATTAAATAAGCAGGGCGACAATATGCAGCCTTGTCGTACTCCTTTCCCAATTTTGAACCAATCGGTTGTTTCATGTCCAGTTCTTACCAGGCCATGAATGACTGTGGCCAGGCTATCTCTATTCAAGATCGGTTGCAGCTGGGACAGGAACGTACACTGGTAAAAGGCATTTTGTGCCATTGGTGGCACCCAAACATCTAAGTAAGGATCTAACACACCCACAAGCTGCATACCTGCTCCCCATCTCGGATGAATATAACTTCCCTGGTCAGGTGAACCATCCACCAACCATACCTCCATCTTATCTGGATTGAGCTTCAGTATTAGTCCTAATCCAAATCCATTCCTGACTCGAGGAACCTGATCAAAACTTACTCTGCCTCATCTGAATCAGATGAAAACTAGGAATAGAGCTGGATATCCTCAGCATATTGATGACATCTCATCGTAAATTGGATGCTAAAGGACATGAGGGATAGAACTGATCCCAGTGGAACTTCATAACATGTGCAAAAGAGCAAAATCCTTCCAGTGCTGTCACCTGGAACCAATCTACCACATAGGAAAGGAACCAGTGGCACTGGAGTATGGTAGCCTAAGGCCCAAACCAAACCTTACGTTTAATGTGCAGTGTAGCTATTTCCCCTTTTACTTTTATTAATTATAGGCTTGTGTGGGGGGGGTCCTTACCAGGAATGCAGAATTCAGGGAGGGAAGACTTATCTCTTCCTTCCTCAGCACAATCAGAACCAACTAACCCCCCCCCCCAATGAGCAGCTAGAACACTTTGTTGGGGGCAAGGGGGGCAGAATCACATTAGTGCCAATGGGGAACTTTTTCCCTAAGACTTCTAGTTGCACCAGGTGTGACAAATTTTGGTTCCAGTCACATTGAGAAGGGAAGAGATAAGCCTCTCCTTTCCACGTGCTGCACTCCCTGTAATGATCCTCTTGTAAGAAAAACAAACAAACAAGATACATAGCTATATGCTATGTATTAACCAACCATTTAGATGGGACCAGAGTCTGACAGAACAATAAGCTTATGGCTCCTCAGCTTATGGCTCCAGACAACCAGGTTATCCAGACACACTCTTCCAAGCTGCATTCCAAGGCCAACTACCAGGAAATGTATGGATATAGGAGCCCAGCAGTTCAGTGCACCTCTCCCCATAGCCTCAGTTTTCCCATCTTTCAGGCCTCTCAGTCAACCAATTATTCCAGAACCTCAAGCATCCCCATTTGCTGCTGCTTTCTCTGCTTCCCATTCCTGGCTTCAGACACCTAGGATTATTGTAATGGGAATTTTCTCTCCAGTGCATTTGGTCTTCCCATTAATAAGCTGCTTTTGGAGAATTTTTCCATACCAGCAGTGGTGTAGTGGTGGCGGGTCACACCAGGGCGTCACTGTGGCACTTTTTTTGAAGCCAGCCCCCAGCTGGGTCGCAGTCTGCTGGGGAAGGAGGGGGGAGGAGAGGGAGTGTGGGCAGCTGCCTCTTGGCTGCTGGCCAGACAGAGGAAGTGAGAGAGGGAGCCTGAGGGAGCTCTGCAGCCTCTTCTCACCCCCCCTTCTCCTCCTCAGCTCTTGGCTTCTCCGCCCGTCCTTGTTCCCTGCCTGCGCGCCCGGTGCTGCCCTCTTCTCCTGCAACACCGGCCACCCATTCAGGGCTGCTGCTGCTGGCTACGGCGGCAGCAGGAGAGGGGGGGGTGCTGCCACCATTATTTACTTATGGGGCAGGGCAGGTGGCTGGTTTGTGCCAGTTTTTAGGATTTATCACACAATCCTATGCATGTTTACTCAGAAGTCAGTCCCGCTATGTTCAATGGCCAATTGGGCTTTCTCCCAGGTAAGTGTATATAGGACTGCAGCCTTAGCTGCCTTCCCAAGATCTCTGTAAATTTAATTGGAAATAAACACCCATTGGATTGCACTGTTAATTCTTGAACATTAATGCTCTGTCAGCTACACTTTTTGGTACAAGGTTGGCATGTATCTGGGCAAACAAACGCTGGTGGAGGGAAGGGAAACAGAAAAAAATCAGTTGGGGGGAGAGGAGAAAGTAGGTGTGTATGTGTGTGTTTCAATCCAGCTGGGTGTGTGGATGTTTCTGTTGCAGGATGAGAGAGATATAATGAAGGAGCTTTGGGAAGACTAATGGATAATGTTGGGTCGCTAAGGGAGTGTGCAAGGGGGCTGTTTAAATGAGAAGGGATCTGTCCGTGAGGGCTGAGTTGAGAGGCTGAAACTTCCATATAGTATCATATTTTGAAAACCTAAAATGTTTGTGTGTGAGTGAGTGAGTGAGTGAGTGAAAAAGATTAACACCCCTGCATTTTTTTTCTCAGACATCCAATTGAAATACCCCTGCCTTACTCTCAGCTGCACTGTTTTTGGATCCCAGTTGAAGGCTGTATATCTTAAAAGGTTGTACAATCTTAGAAGGGGCGTGGCTGCAAGGGGGCGTGGCTGTGACTGTCACGAAGGGACCCTGCGCTTCTGAATTTGCCACTACACTACTGCATATCAGTCCTTGTGGGATGTAGCACTTAGCTAGGATGTAGCTAAGGCTGCCTTAGCTGTGCAGCTCAGGACCCCATTGCTACCCTACAACCATGGATCTGCTATCCCAAAATGTCATGGGCCCAATACATGTGACAGGCTATAATCCTGACCTCACTGTTTCCAATGTGGGGGAATTTTCCTTAACTCCATTGTCATTCTCAGTTCACTTTCTGGTGATGTTTAGACTGACAGCCGTCATTCCACTCCTCAGGAGTGTTGGACACATTAAGATGGTCTGCCCCTGTCATGAGCTCTATCCTGGGCAGCAGCTCAGACTCTAACATTAACAAGGAAGGCCCAGCCAGATCAGAAGACCTTAATGCTGGGTCTGGGTCTCGCTTCTCCTGAAGAAACCTTTCATAGGACCAGTCACAAATAACCCATTGTTGGGCAAGGTGCTAAAGTGAGAAATGACACTCATAGATAAGCCTGATTATCTGGACCTGTTGCAATCTGGTCTCAAGCCTAGGTTTGCACAGGAACAGTCTTGGTCATCCTCATGGATGACCTATGCCAGGAGAGGGTTAGTGCACCCCTGTTAATTCTCCTGGATCTCTCAGCAGGCTTCAGTACTATCAACTATGGTATACTTCTACATAGGCTCAGTGGGTTGCAAGTTAGGGGTATGATGTTATGGCGGTTCTACCTGCAGGGCCAGTTCAATTTTTTTTCCATCCAGGGACTAAGACAAGAATAAGAATGGGCAATAGTAGTGCTGTAGAGAGAATGAGTAAGCCAAGGTCAAGGGCATCAGCTTAAGGAGAAAATTGTGAACGTTTAACATTTGCATTGAGAAGAGTTGGGGTAGTGGAATTGTTGGTTTCACTTTGTATAACAAGTGAAAAATAAAATGTAATTAAAATAAGCTAGATTTTTCCATTATGGGAGAAGAGATCAACAGATTGCAGCTGAAACATAAAAATTCTGGATGGAGGCCATATTTGTAAAAGCTTTCTGTTAAATGCGAATAGCTAGCAAAATTCTGTTGGGAGTTTGGCACCAGGCCATAAAGGTGTACACCAACTGACTAAAAGGAGAGAAATACTTTGTGCGGAAAGGTTTTGGGTTCCTCTGTAATCCCTGAAACAGAAAAATGGGAGTTACAATTGCACAACTGCTTTCTGATGCCACTTAGAGAAAGGGTGAGGTTTGGGGTTAAAAGCTGGTCAGATTGTTCAGGCAGATAAACTGTGAGGTGATCTCTAGGGAATGGATAACTTGTTCATAGCCCTCTGATAAGGCTGAAGCTTGTAGCCATAGTGTTTTAGGTGGATAAAACTGTTTGGCTTATGTATCCCATAATGGATGACACCTAACTTTGCAAAGTATTGAACTTTGAAACAGTCCTTACATTTTCAGTCTTGATTCTAAGGTTCTTATAAAATCTGAAACCCCCAATATGATGTTCCATGGGCCCTGAAATGCAGTATAAATACTGCTTGAACAAGAAAACTGGAACTGAAATGGAAAGTCTATAATTTATCACAACCATAGTATCCTTCTTATTAAGAGTTGCACAGAAACTCACAAATGAGAAGAATTACTACAATCCTTTCAGTGATGTCACATTGCTAATAAAAAGTACTTTCTCACTGTGCCTTGTTTTATATTGGGTTCTGATGTTGGTATTCTGGGTGCTTAATGCCTTTATTCTGTTTTTTTTTAATTCATAACTTCAGATTTGAGTGTTCCTTTTTCAACAGTAGATTACAGTAGTTGTAATAAACTGTCTGATGTTAACAAATACATTTAGTAATCCAGGGGCCTATGTACCTGGGAGGTTTTCTTTGATGCTGCTGTCACTTAAAGTGGTTAGGGACACATGACGTTGTGGCCAGTCTGCAGCCAACCAGCTGCATCCCTCTTGAAAAGCCCCGTTTTCTGAAAGTCCTTTTACTCCGTGTGTTTTTTTTTTAAGTGGCTCCCAGGTGGTTCTCCTGAAGTATTCCCCATCCCGCTGCATTAAATCCTGGGCATGCCTCTGTGACATAGCTGTGACCTGGCAGTGAGGTGGTCAAGGGGTGGGGGTGCCCTCCCCCCTCCCCATTCACTGTTTTTCCCCATTGGCACTGCTGTTTCCAATAGTATTTACCCTGCTTTTCTCATTCATAAAAGCTTCTGGGCTCGCTAGGAGTCAGAAACCCTCCCACTGTCTGGTTAGGAAAAGAGGAAAAAAGAGAGTGGGGGGAGAGAGACGGGGGGGAGATTGACGCTTCCTTTAAGACATAGGAAGCAGGATTCTCCCCCCCCCCCAGAACTGGCGCTCATGCTTTAAGTAACTTCTTGCCTATACCCACCTCCTCGGAATGAACTTGGGTAACCCCTCAGGGTGCCTGAAGAGAAACACCTACTCCAGACTATCTCCCCTCAGCCACTGCTGCCCTGCTTCTTCCATTCTTCCTGCTCCTGTCACACCAGTACATTCACTCATTCATAGAATGCAGGCTGTTTTCTCCATTCATAAAAGCACAGTTTTAATCTTTAATCTTTCACATATCCCAATGCTGGATGAGAGTCTCTGTGAAGCCACTCCCCTACAGTCTCTGTGAAGCCACTCCCCTACTGGATTCACCCCAGTGCTGGATGACAGTCTCTGTGAACCCTCCCCCCTGTGTGCATGTTTATTCAGAAGCAGGTTTCACTCCCCAGTAAGAAGTAAAATCACTCCCCTGCAGTCTCAAGCAAGGGAGTAAGCCCCACTAAGTTCAATTGGACTTACTTTCAAGTAAGCCTTCATGGGAATCATGCTGCAAAGCTTATTTTTCTCAAGATACAGGACAGGGATTCATCCCAATGCTGGATGAGAGGGGAGAGGTGTGGAGAAAATACAGGGGCTTCATTCAGCACTTCCAGTAAACTCCCCTGAGTAGGGGAAAGTGGACAGGGATGGGGAACAACTCTCTCATTCGCTGAGCAGCACCTACTAGGTTGATGACATTTTTCATGATGAAATCAATGTTGGTCCATCAGGGGCACATGAAGCAAGAAAAACAGGGTTTTAGATAGAGCATACTCGTCTTTTCTTGCTTCATGTACCACTGACGGACCAAAGCCAATTTCATGAAAATCCGGATAATACTCCAGTGCACTTCATATTCCATTATTGTGAAGATCCCACCCCGCCCCGCCCAGATAAGCAGTTTCATCTGCTAATTTGAATTGGAAGTAGCTATTTCTGAATACACGTGGATCCATATCAATACCATGCTTGAAAGCATTCCAGAATTAGCCAGTATCATAAAACAACAAAGAAAATAGATGCTTTTATTACAGCATGTTAAAACTGCGTCGTTATCAGTGGAATCATCTGTTTTTCATGTTTTAGGGTGAGAAATGTAGCTGTCGTGTAAGAAATAGATTTCCTTTCATAAAACCTGATTCTCATGTCAGCACCTTACTGAGTGCCTCTTCAGCTGCCAGCAAACACCAAGAACACTCCACCAAGTGCTGTTGTTGCATAACCAGCCTATCTTTTAGTGGTGGGATTTGTGGAGTTCCTCTCCAGTACCCAGAACTGAACCTGCAGGTTTAACGTTGTTTTCCAGGACCTGTGAATGGTCTGGGAGCACCTGTTGCTGCTACATTGTTGAAACTGAGCAAGCGTGGCTCTGATCAGACCACTGTGAGCCCCTTGTAAGAGTAAGATTTAAGTATAATAAATAACACTTTTTAAAAATGGAAATATTTTGTTGATTGTTCCATAAGCCCAGTGTCAGAGGACCAATTTAAACATGGCAACAGGAAACCGATTCCAGTTAAATGGTCAAGTGGGTGCTGAGGTACGCTTTCCCCTTGACCTCTACATTTTTGCTGGACCACGTGGAATAATGAAGACTGAAATATCTGGGTGTGGGTGGTAGATATTTCTCTTACCACTAGGAGGCCTGTTGTAAATCCCCATACTTCTGTTGTGGGGAATGGGAGTGAAGTTGGCTTCCAGACTTCCAGTCAGGCCTGACACCACTCTCCTTAGAAATTAATCACTTCCTATTCTGATTTTCATTACCCATTTTAAGACGGATGTACTGCTTTGGTACACATTCTGTATCTTCAAACTGCTGGCCAAGAAGATAGGGAAGATCAGAAAACTGGTCTTACCTTGTGAACTTTCCTTCTAAGAACAAATCCTTCTGCAGATATTCCTGGCCCGTCCCTTCCTTTCTTTGTGCATTTGTTGCAATTAGTAAACAAACTGAATGCAAGGTGGCATTAACACAGCTGATGCTGACATGATCACACATTTATTAACAGCAGCAAAAATGTCTATTGCTATGTATTGGGAAAGAAAATGGCACCATATCTCTCAGGTTCTACAGGATTTGCAATATAGCTATAATGCTTCAGTTTACATATTTTGGGCCGTGTGAAAATCAGATGTATGAAAATCAGTTTCTAAGGTCATTTTTTGTTAATTTCAGGAATTATAAATTAGAAGATGATGTACATCCTTACTGTCTTCATTAGTGTAAGGAATCAATCTCCTTCATAGTTATTTTTTCTATGTTTATAAAATAAAAGCTAATTTAAACAAACGGAATGGATGTATTATGAGCTGTAAACTAGAGTTCTGCTTGAGAAGAGTTTAGTGATGTTAATTATGCTGATATTTAGTTGTGCAAGTTAATTTTAAAAAATTAAATTTTAAAAAATTAACTCTGTAGAGTATCAACAAGAGGTAATAGAAAGGACTAGTCTGTATTCTGAGCCTGTGAGAATCTTTACAAACATGACTCCTACTGCCTAGTTAGAGGTGCCCTGTGAGAAAATATGGAGCCAGAGGATTCACAAGACAATATATAACTACATTATTGGCAAAAAAAAATCTCAGTATCATTCTCCATGGTATACATAGAAAAGTCAGTAAAATTTACAACATGAAGATTCATGTTTTCAGTTCCTCTCTTAATATCACTCCACAGGTCTGATATATTTGGAAAATATTTTTAAGAGCTTGATAGAGTTCTCTTGGCATGATTTTTATGTCAGCATTGTTCTACTATCATCCAAAATTTTGGATTATGGTCCTTTGTTATTGGTATTTATTCCCTAAAGATATGTTGTTTAGCTGTGAAACAATACTTTCCACAAAACAAATTATTTCTACCATTCCCCAAATGAGAAGCTTTGGAGCCTCTTTAGTGAACATGAATTACAATTGCGCTTATATGCAATAATTTACATGCTTGAGCTTCTTCAGATGTACAGCCAAAGAACTGTCTGCCTGCATATGTTTTTACACATCTTTTAGCTAAATCAGAAATTCAACTGCAGAATCTAGCACTCTTGAAAAATAATGTAGATTTGTGACACTCCCAGATGGATTTGGGGTTCATAATACCAGTGAATGGGTCATACTGATTTACACTGCAAGGTTTTTTCATATGTCACAATTTATTAAAATGAAAGTTAATCTTTGTCACATGTACTCTCAGATAAGAGTCCCAAGTATTACTTACTGTGAGGAACTGAGGGACTGATTAAAGAAAGAAGCCAAAATAACTATAGTTAGTGTGACACTTATTAAGAAATCATCTACAGAGAAAATAGAGAGATTTGGTATGTGAATTAAAGCTGGAAAGTTCTCCATGATTTAGGAGGGATACAATCTGGAATAGAAAGGAAGATTCGAATTTGTAAAAAATATGAAGAAAATCCAATTCATTCCCTTTATATCCCAAGTTCGGAGGTGAGTGCTGGAGTTTATGTAACCAAAACAGCACCATCCATGCTCAAGAGGGATGTATTAGCAGCTATGGGGAATCCCCAAGTTTTTCAGAAGTACAAAAAGAATTAGAAAAGAAACCCTAAGAGGGGGCAGGGGCGAGAACAAAATAGCCCAATGAGGACCGAGCATGCTCAGTGGCCAAAGAATTCTGACTGACTGTTGTGGAGCGGTGGGAGGGAGACCTCAAAACTAGCTTGGAAGGGGAATAGCTTAGGGCATGGCTGACTGGAAAACTAAGCAGGAGCACCCTCCACTACAGTATTTTCTTGGAAGACCCCACTTTTTATATGTATTTAACTTCTTAGATTTTCAAAAGAATATTTAATGCACATCTTTCGCAATATAATAGACCCAAATATTTTACCTGATTGTCATTCAATTATGTGTGTTGTATTAATTTCAGTAGAGTTAGCCTCAGTATTCTCAGTATTTCTGGCCAAGTACATGAAAGTAGAAAAAAATGAATTACATAAACTATGCAACAAGCCATACAGAGCACATTTATTGACTGGGGCACTAGTGATTACTTGATAACATGACTTGTCTAGCACAAAAAGTGGTCTTGTTGGTGTACTTGCAGAAGCTGCTTCAGTTGAGACCTGGGGCACGAATTGAATGAATGAAATTTGATGTCTGAAAATATCCGCATTTCATAAACTAGCTACATATAAATATATCACAAAATACTCGCTATCTTCATGCTCCTCACAGCTATATAGAGGGGCCCTCTTCTTAGAGCACAATCCTACGGATTAGCAACTTGATAGACAGAGGACCCCTCTGATCTCAGAGTCCTCCATCTATCCTAAGCAAGAGTCAGGCAGGATGCGAGGAACAATGGAGGCAATTTCATCTCCCATTCTGCCGTTTTAGCACTTTTATCTAGACAGGCCTCTGAGCGGGCCTGGAAACAGAGATGCTTGTGGAACCAGTGGATCCATGTCCTCTCCCATCCCCTTCCCCCCTCGCTCTTCCAAGGTTGCAGAACTTTCCAGGTTGCAGGGGGGGCATATCTGAGTGGGCATGCTTCCTCCGCAAGGTCATAGCACTGTCTATGGCCTTGGGATGGAGTGGGAAAATCCAACATGTCCTGGGGCACACTCCCAGGGACCATAGCATTGCTCTGTTAATGTCCATATGTGGTAATTTCCAGTTCCTCTTGACCTGCCACTTCCAAAGGTGTGCTTACATAGAGCAATTTTTCAGGGAATGTTGTGTAGATTTAGCAAATCCCATACTTGTATTAATATTATAGAGTGCCCATGATCAACCCACCCTAAACTCCATTTTTTTCTGTACTGCAGATGGTGGGAGTGCTAAGTACATTCCAAGAAGCAATGTTGGTTTCAGATAATATACTGTTCCACATTCTACCTCTTAGAGGGGTGTGGGGGGGTTATTTTTAATGCCTAGTAGATTTTTAGATTGTTATATTTGTATTTATTATTATACTTATATCCCACCTTCTTTCTCCTCACAAGGAACCCAAGGCAGCTCACATAGTCCTCCTCCTCTCCATATTATCCTAACATCACCCAGTGAGCTTCATGGCCAAGTGGGGACTAGAACCCGGATCTCCCAAGTTTCTAACCAACTGTCTAACCACTACAGCACACTGGTTCTCATACTTGAAAAATAATAAGTTTTTAACCATATTTTGGCAAGACTGAAAATGTCAAACCCAGATATATAAGAAGGTTCTGAGCAGACATAACATAAAGCAGATGAATTTGAACCATGGATGATATGGTAAAACTAGACAACTCCTCTACAGGCCAAACAAGAATGAGTACCGGGCACTAGTTCTGACACAAGTACTGTTGTTGTATCATCAGTAGACATGATGCTGTATAGAGTGGCGTACCAGAAAAATCCCTGCCCTGATGAATTTACAATCTAAATTTGACAAGGGAAAAGGAGAAAAGAGATGAAAGTGAGTCAGTGGTAATGAGGGATGAGTATGAATAAGTGCATTTAGAAATACTTAGGCTTCTGTTAATATGGGGATAGGGAATAACGGGTTAAGTCAAAGGCTTTATGAGAAAGATGGATTTTAAGGAGGTAGAGAGCGGTGGCACCATGTGCACAGCTGCTTTGGACTTGGAACTGGGACAAATTTAAATCGCTGCTCAGTTATAGAGTTCTTGAGGAAGTGCCCACCTTTAATCTTTATTTTCCTACCTGAAAAGCTGATCTTACTCAGTTGTTGTGAGAATGAAAGGGAGAGAGATTGCACTTTGTAACACAGAAATATTATACAGAGTAGTCTATCCAAAAAATAGCTTGCGTCCCTCATTTTTGCAATATTTCCTGCTCTTATGGACCAACACGGATTTCTAGAGGAGAAACAGAAGGGAGAGGCAAATGTTTTGTCTCCATTTTTGTCTTTGCTTAAGAGCCTCTTCGCTGTGGTATGTCTCCTGGTGGGAGACATGTGGTATGTCTGACATCTGGGGTTCCATGAATATTAGTTGCTGCTGTTCTCTTTTTTAATTATTGAGCTGTACATCAATAATTGTATTGATGAACTATCAGCACAGTTCATAACTCAGAATCATGCAGTGGTATACTGTCAATCTGAAATAACTGAATGTAGACTTCATAGATTATTGCAGTTTGCTCGCAAAGAAAAGAAACTGTAGTTTAATTCATAGTTCTTCCATGGTCTCTGTGCATTACACATATGGGCTCTGCACCTGTGCAGAGCCTCATTCAGGAAACTTCTATAGCTGAGGAAAACATTTTCCTCAGCTATAGCCGAAGTCAAGAAAAAGAAAAAGACTGAATCACAGGAAAAGCAGGTTCCTGAGCCTGTTACAGTTCAACCGACTCAGATTCTGCCACCTCCACAATTATTGGATACACCTATACCAAGAGCTCCGTCAGTATTGACATCAGTACCGAGAGCTCCATCGATGTTGTTACAGGAGCAGATGCATAGAGCGTCGACATCAGAAGGTGAAATAAGAGATCTGTCGCCCTCAACAGTAATTCGTGATTCCCCACGGTGATCACAGATTCCTTCATTGTCAGTACCGAGAGAAGTTTCTTCATGATATTTCACCAGACTCTGTTCTCTCTGAGAGGTCTGGTCTGCTATACCATGATCGTTATGATAGGGACAGATATTATAGATCACGTTCACCTGCTCAGGATTGGAACAGATTTTACGATTGGCTTCCTCCTTCACGAATGCAGTATCCATATAAGGACTGGCGAGGTGCTAGAGAATCTTTTCCTGAGTGTACTGGATACCTTGGGACCACTTCCCCATGAAAGAGGCAACATTTTCGAAGCTGCCAGGGAAGGCTCCACTTTTGCCTACACCTCCGGTCCCTCCTCAGTCTTCTTCCTTAAGAGATCGACCATCTTCAGGGAGTAGATTGCCACCAGTTGCTACTCAGATTATACCTTCACCTGGTTTAGTCCATCCTCCAACCCCTCGAAGGTCTCTACCGAAGGAGAAGAGTGGGATAACAACTCATGGAAAAGCAACTTCTCTGCATTCAGTAGAGGACTGCCAATCAGACTCATCTTCAATCTGTTTTCTTCCTCCTTCCATCTCATCACCAAACAATATAGTGGGTACACAGGAGGGTGCTTCACCTTCAGAGGATCTTTTTCATTTTGCTGATCAAATTTTGAGGATGGCCCAGTCTTTGGGAATAGAAACCCAACAACCTGCTGAAAAATTACAAGATCCATTCTTTGATTATTATACACCAAAGCATCAGCACCACTCTCTATTCCATTTTTGCCAACTCTACTCCAAATGGTTAAGGAATCATGGAAGGCTCCTTCCTCCATGGCTCCAACATCAAAGAGTCTGGAATTTTTATATAAGGTGCAGGCGAAAGATGCGGGTTTTTTATTAATTCATCCTCACCCTAACTCAGTTATTGTGGAATCTTCGCAGGAGAAGTCTCAGAAGATCTATGCCTCACCGTCTGATAAGGAAGGGTGCTGTTTCGATTTGTTGGGCAGGAGAATCTATTCTTCTGCTGCTTTGGGACTTTGAGTGGCAAGTTATCAACCCACACTGTCAAGATACCAACTTTTATTATGGGAGAAAATTGGATCACTCAGTGATTACTGTCTAGAGGATAAACAGGAATTGGCAAGAATTTTTCAGTCTGAGGAGCTAAAATTATCGCGTGAACAAATTAACATCCCCGCATCACCAAGCAGATTTTGATGCAAACGCAATGGTCTGTGCAATAGCTCTTTGCAGACATGCTTGGCTTCAGTCAGTGGGTTTAACCCTGGAAGAGAGACCCTGTATCGAGGATCTCCCCTTTGATAGGGAGGGCATTTCCAAAGCAAGAATGGATGAGGCAATGGATGCCATACAGAAGGCAAAAAACACAGTGAAGAAGATGGGGATTTCGCAGCAATATCAGCACACACCGTATTGACAGAAGAAATGGTTTCAACAGCAGCCATTCTATCAGCACTGTCAATATCAGGATCGAACGCCCAGATTTCACCAACAGTCACAGAGAAAACAACAACAGCCTAGTCATTTTTACCAGTCTCACCCTAAAGGGGACAACTCTTCCAGATGGAGACTTTGACTTGATTCCAAACCAGCTCCATCTCAATTTTGTTTTTTCAATTTTTGGTTCCCTCCCCTCTTGCTTTCTACCCATTTGGGTGGCTATAACTTCAAATGTGTGGGTCCTCGACATCGTCCAATTTGGATACAGGATAGAATTTGAAGTCTTCCCTCCTCTTGGTACCATGAAAGTGATGGCACTATCGGAAGTTCTGCGAGAAGAGACAGATATACTTCTCAGAAAAGGCACCATTCGAAGACTCTTTCCATACAGGACAATAGATGGGGCTTTTTCTCTATACTTCATGGTATTGAAGAGGGATGGGGGACTTTGACCCATCTCGGATCTCATAGAATCATAGAATCATAGAATAGTAGGGTTGGAAGGGGCCTACAAGGCCATTGAGTCCAACCCCCTGCTCAATGCAGGAATCCAAGTCAGAGCATCCCTGACAAATGGCTGTCCAGCCTCGTCTTGAAGGCCTCCAGTGTGGGAGAGCCCACCACCTCCCCAGGTAATTGGTTCCATTGTCGTATTGCTCTGACACTCAGGAAGTTTTTCCTGATGTTCAGCCGGAATCTGGCTTCCTGTAACTTGAGCCCATTATTCCGTGTCCTGCACTCTGGGATGATCAAGAAGAGATCCTGGCCTTCTTCTCTGTGACAACCTTTCAAGTACTTGAAGAGTGCTATCATATCTCCCCTCAGTCTTCTCTTCTCAAGGCTAAACATGCCCAGTTCTTTCAGTCTCTCTTCATAGGGCTTTGTTTCCAGTGCCCTGATCATCTTTGTTGCCCTCCTCTGAACCCTCTCCAGTTTGTCTGCATCCTTCTTAAAGTGTGGTGCCCAGAACTGGACACAGTACCCCAGATGAGGCCTAACCAGTGCTGAGTAAAGGGGAACTAGTACTTCCCAGGATTTGGAAGCCATGCTTCTATGAATGCAGCCCAAAAGAGCATTTGCCTTTTTTGCAGCCACATCCCATTGTTGGCTCATATTCAGCTTGTGATCAACAACAATTCCAAGATCCTTCTCGCTTGTAGTGTTGTTAAGCCACGTATCCCCCATCTTGTAACTGTGCATTTGGTTTCTTTTTCCTAGGTGCAGAACTTGGCATTTATCCCTATTAAATGTCATTTTGTTGTTTTCTGCCCAGCGCTCCAGTCTATCCAGATCACTTTGAATTTTGTTTCTGTCTTCCAAAGTATTAGCTATTCCGCCCAATTTTGTATCATCTGCAAATTTGATCAGTATTCTCTGCACCTCCTCCTCCAAGTCATTAATAAAAATGTTGAAGAGCACTGGGCCCAGGACTGAGCCCTGCAGTACCCCACTCGTTACCTCTCCCCAGTTTGAGAAGGTCCCATTGATAAGCACTCCTTGAGTCCGATTCTGTAGCCAACTGTGGATCCACCGAATCGTTGTTTCATCTAGCCCACTTTGAGCTAGTTTGCTCATCAGGATATCATGGGGCACTTTGTCGAAAGCTTTGCTAAAGTCGAGGTATATGATGTCTACAGCATTCCCACGGTCTACAAGGGAGGTGACTTGATCAAAAAATGAGATCAGATTTGTCTGGCAGGACTTGTTTTTGACAAATCTCCAAAATCTCAACGAGTTCATATGCACAAAGAGGTTTTGGATAACTACGTTGGCTACTATTATGCCGGTCCTCAATCAAGGTGTCCGGTTCCCAGCAGTGGATCTCAAAGACACTTACTTCCACAGTGCCATTAGGGACCACTGCCAGAAGTACCTTTGTTTTATTATTGTGATGGAGGTGTTCCAATTCACAGTGCTCCCTTTAGGATTGGTCACAGCTCCAAGGGTTTTTACGAAATGTGTTGCTGTGGTTTATGCATACCTGTGCACTCGAGGGATTGAAGTGTATCCATACATAGATGATTGGCTAATCATGACATCATCCCAACACCTTCAGGCTGTAGCATTGATCAGAAATCTTTTGATAAATGAGGAAAAATCTCAGCTAGAACCCACTCAAAGAATACCATTTATCAGTGCAATCCTAGACTCTATGACAGCGAAGGCTTACCTTCCTCCAGACAGATTGAGTACCTTGATCAACTTAGTCACAAAACTTTTTCAGGATCACACAACATCAGTGTTCAACATTCTTTAATGGATGTTGAAACATGCAAACGAACTGTCAGGGTGGACACTGAGCCCATAGAATCCCAGAGTAGTTCTGATTCTGAGGAAGAGGAGTCGCTCCTGGGAGAGGAGTGTGCTCCTCTTTCCCAGGGCCAACAGCTGACGGAGATTCCTCCCACCGGCATTCCTAGCTTAGATAGCAGTCCTGGGAGTGACAGAGCGCGGGAAGCAGACTTGATGGACGCGCGTCGCCGACGCAGAGAGCGGCGCCAAATGGAGGGCGCAGAAAGGAGGCGTAGTGCCCGGTTGGCACGCAAACGACGGCTGCGCCCAGAGGATCCAAGGGAAAAGGGGAGGGATTCTCCATAGCCCTTAAGCTCAGGTGTCTGCCAGTAATTCCCTTTCAAACGGGGACCAACTGTTCCAATTTAGTGCATAGGTACTCTACTGCTCATATCTAGTTGCTAATAGTAGAGTTGTTAAGTTGTAAAGGAGGAATAAAGCTTTGAAAAGAATCCCTTTGTCTGTGTCTGGACTTGGCTACTGGATTAGACTGAGAGAGGTCTCCAAGGAGCCCTTGACATGAACAAACAAAAGTTCAACAAATTTTAATGAGCTTCCGCCACGCATTAAAAATGTGGTTGTTCAGGCAGGCATTTGAGGTGGGTTAGGGTATTTTTAGAAATATAATGTTTTAAAGTAGAATGTTATTGTTTTAAAACTGTTTTATCGCTGTACATCACCCAGAGTGGCCGGGTGACCAGCCAGATGGGCGATTAAGAAATTCAGTCAATCAATCAATAAATTCAGTGGCTCCTCGGATTGATGGCATCGACAGTGTATGTGGTCACTTGGGCAAGACCCCGAATGACGTGTCTTCAGAGTTGGCTTTTAAGGTCATTCAATCCATCTGCCAGTGCCCATTGTGTACAACTAGCTATTCTGGGAATAGTTGCAGACACTTTGGTGTGATGGATGCAACCCCACAATCTTGTCCAGGGTATGCCCTTCTTGCCTCTGTTAACTTAATGCGTTTTGGTGACTGATGCTTCTTGTCTCGGGGGCAGGGGGGCATTGCCATTCCCTACAGACGCGAGGCATATGGCACAGCAGCGAAAAGTCTCTACACATCAGTGCCTTGGAATTGTTGGCTGTGAAGAAGGCCCTTCGGTCTTTTGAAACTCAGCTCGCGCACCAGCATGTTCAGATGCCAACAGACAACACAGCAGTTCTGTGGTACGTGAACGAGCAAGGGGGCACCCATTCCCCCACACTTGTGGAAATGACGGTTGACTTGCTTGAGTGGGCGCTTGCAAGGAACATTACACTTACAGCCCTTCACTTCCCAGACAAGGACAATATCTTGGCAGACTCTTTGAGCCGGACCCCCCAAGTATCTCACGAGTTGCAGTTGGCCAAGTCTTCACTTAATTTCGTATTTCGGAGATGGGACACACTGACAATAGATGTGTTTACAATGGTTCAGAATGCAATTTGTCGCAGCTATTGTTCCAGAGGAGGTCTAGGCAAGAGGTCACTAGGGAATGCATTTCGGCTTTGTTAGACAGAGAGCCTTTTCTATCTATTCCCACCATTCCCTCTGATAGCGAGAGTCTTGCAAAAGATTCAGAGAGACCGAATAGACTGCATTCTGATAACACCGTGGTGGCCTCAGCAACCGTGGTTCACTCCAGTGATCAAATGAGCAAAAGGGGAATACTTGAGAATGCCATTGATACCATCCTTGTTGATAAAGGACAACACCTACATTCATCATTCGGACTTAAACACGCTCAAAATTATGGCCTGGAGACGTCATCCGCAATAGCTTCTTTTTCAAAGCAAGTCCAGGAAGTATTACAGGTGGCTTGTAAGCAGAATACAAGACGCTCCTATAATAACAAATGGAAAGATTTCTCCACTTTTGTAGTTTCAGAGGGCATCGACCCATACTCTGCTCCATTATAGACCATACTTACCTTTCTTCATAGACTCTTTGATAGAGGACTTAAACTTGCTTCAATCAGAGCAGCTATTACAGCCTTTCATCCTCCTGTTGAGAGTTTATCCATGTTTACTCACCCTATTGTTCGTCAGTTTTTGCAGGTTCTTAAGAATTTAGCGCCTCCTACTAGGAGTTTTGTTCCACAGTGGAGCTTGTCAGTTGTGTTGAAGATGTGAATTTCCAAACCATTCAGAACTTTAGCCAAGGTAGATTTGAGACTGCTTTCTTGGAAAGTGGCATTTTTAATTGCCATTACCACAGCACACAGATCTAGTGAACTCTATGCATTAAGGATAGATTCTCCATACCGTATCTTCCATAAGGATAAGGGAGTTCTTCGGCTGCACCAAGCTTTTTTACTAGTTTGTGTTGGATTTTCACCTAAATCAAGACATCATCCTGCCCACCTTCTTTCCTTCCCCATTGTCTCAGTTGGAGACTGTGCTTCATACTTTGGATGTGCACCGAGCACTCATGTTCTATAAAGCAAGAACCAAGCAATTCCAGAAATCACAAAGACTTTTTGTTTGTTACAAGGGACCTAAGAGGGGCTTGCAGTCTCGTCCCAATGACTTGCTGCTTGGATTGTCCATGCCATGAAGCTAGCCTATGAGCTCGCAGGACTGCGTCTGGATGGTCCTGTCAGAGCCCATTCCACTAGAAGTGTGTCCACATCAACTGCCTTCCAGAGGGGTGTGTTGATACTGGACCTGTGCAGAGGTCTAACTGTCGACATTGGCCGAAATTGTCTTCCCTCATCTCTCGCTACAGGCTCGATGTTTGAGCAAGAGAGGATAGCAGCTTTGGTCGGGCGGTCCTGTCTTCTATCTTCCAATAAGACATTGAGGCTCCCCTACCCACTTCCGGTAAGCCAGCTTGTTATTTGCCGATATGTGTGATGGAAAGAGACCATGATGAAGAAATGCAGGTTGCTTACCTGTAACTGTAGTTCTTCAAGTGGTCATCTGTGCATTCACACAACCTGCCCACCATCCCCACTTTGGTGTGGATGCCACTATTGCTGTCAATTCCAGAGTAAGAAATTCTCCTTGGTGCAGAGGTCAGCTAGTCGGTCTCAAGAACCGAGGAGATGAGCGGGAACCTGCTGGTACATGCGCAGTGGACAGTGCGGAGGGTTCCCGACCAAAAATGTTTTCCTCAGCTATAGAAGTTTCCCAGATGAGGCTCCACACAGGCACAGAGCCCATATGTGTGAATGGACAGATGACCACTCAAAGAACTACAGTTACAGGTAAGCAGCCTGCATTTCCTTAGAAAGCAATCCTATGGCCCTTAGACAGCATCTGTGGGGGCATAGGATACAGTGGATCTCCCCTTACTAGGCGAGAGAGAGTCCAACCTTGGAGGAGGAGATCCAACTGTAGATCTTCACCCACCAAAAGCCCCTCCCAGCTGTCACGGAGTACCCTCTACAGAACTCCAACCTTGGGGAGGGTTGAAATGGGTGTATTGGGGTCAGGGAGGGGAGAAGCCGTGGATCCACTGGATCCAATGGTCTCTCCGCCCAAGTCCCAGCAGAGAGGAAGAATTAGAAGGGCTCAGAGGCCCATCAAACATAAACAGCATTACTGGAGAACACAGAGGCAAAAATAGCCTCAGTCATTCTGCCCAGCCTGGTGGCAAGAGACTGGCAGAGCTTAAAATGGCCTGAGGGCCCCATCATTTGAGCTGTGTTCTTAGTAAGATAAAGAAATATTATTCCCATGTTTTGCTCTTCACATTACAAAGATGAGTAGAAAATTCATTAACCTACCGCATAAATACATCCAAGAATGGGAAACTGGAGATCTCTGTGTTTGCAGTAAAAGCTGATCATGTTTGATGGGCTTGTGAGCATGGAACATATTCTGCATCCTGATCTGTCAGTACAGACCTGGTATGAACTGGAAGAGAAAGATGAGGTATAATCTGCATTAATTTGGTCACAAAGAAGATACCAAATTCTTCACTTACATACATTGGTAACTTCAATCAAAAGTTTGTAAGGAGGATTACATCTTTTTGCCCTAAGCAGTTAATTATAAGACTGCAGTAGCTGAGAGAACAAATTAATTGGTGCTCCTCTTTTCATATCGTTTCTCTCATCAGTTCTAACACTTTTCTCCTACATTTTTTCCTTTAAAAGAACTTGCAGAGGTAAATAATTAAAAAGAATGTGTAGAAGAACTAAGAGAAATGAGTGATTAAGTGAGGTATCTGTTACTGAATGTGCTGCTCTACACAGTGTACAAACTTGCACACATTCTCAAGATATGCATTCGTTAAGGGACAATAGAGCATCTGGCAGGAGGAACCAAGTGACTCACACACACACACACACACACACACACTGCCTCCTTCAATAGCAGGGGAATTTATTAAACACAAGCAAAAATTTAAAATTTACACTCATTAACTGGGGAAATTAACTTGGTAGAGCAATCATGAATCAAAACAAGCAAAACATATACAAGCATACAAGAAACCCTCAATGGATGCAGAGAGAATCAGATTGCGAGGAAATTAGCTTAGTTCTCTCGGCAGCTGAATCCAAGGGCTTTGGTGCATCAAGCACCATGAACAGACCTGGCTGATTTGGGATGGGCTTGTGAGTGTGAAGAGGTAAAGAGGTGGGGATTAAATACATCAGAGTCCCTAACACTCTTGGGAAGGAAAAAGAAAATTTGCGGGGAGCTTGTAAGAATGTGGAGGAAAGAAGGGATCTGAGGAGGTTTGTCCTAGCACTCATCAGGCTGGCCCTGATGCACCGACACAGTAACAAAAGGGGATGAGGGAAGGAAGTTACCTAGACCTCAAAACACATTCACACCAATTTACAGCACTGTGCGCACTGCACACTTCTCTGCTCCCTTCAGCAATCTTTCCCGCTGACCATTTCAACTTTCTTGAACTGTCACAGTGATTCCGACCGTCCAATGAGATTGAAATGGGTAGCTGGGAAAAATGGGGGCAGAGGGGATAAAAAAGGGTCCTGTCCACAATTTTTCTTTCTAGTTGACCAGGGAAGGCTACCCTAAGTGGCTGGGTCTCTGAGCAAATATAGTCCAAAATTAGATCACATTTGCACGTGCATGCGCATGCGCACACGCACACACACACCCCATAGAAAGGGGTGGGTGGGTGCAGAGTAAGAGGCTATGGTTCGTACAAGAACCTCCTGAGAATAGGATAGAAATTCAAAGATACCTCTCCCTGGGCCCATGTGACCCATTCCTGTAGCTGAAGTTTGGGGCAACTTGAAACTCCTTAATGTCAGCAGGCAATGGAAAAATATGTCCATATTTAAAAGGGTTGCTGTGGATTTCAGCCTGTGGTTAGGTGAGAACCTAAGTGGCCAGATTTGGATAAGACTGGGCAAAAAGTAGCAGAGGAGCAACAACCATGGTATCCTGCGCCTGGTTTCTCTCTGGGCTTGCCCACAGGTTTTTGGAGTTTGTCCTCCTCTGAACATGCAATTAGTACTCCTTCTGACAGTGGGGTGGCAAGGAAATCAAGGTAGTTTTCAGGATGGTGGACCCAAATGTTACTGATCCAACAGCTATGAATGGAACCAATCTAGTGAGCCAACACACTGAGTGCCCGGAGCTTTGAGTTTTTATATTATTTGAACAAAAGTTTGAAAAGAACAAAGGGATATCATACCTGGCTTGGCAAAAATCCAAAGAGTGAGCCAACAACTTCCAGATTGTCTCAATAGCCATTCCAGGCTAAAGCAATGGGGTTGAGACAACTCCTTGCCAGAGTCATCTTGCATGTAAAGGAGAAGGTGATGAGTTCTCGACACAGAGGGTGTAGCACTTGCAGCTATTCAGGGATGCAGTCTTCTGCAACACTGAAAAACTTTTCTATACCTGGATATTTATTTGATCTCACACACTGGGAAATCATTTCAGGCTGGCAAATGCATACAGAATTACATCAACATTGGCTTATCTTTCAAATATTGGATATTTCTAATTTTTCAGAAGGTGGTTTTGACAAATTTGACCTTGTCTATGACTGGCAGAGCCATTATGTAAGGCTATTCCATAGTTACTCTTCCCGCCTTGGCTTTGGCAAGGATTTCTTAAAGTGAACATCTCTCTTTTGGTTTGTCAGCGATTTCTGGAATCTACAATGCCTGCTGTACACCAAGCAGCCTGCTAACGTATCCCAAACTATTGCTTGCATTTTTTAACTTTTTGCTGTATTTATGTAGTATTACTCACATTTCCCTAAGCTGTGTAAGAAAGAGAAGGAGGAGTAGAAGTGAGCAACCTTGGAAGCAGCAGCCATTGCATACAAGCAGCAGCAGGCAAGATTACACTGTCACAAGGTGGTCATGTTCCTAATAAAGATCTTAACTTTTTCAAGTTAGTGAAAACATATGACTTTAATTACCAAAATAAGCAACTCCAAAATATAAGTTCTACTGGAAAACAAGCTCTCTTTGCTGCTCTGTTCCACTCTTTACTAAGGATAACTTCATGATATCAAATATCCATCAAGGATCTCATTTGCACAAAATAACTATCCTATAATTGTTTTTAAAAATCAATTTGGTTCTCAGTCTATAATTCATGTCATACCTTAAAAATTGGCAGCCAAACCACAGAATGTAATGATGGTTTCCTGCGTTATGCTAAAACACACACTAGTAATCTACGACCCATATTAAACATTGGGTTGGGGTTTTCTGGATGTGTGAGGTAAGCAATTATTTTAGTCATTTTATGTGGACCCATCTTCATTATGGGTAGCTGCAACAGAACTGTTCAATGAACATTATTATTAAAAAGATACCATATTATCAAAACACAAAGCCTCTTTATAGCAGTGTGAATGAAATCTGCTTATTCTAGGAATTAGCAGCATTCGGCATAGTGAGGATATTCGCTTGGGCTGGCAGCATCTGCACCTCATCTAATGGATCCCTAAATTACATTTGAAAAATCATATGGTGACCAGTGTTTAAATATCTTGAAGGAAGAGCATCGAAAGCTGAATGCATTGCCTGTGATGAAGCACATAGTAACATGAAATTTAAGCAGATGGGATCCACCCCCGCTTCACCCAACCCAGCCCAGTGCTAGTTCCTCTTTAAAAATGAAATAGAGAATGCTTCCATGCTTTTATTTCTTCTGGATCTAAAGGAAAGTTGGTAATTAGGGCAGGATCATTTGAAAATGACAGCTTTTCCTTTTCTGAAATGTTCTTACACATTTTCTACAGGATGAAATGATCAAGATTTTTGGGTAGTGGATCAAAAATGCCCCTTTCAGTTGAACATTGTAGAGAGGATAGACTGACATCAGAGTAGGACATATAGGTATTTTAATAACACATATCTGTGAATGCACTCCTAATGTCATTGGAGCTAGACTGCTACGGAGCTTATTGATTATCATTTCTGTAACTGTAACGCCACTAGCTCATCTACAAAATGTAAATAATATGGCAGATTCCCTTAGATTGTCCAAAACGACAACACCAACTGTAAATGGAGAAACAGAAGTGTTTGGTGAGCGGTCCTTGCTGCACTGCTGCTAAATAACCTCCATTTGTTCTAGTTTAGCATGCTTTGCTTTCTTTCATGTGCTTCTGGAACAAACAGGGGTTGAAAGTCAATAGTGTTCCCTTGGATGTACCAAGTAAGGCTGCCAGGTAGAAAGTAGAAAGAAAATGGAAAGTGGACAGATTCCCACAAGTCTCATAGAGTGAGAGTATGGTATTACTATAGCCATAGGAAGTTGGGAAAATCAACATGCAAAACCCCATAGATGAAGTGATAAATTAGGATCAGGGATGTTTGTGCAGAGCTGAGAAAAAGATCACCTTTGGCTTGATAAAAAGAGCAGGTGGGAGAATGTTGTATTGAAAAGAGCAGGAGAGAATATCAGAAGCCTTTGTGAATGAGACCTATGGTCTGTATAGACCTGCATCCTATCTCCACTAGTATCCAATAAAGGCTGCAACACAGGAAGAATAAAAGAGCATAAGACAGTAATGGTAGTAATCAGTTCCTTGTCATTGTTTCTCAGCTTCTGGCAGTCTGTGGCTTAGAAACACCCTGAACATGATTCCACGTGCCTTACTAATCTTGGGTAATTCTAACTGATATTACATCATGAATTTGTCCACCATTTTTGAATCCAGATATAAGTATCATTTAGGTGTTAAGAGCTGCTTTTCGATGGGTTCATCCCACAACACTGCTGAACCAATCACAAACTTACAATCATACAAATACAGCACAATCATCAGCCAGCCAGAATCAGGAGTGGCAATTGGATGGTAAGGATCCCTGCAATTGTCCTGTCCATTTTAAATGCTACAGCAGCACCACAAGTTGAACCCACAAAAACGTTGCTGAACCCACAGACAAACATTGTTATGTCTGAAGGGCACCCAAGTGTTATTCTGTACTGAGTCCTATGGCAATAAGCCCCACTGGAACAAGGCAGGTGACCTTTATCTGAATAGCTTAAGTGGGGTTGAGGGAAGGAAGGACAAATAAAGGACCACCACTGAGAGAGAGAGAGAGAGAGAGAGAGAGAGAGAGAGAGAGAGAGAGATGAAGAAACTATTCTTTAGACAGCAAAAGTAGGGATGTCTGTCACTAGGAAATCCAGTTCTTTTTTGGCTCAGCAGAGTTCCATGGTGTGTACGACTCACTTTGCATCTGCGAGCCAAGCTGTGGGCTGTTCCCTGAACTCTGAGAACTTTTTCGCGGGGTGGGGGTGGGGGTTAGAAGGTTCCAAAATTTGCACAAACGACTGAGCAATTTCTGCAAATCACTGCCAAATTTGTGCAAATCTGTCCAATTCAGCCATAATTTGTGCAGATTGCGGAACCTCCCCCCCAAATGTGCAAACATTCCAGAAAATCCATGAATTGGCTGGACTCACTGCAGAGCAAGTTGGGCACTGCAAAGATCGAGCATCTTTGTAATCTTTTATTTAGGTTGGCATATACTGCCTGGATCAAGCTCATATTGATGGTTTTAGTGCACTCTTAACGATACTTGTATATCACTGATTTCCTAAGCTCAAAGCTGTTTACATTAAAAATGTATTTTTTTAAAAATCACAAAGTATAAACTTATCCTGCATCAAATGTTAAGTAAGGATAATCTGGCAACATAATCTATGCCATCTCTCCACTGCATACATTTCCAGTGGTGGGGTGGGCAGGGTAGGTATGTTCCTACAATCACAGGTTCAGATAGTCTTAGTGTAGGGACAGGCCAAGCAAACTAGGTTGTGGTGAAAAAACAGTTAAGGCTAGGTCTAATGGCAAAGAAAATAAGCAATCCTAGAGGCAAGGCATGTAGTGCGGGGCATGTGTCCACTTATACGGAGAACAGTCCTCTGTTTGAAAGGCTGGTAGAAGACTGTCTATTCTGAAGGGATTCTCTGTTTGAAAGGCTGTCCGGTCCAAGTCCAGTTTAAAGACATAGAACGATCAGAAGGAAGAGCTGGGCCTTGAAGTTGCCCATCAACAGCTCCTGGACAGCAGACTGAGCAAGGCATACAGGCCACCTTGTTACAGTCTTTTACACTACAGTGAGATGTACTGTATTTCTATTTAAATTATATTAATGATTTCTAAATATTCATCTATACATATAAATTAGGAAATGTCATCCTGAATTGCATGGAGAGCCTCCACAGATACAGGAGGCACACCTCTTCAGACTGCCACCCTGCATAAGTAGAGGGCAATGGAAACATGCAAGGGGTGTGTGGAGCTAGAGCATTCCCTCTCCTGATGTGTTGATTACCTTGAATGCCTGGATAGGTCTCCAGACTCAGTACCAACCCGTACGACAAATTTTGATGTGGCGATGAAGCTACCATGAGAGTGACATTTTTCCTGGAACAGTCACCAATACAAATGCCCCATGAATGTCAAGATTGCAATTTTACCACATCTATGGCAAAACCTTTATTTCAAAACTATTCCAAGATGTGATAAATTGTTATCTCAGCATATATCAGAAATGTCTGGGATCATTCACAAGATTTGTCACTCCACTAAAAAAAGGTAACTGCAAGTTTCGCTGCATCAGCTTTATGTAAAAAAAAAAAAAAAGAGGTCATAGGAAACCCCCCTCTTGTCATTCAACAAATACAGTGTATGTTTGGGATGGAATAGCTATAGATCTGGGATTGGATCCATATTTCTCCTGGATCAACTGCACTGATGGAACTGGACTTTCCTGCTCCCTCCTTCCCAAGGCAGACACCCCAGCCCTGTGAAAATGCAACACAAAGAGTCAGGAGACCCTGCTCAATGGGTTGAGCTGTGTGGGGGTTGGGGGACCCCCCAGAATGAGGCAGAAAGTCCTTCCACAAGCAGATTCCTTCCTCTTGTGGAAGGCAGATCCTGGATCAAATCCCTGCTGTTTGATCTTAGAATTCAATGGTAGAGGAAACAAGGTTATTCCATTTTGTCCTTGGTTATCTGGTTTCAAGACCTGTGCAGCTTTGCACTCCATGCTGCTAAAGAATTACTTCTATGCTGGGGTGATTGTCCACTTAAGATAAATTGGCCAGTCTTAGTTTTATATATCAATTAGCAGAGCTGATTCTGAATATTGGGACCCAAATCTCACTTTGATAATATTGATTTGCAAAGTCATGGCTATGGAATGAAAAGCAGGAAATGCACCTTTGGGACAGAGAATGTGACAGGAGGAGTGTAAGAGAAGTTTTGTGAGGGCATGCTTTGCTGTAAACAAGCACCTGCAAATGGTTACTCTTTAGAGTATCCTACTTGGACTTGCGTATTAAAGCTGTCATCAAAGTAGATCTGATTATTTTGCACATGGCTTTCCTGAAAGGATGTTATGATTTTCTAGATGTTTGGTGGCTGGTGATAAATTAGGCTTTTATGATGTCATGTGAAAGGCCATTGCTTGGATTTCCTCTTCTGCTGAGCATGCTGAGGGATACGTTTTGGAGACCTCCTCTGAATACAAAACTATCCCACCTTCATTATCTTTACCCTTTCATTAATCATTTGCTTAATAACAAGACAGAAAATGCAATGCAAAGCATATTAGAAACTGTTGGTGATTATAGAAGATATATATTTAGCTGTTTAATTATAATAAAAAATATACAATACTTCCTACTAAAACTCTGTTTTATTCTCTATTATTGACAAATAATAAAGAGCAAGAACTATTGTTGTTAATGAAGCATGACTGTCAATTGGGAGTAAGACCCAAAACATATTGCCTCCTTTCTCACTTCTCAAAGTCATAGAGGCACAGACTACAGATCACCATCATGCTGCCCCTGTGTGATTTTAATAGGGACAACAGGACTTGTGACTATCCATCAGAAATATCTGGAGAAAATACCTCTCACCCTGTAAATACACTGATACAAGATATCCATATAAATCACAGCCTTGTGACACTCTCTGCATGTTTTAAAGTACTTTTGTCCTTCAAACATGGGCTATTTTATGTGTTTTAGTTTTCTAAGAGACGGAGTTTTATGAGTACTGCGAGAACAGTTCAGTGACATCATTTATCATCTATTGAAAGCAGCAGAATCTAACTTTTATCAGTGATTAAGTGTCAGGAGAAGGGCTTTGTATATTCACAGGATCATAGAACTGTGAGAGTAAAGGACCACTCTACTGTGAATCAGAACAAGCCATCCATCAGTCTCTTGTACATAAGAGAGATCTAAACCACAAGGTGGTTCAAGTCAAGAGCAGGTGCTTTGTAGACATGAATGTGTGTTGGGAAGATGTTTAGGACTCTCGCATACTGTGAGCTAGGAATAAGCACTGCCTAAGGTAGCTGCCTCATTCCACAGATGGAATTGTCGTATACTAAATTACAATTCCTTGTCCGGATCACCTGGAAGCCAATACTAATGAGTTGCCACTATCCTCTCAAATTTGAAAAAGGGTAAGGGACGTCTGCTTTTATGGGATAAGTGGACCAAATCAGAGAATGGGAATGAGCAAAGGAGGCAGCACTCCAGACATATGTAAGGACTCTCTAGAGTGGCATCACCCAGGCAATGAGATACAGCTATAGTGGCTGTCAATTAATTATAATGTACAGTGATATTGTGTATTAACCATATGTTGATTTTGGTAGGTGAGCTGTAGGATTGGGCACAGAGTAAATTTGAGGTCCATGTGAGAGGTGGAAAATATTTATAATTTCCCCATAAAACTTTTAGAAGTTGTGTTTTACTGTTTGAAGAAAAATTAGGATGTAAATCTGATAATTCAGAATTTTTGTGTTTGGCAGTACCACTGCACCTAGTGCTAAGGGCACTTCAGTCCGATTTCCATGTTACTTTTTGATATGACAGAGTCTCCACAAGTTGATTTTACCATGTCAGTTTCATGTGGTGAATATGTTTGAATAAATAAACATGGGGGAGCCCTGATGATTTTTGACAAGCAAACACTAATTGTTAGAGGTTCACTCACTGTGATGTGGTAAATGGCAGCTGTCATAATGTGCCAACCAGCTCAAACATATTCCACTAAGGGAACTGACATAATAAAATCACCTCATGTTGACTTGACCCTATCAAAATGTTATGTGAATTGAAACTTAAGCTTCTACAGTGAGAAAACAGGAGGGAAAGTTAAAGCTACACCTGTCTCATCTATGCTGGGAGAGTATAGAAAAGGGTCTAATGGGCTAAACTGAAGCCTGTTGAAATTAATATTGACTGTAGTGGGTTTTGGATTAGCCTTACCATGAGGGGGTTAGCTGGGTAATGAACAATTTTTGGCAAGTGAAGCAGTCAAATAATTTGGCCCATATTTACATTGCCAACCATGTGATTTGGTTGACATAAGCCCAAAGATAAGGTCTGCATATGCTCTCTGAAGAGATAGATATGATTTATGTTCTTGTTTCCATCAAAGTAATTAAGCACCAAGTTGTACAGCACACACTGCCAACTCTCTCTGTTTTGCTCTATTTGCCACTTTATCTCCATTGTCAATGTGCTTGTCAGAGTCTGTGCTGACTTACTCTCTTTCCCTGAGGTTGAGCTGAAGTATTATTTTAATACAGACAGCATTCTCTAGGCCCCCAATGGACAATGCCACCAGTTCCCAGCTTCCTGAATAAACCAGACGGTTTGCTGTTTTCTTCTTGTCTCTTATCATTCCCTGTCACTAAAGGAGAGGTCTGGATTCAGCTTCAGTTTGTGCTGATACACTGCAGTATGGTGGGAAACATGAATTCCCTGTTCATTACAGTTATTATCAGCCTTATGTTTATTACTTCAGATCCATGTACCTTGGGTTTTTGGAGACATTAGACTGAAGATTAGCAAGCAGGTTTTTGGTGAATGATGGAAGAGGATGGGCTTAGATTTCCTGGTTTGTTACTAACTTAGCAGTATCGCAGAAACCTTTTAATGGGATCTTATCCTAAGATGTGCTGAGTGTCAACGAAACCATGAAAGCAATGGAGGACTTAGGAGCTTAGCACCTTTCAGAATTGTTCCTAATAGAATGCATCTTCATTCTACCTCACCATGCCACCTAAAAAAGCTGATCTGTATGTATGTTTTTAAAGAATGAAATACTTGTTTGTTCACATTAGGAAGTGGTTTAACCTTTAAGTGCAAGTGAAACCAGTTTATATCTGAGTTCAGTAGGAACTGCCTGCATTTCCAGTCCCTTTGGGTGTTCGTGAAAATTCTGTTTTCCTTTAAAAAAGTAGTTTTTAAGCTATTGTTCCATGAGTAGAGGTTAGCCAGCTCATACTACATTAAAACAAATTTAGATGAGGAACCAAATTCACTAGCATTCTTCTATACCCTTGGTATTATGCTTGTTCCACAACTTTGCTTTTCTAAAAATAGTGAAGGAAAACATGAAAACTGAATACCATTCATAGATGCCCTTCTCAAATTCCTAAAAAAGTTTAACAACCATTACATGTTAGATCTTGGCCTTGTTGACTAAAATGTATTGACCTTCACTCTTCCTTTAATTGACTGCTATATGGCAATGCTGGCTGGGGATGTTGGGAGCTGTGGTCCAATACATCTGAAGGGCACAGGGTTGGGGAAGGCTGCTTTATAGATTTAGTGAAACACTGCAAATATTCATTGTATCAGTACGCACTCCCCTCCCAGAATGGTAAAAGTTCAGGAGCAGCACTAGGCATTTTAGTTCATATGACAGCACTTTGGATGACAGCACCTGATGAGAGGTTTATGGTGTCTTTTTAATATTTTATTTACAAATATAAAAGCAGAGTATACTGGAAACTACAAAAACTGTTTCTGCTCCCTCCTTTCTCTAAAGGGTGTGTTACCTTCTGAAAGCTGGATTACAGGCCATCAGGAAAAACATCCACAGTCATTAAGAATCATTAACATTATTTTGTCAAGTCCTGGGATAAAGCAATAGGGTATGCAATAGGCCAGGCCACAGTGACAGACCAAGTCAAAGTGATCAAGAGAGGGAAAATGCATATTAACACCACATTGAAGTGTCAGGGCTCCAGCCTTCAAGATGTTACACCCAAAGGGTTTAAAAAGCTCCTGCAAATACAGAAATGAAAAATGTTATCAAATTTCCCATATTCAAACTTATTAAAAGGAATTGTAAAAGACAGCAGATTCCACCCATTTAATAGTAATCTATATCACAGGGTTGGATGATTTTATATATAAATATCATCCAACCCTGTGACATAGATTACTGTTTATACTATTTATGCAAATTTGGGAGCTAAGGCTCTTTAATTGCACAATCCATTATATGGTATATCTACAGCTAATTGCTGTGATTATGTAAGATTATAAATAAAAATCCCTATTTATAATTCTTCAGTAAGCATTACCAACTCTTCTGTAACAATGTCTATCTGTTTGGCTTCTTTTGTGAGCCCTTTAAGGGATACAGACACACATTTAATTACAAACTGTGGTTAGCCACCCTAAAGCCTTTATATATGCTGGGACACAATTCTGAATAAATATAATATCCCTCACCAAGAAAAATCCTTTCTTTGGACAGAAGGTAGTTTTGGTTTGGTTATGGCTTAAATGAAATTATCCTGTATGTTTGTGCTGCAGAGTGAAACATTGATGTGACACCATTGTAACACCCTCTACTGTAACATAATGCTTATGTTGTTGTTGTTGTTCAGTCGTTCAGTCGTGTCCGACTCTTCGTGACCCCATGGACCATAGCACGCCAGGCCTTCCTGTCCTGCGCTCTCTCCCGGACCGTGCTCAAGTTCATATTCATTGCATCCGTGATGCTATCTAGCCATCTCATCCTCTGTCGTCCCCTTCTCCTTTTGCCTTCAGTCTTTCCCAGCATCAGGGTCTTTTCCAGGGAGTTTTCTTTTCGCATTAGGTGGCCAAAATATTGGAGCTTCAGCTTCATTATCTGTCCTTCCAATGAGCATATCTCCTTCTTTGCACTTTCCAGCCACTGCCCTCCGGATTAGGTTTAAGTTTCGAGCAAACAAACAAACACACTTTGTCCCTTTTTGGAACTGTGCTAGCAACCTCCTGGGCTTGTGCTATGAAACTTTCAAATGCTTTGGTAAAGAAAATTGAATT
The DNA here is from genome assembly GCF_057233095.1 of Heloderma suspectum. Classification (NCBI taxonomy): domain Eukaryota; kingdom Metazoa; phylum Chordata; class Lepidosauria; order Squamata; family Helodermatidae; genus Heloderma; species Heloderma suspectum. The sequence goes on along the minus strand of NC_139461.1, from coordinate 115,042,425 downwards.
AGACAGTAATAAATTGCATAGTGAAACCAGATCGTTCACCTAATGAGCTAAAATAAAAGCTATGATGACACCCACAACCAGAACTCAGGAAATGGGATATTTACATAGAAATGGTTTGCATTTTTTCCTCCATCTTTCATTTCTTTATTTTTAAAAATTCCAGACCACACTCTACAACCAGTTCTTTGATGCAAAAGTATGTGCCTTTTCTAAGACTGACTATAAAACTGAACTGCCATAAGATCAAGTTTAATAAATGTGATTGTGTAGCATTTGACACTTAAACCTGCAATTACGAAAAAGGAGGAGGGTGTTTTAAAAGCCTTGCTAGATAAATTCATGCTTTTCCCTGACCTAAAGAGATCATATCGCAGCCAAGTGAATTTAAATCTGTGGGAGATTTGTATAGTACTGTTAAACAGCAACAATTTGGCTGTTCTCTTTTAACTGCTTCCCCAAGTACTTGATTTCCCATAGCCGAGAAGAGGTTGTAACTCACATTTTAAACTTGCGATACTTAAGCCTTCTTTTTCTTTTTAACAGAAAATTCAGTGTATTTTGTTCTAAAACGTATACTTAAAAAACAAAAACTTCACTGTTCTGTTTTGAAAATAGGATTTTTTTTTAAGTACTGCCAAATTACTGAAAGCAAGAATGCTGGTTTTGTTGAGCACTGTATGTTGCTGTACATACCATGGTGAATTCTTTGGAAAATCATTTCTTGGTTTTCCTGTCAACACACACACACCCCTGCCCATGATCATATGTATTTTTAGAGCCCAATGGCAACAAAGAAAAAGTATTCGTAGAAAAAATAAATAATATAAGCAGTCTGTGTTTTGAACTCCAATTCATTTTTGTTGTGCTCCAGGAGAAGCAAAATAGCGTCAGGACTGCATTTGACTTTGTCAGTTGACTGTTGATAACCTTTTTTTTTTTTTTTGCTTTGTCGGACCTCATCTTCACTTTTCATAGACTTTCTGATTTTATTGGCCTTAAGAAAATAAAGTCCTGGCACATAGCTTCAGTCTGCTCCTGAGCTGGCATTCAGTCTCCAGTTCAGATGAAATCTGGAAACCAAATAGGTGCAAATCTAACATCACTGAACAATTTTAATAATGTAACTGAGCTGTGTTTTTTGTTTCAAGATTTTTTTTCAGTTGCCCTTTTTAGTTAATTGTAATTACTCTGTTTTTGATAGCATGAACTATTTGCAGAAATGCAAACTATTCGCCACTAAAGCTGCAAACGCAACCCTTCATAATTTACTCAAGAGATCACTGAGTTGCATACATTCTAATTTGTCATCATGTAATGATTTTTACTCCTAGATGGTAATGAATGGCATATAAGTAACAGTAGTATCAAACAAGAATCCACTCATAAGTCTTTAACCATTTCTTTAACACTCACAGTTCAAACCTTCCTATATATATATTTGCTCAGAAGTAAGTCCCATCACATCCTGCTGACGAGATCCTAAGTATGTTTAGGATTGCAGTCTTAAGAATGTATCCAATTTGAGTCTAACAAGTCCCATTCATTTCAGTGTGTCTATTCTAAGGAGGATTAACATTGGATACAATCTTGTAACAGGAACTTTTGCATTTGCTGCATCAGTAAATAAATAACAAGTTTGCACTGGGTAGCACCTACACATTTTACAACAGCTTTTCTTTACTTCTGGCTTGCATTAACAAAATTCACATGTGATATGAGTAAAAGCGTTCTTGGCATCACTTTCAAAAGCGTAAGACCAAGCTATATCTGTGATTGCTGAATTGAACAGAAGCCCCTTCTTCCAATACCAAAATGTATCCTCAGAGGCAGTTTGTGTGGGTGGACAATAACATGGCATATGTGTGTGTACAATCTCGATAGGAAACTAGTTCCCATGAGCATTTTTCACACGTGATGGTAAGAACATATTTTAATTTTCTGTAACTGCAAATTGAATGAAAGAACCCAGTTCATCAGAATGCTGTAAAAAAGTGAAGCAATCTTCCTTATTATATCTTGAATTACCAGTACTTATAAGTGACACCTTATAGTGCCCTCGTTTCCTTAGGATCACTTGTAAACAGGCCTTTATGCTTAATGAAGAAGGTGAAATTCAAAAACTTGCAACTGGTTCCAATTGGGGGAAAAGACCCTAGTTGTTTCATTTGTTATATTGTGTCTCTGAACTGTGAAGCTTTTTGAGAACTATCTTGAAGTAAATACATAAACTGTATCTGAAGGAGAACATTATAGTGTCACATTTGCTTTTGGATTTGCTTCTGTAATTTAACAAAAGGGCACTGCAAGGGGACTGCAAGGTATGATGCATTCATGCAAAACTGCTCTGCTCTTGGAGTGTATGATAACTTAATACAAAGTGTTCTCCATTAAAGCAGAGAGAGAGAGAGAGAGCAAAATGCACTGTAAATGCCCTGTACTTAAATGCTGCCTCCTGGTGATTTGTAAGTCAGAGCACTTTGACTGTAGGAACTGTAGAACTTGGAAAAGAGGGGGACTGGGAATCACTAGCACTTTCCAGAAACTATGTGTGGATGGAGGAGTCTGTAATGAAATTGGAGTGAGGTGATGTCTATCAACACTTTTGTAACCATCACCTTGCCTTTCTACCTCTGCTGCAACCTGAAAAGGGATCAGACAGGGGGTTTCTTTAGCTGAGGCTGTGCTTTCATTCAGTAAAAGACAAATTATTAGCACTGTGTGTGAAATTCAAGTTGCTATATGAACAGTGGCAAAAAGAAACAAATAAAAGACCCTGCCGTTTTTTTCTGTCTTTTTATTTCCGATAGGAATTTCTTCAAGGCGATTGCACCAAAGCAAAGCAAAAACTCAACTGGAAACCCAGAGTCACCTTTGATGTAAGTTCTCCACATGCTTGGGAAACAAAAGGGAATCATTTTAAACCCGTTTACAGCAAAAATAAAATGACATGTTTACAGCATTTAAAGTTTTGAATGTTTAAAATTTAAAAACCAGTTCTCATGTATAGTGAGAAAAGTTCTAGTAGTAAGAGACTGTAGTTCTCTAGACTTTCACTTCAGTGAGGCTGCCTCAGTGGTAAGCAATCAATGGATTCCAGCTGCAACAGAATTTACTTTCAAGTAAACATGTTTCTGTTCGAACCCTTCTATGTCATCCTAAATATGTTTACGTAGAATTAAGGTCCATTGATTTCAGTGGAAATTTTCCAAATGAATATGACATGATCCTGCCATATGCATTTGAAAAAGTCCCATTGTAATCATTATGCCTGCTGACCTCTTTGAAGGTTTTTAAGCAGGAATTAAAGACTCTATTAGGGAAGGCAGGCCTTCCCTTTTTAGAACTCTTGTTCCTTTGCTGACTCTTGTATCCTGTTTTTAAGCTGCGTTGTTTTAAGCTGTGTTGTTTTATTGTTGGATTTTTTAAAAATTGTTTTTAGTTCAAAGTTGTTTTGAGTAATATATTGTTTGTATATATTGTCCATATGCTTTATGTAAATGTCTTTTAAACATTGTATATTGTATTTTAATGTTTTAACTTTTGTAAACTGGCCAGAGAGCCTCAGCTATGGGGCAGTATAGAAATGTAATAAATAAATAAATAATAAACTTACTTCCATGTAACAAAGCAGCTTGAACAGTTAAAGTACAATTGTATGCATGTTTAGACAGAAAAAAGTCCTGCAACTCCCAGCATTCCCCAGCCAGCACTGCTGTAGGCTGTAGGCCTTTTTTCTGTCTAAGCATGCATAGGATTGTACCCTTAATTGATTTAAAAGGGAGAGAGTTGAGCATGTGTTTAACTGGCCTTGACTTCAAATAGACTTTAAAGTGCTTATGTCTGCATGCTTACTTGGGAGTAAGTGTCACTGAATTCAGTGGGAATTCTGAGTGAAGATGCCTATATTTGGTTCTAATGTGCTCTATGTATATATCTGTGTCCTTAGAAAAACAGCACACACGCAAACACACATTTTGTTGATTTTCACAAGAGGATACAGGCCTAGATGGGGTATTAATTGTTACAAACAGTTATTCAGTAGAAGCTGGTGTAACTTGTGCAAGCACATTCCACAGAACAATCACAATAGTAATTAATACATTATCTGGGGAAAATATTATATTTTCTCAAGCACAACATTGTGCAGACTGAATACCAAGACACTGTGATATCCCCCCAAAGAGACATGCAATGCTGAAGAGAAAGGGAAATATAGGATGCAACAAATAAAAAACAAGTGTACGTTCATAGCGGCAGAACCAGCCCAAGACATTTTGGTATCTGAGGCCAAAGATCCAAATAGTGCCTACCATGGTGGTAAAAATACAAAAATAACTTAAATAATTGAACATTTACTGTCCTTTAAAGGTAGCCCAACGTGTGTGCCTGCCTAATGATAAGACCAACTATGGAGAGTGCAATACACTGATTGTTTGAATATACGGCAAAAGGTGTTTGAGGCTGGGGTGCCAGTTAGGAAATAATAACTACTAGGAGAGAAGGAGCTAATATTGTGGGGTTACAGCTTTCACTCTAAGAAAGAGCTTAACATGGGTTTATGTGTGTGTCTCTTACTTCTGGCAGGAGCTGGTGAAGGAGATGGTGAAAGCAGATGTGGAACTTATGAGAAACAACCCCAATGCATGAATCTGCTCCTCTTCCCATACCTGGTCAGTCAGCCATGACTGAGGTTCCAGGGATGAAGCCTGGTTATGAATCACACAGATGACACTGATGGGAATGGGCGTGACAGTCACTTCAATGGGTGTTGGACGATTTGCTGCCATTCTATTTCTCTGTGCTTCTGCAGTGGACGTGGGTGGGGCGGGGGTCCTTTCCCAATCTCAACTATGCGTCATGGCTTTCAACTCCTTGCAAAAGGTAGCTGAAGTGGTGGTGCTTTATCCTCCTGATTATGTAGACAGAACTTTCGGGGACTAGTTTGCCATTTTCTTCATTTCCAGTTCATTTTCTTTTGATATTAAAAAATATATTTCCATAAATTAGACTTTACAGTGCATTTTGATGCATTCTCCATTCCGCAAGGGAGAAGAGGGGAGGGAGGTAGAGGGAGATGTATTTGCTGCCTGCAATGAAGTCTGAAAGAAAGGTATGGAAAAACCAACAAGCTTGAGGCTGATGGATCCTGCCATGGCTGTATTCCCTGATGTAATCATATTAAACTCTGAACATTGCATTACACCTCCCATTTAACGTTTTACTATTTGTCACACATGATCCACATGTGCGTTACATACTATTTCCTACACAGATGTGCTTTTCATGTGGGAAATGTAATGTAGGAAACTTTATTGTATTCAGTGAGCCTTACATCTAAAGAGGTGTTTTTGGACAGTCGCTCTAATGTTATTTGTTCAAGGAGCAAGGAAATGTACAGAGAGAGGGACAGTGCTTTCTCCCAGCAGCCCTTAGCTATTTGCCTGCCCTTCCCACTACCAGAATCCTTTAAAGTTTCAATAACTCCTCCATGCTATTTACAGCTACCTCACCCTTTGCCCTTGCTGAATTAAGACGTCTTTCCACAGTAGACCAGGGGGGCTTGACGTGTCTTTCTCCTTCAGTTCTCCAGCTTGGTATTGTGTATGTACATGTTGGGGGGATTTATGACAATAAGCTTCTCTGTACAGCACCCAAATTCCTGCACACAACTGAGCTATTCACATCCCATCCTGTTTCTGCTTACTATAATTAAACATATAGGATCCTGAAGCAGCCACAAAGATGGCGTTAAAAAGATTAAAAGGGGAGGAGGGAAACCCAAACTTCAAGGCAAATAAATATTGTTGAAACATTTGATGCCAATGTATCTAGGTTGTACAGAGGTTGTGGATCCCATATATTTCTCTTCCAGTCAGCTGGTTATTTTATTTATTATTGTATATATTTCCCACCTAATCATCACTCTTTGCTTCTCTTAACTCTTTACCTTGAACCTAAAGCAGGAAACATTTCAGATGTTTAACTAGCTCAGCATACTAAAAGGCACAACCACAGAACAAAAGCCGCATGCCCCCACATTTCTAACAGTGGCTTGAAGTCCAGATTGGGCAGCATGGTTGATACCTGCAGTCCACAATACCAGTAAAACCGGTCATGGGATTTGGACCACTTTTAGTAAGTCTAGCAAATCTCTCAGGGTGATTCTATAAATATATAAAGAATCATTGTGTCTTGCAAAAATAAGAGGGAAATGGGTAGAATAAAAAGAGGACATGTGTATTTTAAGCAGAGAATGGAGCCTATGAAGAATTTGGGAGGAGAGAGCAGCCCGAGAGAGAGAGAGAGAGAGAGAGACCACAACGAGCGGCAGCAATCTGCTTTCAGGAGGTGCGTAATGAGGACGGAAGGCGTCCGACGGAGCTGCTGCGCCCAGCCTGCGGGAAGGAGAGAGAAGGCTCTTTGTGTGGCTGCGAGGGAGGCGGGCGGCGCGATGGAAAGTGTGCGCGCTGCGAGAGGGGGTGGCTTCGGGGTTAGCCAGGGCTTGGGGCCGAGCTGGGCTGGTGCGCAGAGGGGCAACAGGAGCTAGCTGGGGCGGGAGCTCCCAATTGGGACCAGATGCTTCCTCGAGCCTGGCCTCGCAGCAGCGGCGGCGACAGCACAGAGGCTGAGCGCCGCCGCCTCTCGCTGCTTCACGCAGGTGCAAGCAAGGGGGCTCCGAGAACAAGAGGGGCTCTTGTTTGGCTCGGGCGAGGAGGGGCCTGCCGCCTCTGGGGTCGCCAAATGGAGGAGAGGGCTGCACCGTCGAGATCGAGCCGGCCTCTTGGCTTTGGCTCTCCCCGCTTCGGGCCTGCGGAGAGGCGTGGGGATCGCGAATGGAACTGGATCGTTCTCAAGCAAGCAAGCAAGCAAAACTCCCCTTAGGTTCCCCCAGAGGAAGGAGGCGTGCCAGCCATCGCTCGCCTGCCCCGCGCGTCGCCTGTCCTCTGGTGGTGCGCCTTCGCTCGCCTTTCGCGTGCCCCCGTCCCGAAGCCCGCGGGTTCTTTTCTCTCCTGCCGTCGTCCTACCGCTGTTTTCCCTGTAGGTGTAGGAGAGACTTGAGGCAGCCGCCGGCAAAGTGCTCGGCGCTGAACTACGGCTTGGATCGCCCTAATAAACGGGGGTGGGGTGGGGTGAGGTGGGGCCTCCAGGCGCAAGGCCTCCTGCTGCCGCCCAACCTGGTCAGCTGGAGGCCTTTGGGGTTCATCTGAAAACAGCTCCTGCAGCTCTGGCTCTCCTCTCCACAAGGACGCAGTGTTTAGTGACCGGGGCAAGGGGCGGGAGCCGTGGCTCAGAGGGCTTCTCCGCCGCGAATAATAAACACCTTCCCAGCAGATCGGCTTCGCTGGGACTCAGTTTTACACCAAGGGGGGGAAGAGATCCGTGACAAAGGCGCACACCACAGAGCCGGGAGTCCAAGAGAGAACGCTCAGGCGCACTTTCCTGGAAGGGAACTCCATCGCAAGCAATGGGATCGGGGTCTTTAACGACAGGCCCCACATCAGCACCGAGGCGCCGGCCTTCATCACGTCCAGGCGGTTGTTGGGGTGAGGGGGAGATGTTGGCGGGGGCGGGGATGTAGCTAGACACGGCCAAGAAGAGGGAGCCCTGAAAATATGATACAGGAAGGTAAAACAGGTCTTCTGAGGCTTTATTTTCAATGTTCAAGAGGAGAATCTCCACAGACCTGGGCTTCCGGCGCCCAATATTAGGAAATGTGCAATTTTAGGAGCAGGCAACCTCTACCCCAATGGAAAGTGGCAGCTTGAGAACAGCAGCACCGGAAGGTTCTCCTATGTAGGTAGCACAGGAAAAGAAGCAAGCCCCGCGAAGAGGAAGGCTGGGCCCGGCAAGGCGTGAGCAAGCCCAGCCAAAGAGACGCCACTCGACTCGCGCGGCCAGGGAGTCTTGCGCAAGGACGTTCGGCAATGGGAATGGATTTGCACAAGGAGATACTGTGAGGTTTCTGGTTTTTTACAATGCCATGATAAAGTCCAACTTTTGATTGATCTTGAGGCTCAATCTAGCACGCTGCAGCGTCAACCAACCAAGTTCCGCTGGAACAAAATATAATAGCGTCTCTGTCGGCAGAAGTCGCAAATAAAGCTTTGCTGGGTTGTACCCGTTATTTTTGCTTACTCACCCCACCCCTGATCATTCTCGGCAAGCATCTTATGAAAACCTTTGCTTCTGTTGTGTTTTCCCCCTCCGGGCTTCCCGGGGATCCTCTGGCAGCTTGCTTGGAGAGTGTGTGTGTTTAATCAATTAAAACGAGCGGCCACGGTATCATCATCGGGTGGTTTACTTTGCATTAACCCAGGTGGCCCCGCCTATGCTCATCTCACGCTCTCATCTGCTCCTGGTGGCGGGCGAGGCTTACAGAGCCGAGCGATGCCGCGCAGTCGCCTCCTCCCCGGTCCCGCCGGACGGCTGCGGCCCTGGCATCCCACCTGCGACCTTATGAAACGGGCGCGTGGCCGTGCCGCGTGGCCGCAGGTGATCGCTCCATTGCTGGGGCATGCAGGGAGGGGGCGCCGCCTCCCCGGGCCAGCACTGCTTGTCAAGTGCCCGCGATTCTCGCTGCAACGAGGAACGCGGCGGCTCTGCCTCGCCTCCCCAGGCGTTCCGAATGCATTTGTTTCAGCCACAGACCGCAATAACCTACAAGAAGCAGACCAAGCCGCCCGGGCTTCAAGACGATCCCTCCGTCTCAAGGTGTGTGTGGAGCGGGGAGGTGACGCGTCATCCCTGCTCTGGAAAAAACTCGGAAGGGCCTTGCAGAAAGGGAGGATGGAGCTGGGTTTCGTTTCCTGCGCGAAGCACGTGCAGTGGCGAGAATGGGTCGGCGGGCGGTCTCCCTCTGCGCACATTCGTTCACACGCACCCGCCGGCCTGGGAGTGGGTAGAAGCCTGCGTGAGGGGTGCAGCTCCCTGGCTTGCCCCAGTCTCATCAAGACTGAACGGAGGAAAACCCTAGGAGAAGAAGCGAGCCCGGGAAAGCTCTTGGCTGGGACAGGGACGTGGCCGATCCTCGGCGGTTCAGAGTCCGAAACCCGGAATTAGGCGCAGTCTGTTCATCGGGTGCTTTCCTGCATGGCTCTTCGAGGACCGAGGATGAGGAATGGCGTTTTGCAACAACAACAACAACAACAACAAATAGTTCAGCCTCCTGCAAATGACCGACTCTTCTCTCCCCGCCCGGCCGCTGCTCTGCCCAGACGCTGCCCTTTGTGTGTCCCGCGGCTGGGAGCGAACAAGGTCGGGCACTCCCTCCCTGCCTCGTTTCTCGGCTCGCCCTCCCAGTCTGAAATGTCGTCCTCCTCCCGACGGCTTCTTTGCAGAGCTCTCTGAAACCGTGGGCGCCGTCCCCGCGTCCTCTTCGCAGATTTCTGCTGCAGGGGGCGGCGCGGCGCGGCGGCAAAGGAGCTTTTCGCTAAAATTGCCTTTACGCAGGAGGAAACCGTAGAAGTTTCTCACGCGCGCGCAAGCCCGCTCCTTTCAAATCTCTTACGGTGGCAGCGAGTTGGAGAGAAATCAGTGGGACCCACTTTCAAGATGGGGGGAGGGTTGGCGAGGGGGGAGGGGGGAGGGGGGTTGAATCCCACATACTGTGACTGTCGACGCCCTCCCCGCGGAGGCTGTAGACCCATCCCGGCTGTGCCCAGCTCGATGTGCCAGTATTACGAAGGATGCTTCCCTCCCCTCCCTTGTTCTTAAAGAGAAAAGCTATAATGTGATAAATATAGAGAAGAACAAGTGACAATTTCCTCTTGATTTTCGCCTGATGCTCGCTCCCTTCTTTCTTTTAGAAAAGAGGGACCGAGACCCTGTACGCTATAAGATTACCTCCCTGGCTTGGCTGCAGAGACTTCTGGTTTAGCTCTGTATGGGAGACTTACCGTATCAATTAAAGGGTGATATATGATACCTGCCCACTCGCCCCCAACCCTAAACTGAAACTAATAGGTGATTAGAAAGGAGTCTGGGGGCCCCCAGGATGGACGGGTGAGACGGATGGATTTTTGAAAGTATGAGATCAACCCCGGCGATGGGAGGAGGAGGGATCGTCGCCTTCTGTGCGCCGCAAAGACAAGCGCTGCAGCGCCCCTGAAGGGAGGTCCCGCAGAAAAGCCACAGGATTTACTTTTAAATGAGGGGGAAAGGTGTGTTTGTGTGGGGGGAGGAGAGCATCGAGACAGAGAAAATAAACTTTTTCTAGAGAGGCCTCTACAACCCGTAGCGTCTCTCTGTCTTCGGGGATCTGCGAACAGTGCTGTGTTTCTCAGCCACACACAGACTCACGTTTCCCCCAGGGCAGCACTCCACTCCCAGCCCAGGTTCACATCCTCTCGCTCCGGATTAACCACGCCAAAGTTAACGTTGTTTACTGGACTAGTGATCCCGCGCTCGCTTTAAGCGTCCAGCGAACGGGTGGGGAACAGACCCGTCTCATTAATTGCCACCCCCACCCCGCGTTTGTGTACAGAGGCTAAACTGGGTAAAGAGGCCGTGAATCCGCGTTAGCGATCTTCACTATTCGCCTCCATCTCCGACACCGTTTTGATTCTGCTTTAAGCAGCCATAACTCGGGTGGTTTCCACAATCCCTGAGTGAGTGTGACATTCGCAAGAGGGCAGAAATTCCCTCCTCCCGGGCCAGGGGCGGCTCATTTGCCTCCAGACACAACAACCCCCCTAAAAAAGACAAACACGGCCGCGTTTTGACTGGCGTAAGCAAGCAAAACACAAGCAGCAGCAGACGCTCCGCGGTGATTCGCGGGGAGGGGCGCCGCGCTGGATGCGGGGAGGACGCCTCGCCCTTCGCGCCCACGCGAGGGGCTCCTTTCCTTTGACCGCTGTCCTTGGCGATCGCGCGCTTCTTGATAGCAAGCAACAAGTGTTTACTGGTGTGTGCGCGCGCGCGTGTGCGTGTGCAGAAAGAGACCGAGGGGAAAACGGTGTATTTTTGCAGCTGCCTTTTAAAATGGATTTTTAAAGCATTTGGGGAAGAGAGGATTCCTACTGGCTGAATTCCACATAAAAGATTATTCTTGTTGAATTTCTCTCTCTCTCTCTCTCTTTTATATTTCTTTTCCCGCACAGATCCCCTGTCAGCTTTTTATTAATGCTCAACCCTCCTTCTAATTTGCTGTATGAAAGACAAAATTTGGACAAATTTCAGCTACAGAAGCGGAGATTGGCATATCTCAGCTGTGGACTGATCTCAAGCCCCTCGCTTATAGCCCACTTCGAAGCAGAGATACAGTATTTGCTATTTAAAATCCAGATTTGAAACGCAATCCTATGTATGTTTACGCGGACGTAAGCCCACTGTCTTCAATGGGACTTGGTCCCTAGTACGTGTCTCCAGGACCAGCCTTAGACAATGTTTAAGGATTTTTCTTTAAAAGAATCAGCATTGATTAAACATTGTTTTAAACACAATGCGTTTGTATTTGACGTTTTACCGAAATTATCCCTCTCCGATCCCAGGAACTCTTGTGCAACGCAATCCTAAACTTGTTTACATACAAGTAAATCCCACGGAGTTCAGTGGGACCTACTCTCAGACAAGAGTGGATCAGATTGGAACCTAAATTGCAAGTATTTATCTGATAACAATCACTCTCGCATCTCTGCTCAGAAGTAAGTTTCACTGAACTCAATAGGATTTACTCCCAGGTAAGGGTCTACAGGATTGCAGCTTTAGACATTTTCTGACAAGTAAAATAGTTATAGGATTCCGTGCATCTAGCAAGTATTTAATTGGGAATACATGTAATTCAATAGGACAAACGTCTGAGTAAACACCTATAGGATTACACTGTTAAAGTAGTAGTTTTTAAGAGGTCTTGTTGTTGTTTGTAATACAATAGTCTGTCGGGGCTTTTTATCCGCGCCAATTTGCTCATGCTTGCTTACTTAAGCGTAGGCACAATTCTGAGCCCAGAAACAGCAACAATCTGGCAGGCCTTTCAGCTCTCCGAAGAGTTAATAGCTCCAAATGTGTTGGTTTTCCTGCTTTCTCCCAGGGGTGATGGGGGAAGGGCGGGAAAAGGAGAGGGGAGGATCGGGAAGAGGGATAACTCTGTCTCCTTCTTGTTTTAATGCCGAAATAAATTGAGCTGGACTTTTCTTGGAGTTGTAATATATCGAGCCTCAATTCTCTGCTCCACCCCGCTAGCAAAAGGTCAGGTGAAAGTCTCCCGCAGGTAAGGGTCGCTCCCTGACTCACAAATTGTTCCCTTCTGCCCACCCAGGTCGACTCACATCTGTTTATTTAGGGGGCCAAAAAAAAGAAAGAAAGAAAAACGTGGTCTACCAGCAATTCCCTTCGAGAGACGACTGGCAGCCAAAAAGCCCCTGATCTACCTCATCCCATTTTTCTTTCTCTACACACACACACACACACACACACACGCCCTTTTCTCCAGCCACACGACTGTGCAGGAACATCACCATAATCAACAACAACAAAATACTATTCAGTTTGCAGAGATTTTTCTAAATGTAGAAAGTCTTCCCTTCCTCCAGTCTGGTTTTCTCTCTCCTATTTTACGGCAAAGCCTTGATAGGCTAAAGCCAAGGCTGCTTGCGGGTAGAGGGCAGGAAGTCACTCTGGGGGAAACACAAAAAGAAACTGAGAAGTAAGCGGGGGCGGGGGGAGAGTGAGTGTTAGAGAGTGTCACGGTTGAACCCACAGCCAATCCATCCGTGTGTGTGTGTGTGAGAGAGAGAGAGAGAGAGAGGGAGGGAGAGAGAGAGAGAGTTGAACCCACAGCCAATCTAGGGATTTCTCTGGCTTCTGCTCTGCATCTTTTCTTGTTGGCACCGGACCAAGCGAATCTTTTGTTTTAAACCAAAAGCGAAACTGTTAGACAATCCAGAGTCCAGTGACCCGCGAGTCCAGCTCCTGCCCCAAACCTGTGAATGGCGCTCAAAACATTTCGATCCGAGACCCTTGACTTAGAACAAAGTCCCATTGATTTCAGAAGTCCCCCCCCCCCTTCCCTAAGTGCGCTCGCTTGGAACGCGTTCAGGTTCCACAGAAATCCACACGGAACTTACTTCCAAGTCGTGTCTGCGTTTAAGAGCGAGGTTGTAGGAAAGGGGGCTTCTTTTAACAAAGCAGAGGTGAGGCGGGATACTGTTCGGACTTTGGGTTCTGGCCGAAGTGGGTTGAAGATCGCCTGGCAGGGGCTGGTTCTTAGGATCAATCCTGGCACTACTAGACTTTCTATATACATTCGGAATGAAATTACAGGGGCCTTCCCGCCGCCCCACTATATAATAATATGCTCAATATGCTAGTAAATTGCAAGTCGGTCACGGAAAAAAAGAAGAGTGGCGGGGGGAGGAGAGACGAAGCCAAGTAAACACAAACGAAAATAAAACGCCAAACGGTGGGAAGGAGATCGGCGGCGGGTGGGGGGGCTCCTCTAAGCAACCCAGGAGGGAACGGGGGGGGGGGGAGAAAACGTCTGGAAATCCGCAGAACAAAGGAGCAGGCCCAGCCTTCCGCCCTGACTCCGAATTCCTGCGCTCCCTCGATGGGGCAGCCGAAACTCCATGGGCGAGACGGGCTCCGAACAGGTTTAGGGACAGCGGGGCCCGAGGGGGCCCGAGGACGACGCCGTCATAAAATTACGTGTTTCTTCTTTGTAAGTGAAGAGCTGGCAAATGTCAAAGGGACTTCGCTCCCCTCGACAAGGACGCCTGCTCGGGATCACGGCCTTTAGATGGCCGGTCCGAGATTCTATAAGGCCTGAGGCTGCTATCCCCCACGGGTTTGCCTAAACACGAGCCTCATTGAACTCAGTGGGATTCACTTTTGAGTGGGCAGGGACAGGACTGTGGTGTAAGGCTGTTAGCCTGCGAACGGGTCGTTGGGCCTGAATTCAGTGCGACCTTCTCATACAAATTCATAGGGTGGGCTGTAAAATGACAAAGATGACGATGATACCTTTTGATTAAAGAGCCGGACCAGGTATAGGATGCCAATCGCGAGCTCACTGCTGCTTTTCATATCGATCCTGGGTTGCTTCCGATGCTTAGAAGGCCACTTAGAACTGGTTGAAGGATGAAACCCTATGCACACTTCCCTAGGAGTAAATTCCATTGTGCTCAATGGGGCTTACTTCTGAGTAGAGATGGATAGGATCGCACCCCACAGCTCCTGGCCATTCTGAGAGCGCAGCCCTCCGTGCTCCCTTTACTGCAATGTAGCCTCCCCCAGTTCAGCGGGACTCCTCGGCTCCTCTCGCCTTCCCCAGGGGGCAGCGGGTAAACCTCGAACTCGCCGAAATACTTGTGCTATTATTGCAGGGTTAGTGCGGGGTGTGAATATTTGGGGGGCTTGCCACCTACCTTGGCGGTACTCGGCTGAGTCTGATTTCTGCTTTCTTTTCTCATTCTTAACTGCGCGTGGAGGGGCACTTTAAAAAATAACCAAAGCCCCCACGTTGTAGAAAATAACAACCAACAATGTAAGGGAGATTGGCTAACAAGAGAAACCGGTTTAAATCGAAATGGACCGATTTATGGAAGCCGTTTTGCAAGGTCGCACATCTCGCTTCCACCAAACCCAATAGGCTGTTGTCGAAGAAGGGCTTGAGAAATTCTTGGTCTTGGATCGGCGTGTAAGATTTGCGACTGAGCTCAGCGCCTCTGCCCAGTCACTCTGGCCAGGAGACACGTGGGGTTGCGATCCCAAACATGCTTCGCCCCATTCATATCCACTAGGTTTGCTTCCGAGTAAACATGTCTGGGGTGGGGTGGGGGAATTCCGGGTGTTGATGGCTTTTCAGCATTTGTCATCGCTAATGGCCCATTTCCAGACAACTCCTTTTCCTCTCCTTATCACTCTCAGGTACCCTGGCTGAGCCACTGCTGTCAGAGGGCGAGCCTGCTCTTCGTCTGCGGGGATCTTTCCCGCCCGCCCCCGTTTCATGGCAGCGATCGCCCGCCCTTCGTTTCCCCCCCACCCTTCTTGCTGGATGTGTGCATCTGTAGAAGGACAACGAAACCACATTTACACCTGGGAGCCGGCCGGCGAATTGCTGCGTCGTCGGAAACCAGGCCCGCCGCTCGCTCCTGCCCGCCCGCGGACCGGTGGCCAGGCTGCTACAAACGCTGGCCTATTTCAAGCGCTCTCGGAGGGCTTCTCCACGTGACTTCCTCCGTGGTGAACTTACGCCTCTTCCTCCCGCTGGAGGCATTTGGCCATTGTTTCGTCGAGCGAGACGCCGGTTAATTAAAATAAAACACAATTGCCCATTAGGCTGCTCCCGAGCCGTCCTCTGCAGCGCCACGGAGGGGGACATCCTCTGCGCTGACCTCTCGCTCTGCTGCTCTGATTGAATTCGGTTCCTGCCTGGCCTGGCCTGGCCTGGCCTGATTTGATGGGACGGAGGATACCACGCATCTCCAGGCCCGAAGCCTCCGCCTGTTAGGAGGGGGGAGGGGAGGTGGCCATCACAACCTGGACGAGCCCAAATCGACCCACGCGTGGGCGCCAAGCCTCTCTACTTCCTCGGACTTCTCTTGCTGCAGACCTCCCCACGCTTCCTTAGCCGTCCTTCCCATTCAGCTGTGTGTGCGCGCGTGTGTGTGTGTGTGTGGGGGGGGTTTACTTCCCAATAAGCATGCTTAAGATCGGCCAGTCGTTGAAAATCTTTGGGAGACACAGAACAGCCGTGTGCGCTGAGGAGGGGTGGTGGTGGAAGTACACAGGCGTCCCCCCAAGAAACGATGACCCCATGGCTGCGATCCACAGCCCATGACCGCCAAATTGTTCCGCTAAAGTGGAATAGATGCGATCCGGAGCAAATGGGTTTTGGACTGTGGTCATTCATGCTCTCTCGGGGACCGTCAGTCTTTCCACTCTCTGGCTTCTTTTCCACTAAAGCGAAACATCCCAAACCAGTTAAGTGTCGCCTTTGGTCCGCGTTCTCTCCTCTTTCTTTTCTTTCCCCCAGCCCCTCCATCCACTCCCCTTTGCTTAAGTTTCAAATAGAGGAGCAGTTCCCCAAAGGGTCGCCAAAGTTCCCTAAAGAACAGGAGAAGTGTCTCAAGAGAAATATATATATATATATATATATATATATATACGCACACACACACATAATAGATGGATTTACTGTAAAAACAAAACAGAAAAGCAGACGGAAAGAAAACCCTCCCAGGAGGACGGTTTTGGTAAAAGCGGTGGGGGTGGGATTTGCACTTAACATTGTCAAATTATCACTTCAGGGAAAAACAAGAAATTTTCAGAACCTATTTCAAAAATTAAAATAAACGAAATGGATAAAATAGTATTACCCTATAGAATGGGAGATGACAAAACACTTTTTGAATGTACCGGTCTTTTGTTTTTTACAGGTCTTATGTTTTTTACACAGGCAAATTCTGGCTGCTCCCCCACCCACCCCGCACAAATTTTAAATATATAATATAATATTTCGAGGTGCTTGCACGAGGTTGATACACTCCCTGTGTGGCCTATACTGTGCGCTCTCTAATAACATCTCTCTAGCACATTTTTGTGCTTCGTGTTTATGTGATAAAAGTTATCTTGACAATTTGCTAAACTATAACTCTAATTGAGCCAAATTTCAGCGAAATGTGACCCAGTCTGAGGATACACTACTGGCAACAGCCTTGCTTGGGAAAAGATTATATTAAAGCCAGTAGACCCAGGAGGAAGAGAGAGATTTTGGGAAAGAGCTAAAATGACCCAAAGAAAGGAACCCAGGAAAGCACCGGAGTCCTCACCAGTAGGAAGCCTGTGAATGCAGCCCTGGGGGTGGGGAGATGTTATCTAGGTTCTCATGAGGAAATCTAAACAACAAAAAATAAAAAAAATTCCTTAACAGAAAACTCAGGAATATATATGTATATATGTACACACGCAAAAGTATCTGTAAATAAGCAGCATTATGTTTACAAGCCTGACCTCGTTAAGACTTCAGTTCGTGAAGCGGTTTGTGGACAAAGGTAAGGAAGCTTCAGCCCTTTCAGGATATAAATGGGTAAAGCTGCTTTTAACACTTAATCTAGTCAGTTTGTTGTAGTGGTACAGACGTCAGTGGGGCTTACTTCTTATTCCGTTCTTTTAGGATTTCAGCCTTTATTTGGAAAAGGCGTAAGTTTGCTATTCAATTAATATAAAAGCTGTCTTTTGGCTGAATACTAATAGATCACAAACGACTACAACGTTACAGCTGTACAGAGTTTTGCCCCGTTGTAAAACACAGGTAACCAAAAGTGCTTGGATTTAAGGTGACTAAAATCAACAGAAGGCCCAATACCTATACAGGTTTATGCAGAATCAAGTACCATTGTATTCAAGGGAGCTTACTTCCACGTAAGTCTGCATAGGATTACTTTGAAAATAGATTTAATTTCAGCCTAAATTCAATAGAATTTAAAATCTGATGTTCAACCCAAACCTATACATGTTTGTCTGGACAAGGTCACCCACTGAGTTCAGTGGGGTTTACTCCCAGGTAAGTGTGCGTAGGGATCGTAGCCTAAATCGGATTCGTGTTCCTCATAAGGAACAATAAAAAACGAGGTAGAGAATGATCGGCAATGTAATCCTCTACATGTCTACTCAGAAGTAAGTCCTGTTGACTTCAGTAGGGCTTACTCCCAGGCAAGTGAATATAGGATGGCGGCCTAAGACAAGAAAAGGAACGATATTATTCCCCTCCGAGGTAGACAGCCCCCGTCATTATTTTACACTCATTCTAAACATAATGATATTCAGTTCCGGCAACTTCTGTGTGGGTTATTTTAACACGATGGAGGAGGGTGGATCGGAACCCTCAGTTCAGAAGTTAAACCGTGATTCTAATCATGTTCACTAGGGAGTAAGTTTTACTAGTTGAATGGGCAGGTCTTTCAAGTTCTAACCCGCTAAGTGCACTTAGGATTTCACCAATACACGTTCAAACCCTTCAAGCTAGGGTCGTCTGAACTGGTGCTGTAAGTAGTCTTCCTTGCCAGTGGGCCGCTCCACGGACGAACTAGTTACGCCTAGGACTTGGCCTTTTAAAAACGAGATCCTAAGGGCACAATCCTGTGCATGTTTAGAGAGAAAAAAGTCTGAAGATGTGTAGGGCTGCGCCCTAAAACGTATTCGTCTGTCGGATACCTTCGGCGTCCGTGGCTAGTGTTCAGTCCTTGGGGGAAACTGCCGCGACTCCGATGCGCAGGGAAAAGGGCTCTCGCGCGCGCTCTCTCTCAGGGACTAGAACATTCATATACGCTCTCCATCCTTTCTAGTCACATTTGCTTTGAATAAGCCCCCCGCTAAGCCTGCTCAAAATGTTAAAAGAAAGCCCCGTGGCCCAGTGTCCGCCTTAAAAAATATCTATCTACCTCTCCGTGTATGGATAAAATCCCTCTGTGTATCCCGGACGGATAACATCTGGCTCCCCGATTTCTTTTCCAATCGACTTGGGACGCAGTTCCCTGGATTTCAAAGGCAGGCGTTTACTTCCCAGTAAGCCTGCTTTGGGTGGATCGCAGCCTGAATAATGTGCTGGGACTTGCAAGGTTTGTCCGTTTTCTCCCAAAGCGATGCGTTAAGCTGCCTGCGCCCATAGAAAAGGCTGGATTCACACAATCGGCTTCAACAGAAGCGCTTGGGGGGAGTGAGGTTTTCAATCGACTTGACCCTTAGCCGTGTGGTTAATGCCCTCCAGCGACCAGCCCGGTATCTTCACGCCTGATCAGGCCAGGAGGTGGGAGAGGCCCGGCGGCAGCAGCTCCCTTCGCTCTCCCACGGCCTGCTGGAGCCGGCCCCAATTTGCCGTGATTCACTGTCTAACTCCGGGCCCCCGATCTCCCCTTGTCGCCTCGACGCCGGGCCGTTCGGGGCGTAAAGACGGGGCGGTCAGCAGCCGAGGCCGCCTCGTTTTATTTCCCCGGAAGCACGTGCAGGCCAGAAGGGCTCGGGAGATTAGGCCAGGAGGCCTGGACTGCGTCAAGGAGCCGCCAGCACAAAGCAGCCATTCATGGGCAGCCATCGGCAGCCCCAAGGCGAGTGAGACTCCTCGGCGGCGAACACGAGGCTCCGACCTGAGCCAGGCTCGCCTGCGCGCCAGCCCCACCGCCCGTCGGTCGGGGGCAATCTGCCTGAGAGCGCCTGTCGGAGGAGGCGCTGGATGGTTTTCAGCAGCAGTGGCTTCGTCGTCTCGGGGGGCGGGGGTGACGGTGGCCTAAGTCTGAAGGGGGCCGATTCCCGGCCTTCCTCCATCCATCCATCCATCCATCGGGCGGGGGGAGGATCCTTCCCCACACCTTCGCTTCGGCTCCTGTCATATCTGCTCGAAGGCCTCCTACCAGCGGGGCCCGAACGTCAAACACAGAAATGGCGAATTTCTAACAACTCCTAGTCTCCCGTGCCAAAGAATGGGTGTTCGCTGCTGCCGCCGCCTGGGTGGGGTGTGTGTGCGGGGGGGGGGTAGAGGAGTGAGGCCGACCCACCTGTAGCTGCGTGCCTGTGGGGGTGGGAGGCCCTCCCTCCTTTCCCTCACACGCGCGTCCTCCCGTCAAACAAGGGCGGCAACCAGGAGCAAAGAGCGAGGAGCAAACAGCCCGGGGGCGGTGAAGAGGCAGAACAGACTGAAGGTGGCCAAGCAGCGGAGCGACCTCTCTGGCTCCCTCCCCGGCTCCCTCCCCAGCCTAAGGGAAATCGGCGCTAACAAGCAATTGGCTGTGGTGGGCTGCAATCCTGAGCCACAACGAGGTAGAAAGACCCCTTGCCAACTCGGTGAGAACGGGGGGTGCGGGATACCACCGCCGTAAAGCAGCCTCCCCCCAGCTGGTGCCCCCCAGATGTCTTGGAGCACATCTGGAGAGCACCAGCTTGGGGGAGGCCCTAATACACACAAAGGCGACTTACAGCACGATCTTACGCGTGCCTGCTCAGAGGTATGCCCTTACTCCTAGGTGTGTATACTATAGGGCTGCCGCAGCCTAAGAAACAGCGGCCGTTTCCCTGCTCCAGACCGCTGGGCTCAGCGTGAGGCGGCTCGTCCTTCCTCCTGGGAAGCGCTTTCTAATGGAATCAAGGGGGAGAACGTTCAGTTGGGTATTTTTAGGACCCGAGTGCAAACTAGCCACCTCCCAACGCAACCAAGGAGCGAGGCTTTGTCTTGGGAAGCCCGTCCCAGCGAGTTCAAAGGGCACCTTGTTCCTATCGCTAGGAAGTCTGTTTTGGTATTGCAGCACCGCTCCCCCCATCTTATGCATGTTTACTCGTAAGTAGGTCCTACTATGTTCAGCAGGGCTTAACTTTTTAACTTTTTAAGCAGGGCTTAAAAAGCGTCGTTGCAAACGCCAGCTGCAGCTTTACTCGCCACCACCCTTAAACGCCCCCCTTGCTTTGCCGAGATCAAAGATTCCGCACGCACGCAGCACGCAGCCCTTTTTAGTGGCGTTTGCTTGAAAATGCTTCGCCTTGGGCACATTTCACGCGGACTGGCCCTAGCCGCTTTTACAGGAGAGCAAGTCCCACTTATTTTAGGGGGAGTCATTTCCGAGCAGGATGACCTGCTGCCACTCCAGTCTAAACCACGGGGTCTGAGTCAGCGGAGGTGGCCGGTTTTGCCACTCCGGCAGGCTGGCCTTGGAAATGCACTGAAAGATGCCCCTTCATTCTGTCCCCCCCCCCCCCGTATCTTTACGAGGCCTTTAATCCTACAAAGGAGCTGCCGATGCGATGGCCTCCTGGAAAGGCAGGAAGTCGCTTTTGCCAGTGGAAATCGAAGAGACCAGCAAAGAAACAGCACCCATAGAAATCTCACCCCCCCTTCCGTTCCTCTGGCTTCTCTGAAGAAGGAAGTGCGGGGGGGGGGGTGTCATTAGAAAGAAATGACCAAAGAGACAAGCCCGCCATAAGCATAGGGTTTTACAGTACAACTTTCCTGCCTACTCAGACGTAAGCCCTATTGAGTTCAATGGGACATATTCCTAGGTAAGTTTGCAGCCTAAGGGTAGTATGCAATGTTAGTCCTACATAGAGTAGACCCATTGAAATGAATGGCATTTACTTTCATCGTGGCTAACTTGTCCTATTCATTTCAATGGGTCTACTCTATGTAGGACTAACATTGGATACGACCCTAAGTTCCCATCTTATGAGACTTTTATGAGTAATCTTGATTTCAATGGGGTTTGCATAGTAGTTCTACACGGATTCGAAAAGAGTCCACCTCTGGTTTCTGGTTTCTCCTACTACAGCCCTGAAAACACATAGCTTCCTTAATAGACTAAACCGATGAAACCTTGGTTCCTTCCCCCTATTATTTCCCTTCCCCGGCTCCTTGTATGTAGAAAACACAGAAGACACGAGTTAGTCAAAGTTAAACTGCGATGAAACCACATTGATTTCAATGGGAGAGGTGAGTACAAAACATCTGCTGAATTCTGTCCTATTAAAAGAACTCAGCGGGGCTTCCTTTGTTCATTAGGCTTTCTGGCTATCAGGTTGTCTTAATACGCACATCAAAATGTACAGAATATATGCTTGGTTCCAAAGGACCGTAAAAGACGTCTGTGCATTCCGGCCTCCAACACGGATGCACAACCCAATCGAAATAAAAGCTCACCATGTTCAAATGCATATGCCCAGACCTCTCTCTCTAAATCCAGACTGGATAGCCACTCTCTCCACAAACGAGTTAAGGCGAAATTTACTCAGAAGTAAGTCCCATTCAATTCAATGGTACTTGTTTCGTGGTAGGTGCGTTTAGGATCAAGAGCCTTAAAAGGAGCCAATTCGATTAATAACACTATTCAATCGAAGCATTCTTGGCTTCTCCTTAGGCCTTTTAAATTCAATTATTTGTTTCTGAATCCGTTCACACCTAGCTTTAGGTTAACTGAATTGCGGATCCGGATGTCATTTTAAATTGTATTTTAAGCTTTATGAATCACAGCTAACAAACTAAAATGTAATCCATTGCATTTTGGAAGCTGTGGAGACATTATCAATAGACAAGGAGAAAATCTTTTATCAAATTCTACGGCTCATTTTACATTCCCATGCAATCCTTTTCTTGAGCGAAAATACCATTTACAGCACAATCCTATATGGTTACATGGAAGTAAGTCCCACTCAAAAGGATTTACTCCAAGGTAAGTGTGCATAGGATTCTAGCCTTAACTCCAAAGGACTCACTTCAGAACAAACATACTCAGGATTGTACCGCTTATTATCCTCATTCCATTCTACATCTCACAGTTAGAAGGATTCAAACCCTCCACACGCCCCGGTAATTTTTAAAAAAGAATGGTACCAATAACGCATCTGAACGAGGTCCATTTTTAAAGGAAATAAAATCAAAATGCAAACAATCAAAAGTAGCTACAATCCATTTCCAAATTTCCAGTCCCTTTCTTTGGAGTCTGGACTCGGGTGAGAAGGTGCCTAATCAGCTCTTAATTAAATTAGCCTGAATTTATTTACTGTTTGCGGCCTTTAACAATCCGGGCGCGATTACTGCCAAGTGTTGCCTCAGATAAGAACGCCTGATAGGAGGCTGCCTTCTCTTGAAAATGCACACCAGAGGCTCACGGAAAAAAACTGCAATTGAACCAGCCTCCTCGCCTCTCTCCTGACAGCGGGCGGGCGGATCCCTCACAGATAAAAGGCTGGAATGCACTATCTTGACTATTTACAGAATTTGTGGAAAAGGTGTTCCCCAGTGCCCCGCAAACCTCATTGAGAATTCACCTGAGAAGAGGCCACTCCAAAGGGAGTTTCTTCTAGTTTAAGAAAGAAAAAGGAGGGAGAGAGAGAGAGAGAGAAATCATGGTGGAGGGAGGTGGGAGGGAATGTAATTCTAGGTAAGAATAGGGGGACACGACATCTAAATTCTTTCCCCTCAGAATCATTCCCAGGAAAAAAATGGTAAAGGCTCTAGTGTGGCATCTGAAAGACTGATTCATTTATAAGGTCATAAGCTTTTGTGGGTCAGAGAACCTTATGCCACGATTAATTGGTTAGTCTTTAAGGTACCATTGGACTCTGTTATTTTTGCTGCAACCAACACAGCTACCCCTCTGGAAATGGAAAAAACCACTGTAAAAGTCTCCAACAAGTAGCCATTTGTCTAGAAGGGAGAAAGAGGAAATGGAGAGAAAGAATCCCTACACGTTGAATAAAGACCTCTATTTACTTTTTAAGTTGTCAGTTAAGAAGGCTAAATCATCCATGCTACCTTCTACAGAAATCCAGATAGGCTGTATGATGCCGTACATTTACAGATTATATTATTTGTATATAAAACAATATATTTAAAAAGCTTAGGCTGCAATCCTATACACACTTACAGGGGGGAGTAAGCCCCACTGAACATAGGGCTTATTTCTGGGCAAAGGTGCACAGGATTGGGTTGTTAAAAACCTACAAATGGATAAGTGCCACTCTTGCACGTAAGTATTAATTTGTACCTGGAAACTGGGGTTTTCTCATTCTGTGAGTTCTAAATGTCTCCCCCTTCATCTCACAAAGGTACACACGGATCTTCTGCAATATCTCAAGTCCTCTACGTTTATTATCAAGCAAGTGTGATGGCCTAGTAGCTCAAATTTTCCCTGCATTGTTGTCCTAATTACTAAAGATACAATAATAACAATAGTAACTGTAAGACTCAAAACTAACACCTCCACCTATAAGCCAGTTGAAACGAAGCACTTGTTTTGAAGTTAATGCCAACCTCATCCAAGTCCACACGATGACTTGGAGGTAAATTTGATTGAAATCAATGGGTTTTATTTACAAGTAAAAGCATTCAGGATCGCTTATATAAACTTAAATTAAAATGTTCTGGCTTAACTCATGGAGGTGTACAAGAAATAATAATAAAAAATAATTTTCCATTTTGTCCACATTTGGAACAAGTAATGCTACCATCCACATTTTTAGCTATAGAATATATATATATATATATATATATATATGAGGGATTAATATATTCAGGCGTAAATGGTCTCAGTCCAATTGAATGGTAATTTATTAATAAACAAACAAGTCAATAACTTCAGGATATCTTCAACAAAAAAGGAAAAACAATAAACGATAAAATAAGATTAATACAGTTTCCCTTTTTCATATATAATGGAGGAAAAAAAATCAACGTTTCAGGTTATTTTAAAGTCAGCTTTCTGGAAGGGAGGGAAAAAGAACACTTTCCGGTGTTTGGTCCAAACGATCCAACTACAGATTTAAAAATAAATTACTATGCGTCAATTTACACTTTAAAACAAGTCCTTACATATAAAGTTGCCCTTGCAGGGAGAGAGAGAAAGAAGGAAGTTGTTTTTTAAAAAAATAAAAATAAAAATACGGTGCCATTCTTGTTTACCACGCAATCCACGTCGCAAAGAGCTCAATGTCAAAAGTCGCATTGATCTGAACGAACCTGGATTGCGCCCTTTTAGGGTTGCGATTGAGGTCCCACTGAAGTCAATGGCAAACGTCCCATCGATTTTAATGGAGCGGGACTCCACCTTTAGACCTACGAGAAGAATCACCATTTGCCGCTGCTGTGGGTTGGCTGACAGTTCTCGTGCGGGGACCTGGTCTGCGCCGAACCGAGCCGAGGCAGCCAAGTGGGCCCGCAGGATGGACACCGCCCATCTTTTGAAGGGCAGAAGAAAGGGAGAGGAGGGGAGCGGGGAACGATTTCTGAAAGGCAAGGAAAACAAAAGCACACACTTACGTGCTATTTGGAGTAACACTGTCCTTAACCAACCATGACTCAATTAGAAAAGAAACCAGCTGTCTTTGCAGAGGACAGGTTTTTGGGGGGCTGTGCTTTTGAGGGGGGTTGTGGGGAAGAGGCTGGGGGGCAGCCGCAGTTCTGAGTGGAAACATGGCCGACGTGGGGTGCCCTCGGAGGGAGGCGCTCCCCGCCCGCTCCTTCGGTCAGAACTTGCTGCAGTCGTAGACGAAGGCGCCCGAGGGCCGGTAGAGGGGCTGGCTGCCGGGGAAGGCCATCTGGCAGCTGCTGGCCGCGCCGCTGCCGCTCCCCGGCGAGCTGTTCAAGCCCAGCCGCTGGGAGGACTCGAACATCTCGCGCACGCCGTGGAAGTTCTGCTGCTGGCCCGGGTAGCCCGCGGGCGACGGCGACGAGGCCGCCGCCGCCGCGGGAGGCGCCAAATGGGCGAGCTCCCCCGCCGCCGCGGCCTGGCCGAGGTACCACGAAGCCACGCGGCCGCCGCCGCCCTGCGGGTGCCCCTCCGGGGGGCTCAGGCTGAGCGAGGAGGCGCTGCTGCTGCTGCTCGCCGCCAGGCTGTATTCGGGCAGCGGGTCCTGCTCCACGGGGCTGCCGCCCAGGTGGGCCCCGCCGCCGCCGCCGCCTCTCTCCCCCGCGCCGCCGCCGCCGCCGCCTCCGCCCGCGGCGGCGGCGGCGGCGGCGGCAGCGGCGGCGGCGGCGGCGGCGTAGAGGCTCATGGCTTGCAAGTTGCAGTGGTAGTTGCTGGCGCCGCTGCCCGCCGGCGTGGCGGCGCTGCCCGTCGCGCCGGCGCCCTGGCTGCAGGGGGCGCTGTAGAGCGCGCTCTGCGCCGCCGCCGGCGAATAGCAGCCGCTCAAGGCCAGCGACGGCGGCGGCAGCGACGCTGTCCGGGCCGCGGAGGCGGTGGACGAGGCCGGCGACGACGTCGCGGCGGGGGCCGGCGGCAGGGCCAGGAGCTCCCCGGCGGCGCCCTGCGGCGACGCGCGCAAGGAGGTCATGATGATGTTGTCCACGCTGAAGCCGCCGCCGCCGCCGCCTGCAGGCCCCCCGGGGTGGTGGTGCGGCGGGGGGTGGTGGAGGTGCGCGTGGTGGGCGTGCGGGTGGAGGTGCGGGTGGGCGTGGGGGTGCTGCTGCTGGGGCTCCGTCGCGGGAGGATCCAAGCCGAGCGCTCTGCCGCCGCCGCCGTGCGGGCTGCCCGCGCCGCTGGAGAGGCTGCTGGCGCGGGAGCTCCCGGGGCTCTCGGTCTTGGGCACGGGCGGGCCCCCCAGCGGGGACAGCGCTCGCGGCGGCGACGCGGAGCCGTTCTCCGTCTTGATGTCCTGCAGCCTGACCGGCGGCGGCTGCGCCTGGCCGCCCTCTTGCTGCGGCGGCGGCGGCGGCGGGTGCCGCGGCGGCGGCGGCGGCGGCTCCTTGAGGTGGAGCCGCTCCTTCTCCTCCTTGTCCTTGACGGCGTCCTTCTTCTTGAAGCGCCTCCGGCGGCGCAGGAACGAGCCGTTCTCGAACATGTTGTAGGAGTCCGGGTCGAGGGTCCAGTAGCTGCCCTTGCCGGGCTTCTTGTCGTCGCGGGGCACCTTGACGAAGCACTCGTTGAGCGAGAGGTTGTGGCGGATGGAGTTCTGCCAGCCCTGCTTGTTGTCCCGGTAGAAGGGGAAGCGCTCCATGATGAACTGGTAGATGCCGTTGAGCGTGATCTTCTTGTCCGGCGCGTTCTGGATGGCCATGGTGATGAGCGCGATGTACGAGTAGGGCGGCTTCACCAGGTCCTTGGGCTGCGGCTGCGGCGGGTACGGGCCGTAGGGCCTGCCCATGCCCATGCCGCCGCCGCCGCCGCCCGGGTACTGCTCATGGGCCGCCGCCGGGTGAGGCGCGTACACGCTCATCGGCGCGGGCATGGCCGCGTAGCCGCCGCCGGCCGCCGCCGCCGCCCGGTAGTAGCTCTGCTCGCCGCCGAGGTAAGGCACCACTCCCAGCGAGTTGGGGCTGGACACCGAGTAGCGAGCCTGCATGGCCGCCCTCCCAGCCGCGCAGCCGGACCGAGCAGCAGCAGCAGCAGCAGCAGCAGACCGGCCTCCTCTTCTTCCGCCGCCGCCGCCGCCGCCGCCTCCGCCGCCGCTGCTTTCCCCCCTCCACCCCTCCGCAGCTCCAGAGCCAAAAAAGTGTAAACCAGAAAAGACGACCAGGATCTTCCTCTCTTTCCCAAAAGGGGGAAGCAAGCAAACGAGACCCCTTGGGGGCCTCTCCCTTCCCCTCCCCGCTCAAGCGTGCACCAAAAAATATATTAAAAAAGGAATGAATAAATAGAGACGAGCCAGTGGGGAGGGGAGGGGGGATGACACCGGGGGGAGAAGTCTCCCTCTCCCTCTCCCTCTCCCTCTCCCTCTCCTCCTCCTGCTTTCTTCTTAAAACGAGGCACCGACACTCCACGGAAGCGATCGCAGCCGAGAGGAAAAGGTAGTGACGGCCATCGAGGATCACCACAAGGGACACGCGCGTGGGCGCGCGCAACACACACCCGCACGACCAAAATCCGCTTTCGCAGTCCCCGAGTGCCTCTTCCCTTCTCGTTTTTCCACGGAGCTCGGCAACAGGCTGGGCTGCAGAAAAGCCCCGAAGAAGCGAACCCCCGAGTCAGGCGAAGTCAACAAGAGGGCAGGGGGGAGCGGAGAGGGAGGCGAAGAAGAAGAAAAAAGGCCGGATATTTGTCCTTCCTTTGGGGCTAAAGCAGGACGAAAGAACGATCCCCCTTCCCCCGAGCGCCTCGGCCTCGGCTTTCCCCTTCCGTCTCTCTCCCTCTCTTTTTCAGCGGTGAGCTGCCCGGGGAGGCATTTGGAGAAACTTCTGAACTTTTGAGCATCCGTCACCAAGGCGAGGACTTTTTTACGTACTCGCGGGGCTCTTCTCTTTTTTCTTTTTCTGTCCGGGCCGCGAAGCTCCGCCCCGCAGCCAATGAGAAGGCAGCAGCGCGCTCTGAAGGGCGGGGCGGGGGAGAGGGAGGCTCGCAGAAGCCGCCGGAGCAGCGGCGGCTCCGCGGGTCACAGTTCTGGGGCTGGCCGCACGCGCGCGCCCCGCCCCGCCCCGCCCCGCCCCGCCCCGCCCCGCCCCGCGCGTATATAGAGGCGCTCCGCACGGCCCGCGCTCACTCCTCGCCTCGCGCAGGGGTGGGTGGCGCGAGTCGCGCCCCACTCGCTCCGGATGGAAGCACTCGACAGTCCTTGGGACGGAGCCTGCTGTACACCCACGGATTGCAACACACGCGCGCGCGCCCGCCCCCGAGCCCAACACAGCAACGCGGTTTTTTTGTTAGGATCAGCTGAAAACCACGAAGCAGTGAGCGAGCTTTCTAGGTTCACAGAACTCTTCGTGGTCGGGTTTGGTTTAGAGTATAAGAAAAAGAAGAGGGGGGGGGGGGGACGGCGCAGCGGCAGTAGATGGTACGCAAAAAGCGTGGAGGAAGAGGAATCCATATCAGGGCACTACTTGTATTAGTCTCACAAACCAAACCAAAATGTCACACAATATTGTGCAAGCGTTAGAGCTCGTCGGAACTCTTCATCAGGTTAGGTGGTAAAACAAATGGTATGGTTTCCAAGAAGGCTTCGTTTTCTCCCCGTCCCCTTTGTTTTTCTGAGGGAGTTTCGAAACTCCCTCACTCTTCTGAGACATTTAATTCTCTTTCTTTCTTTCTTTCTTTCTTTCTTTCTTTCTGGGCCTTAGGAAGGGCTATATGAACCTGGGCATCTAGCCCACGGTTTTGGGATTTTTATTTGGTCAACAACAAAATCGTGTCCCTATGTGGACCTCTCTCCCCGCCCCCACGCCCCTACTGTGAGTGTATTTGTTCTCTCAATGAATGTAGATATAAATGACACGAGAAAAGGTTAAAGTGAAACGAACATAAAATTTAAGTATGTATACGAGTACACAGAACAACCTACAGTTTCCTGTAGATATAAATATTCACAGATGCCCCAAAGAAAAGTGTGTTGGGTCGTGCTCCCACATTTTGAAGCCCCAGTGCGTCAAGTGCCTTTCACCGGATTAGAGCGCATGCATCTAAGAATGTATGCAAGGCTAGGTTATACACCCAAATGCACAGATTTGGGAATGTATACATCATTGTTACATATTCAAAATTCTTATGTAAAGGAATTTATAAATTTGATTTTTTTTATAGACACAAATATGCCTGACACTTTTTATTTTATGCAGATCCACAAACAGTAATATTTGCATACTACTTTGTTAATCTCTCTGTCTCTCTGTATCTACACACACACACACACACTGATCACGGACTATTCCTATCACCGTGCATTGTATATATACGGTGTTTCCAAATGCTCAGACAGATTTTAGCTTCTGAGGCCTTCGTTCTAGCTAACTCCGCTTTGGTTCCTTCTCACCTACTTGCTACTGCATCGGCTTCTTATACGTAAGCTTCTTTCTTCCACATCTTTAGACATGCTTCTCTAGGGTCACTCCCCTATGCCCTCTGCGGCAAAGGACGAACTGGCGAACATCCCCCCCCCCCGATTCTTCACACCAGGCAGGATTAAAGAGGGGAGGGGAGGGCAACCACAGCTCCTCCAGGTTGGTCCTCGCAGCCCCACCTTCCCCAGCTCTATTCAGCTGCCTGACCAAACTTTCCTGAAGGGATTCCTTTCTCTGCCATTTGACAAGCCTTTGACGAGTTTTCCAAAGCCCCCTTTTATGAATCGGCTTTTCCTGTGACAACTTGGAGAGACAGAGATTGTAGCCTGCCGTGTTTATAAACACAGGCAGGCTTTAAAAGATTCGCTACTGGCGGGCTTGTCCAGGTAATCTTTACTGGTAGTGAACCGTTAAGCCTCTGTGCTATGAGAGAGAGAGAGAGAGAGATGGAGATTTTATTTTTTCAGCATCTGAATTTTATAAACATTTGTTACGAAATAAATTCCGTTCCGATAAATGGAATTGACGTTTATAGGTTTGTAATGTTAGACTTACAAAACGGTCAATCGTGATATCTGCTACGGAGGCACGGGCAGTTTCTCACGATGCACAAGGAGGCAAACCTTCGAATTGCACAGGACTCTTCATGGGACAGAAACGGCGAGAACTTTTCAGGTGTGCTCTCACGAGAAAGAGGAAGACAGTTGTCGTGAGAGCGTAAGGGTCCTGCCAGTCTTTTGAAAACATAGTTGACTAGTTGTCCTAACTGGCTCGCTGTGAACAGAAAATTAAAAAGGAAAAGTTTGCAGGATGAAATGTTTCAAAGAGGAATTACGAATGAGACACCCACTGGAAAATGAAGCTCTGTTTAGACATTTTAGCAAAGAAAACTGCTTGAACGTGCTGATAAGAGAACTGTAGCAGGAAAGTTACAAGGAGAGAATGTAATTATTTGGCTTTAATCGCCGCCAACGCTAAATTTCCCCCTCTCAATTTTTTTTAAAGAAATCTCATTATCATCTTAGTGAGACTTACTTTTCAAGTAAGTGTGGATCGCAGCCAAGACCCGATAATGTTGAAAGGGGAGACTAACAGTGGATTAATTCAAAAGGAACCGCCTAATTAAGGACAAGGTATGGCCAAAACGAAGAGCTTTTAGGTCCCATTAAGCTGAATGACAGATTTCAGCACGGGCCTGAATATCTTCCACTGAAGTCAATAACATCAACAGAGAACTTCAGGCTGCTCCTACCCTAATAAATTGTGTGCGTTTGCTGGTGAGTGCGTGTGAGTGTGCAAAACGCTTGGTCGTCTTGGAGCTGGTGACAAATGTTCAGTCATGAGATATACCAAAAGTTCCCTTTTGGTTCCCTGATTATAACCCCCCCACCACCACCACCACCACCCCCCGCGCTACTTTCTTCCCCTTTGGCATGAGTGATTGCTCTTGAAGTGACAGCCGGTGGACGTGACAACGGATCATACACCCCTACCGTGTTTGTTTAAAAATCGTGACTTGGTTGATCACTGATATCAAACCTTTAAAAAGTGGTAAGGACTGAAAATAGACGGAGGGGGAGCAGATACACAGAACTCCCACTTCCTCACCACTATATTCCTTCCTCGGTATAAGCAGCAAATCCCGCGGGTTGGAGGATGGGCATCCTGCCGTCTCTGCATTCTCCTCTTTACAGCCTTACGCCTTCCCTGACGAGGTGGCACTTCTGCCATTTGTTAGCCGAGCTGCAGCCGTGTCCATTTGGAAGGGGACGCTTGTTTGACTCCAAAAATCAAAAGCACGTTTCATTTAATAGTGGCGCGTCCAATGTAGGCCGTTTCTATCGCGGTTGCTTGCGGTGCAAACGACTTTTGCGGACTTCCCCCCACGTGTATTTTCCCATTAATTTTAAATTGCAAGGCCAGTTGTTAGCCAATTTGGGGGTTAGGGCTGGGGTGGAAGCGAACAGCTCCAGAAACCCTCCAGATTAGCCTGGATATTTACTTGCTGCCTGCCAAATCTCTGTGCTGCTGCTGCCGGGTGTGCAACAGAGATCAAAGTTTCTAGGACGTAGCCTAAAGATATTTCCTTGAAAGTAAGCCCCACTGATTGTGAAGGGACTTTCTTCCAAGTAAGCACATTTACGCACACTGTATCTAAAGTCCCCCACTTGCCCTCTCCCAAAAATTACCAGGGTTTCTTTAAAGAAAAAAAAAGTCAACAAAATAGCACCAATCTGCAAGCCTATCCAGCGAAAGTCGCAGCCCCACCCTCTCCATGTGTACTCGGAAATAAGTCATGTCGTATGTCATGGAACTTAGTCTCCAATAAGGCTGCAATCCTACACCCATGTACATGGGAGTAAGCCTCATTAAACTCAACGGGTGTTACTTCTGACTGAGTAGACATGTATAGGAAGGCACTGTTAGTGAGCATAGGAGAGAATCATTGAGAGTTCATCATACTCTGGATTGGGCCAGTTACTGGGACGTCGGTGCTGTCACAACGATCGACTTCACTTCCTTCCACTGTGGAAAGGTGCTTTGGAGGGCGTCCCAGATTAAGTCGATGGGATTTTTCCTCCAGTAAGTGAGCATAGTATTTCAGCCGGCTGTGTGATTCCAGGCGTGTTCGTTTCTTTCGGAGGGTTAAGACCCGTCCTAGGTTTGCCACTTTTACGGCAATCTGTGACGATTACGAAACAAACAACCTGCCAAACGGGTGGGGGCGGGGGAGGAGGACGTGTTCGTCTGATAAAAGCTAGGAGATGATGATGCGATTTTGGATGTCATCCAGGAAAAGAAAAGAGCATTTGTGTTTTACATAACTACTTTTGTCTGCGATTCAGAGGGTTTACGCAGTTTTTCTCCCCCGCCCTCCTGGGGATTGTAGTATCGTTCTGGATAGGTACGTGGGGCAGAAGTCAAACAAGCTTGCCCTTTTCTTCCTACACAACCTAGTAAATCCAACGAATTTAAGCAGATTCACAACCCGATCCGGCCCTGCTTACTTGGGAGTAAGTCGAACTCAGCATGGTTCTACTTTCACAGTGTGCTCAGGATCGCAGGGGTAAAGATACGCCTTCCGATCCTAAAGAGATTTGCTCTGAAGAAAGCTCAAGGGATTTGAATGGGCGTTCCAAATAAATGAGTTTAGGCTGAGGATGACTCCAAGCGGGACAAGGGTATGAGGGGGCGCCGGATCGGGTTTTCTACTCCCGATTCACAATTTGTGTGTGGAACGGGCGCAAAACTCAAAGGATCAACTGACTTGCTGATCCCAAGGACGTTTACTTTAGAACAAGTCCCAATAATTTCAGAAGAACTTGTTTCCAAGGAAGCCTGCAATTCTCTGCACACTTACTGGCGATTCAGTCTTGTTCTACGTTGGGGACTGACTTTCTTGTAGACCACGTTTAGATCCCGGCTGCTATAAATAAAAAGGCAAAGTTGCGCGCATTTAAAGTCCCATTGGTTTTAGGAGTTAGCGATGGAAGCCTGTACTTAACTCTCCCACATAAATCAATGGGACAACACGCTTCACTTTCGCCGGATCGTGCTCCAAATAAATTGCCAAAAAGGCAAGCGCAGCGCAGTTTTGGGGTTATTGGATCGGGGGCTTGGACCATTCAGGACTTTTCTGCAAAACTCCCTGATGAGGTGTGCGAAGCCATTTGCAGTAGATATTCAAAGCCCCACAGGAGAATCTTCCCGCTACGCCTAGCTCAGCTGTTAAGATTACTTAAGAACGAGTTTCAGCGGAGGTTCATCGGAGTGCCTTTCATCTTAAACTGAAAACGCATTTACTTAGAAAGAAGTCCCCCTAATCTAGGCAGAATTTCCTTCCAAGTAGGCACTAGAATCGTCGCCTCCGCCTCTCTCCTGGCTCCGAAGTCCCAGCTACTGTTTCTCATATTCCTTCAACCTCAGGACAAGTCTTTCCTTGTTGTCCTCAAGCGGTGTTGTAGAACCTGGAGTAGTTGGAAAAGAGACGGAGGGGAGGGGAGGGAACTCGCAGCTTTCCTCTTAGCAGGGAAAGGGCAGTGTAGTTTAGCAAGTGGGACACCTCTGCTTGGGGGTGGGGAACTACTGGAAAGCTTAGATGCAAGGCAAACCCTGCGCCTCGCTGTGCCATTTATGTCCCAACCTGCGCGCTTCAACAGGCATCATTTGCGCATCCGCCTGCGGAAATAGGAAGGCAGGGGGCGCGCAACGGGAAGAGACGTCTCTTCCCGGGAGTGGATCCCACCAGCAGGTCTGCAGCCTGATCGGCGCAGACCCGGAAGGTGTGGATGAGCAGGTGTTCCCCATGGGGACCTCCCTTCCTTGATCTGGGCGTTTGGGTGTTAGAGGGGGGAAAAAAAACCCCGTTCATTTATACTGCACGTTTAAAAGCTGCAAAGCTAATTAGAACAAATCCCCGCCCCTAACCCCCCCCCCCTCCCTGAAACCGCAGTAGTGTTAACGAGGAGAAAGAGTTGTCTCCTGAGCCCGCCAGCTCTGCCTGGAGATTTTATCTCTCTCCAGGCATCGCGTCCCCCTTCCTTCCTTCCTTCCTTCCTTCCTTGGTATCTCTGCTTTTTCAGAAGCCGGGGAGGGGAGATAATGTAAAGGGATCCAAAGAGCTTTCCTCAGCCTGGCGCTCTCCAAATAGCAAGGCCCCCGTCATGCTCAGGCAGTCCAGTTATAGTCCAACCCGTCTGGAGGATGCCAGGTCTGGAGCCAAGTTTGAGATCCTCGGATCCCTCGCCGAACTTTTGCTTTGTTTCGTTGCTGTTTGTTTAGGCTGGATAGAAAGGTCCGAGACAACAGCAGGTCGTGGGCGTGAAGGAATCAGCCCGATCCTAACCATGTTTTCTCGGAAGTTAGTCCCATTGATTTCAGTTGGGTTTACTTCAGAAAAAACTCCCCCCCCCCGTCACTTTTGCAAGTCCGATGAGCGAAGAAGTGTGCTTCACTCACTGTGGTTATTCAGCGCCAAGGGAGATACACTCTGTCCATGCTCAGAGGCACGGTGCTGTTAAAAATGGGTCCTGACTCCACTTAAGCCCTATTGAGAGGCGGGGGTGGAAGTGAGAAAGTATGCAATACCTTTACTTTCTTTGACCTGAGAAAACAAATCAGTCCCTAACCAGAAAACGAGGCTGAGAAATTAGCCCCTTCGCCTCCAAATCCGGTAACAAAAGATTCCCAGAAATAATGGAGAAAATCTTTTCTTTCTTTTCCCTTTCGCGCCGTTGTTGCAATAGGCTGGTGTCTGATGCTCCCGGCCCAAGCCAGCTCATAACGAGCTAAGCGTATCCTTCAGCCGGGATTCGCGCAAAACGCACTGAACTTTGTAGAAGTCCTCCAGCGTCTGTCGGTGCTCTGAGGATCGCGCAGCATTCGCCCCTGGCGCACGCGGGTCATCGGCCAAGTGCGGGAGGCGTCGCACCTCCGAGCAAGGATAACGTGCCTATTCTTCCACTGGGTCTGATCTGCTACATCACACCAGTCGGACTGAGTGTCTCTTGGACATATAATCTCTAGCTGCCGCTCAGGTGTTTCATTGTGTGTGTTTCTTCCTTCCTGGGGGGGGAGGGGATGGATAAGGGGATTATAAGCATTCTCCCAGAAAGCGATGTGAAGCTGGACGCGTACCTCCGTTCCTTCGATTCGATTTACTGAAAACACTACCTGTGTCGACGCCGCGGCTTGGCCCGCCTGTGTGCTTGGAGCGCCCTCTGATGGTCGAGATTACAGTCGCGCCGTTTGGAGCTGAGCCGGGCTTTCTCTCCCAAGTCGACCAGGTCTCCATTCAAGAGTAGAAGTTACGCCATTCTAAACAGATGCCATCTGCCCTAGGTATCTTTTCCCAGTAATGCCAGATGAATGAATGCTGGTTCTGGTTGCTCAATGGTGAGGGAAAGATGGTTAATTACCGTACACATCCCCAAGTTAAAAATGGGGCGTCCATCCTGGTGGAGCCATGTTTAGATTAAGCCCTGAAAAATTACACCAAGGGGACTTACGATCACTCTGACAAGAGACAGTATGGTATGAAGTCCAAGGTCTGGTACCCTGGTGTGGCCATAAAGTAAGAAGAGAGCCTTACTGGATAAGCTCAAAGGACTCTCTAGGGCATCTTCTTATTTCCCATAGATACTGACCAATTAGATGCCTCTGGGAAGCCCACAAGCAGGACACTAGGGCCCCAGGGGCTGCATTCCGAGGCATGCTGCCTCTGATCTTGGATGCAGTACAGAGCCACCATGGCTAGGAGCCATAAGAACATAAGAAGAGCCATGCCGGATCAGACCAAGAGTCCATCTAGGCCAGCAATCTGTTCACACAGTGGCCATCCAGCTGCCCACAGGAAACCCACAAGCAGGACATGAGTGCAACAGCACCCTCTTGCCCATGTTCCCCAGCAACTGGTGTACCTAGGCATACTGCCTCTGATACTGGAGGTAGCACATAGCCATCAGGGCTAGTAGCCATTGATAGTCTTCTCCATGAATTTGTCTAATCCCTTTTTAAAGCCTTCCAAATTGGTGGCCATCACTACGTCTTTTGGTAGCAAATTCCATAGTTTAACTATGCGCTATGTGAAGAAGCCCTTCCTTTTATCTGTCCTGAATCTCCCACCAATTAGCTTCATGGGATGACCCCGGGTTCTAGTATGATGAGAGAGGGAGAAAAGTATCTTCCTATCCACTTTCTCCACACCCTGCACAATTTTGTACACCTCTCTCATGTCTCTGCTTATTCCCCCCCTTTTTTTTTAAGCTAAAAATAATAGCCTTATCCTCCTTGCATTGGTCTAATACCCCTTTCAAGCCATCTTAAGTTGGTGGACATCTTGTGGTAATGAACTGCACTGTTTAGCTACATGCTACCTGAGGAAATACTTCCTTTTGTCCCCAGTAGATTTGGACAAATCTCTTTGTTGGGGGTAGGCAATGTGGTGCTCGTAGGCACCGATGATCCCACAGTCACCTTCCTTTGGTGTTCTCTGAGGTGCCCCCCTACCCCTCCTTCTTTTCTTTCTTTCTTTCTTTCTTTCTTTCTTTCTTTCTTTCTTTTTTAAATCACAAATTTCCTCACTGGTAGCTGGGATGAATGAAGATGGTGGATGGCTGCAGGCAAACCTGGGCACTCCTCTGCAGCACACCCAGCCACCAAGAAAAAGGGGGGGAAAGAAAGAAAAAAGAGATTCTTGTCACTTCAAGGGGGGGCGTTACTAAGAGAGCAGTGGAGGGGTGTAGGGAGAGTGGTGATAAACCAGCTGGGTGGGAGAGGAGCAGGAAGCCAGCAAGGGGCTGGTGGAGTCAGCTGGGAGGAATCTGGGGGGTATGGGGGGTATCTAAGCTTGTATATCTGAATGGATGGGGGCTGCATGCATGTGAGAAAGAGGAGAGAGAGAAAGGGTTGGGGGGATCTTTAAAAAAGTGAGTATGGTGCACTTGCAGTGAGGAGAACATGTATGTACAATGGCTACATGGTGTGTGTGTGTGAGGGAGGGAGGGAGGGAGGGAGGGAGGGAGTTTATGGGTGATGATCCAGAGTGAAGGAATAAAAGAGATTGGGGGGAATGAGCTGGTGGGCAGAGGGGGGCGGGGAGAAAAAGGGTTTGCCTTCTGTGCAATAGGCTTCTGTTGGCACTGAAAACTGTGGGTTCAAAGGAGTTGTTGGGGCTCAGAGCCCACCTCTGAGTTGCATTCAGTCTTTTGGGCAGGTTACTTGTCCTTTGTGACTAGCCATGCCTCCCATAATGGCTCTTTTGTGGTGGTGCCCAAGACAATTTCTCAAATTGCCAAATGTGTCCATGGGCCCCAAAGGTTGCCCAGCCCTGCTCTAGGGATAGGATTGCCACTCCTTCCCTTCCCCCCTCCCCATCCCAGCACTCAGCTCCTGTGTTTTGAACAGTAGAAATTTAGGAGGTGCAGCACCGAAGAAAGGATCACCTGCTAAATCACTGCTTGTCACTCAGCTGTTCGGGGCACAGGAGGCCGAAGCGAAAATGCTCACAAGCCAACAATGGGCGCAATCCCCAGGCACTGCACTCTAATGGGAGTTGTGCAAGTGATTTTGATGGGTTACAAATTGTATCCTGTATCTGAGTCTACTCTGCCAAGATGACACCCACAGAACAGACAGTGAGGTCACCTCCTAATTTATGTCCAGCTAATAATCACATAAGTGAGAGGCAAAATGGAGCCACAACAAAGGAAGCAAAGGCTCCAGCCCAGTCTTTCCTAACCTGGTGCCTTCCAGATGTGTTCAACTTTAACTCTCCTCAGCCCCAGCTAGCATGGCCAATGGGCAGGAATGCTGGGAGTTGTAGGCACTGGGTTGGGGAAAGCTGCTCTGGTCTGAGTTGAAGAGAGAAAGAGAGGTTGTACATCTGTATACACACAGAGGCTGCAGTCCTATACACACTTACCTGGGAGTTTGTCCCATTGAACCCAATGGGGCTTTTTTTCTGAGTAGCCCTGTAATAGATTTATTGTGACATAAGCTTATATGGGCTGTCATTAGATGCACAAAGCATTGCCCTCAGAAATATAAATAGTCAGGTCAAATGACCATGAAATGCAAGAAGTAGAGCCTGTGACAACTGCATGTAAAGCTTAAGACACAAGCAATTGGTGATAATTACTACTGCCGTGAATGGTCACTTCATTTATCTTAAGCTTTACATAGAATTGCCACAGACTGTACTTTTTTGCATTTCATGGTCCCTCTGTTTACATCCCCGCCCCTCTCTCTCTGGAAGCTGATAATGTACAGAGCCTTAGGAAGAAGATAAAATGCTGATTGCTGCAATTAGAAGAAAATCCACTGATGAGAGTTATCAAGATGACTTCAAAATCAGGGCCACCATCTCCAATTAATATAGACTTTATTTTCCAGAGAAGCTAATCCCTACCTTCCCCCCAGCTTTTCCTTTAACTCAGGGGTGGGCAACTTGTGGTCCTCCAGATGGTTTGACCTACAACTCCCATCATCCCTCACCATTAGTTATGCTGGTTGGGGCTGATGAGAGTTGTAGGCCAAAACATCTGGAGGGCCACAAGCTGCCCACCGCTTGCTTTACAGTGCAATCATATGCATGTCTACTAAGAAATAAGCCTTATGGAGTTCAAGGGGACTTAGGGCCAAAACAGACATTACTTTAAATCTGTATTTAGCAGAGACATTTTTTTTCTATTTTAGAGTAGGGGTGTGTGTGTGTGGCTGTCTAGATTGGGACTCGGGGGGGGGGATGCTTTTAAGATCCAGATTGCTCCTCCCCATGCCTACCCTATAGTAAAAATAAAAAAGATGTAGCTGCTAGATACAGATTTAAAGTATATCTGTTTTGGCCCTTACTCCCAGGTAAGCATGGGAGTGCAGCCTTAGCTGACAGAGGATTCTACACATCCCACCCTAACCTTACAAGCTGCCAATGAAAGTATTTGAAGAATCCAATGTGGGAAATATTAGGAAAGGGCCGTAGCTCAGCATGATAGAGCACCTGCTTTGCATGCAGAAGGTCCCAGGTAGGGCTGGGAAAACTCCTGCCTGAAACCCCAGAGAGCTGCTGACAGTCAGTGTAGGCAATCTTGGTAGAAGGCAGCTTCCTATGTTCCTGAGGCTGCAATTCTAAACCCACTTGCATTGGAGTAAGCCCCATTGAACTCTGTGGAGTTTACTTCTGCATAGACATGTATAGGATTGCGCTGTGAATTGAACGTTCAAAGGCCATTACCAGGG
This sequence comes from Heloderma suspectum, assembly GCF_057233095.1. Lineage (NCBI taxonomy): Eukaryota > Metazoa > Chordata > Lepidosauria > Squamata > Helodermatidae > Heloderma > Heloderma suspectum. Next base: position 115,003,511 of record NC_139461.1, on the reverse strand, counting down.
AGCTGTTTGCACACACATGCAGGTTACTAAAATAGGGGAGTCTGCAAGGAGGTAACTAGTTTCAAGATTGAGACACATCTACAAAAATTTGATGTTGGTCTCCTGCAGCATCATATCTCTCAGGACCACGGTGAATATTTTCCCTGTTGAAATATATTTGGTACTTATACATACATGTAGGTATAATGTTTGTTTGAAATTCCAAACTGGAAAACACACACATCAATGTAGGTTTGATTGGGTTTTTAGTGCGCTTAACTGCTACGAAGGAGGGCTAATCCCTGGACAGGCTATAAATAGCTAAATAAAGAAATACATTCTGAGAAGAGAACATCCACCAAAACCACCACTCAAATATAGGGTGCTATATTTTAATTGGTTTGGCCCATGAGCCCTTAAGAAGCAGATTACCTTGAAAAACAAAATGACACACACACACACACACACACACACACAGAGTAAGTAGGCTAAAGCTTTTTCTGGCATGGAGATAGTGAGAAAAGCTTTGTTTATGAACAGTACAATCTTATGCATGTCTACTCAGAAGTAAGTCCAACTGTATTCAATAAGACTTACTCCCATTTAAGTGCACATATAATTGCCATTAAGTGCGTGCGTCAGAACCAAAGACGTAGGACAGAGATGCAAAAGCACAGGCCTGGGGTCACAGCCTGCCCGCCTGGAGTCTCAGTTTGGCCCTTTGGGCTTCCTCAGGGGGACAAGTCCCCTTTCCCTGGCTGTCCCTGCAACCATGGATCATTTGGTGTTTTTCTGGCTTTTTTCCCCATCTAAAATGTTGAAGTCCCCATTCTAAGGCTTGGTTAATGGCAATAAGAACTGTAAGCAAAAATAGGCTGGTGTTTGGGGCATTTTGGCCTTGTTCCCCACTGGAACGCAGCCCCCCAGAGCTTCTCCAAAATGGAATTTGGCCCTCGGGCAGAAAAGGGTTCAACACCCTGGCACAGGGGCGAGACTATTAAGAAGGCTGGCAACTCTACCTGTGCTGGCCTGCTGGTTAAGGCTGCCAACTTTTACTGTCCTGTGCTCCTATGCCTTTAACAGCAGACCTTTGGAGATGGTTATGGTTATCTCCATGCTGTGGAGAGCTACACCTGATCTCTACACCTGATCTCGGCCTGTTCTTTGGGGTCAGTTCACAGCCCTAATTCAGCAGGGCCTGGTTTGGAGATCCAGCAGTAGTCGAATTCTGACAGGTTAGCTAATGTGGGAGAAGCAGCTAGGTGTAGGCAGCAATGAGGTAATTGAAATACATTCAGCCTGTGGCACAATTCCAAAGGGATTCCAAAAAGAAAAAGAGACGAAAGCCCAACTCACAAACCCCAAGCACTATTAAGAGCCACTAAATCACCCGAAGGTATCTCAATTAAGCAGATTGCAATCTTCATCATGATGCAGCCGTGGCTATTAAGGATCCCCGGTGCTTTGACTGAGATATTCTAATTAGGCAGATTTCCCGATAAAGCACGTTTAAGTGAAGCAAGCTAAACTGTCTCTTCCACGGCCTCCATTTGCTGCCAGGCGTTGTCTGTCTGTTTCTGCATGCTTTGTATTTTACCTTTTTGGATTGTAAATGTCTTCAGTGTGGGCTTTTGTTTGGAGAGATGAATGCAACAGGGCCTTAACCCTGCCCTGGTGAAGACTCCAGCTACAATAGTAGCAATAACAGCCAAGCAGAGTTTGTGTCTGAATATAAGATTGACTTCTTTTGTACTGGAAGGCCCTTCACGTGGGTGTTCTGCTAGATTTTGTATTGATCAGCTATCCCATCTTAATCCTGTGTTAAGTGAACCTTGCATAAAGCTCATCTTTCTAGGGGTGTGGGGAGTGATTGGAGATGCTAGAAAACTATGCCCTTAGTTTGGATAGAGAGGGGACATAGGGATCAAAGTCTTATTGGGATTTTAGATATTTGTTTGGTCCTTCGTTACATTTATATCCTGCTTTCTTTCCTCCAAGGAACCCAGGGCTTCCAAAACTGTGTCAAAAAAGAAGGCCGGGTTTGGACTACATGACAGCCCAGCATGGCTTAAATTAGCTGTGGGGGCTGTTGTGTTGTGCTGGGCACCCATGGGTGCCCCTGCCAGCTGTGGCTTGCCATATCATGTGAACCCAGCAGCGTAGGTTGTTTGAGGGCTTTCTACCCTGTCAAATAATGCTAAGACAAGCTATGGGTTATTTGAGGGTTGTCTATACCCTCAAACAACCCATGACACCACGTTCGCATGACGTGGCAAATGCCACCGCTTGCATCTTCAAAATGGTGGCTGGTGCACTCTGCTAGGCTCTGCAGGGAAATTAACCCATGGTGGCTTAGTGTTACATGCAAACAGGCTGAAAGAAGTTCCTTCTGCTCTGAATTTGGCCAACATTCTTCACAACCTAGGCATGATCCTTGTAGTGTGCTTTTAGAGAAGATTTCATGAGAACTTCAAATGTTACTCGTTATCTTCTTGCTGGTCTCCTGTTACAAATTCACAAAGTTTACTTGCATTTATGCATTCACTAATTTTTTTATCCCACTGTTCAGGGATAACTTCACAAAGTAGCTTACAAACAATAAAGATATTGGACACAAGCACCAATAAATATGCAAACCCAGCACTATCATAATTGAGGAAATTATGCCAAATTTCAAGTTGGTGAGAAATGAATGCAAGTATTAACTACCTCCTCAGGAAATATCAGTTTGCACAAATAAGTTTTTAGAGCCTTCGTAAAGGCCTGCACCAATGTGTAAGGTGCAAAGCATCAGGACAGGAGTCCCATAATTGAGGGGCCACCACCGAGAAAGTCCTGCTCCTTGTACTTGCTGATCTAGCAGAGCTTCTCACAATGACCTAAACATATGGGCAGAATCATATGCATGAAGGCAATCCATTAGGTAACCGGGCTTTAGAGTGCTTCAAGATAATAACAAGCCCCTTGAAATCAGCCCAGAAATGAGTTAGTAACTAAGGTAACTGGTACAAAACAAGGTGTTAGGTGCTCCAATTTTCTGGCCCCATCAGCATTCTGGCAGCTGCATTTTGCACTAGCCAGGGTTTCTGAGCTAGTCTCAAAGGCTGCCCAACAAAGTGTGTTACAGTAATCCAATTTAAAGGTAACTAGGGAATGGGTTACTAGATCTGAGTTACGCATAGGGCTACAGCTGGCATATCACCACATATCACTGAGTCCAAGAGGGCCCCCAATTTGTGCACTTGATAGTTCAAGACAAGAGACATGCAACTCCATCTGGGACTGGCTTGATGCCACCATCCAGAACAGCTGGTTTCCCAGTCCACAAAACCTCCTTAATTTGGATAAGAAGTTTCAGCTGATTTTCTCTCATCCTTTTCAAACCAGCATCCAGCTCCTCATTCAGATTATCTCTGGAGTTCATAGGGTGGCAAAGCAAGGTAAAGCTGCATGTCATCAGCATACAATATGGTTGCAAGTGTGGCAGAACAGAAATGCACGTTTGGTAGTCTATGGTGCTTCTGCTGTAATACTGTGGCTCCATTTTCAGATCTTTTACATGTGGTAAGCATCCAAGCACTTACTCTGGAATTGGCTTAGTATCATTGTGGAGAAAGCAGCCTGAGGACTGCAATCTCATGGTACAAGAAGCTATATGTTATTGAAGATAATGACAAAACTTCCACAGGCATGAAAGTGCCTGGATTATACCAAGAGTTGCACATTATGTTTCCTTCCTAGTAACTAGCACAACGCCATAGAAACCTGTAATTTATGTGAACGTTGCACCAACTGTGGTTCTGGGCTTATGCACAGAACTTAAAATACCTTGCCACCACAAAATTGGTATTGAACAGTCTTATTTATGTATTCTTCTAGTTAGCCAAGAGCCCAGGCTGATCAACCCAAGCACTGGAGTTAAATCTGCATATCACCGTCAAAGGCCAATTCTGTCATTCTGTAGGAAAATCCACTTGGAAAAAGTACTCAACCACCAGCTTTATAGTGCAGGCCTGTACATCAGGCATGCACAACCTTTTTGGCCCCAAAGGGTGTATGTGATGTTGGACTGCATGCATATGCAGACACATATACATATATTTCTCTTCCTCCCCTCCCCTAGTGACCCCGATACAGATAGCTCTTTCCTTGGTGGTGCTACCAGTGAGGATAGAGTAATCAATAGCAGCATCACTGGGGGAGGGAATTCGGTGGCAGTGTAATGCCCCCCACTGGAGGAGTCTTCCTCAGAGGAAAAGCTGAAGTACCCAGAAACTGAGGATACCCCAGATCAATCACTGACACCAGACCAGGAGGAGCCTTTCAAGAGAGATGATTGCAGCTCCATCCTTGTCAGGGGGAGAGGACTCTGAGGCAGAGCAACCCCCTGGCCCACAGGAGTGTCATCACCTCAAGCAATAGGCCAATAGAGCTCCAGTAAAAAGGACTCCTCAGGAGCAAGTGACTCCTCAGGAGCAGGGCTCTGAACAATGAGCTCTGATTACTGCAGCTGAGCTCTGGGCTAAAAGCCTTCACTGCAGACCTAGCTGATGTTGGAGCAACATTGTTCATCAGCTCCTGTGCCTTGCACCTTGCTTTCTGGACCTTGCCTTGTGATCGGCCTTCTGTGCTACTAATCTTTGAACTCCTGTTTGACTCTGCTTCTGGACTGAGTATGGTAACATATAGCTAAACTGTGCTTTGATCTTTGCTTGTATCTTGACCACTCCTGCCTTTGGCTGATCCCATCCTGGACCAGAACTTTTGCGTGTGACCTTTCGCCTGTCTTGTTGCCTTGCCTTTTGGATTGCCGCATAATTTGCTCTCTGAGTGTCTGCTGTAGCCAGTGCATGAGGGTTCCATAAACAGCTTGGTCTACAGTGAAGGCTTTTAGCCCCAAAGCCTGCTCAGCCCCACCCAGAGCCCAGCTGCAGTACATTAGAGCTCTCTGGTCAGAGCCCTACTCATGAGCAGTCACTTTCTCCTGAGGAGTCCTTCTTTGCAAGTGAGCACTTCTTGTCACAGGAGCCCTACTGGCCTGTTGCTTGAGGCAATGATGCTCCTGGGGTCCCGGGGGTTGCTGAGACTCTGCCCCTTCCTCAGAGCCCCCTCCCCTTGACAGGGATGGACCTATCGCCATCTCCCCTGAAGACCCAGGTTCCTCCTGGTCTGGGAACAGTGACTGATCTGGGGTACCCTCAGTTTCTGGGAGCTCCAGCTCTTTTTCTGATGCGGCTTCCTCCAATGGAGGCATGAGAGACAGTGGGTTGGTGGGGTGTCAGGGAACCCATTGGGGGTTGCAATTAAGGCCTTGCGGGGCGGGGGCTGCAAGTTGTGCATCCCTACTGTACATGTTTACTGAAACCTAAGCCCCCTTGCAAACAAGGGCACTTACTCTCATGGTAGTACAGAATTCCAGCCTTAGGCAATGATGAGGGTCTACATGGAGAGAGCCTGTAGCTCAGTGACATCATGTATGTTTTGCATACATACCCTCTCCACTGTTTGGAGCTCAGTATTTTTGGGGTGGCAGAGTTAGGAAGTCCTCCAACCAAACGTTTGAAGAGCTGCTGCCAGTCTGGGTAGGCAATGCTGGTCTAGATGGACCAATGTGTAAGGCAGGGGTGTGGAACCAATTTGCAGCAGGGCCCCGAATTGCCCCCCCCTCCACAGGTCATATGACCACACCTGCTGATATCATTACCCCACCCCTACCTGTTTTGCCTTTCTCCATGCTGAGAGAGGCATGGAGTAGCTTTCCAGCAGTGCATGTTATCCCTATGGGAGTGCTGCACAAAGGGACTCGGCAACAGCTGGGAAGAGTGGCCACTTCTCCCAGCACTAGCCACTCACCACCCACGTTCCTGCTGTTATCTCTGATTCCTCCAGAAGGTGGAGCTTGGAGGCCAAGTCCTGCCCCTGAAGGAACCCCAGGAGACTTTGCACATCACACATCCGCAGACTGGGGGTTCCACAGCCCTGGTGTTAGGTAACTTCAAATAGGTATTTTTTAGTTCTGAGGTGGGGATCCTGTGGCCCTCCAGATGTTGTTGGCCTCTAACTCCTATCAGCCCCAGCCAGCATCACAAATGGCTGGGGTGATGGGAGTTGTAGTCCAACAACATCTGATGGGCCATAGGTTGCCCACGCCTGCTTAGTGAGAGGAATAGGTGAGGGTTGGCCTGCTGGAGTTAGTTGCAGTGTAACTCTCTGTAAAAGCCTCCCATTGACCTTAATTGAAGTGGAATCCAGTCCATCAGGCATAACTACTTTCCTCCCCTTTTTCAAATGTTATTTTTATCTGGCATATTTAGCAGTCTTGTAAATGCTGCTGTGTAGTGGCTCCCTTGGCCCAGGGAAGCCTGTAACTATATAAATTGGAACATGATGCTGATAATCAAGGCTTGGAAAATGTGTTTAGTCTACTCTCAGATGGATAACGAGAATGTGTATTAGTGAATACTTTTATAGGCAATGGTGGATAATATATTAGGAAAGGGCCTCAGCCCTAAATACTTTGATATCTCTAGACATATATTTGAATTATGTTAAAACAAAAAGGGAGGGGGAAAGGTGCTCCTTGCAACTGCTAATAGCCTTCTTTTCTTTTAAAAGCAGTCATGCATAATGACAAAGATCTAATAGGCAAATGGTTTAAAGAAACATATTATGGAAGCAGTTTTTCCACACCATAGAAAGGCACAATGAACCTGGCAATGTTTTTGTTATAGGACATTGTCAAGCTAATTTTATATGTAGGCTTGAACAAAGGAAAATTCTTGGTGAAAAGCCAGTGGTCATCCAAGGTGGTCATTGAATACACCCTATTTCTCAAGGAATGTTGCAACCTGGGAATAACCAAGGAATGAATCAAAACTTTGTCACTTTTTGTAGGTTTCTTCTTCTTCTTCAAGATATTTAGCATTATTATACGAATGCTTATCCTACCCTTTAAATGAATTTCCCAAGCAGCTTACAATTCACAAATGAAAAGAGACGACAACACTTTTTAAAGACACTGTAGTAAGCAGGATCCAAAATCTCAACAAAGCTGTGTCAGAACTATTTAGATTAAATGGCTTTAGATAAAATAAGGACTTTGCCTGGTGCCAAAATGGCATCAGTGTTAAGTGCCATGTGAGTCTTCCCAGAGGAGAACATTCCACAATTGGTATCTACTGGTGTTGGAGATACTGCGGTGATTAGCTCTATAGCACCTCCAGTCAGTAGATGGTGCTATACTAATTCCTTACTACTTTTCACAGTACCATGTTGATCTGGGAGTGGTCTACTACGTGTACTTCTGGCACAACTGCCAGTAATTTAATAATACTTCCAAAATGGAGAACCTCTATAACACCACAGTGGGACAGATAAGTGTGGTGGGTGGGAGACACACTATATGTCACGTCCTACAAATAATATTTTTCAGACTTGGCACTTCGGGTTGATATTGTGTGCATTTGGAGAGGCTGCTGACTCTTTTCCTTCAGCATTTCCCAAACGCTATACCTGTTTTTGGTGGGGAGTTGCATATTCACAACACTGTGACGTCATGATATCCTTCATCGTGCCATCCATGTGTTTTTGACCAATCTGCTTTTTCTCACAGCAGACCAGAGCATGTGTGGCAGCACTGGATAATCTACACACAGAAGTGAAGAGAGAGAAGGTGGCTCAGCTCGCCCTGTCAATCTTTCAGTCTACTTTATGAGTTACTTTCTATTCATCCTTTCATAGAATCATGGAATTCTGTGATCCTTTCCTTTCTTTATGATGGTTTGAGGCCTCTTCTTGCCTTTGTCCACAGCCCTGCAGTACTGGAAAAACATACAAGCAGGAAAAAAATGTATAAAGCCAGCAGGAAACCAAAGAACTACTTCTGGCATGCCCAAGGGCCACTGCACCCAAAAAAACAATATTGCAGAGTTGGAGCAGGTGCAAAAAAGGGCAGCCAAAACAATCAAGGGGCTGGAGCAACTCCCATATGAGGAAAGGTTATAACGGCCACATTGGGAAGGTCGTGGGGGTGAAGGAACCCATCATGGGTTCTTCCCCCACCCCCACACATGTGGGTCATGTGACCACGATGTACATAATTACCCACGATGCAGTGCAGGTTGCCATGTCATCTGAAACGGGTGGCTTCTCACTCACCCCCACAACCTCTACTGCAAGCCATAGGTTGTAGGGTGGGTAAGAAACCACCCCTGCCACACCACATGCTGGGTTTGAACAACACGGCAACCCACGTTGCATCACGGGTAATTATACAAATCGTAGTTGCATGACTGTGGTTCCGCGCGATGGGTTTTTTTACCCCCGTGATCGTCTGAACCCGGTCAATGTCTGGGACTCTTTGGCTTAGAAAAAAGATGAGTAAGGGGAGACATGATGGAGGTGTACAAGAAAGCTTCATGGTGTGAAGAAAGTGGACAGGGAGACTTTTTTTTTTTTTTAGAACCCAGGTTTATCCCATGAAGCTGATTGGTGAAAGATTCAGGACAGATAAAAAGAAGTACTTCTTCACATAGCCCATAGTTGAACTACGGAATTTGCTTCCGCAAGGTGTGGTGATGGCCACCAAGTTGGACAGGTTTAAAAGGGGATTGGACAAATTCCAGGAGGAGGTGGCTATCAATGGCTAACAGTCCTGATGGCTATAGGCTACCTCTGGTATTGGAGACAGTATGCCTATGTATAACAGTTGCTGGGGAACATGACTGGGAAGGTGCTTTTGCACTCATGTCCTGCTTATGGGTTTTCCCCAGGTAGCTGTTTGGCTACTGTGAGAACAGAATGCTGGACTAGATGGACCCTTGGTCTGATCCAGCATAGCTCTTATGTTTAAGGAATTCTGTAGGAATTTTGACTTTGAGTGGCAGATCTCCCAGCCATATCACAAAGTACTAAGCCCTCTCAGTTTCAAAGTGGTTTCTCATATGGCACGGGGAGGGGTTGTCTGGAGAAACACAAGCCCAAAGACCCTTCTCCCCAGGTATGTGGAATCTCTTGCATAGTTGTTTGGACCTGAGCGAATACATTTAGGGTGCAATCCTATGCATGCTGCTATGGATGCTGGGGCTTGCTGGGAGTTGGAAGCACTTTTTTCTCTCTAAAAAGCCATAGAATTGTGCCTTTAGTTTTTCTTGTGTTCTGAGTCAATAGGATGCATTGCACAAACAGCCTGCCAACTGTTCAGAAAGGGAAACTCTGATTCAGAAGCTTTTATTGGCAAATCACAACGAACGTAGGAGCTCCCTGGCTTTTGTGGTATTTGCAACGACTAATATAAATGTTAAATAGAACAGCTCCAACTTACGCTGCAAGAGCTGGCATGCTTTATATATCAGGTGCATTTTCCTATGAAGGTTGCAATATCAGATAGTTATGATGCAAATATACCATGTTGTCCAGAAGCTGCTTATTATTTTTGGAAAAGGAGACATGCTGAGGGTGGCCTATGAGGACAAGACTATGATGAAGAGTAATTGCATTGGGCCAAGCACTAGTGGATCTGTAGGTGTTTTGCTTCTAGACAAAGTCTGCTATCGATATTAAAATCTAATGAGTTTGTCTGCGAGCTTCTCCATGTCTCCTCCTATATCCTTTCTGTTTTGTTTATGATCCACCTAGATATAAGTCCACATGGTTTCTATGATGGACAGGTGTCCTACTTTACAGACAATTTCAAGGGTTGCCAGAGGTCTGTCTTCTATTTGAAGATATCCTCTATTTAAAGGGCTCTCCTGTCCAAGTCCAGTTTAAAGATAATGAACGATAAAAACTGTTTTCCATCAACAGTTAGCATCTGGGCAGTAGCCTGAACAGGTAGGAACACAGGTTACCTGGTCACAGTCTTCGAAGCTATGGTATTTCTGTTTAAATTATAATAATAATTTTTATATTTGCATTCATACATATACATTAGCATACGTAAACGTTATGCAAATCACTGTCCTCTTTTTTGGTGATGCATTTCCTCTTTTTCTGCCATTCCTAAGTGGCCACCCTAATGGTTTCTCACCTCCTCTTGCTCACTCATTTTAGCCTGTCTTCTTTGGTCCCCCCTCCCCCGCTTCTTTGTGGATGGTCTCCAACAGGGTGTAGCTATCCATCTTCACTTGGTGGAATCCCCCTCATTTCCAGTAGGACGTTCAAGAAATGAATGGAAAATCAGTGATTTACTCAGAACCAACAAACATCTATAAACACCCTCGCCAAGCACAAGTAGTTATGTATCGTTAGTGTCAGAAACCTACAACTTGCTGAAAACTTCTTGATGGTGAGAGTAGTTTACAATGGAACAGAGGCAGCTCTATATTTGGGGTGGATGCGGCAATGACCCTCTGCCTCTCCCCCACCCACTTGTGGTAGAGAAATCCCCCCACAACCAGGGGCATGCATGGCATGCAGTTGCCCATTGCCATGCATGATTTTCTCCTGCCCTCCTCTGACAATCTCAGTAGAATATCTGCCCTGTCCTCCACCCCACTAGCCCCAATGAGCACCAGCCACCACTGCAATGGAACTAATTGTCTGGAGGAATAGTGGTCTCTCCCTCGCTGGAGGTCTTCAAGCAAAGGGTGGGCAATTATCAGTGGGGATGTTCTAGCTCTGGATTTTCTGCACTGAGCAGGGGGTTGAAGTAGATGGCCTACAAGAGGAGTTGGCAGAAGGTAGGTCAGTGCCTGCTAGATCTCTGGGTGATTTGCATAGATTAGCAAGGGTTTCTGATTCCTGGTTGTCAAATAATTGCAAAAGTCTCCCTGCTGCCCCAAATTAGGTTGCTGTGGCGGAGGGGAGCCAAGAGTGGATTTTTGTGTAAAAGGATCGGTGAGCTTGGCTGTGGGCTGAGCATGTGCTCAGATGCATCCCATTCCTTAATTCTTAGTGCACCTCCACCTGCCTGAATCACTACTCTGCTCCTGGCTCTGCTTTGTGGACTTTGGGCTTTGAGTAAAGACAAAGTAGATCTTGTAAGTCTTGCATTTTCCCACTCCTTGCCCCCTTCAGCTCAATGATTCTACTGTAAGAAAAGTTGTTACTTTAAATTTCAGAAGCATCGACCTTCTTATAATGAACACTTTCCTAATAAGTAACATCCTTGGGGTTTCCATTATTCTGTTTGACCACCTTGCCATGCTCACAGTCATATCAGCTCAAGGTCCACCTCCCTTGCACTTGTTTTCACTGAGAACTGATCTTGAAAAATTCACCTGGGAGGTTGAGGGTGGGGGGAAAGAACTGAGATGGGGGGATTTGGAGCACTACTACTGAGGGGTGGGGGGTGACAACCAGCAGCCTCTGATTTCGTCTTAAGCTGAAATGTTCCTGTCCTATTCTAAAGAAGAATAACACTTGAACCACAAATGTAATACATTAAAAATCCTGTTTTGTTTTTTTTTAAAAACCCAATCTTTAGGGCCAGATCTATTCTTTGAGTCATATCATTACAATCCCATCATGGTAACGCTATATCCCTCTTGCATATTCATACCTTGTAGGACGCACAATGACATTTGTTGTGGTATATTGTATAATGTGGAATAAAAAAGCAGGAAATAATACTACAAAAGCAGTATGTCAAATGTGTAATGTGCCCCAACAGTTATCAGTGCACTTCAATGCTGCTATATAGCAGGAGTTTAGATCCAGCCTAGGTGGGGTGAATAGCTGTTCCATGGGGCGGCGCGGTGGTATACCCGCTGGCCATACTCTGGCTATATGGCACTCATTTCCAAGCTCATCACTTTGCTCTTCAGAAGTGCTCCTAGGGTTGCTGGGTTGCCACCCAGAGATTTGCCTTGTACCTTTAAAATAAATCTTTTATCTGAAAAGACAAACGAGGTAGTCCACTGATGCTAATGGAAGCTTCCCTCCTGATGAAAATAGCAGTGTGCGTGCATGCACATATATATGTTAATGACAATGGTTGGGGATGGGTGGTGGGTGGAAGGATACGCTTTCCTTCCTCACCCAGGGTGGCGCTGTGGCTGTTCTGGCCTTCCTGTGATTGCTATTCACATTTTTTTTAAAAAAAAATCATGTTAAAGTCAAGTCTAGTTTGGCCCTGTCCTCTTTTCCCATCAGCTTTCTTCCCAACCTTGGCATCCACTCCCATACTTTCCCTGTTGCAAGGTGTCAAGGCATAATAATAATAATAATAATAATAATAATAATAATAATAATAATAATAATAAAAAACCACTGTGGTATCACCATTACCAATTTATTAAAATCAAACAATGCTTGGGTCCTTATGAAGTGACAAGCAAATAATTGCCAATGAGTTGTTTTGAAACGATGAATTTGCTAAAACAGTTTAAACAAATGTTCTCACAAATCACACTGAAGCATGGCAATAATAATAACCATTCAGATTGAAATGTGTTTGGCAATCTCGTGGTCTGCTATATCTAAGCCACTGAAGCAGAGCCGATGGATCAGTTTTTGATAGGATTGTATGGTTTTCTGTAAGGTGCTGCAGGTGTGTTCCCAGGCACTTAAAAGACCCAGGGCCCAGGCCCATAGGACACAAATCTGCACGAAGTCTGCATATATTAATTCATATCTGTATATGCAGATTTAGAAATAATTAGGAGGATTTATTCACTTTTTCAGGAGGCAAAGCCAATCAATTCATTTCTCATCCAAATCATCTCAAACAAAATAAATTATTCAGTTAATTTGCATCTTGTCCCAGATCATCCCAAAGTAATGGAAACTGTTTTTTCTAAGCTTAATTACCACTCAGGAGAAGATAGTGTTTATGCGTGCGCATGCGGTGGGTTGGGGGAATGTTACACCATGTGGGGAGGATGGAGTTAACACTTCCCTACCAGCTGCAATCTCCCTTGAAAATTGCCACTTGCATGGCAACTAAGCTGGGAAGAAAAAAACACACCTCCTGTTGGCACCAATAGACACTCAGGGCTTTGTGGAACAGATCTGGAGCCTGGTAAAATAGATTCGGGGCTAGGGCCCTATGAGGGCCTAGGTCTCACAACACCCCTGAGCTGCTGCCCTGGGAATTTGTTTGGAAGGTGTGATACACAATAAATGAATAAACAAGGCTGTTGCTTTGCTTGTAACTTTATAAGCATCCTCGTCTTGGAACCACCATCACACATGCGCAAGTCCACTCATGCAATGGGACTTCTCACACAATGGGACTTCCCTGTGCTCTCCCCCCCTGCAGCCCCCCAATCTGCTCCAGGGGTCACCCAATCCTCTGGAACAGATTTTGGAGGGGCCACAAGGGGAACTGCAGGGGGGAGGGGAAATCCGTTCCACCAGTTGGCAGAAGGACACCACTAGATGCAACCCACTGTTTGATTTTAATAGCTCTTTATGTGTGGTGGTTCTAGGAATGACTGGATCTGGGGAGGGGGCACCCAAGAGGCAGAGTGGGTGCCTGCCTCTTCTCCTAGTCCAGTGGCAGATTTGAAGGTATGGCACACAGGAGCAATCTGCATCTAGAGGCTGTTGATATTGCACATCAGCGTTCCCCAACCTGATGCTGTCCAGATGTTTTGGACTACGACTCTCAGCATTCTTGACCATTGGCCACCATGCTACCTGGGGCTAATGGGATTTGGAAGTCCAAAACATCTGGAGGTCATCAGGTTGAAGAAGACTGCTGTAGACCATAGCATCCTTTTTAGACCACCATGAGCATATGCGTCAGGTGTCTGAGCTGGTGTTCCAATTGTTTAAATTATTACTATATCCAGTGAAGGCTGGTGGCTCTGATGTCAGTGGGATGGTGAATCTGCTCCAAGTTTCAGTCAGAGCCAGTCAGGATTTTAAAGGAGCGTCGCACCTTGGATAGCTCCTTTAGAGTTCTGACTGGGTCTTACTGAAACCTGGAGCGGATTCACTGCCCCACTGACATCGGAGCCACCAGCCTCCACTGACATCATCTGACTATATTCAGAACAGGGCCATTGGTGAAAATAGATCAGCACCACCAAGGCAATTCTCTGGTGGTGGTGACCTTATGACTCTGTTATAATTGCTGCTGCTTTACATCTATATGAAGCCACTGAGAAAGAGTATCTGGAACTTGTTCATTTTAAAATATTTGTATGCCATCTTCCTACAAAGTGGTATTCAAGGTAGTTTAACAAAAAATCAGTACAACAATAAAGTCAATTAAGAAGACATAATATCAATAAAAGCAAATCATAAAGCAGCAATTAATGCCCTGTAGCAGCTAATAAAAACAACAACAGCAAATCAAAGCAAGGAGAGAGAGAGAGAGAGAGAGAGAGTCTACCAGCCACCCAAATAACCATCAAAATGTTATTAATAACACTCAGCTCTATGTTTCTTTATCTAAGCACTCTGGAGTAGCTGTCTCAGTCCCAAACCAGTCCCTGAAAGCTGTGGGTGAGTGGATGAGGTTAAAAAACCAAACCTGAGTGGAGACAAGATGGAGGTGATAGTGTGTAGGTAATCTAAATGGTCTTGGAATTGTTATGCCTGCTTTGGGTGGAGTGGCAGACTCACTCCATCAGAGCACGTTCGGAGCCTTGGACTTCTCCTTGACTTGGCTTTACTCCTAGAAAAACAGCAGGGGCTAGGAGTGCCTTTTCATTAACTGCACCAGCCAATTTTGGCAGCAGAAGCATCTCACCTTGAGGATTGACTACTGCAATGTGCTTTCACATGGAGCTCCCTTGAAGGCTATGAGGAAGCTGCAGCTGGCGTGGAATGACACAGCCTTCTTCCTGCCGAATATGGGGAGGCTAGAACACATCTAACTAGTTTTGTGGCAATTGCATTATCTTTCTGTGCTCTTCCAGGTCCAGTTCAGAGGCGCTTACCTTTTATAGCTCTTCATCGTCTGGGATTAGCATCTGTCTGTCTGTTTGTCTGCCTGTCTTTCTTTTTTGGGCTCAAGTTACAGGAAGCCAGATTCCGGCTGAACATCAGGAAAATCTTCCTGTTAGAGCAATATGACAATGGAACCAATGACCTAGGGAGGTAGTGGGATCTCCCACACTGGGGGCGATGATGCTGGACGGCCATCTGTCAGGGATGCTCTGACTTGGATTCCTGCATTGAGCAGGGGGTTGGACTCAATGGCCTTGTAGGCCCCTTCCAACCCTACTATTCTATGATTCTACTTACTTACTTATTCAATATCCCACCTTTCTGCTAAAAGATGGTGCTCAAGGTGCCTAACAATAAAATCTGGATATCAAAAAACCTCTTAAATTAAAGCATAACATAAAAACAAATACATTGAAAATACAACAATAAAAGGAATAAACAACACCCAAGCAATTAATGCCCCCCTCCCTTCAGCAACAGACCAGTTCATATGGCGAAGGCCCTGCCTGAATAAAAATGTCTTTGCCTGCCAGTGGAAGGACTCCAGAGAGGTGGCCAGCTTAGCCTCCCTCGGCAGGGAGTGCCAGAGGATGGAAGCGCTCACAGAGAAGGTCCTTGCTCACATCCCCATCAAATATGCCTCTGGTGGCAGTGGAACCCAGGGAAAGGCCTTCCCCGAAGAACGTAAAGCCCGGTAGCACAGAGACTGCTTCTGTCCATACGGACCACCCCTCCCATGCTGTTTAAGATCTCCTGATCTGTCCCCACTTCATTTTACCTCAAAGAATAGCAGTGGGCTACTTGTGGCCTGTATGCAGTCCCCTGCTGTAAATGTGGCCCCTACCGCTGCTGAATGTGCTGCTGCCACTGCCAAAATTCATGGTGAGGGTGGCCCCCTGGGGGTTCCATGGGCCCCCAGAGCCCCTCAAGGTGTTCATAGAATGAGGGTAGATCATCTGCAGTAAGACCAAGGCTTTTACTATCATAGCCCAGAGGCTCTGGAATAAACCCAGGAAGATCAGGACTGACTTCTCCCTCATGGCATTCTGGAAGGGCTGCAAGGGCCTGCTATTCTGGGTGGCATTTGGGGGCTGACTTGATGGAGGCCTGCTCTGAATTACTACGTTTTGACTGCTGAACTGGCTGGGTTTCCCTCCAGTATTTTTTATTGTTTGTCTATTGTGTTAATGATAGTTAACTATAGTTTTATATTCTATTGCATTGGTATGTAAACTCTTTTGAGCCTAGGGAAGGTGGTAATTAAGTATTTTAAATAAAATTAAATCTCTGGGTTGCCACCTGGCAACACTAAACACTCCAGGATTCCTATCTGCTGAAAGCAGAATTGCTGTTTTGTGTTTCCCAGCAGTGTGTCTTTAACACATTACATGTGATCCATCAGGATAAACCTTCTGGTTTTGCTGCCTGCCTGGGATCGCAAAACCAAGGTGACCGTCAAGACATCTAGCAGACTACAATATATGTTCGGTTTTATGGATCGCTGGCTGTATAGTTGCAGCAATTCTACAGGCCAAGCTTTGCCCATCATTTGTATCTCCATGCTGGGAAAAGCTGACCCTGGTGAATTTCTGTCTGTTTGAGGTGCAGTGCTTCATCGGGGCGGGGGAAGGTAGCAACAGTAATTGTGAGAAAAAACTGCAATTATAACTTCCTTTTGTTTTGAATTGCAATACACTGGGCAAGAATAGTTCAGGACAGAGTTAAAGGCTTTGGATAGGAACTCTGTTAATGATTCAAAATGGCTTGTGACCTAATTTACTAAGCACTTGCATGGATGGGAACTCCCCTGATGTCAACAGGGCTGGATTAGCCATTATGTTACATATAAAACAAAGCAGAGTCCCAGCCAAATATGTGTAGGAGTTTCTTGCTGAGGAAGGTGCTCCGGGCTTCTTTAGAATGTACTGCATCTTAGAACATGTTGGTTGTTCTCTCAACATGTGATGGGGAGGAAGAATCTGGTCATGTTTCCGGCTATTGTAAAACATGCCCATAGTGCTATATGGCTATTTGATCTGATTTCCATTTGATTTGATTTCAAGTTTGCTTTGATGAGGCTGTGAGCATGCCTGTACATAGCTGTGCCTCCTTTGCAGGGGAGTATGGATCTGATGGAAAGGTTTCTCAAAGGATTTTCTACCTTTTAATCAGATCAACAGTGGTTGTAGCTTCTTCCTTGTATGGAAGGGTAAAATCATTGAGAGACATGAATATTATGTAAGCTAACCTCTGATAACCTTCAAATATTGTGTCTGCAAACCTCTGATAACCCAATATTCTTTGTTCCAGTGCCGTTAGGACAATTCTCAATGGTTCTGTTGGCCTCAGAAAACTATGATTAGAATCAGCAAGATCAGGTTACAAGCAGCCATTTAACAAGATGGTGTCCTCCTGGGTTCCATACAGCAAATGAGGATGTCTATCTACTTTTTCTGTTCTTTCATATATATTCTCTATGGAGAATAAATGAACTAAATCAGTTTTGACTTGCTATGAAGGTCTGCGGCAAGGACTACTTGGGCCTTTTTAGTTCAGGAGAAAGACCCGTGAGGGGTGTGGTGTGATTCAGGATTATAAAATTATGTATGGTATGGGAAAAGGGAGAGAGAAAATTGTTCTTCATAATTCTAGAATTTTGGGGCCAACCAATTAGGGTGGATAGGTGTCCTCTTTTACAGAGGACTGACCTCTTTTTGAAGCTGTCATCTATTTCAGGGGTGGGCAGAAAGTAGATCTCCAGATGTTTTGGCCTTCAACTCCCAGCATTCCTGATTATTGGCCATGCTGACGGGCTTCTGGGAGTTGAAGTCCCAAACATCTGGAGATCTACCTTCTGCCCATCTCTGCTCTATTTGAAGGACTGTCCAGTCTAATTTTAGTTTAAAGATAATGAACCATCAGAACTGCTGCCCATCAACACCTAACACCCAGAGAGCAGACTGAACAGGCAGGCACACAGGTCACCTGGTCACAATCTTCCTCACTATGGCGAGATCTGTTGATTTCTTTTTAAATTATAATCATTTGTTATATATTTGAATCTATGCATTTAAATTAGCAAATGCAAATGTTATGCCAATCACTGCCTTCATGTCTGGTGATGCATTTCCTCTTTTTCGGTGACTCTTTATCAGCTCACTCGTTTTAGGCTTCTTTGTCCTCCACCCCATGCAGCCCATTATGCAGCAAAGTTTTTTTGTGGATGGACTCAGCAGGGCTGTAGCCAGCCATCTCCACTTGATGGACACGTTCCTCCTCTTCAGTATTGCAACCTGCTTGTTCACCTGCCTCTTGCTCTGTCCTAGACAAGGGCAGTAGTGAGGAAGAGGAGGCGCAGCAGATGCCAGGGCTTACCAGCTCTCTGCCTGTCAAGCCAGCAAGTGGTAGCGGTAATGAGAAAGCGGAAGAGCAATAGCAGCTGGTGACAACGGCAGTGAGGAGCTGCTGAGGGTGTCTTGCCCAAGAGCCCTGAAAAACGTGGAGCCAGCACTGATTACCATGCTGCTGTTTATATAATATATTCGTGTGGATGGGTGCGAGAGAGAGAGAGAGAGAGAGTGTGTGTGTGAGAGTCCCCTTGGCTTCTGAATGTGAAAAAGAAATAAAGAAATAAGCCGACTGCTCAGCATGTTGCTAGGCATTTGGAATTGTTTTGAAGATTTCCAAGGCATTTCATTGAGGGATTTAAGTTGCATGATATTAATGTCTTCCTGTCCCACTATAGGTGTTAATTAACAAAGCAAATCTAGACTGATTGTATTATCAGCAATAACTGCTGTTGTGTATGAATGGATACTGTGCTTATTCTGCATACATTTTAAGCTTTAATGGAGTTCACAAGCTGTACTTTTTACACTCCGTGATCAATTGCTCAAACTGTTTAAAATCCTCCCCATACCACACTAATGTGCAAACACAATCTATCTACCTGCGAACTGAAGACTACATTATCCATTGGTAGACATTAACTACAAACATTTAAGGCATAATAAATGTGTTACTCTCTAAGGTACGACAAGACTCATCATGGTTTTTGCTGCAAACATGGCTACCCCTGTGGACATTTTAAAAAACAAATACGCTATGTGTCTTACCAGTTAGGATAAATCCTTTTCATAAGTTTATTTTTTTAGTTTTCTTTAATAAATTTATACCTCAAGTGACGGAACTGGATCTATGAACACCCCAGACTACAAACTTGCAGAAAAGCTAAAACATCCTGGCTTGGGTATATTATTCTGAAGTCCTGAGCACCTGCAGCCTTTAGACTGCTGAAATCCCATTGACATAATTTGGATTTACGTAGCTTCAAGTGCTTTTATTTACTCAGACATATTGTCTGGATCTACACAGAGATGGTTTTTGAATAGATTCCATTTAAATCTGGATTTTCATGAAAGCAGGTTAGCTCCTCCCAAGGCAAACTGTAGCCAATAATGTATGTGTGTATACCCACTTGCATGGACCAAACAGCAAGGTCACATGCCGGCTGCATTTGCTTTACCCTCTCCAGTACAGCTTACTGTGTTGTTTGAACTAGCAAGGGTGGGTTGCTGCTGTGCTTAACAAACCACCCCAGAACTCTAAAACAGCCTGTGGGTTCTGGGTATTTCATTAACCACACCAGCAACCCGACCCCGTCGGTTTGGACAACACAATAAGCCATGCCGACGAGGGTAATGAAGCAAATCGGACTGGCATGTGCGGTGTGGCTCACAAGCCAGTTAACAAATGGCTTGTTAACTGCTGGTGATTGTGTGAACCTGGTCATTCTCTGGTCCTACAGGAGACCTGGTGCTTTGTTACTGGAAATTTCATGGTCTGAAATGAGGAAAAACTCTCTGTGTTGCAGGATCACTAAGCTGAGTCAAGCAACACTCCTACTTGAAGTTTGGTTGAGGTCTGGAGAAGACTTCAGAGGAATGTATGACTGCTTTATCAGTTTGCATTGCTATGTCTTTAATAACCTCAGAGATGAATGCTTTGGCAGCAACTGAATTCTTCACTAGCAGCCCAGACTGGAATAACTTGTAATCTGATGTAAGCATGAATTTTATACAGCACATGCTTCTGGGTCTTCTCCATCAGACAGAGTTTTGAAAGGTTATCATCAGTTCCTGCATGGTTTTTATCCAAAAATTCAAGGTTTGTATATAGACAACTGGCCCAACTTTGTGCACTCACTCGGGTTGCTGGGGTATTGCTTGGAGGAGAGAACACTTATTTGCGTGTTCATCTCCTGCCTCACTTTATACTTGAAGCAGTTTACAAACCATAAATCACTATTAAAGCCACAAAAGTATCACTGATACATAAAAACAACAACTTGTCACCCCGCCCCCATTTCAAATGGTGCTGAACCAGCAGATGGAATAAAATCAGTAGCATATTATGCCCCCAAAGACATTTTTAAAACAATGTGCTTTGCATTTTCCCTCCTGAACGTTAAAAGGGGAGATGTGCTGACATAACAAATCTACATGCAGGTGCTTTTATAGAGCTGGATTTCACTCCGTTTTGGTTTAATATATATAAATTCAATCACATTTTATTGCTACTGTTTTTTAATTGGCTTTGGTAGGAAAGAGCCTTCAAGGCATGCATCTGACCCAGTGGGTGTGTTCAACAAATGCCAGAGGCCACCACCCAAAGAAAGGGAAGCATGCTTAAATCTTATTTAAAATCAATGCAATTTTAGTGGCTGTTTAAGCAAGGTCGGGATTGTTCTTTTGAAGAGTTCAATCCTGACTCCATTAAAATCCATGGCAAAAAAGTCACTGACCGTATGAGTGAGAGGTTTGCTCTTTCAGTTGTGGTTGTTTTTCCTCTTGCTTTGCTTCATTTGTTCACTGGAGTGTTGCCACAAGTCACCACAAAATACAAAATTATGTAATTTAGGAAGAATGTATTCTTGTGTCTACCTATCAGTTGGACACAGGTGTTGTGAGCTGCTCCAACATAATACTTGGCACACCACTTTCCATTGCTCTCAAACAAACCCTTCATTTTAGCTCCAAATGAAAGATGGTTTGACTTCTGTATTCGTTAGGGATGGGGGAGAAATTCATTTGGCTTGCTGTTTAATACAAACCACCCTAATTTACACTTTCCAAACTAGTATGTGAATCTGAGAACCATTATCTTTCAGTTTTTGCATGTCTACACATTTTCCAAGGCAATTCTCCAATAAAAAATTTCATACAAAATCCATGCATTAGGGAAAATTGTGTACAAAAAGGCATGCAGTAGGGAAAATGCATATAAGAATGTGTAGAAGTTCTGCACACACTTAAAAAATAATAATCACAACCTGATGTGGAAATGGGATGGAAAGAAGTTAAGAACATAAAAGCCATGCTGGATCAGACCAAGGGTCCATCTAGTCCAGCATTCTGCTCACACAGTGGCCAACCAGCTGTCGACCAGGAACTCCAAAGTACTGCATGAGCGCAACAGTATCCTCCCACCCAAGTTCCCCAGCAACTGGTGTACATAGGCTCACTGCTTTTGGTACTGAAGATAGTACACAGCCATCAGGACTAGTAGCCGTTGATAGCCTTCTCCTCCAGGAATTTGTCCAACCCCCTTTTAAAGCCTTCCAAATTGGTAGCTGTCACTACACCTTCTGTTAGCAAATTCCATAGTTTAACTATGCAATGTGTGAAGAAGTACTTCCATTTATCTGTCCTGAATCTCCCACCAATCAGCTTCAAAGGATGACCCAAGGTTCTAGTATTTTGAGAAAGGGAGAAAAATGTCTCCCTGTCCACATTATCCATACCATGCATAATTTTGCAGACCTCCGCCATGTCTCTCCTTACTCTCCCTTTTTCTAAGCTAAACAATCCCAGCTGTTGGAACCTTCTCTCATAGGGGACATACTCCAGCTCCTTGATTATTTTAGTTGCCCTTCTCTGCACTTTTTCCAGCTCTACAATATCTTTTTTTTAGGTTTGGTGCCCAGAACTGTAGACAGTATTGCAAGTGTGGTTGCACCATAGATTTGTATAGGGGCAGTATGATATTGGCAGTGTTATTCTCAATTCCTTTTGTAATTATGCCTAACGTGGAGTTTGCCTTTTTTACAGCGGTCGCACACTGGGTTGACATATTCATTGAGCGGTACACCACAACCCCAAGATCTCTTTCCTGGTTGGTCACCACTAGCTCAGATCCCATCAGGCTATACTGGAAGTTGGGATTTTTTGCCCCAATGTGCATCACTTTACACTTGCTTATACCACATTTGCCATTTAGATACCCATTCTCCCAGTTTGGAGAGATCCCTTTGGAGCTCTTCAGAATCCTTTTTTGTTTCAACCACCCTAAATAATTTGGGGTCATCCACAAACTTGGCCACTTCACTGCTCACTCCTAATTTATGAACAGGTTGAAAAGCCTTGGTCCTAATACAGATCCCTGTGGGACCCCACTATTTACTTCTCTCCATTGGGAGAATGTACTTTTTATTCCTACTCTCTGCTTTCTGTTCTTTAACCAGTTACTGATCCATAAGAGAACCTGTCCTCTGATTCCATGACTGCTAAGTTTGCTCAGGGGTCTTTGGTGAGGGACTTTGTCAAAAGCCTTTTGGCAGTCCAAGTAAACAATGTCTACCAGATCACCGCTGTCTACATGTTTATTAACACTCTCAAAGAAGTTTTCAATTTGTGCTTGAAAAGATAGTGGACATTATAGAAAACAAAAAAGATAGATTCATCCATTCCTATTATTTTTGGATGCTAATCTGTCCTATGGAGGAGGGGCCATAGCTCACATGTCTTGCATGCAGAAACCTCCAGACTCAATCCCCACAATTTCCAGCCCAACAGCATCTTGAGTAGCAGAAAGAAGACCTTGGAGAGTTTTTTCCAGCCAGCCGAGATGATACTGGACAAGATGGACGGATAATCTGACTCTGTACAGAGCAGCTTCATATGATCCGTCCATATTTTCTCTAGGCTGAAGTCCAGGGTCTGGGAATGGTTTATCCCTATAATGAAATTGGGGACATTTAGCAGTAAGGGCTTTAACAGCTGCAGCACATCTGTTCTGGCATAGCATTATTTTGCACACGCGCTCTCTCCCTCCCTCTCTCTCTCCCTCTCTCAAAGGGAGAATGACAAATTAAGCATTTTTGGTAAGGCCAGATTAAAAAATACATCCAGCCTGTGGGCCACTGGTTGGCCACCTCTGCTCTAAAGAATTAGCTGCCATTTTTATAAAGCAATATCCATCATGGATGACCAAGAGTCTCCAGAGGCAAGATTGACATTAGTTCATTGACCCTTGCAAGTCCTGTTGCCCAACGCTGGATTAAAGTTTTTCTAGACCCTAGAATTCTCATAATCGTAGGCCCCCAAGATAGATAAATACTTACAGTACATTGTATAGGTCCCATAATCATAGATCTATACACAGGGGCAGTGCATGTGTTACCATGGGCTAGTGGAGCACCGCCCAGGGAAGTTTCTAGCCTCCAAAATATCCACAGGGAACCCCAAAATAGTCCGGAGTCCCCAGATACTCCCCTACATTCATATCTTTTCATTTAATTATACCTGGTCTTTCCTGTCCTTCTCCTGACCTGTGCTGCTGCCACCAATAACTCTTACATAGCAGAGCTAATTACAAACATTGTTGTGGTGGCCCAGAGGTCCTATCCCTTGTCTCCAGGAGAGGAAAACAAAACAAAACAAAGCCAGGTAGTCCCCCCCAGCCCAAAAAATCAATTTTCAAAAGGTTTGGAACACTGACCAATTAGGACTGGACATATGGCTACACCCACCCTTAACATAAACTCTGAAAGCCTTGCCTAGCTGTTAGCCAATGAGGATGCTGCTGCAAAAGTATTCACACCATCGAACTGCAAGGAGAGTGCACAACACAAATGACAGAGAACCTGTTTTCTTTATGAAGCTGGCATGGCTAATACTGACTTGGGTTTGCGTGTTGTTGTTGTTCAGTCGTTCAGTCGTGTCCGACTCTTCGTGACCCCATGGAACATAGCACGCCAGGCCTTCCTGTCCTGCGCTCTCTCCCGGAGTATGCTCAAGTTCATATTCATTGCATCGGTGATGCTATCTAGCCATCTCATCCTCTGCCGTCCCCTTCTCCTTTTGCCTTCAGTCTTTCCCAGCATCACGGTCTTTTCCAGAGAGTTTTCTCTTCGCATTAGGTGGCCAAAATATTTCAGCTTCAGCTTCAGTATCTGTCCTTCCAATGAGCACTCAGGGTTGATTTCCTTTAGGATTGACTGATTGGACCTCCTTGCAGTCCAGGGGACTCGTAAGAGTCTTCTCCAGCACCACAGTTCGAAAGCATCAATCCTTCAGCGCTCAGCCTTCCTTATAGTCCAGCTCTCACAGCCATACATTACTACTGGGAAAACCATAGCTTTGATTAGACGGACCTTTGTCTGCAAGGTGATGTCTCTGCTTCTTACTATGCTGTCTAGGTTTGCCATAGCTTTCCTCCCAAGGAGCAAGCGTCTTTTAATTTCATGGCTACAGTCACCATCTGCGGTGATCTTGGAGCCCAAGAAAGTAAAATCTGTCACTGCTTCCATTTCTTCCCCTTCTATATGCCAGGAAGTGATGGGGCCAGATGCCATGATCTTCGTTTTTTTAATGTGGAGTTTCAAACCAGCTTTTGCACTCTCCTCTTTCACCCTCAACAAGAGGCTCTTGAGATCCTCTTCGCTTTCTGCCATTAGGGTGGTATCGTCTGCATATCGGAGGTTGTTGATCATTCTCCCAGCAATCTTAATTCCGACCTGTGATTCATCCAACCCGGCGTTTCTCATGATGTACTCTGCATATAAGTTAAATAAGCAGGGTGACAATATGCAGCCTTGTCGTACTCCTTTCCCAGTTTTGAACCAATCGGTTGTTCCATGTCTGGTTCTTATTGTTGCTTCTTGACCCTCTTACAGGTTTCTCAGGAGACAGGTAAGGTTGTCTGGTACTCCCATCACTTTAAGAATTTGCCAGAGTTTGTTGTGATCCACACAATCAAAGGCTTTAGCATAGTCAATGAAGCAGAAATAGACATTTTTCTGGAATTCTCTTGCTTTCTCCATGATCCAGCGAACGTTGGCGATTTGATCTCTAGTTCCTCTGCCTCTTCGAAACCCAGCTTGTACTTCCGGTAGTTCTCGGTTCGCATACTGCTGAAGCCTAGCTTGTAGGATTTTGAGCATCACCTTGCTGGCATGTGAAATGAGCGCAATGGTGCGGTAGTTTGAACACTCTTTGGCATTGCCCTTCTTTGGAATTGGAATGTAAACTGACCTTTTCCAGTCTTGTGGCCATTGTTGAGTGTTCCAAATTTGTTGGCATATTGAATGCAGCACTTTAACAGCATCATCTTTTAGGATTTTAAATAGCTCAGCTGGAATACTGTCATCTCCGCTAGCTTTGTTGTTACTAATGCTTCCTAAGGCCCACTTGACTTCACTCTCTAGTATATTGGATACCTTCCGACCTGAGGGGCTCATCTTCCGGCGTCATATCTTTTAGCCTTGTGATACATTCCATGGGGTTTTCTTGGCAAGAATACTGGAGTGGGTTGCCATTTCCTTCTCCAGTGGACCACATTTTGTCAGAACTCTCTGCCATGACCTGTCCGTCTTGGGTGGCCCTGCATGGCATAGCTTATGGCTTCACTGAGTTACGCAAGCCCCTTCGCCACAATAAGGCAGTGATCCATGAAGGGGCGGGTTTGCGTACCAGTATCAAATTCTGCACACAGTTGGTCCTTTGATCCTATAATGGATAAACTTATCAGTGGGAAGGGCAGACAGCAAGAAGCATACACCACACTCAAGGAAAAGTTTAGTTTTCTTGTGGTTAGGTCTATGTCCAGGGATTAAGGGCATTAATAGGCACCTATCCATCAGATCTGGGGTCACGAAGAGTCGGACATGACTTAACGACTGAACAACAACAACAACATCCATCAGATCTCAAACATGCATTCAGAGATGAATTTCTACAGTTCTCACATATGTGTGCAGACAGGACACAATTTCTGTGGCAGAAATTATCATTGCCCAGATAAAGGACAAGTTGGTGACAAGTTTTCCATATGGTAAACCGTGGGACAGAAACAACTATATTCACTTGCACTACTCTGGATTGAGAATGAGCTTTTGCAAAAAATGAACTTTGACGATGTGATCTGTGGTTTTGCTAACAAAAAATGACACACAATTTACGTTTAATTTACGTTTACTTAAGACATATTATACCAGGATGAGTAAATTGCTAAATCAAACAAGAATTTGCTTCAATTGAATTGCATCTTTTTATAGGCCCCAAACTTTTCTGTAGGCCCTTGGGAGTTTCGTAGGCACTAAGCATGGTGCCTGTTGTGTCTAATGGATGATCCAGCCACCCTGCTGTTGCCTCAGGAAAGCCACAGGCTGGGTGTGGGCGTGAATTCAGTATCTTGCTATATTTTAACCTCTGTGAGCAGTATGGCTCCTCTGTGTTAGCGGCAGGCAGAACATCTAATCCTCATTTCTGTCAACGTTTAGCCCAGTTTTTGTAACTGAAGCTTTGGATATGGAATGAATAAAGTCTGAATTGGTGTGTTTGGATCTGCAGAGATAACAGTCTTCTGTTTATGATCATAGTCACCATTTTATTGATTTATCTTGTTTCCAAGTTATTGGATTTTTTAAACACAAAAATTCTGGTTCTAATAACTTGGGAATTCTTGGAAACAAGTCATGATTACTAACTCAGCCAGACACAGGGTTGCTGCCTTTTCCCCATTTATTCTCTATTTGGTTTGCCACTATGACAGAGTACCTAATTAGTGCGGGTGGCACACAGTCTGAAATAAACTGTTACTATGATTCCAGTTTGTCCACAATGTAGGATGAGTACATTGATTTGATGTTGTAATTGTATATTTTGCAATTACAATCATTCAATTCATGGATGTCACCCAGAATTTGGCTTTGTAGGATCTGCTAGCTCAACATTAGTCAACTAATGTCTCTTGCCCATATACTGTTTTTATAATTGGACAAATTGTTCAGATATTGACATCTGCAATTCTCCCACCCCCAACACTCCACAAAGCTGTGTGTACCCTAGTTCCCATTCAGCAGTTAGAATTCTGAATGGTCACTTCCCTGGGAATGAATGAAATAAACATTTAAAGAGTTTCCTTAATGTTTAGTTCTAGCATGGAACTTTGTCAGGGGTGGGCAACTTGTGGCCCTCCAGATGTTTTGGCCTACAACTCCCATCAGCCCTAGCTAGTATAGCCAATGTGAGGGATGATGGGTATTGTAGGCCAAAACATCTGGAGGGCCACAAGTTGCCCACTCTTGGTCTATTCAGTCAATGAGAGGTCTAACCACTCTTTTCAATTGTAAATGACAGATGTTTCCTATTTATACACAGGGAATGGCAACACAACCTTTCTGTGTGCAAGAGGGATAATTGAAATAATCAGCTACTCCTATCTTCATCCATCTCCAAAATGAATAAAGAGCACTGGGTATAGGTAATTATGTAGTAGGTGAGTAGGCTAATATGGCACCATGTAAAGCAGGGAGGAAAAGGCAGACAAATCCATTGGTTGCCCACGCGTTAAGGACCCGAGGCACATGGCCGAGCATAACCTGCCTAGCTCTTCAGAGCTGATGTTGCTTCTTATTTGTTTATACATAAATTCTCCATTTACAGGAAACCTCTGGCCATATAAAGTACACGTATACCTATGCAGATTTGTACATGTGCAGTTTTGTGTATGTAAGGAAATGGATATGGCTGTGTGCTAGAATGTCAAGCTGGAGAAGTTCAGTTGCCTTACACACTAAGCAGCTTATATAATTCTTCTTCGTACACCAACAAACTTGGAGGTTGTTTGTTCATTAGGGTAATCCAGCGTATGTGGTAATCCAGCAAACCTTAATTTCTAAACCAGAAAGAAGCTAGTGATGATCAAACCTCACAATATCTTGTGACATGGAAGAACTTCACGGTGCATGGAAAAGCATTACGTATCTTTACCGCTGTTACAGTATAAGAATGGCCAGATGTCACATCTGCAAATTCAGTACAAAGTGCTCTGACTCCAGGGAAACCCTGCTACAAACAGGTAGTATTGAAGGGAGATCTCCTTTCATGGAGAAGAAGAGTATCAGTGGCAACTGGGTATAATGGCTGTATATTACCTCCAGTATCAGAATGAGTATATACTTACACATGCGTGCACCCCCCCCCCATATATATGGCGGGAGGGTGCTGTTGCGTTCATGTTCCGCTTGTGGGGTTCACATAGACATCTTGTTGGCCACTGTAAGAACAGAATGCTGGACTAGATAGGTCTTTGGTCTGATCCAGCCCAGTTCTTCTCAGGATCTGCATGCGCTACTAATACATCCCAATCCACATTGCACTGCCCACCCAGACCCAATTAAATTCCATGAATATGTCTGTTGAAGTAGGTCAGGGACGGGCAACATGTTGCCCTCCAGATGTTTTGGCCTACAACTCCCATCAGGCCTAGCCAGTGTAGCCAATGTGTGGGATCATGGGAGGTACAGGCCAAAGCATCTGGTGGGTCACAAGTTGCCCACCCCTAATGTAGATCTGCAAACTACCAGTAGTTATATACCACTAGAGCTAGATTGGGGCCCTGTGTTGCTGTTTGAATTTGGTAATAGCTCCAGAGATATGGATGTGGGGTACCTAATTAGGCATGCTGAACTGCTCTCATGTGGAGTGGGGAATGAGGGCTGTCTGAATTTCCTGTAAGGGTTACATTTTTCAAGAGCAGGGAGCCGCATGTTATTTGATCCTGCACTGTAATATTGGAGATGTATGTAAATACTCAGTTGTATGTGCTTTTGTTAGAGAGAATTTAACTTCCACCACAAATGTAACTATATGTTTATTTTCATATCTGTGCATCTGTATCTACATTCCAGATACCACATTGACCTCACAGTTAGAAATTACATTCCAGCAGCTACATTTCATATTATTATAGTTGGAGATCCAAATCTTTTTCGAATGTGTACGTCTTCTATATAACTTGCTGCTTGTGCCTGATGACTGCTCATTATGAGGTTCCAAAGCTACAACACTGATTTAAACTTTGGTTTCGTTTAGCTAACGTTTCCCATTGACCTTAGAATCTAAATTCTAAGATATTCCTAGAAGCAGTGGAGTCTGGTGGTTCCGATGTCAGTGGGGTGGTGAATCCTCTCTGGGTTTCAGTCAGAACCAGCCAGAACTCTAAAGCAGCTATCCAAGCACCTTGGATAGCTGCTTTAGAGTTCTGACTGAAACCCGGAGCAGATCCACAGCCCCACTGACATTGGAGCCACCAGCCTCCACTGCCCAGAAACCTGGCCACGGTCTACTGGACCCATCTATGAAAAGTGAGCTGGTCAAAGCAATGGCAGGCCAGACCCATTGTGACAGCAGATCTGCTTGTTGCTGGGGAACACCCACCCACAGGCTGTGATGGTGCTACTAAACCCACATACCCTCTCTCTAACACTTATTCACATCCTCGTATAACCATCTAGTATTATACTGGCCCCCTTCATGGATCACTGCCTTGTTGTGGCGAAGGGGCTTGCGTAACTCAGTGAAGCCATAAGCTATGCTGTGCAGGGCCACCCAAGACGGACAGGTCATGGCAGAGAGTTCTGACAAAATGTGGTCCACTGGAGAAGGAAATGGCAACCCACTCCAGTATTCTTGCCAAGAAAACCCCATGGAACGTATCACAAGGCTAAAAGAGATGACGCCGGAAGATGAGCCCCTCAGGTCGGAAGGTGTCCAATATGCTACTGGGGAAGAGCAGAGGGTATTTCCAAGTAGCGCCAGAAAGAGTGAAGCGGCTGGGCCAAAGCCGAAAGGACACTCAGCTGTGGATGTGTCTGGTGGTGAAAAGAAAATCCGATGCTGTAAAGAACAATATTGTTTAGGAACCTGGAATGTCAGATCAATGAATCAAGGTAAGCTGGAGGTGGTCAAACATGAGATGGCAAGATTGAACATCGACATCTTGGGAATCAGCGAACTCAAATGGACAGGCATGGGCGAATTTAATTCAGGTGACCATCATATCTACTATTGTGGGCAAGAATCCCTTAGAAGAAATGGAGTAGCACTCATAGTCAACAAAAGGGTGGGAAAAGCAGTACTGGGGTACAATCTTAAAAATGATAGAATGATCTCAGTACGAATCCAAGGCAAATCATTCAACATCACAGTAATTCAAGTCTATGCCCCAACCACTGAGGCCGAAGAAGCTGAGGTTGATCGGTTCTATGAAGACCTACAACACCTTCTAGAACTAACACCCAAAAAAGATGTCCTCTTCATCATAGGGGATTGGAATGCTAAAGTAGGAAGTCAAGAAATCACCGGGATAACAGGCAGGCATGGCCTTGGTGTACAAAATGAAGCAGGACAAAAGCTAATAGAGTTTTGCCAAGAGAACATGCTGATCATAGCAAACACTCTTTTCCAACAGCACAAGAGGCGACTCTACACATGGACGTCACCAGATGGTCAATATCGAAATCAGATTGATTATGTCCTTTGCAGCCAAAGATGGAGAAGCTCCATACAGTCAGTAAAAACAAGACCTGGAGCTGACTGTGGCTCAGATCATGAGCTGCTTCTTGCAAAATTTCGGCTTAAATTGAAGAACGTCGGGAAAACCACTAAACCGTTCAGGTATGACCTAAATCATATCCCTGATGAATATACAGTGGAGGTGAGGAATAGATTTCAGGGATTAGACCTGATAGACAGAGTGCCTGAGGAACTATGGACGGAGGTCCGTAACATTGTTCAGGAGGCAGCAACGAAATCCATCCCAAAGAAAAAGAAATGCAAGAAAGCCAAGTGGCTGTCTGATGAGGCTTTACAAGTAGCTGAGGAAAGAAGGGAAGCGAAAAGCAAGGGAGAAAGGGGAAGATATACCCAACTGAATGCAGAGTTCCAGAGAATAGCAAGGAGAGACAAGAAGGCCTTCTTAAATGAACAAAGCAAAGAAATCGAGGAAAACAACAGAATGGGAAAGACTAGAGATCTCTTCAAGAAAATTGGAGATCTCAAGGGAACGTTTTGTGCAAAGACGGGCATGATAAAGGACAAAGAAGGCAGGGACCTAACAGAAGCAGATGAGATGAAGAAGAGGTGGCAAGAATACACAGAAGAACTCTACAGGAAAGATCTGAATGTCCCTGATAGCCATGAGAGTGCGGTCACTGAACTTGAGCCGGACATCCTAGAGAGTGAAGTCAAGTGTGCCTTAGGAAGCATTAGTAACAACAAAGCTAGCGGAGATGACAGTATTCCAGCCGAGCTATTTAAAATCCTAAAAGATGATGCTGTTAAAGTGCTGCATTCAATATGCCAACAAATTTGGAACACTCAACAGTGGCCACAAGACTGGAAAAGGTCAGTTTACATTCCAATTCCAAAGAAGGGCAACGCCAAAGAGTGTTCAAACTACCGCACAATTGCGCTCATTTCACATGCCAGCAAGGTGATGCTCAAAATCCTACAAGCTAGGCTTCAGCAGTATGCGAACCAAGAACTACCGGAAGTACAAGCTGGGTTTAGAAGAGGCAGAGGAACTAGAGATCAAATCTCCAACATTCGCTGCATCATGGAGAAAGCAAGAGAATTCCAGAAAAACGTCTATTTCTGCTTCATTGACTATGCTAAAGCCTTTGATTGTGTGGATCACAACAAACTCTGGCAAATTCTTAAAGTGATGGGAGTACCAGACCACCTTACCTGTCCCCTGAGAAACCTGTACGAGGGTCAAGAAGCAACAGTAAGAACCAGACATGGAACAACCGATTGGTTCAAAATTGGGAAAGGAGTACGACAAGGCTGCATATTGTCACCCTGCTTATTTAACTTATATGCAGAGTATATCATGAGAAATGCCGGGTTGGATGAATCAGAGGTCGGAATTAAGATTGCTGGGAGAATTATCAACAACCTCCGATATGCAGACGATACCACCCTAATGGCAGAAAGCGAAGAGGATCTCAAGAGCCTCTTGTTGAGGGTGAAAGAGGAGAGTGCAAAAGCTGGTTTGAAACTCCACATTAAAAAAACGAAGATCATGGCATCTGGCCCCATCACTTCTTGGCATATGGAAGGGGAAGAAATGGAAGCAGTGACAGATTTTACTTTCTTGGGCTCCAAGATCACCGCAGACGGTGACTGTAGCCATGAAATTAAAAGACGCTTGCTCCTTGGGAGGAAAGCTATGGCCAACCTAGACAGCATAGTAAGAAGCAGAGACATCACCTTGCCGACAAAGGTCCGTCTAATCAAAGCTATGGTTTTCCCAGTAGTAATGTATGGCTGTGAGAGCTGGAATATAAGGAAGGCTGAGCGCCGAAGAATTGATGCTTTCGAACTGTGGTGCTGGAGAAGACTCTTACGAGTCCCCTGGACTGCAAGGAGGTCAAATCAGTCCATCCTAAAGGAAATCAACCCTGAGTGCTCATTGGAAGGACAGATAATGAAGCTGAAGCTCCAATATTTTGGCCACCTAATGCGAAGAGAAAACTCCCTGGAAAAGACCCTGATGCTGGGAAAGACTGAAGGCAAAAGTTGAAGGGGACGGCAGAGGATGAGATGGCTAGATAGCATCACGGATGCAATGAATATGAACTTGAGCACGGTCCGGGAGAGAGCGCAGGACAGGAAGGCCTGGCGTGCTATGGTCCATGGGGTCACGAAGAGTCGGACACGACTGAACGACTGAACAACAACAAATTATACTGGCAACATCCATTCAGGTGATCTCACCTTTCTGAAGGTTGCCTCTGATCAGACAATCAGGCTAGCGAAGGGATTGACTTTGAAAAGGTATCATTCCGCAAACACGGGGCAGGCCGCTGCCCTCTCAGTCAACCTTTGTGGGGAGGACCCAGTCACACAACTTCAGCTGGAGGTTTTAATCCTTGTAAACGGATAGCACATTTTCAAGTCTGACAGAATTTGTGTGTGATCAGAGAGAACTGGCATCTTCCCTCTTGCTCAATTAAAGGAGCGAAACCCTCCCTCCAATTAAATGCAACCAATTCACCTTTGGCTCTTAAGTTGTTTATCTTTCCTTCCTCCTTTCTTACCTCCAGACTCTTTAATAGTTGCTCAGCCAGACACAACAACCAGCTTCTCTGAAGGCAGAGAGTAGGTGTTTCCCTCAGCCATTGCTGTTGTACCTCGCCCACCCCTCAATGTCTCTGTTTCCCCAGGCTTTGGTATCCTCAACCTCTGCGTTTTTCTTTTCTTTGTTAAAAGGGGCGGGTCTTTGAAAGCAAAACACACCTGCAGTGCATTGGGGAGCAAACTTAGCCATACAATTCCCACCAGTTCAATAACTTAATCCACGTGAAAGATTAAAAACACATTAAAAGCTTAGGCTATCTAGTTATTACTAAGGAAGCAAGGAGCCAAATTTAACAACAATGGCCTAAGGGGGCAACTGATATTTGGGCTCCCTGAAATGGCACTGGATTCTGTTCCAAGATCTATGGAGGTGTTGTGCCATTGCTTGGCATGATTTGGCCAAAGACAAGTTCAGGTGCAATCCTATGCATGCTTAGACAGAAAAAAGTCCTATCACTCCCAGCGTTCCCCAGCTGTGCTGGCTGGGGGACGCTGGGAGTGATAGGACTTTTTTCTGTCTAAGCATGCATAGGACTGCGCCCTGAAGGACTCTTACAGCATAATTATGTGCCTGTCTACTCTGATGTAGTTGCCACTGAGTTCCGTGGGTCTAGTTAAGGGTTTAGTCCTAGTTCATGGTCTAGATAGGATTGCAACCTGAATCCTGCTTATTTCAATGGGAGAGATACTACTGCTGACTCTATGCGAATGGAAAAAGCTGTAGCCTACCTGGGTGGGCCTAATACATCTCTTGAGCTCCCTTCCTTTCCGCCCAAGAAGCCCCAAAACAGGGTCTGGTAATCCTGAAAGGTTTCTAGCCTAGCACACGTACACACCCGCTTACCAAAGAGCAGCAGTACATAGCACAACAGCCCAGGTTTTTTTTAGGGTTGACACGACTGTAATCCTATGTGTTTCACTGAAGTTGGTGGAACTTCAGGGGGTTGGACTTGATGGCCTTGTAGGCCCCTTCCAACCCTACTATTCTATGATTCTATAACTTACATCTGACTGCATAGGTTCAGTTTGTAAAACACACTGAGCTTTTATACCATAGTTTTAATTTTATATTGTTTTTATGCTGTACTTGTGGTCTTAATTTTTGTGAACTGCCCAGAGGGCTTTGGCTAGCAGGCAGTATAGAAATGAATGAATGAATGAATGCTCTTCAACCAGCTGAAATGCAACCTTTAACTTTGAAACAGAAATGGAAATAATCTTGCAAAGAAAGAAGTGCTGTTATTTGAACTGCTAGCATTAAGTAGAGACCCCGCCAAAGAAAATGGAAGAAGTAATAATCTGCTTGATTATTTTCCTCATTCTCTGACTTCCTCTAAACTAATCTGTCATAAGCAAGAGTAAAACTTGAAAGCCTCATTATCACCTCATTTGCTTGCTGGCGCAAGGAGGGCCTGTCAGTCACCCTGGCAGATGATGTCACCACTCCTGCTTTGAGCTGCATTCGCCTGCATTGCTCCTCCACGATACTACTGCATGTGAATGAAAATACATCTTTAAGCAACATGTAAACATGTCTGAGACACAATGCTATGTATTATGACTGCTGTGGAAAACATGGGTGTTGCTTTGATATTTTCCACATCAACGTGTAAAGAAGGGATGCACAACCCGTGGGCCTTAGCCACTTCCAGTGCAGCCTGTGGACTCTGCCCAGAATTTCCAGAGATAGCTCTAGTTAAGGAAAGCCGGAAACTTCCCCTTTCAATGGTAGCACTCACGAGGGAAGCTCTTCCTTGATTTCTGACGTCCCCTGAGAGATCAGAGGTAAGGGAACCATTTTCCTTCCTAGCGCTAGCTAGGGAAAGCCTGGGATTTCCTTTGCCAGAACTAACACTAGCAAGGGAAACCCTTGTCTCCCATTGCCTTTCAGGGAAGGTAAGACATAAGGGACCGGTTTGCCAGGGAAAGCCTGGGATTTTCCTTATCTTTGAACTCTCAGGAGAGACTGGAGATAAAGGAAGGGTTTCCTTTGTTAGCGCTAGCAAGGGAAAGCCCTGCTGTGGGGAAAATAGTGTTTGTCTGGGGCAGGGGGTGGGGGGAGAGAATGTGTGTGTGTATAGAGGGGGAATGTGAATGAGTGGGTGCGTGTATGTGTGCGTACACATGGGAGTGTATGACTGTGTGTGCATAATGAGCGTGTGTGCATGTGTGCGAATGCGCACGCATGTGCTTGTGTGCCAAGGCATGCAAATGTGTGGCTCCTGACGGAGACCTGATGTGGCCCTTGGGGTCAAAACATTTGTGCACCCCTGGTCTAAAGTGCGGAATTAAAATATGCACATGCACCAGTGTTTTAAAGACATGTATGCGTGTGCCTGTGAAACCAGTTGTAATGTGTAGTACTACCCTTACAAACCTAACTGAGCTGGCTTTCCCAGGTGAGTGCACCAGCAGCTATTCCAGCAGGCTGTACAGAGGGAGATGAGAGGGAAAGTGAGGCCATTCCACCAGCCCTGCCTCTTGTTAGGTCAGGAATGGGGGACAAGTGACCCTCCAGATGTTGCTGGACTGGAACTACACACATCTGTCATCACTGCCTATGCCGGGTAGGGCTGGTGGCAGTTCAAGTCCAGCGATAACGTGGAGGGGCCACACCTTCCCCACCCCATTTTAGATTGTAAGCCTGTGGGCAGGGGCTGTGTTGTTTCACTGATGGTAGAGAAGCTGCCCCAGGAGGCTTTTTGGCTGAGAAGGGGATAAAAATACTTTAATTAAGGGTGCAGTCCTATGGGGATAGTTGGCTGCCTCTGAACTCGGAGGTGACCAACTATCCAATGCAGGTTGGGTGGAGTGCAGAGGGGATCTTGTCCTCCACGCTCTGACCGCCCTGCTTTTGTGGCTAGATGGTTGATTTCCGGTGCCTACCTGGGGTGCCTTGGATCGGAGTGGGGGAGGCTGGACGGTGCCTAGGAAGTGTTGTAATGGCACTTCTGCCCTCCCTCCCCGCTCCCAGGAACGCCCCCTTTTTCCTGCTCCACACTGCTCTTACAAGCGCAGAGCCGTGGATGAACCACACCACCTATGAGGGGGAGGGGGCAGGGAGGTGGTTTTCTGGGAACTGACCTTGGAGCGCTGGCTCCAAGCTCAATTCCCAGAAAACAAAAAATCCTATGGCCATTTAGCCGCTGTCTAGCAGCCATAGGATTGCACCCTAAGTAAATAAATGCTCACGCATGATGACCACATTATATGTTTGCTTCAGGAAACATCAGTGTAACGTGGGAAAACTCCCTTAGTTCTGAATGCCTGCTGCTTACATGTATGATCTTTTACTGCCAGATTAAGGGGGCAACCCTATGGGTGTTTAGATAGTAAAAGCTCCTACAACTCCCAGCATTCCCCAGCCAGCCATGCCAGCTGGGGAATGCTGGGAATTTTACACTGTCATGGACTGGCGATGCTGTGCTCCGTGAGTGGAAGGGAAAACAGGAAAAATAGAGCCAGTGTGGTGTAGTGGCAAGAGTGTTGGGCTGGGAGCTGGGAGATCCGGGTTGTAGTCCCCACTTGGCCATGGAAGCTCACTGGGTGACTTTGGGCCTGCCACAGACTCTCAGCCCAACTCACCTCACAGGGTTGTTGTTGTGAGGATAAAATGGAGAGGAGGAGGATAATGTAAGCCACCTTGGGTTCCTTGCAAGAGGAAAAAAGGCGGGGTATAAATGCAATAAATAAATAAATAAATAAATTCCACATTTTTTGACCGTTCTCATTCACTTTGATAAAAAAGAAATTGCTTTCAAAAAGAAATTCAACGGTGAAGAAAGTTTTGGAGAAATTATCATGGGTTGGGTTTTAGTTTCTTGTACTTAGGAAAGGTTCCTCCTGTGCAAGCACCGCGTCATTGCTGACCCCTAGAGGGACGCCGCTTGCGCTGGCGTTTTCATGGCAGACTGTAGCGGGGTGGTTTGCCATTGCCTTCCCCAGTCGTGACTACCTTTCCCCCAGCAAGCTGGGTACTCATTTTACCGACCTCAGAAGGATGGAGGGCTGAGTCGACCTGAGCCAGCTAAGTGGCTGAGGTGTGCGTGCGAGTGTTCTGTCTTTCACTGAACAATCACCTCTCTGGCAGCCTTCACTTCAGTGAAAGCCTAGGGGAAGACATCATGAGGTAATTCCTCCCATAGGGCTTTTCAGATCAGGAAGTGCAGGGAACCTGGGAGGGAGCAGAGCAATGGAGACATGTGTAATAGAAAGAAAAAACACACAAATCAGGTAAGCTCACCCCGCCCACTGATAAAACCCCCTGAGAATGAGGCAGAACAATGGAAGCCTCTTTCAAGGGGGAAGAAAAGTTTCAGGAAATTGGAGGACAGATTTTGGCTCAGTGCTAGCTCCACCTCTTCCCTGGAGTTAGATTCAACACTGCCGGCCCCCTCACATCTGCATTGTGGTGGACGTAAAAGGGGGGCCAGCCTGCCAACACAGTTGATGCTCTTGCCACTCGGTGGCAGCACAAACATCTCAAAAACCCTTACAAAAAAAGAAGGCAGCTGTGCTACAACGCCTGTCAACGGTAAGCCCTACCTGTGAGAAACTGTCGAGAATTCCCTCCCTCTCCTGGAGAAAGTAGGGATGTACAAAAGTTCCACCACGGATCTCGGGGAGGCCGAATGCCAGTGCATTCGGCCCCCTGAAATTGGTGGCGGAACGGCCCCCTGCCCCCCCTGGGATGGGACTTACCTTAGGTGGATCTTCCTGGCGGCGGCTGCGGCGGCGGTTCAGCAGCAGCGGCTGCTGCGGCCGGTCTTCCGACTGGCTGCCACTGCTGCCATTTCCAGGTAAAACAAAAACAAAAACAAAAAAAGTGATAGGCTACATAAAGATTTACGTAGCCTATCACGGCTAGATTTAAAAAAACCACCGTGATAGGCTACGTAAATCTTTACGTAGCCTATCACAGCTGATTAAAACAACAACAACAACAACAACGCGCGTACGCAAATGGCGGCGCCCATGGGCGCCACCATTTGCATTCCTTATTTTGGCACGTCTTAGTCTACGTAAACATTTACGTAGACTAAGATGGCGAAAATAAGGGGAACGCAAATAGCGTAGACGCTACGCTATTTGTGTTCCCCTTATTTTCATCGTCTTAGTCTACGTAAATGTTTACGTAGACTAAGACGTGCCAAAATAAGGAACGCAAATGGCGGCGCCCTTGGGCGCCACCATTTGCGTACGCGTGGTTTTTTTTTTTTAATCAGCCGTGATAGGCTATGTAAACATTTACGTAGCCTATCACGGCTGACTGCAGGGACGCAAACGGTGGCGGCTACGGCCGCCACCATTTGCGTCCCTGCTAGCCAGCGGCCGGATATTCGGCTGCTGGCAGAGCCAGCTGGCGGCTCCGCAGAATCCCTGCGGAGCGGAGCCAGCCGGCCAGGATTCTGGGGGGGGGAGGAACGGAGCGTCTCCCCCCCGGCCAGGATTCCGGGGGGAGGGACGGAATGCCTCCCCCCCAACATCAACATAATCCGTGGAAAGGTAAGTACCTTTCGTACATCCCTAGGAGAAAGTAGGTGAAAATCTTCTCTGCTTACAGATAGAGTGGAGAATTTTGAGAGGTCATTTGTGCACAACCCTTTTTGCTCTTCCCTACCTGTGGACTTCTTCACTGTCACCAGGTGGAAATCTTTATTTCTCTGGCTGCTTCCACCAAACCAACCTCGAAACTCTTTACTTTAGGTAGTGTGGAGGAGGTTGGCTGTTATATGTGTATGTGGGTAACCCCCGCCCCCAATGGCCACAAAGTTTCAAAGAACAAAGTTTAGATTCTACTGAAGAAAAATGGCAATAGGAAAATGTTATAAAACCTGAATGGACACACACACACACACACACACACACACACACACACATGAAACTATATGAGCAATAGGGTTATAAAACAACCAGGGACAAATGCATCCATCTAACCTAATTAGACAGTGTCCCTATTTATCTAGGTCTCTTATCCAAGTAATATCTTACTGTCATTGGTCCAGATCTCTCAATTATCCAGTTCCAGAAGCTCTGACTCTTTCTTTCCACTTGGGCTCTAGTCTTCTTTCCTTCCTTCTCTTTTTGTCTGTGTCTCTCTGCACTACCGCCTCTCTTGCTGCTGGATTTCATCTTCTAAAATAAGTTTTTTTCTCTTTCCAACTCCAACCGATCTAGAGGGTAGATTCTCAGGAAGTTCTTTCTTGAACTGAAAATATCTCCCTCTCTTCCTCTGACCTTTTACTGAACTTCATAATTTTCTGCTTCCTGAGCATAACTACCTGACTACTATGGGCAGTATTCAATATGATACTAGGGCTGAATCTACACATAGCAGTTTTACTGTTATCATACTGCAATGATAACTATTGGTGCACATGACATCAATGGACACCAATAGTTATGACTGCAGTATGATAACGGTAAAACTGCTATGTGTAGATTCAGCCTAGTTCTAACATAAATTATGTTGCACTAGCATCAGCACACCAGTAGTGTTTGCTGGCCTCATGGATTTTTTTTGCCATTGGTGTTGTGCTAGAAGCGGCTTACACTAGCACAGCACAATTTACGTTACCACTAGTGTTGAATTGGATACTGCCCTATATTCTAACTAAACATTTGACTTCTAAACTATTTGCCTTTTGGCTGAAACAGACTTGCATATACACAAAAATATCCTAAAACCAAACTAAATGCCAACAATGGAGGACCGTTCTGTTCCTTCACATACCCAGACTGTTTTACCTGCTACTGTGCTATTTTTAGTTTCTGTCTGTGTGTGTGTGTTGGCATGGTTTTATTTTGTCGCTACATTTTATTTATTTATTTAATAGGTTTTTATACCGCTTAGGGCACAATCCTATGGTCTCTAGATAGCAGGTAGACAGCCATAAGGTTTTTTGTTTTCTGGGAGCCGAGTTTGGAGCCAGCGCTCTGAGGTCGGTTCCCAGAAAGCTGCCTCCCCTCCCCCTCCCCCACTGCCTCGTAGGCAGCTCAGTTTGTCCCCGGCTCTGCACTTGTAAGAGCAGTGTGGAGTGGGGAAAAAGGGGACATTCCTGGGGGATCGGAGGGTGGAAGTGCCATCATGACACTTCCTATGCACCATCCGGCCTCCCCGCCCCCCGCTCTGAGGCACCCTGGCTAGACGGCTGAAATTGGCTGTGTAGCCGCAAATGCAGGGCAGCTGAAGTGTGGGGGAGAAGAGCCCCTCCATGCTCCCCCCACCCTGCATTTGATAGTCAGTCACCTCCAAGTTCTGAGGCGGCCGATTATCCCCATAGTGCCATTACCACATTTTAAAAATCAAAATGTACCTTGATTTTTGTAAGCCACCTTGATCAACTCTGTTGAGGTGGGGTACAAATCTATCAAATTACAAAATGCATTTCCTGCAACAATTGTGTTGCGTGTTGCTCTGGAATGAGCTCCCTAGTGAGGTTCGCCTGGCGCCTCCATTGTATTCCTTTCGGCGCCAGGTGAAGACCTTTTTATTTTCCCAGGCATTTTAGCATTTTAGCTTTCTAAATTTTTATCTTTGCTGTTTTAAATCTGTATTTTAAACTCCTGCACTGCTGCTAGGTTTTATTGTGGTTGTATTGTTATATTGTGGTTTTAATGTTCTATATATTTTAAATTGTTTTATTGTGTGTTGTTTGGTTTTAATTTTTGTGAACTGCCCAGAGAGCTTCGGCTATTGGGCAGTATAGAAATAAATAAATAAATAAATAAATAAATTGCTGCCTTGTTTGTATTTGTATTTTACACCTTTGGTTTTGCTTTTACCTTCTCATTGGAACCAGGGCATGGAGCAGCATTTCTGCGTAGATCTGGAAGGCTGGAGGTTGTGAAGCACTGGGCTTCCAGGTGCACCATGCAGAGACCCGTCTGTGTGCCTAAATGCAGATCTGAACCATTCCCATGACAGAAGCTGTGTTCGGAGGCTGCCTTGGGAGAGCCTGCCTGTGGAGGAGAACCCG
Source organism: Heloderma suspectum (assembly GCF_057233095.1). Lineage (NCBI taxonomy): Eukaryota > Metazoa > Chordata > Lepidosauria > Squamata > Helodermatidae > Heloderma > Heloderma suspectum. The sequence continues at coordinate 114,962,506 of NC_139461.1, read as the reverse complement.
GACATTGCGGCATGGGGCCCTTAGAATGAATAAGCATTGGAGCTCGGAAGGAGCAGATGGCAGCTAGCAGTGAAGGTGGTTGAAAGCTGTTGATCCGGTTTTACTTGGCTGTCCTCTGCATAATCTTGGAGTGGTGGATGCAGTGGAGGCTGGTGGCTCTGATTTCGGGGGGGGGGGGCTGTGCATCCGTTCTGGCTTTCAGTCAGAACCAGCCAGAATGCTAAAGGAGCTATCCAAGGTGCTGAACTCTATCCCCAAAAAATAGGTTCAGCACCTTGGATGGCTCCTTTAGAGTTCCGTCTGGTTCTGACTGAAACCCAGAACGGATACCCAGCCCCACTGAAATGGGAGCCACCAGTCTCACTGGTGGATGGCACTGGTTTGGCCTTGCAAAACATGCAACAGAAGGTCTTTCCCAGGGGCACCTTCAGTGCTGGCATCAGGATTTGGGTGGGTACTTGGGAACAAAACCCTAAGTGCCTCCCCAACTTGAAAGAGGCAGGACCTGCAAACTGAGAATTCTCTTAGGCTGCATCTGATCATCTTGAGCACTGTGTGCAAAATGGAATTGGGGGCACTGTGAAAGCAATGGGCTCCTTGCTGGTCCTGGGGCCCTAGGAAACACCCCATATTGCCACCCTCTGGAACCGGCTGTGGGCACATTAAGCTTTAATGAAGCGTCTCAGCTAGCTTCAACTTAAGATCTTCAACTTTCTTTCTTTTGGCAAGGAGTGGATATGATAAAATATCTTACATATATAACTCAGACTTAGGAGTTAGTTGGTCATCGCTTTTTAACTGCCTTCCTGTTGACTGATTCTCATGAAACACATTTCATTGGAAAGCTCTTGACATGCAGATTCCACAAATAACAACGGGTTTCACTGTAATTCAGTCAGGAGTTTATTTATGTCCATAAAGCTTTTTTTTTTTTTTTTTTTAAGAATTAGGCTATCTTCTATAACAATGTACTATGAAGTTTTATTTCAATATCAAAAAATGTCAAGTATAATTAAACAAACATAGTGAATTGCAAATGGGAGCAAAATGAAATGGGAACACACAAAAAGTCTCTGTACACCTTTATAAACAGTGGTGCAGGCCAAAGTACTGTAACATATGCCAGTAACGTATGCTCTGTAAACAACTCATGAAGGGATTAAGAGAGACCTACAGTTAAAAGTAACCCAGTCAAAGTTTAGCCATCTCTCAGAAAGGAAGGGCTTCTTCACACAGAGGCTTTTTATCCCACATTTTTACCGGGGCTTCTGCTTCTGGGTTCTTTGTGGAATTAAACTCGGCCCTTTACACGTGCTTCCCTTCTCCCCCCACCTTTCCCTTTTATCTGCAAGTTCTATATGTTTCATTGTACAGCCACTAGATGGTGCTGTTGTTATAGTGCCACTTCCTCTTTACAGGGACAAATTCAAACCGATTCAAAATGGTTCTTTTATTATCTCATTATTTCTGTTTCAAATTAAGCTGCGGAAATGGTTGGAAACCATGAGGGAGGTGCTGGAGGTTGATGACGTCTTGTAAAGGACCTGCAAAGTTCCGTGAGTAACCAAGCTCAATCACAGGATAAAAGCCCCATGTGGAGAAACCCAAAGTTTGTAGCTGTCAAATCTAACAAAATGACATTTAGAAGTCTCTGTACACCTTTATAAACACAGGTGCAGGCCAAGTGCAGTGATATACCAGTAACATATGGCCTGTTAACAAATCATGAAGGAATCTACATTGCCATGAGTCGAGTGTGCTCATTGGCAAACCTGTGTCGATGGACCAGAACAAGGATGTTATAGGAGCTGCCCTGGAGTTTACACCAAGAACATTGTATTTAAATAAGTTTTGTAAGATAAAAGATGTAACACTTCCACTGATTCAATAAATGCAGTTCATTAAGTTAAACCTTTCATTAGATTTGATTTTTCTCCACAAGCTGTGTTCACGGCTAACCAAGCGGTGGTAGAAAAAATACTTCTGTTAGTAAATAGGATTGTTAGTTCACTGTGGAACCCAAAGATCCAGAAGGGACTTCACTGAGTAATGTGCAGTATACACAAGAATGTATACTTCACTGCTCCAGCTTTCCCACCCTCCCTCCCAATTATCATCAATAACACTTTACAGAAAGTGTTGCATTTTTGGCCTGCCTTGTGCCCAAGACCAGTCTGTGGCAAATCTTAATATGGCTGTGTTATGAATTGATACTGGTGTATATTTTTGTGGAACTCCTGGGCATTCCCTGGAACATGGCAATTTGAGTGTCATCTTATTCCTTCTCCTTCGTGTGAAAATATTTCTTAGTGGCTTGAGCTGAAGAACAGTCCTGCTAGACTTGATAAAATGTCTGTGATGGAGCAGTGGCTCCACCTGGTGGCACAAAGGAAGAAAGATGCTTGTTGCCACTGCAGGGACTGGATTTGCAGGAGATGCGACATGAAGCAAAACTCTAGGAGTTTTAAGAGATAACCCATGCTAAAGATTACTTTTTTTCATTTAACTCACCTGAGTGTATGCATGAAGAGTGTTATTATGGCGCGATATAAGACATTATTACCCCTTCCAAGTGAAATCCTATTTGGTCAGCTTTCCAGGGTAACATTCTGAGTTCAGAATGAGAATGAGTCACAGGGGTGATTCTACGATGAATGGGATTATCTGAGTGACATTACTGGGCCGGTTAAGCAACAAGGCATGGCGTGAGGTGTGTATTAAGTTATTTTAAGATGCTCCAGCTCATCCAAAGGGATTACGGAGCTTTGACACAAAGCCAGCTGGCTCTCATTTCCCCAAGGTGAGATTACCTGATGATAACCACACCCCCTGGAGTGACTGCCTGAATGCAATTATATAAAACAGTCTTTATGAACAGGGGAAGAGTGCAGAGCCTGCACTGGGAGAACACAACGCTCATTGTTCTCCTGCTGCTGCTGTGTGACTCATTCACACTGAACTGCAATGGATAGGCCTCTTCTACTGTGCCAGCAATGTATATGCACGGGGAGTTGAATAATAGCTTTCCAAAGAACTGGTTAGGAGAGAGTGGGCAACTTGTGCCCCTCCAGATGTTTTGGCCCACAACTCCCTTCAGCCCCAGCCAGCATAGCCAATAATGAGGGATGATGGGAGCTGTAGGCCCAAATGTCTGGAGAGACACAAGTTGCTCATCTCTGGGCTGGAACAATTGTTGGCCATATACCTTCAGATTTTACAGGTCAGATTTGGGGAATAGAAGTCTGCATTAATTACTGTAAACTAATAAACAATATCAGTTACATGGGATAAGTGGGACCAGCAGCAAAATGTTGTAGTGTGGAGAGTTCCTGTTTAGGATACTCCATCCCATTCTACCTCCTTCCTGGTTTTCTGTCAACCCTGCACCAAATACTGAGCATTCTTTAGCTACTGGGCATGCTTGGCAGCCACAGGGAAGTTTTTTTCTCTAGAGGTCTTTTGTGCATCTGCAAACCTTGGGATTCACATGTCTGCTGATAAAACTCCCTCTTGTGTGTGGATGGGGCCATTTTGGCTACATAAGGGCTGGCGCTTGGATAACTGAGAGCAGTGGAGGCTGGTGGCTCTGATTTCAGCGGGGTGGTGAATCCATTCTGTGTTTCAGTCAGAACCAGCCAGAACTTTAAAGGAGCTCTCCAAGGTGCTGAGCCCTATCCCCAAAATAGGCTCAGCACCTTGGATTGCTACAGAGTAATACATGCTCTTTTCCAATTGATCTGCATCTTCCACCTGTGGATCTCAAAGGTTTTAACAAAGTGTTAATACAAGTTGAATCAAATGTTCAGTTGCTGAGAGGATGTGGTGGGATTTGTCAGCAGGCAGGCTAGGCACATGCCTAAAGGCCTAATCTTTTGACAGGTCCCAATCTTCGAAATGGGCCCCATGCAAAAACTCTGTCAAGGCAATCATACATGTAATAATATTATAACTGTTTATTATAATATAATACCAAGAGAAGCTCTTACTGTTTGATGCTCTCCCCCACCCCCCATTTTTGAACAGCCTCTTTTTAGCTCGTTTGCCAAGTAAAAATTGTAAAAATTCAAGAATTTATGTATGATTTAAAATGACTCATGCATATGGACAAACAGCATGTCAGAGAGAAGTGATTTTGGCTGTAATCTATGCACACTTACCTGGGAGTAAGTCCCATTGAATTCATGGGACCTACTTCTGGGTAGAGATGCATAGGATTGCACTCTTAGCCTAGTTCAAAATGTGATGACCTGACAGAGGAATGAGCCATTGAATACTGCTATGCAGGGGTTAGCAACCTGGTGCCCTCCAGATGTTTTGGACTACAATTCCTATCAGCCCCAGCCAACATGGCCAATGTCCATGGATTCTGGAAGTTGCAGTCCAAAACAACTGGAGGGCACCGGGTTGCTTACCCTTGCTTGTTGTGCAAGCCCCACTGAAACAAATTGAGGTTGTGCACTCAGTGGGTTGCAGACACTGTACAGGATAGTTTGACTTTAAAACACTTATTTGTTTGATTTCAAGATTTCAGCCTACTCTTCTACTCCCAGTGGAACACTCAAGTCAGCTAACATCCTAAAATTTAAAAACAATTTACGTCACTTGATAGAGCTCGTATGAATTACCATATTTTATAAAGCGACTGAGTGTGTGCTGTTAGGATGCTGTACAGCTACTTGAAGGAGCTGCAAGAAAATGAACAGCAGTTAGTTTGGATTCTTTTTTATTTGTTTGCTTCTTGAAAATGATTTTGATTTTGGAGGGGGAATTTCCCACTCTCTTTCACTTGTCTTGTTCTTTACTTTACCTTTTCTTAATTTTGAGATCCCCATACACACACACACATGCACACACACACGCACACACACACACACACACTAAGGTAAAGGAAACTATATTGGGCACCATCCAAGAAAAGCTCATGACAAGTCCCATTGAAATCAGTGGAATGCAATTTAGTTGTGACTCTGGCTACAGTCCTATCCACACTCACTTAGAAGTAAGACCTATTGAACTCAGTGGGACGTCTGGGAGTAAGCATGAATAGGTTATTGCGACATATCCCATTCTATCACTTTCACTGGCATTTAGTCACAGCTAACATTTGATGGATTTTATGCCCCTTCTATTTTATAGATAGGTATGTTGTTCTCCTTTTTGAGTGTAACCTTAATTCTACTGTATGTTTGTGTGTGGGAGGGAGGGAGAAATAGCAGATTTGCTACCAGACTTCCCAGCAATTTTTGTTCTTGGCCAAACAGCCAATGTTTCATGCTTCTCTCTTAAGACAGCCATTTAATTTATATATATTTTCGTTAATTCAAGGACTGCCATAATAACTCAGAGGCACTTTCCCCCCTTCCTGGGAAGGGGAGGGTGACGATATAATAAAGATGAATTGGGGATTCAAAAAGGGGGGAAAAAACATATTCATATGTAGCTCAAACAGAATAATGAACTCTTTTTTGTGGGGAGGAGTAGCTACCTCAAATGAAAGAATGCAGTTTTTGGACTAGCAAGTCCTTCCAAATTAAATAATTTGTTGTCCTTCTGTGTCTTCTCTCCCGCCAGGCCCTTATACAGCAATCAGCTATTCTAATATACTGTATTCTTGCCATCTACAAGTTAAATACACTAACCAAACAGCCTGCTCTGTGTAAAAGAATAGGAGAAATAACTTTCCCCTACCTGAATGTTGGCAGAGGTTAGTTGGCTTTTGGGGGTTTTTTGTGTATTTTTTTTTCCTTGACAAAGGTGATATATCTCAAAATGTTCCTCTGGTTTGGCAAGAGCACGGACTAAAGTACCACAAGTTCAGACAGTGTTTGTTAACTTGTGCAGAGAGAGAGACACATGCACAGAGCGAGAGAGACGGAGAGAATGAGAGAGACAGACAGACAGACAGACAGTCTCACGTGTGGGAGTTCGAATAGGAGCTTGCCAGTAAAATAAAGTGATTTCGGGAAGTCTTTTCTCCAGCTCTGTGCATCTCATGGATCTTATTTTTGTGTCTGTGCTGGGTTTTTTGTGGTGTGTGTGTGTTCAGTTTTACCTCTACAATCTGTAGTCTGGGCAACTGCCAGTAAGAAAATGTTAAGTGTGTTTCAGACCAGAACTAAATGATAGAAGAAACACAGAACAGCTGCTGAAAATGGCAGCCCTGTGTTGAATGACTAGATCTGTGTCCAGTTCCCTCTGTCCTGTACTCAGGCACTGTGATTTTTCTGTGCACTGTCTGCTTAAGCATAAGTCAGTCTTCAGAATGCCTTCTCCTACAACTCCCATCAGCCCCAGCCAGCATGAGGTCAGGGACTGTGGGAGTTATAGTTTAAAACAGCTGGACGGCGCTGGGTTGCCTCCCCCTGGCCTAGCTGAAACCCTTTTGCAGGCTGGTGTTAAGAGCCCTCCTGGGGAGCTGTATAGAATCCGGTTAATACCTGTGTGGTATCCAGGGCTCAACAGACAACACTCCCTCTTAACCCTTTCATAATCACAAGACAGCTTACTTTGTCACTTGGTGCCCTTCACTGTGCCTTTCCCTGTTCTCACTCCATATTTTTTGATAGCCACTTCTGGAGGTGGGAAAGTGCATTAGTGTAATGGTGGGCTGTACATTGTACTAGATGTTGTGAAGCAGAACGAGGGGAACTCAACATGGCTGTGGTGTTCTTACTCTCTAGCACAGTCTTCCCCAACCTGCTGCCCTGTGTTTTGGACTTCAGCGCCCATTCAGACTCCATGGTCAATGGCCAGGAATGCTGAGAGTTGTGGTCCAAAACACCTGAGGGCACCAGGCTGGGAAAAGAAAGTCTAGCACATCCAAGTGAAAGAAATTTCACACCTGTTGGGATCACCACCATGAACAAACATTTGTGTGCCAGTTGTATTAGTAATTACTCTTTCTCTCAGGTATTGGAGTAGGCTAGTTGGACTCCAACCTTTGACATTTTAAACACATTTCTTTTAAGTTATTGGGGGAATATCATGTTTCTCGTGTTTTGTATATTTTTAAAATTGGGGGAAAGAAGAGAGGGGTGTGGGTCCTATAATGTGTCTCAGAGCAGGGCCCTGGGAGTCAGGATTCCTTCTTCAAGATCTCTTTGGTGCTCTGTATTGAAGGTGTTGGAAGCAGCCCCACTCGTCCTTGTTCTAGTTCACTCCAGCTTCCTCATAGAGGAAGGCTGCTGGATGAGGAATCCTGGATCAACAGGATGAGGCTGCTGGCAGTGGTCTAAAGTTGATACATCCTGATTCTGTCAGAGCTGCTTCTATGACTATTTCTCTGTTTGGTCCTGTTGTCATCTTATCTCCTCCCTAGTCCTAGTCTGCATCCTGATCTTGCCAGCATGTGATATTGCCAACATTTTGGGTGGCCTGGCTCTGTCCTTCAATCTGTATCCATAGTCAGACCCCTATTGGAGAATATCATTGCGGACAGCAGCACTGGGAAGCAATCTGTTATTAACCTTCAGAGAGGAGTGAACTAGCTTCTGTGCAGAATTGCTTGATTTCCTGAAAATCATGCTGTTCTCAAGGGATCTCACTTGCTCTCCACCTACTGCACTGAAAGGAGGTTTGGTGCAATCTGAAATTAACTCGGATTAGTAAAGTGCGCTCTTCGCTATGAAAGCTCATACAACATGCAGGCTTTCCCAACCTTGGGTCTCCACATGTTGGATTACAACTCCTATTACCCAGTGTGGCCATTGCTCAGGGGTGATGGGAGTTGTAGTTCAGCAACATCTTGGGATGTTGAGAAAAGCTATACTACACTAAGGGCACAATCCTATTCATGTTTAGACAGAAAAAAGGCTGAGGCATGCTGGGAGTTGTAAGCTTTTTTCTGTCTAAACATGTGCAGGATTGCACCTTAAATCAGTTGGATTTCAATCCTGCAGGCAAATAGGCATATATTTGGAATCAATGGGGTTTAAACTGCTTAACTATGCACAGGACTGCAGGCAGAGGCGAGGATCCAGTCCCTCACAGCAACGTTACCTTGTTCTCTTTCAATAGTTTGTGCTGAAAAACTAAAGTCTGTAAGGATTAACAGCGGAATATAACTCCTGTCTTAAGTCAACCTGGAAGAAAACAAAAGGGGGAAAATAATCCCTTTTTATGTTCAGAGACTGTTCTTCTAATTTTATGTTAAGAAGATGGAAGCATTGTGCCTGTTAATGGATATACAGATATCCTCTCTTGTCTTGAAGACATAATTGTTGTCTCCTTATATCATACTTCTCCATACCTGTTGCACAGGCTTATTTACTGCCCTGCCAGTTTTGTAATAATTAGTGTAATGAAGATAATTACAGCACTAGTTACTGTATTAAATGGATCTGACTGATACTGAAATGTAAACGAGTGCCTGCAGTGCTCACACACTTTCAGACTTTGGTTTTACAGCCGAGCATGCTCAGACCTGGAACCACAAGTAGGGCTGTTTGCTACATGGCTCATTCCTATTACATGGCGACTTTCCATTCTACCATCTGATACTGGGTGAAATTTTTTTTTCACACCATGGGGGCGACCCCTGCGGTTAGCCACTGTGTGCCTTATGGCCACTACATAGAGCAGTAAGTTGTGTATTTGTTGGTTGTAATGAATTAACAGTTGAAACAAATGGGGCCCATTCAGTTCAGCTTTCTTTCATTACAAAATGAATGCCATGAGTAAGGAAGAGGTACAAATTGGTTTGCTTTTCTTATTCCATTTGTACCCTCTTATCACTGCAGTACAGCAGCTGATCTCAGCAGCTGCCATAGTATTTTCCCAGAAAGCCCCAGATATTGTGCCTGTCTGGGGCATTCTAGGAAAAAATGACCACCACCACAAAAAAGGTTGTCAGTAGAGGCTGCAATTTTTGTGCGTGTGCGGTGGCCACCATTTCCCAATCAGAATTCCCTGAAATAAAGCAATGTCTCTAGGCCTAGGGCATTCCGGGAAAATAAAATGGCTGCTGCCTGGAGGAATGGCCACTGAAACTGGCTCTGTTGACATTGGCAATAAATAAATAAATAAGCAAGAAAAAGAAGGAAAAAGTCAGGAAAACCTTATACATTTTAAGAGTAAAAATGTATGGAACAAGAAAATGAAAAAAAGCAAGTTTTCTTGCAGATACTGTATACAGCGGCCACCATGCTGAGGCTGGTTCAAGTGGCTTTTACATGGCTGTTATAATGGGTAAACCAATTCCACTGGAGTCCTGGCATTGAGAAAAGGTTCTGGGACTGAATTCTGGTAAGTTCGACAACATGACACCATCTGACAGGCCCTTTAAATGCTCCCCTAGATGCACAGGAGTGGCTTTTCCACAAGCAGCTTCTGTACAACTGCAGCTTAGTTTACATAAACCTAACTATGTGGGTGGGACGGTGGCCAGGGGAATCAGCGCCCTCATCCTGGAGTGGTGCTGATTCTATGGTCAGGGCTCACACCACCAGCCTCCATCCGTGTAGTTGGGTCACTACACTGCCCTGACTTTCATGAAGATCGGAATGAGGTGTGATACATTCATAGACATGAAGCAGATTATGTGGAATAATTCTCAACAGTGTACACCAGCCTTTTTCAACCTGGTGCTCTCCAGATGTGCTGGACTACAACTCGCATAATCCCCAGCCACTAGGTTGAGAAAGGCTGGTGGAGACATTCTAATCATTTGACCTAATGGCATTTTATTAAATTTATTTTCCTCTGGTTTTTTTTTTTTTAACAGGTTGATTAATTCGGGGTTCATAGGGCAATGTTTTCATGGAATGTACATACATGTGGGGGAGAAGGTACAATGTTTCTCAAATTGAGAAACACGACCCCACTGGCTTAGAGGGTCATGACTAAGGTGTGTGGGGTTTTTTTAGGTTTAATTTCCTTTTCTTTCCCTGCTTGGGTTTACAATAGAAATGCAAAAGCTTGCAATCTCGCAGCAACCCCCCTTTTCCTGTCTTGGTTTGCAGCTTATTTTATGATCAGTCCTGAAAAAAACGTAGAAATATCAGCTTTTAAAATGGCTGATGAAAAAAGTAGGTGTTAGTGTCCTTTATAGAAATAATATGCTGCACGCAGTTGATCAGGTCAGTACTGTGGAATAGATCCAGCCATTTATGGAATGCCAGGGTATGTTTTAAGCATGAGTGGGCAAACTACTATTCTGGTGAAAATCTCAGACTACCAGACTGGCATTTTCAGTAAAACATCATTTTGAAGTATACTACATATCATAAATACAGTTTCTATGCAGAAGTACCATGGAATAATGATAGATAAGTTAGTCCAATCTAGTGACTTGTGACTCAATTCCTTTGAAAACAATACGCAAACTATGTTGATCCGTTAGAAAAAAATCCCCAAAAGCACAATAGGGGAATTTCTACACCAGCCTAAAATCCTGCATTTAAAACAGGGCTTTCTGCTTTCGTTTTAAATGCAGGATCACCACTGACTCCCTTTACATGCACTTCCTTTCCCCTCCCCCCTTCTCCCCATATCTGAGTCTTCCATTATCTTTCATTGATCTGGCTCCTCTTCTTCCCGCTTCTACTCTTTTCAGGGAGGAAACTGAAGCAGAACACAACGGGGTAATTTGATAGCTCATCATCTGTGATCTATTTAAAAACAGAACAAAGGACATTTAGTGCAGGAGGGTCACGGTGTCATGTAAAGAGCCTGCAAACGTCCGTGAAGGAGCCCTCTCAATCACAGGACTAAAAACTCCGTGTGATGAAGCCCTAGGGCAATACCTTTATCAGGACCAAGTAAAGCGCTAGAAAACAATGAGCAAGCTTTTGAGTTCTTATCAGCAGGCACTTGAGAAGGACCCATACGGGCAGGATGGCTTGGGTGAAGGCAGTCCTTCAGATCACCTCAGGTGTGTGTGTGTGTGTTTCCACCAGCGATTTACTCCAAGCTGGCTACATGTTGAGGTTGTTAGGGATACATGATGTCGGGGCCATCCAGCAGCCCCCCCGGAGCTTATCAGGGAAAAACCGGATTTCCTGAGACTGCTTAAACTCTGATTCTTTTCATTAAGTTGAGTTCTCCTCGATATAGTTGCTGTGTGCCCCAACACCTGCATTTACCTCGGGTAGGCTAGCCCTGCCCAGGGGTGTGCCTTTCACCGTGACCCTGGTCAAGGGTGTTTCCTGTGTGTCCCGTCCCTGTACAAACCAGTTAGTGTCTCTCAGAAGTAATGCCCATTGGGCTGAATGAGGCTTGCCCTCTGAATGCCCACATCAGAACTTACAGAGATCCCCTTCAATTGATATGGCACAGTTTAAAGCCCAATTCCCTGAGTGCAGGCTCCGATTCTCCTTTGTTTGGTTTGTTGCCTTAGGAAGTAACTACTTCGACTTTTCATTATAGAGATCCTGCGGTTTAAAATGGGGGCTAGTTTACAGTCTTAGTTCTCCCCCCACCTTTCCCAACATAAGCATATGTGTGTCTACTCAGAAGTAACTCCCATTGTGTTCAGTGAGGCTTGCTCCTGAAATGCAGGTGTATCTGGACTTTCAGGTGAAAGGAGAAAGGGGAGGAGAGGGGGGAAGCCTCTCTTATTGGTTGAACAGCTCCTGCCAGTCAGATGACAGTCAGTCCACCCCGCCCCTCAACCAGGAAATATGTTATGTGAAGCAATTTTTACTGTTGTGGAGAACCTGTCCATGGAGCTCTGCATGGACCAAAGCGCAACAAAGCTAATTCCTTAAAAAAAAATCTGATACTCTTCCATTAACTTCTCCTTCCATTGTCACGGAAACATGGTCCTAGTCCCAAGCTGTTAAGGTTTTTAAAGGCTAAGGCTAGCACTCTGAATTGGGCTTGGCAAACTACTGGTAGCCAGTGCTAATGATGCAGGACTGAAGGCACGTGTTCTGATTTTCTGGCCTCCATCAGCATCTGTGCAGTGGCATTTTGCATCGGCTGTAGCATCCAGACCATCTTCAAAGGTAAAACACAGATGACCTTAGCATCCCAGCAGGTTGGTATGGGAGAAGTCTTTCCTGCATGCAGTCCCCCAAGTGCCAAATTCTCTGCCCCAGTGATCCTGATACAGGTCTCCTTTCCTCGCTGGTAGCAGAAGTGAAGAAAGAGCGATCTGGATCAGGATTGCTGAGGGCAGGGGTGGAGAGAAGGCTTCCCGCTCCCTGCCCTGGAGATCCTTGTACAAATTGCTCTTTCCTCATGTGCGTGCATGCAGGCACCTCCGCCCCCCCGAACTTGCATCACGTGCGACTCTCAAGGCTAAAAGGTTTACGCACCCTTGCTTTAGATCCTTGGCCCAAAGCCATTTAGGGCTTTAGAGTGCAGCATCAGAGAGCTTTTAGATCACCTCAGACACAAGAAGACTTTTTGAGGAAGGGCCGATCCACATTGCGCCCGCCATCGCAATGAATTCTGGAATGAGCTCCCTAGTGAGGTTAGCCTGGCGCCTACATTGTATTCCTTTCGGCGCCAGGTGAAGACCTTTTTATTTTCCCAGGCATTTTAGCATTTTAGCTTTCTAAATTTTTATCTTTGCTGTTTTAAATCTGTATTTTAAACTCTTGCACTGCTGCTAGGTTTTATTGTGGTTGTATTGTTATATTGTGGTTTTAATGTTCTGTATATTTTAAATTGTTTTATTGTGTGTTGTTTGGATTTAATTTTTGTGAACCGCCCAGAGAGCTTCGGCTATTGGGCGGTATAGAAATGAAATGAATGAATGAATAAATAAATAAATAAAATTCAGTGTCCCATCGGGTTAAATGCTCTCACATTAAAACATGATTATTCACACTCACCCATTTCCCCCATTGCAGTGCTTCATCGAATGCGCAAGTGCAGTTCACACTCGAGCGCTGTGCTGTTTTCCTGCTGTTTTCCTGCTCGTGCTTGTCTGATCTCAGATGCTAAGTGGGGTCGGCCCTGGATGGGTAGTTGGATGGGTGACCGCCTGGGGATCAGGCTTCCTGCACTGAGCAGGGGGTTGTTCTATCTAGGGATGTACGAAAGTCACTTACCTTTTCGAAGAGTGACACTCGTGGTGGTGGGGAGGCGCTCCGTTCCTCCCCCCGAAATTCTCTCCGGCCAGCTCCGCTCCGTGGAGATTCCGCAGAGCCGCCGGCTGGGGCCACCCGCAGCTGGACATCTGGCTGCTGGGCAGCCTACAGGGTCACAAATGGCAGCGGCTGTAGCTGCCGCCATTTGCGTCCCTGTATTTTGCCATGATAGGTTATGTAAATATTTACGTAGCCTATCACGGCAACAAAAAACACAAAACAGCGAACGGAAATGGCGGTGGCTATGGCGGCTGCCATTTGCGTTCCCTTTTTTTTTTTTGCCATTTTAGCCTACGTAAATATTTACGTAGGCTAAAATGGCAAAAAAAAAGGGAACGCAAATGGTGGCCGCCATAGCCGCTGCCATTTGTGTTCCCTTAGTTAAGCCATGATAGGCTACATAAATACTTAAGTAGCCTATCACGGCTTCCACAGGGACGCAAATGGCGTCCCTGCGTTAGCCGCGATAGGCTACGTAAGTATTTAAGTAGCCTATCACGGCTATATGGAAGAACCAAATGGCGGCCGCAGATGTGGCCGCCATTTACAAGTCAGCGCGGATGGCAGCAGGAAGGATTTAGTGGGGGGACGGGGGGGCTTCATTCCACCACGGATTTCAGGGGGCCGAATGCACTGGCATTTGGCCTCACCGAGATCCGTGGTGGAATTCTCTGACATCCCTAGTTCTATCCCTTCAAATGAGACTAAGTTTTACCCCCTCCTATCCCCCGCTCCGGATGTTTTTTTTTTAAAATTAAGGCATTATCCTTGCAGAATCGGGGCTTCTCTGCGATGTTTTTTCCCCTAATTCAGGCATGATCTTCAAAGATTCGAAGTTGTGAAGCTTCACAACTTTGAATCTTTGAAGATCATGCCTGAATTAGAAAAAAAAACATCGCGGAGAAGCCCCGATTCTGTGAGGATAATGCCTTAATTAAAAAACACACATCCTGAGTGGGGGATAGGAGGGGGTAAAACTTAATCTCCTTTGAAGGGATAGAACAACCCCCTGCTCAGTGCAGGTAGCCTGATTCCCAGGCGGTCGCCCATCCAACTACTGACCGGGGCAGACCCCGCTTAGCTTCCAAGATCAGACAAGCGCGTGCACATCCGGCCCTTTGCTTGTTGCTGAAGAAATGGGGGCTGCTGAGGAAGCTATGCAATCAGCAGCTGGAAGAAGACATGGGGCCATCGAGAGCTGTGATTGGAGAGGAGGGAAATACAAACACTGCCGTATATGGACAGGCGGGGGAGGGCACAACGACCAGAAATGGTAGTGAAGGCAGAAAATCAGAGCACATTAAAGGGAAATACCGGGATATTAGGATATTGAAAGCGGGAGCACGGAAGTGTGAAATTCCGGTTCCAGTTCGAGGCGGGTACTGCGTAGTGTGAAAGGTGGGCAGTGAAACCTCATTGGAAGCGAAAAAAGGCGGTAAGTGTAGATCCATCTGAAGTCATTCCACACATTCAGCTGCGAGTTATCCAGTGTAAAGTATCTAAATTATGCACATCAAGTGAAGTGCATGCATAAATGAACCAGCTATGTGGGTGTTCATAAAATGGGAAGAACAAGTTCAGAAAGGGTAGCCTGCCCTGGCCCTTGTACAAGCACACTTGAGCTTTCTGCATGAGATTTTTATCCTGTGATTGAGACTGGTTACTCACAGAGGTTTGCAGGTGTTTTGCCAAAGGCAGAGAGGTTCTTTTAGGATTCAGAGCAATGACTACACAAGGGAGCAAGAGTCAAAAAGCTTTATTAACTACAGCAGGCAGAGTATTACAGTTAAGCATGTGGTGTTATGAAGCAGACTAAGCAAAAATCTTACTCCTCCGTTCTGCTGTCGGGAGCCCCAGATAACGACAGCGGAGAGACTCCAGTCGGCCGATGCGCAGCACCTCCGTGGTCCTGGTCTGTGCTGCAGCTCAACTGAGTGACACTCTGGAGGGACTTATATACTTGAACTCCCCCATGTCTACATGCTGTTCCTCACAGGGGCTGTCTGGTTCTATGTGCTGTGTCCACAGCCTTCTTAATAACACCTGCTGTGATGGTCTCATGATGTCTAGGCTTTTTTAATCTTCAGTTAAATTAGCAGGTGGAATGCAACCAAAGAGATCCTCCCTGCCTTCCAAGGCCATACTATCCTAACTGGTTAAAAAAACCCAGAAATTGGGTCAAGAGGCTAGAAGACTCTTAAAGAGGCCTAAGAGACTTGATTTTTAAGGTCTCACAGGAGTGTCAGGCATAAAAGAAGCAGTTTTTTAAAAAAGATTGGCGATAATGAGCTATTAAAATACAGCGCATAGAATTTCTCCATGAAAAGAGGAAGTTGCACAACAATTGAAGCTATACCACAGCACCATCTAGTGGCTGTATGATGAAACATATAGAATTCACAGATGAAGTGTGGGGGGGAAGAGGGCGGGAAGGGAAGCATATGTAAAGGGCTGATCTTAATCCCACAAAGAATCCAGAAGCCTGGTAAAATTGTTTGATATAAAGCCTCTGTGTGGAGAAGCCCTCTGTCTCTTCCCTAGAGGAAAACCTGCTTTGTTTAGTGCTGAAGATTGGCAGGCAATCAATAAAAACGAGAAAAAAGAAGTAGAATAAAGTGCTCTGCACTTCAGAATAAAGTGATCTACAGACTTTTGTTTCAAAACTATACAGTGCAGAGATGTGAGGTCAGTTTTGGTGATATTGCTTGGGAATGGTATTAGAGTATGTAGCTGGGGAAAAGTGGCAGATGAGGCATTGCTCATTAAAAAGAACATCAGCTTGTTTCTTTTCTGCCACATGTCATTGTAACTTAGACTGTAATTATTAGGGGCAGTACCCAATGGGTACTGATTCCATTGCTCCCCTGACGATTCCGTTCCACAAGCAAGACTCACCGCTTCCACAATGGAGAGTTAGTGCTTCTAGGAGCAACTGGAAATGAATGGAAACTCTTGTTTTTGGGCCGGGACAGGTTGGCGGAGCTCGCATGAGGAAGCTCTGCCTACCTGTCCCAGTCCAGAAATGAGTGTTTCTGCTTGTTTTGGCGTTTCCTATAGGAAGCATTACATTTCTGTTGTGCAAGCTGTGGTCCACTTGCACAACAGCCCTATTGGATACTGCCCAATGATACAACACATCTCTGCTGGAATACTGAGCAGAAACACAATTTGCTGTCACCTGTTTTCAACCAGTTACGTCGGTGTGAATTTCAAAGTAAAACCTGGCCCTCAATAGATTCGATACGATTCATTGAATGTGGAAGGGTTGGGCAAATGCAAAAATGACACAACATCCATTATAAGGGCATCTATTTTGTTTGAGTGGGTGTTCCACCCACCCCGCTCCCATTTTTCATTTTTGAGTTATGACCATTTCTGGCTGGTTCAATTAGCAGTAAATAGCTGTTCACAGTGCAGCGCTGTAATGGGAAGTGAGGTTAGAGTTTAATGGCTACCATAAGTTAGAACAGTGTTAAAATAGCCATCCTGTTTAGTTCAGCTGTACAATTGGAGCTCTGTCTTTCAGAACGTCACTTGGTACATTAAAGAGGCAAGGCCCTGATTTTGCTGCAAAGAAATTTTATTACTTTCCCTCTGCTGCTCTGTTAATTTTGACTAGGCATGGCTGTGTGAGGCTGGGCAAAGGAGAGATTAACCCTTATTAACTGCTGCCTGTTCCTGAAAGGTGTTTGAGAGACTGCTACCACCTCACTTTTCATAGATTCCCTGTGCGTTTTGGCTTTTTAATTTTTTTTTAGAAACTTGTGTGAATGTACTGAGACAGCACAAGCTATATAACATTATACGCTTGGGTCACAATGCAGAGATGTTGCTGAATTTGAGGAATAAGGTCTCTGTGAATAGATATTCCTATGGGAATTCTTCCCCAGAGGGCTAAGTCAGGAAACTGTAAACCACCATCACAACAAACATTCATAACCTTTGTAATAAGGACTGTTTTGGTGCACTATTTTAATGTTTATACCATCCATGGTTATACCATCCAGTGCATGGTTGCACCACTACATGAACTTATCTTGCATGGAATATTGGATTGTGGCCCTGCTGTTTAAATTGTTACTATTTTATTATTAAGACCAACTCAACTAATATGATATGTATGTATGTATAAGCCAGTCCCCGAGTCCAGTCATATGCTAGCATATAAATAAAAGAACTCCTGAGCATGGCTATGCAGATGAAGGAGTGTGGCTATGCAGATAAGATGTATATTAGCTGAACTATACACTTCGGTTTTTAGTGGCTCCTAATGTGTTCTATGGGACAAAGTAGTGAGCTTCAAATTGGGTCCTAAATCAATGATTAGAGATAATAGGGGGATTCCTGCCCCCTTCTCAAGGCCCCGGTAGACACCTCAGGGTGCGAATTGGGCAGGGGGCAGGACCCATGGAGGGAGCCAAAGCCCCTGTGGGCCAGATGGGAAACATCTGTGGGCTGGATTAGGCCTCAGGGCGGAGGTTCCTCTCCCCTGATTTACAGCTTTGAAATTGGCCAGGAAACAAATGGATAACCAAAGTAACTAGTATGAAAGAGGTGTCACATGCTCAGATGTTTCTGGTTCCCATCAGCATTCTGGCGGCCCCACCAAGGGCCAATCTAAATGGAAACACTTTGTGAAGTGATTTGGGCAAAATCCACAGTTTTACAGAATCAAATTAGCTCTTTCCACAGTACACGCAGTGCTGTATACCTCCACTTTTGTAGTGAATACAGGACCTAAAGCCACATTAGTTGGGGTGGGGTGGGCAAGTCCAACCACAAGTAGAAATGAACATCAGCAATTGCACAGGTGCAGGGTAGCCAATGAGCAGAGGCTTGCTCCCCCTCCCTCGTGTGTTCAACGAAGTGCAATGGAGGACTTGCTTACAAGTAGACACTCATGACAAACCCACCATACCCCCCCCCCCCACACACACACATTTATGAGGCGGGCAGGCAAGCAGGCAGCAGCCACTGCCCAGAGATTGAGCAGAATGAGCGGGAGCACAAGAGGCGCTGACAGCGTGGAGCCAGCAAGGAGGGAGAGTGACTAGCACGTGGTCTTTGATGTATATTAAATGCCCAGTCAACAGGCTTCCCCCCACCCTCAAAACACGGGCTCAATGAAGTGCTTCTGAGTACACGTTCATGAAAATAATCCACCTTGTCATCCACCCTTTCTTAGCTGCACAGCTTCTAATCAACAGGTGTCCACCATTTCTCAGCTGTGCTCCTTCATAGCTGCACAGTTTTAAAACAGCAGGACTGGCTCCCCCCCACCGCCCTCGCTCAATGACTATTTAAAGTGAGAGGCAGCGACTGAGCCCATGTTCACAGCAGTGTAGTTTCAAAGCAGCAGGGCTGCTCCTGTACTCAGCAAACTGGAACTGAAGGCAATGACTTACTTCCATGTAGACATGCTTACCCCTCTGCTCTCCCCCGTCCCTGCCCCATTCTACTTTACCTTCCACCAATCAGAGCTGCTTCTACCAGCCTGCACCAAAGCCAGCTGAGGTCACACAGACTCCCGAACAGCACTGAAGTTGCAGTGACAGGAAAACCCAACACAAAATGAGTTTGAAAAAAACACAGATTTAGGGCAAGAAATGCGGGGCTAGCTATGGAGAGCAGTGTGCGTCATCTGACACTATCGGTTTGGCGGGTGGAGTAGAACCAGTGTAAAAGCCCCATGTAGATGTGGCCCAAGAGAAATTTTCTGGATACAGTCCTGGTGAATCTTTTTCCCGAGATTGGGAAAGTGTTTCGGTCAAACAGTGGTGATACTATAATAAGTGTTGTCAGAAAAGAACGGCAGCAATGACCAGGTGCTTCCAGGCAAAAATCTATAAATCTGATTTTACTACTGTGTGTGAACCATTATGGTAGAAACATGGCATACATATATTGTAAAATTAGTATATGACCAGTCTACATGTTAAAATAATATTAATCCCATGTTTTTTCCCCAGTTTTAATTGTAAACTTGAATTATGAAATTGCTTGCCTCAGCCACCATATGGAAATTATGCATAATTTAAGCAAAATTCTGCTTTTCATGGAACAAACCTTGGAGTAAACCTTGTTGATATAACACACTATATACATTTCTTCAGCTTTCTTTTCTTCACCTTGTAATCCCCGTTGTATAGACCTGGGAACTGAGGGTGACTACTCTGAAGTCATCTGATGAGCCCATGATAAACTGGGTCTTGAACTGAGTTTGTTCAGGTCCTATCCAAAGGTTCTACCCAGTGCAGCATATTGGTCAAAACAGTGGAGATATTGATGGAGGGCCATTTTTGTGAATGCTTGAAATACCAGGCAATTGGTATGAAATAGCAGTTCACCATATCTTGGCTCACCCAATAATTTCAAGAGGTGAGGACCTGTGATTGCACTATTTGCCTGGGATTTGTTGGAACAGTCACACTTGCAAACCCTTTACCCTATAGTTGCTTCAATTCTATGTCGCTACCACAGCTGTACATTCAGGGAGGAGCCATAGCTCAATTATGGAACGCAAGCATTGCATGTATAAAACCAATCATTCAACGAATCTCAAAAGATTCTTTTACATATTTTCTGTGATATAAGCCTAGTACACTACAAATCTAAATGAGTTTAAGTGCATTTAACTCCACTGTCCCCCCCCCGCCCCCTATAGGCCCTAGATATTGTATGGTTAAAGATGATTCCCCTCTACTCAGCACTGGTTAGGCCTCATCTGGAGTACTGTGTCCAGTGCTGGGTGCCACACTTTAAGAAGGATGCAGACAAACTGGAGAGGGTTCAGAGGAGGGCAACGAAGATGATCAGGGGACTGGAAACGAAGCCCTAGGAGGAGAGACTGAAGGAACTGGACATGCTTAGCCTTGAGAAGAGAAGACTGGGGGGAGATATGATAGCGCTCTTCAACGACTTGAAAGGTTGTCACAGAGAGGAAGGGCAGGATCTCTTCTTGATCATCCCAGAGTGTAGGACATGGAATTATGGGCTCAAGTTACAGGAAGCCAGATTCCGGCTGAACATCAGGAAAAACTTCCTGACTGTAAGAGCAATACGACAATGGAACCAATTACCTAGGGAGGCGGTGGGCTCTCCCACTCTGGAGGTGTTCAAGACGAGGCTGGACAGCCATCTGTCAGGGATGCTTTGAGTTGGATTCCTGCACTGAGCAGGGGGTTGGACTTGATGGTCTTATACGCCCCTTCCAACCCTACTATTCTATGATTCTATGGTATATAATAGAGAAAACAGTGGCCTGCTTAATTTTTATTATTAGAATTTAATCAATTTCTAGACTGCTAGACTATATCTAAAAAGACATCTCCAAGTGGTTTATAACATAAAAATGTAAAGTACAAAACATCCAGTTAAAACATTTAAAAACAGAAACAGAAAATGCGAAACATCTCAGTTAAAAACGTTTAAAAAACACCATCCTCAATTAAATATTTTAAACTGAGAGTAGGGCTAGGCATGGACCCCCCGATCTGCTTTGGATACTGCTTCAGATTATCCAAAGCTACCCTGATTTGGACCCCTTCCAATCTGACTCCGAAGTGAGATTCAGAAATCCAGATCGTGTGTTTGGGGTGTTTTCCCATTGACTTGCATGGGAAAACACAAACGGTCATAACTTTTTTAGTTTTTAAGATACAGGCATGAAATTTGGGGACCTCTCCACACCCCTGGAGAGAAGACCATCTGCACAGTTTGGCCCAGCGGTCTTTGTGCTAGGTGGAGTTGAAATCTGATGTTTTCCACAGAAACTCTCAAAGCAAAGAGCTGTAACTTCTCCCTGTTTCCACACATGCACATGACAACTTGACCTCTCCCAGCCCCACTCCAGGGCATTGCACCCCCCAAAGCCAAGGCAGTTTTGCCCACTGGTCTGTGTGCTGGGTGCTGGTGAAATTTGAGTTTTTCCAGGAAAACTCCCAAAGCAGAGCTGTAACTTCTCCTTGTTTCCATGCACACATGTGAAACATGGGCTCCTCCCAGCCCCCCTCGAGAGCATCCCACCCACCAAAGTCCAGGCACTTTGGCCCACTGGCTTGCGTGCAAGGCACTGGTGAAATCTGAGGTTTTCCAAGGAAACTCAGAAAGCAAAGAGCCATAACTTCTCCCTGTTTCCATGGATGTGCATGACACCCAGACCCTGCCCAGCACCCCTCGAGGGCATCCCACTTGCCAAATTCCAGGCACTTTGGCCCACTGGCTTGTGTGCAAGGTGCAGGTGAAATTTGATTTTTTCCAGGAAAACTCCCAAAGCAAAGAGCTGTAACTTCTCCCCACCTCTGCCCCTGCCAACACCCCGAAGATGCCTCATATTGCGCTGAATTGCTTTGCCACACAGTGGACTGTTATTTGAATAAGAAGGTAATTAATATAAATACTATATATCTTGTGCTTTTTCAACACTGCCTTGAAATTTGCATGTATAGTGTTGGTGGAACTACAACCTAGCACGCACACATACACAGACACAGACACATAAGAGCTAAAGAAAAGCAGAAGTACCTAAGCAAATGATGCGTGTCTTTAATTTATTGTTTTATATTTCGTGTTCTTTTATAGAAGGCAGGATAACTTCAAGAAATACAGGGTGATAGTGCAGGTGATTAGATAACAGCCAGATCAAACCCAAATTAAAAAAAAAAACTTCTTTAGTTCCTGATTTGGGAGGATCCACACAGAGAAGACACAGGCGGTTCACTTCAGCACGAGGGTGGGGGGACAAACTACACACATAGGCTACTATAATATGTCTTTTTTTAAGGATTTAGAAAGAAAGAAAAAACTGAATGCTTGAATATGACTTAAAGCGGGGGGGCGGGGAGAACATGCCCAGAAGTCAATGTTTGTTTTTAAAATTCTAAATAAGGGCCGATCTACATTGCGCCCGCCATCGCAATGAATTTGGTGTCCCGTTGAATTAAACGCTCTCGCATTAAAACATGATTATTCACACTCACCCATTTTCCCCATTGCAGTGCTTCATCGAATGCATGAGCTCGGTTTACACTCGAGCACTGTGCTGTTTTCCTGCTGTTTTCCTGTGCGCGTTTGTCTGATCTCGGATGCTAAGCAGGGTCGGCCCTAGTCAGTACTTGGATGGGCAACTGCCTGGGAATCAGGCTTCCTGCACTGAGCAGGGGGTTGTTCTATCCCTTCAAATGAGATTAAGTTTTACCCCCTCCTATTCCCTGCTCCGGATTTTTTTTTAAAAAATTAAGGCTTTATCCTCTTAGAATTGGGGCTTCTCCACAATGTTTTTTTTTCTAATTCAGGCATGATCTTTGAAGATTCAAATTTGTGAAGCTTCACAACTTTGAATCTTCAAAGATCATGCCTGAATTAGAAAAAAAACATCACAGAGAAGCCCCAATTCTGAGAGGATAATGCCTTAATTTAAAAAAAAAAATCCAGAGTGGGGGATAGGAGGGGGTAAAACTTAGTCTCATTTGAAGGGATAGAACAACCCCCTGCTCATTGCAGGAAGCCTGATTCCCAGGCAGACCCCGCTTAGCTTCTGAGATCAGACAAGCGTGTGCACATCCAGCCCTTTGCTTGTTGCTGAGGAAACAGGGGCTGCTGAGGAAGCTATGCGATCAGTAGCCGGAAGAAGACATGGGGCCGTCGAGACCTGTGATTGGACAGGAGGGAAATACAAACACTGCCATATATGGACAGGCAGGGGAGGGGACTACGACCGGATATGGTAGCAAAGGCGGAAAATCAGAGCACATTAAGGGGAAATACCGGGATATTAGGGTATTGAAAGCGGGAGCACAGAAGTGGGAAATTCCAGTTCCATTTCGAGGTGGGTAATGCGTAGTGTGAAAGGCGGGTGGTGAAACCTCATTGGAAGCGAAAAAAAGTGGTAAGTGTAGATCCAGCCTAAGAGTGGGTTTGTAAAAATCTAACAGAGACACAGTTGACTGACAAAAACTAAAAGAAAATAGAACGGAGAAAGCAGAAGTAAGGCTGAACATTACACAACAAACACAGCCTTTTCCGGAGTCCAAAATCGAGATAAACAAACAAACACAGGAATGGTGGGGGAGGGGTAGCATGGCAGCAACTTGCAAGGAAAAGCTATGTTAGTTTGAAAAATATGGAAAGGAGAGATGAATCTGATCAAATTCAAATAACAAATGAGTTGGAGGTACAAAGATACAGGAGAAAGCGGCTGGACGGGGTGCTGCAAAAGACACCATTCCAATGGGGAAGGATGATCAAGGAGCAAGGGAAGGGAATGCTCCCAGTACAACCAAGCTGTTTCCTTTTAATTTAAATTCTGAGGAAAGCCTAATGGTGATCAAAATTGAATAACCTGAAGGAACAACTCCTAGGAATGCATGCGCGCGTGCGCACACACACACACACGCGCACAAACAATCATCTACCCACACCAGCCCTCTCTCCCAAAGACACAGCTAGCACAATGACCGAACGCAGCCTTTCGCTGAAGTAAATGCCCCCTTTCTCCAACTCTCTCTCTGACTGGAGACTGCTAGCATCGGTTCTGGCTGAGGGTTCCTATTCACCAAAGCACGGTCCCTCTTCCTCCTGCGCTCACCTTCCCACCTCCCCCCCACCTTCCTGTGCATCTGCTCACCTTCCCCATCCCTCCTTCCTCTTCCTCATGCCTCTCCACGTGAGCATTAAGAAGTTGATACATTTTGGAGACAGTCTGTCTGGACTGCTGAGGCATTCAGTAGAGCTCTGAACATACGAGGCGGAGGAGGCGCTTCGTGGGGGTGGGGGTGTGCTTTGCCCCGGGGCACCTTGGTACTGCTCTGAACTACCTCATATCATGAGGATTTCGCTCCAAAACAGCTCACTTCGCCTTGTTTTTCGGACTTCGTAACGAGGTGGTGCACAGCCCTAATTGAGAGAACTACCGATCAACAAACTGCAGTACAACCCATAAGGGTGAAAAGTGAAATTGAGCATTACAACCAGTCAGGGTGAAAAGGTAGGTCTTTAACCTGTGCCCAGAACACATCACAGTTGGCACCTCTCGCATACCAAGGGGAAAAGCATTCCACAGTATCCCCAATCTGTCTCATTGCTCCAACACTAGGTATAGGCCATGATCACCTGCCCTGCTCCAGAGGGTTTCCCGGTGACCAAGATGGTATTTTTATGGACCACTGTGACTCTCGACCCTAGGCTGATGCTGGACCAAGTACCCAGGTGGGCAGAACTGGGCCAGATCAACCCTGCCCCCCAAGCTTCCCAACCGCGGTCTCGGTGATGCATGCCAGGTTGTGCTGTAATTGTGAACAGTGGCAACACTAGAAAAAAAATCGGATGGGTGAACAGAAGGAACAAAGTGGGCAGGTGGGAATGAGCTGTCCCACATTACGGATTACTAAAAAGAGAAATAGCAGAGTATTTCACATTTGCTTTCCCATCCTGAAACACATTTTCTATGAAATAAGACCTATTGATTTTGATGGGCTTAACTTTCAAGTCTGCAATCGTGGGATGGTAACTTTAATTTAATTTTTGGTTTATGATTTCAGTTATAATGTTTAAAAGTGCCTTTCCAGGTGGAGGGTTTTGCCTTCAGTCTTTCCCAGCATCAGGGTCTTTTCCAGAGAGTTTTCTCTTCGCATTAGGTGGCCAAAATATTTGAGCTTCAGCTTCAGTATCTGTCCTTCCAATGAGCACTCAGGGTTGATTTCCTTTAGGATGGACTGATTTGACCTCCTTGCAGTCCAGGGGACTCGTAAGAGTCTTCTCCAGCACTACAGTTCGAAAGCATCAGTTCTTCGGCGCTCAGCCTTCCTTATAGTCCACCTCTCACAGCCATCCATTACTACTGGGAAAACCATAGCTTTGATTAGACGGACCTTTGTTGGCAAGGTGATGTCTCTGCTTCTTAGTATGCTGTCTAGGTTTGCCATAGCTTTCCTCCCAAGGAGCAAGTGTCTTTTAATTTCATGGCTACAGTCACCGTCTGCAGTGATCTTGGAGCCCAAGAAAGTAAAATCTGTCACTGCTTCCATTTCTTCCCCTTCTATATGCCAGGAAGTGATGGGGCCAGATGCCATGATCTTAGTTTTT
Source organism: Heloderma suspectum (assembly GCF_057233095.1). Taxonomy (NCBI): domain Eukaryota; kingdom Metazoa; phylum Chordata; class Lepidosauria; order Squamata; family Helodermatidae; genus Heloderma; species Heloderma suspectum. The sequence goes on along the minus strand of NC_139461.1, from coordinate 114,937,388 downwards.
TTAATGTGGAGTTTCAAACCAGCTTTTGCACTCTCCTCTTTCACCCTCAACAAGAGGCTCTTTAGATCCTCTTCACTTTCTGCCATTAGGGTGGTATCATCTGCATATTGGAGGTTGTTGATAATTCTCCCAGCAATCTTAATTCCGACCTGTGATTCATCCAACCCGGCATTTCTCATGATGTACTCTGCATATAAGTTAAATAAGCAGGGTGACAATATGCAGCCTTGTCGTACTCCTTTCCCAATTTTGAACCACTCGGTTGTTCCGTGTCCAGTTCTTACTGTTGCTTCTTGACCCTCGTACAGGTTTCTCAGGAGACAGGTAAGGTGGTCTGGTACTCCCATCACTTTAAGAATTTGCCACAGTTTGTTGTGATCCACACAATCAAAGGCTTTAGCGTAGTCAATGAAGCAGAAATAGACGTTTTTCTGGAATTCTCTTGCTTTCTCCATGATGCAGCGAATGTTGGTGATTTGATCTCTAGTTCCTCTGCCTCTTCGAAACCCAGCTTGTACTTCCAGTAGTTCTCGGTTCGCATACTGCTGAAGCCTAGCTTGTAGGATTTTGAGCATCACCTTGCTGGCATGTGAAATGAGCGCAATTGTGCGGTAGTTTGAACACTCTTTGGTGTTGCCCTTCTTTGGAATTGGAATGTAAACTGACCTTTTCCAGTCTTGCGGCCATTGCTGAGTGTTCCAAATTTGTTGGCATATTGAATGCAGCACTTTAACAGCATCATCTTTTAGGATTTTAAATAGCTCAGCTGGAATACTGTCATCTCCGCTAGCTTTGTTGTTACTAATGCTTCCTAAGGCCCACTTGACTTCACTCTCGAGGATGTCCGGCTCAAGTTCAGTGACCGCACTATCATGGCTATCAAGGACATTACTATCATGGCTATCAAGGACATTAAGATCTTTCCTGTATAGTTCTTCTGTGTATTCTTTCCACCTCTTCTTAATCTCATCTGCTTCTGTGAGGTCCCTGCCTTCTTTGTCCTTTTCTTAAATGAGACAGCATAAATATATGTAAATAAAAATACTTTTAAAAATCTGAATATTTGAATATTTTCAACATCCCATGAATTATTTGGATAACCAAGGATAAGCTGGAGTTATATCCCATTCCATAACAATGCTTGAAGAGTTGAAGTAGCCGAAATGTAGCTTGTAAAAACAACAGTGCAATGGTTTATGTGTCTACTCAGAAGTAAAGCCCTACTGATTTCAATTGGTCTTACTCCCAGGGAACTGGGTATAGGATTGCAGCCCAAATACATAATAAAACCTCCAAAATATAAGCAGGGAGTGAAAGCAAATATGAACAACTTGGCCACTTCTAGCTTGCAGCTGGGCTACGTTGCTTAATATTTTGCCACTAGGCTGGAACAGGGAAAATTGAAAATCCTGCTCTTCATTTAAGTAATTTGTGGGTCTGTGCAGCTCGTACCAGTTCAGCACAACCTCATACAGCAATCAGCATGCCACATAATTTCCCTTATGAGATCTGAGGGGGCCATGGCTGGGAGGGTGGGGGGAGTCGGTCTGCAAAGTGAAAAATTGAGGGGAACGGCTCAGCCAGCTGAATATTCCGGGAAGGTGAAGGCTCCAGTTTCAATCTAGTAACGGATTGGCTGGGGGCAGCAAGAATGGGTTCTTTCAACGCAGGCAGAGGTTGTCTGGCTGAGAGTCAGCAAGGTTTAAAAATCCGAGAGGTCCAATAACTGAAAATCTGTATATATTCAAAGCAATATTTTAAATGCCGCACAAGTGTAGGGTCTGTATGTGTGCTTAAAAACAGTGATGGTTTTTCCATCCTTGTGGGGACATTGAGGCCAGGCACTTTCCAAACCTTGCAGTGTTTCTTTTTGTTCTCAAAATGATCTGGGAGTGTGTGGCTAAGCCCTGCCCACGTTGTCAAAGGACATGGGTGAAGGCAACTTTCTGATGGAATTATTCTTTTGGCTACTTTTCAGGGGCTACCTGCTCACAAAAGAAGTCCAATATATATCTTGTTTTTGCTGTAAAAAGCACAGCCTGTTCAAAGCAAAACAGATGTAGTAAGGTTCCAGCCCCCAATGAAGATACTAGCATAGAAAGTGCTCATAGCTCTACCCTGCTACTGAGGTTAAATTTTGGTGTAGAAGCCAAAATTACTTAGGGCACAAACTTAAGCATGTTTAGACAGAAAAAGTCCCACAACTCCCAGCATGCCCCAGCCAGCTGGGAGTTGTAGGACTTTTTTCTGTCTAAACATGCATAGCATTGCACCCTTAATGGGCATTAGCTGCCCTTTTTTAAGGGTGCAGTACTATGCATGTTTAGACAGAAGAAGTCATACAACTCCCAGCATTCCCCAGCCAGCTGACTAGGGAATGCTGGGAGCTGTAGCACTTTTTCTGTGTAAACATGCATAGGATTGCGCCTTAAACCACCCTTTCTTCAACCACATGGAAAGAGGTTGAAAAATAGACATTCTCCCACTCTTTTTAATGCATGATTATGAGTCGAGGGGGAATTTTTACCTCCGTATTACTGATTCCGTTTGTGGTGATTACTGGCCTGAAATTATTCAGAAAACAAGGGATCTTTTGCACATGACATTAGAAGTGTGTGTGTGTTGTACCGTGAGTAATGTCGCTTCGATAAACAAGATGGTGGGGATCTTAGGCTTCTGGCTTGTGGGCTCAGCACTGAGACTGCCCCCCAAGGCAAAATGTTGGGTGTATTCCTGTGCCTTCCAATCAGACTCTTGGTCAGAAATTTGGTGGTAAGGAGGTATATGACTGAGAATACGCTGCAGAGCTATCACATGTTCATGCAAAACAGAAAAGAAATCTGTCTATTCAGAGGTAAAGTCTCATTGTTTTCAGTAGAGCTTACTCCTAGCAACATGTGCATAGCAGGGATAGGGAAATGGATATCTTCCAGACATTTTGAACTACAACTTTTGTAACCCTCACCCATTGGCCATGCTGCCAGGGGAGCTATAGTCCCAAACATCTGCAGGACACTGGGATGCCTGCCTCTGGTGTATTGGGTTGCAGGCTTGCAGCCTTGGAGGCACAATCCTATGCACGTTTAGACAGAAAAAATGTCCTACAACTCCCAGCATTCTCCAGCCAGCAATGCTGGGTGGGGAATGCTGGGAGTTGTAGGACATTTTTTCTGTCTAAACGTGCATAGGATCGCACCCTAATTCATTAAATAATTTTAATAACAAACAGTAGCAAAAATAATTTCCAAGTGCTTCTCTATCATGTGTAGTGACTTTGCACTCCATGGCTGGAAAAATGGAAACTGGGAGCAGGTTTCCTTCTTACTGAGCTATTGGGGAGAATATCCCTTAAGTCTTCATACGTCAAAAGGTGACAAATATTTAAAAATGAAACCCAAACATGGAGGCAGGGGGCCTGGATTGTCCTGAGAAATCTAGTTCCTCTCTTGCTACAGCCCAGCTTTCAATAGAATCTTCAGCCTTCTTATGTCTCATTTGTTTATATTTATAGGCTGCTTCCTGTCTCCACCCCTGCCTGGAAGGCCTTCCAGGTGGCTTACAAGATAAAACATTAAAAACCAGACAACCACAATATAATGTATATACAATACAGAGCTGGGGTGCAGAAACTCTTTCAGCCTGAGGGCCAAATTCCATTTTGGACAAGCTTTCAGGAGCCACATTCCAGCGGCGGCCAGGAATAAAAGCAAAAGGGCTGGTGCCAAAAATGCCAGCATATTGTAGCTTAAAGCTCTTCCTGCCCGTAACTCAGCCTTATGAGAGGCACTTCAACCTTTCAGAATGGGGGAGAAACTGCACAAAAGTTGGGACAGCACCAAACAATCCGTGGTTGGGGGAAAGGGGCGTGGTCATCTGGAGAGCCTCAGAGCACTGGGTCAGAACCCCCAAGGCTGATATAAAGATTTGGCCATTAGCCCAATATAGAGTGTTGTGGATTTTTAGTCCCAAAGTGTGGCATGGGTCTCAGTGAGATACTCTTTATTCCCCTTCCAACATTCCTAAGGTCCAGTACTGGGTTTTTCGTCCTCTCTCTTCATGACCTGAGTCAGCCTTACTTTGCTCAGTTGGCCCTACCACTGGGCAAAGGGAGGCAGCCGCCTCAGGCAGCTGATCTGATTGGCATGAAAGGGCAGTCAATTGTTATGGAATGTACTATTAGGATTTTATTTTTATTTTTTACTTCCAGCAAGGGGAGAGCTACTTGTGGGCTTTTCTGCCTGAGGTGCCAAAATAACTTGGCTGGCCTTGGGCACTGTCCACCTTGACTTGAGGGTAGAGGGTACTGTTTGCTGCTCCACTTCTGAGAGCTAAATGTCTAGGGCCAGCCCGGCTGCTCTGTCCTGGCTTCAAGCTCTGAAGACCTATTCATCCATCCAGATGTCACTCTGTTTCTCCCCGAACCCCAACGCTGCCACCAGTGCCACACTCTAACCAGTCCCCCATGTACGTTTCATGGTAAACTAGCCCTGCATAGTTCCTCTCTGAGCTCATAGGCTTCCTCCATTCTTTGATGGTCTGGTATTCCTCATCTGGATCCTTCCTTTAGTCCTGGCAAGTCTTGAAGCTGAAATGAAAACTCAGATAGTAGGTTAAGAGACTGGCAAATAAGACTCTGAGTGCTGTTTACCTCTCAGGCCTTGTTATGCTGTCAGCTTGAGGTTCAAGCTCAATAAATCTGCTGGACCTTGCAGGAGTCCCTTATGTATTGCAGCCCACCTCATAAAACTACTACATAATTAAGTGCAGTTCAGTACAACTGGCAGTATTTGCTGAGTAAAGGTCTAGCGCTGAGCACATAAACCTGTTCCCAGCCCTGTAGGCTGGGGAGGGAAAATGTGTGTGTGTGTTAGCAGTTGTCAGCATAAGTTTTACCTGCTTTGAACAGAGAGAGAGAGAGATAACTCTCCTCCTGCACTCCTTGCTGCTGAAATTGTGATGAGCCAAATATTATAGACAGAAAGGATGGATAAGTTCAATTCCCTTTGGCTTGGATTTGAGCCAGTGTTATGGGGTTTCAAAAATTACTGCTGTCTGCATTATGTTGCTGAGCCAGTATGAGCGGGATTCTTGCTACTCACATCCTTGGAGTTTGACTGCACACCAGGTGTTCTTATGCATGCAAGTCATCCTTGGTGCCACAATAATAACTGACTTTCTCAGAGTAGGAATGTTTCCCCTCAAAGACAAAAATATTCAGCCCTTGGAGCCCCCCGCCCTGCTGGCTGCTGCTTCCTAGCCAGCTTTTTATCTCCTTTGCTGGCTACATTTGAACGCCAAATTGTTTCCTTCAGTCCCCACCAAAGCAGATGGAGTGTGTCCAGTGTTCTAGTAGTCACCAATCAACAAATGCCATTTAGCAAGCGAGCATCTTCTAGCCATTAGTCAGGGCTCATTGGGAAAGCATCTTTAACTATTACCCTGAAGATATTTTCTCTAGATGCATGGCAACCGCATTCTTGATACACACAGAATGACTTCCAGGGACTTGTATTGACTGCAGCTTCCTTCATGGTTGGTTTCACAGAGGTAATCCTGAAGCCGGAAGGCAGGAGCTCAAACAGAAGGCATCAAAAGAGTTTTGCACAGCAGTTGTTCTTAAGGTGATGAGTTACACATTGCCAAAAAAGAGGAAGCGCATCACCAAAAAAGAGGGAAAAGGCACAGAATTGCATAACATTTGCACGTGCTAATTCATATGTATAAATGCAATTTTAGAAATAGTTATTATAATTTAAACAGAAATATAGTAGATCTCACCATAGTGAGGAAGACTGTAACCAGGTGACCTGTGTGCCTCCTCAGTCTGCTGTCCAGGTGTTAACTGTTGATGGGCAACTTCAGGGCCCCTTCTCATGGTTCTGTATCTTTAAACTGGACTTAGACTGGACAGCCCTTCAGATAGAGGACTGTCCTCTGATAGCCTTTCAGATAGAGGACTGTCCTCTGTAAAGTAGGACACATGGCCACCCTAGGTTCTTTCGACACTGATGCTTTTTCATTAATAGGTTTGCATTGCACTCTGAATCAAGTGTGTGAGTGTGTGTGTGTGTGTGTGAGAGAGAGAGAGAGAGAGAGAGAGAGAGGCCTGGGGAGAAAGAAAGAGAGTCAGAGAGATTACCAGTTTAGAGGCTAGGATACAGCACAGGAGACAAAGCTACTGTCATGACAAAACACTGAGGTGTGCCTCAAATCCCTACAAGAGGAAGTAGCTTTTCAATGAGGCACTTCCTGTTTGCCAACTACTGTTGCTCTTTGGAACAACACGTGGAAACGTTTTTGGACTCTACTAATCGGTAAAGAGAGCAACACAATTCTTATTGCTTGAAGTTTCTGCCCACTGAGTTGGCACTCTTGCTACTTGGAAAAAAACACACACCTCCATCTGGAAGCACCCCTCTTATGCGGCACATTAGCTTGAAAAGAATTAGGAGAATTTTGGCTTAAAAAAAGCAGTTTGTAAGTCTCACTGCTACATTTTTAAAAGTTTGGCAGTTGGTAATATAAAATCTTAGAAGGCTGGTGCGTTCTTTTGTTCTCAGAGGAGCCCTATTGCCCAGCTTCTGCCTCTGAGATAGAACTCCTCCTGCAGGGATGGACCCACAGTGATCTCCTCTGAGGGCCCAGGCTCCCTCAGATCTCCTTGGTACTGTCTGTCTCTAGCTCCTCCTCAGAGGAGGCTCTTCCAGCAGGGACATGACACTGTAAGACTTAAATCGGGAAGGGAGTGAAGGAAGGCAACATGGCAGCAAGTAACACAGTCCAAACTAACAGAGTACGGATTCCATCAGTACAACCTCATCTCACTCTTGCACCTCGCTGCAAGAGTGAGGCGCCCACTGAGATCAGTTCCTTATGATGCAGACAGTATGGCAGCGTTCCCTAACCTGGCTCCCCTCAGACACAAGTCTTTGCTTACCTGGCACCCTCCAGACGTGTTGGACTGCAACTTTGGTCATGCGGTCCAACACATCTGGAGGATGCCAGGCCAGGAAATTGGGTTATATGTTGGATGCCTTATTTCAGTCCATTTCTAATATCAAAACAGTGCTAGAATTTGTGCAGCTGTGGACCCAACTGAACTAAACTGGAGCAATTGGTGCTTGCTTCTGCTCCTTAGAGCACGAATGAGCAACCTTTTTTCTGTTGAGGGCTGCATTACATTGTGGGTAATACATTGAGGACCCACAGGCTGGTAGTGTGCAGGGCTAGAGCTGGTAATGGGTGGGGCCAGATGGAACAATTTTTTCATTCATTATGTTGGAAGGAGGAGCTCATGCTTTTCAGTTCCCTCTTTCCCATAATGGTTACCTTAAGATTGTATGAGCAGAGATTGCACAGTATTTCCCATTTTACAAGTGTTATATAATGATGCTGATAATGCAGGTTCATATTGAACTTTTCTACATGAGACATTTATCATGTGCTCATCAATTCCTACTCACGGTTATTTATGGGTTCTTTAGACAATGTTGTGACCCTCCAGTTTAGCTTCTGTACCACAGTGCCACCTAGAGGTTATGTAGCAGAAAAGCAGGAAAGGAAATGCACTTTGTATACTGCTCAGATCTCAATTCTGTGACAAAACTGAAGGTAAATACAGCCGATTACCAGCTGATTAACAGCCTTGGCTAGAAAAGCTCATTATGAGTAATTGTACCGTACTGCAGCTCTTTAGAGATATAAGAACAAAACATCCCAGTAGGAACTTTTTTTTTTTTTTTTGCTTTTAAACACTGAATCCAACAAAGGCTGATCAGGGTCATCTGTTTAGTAGGGTGGAAAACCATATGTTATCAGATGGCAGCCTTATTCAGTGATTTCCTCTTTTGACAAGAACAAGGTACTTTGCATAATGGCAATAGGAACCCAAGCCCTTCTTGCCTTTTGTGAACTGTAACATAGTTGTGAACTATTAGGTTCCTGGGCACATGGAAAAATAGGTATTTTAGGGTGCAATCCTATGCATGTTTAGACAGAAAAGAGGTCTACAATTCCCAGGATGCCCCAGTCAGCCATGGCCAGCTGGGGCATGCTGGGAATTGTAGACCTTTCTCTGTCTAAACATGCAAAGGGTTGGGCCCTTACACTGTTATTATTATCAATAGTTGAAGAGTGTAAGATGAGGAGGCATCTTGAACAGAAGGTAAATTATACTGTCATGTTTGCTGTAATAATAGCACCCTCTAGTGTGACTTTCTAGACATAGTTCTACAAGCTTGCTCAGTTTTTAAACATGGGGCTGGGAGTGGTGGGTTTCCCCCATCATGCACCTGATCAGGCCTCACACCTCAAGGCCGTAAAAAGCAAGCCTCTTAATCTATCAGTTGAGAATTACAGACCTTAGGAAAAGGCCACCACCCTTAAAGCTGACCCTGCTGGGAAAGAGGCCCTGCTCAGGGGTGATGTTCTCTTGTTGTTGTTGTTGTGTGTTTTACCTTGCCTGGCTGTGGATTTCTTGACTCTCTTTTGCTGAGGCTGTCGCAGCTTTTTAATATGTTCTTGCCTCATGAAATATATTGCTACACTGCTGGCTTGAAGCTGCAGTGCAGTAAATTTGGGAGTCCTGTGGCTGTCCCCTGTGCATTGCTGTGCATGTCGTAAAACTGCTACTTAATTAAATGCAGTTCAGTACAATTGTCAGTATCTGCTTCACATGCAAAGGCTTAGGAATAAGCACATAGATGTATTCCTATCATATTTATACCATGAGAGAAGGGTGAAGGTTTGCAGACAGCTGAAGGGAGTGAAGGGAGACTTTTATAAGTGGAGCTGTCAAATAAATCCCTATAGAACAATTGAAGTTTATAAATCATATTAATCTCTCCCTTCCACCAAACACAATTTTTCTTTGCCTGTGAAGATCCCCCACCCCCCTCAAGAAACATCATGCAGGTGTAGAGGGTTTTTTTTTAAACAAAATGGCCGATAAGTGAGTAATTTTTGAATTGTTAATGTGACTTGCCAGAAGTCTTTTTAGGAACTTGCTTCTCTCTGGAAAGCAGCAAAGGAGTTTAATAAAGAGTCCTGTGTTCTTAATGAGAAATAATAGTTATGATACTGGAGGGAGTGTTGCTGTGAAAACTGACTTTATAACACTAATCTTAAAACTTCTGGTAAGTATTTATTAATCACTATTTTACAATTTCTCTCTTTTTTCAAACCCCAGCTCAACACCTATCTTTTTGGTAAACCCATTGGCTTAACCTCTTCAGACAGAACTGCAGATGTTATGTTTAGTTCTTCTTTTTTCCCCCCTTTTTAAATTGAGTTTTAATATAGTACAAAAACAAAACAGGTACAGATTATGAGGTTAGCAGTGCTACAATGCATCACTCCAGATTTTGAACTGTGTAGATGGAAGAGCAAGGGTTGCTGAATGTGCATTAGCATATGCGATAAATGGATACCACGCTTCTACGAAAAAATCTCGGTTTCGCGGTCCTTTTATAAATCTCAGCCTATGTATCAGCTTTTGAGAAAGAGCAGTTTTCCATATTCTGCTCGTCCATTTTTGTATCGATAGTCCAGTAGATGATTTCTAATTTAATGCAATCTCAAACTGGGCAGCTGCATGCATACCAGCAATCAAATCTGTATGTAAAAGGCGTTCATTCTCATCTTTGAAAATTGAAAGTAGGAGTAGGGCTCCACAATTTTTAATTAGCTGTTCAGTAATTTCACATATTGTAGAAAGTACCTGGTTCAAAAAGACTACAACTATTGAACATAATTGCCACATATGTATTAAGGAACCAATATGCCCACATCCTCTCTAGCGCAATGGTGAAAGAAATTTGTTAACACTGTGTATTTTAGCCGGGGTGAAGTGCCACCGGTGAACTACCTTCATTGTGGCTTCCCTTATTTGTGCCGAAATTGTGCGAAGAAGTGGGGCAGACCAGAGTTGAGACCATTGGTGTTCCATTATAGTTGTGTTCAGGTGTGCTTCCCATACTAATTTTAGCCTTGATGAGTTTCCATAGATGAGATCAATTAACCAATTATATAGTATAGAGACTAAGCATAGATTTTCAAAGATGGTTAGCACTCATGAAATACTTTCTTCTCTAGCTAGTGTTTTAGCAAAACTGATTATTTGGTAGTTTTGTAGCCAGGAAACCCTCACCCCTTGTAGATGCACCTCCAGGACAGGGAGGGAGATGGGCTGTCCCCTTATAAACAAATCTCTGACATGCAGAAATCCCCCCTCTCTCCAACCCAGGAACTTTGCTGGTTTGTCTAAGGGCTTCTCCACACCAGGCTCATTAACCTGCAATTTATTGGGACTTTGCTTCTGGATTCTTTGCAGGTTTAAGATCGGCTCCGTTACACAGATGGACTCATGCCTTGATCTGGGGACTTCATTTGTCTGCAAGTTCTATAGGTTTCATTAGACAGCCACTAGATGGCGCTGTTGTATAGCAGAACTGTGTAATTACACATAGGGATGTACGAAAGTCACTTACCTTTTCCGAGGGTGACATTCGCGGTGGGGGGGAGGTGCTCCGTCCCTCCGCCCGAAATTCTGGCCAGCTCCACTCCACGGAGATTATGCAGAGCCGCCGGCCGGGGCCACCCGCAGCCGGACATCTGGCCGCTGGGCAGCCTGCAGGGACGCAAATGGCGGCAACCATAGCTGCTGTCATTTGTGTCCTTGTATTTTGCCGTGATAGGCTACGTAAATATTTACGTAGCCTATCACGGAAAAAACCCCCAACAGCGAACGCGCTACGGCAGCCGCCATTTGTGTTCCCTTTTTTTTTGCCGTGATAGGTTACGTAAATATTTTCGTAGCCTATTATGGCAAAAAAAAGAAAAGAAAAGGGAACACAAATGGCGACCACTACACCATTTGCATTCCTTTTTCTTTTTTTTTTTGCCGTGATAGGCTACGTAAATACTTACGCAGCCTATCACGGCTTCCGCAGGGACTCAAATGGCTTCCCTGCGTTAGCCGTGATAGGCTGCGTAATTATTTACGTAGCCTATCACTGCTATAGTGATGAAGGGAATGGCGGCTGTGGCCGCCATTCGCAGAGCAGCACGAACGGCACCAGGTAAGTGTCCCGTTTCGCACGCGTTTCGTGCACCTTTTGTGGGGCGGGAGGGGCCTTCGTTCCATCACGGATTTCGGGGGGCCAAATGCACTGGCATTCGGCCTCACCGAGATCCGTGGTGGAATTCTCTGACATCCCTAATTACACACTGATGATATAGCAGATTAATGTTCCTTATTGGGTTGTCCCTTATCTTTTTAAACCCAGTGTGAAGGTTTGAGGTTTACAGAGGCAAAGGGAAAAACAGTCAGGCTTAGAGGCCTGAGGTTTTTTTGTTGGAAGGGGGTTCCCTGAGAGGCGTAGTTTTATTTTCCCGGTTAAGATTCAGTTTCATTTCCACGGTTACATTTCATTTCTTCAGGTTTGAAACAGTACTGTTAGTTTTGAGGGAGGACAGTATAAAAAGAGATAGTCAGAAAGACCAGAGCAGTAAGAGCAGAGTTGGGAAGCAGGAAGAAGCAGCCTGGAGAAGTCTACATACAACTAGGGTAAAGGAACTTGTGTTTCGCAACTTTTATTTTCTCTTAATGCCTTTTGTATCACTCAGCTGTATTGTGTAAATACCTTTAGTTGTGATTTGCTTGCTTTAATTTACTAGTAAACTGTTGTGGTTAAACCCCGTGTCTAGAGTGTCAATCACCCCACGTCTACAGCCTAAACCCACATTATTGGAAAGGGGAAGGTAAAAGAAGAAAGGTGGGACTCCTAAGGAGGCAAGAGATGCTTAAGGAGTTGCTCAGGGGGTCCAGGACATAAGGGGAACCTTGACACCCAGGTTAAATGTTAGAAAGCGTAGGAGATGCCCTGGAGGTTGATGATGTTGTGTAAAGTACCCACAAACTTCAGTGAATTATCAGTCATGAGTGTGCAATAAAGCCTCATGTAGAAATGCTCCAGTACTACAAATTTAGGGTTGCCTAAAATTGGGTACAGAGGGGGAGGGGGAAGGAGTAAGAAATCTGGCTCATGGTTTCCAAATTTTGAGTGTTTTGTAGAAGGGATTTTCAACCATCTCTATTTCAGCCTTGGTAAGCCTCTTAAAGGCAAGTGCTAGGTATGGGAGGGTGCTATTTAATGTTTCCCTAGAAACCCAGGATATGCCTGTATAATTTCTTATGATGTTTGTTAACTGCTTGATCTGAAAAGAGGCAAAATACAATCATAAACTGGGTATACCAAATCCTCCTCTCATTTGGCTGTGGCATGGTGCAGCCTTAATTAATCTAGACTTTTTCCCCCTTGTTGATAAATCTTTCTAGTAGTTCTTGCCATTTCTTTCGGTTTGTTATCTGCTGGGGGAATGGAAATCATGTGAAAAAGGAAAAGAAGCTTGGGCAGAATCATCATTTTTATAAAGCCAATGTTGCCCAGAATGGATAGCTTATATCAGCCCATGTTTTTAATTTATGTTTCATCCGTTTTATAAGAGGCATGTAGTTTTGTGGAACTAGCTGTTGCAAGTCTTTTGGTATTTGAATACCCAGTTATTGTAGGCAGGAATGTCTCAGAGTTAGTTGGGATATAGTTTGAAGTTTCTTTTGGGTTTGAAGTGGTGTTTTTAAGCAAAATAAGTCAGGTTTGTCATAATTTATTTTAAGACCAGTATAGTGTTGGAAAGTGGCCAATGTTTCTTTAAGTGGTACAGCTGTTTTTGGATTGGAAAGAAACAGAAGGATATCATCTGAAAAAAGATTATTCAAGTGGGCCCTATTGTGACCCTTTTAATTTTAGGGTATTGATGAATTGTTTGTGCCAGGGGTTGTATAGCAATGGCAAAAAGAAGAGGGGAAAATGGGCACCCTTGTTATGCAGTTGGATAGGTAGATAGTCCATTTTATTTGTATGGAGAGTGCCTCTGAGGCAGTGTAGAGCTGGGCCACTGCTGTCTGGAAATGCTCACCCATGGCCATTTTTTTTGTAAAACTTTGAGCAGATAGGGCCATTCCACCCAGTCAAAGGCTTTTCAAGCGTCTAAGGATACAGTAGAGACCGTGGATTTAGTAGAGTTGCTCTGATGAACAATGTTTAAGACCTGTCAGATAGCATCAGCCATCTGATGGCCTGGCATGAACCCCATTTGATCCGTATAGATATATTGTGTGATTAATTGATTCAGTTGCTTGGCCAGGATGGATGTAAACAGCTTGGCATCTTGGTTAAGAAGTGCAGTTGGGTGGAAGGACCCTGATAGTTTTACCATCCTTAGGAATGACTACCACCCTTGCTCTTTTCTCAGATTCTGAAATCCTGGAACCCCCTGGGATTTCTTTAAAGAGGGCTGTGAGAGGTGGAGAGATTGAGATGGCAAAAGCTTTATAAAATTTCCCTGTAAAACCATCAGTGCTGGGGGATTTTCTCTGTTTCAGGTGTTTAATAGAGTTAGTGACCTCTTGTTCTGTTATACGTTGGTTAAGCATTTGTCTATGTTCGGCCTCAATTCTTTTTATATCTAAGGAATCTATAAAGGTACCTATAGCTGAGGGAACAGGGTTTTCTGATGTGCATAGAGTGGCATAGAACTCCTGAAAGGTTTTGCTAATAAGTTTAGGATTGGTTGTTATTGACCCTTTTTTCATTAGAATAGCTGGGATTGTTTCTCTAGCATTCCTCTGTTCGAAGGTCCTAGCAAGTAGCTGTGTTCCCTTGTTTCCAAAATCAAAATAATTGCATTGGAGATAGATTGTTGTTGTTGTTCAGTCATTCAGTCGTGTCCAACTCTTCATGACCCCATGGACCATAGCACACCAGGCCTTCCTGTCCTGCGCTCTCTCCTGGAGCGTGCTCAAGTCCATATTCATTGCATCATATGCTATCTAGCCATCTCGTCCTCTGCCGTCCCCTTCACCTTTTGCCTTCAGTCTTTCCCAGCATCAGGGTCTTTTCCAGAGAATTTTCTCTTCGCATTAGGTGGCCAAAATATTTGAGCTTCAGCTTCAGTATCTGTCCTTCCAATGAGCACTCAGGGTTGATTTCCTTTAGGGGAGATAGATTAGGGAGGATTGTATTTTGCGAATTTCAAGAGCTTTAAGTTCTGTCCATTTAGCCATTAGTTTAGTGTATGTTTTTTTTTTTGCTTCCCATTCCTTTATGTTCATCAAAGAGGGCCCCCACTTCTTTTGTTAGTTCATCATTTTGCTTTTCTTTTTGGTTTTTAGAGGGGGAGCTCTCCTGTATGAACAGCCCTCATAAGACAGCCTTCAGTGGGTCCCACAGCAGACTGGTGGAGTCTGTGGCAGGTCAATTGTCTGCATAAACATTTGCTATGCTCTCAACAATTTTCTCTTTAAAGGGCTGTCTTGTGAGCAAGCTCAGAATCGATCCCGACGTAAATGTTTTGCTATGGATGATATCTGTGGTTAAGATCAATGACATGGAACCTCTGCTAGTGTCTGTTACAGCTGGCAAGAGAGGGGCTGATACTAAGAGGAGATCTATTTGTGAGTATATCCCATGCCTTGGGGAGTAGTGAGTATAGTCTTGCTTGTTCCCATGTAACATTCTCCATGAATCAGCTAAGCCATGTTTATCAAGGAGGTTTTTTAGAGTGGCATGTACCTTATGTGGTTGGAGTGTACTAGTGCTTCTATCCAAGTTGCAATTAAGAATAGAATTCATGTCTCCACCCATCTGTACATCGCCTGTTTTAAACATGCTAAGGCCTCAGGCATGTCCATCATATAGTGCCTGATTTGGTGCATAAAAGGAGACTAGCATGTGGTGGTGATCTGTAAGGCTACCTTAAAAAAAAATGAAGTGCCCTCACAGGTTACGGAAACAGTCTTCTACTTCTAATGGGCAGTTCTTGGTGAGAATTACGGCAACCCCTCACACCTTAAGTGATCCCCCTGCACAATACTGACCCCCTAGAGTTGAGTGGGACATAATTTTTTGAACTCTGGGGTGGTAATGTGTCTCTTGGAACATTATAGTATCAGGTGTCCATTTCATAAGAAATTTGTTCTTATGAAATGGAACAATACTCAGCATTGTTTAATAATAAAGCCGAGCCCATTCACATTCAATGACGTGATTTCAAAGTTATTGAATTGAGCAAGAAAGTAAGTGTCTGGTTGTGGGTTTGCCCCTGCGGTGACTGTCTGTTTCTACAGTGGAACCTGAGCACTCATATCTGTATTTAACTGTCAATGCAAAAGTTAAATTCACATAAATTGTAACAGCAAAATTAACTAGAACTTTAGCCAAACCATTTTCCGCTATTGGGAGAGGAGTGAAGTGAACAAATTTCGATTCTCATACCTGGACTAACTGCTCCCAGTAATACTGATGGGGGGGGGGGGTTGGGGGTAAATTGAGAGTTAAAGAGAAATGGTTTCCACCCAGGCCTCCCATAATTAAGGTACACTGAAAATAACCTGAAACTGTGCTTTTCTGTGGTAATTACAGTAGGCCTCTGTATATCATAAGGCAAGGTAATGTAGTGTAATGTATAATGTAATGTAGAGCCAGTGTAGTGTAGTGGTGAGAGTGACGGACTGGGAGCTGGGAGATCCGGGTTCTAGTCCCCACTTGGCCATGGAAGCTCACTGGGTGACTTTGGGCCAGTCACAGACTCTCAGCCCAACCTACCTCACAGGGTTGTTGTTGTGAGGATACAATGGTGAGGAGGAGGATAATGTAAGCCGCCTTGAGTTCCTTGCGAGAGGGAGAAAGGCGGGGTATAAATGCAATAAATAAATAAATAAATAAATAAATAAGGTGGCCACCAGAATACAAAACAGATCCAAGATGATGTTGTTTGCAGAATGGGGTCCATCTTGAAAGTCACAGGTGACCATCTTCTTCAGGGTCATTGCAGGTTTCTGGTTTATTCTTTTCCAATCAGTGTTGTCTTGGTGGTGTTCATGGAAGTGGAGACTGTCATCCTCATCCAGGAGTTAAGTAGACTTAGGGCGTAATCCTATGAATGTTTAGACAGAAGAAAGTCCTACAACTCCTACAGCTGGGATTTGTAGGACTTTTTTTCTGTCTAAACATGCCTAGAATTGCACCCTTAGGTGCTTTAATGTCTCGTGCCTCACAAAGAGCTGCTGCCTCTGTGGTGTTTGAGGCTATCAGGGTCTTGCTGACACAAGAGACTAGCAGTTTGAAGGAGAAGCCCCACTTGTAGCGCACTCCAGCTTCTCTCAAGGAATCTGTATAGGGCTGTGGCCGTTTCTGCTTGTGAAGTGTTTCAGGAGCAAGGTCCTGAAATATTTGCACTTTGATGCCTTTATGATCCAGTTTGTTCAGGGCCTGCTTAGCTGGAAGTTTCTGGGGATATCTTGCAAAGAGGATTATAATGTCCGTAGACTGGCCTGGGAAGTTGGGGCGAGGCCCCAGGGCTCAATAAGCTTGTTCAGTGTCCATATCGATTAACTGCGAGTCTGGACAGATTTCAGCAAACCAGGACACAAGGAATGTGATCCTATCTTCCCCTTCTTCACGTTCCTCCACACCACAGACATGCAGATTTAACCAACGATTGCAGTCATCCAGGTCTTCCACCTTGGTCTGGAGGTCTTGAGTGAGGATAGCGGGTTTGAGAAAGTTCTCATTCTGAGTCAGGTTTAGCTTCATGGCTTCGTTTGCTGTGGATTCAATATTAGTCATTTTGTGCACAGCTCTGTCAGTTTCTTGTCTAGCAGCTGCAATGCAAGTGACCAGTCTTTTTGGACTTCTGATCCTAGTTGCTGGGAAAGTTATTTCAGACCAATGTCTGGCTAGCTGCCATCCTTGCCTTTGGGGGCTTTAGAGGAACTGGGTGCCATGTCTTCCACAGGGAGTAGAGTCTTGGGGGCCTGAGGATCGGAGTGAACTTTAGGGTGGAAATATGCTGTGAGGAGTGAATGGGGAGATGAGCCATCTCCTGATTCATTCATCCCCTGATGTAGCCCAGGTTTTTAATGAGGGGTACTGAGATTTAAAGCACAGCCGAGAAGATCAAAAGGTTGGGTGGGCAGGAGATCTAGATGTCCATCTTGGTTGCCCGCTAGTCACGCCCCAAGAGGTATGTTATGTCTTCCCCTCCCTCTTTTTTTCTTGCAGCCTCCAATGTAGTAATTTGAACTGGAAGACTGGTGCAGGGGGAGGTGGGCTTCTTAATCCCCCCCAGTCATTTTTCTGCTAAAATCTCCCCGCTAGCTGTTTTTATGGGTATGCTGAAAAGCACACAAATGCACTTGCCTTGTCCTTGTCTCACCATGTTTCATCCCTCCTGTCTTCCTCACATGCTGTCTAAATGTATATTATAAGCACCTCAGGGTACAATGGTGGCTCTGTATACCGGGAACCAGTGTGGTATAATGGTTAAAGTGTTGAACTAGGACTGGGGAGTCCCAGGTTCAAATCCCCACATAGACATAAAGCTGGGTGAACTTGGGCTTGTCACTCTCTTTTAGCTTAGCCTACCTCACAGGGTTGCTGTGAGGATAAATGTGGGGGGGGCATATACAGCACCTTGAGCTCATTATAGGAAATGAAAGATACGAATGTAGGAAAATAAATAATGTATAGTGGGGAAACATACCTTGGTGGAGGGAAGTTCAGGATCTGCTGAAGCATTCCTTCATTACATTACATTTCATTCTTCAGCCAAGGAGCTCTGGTTGTGCTGTATGGAGTTCTTGCCCCATTTTATCCTCACAACAACCCTGTGAGGTAGGTTAAGCTGAGAGATAGGGACTGGCCCAAGGTCACCAGTGAATTTGTGACTGAGTGGGGGTTTGAGTGCCAGTTCTCCCCCATCTTAGGGCATTTATGTTGTTGTTCAGTCGTTCAGTTGTGTCCGACTCTTCGTGACCCCATGGACCATAGCACGCCAGCCTTCCTGTTCTGCGCTCTCTCCCGGAGCATGCTCAAGTTCATATTCATTGCATTGGTGGTGCTATCTAGCCATCTCATCCTCTGCCATCCCCTTCTCCTTTTGCCTTCAGTCTTTCCCAGTATCAGGGTCTTTTCCAGGGAGTTTTCTCTTCGCATTAGGTGGCCAAAATATTGGAGCTTCAGCTTCATTATCTGTCCTTCCAATGAGCACTCAGGGTTGATTTCCTTTAGGATGGACTGATTTGACCTCCTTGCAGTCCAGGGCACTTGTAAGAGTCTTCTCCAGCACCACAGTTCGAAAGCATCAATTCTTCGGCACTCAGCCTTCCTTATAGTCCAGCTCTCACAGCCATACATTACTACTGGGAAAACCATAGCTTTGATTAGGCGGACCTTTGTCGGCAAGGTGATGTTTCTGCTTCTTACTATGCTGTCTAGGTTGGCCATAGCTTTCCTCCCAAGGAGCAAGCGTCTTTTAATTTCATGGCTACAGTCACCATCTGCGGTGATCTTGGAGCCCAAGAAAGTAAAATCTGTCACTGCTTCCATTTCTTCCCCTTCTATATGCCAGGAAGTGATGGGGCCAGATGCCATGATCTTAGTTTTTTTAATGTTGAGTTTCAAACCAGCTTTTGCACTCTCCACTTTCACCCTCAGCAAGAGGCTCTTTAGATCCTCTTCACTTTCTGCCATTAGGGTGGTATCGTCTGCATATCGGAGGTTGTTGATAATTCTCCCGGCAATCTTAATTCCGACCTCTGATTCATCCAACCCGGCATTTCTCATGATGTACTCTGCATATAAGTTAAATAAGCAGGGTGACAATATGCAGCCTTGTCGTACTCCTTTCCCAATTTTGAACCAATCGGTTGTTCCATGTCTGGTTCTTACTGTTGCTTCTTGACCCTCGTACGGGTTTCTCAGGAGACAGGTAAGGTGGTCTGGTACTCCCATCACTTTAAGAATTTGCCACAGTTTGTTGTGATCCACACAATCAAAGGCTTTAGCGTAGTCAATGAAGCAGAAATAGACGTTTTTCTGGAATTCTCTTGCTTTCTCCATGATGCAGCGAATGTTGGCGATTTGATCTCTAGTTCCTCTGCCTCTTCTAAACCCAGCTTGTACTTCCGGTAGTTCTCGGTTCGCATACTGCTGAAGCCTAGCTTGTAGGATTTTGAGCATCACCTTGCTGGCATGTGAAATGAGCGCAATGGTGCGGTAGTTTGAACACTCTTTGGCATTGCCCTTCTTTGGAATTGGAATGTAAACTGACATTTTCCAGTCTTGTGGCCACTGTTGAGTGTTCCAGATTTGTTGGCATATTGAATGCAGCACTTTAACAGCATCATCTTTTAGGATTTTAAATAGCTCAGCTGGAATACTGTCATCTCCGCTAGCTTTGTTGTTACTAATGCTTCCTAAGGCCCACTTGACTTCACTCTCTAGGATGTCCGGCTCAAGTTCAGTGACCGCACTCTCATGGCTATCAGGGACATTCAGATCTTTCCTGTATAGTTCTTCTGTGTATTCTTGCCACCTCTTCTTAATCTCATCTGCTTCTGTTAGGTCCCTGCCTTCTTTGTCCTTTATCATGCCCGTCTTTGCACAAAACGTTCCCTTGAGATCTCCAATTTTCTTGAAGAGATCTCTAGTCTTTCCCATTCTGTTGTTTTCCTCGATTTCTTTGCATTGTTCATTTAAGAAGGCCTTCTTGTCTCTCCTTGCTATTCTCTGGAACTCTGCATTCAGTTGGGTATATCTTCCCCTTTCTCCCTTGCTTTTCGCTTCCCTTCTTTCCTCAGCTACCTGTAAAGCCTCATCAGACAGCCACTTGGCTTTCTTGCATTTCTTTTTCTTTGGGATGGATTTCGTTGCTGCCTCCTGAACAATGTTACGGACCTCCGTCCATAGTTCCTCAGGCACTCTGTCTATCAGGTCTAATCCCTGAAATCTATTCCTCACCTCCACTGTATATTCATCAGGGATATGATTTAGGTCATACCTGAACGGTTTAGTGGTTTTCCCAACGTTCTTCTATTTAAGCCGAAATTTTGCAAGAAGCAGCTCATGATCTGAGCCACAGTCAGCTCCAGGTCTTGTTTTTACTGACTGTATAGAGCTTCTCCATCTTTGGCTGCAAAGGACATAATCAATCTGATTTCAATACTGACCATCTGGTGATGTCCATGTGTAGAGTCATCTCTTGTGCTGTTGGAAAAGAGTGTTTGCTATGATCAGCGTTTCTCTTGGCAAAACTCTATTAGCTTTTGTCCTGCTTCATTTTGTACACCAAGGCCATGCCTGCCTGTTATCCCGGTGATTTCTTGACTTCCTACTTTAGCATTCCAATCCCCTATGATGAAGAGGACATCTTTTTTTGGTGTTAGTTCTAGAAGGTGTTGTAGGTCTTCATAGAACCGATCAACCTCAGCTTCTTCAGCATCAGTGGTTGGGGCATAGACCTGAATTACTGTGATGTTGAATGGTTTGCCTGGGATTCGTACTGAGATCATTCTATCGTTTTTGAGAATGTACCCCAGTACTGCTTTTCCCACCCTTTTGTTGACTATGAGTGCTACTCCATTTCTTCTAAGGGATTCTTGCCCACAGTAGTAGATATGATGGTCACCTGAATTAAATTTGCCCATGCCTGTCCATTTTAGTTCGCTGATTCCCAGGATGTCGATGTTCAATCTTGCCATCTCATGTTTGACCACCTCCAGCTTACCTTGATTCATTGATCTGATATTCCAGGTTCCTAAACAATATTCTTTACAGCATCGGATTTTCTTTTCACCACCAGACACATCCACAGCTGAGTGTCCTTTCGGCTTTGGCCCAGCCACTTCACTCTTTCTGGCGCTACTTGGAAATACCCTCTGCTCTTCCCCAGTAGTATATTGGACACCTTCCGACCTGAGGGGCTCATCTTCCGGTGCCATCTCTTTTAGCCTTGTGATACGTTCCATGGGGTTTTCTTGGCAAGGATACTGGAGTGGGTTGCCATTTCCTTCTCCAGTGGACCACATTTTGTCAGAACTCTCCACCATGACCTGTCCGTCTTGGGTGGCCATAAGCTATGCCCTGCACGGCATAGCTTATGGCTTCACTGAGTTACGCAAGCCCCTTCGCCACAACAAGGCAGTGATCCATGAAGGGGCTTGTCTGCAGTACACACATTCATTTCTTTTGCCCCAGTATCAACTCTGGTCAAATAGATTTTGCAGGTCTTTGAAACACTACATAAACCTGCGAAGTCTGACCAGAAACAACAGTGGGATAGGAAAAAAAAATAGTATACTCATCGTGAGCAATGATTGCATTATTTAGTAACAGAGTCTGTTATACTATTTTCAATCAGGGCTGTTGCAAATAGTCTCTAATCCTGATATTCACTTCAAAAGTAGCACATTCAGTAGAGCAGAACAAATATTTTTAGAATGTATCTTTACTCAATATTTGCATTGTTTTGATGCTTTTTATCACCCTTTTATACCCCTGGCTGCTGCTTCTCAGTACCACTTTCCTCCCAACATTTCCTTTGACCTCACGGTCCTTGTCCTCATTTCTAGAGTTACATGTAATCCAATTAACCATAGCAACCCATGTGATCATATCTGATCAATCAGACATAGCATTATGACATCATTAACAAAATCACGTGGGTTGCCACAGCCAATCAGATTAAAAGCAGTGTGGGCAAATGTGGGCAAGGACTATAAAGACAAACAAGAAGGAGGGAAATGATACGGAGGGAAATCACCAAAAATGAGACACACCTTTAGGCATGAGGAATTAGTCTCAGCACTCAGTTCTCCTTTCTGAATAGATGATGACTGTACACAGCAAAAGATTCACTCATAGGTGTCTAGATGTGCCAGAGTTGGAGAAGGGAGTCTTCACAGTGGAGTCCGATGGCTCCGATGTCAGTGGGGTGGTGAATCCACTCCGAGTTTCAGTCAGAACTCTAAAGGAGCTGTCCAAGGTGATTCACTGTCCCACTGACATCGGAGCCACCAGCCTCCACTGGTTCTGCATGTGTTTTCCTCATATAAAGTAGAACCCCTTCCTAGCAGTGAGTTATTCTCGGGCCCATGCAGGCTGACCATTGGACTCTCTTGGATAGGAAGACATGCAGAACGCTTCCTGTCTGGGCTGGAAACTCTCCTGAGCATCAAGGTCTTCCTGGCTCTGGTGTGTTTCTTTGCTCAACTGCTGGATCAGCACTGATAGTAGCCAGTGGCTCAACCATGACAACAGGTGAATTGCATACACCCCATACTAGTTACATGCATATTGGGCAGGGGTAGGCAACTTGGTGCCCTACAGATGTTTTGGACTACAACTCCCATCAGCACCAGCCAGCATGGTCAATGCTCTGGGACTTTGGGAGTTGTAGTCCAAAACATCTGGAGGGCACTAGGTTGCCTACCTCTGATTTAGGTTATTGGGCTCCTCTATCACTTTCTCCTCAAGAGTGTGTCTTGCCCAAACCCCTAGCTTCTACCACACGTGCTCAATAGCATCTCACTTCTCAAAAGCCACGAGGTGCTTTTTGGCCCTGGCCATATCACTCTGATGAAAGTGCTGAGGGTTGTGGCTCCCCCCCCTTTAAAAGTAACAACAGCAAAACCTGGAAATGTTGCTCTTATAGGGCTTTATAAAATGGTGACTCATTGTTTCCTCCACTATAAATCATGCATGGGAACCATAAAATGCATTGCATTCATCACCTTGCTGAACACCTGCTGACTTGACAGTCTGTAAAGGAAGCATCTGCTGTGGAATCCTCTGGATGGCTCTTTTAAAAAATCTCTTTACCAATCATGTCCTAATAAATAACAGCATGGTGCTCTACGGATGTTTGGCTTGTTCGTGGGCAAAAATAAAAGGAAACGTATTACCGACCCCTTTATTCAGCTGCCTGCATTCTGTGGCATAGGTCACTAATGCCGGCTTGCTCTTGTAAATTCATACCCTTTGTTTCCATTCAGATGGCTTCTTTTCTCCTTCTAATGCCCGATGTAATGAATGGTTCTGTCGCGAGGTGCGCGCACCTCTTGTCAAAGGAAGTGTGCATTTCGTTGTGAAACAGGGATAGCAGAGACACCTTGGCAGCATGGCTTGAGGGTGTCTGACATATGTGATTTGAAACAGCCTCATTATGAGGCCCTGTTAGATTTCATGCTTTCATAGGTGGACATAATGGGCAGTATCCAATGTGCTGCTGCAGTAGCGGGAATGATCGTTAATGCAACATGAGAACATAAGAAGAGCCCTGCTGGATCAGACCAGGGTCCATCTAGTCCAGCATTCTGTTCACACAGTGGCCAACCTTCTGCCCATGGGAAACCCACAAGTGGGACATGAGTGCAATAGCACCCTCCCCACCCATGTTCTGCAGCAGTTGGTGTACATAGGCATATGGCCTCTGTTACTGGAGGTAGCCTATAGCCATCAGGACTAGTCGCCATTGATAGCCTTCGCCTCCTGGAATTTGTCCAACCCCCTTTTAAACCCACTCAAACTGGTGGCCATCACTACATCTTGTAGTTGCACCAGCGCAATAGGAAGTTAGTGCTTGCTACAGTAACTGGAAACTAGTCCAAACTAGAATGGAACAAGTCAGCGGACAACAGCCCTGTTGACCTGTCCTGTGCTTGTTTTGGCTAGTTTCTGGGGTTGCTGCAGCAAGCACTAGCTTCCCATTGCACTGGTGGTCGTTTCCACTAGCGCAACCTGATAAGTGCTGGTGGATTGGCAGCACTGGATACTGCCCAGCACCAGTAGAAGCTTGTGCTTTGGGGATTCTGGGGAACCACATCTTAACACTTCTCCTCATTCTTGTTTTGATGTAATTTTCAAAGTAGTTGTTGTATATGTACACATAGCCATTTGGGCACATTTAACATATGGGTGGAGCAGCAAGACAGAGCAATTTACCATATATGTAGTCTTACACATGCATGTTCTGTATATTGTGACAGCTGCTGGGCAGATCTAATAGAAGTTTACAAACCACTCTAACTATGCTGTTCTTGGAACCTGACCTTCAGACTGTCTGGTGGCACCCATGTGGTTGTCTAGCTGGCACCTGTGAGGCTAGAATTTGGACCCTTTGGATTTAAAGGCAAAATCCAACCCCAGGAGATCAGGAAAACCATAAGAATAAATAACAATATTTTAATTATTTATTTCTAACCTCTCCTTCTTTCAAAAATGTTTGGGTAATACAAAAGAGTGTACATGGCAAATTTATTTCCATCACTCTTGAAAAGTAAAAATGACACTGTTCCTTTTTTGTGTGTTTACTATATTTAAATGTATATTAATCTGAAATTTGTTCATTGTTGGATAAGGCTTTAAAGAAAGCCCCCACCCCCCGTTAGCCAGATGGCAAATCCAGCATCAACATGCTGGATACTGTAGTTACAACCTACTATGCTGTACTGATCCAGCAAGGCAGAGTTCAGCCACTGGTGGTAGCTAGGTCCAGAAGCCACATGTCAGAGATTGTTGTGTGAACTCCAATACTCAACTTCATAAGCAAGCCGGTAGTGGGGAGAAAGGATCAGAGATGACACTATGGCAGATAGAGGCTGCGAGGCACAGAAGGTGCAGTTAAGCTTAGCTGTGGGAACTGAGGGCCTTGCAGGAGATGCACCACTGGGTTTATGAGACCATTCCAAGTACATCTGCCCCAGCAATCTAGATTCTTCTGATGTAGGAAGTAGAAGTTAATCAGACCCTGGGGTAAGAGCAAGAAAAGCTTTCATCCAGGTAAAGATGGTACTTGGTTGTTGCATGAAATAACCGAGGCACAGAACGTTAAATTCCAACAAGTTTTATTTTCTTGTTTTTCTTTGGCTCTGACTCATGAGAATCCTATACACCACTTGGACATTGGATAAATTCGTACTCTTGGTAATCACAGAGATGGAAGGAGGTTATGGCATCAAATCCAACTGTCCTATCCCAAGGCACTATTTATGATACATTAACCCCCTGCTGTGGTGTTTTTGAAACTTCCCACCAGGATCCTGTTTTGATTGGTTTTGTCTGTTGAGGAACCCAGGCACATCTGCTGTATGTTGCTGAGAATTCTGGGGTGTATTGTAAGGCATATCAGTTTGTACAGAAGGCATCCAGTCCTTTTGCATGTAGCCATCACATCATGTGAACAGAAAGGGATTTCATTAATGGTTCCAGTACTATCCATTAGCTGTGCATTACAAAGAAAAGTCAGTAATGGTGCGCAAGATGACTTTCAGTGAAGAATGTCCACCACTGCTGAACCTCTCCCTGAGTCATGCTCAGATAAGCTTCTGAGGAACCTTTGAGAGTTCCATGGAATACAGTTGCAAAACTACTGCCCTCCATATTGATCAAAGTTAATCAGAATCTAGTATGCCACAGACAACAGGGGCATACCTTAGGGAATGCCTTGCACATTTCTGTTCTCTGAACTGGTCTTTTTCCAAATTATGGAAAGGGAGGGCTATTGTTACATGAAATAGTCTAGTTTATTAAGACCTGCCTTCCCCAACCTAGTGCCTTTCAGATGTGTTGGACTACAAATTCCATGCTGACTGGAGGTGATGAGAACTGTAGTCCAACAAATTAGGAGGGTACCAGTTTGGGAAAGGGTGGCCTAGACTCCTTTCAACATTCTTTGTTGTGCACATTAAATGCATGAACTCTAAATTCTAATGTAGCCCGTTGAAGTATATGTGGCTAGCCTCAGTTCTGCTTCTCTTGTGTGTGTGCAAAGCTGGTAATTGTTCAGTACAGATAGTGATTATGTTTTGTCTGCCTATGAGAACCACAAATAGGACCTGTCTCATCATCATCCTTCAAAACATTTTCCCTGTATAAGAACTTGTCACTGCGGTGATATGGTGAGTTTAGAGGATGACAAACAAATGCACACACACCTGTTTATATGTGTAATCAGACTTCCGCTGAAGTGAAATGTCTGCCAGACAAAAAGGAGGGGGTTTTGCTCACAGGTAATAGATTTCTTGTTGCCCTTCAGTGAGGGCAAAGTATTGTGGGTAAAGCTCAGAGGGATCTGGGAGATTACTGTGTATTTAGTGTTGCTTTTAGCTCACTTTTAGCTCCTTTGTACTTTTGCCTCCAATGAAACCAGTCACTGGGATATTAGATTTACATATCCATTACAGAAGCAAAAAAATATTATTCAAGTATCCTTTTACTGAAAACATCAAAAGTATACATGAAAGAGCAACTTGCTCCTCTGGGAATTGCAAGACAGGAAGCCCGGACATATTGCTATCGTTTTAAGGAGCATGTTTTTTGTCTTGCCAAAGAGCACCGGAAAATAGGTCAAGTTGAGAACATGGAGGGTCTTATGCTTTCTGGCCTTTTATCAGCCTAATAAATTTAATGTGAGGAGAAGACATGCTGATTCAAAAACCGGTATTTTGGCAACTAAACACAAGCAATGACTTACGCGGGTCAACTGTGTGTGACAATCACAACAACAAAAATCTACCATATGCTTTAAAAAATGCAGATCTACCAGGTACATTTTTACAGGCAGTTTCTGTTTACAAAATACAGCTCTGCACACTATTGGATACTGGTAGTTCTCCTCAGCTTGCTTCAGATGGACTTGGAAAGGCTACAGTTGTTCCCTACACCATAGACTGTAGCTGGAGAACTCTGTTGTATATGCGGGGGCCTTACCACCGGACTGTTGCTACTGTACCATACAAAGCATCTCCGATATTATCAGACTATATGTATTCTACAAATTTTGACATGCCAGAAAACCCAGAAGCTTCCTCTGTTCATTAGCACACAATTATGGCTAAAAGCTGCTGATAGATCTATCCACCATTAGAAATGTGAAGGCCTGGAAAAAAACCAGAAAAATTCAGAAAAAAAACCATTTTTTCCCGGATGTTTTTTCCAAGGACCATTTTTCTTTTTTTTTGAAAAATTGGAAAAATTGAACAGCTTTGGATTATGAAATGTTTTCTTTTAGAATTTAAGATGAGGTGTTTATATATTATTACCAAGCCTTTACTCCCTCTGCTCCCAAATTATTTCTAAAACTATGTACTTTGATAGAAAGACTAGAGATGTAAAATGTCTGGAAATAATGAAGCCATGGGGAAAAAAGTTTTTAATCCTCTCTGTAAGGTTCTCAGCATAGTTACTTCTTCCATTTCTTATTAAAATTATTGATGCAGTGTAACTTTTAGTGATAAACATTTTGGGATACTCCAAGTCATGCTCAGTTTCCCAACGTGTGAATAGAGTCACCATATCATAATATGGAAGAAAATGGACATTCTTGACAGCTTGCGTTTTGTTCTACAGAGTCCTGAGTTTCTGGACTTCTGCCTCTAGTTCTTCCTGCTTCTTCTGGCTTCTAGGATGATTCAGACGTTTCAGGGACTACTTGCAAAAGTTCCCTCTGCTCAGACATAAACTAGGATCCTAAAATATGTTATTTATAACTTAGTTTGCTCATAAAATTAATCCTGTTTGGTATATTAAAGTTTTAAAGTATAGCTTATTCAGACAATAATTATACATTTACTGAGTTAACTTTTTAACTTTCCAAATATAATGATAACTTTATGAGCAAACCAAGTTATATATAATATAACTTTAGTAATGTAAAGGCTGCTTTACTTTGCAAAAGTGTCTTTCCTCAACTTGGTGCCCTACAGGTGTTTTGGATTTCAATGCCCAGCATTTCTGACCAGTGGCCATCCTACCTGAGGCTGACAGGAGCTGAAGTCCAAAATATCTGGAGGGCACCAGGTTGGGGAAGGCTGTCCTGAAGCATCAATCAATCAATCAATCAATCAATCAATCAAAGCTTTTATTGTTTCAACCAGAGGTTACAACAAGCAAAATAATAACAAAGATAAAACATACATAAAAGAAATCAAACAAATCTAAAAGCACCAAAGTGACTTTAGATCTGTAACGAGTGCTAAAAATATAAGTATTGTATATTTTTCATTTTTCCCCAAAGTTTCCATTTCCCCCCTGAAAAAAGCAGAAAAAAGGGCTTCCCCCCCACGCCTTTAAAATTTCCAGAAATTTACCTCTCTATCCATCATGTATTTTGTCTTGTATTTAAAAACATTATTATAAAAGTTGCTTAAGCTAATGAGTGAAATGAATTTGTTCCCCAAATTTCCTTCAAATGATCTTTTGCAAATTTTGAAGGTGAATATTGCCTGGATATTCTCTGAATGTGAAAAATTTGCTGAATATTCAGGCTCAGTTTTAACATTTGATATCTGACTATTAATATTGTGTAGTTGGCATGCAATAGCATTTAGTACTGGACAGTATTGGAAACTAATACACAAGAATATATTACAGAACCTCTACCTGAAGATTGACTCCCTGTGTCACCTTGACTTCCAAGGAACCCTTGCACACCTGCCTCGGAACTCCTGCTCATTGCAGTGGATGCTACGGTGCTTTCTAGATTACACAGCCAGTTTCCTCAGGGCATTGCTGGGACTCACCATTGCCCACTGTGAACTAAAAATGTGCTATTAAACAAGCTGAATATTCCACAACAACTGCACATTGCAGGAGAAAATTGATAGTGGTGGGCAAGCTGTCCTTCAAAGAAGCTTATTGACTTTCTTACTGAGAAACCTCTGAAAACAAACAAAATACCCCCCCAAACCCCAGCAGCACTAGAGTTTCTGAGGTAAACATTTCACATTAAAAATGGAAATGTGCCTTTTGAATTTGAAAGTTGTCCTTTGAAATGTCAATTGCCCACTCTGAAAGTTCAGCTCTGCTACCATCACTATACCTTGTGGTAGTGAATTACCCAAATTACTTATGTGTCTGTAATTACTTGAAAAGTACTTTTGGCATTCCTGAACCTACTGCCATTCAAATTCATTGGCTGACCCTGAGTACTATTTTCTTGGTAGAAAGGTGGGGTACTAGATAGATAGATAGATAGATAGATAAGATAGGAATACTAGTATTATAAGAGAGGGAGAATTTCTCCCTCCCTCCCTCCCTCAGTTCACTCAGTAGCATTAATAATTTTCTAAACCTCCATGTCCCTTGCTTGTACCTGCTTTTTCTCTTACGGTGTCTGTACCATTTCTATACAGAAGTGAGGACAATATACAAAACTAATGGCACTACAGTCATCCACTAGGTAAGTGACTGATTCCAGACAAGCTGTTATGAATGTTGGAGGGAGTTTTGGAGCTTGTAAAAGAGATTAGCAAAGGACCAGGCTATTTTCCTCCCTTTTAAAAGAATTCCATGCAATATTCTTTCCATTTTCACTTTGCTATAGGACATTCAGAACCAAAATAAACCAAATCAGATGTGAACTAGCATTTAGTTTCAAACGATCGGAACAAAAATGCTGCAATGTTTTCCACCAACATAAAGCTGACCTTCATCCACTATAAAATGTAAATCATGTACAGAAGGGTGATTCATTTTAAGAAAGAAAAGCATCTAAAATGAAAACATAAACAGATTACTGCATTTCATCATACCCAAAATTACTTGTAATACACATGCTCGGAATTGGGGTGGGGGTGGGGGAGGGAATGATTGCAAGTAGAAATGTGTGTGAACTCATCCAAGTTTGGTTTAGTTGTTGATAAAAACCATAATTATGAGATCTATCAGACTTCCCAAAAGATCAATTTTATTTTGTATGGGAGATTGCTGGTTAATAGTCTGTACTAGTCAGTAAATGTCTCTCTATGGCAGGAGTGGGGAACATGTGGCCCTCCAGATGTTGGTGGACTGCAACTGTGAGAACAGTTCCTGGTTCAGGGGTAAATAGAGAGGGCCAGGAAGGGGGAGGAGTCAAGGCAGAACAGAGTAGGGAGAGGTGTTTTATTTATTTATTTATTTATTTATTATTTAAGACATTTGTATCCTGCCCTATATCATTAAGGTTGCATTGTACAGGCAGTTAATAAACAGTTATTCACCTTGCAAAGTTCTGGAAGGTATTGGTTACAGACACCCAAAGGTTTCGATAACAACACAGCAACTACCATCAGCCCTCACCAACATAGCCAGTGGTGAAGGATGACTGGAGCTGCAGTCCAGCAACATCTGAAGGATCATATGTTCCCCATCCGTGCTCAAAGGGAGCTAATTGTTAGGAGATTGTTTCTCCATATACGGAGGTTTCTCTTGGATGCTTTGAATGGGCCAGCCATGGAGCTTGGGACAGGAGCTCCCCCTCCCCCCCCACCTCCCAGGCTATGGAGAGTGGGAAGGGTGTGTGTGAATAAGCAAACAGTAGGCTAGCAGTTTTGGTGATGCGGGGGGACGGATGGAAGCTTGAAGCCACCTTGTGGGGTACTGTAAAGTACCTGTCACGTGAGTAGTGGATCTGCTGCCTGGTTGGAGTGCATGTTGCTTGCCCCTTCTTATGTTACGCTTGTCTAGTTGTAAATTAAAGCAAATATTATGAAGACATTATAAAGTCTCCAGTGCTCTCTCCTCTAGAAGAAATCACATTTGAAATAAACAGCCAAATCTCATCTTTCTGTAATTTTGTTACATCATCTCTTGGGTTGCTACATGCGTGGACAGCATCCTTCAAATTGTCCAGCCAGCATCCTTCCTAGCAGATGCATAAATGAGTCTTGATGACATAATTTAGGCACCTTCTGACCACATCCTCTCTCCACCTCAAGCCTTTTTGGTTGCTTCAGAAATAGCTTTGTATAAAGTCCACACAAATGTTGTGTGCTGGCCAGTGCTGGCTCCACGTTTTGAGGGCCCATGGGCAAGACACCTTCAGTGGACCCCTCCCGTAGTGAGTCTACCTTCTCACTGTCATTGCCACCAGCTGCTCCTCCTCCTCCTCCTCTTTCTCATCATTCCTGCCACTTGCTTGCTTGACAGGCAGAGAACCAGTGAGCAAACAGGAAGTGGCATCTACTGCTCCTCCTTCTCACCACCACCATTGTGTCGGCCAGAGTGAGAGGCAAGGGAACAGACATGTTCCAAAGGTGAAGAGGAGGAGCAAGTCCAAGGGACTCTTTTCAGTGGGCCCTTGTTGGGATGTGGGCCCTCGGCAGGAGTCCAACCATACTTCCCTTGATGCTGGCCCTGGTGTTCCACTTGTTCAATGATAAATGGTGACTTTAATAAGCGGTGGCCTTACTCCCGTGCTAGCTTGTAAGTCTCCCTATAGCTGCCTTCCCCAGTGTGTTGGACTACAACTCCCACCATGTAGGAGTTGTAGTCCAAGATGTCTGGAAGGCACCAGCTTGGGGAAGGCTGTCTCTAAAGCAGTTGGAAATTGATTATGTTCCCCGTGAAATATAATGTCCTTCTCATTGCGTGCTCACGTCAGCATCAGATGGCCTTTCCCTGTGTTGGCCAAGGTTTGCGTGTGTTACGAAAGGCCCTGGCCAAGACCGATGATCAATGTAGACAGGGAATTTCCTCTGATGTTGAGCAATTCCTAACGGCCTCATTACTGAAGGTTTTAGACTGGTTTGGTTTACTGGAAATAGTCCTCTGAGCCTCCATCTGGGACTTCTCTCAGGCTGGTTTTTTTCCCTCTTTCTTTTCTGTTCAGAATGGTCTTTACTCAGTATAAAGCACCCTGTATAACATTGGATCTCTATAAATAACAAATATAATTATCCAGTAACAACATTGCTTTCTGCATGGATTTGTTTTTATGAGTATAATTGTGCCACATGTGTTTAATAATCTTAATTTAAAGGCATCTCTGTGCAAAATTCCACATATTAAGTAGTAATTATCCCCTTTCCTTTGTAATAAATTGCGAGTGTACTTTGGATCTCGTCTGATATATATTTTTTCTTGCTAATCCAGCCAAACCCTTATATGTGGTATTTTACTTCTATTAAAGCTGAGGCTTATTGAAGTTACGTGCATTTCAACCTGGTTGCATGTGGAGGTATTTACTTTGGCTCTTGCAGCATCACGTTTTCAGATGAGAGGAAATAGCTGTGTGCCTGCTAAATTGCTAACACTAATGGGAACATTTAATCTTTAGAATAGCTTACCTACAAATATGCCATCAACACATGGGTAACAAAAACACAGGATTTTCTTTGTGCCTGGATACTTAGGGGTGGTACTTAATTCAAAACATGCACACACATCATGACAATAGCATTCATGTTGTGTTTTGTCGTAAGTTTTTCATATCTACATGTAATTATATTTTTTTAAAGTTCATACATATGGAAGGATGCTTATTCATTCTCCTCCTTTGATCATGGCTGTTCTTATAATTTGCAGCAAAATACTCCCTTTACTCAGTGCCTAAGTTTGGCGTCAGCCGTCCAATCCCATCAGCTCTACTGAATCAGATTAAACCAAATTTACTAATATATGAAATGTACCCTGCAATCCTAGACATATCTACTTAGAAGTAAGTCCCATTCAGTAGAATAGGACTTAAAAAAAAAGGTAAAGGTGTCCCCAACCAGTCGTGTTCGACTCTAGGGTGCGGTGCTCATCCCCATTTCTAAGCCGAAGAGCCAGCGCTGTCTGAAGACGCTTCCATGGTCATGTGGCCAGCATGACTGAACACGGAGGTGCACGGAACGCTGTTACCTTTCCCGCCAAAGCGGTACCTATTTATCTACTTGCAATTTCTTGCTTTCGAACTGCTAGGTTGGCAGAAGCTGGGACTGAAGACTCCGTCACACAGCACTCCGTCACACAGCACTCGGGTCTCGAACTGCTGACCTGCCGACCTTCCAGTCTGCAGTTCAGCGTCTTAACCACTAAGCCACCGTGGCCACTAGAATAGGACTTACTCCCAGGTAAACAGGTATAGGATTTCAGCCTTAGAACGCAATCCCATGCCTGTTTCGACAGAAAAAAGTCCTACAACTCCCAGCATTCCCCAACCAGCATGGCTGGTTGGGGAATGCTGGGAGTTGTAGGACTTTTTTCTGTCGAAACAGGCATCGGGTTGCGTCAATGGTTTATTCAGTAAGCCTTATCAAGGGTGTTTGCAATGTCTTGTGGTCTTGAGGATGGAAGCAGTCATGATATTTTGGCGATTAATACTGGTCTCAAGTAGTATATGTGTTCTTCCCTCCCTTAGTAAAAATTACAGGCAATGAATATTGCAACAAAAGGGACTGCATTGCAGCCACTGTCCTCCAGATGTGTTGCACTACAACTCCCATTATCCCCTACTAGCATGGGGCACCAGGCTGGAGAAAGCTGTCTGTGGTTTCTATGATTACTCTGTTTTAGGAACACCTCCTGCTCTGCAGGTCTGTCTCAAGATTTGTCTGTTTTTTGCTACCTTTGGTGAATTAAAACATTCTCCCCTTCCTTGTGTCTTATTGTACGCTATGTAACATAACACCAACATTTTAAAAAACCAAGAGCTGACCAAGATACTATGCTCACTTTTAACATCTGCCACTTCTTTACTTCTTTCCATTTACAACTATGTCTCTCTCTGGGGCAGCAAGAGGGGACCAAAAGCTGGCATTCGTTTCAGCCCAGTTGACAAGCTGCATCTGTGCGGTTCCTCCCAAAGTGCTGGCAGCGGCTGTGTGTGAAACATTTGCACAGCTGAGGTTGGCACCCCTAAATGCTCAGCATCAGTGCCGGCTCCAGGTTTGGAGGGCCCTTGGGCAAGAGACCTCAATGGGCCCCCTCCCTTGGTGAGTCTCCCTTCTCACCACCATTGTCACCAGCTGCTATTGCTGCTGCACTTCTTTCTCATCAGTGCTACCATTTGCTTACTTGACAAGCGGAGAGCCAGTGGGCTCTTCCTTCTTACCACTGCTCTTATCTGGGCCAGGTAAACAAGAAGTTGCAAGGGTGAAGAGGAGGAGCAATTCCAGGGGCCTCTCATCAGTGGTCCCTGCTGGGGTGTGGGCCCTTGGCAGTTGCTCAATCATGCCTACCCTTGACCCGGCCCTGCTTAGCACCCCTGGAGTTTGCATAGTTTGCATAGTTTGCCTCTCTCATTTGGCTGACCCTGCTCCTAGCCCCTGCTTTTTATCCTTGCTGTGCCTTGGATTTAGCCTCAGCTGATAACTGCTTAAGCCTCCCTGCTCTCATTGGCTTCAGCCTCCTGGCAGTCCTTGTAAATAAAGCAGGAATGGACTTCTGGCAGGCTGGGCAGCAACTCCTGATGGGAGCTGATCAGAGTTGCCTGGTCTTATTCCTACCCAAACATACCTTCCTTTCTCTGGATCCAGTTATGGCACTCATAACTGGCTTTGTTCCCTGACGTTCTGCAATTCCTTTGTCCCCCAATGTTCCCAAATGCTTAAAAAAAAAACCTGGAACGTTGAGTTGTAAACTGATATGCTGTAGACAGTTCTGAATATTTTCCGAGTTTGAATGCTTACATTACTTGAAGGACTGCCCTCATCCATACCAGCCTGTCCACACTCTGAGATCAACAGAGGCCCTTCTCATTTGCCCACTACCAAGCATGGTTAGGCAAGTACAAGATAGGGGGCCTTTTCGGTAGTGGCCCCACACCTCTGGAATGAGCTATCATCAGGGGGTTGGCAGGGCCCTTCTTTGTAGGAATTCAGGAAAGCTCTGAAGACCCGCCTCTTTTGCTGGTCTTTTCTTAAATTGTGTGCTCCTGGTTTTATTTGTAATCACTGTATTTACTGAATGTTATTGTTTTGTATTGTTTCTTTTATCTTGTATGTTACGTTGGGAGCATTCCATCCTTAGAAGTGGCATGTCTGTCTGTCTGTCTGTCTGTCTGTCTATCTATCTATCTATCATCATCATCATCATCATCATCTAGATATATACAACAATGCATGTGATATGTATGTTAAGAATTTTATTATAAATGTGGCTATGACATTTAGAATGAACAACTGTTTTTGCACTTAAGACTGTATTGTTTTCAAAGAGATAAATCCATGAATAAATAGCATGGGCATGTATATAGCACTATGTTGCTCCTATCATAAAACAAAAGAGCGACATACCTACAAGGTCTAACCACAATATTTGTTAACACGGAAGTTATACAGTTCTTTATAATAGCACCATCTTGTGATTCCTGATAACACTACAAGTAGTTTCTTTACCCCCACCCCCAACCCCCTGCACCAACATTACATGGTACTGTTTCCTTTCTCAAACATACTTTTCTCAACAGCATATTGCATTTGCATAATTTAATTTTACATGTATTCTGTTCTGTTTTAAAACTTGTTCATTATATTTTTCATCTTATGTTTGTATGTGGCTGCATTATTGACTTAAAGAAGACCTATTGGAGTTGTTTTTAATGACCTCTAGCATAGAATTTTTCTTTAAAAATAAATAAATGGCTGCATTATGATTTTACTGATCTTGTAATCATCTTGTCTTGTGGGCCTAATTCTTTGCAAGTGTGCTAATATGAGTACTTACAGACTGAAGTCCAGTGGCTAAGCAGTATATAAATCTGAATGTTTCACTGTCCACCCAGGTCAGCACCTTGGATACCTCCTTTAGAATCCTGGCTGGTTCTGACTGAAACCCAGAATGGATGCACAGCCCCACTAAAATCAGAGCCACCAGCCTCCACTGACTGAAACATGCTTTGCAAGAAAACATGCTTTTCAACTGCCTTATACTGAGTCAGCCCATTAGTCCATCCGGCTCAGTACCAACTATGCTGACTTGCAGCGGCTCTCCAGTGTTTCACACAGGGGTCTTTCCCACCCGTAGCCGGAGATGTCAGGGATTAAACCTGGGACTTTATGCAAGGCAGGCACTTTACCACTGCACTGTGGCCCTTCCCTTCTGAGCAGAGGTGATAATATGAAGAATGTACACATCACAGGTGATGTCTCTTGAAGAAAAATCCTGCCATCCGTCTCTAGCTTCTTTCTCTACCTCTCTAAGGACTAAAACAGACATCACTTTAAATCCATATCTAGCAGCTACACCTCCTCCTCCCACCACTATTTTTACTCTAGAGTAGGTGCAGGGCAGGGGGGCTTTTAGGATCAGGATCAGGCCCCCTGAGACGACTTTCGAGTAAAAATGAAAGAAGACCTAGCTGCAAGTTATGGATTTAAAGTGGTGTCTGTTTTGGCCCTAAAGGTCATACTATCCATTATGTGGGGTGCTTCCAGATGGAGGGCTCCTAGAGCTACCAATGAATTAGAAGGCATCATGCAGCACTTTTGTCTTTTTCTCCTTAATGGATTTTCTGCAGTAAGAACAAAGAAGAAGGGGTGGGAAAAGAAGCATGGCACTCCATTTAATTGGGTGCTGAGCATAGTTTTAAAAGCTCACAAGTTGGATTTATAAATTATGTCCATAAGATGGAGCCCTTGTTCTGCAAAGGGAATGACTGAGTGAATTCAGTATCTAATACAACATCTTGTATTCCTAGACTTTTCCCTGAATGTGTTCTTGGTGTGTACCATCCATATAATAATTTTAAATCACTTCTAAACTTCCTGCTTTTCTGCAAAATTAGATGCAAGCTGATCGCATCTTTTAGACTGTGTTTTCTAACAACCTATTCCTAATCAACTTGATAAGAGCCTTCCCCAACCTGGTGCCTTCCAGATGTGTTGCACTACAACTTCCATCACCCCAGCCTGCATGGCCATGCTGGCTGTGGGTGATGGGAGTTGTAGTCTATCACATCTGCAGGGCACCAGGTTGCGGAAGGTTGCTTTATAACCATTTGGTGTATCTCTGAAATCTATCATTTCTGCATAAGAATGAATTCAAATAGGGCTTTGTATCACTGGCAAACACTTGTACAGAGAGTACTATGTCATATACAACATTAGATGTAATATTGTGCAAGGCAATATGTCTAAATATGCTTGTTAAAGTGATACTCGGTACCATATTATTTATCCAGTTCCCAGCTATTCCAAACGTCCTCTCTAATTACAAAATCACAGTTTGTGCCAGTAACAATTATGTTCCACATCTCTTTTCAGAGTATGCAATCTAGTTTACAGCACTGCTGAGCTTTTTACGTTAGGACAGTTCTTCCTGGAGGTAACAACAATTACATTTTGGTTGTGCTTACAATCTAAATGGAGCTTCATTATCACTTTAGGTTTAGCCTTCCCAAATCTTGGTGCCCTCCAGATGTGTTGGACTACTACTCCCATTGGACATGCTAGCTTGGGATGATGGCAGTTGTAGTCCAACACATTTGGAGGGCAGCAGGTTAGAAAAGGCTGCTTTGACTAGTGAGATGTAGAGTAGATTGTCAAACAGACCTAGATTTAGTTCTGTTCTAACTCCATCCAAAGCCTATTATTCTTCCATGATTGTACAGAAATCAGTTTTTGCTGATGTACAAGTTGCCAGTCCCAGCTCATGTTGCATGCTTGGGTTCTAATGCCTGCACAGTCCCCCTCCCCCCAATGCGGGTATATTGCTAACCACTTCCAGATGTTTGGGATGTCCTTAGAGTTATGGTATGAATCCCTGCTTTTGAGGTATGTCCCATGTGGCTGCTGTGAGGTCTAAGGCTGGGCACAGTAGAAGAGGCAGGCCTGGCTTTGGCACTGAGCTGCAATTGTTGTTGGGACCCTTCTGCTCCCTTGAGACTCTTGGCTCTGCATAGAGGCTGCAGTGATTTCTACAGAAATGATTTACTTCCAGTCTATTGAGGATCTCCATGTTCAAATGATATGAATTCTTCCTTTCATACCGATTGTTGCAATCAGTCAGAGCTGTTGTAGGGTAGTGACTGAGAAAGTAATAGCATACTCCTATACATGCCTACTCAGAAGTAAATCCCATTGAGCTCAGTGAGACTTACTTCTAGGTAAAGGCGTATAAGTTGTGTAGCAGAAAGTCCCTTGTTCAAATCTCGCTTATGCTGCCATCAGCTCACTAGGTGATAGTAGTCCACACTTGGACAATATTTGGTACTTTGTCCCAGCAATCTGAAACCTTCATAGCACCTAGTAAAGGCTAAGCTAATTAAGTCTGCAATCTCTTCCTACATTCTATTTTAAAACTGTGGCTTACCTTAGGACTGTGGTTTTTTTCTTTAAGGTAGAGATGCCCTTTGTGGCTTCAACATCAAGTTACTTTTGTCTCCCCGTCTCCTCCGTTTTGCTTACCATCAAGCCTGATGAAGAGTTCTGGAAAACTCAAGCTTGCTCATTATTTTCAGACAAGTTGATGGGTCCTAATAAAGGTATTTCCTAACTGTGGATTTGATTTTTTTTTTCTAATGGAGCCAACATGACTCCCTCTGCTTTTTTTAGGTGGCCTTAAGCAAGCCAGACTTTTTCAGCATAAGCCCCCCTCTCCCAATCTGTGATACGGGTATAATATTAATATAATACAACAGCTACCTTGCAAGGCTGTTGTATTATTACATAAATCATTTTGAAAACCCTAAAGTGCTATATTTAAATAATATTCTATAATTTATGTGAATCAACATGTGGTTTTGTTTCATGAAATGACTTTAAATTGGAACCATCTTTTCCTTCTCCATTATTTTCTGGATCTTTGGTGATGTGCCAATGTAAGATGAGGCCAAAAATAAATGATTGTTGCTTTCTTTCCTTTCTTTTTTTTTAAACTTCCATTGGTCATGCTAAGTTGGCATTAGTTGTCTTGCCCAGTATATCAGCATGAAGATTGTTGTCAATTCAAAATAGAATAATTACACTTGGACAAACATGCTGAAGTCAAAGAGTTGCACATACTGACATTAGAGCTTTAATTTTGGATTTTTGCTACTGAGGCTTAGCAGAGTCAGAATGTACCTTGGCAGTTAAAGTTTGGACTGAATTTTCAGGAGTTTGGCAATTAGCAGTGTTTTTGTGGGAACATCTAAACAAGGCATATTTCAGGCTGGTGAGTAATGTATCTTGCAAGTTTGTAAGCAACAGAAAACTGGATTTCTGCACTAAAAAAGAAGAAAATTCTGCAGTCTAAATAGGTTTTGAAAATCTGCACACATTTATAAATATGCATGGCATATATGCATGGTAGGGGACAAATGCGGAACTGGGTTTGGGTTGATACATGAATAAAGAAAAAGTCTCTGTGTTGTAGTGAGTCTGCTTGTTTTCTCAAAATGGTAGTCAGACCATTTTTGTTTCTCTGGGTTATTAGCTACTGACATATTTTTTAAAATCATTGCTCCAAAATACCTAACACTAGAAGCATATGTTCTTATGAAAGCTGATATTCTGAAAAGATTGCACAAGCATCCACATAGCATAACATTATTTTGGCCATGGAGATATTACAACCACTGACCTACTCCTAAGCTTTAGTATTTCATCCTAGATTGTACTTCACATCATCCTAGAACAAAACAGAAGCACAGCTGCACTAAAAGGATCAAAATAGTGTAAGAACACAGATAGCTTAAATTAAATGTGTTAATGGAAAGCATGGTGAATTTCAGAATAGTCAGCAGGATTCTGAGAGAATTTGGACATGCCAGAACCACATCATTTGATTGGAAGACTGTCTAGGGGTGAATATTGGTGAGCGCTCTTGATGAAGGGTGTTAGCCAAGGAAGCCAATGTTAGACATAGCATGCCCTGGAATAATACTAATACTACTGATAATATGTTATTGTTATTACACCTAATTTTCTTTAGTTCTTCAGTTACTCGGAGAGTGAGGAGTTAGAAGCATGTTTGTTAAATAAAGATGCTTATTTTACATAACTCCTGCCTGATGCTTAAGTGGTTGCAAACACCACTTGAAACAAGTTTTAGTTTTAACTGTGTGTTGTGTTTTTAGGTCTTTCCCTGCTTGTGGTTTTTACTCTGGTTTTATTGTTTTGAACTTTGTTTTTATCATGTTGTATTTTAGGGTTTTAATTTTTGTGAACTGCCCAGAGAGCTTTGGCTATTGGGCAGTATAGAAATGAAATGAATGAATAATAATTTTCCTGTTTTTCTCTGCATTGTATGAAGAATAAAAAATGATACAGGGCTTGCCCTCAGATTTACACTCTAAAACACATGATACAAAAGGGAAAAGGTATGGAGAAAGAAGAAGAGGGTGGGGGAAAGCAAATCCAGGAACCAAAATGATGGGGAGGTAAAATGGCCGCTGAGGAGACTGTTATGGGCAAGGAGGAGCCAAATGTCAGTTGGTCCCAGTGTAGTTGACAGATTGGGCTGTACTGTCCAGCCTCTTCCACTGCAGCAGCCAGCTGCAACAAGCGCAACTCTGGTAGCTAATGCAGAAAGTTACCTTGCAGGCAGCCAGTTCCATTTTCAGGAGGTGCTGTTTGGGAAATGAGAGAGCAAGAAGAAGTCAGGGGTTGGTAGTCATCATTTGGTGTGTTACTCTCACAGTTAAAATCTGCTGCTGCTGGATCCAACGCTTCCACTTCTTGAGTTGTGCAGAACTGGATTCCAGGGGCTTGACTGACACATTAATTCCCCCCCCCCCATCGAAGATAAACATTTGTTTGCCAATGCAGCATTTTTTGGCCCAGAGAGGTGCCCAGTGTTAAGCAGCCAAGGTTGAAAAATATTAGCCGTAACGCCTTGTCTAAGGTCACCTTGTGCGTCAGCAGTACAGCCAGGAATAGAAAGCGGCCCTCCACTCCTGACCAGCAGCCCACACTGCCTCTTCTGTGTACTGAAAACCACCCTGCTTAAAAGTATTTTACTGCTTATATATTTATCTTTTGGAATTTGTGAGGAAAAAAAGGACTTAAAATATACTACTAGACAAATTAACCAGCATATTTCATTGGGGTGGGAATGGGGGCGAATATGTATCTTAAATGCAGCCAAGTATGGAGTGCATGCAGGTGCTTCAATAATCACTCATTTTCTGTTATTATTATTCTCATTTATTTAATTTCTCTCAGATATGACAGAGCTGTGATGAGGTAGTTCTAATAGAATCATCCTTTCCCGCTTTCCTCTCCCCCTTTTCCTGCTTCCTTATGGGGTGTAAGCTGGTGGAGGGTGGGCAGGACTTTCACATTTAATATCATGACTGATGCAGTATCTTTCTGAAGGAAAAGAAAAAGGACCTCTGGCATTTTTCATTTCTGTATTTTAATCTATGTAAATGAATGTCCTTGGCATATGCGTTTGCTATCCCCCCCTTGACTCTACCATATATCAGCAACTGTGCCATATATCAGCCTTCCCCCAGCTGGTGCCTCCCAGATATGTTGGAGTACAAATCTAGGGATGGTGGAGAATTCCGCCACGGATTCCAGTGAGGCTGGATTCTTTAGAATCCGCCCCCCCCCGGAATCCATGGCGGAACGGCCCCCTCCCCCCCGCCCCCTGCGGAATCCCCCTGGGACGGCACTTATGTGGGGCGGATGCGGCGATTTTGGCGGCAGCTGGTCTCCTCGCCGGCTGCGGCCGGGCTGCTGCCGCCGTCATTGCCGTCCTTGCAGCCATGATAGGCTACATAAGAATTTACGTAGCCTATCACGGCTCACCAAAAAACAAAACAAAACAACCCCCGCCCCAACATACGCAAATGGTGTCTGCTACGGCGGTCGCCATTTGCGTTCCCTATTTTTCACCGATTTATCTTACGTAAATTTTTACGTAAGATAAAACGGCAAAAAAAGGGGAACGCAAATAGCATAGTGGGCGCTATTTGCGTTCCTTTATTTTTCGCCGTTCTAGCCTACATAATATTTAATATTTAAAAATATTTACGTAGGCTAGAACGGCGAAAAATAAAGGAACGCAAATAGCGCCCACTATGCTATTTGCGTTCCCCCTTTTTTTGCCGTTTTATCTTATGTAAAAATTTACGTAAGATAAATTGGCGAAAAATAGGGAACGCAAACGGCGGCCGCCGTAGCTGACGCCATTTGTGTACACTGGGGCTTTTTTTGGGGGGGGTTAGCCGTGATTGGCTACGTAAATTCTTACGTAGCCTATCACGGCTGCCTGGGTGGACGCAAATGGCGGCCGCAGCAGTCCGTCCGCGGCTGGAAATCTGGCTGCAGACGGCCTGGAGCCAGCCGTTGAGGATTCCAGGGGGGAGAACCGGATCACCTCCCCCCCCCGTCGAGGATTCCGGGGGGAGGGACGGAGGGCCTCCCCCCCTCCATGAACAGAATCCGCGAAAAGGTGAGTGACTTTCGTACATCCCTATACAAATCCCTACATCTCCAGTCAGCTTGCCCAGTGGTGCTCCTGGCTGGGGATGATGGGAGTTGGAGTCTGACACATCTTTGAGGGCACCAACATATATAATTTATTTTAGAGTAAAAAGAGGTCCTACAGAGAAAAGGAACCTGTTGTTGTGCATTTCCATGCATGGACCCTTGTGGTGTGGACAGCATTTGGTTTGAGAATATAAAGGCTTTGTTGCCCCAGGGGGTAGGACTAGATCTAATGGGCTTAAGTTACAGGAGGGTAGATTTTGGTTAAGCTTTAGGAGAAATGTCTTAACAGTAAGAGCAGTTCAACAATGGAACCAACAATGGTGTGCAGACATAGAGCATAGGGATGTCGGAGAAATCGGCAGTGGATTCAAATGGGTTTGGATTTCTATGAATCCAACTGGCAGATTCCACAGCAGACTGGCATTTTCCTAATTTTAGTAAGATTCAAGGTGTATCGAAAATGCGAAGGTTTTAAGGTGTATTTCTAAACACAAATGGTTTTAAATGAAATGTGTGACTTTTCCCCTTTTGTTTTTATTTGTATTTGTGTATTACCCTGATGCCTGTCTTTGTGTTTGTTGTTCTGCAATGGGGTACGGCCAAAAGCAGTAAACATATGATGATGAGTCACATGGATTCTGTGGAATAGTGGACCACTTTTTTACTTGGGGGAATTTGCGCAAATACGCATTTACACTAACGTGCATTAGTGCTAATGCATACTTGCGCAAGTGGAGCAAAATTCTTGTATACCCCTAAAAAAAAAATCAGATTCCATCAATGAGTGGATAATGGAACAAAAGACGCCTGGCAAGTCGCAAAACAAAATCTGTACACCCCCAATAGATCATAAATAGTTTGTTATTGTTTTACAAAACAATAAACTGCAATTTACTCGTAGAACATAAAACAGCATTATGCATGAATATTATGTTCCTATATTTCTCACAGTTTAGACCAGCCTTCCCCAACCTTGAGCCCTCCAGTTGCTTTGGACTTCAGCTCCCAGAATTCCTGACCATTGGCTGTGCTGGCTGGGACTGATGGGGGTTGAAGTCCAAAACATCTGGAGGGCACCAGCTTGGGAAGCCCGCCCTAGGCTAAAGGTTGGTGGGCTCTCTCTCACTGGAGATCTTCAAGCAGAGGTTGGACAGACATCTGTTGTGGAGGGGGGATGCTCTACCCCTTGGTTTCTTCCTGCATTAAGCAGTGGGGTGGACAAGGCCCTCTCTGACTCTATGATTCTATAAGAATTGCCTTTCTGGGTCTGACCAATGTCTATCTAGTCCAGCATTCTGTTTCCAAAAGCAGCTAGCCAGATGCCTCCGGGAAGCTCACAAGCAGGTCAAGAAGAAGGTGGTTTTCTTCTGCTGCATGTCCCCGATATCTATTGTTCAGAGGTATACTGCTTCTGTCTATGGAGGTTCCGTTTAACTATTAGAGCTAATTAATAATCATCATTCATGGAGCTATCCTCCATGAATTTCCCTATACTAGAGGTGGAGAAGCCTTTTTTTCTGTTGGGGGTTGCATGCCTACAGTTGGTAGGGCTAAAGCCAAGCATGGGTGAACCAGACCAGAGCCAAAAGTGGTTGGGGCCCCTCCACTTCTCTCTATTTATTTTATTTTATTTTATTTATTAAATTTCTTAATCGCCCATCTGGCCAGTCACCCGGCCACTCTGGGCGATGTACAACAGTGCCATTTAAAACAGTAAAATTATACATTAAAACATTATTTAAAAATACCCTATCCCACCCCAAATGCCTGCCTGAATAACCAAGTTTTCAGTGCATGGCGGAAGCTCATTAAAGAGGAGGCATGGCGGAATTCCCTAGGGAGGGAGTGGGGGCACCACAGAGAAGGCCCTCTCCCTCGTCCTCACCAGCCTAGCTGTCCTGGCTGATGGGTCAGAGAAGGCCATCCGAGGCTGATCTTGTTACATGGCCTGTCTGGTGTTGCTGGAGGGACTGGACCTCCTTGAGATAGGCTGGGCCGGAACCGTTAGGGTTTTAAAGGTCAAAACCAACACCTTGAATTTGGCCCGGAAAACAACTGGTAACCAGTGCAACTCCTTCAGCACTGGAGTGAAGTGATCATGCTGGTGGCTGCCTTTAATCAGGTGAGCCGCCACGTTCTGCACCAGCTGCAGCTTCTGAACCGTCTTCTGCCAGAGAGGTAGGACTGGAACCACCGTCATACGATGTCTCCAGTGCCCATCCTCTCCAGGAGGTCCAGGAGGATACCATGGTTAATGGTATCAAAAGCCACTGAGAGGTCGAGGAGAACAAGGAAGGAGCATTCACCCCTATCCAAAGCCCTCCTCATATCATCCACCAAAGCGACACCCCCTCTTTCTGACACCCCCTTCTCTCTCCCTTCTTCCTCCCTGCCCATAAGCCTGCCTGGGAAGGGACAGATCACAGTTGCCAGGGGTCTGAACAGATTGCTTGTGGAGGGCTTTTGAAACTAGGCTGAGGGCTGTAGGTTGCCCACTGCTGCTCTAGATGAAATTTGGGTTTGCAGTTTCAGATTGCAGCTGGAGTTTGCAACCTTGCTGTGGGTGGGGTGGGGTGGGAAAACAGGGCTTTTGTGCTTTTAACACCTTATTGAACACCCAGTGTGGTATAGGAATTTGCATGTAGGACTAGGATTGGGGATACCCAGGTTCAAATCCCTGCTCAGCCACAAAGCTCACTGGGTGACTTTGGGCCAGTCACTGTCT
Source organism: Heloderma suspectum (assembly GCF_057233095.1). Classification (NCBI taxonomy): domain Eukaryota; kingdom Metazoa; phylum Chordata; class Lepidosauria; order Squamata; family Helodermatidae; genus Heloderma; species Heloderma suspectum. The sequence continues at coordinate 114,892,662 of NC_139461.1, read as the reverse complement.
CTCAGCCTAACCTACCTCACAGGATTGTTTTGATACTATAGCAGGGTGGGGGAACAACTATGTATGTTGCATTCAACTCTTTGGAGGAAGAGTGGAATAAAAATGGAGTAAAGGGATTATTCAAGACAAAAATGTGACAGCTTCAGCTATTCCTGGCCCAGGGATGTGATGATGAGGGAAACTTACTGCATTTCTGCATGCCAAAAAAGAGTTAGAGGCACAGAAGTTTTGCTAGGGGTGTGTGTGGGAAAGGTGCCTATCCTATCTCCTCTTAGTTGTAAAGCTCACTGAGTAAGTCTTGAGTAAGTCACTGTTTGTCCTTGTAACCCACTACTACTAAATATTCATCCAGAAGTAAGCATCAGGACTTCTAGGGTTACATGTAGGGGTGGAATCCTGGCTCTGCTGCAGTTCATGGCAACATTCCCACTGACTTCACTGGTGTCTGAATTTTACCTGAGACCTTGAACTGGCTTGGGAAACCATTTCTCATAGTTTCCAGCATTAGTGCATGAGAAACATTCATAAATGGATTTGTTTTGAACTGTTGCCTGTAGACTTGGATCACATTAAGGAACGTAGCTAGCTGGACGGACACTTGACAGCTGCTCAAGAGCTATTTTCTGTTTTAAGGGGAAGGTGTACTCATTGTGGTTGGACTTCGAGTGCAGCATCCTCTCTTTTCAAAAGCACGTTACTTCCACTATTGTGGAAGGAAGGGGTGTGACTTAATGGGCTGGAAGGGAGGACAGAAGACAGATGGTATTGTATCTTCCAACCTTGCCAAGGAATGGAATATTTTCTTTTCCCTTTTCATGTCATGGTTTAGAACAGGCATAGTTGACCATTGGCTTGTGGGCTGCATCCAGCCCCCCAAATATGTTATCTTGTCCTCAGGGACCTGGGGGTTCTAGACTGTAGTTCTGGCCCCTGCAGCAGCAATCTTGTTTCTCGAGCCTTGGGTTGCCAAATCCCAGGGCTGGCCAAAGACATTTTCCTGCCTGAGGCAAAGGACAAGATGGTACCCATTTCACATATAGAAGTTGACCAGACTGGCAACTGAATCTTACTTGAGCGCTGGCAATTGTGCAGAATCTTCCACCACATCTGAGCTCAGCAGGCCAGCTTAGGGGGCACAGGGCAGGCCATGTTTTAGCATGTGTTCTTCTCAAAGGACTGGATGAAAAATATTTTAAGGAGTAGGGACAAGAACAATTGCCCCCCCGCTGGAGCGCACTAGGGGTGCTTTGTTCATAAGTGTGCCCTTTTTCCACAGTAGCAGCAAGGAGGATTACCGTGGGTGTTGGACTCTGTGAAATATTTCATCTTAAGCATTAAAGAAGCCTCCACAGCCATTTGAACACTTATTGCTGTAAATACTACAAGAGGAACAGAGATGCATTCTCATTCATTTTTTATTGTTTTAATATTGATAACCCATCTGTGTAAATTTTTACTCAAGGAGATTCTCAATGAAAATATTTAATAGTGCAATACAACCTGAATACTGTTTTTTGAATCTGCCTTTTCAGCTACTAACGGCAGGAAAATAAAGACACAGCTCCTATTATAATGTGTACATTATATTCTCTTTGACAAACTCATACACTGTGGGTCTAAACTCATCAAAAACATTCATGGTTTTCAGTTCCTATAGCCAACGACGATTTTCGTGATTTTGGAAAGAATTGTGATTTACCTTCATCAACATGTAGTCAGGCAGAACTAAGTAAGATAAAGGCTACTTCAACCTGTTTTGATTGATCCGCTGTTTGTGAGGACTTGGATTGCCTGCAATGGCTGCACACTAGTCTAGGGGAGGATAGCCATGGTTAAAAAAAATAATTGACTTCCCCTCCCCACTCCTACCTCCCATATCCTTTTCCCCAAAGGACACTGTGCAGGCAATACAAAGAGCTTTGCCCTCTCACAGGCTCCTATTTTGCACTAAAAGGAAATGCAGCAGACATTTAAATATTTCCAAACCAAACAAGACATCCTGGAAGATCCTCCTCCTGTGGCCTCATTATCTGCTTCTGTCTGTGCTTTAAAGATCTTGAAAGAAATTGCTGCACCAGGCATGGCTGTGCCTAAACAGAAGTATGGAGGCAAGCTGCGGAACAAAAATTAAAATTAGACAACATCTTCATTTATGTCTGTTGTACTCTTAGGCCTTGGGGACCCTTTCTGATGTAATGTTTGGCATGGCATGACTTGTTGAGGAGGGACCCAGTTGTGAGCACATCAGTGTGGAAATGTTGTATCAGCATAGGTGAGCCATGCAATATTTCAAGGAATAATCATATGAATGAAAGTCTCAATTCCATCAGGATCATTTCCAGGCAGAATACTTTTATATAGCTACATTATGACATAACTATTTTAACGCCTGCACTCAGATCAAAGAGACATCCTACAAGCACAAAACAGTATGTCAGAATCAGCTCTTAGGTGCCAGATCGTAAAGAATGTATCAGCTCTTCAGTGAGAAATTAGCTTTTGGGTGCTATACAAAGAAAATACGAATGGTTCTTCCCACAGGCCCATATATTCTTTTTATAATAGCATGATAAGAGGTGAACAATTATTTATTTATTTAGCGTGCAATTCTATCTGGATAGTTGCCAGCCTCTGAAATCTTATGCAGGGCGACTGGAGCATGGAGGGGGTGCTCTCCTTTGTGCTCTGGTCACCCTGCATTTTGGCTAGACAGGTGATTTTGCCTGTCTAGCTGTAACTTCGGGGAGGGGGAAGGAAGGACCCTGGAGACCTGATAGGAAACTGTGTAAAGCAGCTTCCGTGGTTGCCTCCTCGCCCCCAGGACTGCTCCCCTTTCCCCGTCTCCACACTCCATTTCCAAGTGCAGAGATAGTTGGTGCGGAGAGAACTGCACTAGCTACAAGGAGGCAGGGAGGGGGACAGGAGTGTGGTTTCTGGGAACTCCAACCTCAGATCCCAGAAACCAAACAATCCTCTGGCTCTCTAGACACTGGCTGTGTTTTCACCAGCGATTTACTCCAAGCCAGCTGTGTGTTGAGGTCGTTAGGGATAGATGACATCCAGTAGTGTAGTGGCAAATCCAGAAATGCAGGGTCCCTTCGTGACAGTCAAAGCCACACCCCCTCACAGACACGCCCCCTTCTAAGATTATACAACCTTGCAAGATATACAGGCTTCAACTGGGATCCAAAAACAGTGCAGCTGAGAGTAAGGCAGTGGTATTTCAATTGGACGTCTGAGAAAAAATGCAGGGGTGTTAAAATCTTTTTCACCCACACACAAACATTTTAGGTTTTCAAAATGTGATACTCTATGGAAGCTTCACCCTCTCAACTCAGCCCTCATGGACTGATTCCTTCTCATTTAAACAGCCCCCTTGCACACTCCCTTAGTGCCCCAACATTACCCATTAACCTTCCCTAAGCTCCTTCATTATATCTCCCCCGTCCCCCTCCAACAGAAATGTCCACACATCCAGCTGGATTCACACACACACACACACACACACACACAGTGGTGTAGTGGTAAATTTGGAAATGCAGGAGCTCATTGTGACAGTCTCCAAGGGCAGTCCAAATATTTTAGGCAGCTGTGTTGATCCATATCAACAAACCGGTTCTAGGAGTGTTCATCTCCACCAGGAGCACATCTCTGGTAAAGCGAATAGGTCTTAACTGCCCATTCCAGACTAAGTCATCCCAAATACTTTGCATTCCAACATGGAACAACAATATATTGTTTCTTGGAAAATTCATTCCCCCGCGCAGCTACAGTGAGAATTGCAGCTAAGCTCAGAGGGAACAGGGAATTAGGGGGGAGGGCAGATGACATCAGAGTCCCTGCTAATGAAAAAGTGCCAGGGCTGTGTCCTTGCGAGCCCTGCCTCCACTACACCACTGATGACATCATGGCCATCCAGCAGCTACCCCAGAGCTTATCAGGGAAAAATGGATTTCCTGAGACAGCTTAAAGTCTGATTATTTTCCTCAAGTCGGGTTTTCCCCCATATAGTTGCTGTGTGCCCCAACCCCTGCACTAACCTCGGGTATGCTAGCCCTGCCCAGGGGTGTGTCTTTTACCATGACCCCGGTCAAGGGGTGATTCCTGTCTCCCGCCCCTGTGATTCCCAACACAAACCAATTAGTGTCTACTGAGAAGTAACATTGTGCTCAACGAGGCTTCTCTCCCAAATGCCGCAGCAACAGGATAGAAAGACTGAGGCTCCTTAGGAGGCTTCTCTGTCAGTTGTGCCCATTGGAAGTAATTAATTCTCTGTCTCCTCCCCCTCCCCCCATTACAGCGATCCAGCGCAGCAATGGTTTAGAAAGATTAAGGCTTGGTAGGAGGCTTCTCTTGTTCACACTGGAAGCAGTTAGTTCTAATTTGCACCTTTTTTAGGGAGGAAGGGGTGGAGAGCCTGGAGGCGGGGAAGGCTCTGTTATTGGTTGAGCAGCCCCTGCCACTCAGATGATATTCACTCCCCCCTCCCCCCAGAAGTATGTTAGGAGAAGCAACTTAAAATGGGGTGATGCACACCCCTGTGGAGCTCTGCCCAGAACAAAAGCGGCTCCTAGAGAAATGCGAGTAAGCCACTCTTTCCTTCTCCTCCTGTTGTCATGGAAACAGGGCCCTGGTCTAGTGGCCATAGGATTGCTGCCTCCAAATAATTTTTAACCAACTCTTCCTCACTAAGGAGATCAGAGCAGCATACAGTAAAAACAATAAAACAATATAACAGACAATAAAGAACAATAAAACAACAGCCAAAATATCTAGGAGGGCTCAAAAGCCTGATTCAAAAGAAAAAATTTAACTGTCCTTCTAAATGCAAGCAGTGAAGGAGCAGTGGGGATCTATGCAGGTGTCTCTGTTGCCATCCCAAGGTAAGAGTCCCAAGGTAAAAAGCCACAGGACAAAAGGGCCTTCAGCGCTCTGACCTCTGTCCCAGCCCAGCTCTAGTTATATATCAGTAGGAAGGTGGGATATAATGATTCAGAATACCAGTCACTGAACTCCCTAGCAAGAGCAAGACAAGATAGCTCTTTCCCCATCCCACTTGTCTCTAACCCAGCTGAGCACAGCACTAGTTATTATATACCTGTAGAGAAGTGGGAAGAGATGACAAGTTACTGTTACAAGTTATCTGCATTATCTGGCAGGATATACTTTCTCAGAAAGCTGTAAACCATCCACCACAGTTCTTTGTTATGTGCGGTCCCCGCGAAAAATGATTTTCTGATTATTGGGAAAACCAACTTCAGAAACTGGCAGTCTGTTTTAAAGGAGTGTCTCTGACAAATAACGCATTTGAGAAGCTTAACCTAAATTTCTTGGAATATCTTTTTAGTATATGAAAGCACACCAAAAAGAGGAAGGGAAGGGAAGGGAAGGGAAGGGAAGGAAAGGGAAGGAAAGGGAAGGAAAGGGAAGGAAAGGGAAGGGAAGGGAAGGAAAGGAAAGGAAAGGAAAGGAAAGGAAAGGAAAGGAAAGGAAAGGAAAGGAAAGGAAAGGAAAGGAAAGGAAAGGGAAAAGGAATTCCCGTGTGTGTGTGTTTAAAGAATCCCAAGATTCTAATTTTTGTTGGTTAATTCGTTAATTTCTAAGAAGTAGCTTTCTAGTTCTAGTTTCTATAGATCTATAGTTGTGCAGCCATGTTTGAAAATGTGTTAGCAAAATGCTACAGCACAGAAGAGAAAGTGGCAAGTAAAAAAGAAATCTTTTTTTTCTTTGTATTGTTGTTACTTAAAGGGGGAAAGATGGTATACAATGGCAATCCAATCTATTCTAGATATAGCAGTGATCTTTCCAGAAGATAAAATGTTAGTTATCGAAGTATATGATAAATATACAAATTAGAAGAATAAAACATCCCAAATTGGTATATGTATGCCTCCTACTTATAGTACAATAATCATGCAATAAGCTTCACTGAACAAACTTGGCTGAGAATTACAGTGTGAGTCTAATGGTTGAATCTCAAAAGCTCAGTATAGCAAGACATGTCAAGGGTTGCTGTTATAATTGGTGGGTAACAACCTGGGAATAAGAGTATTGTAGAACAAGTGTAACAAATCCACCAGCTGTAGTGGTCACCACAAAGCAGCACAATTAATTGCATGCCATGAAATGTGGACGTTGGCTGCTTCTCTTCATCTCATAATATATCTGCAACATGTCCTTCTGTGCTGATCAAGATGCCCATCTCAAATTGGTCTATGTATGCTGGTTGACAAAGGCTAACTCATTTTGTTAAAATGCAAAGTACTGTTTCCCTTTGGGAGGAGGGAATCCACAGCCCATTTCCGGTGCCCGCTGCTGCTGCTGCTACCACTGTCTCTCGCACAAGAGTGCTCTTTCACATCTCTGCCGCTTCCTATTGTTGTTGGCAGTTTAGTGTGTGCCTGTACTCTCCAGGGACCTCTACAGCATTTGGATAAACATTGACTCTTTCTTCTGTAGAACATCCGCCCTCCCTGATACCAAGCCTACTGACTGATGGTCACGTTGCACATTTTATATGGATTTGTCGGGATGACTTTATGACTTTAGAGTAGTATTTTGAGTGCTTTCTCTCTCTTGATGGGATGGTTTGGATCTTTCTCTCTTAAAAACAAGGAAACATTGATTTTCATTCATCTAAGCATATAAAGCTTAAGTCCTATCCAAGGAAAGAATGCTACCTTTCTAAAGAATCAGGCCAATGCAAAGCCTGTTGTTTACTTAGGTATTTTATAATAAATTGGCAGCCGATCCAATTGTGAGGTCCCAGAAAAGCTATGATTTAAAAACAAACAAACAAAAACACTTCAGAATACATGATGTGCTTACTTTAAGTGATAAGAAAGAAACAAAGTCTTTCAGAAGAATTGTCTGAAGCCTTTCCTGACCACCTTTTTGCTCCAGGCTCATGACAGGTAGGGGAAACAGGGTAAAGAAATGCTTCTGCAGAAAATTAAGGATGAACTACACATTCTGTCAGAAAACATATGTCCTTAAACCCCTTTTTACTGAGATGACATGAATACAGAAGTGGGAAGGCATTTACAGAAGAGGAAAATTGGTGGGGCAGATCTGCCTTTAGCTTCATATATTTTGTTTCCTATTTATTTTCTATTTATGGGAGTGTTGTTCTTAACTGTATGTGTAGTATTTAAAAAGACATCCAAGGTGATGTAGAATATTGGAATCTAATAAGCCAAGATCAAGGTTTCTGCATGTTGTGAGGAAGGAAACTCAATCTGCACACAGCAGACCATATTCTGAACAGGCTTGAAAAGTTTTAGAAGAGGATGACTGTATGTCACTATCAGCACCAAAGAAACTCATCTATGCATGCTGGTGAGGGCAACATCTCAACTGTGGGCTTTTGACTACTGTAATGCATTCTATGTGGGACTGCCTTTGAAAACTGTTCAGAAACTTCAGCTGGTCCAGAATGCTGCAGCCAGACTGTTGATGGGGCCGGTTACAGGGAGCATGTGACTCCCTTGATACAGCAGCTTCACTGGCTACTGCCATGTTTCCAGGCAGAATTCAAAGTGCTGGTTGTGATCTATAAAGCCCTATACTGCTTGGGACCAGGATGCCTGAAAGTCTACCTTTTCCCATACGAGCCTGCCCGGTTCTTAAGATCTTCTGGAGAGACCCATCTTTTGAGATTGCCACCATCAGAAGCATGTTTGGTGGTGATGCAAGAGAGGGCCTTTTTGGTGGCTGCTCCCAGGCTGAGGAGACACTCCCAAAGACTAGGTTCTCCCTCTCTCTGTTGTCCTTTGCTGGCAGGCAAAGACCACTTTATTCAAGAAGGCATTTGGCCTGTATGTGTCTCTGTTGTGTTGGGTGCTGTTTTTATTTTTATCTTATTTGGTAATTATGTTTTTCTTGCATTTTAATGCATTTTATTGTTTTAATCAGTTTTAATAATGCCTGTAAGCTGTCTTGGGTGCCATTTTTGATAGAAAGGTGATATAAATCAAATAAATAAATAACAATCTGGAGATTGTGACTACCAGCCCCAGCCCAGAAGCTTTAGTGTGCCAAATAGTCCACCATCATCTTCTGGGAGAGGATACTGTGCAGGAATGGAACCAGGATACTCCCTTTATTCTCTTCCACATGCCATTAATCATTTCCTTCTGGATTCCCATCTTCATCCAGCCACTGCATAGCCTTGTGTTCTGTCTTTTGTTGGTCTTGTGTCTGCAGCTGGTTCCATGGGACTTGTGGAGCAGCTAATCTTGTGACTGCCATGCAGTGCACGAAGCTGCAATTGTCACAGGACTTAATCCTCCAGTTGTCATCCCCAATCCAAACAAAGCCTCATCATATGTGACTGCCTTTGCTTGCACACATCCCTTTTTATCCTTCCCTCTCTCTTTTGTCCCCTCCTTTCTTTCTCTGTGTTGCCTCCCAAATGTCAAAAATTAGACTGAGCATTTCAGGGTAGGAGACCTGTTTTTTGGGTGGTAGACAATGGCTCCATGAATCATAATACAGAGGACTAGCTAGCCATGTTGATCCATTAGGAAAAAACACACACTGTTTGGTAATGCCTTTATTAGGACCAACTAAAATATCACAAAATAGTGGGCAAGCTTTGGAATTCTCCAGAATTCTTATTCAGACTGGATGTTGAACAAAACTCCAGACTGAATAGAAGAGAAAGAAAAAGCCTGCATATGATGAATAGTAACAGTAATAGTTTTTGCTTTAGATCAGACATAGGGAATGTGTGGCCCTTCAGATGTTGTTGGATTCCAACTTCCATCAGTCCCAGCCATCATGGACTGTGGTCAAGGATGATGGGAACTGTAGTCCAACAATATCTGGAGGGCCAACATTTCCCCTGTGCTATATATTCTTGGGGTAGAAGCATAAGATGTGGGAATCATGAATGTGAGTGGAGTTTTTTTTGCAAGGGTGAGAATCTAGGAGAACAGTCAGAAGCCATCTGAGCAGACAGTCCATTCCATATTCCAGCCATGGATTTGTTGTGTCCCTTCCCCACCCACCCATCCCTGCTTTTGCCTTTTTTGTCATTTGTAGTTTAGATTTCCTCCCTGTTTCAAGTCTCATGCATAGCAGATCTACTCCCTGCAATTTGTCTACAAAGCCTTCTGGAAACGCCCTTGTTCACAATATCCTGCTCTGCAAATGCTTCTCTTATAGTAATCTAGATGTTTTCTCCAGCACTCCTGTGAACTGCCTCATCAGCCCATTCTTACTCTTCTTAGCTTTCATCTTTTGGCAATGTTTCTTATAGTAAATTCTACCAGAGATGTGAAAGCCTCAAAAGAAAGAAAGACGGACAGACAGACAGACCCGCCCCCCCCCCCCGAAAAATAGGAAAACTCCAGAAAAAAAATCTGTTAATTCCAGGGATTTTTGGAAAATTTGGGGAAAATGTTTTCCCCCTGATTTTTTTGTCTGTCTCCCCAACTTTTTTTCTGGTATCCCCACCCCCAGATCTTCACATCTCTAAATTCTACTGAGTAGAATTTCACAAATTTCAGGTGCTTTTCTGCTTATTTTCCTCCCTTTTGAATATTAGAAGATGAATCTAGTTTTATTAGCCAGGTAGCCCTTCCATCTAATGTAGGCCACCACCCCTTTTCTTTTTTCTTCTTCCTTTTCAGAGCCATAACCAATCTTACCATGAAGTGAACTGAAGCAATAACTTCGGATTCCTGGGGTGGGAGTTCCATATATAATGTTGACTATCCTCCTTTGTATTAGGTAGAGATGTAATCTGAACCTAAATACATCTGTAAATCCAACATTAAAATACTTCCATTAACTGCTGTGATTTTGGGGGTGAGACAAAACCTTGCCAAACCTGAGTGAACAACTGATATATTTCATCTTATGAATTAGCAAGGGGCAGGGAGGAGAACTGAGCTTATTTCCACAAATCATCTTAGGGACAGAACGATGAGTTGAAAACCTTGTGTATAACGTTACAGATGTCTTGGAGCTCCATTTGGTGGTTGGCAAGTTCCTCTGGGCTGCTCTGAATTCTTTATAATCTAGTCACTGACATCATTAAACTCTCAAAGAACCTCTGGGCTCGTGTTCAAAAATATGTTGGCCTCTATTTACCCCTCTCCTCGTTTTGTATCTCTCAAATGGCTGCTTGCATAAATAAAGCCTGGGTGTTCTTATTAGGGAAAGCTATATTTCATGGAGATGGATGCTGACAAGGCTGGTAAAATCTATTTCTATTCAGAGTGGAAGAATTCTGTGCTTTCCATTTGTTTCCTCACCATGCCACAGCGAGTCATTCTACAGGGGCGGGGGGAGGCTCCTCCTCAGGGACCTGCACTGGACTGAGTGAAGACCACTCCTGAGATCCCAAGTTCTCCTTTTTCAGACTGACTGCTCCTGCTCTGAAGATATTGTGCAGAAAATGTGCTCAGATACAGTTGTGTTTGTTTCTGTTGTCCAGTCTTGCACAGTGGTGTAATGGAGCCAGAACCCCCAGGGACACAGTGCTGGCACTTTTTTTTATTAGCAGGGATGCTGATGTCATCAGCCACGCTCTCAGAATTCCTTGTTCCCTCTGAGTTTAGCTGCAATCCACACAGTAGGGAGTGTGTGTGTGTGTGTGTGTGTGTAAATGCTCCCAACAACACAACAATATATTGTTATCTAGCGTAATGTGAAGTAGTGGCTTGGTCTTGAATAGGCAATTAAGACCCATTACTTTTACTGAAGGCTTCCTGCTCCTACCGTTTACTGTTCCTGGTGGAAATAAAACTGCTAGGACTGGTTTGTTGATATGGGTCCAGCTATCTAAAATTTTGGACTCTCCTTGGGGGCGTGGCTATGGGGACCGTCATGATGAGTGCCTGCACTTCAAAATTTATCACGACACCAGTGATGGCGCATGATTCTGATTTTTCTTTCTCCACGCTTCTGCCCTCTAGACTTGAATGTGCTTTACTGTATTAGGCTGTGTACACAGGACCAAAAAGAAGCTGTATTGGCACTGCTCTGCCTGGCTGTCACTAAACCTCTGAACATGGCATAATTTAACATGATAACTACCAATAAATGATCTTTGTTGGCCATTTGGTGCTTCTTTCTAGTCTGTGCTGAGGACTGGTACCCACCTCACCATGGTTTTCTTCTTCTTCTTCTCATTTATTTTATTACTATATCTGAAACAGCCTTGTTGTGTTTTAGTGAACAGCCTTCGGATGTGATTAATCTTTCTAATTTCTATACTGCTTCTCATTTTGCAACAAACCCTAACGATCTTTGTATTTGCTGTTGCATCTTTCCTCTGAGGTATGTCACAATTATTCCCATTTTGCAGATGGAAGACTGATGGTAGTACATGGGAAATTGACTAATGCTTTATATTAATTCTAGAGGAGCTATGTGACATAAACATATGTCTCTCAGACCCATGTCCAGCATTGTAATAAGCACCTTGTAATAATTCATTCATTTATTTATTATATTTCTATACTGCTCAGCAGCCAAAGCTCTGAGTGTTTCATAGAAATTAAAACCATAAAATACAACATGATAAAAAATGAAATAAAACCTTTAACATTCAAAAATTTGAAACAGTTAAAAACAAATAGTAATTAAACAAATAAAAATAATACATTAGGATCCCATTCATTGTACTACTTCCCTGAACATCAATGGTGGAACAAATTCCCCCTCCCCCCTGCAGTTCCTCCCCCCTCCCAATTGGGGGACCTCCTGGAGAAGATTTGGGGTGGGGGAGAAGAGTGAAGAGAGAAAGGGGCAGTTCCCTTGTGCAAGCAGAATTTCACTTGTGGAAAGTTGGATGCTGTAGAGCTCCTAAAAACTGTGTGGTGCGCGCGTGTGTCCATTCTACAGGTGGACGGACATCATTGGATACAATTCCTTATTCTCACACTGCAAGATGATAAAGTGCAGATATATAATTAAGAATATTTTAATGGCTCCAGTATTGGACAGCCCCACTATTGGAGAATTGCTTATTCATAAGCAAGTTCCATAGTAATATTAAGACATTTTAAATTAATGTGCCTAGCACTTCAAAGTGTACAGCTATGATCCTTATCAAACATTTTGGACTCAGTGAGTAAGTTCCATTGAAACAAATGGTATTTCCTTTCAGCTAAATGTGTTTAGGATGATATTATATATAATATGACAAGCCTGCCAAAACCTGAATTTGGAGGTGACCGCCTATCCAATGCAGGGCAGGAGAAGCACGGAGGGGAAGCCGCAGGAAGGTGAAGTGGGGGAAGCAGCATTTCCTCCTTCCCCGCCCTGGAATGCCCCCCCAGAGCACCCCGTTTTCACTGCTCCACACTCCTCTTTTGAGCGCAGAGCATGGAGCCGTTCCGAGCTGCCTGCGAGGCAGCGCGGGAGGGGGGAAGGTCGGTTCGTGGGGAACCAATGTTGGAGTGTGGGCTCCAAGGTCAGTTCCTGGAAACTGACGTATCCTATGGCCGTCTAGCCACTGACTAGCAGCCACAGGATTGCTCCCTAAATCAGGAACACCAATTTAACAATGATAGCATCATCACAACCTTCGGTGTTACTTCTTTACACACCAACATACCCAGCAAAGATGGCCTCTCTGTCTTAACGCACTTCTTAAACAACAGAACCTCTAATGAACCCAGTACTGGAGCCTTAACATCCTTGGCTAAGTGGGTACTCACTTGTAACAATTTCATATTCAATGGCAATCACTATTTACAACTTCAAGGTACAGCAATGGGAACATGTATGGCCCCATCATATGCCAATCTATTTATGGGACAACTTGAAGAAACTATGTGCAGAACGTCTTCCTACAATCAACCATCAGTAATATCCACGGATACCCTTCTTTGTGAAGCAAAGGATAACTCTTTGAAAGAAAATTGCATACTGTTTGTTGTGGACTACCATCCTGCTGCCCCCAATTACCAGAAGATAATTAAAGATAGTTATCCTATTATATCCTATTGTGTTCGTCTAATGGAAGCCATTAATTCTCCACCATGCATTGCATTCAGAAAACAACCACATACACATAAATTGTTAGTTAAGGCTGCTCTTAAACAAGATACTTGCAACCCAGGATCATACCACTGTAAATCAATGTGTTTCATAATTACCTGCAGTTACCTCCAAGAAACCACTTCTTTCAGGAGCACAGCTACTAACAAAATGTATTGCATTAGACCATCATTAACACACACATCTACTAATGTGGTTTATTTAACTGAATGTAAAAAAAAGGATGTTGTATCCAATATGTAGGGAAACTACAATGGACCTAAGAACAAGATTCTATAACCACAAATCTGTGATTCTTAGCAAAAAACTGGAGCAGCCTGTTGCAAGACATTTCAACTCACCTTCACAGAGTCTCTCAGATTTACAGTTGCTTCCAATAAAATAAACAAAAGACCCTGACATACTTGACAAAAAGGAAAATTTCTGGATCTATAGACTGAGAACTCTTAGTCCAAATGACCTTAATCTGGAGGACAATTCATAGGCATTATTCCAATCATACCTCTGTTTTTTTCTCCTAAGGAACTTTCCTCCCCAGGCATTCCAAACTGCCACTCCTGATATCCATTTAACAGCACAGCTACTGATGAGGGCGAAGCTGAAACATCTTGCTTAAAATATATTTTTTTGAATACTGTGTTGTTGTTAGTCTTTCTATCTTTTGTATACATTTTACCTTAAGTCTTAATGCATCCATGGTAGATCCAAAGCCTCCTTGTTGCTTTGCTGTTGTGCCGCTTAAACCAACCTCTCTGTCTATATACGTGGTCAGTATGTTGTGGTGCATTGATATTCAAGCAGTGAGCCGGGAAAACATCCCTGATCAGTCAAGAAGTTCACTTAGCAGCCTTGGGCCAGCCGCTATCTCACAGCCTAATCTACCTCAAATGGTGGATGTCAGAATAAAAAAGGAGGAACCCATGTATATTTCCCCCTGTACCTTAGAAGAAAGAGTGGGACATTAGCATAATCAATTAATATTGAGTTGGATACAGATTTACTCTTACTTACAGTAGAACCATTGAAATCAATGAAATCAATCAATCATGAAATCACTAAGATTTTCTGCATTTGATATACAGTTGTAAAGTTTATCAGCATCTATAAGTGGTTTAATTTTATCCTGATTTAGTCTATGGTGCTTCCTCACATCAACCTACCCACCTTTTCATTCACACTTTAATGCTAAATTGAAAGCCTCAGAACTATCCTGCTGTAGTCCAGATGATCATTTTGAGTTTGGGTTCAAGTCCCCTGTCTGCCATGCAATCACTGAATAGTCTTGGGCAGACCACTGTCTCTTAGCCTCAACTATCCATCCGTAAAATGGAAAGAGGAGCAGTTTTGCCTTAATCCTACTTGCCTGTGTTCTCTCAGGAACAGGTGATAAGAACATAACAGCCATGGTGAATCAGACCAAAGGCCTGACTATGCCCATTCTGTTCCCACAGTGGCCAACCACATGCCCATGGGAAGCCCAAGAGCAGGGCATGAGTGTCTATGTTCCCCAACAACTAGTATACAGAGACATACTGTCTCTGATACTGGAGGTAATATTTATTAATTATTACATTTATATTTATATCCTGCCTTTTTCCTCTTGCAAGGAACCCAAGGTGGCTTACATGGTCCTCCTCCTTTATGTTTCATCTTCACAACAACACTGTGAGGTAGGTTAGGCTGACAAGAGTGACTGGCTCAAAGTCACACAGTGAGCTTCATGGCCCACTGGGGACTAGAACCTGGATCTCCTGAGTTCCAGTCTAACGCTCTAACCACAACACCATCATGGCTAATACCCTGCACTATAGCTATCTTGACTTATACCCATTGGAAGCCTTATCCTCCATGAATATGTCTAATGCCCTTTTAAAACTGCCTAAATGGATGGCCATCACTAATTACGACAACGACAACAACAACAACAACAAAAACAACGTTTCTACACCTCCCCATAGCTGAAGATCTCTGGGTGGTTTACAAAAGTTCATCTTGTAGTAGGGGGCTCCATAGTTTAACTATGCACTCTGTGATAAGAAAATAAGTACATAGACACTAGATCCATTCATGCACATGTCTATCCATGCATGTGTGTGCACACACAGCATTGCATGCTCACATAGAGTTCCTTTTCTCACTCAGTAGGTAGTGGCTGAACCAAGAAGCTCTGTTTCCTTTCTGTCTAGACTTCCTTCCTGCTTGGTCACTAGAGTCTGGCTTCCTTCTGTGTGGGAAGTCAGGTCCTCCCTGCTGTGTGAGAGAAGGGCTTTGTTGCTGATAGAGTCTCTCCCACCCAAGACTTCTTGCTTCCTGGAGGGCATAGTTCTTTTTGCTGCCAGAGGACAGGGCTAAAAGATCCTCCCACTCCAACAGCAGGTGGCAACAGCTGCTCTGTCCCTTCCTTGCCACTGATCTGCAAGAAGCCTACAGACTTCCACTAATGGTTGGTGTGTATGTCATTATCCATTAGTCCTTAAAATTTGTCACCTTCTTGTTTAAAAACTCTGATTCCAGACCTTTGGAGACTCAGGTCCCAGAGGTTCGTTGGAGACTCCAATTTCATCTATCGGTTAAAATGTAGATGAAATGTAGGTGAAAATGTACAAGTGGGACATGCATCAAAATGTTGCAATGTATCCTCAACTTCTAACAGAGTGCTCCTGGAAGAGGAGTGTTGCAGTGCTGTTTTGCCTTGCACGTGTATGTGTGTGTGTGTTTCAGGAGTGGGAAAGGTAAAAAGGACACCTATTTTCTTTTTTACACCCCTGTGTCATAAAGTACTGAAGGGCTCAGGTTTGGGGCTGGTGGGGTAGAGGTGGTTTTAGAGAGGAGGGAAAGGAAAAGGAGTCCCCTCTTCTTCCTTTCCTTCCTCCAATGGCAATGGAGATGATGGAAATAGTAGTCTAATACATTTGGAGGGCACCAGGTTGGGGAAGACTGCTGTATACTATAGTGAGAGGAGTTTAACTCATAGCATGCATTCTCCCCAGCCCTAATCTCCCTGCTCCAGGATACTTACCATAAGCTGATAGGGGCTTGGGCAGTTTCCTCTTCCCTGCTACACCCATTGACTCCTCAACATTCCATACCTCCTGGAAGCAAACAGGTCCTTGTCAGACCATTTGGATGCATGTGTTAAATTCTATTTTCATTTTCATTCCCAAGTGTATATACCTGAGTCCCCCAGGTATGTAGAAACCATTGCCTTACTTTTGGGTGGCCCCCTTGCTCGCTTCCAGACTGATGGGCATTCTGTCACCCAAGTTCACTATTAGAAGGAATGATGTCATTAGTGAGAATCCCTGTCTTATTTTTTCCTGTACTTCTGAGGACCTCCTCTGCTTTTAGTTATGGTAGTGTCTTGTGATTGAAATATAAGAATAAAAAATAAATAAAAATAAACTAGCTCCTGTTATGCAGCCTTCCCCAACCTGGTGCCCTTCAGGTTTGGACTTCAATTCCCATCAGCCCCAGCCACCATGGTGAATGGTCCAGAATGCTGGGGATTGTACTCCGAACACCTGGAGGGCATGAGGCTGGGGAAAGTTACTGTTATGCTACCTGGCAGTGGCAATCCCATGAAAGGAGCCTGCTACCAAATGTCAAGCACCTTGATTTGTGTAGATATGGGAAGTATCTATAGAGCATTTTTACATGAGGCTTTTATTACGTGCTTGTGATTGGTCACTCATGGAAGTTTGCAGGTCCTTTACATGATGTTGTCAACCTCCAGGGCATCTCCCATGCTTTCTGACCTTTATCCCACTTTTTTAAAGATCGGAGATAACCTGTTAAGGAATGTTAATCCAATATATAGGCTCTGTGTGATTGCACAGTTTTGCTATAACCACTATGCCATCTAATGGCTGTAAAATGAAACATATAGAGCTTGCCAAGGAAGGAATTCCCCAATTCAAAGCCCATGTCTGCCTGTGTAAAGGAGCTGATCTTAATCCCGCAAAAATCCAGAAGCAGAAGCCCTGGTGAATACTATACGTGGGATTTTAGCTTCACCTCGTGTGGTGAAGCTCATCATGCCCTGAGGATGCTAAGCAGAGCTGTCATCTATAGTCATCCCTATTCTGCCATATAATTCTGGACCATGCAGCCACCCTTTCTCATGTATGCAGCAGTGTGGCTGTCAGTGGTCTAGATGCACTTGCTCATGTTGTACTGGCATTGGAGGTCATGATGCACCAGGAAGTTCTCTAGCAGATGTCCTATTGAAATGAACAGGTTCTCTGCAAAAGCACATGTCAGTGGGGCTTGTTTCAGGAGAATTTGTAGGCAGTGCCCTTTGGAAGTAACTATTTCAAAGAAAATGAAAGTGACCAAAGCGGGACAAGTGAGGTTGTATATGTAGAAGGACTTGAAAATATTGGAAAGATTTTGTGCCCAGTCACTTGGTGATGTGCCCCTTATGTTGTATTTTCTGTTTTTTTTTTTAGGTAGTTATGTATTTTTTTAAGAAATAAGACATGAGTTAGAAAGTCATTTTAAAAAGTGCAACTCATAGTGCACTCCTATACAAACTCATTGGAGAGTAAGCATCGTAGGACATGCATCTGAGTATACATGCACAGGACTAGGTTATCATTCTCATTTTGTGGCATAGGCTTTCATGAACTATTAGCTGTCTTTTATTGGCCACAAGTTGTGTTCATCTGAGAGTTTTGAGCTACAGGAAACTCTTTGTTCTGCCTAATCACAAGTTCTGCCCAAACTGAAAGCGTGCCCACTTTACAGAAATTGCTGGCTCTCGTTCTCAATAGAATTGTATATCTGTTGATTAATCAGAGTATATGGAATATTGGTGCCTGGGTGAAGATAGGACCATTATTTACAATCTGGCTTCCTCTGCAGCTTTGGCTGCTAGAACTGGTGCTGACTCTGACAACTTGTATGCTGTCTGATGTAATAAAGATATTGTTTGAAGTTTCTTTCTATGACTTGGCATGGATACATGTACTTGCTTGATGGCCAGCTTTTCTGTGGGTTGGATCCAGATTGGCGATGCCATGAATGGGAGCACTTCTTTCATTCATGGAAGGCACCAGGAACAGGAAGAGGGTGGGAAGGTCATCCTGGTCTCTCTTCCCTCTTCCCTCGAATCATGTCTCATGCTGCTCTTGAGAGTCCCCCAGCTCTCCAGAGCAGCTGTCAGGAGGCCCATGGGTCAGCAGGGGGAAGGAGTAATGGCAAAGATCACCTCCCCACCCCATTCTTCAAGTGCAAGAGCAGAACTCTGCTGAGTGCTGCTCTGGATCAAACCATATGTCCCCCCCTTCCCCCCCCCAGTTGTCTCTTTTAATGTTGATAAGGCTTGTGCTGAACTAATGCACATGAATGTACTTGTCCACCTTTTATTGAAGGGCAAGGAGTATAAAATTTGATAATAACCTTGTTAGCAGACATACCTGTTGGTTTGGGGAGAGCACTCCATCCTCCTTGCCCCAGGACCCCCTTTGCCACCATCAGTAAGAGGGCTGAGGGAAGGGGTTTATCTATCACTGCTGTTCCCCCCCCTTCCAACACCCATTGCTTTTGAGAGTTCTCAGGACTGGTAGCCATTGACACCATCAGAGCAGAGCAGCCCACCACCCCACCCCAACTTGGCATCCTCCATGGACTGCAACTCCCATAATTATGGTTTAAGATTGGGAAAGGAGTACGGCAGGGTTGAATACTCTCACCCTACCCATTCAACCTGTACGCAGAACACATCATGTAACATGCTGGGCTTGATGAATCCAAGGCTGGAGTTAAAATCACTGGAAGAAACATTAACAATCTCAGATATGCAGATGATACCACTTTTATGGCTGAAAGTGAGGAGGAGCTGAGAAACCTTATGACGAAGGTGAAAGAAGAAAGTGCAACAGCTGGGTTGCAGTTAAACCTCAGAAAACCAGAGATTATGGCAACCAGCTTGACTGATAACTGGCAAATAGAAGGAGAAAATGTGGAGGCAGTGACAGACTTTGTATTTCTAGGTGCAAAGATTACTTCAGACGCTGACTGCAGCCAGGAAATCAGAAGATATTTACTTCTTGGGAGGAGAACAATGACAAATCTTGATAAAATAGTTAAGAACAGAGACATCACACTGACAACAAAGGTCCGCATAGTTAAAGCAATGGTATTCTCTGTTGTAACCTATGGCTGCGAGAGCTGGACCATAAGGAAGGCTGAGCGAAGGAAGATAGATGCTTTTGAACTGTGGTGCTGGAGGCCAGCCATTGGAGGAAAATTCTGAGAGTGCCTTGGACTGCAAGAAGATCAAACCAGTCCATACTCCAGGAAATAAAGCCAGACTGCTCACCTGAGGGAATGATATTAAAGGCAAAACTGAAGTACTTTGGCCACATCATGAGAAGACAGGATACCCTGGAGAAGATGCTGATGCTAGGGAAAGCGGAAGGCAAAAGGAAGAGGGGCTGACCAAGGGCAAGGTGGTTGGATGATATTCTGGAGGTGACGAACTTGACCTTGGGGGAGTTGGGGGTGGCGACGGCTGACAGGAAGCTCTGGCATGGGCTGGTCCGTGAAGTCACGAAGAGTCAGAAGCGACTGAATGAATAAACAACATCCTAGTATTCCCTGGTATTCTTCAGTTCCCTTGATAAAGACCAAGTGTCAAAATGCTTTGGGAATTCAATTGGTGCAGCTGTTTCTTTTTTTACCTTGGAACTTCTGAAGGATGGATTGGGACCCAAGGAAAGCTGGAATACTATAAGGGGAGGGGGGGACTTGTTCCCCATGACTACTGCTGCAGACCTGGGAGGAAGCAACACCAGCTGGAGGACTGTGGCGAGAACTTTATACATCATTATCGCCCCCTCCCACCATCCGTGCCTCCAGCCATTACCTCTGAGAGTTCTAAGGGAGGGAGCCATTGAAGTCGTCTGTTCAGGGCAGCAGTAGCGCTGGCAGCAGGCACACACACATCCTTTGCCTCCACCACCTTTCAGCAGAACACAGCCAGGAGCCTCAACAGGAGGACACCCATCCACCACAGCAGAGTTGGCCCTACCCTTTGACAGAGTGAGGCAGCTGCTTCAGGCAGCAGAAGCTGCAGGGCAGTGAGTCATGGTGGCGAGTTGTTGGAGGACAGAGATGTATGTGCAGCAGTGGCTTGCCCTGCGCCCCCTGAGCTCACCTTCTCAGGTGCAGTGGAGGATGCTGCCTCTTCAGAACGTTTAGTATTTAACTGCCACTCCAGTTGGCTTCTGTACATGGAACGTGGGAGGCACCATCTTGTCCTTTGCCTCAGGCAGCACAATGTCTTAAGCCTGTCCTGCCCCACAGGGTAGTTTAGGCATCCTATTTTAGGAGGGAGGGCTATGTCCTACGGCCCCTTCTGCAGACCTGGTGAGGTTGCAGCAACACCAGCGGAAGCTTGATCCTTCACTGTCTCCCTGGTGTGTCCAGCAGCCATTGCCTCAGAGCTGTAAGGTCTGGGGGCCACTGATACCTGTGCTTCCGTATCAGTGCTGTTGGTGCTTAGAGGAGCACTTAGTAGACTGGGAACACTTAGTAGACTGGGGAGAGAAGTCTGAAGGACATCTTTTCTGCCAGTAGCGAAGAAGGCTACCCCCATTCAGGGTACAACATCCAGGGTAGCCATTTGAATTCATGGACTCCTAGTGTTTTGCCAATTGTTTTGTCAATAGGCAATGGTTCTTTCTGGATATTCGGGGGCAATGAATACACCAATGGGTGACAATACATTCAAAGCATAAAGCATATATTCTGTCAGTCACCGAGAACCCTGTACTGTTATTGGATAAGAGCAGTGATGAATGACTCCGAAGGCCTGGCCCACAGCCCCTGTCAACCCAGCCCATGGAGAGGTTCTGACAGGTACCAGGGGCCAGGCCTTCAGAGCCATTCATCACCACTCTTATCTGATTTGCTGATCTGATAAGAGTACAGGTTCCTGGTGACTGAAGGAATGTATGCTTTATTCTTTTGAATATATTGTCTAGCTTTCTTAGTCTATTTCAGCTAAATAAACGTCTTTCCTTCACCCATTGGTGTGTTCATTGCCTCTGAATATACAGAAAGAATCCATTGACAAAACAATTGGCATAACACTTCATGATCACTTCATGATCATTAATTGCCAGAGGGGAGGCCATATGATCTGCCTGTACATCTGCTTTGATGATTACAGTGAACCGCTTTGTGACCTGTGATGGTTGAAAGAAGCGGTCCACAGATATAGCAAAATAAATAAATAACTCTTTAAAACACTCATCCAGTGAAATGTAGCACGTTCTCTACCAGCCCCATGCTCTGCATGGTTTTCTTGACAGTAGGTTCCATTGATTTCCCTTGGTCTCGCTTCCAGACACGTTGGGATTTACTGTCGTTAAGATTTTGAGAAGTTTGCCCAGAAGTTCTATCGGTCCGCTAGGGGGCAGTGGAACCTCGCGGGAGTTCTTGGGGCTTGGGCTGCTTGGGCAACTTCAGTTTTTCGGTCTTTGAGGTCTTGTCATTCTCTATATAAACAAGTTACGTTCGAGTGTTTAGGTTATAAATTACGTCCATGCAGGCTTGCCTTGAAAAGAATGTAAACACAGCACTGTGGTCGAAGCGTACTCTGAAACTGACTTTATAATGTACAGCAGGCCCCCGAGTAGTCCAAGGAGCAGCGTGCTTGCATATAAATATGAAAATGGAGATGTAAAAAAGAAAGAAAAGACTATGCACAAATTCACTTTCTGCTTTATTGTTTGGAAATGCAAGATCGATGGGGTGCCCCATTTTAAATAGGAAACGGCTATTACTCTTTTTAGGGTCGAGGGTGTTAATGCATTATACAGGAGAAACGTTGGCATTAAATCAGAAGGGGGCTGCTTAGGAGGGAGATCACGGGTCTCCCTCCTAAGAATCAGGAATCGCTCCAAACCCACTTTCACCCAATCAGCAGCGCATTTCCTAGGAACTTTGGAAGGAAGTCCCATCGGTTAGTCGATGGATCTGGTGGCTTCCCCCGTGTACTGTGGAGAAAGGTGTTTCTTATGCGAGGGCTGTTCAATTTAGCGCCGGCTTCATTCAGTCCGGGGCGTTCAGAGATGTACCCGACGACCTCCCCCCTCCCCCACAAATGCGAGATCTCTTGTGCATGTTGCATGGAAATGAATGCGAGGCGCCTTCAGAGCGGGCGAGAGGCCGTTTGGATTTAAACCTGAGTTAAGCTCGATCCTAGGGCAGAGAAAGGGAACTGGACTGAAACCTGGGTCAATTTCCTGGGTCAGTTTCTCCATGCAGCCTTCCCCAATCTGGTACCCTTCAGATGTGTTGGACGACCAGTGATAGCCACCCACATGGATGGCTTTAAAAGGGGATTAGACAAATTCATGGAGGATAAGGCCATCTGTGGCTACTGATCATGATGGCTGGCT
Organism: Heloderma suspectum; assembly: GCF_057233095.1. NCBI lineage: Eukaryota > Metazoa > Chordata > Lepidosauria > Squamata > Helodermatidae > Heloderma > Heloderma suspectum. Next base: position 114,870,235 of record NC_139461.1, on the reverse strand, counting down.
ATATACTACCTACAGGATCAGAGGCAGCATACCTCTGAATATCAATTGCTAGGGAACATTAGCAGGAAGGAGCTATTGCACTCCCATCTTCCTACTTCTGGGTTTCTACTGGAGCATCTGAGTGGCCACCATGGGAACAGAATAATGGACCAGAGAAGCCTTTGGTCTGATCCAGCACGGCTCTTCTTCTGTTCTTATGAGTGCAACTGCATGTAACTAGTTTGGAGATTTTATTATATCAAGCAGGATACAAGCATCTTTAATAAACAAATCAATAAATAACGTGCCTATGCTGGCTGGGGATGATGGGCGTTCTAGTCCAAGACATCTGGACAGCGCCACATTGTACAAGGCTGGGAGAGTTGCAGGAAGAGACGGGTGGGCAAATGCATTTCCCTTGCTCCAAAGACTCCCATAAACAATACCCCGAGTTTCAATTTTCGGAGAAAGTAATCGGCTTGATTGAAAGCAGCAGCGGGACTTACTTGCGCTTTAAATATGTATCGCATCCGTTCTTGTTGTCTTTAAAGCTAGCACGAGTGAGACACACACACATGATTAGGGATGGGGTATTGATCTTTGGGGGCCACGGCGGCTTAGTGGTTAAGACGCTGAACTGCAGAATGGAAGGTCGGCAGGTCAGCAGTTCGAGACCCGAGTGCTGCGTGACGGAGTGAGCTCCCGTCTTCAGTCCCAGCTCCTGCCAACCTAGCAGTTCGAAAGCAAGAAATTGCAAGTAGATAAATAGGTACCGCCTCGGCAGGAAAGGTAACAGCGTTCCGTGCACCTCGGTGTTCAGTCATGCCGGCCGCATGACCACGGAAGCGTCGTCGGACAGCGCTGGCTCTTCGGCTTAGAAACGGGGATGAGCGCCGCACCCTAGAGTCGGACACAACTGGTTGGGGACACCTTTACCTTTTTATTGATCTTTACGTTGCAGTTCTAAGCATGTTTACTCAGAAGTAAGTCCTATTGAGTTCAATGGGGTGACTCCCGGGTGAGTATAGGATTGCTACCCCAGAGAGCTGCATAGGCCCTGCCTTGCTGGATCAGATGCCTTCGGGATTCTCACAAGCAACAGGCAAGGGCTGTAATCCCAAGGCGAATTGTCTCTGTACACGGAGGATCCATTTCGAGATCGCGCCTAATCGCCGTTGATGATAAACCTCCATGAATTTATCTGCTCCTACTTTTGAAGGCTCTTTTCTAAGCTGGAGGCTAATTATGTTATCCACCTGCTTAAATGGAAGACCTAACGAGCATTTAACCCGAGGTAGGAGGATGCCCGGTGAAAACGGTTCGGTTTGTGGCTCTTAATTCTACCTGGCTCTGTAAGTCGGTGCTGTTCCTTAGGACGCGGCAATTTAAACGCCGGGATGTCTTTGGCTTAACTGTGCAGTGAATTGTGCAGGATCCGCAACTGGATTTGGGGAGCGGCTCTTCCTCACCGGAGCGTCTCCTTCTTGGCTTCCCAAATGGAGTTGCAGTTTTCTATAGACACACTGGCAAACAGGGAAGAAAATATCTCACAGAACAAGAGTGAGTGGTGAGCAAGAAGCTTATAAAGACATAAGTACTACCTATGGGGTGACTTTCTAATCTGCTAAAACTCCCCCCTTTGTCATGCAAATAGATAATGGTGCTCAGATAATTTCCTACCGCAAGGTTCACTCCGCTATTAAACTCACAGTGTGTCCCCGGGCAGAAATTTCTCTCGCCTAAGGGGTTTGGGGTAGAAAGAGAGTAATTCTCCTTGTTGAATGAATGCAGATAAGGGGGCTGCTGGAGATGATCTCTGATGGCATCCATGGCATCAGAGAGAGACGTAACAACGCACGCGTTGCAAGTGGAGTGGGAGGAAAAGCTTATTGATAGGAAAGAATAGTCAGATTGCATTTTTAAACGGCAGCAGTGGTGCCGTCAGGGTAGGACTTTGGGGCAGCATTCCAGAGCCCCACGCAGCAGAATCAGCAGGTGGGCCCCCAAACACAGCAGGACTAACTTGCCACAATTTGAAGGAAATCAAATAATACACATTACCATGAAGGGGCGGGGGTGGGTGGGGGGAGAGGAAAATAAGACCTCTGGGTGGGATCCAGAATTAGTCATACTTAGAGTAGACACACTGAAATCAATGGGATCCATGTCCCATTGATTTCAATGGATCTACTAGAATTTTGATTGAGTCTGGATCCAACCCATTAAGTCCAGAGTCTAAAAGTATCTACCTGCATCACTGAAACAGAGCGTTTTTATGCTTATCTGCCAATATGTCCCATTTATTAGCTATAGCTTTCAAACCAACAAGAACAAACCCCCAACATTAAGAGAAGCTATGAGTAAAGTAGTCAAACAACCTTACCAACCAGCCCCCACTTTTCCACCTTGGCTTTGTACTTTTCCTCTTAGGTTTTGGTATTTATTACCAGGGAATTTTGGTTTTACCCAGGGAAAGGCAATACACATTTGCCATATACATTTTATTGAAAAACAAAAAACAAACCATACCCACCCCAACAACTTTGTACATCACAATATTTTGACAAACCAACAAACGTTATACATAAGTGCAAATTATACTCTCCGGTTTAAAAGCGATAGTGTGTGAGTATACACGAGATTTATTTCAAATATTTTTTTAAGACTGTGATATAAACATTTTTAAAAAAAAAAATTAAAAGAAAGAAAAAGAAAGGAAACTAACTCCAAACGTGGTATTGTTGTAATATTTGAAAACAAAACAAAATGAACGAACCAAATCTGGGAACTTTCTTGAAAGCTACACACACTTCAAAATCTAAAACAATGCTTCTTAATACTGGTTGGTGCTGTTGAGCTGACTTCATCTATGGCACATTGAAAGGGGTAGGGATTTAACACTGAAACCACAACAGCTAGAGGGCAAACCTTGGAGGTGGGGGGCTGCAGTGTGTGTGTGGGGAATGTAGGAAACTTTGGTACACAGTCCAGTTTCCTATATTTTAAAATTTTATTTTACAACATCCCAAACAATGGCTCTTTCGATACTAGAGAATAACAAATACAAATACATCTCTTCCCCCCCCCTTCCCTTTCCTTTTTTTTTAAAAAAAAAAAACTAGGGATATGATTCAGTTAAATGTAAACACTTTTTCATCCCATTGATTTTAGTGGGAGAGTTTGGTTGCAAACCTATGTAACAAGAAAGGAAAGCTTATGCCATAGTAAATGCGTTAGCATTTTAAGTGGCACAAGACTCTTTGTTGTTTTTGCTGCAACAGTCCAATACACAGCGACCACTCTGGAAATCTTTGAACTCAGCGGGGCTTACTTTCCGGTAAATATGCATGAGTTGGGGCTGTGATGCACATGCCTTCAAATCTCTCTCATCGAAATGTAATGGGATTTTAAGGGTGCAATCTTAGGCACGTTTAGACAGAAAAAAAGCCATACAAAACTCCCAGTATTCCTGGTGGGGGAACGCTGGGAGTTGTTTCTGTCTTAAACATGCATAGGATTGTGCCCTAAAAGTAGTTCACCTGGATCGTGGCCTAGGTCCAATTCACTGGCTGCAGATCTTTTTTTTTAAGTTACACCGGGGCCGGCCCTACCATTAAAGGCAGAGTGAGGCAGCTGCCTCAGGCAGCAAATTTCGAATGCCATGAAAGGGCAGAGGAGGATGGTAAGTTATTTGATGTATTCTTGTATTTTTAGTACCAGGAATAGGGAGAGGTGCTTGTAGGTTTTTCTGGCTCATATGCCAAAATAACTTGCTTGATTTTGGGTAAGATGCACCTTGACTTGGGTGAAAGGATTGGGGGGGGGGCTATTTGCTGCTCCATCTCAGACAACAAAATGCCTTGGGCCAGCCCTGAGTTACACACGGAAGTCTTCAGGTGCAAAAGGTGCCCCTTAAAGGAAGAGTTCTGTGTAATGAAAAAGCTGGCACCTGCCAGCCTAAGTTGCCGTTTTCCAAAAAGCTACAATGGATTCAGACTAGTCATTCTTAGAGAAGACCCATGGAAATCAGAGAAAGTCCCATCGATTCCAGTGGGTCTCCTCTATGTATGACTAAATCCAGATTCAACTCATTTTATTTTACTTTTTTAAAGGAGGTAAAAAGAAAAATAAAAAATAAACACTGATTCACCATCTTGGATATCAAAAGAATATGGCTGATTTGTTATGAACCTGGCTGGCGTTGCAGTAACCAAGTTCTTGCCTTTCTCCCAAAGACATACAAAAATAAACCCAGCTGTGTATGCATCGCTCGTCCTATGTATGCAGCCCATGATCCTGAACAGGCTTTCCTCAGAAGAAAAAAAGCCCCCGAGTTCAACGGGATTTTCTTCCTTGTTAGTCCAGCTTTGCAGCCTCGATCTTTGCAAGGCTAAGGCTGCAAACAACCCCTCACAATTTAACCTGGGAGTGAGTGCCACTGAACCCAATGGAACTTACTTCCTAGGAGACACATGTATAGGAGTGCGCTGGAGGCTAAAATCCTGGGCACTTTCTTGCACATCAGCCCCCTGGAAGTCGGTGGGATTTGGTTCCAAGGAAGCCTATGTAGGATCGGGTGCAACGCCATGGGCGCATTTCCGTCGGCTCTTAAGTCCGCTGGACCCGGGGAAACATGCTTCCGAGTAAGCCTGCTGAAGGTCGCGCTTCATAAAATCAAAGCAGAACGCGTGTGTGCGTATGAACGTGTGTGGAGGGACGGGGACTCCACTTGCTTCCTGGAGTAGCTTTGCTTACGTGACTGGTGAACTGTACTTACTGAAGGAGGGCTACGTGGAGTGCCGGTAGGTGGCTGGCTGGCTTCTTTCGCGCGAGTTCGCCTGCTGTGTGCGGTTGGAGCGAGTCCTCGACCCGCCCCCCCTTCTGTCGATACGGCTAACAAGTCCGTTGTTCACATCACACAGGGCTTGATGTCTTGACAGACGCTTTGGTGGTGGTGGTGGTGGTGATAGTAGGAGCCGCTGGCCGACGGGTGGAAGGAAGAGATGCCGTTGAAATTGAGGACGAAATCCTTCCTGTCGCACACCGGCGAAGGGTGATGCTGGTAGCGAGGCAGCCCCACTGCGGAGGAAGCGAGAAAGAGCGAGTCCACAAGCAGCTCGAAACGGAGCCCGTGAGAACCGGCGGGGCGAGTAAGGCCTGGCTTGGGGTGCCCAGTTAGGGCCGGGGGGGGGGAGGGGGAGACGGGGCTTGAAACACCCATCCCAAACTTCGGCCGCTCACTATCGTTCCACGTGGCCTACCTCACAGGCTTGTCGTGAGTAAAACGGTGGGGTGGAATTCTAAGGCTAGAAGAGGACCCCGCTCCACCCAGTTGGGATTTAACAGCCTTCCCTCCCCATTAAGCGACTTGCTTGCGTACTCTTCATTAAAGGAAACCGATCCAACAAAGCAGACGTTTAGCCCAACGCATTTCGTCAAACTGAGGCTCCTGGTGGGGCGCGGAGGGGACACCGTTTAATGCTAAAGCACCCAGATCAAGACAAAGGCGAGCCAAAGGAACACGGGGCAGCGGTAGCAATAACATCCGAGCCGCTCTGGATTGCAGTATAGAGACTGCAATCGTATATCCGTTTACCTGGGAGTAAGCCCAAGTTAACGTAATTGGATTTACTTCTGAGTAGGCATATATAGGATTGCACTGTTAAAGGTATATGTGTGTGTGTGTGATGTTTTGATTAAAATAAAAATAAACTGAAATTAAAATTTTAAAATATTTCTATTGTTTTCTGCTAAACTAACACAAGTAAGATATTAGATACGGAGACCCCACGTTAATAATAACGAGGTAGGCGGGTCCACCCTTTTAAATAGCAAGGTAGGTCTGGCCACCTAGAGTTCCACCCGTGGGATAACTTGGGGGGGGGGGGGAGATGGTTCTGTACGCTGCCTCGAGCTTCTTGGCAGAAAGGCAGCCTATAAATGTACGGTGCAGAAGAATACGATCCAGCTCTTAAAAGGGCAGGAAGCCCCGTAGGAATCTGTAGGTGACTTTCCTCACAGATGCAATCAAATGTCTGGGGTTGTTGTTTTTGTCACCATAGACAGAAACGTTGTGGTGATGGTGGGAGCTGCGAGGGAAGGACTGTTCAACAGCAAGGAACCCACGGCAGGCTCTGTCCAAAGTCAAGGACTTTGGTTCAGCCAGATCCTATGCATGTTTACTTGGAAGCTAGTCCCACTAAGTCCAGTGGCAGTGACTTCTGAGTAAGTTTGCATAGGGTTGCAGGCCTCAGTTTTAAGACAGTAAGAGAGTTGGGCACCTGCTTAAACTTTTTCTACTTGAAATCAAAGCAACTTAAGACTGCTGAACCTTGGCCTCATGCTTGCCCTAACTTTAAGCCCAATGGTATCTTAATTAAGGGATGCTGGCCCACTGAACGCGGAGATTCATTTCCCAGTAAACAAATACAGCTTGTGCTAGAAGTACATTTGCAGAGCAATCGTGCACATGTTTACTCAGAAGACGTGTATTGCTCAATGGGACTTACTCCCAGGTAAGTATGGATGCAAATGCTATGTAAATCAGATTAAAAAATCAGTGCAAGGTGGTTGTCAATCATCCCCGTGCCTCTGCACCCCTAGGCAGGAAAGAATGGAACGTGGGGAATGATTTACTCCCTACTGAGCCATTGCTCAGGTGGAATCCTGCCTGCACCCTTCATCTAAGTGCTAGAGCACCCTTCTCCAACCAGGTGTCTTCGAGATGTTTTGGACTTCTACTCCCATCAGCCCCAGCCAGCATGACCATTGGTCAGGAATGCTGGGAGTTGTAGGCCAGAACATCTGGACAGCCAGACTGTGCTAGAATCTTAGGGAAAGCCCCAGCCACTTGAAAATCCCATTGGTTCCGATGGGACAAATAGACAATGCAGGTTCACTTGGAAGTAAGTTCCAAGGAGTTCATTGGGACACATCGCCCAGTAAAGCTGCAATCCTACCCTGTCTAGAATTGCCTTGGGGGGGAGGATAGGGCTTGCTTGCAGTCACAGATGGATACTCTCTCACTGGAATCAGTTGGACTTAAAACTAACGAAGAAAACAGAAGGAGGTGAACACCCAAAGTAGATCACAAAGAAGGCAAACAGGTTCACAGGATGCCAAACTGAAATTCTGCAGTCTTTTTTTCTTTACCCCCTGAAGAAGGGCTAAAAAGAAGAAAAAAGGCCGAAACGCGTTGGGCTTCTTTAAAACTAACGGCTTTAACTCGGGCGGGGATTCTACTCTTTACTCCCTTTTTCGTTTTTAAACGATCGCTGAAAGCTTCCATAAGGAGTCTAAAATATGGGGGGGGGGAGCGGCTCCTTCAGGGTTAGTCCTCCCCAAACCAGCTCGATTCACAGTGCAGGCAGCTGAGTTGCAACCAAAGTATTTGGATTTCAATTAGTACTTCGTCCCCTTACCAAACACATGTCTACTCAGCAGTAAATCTCACAGAGTTCAAATGGGGTTGATTCTCGGGTAAGTGAGATTGCACCCTAAGTAAATCACGTCCCATAGACCTCGATTCTCTCACTTCTAGACGCTCTCAGCCTACAGGTGAGACCCGCAGTTCAATGAATCTGTGCATTCCTAACGACAATTACGTCGAAGTAATCCCTCTTGATTTTCAATGGACGGTGCGGGAAACGTACAGAGGTTTTCCTGCTCTAGCTTGTCTGGGAAAAATGCTGAACCAAAAAGTGGGGGCAAAATGGACCACATATCTATCTATATTCCAACCATTTAGAATCAAATTATAGCATTAATATCGTCCATAAATCCTTCCTAGCGGTGAAAGGAATCGCACTCTTGTTGGGATTAATCATCATTGCTAAACAAAATGTGGAATTTGATGCCGATTTCCGGCAAAGGGCCACATTCCCCGTGACAACTAATGTTTCAGACCCTATTATAAAAGTAGATCCTCAATTAATCTCTCTTGATTCCAGCAGACACCGCCCCCCAGTTATAAATTAGTGATTTGTGATTTATTCCAGCTAAACTCTAGTTTCCACCTCGACCGCGATAACACACATTGCGAAACGGCAGCAGGATTATACATCCTGATACTTCGAAGTAAGCCCTGTTGATATCAAAGGGACTCCTCTTCAAACTAAGGTGCTTGAGCTGAGGGTAGTGTAGTTCACTGCCTAGAATTCTTGAAGGGATCGGAGAGTTGCCTCTTTCAATAATCTCTTCACTGGAGCAAGATCTCCCACATCCACAGAATGGCTCTGATCAGTCAGGTGAGGGCTTGGGAAAAGTAGACCACCACCACCCGCCCCCGTTTCCAGGACTTGGGCTCTCAAGTCGTTTGCAATACAGAATATGCTTACTGCATTAGGGCGAAATGCGGAAGATGATGCGCACAAACGCAGCTGCGTATGGCAGCTGACCGACTGCGTACAGCGAAAGAGACGCAATCCACAATCCAGTTAAAGCGAATTACTCACTTGATGATAGTACTTGAATTTACTTGACTATACGTCCGGATCCTCAACAGCTCATACGACAGGCCCATCGATTTTAATGAGACTTTCCCCCTACACTTAGGGTATTTCCTGAATTTGTAGAATAGCCTCCCACCAAATTCTTGGCCCATTAAGGCTGCACTGCTATACACAGTTACCTGGGAGTAACTTTCATTGAGCTCAATAGGACTCACTTTTGAGTAGACATGGATAGGATTGGGCAGTAAAGGAACGAACAGGGCATAAAAAACAACTTGGAAACTAGGGGGTTGGACTCGATGGTCTTATAGGCCCCTTCCAACCCTACTATTCTATGATTCTATGACTGTAGAGCCACCGAAAGTGCCACCTTCAACTTGGCACTACTGAATCCCAATAACCTCAATGGAGCTTGCTTCCAAGTAAATCCGCAAGGGCTCCAGGCTCTAACAGGGATTTAGGGTGTAGTTAAAGGTGGATCCGGCCACAGTGTTTGTAGATTCAGCTTTAAGTGGTCAGACACGCGAGTTCCTAGGCTTCTTTCGCGCTAGCAGGCCCTTCAACCCAGAGGTGTGGTTGGGCCTCCAAGCCGCTGAGAAAACAAAACCACCATCACCCGCTCCCCTCCTAAGTAGCTAGGGCTCGCCAGGGCTTAGGGCAGTCACAGGCTTCCAGTGAGTGGGATGAATAATACGCCATAGAAATGAAGAGCTCCGAGCATTTGGAGTATGTTCCTTTTTCTGTTAAGTAAAATCAGCCTGCATCTGTCTGCGATCAGCTTGGGCATTACAGTTTCCGGGGCAGGGAGCACGACTTCCAGGTAGACCCCAGCATCCCCTTAATGCTGGCTGGGAAATGCTGGGAGTTGTAGGGCTTTTTTCGGTCTAAACATACATAGGATTGCATCTTTAGGCTGGTATCCTATGCGCACTTTGTTGTTGTTCAGTCGTGTCTGACACTTCGTGACCCCATGCACCAGAGCACGCCAGGCCCTCCTGTCCTGCGCTCTCTCCCGGAGCGTGCTCAAGTTCATATTCATTGCATCGGTGATGCTATCTAGCCATCTCAGCCTCTGCCGTCCCCTTCTCCTTTTGCCCTCAATCTTCTCCGTAAACATGCATAGGATTGTACTGGTATCGTTCGGCCCCTCTTATTTAGTCTGCCCTCTCCCACCCCCGATGTAAAGGAGACGAGTGCAAAGATCCGAAAACAATGGCTTCGGACTGATCCCCCTTCCCTCAAAACTTGTGTCTTTTTAAACCAAGTCGCTTAGGCGGAGATTATGCAGTTCGAAAGACAATGTTCGGGACTGGGGCGGGGGGGGGGGGGGGGATATGGTCAAGAGTGGGAAATGGATAAGCCCCGTGATTTTTTGTTTTTAAACTGGTCCCCGCCCCCAACACCTTCCTTGTGATTCCGCGGGGCGTGCGGAATAGTGGTTAAAGCGCGCCTGCTGTCTCTTTCTCCTCTCCGCCTGCTGCCCCTTTGCTCACCCCGGAGCGCTCTCTTTGGTAAAAGCGATTATTTCGCTGGATTTCCTTCGTCTTTCTAATAACCCGCCTGGTATGCTCATAATGAAACCGGCGCACTTTATTGCAGCCCTGATTCAATCAGTTCGGCTCGGTTTAATAGTGTGCGAAAAATGTCCGGCTCCCTCCTCTTTCTCCTTCCCTCCCCGGCTTAAGCCTCCTAGAGAAGCGACCTCTGTTTCCAATCTCGCTCGGCCTTTCGAGGGGAGGCGGGAGGGCGGGCTGAAGGCTCCAAAGAGGCCGGAGTTTAGGATCTCCGCGGCGCTAAACCGTGCCTGATTTGATGAGGCTTTGTGGACCGATAAAAATCAATTGGGACCGAAATTGCAGCTCTTTCGGCTCATAAAAGAGCGACTCCACCACGCCTGGTATGCCGCGCGGGGCGGAGACACCGAGCACGCCTGGTTTAGGGCTCTTGAGTGAGATGGCAGGATTTCAGCCGCTGGACTCGTGTATGGCCCCGATCCTAGACGCATTTCCTCAGATGTGAAATGCCAGTGATCGAGGAGGTTACATTTACTCGGAAGGACCTACTGCAAATCAACTTGATTTGCTTCCAGTGTGGGAAGGATCTGATGGGCAGATCTTCTGCCCTCCCGACTCATACTCCCCTGGTGCCTTCTTTCCCGGAAATTTCATTTCACCCTAGGGGCTTTCTTTTGTGTGTGTGTGTGTGTGCATAGACCTGCCAATCTGGGCTAAACTCCCTTGGTTTTAAAGCTGAGGTCCTTTACTGTCTTACTTGGAAGGAAGTCCTATTGTACTTAATAGGGCTTGCTTCTGAGTAGACACGCATGGGATTGTACTAAGATTGCACTTGGACGTGGGGAGATTTTCTTCCCGGTAAAATGAAAAGTATTGGGCTGTTTACTTCCAAGGAAATGTGTTTACAGCTCTTTTTTCTTTCGATATCTTGTTTATGTTGGGTGTGTGTGTGTTTTGTTTTAAAGTAGAGGTAGATCGAGCTATCCCATCCTTCCCCAACCTGTTGCCCTCCAGATATTGTGGACTTCAACCTCCATCAGCCCCAACCAGCATGGCCAAGAATGCTGGGAGCTGTAGTCCAAAAAATCTGGAGGGCACTGGTACCCTCCAGTCCTATAATATCCCTCTAGTTTTATAATATCAACTGAGAGGGATTTATTCCCTCTGGCCACCTCTAAAAGCAGATTTCTCGTCCTCTCTCACCCACCCCATCAAACGGGCTTCTCTCTCTCTCTCTCTCTGGGATTTTCCTTCTCCCAAAGCAGTCTATCAATCTCTACTAAGAAGTAAGTCCCATTGAATTAAATGGGCCTAACTCCCACGGAAATGGCTATAGGTTTGCAGCCCAAGATGAAATGCCCCAGAAAACGTGTAGGAAATTCTGCTGCCATTACTTTAGCAGCGGTTACCAATGTGATTATTTTAAGAGCAGTCCCACTGATTTTAAGGAGCCTGCCTCAAGAAACTAGTTTGGGGGATTGCAGCGCGTCGAAGAGACAGTCCTGCCGCACGCAGTTAATGCATAAGTTAAACCACATCTCCTTCCATGGATCTGAGAAGTCCGAACAGCCAGCAGAAATCTCAGCCTAGGTTTGTAGCCAACAGAACTTCGAACCTTACAACACCTGGACGCTGGGTTGAAGTCAACACTTCCGACGAAAGGCGTTTGAGACGGGGACGGGGGCTGGATTCTCTCCCCGCAATGTCAAAACTGCTAAAAGTTTAGGGGGGGGGAAATCCCGAAGGAGTAATGATCGACAAGAACAACACCCACCTCTCCTCCTTAACGAGTGTGTGTCCTGGAACTGATTGGATTATTTTGATCATGGATGCAAACCTTTTACAAATCAAGGAAAGGGACAGTATAACTGGGTGCGTTGGGATATAGGCCCTGGGGTGTGTGAGGGACGACAGGGTGCTTTGCGGCTATCATCTTTTCTCCCGATACATGACTGAGCAGTCAAAGTCCCATTTACACCCAGGGGGCTTTCCTCCGTGCATTCTCCTTCGCATTAAAGCCAGCGGTCGAACTGTATCAGAATCGAAGTGTTGGGAGATGCACAAAAACAAAACAAAAGGTCAAGGCCCTGGTTTGAAACCACGTTCTCAATATCTTAATCGCCCTCCAAGCGGTACTTAGTTTGGGAGATGGGGGGGGGGGCGTCAATTTCACCCAACTCTACTCCCCCGTCCAGTCATTTAAAAAAAGAAAAGAAAGAAGATGCTTCCCAGAGATCATTCAGAAATAGTTTCCACCAGGCAAGGACTCCAGTTTTCAAATCCCAAGCTAAAAAAGGAACCGACTGGGGGTGGAGGGGGGGGGGTAGAGAAGGACTCAGACGATGATTGACAACAGGTCGCCGACAAGAAAACCGAGGCAGTGGACAAGGTCGTCTGTATTTGTTACTTGTTGAAATTCCCATAAAATTGAACAAGACCTCGCTCTCATCTGGGTTAAGTCAAGCTCCAATCCCCTTCGGTGTGGTCCAGCCCAGACTGTCTTTGTTTAGTTAACCTCCAAGACCCACGTTTAAAAGGGCTATTTGGAAAATTTCCCCCGTAAGAGCCCAACATCTTTTACCCATTTCGGTGCCTTATTTTCTCCGCTCGGTCTCTTCCACCCAGATTTTCTAATTTTTTTAAAGCAACATACTGCGAAGAGAGGAAAACAGCAGATCCTTCCAGTTATAGAAATCGCCCGAGTCTCATGTTAGCACCTTCTTTTGCATTTTGAAAGAAATCCCGAAAAGCTCCCCCTCCCCCCTGTATCTCTGGGGGACGGTGGGGGGGGGGGACGCAGCTAATATTTCACCCTCTTTCAATTAGTTTGCGATTTGTTATGTTTTCCCCACTATCCTAACGACTGAGAAATTTTTTTAAAAAGGAACTTCCACGGAATAATAAAGCTATGTCCTGTAATATTTACTAAACGCTTTGCAATATTTTTTTAAGGGGACACGATGCAGTCAAAGCATTTTTCATTTCTTTCAGCGCAATCCTATACACGTTCACTCAGAAGTTCAGTGGTGGTTACACTTACTCCAAAGACTTACGCACCCGGGAGTAAGTCCGATTGATCTCAATGGGGTTTACTTCTGAGAAGACATGTATAGGATTGCACCATTAAGCATGTGCTTTCCACGTCTCCAGTGAAGGACGTAAAAGTTCTGCTTTCCTAAGAAGCTGGGTATTCCCCGCCCCCACCCAGCATTCTCATCGAAGAAGAGGTAGAAGGTGTAAAAATGACACCGAGATAAACTCTCCAACACGATACGTCTAACCACGTTTACTCGAAAGTAAGTCCAATTGAGTTGAACGGGAATGACTTTCAAGCTCTAAATGTATTTTAGATTGCCACCATCCTCTGCAAAAACCCGATCCTAGGAGCGTTTCCTCGAGATGAGCAGACCAACCTTATGTATGTTTACTCGGAAATAAGTCTCGCTGTGTTCCAGGGGGCTTACTCCGTAGGAAGTGTGTTTAGGACTTCAGCCTATTACGTCCCACTGAGATTAGTGGAACTTATTGCAAAGGAAGGCTGCAAACCTACGCATAACTTACCTGAGCATAAGCCCCATGGAACACAGAGGGAATTATTTGTAAGTAAACATGGACAGGCTTGGCTCGCACATGAGCTTAGAATTTTAGTCTCTGGGTATTGATCATAATAAACAAGATCAAGAAAACCCCTGGTGATATTTTAGAAGGGGCGGGGGAAACTGTCTGAACTTCATTCTCGACCTAAGAATCCTAATAACACTGCAGTAATTACGGTTTACTGCCGAGAAAACTACTGGGTGCTTGCTGTGTTAGCATGCTCGCTAAGAAAGGCTGATCAGGGGAGGGGTGAGAATTTAAATAAGGTTTTGATCAACAGTGAAACAAGGTAACAAAAATCTGATGTCATCGGTGATCTCTACTGACCCGGCATTCTACTGAACAACTCGAAGCTGGCTTTATTACGGCACAGTCGCAAGGGTGACCTGGGGCTATATTCATTCTTTCCTCCTTTTTAAAGAAGAATCTCTCTCCTCCAGACCCCCAGCCCACACGGCCCGATTGCAGTTCTCCTTCTCTCTGAACAATAGGTCTATTTTCCCCCTGGAAGCAGCTTTTGTTTTCTCACGTCAAAGCTGGTGTTTTCAGACAAAACACCGAGGAGACCGAGCATCGCGGCTTGTTATTGGGGCAGCGTTATCTGACAGCTACAACTTAACCTGAGCGAGTGGAGGGATTTATGGTGTTTCTTCCCGCCCCGACTTTTTTTTAAAAACCGACCCAAGATTTCCCTTTCAGGAGCAAGCAGACCACTGGTCTCGGGCGATTTCTCTTAAAACCCGTGGTTTTAAGAGAAATTTAATCTACTAAAATCTACTGTGTAATCTACCACAATCTATGTATGAGATGGGTCGATGTCAACTATGAAGTGGCTAGATTCATACACGATTGCAATGCTGCCCAGATGAGCTCGTCTGAGGTCCGGATGCTAAACGGAATGAAGCTTCTTAATTTCACTGACACTTGCTTCGAAGTAGGTATAGGCGTTCTTAGGATCGCAGCCAGACACCCTGAAGTATTGCCACTTTTCTGCCAGGAAACTCGCTTTTAGAAGCTGAAGCAACTGCTCAACTCCCTCCTTCCCCTCAAGAACCCAACATTTCCAGCCCATTTTAAAGAAAACAATAATCTCTCTTTCTCTCTCCCCCCACCCCCAAAGTGCTCTGCGGATCGATGTCTTAAATAGCGCAATGGGTTGACCGCCGGCCTATGGGTTGTATGTAATGTTAGTCCTAGTTAGAGTAGACCCATTGAAATGAATGGGACTTAAGTTAATCATGACTACCTTCAGTCCCATTCATTTTAACGGTCTGCTCTAAGAAGGACTAACATTGGATACGGCCCTATGTAAACCACTTCTACTTGGAGTAAGTCCTATTGATTCCAGTGGCTCTTGCTTCCACGCAAGTGTGCACGGACCACAAACCACATCACACACTCATACTCAAGAGTAATTCAGAGGAACAGTTAGTATCTCCCGATGCTGCGCCCGTCATTTCTAAGGGGGATTGGAACCCTTGCATACTTTGAAAGCGCCTGTAGGTGAAAGCGGAAGGGATACCGTTTCTGGCCTGATCGCAAGTGCATCAGACAGGCTTTAAGCACTTTACAGTGCAATCCGATGCACACTTACCTGGGAGTGAGTCCCACTGAACTAAATGGGACTTATTCAGAGGCTTACTTCTGAGTAGTCCTGCATAGGACTGCACTGTTACTCCTTCGTCCTCCTTCATTTCAACCGAATATATTTTTTCAAGTTACCCTGCCATCTGCCTCATCTGCAGTACTCGCCCTTATCTGACAAGGCAATCAACAGCATTGACTTTCAAGAGAATGGCCCTGATCCAGCTCTAGGCTAGCTATGGTGCGACCAGTTGCCCCAGCCGCCACAGTGAAGGCGACTGATCCCTGAGGTTTGCCCCCGCCCCCCGTTTAACACATAAATCCACTTGCAACTGAATCTTTTTGATTTGTATGTAGCTTACTTCCAGCTAAGTACGCTTGGCATCCCAACTTTAGGTAGGATCTCCAGCAAGGCAATCGAGGCAAGGGGGAGCGCTTGCTAGGAACGGAAAATCGAGCAATATAAGCCGTCTGGACTCTCATATATCAATTTATATTAACTTAGAAACGCAAGGGGATTTTCCCCCATCTTCTTCTGCCCGAGCTCGTTTAAGACTGCAGCCCAAACCTTCCTGGGGAGTGCTGGGGGTCTATGGATGGACTTCCCATCCCATCCCATCCCATCCCAGGAAGATTGCGTTCACACTTGAAAGTAAATAGAATATATATATATATATATTTAAAACACATCCTTCTTACTTGCAAGGGGGTAGGGTAGGGTAGGGTGGGGCTGGCCTGGGGTGGGCTGGCCTGGGGTGGGGTCGCTTTGGTACCTGAGAGGTCTTCCCTGCCATTTTGGTGCAGGTAGCTTTGCTCCAGCGAGTAAGAGGCCACTCCGGAGTGGATGCCCGTGGGGGCTGCGGCGGCGGCGGGCGGCGGCAGGGCCTGCTGCTTGAGATAGGGCGAGGCCGCCGAGGAGGTCCAGTGTCCCGCGGGGCTGCCGTAGGGCGAGTGGCACTCGATGGCGCTGGCCATGGCCGGCGAGGAGGGCACGGGGCTGCTGCTGCTGTCGGGCCCGTAGTCGGCGCCGTTGGACGGGACCGGGCAGCTGGCCATGTAAGTGGAGCCCGGGTTGGGCGACATGTGCGGGACGTGGTGGGCCTCGTAGGCGGCGCCCGCTTGCATCACGTCCAGGGGGTTGTAGCCGTTGGGGTGGCAGCCCAGCGGGGCGGCCGGGGGCGCCTGGAAGTCGAAGCCCTGAGGGAGGAAGCCTAGCCCGTTCACCATGCGGTGGTACATGGTGGGCTTGAGCGCCTGGCACTTCCTTCGGAAGCCCCGCGGGCGCCTCCGGAAAGAGCCTTCCTCGAACATGAACTCGCTGGCCGGGTCGATGGTCCAGTAGTGGCCCTTGCCCGGCCGGCCCAGGCCTTTGGGCAGCTTGATGAAGCACTCGTTGAGCGAGAGGTTGTGGCGCACCGAGTTCTTCCAGCCCTGGTAGGCGCCGCGGAAGAAGGGGAAGCGCGCCTGCAGGAACTGGTAGATCTCGCTCAGCGTCAGCCGCTTCGACGGCGAGCTCTGGATGGCCATCACGATGAGCGCGATGTACGAGTAGGGCGGCTTCTCCGGGCGCCGCAGCCCCGAGCTGGCTTTCTTGGCTTTCGACGGCGCGGACGTGGAAGCCGCGCTGCTGCTGCTGCTGCTGCTGTTGCTGGACGACTCCAGGGCCGAGGGCGGCGGCTGCGGCTGGCTCATCAAGGCCGGGCTGCGAGGCACCGGGGCCCCGATCTCGGAGCTCATGGAGGCTGCTCCTCCTGCGCCGCCTCCTCAGCGATCTGGAAGCGGCGCCCGGAGCATCCCTCCCTCCTTGCTTGCGCAAGCCACTCTCTCTCCCTCTGTCAGTCTGTCTGTCTCACACAAGCACAGCGCCCCCTCTCTCCTCCCCCGCCCCCTCTCTTTCTCTCTCCCTCTCCCTCTCTCCCTCTCTCCCCTGTCTGACCGCCCCCCCCCTCCTCCTCCTCCTCCTCCTCCTCCGACTCAGGAGACTTCAGTTCTCTCTGGCTCTCCGGCTCCGCTCTCTGCCCCCCGCCTGGTGGCCATCCCGAAGCCTTTAAAGAGGAGGAAATCCACAAAAACCCCTGGCCGCTTTTGCGTATCAGGCTGCGCAGCCAAACAGAACGCGCGGACGCCTATCAGGACTGGAAATCTGTCGCCTGCTGGAGAGATTCCCCCTCCCCCTTTCCTAAACCTCCTTCCCGAATGACTGTATCCCAAAAAGCAGCCCAGGGGAAGAGGAGAGCGAGAGAGGGAAGGCGGGAGGGAGCGAGTGGGGGAGGGCGAGGCTCGGCTCCAGCTGGCCTCTGTCCACCCCCGCCTCCAGTCCTGCGGGCTGCCCGCTGAGGCTCCGGATCCCTCTGGCTGCCATCCTCCTCAGTACACGCAATTACACCATCCATCAAATTGCCCTGAGACAAGTTGTTAAGCCTCCCCAGCCAGCCGCATACCCGGCACCAGATTCCGAAAGCAACGTGCGGATCTCTCTCCCCTTCTCTTTCCCCTTTTCCTGGCCTGGCTGTGTGGCTACTGCCAGCGAGTTTAGCTAGCTCGAAGGAATGCTTCGGGTTTTTGTTTTTGTTTTGCCAGCAGGCCAGGAAGAATTACACTCCGGAGGGGGAAGGCTTTCCTCCAAGCGAGCGCGCGTGTGCCTGTACCACTTTTGGAATCTCCACCTCAGTCAGGTCTTCGGACTTTAAGCCGTTAAGCACATCCTCCCGCCTTGGCCTTCCAAGCGGTTTGGGATTGCACACTCAAGTACAAGTCAGGAGCCGCAGCGATCGATGGGATGTCTTTCCAGTACATGTCCTGGGAAATCAATGCTATGGCTTGCTGTGGCTTCTATATTTATTGAAGTGTGCAACCCTAACCCACTTGAAAAGGCCAACTGGAAAGGAATTACTATTGGCTTCAGCGAGGACCAGGGTGACAGGTTCACAGCCCGACCCCGGGGAATGTGATTTTGGACACACTTGGATCACCAAGATCCTAAAAGAAGCCTTGGCCCCAGGTCTAGGGATCCCAGACTAGATGTCTGTCCCCATCAACGGAGTTCAGTAGGCCTGCGCATCAGCAGCATATCCTGGCACCGATCTTCCTTGTCGAATGGAGTGACTAAAGAAACTCAGTGGACCTACTTCCAGTGTGTGTGTGTGTGTGTGTGTGTTAGAAATGTTAGATAAACTGAGGAGGACTTTTGCAGCAGTAGCTGCATTTTCCTCCCTTTCGGCATCAGAAAGTGGAGGCCACCTGAATCCCATTTCTGTTCCGCATTTCTTAAAGCATTTTAAAAACGTTTCTACAGATTAGCTCTCGCATCAGACCTTGGGAGTGCAGTGCACACTCCTCCACTAGTCTAGAACCCTTTCACAGAACGAGAGAAGAGATGATGCTCAGGCCCAGAGATTTGCTTAAGCACACCCAGAGTCTATGCGTGAAGAAGCCGTTCAGTTTTCTGCCTGTGATGCTCTTCTTTGTCCCTTATCTTTATTTGTTGTTCAGTCGCTAGCCCCTTCGCCACAACAAGGCAGTGATTCATGAAGGGCCTTATCTTTATACCCTTGCACAAACCTGGTTATAAGAATTCGGAGAAAGCAGTGGTGCGCTTGGCAGTCTGGGCAACAATCCTTGAGAGGGATCTTCGTAGCATGGGGAAGTTGCTCCTAGGCAAACTTAATTCCAGTGAAGACCCATTTGCTCTTGCGCAGACTTGGCCAGGAGCTAATGAATTCAAGTCAAAATATACTCCGATCATGCAGGATTGAATGGAGGAAGGAACGAGAGAAGACTTGAAGAGGGCTTTGGGTTGGATCCAGATTTACGATGCAATCTTATGCATGTTCCGACAGAAAGAAGTCCTACACCTCCCAGTATTCCCAGCCAGGTCACAGCTGGCTGGGGCATGCTGGGAGTTGTAGGACTTTTTTCTGTCTAAACATGCATAAGATTGCACCCTTAGTCACACTTAGAGCAGACCTACTCAGATCAATGGGACTTAGGTCAGTGGGTATGACTAAGTCTGGAGCCAACTCCTTGTGTTAATCATCATTTTTATATGCACGTGCTTTTTGGTTTTTGTTTGCCACTGCAAAAAGTTTTGGAAGCTTCATTTTCCTGATGCTCTGAAGGCCTCACAGGGAGTGGGAATAAACAGCCTTGTTTATCCACAGGTTAATCCTGTGCGCGTTCTCAGAGCACATGAAGCCA
This sequence comes from Heloderma suspectum, assembly GCF_057233095.1. Classification (NCBI taxonomy): domain Eukaryota; kingdom Metazoa; phylum Chordata; class Lepidosauria; order Squamata; family Helodermatidae; genus Heloderma; species Heloderma suspectum. Next base: position 114,850,914 of record NC_139461.1, on the reverse strand, counting down.
TTGTCCCTGCTTATTCCCATTCTTACAGATGGAGACCTCCGAGTCTGGGCGCGAGTGGTCCAAGCTGATCCCCCCTCAGTGAGTCCAGGAATAACACTGCTCTTTAAACCTACCAGTGATTCCTTCAAGCGCCAAACCAACTTGTCTCTCCATTCTGATTCTCACCGAAGACTACAACGCCATAACAGAAGGGGGGGGTGTGTGGCGAGGGAGGGGGAAGGAGATGCTGAGAAGATATTGATCCAAACAAAGCCATGTACCCGGCTAACTGTACCTCTTCAGACTGCAGGTGACGCTCGACAATCTCGTCTGAATGGTCCTCCATACAACAAGGATTCCCCGTATATAGGGGGCGGAGAGCTGTCGGGGAGCTTTCTTTCTGGCAAGCCAATGGAGTAACATTTATTTGTTTGTTTATGAATGGGATGGAGATTATTCAAAGATGTCTCCCGCCCCCCCCCCCCAGGCACATGTGTTCCGCCTGAAGTGGCACAGCCCAGACCCAGGTTGACCACCTCCGTGAGAGTTAGGAGTTGGTGGCGCTTTTCTGAGCTGCCTTTGGGGAAGGGGAGAGAGGGAGGGGGAGAGGAGGGGCTGCCGCTGGTCCCAGACAGTGACCTGGAGTTGAGTGGAAGCAGGCTTTTTCCATCATCAACCCTCTGCCTAGCTTATACCACCCACGGAGCCCAAGTGTCAGTTTACCGCCCTGAGCCGGACTCCTTTTCCCTAAGCTCCGCCAGTAATTAGACAAAGCAAAGCGAAATTAACTGAACAGGCGTCGACAGCTTCCTCCAGATCACCGCCGCTCCGTCCCTGGGAAGAGGGCCCGAAAATGGCTTGATTGTACCTGAAAATCAGCTAAGAAAACACGACTAAGCTCGACAATGTTTACGACACAATTTAAGCCACAGAAAGGTTGTGTGTGTGTGTGTGTGTGTGCGCGCGCGCGTGCGTGTGTGCTGGTGGGGGGTGGGGGGGACTAGACGGGATCACCGCCCTGTCACTCGGGATTGTTTACCTTGCAGCCTGGGGGTGGGGAGGGGGCACCTTCGTTCCCACAGCCCATGGGGCCCAAGACGTGGCTGAATGTCTTCGGAGAATTTCTAAACCCCACCAAATCTCAAACATTTTCCGTTCCAACAACATTTCACTTCCCCAAGCCTGATCCGTGAGTGACATCTCAGTTCCTTCCTCCTTCCTCGGGTGACCTTTTGCTTCAACGGATCGTTTCCTTGGCAAAGGGCATCTTAAATCCCCGAAAAGGTTCAAGAGAAGGGAGGCATTTGCCCTGAAATTGCTCCAAACTGCTAACAAGCCTTTTCAGACAGTTGCTTTTAAGCGATAATGGGGGTGGAGGTGGAAGGGGCCGTTCCAATTAGTGTTCAGCTCAGTTTAAAGAAAAACAAAAAACCCTAAACAAAATCAGAATATACTTATCATTGTCTGATATCTTCTGCAACTAGAACTTGTAATTTAAATGAGCCCATAGTCTTTTCCTGGTTAATCTCGCCTCCATCTCCATCCCACCCCTCTTTTGTCTTCCCTGTGTCAAAATTTAGATCAGCATTCCCCAATCTGGCATCCTCCAGAAGCCTTGGATCACAATCCCATCTGGGCTTCAGAATGGCTGCTTTAGAGTGTAAGATCCTCCGGGCAGGGCCCTGTTCTCTGTCAAGCGTCATACCTATTGGTGGCGCTATATTCCTCCCTTCGTCAAGTACCCACGACAAGGACTGCTTCTCATTCTGAGACTGGGAAAGTTAACCTTTGGCCACAAGTGGGTGGGATAGATGACCTCTGATGCACCTTTGCAGCCCTAGGGTCACAGTTCCAGGATCGCTCATTTGTCAGCTGGAGATGACTTTTGCTTGGGTCCCTATCACAGAGCTGAGTCAAACAAAACAAAACACAGGGCGTCCTTATAACTATTAAAGGTAAAGGTGTCCCCAACCAGTCGTGTCCGACTCTAGGGTGTGGTGCTCATCCCCGTTTCTAAGCCGAAGAGCCAGCGCTGTCCAAAGACGCTTCTGTGGTCATGCGGCCGGCGTGACTGAGCACCGAGGTGCACGGAACGCTGTTACCTTCCCCGCCGAGGCGGTGCCTATTTATCTACTTGCAATTTCTTGCTTTCGAACTGCTAGGTTGGCAGGAGCTGGGACTGAAGACGGGAGCTCACTCCGTCACGCGGCACTCTGGTCTCGAACTAGTAGAGTATTATTTTCTAGATCAACCAGGGGATGTATATATACATATAAATATGGCGGGGCTCGATCCTAACCGCGTTGAGAATAATTCGAATTTCGGTGGAAGGAAAGAGATTTGAGAGCAGATAAGGAGGTTGCATCAGGCACTCCCATCACAAAGACATTCGTTTGGGTCACAAAGCCCCATTGCTTTCAATCCAATTATGTTCCAAGGAGTACGTGAATAATCATTTCCTGTAAGCTGTCGGTGTGTTTTTAGAACTATCCGGCCTCTACATAGTTTTTAAACTATCTTTTTATATTCCTGGTGGTTGAAGAATAACAGAAGAGGGACTTATTCTTTTAACGCGCCTTAGTTATGAAGTGGCCATACTAACAGGCGTTACAGTGACGGGGGAAGGGGGTACGAAGGTCTTGACGGGTTATTCCGAATTAGTTTAATCCGGAGTAAAAGGGGGCAGTCTCATCTTCTGAATACTTCCTCGCTTTCTAACCAGAGCAACTTGACTCACAGCCCAGTCCTATGCCTATTTACTGGGAAGTAAGCCCCACTGAGTTCAACGGGGCTCAGCGGCGAAGTAGCCAAGTGAGCCTGTTGCAGCAAAAACAACGAAGGCTCACAACGCAACCCTATGCATGACTATTCAGAAGTGGGGTATGTTAAATTCAGTGGGTCTTATTCCGAGGGAAGTGTGTATAGGATTGCAGCCTTATTGTGGACTCATAATGAAATAAGCCCGGTGGAACTGAGCGGCTCTTCTTATTCTTGAGAAAATGCGTTAAGGATCGAGGCGTCAGAGAAGCCACTCCCAGCGAGTTCGACAGAACTTCTGGCCAAGTCGCGATTAGGTTTTAGGACTGAAAAGCCTTCCTCAACGCTCAGCAGACTTACTTGGAAGCAGTGGTGCAGCGAGGTTCCGCATGGGAGGGGGCGAGGGAGAGAAATGACCACCCGGCAGCAGTGGCGGCCGGTGGGGCAGAAGGCAGGTATTCTACTGAGATTGTCGGAGGAGGGCAAGAGAAGATCATGCGTGGCAAGGGCAGCTGCATCCTGCAAGTCATGCATTGGAGCAAATGTACCTGGTTGTGTGTGTGGGGGATTTTCTCTGCCACAAGTGGGGGGGGGGAGGCAGAGGGTCGCTGCCCCATTCATCCCAGATATAGAGCCACCTCTGTCCAGCAGGTGATGAGAGTGTCAGGGCAGCAGAGGCAAATTCCATTTGTTCCTGTAGTCATGATGGTGTCATGATGGAAGTGAGTTTAAACTGCACATGCTCAGAGTATCTATCTAACTATCTGGATTGGCAAACGGTTTTCTTGCTGTTGGAAGGTATTAGGAATGTAGAAGCTGTTGTAAAGCATGGAATGCAAATGGGGCTCGGTGGGGTGGGGGAGAGAAAAGCTAGTAGTGTGTGCTTCACATCTGAAGTAATACCCACGGCCATCTAAAGGGGGCCCCCATAAGACCATCAAGTAGCGGGTCTAAAGTTACAGAGCTGCACCATTGCCCGGAAGCAAACACCGCTGAAATCAGTGGGGCTTACTTCTCAGTAAGCTTGGTGGATAAAAAAGGGCTGCGCGCATGGCAGACATCCGACCTGTCTCCACCGAACTGGGCAACGCTCCCTTATTTACGAGCCCTTTCTGAACGGGTTACGATGGGAACATGCACGATTGCAGCTTGCGCAGCTGTCCCAGGGTTGATCAGGGAGCGCAGCCGGCCGGGCGCGGCCCTGCGCCCCCCTCTCGTTATTCGTGGGGAGAGGTGTTCAGTCCGACGAACCTGAATCAGCCTCAGAGGCGATCCGGCGCTCTCTGTCTCCCACCATCCCTCCTGGACTTGCCACTACAGCCAAACGCGAGAGAAGCTTCCCCCCAGGAATTGGTCGTTGGGCGCTTGCCGGCGAGGCTGATATCGCGTTCCTGAGCTTCTGATGAAGCCGGAGTCCGGGCGGTGTTTGCTTGGGTTGCGTGCGTGTATCACGCTCGAGCTCGAGCCCGCCTCTGGGAACGCCGAAATGGTTTGTTTGATGACCAGAACGGACGGAAATGAAACTCGGGGCTGATTTGGTTACTCAGATATTGTTGTTCTGAATAACCACAGTCTTCGTTCTAGGAAATCACTTCACTATTACGGGTTTCAGTTTCTTGCCCAGGACATCCTCCCCCTCCGCATCTGGGATTGCATCAGTAAAAAATGGGACACTAATCCAGTGGTGAAAAAAGGAGAGTCAAATAGGAACAGTGGGCATTTGGTTCTTTCTTTCTTTCTTTCTTTCTTTCTTTCTTTCGATTTCTAGATGAGTTTTAGGGCATTTTTTAAAATGGACTAGATCAGTGAAAATATTATATCCCAGCCTCCCCCAACTCTGGTGCCCTCCTGATGCTTTGGATTTCAGCTCCCATCAGCCTCAGCCAGCATGGCCAATGGTCAGGAATGCTGGGAGTTGTTGTAGACCCCCCCAAAATCGGGGGGGGGGACCAGGTTGGGGAAGGCTGCTCTACAATATCAATAGGGAGGCATTTATTCCTCCTGTCAGCTTCTAGATTCCTCCTCCGCTATCCCCTCATCTCACCCCCATTTAACAAGTTTTTCACTAAAATAAATATTTCTGGGTTTTTGCTTCTTGCAGAGCAATCCTATCTATGTCTGCTCAAAACTGAGCCCCATTGAATTCAATGGATTTACTCCCAGGTAAATCTGCATAGGTTTGCTACCTAAGATGAAATGTTTTTTCCTTAGAAAAGGTTTAGGAAATTCTGCTGCCATTGCTTTAGGAGCGATTATCAAACTACTCATTTTAGAGCAGTCCCATTGACTTTAAGGAGCCTACCTCTGAGTAACTAGTTTGGCGGATTGCAATGCATCGACCAGAATCTTTCTTTCTTATCATTCTCTTCCCCCGCTCCCTTGTGCCTCCGTTTCCCTCCAGATACGTTTCTTTCTCTCTCCCAACCGCTCTCTTCTTCAGATCCCGCAGAAAGGAAGCGTTTTTTCAATTAGATCTGAGACTGAAACTGTAAACAAATCCCCTTAAGGGGATTTCATGTAAAAGAAATACGTTTCTCTCTTCCCTTTCTCCTCAACTGTCAGCTTCAGGACATACACAGTTTAGATCTGCAGAGGCTCAGGCAGAAGGCTGTCTGGTTTCGTTTGGTGTAAGAATGTGTAAGCTCCGTGGTTTCACAGAACCCTTCTTCAGGCAGAATAGAAGCGTAGCAGAATCAAGCTTATAATATACACACACACCCGCCCCTCGCACACACCCATATATTCTAGAGAGTGGGCCAGGTTACAAATGACTGGGGAAAAAATTGCATTTCTGACATACTGGATGCCTGTTTTACATAGTGCTATCAGGGTATATATGCCGCTTTACGTAGTAACATAGGAGAAGGAATGCCCCAAGGAGGTTACAATCTCAATGTAGGCAGGAGGCGAGGAAGAGAGACTCAAGGGAGGAATGGGGGGCAATGCTGCTTCAAGCCATGCGACTTCACTTCGGGTGTGAATGAGGCTCAAGGGCCGCACAGGAGCACCTCAGCTTTCCTCCCCGCAAGGTGGGGATAATCTTGATTTGCTGGACTCGGTTTTGGTGATTGCCACATAACAATGTGATGTGAAGCGCCTTGAGGACGCAGGAAAAGCGCTCTATAAATACTCTTAGGAGCTGGAGCTGATGAATCCACAAGCGTTTTCTGCCCATCCTTTGAAACGTCCGAGGGCGAGAAGGCGGACATACTCCGCACAGGGCAGCTGGTCCGATGGAAGGCGGTGGGACTGGATGGGTGGAGGGTTAGAAGGGGAACTCCACGTCTTGCTCCCGCTGTCGCCTCTCACTGCCGCCGCCAAGCCTCTCGACTCCGTTGTCTTCGGACCTTCTGCGTCTCCCTCGCCCTGTTTATTTGGATAGCTTTTCCGTTTTGCAAAGACGCCTGTCCCAGGGCCGCAGCTTTTTATAGCCGGCGAGTCTCTTCCGGCGCGCACTGCAGATTGCCAGGAGACCTCGTGTCGGTTGGTCTCAGAAAAACATTCGATGATCCGCTCTTCGTCCTCCTTAACGAGCCCGGGGAGTTCATCCTGCAGGGATGTTACTTGTGCATCCCGGTTCCAATGTGGATCGGCTCCCATCCCAAGCTAGAGAACTCACAAATCCCGTGAGTGTGTTTCAGGGAGCCGTTTCGCATGTCGTTCGGATTGAGACCCCCCCCCCCCCAGTATGCATTAATAAGCACTTCTTTAATTCATGGTACAGAAACGGCCTTGGTCGCCTTGGTGGATGATATGAGGAGGGCTCTGGATAGGGGTGAATGCTCCTTCCTTGTTCTCCTCGACCTCTCAGCGGCTTTTGATACCGTTGACCACGGTATCCTCCTGGACCGCCTGGAGGGGTTGGGCATTGGAAACACTGTATTGCGGTGGTTCCAGTCCTTCCTCTCTGGCAGGTACCAGAGGGTAGCACTGGGAGAGGAGGTTTCGGACCCGTGGCCACTTACTTGTGGGGTGCCACAGGGTTCCATCCTCTCCCCGATGCTATTTAACATCTATGTGAAGCCACTGGGGGCTATCATCAGGAGGTTTGGGGTGCAGTGTCATCAATATGCGGATGACACTCAGTTCTACCTCTCATTCAAATCTTCACCAAGGTTGGCCGTAGAATCCCTGTCCAAATGTCTGGAGACGGTGAGTGGCTGGATGGGGAGGAATAAGCTGAAGCTCAACCCTGACAAGACCGAGGTACTTTTGGTGGGAGACAAGAGGAAGCTGGGGGATGTTGACCTGGTGTTGAATGGGGTACAGCTACCCTTGAAAGACCAGGTCCGCAGCCTGGGGGTCATTTTGGACTCCCAGCTGTCCATGGAGGCTCAGGTGTCAGCTGTGAGCCGGACAGCGCTGTATCAACTCCATCTGATACGGCGGCTGCGCCCCTACCTTCCCGACCATCTGCTCCCATCGGTAGTACATGCCCTGGTCTCCTCTCGTTTAGACTACTGTAATGCGCTCTACGTGGGGTTACCCTTGAAGACGGTTCGGAAACTGCAGCTGGTACAGAACGCGGCGGCTCGCCTGATTAAAGGCAGCCGCCGACGAGATCACATCACTCCAGTGCTGAAGGAGTTGCACTGGTTACCAGTTGTTTTCCGGGCCAAATTCAAGGTGTTGGTTTTGACCTTTAAAACCCTATATGGTTCCGGCCCAGCCTATCTTAAGGAGCGCCTCCAGCAACACCAGACAGGCCGCTTAACAAGATCAGCCTCGGATGGCCTTCTCTCTGTCCCATCAGCCAGGACAGCTAGACTGGTGGGGACGAGGGAGAGGGCCTTCTCTGTGGTGGCCCCCACTCTGTGGAACTCCCTCCCTAGGGAACTCCGTCATGCCCCCTCTTTAATGAGCTTCCGTTGTGCATTAAAAACGTGGTTGTTCAGGCAGGCATTTGGGGTGGGTTAGGGTATTTTTTTAAAAAAAATTTATGGTAAAATTTTACTGTTTTAAATTGTTTATGGTGGGTTGTACATCGCCCAGAGTGGCTGGGTGACCAGTCAGATGGGCGATTAATAAATTTAATAAATAAATAAATAAATAAATAATTCTAAGGCTGGTGATTTTACTAGGGGAGAAAGGGGGTAAATATAAGTAATTGTAAATAATCATTAGATTCCTTCCCCAAACGGGCGCTTTCCAGATGGGTTGGACTACAACCTCCATCATTCCCAGCCAACATGACCATGCGGGCTGGGGATGATGGGGTTGAAATCAACACATCTGGAGGGCACCAGGTTGAGGAAGGCTGATTTAGATCCTAACCTGCAGCACTTAGTCTCCTCGATTTCCAGGATATAATGGAATCCGAAGAGAGAGAGAGATGTAATACAGAAGGTGGAGAACATGTGAGGGTGCTTCAACAGGACATTCTTGAGGGCCAGACACAAGAGGGAACCGTGAAGCTGGGAGACGTACAACAAATGGGCAGAGACTGCTAGGAGCAGTTTTCAAGATGGACGTCAATCCAAGAGACTGTGTGCTAGAAGTTCAAGATGTAAGAAGTGACTTTTCTTCAGTCCATCAGGTTGCACTGTGCTGGGTAGGGAATTGGGTTGAGTGTCTGTAGCCCATTTAAACTGAAGATTTACACACCGAAGTCCTAAGCAAAATGAAGTCTTGTGGGTGGTTTCAATCAGCCCTGGCTTCATCCCACATTCCACCACACATCCGCACCTGATGTGTGGTTACCCCCTTTCCCAAATGGCAGGATGATGATACAGATCAGGGTCAAGCTAGGCTGCAGGTGTGGGAGAGCTGCCTTGTTGGGCCCTTCCCCCCCCCCCATTCCTTTTAAGGATCTGGGTGTAGCCGTTAAGCTGATATGTAGTTGATACAAGCTATACATGCTCCAGAGTGCCCTCCCCATCACCCAGTTCAGTGGGAGTTACTCCCTAGTAAGTGTATATCAGATTGTAATCTTAGTCCCAAATCTGTGGATTGGATCCAGATATAGTCAGAGTAGACAATGGGACTTAAGTTAGTATGACTAAGTTTGGATCTACACCAAGATGTTGAAGCAGTAAATGGATTGCATTCTCTTAAATCTGGGTGATTTGGTTGCTCAAAGAACCAGTCTTAAGCCCTTCACTCAGAAGGAAGCCTCTGGCCTCTGCTTTCCATGGGATTTATCTCCCTTGTTTGGTGAGATTCTGAGGATTCTTTCTTGAAGTAAATCCCATAAGAAATGTATTTAGGTTTGCAGGGTCCAGGCCTCAAGTTAAGGGAGGTAGTCATGGAACTGTCCTTGGTGTGTGTGCCAAGACCAGTCTCTTGATTTCTCTCAAAAAAGAGACTCTCTCCATCCCTGATATTACTCCTCAAGAAAAAGCACCAAATGCCCAAAGGGCATTTTGACACTTGTGAATGAGCTTTTCAACCACCCTCATATTTGAATACCTTGGATGCTTCTGGGTGGGAGAGGGGGATCTGGAGCCCTCCAGATATTGTTGGTCCCCAACTCTCATCAGCCCCAATCAGCAGGGCCAAAGGTCAGGGATGGCGGCAGTTATAGTCCAAAAACAACCCAGGTTCCCTACCCCTGGGCTAAGACCTAGTTCTCCCTGTGGTAAACTGTGTCAAGGCTGTACCACTCCAGGTGGGGGCTGTTCACATGACTGAAGGCTTCTCCCTATGAATAATAACCATTTAATAATAATAATAATAATAATAATAATAATAATAATACCAACAATAAATCCTTCCACACAGAAAACACACATATCAGTGGGAAGGATATTTAGTTCTTAGTTTTGGAATGTTTAATTCAGCCTTCCCCTGACATGGTGCCCTCCAGATGTGTTGGACTACAGATCCCATAATCTCCAGCCAGCATGGTCACCATGTTAGGGGAAAAGTAGTTTGATCATAGAATAGAATCATAGAATAGTAGGGTTGGAAGGGCCCTACAAGGCCATCGAGTCCATCCCCCTGCTCAATGCAGGAATCCAAGTCAGAGCATCCCTGACAGATGGCTATCCAGCCTTGTCTTGAACGCCTCCAGTGTGGGAGAGTCCACCACCTCCCTAGGTCATTGGTTCCATTGTCGTATTGCTCTAACAGTCAGGAAGTTTTTCCTGATGTTCAGCCAGAATCTGGCTTCCTGTAACTTGAGCCCATTATTCCTTGTCCTGCACCCTGGGATGATCAAGAAGAGATCCTGGCCTTCCTCTCTGTGACAACCTTTCAAGCACTTGAAGAGTGCTATCATATCTCCCCTCAGTCTTCTCTTCTCAAGGATAACATGCCTAGTTCTTTCAGTCTCTCTTCATAGGGCTTTGTTTCCAGTCCCCTGATCATCTTTGTTGCCGTCCTCTGAACCCTCTCCAGTTTGTCTGCATCCTTCTTCAAGTGTGGTGCCCAGAACTGGACACAGTACTCCAGATGAGGCCTAACCAGTGCTGAGTAGAGGGGAACTAGTACTTCCTGGGATTTGGAAGTGATGCTTCTATTAATGCAGCCCAAAAGAGCATTTGCCTTTTTTGCAGCTACATCACATTGTTGGCTCATATTCTGCTTGTGATTGACAACAATTCCAAGATCCTTCTGGCTTGTAGTGTTGTTGAGCCACGTATCCCCCATCTTGTACCTGTACATTTGGTTTCTTTTTCCTAGGTGCAGAACTTGGCATTTATCCCTATTAAATGTCATTCTGTTGTTTTCTGCCCAGCGCTCCAGTCTATCCAGATCACTTTGAATTTTGTTTCTGTCTTCCAAAGTTTTAGCTATACCGCCCAAAGTTGTGTCATCTGCAAATTTGATCAGCATTCCCTGCACCTCCTCCTCCAAGTCATTAATAAACATGTTGAAGAGCACTGGGCCCAGGACTGAGCCCTGCGGTACCCCGCTCATTACCTCTCCCCAGTTTGAGAAGGTCCCATTGGTAAGCACTCTTTGAGTCCGATTCTGTAGCCAACTGTGGATCCACCGGATTGTTGTTTCATCTAGCCCACTTTGAGCTAGTTTGCTTATCAGGATATCATGGGGCACTTTGTCGAAAGCTTTGCTGAAGTCGAGGTATATGATGTCTACAGCATTCCCATGGTCCACAAGGGAGGTTACTTGATCAAAAAATGAGATCAGATTCATCTGGCAGGACTTGTTTTTGACAAATCCATGTTGACTTTGAGTAATCACTGCATTGTTTTCAAGGTGCTTCCAGATGGATTGCTTTATCATCTGCTCCAGAATTTTCCCATGGATTGATGTCAGACTGATTGGTCTGTAGTTCCCAAGTTCCTCCTTTTTACCCTTTTTGAAGATAGGGACAACATTAGCCCTCCTCCAATCATCTGGCACTTCCCCCGTCCTCCATGATTTCTCAAAGACAGCGGTTCTGAGAGTTCTTCTGCCAGTTCCTTTATGACTCTAGGATGCAGTTCATCTGGCCCTGGAGATTTGAACTCTTTTGAAGTAATTGGGTGTTCCTTGACCATATGCCTATTGATCTCAAGCTGCAATCCTGCCCCTTCAGCCTGTACTTTACCTTTGCCAGGGGGGTCATAGACTCTCTTTTGGGAGAAGACTGAGCCAAAGTAGGAATTGAGCACCTCTGCCTTTTCTTTGTCATCTGTTATCATTTTGCCATCCTTATTTAATAGCTGAACAACCATTTCTTTCCTCTGCCTTTTGCTATGCACATAGCTGAAGAAAGACTTTTTGTTGCTTTTAGCATCCCTCGCTAACCTCAGCTCATTCTCAGCTTTAGAATTAGAATTATTCTCAGCTTTAGAATTTTTGCATTATTACTACATCATGCTTCCTTAAAACATTGGCTATTTGCTTTTCAAAAGTTTCATCCTTGTCTTCTCCTTGATTGGGTGGCCAGTAGTAGACTCCGACCACCAGGTTCCTTTTATTCTTTGCTCCATTTATTTTGATCCAGATGCTCTCAATGGGGCCACCAAGCTCATCCTCCTGTATCCAATCTGATGTATGAAACTGATTTTTTAAAAAATGAAACTAAGCACTTTTAGATGCAATCCTATACTCCTATTTCCTGGGAGTAAACTCAATTGATTTGTGAGTAAACAAATCAATTAATCCATTTAGGGTGCAATCCTATGCAAGTTTAGATGGAAAAAGGCCTACAACTCAGGTGGCTGGGGCATGCTGGGAGTTGTAGGCCTTTTTTCCATCTAAACGTGCATAGGACTGCATGTTTAGATGGAACAAAGCAATTGTTAACTGGGCAGCATTTTTTTTAAAAAAATACAAGTACTTAAAATGCATCTAGTAAGTAAGCAGCATCTTAAAAGATGCATTCCTCTTTCTTTCTTACACAGAAGGGAATGCCTCTTCTGAAACAATGCCTGCTATGCACCTTCTAAAAACAAAGTAAGGCTGCAGTCCTATACACATTTTAATTGGAGTAGGCCCTATTGAAGTCAGTGGGGCTTTGGAAAAGACATGCATAAGATTGCACTTAGGACCTGTTGTTCTTATCCACATGCACATTTATGCACTTTTCATAAACCAATTGATCAATCAAATCCCATTGGATTAATCTACTAACTCAGCAAGCAACAGTACTTCTATTTTTTTATGTGGAGGCAATTTTTTTGGGTGGTATTCACTATATGAGTCCCCACCTACCATTTGAAGTGGTACAGTGGAGGTTGGTGGCTTTGATGTCAGTGGGCTGTGGTGCTCCTTTATAGTTCTGACTGGTTCTGACTGAAACCTGGACTGGAGTCACTGCCCCACTGACATCAGAACCACCAGCCTCCACTGGGTATAGACAACCCACAGGTGAGAATTAGGCCTAAGTTAGGTGTGTGAGGATGGCATAGTGAAGGGGTCTTCCAGATGTTGTTGGACTCCAGCACCCATTGGTCACAGCCAGCAGAGACAATGGTCAGGGATGATGGGAGTTAGAGTCCAAAATCTTCTAGAAGGCCACAGATCCTCCACCCCTGTCATTGTAGGTGATCTCCTGTTAAGTATACATGAGGATGAATGAGCGAGAGCATGATCAGGGAATCCTGCTCTGTCTTTGAGGACTTTTTATCCTTTCTCACTCTGTGGGCTGGTTCACATCTAAACCTGCACCCCTTGATTTCTCTTTACTTGAATATTACTGACTGGGAGCTGAATGTAGAACTGAAGCCATTGAAATGACTTGTGTTTAAAAAGCAATAGGAACAATCCCTCTGTGGTCAAAAATCACAGGAAGCCCTGCTGTCCATGGGGTGGGGAAGGGTGGGGGGTGGAATCCAAAAACAGTACTTCATACTTTTTTGATTAGGGCCAGCTAAAATGTGAACAAATATTCAATTCCCCAGAACTGTTCATCTGGCCAGATGGTCAGTCTAAACTAAACACATACAGAAACAAAAAAATAGTGGGGGGAAGGGGAGAGAAAAAGATATTTCAGGATGTGATGGATGGGCTTTTAAGTTTGCAGTTTGTAACAGTCTTATGAGCACATGAGGTATTATGCAGACTTAGGGTGCAATCCAAATGCCTGTTAAGACAGAAAAAAAAAAAATCCTACAACTCCCAGCATGGCTGGCTGGGGAATATTGGGAGTCAGAGAACTTTTTTTCTGTCTAAACATAGGTTTACGCCCTTAAAGAGGCTAAATGGAATGAGGTGCAACACAGATCTCAAGTAGTTTCATCCAGCAGGGCCATGGGGACAGAGATATGTGGGTATTCTTTGAAAATATAAAAGCCCACAGAAATTGGGACCTGCCTATAGCGTTGCATTTGTGATGGGCCATTCACACATGCACATCATTACTTGATGTTGAAGTCATCAGGGGACGACTATGAGAATGTGAATTAGCCCCAGGATCTCTGACAATCACAGCGAAACCTTTGGCCATTTCCTTGTCCTGTTGCCAATCAGGTTGGTTCACAGTTGACTAAGAGTGGGATTTTTTAAGCCGTTCAACGCCTGCGTGAAGCGGGGATTACAATCGGCGTTTGCGAGTGAGGAATCTGGCCTGGGCAGCAACCCCGGAGTAATTCAGAGCAAAGCATCTGGAGCGGGATCTTCTGAATGCCCTTTTCCACACCTTTTGACAGCATATCAATCTGCCTCCCGCAACCCAGCCCCCCGCCCCGACGTGTTGGACTACAAACCCCATCATCTCCGGCCAGCAGGGTGGCTGGGGGAGATGGGCATTGTAGTACAACTCATCTGGAGGAGACTAGGTTAGGGAAGGCTGCATGATTTGGTATGTGGAAGGTGCTGCAGCTATCCCGGATTGGAGAGGGGGGCAGCGGAAATGGTGTGGTTTTGTCTTCGGGGCATCGGCTTCTTTATCTAAACGAGTGGGCGAAGTCCATCAACTTTCGCTCTCCCGCCCCGTCTGGCTGCGGTGGCTCTCTTTCCCAGGCCGTCTCCCCTCCAGCCTGCTGAGAAGGTGTCTCTCAGCTTTCAGTTAGTTCGCCCTCAGGCAACCTTGCAGGCCGACGCTAGCTGCGCTGCTCTTCCCGTCCTTCCCCTACATTGTTTTCAGACGGGGTGAACCCCCAACAGCCCTTTCCGCTTCGAGGAACGGGAGAGGCAGCTGTGCTGGCGAAACAGGCAGCTTCGGAAGCCGCTTAGGAGACCGAGAAGGGACGAAAGCTAGAAAGGCAGGGCAGGGAGAAGAAAGGCGGATCAACTGCAGTTCCTCCAGAGCAAGCGCAAGGACAGCCTGGGGAAGAGGCGACCTCTTGCTCTCGTTCACACGTGCAGGCACAGCACTCGGATTTCGTCAGCCCATTACTCAGTTCACACAGCTCCATTGAAAAAGGCTGCGTCTGACAAGAAAGTTCTGTCCGGGGTGTTAGAACGGGGACGGCTTATTTCACACATGCAAGTTGTCACTTGGTGGGGCTTGGACGTGTGCGTGAGCCACCACCGACTAAGCACCCCAGAAAGAGCGCGGGCGCGCTTTTACATTTTCCTCGGAGGCTAGACTCCCGAAGTGGAAGCGGTCCACGCGACCGTCAGCTAGCCCTAACTAAGTCGCGGCCTGCTGAGACACCCGAGGACGGAAGCGTGTGTCTGAAATCAGCCCACGTTGAGGTCAAGAGAACTTGCTTCCAAGCGGCAGGTTTACTCAGCTCAAACCCAAATATTTCGATTAAGAAGTTGTGTGGAGGGTGGGTTTAGGGGTTATCACGTTGGACGATTCTACTACGGATAAGCAGAGGAATATTTACAACCCAGCCCTATGGTTATTAACTCGGAAGTAGCTTTCTTAAAAGGAGGCAGCCTTAATTTCTTCGGGATAAAAAAATAAACCCGGGAGCCCTTCATCAAGCCACACAAAACGGGTGTTGGCGTTAGCCCTTCTAGAGGCTCAGCTTTCCTGGAAGAAAGCCGACCGACGCTACTCCCCCCCCCGCGCCCCCCAATGGTCGACGGCGAGCAATTCTGCCTCGCAAAGGCCCGGCAGGGCCTCTGCAGACTGCGGACCTTCGAGCTTGGGCCAGGCCGCCTCATCCCGCAGAGCTGACTCCGGACTGCCCTCCGCCACCACCCCTTCTCGGATGTCCGTGGGAATCTTCGTTCGCGGGGTTCGGGGCTTTGGCGCCCTCCGTCTCTTCCTGTCGTCACTTCGCTTTCTCCGCTTGAAGTGCCTGCCAAGGCAAAGCCTGACACTCGGAAGCCCCAGCCCAGACGGAGCGGGGCTGCGGCTCGGCCCGAAAGAAGCACCCAGGCCCGCCCCTCTTCCTGACCACGCCGCGATCGGATCCTGGCGACGCTCGCTTGGGTGGAGGTCATCCGGCCCTCTCTTGCTTTTAATGGGAAACTAGCGGATGCTTGCGAATTCAAGAGGCTCCGCCTCGGTTTTGGTCCATTACCAAACCCTCCTGCAGTACCGTAAAAGATTTCTTGTGGCATCCATGTCCGTGGAGTAGCGCCCCATGCCTCACCGGTAGTCCGTGAAAGGTCACGCCGCACGGTCAGGCTGCATGCAACACTACAGCCACGTCCCTCGGAGTTAACTTTCTTTTGAGGAGACATGGGCAGGATTGCGCTGGCAAACGTGTAAGGCAGCCTTCCCTACCCCGAAGCCCTACAGATGTTTTGGACTACAAACCCCATCACCCCTGACCATTGACCACCGTGGCTGAGGCTGATGGGAGTTGTAGTCCAACACCCTTAGGGCGCAACAGAACTCTTTGCCCAGTGGTCACTTACTTTCGAGTAACTCAAGGTGGATTAAGGCTGCTGCAATCCCACATACACTTACCTGGGCGTAAATGCCATCGATTAGAGGTGTATAGCTCTGCACTTGCAAGACTGCAATCCTGAGTACATTTACTCGAGAAGAAAGAAATGGCAGTGAACTCAATGGGATTTACTTCCAAGTCGTCATGCACAGAATTAGATTATAAGTGTACTTTGGATAAGACCCCACACGTGGCAAAATAGCAGCAACGCCCAAGATACAACCGGTTCATGTCTCCTCTGAAGTAAACCCCAAAGATCTCAATGGGTTTTACTTGCGGTTAAATCTGCAGAGGGTTCAGCCTTATTCAGAAGTTACAGCTCAAATTGACAGCCCGACCCGGTCCATGTCTTCAGTAGGACTTACTCGCACTTAAGCGTGGACTAGAAGAATTGTGAGCATTGAGGTTGGATGCCTCGACTTACCTAAAGTTGGGAAGGTGGGGGCGGGGCGGAAATGGGGAATCGCGCCGAACAATTGAGAATTTTCGCCAGTGGGCCCAATCCACCGGGAAAATCTGCTACGTAAGCTCACTCGGAGTGCATGAGAGCTGAGCAAGGTGGATCTTGCGTGTTGTGGGCTCAACTTAGCCAAACTTAAAAACCCAGGTGCCAGATCCTAAAAAGATTTATTTGGGATACATCCCTTTTAGTTCAGCTGGACTTCATGTAGCTATTGCAGGCTTACTGTACAATCTTATACATGTCTATCCAGAAGAACGCCCCATTGAGTTCAATGGGAGACAGGAGTTACTCCCAGGTAAGTATGCATAGAACTGCAGCCTTTATCTCTAAGCGTGTGTATAACTACCATTTAAATGTTCTATATGTATCTACTCAGGAGTGTAGGTACCATTGAATTCAATGAGGCTTGAAGTGAGTATAGGATTGTGAGTATAGGATTGCAGACCACTTCTGTCTTAGAGCAAGTCTTAGAGGTTTGTCTTTATTACAACTCAGTCCTGTTGCAATAGGCCTGTTATAAGAATAAGGCCCCGGAATAAGGCCCCATAGCTTTTAAGCAAATGTATCTCAGACTGTTTTTAATATAGCTTATTCTGTCACGTTTTATTTACACAGGCAAAGGATGCCCAGACAAAAGATTTCTCCCCCCACAACCTCAGAGCAGTTTTTATATTTTTGGAAGGGTTATGTTTCCTTGACAAGGGCAGTTTTATATCCTGATGGCAGCGGGGGTCTATTTTGATGCTCCGGAAAGTTCATATAGGACTATGCAGATTGCAAACTTGAAAAGGGTGTTGGGAAGGAGCTGTGGGAGAGGCAAGGGACCCTTCTAAATGACTCGATTTGGTCAAAAAAGTAGATCTCACATAACACAGGCTGCCTATCACTGGGAATATTTTCACTACTTTTAGTAGAGTGCATAGACATGATCATACTATTAACCCCTACACACACACATACACACACCCCTTAAAATTATTAAGGGTGCAATTCTGTGCATGTTTAGAGAGGAAAAGAAGTCCTACATCCAACACACTGGGAGATGTTGGACTCTTTTTGCTCTAAACATGCACAGGATTGCACCCTTAATCCGGAATAACCACCAGTATCACAGTTCAAATCGATATTCATTAATCCAAAATGACTTACTGTGGTTCCCTGTCCACAATTATTAACTTAGTTTAACCAAACGTTTCCAACCCTAACATTTACAATGTATACAGAGAAATCTTTCCTTTGGCCCCTCACAAGCAATTTTGCTGGTAATGATAAAGGGGTGACTGAAGTGTGTTTAAGAGCAGCTGATCTAATTTAAGTAGCTTGGAGTAAACTCCCTGAAATACCATCATAAACAAAGGCCTAGGAAAAGTTCACGGGGTTGCTTCTCCATGTTCATGCCAGGATCCAGAGGAATTCTACTGGAAGGTGAAATTGACAACAGTGTAGAATGCACCAGCTCGGCTGTTGTCGGGAGCTGCCCCTTTTCAGCATGCAACTCCTTTGCTGAGGGAACTGCACTGGCTGCCCATTTGCTCCCAGGCCAGGTTTAAAGTTTTGGGACTAGTGTACAAAGCCCTAAACAACTTGAGACCGGGATACCTGAGGGAGCACCTACTCCATTACCAACCTGCCTGGTCACTGAGGTCATCAAAGGGCTCGCTCCTGGTGGTTCCTCACAGACCTATGACTGGATTGGAGTCCAGCTGGAGAAGAGCCTTCTGTGTGGTGACCCATTTTCTATGGCACTCCCTGACTCTGGAGGTCCAATAAATATTGCACATGCTGAGCTCTCATGTCCAATTGAATTAAAAGCCACCCCCAAAATCCACAGGCGATGATAAGCCTAACATCTTTGCTCCGAATGGACTGTCTTATAATAAGAGTGGAGTAACTTGACAAAGGCTGCAATATATACCACCTTACATGGGAATAAGTCCCATTTAAATCAGTGGGATTTACTTCTGAATAGATATGCACTTCATCACAATGTAGAGGTGTTTCACACTAGGTGTTACTGCCCCTTTGAACTGGAGATGCCAGGAATTGAACCTAGGACCTTCTGTGTGAAAAGCATATGCTCTGCCACTGAGCTACAGTGCCTCCTTAAGGAAGGAGACATAAGGAAGACATTTCTCTGCCTCAGACCCCTTGCTGGATTCAGGGCAGCTTTCAGTGTCCCTCTTTGTTTGTGGCTGATGTTTCACACATGCAAGTCAGGTGCTTATAGCAGCCTGGGCAGCCCTTTGACATCATCTGTTCATGCTTGCACAGATGAGAGTGCATTGTACTCTTGCCATGCACATGGACTGTGCCCTCTCCCACTTCATTTGCCAACTGGCAGTGCACAAACAACCACCTTTTTCTCACATTTTACTTGGCCCAATTCTGCATGAGCAGTGACCATAACACTCACTGTTCCTGCCTTTTGCTAGTCACAAGGCTTTAAAATCCATTCTTTGCCTGGGAAGTAGGGATGCACTAATTTCTCATTTTTTGCTGTATCCCAGACTGAGATTTTTTTAAAAATTGCCAGAAAATCCATGCACATTTTTGTGCACATAGCTCCAAATACGTGCACTGTTTTATGCAGTTTTGCTTTGTTTGTGTGTGTGCAAGTAACGTTCCTAATATATTTATTGATGTATTGATTGATTTATGTATTTATTTTCTATACCACCCAATAGCTGAAGCTCTCTGGTTGGTTCACAAAAATTAAAACCACAGAGTGTATGCCGCATTTTAACATTACTTTCACTAATATATGCTTTTTGTGTACAATTTCCCCTCTTACACACATTTTTGCACTTTTTTTTTTTTATTGGAGAAGTCTGCTGCAAAATTCAGGAAAGTGTGAAATTTGAAGAATAACTGAGTTTCAGGTCACATCTTGGTTCAGAATTGAGAAATCAGGTAAGTTCACAGTAACATTCATTCAGTTCACATTGAAATACAAACTGAACAAATTTCTTCCCTATCCCTATTGGGAACAGGAACATTTATTTTCCTGGAGGCTGGCAGGGACTAAAGCAACCTTCCCCAATCTAGCACCCTTCAGATGTTATGGACTGCAATTCCCAGCATTCCTGACCATTGGCCATGCGGGCTGGGGTTAAAGGGTGTTGAAGTCCAAAACATCTGGAGGACACCAGGTTGAAGAAGGCTGCTACAACACTCCCCATACATCTAGGGCAGAGAACTTCCTGGTCTGAGGGTATGAATTCCAGGTAGGTTCCAGCCCAGCAACTTCTCATGTTAGAAATTCAGCACTGTACCAGGGGAATCCCATTAAGACCAGTACTTCCAGCAGGGTGCATTTGGGAAATGGGCAGTGATGTTGTATATCCAGGGCTTGCAGAGATACAACACTGACACTTTTTGATTAGCAAGGATGATGATGTCATCTCCCCCCCCCATCAGACTTCCATGTACCGCCCCCCAGTTCCCAGAGTTCGGGGGGGGGGGTTGAGGTGGGGGAAGGGAATGACTACTCAATCAGTTCAACTGGTAGTGTAGTAGATGTGCCTATAGGAAGACTGGCGATGGCTGGAGATTAACAATAGTTTTTAAGAGACTAAAGGCAGATTGAAAGAGGGATTGCACTGGGCCAGTAGCCAGGGCTGGGGGGGGGACCCCCCTAAAGAGAGCATTTTTCTCTGGTCCCTAATTTTTTTTACAAATAATTAAAAACAGTTTACAATTTTGTCTTTAAAAGGCCTGGAAACCAGATGAACTGCTCCCCCCTACTTTTTTAGCACTTCCCAAACTTTTAGGCTGGCTACAGGCCTGGACTGCACCCCCTTGATGGGAACACTCACCCCACTTTTGCCTGTTGTAATGAGCTTTCCCAGGTTTCTGTGTGATTTGAAAGACTTGCAAAACAGGTATCGTATGAAGCTACCTTATCCTGAGTCAAACCATCGCTCTCTGTCTAGCTCAATATTATTTGATCTGAGATATACTGGTTCTCCAAGGTCTCAGGGAAGGGAGTTTCCTTCAAGTTTAGCTACCTGACATCATTTTAATCAGAGTTGCTGGTGGTGGAATCTACAGATCTTTTTCAGGCAAAGCATGAATTATTCCATGAGCTACGTTCCTTTCCACTATGATCCTGTGAATCCACTCTCAAACCACTTTCAGCTCTCCTGAAAATTCCTTTAAAATTGCCTATATATCTTACATTTCCTCTGAGGAGCTCAAGATTGCATTTACAGTGTTCTCCCCCCAATTTCTCCCCACAGACAACTCTGTAAGGTAGGTTAGACTGAGAGATAGTGATGGTCTCCCAGTGAGCTCCATGGCTTGGCAGTGATTTAAACTAGGCCTTCCTACTCTGACACTTTAATCCACCCTTTCCCAACATGGTGGCCTCCAGATGTGTTGGACTGCAACTCCCATTATTCCCAGCCAGCATGATGTGAGTTGGATTCTAATACATCTGGACTAGGTTGGGGAAGGCTGCTTTGACTACTATGCCACTCTGGGTCTCAATGCATCAGCCACAGACTTCTCCAGAAAGAAGACCAAAGGAGAACTTCAGAATATCATAATGTGATTTCCTTGAATATGATCTTCTTTCATGGTGATGGAAATGGGGAATATATCCCTGTGCATGAATAGTATTCGAACAACCAGATTTCAGTGTACTATGAGTCCTTGCTACAGAAGTGCCTAATGCTATTTTACTTCGTTCACGTGAATCCAGTTTGAACCAGATGGTGGCTGTTATTGCAGATTGATTAATTCAGATTCAAAGAGCGCAATTGGCGCAGTATATGGAAAGCTTTGCACTTCTCCCAGCTGTTCACAAGCCAGACATGGAAATGTGCTAATAATCAGGAGCAGGTTTGGGTCTCTCTCTCTCTCCTTGTTCGTGAGAGGTTTTCATTTAATTTTGTCTTTTAAAAGTCAAGGCCCATAAAATATAACAACCCAGGCTCAAAGGTAGAGCTGAGTTACCAAGTGTTGGATTATTAAATGATATATGAAAATAGTTTGGAAAAGAAATAAGCACCTCAAAAAGTTTGTGCCAAGTCCTGAGATAATAGCTTTGTGGGAAACTCAGTCTCCATCCTGGCCTGGACAATGACCAGGTGTAGGGGGTGGGGCAGGAACAGTAAAGTTATTTTAGATCCCTTTTATTGGCTAGTTTGAGAGGTACACAGGAATAACTTTGCTTCTTCACATGGTTACTTGGAAGTAAGCTATATCAACATCTGTGAGATTTATTTTCAAATAGCTGTGTTCAGGATTTTGATCTGTCACTCTAACCCTAAAATCCTTGTTTTGTTTTTAAAAAATGGAAGCTGAAGGCCTACAACCATTAAGCAGCCTTCCCACACCTGGTGCCCTCCAGATATTTTTACCTCATCTTCAAATCCTATCAGCCCCAGCCAGCATGGTCAGTGGTCAGGAATGTTGGGAGCTGTAGTCCAAAATATCTGGAAGGTGCCAAGATAAGGGGGCATGGCAGCCAGACTGATAACAGGGACCAGAAGGTCTGAACATATAAGACCAACTCTGGCCTGCTTGCACTTGCTGCCTATATGCTTCCGAGCACAATTCAAAGTGCTGGTTTTGACCTATAAAGCCCTACTCAGCTCGGGACCACAGTACCTGACAGAATGCCTCTCCTGGCATGAACCCTAAGCTCTATACCCTAAGCTCTGCATCTAAGGCCCTCCTCTGGGAGCCTCCTCCAAGGGAGGCTAAGAGGGTGGCAACAAGGGAGAGGGCCTTTTTGGTGGTAACTACCCAGTTATGGAATAATCTCCCTGACGAGGCCCATCTGGCACCAACATTGTCATATTTTGGTGCCAGGTTAAAACTGCCCTCTTCTTTCAGGCATCTGGCAGCATATAATGAGTCTCTTGATTGTCTCCAGCTGATTGTTTTAAACTGTTTTAGACATACGTTGTTGTTGTTGTTGTTGTGTGTTATTTGTTTTATGTCATTATGTGAATGGTTTTTATATTTTGTATAATGTACTGTAATGGTTTTAATTTTTGTGAACTACCCAGAGAGCTTAGACTATGGGGTGGTATAGAAATATAATAAATTAAGTGAAGATGGGGAAAGCTGCCATAAAGTGTTGGAACTTGGTGTATCTCAACCAGGAGGCCATGGGTAGGGACCACCACTGAAAAGGCCCTACTCTTTGTTGTGCCTGTCAGGAACTCTGATGATAAATGGAACATGCAGGGAGGAACCTATGGAAGAAGGCAGTCTATTGATAGTACTGAAGCACATATCAGTGCTTTCAGTGGAACCTACCTCCCAGGCCTGTTTGGATTCAGAATGCCCGTTAAAGCCAAGAACCTGGATATGAAGCATCTTAGTTCCATTGAAATCAATGAGAATCAACTGGCTTAAAGCAAGGTATGTCAGTTTGACTGAATTGTGTATTAGATTATTAGACAAAATGCTGAGGAGAAGTTTAGGAATGCCTCATCTCTTTCTCATTAATGCAGGGATCACAATTGCCCAAATCAAGGCTATACACCAAAAGACATAAATTCTCCACCCTCCCAGGGTTTGCTCTGGTCCTTCACCCACTGACTCATGTAAAGAATTAATATACCTTACTGCAGCTTTCTCCAACCTGGTGCTTCCACATGTGTTGGACTACAACTCCCAGCATGCCCCAGCTAACCATGTCCAACACATCCAGAAGGCACCAGGTTGGGGAAGGCTGCATTAAGGAATAGGAGTGTAGGGCTGTGCTCAACCATATACTTGGGCTATAGAAAAATCATATACTAGGAACAACAACTTTCCTGCAACTCCCCCAACTCCCCCCACCCATTAAAAATTTTATTGGAAGTGTACAGAAACAAAATTTAACACATTTCAAGGAGTTATAAAACAATCATGCATACTGAATAATTTAACCTTGGATCTCAAAGAGTTGTGTCAAAGAGGGATTTTGATGAGTGCAACTTATCACCCAGCTGTGAAAGAGGTTTCACTTGCTGAAATTCTCCCTTCTAAATTAAAAGTAGAGGAGAACTGCAACAAAATGTTATAGCATGGAGTGCTCTTTCCTGTTTAGAAATTCAGCCACTCCATTCCATTTCACTCTCTTTTCTCCCTTTTTCATTCCCCCCCCACAGCAGTCAGCACTCTGTGGCCACTGAGCTTGCTCAGTCCTCCTTGGGTTGTTATGGAGACCACAGTCCCTTAGGGTTTCTTTCCCTAAAGATGTTGTACACTTCTGCAAACCTCAGTTTTCCTCCATGCCTGGTGATGACATCTCCCTCTTTTGCATGGGTGGCACTGTTTTGACTACCTGTCAAAACATGAAGGTTAAATAGTGGAAATAGAGGGAATGATCCTCCTCCTTTGCATCTGGTCACTGAGTGGGACTAAGCACACTTACTGGTGGGTAGGTCCTATTGAACTCAATGATATCTACTTCCAAATGAACATGAATAGAATCAGGCAGTCCCCCCCCCCCCATGTACACCTAGTGGCATGGTTTCCACTTCCTCTGTGGCTGTGCTATATTAGTCAGGTCTTATAGATGTTGCCTCCTTTGGGCTCCACCTTAGCAATACACCATGCAAGGGGCTGGACATCCAGCTCTTTCCATGGCAAGTTGTACCTCACAACATGTCCTCTTTTACTCAGCTGTTAAAGGTATATGGACAGATCTGATCTCCTTTTTATCGGGATATTCTGTAGCTGATAGTGAAGTAATGGAGGTTTTGACTTTTAAAATGTATTTCTAGTATCATATTATCAATTTATTTGCAGTGAGCGCTTGCATCTCTCTCCCCCTGCAGATGGAAAACGTATAAAAATCCCACCCCCCACCCCCCACCCCCCATGGTGAAGCCACTCCCACATGACTTAAAAATGTTGAAATTTGACACTCGCGTATTTCCGGACTACGCAGATTACTAGAGAAATCGGGGGCTGCAAGGTTTATCCACATGAGTAAGCTTCGGGTAGCCGCTGAGAAACAGGAAACGTTTTTCTTTCTACACTGCGTGGCCCAGTCTCGGGAAATGACGTTTACCTAATCGTGGAGAACTCCAACGCAGAGGAAGCAAAGCAACACCGCATGGCTGGCTGGGAAATGCTGGGAGTTGTAGGACTTTTTTTCTGTCTAAATACCCTAAGGATTGTGCCCTTAAAAGAGGGAGGGGGGATTTCTAGAAGCTGCCAAAACTTCTATATATAGAAGGGATGGGGAATTTGTGGGCTTCCAGATGTTGCTGTACCTCAAGTCCTATCATGTCTCACAATGGCCAATGTTGGCTAGAGCTGATGGGAGTTGAAATCCAAATCATCTGAGGGGCCACACACGTTCCCCACCCCCTGAATAGAGGAAAGTATTGAAATCTAAGGCTGCAATGTTATACACACTTACTTGGGAGTACTGGAACGGAACCGAATTCTCAGTATATATGCCTAGGATTGAGCTGCAAGTAGATCACAAGGTTGAATATGTATAAGACGCCTCCATCCCAAAGAAAAAGATGAACCAAGATCAGCGGGGGCTGGTGGCTCCGATTTCGGTGAGGCTGTGGTTTCAGTCAGAATAAGCCAGAACTGTAAAGGAGCTATCCAAGGTGGTGAACCTAGTTTGGGGATAGGGTTCAGCATTTTGGATACCTCCTTTAGAGTTCTAGCTGGTTCTGGCTGAAACCCAGAATGGATTTACAGCCCCACCGAAATCGGAGCCACCAGCCTCCACTGACCAAGATCGCCCAGGCACGAAGCCGATCTTAACAGCTTCTGTCTCACGGTTTGTCCTTTCCGCTAGGGGGCGCTGAACTCTTGCGGAAACCAAGGATGGAGCTGCGGCACCATCAGCCGCCGCCGCCTTCTCTGGACTACTGACGTCCCAATTTGCTCTCTCCCTGGCACCCCCCTTGCGCTGCAGATCCACTTAAGCCTCCTCAAGTGGCTGATAAGGGGACCGGAGGCAGCAGGACTGTCTGAAGAACAAGCCAGCAGCTCCTCGAAACGGCACCTTTGTATCCTTAGCACATGTCAAAGTTCAGCCCAGCACACGCGCTTCTTCTCTCTCGGATGGGAACAAAGGGATGATGGAGGCTGGTGGCTTGATTGGCTCGGAAGTTTGAACAGGTCATACATAAATAAAAAGTATCAGCCTCGGTCCGAATACATTAATCTGGAAGAGCCGCCCTCTGATGCACTGCGCTCAGCCTCAGCCTCTCTGGCACCTGAATACTTCATATTTATTTATTTGTTACATTTGTAGCCCGCCTTTTCCTCCACGGAGCTCAAGGCGGCGTACATGATCCTCCTCCACTTACAGCGCAATCCTACCCATGTAGGATTCAGAAGAAACCCCATTGAGTTCAGTGTGACTTAGTCCCAGGTAAGCGTGTGTAGAATTGCAACCCGAACTTGGCAGGATGCACCACTGATGCTTAGGAGTTAAGTCCCATTCAACTCCGCAGAACTAAACTTCCTAGTAAGCAACATCACTGGGTCGGGCGCTATGTGACTATCAAACCGCAGCCTAAACCACTTTACAATCACTATTCCTGACATAAACAACCAAAGAGAGCAGGAAATCCATCCTATTAACCAGCCTGATTGTACATATACAATGTTTAAATGCTTTTTTGCCTTAAGCGATTACTGCTCCTACAGCAAGTGGGGGTGGTAAGAGGATATGACCACCAAGGTACCACTCCCCCCGCCTACAAAGCAAGAACAAATTTAAATGTTTATTCTTGCCATCTTGAGGACTAGACGCATACGGTTCGTTTCAAAAAAGGAAATGTGACCTTTTCGTATTTGATCGAGTGTTCTACGTGTCTGTGCATGTATGTGCGGGCTCTACGTTTTAGCGGAAATGATGCTATCGATTCAAAAGGCTGTCCCCTACTGCAGGCATAAGAAGCACACAGTGACCAAACGCGCGATTGCTTCTTGCTTCTGACGAGGATTGCGCTGCAGGATATTTTAATACTTTGTCTTAAATGGGCTCCGATTCTCTGAGACCCCTGCCTGGACAAGGATTAAAAGCCTACAGTCCTAACGCTGTTAAATGTTATAGAGGAAAGCTGCCGAGGTGAGCTCTTCTGAACCCTTCGCTTTTTTCCCTGGCTTTAGGATTTTGCCACTTTTGAAGCTGGGTTTTGTTACGTGTCTTGTTGTTTTTATTTAAAGCAACGTGTCTAAAGTCAGTTCCGTGAAGGGAAAGGGGGAAAGGAGAAGCCTACTCCAAAGCAGCAAATCACAGATTTTGAGCCTTTCTGCACCTTCCATAGAATACAGTGGCAGAATTTTGGAATGTTCACCCCACTTCACATTACAGGTGTGTGTGTGTGTGTGTGTGTGAGTGTGTGTGTGAGAGAGAGAGAGAGAGATTTTCCCTCCTTTTATCTCCGTTAAAAAAACCCAAACAAGCTTCCTCCATATAATAAATAGAACATCTGGAAGAAGATTGTGCTAAACCTTTATCTCTGATGAGGTAGTGTATCATGAAGGGGTTGTTCTGGTTGTTCAAAAAAAAATTACCTCCCCATCGTGCGATCTGAAATTGAATGTTCTACCTCCTCAATCTAGTACTTCCATCTGCTTCAAAGGTGTAGGTCATTTCAGCGCAATCCTCCTATGTATTTCTACTGAGAAGTAAGTCCCACTGAGTTCAGTGAGATCTGTTGCCAGGTAAATTTGTATATGATTGCAGCATTTATCTTACTTAGGCTGCGATCCTATACACTTTCCTGTGAGTAAGTCTAATTGAAATCACTGGGGCTTACTTCCTGAGTAAGATATACAGAAGGCGTACATATACTGTATATACATACACTGTGAAGCTTGTATGGGAATCAGGGCACAACTGGTTTGTGAATCGAGTTGTTGTTTACTGTAATGAAACGCTTCCTCCACTCATCCCTTACGCATGTGGGAATGGAGGACTCAGGTGTAATGACCCAGCATCGCACAGAGACTATACATTATACGGTTGAAAGTGTGTGTGTGTGTATCTAACCTGCACACACACACACGTTGTCAGCAGGGACATCCCAAAGAGGGTCACATAGAAAAAGGTTAAAAGCAGCAGCGAATATGTAATAAGACGTTTAAAAAAAACACACACCTAAGAAATGCAGGAGACAATAAAACAGCAGCAGTAGTCAAACCGACAGCCAAAGCCTCCGCTTACAAAAATGGGCAAAAGCAAGCCACGTTGCCACTTGTCTCCAAAAAGGCGAGAGAAATCGCCATTCTAGCTTCAACGGGTCCTGCTAACCTGAAATATGCTTACGCTGGAGTTGAAATGTACAGAGATTTGAAAGCAAGTTTACAAGTAAGGGGGTCTGGCCAATCCAGCCCTCCCCCCTTCATGGTTTATATCCCAGGAGAGGTGGGTGAGAGGGAAGGATTATTTCAACCAGTTTATTTGCTTGGCTTTAATGTCTCAAAAGGCGGGCGGTAGTTCTTTTTTTCTTACTGAAATACTCCTGTCTGTTTCCTGCCACCGCGGCAATACTTTCTCGGGCTATTCCGGAGCGAATCTGGGTTTGCAAGAACTGGTCTGAAATTCACAACGTCACGTCAGTTTCGTTGCCCGGCCATTGGTTTGTAGCACCTATCTAAGCTTATATTAATTTCTGATCAAGGTTTGACCAAAGGAAGCATTCTCCTATTTTGCAAGTATCTGAACTTGAGAACGATCGGTATTCGTGCATTTACAATCAACAGAGCTCTTCGGATGCAGCCACCCTGGAGTCCCAGTCTGCTCAGCACGTGTTCTGGAAAGAAACTCTCATTTCAAACTTACTTCCGAGAAAGCATTTTAAAGGTTGGGTCTCCGTCCGACCAAGGCTGAAGCAACTCTATGCACACTTCATTTCGGAGTAAACTCCGTCGGACACAGCAAGGCTTCGTTCTGAGTAAACTTGCATAGGATTTATGATGTTAAAAAGATAAGAAAAGATTGTAACCCAAGTTTAGGTCGTCGTGGCAATTTTAATACATGCGTTTGACAGCACAATCCTATACATCTCTACTCAGAACGAAGTCCCACTGAGTCCAAGAGAACGCAGTTCCCTGGTAAGGGAATACAGGATTGAAACCTTAAACTAAAGTAACTGAAGGGCGATGCATTCCTTGACTAAGGCAAGTTTCTTCTTTAGGAAGAAATCCCATACACACTTACCTGGGATCAAGCCCCAAGAAAGCAATGGAATTTACTCTGAGTAGACCTATGCGGGATTGTAGTGTTGATATATAAGCTGATTGGATGGAACAGAACCGGGTTTGGATCATAGGACAGTCACAGTATGACTGTTTGAAGCATCCCTTCGTGCTGCTGGTGTCATGAACTGGAGGATCGGTGCTGAGGCAGGGGGCTGCTTGAGGCCGCAAACGAAAGGGGAAGTCCGTCGAGATAACTCTGGGCAGATAACCCAAAGGGCAATCCCGCTGCGGCGCGGCCTCTGGAACCCCGCGGCCCTATCTTGCTTACTTTTGGAGCCGGGGGAGGAATCCAGTTCACAGACCGAGGAACACCCACGTCGGAGGAGGAAATGGGAGGGAGAGAGCGAGTGAAACAGACCCGAACAGTTAGGAATACAGGATACAACGGAGCGAGAATTAAAGGGGCGGGCGGGGGGGGGGGTTATCTGCAGGGTGACTCACACACACACACACACACACAGCGCGCGAGCGAGAATTATTCCAGTAGCAGCTAAGCCACTTTGTTATTTTTTGCAGTCCCCACCCCAAGCTCTTGGAACAGCAACCCTATTGAACCCGGGGGGACTTCTGAGTAAAAATGGATAGGACTGGGCTGCTAATGCGTTGGAAGGAAAGGAAGGTGTTGTTCCATCGATCCTACTTCTATCTTGCCAAACAGGAGGATCCAAAAGTGCACAAGGATCCAAAAGTGCACAATGGATATTGCTAGGCCTGCGTCACACACACACCCCCAATCGATTTCCCAGGGCCTCCGTTGGTGTCAGTGGAAGGTTTTACTCCTCAACTTAATTGTCATGCAGTGGGGATTTTCAAGGGGGGAGAAGGGTTACTCTCTGCTCCCCACATGTCGTTACTCCCTGTACAGGGCAATTAGGCTGGGGGGGGGGGAGTTTCCATGTATGACCCGACCCAACAGCCCAGGTTCCCCCAAGTGGCCATCTAGAGAGAATCGGGTGATGAGGGCAGCAGAAACGAGCTCCATTTTATTCCTATAGTCATGATGGCGCTGTGATTTCAGTGAGCTTAAAATGCAAAACTGCACATGCTCAGAGTGTTGTTGTTGTTGTTGTTTTAAAATCAGGGTTGGCAAACAGTTTTGTTGTTGTTCTAACATACCAGGAATGTTAGTTTTAAATCATGGAAGGGCGGTTGTTGGGGGAAGAAGAGAAATATGAGTTGTGTTTCGCAACTAAAGTAATACACATGGCTGCCTAAAGCTCCCCCCCCCCCATCATTACTCCAGGGTCTAAAATTACCTAGCGGCACCATTGATTGGTGCCGATGGAAGCTTTCCCCCGCTAAGCTAATTGCATGCCATGAGGACAATTTTTCTCCAGGAGAGAGAGAGAGAGAGAGAAACAGATATGTTTATTGTCCTCTTGAAAGGTTAAACATCCTGGGCCGCAGGTCCTTCTCCAAGTACCCCAAGTATGTGTGAGATCCTGGCCGTGTGTGGTACTGCTCCTCCGGATCTTTGTGTGTCTCCTTGCCCTGTATTGTGGTGCACAGAGGTAGTACTTTGTGTGGGGCTTCCTAGGCTACTCTGCTTGTGTCCCTCTGTGTGCTGTGGTTCGTGGGTGGGTGGATGTTGCAGTGCAGAGCCCTCCTGCTCAGGGTTCCAGCCAGGGTCATTGCTAGCCCTTCCCCCTCCCGCTGATGCCCATCCCCAAACCTGCCTCTTCCTTCCTTCCTTCCTTCCTTCCTTCCTTCCTTCCAGTCTGCCTCTGCTTTCCTTCCTAATTGCCTTCCTTGCCCCCTTTCCTCTCCCTCCTCTGCCTCTCCCTCCCTCCTACTACCTACTAGCCACTCCCCCCCCCCTTTAGATTAGTTCACAGCATTGTAAATTATTTGTAACTGAACAGGAACTACTGATCTGAGATGATCTGGGGTGGTGTGCAAATTGATTGAAGAAATTAATTTATTTGAGGTGATTTGGAAGGGAAATTAATTAGCTGCTCTTGCATTCTGTGACAGTTAAATAAATCCTAGTAATTATTTCTACATCTGCATATATAGATATAAATTAGTACCAACATATTTTATGCAGATTTGTGTCCTATGGGCTTGTGCTCCAAATCTTTTATGTGATTAGCAATGCACATTTTGCTTTTTCCACACATTATATAGAGGCAAATCAGGTTTCATGCATGCATTAATTCTGTCTCCTCATGCAACATCAAGTGATGACTTCAGCCTTGATGTCTGCAATATCAAGTGATAAAGCATTCCTAAGAGATGCATTTCAGTGGCATCAGTTCACACACAGACCTGTTTCACATGACATGGTGCTACTTATCATAGGTTATTTAACCCAGGAGCCACTTTGCATATCCAACCCCTTCTTGGGGGTTGTCGTATTGTGCAAACCCAGCAAGTGTGATTATGCAAGGGTCAAACAACCCATGGTCTGTTCTAGAGATATGTGAGGGTTGTTTAACCCTCGCATAACCCACACTTGCTGGGTTTGCATGACAGAACAACTCCTGACTGGGGATTGGATATGCAAAATGGCTGCTGCACATGCCCCACACACAATTTGCAGCCTCACCATGGATTCAATAATGCACAGTAAACTGTCATGTTGTACAAACTGGCCCACTTAGATGCCAGTTATCCAATGCAGAGGAAATCTCAATGTACATGAATGTGTGAAACAAAGTCCAAATAAGTTTGATGTATATCTTCGCATGCATGTCCCTCTTATTCATAGTTTATATTTTCAAGAGTGGACTTGTTCGTATAACAAGAAGGTAATGTGAAAACTGACCCATAGTTCCATTGGTTTCAGTGGGAGAGAGAAGCAAATTGCTTAGCTTTCTCCCATTAAAATACATTGAGTTCTTTCAGGGCTGGGCAACTTGTGGGACTACACTAGATGTGATCCGGCTGAGCCATGTGTGAAATTAGTTCTGCCGCTGAATTCCTGTGAAGTGGATGCAGGAATTTAAAGCAGAGCCTGGTGAGACAGGATGGGGAGCTGATTCCTCTTCCTCAAAGTCTTATCCTTGAAACCTTTTGTTGTTGTTGTTGTTCTTAGAACGTGAAAAAGAAGGGGCTGGTTTTTTTCAGATGGTGCTTAGAGGCCAGAAATAACTCATGCTGGGAGAAAAATGGCTTAAAAATAAATTTCAGATGGAAAAGCGGAAGTGGGGGTAGGGTTCATCTCCCCCTTCTTAACCTTCCATTGAATTCTGCCACCCCGTTTATAAGAGTTTGGGAGGATACACCTTGGGTTCTACTGCTATCACAGCTAGGTGTGCCAGAAGAGATTCAGTAAAATATTTGCAGTGCAGTTCTATCCATGTTTACTCTGACATGTTTGTGCAGGTTTATGTTTTATACAGTGTTAGGACTACAAACCTTATTCCACCCACAGGCATTGTCTGCCTCTTTTCTCCCTCACTGTGTCTAACGGGGCTGGTACCATTATTTATCAGTCCTATTCCTGCAGCCTGATCCACAGAAATTATGGAAGTGAGGTTTCCCCATCAGCTATTTCCATGCCAAGAAAATGCTGCCCTGCTAAATTCCTGTGTATTAGACTAATGTTAAAGGGCACAGGAAAATGGCTAGTCAAAGGAGTTGGTGATCCTACCTATGCCTTTATCTGGGCTGAGTTCTACCATCACC
This sequence comes from Heloderma suspectum, assembly GCF_057233095.1. Lineage (NCBI taxonomy): Eukaryota > Metazoa > Chordata > Lepidosauria > Squamata > Helodermatidae > Heloderma > Heloderma suspectum. The sequence continues at coordinate 114,818,712 of NC_139461.1, read as the reverse complement.
TAAACCAGGGGTGGGCAATTTGTGGCTCTCCCAGTGTTTTGGCCTACAACTCCCATTATCTGACTAGGGCTTTTCTCCCCTATGCTGACTAGCGCTGAAGGGAGTTATCTGCCAAAATATCTGGAGGGCCACAAATTACCCACTCCAGACCTAAAATCATACAAAATAAGGAATACAGGTGAATGAAGTTAAAGTTGTTATAATACAGCTGCGGGGGAATCAATAGATATTTTAATCAGAACCCCAACTCTGGATTCACTCTCACCCATTTTGATACAAAGTGGCTGATACAAGAGAATGTGTTCTTGTACATTTCAGCAATTATGGAAGACGTCTTGCAAAATGTGGAAATGGTGCCCTTGGCTTTGGCTGCTTGCCTTTGGCTGCAGTCCATTTCTGTAGCCATGGATCGTTCTCCTCACCCCACCTGGATCCCCACTTCACAATGGGAATGGAGTCTGATAGGCTGTGTTATTCTGCTGTCAGGATAATGGGTGGAGTTCTGAGTGGTCTGTGTGAGTGCATGATCCACATGTGTACAATTATGAATAGATTTTTCCCCTGACAGTAATAACAAATATAAATGGAATGTTTGACACATTACATTAAGTGATCTCAGCTAGAATACGCAAACAATTTGAGCTTGTGGAAGGGGAAATATTTTCAAAAATGAATCTGAAGGAAATATTGGCACGAGCTAAATCATAGCAGCGATGTCAAAAGTGTGGCCCTCCAGATGTTGTTGGACTCCAGACCCCATCAGCCCCAGCCAGCATAGCCAATGGCCAAAGATGATGGGAGTTGTAGTCCAACGGCATCTGGCCCTAATCCATGATTAATGTGGTGAAGTTATTTTTAACTTGATCACTAGGCTATAAAGGAGGGATCACTAGGAGGGATTAACTTGATCACTAGGCTATAAAGGAGGGATGGGCAACTTTGGGAGGTCCAGGGGCCATTTTTGCCCACCTGGATCCCCCACCCCACAGGCTCTACTCCTGCTGCTGGTGCCCTGAAGAATTTGGCATCATTGTAAAAACTGCCTGCCAATTTTCCATGGATTTTTGGCAGCGGACCACCATAGAATTCTGCAATGGTCAAATGTAGCTTGTTTTTGAACAAAGCTTGGCCACTGTAGCATTCTGCAACACTTTGCCACTGATTTTTGCTGGCAAATGGGCAAAATTTTTTTTTTTTTGCCACCCCCATAAATTTCAACAGCAGGGGTGGGGGAACCTGTGGGGTCCACACCAGGGGTAGCAGGAGCTGCATGCATCTCCCGCCTCCCAGCTGAGCAGCTGGGAGGTTTCCCACCTCCCAGCTGAGCAGAGCAGAGCAGAGCAAGCTGCTCCAGCTGGTCCAGGGACTACAGAAGCAGGCAAGCTCCCAGTACAGGCTGAAGGGGCAGGATTGCAGCTTGAGATCGATAGGCAGATGGTCAAGGAACACCTAATTACTTTGAATGAGTTCAAATCTCCAGGGCCAGATGAACTGCATCCTAGAGTCATAAAGGAACTGGCAGAAGAACTCTCAGAACTGCTGTCTATTCTCTTTGAGAAATCATGGAGGACGGGGGAAGTGCCAGATGACTGGAGGAGGGCTAACGTTGTCCCTATCTTCAAAAAGGGTAAAAAGGAGGAACCTGGGAACTACAGACCAGTCAGTCTGACATCAATCCCAGGGAAAATTCTGGAGCAGATGATAAAGCAATCCATCTGGAAGCACCTTGAAAACAATGCAGTGATTACTCGAAGCCAACATGGATTTGTCAAAAACAAGTCCTGCCAGACAAATCTGATCTCATTTTTTGATCAAGTCATCTCCCTTGTAGACTGTGGGAATGCTGTAGACATCATATACCTCGACTTCAGCAAAGCTTTCGACAAAGTGCCCCATGATATCCTGATGAGCAAACTAGCTCAAAGTGGGCTAGATGAAACAATGGTCCGGTGGATCCACAGTTGGCTACAGAATCGGACTCAAAGAGTGCTTATCAATGGGACCTTCTCAAACTGGGGAGAGGTAACGAGTGGGGTACCGCAGGGCTCAGTCCTGGGCCCAGTGCTCTTCAACATGTTTATTAATGACTTGGAGGAGGAGGTGCAGGGAATGCTGACCAAATTTGCAGATGACACAACATTGGGCGGGATAGCTAATACTTTGGAAGACAGAAACAAAATTCAAAGTGATCTGGATAGACTGGAGCGCTGGGCAGAAAACAACAGAATGACATTTAATAGGGATAAATGCCAAGTTCTGCACCTAGGAAAAAGAAACCAAATGCACAGTTCCAAGATGGGGGATACATGGCTCAACCACACTACAAGCGAGAAGGATCTTGGAATTGTTGTCGATCACAAGCTGAATATGAGCCAACAGTGTGATGTGGCTGCAAAAAAGGCAAATGCTCTTTTGGGCTGCATTAATAGAAGCATCACTTCCAAATCCCGGGAAGTACTAGTTCCCCTCTACTCAGCACTGGTTAGGCCTCATCTGGAGCACTGTGCCCAGTTCTGGGCACCACACTTGAAGAAGGATGCAGACAAACTGGAGAGGGTTCAGAGGAGGGCAACAAAGATGATCAGGGGACTGGAAACAAAGCCCTATGAAGAGAGACTGAAAGAACTGGGCATGTTTAGCCTTGAGAAGAGAAGACTGAGGGGAGATATGATAGCACTCTTCAAGTACTTGAAAGGTTGTCACAGAGAAGAAGGCCGGGATCTCTCCTTGATCATCCCAGAGTGCAGGACACGGAATAATGGGCTCAAGTGACAGGAAGCCAGACTCCGGCTGAACATCAGGAAAAGCTTCCTGACTGTTAGAGCAGTACAACAATGGAACCAATTACCTAGAGGTGGTGGGCTCTCCCACACTGGAGGCCTTCAAGACGAGGCTGGACAGCCATTTGTCAGGGATGCTCTGACTTGGATTCCTGCATTGAGCAGGGGGTTGGACTCGATGGCCTTGTAGGCCCCTTCCAACCCTACTATTCTATGAATCTATGAATCTATGCATCCTGTGCAGTGCCCAGCCCTGCTATGACTCCTAGTGCAGGCCAAATTGCTTAGGGCGGTTTGCAACAGTAGCAGCAACCAAAATGGCTGTTTGTGGCAGCAGTATTTTAAAGGGTGAGCATGTGCAGTATGAGAGTTGACCCTGCTCATCCCAATCCAGCAAGGGGGCTCTGCACACAGATGCCAGATTCTGCGTGGGAAACCAGTGGAGTCTGGTGGCTCCAATTTCAGTGAGGCTGTAAATCCGCTCTGGGCTTCAGTCAGAACCAGTCAGAAGCAGGAAAAAAGTGAATGCTTTTCAAGTTATGGAAGAAGCAAAAACATATATCAAGAGAAAATAAACAATTTATAGAGAGGTGTAAATGCAAAAGAACATTACATTCAAAAATAAAATGGGAAACAGATATTGATTACAGAGAAAATACAGTTGTAAAACCACCAGGCAGGATGACTGTTCCAGGCAAAGTAAACTACAACATCCAAATTAAACTATAATTTAACTCTTGTTGAAGCCTAGTAGGGCACCAGTATTGAAAGTATCAGACTGAAAGAGGTTCTGCACCCCTGTTCTCCATGATAGCAAGCAACACATTTCTTCTTGTATAATATTTACTCCATATTCCTAGAACACCACAAGAAAAGAATCTTGATGCAGTCATGCATACAATCACTTCAGTACTTTTTTGTTTGTTTTTGCAGTGTTTTATCGATGATTGTGTGCCCAATGGTAATGTGTGTATGTGCCTCTGAATGTGTGTGCATGCACATGTATGCAGGGTGGGGGTGGGGGAGAAGGATGGGAATAATACACAAATGCTGAAGGAACTAATGGAAAAAGCACAGCACTCTGTACAACATTCAGAATTAAAAACAAGACAACCAACGGAATACTGGAACATGCCTAATGTATCATTTCCATTTCAGAAAAACTGCCAGGTATTTTGGAATGCCAAAATCTTGGGGAAAAATTGGATGAGAAGAATTTTGGAAGCATCCCTATTTTACCTTGAACTACATGTGTACCAAATGTCGGGGTTCTAGATCTTATTAAGAAGTCTTAACCATTTTGATACCTGCTCCATTGTGTCAGTAAGTGGGACCTCAACTTCTTCTTTATTTTTTTAATATATAATATCTCAGCCAAATGATTATGTTTAAAGGTCTAAAACTTTATTTCAGCAACAATTTCCTTGTCTACAGCTTTACAAGGCTGTAAATATCCCATGTGCATAATGAAATCTGACATCATATGGCAAAGCACTTACACTTGCCAGATCATTTATTAGCAAAGCAAATGTACCTTGAGGCAAAACACCTCCTCCTTTTCCCATGCCCAAATTTCTCTTATAAGTAATATAAGAAAAATGTATTTTCCGAGTCCTTTTTCTAAAGTTCCTATCTTTTATCTGTGGTGAGACAGGCCGATGACACTGGAAAATATGCACGTACACTTTGGAGATGAAATCCTGTGCTGAATGTTGCAACAGTCCCTTGCACAGTTACTCAGGAGTAAAATCCCATTAGTAGGACTCAGTTCTGAGTAAACATGCAGGGAACAAGTGGTTTGGAGGAATGAGTTTTCTGAACCAATATAGAAATGAGAGAGAGAGAGAGAGCATTTTTTTTTAAAAAAGGCACACATACACCAACATGTTTTCTCCATAGTATGACATCCTTGTGTTATTTTATGGGTGTTCTCTTTGCACCTACACCAAAGCTGGATCATGTAACCAGAGCATGAGTTTAAGGGACTATGTAGGCTAACAGCTGGTGGCACCAAAGTTGGACTATCACCAGATCAATCTAAATCAGCAGTGGGCAACCTCTTGCAGCCCAAAGGCTGAATTCAATTTCAGAGAAGCCCCCCCCCCGGGGGGGGGGCTGCATACAAGTGTTAGGTGGAGCCAAAGGCACAAGGAGTGGAGCCAAAAAATACAAAAACTACCAGTTGCAGTGCCATGCAGACCTATTTATTTATTTATTTATTTATTCATTACATTTATACTCCACCTTTCCTCCATTGTGGAACTCAAGGTGGCTACACGTGGTTCCCAGGTGGTCTCCCCTCCAAGCACGGACCAGACCCAGACCTGCTTAGCTCAGCAAGGTGGCTGCCTCCTGTGCCTTCAGACCCCAGTTCAAATTGGGAAATGCTAGATGTTTCCCAAATATCTGATAGCTGAGACAAATTCCCCAAGTTCTAATTGGGAGCGCACTTCGCTCCTTCACCCGAAAAGCCTATACCTTTTCGAGCAATCTAAATGCGACATCATAAGTTTCATTGATCTTCCCACACCAAATCATCCTGTGGTTGGGATTCTCTTCTTTTTCTTCAACCCACAGCAGCCATTGAGGTGTTCTAGTCTGGATTGTCCGGGGCCCATGACGGAGGGTAAGAGTGTTGCTAGGCCTGGACCCCTGGAACGCCAGTCCCAAATCTACTTCCTAGGGCCTGGATCTATTCCCCTGAGCCCTGAATGCCCATTGGTGCCTTAGGGATGTTGGAGAATTTCTCCACGAATCTCCGGGAGGCCGAATGCCAACGCATTTAGCCCCCCGAAATTGGTGGGGAAATTCTCCACCCCCCTGCCCCCCCCGGATGGGACTTACCTTGTGTGAATGTCCCACGTGGCGGCGGGTCCCGGCGGCGCTTCGGCGGTGCTTTGGCGCTGCCACCGGTGGCCGGTCTTCCAAACGGCTGCTACCGCTGCCATTTCAAAGTAAAAAAAAAAAAAGTGATAGGCTATGTAAAGATTTACGTAGCCTATCACGGCTAGATTTTCAAAGTCAGCCATGATAGGCTATGTAAATCTTTATGTAGCCTATCACGGCTGACTTTGGGGGAATAAAAGCGCGTATGCAAATGGCGGCGCCCATGGGCGCCGCCATTTGCGTTCCTTATTTGGGCACGGGTAGTCTACGTAAAGATTTACGTAGACTACGGCGAAAATAAGGGCAACGCAAATAGCGTTGCCCTTATTTTCGCCGTAGTCTACGTATATCTTTACGTAGACTATCCGTGCCCAAATAAGGAACGCAAATGGCGGCGCCCATGGGCGCCACCATTTGCATATGTGCTTTTTTTTTCCAAAGTCAGCCGTGATAGGCTACGTAAAGATTTACGTAGCCTATCATGGCTGACTTTGAAAATCTAGCCGTGATAGGCTATGTAAATCTTTACGTAGCCTATCACTTTTTTTTTTTTTTACTTTTTTTCTTTCTTTCGCGGCCGGAGAGGCGGGGCATTCCCCCCCGGCCAGAATTTCGGCGGGAAGGGATGGGGTGCCTCCCCCCCAGCCAGAATTTCGGCAGGGAGGGACGGGGCGCCTCCCCACCCACCAAGAATTTTGGGGGGAGAAACGGAGCGCCTCCCTCCCCCTGAAAAATGCTGCGGGACCAGGTAAGGGACTTTCGTCCATCCCTAGCAATAGAAGGCTTTTTCTTAGCTTAAATGCCATGCACTGGGGTGATTTCCGTGTGTGTGTGTGTGTGTAGCTGGCTTAGAAAAACCCTTTTCCATTGGTCTGGAATGATCTAGGGGTATGATGCAGATTAACTAAATAATTTATTTTATTTGAGAATATTTGGATGAGAAACTAATTTGCTGACTTTGCCTCCTAGGAAATTTAAATAAATGCAAGTAATTATTTCTACATTAAAATGAAATTTAAATGAATGCCTGGAATTATTTCTGTGATTACATATAGATATGAATCAACTGATCTGCTGATCTTTAAATCCCTGAATGGCTTAGGACCAGTTTACATGAAGGAGTGCCTCTTCCCATACAGAATGTTCCAGCCTGATTGTTAGATCATCTTCAGAAACTCTTCTCTGGTTGCCACTGCCCAGAATGGTGTGATGATTGGCTATGAGGGACCCCACCTGTGGAATGCCTTTCCCAGGGAGATCTGCCCGGCATCTTCACTGTAGCCATATAGATGCCAGGTAAGACCTTCCTCTTTAAGCAGGCATTTAATCTTTAATCTGTTGCTTTATTAATTTTACTGCTAGATCCTCAGTGTTTTAGCTTTAATGTTTTAATGTTTTTAATGTTTAGCTTTAATGTTCAAATCAATAGCTTTAATGTTTTAATGTTTAATATTTAGGCTGACCATACCATTTTACCATTTTACCATGGGGACAGTACCATTTTTTTCATATTTCCTGATCGTCCCGTCATTTTAATATAAATGTCAATGTTGTCCCGTCTTTAATTTTTTGTAAAAAAAACTGAACGCGTTTATCACAAGGCTCTATGCTAATCAATGCATGCAGTAAAACTACTAGTGTGACGAAGGAGGAAGTTCCATTTAATGTATCCAGCCAGGGCCAGGCTTCTTGAGCTAGCGATGATCAGATGCCACCCCCTAGCTTGTCTGCAGTGGCGGGGAATTCAACAGGCGGCCGCTAAGCCCCATTCAGCATGTGGGAGCCAGGAGGGTGAGTCTTTCTGTTATTTCTACCATCATTCTGCCCATAGAGATTCTTTCTTTCCACCCTACATTCAGTTTGATTGGGACTTTTCAGACTCATATTTCGGTTCAACAGGCTGTTAGCTATTTTTTTATTACAGCGGAACTCTCCGGTGGGACATTAGCATATACCGGATTGTGATAGCAGTCAGGGTGCTCATTCCTTTTTTCTTTTTCTTTTTGGCGTATGTTTATGATTTTCTGCAGTCTGGCCACTGCAGTCCTGCATTAGAGCGTTCAGTGTGGTATGCCATACAGATTTGTTTACTGCTCATGTGATATTTTATATATGTATATTTATGAGTGTTTTTTGTGTGTATATGCAGTACATTAGTGTTATTCATTTGCACCCCTTTCCATGTCCTTTTGCAGTGAGTTTATGTTGTTTTTTAGGTCTCTTATAGCCTGAGAGACCACAAAGGGAGCTGCAGTTGTTTTGTTATATTGTGTAGTACACAATAGGAAGTACAGCACCTGTTGAGAGAATATTTTCTGTTATGAACGGTATGTGGTCAAAGGAGAAATCTAGATTAAGTGTTGAGACAATGAGGGCTATGTTAGTTGTAAAACAAAAATGTGTCATGGAGTGTGAGAAGTTTTATGATAAGGTGTTGAAAGACCGAAATTTGCTGCGTAAGATTACTTCATCGGAGAAATATTCCTGGTACGATCGTGGTGAAATACAGTCCCCCTCTACGTCTACCTAAATTTTTGTATGAGTTCTGTCACTGAAGAATAATTGTTAGCTCAATATGTTCATGTAATAAAACTTTTGTTATCATCTTACTTTTTCATGAATACAGAATATTACATAACCCCGTCCCATTTTTGTCATCCCAATATTCCATTTTTGTCTCAAGGAAATATGGTCAGCCTATTAATATTGTATTATTTTGATACATTTATTGTTGTATTGTATTGTATTGCATTGTTTGTTTGTTTATTTATGGTTATATTGTTGTTGTTGTTGTTGATGGTGTTGTTGTTTGTTTTATGATCGTAAACTATCCTGATGGCATCTATCAGTTAGGCAGTATACAAATCTCCTCCTCCTTCTCTTCTCCCCAAAACTTTTGAGTGCCTAGCAACACTCTTGGTGGAGGAGGAAAGGCTTTAAAAACATATTTTCCCCATGCCATTTTCCCACTGAAAATCACCCCTCCCCTTCCAGGTGCTGTTTCTCCCCAGAAGTGCTATTTACTTAAAATAGAAGCTTCAGGGGCAAATGGCAGCTTCTTGTGTGTGGGTGCATGGGTTAGATATCCAGGCTACATTTTCCAGTTTCCTCAACAGAAGAGCAACAGTGATGAGAGCCTGAGTTGGCCTAGTTTCTAGCCGACTTTTGTTTTCTCTGTTTCCCCTCACAGAGCATTGTTAAGTTTCATTGTTATTGAATAGGCTATCTTGAGGTCACTAGGCTAGAAGGTTGTTTGGATTTCCTAAAATTGTGCCTCCCTGTAAGCCCTGGCTAAAAATATTGTTTTTTCAGAGTGTCCTGTAAACTTTCTGGGCTGCATACTAAAAAGGAGACACAATGTTGCTGTGATTTGTGTACCTCACCCTATGCCCCCAGGCTTGCTGCTAGGTACGTTAAGATGGTGTGTGCCTGTCTAGCGTAGGACATTCTTTGCAAACATGATGCTGCAGTGAATCTGAGCTCAGACTGGGCACTTCAGACTGAGGCTCGAGAACCTGCAGTTCAGCTTCGATTGGTAGCAGTCAAGCCCCAAGTAGGGATGTCAGAGAAATCGGCAATGGATTCAAATTAATTCAGATTTCTATGAATCCGACCTGCAGATTCCACATTGGATCAGCTTTTTTTCTGAGGCATGCAGACTTACCGACAACTTTTTCACTTTGCGGGAGGGATTTGTGCTGATGTGCACCAGTGCCCATGTACAATGCACTAGTTAGTTAATTTGCATTAGCTCTAATTCTCATTAACTAATGCAAATTAGCCCTAATGTGAATTAGCATAAGCAGAAATAAATTCTGGTAAAAATAAAAATCCAATTCCATCAATGAGTGGATGATGGAATGAAAGACGCCTAACAATCTGTGAAACACAGACTGAATGGATTTAACAAAATCCGTACATCCCTACCCCCAAGTCCCTTCTGGAGGCATGCCCATCTTTTGGCCTGGCTCTGTGTGATACGAGGCCACAGGTAAGTTTCTGGGCACCAAATGTGGCCATGCAACGAAGCCTTAGATCCATTGCTTTGCAAACAGAGGGACCTGGTGATGGCCTGAAAAGTTGACAACAGTGTTTGTGTTATACCAGAGGAACTGAAGGGCAACACCCGCTGTGGATGTTCCAAAACAAAGTAGACTTTAACCTGATGCGTGTTACCTAGAACAGGGCTGGGCCATCTGGGGCCCACGGCCTAATTTCAAAAGCCCTCTGCAGGTAATCATTTCAGACTTCTGGCAAGATTGATCTGTCCCTCCCTCCCTCCCTAGGAGGAAGAGGGAAGAGGGGAGGAGGAGAGGGAGGAGAGAGAAAGAAGAGGGGTGGCAGAAAGAGAGAAAGAAAAGAAGTGGCCATGCCTACATTTGGCTCTGGCAGTGCCCACCAGTGGCTTCAGCCCTTCCCACTGCCAACATATAGCCTTGACAGATTACCTCCAAGGGCAGGTAATCTGTGACAGAAAAAAAGGTCTCTCACCCCTGATCTAGAACATTGGTTCTAATTCCTAGAATCATACTGATGGGAGGGCTGGCTAGTCCTATTGCGATGATTAATCCTCAGATTCCTAAATGTTTAAGATTTATTTATTATAATATTCATCCATTTATAGGGACAGAGCAATTCATACTAGTGAGGGTGCTCCCAAAGATATGCTGGTCCCTGGGCCTGTGTTAGGACATTATAGGCAATAAAGAACACCTTGAACTGTGCCTAGAAAACTACAGAAGTCCAGTGCAAATGTGAAATGGATCAGCAATATCTGATGTAGAATATTCCTTAGAGAAAATGCAACCCACCACTTGCAGTTATAAACTGGTATGTTCCAGGAAGATTTTTGCCGAGAGATGAGCTGTTTGTCTATGGCCAGGGTGGGTGACATGTGGCCCTCCAGACATTGTTCAAGTGCAACTCCCATCAGCCCTAGCCAGCATAGCTAATGATGAGGAATGATGGGAGTTGCAATCCAACATCATCCGGAGAGCTACATGTTCTCCGTCCATGATCTATAGTCTCTGACTGTGCTAGCCCAATGTGATTATCCAAAATATATTTAGAATCAAATTATCAATTGTATTTTTAACATATTTTTGTTGAAAGAAATATACATCCAAAAAAATTTCTTTAAATGACAACTGTCTTTTTTTTTTTTTTTTACTGCCCTTCCTCCTCCAACCCATCCCAAATTATTCAAGGTGATATTTTAAGAGTGCTTTTTTCAGATGAGGAATAAAAAGTGTCTGTCTAACTGTTGCTTGCTATCTCTCCTCACTCCTGATTGTGGGAAGTTCTGATGTTGTTTTCCCCCTAGAAACAATGCTGTTATCTTATATGTTACCTGCAGGCTGCAGTGTTGTATTGATTTTCTACACACCTGTGGGAAGAGGAAAACAGCTTGCTGGTGCTTTGTCAGTGTGCTGGTTGAATGGTTGTAAGTTGTAACGGAGAGAAAGAGGAAATTACAGAAGTGGAACCACATACTACAAAATTCAGAGAAAAGCAAAGAGACTCTATCTGGACCTGGTAGCTTATTCCAAGACATCTATGAGATTATGGATGATTCATTTTCTGGAAATTCCATTATCAGCCAAAAATGGGAAAACAAACTCAGACCTATTGATGGACCCCCGCTACAACAATATCTGAACCCTAGCCTTGGCTGAGACATATCATCATCTTCATCACAGCTGGAAGAAATACTAAGACAGGTCAGTTCACTGAAACCTGGCATTGTTTTATTACCTATGGAAATGCAAACATGGAGATATTCAGGCCACCAAAGGCACCTGGCTTCTTTTGGAAAGGCAACATGAAATAAATAATGAAAATGAAATAAATAATAGAAATGAAGTAACCAACAACAACAACAACATTAGTTGACAGGGGTGCCCAACCCTTTTGGGTTGCTAGGCACATGTGGTATTTTGAAAGGGTGTCATGGAGTGCTCTCACAAAATGGATGCCTGGGGTGGTTCATTCACAAGATGGCTGCTGTGGTTAGCCTGGCCAGTCACAAAACACCAATTTCCCAAAAGGGACACTGGTGAGATTAAGAGAAATGTAACTTGCCCAGGAACAAGGCCAAGTGGGGTCTGAGCTCCAAAACACAAAGCCACTCTTTTGAACCCACAGTTTTCTGCTCCAGCACCCATTTCTCAAAAGGAAAACTGATGAGGGTCCTCCTGCCACCCCCCCCCCCATTTGTCTTTTCTAAGAATCTTCTAGGACCTACATGTGACCCAGAGAAATTCCTGGAAATAAAGATGATGCTGGAGGCTGGCATTCAGTTTGCAGAATGCCAGCTTTCCAGCTTAAAAAAGAGTATTTTTTTAAAAAAATGTAAAAATAAAAATCAGGAGGGGCAGCGGGCCTGGTGATTACCAGGAGAGGTGTCAGCAGGCACATTGGATCCATGGATACTATGTTGGAGACCCCAGACATAAAGTATTCAGGAACTTCCTTTACTCTTCTCATATGATTAAATCAAACCTTATAGATATGCACACACACACACATCAATTTTCTATACATTTCAAACCCTCGGTAGTCATCCTGAATTAAGAAAAAGAAAGAAAATATATATTCTATTATATGAGCCAAGATGCCTTTACAGGAATTCTCAGCAGCTGTTATTTCTCACTAAAAATCCAGAATGGTTTCACAAACTGCTTGGGCTGCTACCCTTGCCATAAATTTACAAAACATATTTTTGGTGGAAAGGCAATATATGCAGTCAGGGCCAGAAATATTGGAACAAGGATAACTGTTTGGGCAGTTGGCCTCTGTACACACCACACTGAAGTTGAAAGGAAACACACCCAGATGGGAGCGAAGTCAGGACTTTCAGCTGTAATTCAAGGGGTTGGACAAAATGGGTACTACCCATTCAGGAAGTACAGCCAGTGGCATACACACCCCCACCGTGGGTGGCTCATAAGTAATGGAACGAATGGCTGACAAGCAGCTGCATGGCCTGTTTCCTGGGTACCCCATGACCAATCAAGCAGATAAAAGGCCTGGAGGTGGTTCTAAGTGTTACATTTGCATTTGGTAACTGCTCACTGGAACCCCCAACATGAGGTCCAAAGAGGTGCCCATGTGAGTGAAGGAGGCCATCATTAGGCTGAGGAAACAAAATAAACCCATCAGAGAGATAGCAAAAATGCTGGGAGTGGCCAACACAACAGTTTGGAACATCCTGAAAAATAAGGAATTAACTGGCGAGCGCAGCAACAGCAAAAGGCCTGGAAGACCACGGAAGACAACTAAAGCGGATGACCGCAGAATTCTGCTCATGGTGAAGAGGAATCCTTTCACAACATCTAGCCAGGTCAAGAATGCTCTTGCGGAGGTAGGCATGTCATTGTCAACATCTACAGTCAAGAGATGGCTTGATGAATGTAAATACAGAGGCTTCACAACAAGGTGCAAACCACTGGTAACACTCAAGAACAGACAGGCCAGATTAGCCTTTGCCAGCAAACACCTAAAAAAGCCTGCCCAGTTCTGGAATAAGATTCTTTGGATGTAGGAAACCAAGATTAACTTGTACCAGAATGATGGGAAGAGAAAAGTATGGAGAAGGAAAGGAACAGCTCATGATCCAAAGCATACCACATCATCTGTCAAACATGGTGGAGGCAGTGTTATGGCATGGGCATGTATGGCTGCCAATAGAGCCGGGTCACTGGTGTTTATTGATGACCTGACTGCTGAAAAAAGCAGCAGGATGAATTCTGAAGTGTATAGGGCTATACTTTCTGCTCAGATTCAGCCAAATGCTGCCAAACTGATAGGATGCCGCTTCATATTGCAGATGGATAATGACCCAAAACATACAGCAAAAGCTACCCAAGAGTTTCTCCAGGCAAAGAAGTGGGCTGTTCTTCAATGGCCAAGTCAGTCACCTGATCTCCACCCAATAGAGCATGCTTTTCACTTACTGAAGACAAGACTGAAGGCAGAAAGACCCACAAACAATCAGCAGCTGTAGGCAGCTGCAGTAAAGGCCTGGCAAAGCATCTCAAGGGATGAAACTCGGCATTTGGTCATGTCCATGGGTTCTAGATTTCAGGCAGTCATTGACTGCAAAAGATTTTCATCCAGGTATTAAAGGTGATCCTTAAGTTTGAAATCATGTTGGTTTGTTCCATTACTTATGAGCTGCCAATGATGGGGTGTGCGTGTATGCCACTGGCTGTACTTCCTGAATGGGTAGTACCCATTTTGTCAACCCCCTTGAATTACAGCTGAAAGTCCTGACTTCGCTCCCATCTGGGTGTGTGTGTTTCGTTTCAACTTCAATGTGGTGGTGTACAGAGGCCAACTGCCAAAACAGTTGTTCCAATATTTCTGGCCCTGACTATACATTTATTCAGGCACAATCCTATGGCGATAGTCGGCCACCTCAGAACTCAGAGGCAGCCGACTATCCAATACAGGGTGGGCGGAACATGGAGGGGATTCTCTCCTCCATGCTCCAGCCACCCTGCATTTGTGGCTATTCAGCCAATTTCAGCTGTCTAGCTGGGCTGCACTGGAGTATGTGTGGGAGGCTGGATGGTGCATAGGAAGCATTGTAATGATGCTTCCACCGTCTCCTCCCCACCCACCCCCAGGAACATCCCGTTTTCACCTGCTCCACACTGCTCTTACAAGCATGGACATGGGGACAAACCACGCTGCCTACAGGGCAGTGGGCAGTGTGTGTGTGGGGGGGAGTGAGGTTTCTAGGAACCAAGCTTGGAGCCCTGGCTCCGAGCCTGGTTCCCAGAAACTGAAAAATCCTAAGGCCATCTAGACACTGTCTAGTGGCCATAGGATTGTACCCTAAGGGTACAATCCTATGCATATTTAGACAGAAAAGAGTCCTGCAGCCAGCCATGCTGGCTGGGGAATGCTGGGAGTTGTAAGGCCTTTTCCTGTCTAAACATGCATACAGTTGCACCCTAATTCAATCAATCAAAATCAATAATGTCTTTTTGATCTGTTAGTAGATAGTGAGCAATGCTGTGTCATGGAAGTAATAAAGAAAATCCTGGGCTGTCACCTATGTCCACAACAGCCCATTAGTTTGCAATTTAATTAATAGCCGTCTTCTGGGAACACGTATGGAATCTCACACATCATGAGACATTGCATGCCAGAGAAGCAAAGCACATCTTATCCTTGGAACAGGCAAGCTGCTTCCTTGAGTTGTGCCATGAATCAACGTTGCACAGGCTTTTGTTAGGAAAACAGGCTTAGCATTTCAGTTGTCAGCATATTCACTTGGGAAGAAGTGCCACTGATTTAAATATATGCTTTTAATCAGCTCTTATCGGAGTGGCCTTGCATTTTGATAATCCACAATGAGATTGTTTTCTGCTTCCTTCTTCTAGTTATCCCACACATCGAGGTACTTCTAAGGAAAGAAAAGAAAAGAAGTAGAACATGAGGCTGAATCTTCATAGTAGTTAATTGCCTTGGAGCTTTGGCAAGAGATCCCCATGTGCCACAATGGACTGCTGATGACATGTTCAAGGACCTCCCTCTCCAAACTGCTGGTTAAGGCTACTTTGCACATCATGGCGTTATACACACCTTACTTCCCTGGAGCAGTGAGAAGTTTCAAGAGCAGCACTACCTAGGCTTGGCATCCCAGGGTGGAATCACTGGAGACTTTTGATGCTTTGTAAAACTTGCTTTATTTACAAATATATATGTAGAGATACTAGCAGATGGTGGAGGCAAGCAGCATACATACTCCTACCAGGCAGCAGATTTACCTGGTACCATGAGATCTCTAGAGAGAGGCACATTGCACCCCCAAACTGCTCCCTGTAGCTGTATGTGTGTATGTGTGTGCGTGTATCACCTTCCTAGTGTTGATAGCCTCCCTTTTTCCAAACACAAGAGCCATTTGTGTTTGGCTCCATTTGCTCCAGCCATTTCCTTATACAACTTTCCCCAATCTGCTGTCCTCCAGTTGTGTCAGATTATAACTGCTATCTTTGCATGATGGGAGTTGTAATCCAACACACCTAGAGGACACCAGGTTGGTTAGGAAGGCTGTCTTAACCATTAGCTCCCCTTGAGAAAACATCTATCAGCCATTCTGGACCATTAAGCAGCCATCTTTCCTGATCAAAGGGGGTGGCAGGAATGGCTGGCCAGCAGCCATAATAACGGGCCTGTTCGTAACATCACAACAAGCCACTGTGGGTTAATTCACTCACAGAGCTCCGTGACGTGCTGCCATTTTGCATATGCAAGCCACAGTGAAGGTGGGTTGTTGGCATGGTTAACAAACCACCCATAACCCTAAAACAGCCCATAGGTTGTGGGTGGTTTGTCAACCATGCCAACGACCCACTCCCACTGGGTTTGCATGACACAACAAGCCACGGCACCCCCCCACTGCAACTTGTGTATGCAAAATGGTGGTGGCCAATTCATCTTGTGGGTGAATTAACCCATGGTGGCTTACTGTCATGCAAACCAGGTCAATATGCTTAGGTGTTCACTTAAGATGCGTTAAGTGAAGACCTAAACAACAAAGTGTGAATGTGACAAACATGCATTTCTGAACATGTGTATTATACAGATGCACCTGTCAAGTTGCCCCAGCTTCAAGCCATTCCAAGTGTGTACAGTGGAGTGTACAATAGATGGCAAGCCTAGGTTTGTTTCTGTATGATGAAATGACTCTAACACCCGTGATCAGTTGCTGAAGATCTCTTTGTGCAGGACTCTCTTTCTAGAGAATCATTCCCAAGAGCACTCTTCTGGAGGAAAAAGAACATTTGATTCCATTGCCCCTTGAGAGCGTATTATTTAAAACATGTTGGGCTTTTTGCAACCACCCCCCTCTTCACACACACAAACCTTTCTAGTTCAGTACCAGCTTGAGAGTTGCCTTTCGTTTCATGTTTGGCATTTTCTGGTCCTAATTCCCCCTTTCAGTCTTTGATGACTAGATTATTGTGGGGGAGAGGGGGAAGGGAAAAATGTGCTTCCCATAGTGTAGGAGTCATTCAGGACCCTGGCATTTTTGAAGATCCTGTAACAAAAGACCTAACACCTTTTTCTAAAGTAAAGCAGGAGGGGGGGGGGATGACAATTTAGAGTGGAGAAACTAGCTGAGCTATCCCTCTCTCCATCCATCACTTCCCTCTCTCCAGGATTAACAAAAACGTATTTATGTGCCTGGTATTCCACATGAAAATCACGTGAGGGAGACTTTTAGTAGGATAAGGGCTCCCCACTCTTGGGCCTCTCAGGATCCTCCTGTGCCATCAAACATGGGATCTTCCTGGACTGTCTATCTGGGATGAGTGTCGGAGGCTGTGGTTCTGCTCCTATTGGGTGGGCAGATTCCAGAGGCTGATGTTAGGGGACTGCTTTTCTGCATTATGGCATTTGAGCTATGGGGTTCTGAGAGGCTCTGTTTCCCCCCCTGTTCTGTTGAACCTCTAAATCAGCCTTCCTAAGCTAGCACCTGCCAAATGTATGGGACTACAGCCCCCATCATACCCAGTCAGCATGATCTGGCTTTGTGTGATGGGAGTTGTGATGTGTAGTCAAACACATCTGGGGAAGGCTAATCTAAATGAAACAGCAGGGGGAAGTTATCCAGGGATTTGGAGTGAGATGTCATCCATATGCGGATTTCTCCTTTTAATTTAATCTAAGTGCAGCTGTGGATGCCCTGAACAAGCATGGGTTGTGAGCTGGATGACGGCTAATAAACTTTAACTTAATCCTAAGAGGGTAGAGGTGCTGTTGGAAGATCAGTTGTTGGACCATAAAGATGGTAGTAAATCAGTCCTGAATGGGATTGTGCTCTTTCACAGTGCAGTTTAGGGTTGCTCCTACAGTGATTTTTGTTGGCATCCAGAACATGGTGCTTTCCACGAGCTTCAGTTGGTGCACCAGATGCATTTCTTTCTGACAAGAAATTATCTGGCTCCAGGTAACATGTTTTAGTATTAGTAACAGCAATGGAGGGTTATTGCAATATGTTATATGTGGGGCTGCCCCTTGAAAAGTGTTTGAAAATGTCAGCTGATTAAAATAGATGCAGGTCAGGCTGTTAATCAGGCTCTAAGGGTCATATTTCCCAATTGTTCTTAATATGCATTGGCCTATGTATGTATGTATGTATGTTGTGGCAAAGGGGCTTGCGTAACTCAGTGAAGCCATAAGCTATGCCATGCAGGGCCACCCAAGACGGACAGGTCATGGTGGAGAGTTCTGACAAAATGTGGTCCGCTGGAGAAGGCAATGGCAACCCACTCCAGTATTCTTGCCAAGAAAACCCCATGGAACATATCACAAGGCTAAAAGAGATGACACTGGAAGATGAGCCCCTCAGGTCGGAAGGTGTCCAATATACTACTGGGGAAGAGCAGAGGGAATTTCCAAATAGCGCCAGAAAGAGTGAAGCTGCTGGGCCAAAGCTGAAAGGACACTCAGCTATGGATATGTCTGGTGGTGAAAAGAAAGTCCGATGCTGTAAAGAACAATATTGTTTAGGAATCTGGAATGTAAGATCAATGAATCAAGGTAAGCTGGAGGTGGTCAAACATGAGATGGCAAGATTGAACATTGACATCTTGGGAATCAGTGAACTCAAATGGACAAGCATGGGCAAATTTAATTCAGGTGACCATTATATCTACTACTGTGGGCAAGAATCCCTTAGAAGAAATGGAGTAGCACTCATAGTCAATAAAAGGGTGGGAAAAGCAGTACTGGGGTACAATCTCAAAAACGATAGAATGATCTCAGTACGAATCCAAGGCAAACCATTCAACATCACAGTAATTCAAGTCTATGCCCCAACCACTGAGGCCGAAGAAGCTGAGGTTGATCGGTTCTATGAAGACCTACAACACCTTCTAGAACTAACACCAAAAAAAGATGTCCTCTTCACCATAGGGGATTGGAATGCTAAAGTAGGAAGTCAAGAAATCACTGGGATAACAGGCAAGCATGCAGGAGAAGCCACCACCACCACCACCGGGGAAGAGGCGTGCTTGCCGCCGCTGGGCCTGCTGCTGCCGCCGCTGGGCCTGCTGCTGCCGCCGCTGCCACCACCACCAGGCCTTCCTTGTGGACTTCTGCCTGGCAGATCGCCAGTCCCTGCAGGACCAGGCCCCCAGGTACCGAGCCAGCTGTGCTGCTCCACCTGCCCCTCCCTGGAAGGGCTACATAAGCTGGCTGGCTGAGGTGGCCTGGGAGAGCCAGGGCCTGCAGGAGAAGCCACCATCACCACCACCACCGGGGAAGAGGCGTGCTTGCCGCCGCTGGGCCTGCTGCTGCCGCCGCTGGGCCTGCTGCTGCCGCCGCTGGGCCTGCTGCTGCCGCCGCTGGGCCTGCTGCTGCCGCCGCTGGGCCTGCTGCCGCCGCCGCTGCCACCACCACCAGGCCTTCCCTGTGGACTTCTGCCTGGCAGACCGCCAGTCCCTGCAGGACCAGGCCCCCAGGTACCGAGCCAGCTGTGCTGCTCCACCTGCCCCTCCCTGGAGGGGCTACATAAGCTGGCTGGCTGAGGTGGCCTGGGAGAGCCAGGGCCTGCAGGAGAAGCCACCACCACCACCACCGGGGAAGAGGCATGCTTGCCGCCGCTGGGCCTGCTGCTGCCGCCGCTGGGCCTGCTGCTGCCGCCGCTGGGCCTGCTGCTGCCGCCGCTGCCACCACCACCAGGCCTTCCTTGTGGACTTCTGCCTGGCAGATCGCCAGTCCCTGCAGGACCAGGCCCCCAGGTACCGAGCCAGCTGTGCTGCTCCACCTGCCCCTCCCTGGAAGGGCTACATAAGCTGGCTGGCTGAGGTGGCCTGGGAGAGCCAGGGCCTGCAGGAGAAGCCACCACCACCACCACCACCACTGGGGAAGAGGCGTGCTTGCTGCTGCTGGGCCTGCCGCCGCCGCTACCACTGCCACCAGGCCTTCCCTGTGGACTCCTGCCTGGCATTTTTAAGGGAATTTTAATTGTTTGGTTTGTTTGTTTTATTTTGTTGGGGGGGATTTTGTTGTGTTTTTAGGGGTGGGTAGCCTGCCTGATAGGCGGGAGCGAGGGGGCATGTGTCCACCTGAGGGAGGCAGTGGGGGGAGTGTTGGGGGCCAGAACATACCGAGGCTGGGCGGCAGGCGCTGGCGGAGCGCTAGGGGCAGGCCATGCCAGGTAAGGGGAACAAGGGAGAGATGTGTAGTATCTGTCCCCTGCTCCGGGCCTGTCCAGAGCCAAAGGATGGCTGGGGGAGGCGTGACCCCATCTTCTGGCCTTCGTTTGCTGCTCTGCAATGCCAGGTCTGTTACCCAGAAAACCTCCCTCATCCATGACATGATCCTGGATGAGGGTGCAGACCTGGCATGTATTACGGAGACCTGGCTGGCCGAGGCTGCTGCTCCAACCCTTGCAGCCATGTGTCCAGCTGGATTTTCGTATGCACAGCAGCCGAGGGCTGGGGATCGGGGAGGGGGAGTGGCTGTTATCTACTGAGAGTCCTTGGTTTTCACCAGACCCCCTCTCCAGGAGACCAAGCTTGCTGAGTGCATGTACTGGAGGTTGGGCCCGAAGGGCAGTCTGGGGATTCTGCTCGTGTACCGTCCACCTCGCTGCATGACTGACTCCCTGGCCGAGGTGCTTGAGGTGGTCTCTGATGTGCGTGTACAGTCCCCTAACTTACTGGTGTTGGGGGACTTCAACGTACATTCGGAGGCCATCCTCACAGGAGCACCTCGGGACTTCATGGAGACCATGGCCTCCTGGGAGCTGCACCATATTCTAACTGGGCCCACCCATGTAGCCGGTCATGCACTAGACCTTGTGTTTGTTTCTGGAGAAGCGGGGAGTGATCTGGAAGTCGGGGGTATATCCACCACCCCCTTGTCATGGTCAGATCTCTATCTGGTGATGTTGGACTTCTCGGTTCCACAACCCCTCCGCAGGGGTGGAGGACCCATTAAAATGGTCCGCCCCAGGCGTCTTATGGATCCAAATGGATTCCTGAACGCGCTTGGGGATTCTCTGGGGCATGCCAACGGCCACTCAGTCGAGACCCTGGTGGGTGGCTGGAATGCCGCAATCACCGGGGCATTAGATCGGGTGGCTCCGAAACGCCCTCTCCCCCTGAACAGGGCTCGGACTGCACCATGGTTCAATCCGCAGTTACGAGCTCTGAAACAGGAGGTGAGTCGGCTAGAGCGCCGGTGGCGGAAGTCTCGCTCCAAAGACGATCAGACACGGGCTAGAGCTATATTTTCAGCCTATCACGTGGCGGTGAAGGCAGCAAAAAAGGAATATTATGCTGCCTCCATCGCGTCTGCAGAGTGCTGCCCCAGGAGGCTGTTCCAAGTGGTCCGGAGCCTGGTCGGTCCTGTGGCTCCGGAACCACTGGAGCATTCTAAGGCCTCCTGTGAGTCTTTGGCAAGGCACTTTGCAGATAAAATTGATCAGATTAGGTGTGTTACTCTGCACACTGTGGATACAGTTAGTGAGCAAGAGGCGGCCTGTGGCAAACCGGTTTTGTGGGGTCGGTTCCAGCTTCTTCCTCCTGATGAAGTGGACAAGGTGCTTTCATCTGTAAGGCCTACCACCTGCTTACTTGATCCTTGCCCATCTTGGCTCATTATGAGCTGCAGAGAGAGACTGGGTGAAGGGATCAGGGCGGTGGTGAATGCCTCCCTTGAGGAGGGAGTGATGCCATCAGCCCTCAAGGAGGCAGTGATAAGACCGCTCTTAAAGAAGCCCTCCTTGGATCCTCAAGTTCTGAACAACTTTCGCCCAGTCTCAAATCTGCCATTTTTGGGCAAGGTGATTGAGCGGGTGGTGGCGGTGCAGTTGAAGGCACACTTGGAAGAAACTGATTATCTAGACCCATTTCAGTTGGGGTTCAGGCCTGGGCATGGGACAGAAACGGCCTTGGTCGCCTTGGTGGATGATATGAGGAGGGCTCTGGATAGGGGTGAATGCTCCTTCCTTGTTCTCCTCGACCTCTCAGCGGCTTTTGATACCGTTGACCACGGTATCCTCCTGGACCGCCTGGAGGGGTTGGGCATTGGAGACACTGTATTGCGGTGGTTCCGGTCCTTCCTCTCCGGCAGGTACCAGAGGGTAGCACTGGGAGAGGAGGTTTCGGACCCGTGGCCACTTACTTGTGGGGTGCCACAGGGTTCCATCCTCTCCCCGATGCTATTTAACATCTATGTGAAGCCACTGGGGGCTATGATCAGGAGGTTTGGGGTGCAGTGTCATCAATATGCAGATGACACGCAGCTCTACCTCTCATTCAAATCTTCACCAAGGTTGGCCATAGAATCCCTGTCCAAATGTCTGGAGACGGTGAGTGGCTGGATGGGGAGGAATAAGCTGAAGCTCAACCCTGACAAGACCGAGGTACTTTTGGTGGGGGACAAGAGGAGGCTGGGGGATGTTGACCTGGTGTTGAATGGGGTACGGCTACCCTTGAAAGACCAGGTCCGCAGCCTGGGGGTCATTTTGGACTCCCAGCTGTCCATGGAGGCTCAGGTGTCAGCTGTGAGCCGGACAGCGCTGTATCAACTCCATCTGATACGGCGGCTGCGCCCCTTCCTTCCCGACCATCTGCTCCCATCGGTAGTACATGCCCTGGTCTCCTCTCGTTTAGACTACTGTAATGCGCTCTACGTGGGGTTACCCTTGAAGACGGTTCGGAAGCTGCAGCTGGTACAGAACGCAGCGGCTCACCTGATTAAAGGCAGCCGCCGGCGAGATCACATCACTCCAGTGCTGAAGAAGTTGCACTGGTTACCAGTTGTTTTCCGGGCCAAATTCAAGTTGTTGGTTTTGACCTTTAAAACCCTATATGGTTCCGGCCCAGCCTATCTTAAGGAGCGCCTCCAGCAACACCAGACAGGCCGCTTAACAAGATCAGCCTCAGATGGCCTTCTCTCTGTCCCATCAGCCAGGACAGCTAGACTGGTGGGGACGAGGGAGAGGGCCTTCTCTGTGGTGGCCCCCACTCTGTGGAACTCCCTCCCTAGGGAACTCCGTCATGCCCCCTCTTTAATGAGCTTCCGTCGTGCATTAAAAACGTGGTTGTTCAGGCAGGCATTTGGGGTGGGTTAGGGTATTTTTTTAAAAAAAAAAAATTATGGTAAAATTTTATTGTTTTAAATTGTTTTATGGGGGTTGTACATCGCCCAGAGTGGCTGGGTGACCAGTCAGATGGGCGATTAATAAATTTAATAAATGAAATGAATGAAAGAAGCATGGCCTTGGTGTGCAAAATGAGGCAGGACAAAGGCTAATAGAGTTTTGCCAAGAGAACACGCTGATCATAGCAAACACACTTTTCCAACAGCACAAGAGGCGACTCTACACATGGACATCACCAGATGGTCAATATCGAAACCAGATTGATTATGCACTTTGTAGCCAAAGATGGAGAAGCTCTATACAGTCAGTAAAAACTAGACCTGGAGCTGACTGGCTCAGATCTTAAATTTCTTATTGCAAAATTTTGGCTTAAATTGAAGAACGTAGGGAAAACCACTAAACCATTCAGGTATGACCTAAATCATATCCCTTATGAATATACAGTGGAGGTGATTAATAGATTTCAGGCATTAGACCTGATAGACAGAGTGCCTGAGGAACTATGGATGGAGGTCCATAGGTTCAGGAGGCAGCAATGAAATCCATCCCAAAGAAAAAGAAATGCCAGAAAGCAAAGTGGCTGTCTGATGAGGTACAGGTAGCTGAGGAAAGAAGGGAAGCGAAAAGCAAGGGAGAAAGAGGAAGATATACCCAACTGAATGCAGATTTCCAGAGAATACCAAGGAGAGACAAGAAGGCCTTCTTAAATTAACAATGCAAAGAAATCAAGGAAAACAATAGAATGGGAAAGACTAGAGATCTCTTCAAGAAAATCGGAGATCTCAAGGGAACGTTATGTGCAAAGACGGGCATGATAAAGGACAAAGAAGGCAGGGACCTAACAGAAGCAGATGAGATTAAGAAGAAGTGGAAAGAATACACAAAAGAACTATACAGGAAAGATCTGAATGTCCCTGATAGCCATGATAGTGCAGTCACTGAACTTGAGCCGGACATCCTAGAAAGTGAAGTCAAGAGGGCCTTAGGAAGCATTAGTAACAACAAAGCTAGCGGAGACGACAGTATTCCAGCTGAGCTATTTAAGATCCTAAAAGATGATGCTGTTAAAGTGCTGCATTCAATATGCCAACAAATTTGGAACACTCAACAATGGCCACAAGACTGGAAAAGGTCAGTTTACATTCCAATTCCAAAGAAGGGCAATGCCAAAGAGTGTTCAAACTACCGTACAATTGCACTTATTTCACATGCCAGCAAGGTGATGCTCAAAATCCTACAAGCTAGGCTTCAGCAGTATGTGAACCGAGAACTACTGGAAGTACAAGCTGGGTTCTGAAGAGGCAGAGGAACTAGAGATCAAATCGTCAACATTCGCTGGATCATGGAGAAAGCAAGAGAATTCCAGAAAAGCATCTATTTCTGCTTCATTGACTATGCTAAAGCCTTGATTGTGTGGATCACAACAAACTGTGGCAAATCCTTAAAGAGATGGGAGTACCAGACCACCTTACCTGTCCCCTGAGAAACCTGTATGAGGGCCAAGAAGCAACAGTAAGAACTGGACATGGAACAACCGATTGGTTCAAAACTGGGAAAGGAGTATGACAAGGCTGCATATTGTCACCCTGCTTATTTAACTGATATACAGAGTACATCATGAGAAATGCCAGGTTGGATGAATCACAGGTCGGAATTAAGGTTGCCAGGAGAATTATCAACAACCTCAGATACCACCCTAATGGCAGAAAGTGAAGAGGATCTAAAGAGCCTCTTGTTGAGGGTGAAAGAGGAGAGTGCAAAAGCTGGTTTGAAACTCAACATTAAAAAAACGAAGATCATGACATCTGGCCCCATCACTTCCTGGCATATGGAGGGGGAAGAAATGGAAGCAGTGACAGATTTTATTTTCTTGGGCTCCAAGATCACCGCAGACGGTGACTGTAGCCATGAAATTAAAAGACGCTTGCTCCTTGGGAGGAAAGCTATGGCAAACCTAGACAGCATAGTAAGAAGCAGAGACATCACCTTGCCAACAAAGGTGCGCATAATCAAAGCTATGGTTTTCCCAGTAGCAATGTATGACTGTGAGAGCTGGACTATAATGAAGGCTGAGCACCAAAGAATCGATGAATTCGAACTGTGGTGCTGGAGAAGACTCTTATGAGTCCCCTGGACTGCAAGGAGGTCAAATCAGTCCATCCTAAAGGAAATCAACCCTGACTGCTCATTGGAAGGACAGATACTGAAGCTGAAGCTCCAATATTTTGGCCACCTAATGCGAAGAGAAAACTCTCTGGAAAAGACCCTGATGCTGGGAAAGACTGAAGGCAAAAGGAGAAGGGGACGGCAGAGGTTGAGATGGCTAGATAGCACCACCAATGCAATGAATATGAACTTGAGCACACTCCGGGAGAGAGTGGAGGACAGGAAGGCATGGCGTGCTATGGTCCATGGGGTCACGAAGAGTTGGACACAACTGAATGACTGAACAACAACAATTCATTCATTCATTCATTCATTATACATACATAGATACATACATATATATATATATATATACATACATACATACATATGCATGCATGCTGCTTTTCAGGGCAGGAGCCCTCCCAAGGCAGCATACAACATTAAAATGCATATAACATTCATAATAAAACTGATGATAAAAGCAGCAAAAGTTCCACAAAACAACAAACATCAGCATAAGATAGAACCTGCAACACAGCTGAAGCTATAACCCAGTCTGATAAAACATTGTCAGGGGAATGGCACAGTAAAGAAGTAAGTCTTCTGAGCCTTCTTAAAAGCCTGCAATGGTGGGGCCTGGCGGACCTATCATTACTTCCAGACATAACTCAAGATGCAGGGTTTTTGACTATGCAGTACTAAAAAGTCTGGGATGAAGGTATCTGGAAAATGCTTTCTTCTATATGAATCTGCCCACCAGTTCTGATCTTCCTTCGGAGGCTCTTCTCTGGCTGCCCCTGCTGTTAGAAGTTAAGTGGGGCCATAGCTCAGTGTGACAGCACCCCTGCTTGGCATGCAGCAGGTCCCAGGTTTGATCTCTGGCCTCTCCAGGTAGGGCAGAGAAAAATCCTGTCTGAAACCCTGGAGAGCTGCTGCCAGTCAGTGTCAACAATACTGGGCTAGATGGGCCAAGGGTCCGGCTCAGTATAAGGCAGCTACCCAAGTTCCTAAGTGGGTGGGTGGGGGCAGTGGGGGCAGCCAGGAAGATTTCATTGCTGGTATACTGGCTTTTGAATTCCTTGCCTAGGGAGATTGATTGGGTGCCATCATTATTGTAGGTGCTTGGCCTGTTCACAGAGTGTTTAATAGTAATTAAAGTTAACTGCTTTATTATAGCAGCTCCACTGCCTTATTAAGCGCACAATCCTATGGGGATAGGCAGTCGCCTCCAAACTCAGAGGCGACTGCCTATCCAATGCAGGGCAGGAGAAGCGCGGAGGGGATCATTCCCTCTGCGCTTCTCCTGCCCTGCATTTGCAGCTAGACTGCCAGTTTCGGCTGTCTAGCCGCGGGAGGGCAGAGCAGGGGAGGAGGCTGCTGGACAACACACAGGATGAGTCGTACTGGCATTTCCACCTTCCCCGCCCTGGAACGCCCCCCCTGAATGCCCCATTTTGGCCGCTCCGTGCTCCTCTTCTGAGCATGGCATTCAGGGCTGTTCCATGCTGCCTGTGAGGCAGTGCCAAAGTGGGGGAAGATCAGTTCTCTGGGAACGGACCTCCAAGTGTGGGCTCTGGGGTCAGTTCCCAGAAGACCACAAATCCTATGGCCATCTATCCACTGACTAGTGGCCATAGGATTGCTTCCTACAGTGGTTAAAGTTGTCGTTGTTCCGATTTCAATGTTAATTTTTTAGCTGCCTTTTAAAAAGGAAAGGTGGATTTTTGAAGTTGACTGTTACCACTAGCCATTTTTCTGAGCTATAATGCCAAGTCCTTGGGGGCGAGGGTGGCATTCTAAAAGCTGCTATATCCAGGGGTCTTCTATGCTACAGTGTACTTAGTTGGATGGTTAGGTCCACCCCATCAAGGTCATAGAATCATAGAATAGTAGGGTTGGAAGGGGCCTACAAGGCCATCGAGTCCAACCCCCTGCTCAATGCAGGAATCCAAGTCAGAGCATCCCCGACAGATGGCTGTCCAGCCTCACCTTGAACGCCTCCAGTGTGGGAGAGCCCACCACCTCCCTAGGTAATTGGTTCCATTGTTGTATCGCTCTAATAGTCAGGAGGTTTTTCCTGATGTTTAGCCGGAGTCTGGCTTCCTGTAACTTGAGCCCATTATTCTGTGTCCTGCACTCTGGGATGATCAAGAAGAGATCCTGGCCTTCCTCTCTGTGGCAACCTTTAGAGTACTTGAAGAGCGTTATCATATCTCCCCTCAGTCTTCCCAAGGCTAAACATGCCCAGTTCTTTCAGTCTCTCTTCATAGGGCTTTGTTTCTAGTCCCCTGATCATCTTTTCTGCCCTCCTCTGAACCCTCTCCAGTTTGTCTGCATCCTTCTTCAAGTGTGGTGCCCAGAACTGGACACAGTACTCCAGATGAGGCCTAACCAGTGCTGAGTAGAGGGGAACTAGTACTTCCTGGGATTTGGAAGCTATGCTTCTATTAATGCAGCCCAAAAGAGCATTTGCCTTTTTTGCAGCCACATCACATTGTTGGCTCATATTCTGCTTGTGATCGACAACAGATCCAAGATCCTTCTCGCTTGTAGTGTTGTTGAGCCACGTATCGCCCATCTTATAACTGTGCATTTGGTTTCTTTTTCCTAGGTGCAGAACTTGGCATTTATCCCTATTAAACTTCATTCTGTTGTTTTCTGCCCAGTGCTCGAGTCTATCCAGATCACTTTGAATTTTGTTTCTGTCTTCCAAAGTATTAGCGATCCCTCCCAATGTTGTGTCATCTGCAAATTTGATCAGCATTCCCTGCACCTCCTCCTCCAAGTCATTAATAAAAATGTTGAAGAGCACTGGGCCCAGGACTGAGCCCTGCGGTACCCCACTCGTTACCTCTCCCCAGTTTGAGAAGGTCCCATTGATAAGCACTCTTTGATTCTGATTCTGTAGCCAACTGTGGATCCACCGGATCATTGTTTCATCTAGCCCACTTTGAGCTAGTTTGCTCATCAGGATATCATGGGGCACTTTGTTGAAAGCTTTGCTGGAGTCGAGGTATATGATGTCTACAAGGGAGGTGACTTGATCAAAAAATGAGATCAGATTTGTCTGGCAGGACTTGTTTTTGACAAATCCATGTTGGCTTTGAGTAATCACTGCATTGTTTTCAAGGTGCTTCCAGATGGATTCCTTTATCATCTGCTCCAGAATTTTCCCTGGGATTGATGTCAGACTGATTGGTCTGTAGTTCCCAGGTTCCTCCTTTTTACCCTTTTTGAAGATAGGGACAGCATTTGCCTTCCTCCAGTCATCTGGCACTTCCCCCGTCCTCCATGATTTCTCAAAGAGAATAGACAGCGGTTCTGAGAGTTCTTCTGCCAGTTCCTTTATGACTCTAGGATGCAGTTCATCTGGCCCTGGAGATTTGAACTCATTCAAAGTAATTAGGTGTTCCTTGACCATCTGCCTATCGATCTCAAGCTGCAATCCTGCCCCTTCAGCCTGTACTTCGCCTTCGCCAGCGGGGTCATAGACTCTCTTTTGGGAGAAGACTGAGCCAAAGTAGGAATTGAGCACCTCTGCCTTTTCTTTGCCATCTGTTATCGTTTTGCCATCCTTATTTAATAGCTGAACAACCATTTCTTTCCTCTGTCTTTTACTATGCAGGTAGCTGAAGCAAGCCTTTTTGTTGTTTTTAGCATCCCTCGCTAACCTCAGCTCGTTCTCAGCTTTAGCCTTCCTGACGCCATCCCTGCAATTCTGTGCTACCTGCCTGTACTGTTCCTTTGTTGCTTGGCCTTCTTTCCACTTCCTATATGTGTCCTTTTTTGTTTTCAGGTAATCTCTAAGCTTTTTGTGAAGCCACATTGGCTTTTTCTGTTGTCTTCCACCTTTTCTTCTTGTTGGAATTGTTTGTAATTGTGCCTTGAGGATTTCCTTTTTTAAAAGCTCCCACCCATCTTGGACTCCTTTTCTTGTTAGCATCGCTTGCCATGGGACCTTACTGATCATTGCTCTGAGTTTACTAAAATCAGCTTTCCTAAAATCCAGGGTACACGTTTGATTACACTCTGCTTTTGCTTCCCTTAGAACCAAGAACTGAAGCACAACATAGTTGCTTTCCCCCAGAGTTCCTGTAACTGCTACTTTAAGGTCATATCTGTGCTATCTAACTAATGATGAAGTTCATGGCTCAGCTCTAGACTTTTGCCCAAAAGACATCAAGGAGCCTAAGTGGAGGTGCAATTCAATGCCAGATCCTATCCCTCTTTGTCCATAATGAAATGGGAAAGCATGACATGTGTAGATGAGATTGAGGCTGCAAGCCTGTACACGTTTACCTGAGAATAAGCTTCATCAAACACATTGACCTGATTTTCATGACACAACAACCCACCTTGGCTTAATTTACCCATGGGGACTGTTGAGTTGTGGCATGTCATGTTGTGTGAACTCAGGTGTCATGGGTTGTTTGAGGGTTAGAGAACACTCAGATTGGGATGCTGGAGAATTCCGCCACAGACTCAAATGAGGCCAGATTCCAAAGAATCTGACCTCTGGACTCCATGGCGGACTGGCTGCACTCATCTCTGGATCTGGAGGAGTTCCCAGTTCCCACGAGGCAGCTCTCTGGCTTCCTATAAAACTCAATACACTAATAGCAGCTTCCATGAACTTATTGCAGGAAAGTTACTCCATAAATGGTGTATTGTACCCCATTTGCAGCCGTAAAGCTCTTACTTTTACCTAAATATAGCCATAAAAAGCTCTAATGTAGGTAAAAGTAAGTGCTTTACGGCCACAAATGGTGTAAAATATGCCTTTTATGGCTGTAATTTCCCTGTGGTATGCTAATAAAAGGTAAAGGTGTCCCCAACCAGTCGTGTCCAACTCTAGGGTGTGGTGCTCATCTCCATTTCTAAGCCGAAGAGCCAGCGCTGTCTGAAGATGCATCTGTGGTCATGTGGCCAGCATGACTGAACACCGAGGTGCATGGAACGCTGTTACCTGTCCCGCCGAAGCGGTACCTATTTATCTACTTGCAATTTCTTGCTTTCGAACTGCTAGGTTGGCAGGAGCTGGGACTGAAGACGGGAGCTCACTCCGTCACGCGGCACTTGGGTCTAGAACTGCTGTCCTGCCGACCTTCCGGTCTGCAGTTCAGCGTCTTAACGTGTATCATGTTATATAGGAAGCCAGAGAGCCTCTCCACCAACTCTGGCAGACACAGCAGGACTCTGGAGGATTTTGCAGGGCCCCAAGTGGTCCGAATTGCCCTGGAATGGACCCCCCGGACTGGAAAGTGGGGGGTTCATACACCCCTATGCTCAGATAACTCTAAAACAAGCCATGGGTTAGTTGAGGGTTGTCTAACCCTCATACAACCCCTGCCACCTGGTCTTGCATGACATGACAAGGCACAGAAAGTCAGGCGCTCACAGGTGCCATGCAAAAATGGCACCCATGGGCGCCCTGCATGATATGACTGTCCCTGCAGATAAATTAAGCCCTGGTGGGCTGTTGTGGCATGTAAACATGCTCAGTGTGACTTCTGAGTAAACATGCATAGCATTGTGCTGTAAATGATGTTAACACTTTCTGAAAGCCACTAAAGGGGCACCATTCTTGCACACAATGAACTAAAAGTTTGTCGTCAGTGTTGTGTTTCCTCCGCTTCTCTTTCACTGAGCACCGCCATCCATGCACATTGTGTAAAGAGCATATAATTTAAACATTGATTGATTGGCCTGGAGTTGTTTAATGGAATTCTGTGCCAGGACTCTGTTGGAGTTGGGAATTCTGTACTTTGAGAATTACCGTTTGTCCATAGCTTCTGAGTCACATGAGATCTGTTAACTACACTCAGTGATACAGTTAGGATGCAGTCCTATACATGTTTATACAAAATGGCTGGCTGGGGAATGCTAGGAATTGTAGGGTTCATTTTCCCATATAAACATGTATAGGATCTCACCCTTAGGTAATTTCAGATTCGGGCCTTAATACTCCCCCCCCCCCATTTAGGTGGTAATGTGCATTACTTCGCTAACCTCAAAATGTGGTTAAGTCACCCCTGCTGATTTTGGAAGGCCTCCTGTTCTTTATGGTAAGTGGGGCTCTTGGCTTCTGCCCCAGAGTCCTACCCTGATGGCACCACCTTACTTGCTAATGAGAGTAACAATGCTCCCATTCTTTTTTCTTTTTCTAAAAGAGCAAAACAGGCCCCACTTCAGAAGAGAAGAAGAAGGGGGTGGGTTGCTTCACACTTTCCCTATCAGCTGTTTTTCCACTCAAACTCTCCCCAAGTGTCCCTACCCCCCCCCACACACACAAGGAGTTCAAGTTATATATTTATGAGGATAATTTATAAGACATAAATTCAATTGGGTTGAATGCCTGTTGGATTTCTACCTGTTGCTGTTGTGCTGCTATTGATGAGACTAACAGCAAGACTAAGCATGCAGTAGACTTGACAAAAGGGGGAAAAATATAGGATTGTCACTTTTTCTCCCTGGCCCAGTTCTTGATTCATAAACACAAAACTGGTGAGTCTCTTCTTAGCACTGTGATATGTGGTGATGATTTTCCCCATCACTTACTAATACATAAGGCTGTTTGAAGACATAGGAGGCACTTGCTTGGTGGCAGAGCATATGCTTTGAATACTTGTAGATATAGCATCTCCAGTTGAAAAGGATCTGGGTGGGGTGGGGTAGCCACAATCAGTGTAGATACAGTGGTACAGTAGGTAATTTGAGACCCTGGATTTAGGGCGTAATCCTATGCATGCTTAGACAGAAAAATGTCCTACAATTCCCATCATTCCCTGAGACTCATAGGAATTCTGGGAGTTGTAGGACTCTAAACATACATTGGATTGCACCATTAATGGTCTTATGCCCCTTCCCTCTTTAGATGGGAATTTGCGTGACTTTACTTACTAGGTTCAAATTGAGACAATATGCAAGTCCTGCAGCGAAAGGGCCCCTCCTGCTCATTTTGCTGAACAGGGCCTGACTTCTACCCCAAAGTCCTGACCTGATGGCACCATGGTTAGTATAGGCATTTTTAGTGGCAATTTGGATGCTTAGTTCAGTGCCAGCATACTGCTCCATTCAAAGTTACCGTCAGGTTTGAATTTATTTAATGATGGAAGAGTCAAAGCTGTCTGGTGCACTCGCAATAATGCTTTCGCTATTTTGTTCCAACAATCACCAGAAGGATAATGTGTGTGTGTGTGTGTGTGTGAGTGTCCCTTCTTTCATCCTGATTTATTAAGAGTTCAGCAAGAAGACAAAGTATCCAGACATGCATACAAACCTTCCAGTGGTGGCTGATTGCAAGGATCTCTGAGGGGCTGTGAATCGGCTCTGGGTTTCAGTCAGAACTCTAATGGAGCTATTCCCATGGATTCAGTATCTTGGATAGCTCCTTCAGAGTTCTGGCTGGTTCTGACTGAAACCCAGAGTGGATTCACAGTCCCACTGATACCTGAGCCACCAGCCTCCAATGAAACCTTCTCTGTTCGAACAAGAGCAGTGCAAGCAGTAATTTCATTTGCTTCGTCCACACAGACCCGGATGTAAAGCATCCGTTCTCTGCTTACCTGCTGCTGGGGTGTGTCTGGGCAGGTAATCAGGCACCCCATTTGTCTCTGCCATCTGACTGGCTTTACAGCTGGAAAGAAAAGGAGTCACTCCCTCCAACCTCCCCAGTGAATCAAATAATAAAAATAAAATAAAATACCCACCCCACAGCCAGATAAGCCTAAGACAAGCAACAGTTTAAGACCTCAACTGGTGTGTGTGTGTATTTCCAGAGTAAACCTGCACAGGACTGGGCTGTGCCTGTCTATGGGATTACTCTCTAATATTTTCTGGTACAGAGAATCACGAGACACTACCATTTTTTTAAAAAGAAAAGAAATGTGTTTTAAGAGCTCTGCGCTTGGTTTGTGAGGTTGGATGAATCACAGATTGGAATTAAGATTGCTGGGAGAATTATCAACAACCTCAGATACACAGACAATACCACCCTAATGGCAGAAAGCGAAGAGGATCTAAAGAGCCTCTTATTGAGGGTGAAAGTGGAGAGTGCAAAAGCTGGTTTGAAACTCAACATTAAAAAAATGAAGATCATGGCATCTGGCCCCATCACTTCCTGGCATATGGAAGGGGAAATGGAAGCAGTGACAGATTTTATTTTCTTGGGCTCCAAGATCACCACAGACGGTGACTGTAGCCATGAAATTAAAAGATGCTTGCTCCTTGGGAGGAAAGCTATGGCGAACCTAGACAGCATAGTAAGAAGCAGAGACATCACCTTGCGGACAAAGGTTTGTATAATCAAAGCTATGGTTTTCCCAGTAGTAACATATGGCAGTGAGAGCAGGACTAAAAGGAAGGCTGAGCGCCGAAGAATTGATGCTTTCGAACTGTGGTGCTGAAGAAGACTCTTACGAGTCCCCTGGACTGCAAGGAGGTCCAATCAGTCCATCCTAAAGGAAATCAATGCTGACTGCTCATTGGAAGGACAGATACTGAAGCTGAAGCTCAAATATTTTGGCCACCTAATGTGAAGAGAAAACTCCCTGGAAAAGACCCTGATGCTGGGAAAGATTGAAGGCAAAAGGAGAAGGGGACAGCAGAGGATGAGGTGGCTAGATAGCATCATGAATGCAATGAATATGAACCTGAGCACGCTCGGGGAGAGAGCGGAGGACAGGAAGGCCTGGTGTGCTATGGTCCATGGGGTCAAGAAGAGTCGGACACGACTGAATGAGTAAACAACAACAAAAAGGAGGTTCTATGGAAACAGTCAGCCGCAGGGCTTTCATCGCCTTCTGTTTACATGCCCAATCCTTTATTTGGCTGAAGGCAAACGCCGATTGTTTTCACAGAACCCGAACTGCACAATCCTAGGCATATTTACTCAGAAGTAAGTCCCATTGTTTTCCAGTGTGTGTGTGTGTGTGTGTGTGTTACTCCCAGGTAAGCGTGCAGAAGACTGCAGCCTAAGTATTCAGGTTTAAATGGCCTCCACTTACCTAGCGATCCTGAACAAGTTTACTCAAAAGCCCCACAGCTATATGAGTGGGACTTGCTATTCCCTAGGACAGGGGTGGGTAACTTGTGGCCTTCCAGAACTTTTGGCTTAGAACGCCCATCTTCCCACACCATGGTGGCTAGGGCTGATGGGAGTTGTAGGCAAAAACATCTGGAGGACCAAAAGTTTCTTACCTCTGCCCTAAGAAGTGTCTTGACAAATGCTGTCTTAACGCAGGTCCCTTAGTTTTCAGTTGAACTTATTTCCAAGTAACCCACTGGGACTTGGAGTACTAAATTTATCTTTAAATCGTCCCTGCTGACCTGATGTGTTTTTTTGTTTTTTTAAGGGGATCATTGGGCGGGGTGTGTGTGTGCTACTGCTGCTAGATCCTAAGGAATTGTAACAAGTTTGCCCAACTCAATAGCTTGGAATTATTCAGCCGGTGAAGCTGTGTCTGTTAATGCATATCATCCATGGCAGAGAAAATCACCTGTTGAATGTCTGCTGGTGACGCAGCTGTTAAAGGCACGACAGCCCTGCCGGGGCCAGGTGAGAAAGTGACAACTAATCATGGACAATGTAGAAGAACATGATCCGTTTTAAGGATGCCCGCAACCGTGTCCAGACAACTCGAGTCTAATTTAAAACCAGCCATAGGAAAAGATGGGGCCTGTGGAGGCTTGAAGGCTGATTTGCAAAGCTATGATCGTTAAATGGTGTCTAAGTTCTAATCAGCCTTAAAATAATAAATGGGATCAGAACTCCTTTAAGGTAAGGCAGTTCTATAAACCAGTAACTCTGGCTTCGTCCTGTTTTTAATGGTTATTCTGGACTGTCAGTAACTCAGTATCCTTTGCAGAAGCTAATCCTTCCTTTTTGTGCGTGTTCCTGAATGACAAAAAGTCCAGATTAAAACTAAGGATAAAAGGCTATCCTCATACGTATTTCACGGGCCAGAGAGTCCACTTCCTCAGACGAGTCTTCATAGACATAAATGGTAATATGTTCCGTTATTGGATACGGAGAGACAGTTTCGCAACTCCTTCGCTTGTGTTGTGCACACTGCGGAGTGAAGGAAGCCGTCAATCAAGAGAGGAGGCCGAAAATATCCTGAGGGAAGCGGACATCGTAACTTGCATGTCGTCCATTAACAGCCACGCCCGGGTCTGAAGACAAGGGACAAGTTCCAGCCTTCCCGCGCAACCTGGCGCCCCCGCCGGCTTTGGACTACAAGTCCCACCACCCCCAGCCGGCGCTGGCTGGGGATGGTGGCACTTGTAGTCCAAAGCCGGTGGGGGCGCGAGGTTGCGCGGGAAGGCTGCTGAACAAAGGCACCTAAGGAAATTCACTTTTGGTTTGAGTGAGCTCTCGTGCAAACACGATTGTGGAGCATTTCCTAATTAGGAAGAGCACTACAAGGTACCGCGTTAAAACGGTTGTGAGATGCTGCAGAAAGTTCGGCTTTCGCAACCTGGAAGGATTTGTGGAGGCACTCTTCATTCCGCAGGGCGAACCTTAAATGTCTCGGCAAAATGGCCTTTGTCGTCGGGCCCAACGGCTTTTGGGAGAAGAATGCCAATGGCTTCCACCATTACTGGACTGGACCTGAGAAGTTCGACGAAGAATTGTGTGCAACTCCAAAGCTTGCATCGCTTTACTTATTTTTATACTTCAGACCCTTCCCCGCCGCCGCTTTTCTTGGGGTTTCCTTCTATGTGATATATTTAAGAATCTAGCTGCTACTTTCTGTAACTAGTAGGCTTAGGAAGCGGGGGCGGGGGAGAGATGGTAACCCTATCAAAGACGATTGTGCTTTTTAACTGTTGGATGACAAGCAGAAAATCAGCAGGTGAAGTCTTTCCCAGAATAGTGATAGGAGGAAATATGGGGTTGTATTCGTGGGTGGGGTGGGGTGGGGGGTTTGTATTAAAGGAACAGGAAATATGTCAATGAAGAATAAAATAAAACCCTGAATCATGGAACCATTTCGTACGTCCATTCTCTGGGTTGTATCGAATGTTCGTCTAACGTAAGTCCCGTTCATTTCAATGGGTCTACTCTACGTAGAACTAACATTGGATACAACCTTCTGTTGTACACATTCCTGACTCATCTCGATTAAAAGCGTCAGGACCGCCACCTTTTCTCGGAAGGTTCTGTCCGACAGCTGGTTGACCTGTATTCATTCCTGTGCCATGAAGTCAAAAGACAGCAGTCCCCTTTGAACCTACAAATGTAGAAGGACGCTCAAATGGTTGAATCCCAGTCAGTCATTATCCATCCAAACACCCAAGAACAATCTTCTTAAAGGTAAGGGTTTGTTTGTTGTTTGTTTGGCTAGCGGGGAAAGTAGCAGAGGAGAGCTGTCGAGCGACAGGGGAAGATAATGGACCCCCTATCCATTGCAAGGGATCTGCACTCGGCTTGAAAGGATGCCAGGCTTTTTGAACTGGACAAAGAGTTCAGATCCGCACCCGCCACTGTGCTCCTATTCCCTTCTCCATCCTATTTCTACTGTCTAAAACAGCCCCCCTCCCCGCCCAGCGCCCTTCCGATATGTTAGATTACAACTCCCATGCTGGCGGGGGTGATGGGAGTTGTAGTCCGACACATCTGCTAGGCGCCAGGTTGGGGAAGGCTGTTTTTTAAAAAAATCAGTTGTAGGATAGGGACACCTCAACCCACTGAACCCCAGCAAATACCTAAACACGGGGCGGCGGGGGGTGGTGGGGGAGAGTATATCTGTATGTGTGGTACTGACAGCTAGCTTCTCTGGAGGTCTACTTAATGGCAAATCCCACTGAATTCAATGAGTCTTACTCTCAACTAAGTGTGCAGGTTAAAAGCTGCAGATCTCAAGCCAGTCTTGGAGTAGTTCCATTGGCGTTAATGAGGTTTCTCCAGAATAAGAAATGGGAAGCTTGTAACTGCTTCCTTTTAGGATCGCCGCCAGAATCTGCTTAAAACTCTCCAGGTCCCGAGTTAAATCGCCCGGGGACTGATTGAGCTGTCCCATCCTGAGTACATCTTTCTAAATTTACTCCCAACCTGAGCAGGAAAACATTGCACGCGTCAGGTACTCGCCCTGCCGCCTGAACGGCATTCCTGAGAAGGCGAACATTTTTTTCTCCCTCGAACCGAAGCGCTTATAAACACGTTGTCCCCCGACAACCTTCCTGAAGAATCTGGGAGGTGACAGAAGAGGATTAAGTTTCAACTTCGGCTGCCCTTGCAAAACGGATTCTCCTCCTCCACCTCCCCCAATAGGAAGATTAAGGCTGCAGTCCTATTATATACACATTTACGCCAGAGCAAACCTCAGTGAAGTCAATTGGGCTTACTTCTGAGTAGACCTGGCTATAGGGCTGCGGTGTACGTCTCCAATAAGCCCTACTGAACTCACGGGGACTGCTTTTTGAGTTAGACACGCATCATATAAGGTGGCAGACGAAAGTATTGACCAGATCGCCTTTCCACCCTCCGAAGTTTCCTCTTCTTGACGGAATGAAATAATTTGGCTCGATGCCACGATTGATTACATGAACAGGAGGGCGAGCAGAATCCTGACTCAGCGTTACTCTGGCGCCTCGGAATCCTGACTCAGCGTTACTCTGGCGCCTCGGCCCTGCAATCGTGCTGTCAAGGAAGTGTTTTGGGGACGGCAGCCCTGAGGCTTCAATCCTACGTGTACTTGAATGGAAACATGAGTTGCAGAGCCTCCTTTGAATGTGTGGAGACCCCTCCTCCCCCAAGTCTTTGGGGACTCTGAACAGGCAGACAGTGGGGCTTCACCATCAAGCCAGTCCCCCCCTCCATCTCTCAATCCCCTACCCAATCCTTTTTGTAACATCTTGCCCGGTGGAGAGATTTGGAGATCTCGAAAGCCTGCACGTTTTCTGTGCATCTTTCGGCCTAATTTCTGTATTACAGTGTAATACTTTCACTAAAATGGATTTTGGGTGGAAATCAGTGCCATTGTCGTCAAGGAGATCTGCAGCGGGATCAAACCACGTCTCACAGAGTTCAGACTGATAAATCCGCGGGCAGCAGGGTTGCAGTTTTAGCTCCGAGTAAAACTCTCTGGAAAAGACCCTGATGCTGGGAAAGACTGAAGGCAAAAGGAGAAGGGGACGGCAGAGGATGAGATGGCTAGATAGCATCACCGATGCAATGAATATGAACTTGAGCACGCTCCGGGAGAGAGCGCAGGACAGGAAGGCCTGGCGTGCTATGGTCCATGGGGTCACGAAGAGTCGGACACGACTGAACGACTGAACAACAACAAACGGGTTAGAATCGTGGTATCCACTTCATGGGTAAGACAGAGTTGCCACCTTACCCCGCCTACCCCCACCAGCAGGGCATCTGTGCCTGTTACCGCCTGTCACTGTAATACAGCAGGTACAGTTTTCCATATCTAAGAACCCACTTATAAAATATAAACCTTTTGGCCTAGCCGTAAAGCGACCTGCTTACTGTATGAGAAGTGGTACAAGATCACATCTTATTCTACTAGAAGACTGACTGGATCTTGCGGAGTTATCAGCCCGATCACCAGAAGTGGTTTTGCGGGGCAAGCACTGAAGGAGTGAGAAGTCCTTCCTTTTGCTGCTCTTCTGCCTTCCTTGCTGTTAGGTTGACGAAACTTATTAAGCGGGGTTTCGGGAAAGCTCCTTCATAAATGGCATAAGGCAGGAGCGAGAAAAGATGCGGGGGGAGGGCGCCTCTTTTCTGAGCGAGGTTCAGAAGCCCTTCGCTTCTGATCTCCCCCGACGCAAGGATTACGAACAGCGTTATGCTCTACCTGTCTACTCGAAAGTAAGTCCCATTCAGTTCACTGGGGCTTCCTCCCAGGTAAGGGGGACTGCAGCCTAAGGTTGCGACTCTATGTAAAGTTACCTGGATGCATGCCCCCACGGGGCTTGCTCGCTCCAGTTGGAGCAGGCATTGGGCTCCAACCTCTGCGCACTTACTTGGGAGTAAGTCTGACTGAACTCGGTACCGTTCCAATGCCTTCCAAGTAAAACACGGGGAGGGTCGTCTGCGATTTCCAATCCATGAAGATGCCCCATGTCAGTTTCAAAGAGGGCGTCTAAACTCTAGCGGGGACGTCATCATCCACCCATTCTCAGCGGTTTCTCCCCTTCATATACAACCGCAGACACAATTCCCGCCCCCGCGCTATCTCCCATTGTTTCTTCTGGCACCATATACGTTCCATGAAGCCAGTATCCCCTTGAACTATACACATAGAGAGTCAGCACGTTCGACCATTTGTATTCCAACTTTTATTTGAAAATAACCAGGATCGAGAGAATTTCATAAATCTCTCTCTCTCTCTCTCTCTCTCTCTCACACACACACACACACTCCCTCCCCCCCCTCTCTCTCACAAACACACACACATCACTGCAGGCACATTTTCTGAAAGCGTTCTTCCCTTTTTTCCAGTGGCAGTACTTTTTGTGGGTTTCCGCTTGGATCTCTTTCCCTCCTGAACATACCCTGGCTAGAACGTAAGCCATCAAGGGTTGCCAGGGTACAGCCCTACGAGACACCTCTATCCCCTCTCCCGCACCCCGCCTGATTCTAGCAGAGGAGGGAACGCCAAAGTGCGCGGGGGGACGACACAAAAGCGTATTTTCACTGAATGAGAAATATTAATAAAAAGTGGCAGCCCGTATTTGCTTAAACAGGTTGGATTTTTACAAGTTAAAAATAATTTAACCCTCCTTCTGACCCCCCATCCCAAATCGCTGTAGTAGTCCCCGGTTGACTGTGATGCACGACTACAAAGCCCTGTTTCTGGAAAGACGCGCACCTGCATTTTTTTAAGAGCCTGCGTCCCTTCTGTTCAGTTGAAAGTCAAGGAACAGTATCAAGAGTTTAGGAAGGAAACCCTGACTTCATCAGTCAGTGTCTTAAGGTCACGATTCTCAAATTAGTTAAGCTTCCGGTTTAAATCCGTTTAAGGCTGCAGTCCTATGCACACTTGCTTGGGAGCAAGTCTCAATGAATTCAGTGGAACTTACTTCTGAGTAAACCTGTATAGGATTGAGTTGTATGCGTTTATCATAAACACTTAGTGAAGATTTTTTTTCTGGATCAAATCACACCATAGGCCGGCATTCTCTGGGTTGGACGAGTTGGGGATGCTTGTTCCCCACAGCAGCGTGATAGTAAAGTAGCATCTAGCCATCTCACAAGTACACTGCGCTGATATAGAGGCTACTCAGATGTAACTGCCACTGAAGTCAATCGGGCTTACTGCTGCATACGTGTGTTACTTTAGCAGCGGGGTCGCAGGCAGGATTCGAACTATTCACTCTCTCCAGGCAAGTTCTTCACAAACATAGCTGCAGCTGATGCAGGCTTACTCGGAAGTATGCAGACAGGCTGACCCCTAAGTAATGCATGCATAGAATTTCAGCCTGAAGCAAAACAGTTTACTCCTGGGTAGACAACGTATAGAACCCCCCTCCGTCCCAGATGTTGCTGGACTGCAACTCCCATCAGCTCTAGCTAGCATAGCCAATGGGAGTTGCAGTCCAACATCATCTAGAAGGCTACAAGTTGCCTAGCCCTGGTTTACTTGGATCTAAGGCTGCAATCCTGTCTATATTTATTCAAAACTCAGTCCCGTTGAGATAAATGGGGCTTACTCCCAGATAAGTGTGTGTAGGATTACAGCCTTGATTTCCTTGGAATAAATGGGACTCTTTATGGTTACCAGCTTCTTACTGGCCCAGTTTTGGGGTCTTTGAAAGCAGTCTGACCTGTGCCTCAAGGTTGCTAAAAGCACAGGAGCCCCATCCCTAAAAAGCTGGCAACCCTGTTTAGGTTTGTGGAGTACCTACTGTAAGCAGCCCCAGACAGACCTTACGTAGTTTGAGAATCGCAGTCTTAGGCTCCAATCCTGCTGCACACTTACCTAGAAGTAAGAACTACTGAACACAATCGGACTTACATCCGGGTAAACTTGCATCGGGTCACGCTCTAATTATAACGGAGAAAAGGTCTTACCCTTTCACTCACGACTATAAAATGGATTAAAAGCTGCGATTTGGGGGCGCCTCGCAGTCTTGCGAATGGCAAGGTAGTTCTACGGCAGCAAGAAAAGATCAGTGGCCCCAATAACAACGGAATCACCAACCATCACTACTTCCCTCCAGCCAATCAGTAAGACGCTTTGCGGTCCAGGGTTGTTTTTTTTTTAAACAAACACAAACCAAATCGCTTTTGTTTTTGGTCTCAAGGGAAATCCATCATTAAGGCACAGTCTTTATGCTTTTCAGTCTCTGGAATATTAAAAAAAAAATCATTTTAGTGCTTAGAGACCTCTTGTCCTCTGTCCTTACGTTACCCCTTCATGAGGGCGGGGGCTTGGCTAGTTCTAGCGTTACACCGGTAGGGTCTCTGCTGGATAAGGCCTATAGGAGGCAAGAGGCTGCAACGCCCCGGGCAGCCGGAGGGGGCAGTAGAGCTGAGACACGCCGAGCGCCGGCGAGGAAGAGGTGGAAGCGGGGAGCGGCGAGGTCCGCTGGGGGAAGAGTTGGCGGGGGTCGCTGGCCGTCCAGGCCTTCCCCCCGGCCGCCTCGAGGAGGAGGGTGTCGGGGAGGCCGTAGTGGTAGAGGGAAGAGGCCGCCGCCGCCGGAAAAGGAGGAACGAGCCCGTAGGAAACGGCGGGCTGGGGGAGAAGCCGAGAGTAGCCCGAGGAGGGGACGGTCCACAGCACCGCCCTTTCTCCCAGGGGGGTCGGGGCGCGCTGCTGCTGCTGCTGGTCGGGGGGCTGGAAAGGGCGGCTCAAGATGCTCTCGATGGCGAAGGAGCTGAAGAACTTGGAGCCGGCGGAAGAGGCGGCGGCGGCGGCGGCGGCAGGGGCCGATCCTGGCCGGGGCGCCGGTGCCGGGGGCTTCTGGTCGGCGCTGGCGCAAGGCGAGGCCGGCGGCGGCTGCTCCTGGCTGGCCCCGGCGGCGGCGGGCCCGGGGCGGCTGAGGCGCTTCCTCCGCCTGCGGAAGACGCCGTCGGCGAAGGTGTACTCGGAGCTGGGGTTGAGCATCCAGTAGTTGTCCTTCCCCCACGGCCGCGCCGGGTCGCGGAGCACCTTGACGAAGCAGTCGTTGAGCGACAGGTTGTGGCGCACCGAGTTGCGCCAGCCCGTGTAGGCGCCGCGGAAGAAGGGGAAGCGGCCCATCAGGTACTCGTTGATCTCGGCCAAGGTCAGGCGCCCCCCGGCGGAGTCCCGGATCGCCATGGCGATCAGCGCGATGTACGAGTAAGGCGGCTTCGGGCGGCGCGTGTACGGCTTGCCGCCGGGGGCCGCCGCCGCCTTGCCGCCGCGGGAAGGCTCCGGCTCCGGCTCCGGCTCCGAGCCCTGCCTGGGGGAGCCCTCGCGACCGCTGGCCGGGCTGAGAGCGGCGCAATCGCCGTCCGAGCCCAGCTCGCTCTCGGCGGCCAGCGGAGACGCCGCGTTGCTGCTGCCGCCTTCCTGGTCGCTGCTGCTGCTGCTGCTGCTGCTGCGTTTGTCTTCGTAACGTGGGGCGAAGACCTCCAGCTTCATGCTTGCGCCTCCAGCCTCGAAGGGGCCCAGCTCGGCTCCCCGCTGTCCCCCAGCTCCCTGCCTCCTCTTCACCAGGTGTGTGCGAGCGGGGGGGGGCGGGGGGCGGCGGCGGACTTCCCGCAAGTGACGGTGTCGGCCTCGGTCTCCAAGGGGGTGTGCGTGTACAACACTAGGAGAAATCGGGGTGCGTGCCTCCCCTCCGAAGTTGGCGGGGGGAGCGTGGTTTTCCAACACTGGGGAGACACGGAATGAGTTCCGTGGTTTCAGAGCAATGGCAGGCGAGGGGGGTGCCTGTGCCGCCACTGCCCCTGAGATGGAACAAAACACACACCAAAAAACGGGGTTCCGGCCACCCTTGAAGTTGTGAGAAAAGTCTAAATTCCTTTGGGAAAGTGCTTCTTTTGGGGGGTGGAAATGGCTTGTTTTGTTCCTAGTGTGCGGATGAGAAGAGGGGCTCCTTCTTCACCCCCCCCCCCCACACACACTTTCAAAGGCTCCTTCTTAGAAAGCAAAATCGGTGCTCTTCACTCCTAGCATACAGGGGACTCAGACGGCGGGTCTTTCTCTCTTTCCTTCCAAGAGCTGTGTCGTTGAGGTAAGGGAGTCTGTCTCTGTCTTCTAACCTGGACGATGCCTAGAGGTCCTCCTCCCCTCCCTCCTTCCTTCCCCAAATAAGTGCCTGACCGGGTGGGGGATGGCCCTTCCAAGGAGATGCGCTCGCCCCACCTTTCTCCCAGCTCCTTTACGTTGTCGGCTTCAGACGGCGGAGTGGAAGGCAACAGGTGGCTGAAGAACTTTGGATCAACTTTGGAAGCCCCCAACAAAAGCCCCGCTGGGTCGGTTCTCTTTCTAGGAGAGAGCACTTCGATCTTCTTCAGAGGCTCCCCGAAGGTTCAGACGCGAGTTCTTTCCAGTTACGTTTTTTTAAAAAAAATAACTTTAAAAAAGCGAATGAAACCTGGCCTGAATCCGTCATCGGCCGCCCTGGGTTCCTCGCTCTGCCTCGTTCCTGGCGCTCCGGGCTGAAGAGGGAGAAGAGGCGACCTGAGATCCGCCCCAGTCAGACCCGCGCTGGCTTGCGAGCTGCCTGCTGGCGGACCAACGCTCGAGCTGCTGCTGCTGTTGTCATTAGTGGTATATTGTCATTATCTCTCTCCACGACTGCCAGCCCTGCCCATTATAACGCTCAGCCGGCTGGGGAGGAGGTGGAGCTACCCCCTGAGTCTTCTGAGAGGCTGCTGGGTGGGAATGCAGGCAAGGTAGACAGACCCCCCCCCCCCAGGTGGGCATCTACTAGAGCCCAGCGGATGACAGGGAGATCGTGCTGGAAAGGGGGCGCGGGCAGGTGGTTTGTTTGTTTTTTGCTCTTGCCTAAGCCCCGCCTAGTCCCTGGGGTTTCTCCCAATGGAAGAAGCCAAGGTGGGCCTCGCCGCCCCTCCCTCCCGCCCCTTGCAGAGCAGGTTACTCTTAGGTGTAAAGTGCGAGCTGACTTAGCAGAGTCCAGCCTGCACCATCCTGGTTCCTTCTTCTACTTCTTCTTCTTGAAATTGGTCTCTGTAGCGAATCAAGAATATACCCAACTGCAGCCTTCTAGAAAGTATTGCAACACTAAGTCTGGGCTACGAGGATGCACAGATTTTGATTTTCAGTTCTAAGCCATTCCTTAAAATGGAGAGCCTGGCATAGTCTAGTAGTGGTTAGAGCAGGGGTAGGCAGCCTAGTGCCCTCCAGGTGTTTTGGACTACAATTCCCATCAGCCCCAGCCAGTATGGTCAATGGACAGGGATTCCGGGAATTGTCATCCAAAAGATCTGGAGGGCACCAAGTTGCCTGCCCCTGCGTTAGATTGTCAAACTAGGACTAGGGGTGGGTGAGGATTTTGTTTCAGTTCTTTTTTTAAACTGAAAATTTACCAAAATGTGCAAATTTCTTTATATTGGCAACAGAAAGAACAGTTGTGGGTGAAAAATAAACTGACAGATTTGTTCTTCCAGTTAGAGGGCTTTGAGTGCTTGGCCCTTAAAGGTCTGCGTTTGAATCCATGTGTGTTCAGCCATGTTTGTGATGTTGAATTAGGGTTGCCAGCTCTTTTTCTGTAAAAGCTGATGGGCTCCTCAGCTTTTATGGCTACATGTAAGGCAGGTACAACTTGGACCTCTCCATGCTGGCAATAGCTGTACCTATTGAATTTGCCCAGGGCACATGGGTGAACATTTCATTAGTTTGTTTTTGATAAGGATTTACCAAAATTCTCAAATTTCTTCGTAATCAGGATGGAAAAAAATTGAGATTAAGAAAACACACACTGGAGAGAGTTAAAAACTGACAGGTTCATCCCCCGCCCCCCAACTAGAACTGAGGAGATTTGGGATTCAAATTCCCAGCCAGGCATGTCTGATTTCGGGTGAGTCACTAGTTTTTAGCCTAGCCTAGCCTATCTTACAGGCTTGTTGTGATGAT
This sequence comes from Heloderma suspectum, assembly GCF_057233095.1. Classification (NCBI taxonomy): domain Eukaryota; kingdom Metazoa; phylum Chordata; class Lepidosauria; order Squamata; family Helodermatidae; genus Heloderma; species Heloderma suspectum. The sequence continues at coordinate 114,773,737 of NC_139461.1, read as the reverse complement.
AATCAGGGACAAAGAAATATATATCCCCCAGAAATATTAAATGGAATTAATAACACAATTTTTCATGCTTATTCCTCAGAATCAAACATGGGTGTAAAATGTGTTTTAATATTGTATTTGAGTTAAGTTGTACTAGAATCATTGTAATTATGTATTTTAAATTGTCGAGTTATTCTTGTATGTACAGCACTTTGTAACAAAGCACTATATGCATTATTATCGTCATTATTATTATTTGTGCCCCTGCTGTGAGTTATACTTGCGTAGTGAGGTGGCTTAAGAGTTGGAGAGACTCAAGTTTGTCAAGTTCACCAGGTGACCTTGAGCCAGTCTTTCTGCCTAACCTACCTCACAGGGTTGTTGTGACAATGAAATGTAGGAGGGGCAAAGGCCATGCATGTCTGCCTGAGCCCCTTGGAAAAAGAGTAGGAGGAAAATGAAATGAATGCTTGTTATTGATTAAATCCTTCAAAGTAGTAGGGGTTAGAATGGTCAACCAGGGGAATGAAGTACTAGACAAGGATGTGAAGGGGCTGGGATACTCTGGAAAAAGAACAACCTTCATTTTGTGTACTTTTCTAATTTCACTGTATAGCAAATTGACAATGAAGCTCACTACTCACAAATACATATGAACATCTCCTAGGGCTGTTTTTTATTATACTGTCAGTCTGTAAATAAAAGCTGCTTGAACACACAACTGATGTTCTATCATTTTGTGCCAGGATGAAATAGTGATATTGTAATTTTTACAAATGACATTAAAGTAAAATGCATAAATGTAATGAGTGTTAAGGTTTGTCTTGATCACAATTAATTTTTAAAATGAAATGTCCAAGAGCTTAATTTAATTTAAAATTGAAATATTATATGTAACTTTCTCCATTTTAAAATATGTATTACATTTCTATGAGGCCGCGGGGGCTTAGTGGTTAAGACGCTGAACTGCAGACCAGAAGGTCGGCAGGTCAGCAGGTCGAGACCCAAGTGCTGCGTGACGGAGTGAGCTCCCGTCTTCAGTCCCAGCTCCTGCCAACCTAGCAGTTCGAAAGCAAGAAATTGCAAGTAGATAAATAGGTACCGCCTTGGCGGGACAGGTAACAGTGTTCCGTGCACCTCGGTGTTCAGTCATGCTGGCCACATGACCACGGAAGCGTCTTCGGACAGCGCTGGCTCTTCGGCTTAGAAACGGGGATGAGCACCGCATCCTAGAGTCGGACACGACTGGTTGGGGGCACCTTTACCTTTTTATTACATTTCTATACCACCCAATAGCTGAAGCTGTCTGAGTGGTTGAAAACTGTCTGAGTGGTTGACAACCATAAAATACACTATACAGTATTTGTAAAATTGATGTGCTCAGCATTTGATCCTAAACACATTCAGCACTTTTGACTCCAGTTTAACTTTCATTGATTTTGGGACTTAAACATGCTTAACTTTGGATTGTATCCATTCTTTGGAAGTTGGTTCAGTGGGACTTTCCAAATAATGATGGAGGGCACAATCCTATTGGGATAGGTGGCTGCCTCCGAACTTGGAGGTGACCTCCTATCCAATGCAGGGCAGGGTTGTCCCCTCCGTGCTTCAGCCACCCTGCTTTTGCGGCAAGACAGCCGATTTCAGCTGTCTAGCCATGGGAAGGTGGAGCAGGGAGGGGGGCAGACGCCGGATGATGCATAGGAAGCATTGGAATGGCACTTCCGCCTGCCCTGCCCCCAGGAGTGCCCCATTTTCACCACTGCATGCTCTTCTGAGCGCAGGGCTGTTCTGCGCTGCCTATGAGGTAGCGTGGGAAGGGGTGGAGGTCAGTTCTCAGGGAACTATCCTATGGCTGTCTAGCTGCTGACTAGCAGCCATAGATTGCGCCCTTAAGTTACTGACGGAGTTACAACATTTGGAATCCCCATTTGATTTCAGTGGGAAGGATTTAAGCATCTGCTTAGCTCTTGCACTGAAAACAGTCAGATATACAGGTACATAACAGGTACTAGGTTGTGCCCTGTGTTTTTAAGACTGGGGTGTTAATTAAACCAGGGTTACTATAATGTCTTATAATGTACCCTATGCTATAGTCACAGACTGATTGTGATCTGCAATTTCAAAACATCAGTGGCTACTGGGCTAGGAAATCAGCCAGGATGACAATGTCCTTCATGCAAGGATGCCAGCTTAGCTAGTGTTGTGGCTGAAGTGCAAATTCTTTGACACTCTCCTGCTAAACACCTTTAAATTGAAAATAAGTCCCTGATTCCAAATAAGTGTGTTTGTATCTCCATCTTATGCATGTTTTCTTAGAAGTACATCTCACTGAATTTCAAGAGGCTTACTCCCATGAATCTGAATTTAGGAGTGCGAGTTTAGACTTGTATCCGTAGGTTGCATGCCAATCACAACAATGACCCTTGATAGCTCTTAATGAGTAAGCTGTGCCCTGACATAAAATAAACATAGTCATATGCAATTAATGACATATACATCCTTCTGTAAATAATGTACTTGGGGGATTTCCAATATTTAGGGCTATGCTTAGAGTGATGACTGTCTTGAGGCTGGCTATATGGTCCATTTCTAAAGTTCCTGGAGAAAAATGATACATACTTGCAAAATTATACTGTGCAATGCTACAGTTCTTACATCTGCATTTGTTCCCACACTACCATGAAATATCTCCCATCGGACAAGTTCTCTGAATCCAGTGTGTTATGTGTATTGTTTTCCAGAGGGTTAGTTGTGTTAGTCTGTTGCGGCAAAAGCAACAAAGAGTCTTGTGGCACCTTAAATACTAACACATTTATTATGGCAGATGGTTTCATGGAGTCCACTTCAGCAGATGCATGCAGCATTATTCTAAGATGGCAGGTGTGTGCATATACACACGCGTGTGATGGGGAAGGGATTGTAAGCAGGGCATAAAGAAAACCACCGCTACTTGTTCGAACAAGTGTATGGATTATATTGATATTCTTCTGGTCATTTGGATAAATACATCTGTGTGCTAGACTCTTTAACTATAGTGCCCTCTGTTCGTGGGAGAAAAATAAGGACATGGAATGAGGTGTGCTTAGTAGCTGCACCATTTTAAAAATGACATTGTGCTGGAGTTCATCCAAATCCCAAACATGAACATTTCTTATAGGCAACATAATTTTTGACTTAAGCATTTGTTAGTTGCTTACAAACCAGGTATTTCTTTTGTCTGTGCATGCATGAAGTAGAGTTTCAATTTTGCCAGGCTTTGTTGTTACTCTATATCAGAGCAGAACTGGTGGATCCCTTGGTGAGCTGTGGTAGATCACTAAGGGTTTCTGATTTCCAGTTGTTTAACAACAGGAAGACTATCTCCCCCGCCGCCCTTTTAAAGTAAGCTGCTGACATGAAAGAAACTTGGTGGGAGGAAGTGGGAGTGGATTTTTTGCATGTGAATGGATTGTGAGTTCAGTTCCAGTATGGAAAACAAATTGTTGGGCTGACCATGTGCTCTAAGGCACCCTTGTCCATTAATTAAAGTTCTCTCCCCACTCCCTCAAGCTACTCTTTTGTCCCTAGCTCCAGTTGGTGGATGTCAGGGTTCTAGTAAAAAAACCTGCACCAAAATAAATTCCTGAAGCCTGAAGTCCACCCACCCACTCCACCCACCCACGCTCTATATGGTATATATGTTTGGGCTGAAAATGTTGTCTCCCTTGAGCCCAAGGGATTAAGTATGATATAAGTGAAAATATTTGATATTTTTCCTGGAAATCCAAGGCACAGATACTTACTTAAATTTATTCCCCACCAGTTAGGGGAACTTACTTGGAATGCATGCAGGAATAATAGATGACCATACAGGTCTCTAAACATGAAGGTGAGTCATTTACATAAGCCTATGCACACTGACCTGTGAGTAAGCACCACTGAACACAGTGGGACTTGTGTCCCAGTAAACATCCGTGGCTTGGGCTGCATGTTCATCTTGTAAATAAGAGCTGAGAATTTAAAGTACATATCAGAATATGCAAAGAATTGCAAAAACTGAACCCCGTTCCATCTTGTGAGCTGGTGTACTTCAGTTGTTAAAAATATGAACTGGAAAGTCCCTGGTTAAAAACTGACCTAAGCTATGAACTCATTAGATGACTTTAGGCAAGTAATTATGTCTTAGCTTCCCATTTGCAATATGTGGGTACTAATATTGACACATATATTAATACTGACCTATCTACATACCTGGCAGAGCTGTTGGAAGGACTACCAGGATAATGAATGTGAAGCATGCTAGTAATATTATCTCTCGCTAGGCTTTCCCATCCCGATTACCCTTGGGAGTTCCATAGTGAACCTTCTAGAATTTGTTGCCAGAAGATGTAGCAGTAGCCCCTGGTTTAGGGGACTATAAGTGGGGATTACACAAATTCATGGAGTATAACACAACCAATGGCTGCTAGTTGTGATGGCTATATGTTACCTTCAGGAACAGAGGTAGCAAGCCTCTAAATATGAATTGCTGGGGTACAACAGTGGGAGATGGCTCTGCTGTCACGTTCTGCTTTGGGACTTCCCAAGGGGCATCTGGTTGGCCAGTGAGGGAAAGAGGATACTTGACTAGATAGGCCTTCGGGCTGATCCAGCAGGGTTCTTCTTACATGCGCTGTTTGTAAGCACAGCCAGGAAGCTGAACTGAATGGGAAGAAGGAACCCGCGTGGGAGCCAACTGCAGAGGCAGCAGTCACCTCACCATTAAAGGAAGGTGTCAAGGGATGGTGGGGTGTTAGATTAGGTAATGCTTTATCACAATTCTGAAGCAAGTCCTACTTTGAGGGTTGCACGGAACCACCAGCACAAATGGCCAAACCCCTTGAAGTGGTGCAAGGAATTGCATACAGTGGTTATTGTCTATCCTTCCTCTCACAACTTGGATTATTTGCATGCCAAAGTAAGACTCATCATCTTGGGGCAATAGGTATGACTAATGAAAAAACATGTATTTGGGCGTTTCAGGGATCAGAGTGAGGGGAAAAGTTTTCTATGCATTTTGTAAAAACAAAATCAAGAGCCACATTGCAACACAGCCAGGACCAGCTGAAGACATTTTGTTGTATGAGATCCAGGTCAGAGTACGTATTACCCAAGGCTGGTCAAGGTATTTTGGCACCTAAAGCAGAACATCCAGCAAGCAGTAAAAATACAAAAAAATAAATCCAATAACTAAACGGTAATAACTGGATGCCCATTCATGACAGTCAAAGTTAGCTGCCTGTGGTGGCTGCATTACTCTGCTCAACAGTAGGGCAGGCCCTGAGATGTACAAGAACAGATGAAGTTGACATATACCATATCACAGGGGTCCCCAACCCCCAGGCCACGGACTGGTACCGGTCCGTGGCCTGTTAGGAACCGGGCCGCAGTAGGGGTGTGGGAACCCCCCTTACCTTGGGTCCACGTGGGGGGGGAGGCGATCCGTCCCTCTCCCCCCAGAATCCTCGCCAGCTCTGGCTGCTGGCAGACTTCCAGCTGCTGGGACACAAATGGCGTCCATGTAAGAGATGCCATTTGCATCCCTGTTCTTCAAGTAATAGGCTACGTAAATCTTTATGTAGCTATTACTGCAAAGAACAGGGATGCAAATGGCGTCCGCTATGCGGACGCCATTTGTGTCCCAGCAGCTGGAAGTCTGCCAGCGAAACCATCCCCCCCCCCCCCCCCAGTCCATGGAAAAATTGTCTTCCATGAGACCAGTCCCTGGTGCCAAAAAGGTTGGGGACCACTGCCATATCATACCATTGGTCCATCTCTGACTGACAGCACCTCAGCAAGAACTTGGATCAGGGGTTTTCCCAGTCCCAGCTGGGATTCTTTAAGGCTGCAATCCTATACACACTTATCTGGAAGTAATCCTCAATTATCTCAGTGGGGATTACTTCTCAGCTTTCACCCCTCCAAAGGTTTACAGTACAGTCCCATGCATGTCTGCTCAGAAGTAAGCCTCATTGAGTTCAATTGGTCTTACTTCCAGGTAAATGTGTATAGCAGGGGTGGGCAACTTCAGTAGGTCCAGAGGCTGTTTTCATCCCCTGGACGTCCTTCCGGGCGCTGAAAATGGGGTGTGTGTATGTGAGAAGAACAAAAATACACAAAAAGGAGTCTGGAGCTGCTACAGAGTGCCAAAAGGGTCAAACGGAGCTTCTTGGCAAGCTAATTTGACCCTTTTGGCAGTCTGTAGATGCTCCAGACTCCATTTGGTTTACACTTAAAAAAAGAAGACTTTTTGGGGGGTCCCCCTGAATTTTGGGGCATGGCAGGGGCTGCACTGAGGGGCTGAGGAGGGTGCAAGTGGCCTGTAGGTCGCATGTTGCCCAGCCCTGGTGTATAGGATTGTGGCCTTAGCCTTGATGGTGAGGCCCTCATCTCTTTCGTCTCTTTTCCTTCCTATTGAGGAGAAATATAGTAGAAATTAGCTTTAAACAAGCAGCTCAGACAATATTTTTAAATAAAATGGTCACAAATAACTTTGGGTGTTATACACATACAACACTGGGTTGTATTTAATGTTAGCCCCACTTAGAATAGGCCCATTGAAATTAATGGAACTTAGGGTTAGACTAACATTGGATTCAATATGCTATAAGCAGTGCCCAAGGTATTTTAAAAATACAAGGGCAAACCCAATACAATTTTTATAAAACAACAAAAATAATAATGAATTGAATCAGCAGTGGTGGCAGCAGTTTAAGATGAAACTAAGATTGCAATCTTAGGTACATTTAGAGTGTGATCCTATGGGATTACAGCCATCCATTGCAGAGTGGAAGAAGCAGTGGAGGCAATTTTTGCCTCTGCGCACCTCCCACTCTGCATTTCAGCTAGATGGGCTTCTTCATCCATCTAGCTGAGGTGTTGGGGAGGGGGAGGGAAGGAGGCTGGGGCGCCAGAGGATTCCTCATAAGTCAACCTCCCCAGTTCCCTCCCCATCCACAGGAATGCCCCCTTTATCTTCCCTCTGAGGTTGCTTTTGCGACCTCAGAGAGGCCTCTGCTCTGGCTGCAAAGGGAGAGGAGAGGGTGGGGACTTTGGACCCCTGGGTCCAAGGTCAGAGGAGGCCAGCTGGAGGCACCCCTTCCCTACCATTCCTCTCTTCCCTGCAAGTTTCCCCAGTCCTAAAAGGACTCTCTGAAGGAGGGCGCTTTGTCATAGGAACATGTAGTTTGGCCCTCCATGATTTGAAGCCTTTAAAAAAAACACAAGAAAACTTCCTTGAATAAGAGCTGTAAGTTTTCCACCCCAAAATTGCCTTTAGAAGTGGCTATGTTTGTGATAAGGTTACGGGGAAAGGCTTCCTGCTCCCAATCTTGTGTATTCGAACCCAGTGGCAGGGTTTGAGGGTAGATTTCCTCCTCCTTCCTGCTTTTGTTGTAAGTGGCAGCGGAGAAGTGAGAAGCTGGTAGCCTACCTTTTGATGTTTATTTTATTACCTTTCCACCATTTGTGACTAAAACATACACTTTTTTGTTTTGCTTCTTAGCCTTGTACAAAGGATCTAAAAGTCATGCTGTCGGTAAACAAGCAGACCCTGTCCCCTTTTCACGGCCCCCTCTGATCTTTTGCCCCTTTGTTATGACTGCCCTCCTCCAACCCCAAATCTTAATATTTTCCTTCCTCTCCCTTCACTTGTCTTCCCCCCCATTGTTTAATGTTATTAATAGACTACACCACTTACATCACTAATATTGAATAACCCACATCCCAAATGATAAATGTACAACCTGGAATAAAGTCATCAAGTAAATCAAGGTGCCAAGATATTTCCTGCTGTCTTCTGTATTGATTCCTAAAATGGCTTTTTAAAAAATCCTCTGAATGGATAAATTGCTTCCCATTCCTCTCAAAGTTATTCTTCCTTTTCAGACCCAAGTCAAATTGGACTCAGATCTATTATCTGTCTATTTCTGATTCAAGTCTGATGCAGTCCATAATTTCCATAGAATTTCTATCATTTGTTTGGATGGATGGCATTTTCATCTCTTCACAATCTCTATTTTTGCCAGTACTATCATGCTCAAAACCAGTTCAGCATCCTCTCCAGCTACAGGATCTGTCAAATAGCCCAACAAAAGAGCTAAAGAATCTGATAGTCTATTAGAAACTATACTTTCTTATATAATATAGTATCATCAGTGCACATGACATTTTACAGAGTACAAGATGACAGGTCCCTGACCCAGGGAGACTACAACAGTCTAAGATTCGAGATGGGGAGGGAAGTGGAGTCAGGGAAAACAAGGAAGCAATATGCAGTGATTCAGTTGCATGTGTTTCGGTTTAGTTACAGGCTGAGCTGCAGTAGAGCAGCAGTGGGGTAACTCTTGCCTCTGGTCCAAATGTGGACCTCCAGGCCTCTCAGTCCAGACCTCTGGATGTACCCCAGGTACATGCCATGCCCATTTCCCCAGGCCACACCCCCTCAGCAGCCCTGTTCCAGGCTGTTGATATTATTTATTCTGTCTGCCCTACTTTGTCCCCCAGCTGCAATGGTGGTGGAGGGAACCTTGCACAAGTTGAGGAAGGAGAATAGCTGGATATAAATGTATTTCCATTGTGTGCAGAACGAAGGTAAGTCATGTTTGTGACTCTGCTCGCTATTGCTCTGGCCCCCACCCACTGCCAGAATGTGGAGCCCATTGTGTTTTGACCAAGGTAAGGTGGATCTCTAGACGGTGGAGTCTGAGGCATTTATTTATCTTATCACATTCTTTTAGGGTGCAATCCTATGCATGTTCAGATGGTAGAAAAAGTCCTACAGCTCCCAGCATGCCCCAGTCAGCAATGCTGGATGGGCGATGTTGGAAGTTGTAGGACTTTTTTTCTGTCTAAACATGGACAGGGTTCTGCCCTTAAAAAGCTATCGATATGATTTTGTGGCATGACCACCAGAAGTTCATAAAAACAGCATTGTACTGCCACAGCTCTAACATTTAGCCTTTAAAAAAGCAGAAGACAGACTTCTTCAAAGTTCCCACTACTAAAATTGGAATGTTAGGCAAATTATTTTTATTGCATTTATTTATTATAACATTTATATCCCACCTTTTTTCTTCCTGCAAGCAACCCAAGGTGGCTTACATGGTCTTCCTCCTTAAGGAAAGTATGGGAACTTTGCCTGCTTTAATATGAAGAATTTGGGAAAGTGGGATATATATTATATAAAACAAATGTATTGATTTAGCAATAAGCTGCAGCAATACTGACAATGAAATACAAATAAATAATGTGATTAAATAAGTAATAAATATAATAATACTACTCAAATATAAAACTGCTTAGAATAATCAGGATCAGAAACTCATCTAAAGAGGACACACCCACAGTTAAATTTCATTACCCTATATAAGCAAACCCATCTTAAGTCTGAGCACCGTTAATGCTGAAAATTATTTGCTCCAAAAATACTTCCCTCAAATTCTTCTTTGTACATTTTGATGGCAAATGTATCATTTGGTATTTTCTGAATATTTTCTGAATATTTACCAAATATTTTATAATATTGTTTGATATCCAATAATATTTGATTTCAATATTTTGACCATTTTGTCCTGACTCAACAAAGAAGATCAACATGCAGAAACAGACTCCCTTGTGCATATAAGGCATCGGGTGTAAAATGGATGCACATCTGAATGTGCATCCAAATGCAGTTGCCTCTCCACATTACATAATGGTCAATGGATGTGTGTCAGGATTCCTTATGCCCTCACTTAACTTCAAACGCAGAAACATACACAGACAAGAGGCTTCAGTCCACAGGTTTTAATCCATTACTTCACAGGGTCATACAGATGCAAATTCTCAGTGACTCTCAGTCTACAAGGAAATGCTTTCAGGTCAGGGGGTTCAAAAGGTAGTTACAAAAGTTGCCTGCCGTTTGAAGAGGAAGATGGTCTCACTAGCCTAACGTAAGGGCGGCGGGAGGTCTCTCTCTCTCTCTCTTGTGAAGCTTCTAAGTGCAGCTTTTCATGCAAAGCCGATCAGGTAGACCGTCTAAGTAACGCCCCTGCCTTCTCTCTTTTTGCTCTGCGCCTGTGCCTGGCATCTATTAAATCAGACTCCCCAAACCCCGCCTCCCCCTGTTTGCTGTCTCTCATGGTGTGTGTGTGTGTTGTGTGTGTGTGTGAAGGGGGAGGACCCTCATCCGCCACCAGCTGGACCTTTGAAACTTGAGGCGCCTACCTAGTCATGTCTGGACTAGCATAGGAAAATACCTCCCCCATGTCCAGCGGTTCTCCTTCAGAATCTGAACTACTATCCCATTCCCTGCACTCAGAAACACCCGTGACATTGTGCGCATTTGGATGTGCATCCAAAAGTGGTCCACATCCACATACATAGGTAGGTGGGAATGCACATTCCACTGAAAATAATGTTGTGTGGATACATTACTTCTGTGTTTGGATGTGCATCCAATTAATGTTTACAGATCTTCTTGGATAGGGGCATTGATGTTGGACAGTATTAGATAGTTGACATGCAATGGCACTTAGCTTTGATTGTGGGTTGGATCTAAGATCTACCTTTCTACAGACAGAAGAGTTCCAATGGAAGCTGCCCCAGCCTGATTCTTGGGGCTCTTCTTCTCCCCCACTGCACCACAGCTCATTCCATTCAGTAGGTTCCCTCAACCTTCTGTGTAGCATTTTCAGGGGTCTGGTGTGAGGAAGTTTGCCTCAGCCAGCTCAGTTGCATGTGCCTAAATCTGGGTCCAACCCTAGGTTTGCTAGATGTCATGCAATCATGTTCTACGCCGAGAAATGCTGAATTCTGCCACCTATTTAAATGATGCAAATTAAGCAATGCTTCTGCTAGTTATGGGAAGAACATAGGAAGCTGCCTTGTCTCATGTCAGACTATTTGTCCATCCAGCCAAGTCTATTCTGACTGGTAGGGGCTCTCCAGGGCCAGACAGAAGTCTTTTGCATTACCTCCTCCTTCACCCTTTCAACTGGAGATGTCACAGAGTGACCCTGGACTTTCTGCATACAAAGCAGGAGCTCTACCACTGAGCTAGAACCCCTCAAGGACTTATGTAGGGAACTGAAGATCTTATGTCATTGTATAGCACTTAGAGATTTTGTTATATCAAGCAGTAAATAAGTATTATTACTAAATCATAATAAATACATTCTCTGTCTTCCAAAATTCACTAGGTAGATATTTTCAAATTTATCTTTGAGCCATAAGATCGAGAAACTTCCATTCCCTACCCCAAATGTATATGGAGGACAGAGGAGATTCTCAGAAATATTGGAATTTGTGCTGAAAACCCTGTTTTGCACTTCTAATGTTCTTGCATATGACAATGGAGCTCCCTTAGCCTTGGTGATTTCATATAGCATGGCGGCAAGTGCCTACGTTTATAGACGTCACAGAAGGAGCAGATAATATTTGAAGTAGGTGGATTTTTCCCATAATGTATCATAACATGCTGTGACAAATGCATGGTGCTTTCATGTAAGTTGTGTAGATGATCACACCATGTGTCTTCCTGCTATAGTTTAAATAGATATAATATTGCCTTTGGATCTATGAAGATTAGTACAATCATCGGAAAAAACTGAGTCTGTTAAATAAACTTTACATCAAAAGCACTTTGATGTCCTGTTTTACAGTAGAAGTATTTTTTTTTAACCCACCCTTTAATAAAGCATGTTGGACTGAATATATTCATTTCTTTTTGTACAATGAAAACTGCCTCAGGTTTCCAGAAATCTTAAACATTGTTAGTGCTGGCTCCAGGCGTTTGAGGGCCCTTGGGCAAGACACCCTCCATGGGCCCCTCCCTCGGCGAGCCTGCCTTCTCGCCGCCATGGTCACCAGCTGCTCTTGCTCTTCGTCCTCTTTCTCCGCATCGCTACCACTGGCTCGCTGGACAGGCGGCGAGCAAGTAGGCCGTGGCATCTACTGCTCCTCCTCCTCGCCAGCACCGTTGGCTGGGCCAGAGCGAGAGGCAAGTGGACAAGCAGGTTGCAATGGCGAAGAGGAGGAGCAAGTCCAGGGGGTGCTTGTCAGTGGGCCCCTGCTAGGGTTTGGGCCCTCAGCAGGTGCCCAACCATGCCTACCCTTGAAGCTGGCCCTGAGCATTGTTTTGAGAGAACAATATTCATAAAAGGAGGAACAACTAAAAGAAGAGAAAGTGGGACTCTGTTTTTGAGCATTCTATGTGAAAGCAAGTCCCATTGATTTCAGTGGAGCTTTAGTTCCCTGTAGATGTGCTTGGGATCAAGGCCTGTTAAACTATAGGCCTATTATTGATGTTGCCTTTACTCCTTTGTAACTGAAATCTGTCTTCCCAAGTAGTCCCATGTTGCTTCTACATCTTCCTTCCTAGGTTAGGTTTACACAATCTTCTCCAAAAGTTATTGTGCAATTCTGTGCAAGTCTACTCAAAAGTAAATCCCACTACGTTTAATGGGTCTTACTCCTGGGTAAATGTGCATTGGATATCAGCCTTAGGGTGCTTTTAGAATGTGTGTCAAAGACCTCTGTGATGGTCTAGTGAGATCCTTTGATTTGTGATATAAAATATTGGTTTAATTTTAGGGCAGTACTGTGGTGGATGCATAGATTTACAAGGGGTATAATATAATGCAATATATGAAGGCAATCTAGCATTCATCAACATTCTCTCAGATGCAAACATATCTCAGAACTAGATTATGGATAGATCCAGATCCGTAATGAATTGCCAAAATATCATCCTTCCTTTTGCATTCAGACAAGTCCTGTGGGTCAGGGATGGCAAAAACATAGATTGGGATCTTCTCGCAGATCTCTGAGTGATCACCATGGATTTCAGACTGCCAATCGTTTAACAACAACAACAACAACAACAACAACAACACTGCCCTCTCCTTCTAAGTTCTGAGATGGAAGAAAACTTGATGGGATGAACTGGGAGTGGATTACTGTGTGTGATCAAACTGTGACCTCAGTTCCAGTACTGAAAACAAATTCCTGGGATGACCATGTGCTCCAAGACACCCTTGATCTTCAATTCTAAGCATATGTTCCCCACTCCAGAGCCACTATTTTGTGTATGGCTCCAGTTGGTGGACTTTAGAGTACTAGTAAGGGCATTATCCTATGGGGATAGTCATCTGCCTCTAAACTTGGAGGCGACCAACTATACAATGCAGGCCGGGTGAAGCACAGAGGGGACCTTCTCTTCTGCACTCCAGCTGCCCTGTATTTGTGGCTAGATGTCTGATTTTGACTGTCTAGCCAGAGTGGCTCGGAGCCGGGGGGGGGGGGGGGAGTCCAGACAGTTCATAGGAAGTGTCGTAATGGTGCTTCCGCCATCCCCTCCCCTCCCCGCCCCCAGGAATGCCCCCTTTCCCTCCGCTCCATGCTGCTCTTCTGAGCACGGAGCCAGGGACTAACCTCCCATAAGCCGGCATGGGAGGGGGCCAGGAATCGGATTTCTAGGAGTCAACCTTGGAGAGCTGGCTCCGAGGTCGGTTTTCAAAAACTGAAAAATTCCATGGCCATCTAGCCACTGTCTAGCAGCCATAAGGATTGCGCCCTAACTAAGCCACTTTTTTTAAAAAAAACAACTATGTGAACTTCTTTGAGAACTTTTTTCTTGAAAAGTGGGATATCAATATTCTAAATAAATAAATAGTAAGGAAAAAAAACACCAAATAGATTCTGTAAGCCTGATGCCTGCCTAGCCTGCAGATGACAAAACACAGGTATGCTACTTGGTCTAAGACAGCCTTCTCCAACTTTGTGCCCTCCAAATTAGGGACAAGTGAATGAGCGATGTTTGGGATCACCAGGATTCTCCAAACATAATCTGGCTGCTTGTCTCATGCCTGATTCCCATCTGCATTTGTGATCACCACTGGCTCTGTGTGAATGGGAAACTTGTGCAAACCAAGCAGCGATCAAACAGTAGATTTGTGCAAATCTCCCCAAATATGTGCAAATTCCCCCCATAAGCAAAAGTGGGGCTGATTCAGTCTACTGAGAAAATTTGCACAAATAGGAAATGTATGCAAATTGAACTGGGAATTGGGAATGAGACAAACGCAAGCAGATGTTCAACAAATTGCGGCTATTTGTGGCGGATATGCGCTTGTGCTCGTGCTCGTGTTCAGAGCTTCGGACAGGGCATGTTCACATATTTTGTGAGCAAAATCAAAATTCTCATGCATCTCTCCTCCAGATGTTTTGAACGACAGCTCCCAGGATTTCTAACCATTGGCCATGTTGGTCGGGGATGATGCAAGGTGACGTCCAAAACATCTGGAGGGCCTCAGGTTTGGAAGATGTTATTCCTGTACATGGAATTCATTAGATTACTTTAGCTCCATTTCAAAAGCGATTGCCAGTTGCTAGGATAGGAATGATCAAAACCATGGATGAGATCAAAAAACGTTGATGGTGATAGTACGGGTGCTATCTAAGGGCAACTTCATGCATGCATGTTTATCATTCAATGACTGCAGCATATGAGAATGAGCCATTATGGTTCATCACAGATAGAATGTTTGTGTTGACTTACATCACCTCAAACACTATGTTTTTCATTGGAATTAGTTCATATTTAGCTGTGGGTCATCAAGCATTGAGCAATCAAACGATGTCCATGGACACGTAAAGCAGCCTGAAGTGAACCAAAACGAGCCATTAAGATTAGCAAACTGCACTATAATGTCCAGTGAACCCGACTTCAAACTGAATAAAAAGTAGTGAAAAAAGTGGGATAGAAAGGGGGCAGGGGACTCCAACCAAAACCATTTGTAGAATAGAACTTTCATCCCATGGAATCAACAGCATTGTAAGAACACACTTTTCTCTTTTTGATATAATTAACACTTCCATCTTTAATCATGCATCATTATATGAATGGCAGCTGCAAACAGCTGAACGCAAACAGAAAAGTATTATTTCCCCTGTGATACTATAATTTCATTTTTAAAAAGATGTGGCCAAAGGCCACCAAAAGCAAGGACAAATGCTGTTCCTGTTTGTTCAGTAGTATATGTAACAGGACAAAACAGCTGCAAAATGACTAATTTTTAATAAACACATCAAGCACAGACCCTGTTCTTTTTGTTTTTGTTTTACAAAGATGTGCAGTGACACAGTGTCCTCGACCCAGTGATCTTCTTATGAAAACAATGAATTGCAATGTATTTGTTATGAGCAGTTGTGAAATCATGCCTTGTAATATGCACATATTTTACTAAATTGAGTTACAGTACTACTTATGACTGTAGCAATAGCAAATGCAATATATCTCTAATAATTGCTCAGGTCTTAAATAGCCATTTCATGGGTAGAATTCCATAGTTGCATAAGATTTTGCTTTATACCAATGTGGAAGGAAAAAATGAGATGAGGCACAGTTGCCTTTGTAGGCATGTTTAAAAAAAGGTCTGTTGCCAATAGGATTGTACAGACTGTGTACAATCCGCTCTGTCTGTGTTTCATGGACTGTCAGGCGCCTTTTGTTCCATCATCTGTGCATTGACGGAATCTATTTTTTTTTCCGAATTTGCACAAATTCACACATGCAAAAATGCACCAATTCCCCCCAAATACACATTTTCACTCTTTAGCCTATAGGGGAAATGCATATTTTGGCTCTTAATTTTTTTTTTTTTTAAATGTGTATTTTTCTAAAGCAACATTCGGGAAAGTTATAGAAATGGTCCGCAAGTCTGCGGAATCTACCTGACAGAGTGAAAGCTGATCTGCTGCAGAATTTGCACGTGGGATTTATGAAAATCCGGGCTCATTTGGTTCCATTGCATATTTCTCCAACATCTCTAGTTGTCAATGCAGAGTTCACCCTTACCTACAAATTGTGGAGCAGCAAGGTGTCAAAGGTTATATGACATACTCTCTTTATATTCTTTCTCATTCTGAAATTTTGGAGACTGATCTTTAAAAAAAATGTTAGTATTTTTCTTTTTAACTACTTTATTTGAAGATTTTCCATTTACAAATGAGCAATACATGGGTAGAGCAAACCTATGGTCCCCAGGAGAGCATCCCAGGGACAAAAGGATATTTCTGATTCTCAGTCCTGAGTTACAGACAGTCCTATGACCTTAGGAAGGGGAATCCAACATTGGATCCTTCCCCGTTTCCTCTCTTTCTCATAGCCATTGGGAAAGAACCAGGCCAGCTGCTTTCTGAGATCACAACAGTGATCTTGTACAGCCTCATAGAGGTTGAAAAGGGGGCATTCCAGTGGGCGGGGAAGGGAGGGGAGAGGATAGGCCAAGATCTACAGAATCCTATGGCTTCTCTGTCACCCATCCTCACCCACCAATGGTAAGTTAACTAGATGGGCTCAGAGGCCGCTTACCTAGCTGTGTTTTGATTTGTTTGTTTAACAGAAAACGGAGGTGAAATCACCTTTTTTGTCCTCCTCCCACCCTGCCAGCAACAGCCTAGCAGGACATAGGATTTTCCATAGGATTATGCCCCAATTATCATTACGTTGTGCCCTCAATTCAACCATGGCCACCCATTTTCACTTACATATTCTCTTTTAGGACAAAGTACTTTGTCACCTTGCCTTTTTGTTTTGCCAAATCAAAACAGAATCTGCAGCTCTCCAATGGGCCTTAGTGACAGGGTAAGGAATGGTCTGTTAAATCTTTTATTTATTTTAAAAATGTATAAACCATGCCTGCATCCCAAAAAGGATTTCAGGGTGGTGTACATAAAATGGCCTAAACACAACACAATCACGTATAATACAATACAATAAAAACAACCTAAACTCTAAACATCCAAAATAAAAATCAAGAGGCATAAAACAATTTCAATCGACTGAAAAGATACGAACTTAAATATAAAAATATAAAACACATGACCATTTGTTTTAAAATGCCTGTACATATAAAGAGGTTTTACTTGGTGCTGAAAGAGTAGAGCATTGGGGTTCAAAAATCTTGTTCAAAAAGAACAGAAGGAACAGAAAGGGAGGTGGCGTTGCACTATATGGTAAAAATACATATCTCTGCACAGAAATACAAGAGGATGAGCTTAGTAGCCCCATTGAGAGCATCTGGGTGAAAATAAATGGAACCAAGAATAAAAGGAACATGGTGGTCAGAGTCTACTACTGGCCACCCAATCAAGGAGAAGACGAGGATGAAACTTTTGAAAAGCAAATAGCCAATGTTTCAAGGAAGCATGATGTAGTAGTAATGGGGGACTTCAACGTCCCCGATACTTGTTGGGAGACAAATTCTGCAAAACATGGCCCCTCCAAGATTCCTGACTTGTGTGGATGATAATTTCCTCCTACAGAAAGTAGAGGAAGGAACTAGAGGATCGGCTATCCTTGACTTGATCCTAACCAACAGAGATGACTTAGTGGATAAAGTAGCAATTACGAGAACTTTGGGGGAAAGTGGCCATGTTATACTTGAGTTCTTGGTTCTAAAGGAAGCAAAAGCCGAGTGTAGCCAGACACGTATCCCGGATTTTAGGAAAGCCAATTTTAATAAACTCAGAACAATGATCAGTAAGGTCCCATGGCAAGAGACTCTGATGAGAAAAGGAGTCCAAGATGGGTGGGAGTTTTTAAAAAGGAAATTCTAAAGGCAAAATTACAAGCAATTCCAACAAGAAAAAAAGGCGGAGGACAACAGAAGAAGCCAATGTTGCTTCACAAGTAGCTTAGAGTTGACCTGAAAACAAAAAAGGACACATATAGGAAGTGGAAGGAAGGCCAAGCAACAAAGGAAGAGTACAGGCAGGTAGCAAGGAATTGCAGGGATGGCGTCAGGAAGGCTAAAGCTGAGAATGAGCTGAGGTTAGTGAGGGATACTAAAAGCAACAAAAGGCTTCCTTCAGATACAGGCATAGTAAAAGGCATGGGAAAGAAATGGTTATTAAATAAGGATGGCAAAATAATAACAGATGACAAAGAAAAGGCAGAAGTGCTCAATTCCTACTTTGGCTCAGTCTTCTCCCAAAAGAGGGTTTATGACCTTGCTGGCAAAGGCGAAATACAGGCTGAAGGGACAGGTCTATGGTCAAGGAACACCTAATTGCTTTGAATGAGTTCAGATCTCCAGGGCCAGGTGATCTGCATCCTAGAGTAATAAAGGAACTGGCAGAATAGCT
Organism: Heloderma suspectum; assembly: GCF_057233095.1. Classification (NCBI taxonomy): domain Eukaryota; kingdom Metazoa; phylum Chordata; class Lepidosauria; order Squamata; family Helodermatidae; genus Heloderma; species Heloderma suspectum. The sequence continues at coordinate 114,755,608 of NC_139461.1, read as the reverse complement.
CTCAGAACCACTGTCTATTCTCTTTGAGAAATCATGGAGGACGGGTGAAGTGCCAGATGCCAGGAGGAGGGCTAATGTTGTCTCTGTCTTCAAAAAGGGTAAAAAGGAGAAACCTGGGAACTACGGACCAGTCAGTCTGACATCAACCCCTGGGAAAATTCTGGAGCAGATGATAAAGCAATCCATCTGGAAGCACCTTGACAACAATGCAGTGATTACTTGAAGCCGACATGGATTGGTCATGAACAAATCCTGCCAGACGAACCTCTCATTTTTTTTATCAGGTCACCTCCCCTGAGGATACCTCAACTTCAGCAAAGGTTTCAACAAAATGCCCCATGATATCCTGATGAGCAAACTAGCTCAAAGTGGGCTAGATGAAACAACGATCCGGTGGATCCACAGTTGGCTGCAGAATCAGACTCAAAGAGTGCTTCTCAATGGGACCTTCTCAAACTGGGGAGAGGCAATGAGCCGGGTACCGCAGGGCTCAGTCCTGGGCCCAGTGCTCTTCAACATTTTTATTCATGACTTGGATTTGCAGATAACTCAACAACATTGGGTGGGATAGCTAATGCCTAGAGGACAGAAACAAAATTCAAGGTGATCTTGATAGACTGGAGCGCTGGGCAGAAAACAACAGAATGACGTTTAATAGGGATAAATGCCAAGTTCTGCACCTAGGAAAAAGAAACCAAATGCACAGTTACAAGATGGGGGATACGTGGCTCAACAACACTACAAGCCAGAAGGATCTTGGAACTGTTTTAGATCATGAGCCAACAATGTGATGTGGCTGCAAAAAAGAAAAATGCTATTTTGGGCTGCATTAATAGAAGTATAGCTTCCAAATCACATGAAGTACTAGTTCCCATCTACTCAGCACTGGCTAGGCCTCATCTTTAGTACTGTGTCCTGTTCTGGGCACCACACTCTAAGAAGAATGCAGATGAACTGGAGAGCGTTCAGAGGAGGGCAACAAAGATGATCAGGGGACTGGAAACAAAGCCCTATGAAGAGAAACTGAAAGAACTGGGCATGTTTAGCCTTGAGAAGAGAAGACTGAGGGGAGATATGATAGCCCTCTTCAAGTACCTGAAAGGTTGTCACAGAGAGGAAGGCCAGGATCTCGTTCGATCATCCCAGAGTGCAGGACATGGAATAATGGGCTCAAGTTACAGGAAGCCAGAAAAACATCCTGACTGTTAGAGCACTACGACAATGGGACCAATTACCTAGGGAGGTAGTGGGCTCTCCCACACTGGAGGCATTCAAGATGAAGCTGAACAGCCACCTGTCATGGATGCTCTGACTTGGATTCCTGCACTGAGCAGGGGGTTGGACTCCATGGCCTTATAGGCCCCTTCCAACCCCATTATTCTATGATTCTATGATGCCAGGTAGATCTCCCATGGGAGGGCATTCCAGATTCAGGGCACCATCACAGGGAAGGCTGTTTCTTTTGTAAATGTTAAATGTCCTGCTGTTATGGAAGGAGTACAGAGAAGAGTCTCTGCTGATCATCTTAATGCATGGTTGCATTGATTGATGATCAGATTGATGCGGGAGGAGGTGCTCCTTTATTTGGGCCCAAAGCCATTTAAGGCTTTAAAGGTAAGCACCAGCACCTTGAATTGGGCTCCTCCAGAACTGATATAATATGGCTCCACCTAGGGAAACTAGCCAGAATTCTAGCAGCTGAATTCGGTACTAGTTGAATTCTGTACTTCCTGACCATTTTCAAGGGCAGCTCCATGTAGAATGCATTACAGTAATCCAACTTGGAGGTTACTAGAGCTTGGATCACTGTAGCTTGACTATCCCTATCCAGGAAAGACTGCAGCTGAAAAAAAAAATACTCTAAGCTACCAAGGACACTTGGGCCTCAAGAGACAATGCTGAACCAAGAGTACCCCCAAGTTACTAACCTGCACCTTCAGGGGGAGTGTAACACCATCTAGAACAGGTTGAACACCAGTTTCCTGGATCTGGGAACGACCTACTCACAGTGCCTCCTTCTTGTCAGGATTCAGCTTCAGTTTATTTGCTCTCATCCATCCCATTACTAAGTCCAGACAATGGTTCAGCACCTCCACAGCCTCACCTGGACCTGATGAGAAAGAGATATAGAGTTGGATGTCACTCCAAATCCTTGTATGACCTCACCCAGTGGCTTCATATAGATGCTTGGACTCTATGGTCTTATAGGCCCCTTCCAACCCTACTATTCTATGATCAGTCTTCCCCAAACTGGCGCCCTCCAGATGTGTTGGACTACAACTCCCATCATCCCCAACAAACCTGCCCCATGGCCAGGAATGCTGGGAGTTATAGTCCAAACCATCTGGAGGGCACCAGGTTGAGGAAGGCTGATACAGATGTTAAAGAGCATGGGGATACATTGTGAGACTCAACAGCTCTAATGCCATGGAGGCAAGCAATATTCATTGCTACCTTCTGGAAGTGCCTCTGCAGGTATGAGTGGAGTCACTGTAACACTGCAGCCCCACAGAACAGAATTGGTCTAAAAAGATACTATGCTTTTCTAAGGAGATGACCTAACGGAGGTCAGCTCTCTGGATAACTGGAGATGCGACTGGGGATTTTGGTCCATTCTTCTTGGTGCCGTCAGCTTTTTTAATATATTGCATCTTGGCAACATTAGCATGATGCGTTGGTGGCCCAGTCAAGTCTGTGATTACACGAGGCCTCAGGCCCTTCTCCACCATGGTTTTCACATTCCCAACCTGGCATGCTGCTAATCAACATTATGTAGGGCATTTCGTGGCAATTATAAAATCAACACTAGGGTTTTGGTCAAATCAGATTTGCATGGAGGGTGTGTGCGCTCCTTTCAGTGAGGCATGCAGATAAACTTTATCTAACTTTTAGGTTACTCAAGGAGTCTGCCATATCAGGTTGAGTAAGTGATTATGGAAACTCTTGCACATTCATATTCTCTCTCTCTTGGCCATGTACTGTCAGTTCAATATAACGACACAGATCATTTTTGTTACTAATAGAAATCCCAGACCATCTTTATGTTGGGAGAGAGTTCAGGTGCTCCAACAAGTAGCTCCTACTTGGATAATCATATTCTTAGCAACTTAACAGTATTTGTATTCCTTGTGTAAACATGTGGACGGGTGGAGATCTGACTTGCATGAGTCACCGCTGGAGCAAAGAAAGATACAAAATTAGAACTTAGAACTGAGTGGATTGGCTCATTAATGGAACTTGAGAGAAGGAAGCAAATAATTCTGTTGGTGAAGTTCCCCCCTTCTTCTGTTCCTTTTGCAATTCCCACTGTCAGCTTAGGTCAAGAGGACAGCAAGAATGCTGTTCCTCCAGCCCAACCCAACTGGGTTCAAGTTGGAGCATAGTTGCGGCTGGTCCAGGATAGAGGCGGGGCACATGTAGGAGGCAACGTGTGGCCACAGGTTGCATCCTGATGCTGCTGGGGAGGGGGCAGAGCCTGGGCGGGCTATGCAATCCTGCTCCACGCCTAGCTAGTCCTCTTCAGCCTTCTTTCCCCATTTTCTCAGCAACCATCCTCAAGTTACAACATGGGATTAGCTGGCTGCTTTGGGGCTGAGTATGATTGAGGGGGGGGGGCTATTTTCCAGATCAGCATGCAGAGACAGGATTCTTCACCTACTCGATGCTATCCGTCTTGCAGGGAGTGACAATGATTGATTGGAGCAGGGGTGCAGAACGCCCACCCCAGGGGCCAAATCTGGCACTCTGTGGGTCCCAGTCCAGCCCTCTGGGTGTCCTCAGAGGGCCACACCCCTTTCCCCCCAACCACCTATCATTTGGTGGTTTTCTGGCCTTTGTGCACTTCCCCCACCACCCTAAAAGGTAAGAGCTTTGAGCTAAAATATTCAGGCAGCAAGAGCTTTGAGCTAAAATATGCTTGTATTTGTTGAACTTTTAGCTTCACACCCTTTGACTTTGGCCCTGCTGCTGGCCACTGGAATGCAGCCCCTGAGAGCTGCGCCAAAATGGAGTCCGACCCTCAGCTGAAAGTGGTTCAGCATGCCTGGATTAGAGGGCATCTAAATCTATTAGACCAGTTATTCAGTCACAATGGCAGGGCTGTACGGGAAAAGTAGCACAGAAAGGTAAGGGCTTCAATAAGCACTCTGAGACATTCTAAGGTGATAGGGAGTTCCTGAGATTTGCCACTCAGGGCTGTGGGACTGGGGTGGGGTGGGGTATGGAACGCCTTTGGGGACAGCCTGTCTCATCCACCTAGTGCATCTCTACACCAGCCTAAAATCCCTCATTTAAAGCAGGGCCTTCTGCTTCCATTTGAAATGCAGGATCACAATGACTCCCTTTTTCACCTGCTTCCTTTCCCCCCTCCCGTTTCCCCCTCCTCCTCCTCCATATCTGAGTCTCCCATATGTTTCATTGGTCTCGCTTCTCCTCTTGCGGCTTTTCCTTTTTCATGGGGGGAACTCAAGAGGAACACAAGTGGGGTAATTTGATAGCTTATTATCTCCGATCTATTTAAAAACAGAATAAAGGTCAGTTAGTGCAGGAGATGCCCTGGAGGTTCACGGCGTCATCTAAAGGGCCTGCAAACTTCCGTGAGTGAGCATTCTCGACAGCAGGATAAAAGCTCCAAAGAAGCCCCTAGAGTCGTGAGGCTTGGGGTGGGGGTTCGAAGTGACTCAGGAAGGAATCCCACAACACCCGAAGAGGTGTGGCCTGTGGGGAGGTGGAAATTATTACACTATGTCCAACTAATGGCTGGATACGGCTCATCCTAATTCAAGGCAGGGATTGCTGCTGCAAGGCTCTTGCAGTAATAGCATCCTGCACAGTGTCATGACAGTTTGCCTGCATACCCTCTTACATTAAAGTTCAATGTGGCCCTAATTTGCCCAGTGACATGTGTCTTGTTATTTCTTGCCTGGTCACAAATGGCTTGTCGCAACTGGTGCACAATGATACCATCCCAAGGAGTTCCTTCCGACCAGCCTTTTGGGAACAGGACCATGAGAGAAGAATGGAAAGGCCGTTGCTAAGACGCCTCCACAAAGTGTACAGGGAGAGATTGGGAGTGGGGAAGAGATTATGATCAGACGGCCTTTATGTTCAGACAGCGACATGCAGTTGGGAAGAATAATTAAATACCTATTAACCACACCTGCACAGAGCCCCTGGGCAGTGCTGGGTTGTGCGCGGTCTTAAGAGCTGCCATGCACCTTACGTCATGCAAAGCAGAGAGAGAGGGGGAAGGGAAAACAGCAGGGTTTAGCGCAGGATCAGCAACTAAAACATTATTTGTAGTTTTGAGCCAACTTGCTGTCTGGCAGTGATTTCGTAACCTGGCACACCCAATACAACCTTTTGTATACATCTATCAGCAGTTCTGGGTTGTTTGCTTAAAACAAAGTCTTACTAAGATTCCGTGAAAGTGTCTGTAATGCAACAATTAGTTGACTGTAAGCTGCCCTTCATGTGTTCCACCAGGTAAACATCTGTTGCATTGGACAAATGGAGCAGTGATGGTGGTGCCTTCCTTGCACCCCGCCCAAGAAGTAGGCTGGAGATTCATGGCCTCTCCTCTTAAGTTAGGGCAGTTCATAGATTGCAGGAAGGCGGCATGTCTCAGATACTACCTCTCTCCACTTCCTTCTGATGTCCATTCCTTTCTCTCTCTCCCATCTCCCAGAAGCCACATCCCTGCATTTTGATTCTTGATCATGCTTCAAGCACTACTCAGCAACAGACAAAGCCAGGGCCAGTCCTACCATTAGGCAGAGTGAGGCGGCCGCCTCAGGCAGTAGATGCTGGGGGGTGGTGAGTGACTGGGAAGTGTTCACACTCAGCCACACTGGGTGTCACACTCAGCCTGCCTTGTTCCCCTCAAGCTCGCCTTCTGCCCTCAGGTGCGGTGGAGGATGCTGTCCCGTCACCAGTGTTGAAATAACAATCCACTGCCAGTCTGGTCAGCTTTTGTATGTGGAACTGGGGGGAAGGCACCATCTTGAATAGATGTGACACATCACTCAACATGATGGGGCTCTAAAATCCGCCAGAATGAACATGTTAAATAAGGCAGACTTCCTTGTGTTTCCAAATTTTGACATGGAAATGGAGAGCGCTGCAGAACAGCAGTTCCTAAGTGGTGGGTTGAAAGCCATTAGTGCATCATGAAATTCCATTGCAGGTGGAATGCTGGGGTTGCGGATCACGCCTATCCTGGTGCCCTCTATTTGTCCAGCCAGAGAATGCCCCAAGCCAACCTGAAGCCAGTAGCTGGCTGGGAGATAGAGAGGGAGAGGGAAAAAAACAATCAACATCCCCACCAGCTGCCTGAGTTCATCAGCAGTTGCTGAGTAAGAGCAATTTGAGCCAAGATGACCTAAGCAGCAAGTCCATCTTACTGAACTGCCATCCAGTCAACACCTCTCTTGTTTGCCTTTTTTTTTTTTTTAACTGATCTAAACGCTTAAGTTGGCTTTAACTTTAAGGCTGAACTTGGCTTTAGGGATCTTTGTGAGGCTTTCAGTTTCTTGAAAGTATTAAAAACTATAAAAGAAGGTTGCAAAATGGGAGAGCTTGTGGACACAGCAGAGGGGCTGTCAGAAAAGGATGGAGGCATTCTTCAACTTTAATTTCTCTCTCTCTCTCTCTCTCTCTCTCTCTCTCTCTGCTTGAGGCCTGCAGCCAAAGATTCGGAGGTTAATACAAATCAGTATGTGAATTCTGCACCTCTGAAGTTCTTGGCCATGTGTAGCTTTCCATTCTGCCTCTTCTCTTCCATTTTACCTTGTCCTCTCAGATTCCAACATCTGGTCTTACTCTCTTCTCTATCCTCGTGTCCTAAGTCCATCTGCATCCCCTCCTTGGCTTGCTTGGCCCATACATCTTCTACCCCTCCTTTCTTAATCTCTACTACCTGCCCTGCCTTTCTCTAGAACAGGGGTGGGCAATTTGCAGCCATCCAGATGTTTTGGCCCACAATTCCAATCTGCCCTAGCCAGCATAGCCAGTGGTGAGGGATCATGAGGGTCGTAGGCCAGAACATCTGGAAGGCCACAAGCAGCCCACCCCTGCTCTAGAATGTAAACAGCTTGGCCAGTGATAGCTAGAAGCCATTATTCCTCCCCCAAGTCTCTGTGACATGAAGGGAACTCAGCCGATCATGGCCAAGGCAGGGACTCCACCATTACTCCTCCAAATCTGTTACTGCATTACAGTTTGCAAAACCTTCATATACATACAAGTTTGAAACATGTATTTATCTTGAAGCATGAGCAATAACACTAACTTCTCATCAAATATAATTTGCCAAATTTATAAACAGATTAATAATACTTATAGGGCTTCCTGACGCTTGGGGATTTGTGTGCGTATATAAAATGGCTAAACACATCTTTGAAACAATTCACATTTTAATAGCAGGTTCTGTCTGAAACTCTATAGCAGCCTTCCCCAACCAGGTGCCCTCTAGATGCATGTGTGTGTGTGTGTGTGTGTGTGTGTGTGTATCTATACAAATAGAAATATAAGTATATAAAAATACGAGGCTTTGGAAAAATCATTTGAAAGAATTTCAATAAATAGCTAGATATTTCCTTGATTTGACTAGTTTAGTCCCTTCATGGCAGGGAAGCTCTTTCCTCTCTTGTTACAGCCAAAATGCTGTTTCTTGAAAGTACAGAGCCAGGGCCGGCCCTACCATTCATCTGACTGAGAAAGTGGCCTCAGGCGGCTGATTTGGGGTGTCATGAAAGGGCGCAAAATGGTTAGCTATTTTGATTGCCAAGAATGGAGAGAGGCGTTTGTGGGATTCCCTGCCTCAGTTGCCAAAATAACCTGACCAGGTGGGGGGAAGGGGAAAAATTTTCAAAAATTTATCAGGCAGAAAAATATCTTGGGCTGGCCCTCCACAGAGGCAACAATGCTACCATTTCCCAGGGAAGAAAGACCAGCTGTCTCAGACAGTTTAACCATGTGGGAAGTCTTGATTGATGCGTCATCTCAGGCTTCATTTCTCTATACAGTTAATTAGGGCTGCATTTGTCTTTGAGCATAACAGTTGCCTCCTTCCTCCTTCCTTCCTTCCTTCCTTCCTTCCTTCCTTCCCTTCCTTCTTTGTTTGGATGTCACTTCGAGGTTTCTTCATTCTTGTTTTGCTGACTGATGCTTGAGGTCACCAGTGCAGAGACATTTTTCGTGGGTTTCTTTCCATGAAACACCAAGAACAACACAACTTGTGCAATCCAGGAAAAAGGTGTGTGCTACCATCTGTCACCTGACCTAATCGATATGAATGACAGCTGCATTGGTTTCCACTGAACAGGTGCCAAAACATTCTAACTAGACTGAGCTAGTAAATGATGGGGATTCCAGATGTGATGGCAGATAGATAACTAGCATGCCCTAGTTGGCTCCCCAAGCAGTTTGTACTGGTTGTTGTGATAAGTTCTGTCAAGGGAAATTGGATGCCATTTGCGTGGCAGCAGCCGGAAGCCCGGTTGTGGACAGGCCCGGCCAGCAGCTCCGTGGACTTCCTGCGGAGCAGAGCTGGCCGGGGAGGATTCCAGCGGGAGGGACGGATCTCCCCCCATGGACCCCCCCAGCGGACTGGTGAGTATGTTTCGTACACCCCTAGTTAATCCACAAAAAGCCAGTGTCCATAAGGAGTGCATCTTCTCTTGTGATTCTGGGACTGGCAGGGATTGTTCTTCGAAGCAATACCATCACCACCCATTTCCCAGAAGGGGAATGTTTCAGTTTTCTCCCCCCACCTCATCCCACCTGTGAGCTGAAAACAACTCATGGGTTCATTTTAAATTAAAGTGAACTCAGCCAGGGGCTCATGCCAGGTGGAACAGGGTGGTGAAGTCAGTGATTTCCATAGTCACAGTCAGCAAGGGCTGGTTCGCGAGACAGGCACTCCTGCAGGCTGCCAAATCAAAGGCCTAACAGTCTGTGGTGCTGCTTGGCTGGGCCTGCCAGAAAGCCAGCCTCACCGCCCCTTCCAGATCCCCCTTCTACCATTTCAACGGCATCCACTCTCAGCTGAGCTTGATGGAATCTCACCCCCAGGTTCAATGTGCTGACCGCCCCTGCGCTGGGCCAATGCTGTGGGGAACTTGAGACTAGAGAAAGCCCATGGGGCAGGCCTATGCAACAAGAGGTGCTGTCGCCGCTCTCAGCATGGAGCTACTTTGGCCTGGAGGAGCCTGGCAGGCCCTCCTGCAGCACTGGTTAAACTCAAGAGCATCCCCCACTCCCACATTTAAGTTACTGACCTCCTGACCTGTCCTGAGCCATGCCCATATGGCTGGAAACTGAAAAGGGAGATAGATGGGGCAAATGCAGCATGAGCAGCCACTCTTACTGTTCTCAGACTGATGTCATGATTGGAATCAGGAGGGGCAGTTGCACTCCTTTGCCCCTATGAGCACATGCCCATGGCCGCCAACCTCCCTGCCTAGAACTTCCCCACTCATTGGTAATGTTAATAAGAAGAAGAAGAAGAAGAAGAAGAAGAAGAAGAAGAAGAAGAAGAAGAAGAAGAAGAAGAAGAAGAAGAAGAAAACGTAGGGCTGGGTGCATCAATGCAATTTGGGGAGGCTGCACTAGAGTGGTGTTTTGGGTGGGACTGAAAGTCACCTTGGCTAAGCCCCCTCAGGTTTGGACTGGATCTGCTCCCAATGTTTTCTGAAAGATCCCTCCCCACCAGCTTACTGTTTTGCTCCTGTTCAGCCTCCTTCTGTGCAGCTGATTCAACGTATATTTATTTTGTCTTCAGGTGGTGCTGCTGCTGCTTCCTCACAATGCCAAATAGTGAATCAGGTTAACATTGTGACAATGTTATTAGTGATATATGTAGGCAATTCAGAGTGAGGGCAATGCTTCCTGTATCGCATTGCTCTCATTTTGAATGGGGGGCGGGTTCATCTAAGATTTGCCAAAACATTGCAGCCCTATTCACGGACGCGCCTGAACTCACCAAAAGTGGGGCATACTGTTTCATTACCTGCAAAGAGGACCGCAAAATCAGCCAGTCTATTTTGACTCAGCCCCAGTACAATTTACCCTTTCTTCTCTTGTGGTGAGCTCTAAAAACCCAGCTCTGCAAGTTTGCAGTGTAGTTCAGGTTGAGCCAGGGGAAATCTGGCCATGGAACATATTGATTTGCTAGGGCCCGTGACATTACCAAGGCTGTGTTTCCACCAGTGATTTACTCCAGCCTGGCTGCGCGGTGAGGTCTCTATGTTTCCATGATGTCGTGGCCATTCAGCACCAGCCCCACATTTTATTGCTGAACAACCGCTTCTTCTGAGACTGCTTAGAGTCCGACTTTTCCAGCTTACCACGGCTCGATTACTGACCTGTTTCCGCAATTGCACTGGATCCAGTATCACAGTCCTGCCCAAGGGGCACGTTGCCCGGCCTTTGTGGGTGTGTTGCTCTGACCTCAGTGACCCAACCCTTTCCCTCCCTGTTTTCCGGAACTTGCCTCGCTGTTTTGGAGCAGGATGCCGAGGGAGCAACTTTTAAAGTATCATTGAAAATAAGCACTACAACACAGCCCATGACCCCAGTCAAGGTTGTTTTTTTTTTTTTTCCTCCCATTGGGCTGGATGAGGCTTTCCCTCTCAGTGACCACAAAAATAACAGAGAAGCCCCTCAACTGACATGGCACATATCAAAGCCCTCAATTCCTTAAATGTGATTAAGCGTGATCGCGAGGCTTCGGTCAATTGCCTTAGGACGTAACTCCTTCACAGCTTCCATATAGAAATCCTGTGCATTAAAATGGGGGCTAGTTTCGCTGTCTTTCCCACAACAAACCCATCCGAAGTAAAACTCCCATTGCGGTGGATGAGGCTGAGATTCCCCCTCAACTGAAATGGCACACATTAAAGCCCAATTCCTTAAATGCGTTTAAGTGATCAAGCGAGGCTCCAATGAATTGCCTTAGGAAGAAAGTACTTCGCAGCTCCGTTAAAGCTATCCTGCAGGTTACAATGGGGACTGGATTCCATCTTTGTCTTTACTACTCTCTTTCCCACAACAAACCCATTAGTGTCTCCTCATAAGTAACTCCCATTGTGCTGAATGAGGCTTGCCTTTGAATGCCTACATCTGAACTTGCAGAAATTCCTCTCAATTCAAATGGCACACTTTTAAGCCCTATTCCTTAAATGCGATTAAGCGTGATCTCGAGGCTTTGGTCCATTGCCTTAGGATGTAACTCCTTCACAGCTTCCATATAGAGACCCTGTGCATTAAAATGGGGGCTGGTTTCTCTCTCTTTCCCACAACAAACCCATTACTGTCTAGTCAGAAATAACTCCCATTGTGGTCAATGAGGTCCTCTGGGTTAAAATGCAGCCTAGTTTCCCTCTTTGTGTTCTCCACCCACTCTTTCCCAGCACAAGCATATGTGTGTCTACTTGGAAGTAACTCCCATTGTGCTCAATGAGGCTTGCCTTTGAAAAGCATGTGCATCTGGACTTTCAGGGGAAAGGAGAAGGGGGGAGAAGGGGAAAGCCTCTCTTCACAGCAAAGCTGAGTCCTTTTTAAAAATCCCGTACTCCTCCATTAACTTCTCCTTCCATTGTCTTTTAAACAGGCCATGGAAGGGGGAACACTGATGAGGTAATCAGACCCAACCCAGACTCCAGTCAGACTCCACCCAGCCATCAAGAAAATAATTCGATTAGAGCTCAGTGGAAACAGCATAGAGCACCAGCCTACAGCGATGATAAGCCAGAACTTTAAGCACTGTGGAAACTGGAAAAGGAGAAGATGTGACTGGGCAAACATGGCAACAAAGTTGCAAACAAAGTGAAGCTGATAGGATGGAAACACACCCCAAGGTACCTCCCTCAATGCCTGGAGCAGTTCTGCAACTATTTTTAAATGTTTTCATTAAAAAAAAATAATGTGAAGAATGAACTTGCATGCAACACCTTAACCTCTGTTCTCTATATTCAAACTCCAGCGTAAAGAGGTGACAAGACAATTACCAAACAGGCTGCTGTCCAGTCAGCAGCAACCCATGGTTTGTGAATGAGATGATGTCACAATGCCAAATAATCAATCAGATTTAGTACCGTAACTGTGCTATTGGTGACAGATGTAGCCAATTCAGAGTAAGGGCAGTGATTCCTGTACCACAGTAGATAAGCCAACCCATCTCCACCATGGTCCATGCTATCCAACACTGTAGGCATCTGTGCACATCTCAAATATGTTCTGTAGGGGCAGCCCCTGTGAGCTGTTCTTGTGCATCTATGCATGAGTCGTGGGCTCTTAAACATCCCAGTTCATGTATTTATTTTGTTTGTGTGATGTACGTATATGTTGTATAGCATTAAGAGAATTGCACATTTTAGTTTCTGTTTCTCTTGTGGAGGCTTGGGTGAGACCCCCTCTACCTCAGTGCAGGCCTTGGAGCTGAGGCAGCAAGATATGCAGCTCCACAGAAGTCTTCTCTCATTTATTGTAACAATAAGGAGCCCAGTCGTGAAGATACCTGGGTCTCTTGGATAGTATCCAATGTTAGTCCTATAAAGAATAGACCCCTTGAAATGAATGGGACTTAAGTTAGTTGTAACTAGTTTAAGTCCCATTCATTTTAATGGGTCTACTCTACATAGAACTACTACCCCATGTGTGTTGCCTGCAGAGGGGAGCCTAGGGATGAGCTGCAAGCTGAGTGGGTAAACTCACCCCCTATATTAGCCATGCCCAAGGGCTGTTACAGTTTCCCTCTGTGCTGTTCCTGCCCCAGGTTATACCTTCTTCAGCTTCTATCTGTTGAAACTGAAAAACCTTTCAGGACATCTGCCTCTACTAAGGTCAGTTGTCCTCACCGATACACAAAGGTTCAGTCCCTTTCACTCTCAGGTAAACAACCCAATAGCCTAATTGGTTCCCTCTACCCAATACAGGCCCCTTCATGGATCACTGCCTTGTTGTGGCGAAGGGGCTTGCGTAACTCAGTGAAGCCATAAGCTATGCCGTGCAGGGCCACCCAAGACGGACAGGTCATGGCAGAGAGTTCTGACAAAATGTGGTCCACTGGAGAAGGAAATGGCAACCCACTCCAGTATTCTTGCCAAGAAAACCCCATGGAACGTATCACAAGGCTAAAAGAGATGACGCTGGAAGATGAGCCCCTCAGGTCGGAAGGTGTCCAATATGCTACTGGGGAAGAGCAGAGGGTATTTCCAAGTAGCGCCAGAAAGAGTGAAGCGGCTGGGCCAAAGCTGAAAGGACACTCAGCTGTGGATGTGTCTGGTGGTGAAAAGAAAATCCGATGCTGTAAAGAACAATATTGTTTAGGAACCTGGAATGTCAGATCAATGAATCAAGGTAAGCTGGAGGTGGTCAAACATGAGATGGCAAGATTGAACATCGACATCTTGGGAATCAGCGAACTAAAATGGACAGGCATGGGCGAATTTAATTCAGGTGACCATCATATCTACTATTGTGGGCAAGAATCCCTTAGAAGAAATGGAGTAGCACTCATAGTCAACAAAAGGGTGGGAAAAGCAGTACTGGGGTACAATCTTAAAAATGATAGAATGATCTCAGTACGAATCCAAGGCAAACCATTCAACATCACAGTAATTCAAGTCTATGCCCCAACCACTGATGCCGAAGAAGCTGAGGTTGATCGGTTCTATGAAGACCTACAACACCTTCTAGAACTAACACCAAAAAAAGATGTCCTCTTCATCATAGGGGATTGGAATGCTAAAGTAGGAAGTCAAGAAATCACCGGGATAACAGGCAGGCATGGCCTTGGTGTACAAAATGAAGCAGGACAAAAGCTAATAGAGTTTTGCCAAGAGAACACGCTGATCATAGCAAACACTCTTTTCCAACAGCACAAGAGGCGACTCTACACATGGACGTCACCAGATGGTCAATATCGAAATCAGATTGATTATGTCCTTTGCAGCCAAAGATGGAGAAGCTCCATACAGTCAGTAAAAACAAGACCTGGAGCTGACTGTGGCTCAGATCATGAGCTGCTTCTTGCAAAATTTCGGCTTAAATTGAAGAACGTCGGGAAAACCACTAAACCGTTCAGGTATGACCTAAATCATATCCCTGATGAATATACAGTGGAGGTGAGGAATAGATTTCAGGGATTAGACCTGATAGACAGAGTGCCTGAGGAACTATGGACGGAGGTCCGTAACATTGTTCAGGAGGCAGCAACGAAATCCATCCCAAAGAAAAAGAAATGCAAGAAAGCAAAGTGGCTGTCTGATGAGGCTTTACAAGTAGCTCACGAAAGAAGGGAAGCGAAAAGTAAGGGAGAAAGGGGAAGATATAGCCAACTGAATGCAGAGTTCCAGAGAATAGCAAGGAGAGACAAGAAGGCCTTCTTAAATGAACAATGCAAAGAAATCGAGGAAAACAACAGAATGGGAAAGACTAGAGATCTCTTCAAGAAAATTGGAGATCTCAAGGGAACGTTTTGTGCAAAGACGGGCATGATAAAGGACAAAGAAGGCAGGGACCTAACAGAAGCAGATGAGATTAAGAAGAGGTGGCAAGAATACACAGAAGAACTATACAGGAAAGATCTGAATGTCCCTGATAACCATGATAGTGCGGTCACTGAACTTGAGCCGGACATCCTCGAGAGTGAAGTCAAGTGGGCCTTAGGAAGCATTAGTAACAACAAAGCTAGTGGAGATGACAGTATCCCAGCCGAGCTATTTAAAATCCTAAAAGATGATGCTGTTAAAGTGCTGCATTCAATATGCCAACAAATCTGGAACACTCAACAGTGGCCACAAGACTGGAAAAGGTCAGTTTACATTCCAATTCCAAAGAAGGGCAACGCCAAAGAGTGTTCAAACTACCGCACAATTGCGCTCATTTCACATGCCAGCAAGGTGATGCTCAAAATCCTACAAGCTAGGCTTCAGCAGTATGTGAACCGAGAACTACCGGAAGTACAAGCTGGGTTTCGAAGAGGCAGAGGAACTAGAGATCAAATCGCCAACATTCGCTGCATCATGGAGAAAGCAAGAGAATTCCAGAAAAACGTCTATTTCTGCTTCATTGACTACGCTAAAGCCTTTGATTGTGTGGATCACAACAAACTGTGGCAAATTCTTAAAGTGATGGGAGTACCAGACCACCTTACCTGTCTCCTGAGAAACCTGTATGAGGGTCAAGAAGCAACAGTCAGAACCAGACATGGAACAACCGATTGGTTCAAAATTGGGAAAGGAGTACGACAAGGCTGCATATTGTCACCCTGCTTATTTAACTTATATGCAGAGTACATCATGAGAAATGCCGGGTTGGATGAATCAGAGGTCGGAATTAAGATTGCTGGGAGAATTATCAACAACCTCCGATATGCAGACGATACCACCCTAATGGCAGAAAGCGAAGAGGATCTCAAGAGCCTCTTGTTGAGGGTGAAAGAGGAGAGTGCAAAAGCTGGTTTGAAACTCAACATTAAAAAAACGAAGATCATGGCATCTGGCCCCATCACTTCCTGGCATATAGAAGGGGAAGAAATGGAAGCAGTGACAGATTTTACTTTCTTGGGCTCCAAGATCACCGCAGACGGTGACTGTAGCCATGAAATTAAAAGACGCTTGCTCCTTGGGAGGAAAGCTATGGCCAACCTAGACAGCATAGTAAGAAGCAGAGACATCACCTTGCCGACAAAGGTCCGTCTAATCAAAGCTATGGTTTTCCCAGTAGTAATGTATGGCTGTGAGAGCTGGACGATAAGGAAGGCTGAGCGCCGAAGAATTGATGCTTTCGAACTGTGGTGCTGGAGAAGACTCTTACGAGTCCCCTGGACTGCAAGGAGGTCAAATCAGTCCATCCTAAAGGAAATCAACCCTGAGAGCTCATTGGAAGGACAGATAATGAAGCTGAAGCTCCAATATTTTGGCCACCTAATGCGAAGAGAAAACTCCCTGGAAAAGACCCTGATGCTGGGAAAGACTGAAGGCAAAAGGAGAAGGGGACGGCAGAGGATGAGATGGCTAGATAGCATCACGGATGCAATGAATATGAACTTGAGCACGCTCCGGGAGAGAGCGCAGGACAGGAAGGCCTGGCGTGCTATGGTCCATGGGGTCACGAAGAGTCGGACACGACTGAACGACTGAACAGAACAGAACAGAACCCAATACAGGAGAAGTAACAAGGAAATAGATTTTCTAATGGTAGCACGATAAGCCAAACAAACACATGGGATTTTGTATTAAAACAAACAAATAAAATTTATTAAAAACAAAAAGAGCTATATATACTATTATTAATAAATCTATACTTGGTCCTAACCTACCCGCTCTACCCCTTCTAAATCCTGGTCCCCAACCCCCACTACCTAGATGTAGCTTCTTCATTCCCTAAGGCCCAGTCTGACCAAATAACTGTCAGCTCTCTCCTTTTATGACCTCAGAATCCTCACACACCCACACAAGCCCCTCCTACCTTTCACTCACTCAGACACATTGTTTTAACCCTAACTTACCTGAGTTACACTTAACAAATGCAAGCACATACACGGAGGGAGCAATCCTATGGCCGCTAGACAGTGGCTAGATGGCTTTAGGATATCCTTTTTTCCAGAAAGCGACCTCCCCCCACTTCCACGCTGCCTCGGAGGCAGCGCAGAACAGCCCCATCCTCTGTGCTCACAAGAGGAGTGTGGAGCGGCTGAAAAGGGGGGCGTTCTGGGGCGGGGAGGGCGGAAATGCCTGTACGACACATCCACTGTGTCGTACAGCAGCCTCCTTCCCCGGTCAGCCCTCCTGGGGCTAGACAGCCACAATCAGCTGTCTAGCTGAAAAAAGCAGGGCAGGAGGAGCATGGCGGGAACGATCCCCTCCGTGCTTCTCCTGCCCTGCATTGGATAGGCAGTTGCCTCCGAGTTCGGAGGCAGCTGCCTATCTGGATAGGATTGCGCCTTAATATAACAATATATTATTCATATAACAAGCATATGTTACACCCTGCATGTGTGTTGACTTTTTAAAAATGAATTTGCCATATTTACAGTTAAGGTGGCTGTCCGGTGAATGGCTTTTTGTGGGGCCGGGTTTGGCCTTAAGATGACA
This sequence comes from Heloderma suspectum, assembly GCF_057233095.1. NCBI lineage: Eukaryota > Metazoa > Chordata > Lepidosauria > Squamata > Helodermatidae > Heloderma > Heloderma suspectum. The sequence continues at coordinate 114,738,509 of NC_139461.1, read as the reverse complement.
TTTCAATATGCTGTGTGCACTGTGAAAGTGGCTGTAAGTGCCCAGAATCCTTAGAAAAGACCTCTAGAATAGGTCTTTGGAGACCTACTATTGCTATCTATATGTGGCAGACAGGAAGCTGAAGATGAGAGATAGTAGGAAGTAGTTTGTTTCAGGCCACCTTGTGATGACATCCATGATTTGGATCCAGAAACTTCCCAGCACATTACATTAGCTCTTTTCATTCAGCACATCCGTAACACTCAATGAATGTGTATGGGAAGCAACTCAGATAAAAGTTCACCTAGATTGAAATGCATGTTGTTGTTTTTACCTTTGGATGTGCTCACGGGGTTTCCCCCTTGTGATGCATCTTCAGCTTCCCATAACACAGTGTGTGCAATGCAGTGTAATATGTGTGGGCAAAATGCTGCAATATGCTGGGGAAGGTGTCGTATATCTGGGCTGATGGCAACAGTCAGACAAGCTATGAAAATGAGCCAGATTTCCAATTCCTCGCACGATGTGCTAATTCCTACTTCAGATCTGCTTTTCTGACTCAGCAGTTTCACCTGCACTAGGCACCTGAATCGGTGCCTGATGCAGCAAGTTCTGTAAGACTTGACCTGTTCATTTTTGGTTTTGTTTCTTTTTTCTTTTCTTTTTTTAAAAGCAGGCCAATAGTTCAGTTGATTTCAGTAAGACTACTTCCAACATTCCATTCTTTAGAAAATGCTGCCTTTTTGGTGCAGAACAGAGAAAGAAACATTGTGGAAGAGAATAATTAGATTGTAAAAGCAGCAAGCTTTTTTCTTTTTAATCTATATACATATTTCTGGATTGCAACAATCCGGCGAATTATGTTGAATGTCAACATCTAACAGAAAGGTTAGAACTTAGAACAGACCCACTGAAATCAATGGGACAAGTTAGTCATGTCCCATTAATTTCTATGGATTTATTTATTTATTTATTTATTACATTTCTATACTGCCCAATAGCCGAAGCTGTCTGGGCGGTTCACAAAATCTACTCTACGTATGACTAACTCTGAATCCAACTGACTTTCTGGAGAAAGCTGTAAAGAAAATAAATACAAAAAGGGCTTGCGATGCATACAGTTAATGCATACAATCTCAAGTTAACATCAATAGTAGCAAGCATTTAGTTAGCACATTTTCCTAAGTGCTCCACAAAGGTATTTCAATTTCCAGAGGGGGAATGGTGTTAGGCTGTTGCAGCAAAACCAACAACTGTTACTGGCCAGAGGTTGCTTCTCTTCTGTTTTCCCGTCTCAGAGCAATTTTATTCTTTATAAGAACTTGTTCATACTTCCATTGACCTGATAGATTGTGGGCGGGCAGGCACCATTTCCTTGTTCGCTGCACTGGCTTGGCTCTCTTCACTGTGGATCTTGGATTCCAGCTCTAGTGCTTGAAAGCAAGCTCCAGTGTGATGAACCAAACCTCCCGCCACCCCTTCTTCCTTGAAGTTGAAAGATCTTTAAACGAAGAACATGGCAGTCCTGGCCAGGCTATAATAGACCCCCACATCTACATCTCTATACATTTACAGGCTGACTCGACTTATGTATGTCAAACAGGCATTGTAGAGTTCATCTTGAGGACGCATGATCAGGTCCTCCCAGGTTATTGATTGGACAAGTTGAATTTCCCTCCCTGGGAACTGCCCTGCCCCACAGAGATGCTTTTGGTCTTAGAGATTTTCTTTGTGTCCGACTGGCTGGCAACGACTGAATACGAGACGAAGCCAGGCTTGGAGCCCAGGTAAGCCTCATTCTTCTACCCGCAAGCTGCTTCGGTGAGGTATTCTTAAAATCCTGACAAGTGAGTGCTAGTGAGCTAGCTTGATATTTCATTTTATTTTTTAAAACTATTTCCCAGCTTCTCTCTGCTCAGTTCTTTAATAAATAAAGCAAACTGGAAACTGGAGTTGACTTGATCATCTTGCCTAGCCTGAAGGTTGACCTACCATGTACTGGACTGCTTGGCAGACATGCTAACCTGGTTGTTAAGGAAGCTCTGAAAAAGGGGCCTATATTTCTCTATTTATAAAAGCCATACACCTGGATCCCCACATATCCAGGGTATAAGTTATTAAATATGAACATTCCATTATGAGATATTAATAATATGTGGGGGGTGGCAGCCTACTTCTGAGGAATATAGACCAAGGGTGTCTTACAGCTGATCCTACCTCGCAGGGTTGGAGGTGCAGGCCAAAACACAATTTTGGGGGTTTAAAATGGCAGCTGTCTGATGTCAAGGCCAGTACTTTAAGATGCTGCTGCCACAGGGGCTGAATCACTTGTGCTCATTGGCTGGAGGTAGAGTACGAGCGACTGGAGAAGACAGCTACGGCAGCAGCATCAGGTTGGGGCAGGGCCCGGGGCTCCTCTCTTAGCTCCTGTTTTAAAATGCTGCACCTGGGACCAGATAAGGTGCTCGGGCAACTCTTGGGAGGGACTGGTGGCAGCCTGATGTGGGGGCAGTGGCCTTTGCTTGCCTGCCACATGGCATGGTTTGGGCTGTCCCTGGTTACGGAGAGCATGCAGAAGGGATCTAACTATTTGCCTCCCCATGCCGTTTTTCCAATCTAACCTCCTCTCCAGAGCCGTTAAAACATATAGGTACTATCCAGGTTTTTCTTAAGGTTTAACATTGCATTATTTTTATACTTTTACTGTGGTAGTTTTTAAAATGATGATGATTGTGTTTTGGTTACTTTGTTTGTTTACAGCATTGATATACTGCTCCACATCAAAGATTTCGGATAAGATAACAAGATAAAAGAATAAAACATCATATTAAAACAATTAAAACATTTTAAAAGACACAGATTCTGAACTTAATAAACCAAGCTTTCAAGAGAAGTTTGGCGCGCTCAAACATCCTAAGTTCTCCCATCCCTAGTCTGAGCAACCCATCTGCAATGTGGAAATGATAAAGTCAGATGTAATATACAGGGCTGTATAACTCAGTGGTGTGCTTTCAACAGCTTAACATATTATATCAATGCAAGCTATGATGATAACGACAAATTCGTATGTATTATGAGCTGAACTTTGTGCATAAGGAACAAATTCAAATGACAATAGGAAGGGTGGAAATCCTAGGTGGGATGGGAAGATGTCTCACATTCTGTATTTCTGTGGGGAGGACCATGCCTGCTGATCCACATCTTCAGAAGGTGCAACTAACTGATTGCCCTGGTTCTACTCTGTATGCCAAATGCAAGGGGCATCTAGAACCATCGCATGGTCTCTGTCTTTCCACCTTCACTTATGTTAATTTGGAACTGATCACTGAGAACAGAGATGCATATCACAATGGAGTTATAATTAATATATACATGCAGATAATATGTACAAATTAGTACATCTAGGGCATGGTAGTGCACGAAAGGAAATCTGAAGCCTATAATAGAAGCTTCAGTGTGAAGTCAAGCTCCATTTAAAGCAGGGGTGGGCAAGTTGTGGCTCTCTAGATGTTTTGACCTACAACTCCCATCAGCCCTAGCCAGCAAAGCCAATGGTGAGGGATGATATGCGTTGTAAGCCAAATCATCTGGAGGGCTACAAGTTGCCCACTCCTGATTTAAAAGAAGTCTGGTCCATTGGGGCCAGAGTTATTAATAGGGTTGCAAGCTCCTTCAACTTTAGCAGCTGCACGCCTGGGATGAATTATATAAATATAGCTTTTCCCATCACTGAAGCTCATGAGAAAAGTTGCATTTCTGTCAGCCATGCAATTCTGAATAACACATGAATTTCTGTGGAGAAAGGAGCTGGCCACTCAAATGGTCACCCCAGCCAATAAGCTAGAAAACTGGCAAAAGTCATTAGGATCTTTCATAAGGGCAAGACTGGGGTGGAAAAAATAAATGAAGCATGACTACAGTAGATCTCGCATCATCTTAAGCAGTATTCTTACATCTTGTGTATGAGGATGAAGGCAAGATCTGTATGTCCTTTTTATCCTGCAGTTCTGCATAAGAGCATCCCAAGTTCTGATCCAGTAGGTGGCTCAAAGAGCTCATAGTACAAATAAATTAGCCTATAAGCAAGACTTTTGGGGGGATTTGCAGTAATTGCTTACTGTTAGGGATGTACGAAACCCCCTTACATGGAGTCCGTGGGGGGTCCACAGGGCGGGGAGGTGATCCATCCCTCCCCCCTGGAATTCTTGCTGGCCGGCTCCACTCCGTGGTGAGTCTGCGGAGCCGCTGACCAGCTCCGGCCACTGGCGGACTTCCGTCTGCTGCTGGTCTGCAGACACAAATGGTGTCCAGCGTAGCAGACACCATTTGCGTCCCTGCTCTTTGCCGTGATAGGCTACGTAAATCTTTGCGTAGCCTATCACAGCAAAGAGCAGGGGCGCAAATGGCGTCTGCTAAGCTGGATGTCATTTTCTTCTGCAGACCAGCAGCGGATGGAAGCGGATGGACCAGACCTGGCCGGTGGCAGGTAGGATCTGTTCCAGGGCAACTTCGTGGGGTGGCAGAGGTGGGTGGTCCGTTCCGCCACAGACTCCAAGGGGCCGGATTCTTTAGACTAATTTAAGTCCTAGTGATTTCAGTGGGCCTACTATAAGTATGACTAAGGCTGGGTCCAACCCACTCTACTTTTCGGGATGAGTGCTCTCCTGCTATATTGTATGAGTACTCATGTAACCCATTAAACTTTAGGGGGGGTTCTACTGGGGGACAGCGGGGAGCACATTTTCAAGGTATTTGTTTGCCTTAAAAAAAGTAGAGAACTTGAAGTAGGCTATCTTCATAACAAAAGCCCTGCTGGATCAGACCAAAGGTCTGTTCCAGTATCCTGTTCCCCATAGTGGCCAACCAGATGTCTAGGGGAAGCCCACAAGCAGGATATGAGTGACACTGTCCTCTCCTGCTGTTGTTCTTCACTGACTGGTATGAAGAAACATAGCGCCTCTGATCCTGAATGCAGTATATAGCAATCATGACTAGTCATCATTGGTAGCCCGATCTTCTATGACTTTGTCTAATTCTATTTTAAAGCCATTTAAGTGGTTGGATTCATCACCACATTTTATGGAAGCATATTCCATAATTTAACTATGCACTGTGTGAAGAAGAACGTCTTTTTGTCTATCCCAAATCTCCCACCACTCAGTTCCAGTGTTATGAGAGAGACAGAGAGAGACACACAGACAGAGAGACAGAGAGAGAGAGGTTTCTCTCTGCCCTCTTCCTCCACACAGCGCATAATCTTATACACCTCTATCATGTTCCCTCCACCACTTACCTGCCTTTTTCTAAACTAAATAGCCCCAAACATTGTAACCTTTTCTCACAGGGGAGTTGCAGACTTTATCCCATCGTATTATCTTTTGAACAGATACTACACTATTCTTGCTGGATGGGGACTAATACAATAATTATCATGTTTCACCCAAGATGACTCTTTGGACAAAGACCCTCACGCTGCAGAGCATGAAGCCCTTGACTCTAGTGATACCCCAGACACCTCTGGCAGCTATGGGGAAGCTACATCAGGCCTTCAGTAATGCTTGGCACTGAGGAACAGGGCCCCTGAGAGCTGTACCTCACCCATGGCGTCAGAGGGGGTGACAGAGCAGCCACTCAGCCCTAGCATGCACCAGTGCCAGAAGGTGGAGGCACAGGCTGCCACTCAGAGGCAAAGCACACACCTCAAGACCCACAGCAACCAGGCTCTGGGGAAAGGTCTGCTTGATAGCAAGGGTCTCCTTGGAAGTAGGGAGACTCTGAAGTCAGGTCTAATGGTAGCTGTACTGGGCTGTGTGACTTGATTATATAAGTGCTCAGTTGAGACCTGCTGGTTGCTGGAACAACACCTTATTTCAGCTCCCAGTATCATGCAACTGAGTTTTTCTGAGCTTCTTCTTTGGACTGATCTCTCATGCTGTTGCTGACCCCTTGGACTCCTGATAAGACCCTGTTCCTTGGATTGTGCTTGATTTGGACTGTTTGCCTGTGTTTGACTTCAGCTTTGCCTCAGACCCTGCTTTTGGAATGCCCTTCCTCTTGACCAGTAGTATTGTCCTTCTGATCTCTGCCTGCCTCTATAGCTTGACTCTATAGGGTTTGCTCCATAGCTTGATTCAGCCATAGTAGGACAACAGTAGCCCTATGAGTTGCTGCCTTCACTCCTAAAAATGAACATTATTGCAACAGACAAACGTGATGACTCTCTGGAATTCCTCACACTGTTCAGAAAATAGACAGTTGAAAATCAAATCAAAGCAGGAGGATGTCCCCACCCCTGCAATCTTAATTTCCAGCTTGTCAAAGAAATAGAACCATGGGAACATTGAATTTCTCCTAGGTAGAATGAAAGGGGCTAACAAGTCCAAACTCAACACACTGAAGCTAATGGGGCTATTCCGGATAATGTGTCTTTATGACTTCAGCCTAATTGTAGTGATTAGAAAATGCAAGGGTGGAAAGAGTATGAGCGGAGCAGAACATGGGACTTGTTTGCACTATAATCGAGCGTACCTCAGAAAGGAAATTGTTGTGAGGTTCAGAGAACCCAATAAAAAAGATTCAATATTGAATAACAATAATCTGACTTTCATTTTATCTCCCGTATTGCACCTTAATTTGTCTCACGGATCCCCAGGGCCAGACTTCATGGAGCCCGTCATTTGTCGCGGCACCAGTGTCAACAAGCAGCAGTGACCAGACTAATCTGCCTATTCCTGACAGCTGACTTTGCTTAATAATGCTTGAACAATCAGAGTAATGTCCTTTTGGTGCGGAAGGCCCTGTTCAAACATTAGCTAATTAATCATCACAGCATTTGCCTCAAGTATTATTGCTATTCACCGCAGCGATGGTAAACAAGTGTGAGTAGCCATGTCACAGTGATAGGGGAAATTGAGACAAAGGTGTCCACGTTGCGCACGGATTTCTCTGATACAGCTATTTTGAGGGCCATAACTACACTGTGTGTGCACATGTTTTTGATGCTTCTGTTTCTACTGTGTTGTGCCTGCATGTTCAGTTTGCTTCTCCACAGGGTGAAGCTCTTGCTTACAATACATTTCTGTCTGCTTGTTTGTACTTCCCAATGGGACTAATATCCTGCGTGTGTTGCAGACTCCAATTTGACAAACACGCTAGTCTGCTTCTGGGAGTTCCAACATGGTGTCTGTGGGCACCACAGACTCTCCCTTGGTGCCTGCAAAGTTCCCGGCCTGGCTCCCTGCCCCTCTTGATTTTTTTTTAAATGAGAGGGGGTGTTTTTAATATTAAAAAGGCTTTAAACTGGGTAGCTGGCATGCTACAAAGCAAACCAGTGCTGTCTTTATTTCTGAGAAGACCTTGGTCCCCGCATGGACCTCAGAGTCATGCTTAGAAATTAAAATGGTGGGCAGCTGCACCCCCAGACTTTGTTTTGAAGCATCCCCAGCTACCCAGAAAACCCCCCACAATAACCTGTGGGGGCATTAAGGGACATCTTAGGGGGGTAGTGGGGGTGGTGGAGATCAAGGAGGGTTTTTTCTCTATTTTGGGGGGAGGCAGGCGGATTAGCTTTTTTCTGAGCATCACCAGTTTGGCTTTTGTGAATGGGTGTTTCATTGTGCTTTGTGGGGGCAAATGTGATTTGGCATTTGGAACACAGACTCTGCCTCTGCCTTGAATGGTTTTGTGTTTTGGAGCTCAGGCCCCACTTCTGCCTTTCACTTGGGTTCTAGGCAAGTTACTTTTTCTTTTAGCCTCCCTGTTTGCCTTTGGAGAAATGGGGGTTTTATGACTGGCTATGCCCATCATGGCAGTCATTATGTGAATAGGCAGGCACCCCATGGCAGCCATTTTGTGAGTGCACCCACGACACTCTCCCAAAATTCCAAATATACCTACTGGCCCCAAAACTGGGGACCCCTTCAGTATTACCACCATACCATGTGGCTGTGTATAGAATAGACAAGCGGTAGGCAACCTTTTGGGGCCTGTGGACGCATTTGGCAATTTGAGAAACTGTCATGGGCAACACCACAAAATGACTGTAGCAGCCACACCTTTTGCTATTGCTGCTACCTTTGCAGGCTTATCTGTTTTTATAGTTCTTCTTGAACAATACATATAGTAACCATTTTGGTTGCTAAACTGTTTATTGGGTTTACCTGTTTATTGCCAGCTTTATGACAGCAATTATTCTTTCCAAGCTCTTTATTTTTTTTATGTCCCCAGTTTACATTATGTGACTAGACACTGATGAAGGAGCAAATTATATAAAGATTATTATTGTGTATATGAAAATTTGAAATGACTCATATACATCAGCGTGTTTGTGTCGTATTTGCAGGCTGAGGTGTCTGGGTGAAAGCCATGCATTGTTGAGACTGAACAAGACTGGCTAAAAAGAGTACCTACCACTGAATTCCTAGGCAAAAACATAATACTAGACAATGAAGTTTCATTTAACTGGGAAAGGTGGTGGACATCTAAATAGACGTCCACAGCTGAATAGCAGCCATATTACAGCAAGAGGGTCTAATTGAAAGTTAACACCACTTAATAGCATTCTACTCTTAACAATTCCAGGTGTGATAGATGAGTGCTCAAACTGTTTAATGACATACTTTTGTGCCTTTACAAAGAGCCTCACTGGACTGAATGCTGGATGAATTGGTGAAGGCTATTTTTTTTAAAAAAAAAATCATGCAGAATACGGGGCAGAACAACACAAATTTTATTTCAGCAAGAGTGTGCATGGAAACATTTGCAGGGAAGAATGGGTAAGCAGGAGGGAGGAACGCTGAACATTTTTAGTACCTGCTGATTCTTTCCTAAAATTCACCCCACCCCAGCTTTCTTCTGGAGGAGGGCTTACTTATAGATCTAAAGACAAGCCTTGGAAAAATGGGTAAAATCTCCTGGGGATGAAATGTATCCGTGGGATTCTAAATGTTTCATTGGAGGAGGGATAGTGGATGGTGTGCTTGTGTGTAGCATTTCCCTTCAGCCACTTTCCCACTAAAATCCTCATCCTAGGCACTTTTTTATTTACATTGCAAGTGGGAGGAGCGGGGAGGGGAGAAGAACAGGGAGGGAGGAGTGCTTGTTCTTGGAAAAGCAGGTGGAGTGGGAATTTTTTTTATCCAAAAAACAGATAAAGGGCACAGTTTAAGCACCCTCACTTCTGATCAAATTTGCAGTGTGTTCTGGCTCCTTTTCATTACAAGAAAAAAAAATCTCACTGTTATGTATGTCTGCCATGTAATATCTGGTTTGGCCATCAATCCTAAGAACAACAGCAACAACAAAGGTTTCAAGTTGTAAGAGCCTTTACTGTTACATATTTCTCTCGGATTTTGTATGTAGTCAAGACTTCTGGACCCATTTATATAGACTATTTGTATATACAGCAGAGGTGAGGAACCTCAAACCTGGAGGCGTAATCAGGCCTGCAGAGATTTCCCATCTGGCCCACAGCCCCATCTAGCTCCCTCTGCAGACCCTGCCCCCTTCCCAAGTCCCTGCCCACTAGAGGCTAGCGGGGAGAAGAATCCCCACTGTCATCTCTGATCAGTGATTGAGATAACAGTGGGGATTCCCTTGAGCGCCACTCCCTCCTCCCAGTTGGGAGGGAGAATGGAACACTAATGGCAATCTAGGGCTAGACGACAGCCCCTTTGGGCCCCCCACAAGAAGATCGCATGTATTCCCCTGTCTTTAGCTCTTTATGTGATGACCTCTATGACATCTGAGTGCAAGTACTACAGAACTGTGAAGCTCTTAATGCTTGATGGCAGAGGCTTTATAACAGAGCCTGGTCACCTCTGAGGTGATCAGTTTGTGTGACAAAATACTCGTTTGGCCCCTAGTTTGCTGTCAGGAGAAAAAAAGTGGCCCCTAACAATACAAAAAAACAGCCATCCATGGTGCAAATCAGCCTTCCCCAACCTGCTGCGCTCCAGATGTGTTGGACTACAACTCCCATCATTCCTCCATGATCATGGTGGCTTGGGAGAATGGGTGTTGTACTACAACACATCTGGAGGATGCCTGGTTGGGGAAGGCTCATGTAAATAATTTTGTGTCAAAGTGAGAGGATTGGGCTCAATGATTTTTAGGCACATCGTTCTGTGATACCCTAGGCCTATGAATTTATAGCTCTACCCAGAATTTAATTTGGTGGCATAATGGGAAGGCTTCCCTTTATTTTAATGTTGTTATTATCAGTCATTTATATACCGCTTTTCCTGTTCCAAACATTTCATATAGATGATATCTGTAATCCTTACAACAACCCTGCAAGGCAGGCCAACAGTATTATCCCCATATAATGAGGGTGGGGGATGAGAGATAATGATTTGTGTAAGGTCGCCTGGCTGGCTGCAGTGGGATTTGAACAGGCACTTCCCAACTCACACTTTGCAAAATACATTGCCTGGTGTTTCAAGGCATTCTAAGTGAAAAGCAAAACACCTTATACTTGAATGGGACTTTCTCCCTACTCCACCTTTGCCCTTTTACTTATTGATGTAACTGTTGGAAGGACTGGCAAAGAGCTTGCAAAATGGATCCAGTAAAAGACAGAAAGTGCAGTTGAGGATTATCAATTTTAACAGCGTCTCTCTCTATTAAAAAAAGAAGAAGGGTGTGAATCAGCTTACCTGTACACTTTAACAACTTGGAAAATGACCTCAGTCTTCATAAGTGCTAGTTAAAGGGTTTTCTCAAAAAGGGCGGTAAAACCTGGAGGCTCATTTATCACTGTCTCTACCTACTGGCTCTCCCACCAACACCAAAGAATGATGGCTAAAATAATATTTATGCAATAAACCATCTGAAATGTGTGTGGTTTTTTGTTTCGTTTTAAAGATATAATGATGTGTGCTCTCCCGCCCTCCCTCTCTCTTAAAAAAAAAACTTGGTAGAATACTGTCTGTTTTTGCTTCCTAGTAAGGGAAGAACTATGTGTTACCCAAAGCCTAGGTCCTCTGCCTTAAAACGAGGGCCCTGCACAGAGTTCCCTCTCCTCTCCTCCAGAACATGCAGTAATGGGAACATGTGACATCCTGTCACCATGTTGTTTGTCCCCCTGAACTCCCTCCACAACAACCACTTTGGATGCGTGGAGCAGAAGTGGAAATGCACATAATGTGCTGATGTCATGTTGCACATTTCCATTACTCCACATTACAAGGGAGAAGACAGAGCACCCAACACACAATTGTTCGTTTCTTTGTTTGTTTGTTTGTTTTCTGTCCTGGCTTTCTGCCCCCCCCCGCCCCCGCCCAAGGAGCTCAAAGTGGCACTTGGTCTTTTTGGTGGTAGCCCCATGATCAGGGTAATGTGTCTTATATGGTGGCTTTCCTGGGTGTCACAGCAACAACCGAAAATTCAGTTCATTAGTCATCCAATCTGACAATTCTCAGCCCTCATGACACCAAGACGTGTCTGTTGACCAACTATGGGGTTCACATTTTCTGTTTTTTTGGCATATGCTTTCATGGACTATAGCCCACTTCTTCAGAGGCATGGAGTAAATATGGAGATAATACTCACTAATACTCCATGCATCTGATGAAGTGGGCTCTAGTCCAGAAAAGTTTATGCCACAATAAATGCGTTAGTCTTTAAGGTGCCACAGGATCTTTTGCTTTTGCTGCAATAAACTAAGGTGGCTACTCTTCTAAGAATTCTTTCTGTTTTGGAATCTTGAGTCATACCAATTCTTCAAAATCTTCTTTGATAATCCACCAGTGTCTTAAGCATTTTCTCTTCTATTTCCAATGGCTATTTAAGTATACCTCTTGTTCAAGGTTTGTTTTCCATGTACAAAGGGCTAATCTTCATAGCCATTTTGGCAAATTGCAGTATAAATAAAAAAACATAATAAATAAATGATTTAAGATCTTCACAACCATACCTGTTGCAGTCAACAAGACCTGTCTTTTTCAATGGGTTTGGGCACCTTGAGCCAGTATTGTGAATGGCTCACCGTGTGGAAGTATCTTTGAAAAATGTGTTGAATTGCAATCCATGTTGAAGCATCTAGAAGTCAAGTACCACCAGGGATGTGGGGGAGGAACATTTTCTGAGGAAAACTTTCCAAATTGGAAAACTTTCCAGTGCTTTATTTTTCCATGGAAGTTTCCCCCCGTTTCATAAGTTCATTAGTAACAATGAACGTATGCCAGTTACAAATACAATATTGGGCAAGCTTGGCAATTTCAAAGTTGTAATTAATTTTTTTTCAGGTGATTATCCCTACCTAGCAAGTATGTGAGAGGATACATATGTTTTTGAAAGACATATAGATCACAGAGTGAAATGGAACAAATAAGTAGAGGCAGCAAAACTGAAGGTGCCCCAAGAACTTGAGTGGAAGAGAGTTGAACTCCACTGAATTAGATGAGCGGTTGTCAGCGTATCATGCACAACTTGATCATGAACTGGACAGCCAGTGTGGTGCAGTGGCAAGAGTGTTGGACTGGGCGTCCGGAGATCCGGGTTCTAGTCCCCACTTGGCCATGGAAGCTCACTGGGTGACTTTGGGCCAGTCACAGACTCTCAGCCCAGCCCACCTCACAGAGTTGTTGTTGTGAGGATAAAATGGAGGAGGAGGATGACTATGTATGCCGCCTTGGGGTCCTTAAGGAGGAAAAAAGGCGGGATATAAATGTAAGAAATAAATAAATAAACTTTTCCAGTTGCTACAATTAATTAGTGTGTCAACACTTTTCAGTATCTTTGTTTTTCCCCCTTAAATTTTAACAATGTAAGGGAAGTACGTGCTATTGTCTTTAAAATTTTTACAAGTGTTCTAATAAAAATTTCTACATAACATAACATTTCAATCACATTGTGTTTTAATTTCCCCCTCCAAAATTTCAGGTCAAATAGTTGTGATGTATTAGGCCAAAAATTTACATGGGGTACTTTTTTATATATAGCTTTGAAGTTGACTAAACACAAGTGAAATAAACATGCTAAATCAGATATCTCTAGGGCATCAGAAACTTTTCTAATGCAAACTGGAAGTTTTCATATGCAAATAACCTAATTTGCATTGAAAATTTTCCAAAATTTTTCCAATTCATAATTTTAAAAAAACCCAACCACACCCCACATCACTGGGTTCCATATAAATCCATAGAAAGTTATCCAGAATTGATTCAAACCTTTGAGGGAGACCCTATGTACCCAGCAGAGCCCAACCACGGAGGCTGCCGGGTATCCAATGCAGGCAGCTAACAACAACTAAAGCATTATTTGAAAAATCAATGAAAATGGACTAGAAAAGTTAAAAAAAACAGAAGCCACACCGTATTTGTCTCAGAGGCACAACTGGCAAGATGGATGGTGTTCTCCCTATTCTGTGCATAAGGCACACCATGGGTCACAGCCAGTGATTTTTTTTAAATAAGGGATCACATGAGTACTTACATGGTAACATTTCTCAGATGGGGCCATGGGCAGAATTCTAGATTTTTGTACAGTTCTAGTCATCCATTGAGCTCTGGAGACATTATGGGGAATGTCAGATCATGTTTCCACATGGCAACGTTCAAAAATAGGTGGTGGAACATTTCAGTCTTCCAGGTACTCTTGTTGCTGATCTTGAAAGTCCTCACAATGAAAAGTTATCAGAGGAGATCCTGGTGTGAAGCTGCCGGGTTAGAATTCATCAACAAATTTGATACTATACAATTTGGACTCAGTTGTGATAAGGGGTTGCTTTCTTGCTACAAATAGTGATTGTCCCTCTTAGGGGACTCATAAGGTGATAATTTATTATCAGTAATTGCTACACTCTGATTTTATCTTGTCTAAATTTGGGCTCTTCATAGAAATGTCACACACCTACTATCCCCCTTGCATTTCATGGCCTTCTGGCCCCACTGTTTACCAACCTTTCCCTCTCTCTGTACCCAAGTGTAAAAATACTGTCCAACCCTTGTTGGCAATGTGGGGTTGACTGTCTGGATTTTCTGCATATATTTTTGAAATTTTCAGTAATACAATCTTTTTGAACAAACATTTTATATCCAATTCTAATCCAGATTCCTCTTGGCCCAGAGGCCCTCCTCCAAGTGCTATGCTGAAGGAAGCTAGGTGACTGGTTCCAAGAGACAGGGCTTTCTCAGTGGTGGCACCCTCTTATGGAATGCCTTCCCCAAAGAGGTTTGCCTGAGGCAAAAGCTTCCTGGAAAAAGGGGTCTGGGGAAGGATATGAAAAGAGAGATGCATTGTTATCTTTTCAGTACCAGGCAGGCATAGGCCTTTCTTTTCTCCCAGGCATTTTAGAGACGTAGTTCTAGATACTGGTGGCTGTTCTTATATATCTTTATTCCTGTGCTGTTTGTTGTTTAGCATTGTGTTTTATTATTTAAATAATTGCATTCCATTTTATATTTTAATTCTTTGTACTGCATTTTAGTCTTTTAAGTGTTTGTAATCCTGACAGGGAACATCTGTTATTGGGCAGATAAAAAATATAAAAATATAATAAATAAAATCCTGTTTATTAGTCAGAAAGGTGATGTAATGACAAGCGACGCAAAGACTGACGTCTCTGTCAAGTACGTACGGGATGATGCTCTGGTAGCTACCGCATAAACAGTTGATTCCTGGGTCTGGCCACCAGTCAGCCTTATTAGATGGTCTTGAGGTTGGCCCAATGTGAAATTAACCCCAAGGCCAAAATGGAATAGGTGGTGTTTCTCCAGACACAGCTTTAAGCACCAACAACCCAAGGTGAAGACTGGCCTGTATAATTAAGTAGTTACTATATTGTGGTCTTGATTGTAATATGTATATTATAGCCTTGACCCTCTCTGACCTGAGGTGGCTGCAGATCTGTGAAAGATACAGTATGTTTCAATGGAAATCAAGAAAAAGAACTGTCCTTTAGGCACAACCCTGTATATAAATTTTCTGGGAAAAAGAAACAACTTCCGGCAAGTCTTCTGCCTCCTCTCCCTGGAGCATGCCCCATTTATTTCCATAGGCCTTGTCCCAGGGGAATTCTTTGAGACTAGGCTGTCTAAATCATAAACATCTCACCTACTTTTCTTGTAGGTGTGTTGTAGTCATTGTGGTCAGGCCTTGAGACTCACTGGCAACAACTGGTGATTAAACGTGAATCACCTTTCAAAGAGCACTCTTCTACCTGGTAGATAAATTCTGGGAAGGGATCAATTATCTTATTGCAACAGGGAAGGAAAACAAACAGCAAGGTGATTTTTATTTTTTTTTAACAAGCCTGAGGATGCCCAGTTGTTAAATCTCACAGAACAATGGGAGCTAAGACCAAAAGAGGTTTGTGTCAATGGGTCCAGTTTCAGCACCAATCTGCATGAGCTTTCTATGCTCCCAGTATGGGACCTGGAGTGCATTAAATTGGAAGAGCAGGAATTGTAGCTTCCTTAAAGCAAGGACTTCCTGCACTCCTAGCCTTAAGCACGAGCCTGATTACGCCAGCTGCATGGCAAGGGCTGATCCCACAGCACTAGTGTATGGTGTGGACTCAGGGAGTTTATAATTATAACTCCTCCCGCCCACTCTTGCACACACACTCACTGATCAATGTGCCTGATGCTGAACAAGAAAAAAGAGCAGTCTGACCCAAGGGGCTTACAGTCAAAAGTTTTATGAAAAAGAGACAACAAAGGGAGAGGAGGAAGGTGGAGATGAGGCATAAAGATGAGGAGAATATGTGTTTAGTTTAATTAAATGTGCTTAGCTTCTTTTCAGTAGGGGAACAGGACTGGGGGTTATGCCAAAAGCTTCCTGGAAAAAGGGGTCTGGGGAAGGATATGAAGGACAAGAGAGAGGTAGCATCATGAAGGTGAGGTTGCACAATGGCAAATACACTTTTATCAGCCTTCCCCAACCTGGCACCCTCCAGTTGTGTTGGACTACAACTCCCATCACCACAAGCCTATACTTCCTGGAAGATGGACTGTTGGCAAGGGATGGGTTGCACCTCACAAAGGCTGGGAAGAACATGTTTGGTCACAGCATGAAGAACTTTATCAGAAGGGCTTTAAACTGAATCCTGTGGGGGAGGGAGACATAAAGTTGGAGGTAACAATGGATGAAGGCTCATGCACCGCAATGGAGAGAACAGCTCTAATAGCGCCCAATAATAGTCTTCACAAACATGTAGGAAGAAAGCCAGACCATGAAGCACATGGTCTTCGATGTCTATATACTAATGCCCAGAGGATGGGAAACAAACGGAACGAACTTGAAATCTTAATACAGGAGCGAAATTATGACTTGATAGGTGTAACTAGGGATGACGGAGAAATCCGCCACAGCCCCCCGAAGTCCGTGGTGGAACGGACTGGTCCCCCCGCCACCCTGCAAAGTCCAGTAGGGACAGATCCTACCTGGTGCCGGCCGGTCCGAGTCCATCCGCTGCCGTCCGCAGCCATCCACTGCTGGGCTGCGGATGCAAATGGTGTACAGCGTAGTGGTCGCCATTTGTGTCCCTGCCCTTTGCCGTGATTGGCTACATAAATATTTACGTAGCCAATCATGAAAAGAGCAGGGATGCAAATGGCGTCCGCTACGCCATTTGCATCCCTGCTCTTTAGGCTACACCAGATGCCATTTGCATAGCAGTGACCAGAAGTCTGACTGCGAATGGGCCCGGCTGGCAGCTCCGCAGACTCACCACGGAGTGGAGCCGGCTAGGAAGGATTCTGGGGGGGGGGGAGGGATGGATCGCCTCCCCCCACAGCTGATGCCCCAGAATGGACAGGTGAGTGGGGCTCATACACCCCTGGGTGTAACTGAGACTTGCTGGGATGACTCTCATGATTGGAATACAGCAATTGAAGGATATAATTCATTCAAAAATAATAGGAGGAACAGAAAGGGAGGTGGGGTTGCACTATACGTGAAAAATACATATCTCTGCACAGAAATACAGAAGGATGAGCTTGGTAGCCCCATCAAGAGCATCTGGGTTCATAGAATCATAGAATAGTAGGGTTGGAAGGGGCCTACAAGGCCATCGAGTCCAACCCCCTGCTCAATGCAGGAATCCAAGTCAGAGCATCCCTGACAAATGGCTGTCCAGCCTCGTTTTGAAGGCCTCCAGTGTGGGAGAGCCCACCACTTCCCCAGGTAATTGGTTCCATTGTCGTATTGCTCTTACAGTCAGGAAGTTTTTCCTGATGTTCAGCCGGAATCTGGCTTCCTGTCACTTGAGCCCATTATTCCGTGTCCTGCACTCTGGGATGATCAAGAAGAGATCCTGGCCTTCTTCTCTGTGACAACCTTTCAAGTACTTGAAGAGTGCTATCATATCTCCCCTCAGTCTTCTCTTCTCAAGGCTAAACATGCCCAGTTCTTTCAGTCTCTCTTCATAGGGCTTTGTTTCCAGTCCCCTGATCATCTTTGTTGCCGTCCTCTGAACCCTCTCCAGTTTGTCTGCATCCTTCTTAAAGTGTGGTGCCCAGAACTGGACTCAGTACTCCATTAAAATGAATGGATCAAAAAATAAAAGGAACCTGGTGGTCGGAGTCTACTACCGGCCACCCAATCAAGGAGAAGATGAGGATGAAACGTTTGAAAAGCAAATACCCAATGTTTCAAGGAAGCATGATGTAGTAGTAATGGGGGACTTCAATTTCCCCGATATTTGCTGGGAGACAAATTCTGCAAAACATGGCCCCTCCAGGAAACTACTGACTTGTGTGGCGGATTACTTCCTCCTACAGAAAGTAGAGGAAGGAACTAGAGGATCTGCTATCCTTGACTTGATCCTAACTGACAGAGATTAGGGATGGCGGAGAAATCCGCCATGGACTCCAGTGAGGCCAGATTCTTTAGAATCCAGCCCCCCAGAATCTGTGGCAGAATGGACTGCTCCCCCCCCCCCCGCGACCCCGTGAAGTCCAGTAGGGACGGCTCCATACAGCAAGTGATATGGCCACCATTGCCGTGCCGTATAGCTGAGCACTCACTGCAGGAAGGGATCTGCCTGTAAATGGCATCTGCTACGCCATTTGCATCCCTGTTTATTCACGTGATAGGCTATGAAAATATCTACGTAAATACAAATGTGTAGCCTATCGCATGAAAAAACAGGGACGCAAATGGCATAACAGACGCCATTTGCGGCCATAAAGTTCTGAGTTTAAGCTAAATGCAGCCATTTATGGCTGCATTTACCTTAATCTAAGACCTTTACGGCCGCAAATGGCATACTGGACACCATTTGCATCTGGAGACAGTCCCCCTCAGCCAGTGATACAGCAATGGCAGCCTTATCGCTGGTGTTCCAGAGCTGGCCGGTGGCTCCACAGGATTGCCATGAGGAGGCTCCGGCTCCGGATGAGTCCTCAGGGAGGCAGACGTGAGTGGTGCCATTCCGCCACGGACTCTGGGGGGCCGGATTCTAAAGAATTCTAAAGAATCCGGCCCCCCAGAGTCCGTGGCGGAATGGCACCACTCACCTCTGCCTCCCTGAGGACCCATCTGGAGTCGGATCCTGCTTGTGGCAATCTTGCGGAGCTGCCAGCCAGCTCTGGAGCACCAGCGTTACGGCTGCCATTGCCATATAGCTGGCTGAGGGGGACTGTCTCCAGATGCAAATGGCATCCAGTATGCCATTTGCAGCCATAAAGGTCTTAGATTCTTTAGAATCCGGCCTCATTGGGGTCTGTAACGGAATTCTCCGCCATCCCTAGTTGTCCCTATCTTCAAAAAGGGTAAAAAGGAGGAACCTGGGAACTACAGACCAGTCAGTCTGACATCAATTCATTTTTGTGAACTGCCCAGAGAGCTTCGACTATTGGGCGGTATAGAAATGAAATGAATGAATGAATGAATGAATAAATAAATAAATCCCTGGGAAAATTCTTGCGTAGATTATTAAGCAATCCATCTGTAAGCATCTTGAAACCAATGCAGTGATTACTTGAAACCAACATGGATTGGCCAAGAACAAATCCTGCCAGACAGATCTCATTTTTTTATTCAAGTAACCTCCTTTGTGGACAGTGTGAATGTTGGTTGTCCTGGCAAGGATGAGGAAATGCACAATGTAGGGAGTGAAGTTACAACATGGAGTAAATGACCCTAAACATTGTGGTTGGGAGCACTTGACACAGGAATGCCCTTTTCAGCAACAGTTCAGTGTTGTATGTAGCATGTCTTTCTGTCCTTAATACTTTCTACATGAATAAGGGAAGCAGACAGCAGCAAGATTTCAAGGTCTCTCCCTCTTGTGCATGTGCCCCTCTCCATCTCTTTCTGAACCACTGCCTAATATGCCATCCTATATGAGACAATGGGGATGATCACTTCAGAGAAGTTACAGTTAGAATTAATTTTGTCCAAGATGGCTATGAGAAGAAGTAGCGATGGATCTTCATTGATACTTTTTGTGAAAGTCACCAACAGTGATGCGGACTTTATAGAAAAATTTGAATTTGGTTAATTCAATTAGGTTAATTTGCATAGGGTAATTTGTATTGGAAACCCTTGGAGCCAGTGTTCTGAGGTCAGGTCCCAGAAAACTGCCTCCCCACCCCTGCCCGCTCAGAAGAAGCGTGGATTGTCCCCAGCTCTGTGCTCATAAGAGCAGCGCAGAGTGGGGGAAAGGGGGGCATTCCAGGGGGTGGGGAGGGGAGGAGAGGAGATGGCAGAAGCATCATTACAAAGCTTCTCCCCACCACTCCGACCTGCTCCCGGTAGACAACCAACATTGGCTGTCTAGCCACTAATGCAGGGCAGCCAGAGCACAGAGGAGAAGATCCCCTCCGCGATCTGCCCACCCTGCATCGGATAGTTGGCCGCCTCCAAGTTTGGAGGCAGCTGACTATCCCCATTGGATTTCACCCTTAGAGAATGATCTAATTTAGCATGTTAATTCTACTTGTATTTTGTAAACAACAAAGTACTCTATGTTAATTTTTTGTCCTGATATACCCTAAGTATTTGACCTGAAATATATGAGGAGGAAAATTAAAGCATACTTACTGTGATTTAAATGTTATATAGAAGTTTTTTATTAGAATACTTGTATAAAATTAAAGACAATAGCATGTAGTTCCCTGACATTGTTTTGTTGTTGTTGTTGTTGTTGTTCAGTCGTGTCCGACTCTTCGTGACCCCATGGACCATAGCACGCCATGCCTTCCTGTCCTCCACTCTCTCCCGGAGCGTGCTCAAGTCCATATTCATTGCATCAGTGATGCTATCTAGCCATCTCATCCTCTGTCGTCCCCTTCTCCTTTTGCCTTCAGTCTTTCCCAGCATCAGGGTCTTTTCCAGAGAGATTTCTGTTCACATTAGGTGGCCAAAACGTTTGAGCTTCAGCTTCAGTATCTGTCCTTCCAATGAGCACTCAGCGTTGATTTCCTTTAGGACTGACTGATTTGACCTCCTTGCAGTCCAGGGGACTTGTAAGAGTCTTCTCCAGCACCACAGTTCGAAAGCATCAATTCTTCGGCGCTCAGCCTTCCTTATAGTCCAGCTCTCACAGCCATACGTTGCTACTGGGAAAACCATAGCTTTGATTAGATGGACCTTTGTTGGCAAGGTGATGTCTCTGCTTCTTACTATGCTGTCTAGGTTTGCCATAGCTTTCCTCCCAAGGAGCAAGCGTCTCTTAATTTCATGGCTACAGTCACCGTCTGCGGTGATCTTGGAGCCCAAGAAAATAAAATCTGTCACTGCTTCCATTTCTTCCCCTTCCATATGCCAGGAAGTGATGGGGCCAGATGCCATGATTTTCATTTTTTTAATGTTTCAAACCAGCTTTTGCACTCTCCTCTTTCACCCTCAACAAGAGGCTCTTTAGATCCTCTTCGCTTTCTGCCAGTAGGGTGGTATCGTCTGCGTATCTGAGGTTGTTGATAATTCTCCCAGCAATCTTAATTCCGACCTGCGATTCATCCAATCCGGCGTTTCTCATGATGTACTCTGCATATAAGTTAAATAAGCAGGGCGACAATATGCAGCCTTGTCGTACTCCTTTCCCAATTTTGAACCAATCGGTTGTTCCATGTCTGGTGCTGGAAAATGTTGACTCACTAATTAATTTTAGCAACCCAAAGAACTGTGCTTGATGTGCTGACAGCCACTCAACTATTTCAACATTTGGCTCTCTTCCACTGAGGGTGCTAGGGTACTTTCAGTTTCGCTATCACTACCTATTAGTTCCATATTACACTGAGATGTAAATGTATTTCAGTGACATGTATGTATTCTCTCAAATGCTTGCTAGGGATAATCAGCAGAAAAGCATTAATTACAACTTAGAAACTGGCAAGCTTGCCTGATATTAAGGTTGCAGTTGGCATTATTCATTGTTACTAATGAACTTATGAAGTGGAAATTTTCCACAGAAAAATTACACACTGTAAATTTTTCTAGAATGTTTGCCGTATTGGAAAATTTTCCACCCCAAATCACTGGGCACAGAAACAAAATAGTTTGGGGTGCAATCCTATGCACGTTTAGACAGAAAAAAAGTTCTACAACTCCCTGCATTGGCTGGGGAGTGTTGGGAATTGTAGGACTTATTTCTATCTTAATATGCATAAGATTGTGCCCTTAGTTTTATTAAGGACGGCGAGTCTTTCAGCCATTGCTCACCAGTACTAACCTAATGCTTCTAACTGACTTTTAGTAGCTTTTGGGATCTGTCTGTCATTCTTAACAGAGAGAAATTTATTACTTTCTTCAAGCTTGAGTAGTTCACTCTTCTGTGATGTTGTTTTAATCGGAATTGTGCTGCTCCCTGCCTCCTTCCAACCTTCTGCACTGCGAGAACAGTTAGGGATGATTGCCTTAATTTCAGCCATCTGCTCTTTCATTAGGGTAATGGAAAAAAAGAAGAAAAACATCTTTTTCAGAAGGTTGTCTTGGGCTGTGTATATTTTCTATCAATATGTCAAAACAGACTGATATTTGTGTGTATGTGGTGGTGATGGTGGTGGTGAAAATGTCAGAAAGTAACCAAACAGGTTTCTTGCATCAAAAGTGGATTATGATGGGATTGATTTGTACTTGAAGGCTTGAGCAAGATCAAGGAAGGTTAGGTCCATTTTAATTAATTTTTGTACAATAATTTGTATAATTAAGAATTATTAATAATACATTAATATTAATTAATTAATTAATTAATTAATTAATAATTAATAATTATTAATTATTAAGAATACATTAAAAATGTTTCAAACCTATCTTCTTTCCACTCGTCCCTAAGGATGAATGAATCTGTCTGTTTTGCTTTCTATATCCTTTTCATTTTTTGAAGAATACATTTCTTCTATCCTGTTTCTATTTTAGTTCATGAATACTTTTTTTAAAAGTTCACATGAAAATTAATACACATGTATATGCCTGTTTTTGTACACATTTTTTCTTAGACATTTTGCAAACAATTTCTCCTAATGTATTTTTGTATGCATTTTCCCCTAACATATGCATTTTTGTATGCATTTTATATTGGAGAACTGCATTGCAAAATTTGGAGAAGCACAAAACCCAAAGGATAATTGCATTCCGATTCATGTAGTAGCTTGCAGATTAGTTAGGTTCATATTAAAATGTGAACCAAATACATTTCTTTCCCATCCTTACTCATATCTGTTTATTTACCTTTCCTAAAAGATTAAAAAAAAAAAAATCTCAGGAAGACTTCCAAAAATAAATGAATGCCCACATAATTAAAATTAGTGATGGGTGAACTTATCCCAAGTGAATCAGTTTACTTGGAAAGTAAAGGATTTGTCAATGTGAGCTTGGATGAACGTTCTCCTTGAACACAAAATCCCATTCCGTGTATATGAGGTTTTTGTGCATGTGCTATCAAAGTGCAACTTGGAAGCAGTAGTTTGGAATGTCATAGTGCAGCATGACATCATGCATTGCCACATTATGTGCCCCCTTTCTGATTGGTTGCTTTCATGTGGCCTGCCTATATGATGATGCCATATTACTTTACTCACTGTCACTAATCGCTAGTATGAAGGTGGACCCACGAAGTCACTGTCCTCCTCCTCCTCTAAGCCAGAGCTGTGGTGGTGGCAGCAACAATGAGGGAAACAGCAAAAGTGACTGCTTCAAGTAGGTTTTATGGTGTTAGATGGTAGGATGACTGAAAATATAGGTGAGGGAGGAGTCTGTGTACTACTTTACTGTGCATGCTCCAAAGGTCACAATTCTGAATGTAATAGCAAATTTGTAATACATTGATCCAGGCTCACTACAAAGGTTTTGACTAACAAGTCAACTAATTACAAAATTTGGCAGTATCAGTAATGAAAATACATAGAATAGAAAAGCTGGGGTATAAATGTAATAAATAGAAATGAAATGATCCAATAGGAAAAATAAGAGTAGCAAAACAACACAATTAAAACCAGAATCAATCTTAAAGTGTCAATCATCTTAAACCAGAACTGTTTTCTTTAAAAAAAGAAAAAAACAAAGAAGGTATCAGAAACATCTGAAATCCTGTTAGTGAACCTCATTAGGAAGGAACATTACAACTTTGTTTACTATTTAGTTGCGGCTCCAAAAATTTTGTATTTCAAGATTGTGGAAGGAATGGAATGTACCTATTATAGCTTTGGGATCTCACTGTTTAGGGAGAACACTAACATGATCAAATTAAGTGAAGCAAGAATACAATGTGATACTTCAAGATAAGATGGCAATCTTGGATTCCTTTTAGAAGAGAATGCAACCATGAACTAGGGTTGCCAACTGGGCAGAAAAAAACATGGCCTGCCATGCCTGTGTTCCTTTATCACAGGGGCTGGCAATGTGCAGCCCATGAGCTGCATGAGGCCCTGTTGTCCCCCACTGCCATGCTGCTGGCACTTAAAAAAAAATCAGCATTTTGCCACTGAAATTACCACTATGGAGGCTTCTTAAGGACAATAGCCAGTGTGGTGTAGTGGTTAGAGTATTGGATTGGGACTTGGGAGATCTGGGTTCTAGTCCCTACTTGGCCATGAAGCTCACTGAGTGGCTTTGGGCCAGTCACTGACTCTCAGCCTAACCTATCTCACAGAGTTGTGTGAGGATAAAATGGAGAGGAGGAGGACCATATACACCACCTTGGGCTCCTTCGAGGAAAAGGCGGGATATCAGTGTGACAAACAAATAAATGTAACAAACAAGTTTAGCTTGAAAACAAGCTACATCTGTCCTTAGGAAGCCTCTGTAGCAATTTGCCAGTGAATTTCAAACCATGGAGTTTTGAATTAAAAAATTTGTCCCCATACCACTGAATATTGTCGGCATAGTGATGGCAAGAGTGTGGCTGGGGGGCGGGGGGTGTCCAAGGGTAAGGAATTGGTTCCTGGACCACACAAAGTTACCTATCCCTGCTTTAACGCATTCTGAATATCAGGACAAAATTGCAGGTGAGTTTTCAAAATCTTGGAGATAAACCTTATCGCTTGATGATGTCAGCGTATCAAGTTGCTGCTGAAAGGAACACCTTCTGTGGCTGCTTGAAAGTTTGGTAACCCAACTATGAATATGATGTTGTGAACTGATACGGAAATCAATGTTTTGGGACTGTTGCAATTATCTTGGTTTTGCTTTGTGGATTTTGGGCATCTCCCCCCCGACCCGGCCCAACCGCTTGGTAAAAACTTGACCAAGGCTGCAATCCTATACACACTTACCTGGGAGTAAGCCCCATTGAACCTAACAGAACTTACTTCTGAGTAGACATTACTGAGTAGACATTACACTTTAAGGCTGGAATCCTATATATACTTCACTAGGAATAAATAATATTGAACTCAGTGGGGATTACTTCTGAGTAGACACGCATCACCGATACAATGAATATGAACTTGAGCACACTCCGGGAGACAGCAGAGTAGGGATGGCGGAGAATTTCTCCCCGAAACTTCGGGGGGCAGAGCGCCAACGTGTTCGGCCCCCCGAACAAATTTCAGGG
Source organism: Heloderma suspectum (assembly GCF_057233095.1). Classification (NCBI taxonomy): domain Eukaryota; kingdom Metazoa; phylum Chordata; class Lepidosauria; order Squamata; family Helodermatidae; genus Heloderma; species Heloderma suspectum. The sequence goes on along the minus strand of NC_139461.1, from coordinate 114,713,590 downwards.
AGAAATCCTCCGAACCCCCCCCGCCCCCCGCACCCCCCCCGGGACGGGACTTACCTTCACCGAATGTCCCTCCTGGTGGCGGGTCCGGCCGGCGGTTCGGCAGGTGTTCAAGCGGGGCGGGAGCGGCAGCCGGTCTTTCGACCGGCTGCCGCCACCGCCATTGCAATCAAAGAAAAAAAAAAACGCCCCCTGATAGGCTACGTGACGATTCACGTAGCCTATCACGGCTAGATTTGCAAAGTCAGCCGTGATAGACTACGTCAATCGTCACGTAGCCTATCACGGGTGACTTTAAAAAAAAAAGCGCGTACGGATAATGGCGGCCCCCATAGGGAGCCGCCATTCCCGTTCCTTATTTGGTCGCTGTAGTCTATGTAAATGTTTACGTAGACTACGGCAAAAATAAGGGCAACGCTATTTGCGTTGCCCTTATTTTCGCCGTAGTCTACGTAAACATTTACGTAGACTACAGCGACTAAATAAGGAACACGAATGGCGGCTCCCTATGGGGGCCGCCATTAGCGTACGTGCTTTTTTTTTTTTTTAAAGTCACCCGTGATAGGCTACATGCTAGCCGTGATAGGCTACGTGAATTGTCACGTAGCCTATCAGGGGGAGTTTTTTTTTTTAAAAAAAAACGTTCGCGTTCGCGGCCGGGCGAGGCGGGAAGCCTCCTCCCCGGCCTGAATTTCAGCCGGGCCGAGGCGGGAAGCCTCCCCCCCGGCCTGAATTTCGGCCGGGCCAAGGCGGGAAGCCTCCCCCCCCGGCCTGAACTTCGCGGGGGGAGCAGCGAAGCGCCTCCCCCCCACCGCGAACGTCCTTCGACGACAGGTAAGGGACTTTCGTCCACCCCTACAGCAGAGGACAGGAAGACCTGGCGTGCTATGGTCCATGGGGTCACGAAGAGTCAGACACGACTTAACAACAACAACAGACACGCATAGGATTGCATTGCAAGTGGCAATACAATAACAGATAAAATGTCCTGAGTGGCACAAAATGCCTCTCTAAATGTGAAGATAAAATTACATTGTTTTGTTGTGTGCCTCATTGCCTCCTCCCTTCCCACTCCATGGCCTTTCAGTAACCTCAGTATTGAGGTCATAATCCTTAATCACTATTTGAAAGATTGGCTGTTTAAACTGAATTCTCCAGAGATGGGCTCATCATGGGCACGTCTCGTGCAATATCACTATGGAAGCAATCTGCCGAAAAGCTCACCATCATGAGCTCCATTAAAATGAATGTGACCTGTGCAATATTGTGCCCTATAATAGTAGTGGTAGCAATGAACCCAATTGATTGTGTTTGCATAATGTGTGGGGGGGGAGTTCTCCCAGTCCAAAAGCCTCATTATAAGAGCTCTGGAATCTACAGCAAGTGGGCGGTAATTGGAGTGAATGCGAAAATAAAAAGAACATGAGATACTAGATAGACAAGTTTCCAGCTGGCATTCTCAAGATATTTGTAGTTCTGTCAAAACTTCCGTAGTTCAGGCAGTTTTGTGGTCTCTAGTTACATGCCCCCAGCAAATGACATGGCTTGGTAACATGAACAAGGCATTCTGCTCAAAGATGTACTCATTTGACATTGTCTCGGATCTTTCAAACAGGTGGTCAAAAAGCAAGAGTTAATAGAAAAAAATGATAAGAGAAGGCTAATATGAAAAGAAAGCAATGAGGAAAAAGGGTTACAGTAAACGGACATAGGAACATAGGAAGCTACCTTATACTGTGTCAGACCATTGGCCCATCTAACCCAGTATTGTCAACAATGACCAGCAGCAGCAATCCAGGGTTTCAGGCAGGATTCTGTCCTCGCCCTACCTGGAAAAGCTGGGGATCGAACCTGGGACATTCTGCATGCCAAGCATGTGCTCTATCACACTGAGCTACAGCCCCTCCTGACCATAGCTGCCCTTTATACCAGAGGTGTAGAAGCTCAGGCCCAGGGCTCCCAATCCAGCATTCTGGGGTCCCAGTCCAGCCCTCTGGGCTTCCCCAGAAGGCCACACCCCTTCCCTTGGGCCCACCCCTTTACTGGTTTTTGTGTGGTGTTGCCCATTCTAAAAGGTTGAACTGCCTCTCCTAAAGTTGAGTTATGGTCAGTAGAGCATTAAGCTAAGGTATGTTGGTATTGGGGGTTTTTTTGGGCCCCACCCCTTTTGCCTTTGGCCCCTCCCACCACTGGAATGTGGCCCCCAAGAGTGTCTATGAAACGGAATTCAGGCTTTGGGCAGAAAGAGGTTCTGCATCCCTGCTTTACATCCTTGGACTCTTTTAATCCTATACACACTAACCTGGGAGTAAGGCCTATTGAATTCAGTGGGACTTAGTTCTGAGTAGACATGCGTAGGATTCTGCTGTCACAGTTCTCATTGTTGTACTTAAGTATGAGGTCCCAGGGTGTGGTCTAAAGGCACATGAGGCAGCCACCTTGCTGAAGCTAAGCAAGTCTAGGTCTGGTCAGTGCTTGGAGGGGAGACCACCTGGGAACCACATGTAGCCAGCTTGAGAAAGGTGGGATAGAAATGCAAGCAAGCAAGCAATAAATAAATGACTAAGATCATGCAGGCCAGAAATACAGTTTATGGGCAGAATCCAATGTCGTGCTTGTGTCCCTACCAACTCCCATCTTAAGGCGGTACCCACTGCTTGCAGAAGGAAGATTTAACACTTCTGAGGCAACCGGAAACAAGACAAAACGTTCATTTCTGGAACGGGTCAGGTCAGCGGAGATTGCATATAGGAGCTCTGCCACCTGGCCCAATCAAGAAACGAGCATTTTGGCTCATTTCAGGGCTTCACCTGGGAAGCCTTAAATCTCTGTTGCACAAGCAATGGATCCTGCTCATGCAACAGAATTAGCAGGGCACAAGAGAATAGGTGGGGGTGTAAGCACCCCATTGGATTCCGCCCCATGTGTCCAACACTCAGCTTCCCAAGCCCATGTTTGGCTTTTATTGCTGTTTTTATTGATATTTTATTGTGTTTATGTTTTCATCGCTTTCAACGTTTTAACTTTTTCAATGTATTTTATTGCTGTGAGCTGCCTTGGGAGGGCTTCTGCCCTGAAAGGCAGCCAAGAATTTTTAAAAATATAATAATGATGGTGATGGTGATGTTTGCAGCCTCATACTAATGCAGGGTTAGGGAAGCATAATACAGGGGAGAACTGACAATGGGAGCCAGGAATAATCCTCCCCCCGACACCCACCACTTTTCCTCTAGAGCACCTCCACCTTTAATGTTTCCATGTTTTTGCTTGTTGTTGTTAGTGTGTCTGACTATGACCTGGGAGACCCAGGTTCACATCCCTGCTCAGCCATGAAGCTCACTCGGTAACTTTGGGCCAATCATTATCTCTCAGCCTAACCTCACAGAGCTGTGAGGATAAAAATAGAAGAGGGAGAAACTTTGTATGCTATCTTGAGCTCCTTAGAGGAAAGGGGGGGGGGCTATAAACTTAAACAACAACAACAACAACTACAACAACAACAACTTTATTGGCTGGGGGAAAATGGTGGCGGGTTTGAAGGAAAACTCGCTATAGTCAAGGATAACCACTACCACCCCATTCTGCTAATTCTTGCCTGCAAATGTCCTCCACCCAATGTTTACATTACCTACCAATACATCTGTCAAAGTAACATGTATTTCTGGCCTTACCTCCATTAATTTATTGGAGCGGTGCTTGAGATTTGGGTTGCCACTAACCTTAGTGAATGCTAAAAATAATCTAGTTAAATCTAATTGATATCTGACAAGGTAAAGAGCTTTAGAATTGAACATTTGGTAGCTTTTTTTAATCAGTAACTGTGGACAACTCTCTGTAAGTAGAAAACTAGCACAACAGGGAAAATGCTCAGCTAGAACCTTTCTCTGTTATTTACTTGTTTTCTAAACGCAGACATTCTGGGTGCGCATTTACATGGCTGAGCATTGAAAAATGGTACCCCCCATCTGTATTCTGGAGCGGTCCAGTCTAATCAACCACCCTAACATTCCACCACTTCATTCCGCTGTATGTTATAGACTCGGCCTCTTCAACTCTCTCTTAACATATTAAGGCTGCAATCCTATAATACTTTCCTAGGAGTAAGTTTCATTGAACTCAGTGGGACTAACTTCTGAGTATACATGCATGAGATTGCACTGCAAGTAAGTGAATGAAGTGGAGGGGGAAAGAAACAAACTCATTGCCCTTTTATCTAGGAAAAAAACTGTGTGTGTGTGTGTGTGGGGGGGTGTTACCAGGTTCCTCAATTGAAACCAACCTGAGCTATTTGTTTACCTGCAGACCTGAATGGTAGTCATTTTTTTTTAATGGCATATATTTAACTAAATTAATGCATGCACATGGGTAGCAATTGCCATTTTGGTGCAAGTTTAGGCACCAATCCAAAAACTATGCGATTTGTATGTCCATATGCATGCCATCGGCAACATGTAGTTGCATGTCTTCTGGTGGCCATCACTCCAGAAAGGGGAGCAGGATGAATTTTGGCACCAAGGATTCTTCCAGACGAGGCTGGTATTGTGCAATCACCCTGACTCATTCATGGAACTTTGTGGGTATCTGCGTGTCCATCCAGATGTCGTCATCTCCAACATGTAAGCTTCCTGTGTCCTTGCCCCCTGCTTCTTCTGTGTGTTTTTTTTTCTTTCCACAAAAAACCCGATTAAGGAGGAAAAGATGGAGTAGTTGCACAATCTCTTTTGACTGGTAGTGCTAGAAGCCCTTTGGCTGGAAGTATTCCAAGAAATGGCATTAATAATGATCTATAACAGTAAGAATGCTTAGGTTGCCCATACTTCGTGTCTTCTGCATGCTCTAGCTCTGCCTTCCCCAACCTGGTGCTCCCCAGATGTTTTGGACTCCAGCTCCTATAACCTCCCATGCTGGCTGGAGGATTATGGAGGTTGTAGTCCAAAACATCTGGGGAGGAGGGCTGCTTTAGCTCATTATATGCTCTTGCTTCTGTTCCCTGAAGTTGCTACTTCTGGAAGCAGTTTCCTAATTAATTACCTTACGTACAAAATAGCTTTTACATGCAGATATTTGACACTTGTCAAAATTCCCCTGAGTAATGACAACATGATCCCACCACCACACCCCTGCCAAACATAGTAGAGACGCAGAAGGTCATTACATGCTACATTAACACCTGGGCCTTATGGCTTTAGTACAAAAACTTGCCTATACTGGGCAAAATCTGGTAAGCGCTTGCTATAAATGGCAACGATGACGTATCTGCACACGCTGTTTTTCCTGTACCTGTGCTGATTTGTCCTGTTTGTAATGTGTGTTTGACCTCCTCTTCTGGGTTGTAATGCCCATGTTCCTTGCATCTGTGTTGGTAACTCAAAGATATCCATGTCAACATGGGGCCAGTTCACCCATATGTGTTCGTCACGTGCTGACTGTAGCATTGACTCTATGTTTGAATGAGCTGTCACGGATTGATCACCCCAGATAATATGAAGATTCTATCTGATGACAACTGAAATGCAACACACTTCGATCAGAACAGTTCACACATTGCTTTAAGTGTTATTTAAGTGATAAGCGTGCCGGTACGAATTGGCCCATCTTGTAAAATAATGCTGGTGCCAATGCTCTGAGCAAACCAGCACACTTGTTACACTCGGATACTAAGAATTACAAAGAATTGTCAGATTAGTCTGGTCATTTTTAGAGACCAAAATTTAGTCTGTTTTGTCTTGCCTGGTAAAAGCTGCTGGCAAGGTGTGTTTGATGCTAGTCTATCCAGATACAAAAGATTTCAATTTAGATAAAACTCTTTCCTTATCAAGTTCTTAATTAAGAAACAGTTTATGGACAGCCAGAACCACTTCACAGATAATGTTGTCCTTACAGAGGTAATCTCTATGTAGGCAAAATGTCGTAAGTGAAGTGATGCTGAGTCTGGTTTAAGGAATGTGGTTTACATCTTAGAAACTCTCTTTTGACATTGTTACACATAGCTGCTAACAGAATATGTGCTTGACTGGGAAGCTTAGATTTAGTTCAAAGGGAGATCAGAGAATAGATAAGCAGAGCTCCAGGGACAAAGGGTAGTAAAAGCTAAACTTTTGACCAATGCACGTTTTAGGGTCAAGGTGACAACAAATTTGATATACAATGGAGACGTAGTAATATTTCTCCCAGAGATACCATGCTGAATAAAAACCAAATTTCCTGCCTCAATTTGGAGTACTAGAAAAATCACAGATGGCATTCCTGCTGCCGTGGGCGCTGGGATTCAAGTCAAGATCTGTCAGTACTAGTGGAAAGAGCCCTACTATCTAGGATGCTACAGTCCTTGACCAGCTCAATTAAAGGACTGCTGTCATGAGCCTTTATGTTTACATGCTCTAGTTGGTTGGATAATCTTCTATAAGATTGGCCTAGAACAACTTGTGGCATGTAAAAATGGTCATGTGAATTGGTCAACAGAAATCTTTCCATGAGTAGCATGCCCTTTGATCTATGAATTATTATCATAAGCAAATGGTGAAAATCCAAATGCAACAGTAGGTTAATACCTTGATTTAGGGCCAATTTAAATGTCACAAAAGTTGCTCACAACTTCATGCCATTCATGCTTCATGCTAGCCCTAAATTCAGGTATTTTATTAGTATTAGTATTCATATTAATTACATCTCTATGAAACCTGTAAGAGGGTCAAGAAGCAACAGTAAGAACCAGACATGGAACAACCGATTGGTTCAAAACTGGGAAAGGAGTACGACAAGGCTGCATATTGTCACCCTGCTTATTTAACTTATATGCAGAGTACATCATGAGAAACGCTGGGTTGGATGAATCACAGGTCGGAATTAAGATTGCCGGGAGAATTATCAACAACCTCCAATATGCAGATGATACCACCCTAATGGCAGAAAGCGAAGAGGATCTAAAGAGCCTCTTGTTGAGGGTGAAAAAGGAGAGTGCAAAAGCTGGTTTGAAACTCAACATTAAAAAAATGAAGATCATGGCATCTGGCCCCATCACTTCCTGGCATATAGAAGGGGAAGAAATGGAAGCTGTGACAGATTTTATTTTCTTGGGCTCCAAGATCACCGCAGACGGTGACTGTAACCATGAAATTAAAGACGCTTGCTCCTTGGGAGGAAAGCTATGGCAAACCTAGACAGCATAGTAAGAAGCAGAGACATCACCTTGTCGACAAAGGCCCGTCTAATCAAAGCTATGGTTTTCCCAGTAGTAACGTATGGCTGTGAGAGCTGGACTATAAGGAAGGCTGAGCGCCGAAGAATTGATGCTTTCGAACTGTGGTGCTGGAGAAGACTCTTACGAGTCCCCTGGACTGCAAGGAGGTCAAATCAGTCAATCCTAAAGGAAATCAACGCTGAGTGCTCATTGGAGGGACAGATCCTGAAGCTGAAGCTCCAATATTTTGGCCACCTAATGCGAAGAGAAAACTCTCTGGAAAAGACCCTGATACTGGGAAAGACTGAAGGCAAAAGGAGAAGGGGACGGCAGAGGATGAGATGGCTAGATAGCATCACCATTGCAATGAATATGAACTTGAGCACGCTCCGGGAGAGAGCGCAGGACAGGAAGGCCTGGCGTGCTATGGTCCATGGGGTCACGAAGAGTCGGACACAACTGAACGACTTAACAACAGCAACAACATTTCTATAGTGCCCCATGGTGGAGGGTCTCTGAGGGATTTACATAGATTAAAAACATTACATTATAGCAACCCCCCATTAAAATATAGTATACAAGTTTAAAAACCATTTACATAAAACAACATATATTTAAGAACAACATTGAGCAATCAGCCATAACCATAAGTCAGATCCAGGACTGATTAAAAACGCATCATATTCTGCCAAATGCCTGAGAAAAGAGATAGGCCTTAACCTAGTGCTGAAAAGATTACCATGTTGGCATCAGGCGGACCTCACCAGGGAGATCATTCCACAGTTGGGGAGCCACTTCTGAGAAGGCCCTCTCCCTTGTTGCCACCTTCTGAGCCTCCCTCGTAGGAGGGACCCGGAGGAGGGACCCGGAGGAGGACCTTGGATGCTGAGCATAAGAGTATGGGTAGGCTCATGTTGGGAGAGGCACTCCATCAGGTATTGTGGTCCCGAGTCATGTAGGGCTTTATAAATCGGCCTAACCTTCTAGTCCCTGTTATTAATCTGGCTGCCACAGTTTGCACGAGCTGCAATTTCTGAACTGCCTCCAAAGGCAGCCCCACATAGAGTAATCTAACTTGCAGTAATCTAATTATCTACTGTGGGTTTGGGATTTTTTCTAATGGACCCATTCTATCACCTATGAATCATGTGATAGCAATTGCCTTTTTTCTGTTATACACTGTGGCTCCATTTCCTGCAGTGGTCTATAATATGACAGTGGATGTATCTTCTTACCTGGAAGGGTTCATCCCATCGCTATAATCCTAGATCAAAATCCTATTGCTATATAAAATCCTATTTCTTAGGAAAAATGAATTACATACATGATAATGCCACCATTAGTATACCTGACAATATGTTAATTATTCAGTATATTATTCTCTGTTTTGCTAATATCTGTGGTACTCTTCCCATGTCCAATATAATGAGCCATGTTATCACAAATGCCATCTGTGAATTTTTACAGTCACAACTGCCCAGCTGTTCCTGCTTTGTCAGTCCCCCTCCCCCCCAATCTTCTTTCATTGAACAGCATATTGTCAGAGATCAAAGGACAAATTACATTCAAGAGGTATGCAACAAAGAGGAAGACATTGCACAAAAGCTTGAATGGTTTCAGTGCTGCAAAAGTGGGTAAGAATTCTTAATGAACACAAGAGAATAAAGTATGATCATTAGGAGACAAGCCTTTGGTGTGGTTGTTTCTTTGAGACTTTGAGCTAACATAAATGATTCATGTTCTATAACAGTCCCACCCTGTTCCATGTATATATAGCTTAAGAATGGATCAAAGTGAGCTCTGGTATCTATTCAGAGATTGTAAAACACAATGCTTATTTGCTTCAACTTTCTTTAATGCCTGAGGTGATGGTATTGATCAAGATAGCTAGTCAGTGGTGACTGGGGCCCATTGGAGCTGGTGGGGTGGCAGGCAGAGTCACCAGAGACAAAGCAGTCTTTTGAATCCCCAACAGCCCTTTCTTCAGAAAGGAGAAACTGAGGCACATACACTTTAAGATCATGAGTGCAAAGTGGGTGTTGGGAGGAGAATCCACACAACCACACAAAAATAATAATTTAAAAACACCAGTTGCAACCCATTGAAAAAGGGGACACCGCAGCCAGTTCTGAGACCATCCAAAATCAACTCCTTTGCATGTCCGCTACAAAGCACCCCCCCACAAAGCACCCCTCTGCATGTCTACTCAGAAGTTATATTGAGAAGAAGCACAGTAGAAAAACTCATCTGATGTATGTCTATTCTCAAGTAAGAAGGACTTACCCCATATCCATCCATCCGATCACACCCCCAGCCACCCACAAAACCCTTCACCCAGCAAGCCCACAAACACACTGCTGTTTCCCTGACCCACATCATGCCCCCCATACACTTTTTCCCTCTGTCATCTGGGCCTGCTGCTGCTCAGAGAAAGGAGGGAGGGAGTCCAAGGGCTCAGTTAGTCCACTCTACACGGTTCTGTCAGTCTTCTTTCTTTCAGTCAAAGGACAAGATACTGAGTGTGTCTGCACATGCTTGGGAGGGGGACGAAGCAAAGCAAGACTGGGCGCTATCGGCTGGTGCCATCCCACATGGATGTCATCCTACATGGACAGCATTTGCATATTAATTTCTGGGGTCCTTAGTGGTTCGAAAGAACTGGATCAGGACCATATTGGTATTCTATTTTATATTTTTAACTGTATGAGGTTTTAACCTTTTAACTGTTTGTAATCCACCCACAGTACATTGGTTATTGGGCAGGTTAAAAATGTCAGTAATAAATAAATAATAAATAAATATTTGGGGATCAGGCAGAGGGGTCCTCTGGGACAAAAATGCCTGCCTTAACTCAGCCTTGAGCATGCAGGCAGGGGATGACCTGAGGTGAGTCACAGAGGAGCAAACGAGATATCCAAACGTGTGCAGCAGCAACTGCTACCAGAATGGTGAGGAAAATCATGACTGCATGATTGCAAGTTAATGTTGCACAAGAAACTTACACTTGCACATGGGGTTGAGCTCCCTGGGGGGTCTGCAGGTGACCGGAGGGGAAGTGGGCCACCCCCTTTCCTAAACTAAGAGATACTTTGGAGACTAGTCAAATCTTTGTTTCCTTTTAAAAGTTTTAATATGGTCAATTATTATTATTATTATTGTTGTTGTTGTTGTTGTTGTTGCATTTATATCCCGCCTTTATTCCTCTTGCAAGGAACCCAAGGCGGCTTACATTATCCTCCTCCTCTCCATTTTATCCTCACAACAACAACCCTGTGAGGTAGGTTGGGCTGAGAGTGTGTGACTGGCCCAAAGTCACCCAGTGAGCTTCCATGGCTGAGTGGGGACTAGAACCCGGATCTCCCAGCTCCCAATCCAACACTCTTGCCACTACACCACACTGGCTCTGCCGTATGACAATGACAAAGTCCAAGAGGGGGGAAAAACTGTGATGGTGCAGAGAAACAAACACCCCAACAACAGCCAAAAGGAAGTTTCAATAAATAATGCCACTGTATGGTGAAACTGAGATGTATTGTAGTTTTCTCATCCATCCTTCCAGTAGTAAGAAGAGATAGAAAGGGAAAGAAAAATACTCCAGGTGAATGACTGGCTACGAAGGTGGTGCCGACGAGAGAGATTTGGATTCTGGGACCACGGGCTATACTTCCTGGAAGATGGGCTGTTGGCAAGGGACGGGTTGCACCTCACAAAGCCTGGGAATAATGTGTTTGGCCACAGCATGAAGAACTTCATCAGGAGGGCTTTAAACTGAATCCTACGGGGAAGAGAGACGTAAAGTTGGGGGTAACAATGGACAAAGGCTCATGCTGCACCACAACGGAGAGAACAGCTCTAATAGTGCCCAATAACAGTCTTCAAAAACATGTAGGAATTGAGCCAGACTATAAAGCACATGGTCTTTGATGTCTATATACTAATGCCCACAGTATGCGAAACAAACAGAACAAACTTGAACTCTTAATACTGGAGAGAAATTATGACTTGATAGGTATAACTGAAACTTGGTGGGATGACTCCCATGACTGGAATACAGCAATTGAAGGATATAACGTGTTCAAAAAGAACAAAAGGAACAGAAAGGGAGGTGGAGTAGCACTATATGTTTAAAATACATAGAAATACAAGAGGATGAGCTTGGTAGCCCCATCAAGAGCATCTGGGTTAAAATAAATGCAGCAAAGAATAAAAGGAACATGGTGGTCAGAGTCTACTACCAGCCATCCAATCAAGGAGAAGACAAGGATGAAACTTTTGAAAAGCAAATAGCCAATGTTTTAAGGAAGCATGATGTAGTAGTAATGGAGAACTTCAATTTCCCTGATATTTGTTGGGAGACAAATTCTGCAAAACGTAGCCCCTCTGAGAAATTTGTGACTTGTGTGGCTGATAACTTCCTCCTACAGAAAGTGGAGGAAGGAACTTGAGGACTGGCTATCCTTGACTTGAGCCTAACCAACAGAGATGACTTAGCGGATAAAGTAGCAGTTATGGAAACTCTGGGGGAAAGCAACCATGTTATACTTGAGTTCTTGGTTCTAAAGGAAGCAAAAGCCGAGTGTAGCCAAACACGTGCCCTGGGTTTTAGGAAAGCCAATTTTAATAAACTCAGAACAATGATAAGTAAGGTCCCATGGCAAGCAACTCTAACAAGAAAAGGAGTCCATGATGGGTGGGAGTTTTTAAAAAAGGAAATTCTAAAGGCAAAATTACAAACAATTCCAACAAGAAAAAAAGGTGGAAGGCAACAGAAGAAGCCAAGTGGCTTCACAAAAAGCTTAGAGATGACTTGAAAACAACAAAAAAAGCACACATATAGGAAGTGGAAGGAAGGCCAAGCAACAAAGGATGAGTACAGGCAGGTAGCACAGAATTGCAGTGATGGTGTCAGGAAGGCTAAAGCTGAGAATGAGCTGAGGTTAGGGATGGCAGAGAATTCCGCCACGGATTCCAGTGAGGCCTGATTCTTTAGAATACGGCCCCCTGGAATCCATGGGGAAACGGCCTCCTGCCCCCCCTCCCCCCCTGCTGAATCCCCCCGGGATGGCACTTACCTGGGGCCGATGCGGCGGATGCAGCGGATTCAGTGGCGGCGGTGGCTTTGGTAGTGGCGGCGGCGGCTGGTCTCCTGGCCGGCCACGGCCGGGCTCCTGCCACCACCACTGCTGTCCTTGCAGCCATGATAGGCTACGTAATTCTTATTCTATTTTCTATGTAAATTCTATCACGGCTAACCCCCCCCCCCAAAAAAAAACCAGTGTATGCAAATGGTGGCGGCTACGGCGGCCACCATTTGCGTTCCCTATTTTTTGCCAAATTATCTTACGAAAATATTTACATAAGATAAAACGGCGAAAAATAGGGTAACACAAATAGCGTAGTGGGAGCTATTTGCGTTCCTTTATTTTTCGCTGTTCTAGCCTACGTAAATATCTACGTAAGATAAATCGACAAAAAATAGGGAATGCAAATGGCGGCTGCTGTAGCCGCCTCCATTTGCGTATGCTGGGGTTTTTTTGGGGGGGAGGGGATAGCCATGATAGGCTATGTAAATTGTTATGTAGCCTATTACGGCTGCCTGGCTGGACGCAAATGGCGGCTGCTATGGCGGCCACCATTTGCGTCCGCAGCAGCCCGTCTGCGGCCGGAAATCTGGCTGTGGACGGCTCGGAGCCGGCCGCTGAGGATTCCAGGGGGGGAGGACTGGATCGCCTCCCCCGTTGAGGATTCCAGGGGGAGGGACAGAGTGCCTCCCCCCCCACCGTGAAAGATTCCGTGAAAAGGTGAGTTTCGTACATCCCTAGCTGAGGTTAGCGAAGGATGCTAAAAGCAACAAAAGGCTTCCTTCAGATACGTGCATAGTAAAAGACAGAGGAAATAAATGGTTATTAAATAAGGATGACAAAATGATAACAGATGACAAAGAAAAGGCAGAGGTGCTCAATTCCTACTTTGGCTCAGTCTTTTCCCAAAAGAGGGTTTATGACCCTGCTGGCAAAGATGAAATATAGGCTGAAGGGGCAGATCTATGGTCAAGGAACACCTAATTACTTTGAATGAGTTCAAATCTCCAGGGCCAGATGAACTGCATCCTACAGTAATAAAGGAACTGGCAGAAGTACTCTCAGAACCACTGTCTATTATCTTTGAGAAATTATGGAGGATGGGTGAAGGTCCAGATAACTGGAAGAGAGCTAATGTCCCTATCTTCAAAAAGGGCAAAAAGAAGGAACCTGGGAACTACAGACCAGTCAGTCTGACATCAATCCCTGGGAAAATTCTGGAGCAGATTATAAAGCAATCAGTCTGTAAGTACCTTGAAAACAATGCAGTGACTACTTGAAGCCAACATGGATTGGTCAAGAACAAATCATGCCAGACGAATCTGATCTCATTTTTTGATCAGGTAACCTCCCTTGTGGACTGTGGGAATGCTGTGAATATAATATACCTCGACTTCAGCAAAGCTTTCGACAAAGTGCCCCATGATATCCTGATGAGCAAACTAGCTCAAAGTGGGCTAGATGAAACAATGATCCGGTGGATCCACAGTTGGCTACAGAATCGGACTCAAAGAGTGCTTATCAATGGGATCTTCTCCAACTGGGGAGAGGTAATGAGTGGGGTACTGCAGGGCTCAGTCCTGGGCCCAGTGCTCTTCAACATTTTTATTAATGCTTATTAAATTTGCAGATGACACAACATTGGGCAGGATAGCTAATACGTTGGAAGACAGAAACAAAATTCAAAGTGATGTTGATAGGCTGGAGCGCTGGGCAGAAAACAACAGAATGAGATTTAACAGGGATAAATGCCAAGTTCTGCACCTAGGAAAAAGAAACCAAATGCAGTTACAAGATGGGGAATACGTGGCTCAACAACACTACAAGCCAGAAGGATCTTGGAATTGTTGTTGATTTCCAAGCTGAATATGAGCCAACAATGTGATGTCGCTGCAAAAAAGGCAAATACTATTTTGGGCTGCATTAATCATGTGAAGTACTAGTTCCCCTCTACTCAGCACTGGTTAGGCCTCATCTTGAGTACTATGTCCAGTTCTGGACACCACACTTTAAGAAGGATGCAGACAAACTGGAGAGGGTTCAGAGGAGGGCAACGAAGATGATCAGGGGACTGGAAACAAAGTCCTATGAGGAGAGACTGAAAGAACTGGGTGTGTTAGCCTTGAGAATAGGGATGGGGGAGAATTTCTCCCTGAAACTTCGGGGGGCCGAGTGCCAACGTATTCGGCCCCCCGAAGTAGTTTCGGGGAGAAATTCTCCGCCCCCCCGCCCCCCCCCCCGGGATGGGACTTACCTTTCACAAATGTCCCTCCTGGCGGCGGGTCCCGGCGGCGGTTTGGCAGGTCTTCGACAGGGGCAGGGGCGGCAGCCGGTCTTTCGACCGGCTGCCGCCGCCGCCATTCCAAGAAAAGTAAAAAAAAAAAAACGCCCCCGTGATAGGCTACGTGACGATTAACGTAGCCTATCACGGCTAGATTTGCAAAGTCAGCCTTGATAGGCTACGTTAATCGTCACGTAGCCTATCACGGGTGACTTAAAAAAAAAAAGCGCGTACGCCTAATGGCGGCCCCCATAGGGAGCCGCCATTTGCGTTCCTTATTTGGTCGCTGTAGTCTACGTAAAGATTACGTAGACTACGGCGACCAAATAAGGAACGCGAATGGCGGCTCCCTATGGGGGCCGCCATTTGCGTACGTGCTTTTTTTTTTTTAAAGTCACCCGTGATAGGCTACGTGACGATTAACGTAGCCTATCACGGCTGACTTTGCAGATCTAGCCGTGATAGGCTACGTAAATCGTCACGTAGCCTATCACGGGGGCGTTTTTTTTTCTTTAACTTTTTATTTCGCAGCCGGGCGAGGCGAGGCGCCTCCTCCCCGGCCTGAATTTCGGCCGGGCGAGGCGGGAAGCCTCCCCCCCCCCCGGCCCAAACTTCGGGGGAAGCAGCGAAGCACCTCCCCCCCACCGCGAAGCAAGCTGCGAGACCAGGTAAGTGACTTTCGTGCACCCCTACTTGAGAAGAGAAGACTGAGGGGAGATATAATAGCACTTTTCAAGTACTTGAAAGGTTGTCTCAGAGTGGAAGGCCAGGATCTCTTCTTGATCATCCCAGAGTGCAGGACACGGAATAATGGGCCCAAGTGACAGGAAGCCAGATTCTGGCTGAACATCATGAAAAACATCCTGACTGTAAGAGCAATACGACAATGGAACCCATTACCTAGGGAGGTGGTGGGCTCTCCCACACTGGAGACATTCAAGATGAAGCTGGACAGCCATCTGTCAGGGATGCTTTGACTTAGATTCCTGCACTGAGCAGGGCGTTGGACTCGATGGTCTTATAGGCCCCTACAACCCTACAACCCTACTATTCTATGATTTTATGATTCTATGAATATTGGCTCACACACATTGCATCACTAGATTTTGCATCACCACCTCCCTTAATATTCAAGTCTTGGCTGAATGAGTAAAAAAGGTCTTTGAAAAGTATTGTTGGAGCTGATATTAGTTGATATGAACATTCAATTTGTGGTGATTTATTTGATGGCTTGTTTTCACATATGCAAGTCATCTCTTGATTCAAACTGCCGCAAATGATTAACATGTATGTGTCGACCAGTCTTTTAATCAGTTCTGGTCATAGGGATGTACGAAAGTCCCTTAACTGAACCGAAACTTGATTCGCGGTGGGGGGGAGGCGCCCCGTCCCTCCCCCCCGAAATTCTGGCTGGGGGGGAGGCGCCTCATCCCTCCCCCCTAAAATTCTGGCTGGGGGGGAGGCGCCCCGTCCCTCCCGCCGCAAATCCTGGCCGGCCGGGACGCAAATGGCGGCGGCCATAGCCGCCGCTGTTTGCGTCCCTGCAGTCAGCCGTGATAGGCTACGTAAATGTTTACGTAGCATATCACGGCTGAGTGGGGGGGGAAAAATGCACGTACGCAAATGGCGGCGCCCAGGGGCACCGCCATTTGCGTTCCTTATTTTGGCACATGTAGTCTACATAAACATTTACGTAGACAACGGCGAAAATAAGGGGAACGCAAATAGCGTAGCATCTACGCTATTTGTGTTCCCCTTATTTTTGCCGGAGTCTACGTAAATGTTTATGTAGACTACATGTGCCAAAATAAGGAACGCAAATGGCGGCGCCCATGGCCGCCGCCATTTGCGTACGCGTGGGTTTTTTCCCCACTCAGCCGTGATAGGCTACGTAAACATTTACGTAGCCTATTACGGTGTTTTTTAAAAACCTAGCTGTGATAGGCTACGTAAATCTTTACATAGTCTATCACGTTATTATTATTATTTTTTCTTAACTTGGAAATGGTGGCGGTGGCAGCCAGTCAGAAGACCGGCTGCCGCCGCCGCCACCACCGAACCGCCGCCTAACCGCCGCTGCCAGGGACATTCGCACAAGGTAAGTCCCGTCCCGGGGGGGGGGGCGGGGGGGCAGACCATTTCGCCACCAATTTCGGGGGGCCGAATGCGCTGGGATTCGGCCTCCCCGAGATTCGTGGCGAAATTCTCTGACAGCCCTAGTTCTGGATAGGAATTCATCTCATTCACTGACAACACAAGCAGAAGGACTAAAGATTTAGAATCCTATTTTCTTGCTCTTACTCTTTCATTTCAGCCCACTATGGTTCGAAGAACTCCGAGTTCATGCATCAGAGCAAAAACAAAGTAAACTGTAGGGTTCAAATATGCAAGCTGTTGCTTGCTAGATAACAAAGTGATTTAATTCTTCACACAAAATGAAGTGCAGCAACTAGAGTTCCTCGATAATCAGCCCTGACCCTGGTGGACCGGCCTTTTCACACAGTGCTCCTGCCATCTGGAGCTCTTTTGTTCAGGACTCTGAGTTAGAAAAATGCATTTCCGTAGGAAAATTAACATTTGGTTGGGAGTTGGCAACAATACGATCATTGTTGCCAGAATCCACGTTCACTGTGTGGGTGAATCAAATGGCACTTGAACATGTTTTCTCCATGTTTCCCGAGGTATAACAATTTTACAAGTGGCCACTTACTATTCTGTTTCCTTGGCATATAGCTAGTGATAACATCCTGGGTAGTTGCTAGTCCAGGTGAGTATTAATTTGTTTCCAGGGAAGAAGGTGAGTAAAGCAATGGTGATGAGAGATCTTCTGAAACAAGGAATCTGTTAAAGCATTGGGAGGATCATAGGAAGCTGCTGTATCAAGTCAAAGTCAAATCATTTATCCACCTACATCGGTATCGCTCTCCAGGGATTCCAATCGAAGCCTTTCCCAGCCCTATATGGAGGTGCCAATTCTAATACCAGTTGGCTGTGCCATGGACTCTAGACTCTTCAATCACTCCTAACTTTAGCATAGCCTTAACTTCATTGCTGATAACTTCATTGAATGTATGTGGCCAGGATCAAGCCAGGTTTCGAACATTGGTCATGTGTCTGATGCGTTTGTCCAGATTTGCAGGAGAACACGTCCAAGAACTCTCAATTTGCCTTATCTGATCAACCTGGAGTTGTGATAGTTGAGGATCCTGTGAAGCCTTCCGCAACCTGGTGTCCTCCAAATGTGTTGGACTACAACTCTCATCATCTCCAACAGTTAATGGGAGTTGTAGCCCAAAACATCTGGAGGGTACCAGATTGGGGAAGGCTGATCTAGTGTAAGGTTACTGCTCTTAGGGAGGGTTAAGCAACATTTATTTCATAACCAACTGCACCTATCCTTCAGATCACCTTGCTACTGAGAGAATAATTTGGATCCTGTGTACAGGAGTAGGAGTAGCACTCACTTGCCTGATTAGAAAGTCTTCTCTCACATCCATTGGTCAAGCTTTATGCAGCCTTGGCTACATCGTATCAAACCCACTGAGACAGGTGTTATAACTTTTGGCATACGTCAAAGACATATTGTAAGGCAGGAAAAGGTGTGGAAGGCTCATCCTTCCATAAATAGGTCCAGAATACCTCAGCGGTGTCACCCAAATAAAAGTTCAAATGGTGAAAACCCACCTGAGGCTGTTGGGGTACCTTTCACACAGCAAATACCAAGGGGGGCAGGGTTTATGCCGCTACCAAGGTTCTTCAAATACAAATGTTCTCAGCATTTACTTCAGGGATTGGTTAAACCTTTCTCTTAGGCCATGGGCCTGAGCATGGTATACCAAGGAGGGGCTTGACTTCTAACACTGCCCACATTTGTTGCATAATTTGACTCATAAAATTAATTCCTTAATCCATCAGAACCTCCCAGGGAAAACTTACCTTGGAAAATACCTCTAATAATTCATGGGCAATAGCCTTCGCTATGGTTGCGTGAAGAGGAGACGCCTGCAGGTATAATCTATTAAGATCAATATATGAATATTCATATGACTGTCTGCTGAATGGAGCAATCCTATGCAGAGAGGCAGCCACCTCCGAACTCAGAGGTGACCGCCTATCCAATGCATGGCAGGTGGAGCGTGGAAGGGATCATCTCCTCCGCACTCCAGCCGCTCTACATTCGTGGCTAGATGGCTGATATTAGCTGTCTAGCCACGGGACATCGGAGTGTGGAGTGGGGAGGGTGGATGACACATAGGAAGTGTCATACCAGCGCTTACGAACTGCCAACCCTGCCCCCGGGGACGCCCCCTTTCCCCCTGCTCCACGCTGCTCTTATGAGCGGGGAGCACGGAGATGGTCCGTGCTGCCTACGAGGCAGTGTGGGAAGGGTGGGGATGCAGTTCTCTGGGAACCGACCAATCCTATGGCCAACTAGCTGCTGTCTAGTGGCCATAGGATTGCGCCCTTAAAGCTCCTTCCAAATCAAGCACCTGAGAAAAAAATCACTTCTGCATTTCAGAAATTTCCTTCCTCAGGGGTCACTTATCTTTCTTCAGATTTATCAAAAGGAATCCTTCCAGCATTTCTTCTATCTTGAAATCCGTTGGACAGAATATATATATTTTTCCAAGCACCCGAGAACTCTTTTTCTCTTCTGTTTTGTGACACATAAGTGACTTCTTCTGTTGCTGTTTTCTTCCAAATCAAGCACCGCCCATTCAAAGGGGGCATTCATCAAAGGCATGGGAATGAAGGGCTTGGCATGCTCCTCCCCCTTCCTTTTGGCCTTTTAACATTCAGGACAGGATGCACAGTACCTTCATATCTGTTCCTAAATTCCCAGCCAGTAAAATCTCCTTAGTACTCTATGCTTTTTTTCCATGACCGATGTGACAAACTGGTATGTCTGTACCTCCAGTCTTTGGGGTAGCACAGGCTAGGGAGTATTTTGCCCATACTCCTTAGAGGTAGAGCCACCACCATTCCTATGTCTCTTTAATATCCTGCCCACAGGAGAAGACAAGCTAATGGCTCTTATATGGGGAGAAGGGTAGGCCTTCAGAGCTTCCTTTGCACTCCATTACAACTGGGGGGGGGATCATCACGACAACAGAATGAGAAGCACGTTGGAGTATTACCCAGATTTTCATGGAATCAGCTTTGGTCTGTTAGGGACTCACGAAGCAAGATAAGCCGAGTGTACTGTACCTTTAAAATCCAGTTTTCAGGGGTCACACAGTGCTTGAAAGGAACACGCTTCTAGGTGGTATGGGGGGAGTAGAACTGAACGTCGTTAAACTGGCAGGGCTGCTCAACCAATGAGAGAGGCTTGTTGCTTCGCTCCTGTCCAGGCTCCCCCCTGCTACTACATTATTATGAATAGAGAGCAACTAATTTTCTCCATGTGTGCAGATTTCCCTGAAGAAGCCAAAATCCCTGGTTTCCAGGTGCAGCATCTGAAGGCTCCTTCTGAGAGCTTCCCCCACCCCAATTTTACCTCATTCTAGCAATCTGCCATGGAATTATTGCTCCCACCCCATTTTTCCCCATGTGCATACTTTTGTCTTGAGAAGCCAAAATCCATGATTCTCAAGTGGAGCACCTGAAGACTGCCCCTGAGAACAGCCCATTCCAGCACTCTGTCATGGAGTTATTGCTTCCAACCCCTGCCCCTTCTTCTCCCTTCTCACAATGAGAAGCTCTAGTAAACCTGAAAGATCATTACTGCGATAAAGCTGTGAAGGGACTTTCCATAACAACAGAGAAACAACTTTACATCAGAGAAACTACAGAACATCAAAGAAGCACAACATCTCAATAGCGATTTAAGAGCGCATCAGAGAAACGAAAAGACCCTTTAGGGCAAGTTACTAAAGTTAGCCTTTAACCCTTTCACTGCAGGGGAGTGAGATTTACTTCTTACTTTTGAGTAAACATGCACAAAAGGGGAGATATGTTAAAGATTAAAAGCAGGGTACCTAAGGTGAATGAGTGTCCCCACTAATGCGGTAATGTGAGGGGTCGTTGCTGCACTTCTGGGAATTTTCTAAATGGGAAAAACTACTTCCATTGGGGAAACAAGAGAGAATGGGGCATCCAACCCCCTTGACCATGTCACTGCCAGGTCACAGAGGACTGAAGGGGGGGCATTGCAAGAGGGAAGCAACTGATTGGCAGCAGATTGGTGACGATGTCATCTGTAGCAAAGGAATTCAGACTTCTCTAACATTGCACTAAATTGCTCGTGAAGACAGCCCCCAGTTAGCGTGTTTGCCAAGCAGTCCAGTCCATGGGGATGCCAACTTCCAAGCTAGGCCTGAGAAGCAAATCAACTCTACTGTCCAGTCCAATATACTTATTAAAGAACCATGGAGAGAGGAGTTGAGAAAGAATATGTTGCTTTTAAAAATAAAATGAAACATCAAACTAGTTTACTAAAATGTACTTATCAAAATCCTAAGAGTAACTCACCAAAGCAGCTAACTGGTGTGGGGAGAGATGAGGCCCACCTTGAGACTTCACAGTTCTTGAACGTCTGCCCCCCTCTTCTCCACAGCATGTTCCCTTTCTTACTCTCTCCTATCCTCTTCTCCAGTTGTCATTCATTTTCTCCCTGTTCATAATATTTTCTCTCTCATGCTAGCATCTTTGGATCTGGCTTTCCTAAACCAAAGTAGCAAAAAAAGGAAGGCAATTGCCTCCCCAAAATAAAACCACTGGCAACTTGTAAGAGGAGTTGATTTTGAACACAAATTCTAGGTTTAGGCCTCAAATCAAACCCCACCACCTGCCATCTATATGTGACAAACCGCTATGTCTGCACCACCACTTTGCAAGGTAGGAGAGGCTGCAAGACACCCTTTTGCCTATATTCCTTAGAGGTACAGCTGCCACCGTTCTTATGGCACTTATATGGAGAGGAGGCTAGGCCCCCTTTTCAGAGCTTCCTTTGAACTCCTTAACAACTGTTTTTAGCTGGCTCCATTATACCAATTGCACATAGGAGGTGTGAACCAAATTGGAGGGGTTTCCCCAGCTGGTACGCTGATGATGCCAAGTTCTACTACTCTCTCCCAGATCTTTCAGCTGCCATCCAATCCCACATTTCCAGATGCCTCTCTGAAATGCTTTATCATCATCTCAAGCTCAATATATCCACAACCAAAGTTCTCATCTTTCCTCCCAAGCCCTCCTCTTCTTGTACACTCTCTTTCTCCGTCGATAACATCACCATCCATCCTGTCGATAAAGCATGAAACCTTGTGTATAGCTTTTATTCTGCTTTCTCCTTTGCCTTCGAAATTCAGAGCATCTCTACACCAGCCTAAAATCCTGCATTTAACATGGGGCTTTCTGCTTCCATTTGAAATGCAGGATCACAACGGACCCCCCTGACATGCGCTTCCTTTCCCCCCTCCCCTTTCCCCCTCCTTCTCACACTTACCTGAGTCTTCCCTATGTTTCATTGATCTTGCTCCTCTTCTTGCCGCTTTTCCTTTTTCACGGAGGGAACTCAAGCTGAATACAAGTGGGGTAATTTGATAGCCCATTATCTCGGATTTATAAAGGTCATTTAGTGCAGGGGACGCCCTGAAGATTGATAATGTCATCTAAAGAGCCCGCAAACTTCCATGAGGGAGCAATCTCAATAGGAGGATAAAAACTCTATGTGAAGAAGTCCTCAGTCTGTTGCCAAACCACATCACTCCTCCCTTTACAACATTACACAAATATGGCCCTTCTTCTCTGTCACTTCTGCAAAACCTCTCGTTCATGCCATGCTCTTCTCTCACACTGACTACTGCAATTCTCTTTTCTCTGGTCTTCCATTCCCCCACCACCACCTTTGTCCGCTTCCATCCATCCAGCACTTTGCTGCCCAAATTATTCACCTCTCTCATCATTCTGAACACATGCCTCCACTCCTTAAATCCCTTCACTGGCTTCCTCTCCATTTCCAGGTCCAGCACAGGCTTCTGGGCCCTTACCTTGAAAGCCTCCATAGCCTTGTCCCTGCTTATCTGTCTGTGCTTATATCCCAACAGATCCATGCCTGTGACCTTCACTCATCCAGCTCCACCACCCTCAGCTGCCAAAGGCCCCCTGATCCTTGATATGACTCTGCCCATTTTCCCTTGTTGCCCCCCAGTGCCTGGAACTTCTTTCCTGAATGCCTCTGTGTGGCCACCTCCCTTATTTCCTTTATGTCCCTCCTCAAAACTCAGCTTTTCTGGGAAGCCTGGGGATCATTCCCATAGTCCCTATCATGTTGTTCAGTCATTAAGTCATGTCCAACTCTTCATGACCCCATGGACCATAGCACGCCAGGCCTTCCTGTCCTCCGCTCTCTCCCAGAGTGTGCTCAAGCTCATATTCATTGCATCGGTGATGCAATCTAGCCATCTCATCCTCTCCTGTCCCCTTCTCCTTTTGCCTTCAGTCTTTCCCAGTATCAGGGTCTTTTCCAGAGAGTTTTCTCTTCGCATTAGGTGGCCAGAATATTTGAGCTTCAGCTTCAGGATCTGTCCTTCTAATGAGCACTCAGCGTTGATTTCCTTTAGGATTGACTGATTTGACCTCCTTGCAGTCCAGAGGACTCATAACAGTCTTCTCCAGCACCACAGTTCGAAAGCATCAATTCTTCGGCGCTCAGCCTTCCTTATAGTCCAGCTCTCACAGCCATACGTTACTGTTGGGAAAACCATAGCTTTGATTAGACGGACCTTTGTCGGCAAGGTGATGTCTCTGCTTCTTACTATGCTGTCTAGGTTTGCCATAAGGAGCAAGCGTCTTTTAATTTCATGGCTACAGTCACCGTCTGTGGTGATCTTGGAGCCCAAGAAAATAAAATCTGTCACTTCTCCCCTTTCTTCCCCTTCTATATGCCAGGAAGTGATGGGGCCAGATGCCATGATCTTAGTTTTGTTAATGTGGAGTTTCAAACCAGCTTTTGCACTCTCCACTTTCACCCTCAACAAGAGGCTCTTTAGATCCTCTTCACTTTCTGCCATTAGGGTGGTATCGTCTGCATATCTGAGGTTGTTGACAATTCTCCCAGCAATCTTAATTCCGACCTGCGATTCATCCAGCCTGGCATTTCTCATGATGGACTCTGCATATAAGTTAAATAAGCAGGGCGACAACAATATACAGCCTTGTCGTACTCCTTTCCCAATTTTGACCCAATCGGTTGTTCCATGTCTGGTTCTTACTGTTGCTTCTTGACCCTCGTACAGGTTTCTCAGGAGACAGGTAAGGTGGTCTGGTATCCCATCTCTTTCAGAATTTGCCACAGTTTGTTGTGATCCACACAATCAAAGGCTTTAGCGTAGTCAATGAAGCAGAAATAGACGGTTTTCTGGAATTGTCTTGCTTTCTCCATGATCCAGTGAATGTTGGCGATTTGATCTCTAGTTCCTCTACCTCTTTGAAACCCATCTTGTACTTCTGGTAGTTCTCGGTTCACATACTTCTGAAGCCTAGCTTGTAGGATTTTGAGCATCACCTTGCTGGCATGTGAAATGAGCGCAATTGTACGGTAGTTTGAGCTAGGGATGGTGGAGAATTTCTCCCCGAATCTTTGGGGGGCCGAGCGCCAACGCATTTGGCCCCCCGAAATCGGTGGTGAAATTCTCTGCCACCCCCCGCCACCCCCGGGACGGGACTTACCTTTGGCAAATGTCCCTCCCGGCGGCAGGTCCCAGCGGCGGTTCGGCGGCAGTTCGTTGTGGGCGGGGGCGGCGGCCGGTCTCCCAACCGGCTGCCACCGCCGCCATTGCAAAAAAAAAAACCTAAAGTAAAAAAAAAACCACACACCCGTGCATAGGCTACGTAACGATTTACGTAGCCTATCACGGCTAGATTTCCAAAGTCAGCCATGATAGGCTACGTAAATCGTCACGTAGCCTATCACGGGTGACTTTGAAAAAAAAAAAGTGCGTACGCAAATGGCGGCTCCCATGGGGACCACCATTTGCGTTCCTTATTTTGGCACGTCTAGTCTACGTAAAGATTTACGTAGACTACGGCGAAAATAAGGGCAACGCAAATAGCGTGCCCTTATTTTTGCCGTAGTCTACGTAAATCTTTACGTAGAATAGACGTGCCAAAATAAGGAACGCAAATGGCGGTCCCCATGGGAGCCGCCATTTGCGTACGCGCTTCCCCCCCCCAAAGTCACCCGTGATAGGCTACGTGACGATTTACGTAGCCTATCACGGCTGACTTTGGAAATCTAACCGTGATAGGCTACGTAAATCGTCACGTAGCCTATCACGGGGTCTTTTTTTTTTTTTTACTTTTTGTTTCGTGGCCGGGGAGACAGGGCGCTTCTCCCTGGCCTGAATTTTGGCCAGGCGAGGCAGGAAGCCTCCCCCCCGGCCTGAATTTCGGCTGGGCGAGGTGGGAAGCCTCCCCCCCCTCACCTGAACTTCGGGGGGAGAAGCAAAGCACCTCCCCCCCACCACGAAGCCAAGCTGCGAAAAGGTAAGTGACTTTCGTATATCCCTAGTTTGAGCACTCTTTGGCATTGCCCTTCTTTGGAATTGGAATATAAACTGACCTTTTCCAGTCTTGTGACCACTGTTGAGTGTTCCAAATTCATTGGCATATTGAGTGCAGCACTTTAACCGCATCATCTTTTAGGATCTTAAATAGCTCAGCTGGAATAATGTCATCTCTGCTAGCTTTGTTGTTAGTAATGCTTCCTAAGGCCCACTTGACTTCACTCTCGAGGATGTCTGGCTCAAGTGACTGCACTATCATGGCTATCAGGGACATTCAGATCTTTCCTGTATAGTTCTTCTGTGTATTCTTGCCACCTCTTCTTAATCTCATCTGCTTCTGTTAGGTCCCTGCCTTCTTTGTCCTTTATCATGCCCGTCTTTGCACAAAACGTTCCCTTGAGATCTCCGATTTTCTTGAAAAGATCTCTAGTCTTTCCCATTCTATTGTTTTCCTCGATTTCTCTGTATTGTTCATTTAAGAAGGCCTTCTTGTCTCTCCTTGCTATTCTCTGGAACTCTGCATTCAGTTGGATATATCTTCCCCTTTCTCCCTTGCTTTTCGCTTCCCTTCTTTCCTGAGCTACTTGTAAAGCCTCATCAGACAGCCACTTTGCTTTCTGGCATTTCTTTTTCTTTGGGATGGATTTCATTGCTGCCTCCTGTCCTGAACAATGTTACGGACCTCCGTCCATAGTTCCTCAGGCACTCTGTCTATCAGGTCTAATGCCTGAAATCTATTCCTCACCTCCACTGTATATTCACAAGGGATATGATTTAGGTCATACCTGAATGGTTTAGTGTTTTCCTGACGTTCTTCAATTTAAGCCGAAATATTGCAATAAGAAGCTCATGATCTGAGCCACAGTCAGCTCCAGGTCTTGTTTTTACTGCCTGTATAGAGCTTCTCCATCTTTGGCTGCAAAGGACATAATCAATCTGATTTCGATTTTGACCATCTGGTGATGTCCATGTGTAGAGTCGTCTCTTGTGCTGTTGGAAAAGCATGTTTGCTATGATCAGCGTGTTCTCTTGGCAAAACTCTATTAACCTTTGTCCTGCTTCATTTTGCACACCAAGGCCATGCTTGCCTGTTATCCCGGTGATTTCTTGACTTCCTACTTTAGCATTCCAATCCCCTATGATGAAGAGGACATCTTTTTTAGGTGTTAGTTCTAGAAGGTGTTGGAGGTCTTCATAGAACTGATCAACCTCAGCTTCTTCAGCATCAGTGGTTGGGGTATAGACTTGAATTACTGTGATGTTGAATGGTTTGCCTTGGATTCGTACTGAGATCATTCTATTGTTTTTGAGATTGTACCCCAGTACTGCTTTTCCCACCCTTTTGTTGACTATGAGTGCTGCTCCATTTCTTCTAAGGGATTCTTGCCCACAGTAGTAGATATGATGGTCACCTGAATTAAATTTGCCCATGCTTGTCCATTTTAGTTCCCAAGATGTCAATGTTCAATCTAGCCATCTCATGTTTGACCACCTCCAGCTTACCTTGATTCATTGATCTTACATTCCAGGTTCCTAAACAATATTGTTCTTTACAGCATCAGACTTTCTTTTCACCACCAGACACATCCACAGCTGAGTGTCCTTTCGGCTTTGGCCCAGCCGCTTCACTCTTTCTGGCGCTACTTGGAAATTCCCACTGCTCTTCCCCAGTAGCATATTGGACACCTTCCGACCTGAGGGGCTCATCTTCCGGCGTCATCTCTTTTAGCCTTGTGATACGTTCCATGGGGTTTTCTTGGCAAGAATACTGGAGTGGGTTGCCATTTCCTTCTACAGTGGACCACATTTTGTCAGAACTCTCCGCCATGACCTGTCTGTCTTGGGTGGCCCTGCACGGCATAGCTTATGGCTTCACTGAGTTACGCAAGCCCCTTTGCCACATTGTAACTGAGCCAAAGTTCATGTAATTGAAATAATCACATATTCTTCCCCTGCATATTATTATTATTATTATTATTATTATTATTATTATTATTATTATTATTTACAATTTTTGAATTTTGTGTGTATGTGTATGTGTGCATGCAACTGAATGTGCAGACCTTTAACTTGAATGGAAAGTGTGGACTAAGGAGAGTAGGGTTAGATCTACACTACTACCTTATAGTGGTATTGAAGTGCATTGATAACTGTTGGAGCACATTACACATTTGATATACCACTTTTGTAGAGTTATTTCCTGCTTTTTATTCCACATTAACCAATATACCACAACAAATGTCACTGTATGTCCTATGAAGCATAAATGTGCAAGAGGGATATAGTGTTACCATGATGGGATAGTAATGATACAAGGTGTACATCTGGCCTATAAGTCCCTCTGATTTAAAAGCATGCACTCAAGGATTTGATGTGAGGGATGTTTTTTAAGAAAGTGAAGAAAAAAGTAAACTATTTTCTTTACTGGATTTTTAGCCTGAGATAAACATCTGTTTGGGGAAGGAAAATTAAAGCAGGCATAACCTGTGAATGTGACTCATACATATGTTCTTCTGCAATATCCTGTTCAAGATATTTTGAGATTTGGTAGGGTCAGTTTCCCCACCCATGTTTCAACCCCTCCCCTCTCGTTCCCATCTGTTCACTTACAAAATTAAATCCCTCTTGTGTGCTGTTATGCAAACATAGTCACAGTCAAGTTCCCCCCCGCCCCCCGCCAAATGAAGGCCTTCCGGCTTACACCTGTAGTCCTGTGTGCGTAATGGCCCTACAGGGAAAATGCTATGCTCGTTTTTCAGTGAATAGAGCTGTCACTGTTTCAAGTCTCAGTGTGCTCTTATCAATCTAAAATGGAGTAAAAACATCTCTCTCTAGATGTCAGGCTTGGGAATGTGACCAGGACTGGCCCTACCATTAGATAGAGTTAGACCGCTGCCTCAGGCAGCAGACCTGAGGCCCATGAAAGGACATCCAATTTAAGGCTCAATCCTATGGGTTGCACTCCCATTAGAAAGAAGCCTCTGAATTTGGAGGTTTCCAAGTATCCAGTGCCCTGTCGGGCTGCTTCCAGTAAGGCAGGAGGGCTGATAGAGGTGATTTTCACTTCTCTGTCCTCCTTTTGCTTCTTTTTCCTCTAGTCGGGTCTCTGAGCCTGTATAGAAAAAGTGCACTGGTGGGGGCAGGGCTGGTGCTGGAGAGGCCATAGGATTTAATGTAAAATCCTATGGGCTCTTCCCCCCCCCCGGCCCACTGGAATGTCCCTTTCAGACCTCTGTGAGGTCCTCCAAGGCTACAGCTGAATCTACACATAGCAGTTATACCGTTATCATAACTATTGGTACACATGACACCAATGGGCACCAATAGTTATGATAATGGTGTGATAGCGGTATAACTGCTATGTGTTGATTCAGCCTATGTTTGCGACCTCAGAAAGTATGTGATGCAGTTCTTTCCACAGCAGCCATGAGGGGGTTGGGGGAGTGACTGGATTTTGGATTCTCCCTCCCAAAGTTGTAGCAGTGTCTGCAGCTTCAAGAGGGGGAATCTGAAAAATCCTACAGTTCCTAGGACGCTCTCCAGGGACCACAGGATTTCTCTCTCCGTTTCTTTAATTCAATTTGTTGTTCTAGTTATTTATTTAATAGATTTATATACCACTGACCATATCTTTAAAAAATACCTCTGTTTTTCAAAGCAAATATTAAAATACATTCAAATTCATCATAATAAGTACAAAAACATTTGTATAAAACTTTGATCAAAACATTCAAACCAAATACTCAAACCAATGAACTGTGTAGCACAATCAATCAGGGAAGGCCTGGATCAAGAGATGGGTTGTTAATTGGCACTGCAAACACACATCACAGTTGGTGCCTCCCAAATCCCAGGGGGGAGAGCATTTCATGAGCTGGGCGCCAACACAGAGAATGGCTGCTTCCAGGTTGCCACAAAATGGTGTTGGTACAGCCAGCAAAGCCTCCTCTGCTTGCCTGGATGATTGCACAGGTCTGTATTGGGGAAGGTGATCCACCAGGTAACCTGGTTGCAAGCTGTTTAGGGCTGTATATGCCAACAGCAAGACCGTGCACTTGGCTCAGTAGCGAATAGGTAGCCAGCACAGTTGCTTCATCACTGGTGTAATACGGGCACAGCAAGGCGCCCCACGCAGCATCCTGGCTGCTGTATTCTGCACCAGCTGCAGCTTCCACACCAAGCACAAGGCTAGCACCACATAACATGCATTACAGTAGTCTAAATGTGAGGTCACCGATGCATGGACTACAGTGGCTAAGCTATCCCTGTCCAGGAAAGGGCATAGTTGACATACCAACCAGAGCTTGCAATAGGGCCTCCTCACCACAGAAGTCACCAGGACCTCTAATGATAAGGATGAATCTAGGAGTGTGCCCAAACTAGGAGTACGCACCTGTTCTTTCTGAGAGAGTGCATTCTAGATTTGGCAAGATCCCCAATTTCTGCATCTGGGAACCACTCATCTGTAGAGCCTCTGTGTTTTCAGTATTCAGTTTCAGGCTGTTAAAGAAACAGTGTAATTTATTTACATTAAGGTATTATATTTTACTGTGGGGGCTCTATTTCGATGCACCTCCCATTCCAAAATGTGTTGGGCCAGTCCTGTGGGTTACACTCGGCAGCGAAAAACTGTTAGAATGTCAAAGTCACCTCAAAAGAAAGGACAGGACAGGATGACTGCAGAACCCAAAGGTTAATATAGGAGTAGGGTGTTCTATCCATGCTCATGTGCATGGGTGTGTGTGTGTTCAGCCCCTGTCCAAGCCTCCCTCGGGGCTGAAAAGGGTGCCCACCCCTGTTATAAGCCATCACATTCAATACTGTTGAAATGAACATTGAAAAGAATTTATCACATTTATATTTGTCACACACTTTTTTAAAAAAAACTAAGAGTTAGTAATTGTTCACAATAAACATCACAGAACACTTATAGAATATGGAATTTAGCACAACAGCTGTCATTTTGCCTGATCATCTTAGCCTGCTTAGCCAATTTTAGAGGGGTGTGTGTGTTTCTAGCACCCCGCCCATTTTCAGGGTTCATAAGCAGAAGTGACTTTCTGCTCAGGTAAGGTACGTCTGGATCCAGCCCACTGTCTTAAATCGATGCTGACTCTGCTCTGACCCACAATAAGCTACCAGTGCTGAAAGACCCAGGATCCTCTGTCCCCATTACTCTGAGAATTGCCCTTATAATACCAGCAGATTTATATATGCACAACATCGACACAAGTGAAAATTGTATCAGATCCTAACTTTATGTCTTCATGTTCCTTTCCTGCCTAGGATGCACATGCATTCTACTTTACAGAGGACAGCCCTCTGGTTGAAGACCTGTCAGGGGACAGTACTCTGTTTAAAGGGCTGTCCAATCCAAGTCCAGTTTAAAGGTCAAGAACCATAAGTGAGAGCAGCAGGGGCCTTAGAGTTGTCCAGCAGCAGCTGTCCAGCAGCAGTGAGCAACTGGTCTGAGCAGGCACATAGGTGACCTACACATAGTCTTCCCCGCTATGGTGAGACACCACTATGGTGAGACATGCGGTGTCTCCATGGTCTTTCTGCTGCGGGCTGGCTTTATTTTGAGGTCGTTCAGGGCACATGATGACATGTTCATACCATAGCCACCCCGGAGCTTTTCATGGAAAAAACGGATTTCCTAAGACTACTTTAAGTCCAATTCTTTTCCTTAAGTTGGGTTCTCCGTGGTATAGTTGTTGCATGCCCCACCCCCTGCATTTACCTCAGGTATGCTAGCCCTGCCCAAGGGTGTGCCTTTCACCATGACCCTGGTCAAGGGGTGTTTCCTGTCCCTCTGCTTCCCATCCTGTGTTTTCCAGCACAAACCAAGTAGTGTCTACTCAGAAGTAACTCTGATTGTGGTCAATGAGGCTTGTCCCCTGAATATGCACTTCAGAATTTACAGAGATCCCCTTCAGTCAAAATAGCCCATTTTAAAACACTAATTCCCTAAAGGCTATAAAGTGCTATCTCAAAGCTGTGATGCTCTGTTGTTTGGTTTATTGCCATTCGGAAGTAACTAATTCACACCTTCACTGTGCACAGCATTGGGTTAGAAAGGGGGCTGCTTTCCCATCCCTGTGTTTTCCATCCCTGTCTTTCCCATCACAAACATATGTGTGTCTTCTCAGAAGTAACTCCCATTGTGTTCAATGAGGCTTGTCTTTGATGTTTACTTCCTTTCTTTTTGGAAGTAATTAATTTGCAGCTTTGCTCTTTGCAGCATCAGGAGCTTCAGGGGAAAGGAGAAAGTGGATTAGAAAAAGGGCTGGTTGGAGCCAGGGTGCTTCAAGTATTCACAAGGTTAAGTCTCCTAAAGGCTCTAAAGCATTTTGCCAGCTGTAAGGGAGCAGTTAATGTGAAGCTTTGCTCAATTGCCCATCTGGAGCTTTAACAAAGAGAGAAGGATCTACAGCTGTGTTTCTATAATATTTTATGCTTTAAGGAAGTTGTTCATGCAAAGCTGTGATCCTTCCCTTAAGCGTTATAGCCACCCTCTGTTCATTTAATTAGTGTTGCTTTAAGGAAGTAATTAATGGGGTGGGGGAGAGAGGGAGAGGGAAGGAAGGAAGGAAGGAAGGAAGGAAAGAAAGAAAGAAAGAAAGAAAGAAAGAAAGAAAGAAAGAAAGTGGTTTTTGTCAAGACACAGCAAGAAACCTCACAGGATTTTATCGAAGAGGAAAGGATCTTCGGCTGTATTTCCTTAATGTTTGGTGCTGGTTGGAGCCAGGGTGCTTCAAGTATTCACAGGGTTAAGTCTCCTAAAGGCTCTGAAACACCTCACCAGCTTTAAGGGAGCAGTTAAAGCAGAGCCTTGCTGGATCACAGCATGGGGAGCTTTAACGGATGGCGAAGGTGACAGTTGTGTTTCTTTAATGTTTGGTGCTTTAAAGGAGTAATGGTGTGGGGGGAGTGCTTTTGTTGAGACACAAGAGAAACCCTCCCAGGATTTTATAGAAGGAGAAGGGGGGGGAGCCTCTCTTATTGGTTGAGCAGCCCCTGCCATTCAGATGATGTTCGCTCCAAACCCTCACCCCACCCCACCCAGAAGTATGTTCTGTGAAGTGATTTATGCTGGTATGGTGCACTCACTCGTGGAGCCCTGCGGGGACCAAAGCACACCAAAGCCGATTCTTAGGAAAAACCGGTTAATCCTCCATTCACTTCTTCTTCCATCCTTGTGGAGAAACCCCCTTGCATTGTGAGAAATTTGGCTGATCTCACTGTTTTGGCTGCAGTTCTTTTCACAGAGGTAGGCTCTTAAAAGATCTGGAGCCCAAGCCCATAGGACACAAATCTGCATATGCTAATTATATCTATAAGTGCAAATTTAGAAGAAAAAACATCCCCCATTAGGATTTATTTAAATTTCACAGGAGGCAAACTAGTCAATTTCTCATCCCAATCTTCTCAAACAAAAGAAATTCTTCAGTTAATTTGCACCCTTAGCCAGATCATCTGAAACTAATGTCTCTCTCTCTCTCTCTCTCTGTGTGTGTGTGTGTGTGTGTGTGTGTGTGTGTGTTTTCTAAGCTTAATTGCTGCAGGAGAATATGTTTTGCGGGAAGAATTAACCTTTCCCTCCCCAGCTCCAATTCTTTAGAAAATTGCTCCCTACATGGCAATGAAGCTGAGAATTGTTTTTCTTTTGGCACCAATGGTCTCTCAGGGGCTCTGGGACATACATTTGTCCCTAGGGACTGATGGACCCAGGTCTGGCGATGCCCTTGCAGTAGGACCCTCTAAATTTGTGGTGAAATGGCAGCTCTGTGAAGCTTTGCTATAACAACGAATAATGTGGGGCGCCAATAGCCCCGTGCCAGCACCACCATACTTGGGGATGTGATTGCTTTGGCTGAGCTATCAAGCTGGAGCCACAGTGCATGGGGAAGAGCTCAAGGCAGAGGCACATGGGCCAATGTAAAACCGTTCTGGGGCCAGATCTACACCTTGCATCATATCGCTATGATCCCATCATGGTGACTCTGCATCCATCTTGTGCATTTATACCTCGTAGCACCCCCAATGACATCTGTTGCGGTATTTTGGAGAACGCGTAATAAACAGTGGGAAATAACACTAGAAAAGCAGTATATGGAATGTGTAATGTGTCCAAATAGTTCTCAGCGCACTTCAATACTCATAAAAAGCACTAGTGAAGATCTAGCCTGGGTCAAAGCGGTGGTGTAGGCCCTGCCTCGTTCTTTGAGATACATTTTCCAGTAACACACAAATTGTTTGCTTGCCTGTGAACTTCCAAAGACATCTCCTTGAATGCCCATCTTTGCAACATCCCAGAAAGCAATTAGCTTGCTTTAAAACAACACCGTTTTGGTTTACCTCTCCTCTCTGTGTGCTCCTTCATTACAGAACTCTCATGTAAGATAATTGAGATGAATACACTTGTCCACTCTTTCTGTGGCATTACAAAGAGATGAGCTCTCTTACATCTTTAGACAAAACCGATGTGTAATGATCATCCCCACAAGCACAAACATTTGCATAATACTTCTCGGAATTTCAGGGTGATGCTGTAATTAAATCAGTCATGTTTTGCAACAAATGACATAACATCACAGTGATACTTTGCGCAGTTGATCTAGTTTACTTAGACAATAATTAGAAGAACATAATTGTTCTGTATACTTCTTATATCTACGAATAAAACATCTTTTTTCACTATTTATTGAAAGGATAGAGATATGGTGGGTAATTTAGAAAGGGCTCTTGCTAAAAACTGCTCCACACATTAGAAGAAACTGTCAGTAAAGTCTGTGTAGGTAGATCAAGCATCCTCTTTATGAATGTGCAAGACTTAAAAAAAAGTTATTCTAATAATTGTAATTATAAAAGATGTCTTTAGTTTTGTTACTCATTCAGTAGAATCACTTTTGTTTCAATTTATTTATTTAAAGGATTTTTATCCTGTTCCTCAGCCAAAAAGGCTTTCAGAGAGGCTTACATACAAGCAGCTAATTGACCCCGCCCTCAGGCTTAGGAGCTAAAAAAAACATGACACACAAGGAAAAGGATGTGGGAGGGAAGAGGAAAAGAGCAGTCTTTCAACAGGGCTGGTGGAGTGGCCCTGCTTACCTTCTCATCTTCCTCTGTACAGCCTACTGGAATAGCCACGGGTGATGACAGCTTTGTTACCCACTTGTTAGAAGTGCATTCATTTTATTATGAGAGCCAGTGTGGTGTAGTGGCTAGAGTGCTGAACTCTTGGGAGATCTAGGTTCTAGTCCCCACTTGGTCATGAAGCTCACTGGGTGACTTTGGGCTAGTCACAGACTCTCATCTCAACCTACCTCACAGGGTCATTATTGTGAGGAAAAAATGGATGGGAGGAGGATTATGTTCAAGGATTATGCAGCCTTGAATTCCTTAAGGGGGAAAACAGGTGGAATATAAATGAAATAGATGTAATAAAATAAAAAAATAAAAAAATAACATGTTTCAGGGTTATATTTTTCTTTTCTTTTGTAGCCTTTTGTTTTAGCTGCTGCCAGTTGTGGCAGCAGCAACGCTGCTGATTTCAGCAGCTCCTCCTGTCGGCCAACATTTTATTTTCCCAGAATTCCCCAGATGTTGCATCATTGCAGGGCATTCTGGGGGGGAAACGGCAACTCCAAGTGGAAGCCATTGTTTTTCACCTGGGATGCCCCTTAATGATGCAACATTTAGGGAATTCTGGGATAATAAAATGGTAGCTGCTATAGATGGTTGCGGAAATCAGCTTTGCTGCTGATGCTGGAAAAATAAGCTCTCTCCCCTCTGAATGGCTACAAATAGGTATGAGTGTGAGTGAAGAAAAATGTGTTTGTTCGTTACTCATGGAATGAATGAAAATAGTTCCAAATAGGCCCCATTCAGTTCAATTCATTCCTTCTGAAATGATCCCACGGCCCTAATCCTCTTTTTGTTCTTATCTTATAGGTATCCTGTGTAGGGGAAACCCACGTATTTCCCATGTGGGTTCGAAGCATGTGCTCCTGAAAAGAACATAGCTCCCACATTTCCTCAATGGACAGATACATAGGAACATCATCATCTTCTCAGCACACCTGGCAATGTGAAAACAGTGGTGCTGATCAGGAAGAAGGCAGTGCTGCTCTGAATAGTTCTCTAGAAGAGAACTATGGTGGACTGGAGGCTCAACAGAGGTCATGGGCTGCCACTTGGCCATTGTTGATCTAGACCAGGGATGGCCA
This sequence comes from Heloderma suspectum, assembly GCF_057233095.1. Lineage (NCBI taxonomy): Eukaryota > Metazoa > Chordata > Lepidosauria > Squamata > Helodermatidae > Heloderma > Heloderma suspectum. The sequence goes on along the minus strand of NC_139461.1, from coordinate 114,678,317 downwards.
ACGTCTTGCCATCCAGGTGTTTCAGCCTACAACTTCCAGTAGCTCCAGACAGCATGCCCAATGCTTAGGGATTATGAGCACTGGAGTCAAAAACATAGACCTATCTTCCATCTCACTGTCCTATTCCTTAAGCTATTGCCTGACTTCTTGTTCCATATTAGCTTTCTTTTATGGAATCCTGATCCACTGAGCCTGTAAAATGTAAATCGTTTTTGTCATTGAGATGAGCCATTTAATTAACCCTGTTTATTATTTGCTTCCATGTGGTTAATATTATTATAGCTTATATTGTACTGAAAGTCAGAATACTCTGAATATCGTTAGTGCTCTGTTTCTTGGCATTGACCCTGGTTTCCTCCTTTATGAAATTATACAATAATGAGTTTATATTCTATTTGTTCAGTTCACTTTCAGAACAACAAAGCATAAGGGGGTTCTCTGTTTATCAAGCCTGATACATTCCTTTTTGTCCTTGATTTCATTAAGAAAACATTCTACTGCTAACACAGACCTCCTAATTTTAAAAACAAGCACAGGAATATTCCTGCTGTCTCCAGATAAGCACACACGCCTCTTCATCCTTTTGTTTCTTTGAAGTGTTTACAGGTCTTGTAATGAACAGTGAAATATGTTTCAGGTGATCTGAGATGGAATCCGATATTGCCTGCTGTGATGTGCTGCCAATATTGGGACAGAAGTGATTCCATAAAGTTAACTACTTAGCCTTTGACAATTCTTGTATTCAAAGGCTGGCCACAATCATATTTGTACTTATTTATTTAATTTTAAGATTTTTTTTCTTTATCCTGCTTTTCCCTGCCAAAAAGGGAATCACTAAAAGTGGCTGACAAAATATAAAACCATAAAAACCAACACCTAATAGTTAAAACCCATTGACAAGTGAAAAGCAGCAGCAATCATTAAAAACTAAAACTAAGTCAAGACATAAAAATTAAGCAACGGCAGAGCTGAATGCTTGCTTAAAGAGACATGTCTGCACTCTGGAGTATTAAAGCTACTGAGGAATGCACTTATTTTAACCCATAATTTAAACAAAACATTTATGCAAAATATTTTTGTTAACCTGCAATTGATAAGGGAAGCAATGTGGCGTGACTGAAAAACAAATACTTTGTGGGTTGGATCCACATTTATGCTGGATCAACTGTGCTGGTGGAAGTGGACTTCCCCACTCCCTCCTTCCAACAGCAACCCGTCCAGCCCCCAGAAAATGCTACACAGAGGGCAGGTTCACATGATCAAACAAGCCATGGTGGGTTGTCTTAACTGGTGGCATGTGCTGGCTGCCATTTCCCTAATCACCCACCCCTTCACAGCGTGTGGTGTTGTGTGAACTCAGATGGCATGGCTTGTTGGAGGGGGAAACAACCCTCAAGGGGGCAAAGCCCCCTTAGAATGATGTTGTGTCATAATGTAGCATCGTTTCATGGGGATTCTGGAGGGGGGGTTGCAGTGCTAGCCACCAGCTGTTGGCTTCCAAGAAGAGCTCTGCTGCCACCCCCAATACAGGTGGTATCAAAAATGCAACCTCGACTTTACAACAGTTTAACAGATGACGATTGGGAGGGGGTCAGGAGGAAACTGCCCATGTTCACTGCCATGGTAAGCACCTCCCAACATTTCAAAAAAGTTGGCATACGCACACAAATTGACCAAATGGCCCACTCATTCATGCAAATCTGGTGGTGAATTTGGGGGGGCATTTTGTCTCAACCTGACTTTAAATCCCCATATGCAATGCCCCAGGAGGATGTGTGAAGTCTCATTTTCAGAGTCAAAAGTGCACGGAGAGGAGGGGAAGCTGAACCCGCCTTATACCCACCATTAACCCTAACCCTATGCCTGTACTCTCTCTTCACAAGCCCTTTCTCCCAGCCAGGATCTTAGCAAGGAAGAAAAGTGGGGCGAGGGCATGGACTACAGGGAGGTAAGTAGAGCACCTGCTTTGCATGCAGAAGGTCGCAGGTTAAATCCCTGACTTCTCCAGGTAGGGTAGGAAAAACTGCTGCTTGAAACCCTGGAGAGCTGCTGTCAGCCAGTGCTGACAATACTGGGCTAGAAGGACCGATAATCTGACTCGGTATAAGGCAGCTTCCTGTGTTCTCATGGCTCCTAACAAATTGGGTTTAAAGAGCAGGTTGTCACATCTAGTTTGGCTTTTAATGTAAAAGAATTGTACCATGCTAAGGCCAGGGTAAAATTTGGAAGGAAAAAAAAGAAAATTCCCAAATGGATACAACCCTATGGAAAACATGGTGAATGGAGGACAAAAAATGCACCACGTATATTACTTGTCTGTTCACAAGTTCCACAGGAGGCTTTTATCGTGCAAGTACCTTGCCTCATTCATGGAATTTGATGGGGGTCTGGAACTCATTGTCTTCTGTTTGTAGCCCTGGCATGTTTCTCCACCACTTCTCTCTCTTTTTATTTCCACAAAAGAAAAGATCCTTTAAAGAGGGAAAGTCGGAATACCTGCACAATGTCTTTTGACTGGTAGTGCTAGAAGCCCTCTGTCTGGATGCACCCACACAGCCACCCCCCCTGCAAAATGGGAGGAAGATTGCAATATGATTGTACACCCACCTTCCTTCATGTCCTTCAATCAACTCAAAAGTTTGTTATGAGCACATCTAAAAATGCATTTTTTGCTTTCACATAGGCGTACTAACAGCATGAGAGAAGCTCAAAAGCACTTTATGTGGCACATGTAAAATCAAATCTAAATCCATGTGTGTAGGATTACAGTAATCAATAAGCCTTCCCCAACCTGGCACCTTCCAGATGTGTTGGACTACAAATCCCATCATCCCCATCCAGCATTGCCATTGGTGAAAGCCACTATTAGTGTCATGGAAGCAGCTGTCCCCTTCAAATGAGGGCATGCTGAATATAGTGAAAGATGGTGACCTGGTTCACACGATCAAAATAGTCCTCAGTGGCTTGCTTTAATTGGCAGTGTATGCCAGAAGCCATTCCCCTAGTTACCTGCCTGGGTGCAGTTTGTCATGTCGTCTGAACCCGGGTGGCATGGCTTGTTTGAGGGGGAAACAACCCTCAAATAACCCTTGGCCAGTTGTAGGGTTATTTGAGGGTTGTTCCCCCTCAAGCAAGCCATGATGCCCAGATTCAGATGACACCACAAGCTGCACCGGACCGGGGGGGGGGGGTATTTGGGAAATAGCGGCCAGCATGCACCGCCGATTAAAACAAGCCACCATGGCTTATTTTGATTTTGGCCTGCCCGATCTTAACCAAAGCCTTTTCCAAAGCCCTTTTCCCTCAGAGGTGGAAGTAACCCCACATAATGAGAAGCACTTTGCTTGTTAAGTCTTCTTTAAAAATACAGTTTCCCGAGGGGCAGCTGCGTTAGTCTCTTCCAGCAAAAAACAACAGAGTGCTGTGTCACCTCAGAGCAGCCTTCCCCAGCTTGGTGCACTCCTTACTACAACTCCCAGACTTCCTAGCCATTGGCCATGCTGACTGGAGATTATGGAACTTGAAATCCAAAACATGTAGAGGGCATCAGGTCAAGGAAGTCTGCCTTAAAGACTAATACATGTATTATGGCAGTCAACTTCATCAGTCCAGGAAAGCTTGCACCATAACAGGTATGTTAGTCTATAAGGGCACAATCCTATGGGGATAGTCGGCTGCCTCCGAACTTGGAGGTGACTGACTATCCAATGCAGGGCAGGCAGAGCGAGGAGGAGATCTTCTCCATGCTCCATTCGCCTGGCATTTGTGGCTAGACAGCCAATTTCAGCTCTCTAGCCAAAGTGCCTCGGAGTGACGGGGCGTCAGGGGGAGGTCGGACGACACATAGGAAGCCTCATAACAGCACTTCAGCCGTCCCCTCCCCTTCCTGCCCCCAGGAATGCCCCCTTTTTGGCTGCTCTGCTCTGCTATAAGAGTGCAGAGCCAGAGATGAACTGCACCACCCACAAGGCAGTGGGGAAGGGGGCAGGGAGCTGGTTTCTGGGAATCAGCCTTGGAGCCCTGGCTCCGAGCCTGGTTCCCAGAAACTAAAAAATCCTATGGCCATCTAGACGCTGTCTAGCGGCCATAGGATTGCATCCTAAGTCTCTTTGTTGTATTTTAATGCAGCCATTTTGCACTCAGCCAGGTTTACTGAATTTTTTAGATCAAAAGGGAGCGACCCTTGTAGAGTGAACAAACCCTGGATAATATGATTGCGGTAGATACGTCCATCCTTATAAGCATAAATATAAAATATGCAAACTGTACATTTCAATGCTTTCTGAGAAAAGACTTTTCAAAGCAAATTATTATAATGACTCAGCTAGTATATCTTTTATATTTCAACAGCCGTTCACCACCCAAACATTTTTGCAACTTACGAATTCAAGCATCGAGCTTGTATATAAAAATTTAATTTATTTGACATGCATGCTCTTTGCTCTCTGTGGCTACAGTTCACTAACTTGGAAGTAAGATGCATCAAACTCAGCGAGATGCTTCCAAATAAATGTGCTTAGGGTTGGGGTGCCAAGCTATCGTTTTAGAGCCAGCAATAACAGGTGGTGCTTAATTGCTTTATATGTCAAAATGAGAACTGTTACAAACTGTTCACCCCATGACATAATCTAATGAAAATATCTTTCACAACTCTTGAGTCTGCCATCTTCAGTTGTTACTAGTCTCCTAAAAGGCAGGAAGGAATAAGTTGAACAAGCTGTTGCTTTGCCTATATCTTTCTGTTTGAAGGACCTGGTGCTTCTGAATTGTGAACTCGTGGCTTCCACTGTGCATATCTAGCGTATCTGCACCTTCTTCATAAAGGGCTAAATTCACCATTGGACAACTTCCGCTTGCCTGACAGGAGTTTCACTTCCCCTCCACCCCACAGCAGCCTCCTGCATGTCCCCAAATCTGCTCTGGAGGGTCCCCCCAATCTTCCAAAGAAGATTTGAGGGGCACGCAGGGGGCTGCAAGAGGGAAGGGGAATATGATCCACCAGTGGTGTCCTTTTTGCTGGCAGAAGGACACCATTGGATAAAACTCAAAGAATGCATAACATAGTGGACAGACATACAAACCTTCTAGCTAGAACAGCCTTTAAATTTTCAAAGTAGGCCATGGGAGAAAGTGAGAGATGTGCGCCTTTTGAAATTCTCTGCCCCATTTTTGTGGGCAGAAAAATTGCAGGGACCACTTAATCAAATTTCTCCAGGGAAAGGAAAAGTTCTTCAGCAGTTTCTTGGGGGTGGGGATCAGGACTAACAGTGCCAGTCGTAGCACAGCTTCTTTCTTTTTTCCTAAGGTTTTTGCTCTTTGGGAATGCATTCTTAAAGTGTGATTCATGTGAATTGTTGAAGTTATCAATTGGGGGGGAGGCAGATCCCTCCCCGGGGTCACTAGAAACTGTGGAATGGATGGAATGGACTGGATTCATCCTGTCATGAGTGTGGCTGCATCAGCACATGCACAAGAACATGAAAGGCACCTCAACATGTTCAGACTGCCATTTTACACTTGCTGAGGTATAATTTACCGATCCTGAGGTATACACTACAGATGCTGAGTGTATACATGCTATCATGATCACATGTTATCATCATGTTTTTCTAAATTAACAAACATTGGATGTGTTCAGAGATGGTAAACCATGTTTATTTATGACAGGAACAAGCCAAGTTTCCCTTCAGGCTTGCACACTCTCCTCTTAACACAGCTGCGAGGAGTTTGGACGTTTTTGCTTCCAGTTTGATCAGTCATGGCTTGTTGTGTCATCGACAACATTAACCAACAAACTGTGCTGAATCTTAACTATAGTGTGTTGAAACAAGCCAGCTTCATAACCTATGGTTTGAAGATGGCTTCAGTCAAACAAACCATAGTCAAGATTCAACAGTTTGTTGGCAAGCTGCAGTTAATCAAGAAGCTGCAGTTAATGAAAAAGTCACTTCATCATCCTCAGTCCCTCCCATCTCTAAAATGGGACAAATGCATTCTTCCGTATCTTCCGAATGGGATATCTGATTAATTCAACATATGACTTTGACTTGCCCCTTAGTCTGTGGCTTAGCTCATTTGTAGCTTTTGCTGTCTGCAGCTCTGTGCTCTGTATGTGCTGTATAATTTCCTGCATTCCGGTTACAGCATACTTGCCAGTCTGAATTGGATGGGGTGGGCCTGGTCCCCAGCCATGCACCGTCAGGCTGCGCTCCTACACACTCGCAGGCATGTCCCTATTTCCATTTGTGAAACGTTGGAGGGTATGACTTTAGCACGTCATATGCTTTTTGTCTACGCTGGGCCTCTGCGAGGTGAGTTGCGATTATTAGGGCTGATTATCACAGCTGCTGCCAGGATGGCTGATGCTGCATATAGCTAACTGAAACGCACAGGGAATCAACAGCATGCAGACCAATGGCGTACAAAGGATCATGCACTGGTGTTTAAGGGCCAAACTACACATTACGCTAAATGTGTGTTCTCGTTTAGCGAGTCCATTGTTGTTTTTAAAATAACAGCTAGTGGGGGTGGGGGAAGACTGAGATTGGGACTGCAGCATTCAAGGAATGGGGTTACCCTTCTATTCCCCTGCCATGGGCTTGTCAAAATCCCGCCCCCGCGCACGCACTGTTCTTTGCCATGGGAGGGAAGGTGCTATATGGCTTGGCACACCTTATGCATCCTGGTGATGCTAATAGCAACTTCCCTCCCAAGGCAGATAGCAGCTGGGGGGGGGGAGTTCATCAGGGCTAGCCCCTTCCCTCCCTGCACATCAGGGTCCCAATTCCGATCACTCTCCCATGCCGCTGCTAGTTGAACAAAAAACGATGGAGACCTGAAACGTGATTACCCATTTAGCGGGCTGTGCCTGTGTCATTTGGCTTTAATTGACAGCTCTGAGCAGGACAGCTTGAATGCTTGTGGCAGCACGTGAGAAATATCAGAGGCCAGATGTCAACAGGTGTCAGGGTTGAACTGGAGCCCAGAGAGCCCCAAAGCAGTTCTGATTCTGAGGAAGAGGTAGAAACCACGGGAGAGGGACCCATGCACTGTTCAGAGGAGCAGCCAGGGGGAGAGCCCCTCCCGGTACACATTTCTGAGAGTGATCGTGACCCTGGCAGGGAGAGGGAGGCGCAACAGCAGTTTCCGGATGCTAGGTGCTGGCGCACATCAAGCAGGAAATGGCGGGCTCTATGAGGAGGCACTCAACCCACTTGGCGCAATGGCAACAGCGGCACCCCCATGCCCCACGGGAAAGGGGTGGACTCTCTCCTCCTAGCCCATAAGTTCAGAGGTTTCCCGCCTTCCCCTCCAAATGGAGATCAACTGATTCCTAAGGTCAGAACCCCTGAGTAGGCAGGTCTTTTAAGTCTCACTCATAGGATCAAGAAATTAGCATCTGTAAGCATCATTAGGTTGAATGGGAATAAAGCCTTGGAAAAGAGCCCTATTGTCTGCGTGTTGATTCTGGCTACCTGAGGATTTCAGAAGGCAGCAGGGGCAACCTCCTGACAACAGGAGTGATTGTGAGAACTGGCCCTTTAGTTGCACTGCACCTTCTCAGTGAAGTATTCATTTCTTAGGAGTAAGCCTGAATTTCCCTTAAATGGCCTTATTATTGGAAGGCGTCCTCTGTTTTAGGAATGAAGGACCTGTGGCTCTCCAGATGTGGCTGGACTACCATTCCCATCCTGCCTGACCACTGGCTATTCTGGTGGGGGCTGATGGGAGTTGGAATCCAACATCTGGGAGGCCACAGGTTCCACACCCCTGCTCTGCCGGAAGGGCTGTCCAGACTCTGCAGGCACACCAGTCACGTGTTCACGGTCTTCCCCACTATGATATGTACTGCATTTCTATTTAAAATATGAAAATTATTTCTAAACTTGGGCCTATACATGCAAATTAGCATCTGCAAATTCTATGCAAATCTGTGTTCTCCTTCATTTGCTGGAGGGGGGGCAGTTCCTTTTTTGGGGCCATGTGTAAGTGGCCAGCCTAACATGAAGTCATTGTAAGATAGAGATCAAAAAATATTAGTCATGATTCCAGATGACAATCACATCGTCTACCTGCCTCGGCCGCATGTAGATACAGGTCCTGGGTTGGCTGGCAAGCATTCCTTGTATTGCTGGGACACTTTGTGATTTTTTTTTGCTCTGATTATATAGACGATTCATGGGGATTACACTTTCTTGCCAGTTAGAAACTATATAGTAAACAAAGCCGCTTGCCAAAGGTTTCTCAGAAAGTGAAGTAATCATGGCATAAACGGAGTTGCTGCCTGTCTTGGGAATCTGTATCTGGTTAAAAGTCAGCAAGCAAAAGGCTAAGCGCTAGGGCCAATCTAGACCTGATGTTAATTGTGTGAATGTAATTAACGTGCATCTCTTTTGTTATGTAAATAGCAGTGGAGCCAGAGCAGTGGCAGGGTGCTGGGGTGTGTGCAGAGGGAGTGTTTAACTCTTTCTCTCCCTGCCAAAGTACTAACAAAAAACTTCTCTCCAAAGATAATAGTTGCATTTCTCCCTTGAAATAGGATCTGTAATAAATCCCAAGAAGATGTTAATATTAGCACCAATTAGATTAGGGGTGGGCAACCGTGGCCCTCAGCCTGATTTCATGCTTCCAACAACCTAATTTCAAAAACCCTCTACATGTGATCAGTTCGAATCTCTGGAAAGAGTGATCTCTCTCCCTTTCCTGGCAACTTGCTGGGTGGTGGAGGGAGGGAGGGAGGGAGGGGAATAAAGAAATAAAGAAAGGGGATTGGTCCAAAGAGAAAAGGGATGACCCATTCACTTTTGCCTCTGTCTCTATCCAACACTGGTTTAGCCACACCCACCCTTGACATGTGGCCTCTGACAGATTCTCCACAAGGGAATACAGCCCTCTACAGAAACATGATGCAACCCCTGTATTCCATCCATGTTACATTTTGTCTGTGTAATGTATATTCATTGTCTGTGTGCTTTTATGTAAATGGTTTTTAAACTTTTAATATTGTATTTAATGTTTTAACTTTTGTAAACTGCCCGGAGAGCTTCAGCTATGGGGTGGTATAGAAATGTAATAAACGATAATCAACAACAACAACAATAATATTAATAGCCAGCCTGGTGTAATAGGTAGTGTTCGACTAGGAGTGGTGAAACCAGAGGCCAAAGCCCTACACATCCATGATGCTCACTTGATGACCGTGGACCAGTAACTATATCTCCCCTAAGCTACCTCACCAAGGTTGTTCTGAGAATAAAATGGTAGTGGCGGGAAGAACTGTTTGTGCAGCTCTGAGTACCTTGAAGGCTGGGCAGGATAATGAATGAGTGACTCCATGCTTCATATATATCTCAAATCATACAAAGACGAAGCCTGGGGAATTCCAGAGCCTATGAAAAATATCCTAATTCTCTTAGGTCAGGGATAGGGAATTCCCATCATCCCTCACCACTGGCTTTGCTGGCTGGAGCTGCTGGGAGTTGCAGTCCACCAACATCTGGAGGGTCACACATTCCCCACACCTCTCTTAGGTTTAGCCATAATAACCAAAAGTATATGTACACTTCCTATATATACATAGGAAAAACACAGCTGTACCCTTAAAGCTATTGGATTATAATGGCTAATCAATAGTAGGGATGTCAGAGAATTTTGCCACGAATCTCGGGGAGGCCGAATGCCAGTGCATTTGGCCCCCCGAAATTGGTGGTGAAACAGTCTGCCCCCCCGCCCCCCCGGGACAGGACTTACCTTGTGCGAATGTCCCTGGTGGCGGCGGCGGTGGCTGCGGCAGCTGGTCTTCCGACCATTTCCAGTAAAAAAAAAAAAACACCAAAAAAAGTGATAGGGTACGTAAACAGTTATGTAGCCTATCATGGCTAGATTTTAAAAAAATACCGTGATAGGCTATGTAAATGTTTACGTAGCCTATCACGGCTGAGTGAAAAAAACAAACAAACCGCGCGTATGCAAATGGCGGCGCCCATGGGCGCTGCCATTTGCATTCCTTATTTTGGCACGTGTAGTCTACGTAAACATTTACGTTGACTATTTTCGCTGTATTTTTTTAATAAAAAATAATTTTTATTATTTCAAAATAAGGAACGCAAATGGCGGCGCCCATGGGCGCCGCCATTTGCGTACGCACGGATTTTTTTTTCACTCAGCCATGATAGGCTACGTAAACATTTACGTAGCCTATCATGGCTGACTGAAGGAACGCAAAACGGCGGCAGCTACGGCCGCCGCCATTTGTGTCCCGGCTGGCAAGGATTCGCGGCGGGAGGGACGGGGCGCCTCCCATCGGCCAGAGTTTCGGAGGGGAGGGACAGGGCGCCTCCCCCCCGGCCAGAATTTCAGGGGGAGGGATGGAGCGCTTCCCCCCCACCGCAAATCAAGTTTCATGAAAGGTAAGGGACTTTCGTACATCCCTAAAATAGATCCCAGAACTCTAATTACCTAGCGTGGGGCAATTAAAGTTTCTTAAATCATTTACCTGGAATGCACTGAGTCTGTGCAGAAGTCCAATAGGGAGAGGAGGTTATATAAACGATTGTCTCATCTTGTTTATTGATAGATGTTGCAGAGCAGGCTTGGGAAATTGTTTGACCTTCTTTGTTCTACCCTTGTTGGATTATAGGAGCATGACCTGGTTTGGGAATTATGGGACTTGTGATTGAAGACATCTGGACAGCATCAGGTTGGGAAAGGCTGAACTGGGCTTATCATTCCTTCACCCCACCCCTGATGGAGGCCCTGGTACCTTTATCAGCTATGTGACATGCAGAAATTCCACCGGTGCTGCTTTCCTGGCAGGGGAAATGTAGTGACTGGAAATGCTGAACCTATAAGTTATTAAAAAATAGAGAATTTCTGTATCCTTTTCTTGATAGAGAACTTCTTTCAAGAAAAAGGTGGCAATATCAGATCTTACATTAGGAGGACTAACACTACTTATACTTCTTGCTGCACCTCAGTCATTCAACTACTGCCATAACTATGCATTACGTTTTCCATTATACCTGTGCTTTGCCAACTGCACTGGCTCCTGGTTGTTTCCTGGTTCAATTCAAAGTATGGTTTTTCATCTTTAAAGACCTTCATGGCTTGTGAGTCGGGACTGCCATATCTGAAGGACCGCTCGTCACATTCTGTGGCTGGCCAAATGTAGGGATGTACGAAAGTCTTAACCTGGCTCTGCACTGGGCAATCCACGGTGGGGGGGAGGTGCTCCGTCTCTCCCCCCGGAATCCTCCCCGGCTGGCTCCGCTCTGCGGCGGCTCTGTGAAGCTGCCAGCCAGAGCCAGCTGCAGCCAGAGTTCCGGCCATGGCTGGGCTGCTGCGGCCACAAATGGTGGCCCTCGTAACGGCCGCCATTTGCATCCTTGCAGTCAGCCATGATAGGCTACGTAAGTATTTACATAGCCTATCACAGTAAAGGCAGCCACGCAAATGGCGTAGAGGCTGCCATTTGCGTCCCTGCTCTTTGCCATGATAGGCTACGTAAATACTTACGTAGATGACTGCAAGGATGCAAATGGCGGCTGCTATGACAGCCGCCATTTGTGGCTGCAGCAGCCTGGCAGCAGCCGGCCAAGAGAGCAGCTGGAACCGCCGCCGCCGGAGCCGCATCTGCCGCATCCGCCACCAGTTAAGCTCCGTCCCAGGGGGATTCTGCATGGTGGCTGGGGGGGGGAGGTCGTTCCACCACGGATTCTGGAATCCATGGCAGAATTCTCTGACATCCCTAGCCAAATGCTATGATCATCATTGGTGCATCCACGGTCTAAGGTGTCTACAAAGGAGAGGACATACTTGTTGAAGGGGTGGGGAAACAAATCCTTTAAATTTACTTGTTGAAGATGCAGGGGGATATAAACCCCTTAAATCAATAAAACATTCCTTCTCACAGGGATGTGTATACAAGCAAAACACACCCTCGTTAAAGTTCTCCATATTCCATCTTGAAACTCATTCTGTCTTGTGTCCATATCAGATTGCAATCTTTTTTTTCTTTTGGAATGAAAATTCATGTTTATTATTCCATATGTATTCATTGATAGGCACATCTTTGAAATGTATGCATTCTTCTCCCATTGTTTAAAGCATGTTTGTATACATTTTTCAAAAGCACACATTTTTGTGTTTGCAATTTTCAAATGTATGCATGCTGTTGAACACATTTTGCTGCAGATTGTGTTTGAATCTGTGTTCATCCTGGAAGGTATGAACTGGGTAAACCCTGATAAAAAATGAACTGAAATGAATTTCTCATACACCCGTACATTCTCATCACTTCTAAGATTTTTAGAACACACTATAACTCTCAGCACTTCCTCCCTCCAAAAGAGACTAGTCTTGTAAAGGCTGTTCTGAATTTCCCACTCAGAAAACAGAGAACAAGGTTATTGCTGCCCTAATTTTTATGAGATGTATTTATTTTTCTTGAGAAAGTTACCATTTTGAAGTCTCTGTGCACGTCAGAGGTGTTGCTAGGGTCTTAAAAGATCCGGGGTACAGGCCCATAACACAAATTTGCATATACACACACACACACACACAGGTCTAAGCACACATCTAATATATGTGTGTGTGTGTGTGTGGAGGGGGTGCATGCGTGTGTGCATAGATTACATACATACATAAGAAGTGTACACTGACCCCCCCACCCCGCTTCAACTCAGACCCCAATTCAGCATTTTGGAAAACATCCCACTTCTGCTCTGGCCAATTTGTATTCGGACCACTTCAACTCAGCACCAAACCTGAGTCGAGGTTTGGAAAAATGAGTCTTTATGCTTCCTGTTGACTACCATGGGAAATTAGAAAAAAAAACTGTAACTTTTTTTCTCTTGGTCAGAACTCGATAATTTCAGGCTGTGAGAGCTGGACTATAAGGAAGGCTGAGCACCGAAGAATTGACGCTTTTGAACTGTGGTGCTGGAGAAGACTCTTACGAGTCCCCTGGACTGCAAGGAGGTCAAATCAGTCCATCCTAAAGGAAATCAACCCTGAGTGCTCATTGGAAGGACAGATACTGAAGCTGAAGTTCAAATATTTTGGCCACCTCATGCGAAGAGAAAACTCTCTGGAAAAGACCCTGATGCTGGGAAAGACTGAAGGCAAAAGGAGAAGGCAGAGGATGAGATGGGTAGATAGCATCACTGATGCAATGAATATGGACTTGAGCACGCTCCGGGAGAGAGCAGAGGACAGGAAGGCCTGGCGTGCTATGGTCCATGGGGTCACGAAGAGTCGGACATGACTGAATGACTGAACAACAACAAAGCCCCCTAGAACGGGATTACACCTGCCCAATGTCAGGAAAATAGGTGCAAGGTTTATATTTTGATTTTCTTTTAAAGGGAACTGCCAATAATGTTTTAATTCCTTGGAAGAACTGGATAAAAAATTCAGGATTCATTGCCCCATTGGAGGAGATCATGTCTGCCAAGTTTCAGAATGCTAGCCGCAAGGTTTTTTGTGCAAGGGTGGCCTTGACATTTTGAGGTCTCCAAAAGAAGACATACTTATCTCCCTATGTTCCCTGTGGACCATTGTTCTGAAAATTACAGACAGCCTACAGTTGTCCCTAAGTAAGAAACTAGCAAAGTTTCAGAAGGATAGGTGCAGCAGTTCATGTGGAAGGGGAGTTCTCCAGTTTGGGGGAGGGAGTGATTTGCTTTCCCTTCCATTCACCCCTTCCCCAATAGTTTTTGGGTAAATTTGTATGAAAATGCACCGGTCATTAGAGGTGTCCCCCAGGTAAGAAACCTGCAAAGTTTCTGAAGGATATACATACATACATGCAAATTTAGAATAACTAGAATTTATTTACATTTCACCAATGTTAGAAGCAGGGGGACATGGGTGGGAAGGTGCTATTGCACTCATGTTCTATTTGTGGGTTTCTTGTGGGCATCTGGTTGGCCACTGTGTGAACAGAATGCTGGATGAGATGGACCTTGGTCTGATGCAGCATGAGTCTTCTTATGTTCTTAAATAGAGAGTGCCCCTGAGCATGAGCAGAATATTTTTCTTTCACCACTGAGCACTTGCATTCTCCCCCTACCAATTCTATTCCCTTCCATGCAACCATCCCTCCTCATCCTACTATCCTCCAGCAACTCTTCATCAAAACAGATGTCTTGTTTTGTGCAACTCCTCTCTACCTCCTCCTTGTTATGCACAAGCTCTCATTGAATCTTCCTTCCCATAACTTCATTTGTGCCAAGACTTCACCAGGATTCAGCCAATGTGTCTGTTTTCAAAACTAGGGCTAAGTTATGGAGTAACTCTGAGTGTGCACTAAGTGCCTTTCCCTCACCACTGAAGCTAGAGTTCATGCAAAAAAAAAAAAAACCCCAAACCCACAAATGACAAAACATGAGTAAGACTGAGCTGAAAGGGTAGTCAATTCATTAGATGGAATTGGGTAGGCACTGTATTAAGCCTGCAGTACCATGCTCACAACTCAGGGCTCATTTCTGAGTAAACATGCAGAACATCAAGATACAAACCTCCCTGCAAAAGTAACTTGTGCTGGAATCCCATGCACGCTTTCCTGAGGGTAAGTCTCATTAAACATAATGGAGCTTCTGAGTAGGCATACATAGGATTGTATAAATTAGCAGCATTTATCTCCCCTCCACTTAAAAAACAAACCAAACACTCATATTTTTTATTAAAGCTTTCTGTTCATAGGAACACAGGAAGCTGCCTTATGCTGAGTCAGGCCCTGGGCCCATCTAGCACGGTATTGTTGACACTGACAGGCAACAGCGGCTCTCCAGGGTTCCAGACAGGATTCTTTCCTAGCCCTACCTGGAGATGCTGGGGATCGAACCTGGGACCCTCTGCATGCCAATTGCTGGATAATGGCAACTGACAAACAAAACAGCCCCAGTTTTGTTTCACTGCAACCATTTGAACCCACTTTTCTCAAAGGCTTGAGTGAGAAGGAGAAAAACCAACCCTCTTGTCTGTTTGTATAATGTCAAATACAGTTCAGAACTTTCCTTGCCCACTGAAGATAATTCTTTGGCTGGAATAAAGAAGAGAAAGAAAGAAAGAACAGGATAGGGGAGGGAAGAAGAAAAGAAGAATGGTGACTGGAAATGTGCATGGGGGGGGGTAGAGAGAATTCTCTCCCCATGAGCTAAGTGGCCCCTTTCAGAGAGGTAGTACTTCAGAAGAATTTAGGAGGCTGTGGAGGGTTTATAAAGATTGCAGGTACTTAAATGAACTGTATGAGGTGAGGTGGCTGAGGGCTTTTTCTAGCTTTTTTAAAACTGTAGAACCTATTTAAAAGCCCCAGCAGTTTCTCGATCATGATGCCACATAGTCCTAACCCTCCCTTTGGGATTATTTGAGTCCTACAGTTATTTAGGAGAACTTAAAGTGGAGGGGGAGAAAGAGGTTTGTGAAGACTGATTGGATCCTTTGCTGTACTGAAGCTACTAAACTTCTGAATAATCCAAAGGTTCCAATTTGGGCCAGTAAAATCAGATGCTGTGTGAAATACCAGTATTTCACATGGAGCTCTTTCTTTCCTTCCTTCTCCCTCCTCAAAATTTCATTGCAGGCAAGCTCACAACAGTGGGCATGTAAGAGCAGAAAAGAAAAGTAGGGGGAGAGAGGTTTTTTGCACCTCAAAAAAAACCCTACACCAGAGATTAGGGATAGTGACCTCCTAGTGGTCACTTTAAACACCTTTTGATTAGGATCTCTAATCCCCTGGGTGACTTCACAGTTTTTACTTTTTGTTTTAGACTTTGAGAAAAGGAAAATTCAAAATTCACACATGGCTGGCGCAAAAGCCACTAGACCTAACTGTCTGAAATTTGGTAGGTTCAGTAAACTCCATAGGGCCTGCTAGGTCCCCAAATTCCATGCATGTATGTGGAAGCACACACACACAAAAAAAATAGCTCTTTGCTTTGACAGATTTTCTTGAAAATACCAAATTTTACCTGTGACTAGCACAAAAGCCACTAAACCTAACTGCCTGAAATTTGGCTGATTCAATCAGTTCCATGGGGGCGACCAATCCTCCAAATTCCATATATAAAAAGTTATGACTGTTTTTGTTTTCCAATGCAAGTCAATGGGAAAATGTTCAAAAAAATGGGAATTAGGACAGCTCAAAAAGATCCGGGGCCCGTGCCCAGGTGGGCCTTTCTATAATGATGCCCCTGGTGCATGTATTAAAATGTTGGTTTTCCCAGCTCCCATTTGATTTTAACTAGATTCACCAAAATTTGGAATGGAAAAAAGCAGTGGCCATTCTGAGGATGTCTGGATGAAAAATCCAGTTATGCCAAACCTTTTCCAAAGGAAACAGGATACTCCCATCCATCTCTAGTCCCCCATCCCCAGCCCTTATCTTGCAGCATTGTGCCAGCTTTCCCACCTTCTGCTCATAGCAAATGTAGGTTGAATTATTATTTGTGGGTGATATCCACATTTGGATATATCCAGATGTGGTTGTTATTGTCCATCCACACTGTATTACTTTTGATGGGATGCACATCCAGGTATGATGGTTGTCCATCTGTACTGCCATACTGTCAATAAGATGCACATTTGGATGTGGGTCCAAACACTAATTCCTATCCACATTCTGCCCCAGCTCATTGACTAATGACAGGTGCATTGGGTTGAGGGAACATCTGTACAGGAATGGGAGTTATTATTATTATTACTATTATTTAGATTTATATACCACTTACCATATTAAAAAAAATCTCTAAGCAGTTTACAAAAAAAAAATACACTAAAATTCTGTACATACATTAAAATAAAATGTAAATACATTAAATAAAATAAAAAGCTAGGTGCTCATGATAACTTAGTTAACAAACAAGCTGGGCAGCAAAATCAGTCAGGGAAGACTGGGGAAAAGAGATAGGTCTTTAATTGGTTCCAAAAGCACATCACAGTTGGTGCCTCCCAAAGCAGTTGTGGGAGGCATTCCATAAGTTCGGTGCCACCACAAAGAAGGCCTGCTTCCAAGTTGCCATAAGATGGCAATCTGCAGGTTGCAGTACAACCAGTAAGCCCTCCTCCATTTATCTTAATGGTAACACAGGTCTATATGAGGGAAGGCAATCTGTCAGGTCACCTGGTCCCAAAATTACATTTATATCCTACCCTTCCTTCAAGGAGTTCAGACCAATATACATGGTTCTCTCCCTGACACACAATTTTATCTTTATAGCAACCCTATGAGATGGGTCAGTTTGATTTGAGAGAGAATGACTGGCTGAAGGCCATCCAGTAAGGAAATTTGAACTTGGGTGGTCCTAGTCCTAGTCTAACACTTTAGCCAGGATCAGGAGAGGTGTAGCTGTCTTGGATTGCAACTCCCACATCCCTCACCATTGGCTAATGGCAGTCCACCAACATCTGGAGGGCCACACATGAACCACCCCTGCTCTAACTACTACAGTATGCTGCCTTTAACATGTTCTCTCTTACCTCAACATCCACCTCACCCCCACCCCCTGTGCACAGTTTAGCATCTATGTGTAAAAGGGTGTCAACAATTGCTGAAAAGCACACAAACATACACAGAGGCACACATTTTTCCACAGCATTTTGTAAAACAAGATTGTTGTTGTAATTGTAACTTATTGGTATTTCCTTGCTCCACAGTGTATTAGGCAATCATGGGATTTTTTTTTTTCTATTAGGTAAGTGAAGAATGTAATTAACACAAATAGCTTAGGATTTTCCTTAAATACAGCTGGGTGCATGGCCTGGGGAGCTTCCTTCTCACTTGTCAAGTGGGGGGTGGGAGGACAGCTGTTGTATGGTGAAAGACTGAACTCTCTTGATGACCATAAAAAGACATCACAAAGAAGGCTAACTAGTTAAGGATGTGCAAAATGTATTTTGGCTAATTCCAAATCCAATGAAACCTGGGATGTGTGACTTAGATATCTGGGTTTGTCCTCTCTTCTCTACAATATGGGCTGGATTCAGATTTACGTTGGATCAACTGCACTGGCAGAAGTAAGAACATAAGAAGAGCCATGCTGGATCAGACCAGGGTCCATCTAGTCCAGCATTCTGTTCACACTGTGGCCAACCACCTGTCCATGCCATGGGAAACCCACAAACAGGACATGAGTGTAACAGCACGCTCCTACCCATGTACCCCCAAAGTTGGTGTACATAGGCATACTGCCTCTGTTACTGGAGGTAGCACATAACCATCAAGCCTAGTAGCCATTGATGGCCTTCTCCTCCAGGAATTTGTCTAATCCCCTTTTAAAGCCATCCAAATTGCTGGCCATCACTGCATCATGTGGTAGCAAATCCCATAGTTTAACTATGTGCTGTGTGAAGAAGTTCTTCCTCTTATCTCTGCCCCCTCCTTCCCATGGCAGTTCCTTCAGCCTCCTGAAAATGCTACTAGAGAGTCTGGAGACCCTGTTGAATGGGGGGAGTTGGGGGGGGAGTCTGCAAACATTGGGTAGAGGGACCCCTTCCTCTCACAGAGGATCCTGGATCCAACCTTATTTTATATATGGGAAAAAAATCAGATCCATAAGGAGAGCAGAGAGATGGGAGAGGGCAGTCTGATATGAATGAATACATTGTAGGTAGGAATTAGACCTCATTCTGAGACAGTGGCAAATTTAACAGTGTTTAACAGTGCATGATGTACAGTCACTCCCCATTAGGGATTTGCAAATCAGCAAAACTCATGCTCACTGAAGTTCTATCTCGAAACCCATTCTGACTCAAGTCCATATCAGATTGTGAGCTTTCTTTCTTTCTTTCTTTCTTTCTTTCTTTCTTTCTTTCTTTTTTTCTTTCCACATAAAATTCCATGTGTATTTTCAGGTGTATTTTCTCAAATGTATGCAGCAGTTGCATTCATCTTTGAAATGTACACATTCTTCTCCCATTGATTAAACTGTATTTGTGTGCATTTCTCAAAAGCACTTCTTTTTTCATGCACATTTGTCAAATGTACACATGCTGTCGAATGCATTTTTTGTGTGTGTTGATGGGCTCCTATCACAAGGGCTCATGAGGTTGGGGAAGACCCAAGAATCCAGCCTCATTTGAATCTGCGACGGATTTCTCTAACATCCCTATATGACGTAGCCCGAAAGGGCTGTTCTTTACTTTTTAAACAGGTGCATGTGTGCATGCCTGTCATGTTCCTTCGTCCTCCCCCTTTGCAATCAACACACTCCAGGATACGAGGCTTCATGCTCACTGCTTTATTAGTTAATGACCAGCTTCCTTACAAATGCAAATTCTAGGAAACTCTCAGACTACAGTGAAGACAGCTACTCCACATTTACAAATATCAGTAGAGCAGCGAAGGTGGAAGTTAGAGAAGTTGCCAGCAGTCTGAACAAGAGCTTATTGGCCAGACTAGCTTTGGAGGGATGCCCTTCCCTCATGGTGGCTCCCTCCTATGTAGGCTTTCATGCATGGCCAACCTGGTGGAGCATCTGAGCTCCGCCTCTAACTTTTCCTGCTTCGCTCTGCAACGGACTCTAGCATCCCTCAAGTCACACCCCTCACTCTCCTCCTCCCCCAAAACCTGGGTTCTCACGGAGAAGGAAAGGGTGGGGGATGTTCAGGCTGTGCCATCTGTGAGTCAAGGTCTTGGGAAGAAGGCCTTGCCATATCTGAGCTCATTAGGGAGGGAGCCTCCCCCTGTTCCCACCCTGAATCCAAGCTACTAAACATCTCCACATGCTCACATTCATTCCTGACATCGCCTTAAGATACAGGCAGATCTAACTGAGCAAGTGTAACACATGTTTTCCCCCATAGAGAACATTCACTCAGTAGAATTATGGAAGCTGATTTTGGAAATAAAGTTTTCCCTGGAGAATAGATGTGCTTGCACTTCTTTCTGCATCCTGTCTGCATACGTGCACACATTTTAAAAAAAGAACACAACACCGAACATTAGTAGCATCCCTATATCTAAGGCTCTTGTGTAATGTTAACAGCTAGTTCATCTTAGAAAATTTGTTATCACTGCTATTGTGTTAGTTGCATCTACTGAGGTAATAGAAATGCAGGGGTAGTTAGACTTGGTTACAAAGGATGACTGGCAGGATGGAGAGGTAATTAATCCTGCCCATGACTGACAATTCTACTTCCTTTACATGCCCCCAGCTGTTTTCCTGTGATCTGTAGGAATCAGGGTGGCTTACCGCAGGGATGCTGAATCCCTTTTACCCAAATTCAGTTCTGGAGAAGCTCTTGGGGCTACATTACAGTGGTGGGCGAGGGTGAAGGAAAAAGGGGTGTGGCCAAAGGAAAGGGGTGGGGTCAAAAATATACTAGCGTATTGTAGCTTCAAGCTCTCACTGCCAGTCACTCAGCCTTAGGAGAGGCACTTCAACCTTTTAGAATGGGAAAAAAACTATGTGAAAGCTGGGAAACCACCAAATGATGGGTTGGTCAGGGGAAGGGGTGTGTGGCCATCTGGAGAATCCCAGGAGGCTGGATTGGGAGCCCAGGAGGGCCAGATTTGGTCCTGGGCCTGAGGTTCAACACTCCTGGCCTAGAGGCATTTCCAGGGGGAAATGGGCAAGTGGGGGTAGACCACCCTCCCTCTTGCTGAATCTCCCTGGCAAGCACCCCGGCGCGCGCGCACACACACACACACAGACACATATTTGCCTTATCTAGTCCTACCCCGAGTGATGCTTTTTAAAGAGAACTTCAGCATCTTCTAGCAAGAAAGCCATCCGTTTGCAACAAATGTGTCAATTTGTCACGACCAAGGTGCTACGGTTTGTTAGCTGTTTGCCCCCTTTCAAAGAAAAGAATTGCCCTCCCTGCCTCAAATGGAAGGCCTTTCATAAAACACCATGATTAGCATCAGGCGTGCACTGGGAATGGAAATTAAGTGGCTTGTTGGCATACAATTACTTGTGCCCTGGGGTGGCAGCATCTTCCATGCACAGCTGCATTGCAAGCATTTCTCCAAGTTTATTTAGTGAGGAGTGTGTGTACTTTACATGTCAGAGCCAGGAGCACTCCTGTTCCAGTTGATTCCATGCCACTGCGGTGCTGAACAGCACTACAGTGACTAAGTGAGAAACAATCACAAAAGCCTGAGGAGAGACAGCTCGTCTCAACAGAAAAAGCAACTGCAGCGCATGGAGGAATGCCTACAGATACTGCCAAAGACTCTTTCTATGTAACAGGGTTAATAAACCTGGGGGCCCTCCAAATGTTTTGGACTACAACTCCCAGAAACCCCAGCCAACATAGCCAATGGTCAGGGATTATGGGAGTTGTAGTCTAAAACCTCTGAAGGCCACCAGGTTGCGTACCTCTGCTACATAAGGTTTCAGTCCTAACTACACCTATGAAGACACACGTGCTATTGATCGAGAGGAAATGCATCAACCCAAAAGAGGACAAAAGAGGGTGCAGATTTGCACAAAATGTGCATATGCCCATTCATATGAATAGATGCAAATTTGGAAATAATTATTCTAATTTAAATAGAAATACAATACACATCTCACCATAGTGACTAGGTGACCTGCGTGCCTACTTCTCAGTTTGCTGCCCAGGTGCTAAGTGTTGATAGGCTACTTCAAGGCCCCTCCTTGATCTCCTTTCTTACTAGGGATGGTGGAAAATTCCGCCACGGATTTCAGTGAGGCCGAATGCAGTGCATTCATCCTCACTGAAATCCGTGGCAGAACAGCCTGCCCCCCCTGCCCCCCCCTGCAGATTCCCCCCGGGATGAGGCTTACCTGGGGCGGATGTTCCGGACGGCAGTGGCTCTGGCGGCGGCAGCTGGTCTTTCAACCGGCTGCCGCGGCCGCCATTAGCATCCTGGTCTTTGCCGTGATAGGCTACGTAAGTATTTACGTAGCCTATCACGGCAAGCCAATCACCCCCCACCACAAAAACGGCGTATGCAAATGGAGGCTACGGCGGCCACCATTTGCATTCCCTATTTTTTGCCGTTTTAGCCTACGTAAATATTTACGTAAGCTATTACGGCAAAAAAAAAAAAGGAATGCAAATAGCGCCCACTATGCTATTTGCGTTCCCCTTCTTTTTTGCCATAATAGCCTACATAAATATTTATGTAGACTAAAATGGCGAAAAATACGGAACGCAAATGGTGGCCGCCGTAGCCACCACCATTTGCGTACACCTTTTTTTTTTTTGATTGGCTTGCCATAATAGGCTACGTAAATACTTATGTAGCCTATCACAGCAGACTGGCTGGACACAAATGGCGGCCGCTACGGTGGCTGCCATTTGCGTCCGCAGCAGCCCTCCGCGGCTGGAAATCCGACTGTGGACGGCCCTGGCCAGCTGCTCCGCGGAGCCGCCACGGAGCGGAGCCAGCCAGGCATGATTCCAGGGGGGAGGACCAGATCGCCTCCCCCCCTGTCGAGGATTCCAGGGGGAGGGATGGAGCGCCTCCCCCCCCACCGTGAAAAATTCTACGAAAAGGTAAGTGAGTTTCATACATCCCTACTTCTTACGGTTCTTTACCTTTCTGTCTTTAAACCAGAATTGGACTGGACTCTCCATTAAATAGAGAGTGCTTTTTACTAGAGAAGTGTCCTCTGATAGCCCTTCAAACAGAGGACTGTCCCCTGCAAAGGGGGACACATGGCCATCCTAACCATTTAACACAGTAGGACTTACATCTGAATAAATATGCCTAGGATTGTGCCAGAAAGCTGCCATTCTGTGCACACTTACCTAGAAGTAAGCCCCACTTGGATATGGTGGGACTTACTATGTTTGTTGTTGTTTATTTGTTCAGTCGCTTCCGACTCTTCGTGACTTCATGGACCAGCCCACGCCAGAGCTTCCTTTCGGCCGTCGCCACCCCCAGCTCCCACAAGCTCGAGTCCGTCACCTCCAGAATATCATCCATCCATTTTGCCCTTGGTCGGCCCCTCTTCCTTTGGCCTTCCACTTTCCCTGGCATCAGCATCTTCTCCAGGGTATCCTGTCTTCTCATGATGTGGCCAAAGTACTTCAGTTTTGCCTTTAAGATCCTTCCCTCAAGTGAGCAGTCTGGCTTTATTTCCTGGTTTGATCTTCTTGCAGTCCAAGGCACTCTCAGAATTTTCCTCCAGCACCATAGTTCAAAAGCATCTCTCTTCCTTTGCTCAGCCTTCCTTATGGTCCAGCTCTCGCAGCCATAGGTTACTATGGGGAATACCATTGCTTTAACTATGCGGACCTTTGTTGTCAGTGTGATGTCTCTGGCTCTGCTCTTAACTGTTTTATCAAGATTTGTCATTGCTGTCCTCCCAAGAAGTAAACGTCTTCTGATTTCCTGGCTGCAGTCAGCGTCTGCAGTAATCTTTGCGCCTAGAAAGACAAAGTCTGTCACTGCCTCCACGTTTTCTCCCTCTATTGGCCAGTTATCAATCAAGCTGGTTGCCATAATCTTGGTTTTTTTTAAGCTGAACTGCAACCCAGCTTTTGCACTTTCTTCTTTCACCTTCGTCATAAAGTTTCTCAGCTCCTCCTTGCTTTCAGCCATCAAAGTGGTATCATCTGCATGAGATTGTTAATGTTTCTTCCAGCGATTTTAACTCCAGCCTTGGCTTCATCAAGCCCAGCACGTCGCATGATGTGTTCTGCATACAGGTTGAATAGGTAGGGTGAGAGTGTACAACCCTGCCGTACTCCTTTCCCAATCTTAGACCAGTCTGTTGTTCCGTGTCTGTTCTTACCATTGCTACTTGGTCATTACACAGATTCCTCAGGAGGCAGATAAGATGACTTGGTATCCCCATACCACCAAGAATTTGCCACAATTTGTTATGATCCACACAGTCAAAGGCTTTAGAATAGTCAATAAAACAAAAATAGATGTTTTTCTGAAACTCCCTGGCTCTCTCCATTATCCAATGGATATTAGCAATTTGGTCTCTAGTTCCTCTGTCTTTTCTAAACCTAGCCTGTACATCTGGCAATTCTTGTTCCATAAATTGCTGGAGTCTACCTTGCAAGATCATGAGCATTACCTTACTGGTATGTGAAATAAGTGCCACTGTTCGATAGTTTGAACATTCTTTAGTATTTCTCTTTTTTGGTAGCAAACATTTATAGACGGCATGGTTAAAAGTCCAAAGAAATCCATGAGGGAGAGTTTGAGGAAGGTTTTGCTCCTACCTAAACAGTGATGCTAGCTGCAGCCCCCTTGTCTTAGGAAAGGGAATTGATATTTTTATGGGGAAAAATTCTATCCAACCTGTAGTATTCCTAAGACGTTTGCTAATGCTCGGTAATGACACAGTGAAAATAAAGGTGGTTATCAGGGATGACCCTGCCATGCAGAACCATGACAGGGATGATGAAGTCATCATGATGAATGGGGTGGCAAGACTTTTTTAAGGTGTTTGCCCCAGGGGGAAGGGTGTGGAGGCACCATGGCTATAATATAAAGCAAGGGTGCAGAGCCTCAGGAACACAGGCCAGACTTGGCTCACAAGTCCAGGGGGCTGTCTTCATGAGCAATTTACTATGAAGTAAGTTAGAGCAGTCTGATTTCCTTTGCAACAGATGATGTCATCACCAATCTGCTGCTTCTCTCTTGAAAAGCTGCATTTTCTAAAACTCCTTTTACTCCAATTTTTTTTTTTTACAGAAAGCAGTTCCCTGGTGGTTTTACCACAGTGTGCCATGTCCCTCCACCCCCTGCACTCATTAAATCCTGGGCATGCCTCTGTAACCTGGCAGTGATCTGGTGAAGGGGGTGAGATGCCTCATTACCTCTTGTTTATGCAATGGAAGTAGTTTTTCCCATTCAGAAAATCCCCAGGAGTGCAGTAGTGACCCCTCATATTACAGTAGTAGTAGGGACACTCATTCACATAGGTAGCCTGTTTTTAATCTTTAACATATCCCCCCTTTGTGCATGTTTACTCAAAAGTAAGAAGCAAATCTCACTCCCTTGCAGTGAAAGGTTTAAAGGCTAACTTTAGTAACTCATCCTAAAGCACTCTTTTGCTTCTCCGATGCTCTCTTAAATCGCTATTGCAATATTGTGCTTCTTTGATGTTCTTTAGTTTCTCTGATGTAAAGTCATTTTTCTGTTGTTATGGAAAGTCCCTTCTCTGCTTTATTACTGGAGCTTCTCATTGTGAGCAGAAAGAAGAAGAGGAGGAGCTGGAAGCAACTCCTTGACAGAATGCTGGAATGGGGCAAAATTGTGGGGGGGGGCTGCTCTCAGGGGGAGTCTTCAGATGCTGCACTTGAGAATCAGGGATTTTGGCTTCTGAAGGCAAAAGTGTGCACATGGGTAAAAATGGGATGGGAGCAATAACTCTGCAGCAGATTGCTGGAATGTGGCGAAATTGGGGTGGGCGGAGGTTCTCAGTGGGAGCCTTCAGATGCTGCACTGTGGTAAAACCACCAGGGATTTTGGCTTCTTTGGGGAAATCTGCACATGGAGAAAATTAGTTGCTCTCCATTCATAATAATGTAGTAGCAAGGGGGAGTCTGGATGGGTGTGTGGGGGGGGGGGACAAGCCACTTTCATTGGTTGAGCAGCTCCTGCCAGTTTGATGATGTTCAGTTCTACTTCCCCCACCCCACCCAGAAGTATGTTCCTTTCAAGCACTGTGTGACCCCTGAAAACTGGTTTTTAAAGGCACGGTACACTCGGCTTATCTTGCTTTGTGTGTCCCTGACAGACCAAAGTCAATTCCTTGAAAACCCAGGTAATACTCCAACACGCTTCTCATTCCGTTGTTGTGAAAATCCTCCCCTAGCCCTCTGGGTTTCCTTATATGGCCATGTGCTTTCCCCAGGCGCCATCCTTTCCCCAACTGTTGATCATTTGGTGGTTTCTCAGCTTTTGTGTGTTTTTTTTCTTCATTCTAAAAAGCCTCTCCTAAGACTTAGTTACTGGCAGTAATAGCTTTAAGCTAAATATGCTGTATTTGCCTTTGGCCTGACCTCATTTTGCATTTCACTCTGCCCACCACTGGAATGCAGCCCCTGAGAGCTTCCCCTAAATTGGATTTGCCCCTTGTGTTGAAAGACTCACACAAATAGGGAGCTGGTGGGCTCTCCCACACTGGAGGCATTCAAGATGAAGCTGAACAGCCATCTGTCAGGGATGTTTTGACTTAGATTCCTGCATTGAGCAGGGGGTTGGACTTGATAGTCTTATAGGCCCCTTCCAACCCTACTATTTAGGGATGTCAGAGAATTCCGCCATGGATCTCGGTGAGTGGAACGGCCTGCCCCCCGCCCCCCCACGGATCCCCCCCCAGGACGAGACTTACCTGGGGCGGATGTTCCGGGCAGCGGCGGCTCCGGCGGCAGCGGCAGCTGTGGCAGCTGGTCTTCCAACCGGCTGCCACTGCCGCCATTTGCAGTCTTGTCATTTGTTTTTTTTTTTACAAGACGTGATAGGCTACATAAAGATTTACATAGCATAGCATGGCTGGGTAAAAAACAACAACAACCACGTATGCAAATGGCGGCTACGGCCGCCGCCATTTGCGTTCCTTATTTTTGGCCGTCTTAGTCTACATCAATATTTACGTAGACTATGACGGCAAAAATAAAGGGGAACGCAAATAGCATAGTGGATGCTATTTGCGTCCCTTTTTGATTTGCCGTTTTAGCCTACGTAAATATTTAGACTAAACGTAGACTAAGACGGCCAAAAATAAGGAACGTGTTGTGTTTTTTTTTACCCAGAGCCCTCCGCGGCTGGAAATGTGGCTGCGGATGGCTCTGGCCTGGGACGGCTCTGGCCACGGAGCTGCCACGGAGCACAGCCGGCCGTGGAGGATTCTGGGGGGGAGGAATGGATCGCCTCCCCCCACCATCAACGTAATTCGCAGAAAGGTAAGTGACTTTTGTACATCCCTACTACTATTCTATGATTCTATGACTTAATAGTTCTGAAATACAACTATGGTCAAAGAAGTCTGAATGAATACAAATCTCTTGAGTGTAACATTGTTTCTACTCAGGCAGGCAATATGTGCTCTAAATTTCCTCTCGCTTATACCCTAGCTTAGAGGACGGAGCTCAGCAAAATACATAACCAAATCCTGTCAAGTTAATTTTTGTGTGGGGTGGGTGGGTAATAGAGCTTGAGTACTGAAGACAATAACAGCGTTATATGTTAGGCTTCACCAAATTATGCCAAATCGCCAAGTTATGCTCTTTCCCCCCCCCCCATCAATCTCTTACATTTCTGTTTTGTGGTCTCTCTTATATTTTCATTGTTTTCTTCACTTCTGTCATTTGTGATTTTATTACCAAACATGCCTGACGCACAAGCTAGTTATGTCTGGATCTGCTGACATAGGTGTATTGCTGTGTGTTGACTGAATGTTGTTTGCTTATGTAAAGATATTCACTTTGGCATCTTTTTACTCCAAATACAATATGGATGACTAAGAATTAGGGTTGTCTATTCTTTTTGGAATTGCATTGTACACAAACTGTTCAGTAGTAGCTGATAGTACACACCCAAGTCCTTCATAAACATAACTTGTCTTGTCTGCACAGGATTGGAATTATTTAGTATCTTTCTGCTGTTTCTACTAGGGCTGCACATCAGGTTTTGTCGTTGAATTGATATTGGTGGCTATTTCTTCTTTGGGCTATTTTTCTTTTTTTGATTTCCAAATGTCTTGGCTCTGCAGGATTCATGGGTTATATACAAGCTTGTTATCTAACTTTAAGGTTAAATCCTATGCACGCTTGCTATGGAGTAAATCCTGTTGAATTCAGTAGGAGTTCCCATTTCCAAGAAAACACACAAAAAATCAGGCTATAAAAGTCTTCTCTATGGTAATACAAAATAGTTTTGGACTTAGAGTGAATGTCAGTATTTACCAGGAAATGAAGGAAATGAGACTGAAACTGGGTGAACTGTTGAAAGCACTTGGAAATTCCTGAGACTTCCCAGTAAACATGCTAGAAAGTATTATGAAACAAGATTTGATTGGGTCATTCATCAACATGCCTTTTCAAATACCAACACTTAACAGCATATGGCAGAAACGAGAATGAATGTTAGCCTTTTGCAAAAGGCATTTGGTGGTTCTTGAGATTTACTGGTAAATATCAGGATTTTCTGATATTTTCAGCTGGACTCCTAAAATAATAACGTTTATCAGTAGATGGCAACACTTGCTGAGGTTGTGGATGTATCATAATTAATCCACACACATGTTTATGTATACAGGTATAATAATTTTAGATGGTCAGAGCACAGGATAACTCAGTTGTTATATAGCTTTAAGAACCTACATGGCAAAGAATTGTCCCAGAGTGCCCCAGGTTGATCATTCCTTTGTTGGTGTTGAGTGGGATCTACCTGGTTGACAGGTGATCTCCCTTATGAAAGCTGTCCTTTTTCTGACAATTTGGCTTGACTGGGTAAGGGAGACCTCCTAATGATTAAGTGGATGAATCTTGTCTATCATGAGGACCAGTTATCTCCATCATCTCTAGGGTTCCCAATAAGCTATAATAGATGCCTTACTCCCTGCAGGGTGATTTCCTGGTTCTGAGGTTCAGTGGGCATTAACCTTCCCAGGGTTCCTCCATGGCCACTATATTGTGGAATCCTAATCATGTTTTCTGGGATGTAATATACACTCTCTTCAATGGGACTTACTCCCAGGTAAATAGTCAATATTTTGCAGCCTCAGGGAGGCAAGTCCTATACCACCTATCACCCATTTCTTCATAAACAAGCTTCATGGATTGCAATGGGGCCTATTTCTAAGTACGTTCCAAAGCTTTAGTGTAGACCAAACTGAACTTGGTCAGCTACTATGCAGAATATTGTTTGTCAACAAGAAGAATAGAAGATACATTGTTGGACTAGACCAGGGGTAAGCAACCTGGTGAGCTCCAGAAGTTTTAGACTACAACTCCCAGAATCCCTGACCATTGGCCATGCTGGCTATGGCTTCTGGCAGTTGTAGTCCCAGACATCTGAAGGGTACCAGGTTGCCTATCCCTAGATTAGACCAAAGCTCGTCCTAGACTGGCATTCGGTTTCCCTCTATTTCTGATGTTCAGGCTGTGAGTGCCATTGCTTACATAGCTAAAATGGCACCACCCATACACAAGGGGGAACTATCAGCAGGCTTGGTGGAAGTTGAGGTTTGTAGAAGCACACAAAAATGTTTAGGGGAAAAACACATCCTGGGTGCAGGGGAACACCAACAACAGTCCATTGAGGCATGCTGACTGTTGGTGGTGGGATGGGATTGGATGGAAAACCAGGGAAGAAAGGGGAATGGAACAGACAGGCTAGAATCCTGAACAGGGAGCCCTCCACACTGCAACATTTTGTTGCAGGCCCCTCTTGTAATAGGTTGACATTCCATTCCATTAATATAACATTGCTTTGCAGTGGGAATTTCCCAGTACCACTCTGTATCCATTCATTGCATAGCTGTAACCTGGAGGAATGAGAGAGGGATTTTGATATTGGACCAGGGATGGGTGGAGGGAGGTAGAGGTGGCGGGGTTGGTGGGGCCTGCGAGCATATGAATTCATTAAAATTCCACAGTGTGTTGCAGGGTAAATGCGTGGGCCTAAATATGTAGGGCTTTTGACAGGTAAATACTCGAATCCTGGATGCAAGATCAAACGGGTTTTTACCTGCCTTTCAGCCAAAGAAACTTGTCAAGTACTTAACGCCCACCTAAGAAAGCACTCACATCTACCTGAGTTTACTGCAAGCTAATCTGCACAAATGCAAAAATAGAGGGGTGTGTGCTTGGGAGAGATGGATTGAGAGAGAGAGGAATGGGGGTGGGGCGAACAGCTTGGATGTTCTCACACGTGTATGTGTGTGAGTGTTTATATTTTTAAAATGAATGTTGGGTTTTTGTTTTTGTTTTTTTAAATTAGACATACTTCATCGTCTTGACGTTCTCTTTCAGCACCGTTTAGATGTCTCTTGACCCCACCCATTTTCACTGCAGGTTTCAAAAGATTATCACACTCCGTGTTCTTCGCCTGTTTTATAAACTCGACCAGCTGCCTAACATTACAGAGAAGGTAGTGAGCCAAGCCCCAAGGAACAGATCAACAGACATTTTAAGGCAAATTCTGTTCACACAAATTCTCTGTGCCCACATCCAATTCAAGTAGGTGCACCCTTTGGGCAGGGCAGGCTCAATTTAAGGATTGGCCTCTGCCAATGTAGAGGAGAAATTTTTATTACAATTTCCCCCATGTTTTGTATAGTCCCTTCTCCTATTTGCATGTGTTTATTTAACACTTTTTAGACACATATACTTGACCCAATAATAACAGTACAAACATCTCAAGTGTTAGTTCTGATCATCATTTTTTCTGACATTATACCAAAGGTAATGGTAATTATAATAATCAGATCAGAGAAATTAGCTGCATGAATAGTTTACTTAGCCCATTTTTAGTTGTGGAAACCAGCCAGAGTACTGAGAGAAGATTCCTCTGTCTTTCCACTTTGGTGAAAGGTGGGTCACCCATCATTTTATGATGTAGTTTTTCGTCTCCCCACCTCTGCATTTTGCCCAAAGTTTTCCACTTCCACTTGGAATGTATTGCCCTATGTTCTGAAAATTCAATTTATCTTCAGATTGTTTTTTGACCTTGTGATCTCTATCATAAGTACTGTAAACAAGGCTTCATTCACTGAAAATAGGAGCCAGCAATTCTGTGCCAAGCACACAGATTTGTACGTACACCATAACTTAGACAGGCATTCTTGTATGCTCCTCTCTGTGCCTTAAGTTCATCAGTGTATCTGATGTGTCTATTCTGCAAAAACTTTTGTTTCATGTCTATTACACTGCAACATCTCTTTAATAAGGATTTGTCTAAGTCAACTAATTGTTGGAGGTGTAACACAGCTAATGCTTCCTTTAAGCATGTATTCTGGCAATGCCCTGTAGTTGCCCCTTTTGGGGAGGTCATTATATGGACAAATTTTGTAGTGGAACACTCCTTAATATTTACAGATGTACATGTTCTTATAAATTATATACCTGCTTTCTGGAAGTTAACAGATGGTCAGTGCAAATGGACTCTTTGTGCCCTTCTGACAGCTAAAAGACTGATATTGCAACATTGGAACACTCACCTCCTATAATGCAATGGATTAAAGACCTTACAATGCTTTCAACATTTGAACTGGTGGTATATAGACACCACCTGCAAATGGATACTTATTTGGATATTTGGTCTGCTTTTGTTGAAGTTTATGCATAGTTCTTAGAAATCTGTATTTTCATATGTGTGTGTGTGTGTGTGTGTGTGTGTGTGTGTGTATATATATATATATATTCAAATCTATGTAGCCACATTTTTTTCTTTCTTTTTCTGCCTTTCTTGTCTTTTGTTCAAATTTTACAAGAAAAAATAAGTTGAAAAAAGAAAGCAAGAAAGAAAGTAGAGGAGAACTTCGGAGAATTTGCACTCCCCACCACCCACCAACTAATAAAGGAGCTCACCTGGCAGCCCCCATCTGGTCAAGGGAACACATGCACCTGAGGAGGAGGGGAGATTCCTTTGGAATGTTCTCTGCTCTTTGCAGTGTCAAAACAATTGAATCTCCTACTCTGAAACTCAGTAAGTAAGCCACAAAATAAAGTCTCAGTGTTGTGAGGCTCTGGTTACTTTGTGGCACCTATCTGAAGTGATGCATGCAAAGCCAAATACCCAGACTAATTATCCCTGCAAAACAAATATGACTAATTTGAGAGCTGGAGTTAAAAATGAAAGGTCACCAAACATTTTTAGACTATGATTTTTTTTATTATTATTGACAAGGTTTATTCTGTGCTGGATTTCTTTGACTGTGCTTACAACACACTTGCCCAGACCACATGCCGGTATTCTTCAGTCGTTCAGGGTGGTGAACCATTTGTATGTCCCCTTAATAAGCGCACCCAGCCCAACAATATCAGTTCCTATAAAGAAGAGGATGAGGAGATGTAATTAGGGCCAGAAGGTATGCAGTGTTAATTTGGTGGTCTAATCCACATTCGAATCTGCACTTTTGCAACCCAATGAGTCAGGGGTAAAGCGTGACCAGTGTGTCAAAATTCAAATTTTATTTATTTTGTTTATTTTTATTTTTTAAATTTCTTGGCCACCTTTCAGGGCAGAAGCTCTCCCAAGGGGGCTCACAGCAATAAAATACATAAAACCAGTTAAAATATTAAAAGTGATAAAAACATAAACACAATAAGATAACAATAAAAGCCAAGAATAAAACCAACAACAACAGCAACAGCAATCATATCAAGAGAAGGCCACAGTAAAATTCAGACCACTAAGTAGAGGTTAGAGCACAAGAAGAGATGCATTCAGGGACAGAAGGTGTGAAGAACCACAAGAAGAGAAGAAACTCTAGAGCAAGGGTGTTGAACCTCAGGGCTGGGAGCCAAGTTTAGCCCTCTGGGGTTCCCCAGAAGGCAACAACCTTTCGCCCTGTCACCAGGTGGTTCCTGCTCCCCCTTCCCCAACCACCTACCCTTTAGCATTTTAGAATCATAGAATCATAGAATAGTAGGGTTGGAAAGGGCCTACAAGGCCATCGAGTCCAACCCCCTGCTCAATGCAGGAATCCAAGTCAGAGCATCCCTGACAGATGGCTGTCCAGCCTCGTCTTGAATGCCTCCAGTGTGGGAGAGCCCACCCCCCCCTAGGTCATTGGTTCCATTGCTGTGTTACAGGAAGCTATTCCTGATGTTCAGCCGGAATCTGGCTTCCTGTAACTTGAGCCCATTATTATGTGTCCTGCACTCTGGGATGATCAAGGAGAGATCCTGGCCTTCCTCTCTGTGACAACCTTCCAAGTACTTGAAGAGCACTATCATATCTCCCCTCAGTCTTCTCTTCTCAAGGCTAAACATGCCCAGTTCTTTCAGTCTCTGTTCATAGGGCTTTGTTTTCAGTCCCCTGATCAACTTTGTTGCCCTCCTCTGAACCCTCTCCAGTTTGTCTGCATCCTTCTTAAAGTGTGGTGCCCAGAACTGGACACCATACTCCAGATGAGGCCTAACCAGTGGTGAGTAGTGGGGAACTAGTACTTCCCAGGATTTGGAAGCTATGCTTCTATTAATGCAGCCCAAAATAGCATGTGCCTTTTTTGCAGCCACATCACATTGTTGGCTCATATTCTGCTTGTGAACGACAACAATTCCAAGATCCTTCTGGCTTGTAGTGTGGTTGAGCCACGTATCCCCCATCTTGTAACTGTGCATTTGGTTTCTTTTTCCTAGGTCCAGAACTTGGCATTTATCCCTATTAAACTTCATTCTGTTGTTTTCTGCCCAGTGCTCCAGTCTATCAAGATCACTTTGAATTTTGTTGAATTTGAATTTTCCTGGCTTTTGCACAACTTCTTCCCCATTCTAAAGGTTGAAATGCTTCTCCTAATGCTTAGTTACTGGGAGTAAGACATTTAAGCAAAAATATGCTGGTATGCCCACCCCTTTTGTATTTGGCTCCACCCACCACTGGAATGTGTCCACCCACCACCCAAGAGATTCTCTGAAACTGAATTCAGCCCTCAGGCTGAAGGTTGATCAACATCCCAGCTCTGGAGGTTAGCAGTTTAAAAGGGGGATGGCGTGTCTGACACATCAGTTTATTATCAGGACTCTCCAGTTCTTTTAAGAACCAGTACAGTCTCCAGTCCTGCCACCCTAGCAGTTCGAAAGCAAGAAATTGCAAGTAGATAAATAGGTACCGCCTCGGCGGGAAAGATAACAGCGTTCCGTGCACCTCGGTGTTCAGTCATGCCGACCACATGACCATGGAAGCGTCTTCGGACAGCTCTGGCTCTTTGGCTTAGAAACGGGGATGAGCACCGCACCCTAGAGTATCGCTGGCTCAGGGGGACTGTCTCCGGATGCAAATGGTGTCCACTACACCATTTGCAGCCCTGTTTTTTCATGCGATAGGCTACACAAATATTTGCGTAGCCTATCGCGCAAAAAAAAAACCAGGGGCATAAATGGCGTCCAGTACGCCATTTGCGGCCGTAAAGGTCTTAGTTTAAGCTAAATGCAGCCATTTACAGCTGCATTTACTTTAAACTAAGACCTTTATGGCCGCAAATGGCGTACTGGATGCCATTTGCATCTGCAGTCAATCCCCCTCTGCCAGCGATACGGCAATGGCAGCCATATCGCTGGCGCTTCGGAGCCAGCCAGGGGCTCTGCCGAATTGCTGTGGAGCAGAGCCAGCCAAAGAGGATTCCGGGGGGAGGAATGAATTGCCTCCCCCCAAGGGCAGATTCCCAGCTGGAACAACAGGTAGGGAATCCGCCCATCCCTAGGTGTGGGTAGATGATCAGTTGTGCGTGTGTGTGCGCGTGCATGCCTAGGAATTGTTCCTTCAATTTATTCAATTTTGATTGCCATTAGGCTTTCCTCAGAATTTAAATTAAAAGGAAACAGCTTGGTTGTACTGGGAGCATTCCCTTCCCTCGCTCCTTGATCATCTGTCCCCATTGGGATGGTGTCTTTTGCAGCACCTCTTCCAGCCGCTTTCTCCTATATCTTTGTACCTTCAACTCGCTTGTTATTTGTATTTGATTAGATTCATCTCTTCTTCCCATATTTTTTGAAAGTAACGTAGCTTTTCCTTGCAAGTTGCTGCCATGCTCCCCCTCCGGCACCATTCCTGTGTTTGTTTGTTTTTCTCGATTTTGGACTCCGGAAAAGGCTGCGTTTGTTGTGTAACGTCGAGCCTTACTCCTGCTTTCTCCATTCTGTTTTCTTGTCATTTTTGTCAGTCAACTGTGTGTCTGTTAGATTTTTACAAAACCAATCTTATTTAGAATATTTAAAACAAACACTGACTTCTGGACATGTTCCTCCCCCTGCCCTTTTAAGTCATATTAAAGGTTTAGTTCGTTCTTTCTTTCTTTCTTTCTTTCTTTCTTTCTTTCTTTCTTTCTTTCTTTCTTTCTAAACCCTTAAAGAAAGACATATTATAGCAGCCTATATGTGTAGTGTTTGTCCCTACTCCCCATGCTGAAGTGAACAGTCTGTGTGTTCTCTGTGTTGATCCTCCCCAAACAGAAATTAAAGGGTTAAAAAGGGGGGTTGATTTGGCTGTTATCTAATTGCCTGTGCTATCGCCCTTGTATTTCTTGAAGTTATCCTGCCTTCCATAAAAGAACATGAAATATAAAACAATAAATTAAAGACACCCGTCATTTGCTTAGGTAGCTCTGCTTTTCTTTAGCTCTTGTGTGTTTGTGTCCGTGTATGTGTGCGTGCTAGGTTGTAGTTCCACCAACACTACACATCCAAATTTCAAGGCAGTGCTGAAAAAGCACGAGACACATAGTATTTATATTAATTACCTTCTTTTTCCAATAACAGTCTACTGTGTGGCAAAGCAATTCAGCGCAATATGAGGCATCTTCGAGGTGTTGGCCTCGAGGTGGGGAGAAGTTACAGCTCTTTGTTTTGGGAGTTTTCCTGGAAAAAAATCAAATTTTACCTGCACCTTGCATA
Source organism: Heloderma suspectum (assembly GCF_057233095.1). Classification (NCBI taxonomy): domain Eukaryota; kingdom Metazoa; phylum Chordata; class Lepidosauria; order Squamata; family Helodermatidae; genus Heloderma; species Heloderma suspectum. The sequence goes on along the minus strand of NC_139461.1, from coordinate 114,642,815 downwards.
CAAGCCAGTGGGCCAAAGTGCCTAGAATTTGACAAGTGGGATGCCCTCGAGGGGGGCTGGGAGGGGCCCAGGTGTCACGCACATCCATGGAAACAGGGAGAAGCTACGGCTCTTTGCTTTCTGAGTTTCTTTGGAAAACCTCAGATTCTAACTCCACCTAGCACAAAATTCACTGGGCCAAGCTGTCTGAAACGTTGCAGGTCGCCTCCTCTCCAGGGGGGTGGAGACGTCTCCAATTTTCATACCTGTATCCTAAAAACAGGAAAAGTTATGACCATTTGTATTTTCCCATGCAAGTCAATGGGAAAACGCCAAAACTGCACAATCTGGATATCCGAATCTAGCTTTGTATTCAGATCTGAGTCAGATCGGAGGGGGTCCAAATCGGTCCAAGGCAGATCGGAGTCTCTTCGGATGATCTAAAGCGGCATCAGAAGTGGATCAGGGGGTCTCTGCACAGCTCTACTATCCACATTTGCCACACCATGCATAATTTTGTACACCTCTATCATGTCTCCCCTTAACCTCCTTTTCTCCAAGCTAAAGAATCCCAGCTGTTGTAACCTTAAGGCAGTTACTCCACCCCCATGATCATTTTAGTTGCCCTTTTCGGCACTTTTTCCAGTTCTACAATATCTTTTTTTAGGTATGGTGACCAGAACTGTGCACAGTATTCCAAGTGTGGTTGCACCATAGATTTGTATAGGGCAGTATGATATTGGCAGTTTTTGTTCTCAATTCCTTTTCTAATTATGCCTACCGTGGGGTTTGCCTTTTTTTCACAGCATCCACACAGTGGGTTGACATCTTCACTGAGCAGTCCACCACAAATCCAAGTTCTCTTTCCTGGTCGGTCACCACTAGCTCAGGTCCCATCAGGCTATACTCAAAGTTGGGATTTTATGCCCCAACATGCAAAAAATCCACACACCACTCTCCAAGTTACTGGAAAGGACAGTGCAGGTTCCAGCAAAGTTAAATGGGGCCACTGATCAGATGTTCCTCTTTCCAGACCATGGATTGTATCCAATGTTAGTCTAACTTAGGTCCCATTCATTTCATTGGGTCTACTCTAAGTAGAACTAACATTGGACACAACCTCATATCCCCCTGACACTCCACAATTTCTTGCTCCAAGCTGTACCTCCCCAATCCAGGCTCTCTCACTACTTTTTCTCTTCTGTACCAGAGGGCCACTATTTGGGTTGCATTTCAATCATCCTGCCAATCTTTCATATTCCTGCAGCTTCAGTCACTTGCCTTTCCTCATTGGTACATAATCCCATTTTCCTTTGTGACCATTGCAGAAGTGGAGACTGGAAACATGAAAGCAAATGTGGAACTAATTTAAGAAGTGGTGAGAGTTATTGGAGAAATTCATACATGAAGGAGGGGGGAAATCTTGGTTATCATTATATAGGCACATGAAATATGGAGGTACTGGGATTCCTAACTTGTACCCTTATTTTTATGCATTTCTTTTGAGACAGGTAATGCATCTATTACAAGAGAGTTGTGGGTTTCTATTGATGTTCTAGATCAGGAATGGGAAACATGTGGCCCTCCAGATGTTGCTGGAGTGCAACTCCCATCATCCCTCACCATTGGCTATGCTGGCTAGATAGAGCTAATGGGATTAACAATCCACCAATTTCACCAACATCTGGAGGGCCACACATTTCCCACTCTGGTTCTACATAGTCAATGTATTTTATTCTTACCAACAGCTCACTGTAATTTACATAATTACATAAAGTGAGTAATCCATTTTTAAAGACAATCCTGATGATATGGACATTTTGGATTAAAAAACTGGCTTTTCCAAAAAACTGGCTACTTCCACTTATGCCATTCTTGATCCCATATACCCAATATATACCATATTTTTATTGATGCTCAAAAATGATTATTTTAAAGAGCAGAAGGAATATGGTATATACAGACTTCAAGACCTATATGTGAACTCTCACCTGCTTGCTTGTGAGCAAATTTCAAGGATGCTATCAGATGTTAGGCCAAACTAATTTACACATTTTCAAGTTATACACTTTTCAGCTAATCCTACCATAATTCAGCATGCCTCACAATCACATGCTCTAGCATGTTTGAATTGCTTGTAATTCATCACTTCAAAAGCGAAGGGTTTTGTTTCTAAAATTTAGTGTTTTGATTGACATCTCATGTGGCTCAGCAGAAAGTTTAAGGATAACAAGGGGAAATAATATATCATTAAGAGACTAGGATCATGTCGGGAATAACCAAACACTGAAGGTGATTTCAGCTAAGATAAGAGAACCTTCACTGAAGCTGATTTATAGGTGGTATTTATTAGGGCTGTGCACTCCACCACACATGTATAAAACATCTTCTCTGTTGGACAAGCTGTAAATGTGCTGGGTCATATGATCATATGTTATGCGGTTATAATAGTTTTAAATGTTTTGGACAGCGAGTCCCACATTCTGTACTTCTACAGGGCTGTAATTATTGACACATTTTCTTTTTTTCTTCCCACTCCTGCCACACCTTTTCCTGTGGATAAACTGCTTCCTCTTGCCATTGGGCCACTTTCCCTGGCTCCTTCATATCCCTCCTCAGAATCCACTTTGTTATGTTCTGCTCCACTTGACCTGATAACACTGAAAGCTGACTGTAACAGATCACATTGGTCCTTAGCCAGCCTTGTTCCCTCTCAGGTGTCTGCAGGTGCACAGTCTTTGGAACTAGTTAGCATACATCAGGGGTGGAGAACCTGAGACCTTCCAGATGTTGTTGGACTGCAACCCCCATCATCCTTGACCGTTGGCCATGCTGGCTGAGGCAACTTTCAGCTAAAGTCCAACAGCATCTAGAAGGGCAGAACTTCCTCACTCCAGCATAGACTGCCTTTCTTAAAGGGATAGTCTACTTTCTAACATCTCCCAATTTTTATCCAAATACAGATAATAACTAAACAATTATAAAACACAGGGCGAGCCAAAGACATTTTGCTGCCTGAGGCAAAGGAATAAATCCACCCCCACCCCCCATGCCATGTATAGAAGCTAACTGGACTGGTAGTTGACTCTTACTTCAAACACTGGTGATAAGACAGTGTCCACCACCACACCAGAGGGCAGCAGACTAGCTTAGTAGGTGCAGGACAGGCCAACTGGCACATACACCTCTGTCCTCCAACACCTCAACACCACTCCCTATCCCCCAGTATCTGCCACCTGAGGCAGTTGCCTCACTCTGCCTAATGGTAGGGCTGGCCCTGATAAAACAGGTCAAATGCCGATTTCCTTCAAATAGTCTTCTGGAGCCCTGTGCAATATGGTTAAGATGCCCTGTCTTGAATCTCGTTACTCATTGATGCTCTAATCTCTCCTGGCTGGGCAATCTGGATTCCAATCCTGGTGTCAGTATTTCCCTATCATCTCTTTCACCTTTGGAAGAATTTGAAGGTGTCTTCTGTTGAACGAATTGTCTAAAAGTAGATACATCTGTGTGGTGTTTACATTTCATATGACTATGGGGACAAGCCATAGCTCAGTGGCAGAGCTTATGCAGCTAAGCACATGTGGAAAGGTTCAATCCCTTCTATCCTCAGTTAAAAGCAGCAGGCAGCAAGTGATGGGGAAAATGTCTACCTGATCCTGGTAAGACTCTGCCAGAAAGAGCAGACAATGCTGGCAAAGATGGGATCAGTGATTGGACTTAGTATAAGGTAGGGATGTGCAAATCCCACACTGTCTGGTCCAGTGGGGGGTCTACTGCAGCACAATTTGGGCTGCTTGGGGGCCTGAGGAGTCCTCCGGAGCCCTGCCAAGTCTGCCGGAGTTGGTGGAGTTGCTCTCCGGCTTTCTAAAAAATGCGACAGACTAATGGCAGCTGCCATTAGCCTATCGTGGGAAAATTGCAGCTGTAAATGGCGTATTTTATGTCATTTACAGCTGTAAAGCACTTACTTTTACCTAAATCGCAGCTGTTTGCGGCTATATTTATGTAAAAGTAAGTGCTTTACGGCTGCAAATAGTGTACAATATGCCATTTATGGCTGCAACTTTCCTGCAATAAGCTAATGGCAGCCGCATTAGTGTATCGCATTTTTTTAGGAAGCTGGAGAGCCGCCCCGCAGGAACTCCTCTGGACCCAGAGGCAAGTGTGGCTGGTCCGACATGGACTCCAGAGGTCAGATTCTTTGGAATCCGGCCTCATTTGAGTCCGCAGTGGATTTCTCCAGCATCCCTAATATAAGGCAAATGTATGTGTTCATATATGACTGTGGAGCTATCTCTCTGGTGACTTGGATCTTCCATGGCCAACAAGCTCCATCATGCATGCATATGTGATTTATTAGTCTCCAGCAGCTGCAACCCTTCCGCCCTTCTGTTGTAACAAAGCTTTTGCTTGTTTTTGCCTAGACTTTTACATGCAATGGCACAGCTCCAGCGCTTCAAGGGGCCTTATAGTTTATAGCCAGAATTTGATCAGAAGTGGTCTGGAAAGGTTTGGGCCTATTCAGCCTGTGGAAATGTCGGAATCTGTGTGAGCTTATCTCTGTCAGTGTTCTCAAAGGGAAGTAGGTGGGGCTTAAGTTACTCCCATCCAGCTACTAGTTTTGACTTTGGTGGGGAAGGAGGCTGGCAGCTTCTCTGTGAGAACCTGACAGAAGAGGGGGGTGGGTTTCGGTGGTGTCACACAGGTTGAAGCATCCCCCCTGAAGGACAGAATGGAGACACACAGTTTGGGCAGGGGCCTGATTGATGAGCTAAAATGCCTTGTCAATTAGTTGTTCAGGAGGAGGGCTATCATGGCCACACCTTTGCTTCTAAGCCCATACCCAGGCTGGGAGACTTGGCTAGGAATATTCTTGTCTTCACTGCCCCAAATGCTCTCTGTTTGGACTTACTCCCATCTGAGCCTCTTGAGACACTCTTCACATGGGCTCTCCATCCAATTTGGACTCGCGTCTCTTTGAACTTTGTATCATTAAGAACCTGCCATAAAAAATATTGCTATACTTTTCACAGACATTGGATTCTTGTTTGCTATGGATTTGGACCCATGTAGCATGGAGATACCAAAAGGGAAGCTATGGTCATCAAAATCTCTCTCTGTGTGGGATTACTCTGGACTTACTTTTGAGCCTGTCTTGAATCTTGGATTTGAAAGGCCTTGACCCATACAATGAGAAGGTTCCAATTAAGATTTCAGTGTTTAACTTAACCTGTGTGTGCATGTGTGTGTGTGTGTGTGTATGTATGTGTATTTGTGTAGGTCTTTTTTTTAGAACCCTTGTCTTTGACTACCTGGGATGGCTTATGTGAGGAATCATTTAAGTCCCTTGCCCTGTATTCTATGCCATAGAGATTACAACAGGGAAACCAACTTTTCTGGATCTCTGTCTGACACGGTTATAGTTATTAGTTTTGTATTATTTTGTAATTACTTATATAGCCTCTAGCTAATTATCACCAGCTATATGATTTCTGAAGAATGTAACCATTAAGCTTTTGCCATGGGATTTGCTACAAGAAAAGAGTCTCATTGATTTGGGGTGTCCTGTGTCAGAATGCCAGTGTGTGTGCCTGAAGGATCAGGCCCATGATAATCTATTCCTTTTCCTATATCTGAGATGTATCCACTAAATTTGAAATATAGTTCTTTGTTTCCTTTGGAATAATATTTCTCCGTGTGTGAGTGTGTGCGCTGGCGAAAGGCCCTACCCAGAAATTCAGTATCGCCAGGTAAGCATCTGCCCCTGAACTGGTGACTTTACTACCTTGATCCATTTTCTGCAAGGCCATTTGGTTGTGGGTAATTAGGGCTTGATGGGACATACTAAAGCCTATAGTCGCTGGCACATTTTTTAACTGATGTCCATAAAAATTCCAGCAGACGCAGCAGGGCTCCAAAGGAATACATGGGGCCCCAAGTGGCCCAAATTGTCCCACGACCAACACCGCCCCCCCCCCAGACCAAACATTGGGAGGTTCATACATCCTCAGTCAGAGCATACGAATGTGTTAATAGTACTTTTGATTATTAAATGAATCCATGGTAGGCTTGTAAATACTTGTCCCTAAAAAATAAATCAACTATTTCTGAACTGATGTGTCTGTAACTGTTGACATAATGGAACCACCTGATTTGCGTTTTCTTGCTGTTCTATTTTTTAAAGATGAATGTTGATACTGAGCTTCTTAGGAATAGAACTACCCTAAATGTGTCATGAGGCTTTTGTTTCATTATCTTCATGCCTTTCTGCTTTTTTTTTTTTTTTAATGCCATCCAGCTTGTTTGCTTGTAAAATCTTTCTCCAGGTCACATTCGTGCAGACTGAAACCTTCTTCTTTTTTTAACTCAGCAGAAATTGCCTGAGGTGAAATACATTTTGATAGCATCACTCTTACTACATAACCTGTTCTGAGATATTTTTAAACACTAGCAGCAGCAACCATTATTGGCAGTCCTAGCAGCACCATTTATTGGTTTTGAATTTGTTAATTGCTGCTAAAATAGTTTGGGCAAGAGATTGGAGAAACCTGCAACCTCCTACAAATCAGGGAATGGCTACTGAAATGCTTAGATCTGGCAGAGGTGGAGATGGCTAAGTTAACAGAGGCCATTCATAGGAAGGAATGAGTTCAACAGGTAGATACAGTAGCAGATAAATGGATGCATACAATTTTGCTGTATATTGGGATATGTTTTGTGGCCATATAAAACTGGGGAGATGTTTCTTCTTGTAAAAATATTTCTTCTTATTTCTCTCTCTCCTTGTTTATTTCATCTTTGTTTTATATACTGACTTGTATGTGATATTAAAAGACTTGTATTTTAAAAATGGTGCAGCAAAAGCTGTTCTCTATTTCATGATATTTTAGTTGGTCCTCATAGAAGATATTAAATGTTTGGATATTTGAATAAATAAAGTGCCAAATGATATTTTAAACACGTAAAAGCTACAAACAATGCTTTAGGGTGCAATCCTATACATGTCCTACAACTCTCAGCATTCCCCAGCCAGCTGGCTGGGGAATGCTGACAGTTGTAGGACTCCTTTATGTCTAAACATGCATAGGATTGCACCCTTAAACATAAAGTAAGGTGGATAGCAAATCTGAAGCATGATGGGAGAGACAAAATTTCTAACTGGTATACCACAGTGGCTGCTTGATTTTGGGAGGCATCATATACAGAATCTTATGAACTGACAGATATTGTCAAGTACTAACTGCCATTACATGTTATCTGCCAAACTGTCAATTATAAAATATTGAAAACAAAAATATTATCAGATATCCAATGCAAATATCAAAATATTCAGTGAATATTTTATAATTATGCAGTAAATATCCAGTGAATATTTGACATCATAATAGACTAAGCAGAATTTAGAAGGGAAAAAATCATTTAAAGTTATCATGAGCCACAAATACTAAATCCCACTCTTTAAAATGCTGAGGTGACTTTCCAGTGATCCTTGTATAAGCCAGGGGGTATTTAGTTTGTACTTAAGTGTATTTTCTGGAGCTTTTGCTGACCTTTGTCCTTGGGCTGGATGGACCGGACCTCAGTTCCCATAAGAGTCCCTTAAAGGCATCAAGATATTGTTTCAGGATGATATCCGAGAAGCATCTTTGAAAAACGATCATATTAAGGGTACAATCCTCTACATGTTTAGACAGAAAAAAAAATCCTGCAACTCCCATCATTCTCCAGCCAGCATGGCTGACTGGGGCATGCTGGGAACTGTAGGACCTGCAAAGGATTGCATTCTAAACATGCAAAGGATTGCACCCTAAACCTGTTTAAATAAGGATGTATGAAAATTTAGTTTCCATTTGTTTAAGAGCAGAACTTACCCCATTCACATCCCCAAATGCAAGCACATTTGGTGGGCAAGGCCTGCACATTCCTGAGCTCGCAAAGTGCATACTTTGGAAAAATGTGCATTTTCAAGCTTTAGTCAATGGGAGGAAATGACACATTTGGGTGTACAGTTAAAAAAAAAAAGTGCACCCAAATGTGTACTTTTCCTATTTGAATGAGGGGAGGTGGTGGGGGGATGCTCACAATCAGGAACAGGAACAAGGGGCCCAAGCTTTGAGGTGGATCTCGGAGCACATTGCTGAGCACAAGCCTCATTGATTCCCCCACTCCTAGTTTTTAAGTCTCTTCCACAACTCCCATTGTACAGTCCTTTGTTTGCTTGTTTTAACTGGCATCATCCACTTGCATTGTTATCCACCGTGCGGATGGCAAATATTCCCTCCCTTAAAAGCAGGTGAGACAGCTGATCATGTCACCTCTCATCAAATCACGTAGGTGTGGCTAACTTCTTAAATTAATGCTACTATATAAACAAGACAACTGATGGACAAATTCCAAAAGAAAATAAACCGCAAGAGCTATGTTGAAATACTTCTAAAATGTTTGACCTCAGCCTTCTTCAACCCAGGAAACTCTCAGTTAAGCTTGCAATTCCATCACTGAGTCACCTTTCCTTTGAGTTGTATGTATTTCTTAGCAAGGAGAAGGCATTCCCATGTGATTTGTTAAGAAGTGCAAGGCATGGCCTAGCTGAATGGACATGGAACAGAGAGCCAAGAGATCTTGAGATTTAACTTCCACTCTGAGCACTGACAGGAGAGGTAGACTGAGGACCGATCTACATTGTGCCCACCATCACAACGAATTCGGTGTCCTGTCAGGTTAAACGCTCTCGCATCAAAACGTGATTATCCACATTCAGCCATTTTCCCTGTTGCAGTGCTTCATCGAATGTGCGAGCTCGGTTCACACTCGAGCGCTGTGCTGTTTTCCTGCTCTTAAAGATGGCTGCTCTCATTGGAGGATCAGAAACTCTTCCTGTTTCTGATGATTCCACGCCCACTGCACAGCAGTGGCGCAGGAGAGGCTTGTCGTTTTCCGCATGTTTTCCTGGCCTTGGGGAAAACGACCAGCTTGTCCCTTGCCGCCACTGCTGTAGCAGGTAGGCGTGGAGGGAAGAAGGAGGCACCTATCTTCTCCCTCCCCACCTGCTGGAGGCCAGGGCGAGCAGCTGGGGGGTGTCTGCCAATGCTCTTTTCCCTGCAGCAGCCCTTGACAGCCGGCACGAGGAAGAGGGGCAGTGGCGGTGGCACCCAGCACTCACATTTGAGGGGGGGCTGCTGGCATCTTCGAAGATTCGAAGCTTCACATTGGCCCAGTCAGTAGTTAGATAGGTGATCACCTGGGAATCAGGCTTCCTGCACTGAGCAGGGGGTTGTTCTAGCCCTTCAAATGAGACTAAATTTTACCCCCTTCTATCCCCCGCTTTGGGTTTTTTAAAAAAATTAAGGCGTTATCTTCGAAGAATCGTGGCTTCTCTGCGATTTTTTTTTTCTAATTCAGGCATGATCTCTGAAGATTCAAAGATTCGAAGATGTGAAGCAGGAAACCTGATTCCCAGGCGGTCGCTCATCCAACTACTGACCTGGGCCAACCCTGCTTAGCTTCTGCGATCAGAGAAGTGTGCGCACATCCAGCCCTTTGCTTGTTGCTGAGGAAACATTGAGTGCTGAAGAAGCTATGCAATCAGAAGCCAGAAGACAACATGGGGCCATCGAGAGCTGTGATTGGACAGGAGGAAAATACAAACACCGCTGTATATGGACAGGCAGGGGACCAGATATGGTAGCGAAGGCGGAAAATCAGAGCACATTAAGGGGAAATACCGGGATATCAGGGTATTGAAAGTGGGAGCATGGAAGAGGGAAATTCTGGTTCCAATTTGAGGCAGGTACTGCGTAGTGTGAAAGACGGACGGTGAAACCTCATTGGAAGTGAAAAAACCCGTAAGCGTAGATCGGCCCCCAGATATATAGCTGTCTCCAATGTCTACAGTTGTGTAGGCTATGCAGGGACCCTCTGCTTCATTTTGGATGCCACTTCGGACCTTCCAAAACAGCCCCACTTCACTTTGGGCCAATTTGGAGCCAATCCACTTCACTTCAGGTTCAGATCTGAAGCGAGATTCAGATACCTGAATCATTTGGATTTGACATTTTCCCATTGACTTGCACTGGAAAATAGAAACAGCCATAACTTTTTCAGTTTTCATGATAAATACATGACATTTGGAAACCTGTCTGCCCCCATGGAGGGAATTCCATCTGCCAAACTTCAGACAGTTTGGCCCAGTAAGTTTTGTTGTTGTTGTTGTTCAGTTGTTCAGTCGTGTCCGACTCTTCGTGACCCCATGGACCATAGCACGCCAGGCCTTCCTGTCCTCCGCTCTCTCCCGGAGTGTGCTCAAGTCCATATTCATTGCATCGGTGATACTATCTAGACATCTTATCCTCTGCCATCCCCTTCTCCTTTTGCCTTCAGTCTTTCCCAGCATCAGGGTCTTTTCCAGTGAGTTTTCTCTTCGCATTAGGTGGCCAAATATTTGAGCTTCAGCTTCAGTATCTGTCCTTCCAATGAGCACTCAGGGTTGATTTCCTTCAGGATTGACTGATTTGACCTCCTTGCAACTCGTAAGACTTGTAAGACTCGTAAGAGTCTTCTCCAGCACCACAGTTCGAAAGCATCAATTCTTCGGTGCTCAGCCTTCCTTATAGTCCAGCTCTCACAGCCATATGTTATTACTGGGAAAAAGTTTTGTGGTAGGTGCAGGTAAAGTTTGATTTTTTTCAACAAAAACTCTCAAAGCAAAGAGCTATAACTCCCATCACCCCTAGCCAGCCTAGCCAAAGAGGACAGCTGATGGGAGTTGTAGGCCAAAACATCTGGAGGGCCACAAGTTTCCCGCCTCTGCTATATAGCCACAAGTGCCTTTTCCTACACATAACACACACTGTGCTAGCCTCTATTGGCAATTGGGAGGTGGTAGATTTGATTGCTGGTCCCTACAGAAAGACTTTAAAAAATGTAAGATGGCATTGTTCACAGGTTGGATCCAGACTTAGTCATACTTAGAGTAGACCCATTGAAATAAATGGCCCTTAGTTAGGCATGACTGAATGAACTCCCATTGATTTCAGTGGGTCTGCTCTAAGTGTGACTAGCCCTGGTTCCAACCCCTCATGCTTAGTTTGTGGTTGTATTAACAACCAGTGCTTCAGGATGCAAACATGGAACTTATGGGTCAGATGTGCGGTATTCATTAAACCTGTTCTTGTGCTCTCAGTTCATTTACTCTGGTTCTCCAAAAACTCTTTGCTCAATAATAATGAGCTGTGTAGTAATTTTGCCCAACCTGTCCATTTCCCCATTCCAGGAAAGCTTGGAACTCTAAGGCCACGTGTCCTTCCTTACATAGGGCACTACATCTGTACATATCTGTGCAGTGTCAATACGTTACCCTATTTGAAAGGCTGTCAGAGGACAGTCCTTTCTTTGAAGGCGTCCTCTCTTTGGAGGGCTGTCCAGTCCAAGTCCAGTATAAAGATAAAGAACCATAAGAAGGGAGAGCAGCAGGGACCCAGAAGTTGCCCATCAGCAATTTGTTCCTGGAGAGCAAACTATACAGCTACATGGTCTGAGCAGGCACACTGGTCACAGCCTTCCTCACCATGGTGAGAGGTATTGTATTTCTATTTAAATTATAATAGTTATCTCTAGATTTGCATTTATTCATATATATTAGCATGTGCAAATCCGTGTCCACTTTTTTCCCTTTGGTCCTCTTTTTTGGTGATGCGCATGTGGCCACCCTAACTCTAAGAGAGCTGTTGCTTCAACAGTGGCTGATCGCAGACTAAGAGTTTATATAGGGGCTGATGGCTCTGCCCTTTCCTGGCTCTCAGTCAGATGCTTACATGCCCTTCCTCCCGTACAGTCTCATATTCTGCTAGCTGGACACTTGACCATTGGGCCTGAAGCTCCTGCCTGAGAGTTGGCACAGGACCCAGGCAACTGGTGTGGAGACCTCTGGTTCTCGATGGAGAGGTTCAGCTTCAATGGCTCCTCAGGGTTGCTTGTAGTGGGGAGGTCTGCTGGGGGATCCTGCTTCCTTAGCTCCTCCGAGGAGGCCCCAAGTTCTCAGTCTGGGCAGGGATGAGCCCTGCCAAAACTATAAGATGCTGCAGGCTTCAAAACAGGAGCCAAATTCCACAGCTTTACTCTCTCCACCACTAGGGCCAGAAATGGGAGGCACTGATGCTATAAGGCTATCTGCTGTTCTTGAGTGCCACCAGCTGAGCTGATCAGAAAGAGGTACTGTAGCCTGTTATCTAACATGAATAAGCTGGGCACTGTTGAATGAGGATAAGGCTACCAAAGGCTACTAGTCATGATGGCTATAAGCTCCAGTATCAGAGGCAGGATGCCCCTCAAAACAAGTTGTTGGGGAATGGGAGCAGGAAGGTGCTGTGGCACTCATGTTCATGCTTGTGGGCTTCCCAATGGAGTACCTCCTTGGCCACTGTGGGAATAGAATGCTTAACTAGATAAGACTTTGGTCTGATCCAGCACAGTTCTTCTTACGTTCTTCTGAGCAGTTTGTTAAGTGAGACAAGAAACAAACGGTGTTTCATCTTGCTCTATAGACTCACAGCATCTCCACTGGTTCTTGAGTTTGAGCCTTCCTTGTATGCTTCCTCTGTACCTTCCTTGTCTCCCCTTACAGCTTGTCTACTTAGATATATGCCATTGCCTGCCTCCTGCATGTATCCAGATTTTGTCATATTACAGTATATCCCTTGAAACTAATGGAACTTAAGTTAGTTATGATTAACTGAAGTCTCATTTATTTTAGTGGATCTATTCTAAGTATGGCTAAGTCTGGATCCAACCCTAGGTCTTGATTATACCTGCAGCATGTTAGGTGTGACATAAAAACACAGCATATAGATGGTGTGTTCTTTTCATTTGTAGGAAGCAAATGCATCGAGTATGCTTACAGAGCTGAACATTGTTTCCTTTAAAAAAATAGCTGTTAGTATGGTGAGATGATCAAGCAAAGCAATGCCAGCATACTCAAACCTCTTGACACCTAACACTAAACTGTAATAGATCTTGAAATCCTCATTATGTGTTTAAAATGCCAAGTGTTTAATTGCTGGTGACCCACAGTCAGTTTATAAGATATTTTTCTTCAGTCGGAGACTGTGTTTGTTTGCTTTTAGTATGACAGCTAGTCTAAGAATGCGAGGGTGGTTAACCAAAGGGGTGTGGATTGTCCTGAAGCATGCTCATCTACTTCAACAGGGAGTGTTGAAAACTTCATTAGATAACTGAACTTGTCCACAAGCCTAACGAGCCAAAAGAATTCAAATAATGGGCAAATGCAGATGTGATTCTATATACCCATTGCTTTCATGGCATGTGTGAGTTAGTTTAACAGTCACTGAAGGCGTTTTGACTCTAGGCTGAATTCAAGATTTTACAGGTAAAGAACTCGGGCTTTAGTCTTCTGGGTATTAGAGGAGATGCATGCTTAAATCCTCGTTGATTTGTGTCATTCTGATGGGCTTCAAAAGGGCTACATGTAGAAACCGAAGTATACTCATGCAAGGGAAGTTAACATGCGCAGGAAATTTTTGCTAAACATTGCTATTATAGGCTAGTTAATATATTTTCTCAGCACAGGAACCTCATTTCCCATCTCCTTACCTCCTATCTGATCTGATTGCTCCCCCACTATCGATGTGAGATGAATTATGTGAAAAGGGAATCAACAGGGAACACACAATGCTACGAAGGGCTATTTTAGACAATACAGAGCAACAAACCCAGGTTTACCACTGGCTGTACATTAAATATTAAAACTTGTTTGTCACATTCACAGCTTCTATCCTAGGTGTACACTTGAGCACCTTAAAGTCAAGAATTTCCTACTGGAACCCAGGGCTTATGAAGCTAAAAGTGGGGGCTATATGGTGGGGAGAAATTCAGGACAGACAGCATCTTGTGGTGGTGAATTCCATAGTTTAACCATGTGCTATGTGATTTTATCTATCCTGAATATTTCCCCCATCTCCCAAATTAGGGGTGTAATCCTATCTAGATAGGCGGCTGCCTCCAAACCCAGAGGCAATCACCTATCCAAAGCAGGGCAGGAGAAGCATGGAAGGGATTGTTCCCTCCACACTTCTCCTGCCCTGCATTTTTGGCTAGACAGCCATTTTCAGCTGTCTAGCCGTGGGGGTGGGGGGCGAGCAGGAGAGGAGGCTGCTGTACGACACATAGGATGTGTTGTACAGACAGATCCAATTTCCCCTCCCCAGAACACCCCCGCCCCCCCTTTTCAGCCACTCTATGCTCCTCTTCCAAGAGTGGAGGATGGGGCTTCTCCGCGCTGCCTCCGAGGCAGCACGAACATGGGCAGAGGTCAGTTTTCCGGGAACTGACCTTGGAGCACAGGATCCAAGGTCAGTTCCCGGAAAACAGCATATCCTATGGCCATCTAGCCACTGTCTAGCGGCCATAGGATTGCTCCCTTAGTTTCATAGACAGCCAGTTCTAGTAGTATGAGAGAGGGAGAAAAACTCTTTATCCTCTTTCTTCACAACATACATAACTTTTTGTATCTCGATCATATCTCCCCTTACTTGTTTTTTTTCTAAGCAAGACAGCCTCAAACACTGTACCCTTTCCTCATAAGTACTAAACTCAGTTTGTAGTGTAGGTGTATGTTTTTGTTGTCACTTGAGAAAACAGCCATACAGTTGAAACTAACAGATGTTTATAGAGATTCATGATTTGGAACTGTTTCATGTTTTTTCCTCTATATATCATTCCCTCAGTTGCCTTACTTTTTCATAATCCATCATATGTAGTTATTTAATGGGATAATTTTTGTTACTGACTGAACTTGTAACAAGCTCTGTGACTGGTCATTGCATTCTGCCATCTTGTTTGGTTTGAACACCACTTTGGTCTTTTGAAATCCCCAGTAATGCTAGAAAAAAATCTGAAGGAGGCTGTGTTTCACTGGTAATAGCAATCCTGGAAATTTCAAGTCAGCACCTCTTATTGTGACAAGTGTCAAATATTAGTGGTTTATAAAAACAGATTACAGTTGACTTGACACAGTAATTGCTTTATATTCATGACTTCAGAGTATGCATTTGCAAGATAATGTTAAAAAGTAAATCCTGGTAACTGACAGGCATTTGTCAAATGGGATTCATAAAGACAAAACCCACTGGGGAAAAAATACAGTAAAGAAAATGAGTAGTAGATCAGTTCTTCTGGTATTTTACCCATGCATGCGCATGCACACACACACCCATTTACACCAAAGAAGAGAAAACACATCACCAAAAAGAGGATAGAAGAGGGCACAGATATGCATAAAAAATAATCTGCTAATTCATGTACCTAGCTGCACATTTAGAAAGAATTACTATAATTTAAACAGCAGTACAATAGATCTCACCACATTGGGGCAGACTGTGCCAGATGACCTGTGTGCCTGCTTAGTCCGCTGTCCAAATGCTAATGGCTGATGAGTATGTTCAAGGCCCTGCTGCTTTCCTTCCTTATGGTTCTTTGTCTTGGACTAGACAGCCAGGAAGCCTTCAAATCGAGGACTGCCCTCTGTAAAGCAGGACAGATGGCCACCCTAACACTTGCATATGGTTTAATAATTGCCTGGATTGCCGTGCCCTTTCTGATTAAGGCAGAAGACAGATGTCATATTTGAAGGGAAATCACAGCAGACTTTTCACCCATGGTATGAGCCCAGCGTTCTTCCTACTTTGCATGGCAAATGTACATTTTATCAAGTCAACCAACAGGGCAGCCATTGGTCTTATTCTTTCCCCTATGCTTCAGGTAGGCCACCTACCCTTTCTTTAAATTTATTTCATTTCAAAGGGCCATCTCTGCATGCATTCACAAACACGCATATGCATCTTCTTCACTGTATTTAAGAAATAGGAGACATTTTAAAAACAGTTGCAAAATGTCACTGGGGATTGTGTGTGTACGGGGGTGGGGTGGGGTGGGGTGGAATACCTTGTCACAGAAGCCAGCTCATTGGCCTCTTTTGTAGACAGCTTTTGCTGCAGACTTGGTGGAGGCTGATGCCTCCTATTTCGGTGGGGCTGTGAATCCATTCTGGGTTTCAGCTAGAACCAGACAGAACTCTAAAGGAGCTGTCCAAGGTGCTGAACCCTGCCCCCCAAAATAGGTTCAGGACCTTGGATAGCATCTTAAGAGTTCTGACTGGTTCTGACTGAAACCAGAATGGATTCACAGCCCCACCGAAATAGGAACCACCGTCCTCCACTGCTTGCCAAACTATTCCTCCTTCCACTCCCAGAGCGCAGTCCTGCAGAGAGAAAGATAGATTTGTACTGAAGGCAGCCTCAGACCAAGACACCTCGTTGCCTGACGTGGAAATCATTGTCTTGCCACTGAAATTTGGCAGCAAACCACTCCATAGTGCTGCAGAGTGCTACAGTGGTTACATTTAGCTTGTTTCAAAGCAAAATGTAGCTATTTTGGTGCTCTGTAGCCACTATGGATGCCATTTCCCTTCCCAATATATATTTTTTAATTTTTGGAGGGCAACAGGGGACAGAGGGGGGCGGGGCTCAAAGGGGGTGGGGATGGGACCACCTGCAGCCCTTGGGCCACATGTTGCCCACCCCTGCTTTAAAGAAGATGAATGGGGCCTGCATCAGGATAATGCTGCACCTCCCATTTCCTTCTTGTCTCTTTTTCTGCTCTGCACTGTGCAACACAGAGGTAATTTGCATTAGAGGACACAGTTTCTCTGAGTCAAAGTTCAGATGTTTCAGATGTCACCATTTGAATTACTTAATATCCTGGCTTTTGAAAAGTGTACTTATGGCAACAAAGGATTTTAATATCTGCACATTATATACACAGAGGCGTACAGGAACATGGAAATCTTTGACCCCCACCATACATCCTTCCCCATCCCTTTATGTACACATTAATATTAGATCTACATCCTGAAGATTCTTTTTACAGTCTAGTATACCTGTTCACCAGGTTAATGCACTAATTTAACCACTGTGAATTGATTTTTCAAGGTAAAGTAAGTGCGCCTATATGACCATATCCTTGACTCTTTTTTTTTGAATGCCTCAATAAATAAATACAGTCAGAGATGTAGCTGTTTTTGTCATAGCTTAATAGAAAAATATATCCGTAATCATTCCTTCTCATAAGGAGAAAAAAATCATTTAAACTTTTTAATACAGTATGACCATGGCAATTCTTCAGTTTCTAAAATGGGATTTAGTAAAAGGAAGGTAGAAGATTTTAAAATTAGCATTATTTTAAAACTAAAAGTTAATCTGATAAGAAATTACAGTTAGTTTATTTTATCTTGGCTTGATGTGACAGCACCAGACTTGGACTAAGGGTGTAAGAAAATTTACAATGGGGCACTTGAATTTGCAAGAGCAAAATGGAGGCAGGTATAAACAGTTACAGGAAGGCCGCAGCCATCTGCTCGAACCTTTTTTCCTCCCCTTCTCTTGCCCCGAGGTCAAAAAACATACCATGGAGTAGGGGGAGGAAAGCTCTAGTCCTTGGCAGAGTAGCTTTTCCCTACAGAGACCAATAGTGTAGGGGCAAATTCAGAAGTGCAGGGTCCCTTTGTGAGAGTCACAGCCATGCCCCCTTCTAAGATTGTACAACCTTGTAAGATATACAAGCTTTAACTGGGATCCAAAAACAGTGCAGCTGAGAGTAAGGCAGGGGTATTTCAATTGGACGTCTGATAAAAAAAAAAAATGCAGGGGTGTTAAAATCTTTTTCACCCACTCACTCACACATTTAGGTTTCAAAATATGATACTCAATGGAAGCTTCACCCTCTCAACTCAGCCCTCATGGACAGATCCCTTCTCATTTAAACAGCCCCTTTGCACGCTCCCTTAGCGCCCCAACATTACCCATTGGCTTTCCCTAAGCTCCTTCATTATATCTCCCCCCTCCCCCTCCAACCAAAATGTCCACACACCCAGCTGGATTGAACTACACACACACACACACACACACACACACACACACAGCTTCTTTCTCCTCTCCCCCCAACTGATTTTTTTCTGTTTCCCTTCCCTCCTCCAGGATTTGTTTGCCCAGGTACATGCTAACCTTGTATCAAAAAATGTAGCTGACAGAGCAGGTTGCATTTGGCAATTCTGCTTACTGCAGAAATTAATGTTCAAGAATTAACAGTGCAATACAATGGGTGTTCATTTCAAATTAAATTTACAGAGATCTTGGGAAGGCAGCTAAGGCTGCAGTCCTATGCACACTTACCTGGGAGAAAGCCCAATTGGCAATTGAACATAGTGGGACTTACTTCTGAGTAAATATGCATAGGATTGTGTGACAAATCCTAAAAACTGGCACAAACCAACTCTAACAATGAATATTAATAATTCAGTAGCTGAACAAGACATCATCTTGCTTCTCAGTTGCACCACCCGTCTGCCTCCATCTTTTTCATGTTCATCAAGATGTGAAAGAAACTTTTCCATAAAATTTCTCCAGCCCGTCCCCCACCCTGCATTGTAAAGCACAAAAAGTCACCAATCCTAAACACACTTACTGAGGGAGCTGGTGTACTGCTGTGGCCCTGTTCTCCTTTCCTGCACTGGAATTGTGGGAATGGGATAGGATGGTGCTGTAGCTGGCTCTGGCTGCTGGTACTGGGGTATAGTTTGGAGAACTGCCAAGAACAAGCAGTTCTTGCATCAGGGGTTTTAAGGGTGATGCAGTAATGACCCCTCCCCCCCTAAACATACCTCAGTTAAGGGTATGTAAATCAGCTTTATGAGCATTTTTAAATGAAAGGCAGAAAACAATGGGAGCATATTTTCAAGAGGAGGACAAGGTTCTAGGCTATTCACATCTCCGCACCCTTATTTCCTAAAGGCACGTTATTTCTAAATGGTGTGAGGAAAAAGGAGAACATAATAATGATAATAATAAATTGTATAATCAAAAATTAAGCTTCAAACAGCTATGTAACTTTAGATTACAAATTAAATTTAAATTGTAAGCTTCTAGGGGCAGAGATCTGACTTTTTGCTTATGATTCTCTGTAAAGTCCCACATATATTGTCAAAACCAAAGTCTGTGCATCTTCTGGAAGCAGCTGAAGACATGCTTTATTCAAACTGTGTTTTAGTGACCAGCAACAGGGAAAGATAAAGTAGATTGATTAGCATTTTGTTACTAGCCCTGAGCCTTTGGGATGAAGTAGACTATACATCCAATCAGAATTAAATAAATAATACATCAGATATGGACAACAGGGGTGATGTATTTTTTCTGCCTCAGATAAAATAGTAACCCTATCATATGGATAGAATAAAGCCTCATGGCCATGGGGCTTACTCTCAAGTATGGGGACTTACTCTCAAGTAAGCACAAAGCAAATATATGGAGGAAATAAGTGTGTGGGGGGGGGACGATAAGAGAAAAGCTGCTTTACTTAACCAATTTATTTAAAGATCATTAGGGTTGCTGGTAATGTGCACTTTGGGCCCTCACCTTCTGCAGGAACAGCCAAGAAGAAATGCAGCAGGCTGCAGACTTCCCCAACCTGGCACCCTCCAGATTTGCTGGACGACAACTCCCATCACTCCAGGCAGCATATTGGCTATGCTGGCTGGGAAGGGGGATGGTAGGATTTGCAGTCCAACACATCTGGAGGGCACAAGGTTTGGAAAGGCTGGGCGAGAGACACGATGGAGAAGTTCTGCGGCCCCTGCCCAGAGCTGTGCGGAGGCAGGCAAGGTGGCTGCTGTGTCGGGGTCCCAATAGCCATGTACTGTACATGTCTTCTCAGAAGTAAGCACATAGATTTCATTGGGGTTTATTCCCAGGTATTTGTTACCATTTTAATTTAATTTTTAAAATGTCATTTATTTTTCACTCATATAGACTTCTTCCTTCTTCTCTGTGCCCTCCCCACACCCCACCCACGCCCCACACCCCACTGCATTTTTTGGCTTTGCTGCCACCACCACCCAGCAAACTGACTGAGCTGACCCATCTGAGTCTGATGTCAGCCAGCGTGTTCTTGGGCGCGTTGTGTCTGCGTGCTGGGTTGCCGCCGCTCTGCAACTGGCTGGGCTTGCTGGGGGCACGGGATTGGCGATCAGGATCAGCGTCTCCAGCAAGCAACTTTGCCCGGCCCACGTCCTCCCACCCTTCCCTGAAACCGGATGGTGACGGCGCAGTATCAGGCACTGCGGCAGCTGCTCCATCTTGGAACGAGAGAAGGTGGCTGCAAGAGAGGGTAAATTAACCCTTTGCCAGGTGAGGCTGCCTTGCACAGGCGGCCTCTCAGGACAGGGGAGGGGGGAATTTGCCGTTCTTCCTGCCCCATGCCTGGAGCTTTGGGGAGAGTAGTTTCTGTAGCAGCAGCAGCGCCTGCTCACAACAGCATCTCAGGCTCTTCCAGCCGCCTGCCCCACAGCACTAGGCTGGGAGTGGGAGGGACCTGGCTGAAACCTGGCTCTAAAAAAAGACTTGGGTCTTCGTCCTGGTGAGACCCCCCCCCCGCCCACTGCACCCCTGATAGGGACTGGGACTACAGTAGGGATGTACGAAAGTCACTTACCTTGAACGAAATTTGATTCGCGGTGGGGGGGAGGTGCTCCATCCCTCCCGCTGAAATTCTGGCCGGGGGGGAGGTGCTCTGTCCCTCCACCCCCAAATCCTGGCCGGCCGGGCCGCAAATGGCGGCGGCCGTAGCCGCCACCGTTTGCGTCCCTGCAGTCAGCCGTGATAGGCTACGTAAATGTTTACACAGCCTATCACGTTTTTTTGGTTTGTTTTTTTTTTACTGGAAATGGCGGCGGCGGCAGCCAGTCGGAACACTGGCTGCTGCCGCCGCCGCCACCACACCGCCGCCGCAGCCGGTGCCACCAGGAGAATTCGCCGAAGGTAAGTCCCATCCCGGGGGGGGGCAGGGGGGACAGACTGTTTCGCCACCAATTTCGGGGGGCCGAATGTGCTGGCATTTGGCCTCCCCAAGATTCGTGGCGAAATTCTCTGACATCCCTAGACTACAGGTCCCAGAATCCCTGATGGAAATTGTGCTCCATGCATCGTTCCCATCAAAGAGAAGGCTCCTGAGGGCCTAACTGTAGTCGCAGTCCCCATGAGGAAAAGATACTCTGCTGGTGGACAGGAAGCACCCACTGCTGCTTCTACCTGCCCCTTCCCATGCCTCATGGTAAATATATTTGGCCTTGTCAGGGGCAGGGGAGAGGAAAGAATGGCTTTTTCCTAACTGAGGCACTGCCAAATTCCTATCAGAGGTGATTTCTTATTAAGTGTGGAGGGGCAGTGCCCTGCCACAAAAGCCCTTTCTCTCTCCCTTCCTCCAGAGAGAGCAAGTCATTTACTGTGTAGCAGCACTGGTCTCTAGACTCCACTCCTCCTGACCTCTCAGTCTCTCGTGAAAGTTTCTAAGGTAGCAGTAGGCAGAGCATCTGAGAGGACCACTCTGCTGGATTTCGAAGTTTGATTGGTTTCCCCAGCGTCAATTAGTTGTTGTTGTTTATTCGTTCAGTCGCTTCCGACTTTTTGTGACTTCATGGACCAGCCCACACCAGAGCTTCCTGTCGGCCGTCGCCACCTCCAGCTCCCCCAAGGTCGAGTCCGTCACCTCCAGAATATCATCCATCCATCTTGCCCTTGGTCGGCCCCCCTTCCCTTTTGCCTTCCACTTTCCCTAGCATCAGCATCTTCTCCAGGGTATCCTGTCTTCTCATGATGTGGCCAAAGTACTTCAGTTTTGCCTTTAATATCATTCCCTCAAGTGAGAAGTCTGGCTTTATTTCCTGGAGTATGGACTGGTTTGATCTTCTTGCAGTCCAAGGCACTCTCAGAATTTTCCTCCAATGGCTGGCCTCCAGCACCACAGTTCAAAAGCATCTATCTTCCTTCGCTCAGCCTTCCTTATGGTCCAGCTCTCGCAGCCATAGGTTACAACAGGGAATACCATTGCTTTAACTATGCGGACCTTTGTTGTCAGTGTGATGTCTCTGTTCTTAACTATTTTATCAAGATTTGTCATTGCTCTCCTCCCAAGAAGTAAACGTCTTCTGATTTCCTGGCTGCAGTCAGCGTCTGCAGTAATCTTTGCGCCTAGAAAGACAAAGTCTGTCACCGCCTCCACGTTTTCTCCCTCTATTTGCCAGTGATCAATCAAGCTGGTTGCCATAATCTTGGTTTTTTTGAGGTTGAACTGCAACCAAGCTTTTGCACTTTGTTCTTTCACCTTCGTCATGAGGTTCCTCAGCTCCTCCTCGCTTTCAGCCATCAAAGTGGTATTGTCTGCATATCGGAGATTGTTAATGTTTCTTCCAGCGATTTTAACTCCAGCCTTGGATTCATCATGCCCAGGATGTCGCATGATGTGTTCTGCATACAGGTTGAATAGGTAGGGTGAGAGTATACAACCCTGCCGTACTCCTTTCCCAATCTTAAACCAGTCCGTTGTTCCATGGTCTGTTCTTACTGTTGCTACTTGGTCATTATACAGATTCCTCAGGAGGCAGACAGGATGACTTGGTATCCCCATACCACCAAGAACTTGCCACTATTTGTGATGATCCACACAGTCAAAGGCTTTAGAATAGTCAATAAAACAGAAATAGATGTTTTTCTGAAACTCCCTGGCTTTCTCCATTATCCAGCGGATATTGGCAATTTGGTCTCTAGTTCCTCTGCCTTTTCTAAACCCAGCTTGTACATCTGGCAATTCTCGTTCCATGAACTGCTGGAGTCTACCTTGCAAGATCTTGAGCATTACCTTACTGGCATGTGAAATAAGTGCCATTGTTCGATAGTTTGAACATGCTTTGGTGCTTCCCTTTTTTGGTATGGGGATATAAGTTGATCTTTTCCAATCTGTTGGCCATTCTTGTGTTTTCCAAATTTGCTGGCATATGGCATGCATCACCTTGACAGCATCATCTTGCAAGATTTTAAACAGTTCAGCTGGGATACCATCATCTCCTGCTGCCTTCTTATTAGCAATGCTTCTTAAGGCCCATTCAACCTCACTCTTCAGGATGTCTGGCTCTAGCTCACTGACCACAACGTCAAATCTATCCTCGATATTATTATCCTTCCTATACAGATCTTCCGTATATTCTTGCCACCTTTTCTTGATCTCTTCTGCTTCTGTTAGGTCCTTGCCATCTTTGTTTTTTGATCATACCCATTTTTGCCTGGGATTTACCTCCAATGTTTCTAATTTTCTAGAAGAGGTCCCTTGTCCTTCCTGTTCTATTATCTTCTTCTGCTTCCGCGCATTGCTTGTTTAAAAATAATTCCTTATCTCTTCTGGCTAACCTCTGGAATTTTGCATTGAATTGGGCATATCTCCCCCTATCACTGTTGCCTTTTGCTTTCCTTCTTTCTTGGGCTGCTTCCAGTGTCTCAGCAGACAGCCATCTTGCCTTCTTGGTTTTCTTTTTCTTTGGGACGTTTTTTGTTGCCGCCTCCTGAACAATGTTGCGAACTTCTGTCCATAGTTCTTCTGGGACCCTATCTACTAAATCTAGTCCCTTAAATCTATTCTTCACCTCCACTGCATATTCATGAGGAATATTAGTGAGCTCATATCTAACTGATCCGTGGGTCTTCCCTATTCTCTTTAGTCTGATTCTAAATTGTGCACTAAGAAGTTTGTGATCTGAACTACAATTAGTGATGTACGAAAGTCACTTACCTGGTCCCGCAGCTTGCTTCGTGGTGGGGGGGAGGCGCTTCGGTTCTCCCCCCGAAGTTCAGGCCGGGGGGGAGGCACCCCGCCTCGCCCGGCCGAAATTCAGGCCGGGGGGGGAGGTGCCCTGCCTCGCCCGGCTGAAATTCAGGCCGGGGAGAAGCGCCCCGTCTCCCCGGCCGCGAAATAAAAAGTGAATTGGGAAAAAAAACCACCCATGATAGGCTACGTAATGATTAACGTAGCCTATCATGGCTAGATTTCCAAAGTCAGCCGTGATAGGCTACGTTAATCGTTACGTAGCCTATCACGGGTGACTTTGAAAAAAAAAAAGTGCGTACGCAAATGGCGTTGCCCTTATTTTCGCCGTAGTCTACGTAAATCTTTACGTAGACTAGCCGGGCCCAAATAGGGAACGCAAATGGCGGCACCAATGGGCGCCGCCATTTGCGTACGCGCTTTTTTTTTCAAAGTCACCTGTGATAGGCTACATAACGATTAACGTAGCCTATCACGGCTGACTTTGGAAATCTAGCCGTGATAGGCTACGTTAATCGTTACGTAGCCTATCACGGGTGGTTTTTTTGTTTTTACTTTATTTTGTAATAGTGGCGGCGGCAGCCGGTTGGAAGACCGGCCGCCGCCCCCGCCGAACCGCCGCCGCACCAACGCCGGGACCCGCCACCGAGAGGGACATTCGCATGAGGTAAGTCCCATCCCAGGGGTGGCGGGGGGGGGGTGGCGGAGAATTTCACCAACAATTTCGGGGGGCTGAATGCGTTGGTATTCGGTCTCCCCGAGATCCGTGGAGAAATTCACAGCCATCCCTAACTACAATCTGGTCTTGTTTTTACCAACTGCATAGATGTCCACCACCTTTGGCTACAAAGGATGTAGTCAATCTGATTTCGGTGTCGACCGCCTGGTGAAGTCCATGTATAAAGTCGTCTCTTAGGTTGTTGGAAGAGAGTGTTTGTTATGCACAGTGAGTTGTCTTGGCAATATTCTATCAGCCTATGTCCTGCTTCATTTTGTTCTCCCAGACCATGCTTGCCTGTAATTCCAGGTGTTGTTTGACTACCCACCTTAGCATTCCAGTCTCCTATAATAAAAATAACATCTTTGGTGTACTAACCAGTAGGTGCTGCAGATCCTCATAGAACTGATCTACTTCTGCTTCTTCAGCATCTGTGGTTGGGGCGTATATTTGGATCACTGTGATGTTAAATGGCTTACCCTAAATTCTAATTGAGATCATTCTGTCATTTTTTGGATTGTATCCAAGCACTGCTTTAGCCACTTTGTTATTAATTATGAAGGCTACTCCATTTCTTCTGTGGTCCTCTTGTCCACAGTAGTAGATCTGGTGGTCATTTGATGTGAAGTGGCCCATTGCAGTCCATTTCAGTTCAATGACACCCAAAATGTCTATATTTAATCTTGACATCTCCCCAATAACCACATCCAGTTTGCCCTGGCTCATAGGTCTTATATTCCAGGTTCCTATGGTGTGTTGATCTTCAGAACATCGGATTTGTCGTTCACCACCAGCACCATCGGCTGCTAACCATCCTTTCGGCTTTGAGCTAGCTGCATCATCACCTCTGGGGCTAGTTGAACTTATCCTCTGTTCCTCCCCAGTAGCATTTTGACCATCTTCCGACCTGGGAGTCTCATCTTCCGATGGTATACCGACATATCTCTGGTTGTACTGATCCATTTAGTTTTCATGGCAAGAATACTGGGGTGGGTTGCCGTTTCCTTCCTGAGGGATCGTATTTAGTCTGACCTCTCTGCCATGACCTTCCCACCTTGGGTATCCCTTCACAGTTTAGCTCATGACGTCATTGAGGTGCTCAAGCTTCAGCACCACGACAAGGTAATGAACCCAGATATTTTTTTTCTGAATACGATGTCCATGGAAGATGCCCACCGCCAATTAGATACTTTGTATTGTTGTTGTTCCTCAGCCCGCTGGAACCTCAAGAGAGACCAGAGGGAAGCAGCAGCCTGGAGGTAGTTGCTTCCTTTGTGAGATTTAAGTCTGTATGTGCAGGAACTGGGGTAGGTGGGTTGCTGCTGGAAGCTGGAGCAGAAAAATGTGGGCTCAAAGAAGTACTTTTCTATGGGTCAGACTAAGGATGGGCAAACACGCGATGTTTGAGCTCATTGAGCTTCTCTGAATTCCTCCTGGAAGCTCAGTTCACCTTGTTCCCATCCCAAATGCGAGTGCCTTTTTTTCCCCATCAAGAAAAATGTGCATTTTTGATTGGGGGGAAATGCATCTTTTAAAAAGTGCTCATTTTGCCCCATAGGATAAATTGTGAAAATGCAGATTTGGAGGGGAAATGCACATTTCTGCAAGTGCACACTTTCCTAAGTTTGCACTTTTGCAACTGTTCGTTTTTGCAAGTACGCACTTTTGAACATGAATGAAAGTTTGGGAAATTGTGAACATTTCCTGAGAATTGCACCCCTGCTTGCATTCACGTCCTGGGTTGCTAATGGGACATGTTTGCTTGATTTGTGAACAAGAACGAAATTTGCGTACATCCCTAAGTGAGACTCAGCCCTCCTTCTTTTGAAGTTACTTGAGTCCTGAAGTTTCTTTGCCAGTTGTGACTCCTGGCCCCACCTACTATTCACTCTGTATATTGTGAGCCTTGGCTTTGCCTACACAGGGCTCCACCTGCAGTTAGCTGCCCTGTTTTCTATCCCACCAGCTCCAATGGGCACTAACTGCCACTAATTCCTATAAATTGTGTGGTGGTGTGGGCAATTTGAAGTGCAGCCTGGATGGGTGGCAGGAGGGGGCTTCTGAACATACAAGCACTTTATAAATTAGGAACACATTATATGACCTACTGAAGACCCTTGGATTGCTCTTTGCACACAGTGAGTTAAGGCTGACACTTGCACATTTCTGTCTTAAGTGCCATCTTTTGGTAGAAAGGCGGGGTACAATAAATAAATATCAATAAATAAATTCTGCTTTTTCCATTGCTACTATTCACTATTCACATTATATATATATATATATATATAGCACTTGAAATGTTAGCCACAAGTCTTTCAAATTTCAGATTAGAGACACCATCTGCCTACTTGAAAATCTGAGCTGTGTTGCAAGATGTATAGTAAGAACATATCTATACCACACATTCCCCATCCCCAGGGAATTCTAGAGGAACCACCAGGACAGAGAATTCTCAGCAACTCCACCAAACTACAGTTCCCAGTATTCTCTGGGGAAAAGCTGTGATAGTAAATCTGTTATGAATTGGATACATATTTGTAGGGCAGATATGCCCATAGTAGATTTTAGCAGGGTCCTGTACAAATGATTTCTCAAGCAGGTTCTCAGTAGTTTCTTGCCCTGACAAAAAAAGATGGACCCAGAAGAGTGTAAACCAGAAAAGATCATGGCCTAATGAATAGACCATAGATTGGGGGGAAACAGTAGGGCAAGGCCCTGCTTATGATTTTCCCAGAAGCTTCTGGCTGGCTACTGTTGGAAACAAAATGCTGTATTAGGTGGACCATTGGTCTGATCCAGCAGGACAATTCTTAATGTTCTCAAAACCAGATTAGAACAGACAACTACAGATTTGCTCAGCCACAACCATGCTGTGTTGCTGAATCTAGTATGGTGAGGAATTTGGAGAATCGTGGGTTTTATAATACCGTATATCCTTCATGATTATAGTGAAAAGAATGGAAGTGTAAGGACAGTGGTGTCATGCCCTACCTGGAGGAGGATTCATCTGAGAAAGAAGAGGAGGGGGAGAGCCAGCACAATGGGCCCCAGCCAGAGCTAAGCAAGGAACAGGAGGCCTTGGCTGACAGTCCTCCCCTTGAAACATTACAGGAGCAACCTGTCCCCTCTCAAACTGCTCCAGAATTCCCCCAAATGCTGGAAGCAGAGCCTGAGATAATCCATCCCTCTGAATGGTGCAGAATCAGACGTGAGTGGCAAAAGAACAAAAGGAAGTCACAGCATGGGGCTTCCCATAAAAGCAGCACACTGACCTAATTAGCCAGCTGTGCTGATTAACAACCAGCTATACATCAGAAAAAGAAATGCAAGAAAGCCAAGTGGCTGTCTGATGAGGCTTTACAAGTAGTTGAGGAAAGAATGGAAGCGAAAAGCAAGGGAGAAAGGGGAAGATATATCCAACTGAATGCAGAGTTCCAGAGAATAGCAAGGAGAGACAAGAAGGCCTTCTTAAATGAACAATGCAAAGAAATCGAGGAAAACAACAGAATGGGAAAGACTAGAGATCTCTTCAAGAAAATCGGAGATCTCAAGGGAACGTTTTGTGCAAAGACGGGCATGATAAAGGACAAAGAAGGCAGGGACCTAACAGAAGCAGAGGAGATTAAGAAGAGGTGGCAAGAATACACAGAAGAACTATACAGGAAAGATCTGAATGTCCCTGATAGCCATGAGAGTGCGGTCACTGAACTTGAGCTGGACATCCTCGAGAGTGAAGTCAAGTGGGCCTTAGGAAGCATTAGTAACAACAAAGCTAGCGGAGATGACAGTATTCCAGCTGAGCTATTTAAAATGCTAAAAGATGATGCTGTTAAAGTGCTGCATTCAATATGCCAACACATTTGGAACACTCAACAGTGGCCGCAAGACTGGAAAAGGTCAGTTTACATTCCAATTCCAAAGAAGGGCAACACCAAAGAGTGTTCAAACTACTACACAATTGCGCTCATTTTACATGCCAGCAAGGTGATGCTCAAAATCCTACAAGCTAGGCTTCAGCAGTATGTGAACCAAGAACTACCGGAAGTACAAGCTGGGTTTCGAAGAGGCAGAGGAACTACAGATCAAATCACCAACATTCACTGGATCATGGAGAAAGCAAGAGAATTCCAGAAAAACGTCTATTTCTGCTTCATTGACTACGCTAAAGCCTTTGATTGTGTGGATCACAACAAACTGTGGCAAATTCTTAAAGTGATGGGAGTACCAGACCACCTTACCTGTCTCCTGAGAAACCTGTACCAGGGTCAAGAAGCAACAGTAAGAACCAGACATGGAACAACCGATTGGTTCAAAATTGGGAAAGGAGTACGACAAGGCTGCATATTGTCACCCTGCTTATTTAACTTATATGCAGAGTACATCATGAGAAACACCGGGTTGGATGAATCACAGGTCAGAATTAAGATTGCCGGGAGAATGATCAACAACCTCCGATATACAGACGATACCACCCTAATGGCAGAAAGTGAAGAGGATCTCAAGAGCCTCTTGTTGAGGGTGAAAGTGGAGAGTGCAAAAGCTGGTTTGAAACTCAACATTAAAAAAACTAAGATCATGGCATCTGGCCCCATCACTTCCTGGCAGATAGAAGGGGAAGAAATGGAAGCTGTGACAGATTTTATTTTCTTGGGCTCCAAGGTCATCGCAGACAGTGACTGTAGCCATGAAATTAAAAGATGCTTGCTCCTTGGGAGGAAAGCTATGGCAAACCTAGACAGCATAGTAAGAAGCAGAGACATCACCTTGCCGACAAAGATCCGTCTAATCAAAGCTATGGTTTTCCCAGTAGTAATGTATGGCTGTGAGAGTTGGACTATAAGGAAGGCTGAGCACTGAAGAATTGATGCTTTCGAACTGTGGTGCTGGAGAAGACTCTTACGAGTCCCCTGGACTGCAAGGAGGTCAAATCAGTCAATCCTGAAGGAAATCAACCCCGAGTGCTCATTGGCAGGACAGATACTGAAGCTGAAGCTGAAATATTTTGGCCACCTAATGCGAAGAGAAAACTCTCTGGAAAAGACCCTGATGCTGGGAAAGACTGAAGGCAAAAGGAGAAGGGGACGGCAGAGGATGAGATGGCTAGATAGCATAACCGACGCAATGAATATGAACTTGAGCACGCTCCGGGAGAGAGCGCAGGACAGGAAGGCCTGGCGTGCTATGGTCCATGGGGTCATGAAGAGTCGGACACGACTGAACGACTGAACAACAAATAAATCAGCCCAGCCGACAACAGCGCCTTAATCTCGGCATTGCATTTCAAGACACCAGACCTGACAGGCTCCTAGACTCTCAGCTGCCCACCTGCACAACGCTTTTGGACACCCCCTGACTGGCCTTGACCCTTGATAAAATTGATGCTTGTGAACTGAACTTTGGACTGCTTTGACCTCGCCTCTGCCTGTGCCTTGCAATTCCTGTGCATGACCCTGGACTGAACTGGTTGCTCTCTCACTGCTACTCTTGGGGTTATCTGCAACTTTGCTCAAGGCCCTTGCAAGGAAACAGGACAGGTGGGTCTTGTCCCATCAATTACAATGGGCCTACTACAGAGGTGTCAAACCTGTTCAGCCTGAGGTCTGAATTCAATTTCAGAGACGCTCTTGGTGGCTGCATTCCAGTGGTGGGTGGGACTGATGGCCAAAGGGGTGGGGGCAAAGGGGAGGGGCCAAAACACCAAAAATACCAACTTAGAGTTCTTACTGATATAAATGCAATAAATAAATAAATAAATAAATAAGCTTTAGGAGAGGAATTTCAACCTTTTAGTATGGGGAAAATGTGCAAAAGCTGGGAAACTGGCAGTTGAGGGAAAGGGGGTGGAGCCAGGAGACGGGAACATGGCTGTCTGGGAACCTCAAAGAGCCAATTGGGACCCATGGCAGGCCAAATTTGGGTTTGAGGGCCTGATGTTTAACACCCCTGATCTGCTCTAAGCATATGTAAGTCTGGGTTCAATCGAGTGTCTACAAATGACTGAGTAAACCAAAGGTAATATATGAGAAGCTCCCAGTGGCCAAGAAGGAGGGCTTTTTAACACCTTTCTACCCATTCCCCCAAGGTCTGTTTTCTTCTGCTCCTTATATCCTCTTTCCCCTTTGTTTTGCTGCCCTTACTGGCTTACTCTATCAAATTCCTTGTCAAAATGTCAAAAGCTGCAGCTCTTCTTAAATGAGTTTACAGTCAGGGCCAGTAATATTGGAACAAGGATAACTGTTCGGGCAGTTGGCCTCTGTACACCACCACATTGAAGTTGAAAGGAAACACACCCAGATGGGAGCAAAGTCAGGACTTTCAGCTGTAATTCAAGGGGTTTGACAAAAGTGGGGCACTAACCATTCAGGAAGTACAGCCAGTGGCATATACACACACACCCATCGTTGGTGGCTCATAAGTAATGGAACTAATGGCTGACAAGCAGCTGCATGGCCAGGTGTGGCCTGTTTCCTGGGTACCCCATGACCAATCAAGCTGATAAAAGGCCTGGAGGTGGTTCTGAGTGTTACATTTGCATTTAGTAGCTGTTCACTGGAACGCCCAGCATGAGGTCCAAAGAGGTGTCCGTGCAAGTGAAGGAGGCCATCATTAGGCTGAGGAAACAAACCCATCAGAGAGATAGCAGAAACATTGGGAGTGGCCAACACAACAGTTTGGAACATCCTGAAAAATAAGGAATTAACTGGCAAGCGCAGCAACAGCAAAAGGCCTGGAAGACCATGGAAGACAACTATAGTGGATGACCGCAGAATTCTGCTCATGATGAAGAGGAACCCTTTCACAACATCTAGCCAGGTCAAGAACGTTCTTGAGGAGGTAGGCATGTCATTGTCAACATCTACAGTCAAGAGACGGCTTGATGAATGTAAATACAGAGGCCTCACAACAAGGTGCAAACCACTGGTAACGCTCAAGAACAGAGAGGCCAGATTAGCCTTTGCCAGCAAACACCTAAAAAAGCCTGCCCAGTTCTGGAATAAGATTCTTTGGACTGATGAAACCAAGATTACCTTGTACCAGAATGATGGGAAGAGAAAAGTATGGAGAAGGAAAGGAACAGCTCATGATCCAAAGCATACCACATCATCTGTCCAACATGGTGGAGGCAGTGTTATTATGGCATGGGCATGTATGGCTGCCAATGGAACCGGGTCACTGGTGTTTATTGATGACCTGACTGCTGATAAAAGCAGCAGGACGAATTCTGAAGTGTATAGGGCTATACTTTCTGCTCAGATTCAGCCGAATGCTGCTAAACAGATAGGACGCCACTTCATATTGCAGATGGATAATGACCCAAAGCATACCTCAAAAGCTATCCAAGAGTTTCTCCAGGCAAAGAAGTGGGATGTTCTTCAATGGCCAAGTCAGTCACCTGATCTCAACCCAATAGAGCATGCTTTTCACTTACTGAAGACAACACTGAAGGCAGAAAGACACACAAACAAGCAGCAGCTGTAGGCAGCTGCAGTAAAGGCCTGGCAAAGCATCTCAAGGGAGGAAACTCAGCATTGGGTCATGTCCATGGGTTCCAGACTTCAGGCAGTCGTTGACTGCAAAGGATTTTCATCCAGGTATTAAAGGCGATCCTTAAGTTTGAAATGCTATTGGTTTGTTTCATTACTTATGAGCCACCAACGATGGGTGTGTGTGTATGCCACTGGCTGTACTTCTTGAATGGTTAGTGCCCCACTTTTGTCCAACCCCTTGAATTACAGCTGAAAGTCCTGACTTCGCTCCCATCTGGGTGTGTGTGTTTCCTTTCAACTTCAATGTGGTGGTGTGCAGAGGCCAACTGCCAAAACAGTTATCTTTGTTCCAATATTTCTGGCCCTGACTGTATGTGAAGTGATCCAATGTGTGTAACTGCAGCCTTATCAACATTTATTTATTTACAATATTTGTATACTGTTCTATACTGTATATAGAACAGATTTCAGAGCAGTGAACATAAGAGATAAAACAGTAAAAGGATAAAAACATTAAAACACCAGATTAAAATTATGCTATTTTTAAAAAACAGAATATCAATAGAAATCATGACTAGTTAATTAAGGAATGCCTCCTGGAACAGTGCTGTTTTCAAGAGGCACCAGAAACAACAGTGCTGTTTTCAAGAGGCACCAACAACAGTGTTGGTGCCTGCCTGACCTCCAGGGGCAGGGAGTTCCAAAGAAAGGGGGCTGCCACACTCTTCTCCTGGTGGACTCCAATCAGGCCATAGGTCCATGTGGAGCCACCAGGAACATGTCCTCCGATGACCTCAGTGATTGGGCAGGTTGGTAAGGGAGAAGGCGTTCCCTCAGGTATCCTGGTCCCAAGTTGTTTAGGGCTTTGTACACTAGTGCTAATTAGGGATGGATAAAAGTCCCTTACCTTATCCCGCAGCTTGCTTCACGGTGGGGGGGTGGCGCTCCGTCCCTCCCCCTGAAATTCTGGGTGGGATGGGAGGCGCCCCATCCCTCCCCGCCGAAATTCTGGCCGGGGGGGAGGTGCCCCATCCCTCCGGCCAAAATTCTGGCCAGGGGGGAGGCACCCCGTCCCTCCGGCCGCGAATCTCGTCTCCTGCCGGTACGCAAATGGCAGCGGCCATAGCCGCCGCCGTTTGCGTCCCTGCAGTCAGCCGTGATAGGCTACGTAAATCCTTATGTAGCCTATCATGGCTGACTTTGAAAAAAAAAAGCGTGTACGCAAATGGCGGCGCCCATGGGCGCCGCCATTTGCATACGTGCTTCCCCCCCCAAAGTCAGCCGTGATAGGCTACGTAAGGATTTACGTAGCCTATCACGGTGTTTTTGAAAATCTAGCCGTGATAGGCTACGTAAATCTTTACGTAGCCTATCACGTTTGTTGTTGTTGTTGGTTTTTTACTTGGAAATGGCGGCGGTGGCAGCCGGTCGGAAGACCGGCCGCCGCCGCCGCGCCGCTGCCACACTGCTGCTGGGAGCCCTTAGGAGCCGCCAGCGCCAGGGACATTCAACAAAGGTAAGTCCCATTCCGGGGGTGGTGGGGGGGGTGGCGGACCGTTTCTCCACCAATTTCAGGGGGCCAAATGCGTTGGCATTCGGCCTCCTGGAGATTCGTGGAGAAATTCTCCGACATCCCTAGTAATGCTTTAAACCTGGCCCGGTAGCGAATAGGCAGCCAGTGCAGTTCCCTCAGTGAAGCAGTTACATGCTGAGGGGCAGCTCCCGACAAGAGCAGAGCATTGTAAGCTATGTCATTAAAACTTAGTGACAGACATGCAAATTGATAGTATCAAACAGGTTAAGTAAAGGTGGCTGAGTTTTGCTTTCATTCCTCGAAATCAGATTAGCTGTATTCTTTATAGAGTTCAGAACTAGTTTTTCTTGGTAGAATTAATTTGAGATTGCAATTAGCTGGATTATGAGATTGCTCCCACACTAATCATGCTCTGAGGGAAACAAGGGAAACATGTTCATTCATTGCCACAACCTTTGTTCTCTTAGCCTCCATGTTCTTTTTTTAAACTTATTTGTTTGTTTGTTTTCAAATAATCAAGCGAAACAGCAAAAAGCATAAGTCAAGCAATGTGAACTGCTGTGTAAAAGGGGGACAAAATCACAAAGGAAAACATATCCTTATATAAACACTCAAAGAGCAAAAGAAAAGAAGCAAACAAAAATCCACTAAAGCATTCCTGTCCTTTTAGATCAAATTAAAAATGGAGGCTTTAATCTTATGCCCACTTTCCTGGAAGTAAACATCATTGAAATCAGTGGGTTGGATCCAAGTTATACTTTGAGTAGACTCATTGATTTCGGTGGGTCTACTCTATAAGTCCCAATCCAACACAACTGAGTAGATATGTATAGGATTTCGCTGTTAAGGAATACACAACAATTCAGATCAATTTGTACTGTATGCTATCCAGAGAACTTCAGCTGTTGCGGAGTTTTTAAAAGTACAGTAAGTGAGTCAATAAATAAATCATTTGATGCCTAAGTGGCTGTAACATCCCCATAAACGTATATTGGAAAATATTTATAGCTTCAATATTCTTTTTGTTGTAGAATCCCCTGAAGATACATTCAGTGTTTGTATTAAGTGGTCTAATTCTTAGACATAACTGATTCAAATGGCTATTTTCTTTTGGATAAGTGAGTCATTTCTCATTGACTAAGCTGAAGTTTGCAGGATGCTATAAATTGTTTTATGACTAGTTGCTTGATAGGGCAAGTTGACATACCTTTGATTTACTAGGTCATACATTAGTTCTTTTGTATACTTCTACATTTGCATTTTGGACCCATTTTATTTAACATGGGTAAGTTTTACAATGCACATAAACAGATAAAAAGAGTATTTGAAGTTTTGAATCCCTTTAGCACAAATAGTAACTTTTAATCTGCCAGAAGGGGAAAAACCAAAACCAAAAGGTAGAGATGTGTGGCAGTATCCTGTTTCCCTTTGTAAAATTTGGAGGAGATGGGTTTTTCATCCAGGCATCCACAAAACACTGTTCTGTATTCTAGAATTCATGTCAAATTTGTTGAACTTAACAAAATGAAATGAGATCTAGTAGAGTCTAGCATTTCTTTACATGGATACACAGAAGTATTTTCTGCCTGCATGACACACAACCTGAGGCACTGAATTAGTCTCTAATGCTACTGGAACCCACTTGAGTGCTGCTTGGGCAGTAGGTTTCTGTGCATGCACACAGTGGGCAGAAGGTTGATTAGGATCTAGTTGTCATATCTCCGGGTGATTTACTTGGAGAACAGCAACGGTTTTTGACGGGTTGTCTAACAATAGCAACATTAAAAAGCTCCCCCCCCCCCGCACATGCACACACAAAGAAGAAAGGATCAGGGGGTGAGGTGGGGGTGAATGTTTGTGTGAAGGGGCTTGTGAGCTTGGTTTTGGTACTGATTGATTATAAATTCCTAGGCTGAGCATGTCCACCCCATTTCTTAATTCTTAGCATACATCTGCCCAAGCCAGTATTGTACCTGGACCTCATGGTCCTAGTAAAAAAAAAGCCCACAAGCCTGAAGTCTTCCCACCCTGAGTACAGATGTATGAATTTCTATCTTTCCAGATTGTCAGCCCCTCACTCATTGACAGAACTGGATACTCTCTAGGGATGTATGAGAATTTTGTTCCACTTGCACAAGTGAGGATTTGCGCGAATCCCCCCTGAACTAAAAATGAGCCGCAAGTCCGCAGAATCTGCATGAGTTAGGAAAACCAGTCGCTGCAGAATCTGCAGGTCAGATTCATAGAAACCCAAACTCATTTGAATCCGTTGCAGATTTCTCTGACACGTCTACCTCTTCCCTACAGAATGGAGAATGCGTTTCTCACATGGTAGGCTGTGCTGCTCATGGACAGCGGCATCTGTTGGCTATATTTATTACATTTCTATACCGCCCAATAGCCAAAGCTCTCTGGGTGGTTTACAAAGATTAAAACATTCAAAAATACAATATACACATTTTAAAAGCCAATTCCATAAAAAACACACAAACTGAACAATATACAACATATATCTAAAATGACTTCAACAAGCAATCTCAAAGCAGACAGCCATAACCATACACCATTCCAGGATCAATTAAAAACTTATCATATGCTTCCAAATGCCTGGGAGAAGAGAATAAAAAAGAAATAAAGATGACTTGACCCCTGGCTACCTATTATGCTGCTCTCAGCAAGGCTAGTAAGTCCGTATAGTAATAAGAAACCCTTCCATGCGCCACATCTTTCTGGTGTCAGGAAGTACTAGCAAAGTATTTGTCCTAAGGACTCCAATACTTGCCTTTTAAACTTTTCATATGAATGCAAAAAGGAAATGAAGATTTGTGTGTTCAAAAATGGAATCTACTGTTGGCATACATAACCTAAAGGGAAAGCTCCCCATTCCAGTTTAGTCTAACTGCATGTTACGTGCAAACATCAATTACATTCTTTTCTTAATATGCATTTTAAGTGCTGAAGTTGGGATCCACTTCGGGGGAGTTTGAATGGGGAAGTCACAGGCAGGAAAAAGTTAAGCACCACCCCAGGCACTTTAATGCTCAAAATCACCTGAAGCAGTTCTTCTTTTAAAGAGAGAAGACTTTGCTAGTTTCTTAACTAGATTAAGTAGATTTTGCTTCCAAATCTGAGGTTCTGGAAATAGTTTATCTCTGACCCTAAACATTTATGCAGACACTTCTGCATATAATGCTAGTCTTTGTTTGTAACATTGCATTGGTACACTAATTTTCTGGTGTGCCAAGGACCTAACAGGGAGATTACAACCTTCTTCAGGTGTTTTAAATGTTATGTAAACAACACACAAGGAGGAAAAGCAAGAA
Organism: Heloderma suspectum; assembly: GCF_057233095.1. Classification (NCBI taxonomy): domain Eukaryota; kingdom Metazoa; phylum Chordata; class Lepidosauria; order Squamata; family Helodermatidae; genus Heloderma; species Heloderma suspectum. Next base: position 114,606,056 of record NC_139461.1, on the reverse strand, counting down.
CAAGCATGGTAGCTCTGCCCTCCTCAGCCTCCAATCTCATCGCTCCCCTTGTTTTTTATGGCAAATCTCTGAAGCAAGATGCCTCTTCTATCAGTGAAGGCTCTCCACACAATGTAGATTTTCATTTTCAGAGATGATGCTGAAGATGTGAACAAGGCAGTGCGATTGCACAACCAAAGCCTTGCCTGGAAATACCCTTTATATGCCTCCAGATGAAGTTTTTATTGTGCAGTTGGACTGACTCAGTCACAGAATTTTAGGGGGGATGTGTGTCGGACAACGTTATCTTCAATTTGTAGCCATCGTCCTTTTTCCAACCACATTTTCCATCTTTTTTCTTACCGGAAAAACTCAGTTAAGGAAGAAAAGACAGAATAGCTGCATAATGTCTTTTGACTGTTAGTGCTACAAGCCCTCGGTCTGGAAGCACCCACAATAGACATTTGATATATCGTAGTGGAGTCTATGGACATCTGCAGCCTATTCCAGTAGTCAGTCACTCCCAAACTGACTACCAAATAAGATAAAAAAATTGCAATACTTTGGAGCTCATAATCTCACCACTGCAAAGATGCACAAATTCCCTCTTCAGACATTGCACTGAAAGTAAAATTCATCTTTCCAGTGCCTTAACATCCCAAGCAGCTCTACAGGTGGCACTACATCAGATGATTACTTACATGTGTGAAATAGCCATCACTTATTGAACAACACCGACTGAAGTAAATATTACCTTAACTACAATACTTGTCAAAAGAGGCAGTGCACAATTCACTTGCACATCATTAAATCTTGAGCAATCATCAAGAACATGCAGATGTAACTCAAGCTATATGGCAATAGTACAGAAGTTAAAGGATGTTTATTAAAGTGAAGTCATTGTTCATGTGAACAGGGCCCTGAAGTGTTCTAAGCTCATTTACAATTGTAGATTCAGAAGTCTTAGGGCAAGCACTATCTGTCTGCTTCCAGCGGCTGCTTTCTTCACTAGCTCATTATAGCTCCATTCTTGTGGCAATGAATGATTTTAATTGTACATCACAAATGGAAGTTTCCATTTGGCTCACAACTGCAAACCCTCCAACCATGCCTGGGGGCTAAATAGCAGCTTTGGCTTATGGCTGAAGATTCACATGGCCATTCATGACGAGCATAAAGCTACAAGCGACACAAAGCACTGTAAGCACTGGCCCTCACCACTGAGGTATGAAATGTGCTGCTTCCTGGCATCATAACGTGTGAGTTTTCCAATGGCAACCAGGAATGTATCTATCCTTGCAGAACACAAGCTGTATGTACTCCTATACAATTACAATTTGAAAACGCCCAATCAAAACAAACACTGGAGAATATAAAAAATATGGTTGAAGTTAAATTGTTATGAAAGCCTAGAAAACAGCAAGCCAAGAATTATTACTTTAAAGTGTAATTTTAAAATAATGTTTTTTACCTACCGGCATAACTTGACACAGGTCATCAATAGTAATGCTACCAATTCCTACAGGTGTATTCTGGTCACATGGTACAATGGGAGACTAAGCAGATTTTTGTAACAGCATGGTGGAAATAGAATCTCCAGAGTGATACTGTTATAGACAGCTAGCTCCATAAGAGCTCCATGTTTGTGCCACGCCCACATGGAAGTAAATGATCTGTGCATGCATGGTGCAGTCTGTGATAAGGAAGCTCTCTAGATCAGGCACTAGACTGGTTCCATTCTGTTCATTTTTTCAATATGCACAGAACGGTAAGTCTGCCACCAAATTCTGTTTTAGGAAGAATTTGCTGGCACTACCCCCTCCCCCCATAATAACATCAAATAATAAATCTACCACCATGCAGGATTATTACGAATATCAGAATGTGTTGTATATGAACTGCCATATGGGCAATTTTAGAGCTGTGGGCCCCAATCTAGCTAATGCTGGTTGGGACTGAGTCCCACTGAAATTACTGGAAGAAGTTAAGTGCAAATGTTGAGAGAAAACGTGCATTTAAAATTAGATAAAATGGTAAGATAAATGGCATAAAGATAGAAACAAAATATCTAGAAGATATTAAAACTTGGTGCTGATAATATAGTGTTAACTTTAACAAATCCTTTGCAATCCTTAGCAGAATTAGCTAAATATGTTCCATGAGCAGCCTAGAATTGGGCAGAGCAGTCCTATTGTGGTGGGGAGATTCTGTGATGAACCTACTTCCACTTCCTAAACCCTGCGAGTTTGATGTGGATAGGGAGGCAGGGGATGGGCTGATTTTTTTAAAATTTGCCCTCCCATTGATCCCAATGGAACAGAAATGTCTATGTCAGCTTTAGGGCTGGCATACTGGGAATAGAGTAGACTGATAGGTTCATCTCTCTTATAGCCTGCAGTGTTTTTTTTCTTCCTTTTTGTGGTAAACCTCTCATTCTATCATTTCTGGCATGAAGAAGGTCATCACATCTTGCTCACCTCTCATTCATTTTTGGTTTATATGCTGACACACCACTAGATATGGATACAGAAAGCAATGTATGTACCCAAAGTTGTTGTGTGTGTTTTAGTTAAAGCTAATAGTTTGGTCATAATATTAAAGAAAATTATAAAAACAGTGAATTTCATTTGGAGCAGTATCCTGCACTTCTGCTGCACTCCTTTTTGTGAGCTCTGCTGACCTGCACCATTCCGGAAATTAGCATTTTGGCTTATTTCTGTTTGCTCACGGATCTGGTAGCTTCCCGTTGTATTAGTGATGGGTCCCACTAGCATGGGGGACACTGCCCTAGAATTGCAAGACTGGGCCAAGAAGTGAATGCTTAATTTCAACCTAAGTGCATGGCTTAGAATTAGAAGAAATGTATGAAATGCTATGTTACATCTTAAAATCAAATTACCAAAGTCAGTTGCCAAGAGAATACTCAACCAGTTGCAACATCATTAAATATCCTGGGTTGGACCCTTACCAATTACATTTATGGTATATTGGAAGTCTCGCTCCAAAGACGATCAGACACGGGCTAGAGCTTATCTTCAGCCTATCACGTGGCGGTGAAGGCAGCAAAAAAGGAATATTATGCTGCCTCCATCACGTCTGCAGAGTGCTGTCCCAGGAGGCTGTTCCAAGTGGTCCGGAGCCTGGTCGGTCCTGTGGCTCCGGAACCACTGGAGCATTCTAAGGCCTCCTGTGAGGCCTTGGAAAGGCACTTTGCAGATAAAATTGATCAGATTAGGTGTGTTACTCTGCACGCTGTGGATACAGTTAGTGAGCAAGAGGCGGCCTGTGGCAAACCGGTTTTGTGGGATCGGTTCCAGCTTCTTCCTCCTGATGAAGTGGACAAGGTGCTTTCATCGGTATGGCTGACCACCTGCTTACTTGATCCTTGCCCATCTTGGCTCATTATGAGCTGCAGAGAGAGACTGGGTGAGGGGATTAAGGTGGTGGTGAACACCTCCCTTGAGGAGGGAGTGATGCCATCAGCCCTCAAGGAGGCAGTGATAAGACCGCTCTTAAAGAAGCCCTCCTTGGATCCTCAAGTTTTGAACAACTTTCGCCCAGTCTCAAATCTGCCATTTTGGGGCAAGGTGATTGAGCGGGTGGTGGCGGTGCAGTTGAAGGCACACTTGGAAGAAACTGATTATCTAGACCCATTTCAGTCGGGGTTCAGGCCTGGGCATGGGACAGAAACGGCCTTGGTCGCCTTGGTAGATGATATGAGGAGGGCTCTGGATAGGGGTGAATGCTCCTTCCTTGTTCTCGACCTCTCAGCGGCTTTCGATACCGTTGACCATGGTATCCTCCTGGACCGCCTGGAGGGGTTGGGCATTGGGGACACCGTATTGCGGTGGTTCCGGTCCTTCCTCTCTGGCAGGTACCACTACAGAGGGTAGCACTGGGAGAGGAGGTTTCGGACCCGTGGCCACTTACTTGTGGGGTGCCACAGGGTTCCATCCTCTCCCCGATGCTATTTAACATCTATGTGAAGCCGCTGGGGGCTATCATCAGGAGGTTTGGGGTGCAGTGTCATCAATATGCGGATGACACGCAGCTCTACCTCTCGTTTAAATCTTCACCAAGGTTGGCCGTAGAATCCCTGTCCAAATGTCTGGAGACGGTGAGTGGCTGGATGGGGAGGAATAGGCTGAAGCTGAACCCTGACAAGACCGAGGTACTTTTGGTGGGAGACAAGAGGAGGCTGGGGGATTTTGACCTGGTGTTGAATGGGGTCCGGCTACCCTTGAAAGACCAGGTCTGCAGCCTGGGGGTCATTTTGGACTCCCAGCTGTCCATGGAGGCTCAGGTGTCAGCTGTGAGCCAGACAGCGCTGTATCAACTCCATCTGATACGGCAGCTGTGCCCCTTCCTTCCCGACCATCTGCTCCCATCGGTAGTACATGCCCTGGTCTCCTCTCGTTTAGACTACTGTAATGTGCTCTATGTGGGGTTACCCTTGAAGACGGTTCGGAAACTGCAGCTGGTACAGAACGCAGCGGCTCGCCTGATTAAAGGCAGCCGCCGGCGTGATCACATCACTCCAGTGCTGAAGGAGTTGCACTGGTTACCAGTTGTTTTCTGGGCCAAATTCTTAAGGAGCGCCTCCAGCAGCACCAGACAGGCTGCTTAACAAGATCAGCCTCGGATGGCCTTCTCTCTGTCCCATCAGCCAGGACAGCTAGACTGGTGGGGACGAGGGAGAGGGCCTTTTCTGTGGTGGCCCCCACTCTGTGGAACTCCCTCCCTAGGGAACTCCGTCATGCCCCCTCTTTAATGAGCTTCCGTCGTGCATTAAAAACGTGGTTGTTCAGGCAGGCATTTGGGGTGGGTTAGGGTTTTTTAGAAAATGTCTTTATTGTAGAACTTTATTGTTTTAAACTGTTTTTATTGTATATTGTACATCGCCCAGAGTGGTTGGGTGACCAGCCAGATGGGCGATTAATAAATTTAATAATAATCATAATCATAATATTTCGTAATAGGATTGGTTCATTACCCAGAAAGTAGTATACTAATTGCAACACAATTGGAGACCTTCAATGAGAACTTAGCAACCTCCTTTAAAACACACTGTAAAAGTAGTTGGTAAATTGTAATCCAATTGTAATCCAAGCTACTGTTGTGCTGTGATTAGTGCCATGCTTAATGGCTAATAAACTTTGGCAATTTTATATATTACTATATTGAGTGTCTTTAAAGAGCTCTGCTGATCTGTCCTGTTCTGGAACACCTGTAGTATAAAGTAAGGGTGGGGAACCTCCAGTGGCGAGCAGAGCCCAGCCCCAGAGGCAAAAGGGCTGTGGCCAAAAATGCAAAAAAGAGCAGCTTATGGTCACTTAAAGCTCTTACCATCAGTAACTAAGCCTTGGGAGAGGCATTTCAACATTTAGAATGGGGGAAGAAACTGCACAAAACCAGGAAACCACCAAACAATCAGTGGTTGGGGAAAGGGGGTGGGGCCAGGGAACGGGGGTGTGGCCAACTGGAAAATCCCAGAGGGCCAGATTTGGGCCCCAGGCCTGAGGTTTCCCACCCCTGGGTATAAATGTTTAGGAAAGCCAATTTCAGCTGCAGGCTTCCACTGCAATACCATGCATGGCAACTCATGAAGTCCAGTGGGACTTTCTCTATGCCTAAGATTGCAGCCTTCACTTGTGATCATCTATTTCATTAACATCCATGTCCCAGTTTCCTCCATTTTATACCTTAGCTGTACATTTCAGTTATTGCTGAACTGCCATGTGACTTCTTTTCTTTCCTTATCTGCTCTTTTCCTCCCCATATCTCCACCCTGGATGATTTCACATTTCCCATGCAAGGATTCATATATGGGAACTCCTTTTCTCCCACTTGACTTCATGCCATATCATTACCTTGCCACATGATATGATTCGCCTGATTGGTGCGTTTTGCTTAAAGCTGAATAAACATTCTGGAATTCTTTTTGAATGAGAATAATCTAATGGGTGGGAACCCCTATCTCTGGAGATAGGCTGGCAGTGTTTTCTTCTCAGAGAGTAAGTGGGGTGTTTTGTTGTCCCCTTTCTTTCTGGAGTGGTTGTCGCTCTGGATTTCACTTCTCACTGCCCATCCCCTTCATATGAGTCATTCTTGATTCTGGTGAAATCAGAAATCAGAGTTAGGCAATTGACAGGTAAGCCATTGCCTAAGTTCTGCTTTAAATGTATAGATCTAGCTTTAGGCAAGTGAATTAGGGAATGAAATTAGGGAATGAAGCAGCCAAGTTCCCCGTGTACTGCCATGATTTGTGCAGGCATGCAGGCTGGCAACGAAGGGAGGAAAGGTTGGAGAGGAATGGCTGCTGAGCCGCAACACTGGGGGCTTCCCGGGGAGAGGCCTGCTGAGCCAGTCGGTGCTCCAGTGGGCTTGATAGGGGTGGGGGCAAAGCGGCAGACCCACTAGAGTGAGATCTCTCTCCTTTGTTCTCACTGAGCAGTTCAACCTGAGCCCTGAAAAGCAGGTGTCCCACAGGTCTGCAGCATTGCAGTCGCTGACTTCCCCACCGACCCATCAACTCCAGGTAGCAAGATGTCTTGCAGTTAATGGGGCTGGGGAGGAATTTGACCTGCACACCAACTGGCAAAGACAGTGCAGGTTTGTTGTTTTTTGCCTTCCCCACTGCAAGATTAATTCCATTGTAAATAAGTTGCTCTGGACTATCAGTAAAGTCTTTGTGGATGCTTCATTTTATAACATTTATCACAACTATGTAGTCATGATGGGCATTGGGCCAGATCCACTGGGGAGGGGAGTAGGATTGGGCTCCCCACTCCCCCATGGTGGGGAATCCCATAGGGGATCTCAGGGACGTGGCACCAAGACCAGGCCAGCATAGGGACTGTGAGCTGGCCATGTCCAGGGTGTTGGAAAGGGGTTCAGGTTAGTGGTCCACACACGTGGTGTGCCCCTGGCCCTGTCATCCACCACCAGCACTCACAGCATGTGGGCCAGGAAGGGGGAATCAGACAGCAGGTGGGCAGGCTGATGACAGGATCCACGCCCTCTGCCACCGCCAAGCCTATTCAAGTGAAAGTCAAAGTTGTGGCCAGTTTATTATCCCCACTAAGTCTGTGTGTCTTTAGTTTGTTCTCTTCCCTTTGCCACCCAGACCCAACTAAGCACCTTATGAACTGACACTCCCCTTCTCCGCAATGTACTGATGGTTTAGTTTAGAGAGGAAGTAGCTTCAATGAAACACCCATCACATTAAGAAAGGCAGGAAGAGCTTCCCTTGGTCTGTGAAAGACCACAGCTATTATTCTTATATTACTGGTCCAACAAGAAGACCAGTAATCTACATTTTAATGTTTTTGTTAAATCTGCCAGCTGTTTTGGAACATTGTTTTACTTTAGTGGACTCATATTTCTCCTTGTTTTTTTGTTTTTTGGTGCTCTAGGGATGAACTTAGGGAGACTCCTTCTATCCACACTCCTTTTCCTTCTTGTTCCCCTACCTTGCAACTAGTCATTGGGTAAAATAAACATAGTGGAGCAGGAGTTAGTTTAGTCCAATGGGATTTACTTCCAGGGAATTGTGTACAGCAAGTTGTTGCCCTCCAGATGTTTTGACTTACAACTCCCACCAGTCCTAGCCACTATAGTCAGTGGTGAGGCATGATGGGAGTTAAAGGCCAAAATATCTGGAGGACCACAAATTGTCCACCCCTGGCAAGCTGAATATTCCTTTAGGGCTTTGGGATGCTGTGTACATTGGGCTCCACTTTTTTCCTTTGTCATGTTTGATTTTATTAGACCTCCCATGTTGGCTGTTTGGAGAACAGGCAGAAATTGCTTCTTTTTTTAAATTTCAAAAGGGTTAACTACCTGACAAATATATTTCTGTTCTGCAGAGGAGAGAGCCAACAAAATCATGGTTGAACTGAAAGGTGGCCACAAGGGAAGCTCTTCCTCCTGCCTTTCTTAATGTGATGGATGTTTCATTGAAGCAACTTTAGGCAGGTAGAATAGATTGGAATTGCTTTGGGGTGGTGAAGTCAACTTTTGTTGACCAGAGCTCTGTTGGTTCAGTCAGGTGTGGCTGATAAGCAAAAAATAAAAGGCAACCCTTTCTTACTGTGAAAAGTGCCACAAAGCCTTTGCACAGGTGATGTCTTATTGATGGGCAGGTGTTTTCTTGGAACTTCAGATATGTGTAAGCTTCCTGGCTTCTACAGGAAGTTTACACAAACCTTGCACAAACGAAATCCTTGTTTCTTTTACCTCCACTTGTCTGTAAAAAATGTAGCACACTAAAAGAAGAGTCAATGGGAGAAGGAATCAGTACAATATAGAATCTTACAGGTTGTAGAATCTTACTCTCAAAAAACCTCTAATTTTCTATTTTTGGTTTGCATGCTCAAAACAACCTAGTCAATCTGCCGGCACAGTATTTTGCTTCCAGTAGTTCATTATCTGAGTTCCTCTAAATAAACATCTGCCTCCTCCACAGGCAGGTTTATCAGGAAAGGTCAAAGGTTTATTTTGTTTTTCTCCGCAACAATTTGGGACTGGCAATACAAAAATTGCCAATAATTTTCAAAGATGATTGGTAGATGGCATCTAAGTAAGCAATCTTTAAAAAAAGACCAAAAAAGAAGAGAGAGAGAGAGAGAGAGAGAGAGAGGACAAAGAAATGCATAGTTCCTTTTGACCATGTTCTGCAGACAATGGACAGAGGAGTCAAAAAGCCTGGAGTTTTATGGCTTGTTCTCTGAATTTCTGACATAGTTTTGCAGAATGAATGATCATGGGGGCAACTTGGATGTTAGCCAGTAGCTGCTAGGACAAGTATATAACTATGTAAAATATGGGGTTGCCTTGGTGGGCAGGACGGCTGAAAATCTTCATTGTGATGTGAAACAAAGTTGGAGAATAGATTAGAAACCAGCTCTTTCTCATTCTTTTGTCAGTGGAAAGACTCGTGTGCTAAGGTATTTGTTTTCCACAAATACCTGAATGACATCAATCAGCATATGAACTAGATGCACATGAAGACACCAGCCCTAAAACTAAAGGTACAAGCATTTGTTCCATTGATTTCAGTTTGACTTGCAAGTCTATATGTCTATTGAGGATTTCCCGTCATGTTACATAGGTGTAAGTAGGTATTTACTGGAAGCATATGATACCATAATGTTGGACTTCCATGTTATCCTAGTATACTGGACAAGTGGACTTTAGTATCTAGCTACCAAACCCCCTTCGTCCACAACAGTGTGCCCAAGAGCAGGGGGACAAAGAGCTGAAAGAATGCAGTTAGATAGGAAAGAATGCCAGCAAGAGCCATCCAATGGTTGCATGGAAATGTCCAACCCATTTCCCGTATCAGAGCTCTGATCTGTACAAATGCTTCTGTGTCGTGTCTGCTTTGTAGAAAAAGGTACTTTGAACCCTCAATAAGTCTCTAATATCTGTCTACTTGTAGCCTATATTGCATTATCTCCATGCTAGTGTCACAGATATCGAAAGAGTTTTCCAGCAGTAATGCATAATTCAGTTTCTGTACGGTACAAAATGTACTATCTTCTAAGCATATCCGAAGAACTAAAACAACCACCAACAAAAGGTTATGTGAATATCTGATGGCTCAAGTTACAGCAAGGAATTATGGGGATTGTATAATAACCCCAGCAGTCATCGGAACCAGCACCTGTTGCACTGACCACAGAGGTACCGCCAAAAGTAGCATCTCCCATGACAAGTTCTCCACTACCCTGTTGCAATACTCAGGCCTCCTTTACCCTGCATCTGAAGTGATATGGTTGGCATTGCCCCTCTGGGATGCCCTCATATCACTTTGGGAACATTTAAAACTTTGCTGGTGTGTTTTTGATTTACATTTTGAATATGTATTTTTACTTTTGAGTAAAAACAAACAACCCCCTGGTTAAATCTTTAAAGTAACATGTAGTTTGACCCACAGAGAAATTAGGAGGGGCAGGGGTGGAATGCACTGGCGGGGAGAGCAGAGGGATCAGAGCCTCACACCACACCACACTGAAAGCAGAAATGCCACACAAATGCCCCCGGTCCTTGCTCTTATTTTATGTGTGGTGGGAAAAGGGCATGGAAGGATTGTGTCTCACACTAGCGCTATATTCACATGTTACACTGAATGTGCACTCACCGTCCATGTATGCTCATTAAGATGGTTGTGAGAATCTAACCCTATTCAGTAATTCCCATTGTGTGTAAGCTCTATATGTGAGGAAGGGTAATGGGGATGAACTCACTAGCTCCAACCCCTCCCTCACGTTCTCATCACTTTCTATATGTGGAGGGTGACTGTCTGCAGAGGACAGCCTCCTCTATCCATGGAAATTCTCCCTGAGATTTTAGAATCCTGATTCTTGAAAAAAATCCTGATTACCATTAGTTAAGTATTTATAATCCCATTAATCGTATAGGTAAATGTGCAAGAAAGCAGGTTTATATGCTTTGGGAGTGGGTAGAATTGCTGGCACCGTCCGTGGACATTTTCTTTTTAAAATTAGGAAAATTCAGTGATAAACCCTGCCAGTTTAAAACCAGGGTTAAGATTATCTCATGTTGGATCAAACCCCTCAAAGCCTGGAAACTAGAAGCTATGACGGATGCCTTAATTAAAGGACATGCCCCATGATGAGTTGTGATGTTGTGCAATGTCACAAATTGTGTGTTTGTTTACAACTAACACCCCTTGCTTTTCCTTTTCCTTGGTCAGTAATGATGCCCCAGCTGGTCCTGCATTGCCTTATGAAGTGTCTAGTCTTACTGCTAGAAGAGGGCCCCTCTCACTGTTTAACTCATCCTGACAGCTACTGATGTAAGCAACAAACTGACATGGTCAACTCACAGGAAGATTCCTCTAGCAAAACAGTAAGGCTCAGATGCTTCATAAGGCGATACTGGACCAGGTCAATGTGGGGCATCTTTCTGGTCCCAAGCACTCCATCCTCGCCATCTGGATTTGTGTCTGAAAGACCAAGGAAAAGTGTGGGTGCATGGTGAGTGAGTGATGCATGGTAAACCATTCAAAATGGAGAACATCTTGTACCTAAAGCATCCCCAAAAGATGTCTGTCCAGCCTTAAAGCAGTTGCAACTAGCAAAGATAAAAAATGCAACATGCTTTTTCTTAAAATAATTAATTAATTAATTTTAACCCACAATAAAAATGAATAGGGTAAAGAATACAGTTTAAAAAGAATGCCCACCTAGGAGAATAAACTATTTTAAAGGGAGGGGGGACACAGTAAATACTCTATCTGTGTGTACAAATGATGAAAGGATTCCATGTAAATTGCTTGTTCTTATTTTGTTTTTCTGCTATGTATATAGGACACAATCCATCCAGCTAGGGTAAGCACTTTAAACCTCATTGCTTTCAGTGGAAGAGTTGAACAAAAGCTTGATTTTGGCTCAGTCATATTCATAATTTTCAACCCTCACAATTTTCACTATGTTCCAGGATTTATTTAACCATTCTTCCATTTAGGGAAGTTATTTTTACTGCAGGTGGTATTCTGGCAGATCGTCTATAAGACCTGAGACATTTTTACTCCCATTGAAGCTAGTGAAATCTTCTCTTCTTCCTGCTATGACCCAGCAACGCAGGTCCAAGAGCAGAATTACCAAGTAATCCACAGTGACTTACTGTCCATCACCTTCCATGTCATCATATTGGCCAGACACTATTTGGGTTGGAAACAAAAAAATCTGCAGAAGCAGGTTTTGCTATTGGAGAAATATCACTCCTAACAAGTAGCAGGGAGGAATTGTACATGAAATTCTAGCATGCCAAAATTGGTGTGACTCTGGACTGACAGTACAGCAGTTGAGAACTGAGACTTCCATACCATGGCCTTTCCCCAGGGAAAAATGTATATTTTCATTTCAGTACCACATACCAAAAAAGATGCCCATTCAGATTTGTACTGCAGAGGAATGATATCTTTAGTAAAACAGCCACAGCACCAAACAGAAGTCCTTTTAAAACTTGGAGGAGTATAACATCTGGGCTTCAGTTTATACCACACATTTCTCTGAAGTTATTTCTACCAGTGGGACAGAGGAAGGATTTAGGCTGAATTTAGTTTTACTGTTATCATACTGTAGTGATAACTATTGGTGCCCATTGGTGTCATGTGCACCAATAGTTATCACTAGGGATGTATGAAAGTCATTTACCTTTTCGCGGATTGATTTGCGGTGGGGAGGGAGGCGCTCCATCCCTCCCTCCGGAATCCTCTATGGGGGGGGAGGCGATCCAGTCCTCCCCCCTGGAATCCTGCCCGGCTGGCTCCGCTCCGCAGCTGCTCCGCGGAGCAGCCGGCCAGGGCCGTCCGCAGCTGGAGTTCTGGCTGTGGACTGGCTGGTGCAGACGCAAATGGTGGCTGCTGTAGCAGCCGCCATTTGCATCCAGCCAGGCTGCCATGATAGGCTACGTAAGTATTTATGTAGCCTATCACGGCAGGCAAAACAAAAAACAAAAAAAGGCATACGCAAATGGCGGCAGCTATGGCGGCCGCCATTTGCATTCCCTATTTTTCTCTGTTTTTGCCTACGTAAATATTTATGTAGGCTATTAGGCGGAAAAAAAGGGGAACGCAAATAGCATACTGGGCGCTATTTGTGTTTCTTTTTTTTCCGCCGTAATAGCTTACGTAAATATAAATAATGGCGGCCGCCATTTGCATTCCCTATTTTTCTCTGTTTTTGCCTACGTAAATGTTTATGGTAGGCTAAAACGGTGGGGAAAAAAGGAATGCAAATAGTGCCCACTATGCTATTTGCATTCCCCCCCTTTTTTTCCCGCTGTAATAGCCTATGTAAATATTTATGTAGGCTAAAATGGCGAAAAATAGGGAATGCAAATGGCGGCCGCTGTAGCCGCCGCCATTTGCATACACCATTTTTGTTTTGTTTTTTTGCTTGGCTTGCCATGATAGGCTACATAAATACTTATGTAGCCTATCACGGCAAAGACCAGGGTGCAAATGGCGGCCGTGGCAGCTGGTCGAAAGACCAGCCGGCGCCGCTACCACCGGAGCCGCCGCTGGAGCCGCCGCCATCCGGAACTTCCGCCCCAGGTAAGCTTCATCCCGGGGGGAATCCACGGGGGGCGGGGGGGGCAGGCCGTTCCGCCACAGATTTCAGGGGGCCAAATGCCAGTGCATTCGGCCTCACTGAAATCCGTGGCGGAATTCTCCGCCATCCCTAGTTATCACTGCAGTATGATAGCAGTGAAATGATTCTGAACTCTTTGGAAACTATTAACTTGAGGCCTCTCGGTGGCCTATTGTACAGATAGGTCATTTTCCCTCCCTTAATGCTAGGTGGAATTCACAGTTCTAGTTGAACTGGAGGGTATCACAGCATGATCTTACAAGCCTAGTTCTTCTCAGTGAGATCATAAACTTGTGTCTGGACTATACCACTTCTGACTCCAGATAGGGGCTCATATGATTGAATGTTCTTATGTACAATTTTTTTTAAAAATCCCTGCACATAGAAACCAAGATGTTGGGGAGAAGGGTTCTAGACTAGACCTCTCCCTGACGTACTAGTTTTCTATATGTAAGAAGCTCTTTCATTTCCATGACGAGCACTCCATTGTGTGAACTCCCACCCACAGGCCAAAATGGTACAGCCCAGACATAGGTTTACCTCCTCATTGGGAGCTAAGCCTTAGCTGTTTTCCTTAAACTTTTCTTAGATACTGGGAGTAGGGATGGCAGAGAATTCTGCCACGGATCTCGGGAAGACCAAATGCCAGGGCATTCGGCCCCCCGAAATCTGTGGCGGAAAGGCCTGCCCCCCCGCCCCCCCCGCGGATCCCCCTGGGACAAGACTTACCTGGGGTGGATCTTCCGGGTGGCGGCGGCTCCGGTGGCGGCTCCGGTGGCGGCTGCGGCGGCGGTTCGGTGGCGGTGGCGGCGGCTGCGGTGGCTGGTCTTCCGACTGGCTGCCACCACCTCCATTTCCCGTGTAAAAAAAAAAAAAAGACGTGATAGGCTATGTAAAGATTTATGTAGCCTATCACGGCTAGGTTAAAAAAAAAAAGATAGGCTACGTAAATCTTTACGAAGCCTATCACGTCTGATTTTTAAAAAAACACACACGTGCGTACGCAAATGGCAGCTGCTACGGCCGCCGCCATTTGCGTTCTTTATTTTGTCTGCTACGCTATTTGCGTTCCCCTTATTTCCGCCGTCTTAGTCTACGTAAATATTTACGTAGACTAAGACGGGCCAAAATAAGGAATGCAAATGGCGGCGGCCATAGCCGCCACCATTTGCGTATGCACGTGTTTGTTTGTTTTTAAAGTCAGACGTGATAGGCTACGTAAAGATTTATGTAGCCTATCACAGCTGACTACAGGGACGCAAACGGCGGCGGCTATGGCCGCTGCCATTTACGTCCCTGCTAGCCAGCGGCCGGATGTCCAGCTGCTGGCAGAGCCAGCCAGCGGCTCCTCAGAATCCCTGCGGAGCACAGCCGGCTGGCCAGGATTCCGGGGGGAGGGACGGAGCGCCTCCCGCCCCCAGCGGAACCTGGCGGAGCTAGGTAAGGCCAATTTCGTACATCCTTAACTTGGAGTGATGGTGTTCTCTACCCAGACACATGCATTTATACCTTGCCTTTCCACCCAGGAGTTCAAGAAGGCATACATAGTCCTCACCCCATTTTGTCCTCACAACAACCCTGTGAGGTAGGTTAGGCTGAGAGTATGTGACTGGCCCAAATATTCATACCATGAGCTTCATGGGTGAATAGGGATTTGAACCCGGCTTTTCCATGCTCCAGTCTGACATTCTCTCCAGATGGTTGGGTTACAATCCAAGTATTGCTGATGATTGGCCATGTTGGCTGAGGCTGATGGGAATTGAATTCCAAAACATCTGGAGAGTACCTGGTTAGGGAAGACTGTACTATACCACACTGGCTCTCTGTGGAACTGGGCACTGCACAATCGCTGTAGACCAGCATTCTGGGACAGGACAGATGGTTTTTTTGAGCCAACACATAATGATAATACTAATGTTATGTCAACACTGTGGAAATATCTTGGGAACAGACATGCTTTCCAGGTTTGTTTTTGTTTTTTATGGAGAAATGGTTAACTGATAACATATAGAGGGCAAGAAAGTCAGGGTCAAAGCTGCTGGATTTTACAGCCTATTGAATGGCTGCAGCACAAAGTAATAAAAAAAGCAGTGATGACAGCTACTCTTAACTATTTGTTGATTGCAGCTTATCTGGTGCTGGAAGCAAGCC
This sequence comes from Heloderma suspectum, assembly GCF_057233095.1. NCBI lineage: Eukaryota > Metazoa > Chordata > Lepidosauria > Squamata > Helodermatidae > Heloderma > Heloderma suspectum. The sequence continues at coordinate 114,590,802 of NC_139461.1, read as the reverse complement.
GTGCAACTATCTATCCGAATTGCATAAGCAGAAAATAAACTATAAATAAGGCCATAAATAAGCTACAAATAAACTATAAATAAGTATTTCCTTATTTCTAATGTGGTTTCTAATTTATTAACAATACAAATTTACATAAAACACATTTTTATATGCATTATTGTTTCTAAACTATACAAATTTATAACAATTTATCCTCGAAAACCTTTTAACTGATATGGGGGTGTGGGACCCTAACTGGGATGGGATCTTGAAATGTATTTCTCAAAGTGGTGATATTCTGGCACTGTCAGGGCTCTGGGTGGGACAAAGTGAAATATTACCATCTCTGTCTTTCAGAAATATTTATTATTTATTAATTTATTTCATACATTTATAGCCCACCTTTCTTCTATCATGCAACTCAAGGCAGCATGCAGAAGAGCTTCCAAGTGATCTCCCATACAGGCATGGCATTAATCAACCCTGACTGCTCATTGGAAGGACAGATACTGAAGCTGAAGCTCAAATATTCTGGCCACCTAATGCAAAGAGAAAACTCCCTGGAAAAGACCCTGATGCTGGGAAAGACTGAAGGCAAAAGGAGAAGGGGACGGCAGAGGATGAGATGGCTGGATAGCATCACCAATGCAATGAATATGGACTTGAGCACACTCCGGGAGAGAGCGGAGGACAGGAAGGCCTGGCGTGCTATGGTCCATGGGGTCACGAAGAGTCGGACACGACTGTACGACTGAACAACAACAACAACATGCTTAGCTTTAGCATCTTTGCTGTATCATTCATGTGCCTTCAGACCACACACTGGGACCTGTTGTTCTTTGTAGTCACCAGAGATGATGGGGGGGGGGGTATTATCCTGGATGAAAGCAAGCAGGAATGATCCCCTTCATGATGCAGAAGAGCCTTCTTCAGTATGGTGCCCTCCAGATGTTTTGGACTACAACTCCCATCACCCTTGACCATTAGCCATTCTGGGTGGGGCTGATGGAAGTTAATCCCAAACATCTGGAAGGGTGCCAAATTGGGGAGGATGATGTTCACTACAGCAGCCTTCTCCAACTTGGCACCTTCCAGGTGTTTGGGACTACAACTTCCAGCATTCCTGACTATTGGCCATGCTGGCTTGGGCTGATGGGAGTTGAAGTCCAAAATATTTGGAGGGCACCACGTTGGGAAAGGCTGGACTAGAAATTCAAACTTACCTAGAGTCTTGAGGGCCAAACCAGATGTGATGTTTAAAATATTGTCATCTTTCTTACGTCCCCACACTTAAGATAGCAGACATGGGTGGTATGATTTAGATTGGGACTGTGGTATGAGCACTTCTCCTCATACCATTTTCCTGCCAAACAAGCCCCACTTGAAGCTGCTATTAGCTGCAATGGCACCTTCAGAAGCAAATAGGGGTGTTTTTTTGAGGGGGGGGGAGTTTTGGCAGGCATGTAGAGCTGGGGAAAAGGGTTAAACTCCCCTCTCCCATGCCACAGACCCAACCTGTATTCCTCCCTCCCTGGCAACTGCTATTTTACAGGTGGGGAACAAAATGAGAGACATAGTGGCATATTTAATGTCACATGTGACTTGGCCCTGAGTCCCAGTCTTGACATCACAAGCTCTGGCAGAAATAAGGGCAGCCATGAATATGTCTGGAACCAGCTTCATTGCAGTGGTTTCCTGGAAGTTGTGTGGGATCTTCTCCCAGTTCCTGATGGGAAGTCTGACTCAAGGAGGCTGCTGTGAATTCCCTGGGCCTTCATCGTTCATAAGATTAACTTCAAAGAAGTGTGAACAGCAGGCTTCTCTTGTGGTGGCCAGCACTCACCATGTCACCATGAGGTTATGTGGATACTTCCTGAAAACGATAATGGTGTTGCACTACTGAATCCACAATATCTTTCTGTTACAGTTGCTGTTGAGCAATGACTGCTTATCTGTTGGGTCTATGTACTTCTTTCACAGTTAGTCCCTGCTGGAGGTGCGTGGAAGCAACACCACAGTTCCATACCAAGCGCAGAAACAACCATCAGTCATAAAATATTGCTTATAAACAAGGCTTGCTGTTTTAAGGCAGTGGCAGTCCTGGTCATATATTCATTTAAGCTGCAATGCAATGCACCTTTCCTGTGAGGAAGTAAGCACCAGTATACCCAGTGGGCCATTCTTCTGAGTAAAAATGTTTAGCAGGACGGGGGGCAAAGGTAGATCTGAATCTAATAGTAGACCTCTGCTTATTTGCAGTAGATCAGCAAGGTTTTCTGACTCACAATTGTTTAACAATAGGGGCAAAAAACTGGTCTCCCCCTCCCAACCCTAAACATTTGAAAAATCCTGGAGTCATCAAGAGTGGATTTTTGTGTGGAAATTTTTGTGTGTGTGTTCTGACACTCAAAACAAATCCCTGGGCTCAGAACTCTTTAATTCTAAGTGAATATATGTCTTTTGCACCCAGCTCTGGTTGGTGGGTCTCAGAGTCAAAGTAAAAAAAAAAAAAAAAGACCCTGCAAGCCTGAAGTCTGCCTATCCTGATGTATGGGATTGTGCTGTTAGGGTCACTGTCAGAGTAATCGGCGAACATTTTATGTAGACAAGACATCAGGGCTACCAAGGCTGATCAGGTCTCGTAACCAGGGGTGTGTTTCCACCAGCGATTTACTCCAACCTGGCTGCACTGTGAGGTCTCTGTGTTTCCATGACGTCTTGGCCATTCAGCACCAGCCCCGCATTTTATCGTGGAAAACCTGCTTCTTCTGAGACTGGTTATAGTCCAACTTTTCCAGCTTACTGGAAAAGCCGAAGCTTACTTCGGCTCCATTACTGACCTGTTTCCACAACCGCACTGGGTTCGGTATCATAGTCCTGCCCATGGGGCATGTAGCCCGGCCTGTGTGGGTGTGTTGCTCATGACCTCAGTGACCCAACCCTTTCCCTCCCTGTTTTCCAGAAGTTTTCTCGATGTTTTGGAGCAGGATGCTAACGGACCAACATTTAAAACATCATTGAAAATAAGCGCTAGAACACTAGTGTGCATAAATAAGCCTACTATCGCAGGCAAGCAAGTACTCCCATTACAGTGTGAAAATCAGGTTTATCTGAGGTAATTTCCCCAGAACTACACATGGGGAGGATCCACAGCTAATATTCCTTTGTGTCATAGTCTAGCTTTCATATTACACATTAAGTCACCATCTCATTATCACACTATTGCACAGGTCTTCAATCAATATGCACACCCTCTATGTCAGTATCTTCCTGTGACTCTATCAGTCTATCACTCCATCGCGAAATAGCACTAACATGCATTTGCACTATCACACAAATTTGCTGGTTATGGGACTGAATCAGCCTTGATCACCCTGATGAATGACCTTTATTGAGAGAGGGATAGAGGGTGTCCAACCCTGTAAATTCTGCTTGATCTCACATCAGCTTTTGATTAGGGATGACAGAGAAATCTGCCACGGACTCCAATGAGGCCAGATTCTTTAGAATCTGGGCCCCCAGACTCCGTACATCCCTACTTTTGATACCATGAACCATGGTATCCTCCTGGATTGACTTCATGGGATGGGGTATTGGAGGTACTGTGTTACAGTGGTTCTGGTCCTACTTGCAGGAGCGATTTCAGAAAGCAACATTGGGTGACCATTCCTCGGCCCCTTGGCAATTGAGCTATGGGGATCCGCAGGGTACCATCTCGTCCACAATGTTATTTAACATCTATACGATGACTCTGGGAGCAGTCATTAGGGGATTTGGAGCCAAGTGCCATCAGTATGCTGTTGACATACAGCTCTATCTCCTTGTGACATCTGAATCAGGCTGTGACATCTGAAGAGGCTGTGCAAGTCCTGCACCAGTGACTGAACTCAGTAATGGGCTAGATGAGGGCCAATAAACTGAAACTGAATCCAGGCAAGATGGAAGCCCTGTAGGTGAGTGGTTCCTGTGTCTGGGAGATAGGCTCATTGCCTGTTCTGCACAGGTTGCACTCCCTCTGAAAGATCAGGTTCATAGCCTGGGGGTGCTCCTAGATCCATCACTGTCGCTGGAGGCTCAAGTGGCCATGGCGGCTCAGAGTGCCTTTTACCAGCTTCGGCTGGTTTGCCAACTATGGGCTCTCCTGGACAGGGATAGCTTGGCCACAGTGGTACAGGCACTAGTAACCTCAATGCTGGATTACTGCAATGCGCTCTATGTGGGGCTGCCCTTAACGCTGGTCCAGAAGCTGGAGCTAGTGCAGAACACAGCAGCTCAGCTGTTGTCAGGAGCTGCCCCTTTTCCACATGCAACTCCTTTGCTGAGGGGCCAGGTTTAGGGCCAGGTTTAGGGTATTAGTACTAGTGTACAAAGCCCTAAACAACTTGGGACCAGGACACCTGAGAGAGTGCCTTCTCCCTAACAACCTGCCTGGTCACTGAGGTCATCAGAGGGCTCGCTCCTGGTGGTTCCACATGGACCTATAGCCCAATTGGAGTCTACCAGGAGAAGAGCCTTCAGTGTGGTGGCCCCCTTTTCTGTGGAACTCTCTGCCCTGGAGGTTAGGCAGGCACCAACACTGTGTTGTTTCTGGTGCCTCCTGAAAACAGCACTGTTCGAGGAGGCATTCCTTAACTGACCAGCCATGGTTTCTATTGGCATTCTGTTTTTTAAAAGCATAATTTTAACATGTTGTTTTATTCTTTTACTGTTTTACCTCTTATGTTCACCGCTCTGAAATCTGTTTTAAATATGGAGTGGTATACAAATATTGGAAATAAAATAAATAAATCAGTAAATATAGAACCCAGTAATCATACATGACAAGATTTATTGCAGGGGTGGGCAAGTTGTGGCCTTCCAGACCTTGTTGGACTGCAACTCCCATCAGCCTTAGCCAGCATAACCAGAGGCGAGGCATAGTGGGCATTGCAATCCAACATCTGGAGGGCCACAAGTTGTCCAGCCCTGATTTATTAGTACAGGTAATAACCATGATTTACTATTATGTTTTTAGATATTACACATCCCTGAAGAAGTGTTGCAACTTAAAATGCATTTGGGAACTGTTTTATATTAACTTTGAGAGAAAGGATAACAATTTTGCGCCAATTTTGTCTTCCTGCCTATTTGGGGTTCTCAGTAGATTCAGAGTAGCTGATCCACTTCTGGTTTCTTTTACAGTATTACATTTTCCCATCAAGCTGGCGTTCATTTTGGAGCCTGACTGTCATGCAAATGTGCATGATCCAGAAAAGTGAAAATGAATGGTTTGACCAACAGCATAAAGTGCCAGCCGTCTTAGTGTTTCTACATTAAGCAAAAAACCCACAAAAACCCACATCCTTTCCGGAGCTTCCTGCTTTCGGTTTCTTTGCGAGATTAGGAAGGGCTTCTTTAGACGGCAGCCATGTGGTTTGAACTGAGGGAGTGCCTCCCTCCCTCCCTGCCATGTGTGCAAAGGAGGGGTGGTGGTGTCTTGTTTTCATAGCTCAACTTCTGCTGTACTGTTTTCTCGCAGCCCCCAGGAAACCTCTGACTTACTTCTGAGTAGAGATAATACTACGGTATAAGTCTGCAATCCTGGACACACTTACTTGGGAGTAAGCCAAATTGAACTCAGTGGGACTTCTGAGCAGACATAAGATCACCCTGTAAGACTGCAACCCTCAGCACACTTACTTGAGAGTAAGCCCCATTGAACTTAATAGGGTGCTCTGAAACAACAGAGGACGTTGCTTCTGAGCTTGGAGGGGTGGGAGATCAGATGTGTCTCCCTTCTTTGCAGGGAGGCATTTTACCCTCTTATCCCTCTGACTGAGAAATGCAGAGGCAGGAGATGCAATCAGCAGGTGATTCTTGCCCTCGTGCCTGTCAAATATGCTCAGGTCTCCTTCCCCGCAACCCCATTCCCATCCCCAATGCCTTTATCATGCTGACTATGCCCCCAGCAACCGAAAACAAATGCCCACAGCAGGCAGACAGAGCGATTTCTTCCGCTATGGGAGAATTTCACGTGGAGGTCATGGCGCTCCTGTTCTGTGGGCTGGGAAAAATACTACATTTTTTGTGTTTGAGGAAAACACAGGATAGGCTGGGGGAAATGGTGGGAGACACCCTGGAGGGTAACGGCGTCATCTAAAGAACACGCAAACTTCTGTGACAGAGCCACGTCAATAGCGGGATAAAAGCACCGTGTGATGAACCCAAGCCCTTGCTGTATTTTCTGTTTGCCATCATCCTCTGCTGTGTGCAGACACCGCTTCCGCCCACTGGACTAGTTCTTGGGCCCAATTATTTTGTGAAATTGGCAGAGCTCCATTGACTTGCACAGGCACCACACAGCTAAGTCTTTCTAAGCCCTCATGCTTAATTGTTACGTTAAGCTTGTCATCTAGGTATTTGAACTGACAATTATGATTGGATTTCTGGAAACATAAACTCATTTTATCTAAATGGCCAGTGGGAACACCCAAAGTGTGCAGATAAACGGGAGTGCTGTTTATACAAAGTTACACTGACACTGAGCCTATTGAGGAGAAGCCTTTGGCTTAACCCTTGGTTCTCACCTTCCAATGAAATTGAGCTTAAGTGTATATGCAGCTGAGCTGAATGGATATTCCTCTATTATTATCGCCTCTCCATTTCCTCTCCTCCTACTGTATCTGATCATGCTGTCAACATGAATGACAATCCCAGGTTTACATTCACTACTGCTAATATTATGGGATCTCTTTCCATTCTTGGATCTCTTTCCATTATTTGTCGTAAGTGCAATCTCAGACTGATGGCATCTTAATTTTAATTTAATTTTATCTTTATTAAAATATTTATACCCTGGCTTTCTTTCACAGAGGGAATCCAAGACAGCAAAAAACAATAATCAATTAAGAATACACTGTTATTTGGGAGTAGCTCCAATGAAGTGAGCAAATATGCATAGAATTGCACTGGAAAACAGCTATAAGAACATCAAAAAATATAACAAAGTCTCTTGTGGCTCCTTAAAGGCTAACACATCTATTATGGCATAAGCTTTCATGCACTGCAGTCCACTATAGCAACAACAGAACAGAATTGATTGCCAGAGGGGTGCCACAACTGAAAAGGCCCTATCTCTTATACTTACTTGCTGAACAATGGGGGATGTGGAGTTGGGGACTGGAAACAAAGCTCTATGAAGACAGACTGAAAGAACTGGGCATGTTTAGCCTTGAGAACAGAAGACTGAGGGGAGATATGATAGCACTCTTCAAGTACTTGAAAGGTTGTCACAGAGAGGAAGGCCAGGATCTCTTCTCGATCAGGACACGGAATAATGGGCTCAAGTGACAGGAAGCCAGATTCCGGCTGAACATCAGGAAAAGCTTCCTGACTGTTAGAGCATATGACAGTGGAACCAATGACCTAGTGAGGTGGTGGGCTCTCCCAGACTGGAGGCATTCAAGATGAGGCTGGACAGCCACCTGTCAGGGATGCTCTGACTCGGATTCCTGCATTGAGCAGGGGGTTGGACTCGATGGCCTTGTAGGCCCCTTCCAACCCTACTATTCTACGATTCTATGATTCTATAAGGAAGGACCAAAAGTAAGATGGATGATAGAAAGAGTTACAGGAAGCCAGATTCCAGCTGAACATCAGGAAAAACTTCCTGACTGTTAGAGCAATATGACAATGGAACCCCTTACCTAGGGAGATGATGGGCTCTCCCATACTGGAGGCATTCAAGATGAGGCTGGGCAGCCATCTGTTGCGGATGATGTGACTTGGATTCCTGCATTGAGCAGGAGGTTGGACTCGAAGGACTTATAGGCCCCTTCCAACCCACCAGTTCTGAACATGTTTCAAAACATCCCCATGTAGAGTGCACTAGAGTGGTTCAATCTGGGCTTTACAAAGGTGGCAATGACTTGTAGCTGGCTCTGTCTTTTCCAGAAAAGGGAGTAGCTTGCAGCCTAAGACAGTATTCCTGATCGCTACCACCACCTGAGCTTTCAAGAACAATACCAGATCAAGGACTAGATTGAAGCCATGATCCTATAGCTTAAGGGGAAGACCAACCACAGCCAAAACCTGCCATGCACCTAATTCTGATCCAACTGATCTCCCAACCAACACTACTTCCATTGTATATGGTTTAAGTTTCAGCTTGTTCTCCCAGATGCGATCTTCTACTGTCTCCAAGCACCAGTTTAAGATAATAATACAGTCCTTTGAAGGGGAAGAGCTATGGCTCTTTGCATTGCTTTGCACGCATATTTAAGGCTCAATCTACAGATCTAAGACAGCGAGGCCAGGAAAGATCTCAGAGAGCCACTGCCAGTCAGTACTCAGTATGAGGCACATTCTGTCCAAGAAAGTCTATGTTGTCTGCTGTCAGTACTTGAGGATCTGTAGAGGTTACCATTATAAGTAATCACATTTGATTTCTATCACATGGGTTAGCCTGCTTTGTTCTCCCCACAGCTCTGTGAAGTTAGGTTGAAAGTCCATGACTTGTCCAAGGCCCCTTGTGAGCTTCATAGCTGGGTGGAGATTTGAACACAGATCTATATCCAGTCTATCAACATGACCAGCCTTCTCCAACTTGGTGCCCTCCCAATGTTTTGGACTACAAACCCCATCCCCAGCAAGCATGGCCAATGGTGGGGCATGATGGGAGTTGTAGTCCAAAATATCTAGATGGCAGCCCATGGGGGATGGCTTCACTTACCATACTGGTACTTTCATACTGGCTACTACAGGGCAGAGTTGTAGTCAATGGTGGTGGTTTAACATGACAACCAAAGAGCTGACTCATGAACTTTCGGGGGTGGGGTGGGTTTCTACACATCCCTAGGCAGAGTGAGAAAGCATGATCTGTAGAAAGCAGCTGTAGCTCACTTACAGTGACATACTAAGTCTTTATTATTGTAGATTGATACCACCCTTCAAATCCTTTTTAAAAGTTTGAAATTATCTGCATAAAATCTCTAGCCCATTTGGGGTGATCTGACCATTTGTCAGGGTGATTAAAATCATGTCACTCAGTGCTGACATGTACTCTATCCCATTTAAGAAGCCTAGCAGCAGCAACAACCTAGAAACAACTAGCCCCTATTTACATCACAGCAGATGAAATGGCTGAGACCAGGCTGCCTAGATTTTATCACCTGAATGTAGAATTGTTGCAGCTGTCCAGAGCGCAGTAATGGTACTCCAGTGCAATAAATATTTTTTCTCTTTCTATGCAGGTCAGTTGGTTAGGCATCAAAAATGTGTTGTTTCAGTGTTGATTGAAATCTCAGTTACCTGATTCTAGATAGACTGGTTTTTCAGTTTTGCACCAGAGGCAGATTTTGTGATCTAGAAGACAATGGAGTGGTGTGTGTCTGCTAAGTACTTAATATCCTTAATCACAACTAGGTGGAGGAACAAATTATTGTATCTTAAGCAAGTGAGGTCAGGTTAGGAACATGGCATGTCCCATAACTATATCTCCTTTCATATTAAGCCACTCTCCCAGCTGCTGACTTGGTAATCAATGGATTACTTTGTACAATGATAAACAAAAGAAAAATCAACCCAGAATAACAGATATGGATATGCTAGTGAGTAGAGATTTCACTGTCATAAACATGGATTAGAGACTAAACCAGAAAATGACAATGACATCCTATGTTATACATGACTATTTTGACCTATTATATAATTGGGCTACCCTAAAGAAAGCTGATGAACTTCCTCAACTCATAAAAAAAAAAAAAAACGATTAAAGAAATATTCTCTTCACCTTAGCCATCATCGCCTTCTCCCATACGTACCTCCCTGGACCCTAAAATAATCTTCATGGGCCCTTCTCCGGGAGCCCCTGCCAATGGAAGTGAGCCAGGGGGCTACCAGGAAGAGGGCCTTTTCTGCTGTGGCATCCTGGCTGTGGAATGAGTTCCCTAGAGAGGTTGACCTGGGGCCTATGTTCTCCTCTTTCCAGTGCTAGGTGAAGACCCTTTTATAACACTTTTGTCTTTTAGCTCTGCTGTTTTAAGTCTGTATTTTAAATCTCTGCATTGCTGCTAAGTTTTATTCTGTTTGTACTTTTATATTGTAGTTTTAAGCTTTCATATTTTATATTGTTTTATGCTGTACATTGTGGATTTAATTTTTGTGAACCACACAGACAGCTTCTGCTATTGGGCGGTATAGAACAAATCCATGATACATAGATAGATGATAGATAGATAGATAGATAGATAGATAGATGATAGATAGATAGGATAGATACTTTTTGCTGTTTCTCCAGCACATTATTATTATTGTTGTTATTAATACCATGTTGTTATTATTAATAATAATAATAATAATAATAATAAAACATTGTCAACAACAACAACAACAATAATACACTGTCATCTTTAGAGCAGAAGAAAATATTTGGGAACCTTTGTACGCATTTCAGCTTAGCTGCATTGTGCATTTCCCACACCCATTCCCATGTGGGATTCCTCCTACCAGGGCGAGCCAGAGCACCCAGTGTCAGGTGTGTGGAGGGTAGTTGCAACGTTCATCATAACTGTGTCCACAAGGGCATTGTTTAAATTCCCCTGTGGAAATGAATGGCAACTATTTCTTTAAGTGAGAGAAAGCAAAATGTACCCTTGTGGACTCCAGTCGGGTATATAGGGAATTTCTACACCAGCCTAAAATCCTGCATTTAAAATGGGGCTTTCTGCTTCCCTTTTAAATGCAGGATCACAACTAACTCCCTTTACACCTGCGTCCTTTCCCCCGTCCTGTTCTCCCCATATCTGAGTGTTCCATTATCTTTCACTGATCTCGCTCCTCTTCTTGTCACTTTTATGCTTCTCATGGAGGAAACTGAAGTGGAACACAACGGGGTAATTTGATAGCTCATTATCTGCCATCTGTTTAAAAACAGAACAAAGGGCAATTAGTGCAGGAGATGCCCTGGAGGGTCACAGCAGGGTCACGGCATCATGTAAAGAGCCCCATGAAAGAGCAATCCCAATCGCAGGATGAAAGCTCCGTGTGAAGGAGCCCATAGACTCTGCTCTCTGCCTTTGTTGTCTTCAGACACAGAGAATTCAGTTCAGCTTGTTCCTAAATGCACAGCACCATCTTGCATTTTGTTTCTTTGATGCACTGGAGCTGCCTCCCTCCCCAACCTGGTGCCCCAGGTGTGTTGGACGACAACTCGCAGGGTTCCTGACCATTGGCTATGCTGGTTGAGGCTTATGGGAGTTGAAGTCCAAAATGTCTGGAAGGCACCAGATTGGGGAAGGCTGCTCTAGCTGATCACTTGCTCTTCTTTCTGATATAGTATGATGGGATGCTAATAACTGGCCTTTTGTTATTACACAGTTATGACACATTTCGCTTCAACACAACTTAGGAAGCTGCCTCATGGCCAGTGAGATGATATGTCCATCTAGCCCAGTACCCTCCAGTGACTTGGCAGTAGTTTTCAGAGGTCTCAGTCTTTCCCATCACCTGCTATTTGATTCATTTTTAACTGGAGATGCCAGAGATTGGACCCGTAGCCTTCTGCATGCAAAGCATGTGCCTCTAGCATGGAGGTTATGGGTCCCTCCCATAAACAGACCAATCCTTTATTGTAGAAAGAAGCAAGGGAAGCAGATGGGTTATTTCCAAGGTGGCCATCAGTGCTGAATGTGAGCTTGCAGAACACAGCTCAGACTACAGTCTGGTTTTTAAATTTTACACCTTAAAATGGCAATTGATTGTCATGACAAATGATTCAACAGTCAGTGCCTTCAAAACAGATTGTCTCTCTCACCACCTTTGGGGACTGGGAAAGTGGACATTTTGATCTTTGCCTCCTTGAGAGGCCTCTGTCCTTTTTGTCATCCAAGCAGTAGTGTAGTGCATGCAGGGCTCGCAGGGATGCAGCCCCGGCACTTTTTCATTAGCAGGGACTCTGATGTCATCTGCTGCCCCCCTCAGAATTCCCTTTTCCCTCTGAGCTTAGCTGGGATCCTCACTGTAGCTGTGGGGGGAATGAATCCTCCAAGCAACCATATATTGTTCCATGTTGGAATGCAATGTATTTGGGATGACTTGGTCTGGAATGGGCAATTAAGACCTATTCGCTTTACCAAAGATGTGCTCCTGGTGGAGTTGTGAGGGGGCGTGGCTGTGACTGTCACGAAGGAACCCTGAACTTCTGAATTTGCCACTACACTACTGCATCCAAGCAACAAGGCAGGCAGTAGGACATCTGCACCACCACTGAGAAGGCCTAGCATTCAGTTACTTGCTGATCTTGAGAGAGGCCACTCTGAGTCTAGGCAACCTCCCCCCACCCATTGTTTGACACATGGGGAGCATGGAGAACTCTATCCTTTGAAAAAGGAGGAAATGTAGTTGCCTTTGAATGCTGGCAGCAGGACAGGATGCAAGGATGTTTTCTTTCTTTTGTGAAAGTCAAACAAGTTACTATTTTGGTACATGAGAGACAGTAACCGAGCGACTTAGGAGGAGACCATTCTTTTCCGCTCACCTGCTCCCAGGAGAACAGCAAAGGCAACCAGATCCCAGGAGGGGTGAGTCTATCTTAGAAAAAAAAATCTATGCAGCAGCCATTCCCAATGTGGCATCCTCCATATGTGTTGGACTGCAACTCCTAGGATCCCCAGCCAGCATGGCCAGCCAGCATGGCCAAAACACCTGGAGGTCACCACGTTGTGGAAGGCTGCTAAACAGCTTTGTGAAGACACTAGATAGAAAGCCAAAGCCTTTCTGTCAGGGCTGGCCCAAGACATTGTGCTGCCTGAGGTGAAGGACAAGATGGCGCCCTCTCCCATCCCATGCACAGAGGCCAACCAGAGCGGCAGGTGGATCTTTCTTCAACAGTGGCAACAGACAGAGTTCTCCACCACACCTGAGGGAGGCAGTCTAGCTGAGGTGGCACAGAGCTTGGCACATAGTGTGTGCACACAGCTCTGTCCCCCAACTGCTTCTTGCCCTTCTGCTTCTGCTGCTGCATCACCCTGTCTAAGGGGTAGGACCAGTCCTGCTTCCCATGCATTTCTTAAAAGCACACTTTAAAACTCTCTCTCTCTCTCTCTCTCTCTCTCTCACACACACACACACACACACACACACACACACAGTGGAGGCTGGCCGCCAGTCAGAACTGGTTTCGCACCTTGGATAGCTCCTTTAGAGTTCTGACTGGTTCTGACTGAAACCCAGAGCAGATTCACCACCCCACTGACATGGGAGCCACCAGCCTCCACTGCACAAACACACACACACACACACACACACACGCCCAAACATTTTACCTCATTTTCCCAGCTTGCACAAGTTCATTATGGAACTGCATTGTCTGAAGGAGTTTTAACAAATTTGGAAATCTCCAGCCACCATGCAGGATTTTTGCTGCTTTTTGTGTTGGGTATCGCAGGTCCATTGAGGATTTCACTGTGTGGGAATTGCAAAAGTCCCCAGATAGTTCTCTTCCTCATTCTTTCCCATACTTGCGAGACTGACGTGTAGCACACATAGTGCAAGAGAGCCTTGGAAGGTGTGTATGACTGATTTTTTTTTTAAAAAAATCTCCAGTTAAAAATTCTCTTTGGTTGAGTGCAGAAGAGAATGGAGACACTTTAGAGATGAAGACGTTTCTAAAAGAGCAGTGCCAAACACCCAGTTCAACCACAAAGCCAATTTCCCCACAGGGCAAGGAGGAGTCCCTTCTCACAATAAAACTGTTTAGGGTTGTTTTATCTCCTCTCTCCCACTAGATTCTTTTTTGTTGTCAGGTGTGATGTTTTCGGTGGTGACACATGAGATAAGATCAGGGCTGGATTCCAGATAGACTGGGGCGATGGAGCAACAGTTAGGCATCCCAAACTCTTGTTGCTGGCAGAGCAGTAAAATTAATAGCAGCAACACCTACTTGCGTGGGTGGCAATTAATCATATCAACCAGGTCTACCAGGAAAGACAGTTTTCTCTCCTGATCCATGCCTTACCCCTTGGCAGGTTTCCTTGTTCTTCATCGCCTTTGACCTCATAGAAGAGTGCAGCCTTCCCCAACCTGGTGCCCTCCAGATGTGCTGTACTACACTTCCCTGTGAGGCTGGGGATACTGGGAGTTGTAGTCAAACACATCTGGGGGTACCAGGTTGGGGAAGGCTGGAATAGTGGGTCAAATGCCTGTAGAACTGACTGAGCTCTTTCTTCCTGGGGATTTGCTGATGGTCACTGTTGTTTCCCTTCTCCTACTCTTATTCTCTCTGTGTTCATGTAGGTTTCCTACCCATGTAATGGCTCCTTCACCAACTTTTGTGCCAAGTCCTCCTCTTTTGAGGCTCCCTGTAGGGCATTTTCTCTCAGCCTCCATTTGCTGCAGAATCAGAATTGTGGAAGCATCCCTGAGGAAAGCTGGTAATTTCCCCACCACCACCACCAGGCTACTCCCTTTGCTCAGAGCTGCCTTCTTGGAAGCCCAGCCTCAGAAGACTGTTTGAGGGGCAGGGGAGAGCTGCAGCCTGTGGAGAGCAGAGGGAATTGGACATGCAAACAGGAAGATGGATGCAGAGGCATCATGTTTTCACGTGCATGGAAGCATGGAAGCCCACCATGTCAGGGACTGGAGATGCTGCCTCTAATTTAGCCAGCCCGACCTGAATGAAGTACATCCCAGAGTCTTCTGTCCTACTGATAATGACTCTGTGTGCACTAGCTTCACACAGCTGGTCAGACCAGAGGCAGGGTACATTGCCAGGACTTCATAGAATCACAGAATAGTAGGGTTGGAAGGGGCCTACAAAGCCATCGAGTCCAACCCCCTGCTCACTGCAGGAATTCAACTCGGACTTGGACTTGGACAGGTGACTTATACGAAGCCACCTTATACCAAGCCAGATTATCGGTGCCTAAAGCCCTGTACTGTCTACCCCAGGGATATTGAACCTCTTTCAGCCCAAGGGACACATTCATGTTTGGAGAAGTTATCAGGGGCTGCCTTCCAGTGGTGGGTGGAGTCAGATGCAAAGGGGCGAGGCCAAAGGCAAAAAGCATGGAGCCAAAATACCAAAAATACCAGCACATTTTAGTTTCAAGGTCTTACTGCCAGTAAGTCAGCCTTAGGAGAAGCATTCCAGCTAGAGCTGTGTACAGATGGCCCCTCAAAATTCTCCAGCCTATTTGTGGGCAGAGAAATTGGGGGGACAATTTCACTGAATTTCTCCTAGGGGAGGAGAAATTCTCCAGCAGTTTCTCATAGATAGGGCTCACTGTTGGCAGGGGTTGTAGCAAAGGTCCTTTCTTTTTTCCTTGGGGTTTTTGGTTTATAGCACTGCTTCTGTAGGTGGCTGCAGCATCAACTTTTCTGAGGCAGAATTTTGAATTTCTTTTGGTGGCATTTTTGAGCTTACCTAATCACTGCGAGGTGGCCGAGAGTGCAGTGTGTGTGTTTTCTCTCTCTATTACACATATTTCCATTGCTCTGCAGCCTCCCAGGCTACTTGCACTTTCTGAATTGAAAAAGCCCCATGGGAGGAACTGCCTCATGATGTCTGCCTTATGATGGCTTTAACTGAAGTGTGGGAAGCCAAAGAGGCTACAGGCTGCCACAGAGATTATTGTACAAGGACAGACAGGACACTCACGCAAACTCCTCAGCCACCTCATAAGTAAGGTAAGCCCAAGAACCCCAAACCCAACTCATGAGAATTTCTCCAAAATTTCTCCTCCTTTGAATTTCTTTTCGAAAGCAATTTCTTTTCTATTAAATTGAAAGAGAATGGTCGAAAAAAATGTGGGCGTAATTTTTGGCACAGTACTAATTTCAGCCTTTTAGAATGGGGGGAAAACTGCCCCCAAACACAGGAAACCATGAAATGATTGGTGGTCAGCAGAAAGGAAGTGGGGCCAGAGGAAGCGGGCATGGTCATCTGGGGAGCCCAGGAGGGTTGGATTGGGACCCCAGGTGGGCTGGATTTGCTCCCCCTCCCCAAGCCTGAGGTTCTGCACCTCTGGTCTATACTGACTGGCAGTGGCCCTCTGAGTTTTGAGCCAAGGTTTCAGTCCTACTAGAGATGCTGTGGATTACAGGGACCTTCTGCATGCAACACATGCTCTCTACTACTGAGCTACAGCCCCTCCCTGAAGGATGTCAGGGTGGACACTGAGCCCATCGAATCCCAGAGTAGTTCTGATTCTGAGGAAGAGGAGCCGCTCCTGGGAGAGGAGCGCGCTCATCCTTCCCAGGGCCAACAGCTGGCGGAGATTCCTCCCACCAGCATTCCTAGCATAGATAGCAGCCCCGGGAGTGAGAGAGCGTGGGAAGCAGACTTGCTGGACGCGCGACGCCGACGCAGGGAGCGGCGCCAAATGGAGGGTGCGGAAAGGAGGCGTAGTGCCTGGTTGGCGCGCAAACAATGGTTGCGCCCAGAGGATCCAAGGGAAAGGGGGAGGGACTGCCAGTGATTCCCTTTCAAACGGGGACCAACTGTTCCAACTTAGGGCATAGGTACTCTGCTGCTCATAGCTAGTTGCTAACAGTAGAGTTGTTAAGTTGTAAAAGAGGAATAAAGCTTTGAAAAGAATCCCTTTGTCTGTGTCTGGACTTGGCTACTGGATTAGACTGAGAGAGGCCTCCAAGGAGCCCTTGACAGCCGATGTGAGGCCCACACAAAGTAAGAGTAAAGATTATGGCAGTGGTGCTTGGTGGACTTTTTATCTCATGTGGGCCTAGAAAGTGCCTCATCCTGCTACACAGTTCATGGTGCTCCCACTTTTGATCTGTCATGTTATGTGTGAATTATCCATCCAGCCAAAGGGTTAGGTGCATTACAATATTAAATAACCTTGCTCTCTCTATTTCTGAGATTTTCTTCTGCTTAATTAAGAGGTCCATGGTGGAAAGTATGCACACAACTCTTCCATCTAGCAGAATGAAATATCAGAAACATTGACAGTAAGGTTATTTATGTATGCATAAATAAATAATGTAGCAGACTATGCCCTAACGTTCACAGTTTTCATTAACATATTCCCTAAAAATGATAGCACTGCATCAAAAAGTGGTCCTCCCCTTTTTGGATGGGTTTTCAGTAATTACTTCAAAGGTGTTTGCCTATTCAGGAGGCATTGCCCTCACTCTGAATTGACTTCAGTTGCCCTCAGTTATGTCAGCACACAGCCAAATCCAATCGGCTTTGTAGTATTGTGACATCAGCACATGGGAGATTGCATCCAGTCAGGGATCACTATATGATCCCTGACTGGATGCAATCTCCCATGTGAATAATGCAGGAAGGATAAAGAAGCCCGAATAAAGAGAAAATGCACCACAGTAGCAGCATTTAGGGGAAATAATAGCACCAAGCAGGATTTGAAAAAGGTGTATATTCTCAGAACTAAAACCTTTTGGGGGGGATCTATCCTGCCACCCCCAAAAGTAAAAGGTTGTACTTTCTGCCTGAAGATAAAAGTGGGAGAGTATTTGGTAGACCCTTATTATTTACGTCTATTTATCTCGTTTTGACCAGTGACACAAGACTGGTAAGTTGTGCTCCTTAAGCCCAGAATGCAGCCAGTGCTCAGCTTTTGTTAAATCCTTAGTTTTCCAGCATGCTGCAGCTGTCATCTTTCTTTTCTCCTCTGAAGTGGTTAAATTCCTAAAATGTTCACCCATTTTCCCATTTGCAGCTTTACCTTCCATTATGTAAATAACCGTTGCACACAGAATTGTGGGTCTCCCATTATCACTCTGTGTAAAGCCTACAAAGCCAATATGGCTTCACCCGGGAATAGAAAAGGAATTGTTATTATTTTTCCATTAATGGAGAAAGAACGAAATATGGAGGACATAGGGAATCGCAAGCACAACCTTGATGTTACGATTCTCTTGATAGACAGTTCATCCTTGATAGGTATCAATCAGGAACATTTGTTTGTTTTTTGTCCTTTGTAGTTATCTTGTTTTGATAGCAAAACATTCTTGAATTGAACTAAACTGGTGTAATTTTTTCAAAAAATCTTTATTAAGAAGGCTTTGAATGGGCAGAAAGGCCAAGATTGACACCCAATATTTAGTAGGCTGTTTCTTGACACCAAATACATTTAATTCCTTTTAACAGTAGGTAGCAAGTGACTTTCAGCCTCACAATACACAGCAAAGTAGCTTTTAGTATATTCAATAGCAACATATTTTGAAAGTGCTTCAAATGGAACCTTTTTGTTCCTCTTCCTTTGGTAGTCATTAGACAACAGCAAGCTAGAAAATGTGAACCTGGACCTTGGCCCCTTTGACGAGTGCATTGAATGAACTTTCATTCCGTACAGTGGTCCTTGGCAAGAACACATTTAATTCCATTAATTTAGCACTCAGATGTTCTGTGTTAATAAAATAAAAAAGGAAAGAGAGACCCTGGGAGTGAGGGGCAATTATTATCTCCATGCCAGTTCCAATGGCTTCACTTTTGTCAATGGGCACTGGATTATTTTTGGCAGAGCCAACATTGTCAGAGGTATCACTAAGTATTTATGGGAGTTGTGGAGAGGGAATGGCAGGTATTCATTTCTTTGAGACATTTTGGAGGCGAATAAGTACCTGATACAATGAAACAGACGTTTTAGGTGTGTGGTATTTGAGATGAGCCCTGACATATGCCATTCTATGAATGGCATGTGAACACTGAGTGTAGCGACGTTGCTGAAGTTCATACTTAGCTGGTTTAGAATGCAACTGTCCTCCAGCTCAGAAAGATGAGCTGTATTCCAAATGGAGTGCCATCTCCTGCAAAAGTTCTTCTCCGGGATGTAAAATCAGATTCTGAGCCTTCGTGGTCAACATTCAGCAGATCAGTGATGTTCCATGCTTTACGGCTTGTAGGTACATGCAGAAAAGTTATTTAATGTCACAGCCCTTACTCATGCTGAAATCATCCTTGACTGCAGAGCTGATCACAGGAGCTCCCACCATGCATGCAGCTGATGTGTGGAGTGGGTCGTGGGATGGTGCTTGCTGTCCATGTGCCTTTCTGCCCACATCTGTTCAGATGAACATTGGGAAGGAGATCATACTTGTGTAGAACTATATGCATGTAGGTTCTACATCCAATTGGGACCGCACATGCCGAATACATGGATGTGGGGGGGAATCAGGGTGTGGGGCCAGTGAGCATGGTGCTGCTCCTCCCTTCACTTGTATAGTATACATGCGGGGGGGGCTAGTGTGTGACCTACAAAGCCATCCTGCTTTGTAGGTGCTTGTACAGAAGATTACATGGGACAGTATCACTTTAGAATGCCAGTGGGGGAATCATATGCCCATGGAGGAGGATAATCAGGGAAAAAGATGTGATCATTTAAATTATACATACCTTGGCTTAGTTACAATAAGGTTTAGGGACTAGAGGGATGATCCAAAGGCTTCCCAAAAAAGGTGAGTTTTGAGGAGAAACTGAAAGGAAATGAGGGAGGTGGCCACGTGGAGGCATTCAGGGAACATAGCAATTGCCCCCTTAGGCTGTTTTATTCACATCGCTTCATGACCTTACCCATGTGGCAATCTAAGGTTACCAGTAAAAACTCAAGAGAGTTGAGGTTTCTTTCACATTTGTCGTCTTTTCTCTTCATTCTCTTCATTTTCTCTTCATCTTCTTTTCACTTCATTTAATGTGACAGACTTTAAAACTGTCACATTATTAAGAAGTGTGTTCCATGTTTATTCATTCAACTACATATCTAAAAATGCATGTTAAAAAACAACAACAGTTTCCCCACTAGGCTACAGTCCTTTCCCTTGACATGCTTGCTTGCCTGTGGTCATACTGTTTTTGAAATGGAGGGGTAGTCAAATAAATGATCCCTCTTTGGTATTATCAAGTGGGATTGTGCCAGGCAGGCTGTACCACATCATGGGTGCTTTCCCCCTTCTGAATTAGCACTGAGGTCCATAGTACCTGCACGAATCAGAGATATATTAGGTGGTTTTGCCTCAGTTCCCATCTGTAATTTATACTGTTTAAATTGATTTTATCTGTACGCCGCCCTGAGATCGTAATGATATAGGGCAGGATACAAATGTTTTAAATAATTAATAAATAATAATTTGAGGATAAAGCTCAATTATTGCACACAGTATTGTTTGGATATTGTTTCATAAATTATTTAACATGAATAATCTTTAAATTTTCCAGCCTTGACTTTCAATGTTGCTGTGGCCAGCATTCTATGGAATGTATTTTTCTCTGGAGATAATAAAAGACACCACGATGGATGTCCGTGATTGATGGGGAAATGAATATGGGGAGTGTCGGCTTCATAATTTAAAACCCTCCCTATTCACTGCGTGCAGGTCCTGATTTTGACATAACCAGCTCACCCAGTTGTAGTGGGGATTAAATTATTTGGCAACGTAGAAGGTGGATCAGCAATGGCTTCAAAAAAACAATCTCCTGATTTTGGGTATTGTAAGATAAACAAAGGGTAGATTATACAGGTTCCTGTAAGGTTCAGCTGTGAAGCAAGAGCATGATGGTTTGTTGAAGTATACACTCCTCATGGTATACTGAGCAATCTTTCATTATAAGCCTGATTCTATCTCCAGTGTTTTACCATGGGCTTGAGCGGCAATTCCCAGGAAAACCTCAGCCTTGCACACATGTGGCTGTGGATAGCGTGGCCCTGGAGCAGCTACAAAGTAAGGCTGTTGTTTTCCTTCTAGGAAAAATTGGGATTAACTTGTACAGGTTAGGACAAGGGGCCATAGCTCAAGGGGGAGGGGCATAGCTCAGTGTGATAGAGCACATGCTTTGCATGCAGCAGGTCCCAGGTTCGATCCCTGGCTTGTCCAGGTAGGGCAATGAAAGGATCCTGCCTGAAACCCTGGAGAGCCGCTGCCAGTCAGCGTCAACAATACTGGGCTAGATGGACCCAGGGTCTGACTCAGCATAAGGCAGCTTCCTGTGTTCCTATGACACTGAAACTCAAATAGTGATCTGTATGCTTCAGGGGTATCCTCCACCCCCACCCCTGTAGCTAGTTCTCCTAATGCTTCACTTTGATTACAGAGTTGCCAGACCCCAGGGGTTTTGCTGCCGAGGGTGGAGGCAAATGGTGCCCCTCACCTGCCCAAGTCCAGGGACATAGTACCCAAAGTCAGGCAAGTTATTTTGGCACAAGACACAGAAAATCTAAGAAGCACCTCTCTCCATCCCGGGCAATGTATCTCTCCCCCTCCCTCTAACAACACATTCAATAAAGAACAATTATTTGTGGCCTTCTCATTACTCCCAAGTCAGCTGCCTCACTTGGCCTAATGCAGAACCTCTTTCTGCCCAAGGGTCTAATTCCATTTTGGAGACATTCTCAGAGGCTGCATTCCAGTGGTGGGCGGGGCTGAAGGCAAAAGGGGTGGGGTCAGAAAATACCAGAATATTGTAGCTCTTACTGCCAGTAGCTAGGCCGTAGGGGAGGCATTTCAACTTTTTAGAATGGGGGGGGGGACTTCCCACAAAAGCTGGGAAAAACCAATGATTGTTGTTGAAGGAAAAGGTGTGAGGCTAGGGAAGGGGGGGGTTTCCATCTGGGGAACCCAAGAAGGCTGGATTGGGATCTCAGGTGAGTCAGATTTGGCCTCCGGGCCTGAGGTTTTGCACCCCGGCCTAATGGTAGTGCCAGCCTAGACTCAAAGCAGCTGTATATTTAATGTTTTTAGACTTGGGCACAGTCTTCAAGCACAAGACATCTGTTCTACCAGATGTGGGGTGTGTGTCGTTTTCACCTCTTGCTTTTTTCAATGCATGTGAGCCTGGATTCTTGCTCCTGACTCATATACTTTTTGGAAGAGACAAGTGGTAAAAGGAAGGAAGGAAGGAAGGAAGGAAGGAAGGAAGGAAGGAAGGAAAAAAGGAAGGAAAGAAAGAAAGAAAGAAGGAAGGAAGGAAGGAAGGAAGGAAAAAAGGAAGGAAAGAAAGAAAGAAAGAAAGAAGGAAGGAAGGAAGGAAGGAAGGAAGGAAGGAAGGAAGGAAAGAAAGAAAGAAAGAAAGAAAGAAAGAAAGAAAGAAAGAAAGAAAGCAAGCAGGCAGGCAGGCAGGCAGGCAGGCAGGCAGGCAGGCAGGCAGGCAAGCTTGCTGTCAGGAACTACAGGGCATGAACTTGTTCTTGCTCCCTAAAGCACTGGGGCTGCTGGCTGGAAGAGGGAACTGCAGGTAATTTTAGCTGGGACATTATTGCCACATCTCAAAAGCTGGGAATCAGGTGGTAACAGAGTGCCAATCCCAGGCCTGCTATTTAAGCTCCCAGATGGGTGGCTCTCCCTCATTTTGGGCAGTTTGTGTCTGAAGTAGGAATGTCCATCACTGGGAAATCTATTTCTTCTTTGACTCCATGGAGTTCTGCAGCGTGCCCAACTCGGTTTGTATTTGTGGACCAAGCCGCAGGTTTTTCCTGAATTCCAGGACCCATTTTTGTATTTTTTGTGTGTTGAGCTGCAATTTGCACAAATTAAAAACACAAAAAATCTGCAAACTGGCCCAACTTGCTGCAGACCAAGTTGGGCACCGCAGCAGAAAATGGTCAGAAGTCCAGGGGGATGACCCAAGGAAAGCTCATCAAGCACCCCCCCCCCAAAACATATTCCTCCAACATGCCTAGTCTGAAGGAGGCTAGGTAAGACTATCTGCCTCAGGTAGCTGTTAACCCAAGTACTCTCGCAAGCATATTTCCTGCATAAGTACAAAAAACTAATCATATGAAGTGTGGCCAACACACACAAACACACTGGGTTGGATCCAGATATATTCATACTTTAAGTAGACCCAATGAAATCAGTGGGACTTAAGTAAGTCATTACTAACTTAAGTCCCATTAATTTCAATGTCTCAACTGCAAGTTTGAATAAGTCTGGGTCGAAACCAATACTGAATTAGAAGACCTCATAATATTTATCACAGAAATATGTGGATTTGCTGCAAATATATAATCCTTAGAGTGTATCTTCTAATTCTCTTGTATAACATTAAGCAAGCATGATTGTAATGAATGGAACCTTAAGAGTGCATGAGTAATTAGTCAAATATCTGCAGACTCATGAACATTGAGTCAGAAATTTCAGCAAGAAATGTTTTCTTAATTCAGGAATGGGAAAGTCATTGATTCTCTCATAGCCTAGTCTGGCCATGTGTGCTCTTTTACAGAGGACAGTCCTCTATTGAAAGGCTGCCAGGAGACTGTCCTCTATTTGAAGGACTGTCTTGTCTAAACCCAGGTTAAAGATAAAGAACTATTGCTCATCAACAGTTAGCATCTGGATAGCAGGCTGAACAGGTAGGCACACAGGTCACCTGGTCACAGCCTTCCACACTATGGTGAGATGTACTGCATTTCTATTTAAATTATAATAAGTATTTCTGAATTTGCATCTACATATATAAATCAGCACATGGACGTTTTATGCAAATCGGTGCCTACTTTTGTCCTCCTTTTTGGTGATTCATAAGCAGCCACTCTACTCTCAGTCTGAAAGGAAAATAGGAATGGAGAAATCTGAAAAGGGAACTGGCTCCCTATTCCAAATGCTAAGGGTAAATCCTAGGTTTTGTTTTCCTATACATGTGTGTGGGGGGGAATGTTACTAGTAGGTTAGTTTAGTGCCAAAATAATGGTGTAAATTCCTCTTGGATACTAGCAGGGATGTACAGATTTTCTTAAATCCATTCCATTGGTGTTTCGCGGACTGTCAGGCATCTTTTGTTCTGTCACCCACTCATTGATGGAAACAAATTTTTTGTACGAGAATTCCGTTCATTTGCAAATGTGCATTTGCGCTATTGTGCACTTGTGCATAGAATCATAGAATCATAGAATCTTAGAATAGTAGGGATGGAATGGGCCTATAAGACCATTGAGTCCAACCCCCTGCTCAATGCAGAAATCCAGGTCAAAGCATCTCTGACAGATGGCTGTCCGGCCTCATCCTGAATATCTCCAGTATAGGGATGGTGGAGAATTCCGCCAGGGATTCCAGTGAGGCCGAATGCACTGGCATTCAGCCCCCCAGAATCCATGGCGGAACAGCCTCCTGCCCCCCCGGCCGCCCCGCGGAACCCCCCGGGATGGCACTTACCTGGGGCAGATGCGGCGGAGGCGGCGGTGGCTTCAGTGGCGGGTCTGGTGGCGGTAGCATGGCAGTGGCGGAGGAAGGTGCGGCAGCAGGGGCGGTGGAAGGTGCAGCGGCGGCGGGGGCGGCAGGTCAGTGGGGGCGGCGGGGGCGGCGGGGGCGGCGGGGGCGGCAGGTGCAGTGGGGGTGGCAGGGGTGGTGGCGGCGGAGGCGGAGGCGGCAGGTGCGGCAGCGAGGGCGGCAGGTGCAGGGGCGGTGGGGGCAGTGGCGGCGGTGGAAGGTGTGGTGGTGGCAGAAGGTGCGGCGGCGGCGGGGGCGGCAGGTGCGGCGGGGGTGGCAGCGGAAGGTGTGGTGGGGGCAGCAGGTGCGGCGGAGGCAGGGGCAGCGGTGGGGGCGGCAGGTGTGGCGGTGGGGTCGGTGGAAGGTGCAGCAGCGGGGGCGGCAGGTGTGGTGGGGGTGGCGGCGGGGGCGGCAGTTGAGGCGGGGGCGGCGGGGGCGGCGGGGGCAGGGGCGGCGGGGGCAGGGGCGGCGGGGGCAGGGGCGGCGGCGGCGGCGGCTGGTCTCCTTGCTGGCTGTGGCTGGGCGCAGCATACGCAAATGGCGGCGGCTACGGCGGCCGCCATTTGCGTTCACTATTTTTAGCCGTTCTAGCCTACATAAATATTTACGTAGGCTAGAACGGTGAAAAATAGCGAACACAAATGGCAGCCACCGTAGCCGCTGCCATTTGCGTACGCGTTTTTTTTTACTTTGCCGTGATAGGCTATGTAAATATTTACGTAGCCAATCACGGTTAAGTACAGGGACGCAAACGGCGGCAGCTACGGCCGCCGCCATTTGCGTTCCTGCAACCCAGCGGCTGCTCCGCAGAATCCCCACAGAGTGGAGCTGGCCGGGCAGGATTCCGGGGGGAGGGACGGAGCGCCTCCCCCCCACCACGAAGCAGATCCGCGAAACAGTAAGTGACTTTCGTACATCCCTACTCCAGTATGGGAGACCCCACCACCTCCCTAGGTAACTGGTTCCATTGTCGTATTGCTCTAACAGTCAGGAAGCTTTTCCTGATGTTCAGCCGGAGTCTGGCTTCCTGTAACTTGAGCCCATTTATTCCGTGTCCTGCACTCTGGGATGATCGAGAAGAGATCCTGGCCTTCCTCTCTGTGACAACCTTTCAAGTAGTTGAAGAGCGCTATCGTATTTCCCCTCAGTCTTCTCTTCTCAAGGCTAAACATGCCCAGTTCTTTCAGTCTCTCCTCACAGGGCTTTGTTTCCAGTCCCCTGATCATCTTCGTTGCCCTCCTCTGTGCAAATGCCTCCCACAACCAGTCCACAAGTCTGCTGAATCTGCAGGTTGGATTCACAGAAATCTGATCTCGTTTGAATCCAGTGTTGGCTTTGCTGGCATCCCTAGGTACTAGGAACTACCACTGTTAGCACTTGGATGCTTGTCAGGAGCTCATGGGTCTGTGTGCAGCTGCTAGGGATGTATGAAAGTGACTTACCTGGTCCCTCAGCTTGCTTCGCGGTGGGGGGGAGGCGCTTCGGTTCTCCCCCCGAAGTTCAGGCCGGGGGGGATGCGCCCCGCCCTGCCTCGCCTGGCCGAAATTCAGGCCGGGGAGAAGCGCCCCGTCTCCCTGGCCACGAAATACAAAAGTAAAAAAAAAAAAAAACCACCCGTGATAGGCTACGTAACGATTAACGTAGCCTATCACAGCTAGATTTCCAAAGTCAGCCGTGATAGGCTACGTAAATCGTTACGTAGCCTATCACGGGTGACTTTGGAAAAAAAAATTGCATACGCAAATGGCGGCGCCCATGGGCGCCGCCATTTGCGTTCCTTATTTGGTCCCGGTAGTCTACATAAAGATTTACGTAGACTACGGTGAAAATAAGGGCAACGCAAATAGCGTTGCCCTTATTTTCGCCATAGTCTACGTAAATCTTTACATAGACTATCCAGGACCAAATAAGGAATGCAAATGGTGGCGCCCATGGGTGCCGCCATTTGCGTACGCCGCGCTTTATTTTTTTTCTCAAAGTCACCCGTGATAGGCTACGTGACGATTTACGTAGCCTATCACGGCTGACTTTGGAAACCTAGCCATGATAGGCTATGTAAATCGTTACGTAGCCTATCACGTGTTTTGTTTTGTTTTTTTACTTTATTTTGTAATGGCGGCGGTGGCAGCCGGTCAGAAGACCGGCTGCCGCCCCCGCCCCCAACGAACCTCCGCCGAACCGCCGCCGGGACCCGCCTCCCAGAGGGACATTCGAGGGAGGTAAGTCCCATCCCGGGGGGGGCGGGGGGGCGGAGAATTTCACTGCCAATTTCGGGGGGCCGAATGCGTTGGCATTCGGCCTCCCCGAGATTCGTGGAGAAATTCTCCGCCATCCCTAGCTACCCCCTATGGTGAATCACTGAACTTCTTTGGGAAATACCTTCAGGCCCTGGACTGACTCCACCCACCCAGGCTGTTGGATCCTCTGTGACAGGAAGGAATATAATAGGCTTCCTGTTCCAACTGAGCCCTGCTTGAGCAAAAAGGTCTTCCTGAGCTCTGGTGTGTTCCCGTATCCGTGGTTGTTAAGAACATAAGAAGAATCATGCTGTATCAGACCAACCTAGTCCAGCATTCTGTTCAAACAGTGGCTAACCAGATGCCCATGAGAAGTCCATAAATAAGACATGAAAGCAACAGCACCGTCCCACTCATCTTTCCCAGCAACTAGTATTGAGAGGCATACTGCCTGTGATACTGGAGGTAATATACAGCATCATTACTAGTAGCCATTAATAGCCGTATTCTCCATGAGATTCAGAAAGGTGATGTGTTGTCAAAGGACACTTGGATGGCAAATCTGGGCATGCTGAAACCTTTCCTAGACCCAGACTGGAACTAGGTGGTACAATTCACCCCTTTCTGTTTCAAGCCACATGATAACCAGAAGCATACCATGTTGTTGCCTGTGCATTTGTCTGCATAGGGATGTGTTGGGGCTGAGCTGAATTATCCACCTCTTCCATGCTTCTTCACATGAGTGTTGAAAAGCCCCTCCCAATTGTTAGAACTTGCTGTGAACACGTCCATCCTTGTTGATATCATTTTTTGCCCTCGCTGCCCTTCGCCTCATTTTACTTACATTGCCAGGTAATTTTATTGGCTGTGGCAACTCACCTGATTTGTGACAGCAGCATTGCAGTGCTACATCTGATATGACAACATTGCAGATGCTCACATGGGTTATGGCAGCCAATCAGACTAAAGGACAATGTGGCCAAATGAGATTGAAGGCAGTAAGGACAAAGAAGAGCTGATGAGTAGCAACAGCCCCTGCCAGGGAAACCAAAGGGTGGCAAATAGCATCAAAAAACCATAAATATTTTGGTGAGGCAAGTATTTTTCAGGCAATTTGTTTGGCTCCATTGAGTATGTGCTTCTTTTGAAGTACATACAGTATATACAAATTAGATCATGTTTGGTGCAGCCTATGAATGTATACACTCAACACCAAATATGAACATTTCCCCCAGTCTGTAAGTATAACCTATAAGATAGTGCTGAATAAATTGTAGTAATTATCTTTTTGACTGAAATAAAGAGATGAAAAAGCCTATCCAATAAAGCACACTCAGTTTGTTTCCCCTTAATCATCTCTCTCTGTCTCTGTCTCTCTCTCTTTCCTTGACTAAGCTAATGTTACTTCATAAAAGTTGGCCCTGGGCACTGTGGTGTAGTCACTGACTCATGTTTTTCTGCTTCAACATGCTTGTGGGCAGGAGCCAAATATTTAACTTAGGGAAGTTACCAGGGAGACTATATCAACATGGCTAGTATTGGTGCAAAAAATTGTAACTGACACTTTTTCATTTGGAAGAAAGCATTCCAGAGAATGGATAAGAAGACTTCCATTTCTTTTTGCTTTTGTCCTCCCCCTTTTGGGTCAATATTTGAGTAAGCCACAACTCTTGCTTGATAACATTATTAAGGGTGCAATCCTATGCATATTTAGACAGAAAAAAGTCTTACAACTCCCTGCATTCCCCAGACAGCCATGTTATCTTAACATGCATAGGATTGCACCCTAAGCCTATTAGTCACTACTATTCATTTATCCTTTTTGAGTTGCCAACTGACCAGAAAAAGTGGCCTGGACTGCTCCTGTGCCTTCAACAACTTGATCTGCAGACCTCAGGAGATCACTTCTCTCCACACCATAAAAATCTTTAGTTAGTTAGTTAATTTGTTGAGAAACTGATATCCCACTTTTCTCTATAAAATAAATTCAAAGCTTAAAGCATAAAATTTCATAAATTACATCAAACACACAAAATATACAAAACAAATGCAAACTACTAAGAACAATTCATCTGTTGGGTTGCTGAACTGTTGTTGTTAAAGGCACAGGAGCAAAGACTGGTAAAAAAAAAAATTGGCAATGCTCCTCCCTCCCCTTTCCTTAAAATCTGACTTTATGGTGCCCAACGTTTTCCATAAGGATGCAATCCTATGCATGTTTAGACAGAAAAAAGTCCTGCAACTCCCAGCATTCCCCAGCCAGCATGGCTGGCTGGGGAATGCTGGGAGTTGTGGGACATTTTTTCTGTCTAAACATGCATACGATTGTGCTCTAAATGCTACTCCCAAGAAAGACTGACATCTCAGAAGCACAGAAGCAAAGTCAATTCAGAATTTCCCAAATTAATTTACCATATATATAAAAAGGATCTCCCCTCTCTCTGGGCTTCTCCACATGAGGCTTTTATCCTGCTATTGAGATGGGTTACTCACAGAGCTTTGTGGGTCCTTTATATGACATCATCAACCGCCAGGGAGCCTCCTGTGCAAAATGACCTTTATCCTTTTTTCTTTCTTTTTTTAAACAGAGATAATGAGCTATAAAATTTTAGTGCATTGAGTTCCCTCATGAAAAGAGGAATCCCGCAATAAGAGGCACTAGACCACAGTGCTATCTAGTGGCTGTATAATGAAACACTCAGAACAACACAGATAAAGGGGAAAGGGGAGGGGGGAAGGGAAGTGCATGTAAAGGGAGCCCATTGTGATCCTGCATTTAAAATGGAAGCAGAAAGCCCATGTAAAGTCACAGGATTTTAGCCTGGTGTAGCTCTCTGTTACTCTTGTCTCTTCCTCCATATCTCAATTCCCCTGCTGATGAAATTTAGATTGAAAGCTCCTCCAGGCAGAAATCTATTTTATTAGTCTGTAAAGCATCATGTACATTATAAAAATAATTGCCTTGGTAACATACGTTTTACGAGGTGCATCAGAGACAGCAGCAAAGACATTCATGCTGCTTTGGCTTCTGTTTCACCTACATTAGAAAATGTAATGGATTTTTACGTATTGCCTTGACCTAACTGATACCTCATACATACATGTTATGTTCTCAAAAGCATGTCCATATTTGCGCTTCCCTTGAATTCTTTATTGGGTAACAGCCTCCCCCACCCCCACCCCATACACTGATTTAGGTGAGTGCATCAACTTAACAGGAGCTACTAATATTCTTGTGTTTCCACTATAAAGTGTTAGCACAATGACCTTCAGAGAAATGTACACAGCATAGAAATTCTTCTTCTTCATCATCATCATCATCATCATCATCATTTCAGAATGCTTGATTCTGATCACCTTTTGGAGATTATTTGTCTCTGCCACTCAGAAGAGAAGCACGAAGTCCCGTCCCCCCCCACACACACCCCAATAGCAATTTACTGCAGACCTCTGTTACTAAAAAGTGAAAGCACTAGAAAAAGCCATTAATAAAAGTTACCGTGGGTCACTGTGGATCCTGGTGTAGGTTTTTAATAAGCTAAAGACATATAGGCCACTACTTAAAGAAAAGTTGCTTCAGTGCATTGGGGGATGCAAGGATGTGAAGGCACATCAATGCATCACCCAGATTTAGATCTGTAAGACCGGTGAACAACGCAAGGCTGCAGATGTAGACAAATCAGGACAAAATCATAAAATGTGGGGAGAGAGTCAGGATGGGGGAGAAATTGGTTCAGCATGCATTTTAATGTGAACTTACCAAATTGTACACTTTCAAACGGAAACTCAGTTATCCTTTGAAATCCACACTTCTCCGAATTTTGCAACAAAATTTCATTTTGTTTCCATTTCGTTTTGTTCTTGCATGCATCAAATAACGCGTGCAAAAATGCATCTCTTACGGGGAAGTGCACACAAAATTGCATGTATCTGAGAAAATAATATTCAGAGAGGCATTATCTTAGGAGTGTCCCTTGCAAAAAATGTGTCTATTGGGCAACTTCCCATACAAAAATGCAGGTATTAGGAGAAATGCACACAAAATATGATTTTCATGCAAACGAAAAAAAAATCCCTCAAAGTTCAGGATGAACTGAACTGAAGACTGGGAAGATGAGAAACTGCCCTGTTCAGACATCACGCAAAGCCATGATGGCTAGCATTTTTGAGCTAAACATGATGGCTTAGCCTGATGTCTGAATGGCATTTTTCCCAATCATGGTGGTTCATTAACCATGGACATATCACATTCACTAACCACTTGCTGCAACATGGTTAGTGGCCCTAACCTTGGCTTAGTGTGACATCTGAACAGGCCCCCATGGTTAATTAAGTGCGACCATAGAGCTCTGTGGCAAGAGTGGCCGAAATCAGCCCAGTGACTCCTGCCAGTGCTCCAGACCTCCATGGTCAAAATCGACCTAGCAACACACGAGGCAGCAGCTGAGAGCCAGCATCCTTGCTCTCCATCCCCACCCATAGTATGAAAACTGGAGAAGCTCATGGGGAGAAAAGATGCTTTGGATGCCATGCCGCTGTTATTGGCACAGCGAACTTGAGCACTTAGCACTGCCAGGCACAAGCACTTGCGT
This sequence comes from Heloderma suspectum, assembly GCF_057233095.1. Taxonomy (NCBI): domain Eukaryota; kingdom Metazoa; phylum Chordata; class Lepidosauria; order Squamata; family Helodermatidae; genus Heloderma; species Heloderma suspectum. Next base: position 114,559,835 of record NC_139461.1, on the reverse strand, counting down.
CTGTTGCGATACAGGAAAACATTCCACCCAGCCAGCAGCTGGGCAAGCAGTGTCATCCCTGTCTCAAACGGGGCGCCTGCCCCCAAACCTGCCCCCCCCAGCCCCTTTGAAATGGCCACTCATAGCTGCTGCGGCACTGAGCCCCAAGATGGCCTTTGGCTGTTGCTACAGCACTGAATACCAAAATGCCTCCTCCCCCCGCAGCAGCTTGCTCTGCTGAGGCCCCAAAATGGCCACCTGCAGCAGCTTCCTCGCTGGGATACATGGTGGCCCATCCGGAGGACTGCAGAGTTTAGTCATAACCCTGGTTGTTAGTGAGTGGTTAGGCTAACCATGCTGCAGGCCGTGGTTACCTGCACATGTAGCAGGGGCTCTCACAGTGATTAGCGCTAGCCACACTGCACCATGGTTAGTCTAACCACTCTTCCCCAATGTGCCTCTGAACAAAGCCATTGAGAGAAGCCCAAACTGATAGATTCATTGCTCCCTAGGAGAGAGACGCACCAATGCAGGTCTGAGTCAGCCTTGCCTGCCATTCAGCAGAATGAAGTGTCTCTCTGTGTGTCTGTGTGTACATGAAGGCAGGAATTGGTGTCTGAAGTGCAGCAGGGCATTTTAAACTGTTGGACTTAGCAAGGAGGAAGCACCATTTGGGCTCTGCCCCAGGCAGCAGAATGTCTTGGGGCAGCACTGCTGTAGTTGCACCAGATCCTTAGTTTGACAGGACATGTTTTGATCTCTGGGGAAACGTTCTCCTTGTCTCTGCTGGGAAGGTGCATGACCAGAAGGCAAGGCGTATGCAGAGGGAAGGGAAACATGCGAATGATGGAGATTTATCAGCAAGCCTCTTTGCAGGCTTGATTTTCTGACATTTCTTCCATACACAAGCAGAGGCTAAAAAAAAAAAAAAAAAGTTGGGGAGCCTCCATTAATGCCAATGGAGATGTCCCCCCACTTTTTTTTTTTTTTTGCTCCTGCAAGAAGCAATGGGGGTTTTGGAAAACAAGTGGCTGGGAGGAGGTTTTAACCTCCCCTGTCCATGCACAGTGGTCCCAGTCTGGATTGGGGCCCCTGCATGCTTACTTTAGAGTAAGATAGACAGACAGACAGACAGATGACAGATAGGGCGAGCTCACATTCTTTCTGTACTCAATATGAAGAAATTTACAAATTTTGGTAAATTCTCATCAAAAACTCTCACACTGAGAGCCAGTGTGGTGTAGTGGTGAGAGTGTTGGACTGGGACTCAGGAGATCCAGGTTCTAGTCTTCACTTGGCCATGAAGGTGATGAAGCTCACTAGGTGACTTTGGGCCAGTCACTGATTCTCAGCCTAACCTACCTCACAGGGTTGTTGTGAGGATAAAATGGAGAGGAGGAAGATCTTCTGCCTTGGGTTCCTTAAGGCGGGAAAGGCAGGATATAAATGTAATAAATAAATGAACTGAAATTCTCTTCCATCCCTACTTTCTCCCCTTTCTGACATATACTCCAGGAACTGGGGCAGTGGACTACATGAAGGTGGGTTTGGGGCACTACTGTTCAAATAGAGGTGAATTGACATTATTTTGGTGGTAGAGAATTATTAATGTGGTCTGTCAGCATCTCCTGGGCGGGGGAATGAGGCCCTGCATTAGATTTTGAACAGCTCTACTGTTGGCAAATAAAAGAAAAAGGTAACTTCTTGAATGCTATGAACTTTTGTCAACAACAACAAAAAGTTCTGTACAAAGGTGTCCTTCCCAAATCTTGCCCAAATTAAGCAACATACCAAGTGGATAAATACCCTGAGATGGGGCATAAACACTCCATACAGAAACAGTAGAGTTTTACGCACTATGATTCAAGTCTCTGTTGCTGATGGTTTGCAGAGCTTTGAAAATTCAAGGTAGAGCTGTACTACAATGGACTACAAAAATGACATCAGGAGGCAATTTGATCATACCCACCCCCAGCCCACACCTTTTCAATATTATCAGTGCACATGATGCTTTACAGACCAGATAGGAGCTGAATCCCAAAACATGACAGAACTAAATCCAAATAAAAGAGGTCAGGATTAGAACAACAATGTTAATGAAATCTAGTAAGAATTGTACATTGGCTGGTTACAAGACAGGCCAGCTGGTCTTCCTTAAAGTACCTTGTGAGTAGGCAGTTCTGGTTTCTTTAAATATCACGTATATATAAATTTTATTTTAAAAGTACTGATCTATACTTTGTAAGTGGCAAGGCCCATAAAATCTGTCCCTTGAGGCATCTTGGCTGAGCACCTGAATAGTATTTTCTGCTATTTATATCCCAGCATCTGTTCAGCTTTGCATCGTTTCTTTCAACATTATGTAACTTTTCAGAGAACATTGTGAGTTGTTTCTAAACTGAACAAACTGATTAAAGAGGAGATATCTGCTCGGCTGGAATGCAAACAGGAGTGGGAGTTCAGCAGTCCTTATACAAGCCATTACACGTGCATATCTTGATAGCTAGAAACCTCTCATACCGAAAGGTAATTGGTATATGCATTTTAAAAGTTTGTTTACAGCTGCCCTGACCCAAAGCTCCATGTGTACTCCAGTGCACACAGGACTCTTCGATGTAAGCAGGTTTCTTTCTCCATTCACTTGAGTGGAAGATGCAGTGAAAATTACCCTAAATACAACTTCCATATTCAGAGAACGTGTATGTCTGAATTCAAGTTGTGGGAGCAGGGCGGGGACGGGGAGGGGGCTGTTGCCTTTCTACCCAGCTTGTGGGCTTTCCAGAGGGTGCCTATTTGCACTGGAGGCTGGTGCTACGATGTCAGTGGGACAGTGAAGCCACTCCAGGTTTCAGTCAGAACTCTAAAGGAGCTATCCAAGGTGCTTCACAGGATCCTGAGGGGTTCCCTATCGCAGGACAGACTGTAAGTGCATTCAGCCGAATGCGCTTACAACCCCCCCCCTTCAGACATTCCCACTCAACACTGGGAGTCTTGGGGTGGATGGGGTGGGGGCGGTGCCTTTCCATAGACAGGATTTAAGAACACCTGAATAGGGCTCTAGACCCTCCACTTTTTAAACTCAGACTATTTTTAAAACTTCTGTGCCACCCTTCAGTATAAATATTCCCAGAGCAGCTGACAAAATAAAAGATCAAACAAGTATTGTAAGAAACAGCTAGATAAAATTATTAGTGGACAGGAAGAACTGGCAGCAGTAAAATCTTCATAGATTTAAAAGTCTGGGGATTTTGTAAGAGTCTTCACCTGGTTCCAAAAACATAGCAAGTTAGGTGCTAGATGAGCATTCTGGGAGAAAATAATTTCATATATGGCTTGAATATACATCAGTAATCTTGGATTCCTCTGTTTGTGTGGTTCCTTTAATGGAGATGTCCAGAGCACCATCTGGTCCAGCTGTATGGATGAGTTTCAGTTGTTGAGGCATGAAGATGCAGAAAAGGTGATTGGACAAGTTTGACCAACCAGTTGTATGCTTGACCCTTGCCCATTACAGCTTGTTACATCTAATAGGGAGGGGATGGTTGGTTGGGTCCAGGAGATTGTAAGTTCCTTCTTGAGAGAGGGAGCAGTCCAAGCCTCCTTAAAAGATGCAGACCAGTCCTGAAGAAACCTAACCTAGACCCAGAAGTGGAGGGCAACTATAGGCCGGTTGCTAACATCCCCTTCTTGGGCAAAATTCTCAGGTGTGTGGTTGCTGATCAACTCCAGGTATTCATGGATGAAGTTGATTTTCTAGATCCATTTCAATCCAGCTTTAGGCCCTGTTTTGGAACAGAAATTGCCTTGACTGCCCTGTGGGATAACCTTTGCAGAGAGAGAGCAAGGGGTGTGTGACCCTGTTGGTTCTCTTGGATCTCTCAGCAGCTTTTGATACCATTGAACATGGTATCCTTCTGGAGCAGCTGTCTGGGCTGGGAGCTGGGGGCACTCTTTTACAGTGGTTCCCTTCTTACTTGGATGGTTGTTTCCAGAAGGTGGTGCTAGAGGATTAATGCTCTGTTCCACATGAATTGTGTAATGGGGTTCCACAGGGCTTAGTTTTATCCCCCATGCTATTTAACATTTACATGAAAATGTTGGGGGAGGTTATCCAGGGATGTGGACTGAGGTGCCATCAATATGCCAATGACACCCAGCTCTACCTCTCCTTTTCATAAGCCCAGGTGAGGCAGTGGAGGTCCTGAGTTAGTGCCTGAGCAGGGTAATAGACTGGATGAGGGCGACCAAACTGAAGCTCAGTCCAGACAAGACAGAAGTACTGGTAGCAGGTGGTTTGTCTACCCAGTTGAGTGGCATTCAACCTGCCCTGGAGTGGGTTACACTCCCCCTGAAAGATCAGGCACGCAGCTTGGGGGTGCTCCTGGATCCATCGCTGGCACTTGAGGCCCAGGTGGCCTCAGTGACCAAGAGCACCTTTTCTCAGCTTTGGTTGATATACCAGCTGCGACCTTATCTGGCAGAGATAGCCTGGTGACAGTTATCCATGCTCTGGTAACCTCCCTGTTGGATTACTGCAATGCGTTATATGTGGGGTTATCTTTGAAGGTGGTTCAGAAACTTCATTTAGTACAAAACAGAGCTGCTAGGTTAGTAAGTGGGACTGGCCAATTTGACCATGTGATACCAGTGCATTGTCAACTGCACTGGCTTCCAGTCTATTTCTAAACCCAATTCAAAGTGTTGGTATTGACCTCTAAAGCTCTAAAATGGCTTGAGACAAGAGTATTTTCTCCCACATGTACCTGCTTCAACCCTTAGGTCATCTTCTGGGGCCCTCCTCCAGTGCCCCCGCCAAAGGAAACTGGGCAGGTGGCTACAAGAGCAAGGGTCTTCTCAGTGATGGCACCCCACTTATGGAATAAACTCCCCAAAAAGGCTCACCTGGCACCTACGCTGTTAACTTTCCAGTGCCGGGCAAAGACCTTCTTTTCTCCCAGGCATTTTTGGAGACCTAGTGCTAGGCTATTATGGCTGTTTTATCAATTACAGTGCTGTTTGTTGTTTATTATATTGCATTTTATTCTTTTACATATTTGTATTGTGTTTTATATTTTAACTGTTTTATAATGGCATTTTAGTTTTTTAACTGGTTGTAATCCACCCAGAGAACATTAGTCATTGGCAGATTAGAAATGTACTAAATAATTATCATAATAAAATCATCATCATCATCATCATCATCATCTTATAATAACGTGGTGCCAGTGCATGCCAAGGGTGGCTGGGTGGGTGCTGAAGGAAGTAGGAAGCCACTACCACTGATCAGCAACTAGGGATGTCAGAGAACTTTGCAACGGAATCAAATGAGTTCAGATTTCTAATGAATCCAACCCGTGGATTCCACAGTGGACCAGCTTTTCCCAAGTCGCACAGTTTCTGGGGACTTGTGGACCATTTTTTTTTTTACGTTCTGGAACGTTGCACAAATTTAGTCATAGAAAAATACATAAAATAAAAAAACACAGGCCAAAAATGCACATTTCCCCCATAGACTAAAGCATGAAAATGCACATTTGTGTGTGTGTGTGTGTGGGGGGGGGATTTGTGCATTTGGCGGGATTTGTGCATTTTCTTAAGTGTGAATTTATGCAGTTCCTGCAATGAGCAGACAACAGAACAAAAGGCACTTGACAATCCGTGAAACACAGATGGAACGGATTTTACAAAATCCATACATCCCTATCAGCAACAGAAGGAGAGAGGGAGTCTGTCTTCTCCTCAGCAAGCATCCTTTGGGAGGCGTGAGCAGCCATGAACAAAAGGTACAGGCATGCAGCATGGCACAGAAACTCCATCCCCTGAATCCTGAACGACGAAAGCCCTAATCCAACAAAAAGTAAAATGGGAAAATCTAAATATCAAGGGAAGGAGCTCCCATAGGGTAATAGTGTTGCTCTACCACATATAGCGAAACACTACAAAAACAGTGGCAAATTTAATATATAGGTTGACCACTCAAAAAAGTGGAAATACCTGGGGTGATAGCCAAAAAAAGTGGAAATGCTTCACCAAAAAAGAAGACAAAAGAGTACACAAATTTGCATAAAAGCTGCATATGCTAATGCATATGTATAGTTGCAAACTGAGAAATAGTTATAACTGAAATAGAAATACAGTCCATCTCACCATACTGTGGAAGTCACCTGTGTGCCTACCTGTTCAGCCTGGTGTCCAGGTGCCAACTGTTCTGATGGTTCATTATCTTTATACTGGAATTGGGTAAGACAACCCTTCAGACAGAGTCCAGTCCTCTGTAAAAAAGAGAGACAAAGAGAGAGACAAAGAGAGTGAGAGCCAGGGTGGTGTAGTGGCTTGAGCGTTGGACTGGGAACCGGGAGATCCGGGTTCTAGTCCCCACTCAGCCACAGAAGCTCACTGGGTGACTTTGGGACAGTCATAGACTCTCAGCCCAACCTGCCCCACAGAGGTTTTTGTGTGTGCATGTGAGGATAAAATGGAGAAGAAGAGGATTATGTAAACCACCTTGGGTTCCTTAAGGAGGAAAAAAAGTGGAATGTAAATGTCATACATACATACATGGACACATAGGCACCGTACTTATATACTTCTGGGTGTGGATAGGGCCTTGCCAGAGTTTGCTTCTGTTATCAGCATCTCTCATGGTGTCATGCTACAAAGGTGTGTCCCCTGCCCTTTCATGCATGGTTTTTGAGGCCTGCTATGTGAAGAAAGAACCAGAAAATCCTGGTGCATGAATGGAAACCATTTCTCAGTTCTTTCTGCCACCATGGCCAGCAGGTGGTGGTGGTTTTTGTCTGTGCTAACTTGCAATTGTGCTATGGGTCAACTGTTACAAAATCTTGGGTATTAAGCAGAGAAGTCACCTTGGGATAGCTCTTGTACTTCAGAAATGATCCTGTGAACCAGGCTTCAGAATGATGGCCACATTGCTAGGGGCTTTCTGAAAGAGATTCTAAAAAGAGAAAAGAAATAGGAGGCATCTGTGGAGCTGATCGGTAACAACTGCTGCAGTAATGCTACTGCTGTTACCATTTTTGCTGGTTTTATTGTTGGCTTTTCTTGTTGTTATTATTGTTTTTATGTTTTTATCTCTTTTAATATTTTAACTGTTGGAGGGAGCAATCCTATGGCCGCTACACTGTGGCTAGAGGGCCATAGGATATGGTGTTTTCCGGGAACCGACCTCAGAGCCCGCACACTGAGGTCAGTCCCCGGAAAACCGACCTCCCCACACTTCTGCGCTGCCTTGAAGGCAATGCAGAACAGCCCCATCCTCCACGCTTGCAAGAGGAGCACAGAGGGGGCAGGAAGGGGCATGGCTGGGGGTGTCGTACCAATGTGTTGTACAGCAGCCTCCATCCCCGCTCCGTCCTCCCATGGTTAGACAGACGCAATCGGCTGTCTAGCAGAAAAAGCAGGGCAGGATAAGCGTTGGGGAACGATCCCTTCCATGCTTCTCCTGTCTTGCTTTGGATAGGCAGCAGTCGCCTCAGAGTTCGGAGGCGGCTGCCTATCTAGATAGGATTGCGCCCTTAATGTATTTCATTGCTGTGAGCTGCCTTGGGAAGGCTTCTGCCCTAAAAGGCGGCCAAGAAATATTATAACTAAATAACTAAATAACTAACTAAATAAATAAATAATGACTATTAAAAGAAAAGAAAAAGAAAACAAATTGAAAAAAGAAGCAAGGCACCCTCACATTCATGAGCTGTGCACTACCTCACGTAAATGTTTCAAAACCTTGATCCTCACCTTTGTCTAAAATGATTCACTGGAGTAGAAGTAATAGGCAAGACTTATTAGGAAATATTTGCGATAAGATTACACAGGGCTTCTGAGATGGGGCTACTGCACTGAACACAAACATTGCAAGAGACATTAGAAGTGCTTCTGTGTCCGGTTTTCTAACTCATGTATTTACATCATAATAATTCATGGTTATTTGGAGACTTAGAAGTTGCCCTTTCATTTTGTGCAGGTACCTACATAGGATGCATACAGATGTGCATAAGCTGAGCTTTGGGCCTCTGCAGATGTGCATTGACCTCATCCATTCAGACATACAGTCTTCTCTTTAGGATTAAGCTCAGGGCAAAATGAAACCCTGTTCATACCTTCATGCCAATGCATTGAGTGAATACATGGAGGGGAGCAGGACCGTGTCTACTTCCCCTTCACGTGTTCACCCAACTTGTGGATATAAGCTGAGAAGAACAGTGCTCAGTTCTGACTCTTTGTAGCAGAAGCTATCTGTGCATGGTGCTGATTGGCTGGTGCCTGTGATGACAGGAGTCACCTTACTGCCACCCCCACCCCACCCCCACAAGGTTTTCAGCTTTTAAAAAATCAGTTGTTGGGTATGTGTTTTTAAAAATGTGATGATGAATAAACAGGGATTCCATTGAAATAACGTACACTCTGTGCTTTAAAAAAATAAAGAGAGCATAAGCATGATGAGTAAGGCAGGCTTAACTATCAAGGTCCATATTGCTGGTAAGTGCTTCTGCCACTTGTACTGTGAAGGCAGGAGGATGGGCTCATTGCATGGAGGGAAATGTGCTGTGACTCCTGTTTTCAGATATATTTGTATGCACTCTTATACAGAACAAAGTGGAAGAAAAGAAGATTTATATATTCTCTCCCCCCCCCTTAAGAATGGCAGCAAAGCCTTAACATAAACACACAGGTTATAACACCAATTTTTTATAGTCAAAATTTTGCGATATGACAGCAAATACCCACTTCCAAATTATGTCTATTATTTTCAATTAATGAGTAGCTCATAGGATTTTTATGACCTGGTTGGGAATATTTACATGGAATAAATGATAGATTTAAACTTTGCTGTGGCTATTTCTATTAATCTTATGGATGTTACATTTTATTTCAAATATTAAGAGTTCAGAGAGCATTCACCTCAGTGGTGATAACAGTCTAACAATTCTGACATCTGACCTTAAATATATATATATATATATATATATATATATTTACCATTTAACTTAAAAAACAAAATCCAGTCCAGCCCAGAATAGAACAGATCTATAGTAATAAACTTATCTAATAATGTCAAATGATTAAACACCGGATTCTTTTTTACATTTAAATATACACGATTTTCCATTAGGGAGCTGTGCTGACTGATAAGAGTTTCCCAACTGTTAAGTTTATTTCTACTTCTATTTGTCAAAAGCTAATAGGGAAAATAATAGAAACTAATTGAAAAGCAAAGCAAACACATGAGGCCCTGCAGTGTTTCAGTTAATCAGCAATAGAGGTTATAGTATTGACTTCAAGTTCATAAATAACATCAATCCTCAGTGACAATTAATGTGCAGACAGGATGTATACATTCTTTGATAAGATGTCTGTCATAAGCAGAACTGTACATTTTAAAGTTTTAATGTGAAAAGCGCATTATCAGGAGTTGAGCCAAGCTGATGCTTTCTCAGCAAAGCCTTGTGCCAAAAGCCACTTTGGATCAGGGCCATTATTCTACATGTCTGGCTTTCTACACTATTATCAGTCTGTAGTCTATAGGAGGGATGTACAAATTGTGCAAGATCTGCTCCGTCGGTGTTTCGCTGATTGTCAGGCACCTTTTGTTCCGTTGTCTGCTCACAGATGGATGCGAACTTGTTTCTTTCTTTGTGCAGAAAAATGTGCACATAATTCCATAAGAAGGTTCACAACAGTTTACATAATTTACCTCAGTATGTAACATTTAGGGCACAATCCTATCCAGATAGGCGGCCACCTCTGAATTCGGAGGTGACCACCTATCCGATGCAAGGCAGGAGAAGCACAGAGTGGATCGTTCCCTCCGTGCTCCTCCTGCCCTGCATTTTTGGCTAGACAGCCGAAAATGGCTCTCTAGCCGCGGGAGGGCTGAGTGAGAAAGGAGGCTGCTGTACGACACAGTGGATGTGTCGTACAGGCATTTCCGCCCTCCCTGCCCTGAAACGCCCCCAGACACGCCCCTTTTCAGCTGCTCTGTGCTCCTCTTGCGAGTGTGGAGGACGGGGATGTTCTGTGCTGCCTCCAAGGCAGTGCAGAAGTTGGCGGAGGTCAGTTCCCAGAAAACAGAGATATCTTATGGCCATCTAGCTACTGTCTAGTGGCCATGGGATTGCTCCCTCCATGTATTGTCCCCCTTTCTCTGTGTACTGTCCCCCATTCCATTCAACTTTTCCTCAGCAGATATGTACGTATTTTCCTACGAATAAATATGCGTACATTTTGGGAAAGTAAAAAAAAAGATGCGAAAGTTCACAGACTCTATGCAGCCTGAGGAGGTGAGTCTGCAGCAGATTCTGCAGGTCGGATTCTTAGACATCCAAGCTCATTTCAGTCTGCCTCAAATTTCTCCAGCATCCCTAGTCTATAGTACCTACGTTCCTGCTCTTGGGGAACCTCTGTTAAGTCCTTAACAAAGGATCATTTAATATGCCTGAAGGGTCGGCATGTAGGGCGGCCACTTATGCATCACCCAGAAAAAGAAGACACAGATTTGCAAAGAAATTACATGTTAATTATATGTACAGATGTAAATTTAGACATGATAGGTTTTATCCGGGATCTGCCTTCCACAAAAGCAAGGGACCTTCCATAAGCAGAAGGGCACTGCTGACAAAGGTCTCTCTCACCCATCCAGCCCATTTACTATCATTTCAGTAGAAATACAATACATCTCACTATACTTGAGAAGACTGAAACCAGATGGCTTCTGTGCCTGTTCAATCTGCTATCCACATTCTACCTGTAAATACGCAATGTCAAGATCCCTTCTCTCCCTTATTAGAGTTCTTGATCTTTAGTCCAGACTTGGACTGGACACGGATAGCCCTTCATATAGAGGATACCTTCAAGCAGAGGCCTGTTCTCTGACAGCCCTTCAACTGGAGGACTGCCCTCCATAAAGTAGGACACAAGGCAACCTTATCTGCACATTTTACCAGGCACCATGCAAATTGTGTGTTGCTCAAGGATATTGGTTTTGTGTGTCTTAAACCTCAAACAGCGAATAAATACATTCTCACTGGAGAAATCTCTAATGAGCTTTCTGAAGACAAACGATGTTGCTTGTTGACATCTACTTTCCATTGTATGTAAGACCATGGCTGTAGGACCACATTGCTCCACTGCAGCAAACTGTCAGGAACAAGGGACATACAAACATATCTATTTTAAAATATTCATATATACCACTGTTCATAAATACATCACTGCAGTTTACAAAATAAAAATGAAACAGTAAAAAATGAGCAAACCATATAAAAAGACCTAAAACCTAACAAAACAAGAAAATAGACTGCAGCAAAACAATATAAAATAAGGAATATAGAGCAGTCAATTCGCCAAGGTTAACTGAAATGAAAAGGTTTGTACTTGCCTTTGGGAAGCTAGCACAGAATATGTAGTAGGAAGGAACACCCCTCAGAAGGGAGTCCCATCAGTGTCAGGGCTACAACAGAAAAGGCCCTGCTCTTGGTGGAGTCTAATCCATCCTTTCCATAGCATGGAATCTGGAACAAGCCTCCTCAAAAGACTGTAAGTTCTGTGAAGGCTCGTATGGGAGGAGATGCTTCCTGAGAGAATGTGGACTCAAAGCTGTTTAGGGCCTTAAAGTTAAGAAGGTCAGGCACTTTAGGCCCAACACAAACTGACAGCCAGTGTGGATGCTTCAAATATGTGTGAATATCAGTCCACACCTGTGACTAGGTGGGCTCCTGTATTCCGCACAAGCTGAAGTTGCCGAACTGCCTTCAAAATCTAATGTGTCTAAACTGTCTTCTTTTGAAGACAGTTTGGAAGCATTAGACTTTGAAGACAGTTCGGCAACTTCAGCTTGTGCGGAATACATATCATAAGAGTCTGATTGAGAGGCTTTGGTGATTGAGAGGTCACCAAAGCATGAACTACAGTAACCAGGAAATGATGCAACTCCAGTCCAGAAGCAGACACCGGAGGTGGTTCAGGGCAGTGGAGGCTGTATATGGTTGTGAAGGCTGGTGGCTCCAGTGTTAGTGGGGCAATATATCCGCTCTGGGTTTCAGTCAGAACTCTAAAGGAGCTACCCAAGGTGTGGAACCCAATCCCCAAGATGGGTTCAGCACCTTGGATAGATCCTTTAGAGTTCTGGCTGAAACCTAGAGCAGATTCACAGCCCCACTGACATTGCAGCCACCAGCATCCACTAGTTTATGGCTTCCAGGAAAGGCACATATGGAGCAACCAGGTATGACAGGGCTGGACTGCAGTGGAGCCTGCAAGCCTATGTATTTATTTATGTATAAATGTATGGCTTTGGGGCCAATTAAGGCCCCCAAGGTGACTTATCATTAAAAGCTAAACTTGGTCTCTCATAGAGCTGCTAAAGGGATGTGAATGGGGATGCCAAACTCCACTTGATACTCTGTGGATTGATAAGCATCCCAGGTAAGGAGTTGAAAACTGTATACACACACACACACACACACACACACCAAGAGTCAGGAGCAGATCTGGCCACGACACACCACAAAAGCAGACCTTTGTAAAAAGCAATGTAAAACATACACACATATACGTGCACCAACCCCTTCATGGATCACTGCCTTGTTGTGGCGAAGGGGCTTGCGTAACTCAGTGAAGCCATAAGCTATGCCGTGCAGGGCCACCCAAGACGGACAGGTCATGGCAGAGGGTTCTGACAAAATGTGGTCCACTGGAGAAGGAAATGGCAACCCACTCCAGTATTCTTGCCAAGAAAACCCCATGGAACGTATCACAAGGCTAAAAGATATGACGCCGGAAGATGAGCCCCTCAGGTCGGAAGGTGTCCAATATGCTACTAGGGAAGAGCAGAGGGTATTTCCAAGTAGCGCCAGAAAGAGTGAAGCGGCTGGGCCAAACCCGAAAGGACACTCAGCTGTGGATGTGTCTGGCAGTGAAAAGAAAATCCGATGCTGTAAAGAACAATATTGTTTAGCAACCTGGAATGTCAGATCAATGAATCAAGGTAAGCTGGAGGTGGTCAAACATGAGATGGCAAGATTGAACACCGACATCTTGGGAATCAGTGAACTAAAATGGACAGGCATGGGCGAATTTAATTCAGGTGACCATCATATCTACTATTGTGGGCAAGAATCCCTTAGAAGAAATGGAGTAGCACTCATAGTCAACAAAAGGGTGGGAAAAGCAGTACTGGAGTACAATCTTAAAAATGATAGAATGATCTCAGTACGAATCCAAGGCAAACCATTCAACATCACAGTAATTCAAGTCTATGCCCCAACCACTGAGGCCGAAGAAGCTGAGGTTGATCGGTTCTATGAAGACCTACAACACCTTCTAGAACTAACACCAAAAAAAAGATGTCCTCTTCATCATAGGGGATTGGAATGCTAAAGTAGGAAGTCAAGAAATCACCGGGATAACAGGCAGGCATGGCCTTGGTGTACAAAATGAAGCAGGACAAAAGCTAATAGAGTTTTGCCAAGAGAACACGCTGATCATAGCAAACACTCTTTTCCAACAGCACAAGAGGCGACTCTACACATGGACGTCACCAGATGGTCAATATCGAAATCAGATTGATTATGTCCTTTGCAGCCAAAGATGGAGAAGCTCTATACAGTCAGTAAAAACAAGACCTGGAGCTGACTGTGGCTCAGATCATGAGCTGCTTCTTGCAAAATTTCGGCTTAAATTGAAGAACGTCGGGAAAACCACTAAACCGTTCAGGTATGACCTAAATCATATCCCTGATGAATATACAGTGGAGGTGAGGAATAGATTTCAGGGATTAGACCTGATAGACAGAGTGCCTGAGGAACTATGGACGGAGGTCCGTAACATTGTTCAGGAGGCAGCAACAAAATCCGTCCCAAAGAAAAAGAAATGCAAGAAAGCAAAGTGGCTGTCTGATGAGGCTTTACAAGTAGCTCATGAAAGAAGGGAAGCGAAAAGCAAGGGAGAAAGGGGAAGATATACCCAACTGAATGCAGAGTTCCAGAGAATAGCAAGGAGAGACAAGAAGGCCTTCTTAAATGAACAATGCAAAGAAATCGAGGAAAACAACAGAATGGGAAAGACTAGAGATCTCTTCAAGAAAATCGGAGATCTCAAGGGAACGTTTTGTGCAAAGACGGGCATGATAAAGGACAAAGAAGGCAGGGACCTAACAGAAGCAGATGAGATTAAGAAGTGGTGGCAAGAATACACAGAAGAACTATACAGGAAAGATCTGAATGTCCCTGATAGCCATGATAGTGCAGTCACTGAACTTGAGCCGGACATCCTCGAGAGTGAAGTCAAGTGGGCCTTAGGAAGCATTAGTAACAACAAAGCTAGCGGAGATGACAGTATTCCAGCCGAGCTATTTAAAATCCTAAAAGATGATGCTGTTAAAGTGCTGCATTCAATACGCCAACAAATCTGGAACACTCAACAGTGGCCACAAGACTGGAAAAGGTCAGTTTACATTCCAATTCCAAAGAAGGGCAACGCCAAAGAGTGTTCAAACTACCGCACAATTGCGCTCATTTCACATGCCAGCAAGGTGATGCTCAAAATCCTACAAGCTAGGCTTCAGCAGTATGCGAACCGAGAACTACCGGAAGTACAAGCTGGGTTTCGAAGAGGCAGAGGAACTAGAGATCAAATCGCCAACATTCGCTGCATCATGGAGAAAGCAAGAGAATTCCAGAAAAACGTCTATTTCTGCTTCATTGACTACGCTAAAGCCTTTGATTGTGTGGATCACAACAAACTGTGGCAAATTCTTAAAGTGATGGGAGTACCAGACCACCTTACCTGTCTCCTGAGAAACCTGTACGAGGGTCAAGAAGCAACAGTAACAACCAGACATGGAACAACCGATTGGTTCAAAATTGGGAAAGGAGTACGACAAGGCTGCATATTGTCACCCTGCTTATTTAACTTATATGCAGAGTACATCATGAGAAATGCCGGGTTGGATGAATCAGAGGTCGGAATTAAGATTGCCGGGAGAATTATCAACAACCTCTGATATGCAGACGATACCACCCTAATGGCAGAAAGCGAAGAGGATCTCAAGAGCCTCTTGTTGAGGGTGAAAGAGGAGAGTGCAAAAGCTGGTTTGAAACTCAACATTAAAAAAACTAAGATCATGGCATCTGGCCCTATCACTTCCTGGCATATAGAAGGGGAAGAAATGGAAGCAGTGACAGATTTTACTTTCTTGGGCTCCAAGATCACCGCAGACAGTGACTGTAGCCATGAAATTAAAAGACGCTTGCTCCTTGGGAGGAAAGCTATGGCAAACCTAGACAGCATAGTAAGAAGCAGAGACATCACCTTGCCGACAAAGGTCCATCTAATCAAAGCTATGGTTTTCCCAGTAGTAATGTATGGCTGTGAGAGCTGGACTATAAGGAAGGCTGAGCGCCGAAGTATTGATGCTTTCGAACTGTGGTGCTGGAGAAGACTCTTACGAGTCCCCTGGACTGCAAGGAGGTCCAATCAGTCCATCCTAAAGGAAATCAACCCTGAGTGCTCATTGGAAGGACAGATAATGAAGCTGAAGCTCCAATATTTTGGCCACCTAATGCGAAGAGAAAACTCCCTGGAAAAGACCCTGATGCTGGGAAAGACTGAAGGCAAAAGGAGAAGGGGACGGCAGAGGATGAGATGGCTAGATAGCATCACGGATGCAATGAATATGAACTTGAGCACGCTCCGGGAGAGAGCGCAGGACAGGAAGGCCTGGCGTGCTATGGTCCATGGGGTCACGAAGAGTCGGACACGACTGAATGACTGAACAACAACAACACGTGCACCAAACCAAATAAAGAATTCTGGGTCTAAAAAGGCTTAATAAAATGTCCTATAAAACATCTGCTGTTGGATCAAGATTTATGCTGGATCAACTGCACTGATGGAAGTGGACTTCCCCACCCCCTCCTTCCCACGGCAGCCCCCTGAAAATGCTACACAGAGCATCAGGTGAATAGGGTGAGCTGTGGTGTGGGTGAGGGGGGGGATTTCCAAAATCAGGCAGAGGGATCTTTCATGAGTGGAGCCCTTCCTCTCTCACAGAAGGGCCCTTCCTCTTGTGGAAGGCAGATCCTGGATCCAACCCTTGTCCATGGAGAGTAAGTAACTGTCATGACTTTGGGTCAATATTTCTGTAATACTTTGTGCCAGATCACTCCTTTTTTTGTTTGCATAACTGGAGGTATAATAGCTTCATGACTCCACATTGTAAAATTCAATGATCTGTGAAAACATCAGCATTTACAATGCTTTTTATGTCTCCATGATTTTTTATTAGGAGATAGTGTAAGCTGAAATGCCAATCAGATAAGTAATAATATTTATTAGATATATTCATAGAGAATCAGTTTCTAGCTTTGTTCTGTCCTACCTTAACTCACAATCACTGCTTTTACATCTACAACTGGCAGAATATTAGGTCCTTTTCCTAGCAAGTAAATGTATTAGAATCTGGGTCACAATATTCCTAAAAATGGGCTAAAGTCTCTTCTGGCCATGAGTGGTGATTTATATTAATAATACCAAAGTGCCCACAAAGGGCATGTATGGAGAGAGGGTTGTATATTATAGAAATTGACAAAGACACTGTAAACACTGCACCACTATGGATCATCCATTGTCAGGAATTAGCATGGTTCTTTGCCTCCAGTGTAATATTGCTCCATGTGCAGTGATCTTCATATCAACATATGATATGGCAGGCATTTGCTCAGGGCCAGCCCAAGACATCTTACCTGTGGGGCCTGTTCGAGTTTAATACCCAAAACAAATTCCTAGGCTCAAAATTCTTTAAGTGTGCTCAAAATTCTTTAAGTGTGTGCCTTTTGTACCAGGCTCCAGTCAGTGGATTCTAGTAAACAGTAAAGTAGGTCCCACAAGCCTGGAATTTGTCCACCCCTCTTCTAGATTGTAGCCCATTTACTTTTCCAATAGAACTCCATGGGAACATTGAGAAGTGAGCTAAACTCTATCTGCAAAGCTGTATTCTTCATCTGCATATACCTGAGTTGTGGTTTCTTACTGGAGTGTGAGTGAGTGAGTGTGTGTGTGTGTGTGTGTGTGTATGATGCTAGAGTGTGCTAGAACCCTAGAAACCAGTGTCTGCACGCACATGCACATGTAGGAATGCTGGAGAAATTTGAAATGGACTAAAATGATTCTGACCTGCAGAATCCACTGTTGACTGACCTCCTCAGGCCATGCAGAGTCCTGGACCATGGACTTCCGGATTATTTTTTTTTAACTTTTCCAAAATTTGCACATATTTATTTGTAGGAAAATATGCAAGTTTCTGCTGAGAGTGGTAAATATATTCAGGGGAACGTTGAACAGAATGGAAGACAATACGCTACATCTTATGTACTAAGATAAATTATGTAACTTGTTGTGAACCCTCTTACAGAATTATCTGCGTATTTTTCCATGTAACAAAAAAATAATGGTATGTGAAAGATATGGTATGAAGCCTAATCAAACCAAAATGAAAGTGATGATTGTGAGTAAAGATTCTAACATAAATGCTCAGTTTATATTAAATGGAAAACCATTATAAAGTGTAGATATTTTGGGGAGTTACCCTAAATGAGAATTGGGCCCATACTCATGAAATCAGAATGTGCAGTGAGAAAGCAAGAAGTGCCTTTAATTGCTTTAGGAAAGTTTCTTGTAACTTGACCCTAAACATTCATATTCAAACTCATGTGCTAAGGAGCTACATTGTCTCGGTGCTGATGTACAGAGTGGAGGCCTGGACTCTCAAGGTACCTGCCTGGAAAAACCTGGAAACATTCGAGCTATGGTGCTACCATTGCATGCTTAGAATATCTTGGACACATTATGTAACAAATGGCACCATAATGCAAGAAATGGGAAAGGCCAAAGAAATTGAGAAATGTGTCAAAGAAAAGAAGCTATCATACTTCAGTCATATAATGCGTAATGAGAAATATCGGCTTTTACAGCTCATAATGCAAGACAAAGTAGAGGGGAAAAGAGGACCAGGATGATATAGGACATCATGGCTGAAGAATCTGAGACAGCGGACAGGAATGACGTCTACTCCTTTATTTTGAACAATGGTAAATAAGTTTATGTGAGTCAGAGTGATTGCCAACGTCCAATGAGGATATGGTACAGAAAGAAGATAGAAATCAACAGGATAAATTAGTCATGACTACTTTAAGTCCCATTGATTTCAGTGGGTCCACTATAAGTCTGGATCCAGCCCAAAGAATTTGGAAGTGGGATGAGGTAAAATGGACAGATCTACCCATCCCTAGTCAGATGATGAATGAATGTGACCCAAAATGTCATTGTTGGCAAGCAATTAGTCATTGGGGGTGGCCAACTATGGCAGCTGGTTCTTAAGTGTAACATGGCATCTAGCTGGGTGGAGGCCCTTGCCACATAGCATTTGTGGTGGTTTCCAGTTTGTTGGCTTTCCCTTCTTTCCCCATACCTGTGAGATGGATTTTAATCTGAGAAAGAAGTCCAATGATGCATGGTTACCTGCAACCCGAGCAGACACCAAGGTGGTTGTTTCTTCTCTAGCATCTTACATTGCAGCTCTAACTCTCTCATGATCTGGCTGGCATTTCTGTTTAGTAGTAGGGAGCTGAAATGCAAGCATCAGCTAGTGTAGAGAGGATCGTCTGACATCTCCCCCACCTCCTCCCCACCAGGAGGATCAGCATTTTGTAAGGATGCTGAACTCTTCTGGGTTATTAATGTGTAATTCTTATTTGAAGAATGCAGAAGAAAATGTCATGTAGCAATAAAGCTGGCTGAGGGCATGGTCTGGAAGCACATAGGGTGGCCACTTATATGTCTTCAAAAAAGGGGACAAAAGAGGATACAGATTTGGATATGCTGATGAATGTGTATATATACACATATTTTGAAATAGTTACTATAATTTAAATAGAAATTACAAACTATCTGACTATATTGGGGAAGACTGTGTCCAAGTCACCTGCGTGCCTTGCTCAGTTCAGTGTTGAGGTGCTAACTGGGTGTTCAGGTGCTAACTTCAAGGTCCTTGGGTTCTCCCTCTGTCGCTTCCAAAGGCCTGCTGGCTCACACTGGCCAGAGTGAGGAGTGTACAGGCTGAAGACTGAAAGCAACAGGGGGAAATTAGCTACTCCAGCTGGATCCAAAGCCAGCTCTACCCTGCCCCTGGAATGCTCCAATTTGGGGGCCTTCCACCAGGGGTAGATTTACACCCTCAGAGCTTTGGCCATAAATGGGGCCTTCAGGGCAGAGACACACACACACTCCCAGGAGAGACCCTCTCCATTAGCAGTGTGTGTGTTCCACCACATCCTAACACCTCCTAACCAGCCACCCAAGGGGGTTACAAGTGCTTTGTAAATGCCCCCCCCCCATCAATTATTTTTTAAGCTTAAAGTGAATTTGTAAGCTTAAAGTGAATGGGCCATTTTGAATGTGTAAGCTTAAGTGAATGGAACAGTTGTGCTCTACCGCTCGCTCCTCAATAGGAGTGACTGGCTAGAAATACAGAGCAATAATATCCAAACATTAGAACCTCTGTTCTGACTCTTAGGGATGCTCTGTAGCAGGGGTGAGACACTGCCCCGTCCCGCTGCCCTGCCCCAAATGGTAAAAAAAATAAAAATAAAACAAAAATGCATCTGGGGTTGTCATTTTGAAGTACTTTTTACACTTTTGTTGCTACATAGCTACTGCAGAGCACCAAAAGGACCAACGTTAGTTTGAAAATAACCTAATTATTACCCTTTGGTGCCCCATAGCCACTCTGGAAGCCATTTTTTAAAACATCTTTTTTTCCCTTTTTTTTGGCACCACAGCTGCAGCCCACAGAGGGGTACATGGGGCGACAGTGGCTCCCAGTCCTCCTGAAATTGCCCACCCCTGCTCTATAAGGTGGTCATTTAGGCATCGCCAAAATAGAGGACAAAAAAGGATATAGATTTGCATAAGGTTTGCATATGGAAATCTATATGTAGAGATGCAAATTTAGAAATAATGAGTATGATTCAAAATGAAATGCTGATGGGCAACTCCAAGGTCTCTGCTGTTCCCCCTTCTTATGGTTCTTTAACTTCAAGAAGGACTTGGACTGGTTGGCCTTCCAAATAGAGAACCGTCCTCTGTAAAGTGGGACACATGGCCACCCTCAGTTGCTCCATTTGGCTGTTATCCTACCTTTGACAATAGTCAGTGCCTGAAAGCTTCCATTAGGGTTTATAGTATATGGCAAGAGTCATCTACAGAAGCTCTTCAAAACCTCAAGCAATAACAAATACTATATCCAGCTCTATCATATTAAAGTGATCCTCAGGCTTTAAAGCAGGATTTACAATTCTCTCATGCAGATTTGAGAATGGTTCTCTGCATCTTGTCCTGTTTCTGTTTTGCAAGCAAGACACCTGTAGATAGTAGGAATTCATTAAGAGCAATGATCTCTTATGCTACTGCTGTCCTCTTGTGGCTTGGAAGAACATACATTTTTTAAAAAAAACCTATAGGATTTTTTGAGGCAGTAAGAGGAAACCACTTCCCTCAAACTTTCACCCACTACTTATCTGGAGTACTTATGGGTTCCCTGACCCTTTCAAGGACAGAATAGGCCCTTTCATGGCAAAGCAAATTAAAAACTTTGTTGTTGAATCTTGGGCTTAGTAAAACATTGCTACTTCCACTTATTTAACTGTGGGTAGATTTGAGGGTTGGTCCTGAAATTTGATATGTGATATGTTGTACTTGACTCTTTTGCACTGCAAATATCAATAAGGTGCCTGAAATTTCTTCATGGGGCACCAAAATCGACAGCATTTTCAAAGGACCAGAAGTCAACATTTGTTGATAGCAGACTGTATTCTTGTGGTGGTAAAAATCCCAGTATTCTGTGTTCTTGCAGGTGTTCGCAGTAGATTGCTTTCACAACTAGGAGCAGTTCATTTCCAGTCTGTTCTGTCCTATTTCTGCATGCATC
Organism: Heloderma suspectum; assembly: GCF_057233095.1. Lineage (NCBI taxonomy): Eukaryota > Metazoa > Chordata > Lepidosauria > Squamata > Helodermatidae > Heloderma > Heloderma suspectum. The sequence goes on along the minus strand of NC_139461.1, from coordinate 114,538,855 downwards.
CATGATATTTTTAAAAAATCCACATGAAAATGCATGCTTAGATATGTGTTTAATGTATTTTCTAATACAAGAGAACTCCATTGCAACATTTGGAGATGCGCAAACTCTGAAGGATAACTGTGTTCTGGTCCACACATTAGTGTGAGAGGTGTGGATTGGGGGGGGGGTCTGCTTTGAAATGCAGACTGAATGGGTTGTAGCTCAGTAGCAGAGCCCCTGCTCTGCATGCAGAAGGTCCCAGGTTTGATCCCCAGCTTCTCCAGGCTCGGAAAGAAACCTGCCAGGAGAGCCGCTGCCAGTCAGTGTTGACAGTACTGGGCTAGATGGACCAAGGGTCTGACTTGGTATTAATCAGCTTCCTATATTCCTATCCTTAATTCTCATAGCAGTATTATTCTTGCAGTTCTGTCTATAGACTTTAGACTCTAAAGTTTAAAGCTTCCTCAAAGACACAAGAATCACTCCAGATTAGGGATGATTGAGGATTTCATTTGGTCCACATTCAAAGTGAACTGATCTGATCTGGGTCTCCCATACAAATGTGAAGACAGGAATGCAGTTATCCTTTGACTTTCACATTTCTCCAGATTTTGCAATGCAGTTCCCTGCTCAAAAAAATGTACCAAAATGCATGTAAAAAATGCACATTTTAGGATGAAATACAGTCAGGGCCAGAAATATTGGAACAAGGATAATTGTTTTGGCAGTTGGCCTCTGTACACCACCACAGTGAAGTTGAAAGGAAACACACCCAGATGGGAGCGAAGTCAGGACTTCCAGCTGTAATTCAAGGGGTTTGACAAAAGTGGGGCACTAACCATTCAGGAAGGAAAGCCAGTGGGATACACACACACCCGTCGTTGGTGGCTCATAAGTAATGGAACAAACCAATAGCATTTCAAACTTAAGGATCGCCTTTAATACCTGGATGAAAATCCTTTGCAGTCAATGACTGCCTGAAGTCTGGAACCCATGGACATGACCCAATGCTGAGTTTCCTCCCTTGAGATGCTTTGCCAGGCCTTTACTGCAGCTGCCTACAGCTGCTGCTTGTTTGTGTGTCTTTCTGCCTTCAGTGTTGTCTTCAGTAAGTGAAAAGCATGCTCTATTGGGTTGAGATCAGGTGACTGACTTGGCCATTGAAGAACATCCCACTTCTTTGCCTGGAGAAACTCTTGGGTAGCTTTTGAGGTATGCTTTGGGTCATTATCCATCTGCAATATGAAGTGGCGTCCTATCAGTTTGGCAGCATTTGGCTGAATCTGAGCAGAAAGTATAGCCCTATACACTTCAGAATTCGTCCTGCTGCTTTTATCAGCAGTCAGGTCATCAATAAACACCAGTGACCCGGTTCCATTGGCAGCCATACATGCCCATGCCATAATAACACTGCCTCCACCATGTTGGACAGATGATGTGGTATGCTTTGGATCATGAGCTGTTCCTTTCCTTCTCCATACTTTTCTCTTCCCATCATTCTGTACAAGTTAATCTTGGTTTCCTCAGTCCAAAGAATATTTCCAGAACTGGGCAGGGTTTTTTAGGTGTTTGCTGGCAAAAGCTAATCTGGCCTTTCAGTTCTTGAGCATTACCAGTGGTTTGCACCTTGTTGTGAGGCCTCTGTATTTACATTCATCAAGCCGTCTCTTGACTGTAGATGTTGACAATGACATGCCTACCTCCGCAAGAGCATTCTTGACCTGGCTAGATGTTGTGAAAGTGTTCCTCTTCACCATGAGCAGAATTCTGCAGTCATCCGCTTTAGTTGTCTTCCATGGTCTTCCAGGCCTTTTGCTGTTGCTGTGCTTGCCAGTTAATTCCTTCTTTTTCAGGGTGCTCCAAACTGTTGTGTTGGCCATTCCCTCTGTTTTTGCTATCTCTCTGATGGGTTTATTTTGTTTCCTCAGCCTAATGATGGCCTCCTTCACTCACATGGACACCTCTTTGGATCTCATGCTGGGGGTTCCAGTGAACAGCTACCAAATGCAAATGTAACACTCAGAACCACCTCCAGGCCTTTTATCCACTTGATTGGTCATGAGGTACCCAGGAAACAGGCCACACCTGGCCATGCAGCTGCTTGTCAGCCATTCGTTCCATTACTTATGAGCCACCAACGATGGGGGGGGTGTATGCCACTGGCTGTCCTTCGTGAATGGTGCCCCACTTTTGTCAAACCCCTTGAATTAAGTCCTGACTTCGCTCCCATCTGGGTGTGTTTCCTTTCAACTTCAATGTGGTGGTGTACAGAGGCCAACTGCCAAAACACTTATCCCTGTTCCGATATTTCTGGCCCTGACTGTACCTTTAGAAATCAATACTTTGACAGAAAATTTAGTATTGCATGCAGTTAAAAATACATATTTAAATTTGAATTTTTGCACAGAATGTTTTTACTTAAACACTGAAGATTAATGCAGAAACAGGACAGAAGTATGGACTTATGAATTAATCCATGTGAAACTATCACAGAGCAGAAATAGACTGATCCATCGATTTGTACTCCATAATAGCTTTTTAGTTGGGGAAATACCAGCATTGTTGCAGAAAGGTTTGAGGTAGCTCTTAGCCATGGCTGGTCTCCAAAATTGTGTGTTTGGATATCATCACAATGAATAAGAGAAAAAGAAGGAATAAGTGCAGAAACAATAAATTTTGCATCAGGTGGTTGGTTACCTGTAGGGATGGGTGAACAATCAATGTTCACATTCTCTGAGATTCTCCAAACATCAGCTTCACATTCTTCTCATTTACTGTGACCATTTGCAAGCTCTTTTCCATTTGCACACATGGGAAAATTGTGCAAGCCAAACACAATCAAACAGAAAATTGCTCAAAAATTTATGTATTTTCCAAAGTTGTGCAACCCCCCACCACAGCCCCAAAATGTGAAATTGTGCAATTTTAAATTTGTGCAGTTGCAGATTGCTTGTTTGATTAAAAAAACTTGTGCATTTTTCAAATGTGACTTCTTGACAATTTGCTAACATTTTCAGAGAACATGTTCTCCTGCTTGCATCCATATTTGGGGTTGGGAATGGGGATTGTTTTACTGTTTTACAAGCACAAACAAAATTCTCGTGCAATCCTAGTTACCTGCCATAGTGTTGTTGCGCAGCTGAAGAATACCTTTGTTTGCTTTGGCCTTCCAGATGAACTCATGACTGACAATGCAACCCAATTTATGGGAGCAGAATTCCACTCATTCTAGATATCTTAGAACTTTCACCATATCGCCACTATCTCAAGCAAATGGTGAGGTTGAGAGAACAGTACAGACTCCAAAGAAAATAGTGAGACAGAGTGACCCACATATTACACTTTTAAACTACAGATCAACAGAATTGATAGCTACTGGACGTAGGCCAACGGAATTGCTAATGGGAAGACAAATCAGAACACCCATTCCAGCCCTAGAGTAAAATGTCATCTACTGATATTCAGCCAGAGCTATCTTGTAAGACTACTCAGATAAGTCACTTGCTCCAGTTGGGTTATTCGGAACCCTTTGAGATTAGAGATGAATGTCTGAATAATCAGATGTTTCAACAGTGCTTATGTATTTGTTTTGTTAAATAAAAGGGGCAATATGTGTGGATAATGTCATTATGTGGCCATCACTAGATAGCACTGGACTTAGCTCTATCCAGATGGAATCAGGAGTTTGTTGTCTCTGTTCTGTTCTTGTTGAAGAGAGACAATAAAGTTCTTGTCTACTTCCTGACTGGTGTGACCTTCTGTGACAAAAAGCTTTGAAGACGTGCATTGTGCTGGTGACAACTGGTGCAATCCTTGCTTCCAATGCCAGTTGGTGTGTGTGGTCTGTGTATTCACTCCCCCCACACACACATTCCAACTGAACCCCAAAATTGGCTTTGATGTCTGAGTGGGCTGCTCAAGGGGGCTAAATTCATTTTGGGGGTTAACAGCCTTCTGCTCTCCCTTTTCTACATGTCATATTCTCAGGGCTGGCCCTACCATTAGGTGATCACCTCAAGTGGCAGATGCTGGAAGGTGGCAGCACCATCTCCCTGGCTCTTCCTCCTGAGCCCACTAGCTGTTCCCCTCTGTTGGAGGACAGAGCTCTGTGTGCCACACAGCCTGTGCTAGATTAGCCGGCTGCCTCAGATGCAGTGGGAGATGCTATCCCATTGGCAGCGCTGAAGTAAGATTCAACTGCCAGTCTAGTCAGCTTCTGTACAGGGAAGGTCCATTGCCTCAGGCAGCAAAATGTCTGGGTCCAGTGCTGATATTCGCATAACTTTGTTTTAAAAAATGATGGGGAAGCTGCAGCCTAAGGAGACTGCAGTTGGAAACAGAAGAACAGCAAGGGGGAGGGACTGCTTAACTCTTCCATCATGGCTGTTTTTCTCCTCACAACCACCATCCTGCAGCTGCTTTTTGTGTCATGAAAATGTACTGTCATCCTCTGTATCACATGTAGTTTCAGCCTGAGGCATCAGCTTTCACAAGCAACAAACTGCTGCTGGGCCAGGTGTTGAAAAGGCTTCCTCCCCCCACCCCCTTTAATAACTACACAGCAGGTCACAGTTTATCAGGAGCAGTTTGTCCAGGATGGCGGAGAATTCCGCCACGGATTTCAGTGAGGCCGAACGCACTGGCATTCGGCCACCCGAAACCCATGGCGGAACGGCTTCCCACCCCCCGCCACCCCGCGGAATCCCCCCAGGACGAAGCTTACCTGGGGCGGAGGTGGCTCCAGCGGCGGCTGATGTCTCGGCCGGCTGCTGCGGCCGCAAATGGCAGCCATCGTAGCGACTGCCATTTGTGTCCTTCCAGGCTGCCCTGATAGGCTACGTAAGTATTTACGTAGCCTATTACGGCAAAAAAAAAAAAAAGGGAACGCAAATAGCGGCGGTTGCAGCGGCCGCCATTTGCGTTCCCTTTTTTTTTGGCCGTTTTGTCTATTACGGCAAAAGAGAGGGGCGCAAATGGCGTAGTGGCCACCATTTGCACCCATCTCTTTTGCCGTAATAGGCAACGTAAATATTTACGTAACCTATCACGGCCAAAAAAAAAGGGAACGCAAATGGTGGCTGCCGTAGCCGCTGCCATTTGCGTCCGCTGTTTGTTTGTTTTTTGCCATGATAGGCAGGCTACGTAAATATTTTCGTAGTCTATCACGGCAGCCGCCATTTGCTACAGCAGCCACCATTTGTGTCCCTGCAGGCTGCCCAGCAGCCGGATATCCAGCTGCGGGCAGCCCTGGCCGGCAGCTCCGCAGAATCACCGCAGAGTGGAGCCAGCTGGAGAGAATTTCGGGGGGAGGGATGGAGCGCCTCCCCCCCACCACGAATGTCACCCTTCGAAAAGGTAAGTGACTTTCGTAAGGCTGTGATGTCAATGGGGTTGTGAATCTGCTCTGAGTTTCAGTCAGAACCAGTCAGAATTCTAAAGGAGCTATCCAAGGTGATGTTCCTTTTGAGTTCTGACTGGTTCTGACTGAAATCTGGAGCGAATTCAGCACCCTACCGACATCAGAGCCACCAGCCTCCTCGGAGTTTGTTCCATGAGTACCTACAACACTGGTACAGGAGTGGCCCAGTTTCTTCCAGCCCTCCAGCCACTAAAGGGATTTAATCAGGAGAAATTAAACAACAACAACCACTATTGCTTAATACTGGTATTAAAGGGGCTAGAAGGGAAGCCATTTTTACAGGTCTTTATCCTTTCGAGAGTACATACAAAACTTTAGAGATGCAATACAAATTATTTTCTATAACAACTCCATTCAGTATTGAATTCCAAAAATGCAGCTTCCTTTTTAAAATGGAAAACAGAAGCGAGAGAGTAATGGAAAGAAACTTCTAGGCTCTTTCCCTATTTTCGTTACCCCCACCCCGTCTAAAGAAGAAACATTTTGATTTCAAGGAAACACCTTTTGCTGGTTCCATCCAATGAAAAGTGGGTTGGGTTGGGGGAGAAGAGGAAAGGAATCACAGTGGCCTGGGAAATAGATGAAAATAAGAAATGCATGATAGAAAGCCCATGAATGGGCCTTAAATTTCTTTTTTCCTTCAAAGCAAAACTAATTGCATGAGGCTATTCTGGCAGCAAAGATTATAGAGCGATTGGACTGAAATAAGGATAATGAGTGGGGAAAATGGTGTCATGGAGTGAAATAAGGATAACAAGGTGGGAAATAGTGTTGCAGAATATGACAAAGGCATGCTGTTGCTCTTGCCCAACAACTGTGATGCATTAGTGGCCCCTTTTCATAGCTTAGTATATATTACTGTAAATATTTTGAAGGACAAATATTGACTTCGCCAGGCCTAGCTCAAAAGCTAATGGAAAATGAAAAGCCAGGGTATGAAAAAATATCAAAACACTCAAAACACAACGGCTCGGATACATATATTGTCTTGCAGGGGTGGTTCTTCCTGGATAGGAGAAGCATCTGAGAAGTTCAATTAGAGGTAACTTTTTTTTAAGGCAGGGAGGGGGTGTTTTTGAAGGTGCCCTCATTCGGTGCTGGCTTCAGGTTTTTTGAGGACCCTTGGGCAAGACACCCTCAATGGGGCCCTTCCTCCGTGAGCCTGCCTTCTCACTGCCATTGTCACCAGTTGCTATGGCTATTCCTCCTCTTTTCTCATCTTTGCTTGCTGGACATGTGGGCAGAGAGCCAGTGAGCAAGCAGGCAGGGGCATATACTGCTCCTCCTTCTCATCACCACTTCTGTCTGAACCAGAGCGAGAGGCAGGTGAACAAACAGGTTGCCATGGTGAGGAGGAGCAACTCCAGGACGCTCTTGTCAGTGGGCCTCTGCTGGGCTGTGGGCCCTCAACAGAGGCCCAACCATGCCCTACCTTTGACCCCAGCCCTGCCCTCATCATCCCCCAGAGCAAACTCTGACAAATCAAATCCACAAGTTTCCAGCCTGTTCAGGGAAAGACTATTCTTTCAGAGAGCTTCGGCTATTGGGCGGTATAGAAATGAAATAAATAAATAAATAAATAAATAAATAAATAAATAAATATTCTTAAGGGCACCCATGATATCACTAACCCCCTCCCCCCTCCATCCCTGGACTTGTTTGACTTTTCTTTCTTTCTTTTTAAGCGAAGGATGGGTGTTTAAGTGAATACATGTATATATGTTACTTTTTTCTTTTTTTTTAAGGAGCTGCATCCAAAAAATATGCTACTTTAATAAAACAACACCTGGAGATGCAAAAAAAGGTTGGGCTCGACCAGAGGTGGGTTGCCATTTTTCTGTTAAGGGCTGCATTCCCTGCGGGGTCATCTGTTGGGGGCTACATGCCAGTGGTAGGCGTGGCTGGGGCCAAAATGGGCAGGGCCACCCCTTTTCTCTTGCTCTTCCTCCCCACCCAGCAGGCTACTAGGGGAGGGCTGGATTTCTCTTGCCGGAGGCCTGGATTAACCACTTGTAGAGGGCTTTTAAATCAGGCTGAGGGCCTCGTGTGACTCTGGCCCCAGGTTGCCCACTTCTTAATAAAGTCTGGTAGCCAATCATCCAAGTTTACCCTACATGCATTGGATGCCATGCATTTCAGCATGTTCTGTCCCCATGTGAGGACAGGGACAGCATGCACTCACTCTCTTTCGTGCCATGGGCCAGCTCAGAGAAGCAGTATCATCTGATCTGGCCTGTAGCCATCTACCACAATTGCAGTGCATGCCTTGTGCACCAGTACTTGCCCCATAGCTCCCATTGTTAATGTTATCTTCACGTGTACCTCTCAGTGGAGGCTGGTGGCTCTGATTGGGGACAGGGTTCAGCACCTTGGAGAGCTCCTTTAGAGTTCTGGCTGGTTCCGACTGAAACCCAGAATGGATTCACAGCCCCACTGAAATCAAAGCCACTGGGACCTGTGAAGATGAAGTCACGTTTCTTCTTCCGTGCACACACTGTTAAAGGTCACAAGTACACTCCCCTCTAATCTGGACAGAGATAATCCAATTTTAAATTTGTGCTGACTTTGAGAGCCACACTGGGATCAAAGCATAAATTGAGAGTCGGGCATAAAACCCTAACATCCAGTTACAGATGACTGTGTGTTTGAAATACAGCTATACAATTGCAAAGTACACAAATTAGGCCTAACTATATATTTATTTCTTCTATAAATTAATTAAGGTACAATGCAGCTCCTCCCCTATATCTGCCCTGGGGCATATGCAGCCCTCCTTTAGGGATGTGTGAATTGCCAAAACTTGGGCTAGCCCAAGTTCTCCAAATTCCATCCCGTTCCAACTCGAGTCTGTATCAGATTACAAGCTTTGTTTTTTTCCCTTTCCACATGAACATCCATGCATATTTTCATGCGTGTTTTTACAAATGTATGCATCATTTGTATGCATTTTTAAAATATACATATTCTTCTCCAATTGATTAAAGTGTATTTGTGTGCATTTTTCAAAAGTACACATTTTGTCATGCCCATTTTCCAAATGTACATGTGTTGTCAAATGCATTTTGGGTGTCTGCAAATCTCATTACAAACTCAGAAATGTATGGGCTTTGATTGCAGATTACGTCCGTGTCTGTGTTCGGCCTGGAAGGTGTGAACTGGGTAAAATCCTGATTTAAAAACAAACAATTGAAATGAATTTCTCATACATCCCTACCTTCTCTACACATGGGAAGGGACAATGGTGGGGACTTTAGCGTACAGAGGAGCATGTTTAGGAGGGGAAGGGGTGATGTGGTACGAGAATGAACTATCCCCTTGCTGCAATATTCTGGATTTTAAAATTTAAACTTCAAGTTGTTCACCTCATTATTGATCCCTATTCAATGCCTGAGTAATTTACAGAGCAATCCTATGCATGTTTTCTCAGAGATAAGCCCTATTATGTTCAGTGGGGCCTACTCTCTTGCAAGGCTGTAATCCCATGCATATTTACTTGGGAACAAAGTCCCATTGAACCCAATGGGACTTACTTCTGAGTAAACTTGCATAGAATAGGGCTGCATGGAACTTTCTCCTTCAAAGTATTTTTGAGGTGGTGAGAAAAGGGTAATTTTTTTCCTGAGGTGGTTTTGTAAGTGTAGTTGGTGCAATATTTCCTGCTTTCCCTGTTTCTAAGACCAGCATGGAACTTCCCTTCCTTTGTCCTGAGATTAAAAAAGTAGTCACAAAAAGGAGTTATCAGGGCCTAATTTCTGAATTTTCTAATTTCCTCCACTTCCTTTAGCCATTCTGAGATCTAACAGTTCAGTTTCTTGCTATAAAAGACTAACACATAGCTTATCTAAGCTACACCACAAATGGGGAATATATACATTCATTTTCAATAAACAACCTTTGATCTTTTTGAAGGAGAAAAGGAAGATATTCATGGTGTTTTACAGCAGCAGGAGTAATACCTCGGTTAGCTCAGGGGCTGACCAGGTGCCCCATATGCCCGCTCAATCTGTTGTCCAGTTTCTGACTGTTGCTGGGGCAATTTCAATGCCCCCTGCTCTGCCTTCTTATTATGGTTCTTTATCTTTAACCAGACTTGGTCTGGACAGCCCTTCAAACAGAGGTCACCTTCAAATAGATGCCTGTCCTCTGTAAAGTAGGACACAGAGCCGCCCTAGCTCGGGAGTACCCTTTCCATTACACATACATCAACATCCCTCCTCGGCTTCCACTTGGCAGTGGCCTAAAGGAACTGAAATGTGCCCCATTTGGCAAAATGCTGCTGCACAGGGTGCTAAAGCCTGACACTTCCTGTTCTGGGGCGCAGGAGTGCAATTTGGGGTTTCAGCAGCAGGGGGCAAAATATAACGGCAAGAGTTGCAGGTCTATTCTTGGATACTAAAGATTAAACAGCAAAACAAAATAGTAGGTTGGATCCAACCCTTGTGCAGTGAGACTTCTTCTCATGCGACAAGACTTCCCCATCCTCTCCTCCCTTCTGCAGACCTCTGCGCACACCCTCAATCTATTCTGGGGGGTCTCCCCACTCTCCAGAGCAGATTTGGGGGGCATGCGGCCAGGGGCTGCAAGAGCAAGGGGGAAATAGGTTCTGCCAGTGGTTCCCTTCCGCTAGCATATGGACACGAATTGGATACAACCCAGTGGCTGGCTGGGGAATGCTTGGTGTTGTAGGACCTTCTTGAATACAAAGGAGGAGCGGAGGAATTTCTCTGCTCAGAAAGAAAGAAATGATACAGAAGCAAATGTCTAAAAATTAGATTCTCTGCGGAAGCAATCCTATGTCTGCTAGACTGGGGGACATAGGATTTTTCAGTTTCCTGCCTCTGAGCTCAGAGAAAGGAAATCATGTTCCCCTCCCCTGTCACCTTCGTAACCAGTACGGAGACAACCGTGCCAGCTGCTTCCCCATGCATGTAAAACAGAGCAGGGAGAAGGAGGTGCTCCGGGGGAGGGAAGGAGACCGGGTGACAGTCCTAGGATCTTTCCTATGGCTGTCCCAGCCTCCATCCCCCTCCCTGAAGACCCCTCCCTGAAGCCCATCTAGCTAAAGGTGCCTGCCTCTCTGCATAAGATACACATAAGCCTCTGAGTTTGAGGGCTTATGAGCACACAGGGCGCAAGCCATAGGATTGTGCCCTCAGGTCACAATCCTATGCATGTTTAGACAGACAAAAGTCCTACAAGTCCCAGCATTCCCCAACCAGCATGGCTGGCTGGGGAATGCTGGGAGTTATAGGACTTTTTCTCCGTCTAAATATGCATACGATTGTGCCCTTAAGCGCTTTTATGGTGATCAGTGTTTTGTTTTGTTTTTACTTAATGTTTTCCATTGAGCAATCAAGATGCTAGTCAGTTTTTAATACCTCATAATAATGCTACCAATATTATCAGCGTGGGTCAGACAGTCAGTCTCTTTCTCATTCACACACACACTTTTAAGAAAAGGGATTTGGGCATTTAGCATGCATAGCTCGTAGTACATAAACCCATTTTGTCATACACAATAACCATCAGGCATTGCATAGAACCAAACAGAGGTGCTCTTGACAAAAATGCTTTGAAACAGGCAGGGAAAGGGTCTGATTTGTCCTTTCCCCCACATAAATGGCACTTCAGGGGTGCTCTTCATGTGGAGATCTCCTAAAGATGTTGCTGTGCTCCTTTCGGTTAGGGCTTTTCTACACAAGGCATTTATCATACGTTTGTCATGTTCCCTACTCACAGGTGTTTACAGGTTCTTTAGATGATTTTTTAAATTTTATTTTTATTTCAGTGATACAAATTACATACGACAAACACACATAATAAAACAAAACAATACAAAACAAAACAAAAACACAGAGAAACAAAAGGGGGGAAAAGAAAGAAAAAAGAGGGGAACAAAACCACACACACACACAAAACCCTAGCAAATACACAGGATGCTTCCTACTGTTACAACATTAAATAATGGGTTACATCAGGAATATATAGGCTATATAATAGCCATTTAGGGAGCGATCCTATGGCCGCTAGTCAGCAGCTAGACGGCCATAGGATATCTGGTTTTCTGGGAACCGACCTTCCCGCAATTCCACGCTGTCTCACAGGGCATTCCCACGGGGCGGGGAGGGCGGAAATGCCTGTATGACATCCTATGTGACGTATGGCAGCCTTCTCCCCCGCTCAGCCCTCCCACAGTTAGACAGCCGCAATCAGACGTCTAGCCGAAAATGCAGAGCAAGAGAAGTGCGGAGGAAACGATCCCCACCGTGCTTCTCCTGCCCTGCATTGGATAGGCGGTCGCCTCCAATTTTGGTGGCGGGCACCTATCTGCATAGGATTACAGATAGGATTGCACCTTTGCTATGTCCTTGATGACAAATCTGTCAATGCGTCTTTTCAATATTTCAATTGATGCTCTGAAGTTTTGAAGTCTATGAGTTCTCTGTATTTGTAAATGTAGTAAAAGGGAACCGAGTTTCTTCACAATTATCCATATATCTTTCTCATTTTACATATTTTAATTTACTTGTCAGTTTTTTTTTAATAGAGCTGTTGTGCAGACCCTGTTTAACCAATTACGCTCTGTAAGACCATTTAAATTTTTCCATCTTTGGGCAATTTCAGATCTAGCTGCAGCAAGGAGGAATCCAATCAAATCTTTATGCCTCAATTGATCATTTTGTCCAGAAAATATGGTCAATAATAATAGCTCACCCTGGAAATGTATTATCTGATTCATCATTTTTTGTTTGTTTGTTTAGTAACAAAGTTTTCTAGGGTCTGTTGCCAGATCTTCATTTTTGATTATCCTGGATGTAATGGAATTGTGTGTGGGGGTTTTGGAGGGGGAAGAATCTGGGAAGTATATGTGCCTTGAATGAGGCAATTTTGCCCAGTATTGATAAGTTAAGGATTTTCCATTCACTCATCTTTTTTTTTTTATCCATGTAATTAATGGATCATAATTTCTGTACAATAAGTGTCTCAAATCTTTTTTTTTAACATAATTCCCAAATATTTAAGACTAGCAAAACAGTGAGTTAAATCAATTAAGTTCTTAATTTTGTATTGTTCAGTTATGGGTATATTTAAGCAAAGTAATTTTGACTTCACATAATTTAATTTTAGGCCAGAATAAAATCCGAAAGAGTCGATAATTGTTTTACCTGTGGTAATACTGCCATTGGGTTTGTAATTTTATTTGTGAGAAATAAAATTATATCATCAGCATACATATTTATTATGTTTTCATGACCATTAATATTTACTCCTGTAATGCTTGGATGTGTCTTAATTAATGAAGCTAATGGCTCTAGGGCTATAGCAAATAAGAGGGGTGACAGTGGATGTCCCTGTCTGATACCTCTATGTAAATCAAATGGTACAGAGTCCAATCCGTTGGTGCTTACCTGTGCCTTAGCATTTGCATATTAATGAAACAAAATATTCACCATAATTAGCTTCTTTTTTTTTAGCAATTCAATAACGTAAGGTCTTGACCCAATCGAAAGCTTTTACAGCATCTAATGCAACGATTGCTATTGGAGATTTAGATTCATTACCATAATATATTACATTAAGAGCCCTTCGAATAGTATCAGAGATCTGTCTTTTTGGCATGAACCCAACTTGGTCACTTGAGATATATTTAGTAATGAAGCTATTTAGCCTGCTTGCTAATATTGCTGTTAGAAGTTTAGCATCTTGGTTAAGAAGTGCTATCAGATTATAAGATGTTAACTGTGAACTATCACTATTGGGCTTCAATGTTGTGGTTCTTTAGATGATGTTGTGACCCTCCAGTTTCACTTCTGTGTTTAACTAGCACTTTCGTTGAGTTTTTTTAGAGCAGGGAAAATGTGGCATTTAATTGTAAAAGCAAAAGAAAGTGTGATTTCCTCTTGTGTATTTGTGCTATTCTGCTATACTACAGCACCACCTAGAGGTTATGTAGCAGAAAAGCAGGAAAGGAAGCACTCCTTATGTAACTCTCAGATCTCAATTCTGCAATGAAACCAAAAGTAGATACAGCGGATTAACAGCCCATTAACAAGCTTGTGTAGAAAAGCCCTTTGTTTGGCTCACAGGACACTTTAAGTACAAGAATTTGGAAGCTTGCCATTATCCCATGGATCCATTGCTTCATTTTTCAAATCAAAGCATCAATTTGGAATTGTCTGTAGATTTTTTTTGTCTTTTAAATTGTGAACTGGCATTATGTTCTCTAGCTTTCTCTTGTACCCATTACCCAATCAGTTTGTTTTACAGTGCAATCCTAGAGATGTCTACTCAGAAGTAAGTCCCACTGCGTTGAATGGGGCTTTGTTGTTGTTCAGTCATTCAGTTGTGTCTGACTCTTCGTGACCCCATGGACCATAGCACGCCACGCCTTCCTGTCCTGCGCTCCCTCCCGGAGCGTGCTCAAGTTCATATTCATTGCATCCGTGATGCTATCTAGCCATCTCATCCTCTGCCGTCCCCTTCTCCTTTTGCCTTCAGTCTTTCCCAGCATCAGGGTCTTTTCCAGAGTGTTTTCTCTTCGCATTAGGTGGCCAAAATATTGGAGCTTCAGCTTCAGTATCTGTCCTTCCAATGAGCACTCAGGGCTGATTTCCTTTAGGACTGACTGATTTGACCTCCTTGCAGTCCAGGGGACTCGTAAGAGTCTTCTCCAGCACCACAGTTCGAAAGCATCAATGCTTCGGCGGTGGCGCTCAGCCTTCCTTATAGTCCAGCTCTCACAGCCATACATTACTACTGGGAAAACCATAACTTTGATTAGACGGACCTTTGTCGGCAAGGTGATGTCTCTGCTTCTTACTATGCTGTCTAGGTTTGCCATAGCTTTCCTCCCAAGGAGCAAGCGTCTTTTAATTTCATGGCTACAGTCACCGTCTACGGTGATCTTGGAGCCCAAGAAAGTAAAATCTGTCACTGCTTCCATTTCTTCCCCTTCTATATGCCAGGAAGTGATGGGGCCAGATGCCATGATCTTAGTTTTTTACTCCCAGGTAAATTGGTATAGGATTGCAGCCTTAATGCATTACATACACTATGGAGTGCAATCAAATGAACTTGATATTATCTTCCCTTATCCCTTCCCTAATAGTTATAATTTACCCAAAGGGGGGGGGGGCTATAAAGATCTGATGTATTAAAAGGAGGATTTTATTCTAGCCCATTAGGAGCTTAAAGGTGTGATTGAGATAGATAGATAGATAGATAGATAGATAGATAGATAGATAGATAGATAGAGATAGATGATAGATAGATAGATAGATAGATAGATAGATAGATAGATAGATAGATAGATAGATAGATAATTGAAAGAATAACTGAAACGGCTTTTGAGCCAACCTGTTTCCATTTAAGGCTTTTTCTATAAAATAGAACCTCTTTAAAGCTGTGTACCATTATTATGCTTGGACCTAGAATTAAAAGAACATTGAAAGTCTTTTATTGTGTTAATATTGCAAAAAATAAATATTTTTACTCGTAACAGGTTTTTTTATTTTTTAAAAGAGGGAAATTAATTCCTATTTACAGTCCCAGAACATGCACATACCAGTTCCAATTCTGGCAGCCAAACAGCTGTTCCTGTTCCACTAACAGGCTGTGCAGCTGGGGTTCCCCCTGGCTGTCTAGGGACCCATGACTGAGCAATGACCGAGTTCCATGCCAACAGGTGTCCCCGAAAATGTAATGCTTCCAGAAGTGAAATAAGTGAGATCCCACTTCTCATACCTTAACATAATTCACACGTCATAATAAAGACTTTTATTAATATTCTCTATCCCACAGCCAGCCAGCCAAGATTATGTTAAATGGAAAATTGCTCTTTTGAGACAAAAGTAATTTTCAATAGATCTTGACCCTTTTCTCTTTGTTCTTACAGCAATGTAAGTAGACAAAATGCTACAGAGGTTTTTTTTGTAAGTGAATAAAAGTAGGAAGGTATACTACCAGATGGGATGCTAGATTTATTTATTTATTGTTTATTTATTCTGAAAATAAATAAACAAAATATTGGTAGGATTGAAGGGCTGTGTGCACAGCATCAAAAGCAGACAAATCCAATATAAAAACTATACAATATTTAATCTTAGGATGCTAGTGAACATTAATAGAGTGGCACTGAAGTATGCCTAGAAGAACTTGAGTAAATGTTATTGTGTCCAAAAATCGGTGACAACATAAATTTTCACTCACATTAAATAGGTATCAAATCATGGCAGTACACATGTTGGTGAGCTAGGTAAAAGAACCTGGATAATATCTGAGCAGCCAAGTATGTATTTTCAGTTAAATACAAACACCCGCAACCTATTGCTCAGACTAGTTTAATGGCTTAACCAAATGTGTTCAGTGGGACTTACTTCCAGGTAAGTCTGCATAGGATTGTAGTCATAGTGTCTTAAAAGTACCATCTTTTAAATTTGAGAGTGGACCAAGCCTACAATCCTTAAACATGCTTATTGAAGAGTGGCCACGTAAAAACCATGGGTTGTACTCAATATTAGTCTAACGTAAATCCCATTCATTTCAATGGGTCTATAAGTGAGACTAACATTGGCTACAACCCCATGAAATAAGCAGCTTGCAGCTTCTTGGTACTCAAGATCCTAGAGCTTGAAACTCTCACCAAACTGTAGGTCAGCCTTAGAGACCACTACGGTTGCCATTGTCAACCTGCCAGCATTTTAGTGGTCTGAATGATCAACTGTGCCTTGTCAGGTATTCAGTGTTGTGGACTTGAAAAGCCAGTACACCCCAGATTCTGCCAGGTTTCAGTCAGGACTCACCAGATTCTGTAAGATCCCATCTGTTTACCAAGTTATGTTCCTGACTTCACTTAACTCTGTTGTGGTTCTGCCCCTGGCCTTCCAGATCTTGTCCTGGTCTACTTCCTGACCAGGATTGGCCTAAGACATGTTGCTGCCTAAGGCAAAAAAACAGAATGGCACCCTCCACCATTTCATGTACCAAAGCTGGCTGGACTAGCAGTTGAAACTTTCTTCAAAACTGATAATAGGGCAGCATCCCCCACCACACCTGAAGGCTTAGGGGACACCTGCTTAGGGGACGTGAAAGCTTAGGGGGTTAGCATAGGGGACAAAGGGTAGGCTGCTTGGTGTACAGGTCTCTCTTCCAACACATTGCTGCCACCTCCCAGCAACTGTCCCCTGAGGCAATTGCCTCATTCTGCCAAATGGTAAGGCCAACCCTTACCAGACTCTGCTTTGGCTCAACCTGCTCTGGCTCCAGCACCCTTGGACCTATCTAAGGGAACAATGCACACACCTAGGTCCTCCACCACAAGGGATTTCTCCTTAATTTCAATTGCTTGGCAGAAAAACCATATATCTTTATATTGAATTTATAGTTCTGTTGCTATAGTTGAAGCTACTGGTGCAGCCTCCATGTGCAACCCATTGTAGCATACATAGAATATTGTGTAACAGCGAAAGTTCTCCGTCATTCTTTCGTAGATCCAAAGACATAATGGCAGTGGAGGCTGATGGCTCCAATTTCGGTGGGGCTGTGACTGCATTCTGGGTTTCAGTCAGAACCAGCCCAGCATCTAAAGAAGCTATCCAAGGTGCAGAAGCCATTTTTGGGATAGGGTTCAGCACCTTGGATAGTTCCTTTAGAGTTCTGGCTGGTTCTGACTAAAACCCAGAATGGAGTTCTAGCCCCAGCAAAATCAGAGCCATCAGCCTGCACTGCATAGTGGCATACATAGTTCCCATACAACACATGGATTTCAGTGGAAACTATGCAGACGTGAACGGCACATGATTGCACTGCAAAGGTGATGAGGATAATTCCATAAACTAAAGCTCATTGCAAATTACATCTGTAATGTAAATCTCAGTGAAATCAATGTTGTCTAATTTTCTCTGGGTTTTCTTATATGTGTAGTAAAACTATGCAAGTTCATAATGCGATTTTAATGCAAAACTATTTTAGTTGATCTTGTATTTTTTAAAAATATTTTTATTTAGTTTTAAATCATAAGTTTTTAGTATAATCAGTATAATCAGTGAGTATATATTACAACATTTTCAACTAGCAAAGCACATATATTACATAAGAGATCCAATTACAGTTATTTTATTTTTAACAAAAGAAAACATCCTAAACAATTTTTCTTTCCTGATATGTTTGTTCAGTAATTCTAATTTTATAAACACACACCATTTTTGTATACAAGATAAAAATATCTTTTAACCCCAAAGTTTGTTCTCTGTTCTAAATTAACCCTTTTCATAGGGAAACACTATTGAGAACATTGTTAATTTCTCTCTTGCCTATAAGTAGAGCATTTACCTGCCAGATTCCTGTAATTTGATAACATAAGATGAGATATACAATGCAAACTCTAGTAATATTCCCACACTACAAATCTTTGATTAGAGTTATAGGCTTGGCTATTAACAGTAGCAAAAGCTATTTTGTGCTTTAACTGTTGATCTAGGTGTACAAACTTTACTTTGTACATATGATTGAAGCAGGACTTTGATTCAGCAAATTCTTACATTATCACTGCTCCTATATTAGAATAGGACTGCAAATGTTTTATATTTTTGTGCAGTAAGGAAAAGTAGGGTATGAATAGATTTAATAGAACAGTAAAGAAAAGAATATTTTACAGCTACAATCCCATGTCCACTTACCTGGTAAGCCCCACTGACTTCAGTAGGACTTACTTCTGAGTAGACAAGTATATGAGAGAACTGTAAGGGTTTGATCCTATATACCCTTACCTGGGAGTAAGTACCACTGAACTCAATAGGGCTTATTTCTGAGTGGACATGCATAGGCGTGCATTGTATGTGAGAGAGAGAGAGACAGGGGGAGGTTAGTGTAAAGTGGCACAACAGCAAAGCAACAAGGAGGCTCTGGATCCATTGTGGATGCAGTCAGTCTTAATGTAAAATATATAAGAACGATAAAAAGACTAACGACAGAGTATTAAAAAAAATAATTTAAGCTAAATGTTTCGACTTCCTCCCTGATCAGTAGCTGTGCTGTTAAATGGATTTTGGGAGTGGCAGTTCAGAATGCCTGGAGAGGAAAGTTCCTTAGGAGAAAAGAGCAGAGGTATGAGTGGCATAATGCCTATGAATTGTCCTTCAGATTAAGGCCATTGGACTAAGATAAGATCTATAGACTGAGAAGTCCAGGCGTTTTCCCTTTTGTCATTTTCCCTTTTGTCAAGTGTGTCAGTGTCTTTTGTTTGTTCTGGCAAAAGCAACTATAAATCCAGGAGACTATGTGAAGGTAAATTGAAATGTCTTGCAACAGGTTGCTCCAGCTTTTTGGTAAAAATTGCAGATTTGTTGTTACAGAATCTTGTTCTTAAGTCCATTGTAGTTTTCCCTACATATTCCATACAACATCCTTTTTTTTTTACATTCATTTAAATAAACCACATTAGTAGAAGTGCAGTTGTTATGCTTGACAAAAGGGAAAATTTCTGTATCTATAGACTGAGAACTCTTAGTCCCAATGGCTTTAATCTGGAGGAAAATTCTCTCATTTTTTTTCTCCTAAGGAACTTTAATCTCCAGGCATTCCAAACTGCCACTCCTGATATTCATTTAACAGCACAGCTACTGATGAGGGCGGAAGCCAAAATGTTTAGCTTAAATATATTTTTTGAATACTCTGTTGTTAGTCTTTCTATCTTTCATATATATCTGATTGATATATATATCTGATTGATTTTTTGAGCATTGTGAATTTTACAAAATCAGGTAGACTCTTTTAGAGGAGAAATTAGCATGGAGTCATTTCCCAAGCTGTTCAGTTTCCCACCCATCACGTAGGGGCGGCAGGGAGGAGAGTAAGGAAACATATCAAAGGAGAGAAAGTGAAATCTGCTTTAACTGCAAGAAGAATTGTTTTGTTCTCTTGCACATGGTCTGTCCTAAGAATGGGTTCCTAGGGGGCCATTTCCTGTTCTCATTATGTTCTTTCTCATGAGAATCATTCTTAGGCCATATTCCCCTTGTGCTTTCTAACAGATGGTGGCATTCAACAGCACTTTGATGACCAGTGAAAACTGGACTCAAAAAAGCCAGTTCAAATGACGGAATGTTGAAAAAGTCCATTCTCAAAGCACAGATGATGTTCATTTAAAATAATAATAATAATTGTACCCATAATAAAAAGATATGAGCTAATTCCATCTGTTTGCTCCAGACAAAAATTCGAGCTAATCCACGGGAAATGTTGTTATGGAGCTGTGGGCTGGTTTAGTTTTAAATGCCATTAATAGGAGACAATGCGAATGTACCAACCTCAAAAGTTGGCCTTGTCGGGTACGGAAGATTTCAGTAATGGAGTTTGAAGGATGTAATGCTTAATATAGGAACAAGCTAAGGCACCCTTCCAGTTAGAGATGGAGAAATCAGTCTGTATCCCTTTTATGTTAATTTTGCATGTATTCAATCATACATCCTTTCCTTTCAATCCAATTTCCACAATTTTTCCTTTAAAAAGCCTATGAAAATTTGTATTTTCTTACACAACGTTTCCTAATATACACATTTTTGTTAGTGACGGGTGAACTTAGCCCAGATGAATTTGTTATTTCCTCAAAAAATAACAAATTCATCTGTGTAATATTGGATGTGAGTTCTCCTTTAATTTGAGATCTCATGTATACCAGTTTTTGCACGTACACAATATCCAGCTGCATCTTCGAAAATGTAGCTTGGAATCATGTAATGTGTCGTGACGTCGTGCATTACCAAATTATGTACCCCATCCTGGCTGGTTGTTCCCATATGGCCTTTGTATGTAGTATTTACTCTCCATCACTGATCTGTAAATGGAGAAGAGATGGAATGGTAGATAGAGGTGTACACAACCTATGTGGCTGTTTCTTCAAACATGAATGGTTTCTGGAAAGAGTTCAAATGCCAGCCTTTCCCTAAAAGGTTAAAGTGACATCATCACATTTCTTCCTGAAAGGAAAGGGTTAAACCAAGCAACTCAGCCCATGCACAAAAATGTTATTGTGTTGGTGCAGACTGTGCATGCTCCAAAGCTCACTATCTCTTCCAAAATTAATAATGAATTTGCAATCCAAGCTCACTACAAAGGTGAGCATTATGAATGCATGAGTTTTAGCCAATGAGCTGACAAATTACAAAATTCAGCACCATCCCTAATTTTTGTACACAACTTTCCCTAATCTGTGCATATAATTTTAGAGCTGAGAATTGCTTAGAAAAATTCAGAGAAGTGCACAGTCTGAAGGATAACTGCATTCCAGTCTACATATTAGTCTGGGAAGAGCAAATTAGGTTGGTTTGCTTAAAAATGCAGGCCTATTGAAATTCTCACCCTTCTACTAGCTGATTGCAGTCAACAGAAACACCCTGTATAAAGCAGGGTGCAAAACATCAGGCCCAGGGGGCAAATTTAGCCCTCATGGCATCCCAATCAAGATCTCTGGGTTACCCTAGATGACCACACTCCTTCCCCTGGCCCCAACCCCTTTTGCCCAATCACCAATCATTTGGTGTTTCTCCCAGCTTTTGTGCCATTTTCCCCATTCTAAAAAGTTTAAATCTCTCTCCTGAAACTTAGTGACTGGCAGTAAGAGCTTTAGGGTGCAATCCTACACATGTTTAGACAGAGAAATGCCTACAACTCCCAGCATTCCCCAGCCAGCCATGCTGGCTGGGGAATGCTGGGAGTTGACAGACTTTTCTCTGTCTAAACTTGCCTAGGATTGCACCCTTAAGCTAAAATATGCTTAGATATTTTAATATTTAAAAAACATTTTACCAAGACATTTTTTTTCTTTATTTTTTCTTTATTTTGTGCTGCACCCACCACAGGAACTTCTCCAAAATGGCATTTGCCCCTCAGGATGAAAATGATTCAACACCCCTGGTATAAAGTGCTGGGCAATGCAGTGTGGCTAACTTTATTTTAGTGGTATGAGGTAGAATTAGTGCTAAATATCACTCCCAAAAAGCATAACTCAGGTAATATATATAGTAGAGTCCTATTAAATCCAAATCCTGCTAAAAAAAACCCAAACAAAACTATTTCTGGTGGTCTTATCAAAACCCACCATGCTACTGGCAACTTTACTCCTGTTCACCCTGGATCAAAAAGTTCTCTCTGCTTTCATCAAGAAGCTTTATATATTCTTGTGACAGCTACATTCTAGCCACATTTTAAGCGTTTCACAGCCACCAAATCCTGCAATGTCATCTTAACCCCATCATTCTACCTGTCACTGACTGACGCACAGGGCCAAAGCAGATTGATGTTAAATGGCTTTCTGCATTTAACGTGCATGTTTTTCTTAATATAATTTTATATAATTTTGGGGATCACAGAAGGCTTGGACACCATGAAAAGGGGATTAGACAAGTTTATGGAGGATAAGGCTAGCAATGACTACAAGCCATAATGGCCATAAGTTACCTCCAAGATCAAAGGCAGAATGCCTCTGAACACCAATTGCTGGGGAACAACAGCAGGAGAGGTCTATTGCCCTCAAGTCTTGGTTGAAGGCTTCCCATAGACATCTGGTTGGCCACTGTAGGAACAGTATGCCGGACCGGATAGGCCTTTGGGCTGATCCAGCAAGGCTCTTATGTATACCCCACTGTGATCCTCACAAAACCCACTCCTCTGAAGCTACTTTCTTCATGGTGTGTGTGTGTGCACACACACATGTCTCTGTGAAAGCTCTCCTGGGTGCCAATGAGGGGTTTTCTCCCAAGGCAAATAGAAAGTTCAGAAGAGCTCAGGAAAAGATGTGTATCATCCTGACAGATCTTCTCAGGAGGCAGATTATCGGTGTCCCTTTGCTTTTCTAGAAGCCTCGTGGTGATCGCAAGGGAATAACCTTTCTATGAAATACATACAGTGCCTGCATATTTCATTTATGCCACTACATCCTTAGAAGTGAAACTGTGAACAACTTTTCCTCCAACGCTTGATTTAAATGTGGTAGACCCACTAGGGGCCAAATTAAGTTGTTTCAAGTCCTAAACTGGCCCATGAGCTACCAATTTGCCATCCCTGTCCTTGTTCTGTAACATGTTTCCATACTGTGCCATCACAGCTTGAAAGAAACTGATGGTCGTTTCTGACAAACAGCTTTCCCTCAACACGCAGTGACTTCTTAAGTCACCGTACGTTGAAAATGAGGTGGAACTATTCTCTCACTTGAGGCACTCGAGTGCGTATTGTTTTTGAAGGCAAACTCTTATAAATGTCTCCTGTTCGATGTGCATTGGCTGTTAAATCCATTATTAAGCTCTGGTGTCCTCAGACGTCTCACTTGCACAATTCAATATTTATGCTCATTTGAAGACTGCCCACATATTTGGCCAGACATAATGAAGTGTATGTGCCAAATCCATTAGACTCATAGAGTCTTAAAATGTACCTTCAAATATTATTTTTCTTCTTTCTTTTTAAAAATATCTTTCATCAGTTAGCTAGTGAATAATAAAAATATACAGCCCTATTGTCTATATTCCCAGTCTAGACTTGAGTGCCTCTTGTATGATGGGTTTACGCAAAGTCAGAGGATGGATCGTAGCCTGCGGAAGAGTGTCTGTGTTTACATACATACCCACATACTTCCTTTGCTTTGGTAGCAGTGTCTCTGGATCTATATTTTGAAGTTGTGTAAATTTTAATTTCCTCTGTTTCAAATTTATTGTTAAGTATGAAGCCTCAATAGTCATGGTGGGTGAGCACATGACTTTAGCAACTATTATAGCATGTGGCATAATTATATAGTATAGCTCTCTGGACAATGGGGCATGGAACAGGGGGGTATATGGAAATTAATCTTGTAACTATATGGAAGTGGGGCCATAAATCATATATCAGATGTCTGGTCAACTCTGGAGTGGGGAATCTGTGGCCCAAGTTCTGTTGTGACCCTTGGGCTAATTTCATGTGGCTCCCAGTTTCATTCAGATCTGCAGATTCTGCTTTGGGCCTATCCTTCCCCCCACCCCACTCGTCACCTTTTGCAGAGTGCCAATGGAGGCTGGTTGCTCTGATGTCAGTGGGGCTGTGAATCCGTGCTGGGTTTCAGTCAGAACCAGTCAGGACACTAAATGAGCTATCCAAGCTTCTGAACCCACTCTCCAAAAATAGGTTCAGCACCTTGGATAGCTACATTAGCATTCTGACTGGTTCTGACTGAAACCCAGCACGGATTCACAGCCCCAGTGACATCGGAGCCAACAGCCACCACTGGAGAGTGCCTGCATTTTCAAATACCAAGGGAAAGGGTATTTTTTAGAACATTATAGCTCATGTTTTCCTTTGGTTCTTTCAAAGCCTGGTAGCAAAAGGGAGCCACCCCTATTTAAGTTATTTGAAAATGCTTCTGAAGGTGGCATCCCTCTGGTAACCCAAGAATGAAAGCTCTCTCCCAAATCTAAGAGTATGCATGCTCCGTGAATTTGAACTCCTGAGGACTACTCCTGAGCACTACCACATTTCCCTCCTTACTGTGACTTATCTTTCCTCCTACACTCATGAACTCCTGTCCAAACTCAAATCTTTCTCCTTTTTGCTTCACTATGTGACCTTTTTGCTCCCTGAAACTCATTTCTTACTTTGCTACCCATATCACCCTAGAATTCACCCATTTGCAACACCACCACCCTAAGATGCCTGATTGGATCTTTACCTTGTCCATCTTCTTTTCTCCCCCTTCTCCTTCCTATGTTTGGATAGCCACCCGCTCATTAGGACCTTGTACCGTACGGCACATGTTATATTTCTCTTTCACTTTGCTAGGCAGGACCACTAATGTCTATGGCAGCCTTCTCCCACCTAATGCCCTCCAGATGTTTTGGACTACCACACCCATCATCCCTGACCATTGGGCATGCTAGCAGGGGCTGATGGGAGTTGTGGTCCAAAATATCTGGAGGGCACCAGATTGGGGAAGGCTGATCTATGGTATTTTTAACCTGGTAAATGCTGACTTTCTAATTCCTTCTAATACTAGGCTGTCCACTTTCAAGTGGTGCACAGCGACTCCAAGTTAAAAGATCCTTTATGTGTGTTCAGGGTACACTTCTGTGGCCACATGCATGTCTGCATCACCAGCTCAAGAGTTTTGAAGGCCCCTGGCTGAATCTACCTTCTCACTGCCATTGTCACCAGCTGCTATTTCTCCTCCTCCTCTTTCTCATCATTGCTACCATTTGTTTGCTTGACAGGCAGAGAGCCAGTGAGCAAGCAGGCCGTGGCGTCTACTGCTCCTCCTTCTCATTACTACTGTTGCCTGGCCCAGAGTGAGAGGCAGGAGAATAAGTAGGTTGCAATGGTAAAGAGAAGGGACAACTCCAGGAGGCTCCTGTCAGTGGGCCCCTGCTGGGTGTGATACCTTGGCAGAGTCCCTTCCATACCCACCTTTGACACAAGTCCTGCATGTCACTAAGTACATAGGCAAACAGAACAGAGAGAGTTCTTACGAAAATGCAGTGATAAGGCATTTATCTGAATCACTGAGGTTTTATCGCTATAATTTTGTGAAGTAGAGAGATGCTGCAGATTTGTACGAAAATATCCGTTTAATGACAAAATTAGAAAAAAAAATCCTTTAGAAATCTTAACACAGCAATAGCCAAGCTCTGGTTAGAGGGCCAAGGGTAATGCATGCTGTCATAAAATACATGCTCCTGTAACAGGAGAAAACCTGGATCTGGAATAGAAACCAGCAGTATATTCAGCAATGCACCAGCTTTTCCATTCTCCTATTTAGGGAAATTGGAATGTGGGTGGGAGGAAGGTGCACATTGCACAAACAGCAGCTCCAGAAAATATCAACTATGTCCAACCACATGGAGGTGGGTAAGGGAGAGAACTGAAGGGGGACCTGGACATAGTAGGTAAATAATGCTATGGTCTAATACATTTTGATACATGGCTAATGATTGTATTTGACAGAAGTGCCTTCTAGGCCAACCCCATGCCCTGTAACAAAGTGCACTGGGAGTTTTTCAGGCCAGCCTTCAGATGTACTGGACTGTAAGTCCCATCATTTCTAGCTAGCAGGGCCAAGCACTGCACACATCTGTCCAACATATCTGGAGGGCACCAGGTTGGGGGAATGCTGCTGTGGACTTTGGTTGTCATAAACCAAGGATACAGCTTCAACAGTGTGCCTGAAATTTGATAAAGCTCATTTTTGCATATTACATTGGCTGATTCATTCCATTTCCTCTTGGTTTTGGTCAGCTTGCTAGAGGCATGGCTGGATTTGATAGATGAAAGCCACTCACTTCTTACACATGGCAGCACCACCGCTTTCAGTTTTGCTGCCCGAAAGCCAGACACTGGCTGTGTGATTTTAAACCACTTGAGGTGCAATCCTATGCATGTTTAGACAGGAAAAAGGCTACAGCTCCCAGCATGCCCCAGCTAGCATGGCTGGCTGGGGCATGCTGGGAGTTGTGGGCCTTTTTTCTGTCTAAACGTGCATAGGATTGCACCCTTAGGCAGTTTAACAGCTCTTATGGCTGTAATAGCTTTCCCCAACCTGGTGCCCTCCAGATGTGTTAGACTACAACTCCCAGAATCCTGTAGGATTCTAGGAGTTGTAGTCTAACACATCTGGAGGGCACCAGGTTGGGGAAGGCTAGGCTATCATTTTCAGTACAATTATGCGTGTGATACAGGAAAGCATCACTTCTGCTTGTCTCTGCCCCTTGCATGTCCCACTCACAGCCTTCCTTCACACACACACCCCAAAGCAATAGTAGGCAACCTGGTGTCCTCCAGATGTGTTGGACTACAACTCCCAGAAGCCCCAGCCCGTATAGCAATAGTCAGAGATTCTGGGATTTGTAGTCCAAAACATCTGGAGGGCACTTGGTTGCCCACCCCTGCCCTAAAGAATCAGGCAGCCAATAATGTGAAATCTTGCAATATGTTTAATACTATCAGACCCATGCAAGCAAGACTTCCATTGAGGACAAAGGGAGTTTTCTTTGATAAAACCTAAAAGAGTTGAATATAAGAACATGTAATTTATAGCAGAAGAAATGCCTGTGGGTTTAAGCTGGAAACCAGAACAATGAATATCCCCAAAGAAACTCGATGGTAGTTTAAATAATTTATCTGTCTTGTCATCAGTTTGCACTTTCCTGATGCTAAAATCCCTGTGTAGAATGTATTTTCATATCTTTGGCAAACTCCTTTTTTTTTTTTTTTAATCTTCAGGGTTTTTTTTTCCTTTTAAAAAAACTGTATCTGAAATAACTGTTTATATCATACAGTAGTTTATCATTCCAAACACCTGTGTGGGAACTAGCACAGATAAGAGAGCATACTGAATATATCTCCAGTTTTGCCATTAGCAAGGTGTGAGCGAGCGTAGGAGTCGCTATCTCCGCGCTCATATTTGACCAAGATAAGGGATTTATAAAACGGGGCGTGTTCTACTTTGGGCCAGTGTGTCAAATCCCCACCTGAAGAGATAAGCACTTGGAAACTGTAAATTAAATCTCAAAACAATGTAGCAAAACATGCAGTCATAGGGTTTTATCAGGCCACGAAGTCATTTTGAGCACAGCTAAAAGAGCGAGCTTCTCTGTCTGAAAACAAAATAGGAGCCTGTGGATGCCGTGTGTTACGTGACCAGAGGGAGCGATGACCCTTGGGCAGGCCTGGGGTCTGAAGAGTGTGAAGGCAGCAGAGGCTGGTGGCTCCGATGTCACTGGGGAGGTGAATCCACTTCAGGTCTCAGTCAGAACTCTAACGGAGTGATCCAAGGCATGAAGCCTCCACTGTGTGAAACCCACTGCTTTAAGACAGAGGTAGAGCTAATACCATCGCAGCGCACCGGGACTCACCCCCGTATAAGTAATACCGGGCTAAGGATTTGGACCAGCATTTTGCATGACATTCAGTGGTGGTGCTGATGGAAACACTCCCAAAATTTGCAGGGCTCAGACATTCAGGTGGGAGGGGCATCATTCTCAGGAGCATTCTAGTCTTCATTTTCGAAGCAGCCAAGCTTTCTAAAAGTTTTTTTTAACAAGGAGGGGGGACCTCGGAGCACCTTGCCTAATTATAAGTACCCCCCACTTGAAAATCATATCCTTCCTTTGCTACAACAAAGGGGTTCATCACACGGAGCTTTTATCCTACTATTGAGATGGCTCTGTCACTGAAGTTTGTGGGCTCTTTAGTTGATGCTGTTACCCTCCAGGGTGTCTCCCGCAGTTTCCCCCAGCCTATTCCATGTTTTCCCCAAACATTAAAAATGTGCTATTTTTTTCCAGCCCACAGAACAGGAGCGCCATGACCTCCCCGTCAAATTCTCTAATAATGGGAGAAACCACTCTGCCTGCCTGCTGGGGGCGTTTGTTTTCAGTTGCTGGGGGCACGCGCAGTCAGGAAGACAAAGGTATTGAGGATGGGAGCAGGGCATGCAGGAGCAGATTTGACAGACACGAGAGCAAGAATCGCCCACCAATTGCGACTCCTGCCTCCACTCAGGTCTTGCAGAGGAAGGACTTTACTCGATTCCCAGGAGTCTGCCATGTAAATGCTAGAGCACATTTCTCAGTTGGAGGGAGAAGAGGGTAAAATGCCTCCTTGCAACGAAGGGAGACATATCTGATCCCCCACCCCACCAAACTCAGAAGCAACATCCTCTGTTGATTCAGAGCACCCCATTAAGTTTAAGGGGGCTTACTCCTGAGTAAGTGTGCCAAGGGTTGCTGACTTACAGGGCACTCTTATGTCCACTCAGAAGTAAGTCCCATTGAGTTCAATGGGGTTTACTCCCACGTAAGTGTGCTGAGAGTTGCAGACTTACTGGTACAATCTTACATTTTATGTCTACTCAGAAGTAAGTCAGAGGTTTCCTGAAGGCTGCGAGAAAACAGTACAATAGAAGTTAAGCTATGAAAACAAGACTCCCCCTGCCCTCCTTTGCACACATGCCGGAGAGGGAGGAAGGCACTCCCCCAGTCCAAACCATGTGGCTGCTGTATAAAGGAGCCCTTCCTAATCCTGCAAAGAAACAGAAAGCAGAAAGCTCCGGAAAGGATGTGGATTTTTGCAAGGGTTTTGCTTAATGTAGAAACACATAAAATAGTGCCTGTTCCCAAGA
Organism: Heloderma suspectum; assembly: GCF_057233095.1. NCBI lineage: Eukaryota > Metazoa > Chordata > Lepidosauria > Squamata > Helodermatidae > Heloderma > Heloderma suspectum. The sequence continues at coordinate 114,510,320 of NC_139461.1, read as the reverse complement.
AAATGTGTTTTATGTTTAACATCAGGGCAACTCCAATTTTATTCCTGCATGGCGGTGCTGTGACTGAAGTGAATTTTAGATGTCAACTGCATGTTTGGAAATGCATGTATTATGCATTTCCAGATGTACAATAATACAAACAGTTTAAAAACAATAAAATTACACATTAAAACATAATTTTCTAAAATTTCTCTAACCCACCCCAAATGCCTGCCTGAACAACCAAGTTTTCAATGCATGGCGGAAGCTCATTAAAGAGGGGGCTTGGCGGAGTTCCCTAGGGAGGGAGTTCCACAGAGTGGGGGCCACCACAGAGAAGGCCCTCTCCCTTGTCCTCACCAGCCTAGTTGTCCTGACTGATGGGACAGAGAGAAGGCCATCCGAGGTTGATCTTGTTGAGCGGCCTGTCTGGTGTTGCTGGAGGCGCTCCTTGAGTTGGCTGAGCTGGAACCATATAGGGTTTTAAAGGTCAAAACCAACACCTTGAATTAGGCCAGGAAAACAACAGGTAGCCAGTGCAACTCCTTCAGCACCGGAGTGATGTGATCACACTGGCGGCTGCCTTTAATCAGGCGAGCTGCCACATTCTGCACCTGCTGCAGCTTCCGAACTGTCTTCAAGGGTAACCCCACATAGAGCACATTACAGTAGTCTAAACAAGAGGAGACCAGGGCATGTACTACTACCAATGGGAGCAGATGGTCAGGAAAGTAGGGGCGCAGCCGCCATATCAGATGGAGTTGGTACAGTGCTGTCCGGATCACAGCTGACACCTGAGCCTCCATGGACAGCTGGGAGTCTAAAGTGACCCCCAGGTTGCAGACCTGGTCTTTCAAGGGTAGCCGTACCCCATTCAACATCAGGTCGACATCCCCGAACCTCCTCTTGTCTCCCAACGAAAGTACCTCAGCCTTGTCAGGGTTCAGCTTCAGCTTATTCAGCTAATAGGTTTGAGTCAGAATTTTAAGGAAGAAAGAGGTGGCACAACATGGGTGATCTGGTAGATTTACTAGGCATAAAAAGGGCAGCAAGAGAGAATGAGTGGAGTCATTTAATATAGCAAGAGGCCTTCAGATGGCTGAAGATGGTAGAAAAAGTGGAAGCAGGAATATGAGACTAGAATCATCGGGGGGGGGGGAAGCCCTCTCTAAGGTCAAGCGAGGCCTGTGTCACTTCCATTTTTTGGTGCTTCTGGTATATTAAAAAATGAAGAAAAGCCAAAACAGGGTTACAAAAATTGTGGTATATTTTAAATGTTCACATGAAAAATATATTCAAAAACATCATAAAACCAAATCACTCTGAGAAATATAAATTATTCGAATTGACGAACAAAGAAGTATAAGTTCAATTTTGACAATATTTTATTTCTCTGCACACAAAAAGCACAATGATCAACATATTTTTGACAGATGCGAAACGTCAGAATTTTTGATAAAACAGAGTATTATACAGATTATGGTTTGAATGATAGCTATGTAGTGTAGTGGTGTACAGTGTACACCACTACACTACAGTGTAGTGTACAGTGTAGTGTACACTCCCTACAGTGTAGTGTAGGGAGAGCCAGTGTAGTGTAGTGGTGAGAGTGACGGACTGGGAGCCGGGAGATCCGGGTTCTAGTCCCCACTTGGCCATGGAAGCTCACTGGGTGACTTTGGGCCAGTCACAGACTCTCAGCCCAACCTACCTCACAGGGTTGTTGTTGTGAGGATACAACGGTGAGGAGGAGGATAATGTAAGCCGCCTTGAGTTCCTTTCGAGAGGGAGAAAGGCGGGGTATAAATGCAATAAATAAATAAATAAATAAATAAATAAATAAGCTATGTGTCAGTCATAAACTATACACTTAGAGAGCAATCCTATGCCCCCTAGACAGCACCTGGGGGGACATAGGATTGTTCAGTATCTGGGATCCGAGGTTGGAATCAGGGCTCCAACCCTGGAGACCAGAAACTGCCCCCCCTCCCCCTCATAGCTGGCATGGTTCTCTCCACACTGGCTAAGTCTCCACGCTCAGAAAGAAAGTGTGGAGACGGCGAAAAGTGGACGGTGGAGGGGAGGAGGCTGGGGAAGCCATGTTATGCAGATTCTTATGCACGACCAAGCCTCCTTCCCTCCTGCTTAGAAGCGCCATGGAAAGACGGGCAAAATTGCCTGTCTAGTGAAAATGTAGGGAGGCCAGAGCACAGAGGATAATTGGCACCCTCCAACTTCAAAGGCTGCCAACTATTTCAATAGGATTGTATAAATAATTAATAAAACTTAATTCTGTTTTAAACGTTCCACCACAGATAGCAATGTCCTACAATATAATTGTACTATTCACAAAATAATTACTGATTTATTTTTAAAAAATTAATTCATAGTGCACTACAGGCAGTGTGGCCTGGTAATGAGACACAAGTTTAAAGTTGTATGATGAACATCTTCTTTCAGTCCTGTCAGTTTATCTCTGTGTGTGTAGGTATAACCTCATTTAGAGATAACGTCAAATTTAAATTTCAGGCCCTCCATGAATGTGAGGCCCAGGGCAAATGGCCCTTCCGCCCTGCTCCCGTGATAGGCCCGGGGGGCGGGGAGGCTATGGGCTACAAAGATATAAATCAGCCTTCCCCAACCTGGTGTCCTTCAGATGTGTTGGACTACAACTCCCATAATTCTCAGCCAGTGATGGAAGCAGCAGTCCAACCCATTTGGAAAGCACCAAGTTGGGAAAGGTGATATCACTGAAGAGTCTGTGCTGGATATTGTGTCAGGATTTAATGAGGGACGTCACGTAGTCTGAACAACGGGTGCGATGAATTATTTTGGCAACCGAGATCTGCTTCAAGGAGATCACTGAAGCATGACAAGAGAAAGTTGGATAAAAATGGCTGCAGGCAAGGCGGGAAATAAATCAGCCCAGCTTCATGTTTGGTTACTTCACTTTGCTGAAGTTTAGATTAAAGGTCAACAAGGAAGACCATTTTGGAGAAATTCGTGGGACTGCGCAACCATGGCATCGGAAGCCTGACTTTTGTACAGTCAAGGGTCCAATGAACCAAGCCAGGGAATGCATGGAAACACACCAGAGCTAGGAATATAGTTGTCATTCAGACAAGGTCCCAGTCCAAACAGGAGGCCTTTTCTAGCCCTTCAGGAGGGCCCAATAGCCAGCCTGAGTGAACAGGACCACTCCAGAGCCTGAGCACCTTGGATAGCTCCTTTAGAGTTCTGACTGGTTCTGAATGAAATATGGAGCAGATTCACTGCCCCACTGACATAGGAGCCACCAGCCTGTACCTTTCCAAGGTTTAGTTCTTAGAAGCCAAAGTACATGTTAGACTTATCACGCAGCATGTAGCTGAACATTAGCTTTTTCTTTAGTGTAAGCACACGCAGCTCCAATTTGGCTTTGGACCACCATACACCAGAAGAGGAGGATTAAACCTCCTCCCCCACCACACACACACACACACACACACACACACACATACACACTGTTTGCTTCCTGAAATCCCCACCCCCATGGGGGTGGGGGAGGCAAACGAAAGGGGGAAAAAAGACTCCTTTGAAGCCAATGGAGACTTTTTTCTTTTGTTCGCTTTTCTTTTGTTTTGGATTTCAAGAAGCAAATGGTGGGGGGTAAGGTTTAAACCCCCTCATCCAGGGCATAGTGGTTCCAATCCAAACCAGTTCCATGCATGTTTACACTAGAGTAAAGAAAAAGCTAGCCCTCAGCTATATGATACACAACTGGTATAACATGTAGTTTGTCTTTTAAGATTTCACCACACAGAGCAGCCATGCATAGAACTGAAGGTTCCTGGTTCTGGCCTCCACAGCTCCTGATTATCTTCTCCACTGACCTCTCTATCAGTTTGTTGTTGTTGTTGTTGTTGTTGTTACTGCTGTTGTTGTCATTGTCATTGTCATCATGATCATCTTCATCTTCTTCATCAACCAGGCTACTGAAGGGAGAACCCTTACAGTCCTACTACTGACCACAGAGAACATGAATCCACTGCCCTAGACTGCCCAGGGAATGAGGGAAATATGCCATTCCTACCTCTCATTGTATAGAGTGACACCCTCTCAAAAATGATTATGTATGCAGATATAAATCATGTGCTCTTGGGTCAGAGGCACAGATTAAAACAGTATCTGTATTTGTACTACCAAAAGGCCATTTCAGAATGGTACATAATTATGCAACAGGAGGTCATGGCATGTTTGTCAGTAGATTGCCAGGTGTACAAGATAATGCAGGAACAAGGGACTCAGAGAGTTTAACTTCCAGGTCAAAGGGTAGCTAATGAATAATTAGGGCCTACGTAAAGGCAAAATTGTAATAATGGCTCCCCAGAATAAAAGGTTTGGGGATCCTTGGTACAGAACAGGAGTAGGGAATGTGTGGATCTCCTGATGTTGTTGGACAGCAATTCCCATCAGCCCTGGCCAGCATAGTCAATACAGCAAGGCAGGGGTGTTGAAATTCTTTCATGCTGAGGCCCACATTCCATTTCAGAGAAGCTCTTGGGGGCTGTGTTCCACTGGTGGGCAGGGCCAAAATAAAATTTAAAAAACCTTGGAGAGGCATTTCAACCTTTAAAATAGGGGGGAAAAACTGCACAAAAGCTGGGGAAACCACTAAATGATTGGTGGTAGGGGGAAATTAGGTGAGGCCAAAGGAAAGGGATGTGGCCATCTGGGAATCCTGGAGAGCCAAATTGTACCCCAGGAATGCCAAATTTGGCTCCCAGGCCTGAAGTTCTGTACCCCTGAATTAAGGGATGATGGGCTTTGGAGTCTAACAACATCTGGAGGACCACACAGTCTCCATCCCAGCTATAGAATGTTTCACTGTTATCTATGGATATCATAATGGGATCTTGACACTTACACATTTGAGCCACAAGGTAAATCTCCTCCCCACACCTTATTTTTACTAGGGCTGACCTCTCAACAGAACAGGAAATCCCCTTGCAAGTAAATTCCCATAACCAGTCCCCTTGCTGTTTAGTCTACATTGGATCAAGTGGTGGCTTGCTTGTTCTTTTGATTGGCAACCGAAGTCCTATCAAAACAAATGTACTTAGGGAGTCTTACTAGAAAAGCCCTCCTCCCACTCCCCAACCTGAAAACCCTTTCAGCTTTATTTGGACTGAAACTTGATGACAGCAATACTAGACAGGAAGCCTTCTTCTTTAGTGTAGCTTTAACAGGATGACACATTTTCTCACAGAATGAGCAGTGGGGCTGGAGAAACCCACGCTACTGCACGTCTGAGGATTTCTTTCTTTCTTTCTCTCTTTCTCTCTCTCTCTCTCTCTTTTTTTTTTTTTTTTACTATTTTCAAAGAAGAAAACTGAAGGGGCAGGGGAAGGAAGTGTTTATTTTCCCTCAAGTTAACATTAATTGTTAGGCCGATAAAGGCAACTGTTTAAATAGCTCGTGATATTGGAGAGAGAAATCAAGAGCACCGAATGTTTGTGACACGTAGGGCTGGTGTGCGTGCACACACGACATTTTGCTAACATGGGTGAACACACTGGTGTGTGTGGGGGGGCATATTGGGTTGCAGTAGGGCAGGTTTTTCAGGGCCCTTGGGTAAGGCCCCCTTGATGGGCCCCCTCCCTCAGTAAGTCTAACTTCTCACTGCCATTGTCACCAGCTGCTATTACTCCTCATCCTCTTTCTCAACATTGCTACTATTTGTCTGCTTGACAAGCAGAGAGCCAGTGAGCAAATAGGCCATGGCATCTACTGCCCCTCCCTCTCACCACCACTGTTGCCTGGGCCAGAGTGAGAGGCAGGGGAACAAGCAGGTTGCAAAGGGGAAGAAGAGGAGCAGCTCCAGGGAACTCTTGGCAATGGGCCCCTGCTGGGATGCGGGCCCTTGGCAGCTGCCCAACCATGCCTACCATTGATGCGTGGAATGGGACACTCTCAGCTCTCATGAATGGTAGCGCCTTGTGCTGATCTCCCCTCCAGTGCCTTTGTGCCACCCCCGAAAATAAGAGCATAAGAAGAGCCCTGCTGGATCAGACCAAGGGCTCCATCTGGTCCAGCATTCTGTTCACACAGTGGCTAACCAGCTGTTGACCAGGAACCTACAAGCAGGACATGAGCGCAACAGCACCTTCCCACACATGTTCCCCAGCAACTGGTGTACATAGGCTCACTGCCTCTGGTACTGGAGGGAACACATAGCCATCAAGACTAGTAGCCATTGAAAATCTGCTCTGATGGATTGGGGACCCTTCAACAACAAAGTGAGAGGTGGTTTGGGAGACTGCTGGCAGAGCACTGCAGTTAGGTAATTGTAGACCAGGGGAGGACAACTTGTGGCCCTCCAGATGTTTTGGCTTACGACTCCCATCAGCCCTAGCAAGCAAAACCGATGGTGAGGGACCGTGGGAGATGTAGGCCAAAACATCTGGAGAGCCATAAGTTGCCCACCCTCGTTTTAGACCCTGGACTTAAAAGTTTTATGGGCCCTTACATGGCCATGTGTATTACATCAGTTGTGAAGCGCACAATTAACATTTCTCTTCTTTCCCCATCCCCACTGACCTCCCATGCTTTACAACTGCTTCTACATTCCTAATATGTTAGAAAGGGGGGGGGACCATTTGCTGACTCTGTTAAAAGGAAATATAACCTCTGAGCATGTGCAGTTTTGCATTTTAAACTCACTTAAACCATAGCACCATCGTGACTACACAAATAAAATAGAATGTGTTTCTGCTGTCCTGATGCTAAACACATTTACTTGGGAATAAGCACCATTTTGTTGTAGGAGAGGATAATATATATTTAAAGTTGTTTTTTTTTTTTAAGAATAAAATGAGCATTGGTAACCTGGTTATAACCAATGTATATGCCTGGTTAGCCCCCCCAAAAAAAGTTTTTGAAAAGAAGGAAGGAAGGAAGGAAGGAAGGAAGGTGTTTCAACCAGCATTAGCCCCAGTGGGCTGTCCATGTCTCCCAGGTGCTGATACAAGGCTTGCTTGCCACTGCCACCATCACCTGCAACTCTCTGAGTGGTCATTTGGGGCCCCCAGGCTGTGGCACCCAGGACGTCAGCCCCAAGGTCCAGCTCCTAGCTGCCTGCACCACCGGCCTTTGCTGGATCAAAGCCTCTTCTGCAAACAGGAGGGACCCTTTACTAGTCCTGGTGGCTCTATGCTACCTCCAGTATCAGAGGCAGTGAGCCTATGCACACCAGTTGCTGGGGAACATGGGTGGGAGGGTGCTGTTGCACCCATGTCCTGCTTGCGGGTTCCTGGTCGACAGCTGGTCGGCCACTGTGTGATCAGAATGCTGGACTAGATGGACCTTTGGTCTGATCCAGCAGGGCTTTTCTTATGTTCTTATGCTCTTATTTTCGGGGGTGGCATAAAGGCACTGGAGGGGAGATCAGCACAAAGTGCTACCATTCATGAGAGCTGAGAGTGTCCCATTTCATGCGTCAAGCATCACTCATACAGATCTCTGGATCCAACCTTATGTTCTTATGCACCGTCCATTTAAAGATGGAGTGGGGGACACCTTCATTACAGATGCAAACCCTCGAAGACTCTCTGGCTACAAAGGAATGCCTCCAGGGGATTCAAATGGGATCACTGAAAGTTGCCTGCAGTTTGAAAGGGCGGCGATCTGGCTAGGCTAACTTAGGGAGGGAGGTCCCGCTGCTCTCATGCCGCTTCGCTACGTAGCCTCTCACACATCGCTAACCGGTTTGACCGTCTGAGCTCCGCCCCTGACGTTTCCCTTGTAGCTCTGTGTCTCTCCTAGGGATGGCGGAGAATTCCGCCATGGATTTCACATTCGGCCCCCCCAAAACCATGGCAGAATGGCCTGCCACCCCCCTGCGGATCCCCCTGTGACGAAGCTTACCTGGGGCGGATGTTCCGGATGGCGGCGGCTCCAGCAAGTGGCTTTGGTGGCGGCGGTGGCAGCGGCGGCAGCTGGTCTTCCGACCAGCTGCCGCCGCCGCCATTTGCAGTCTGGTCTGGTTTTTTTACATTGACATGATAGGCTACGTAAAGACTTCCATAGCCTATCACATCTGGGTAGGCTAAAAAAAAAAAAGCGTACACAAATCCCCTTTCTTTTTGCTGTAATAGTCTACGTAAATATTTACGTAGACTAAGACGGCGAAAAATAAGGAACGCAAATGGTGGCGGACATAGCCGCCACCATTTGTGTACGCTTTTTTTTAAAAAAAATAGGCTACGTATATACTTATGTAGCTTATCACGGCTAAATACAGGGACACAAATGGTGGCGGCTATGGCCGCTGCCATTTGCGTCCCTGCAGGCTGCCCAGCGGCTGGATGTCCGGCTGCAGGTGGCCGGAGCCAGCTGGCGGCTCTGCGGCTTGGCCGCGGAGTGGAGCCAGCCAGGCAGGATTCCGGGGGGGAGGGACAGAGCACCTCCCCCCCCACGGAAACAGAACAGAATGGAAGTGTTCTGTCCATCCCTGGTCTCTCCTCCTCGCATCTCTTAGCTCACAGTCTTCAAGTCCCTTCTCCTGCTGATCACTGTTTCTCACAGAGGGGGGGTAAGGAGGAAGCTTTGTGCTTGGCCGTCTGGGAGTTGGTAACCTGAGAAGCACGCCTACCCATATCTGAACTGGCTTGTGAAAAAGCCTCCCCCAGGTCTGGCTGCTCCTCTTCTGAATCTGAGCTGCTAACTATCTCCCTGCACTCAGAATCAATCCTGACACAGATCTGTGTATTTCCCATCTGAGATCCCTCATGTGGATTCTTCTGAATCAGAGGAGGAATTGGTTGGGATGTCATGAGTAGGGAGTTGGAGAAGGGTTCAGCAATCCAGCAGTGGCAGATTTCATGACTTTATTTGCAGGATGCTGTTAATGATGCTGTAAATGAATTTTATATTTGATGGAAATGGGATAGTTAACTCTTTATGGGCAGGGATGAGAGTTGTTATTGAAACATTTATTGTGATGTATTTCTATATCAAACATCAAGAAAACAGTAAGGAAAAACTATCAGGCCATTTTAGATTGAACTATGTGATGGAAATATATTTCAGTAGATGAGTCTTACCTAATCTGGTGCCCTCTATGCTGGCTGGGGAATGCTGGGAGCTGTAGGCCAACCCATCTGGCCACCTTCACAGTTAAACGACCAAAAAGTAATGTATTTTTAAAAATACTAAGGTGTTTTAGTTTTTTGAATGACTGATCAAACCTATGGATCAAATCCAATGTCGTGTGCACGAATTTCTGCACATGCAATGGGATGTACCCTTGCTCTCCTCCCCACTGCTGTCCCCTCTGCATCCTCCAACCTGTTCCAAAGGGTCCCCCAAGCCTTCCAAGCTGATTTGGGGGCATAGTGGGATCTGCAGGGGGGAGGGGAAGTCCATTCTGCCAACAGTTTCTGTTCTGCTGGTGGACGGCCAGGACTGATAACAGCAAAGTTATCAACATAGGACAAATAGTCACTCCACCCCACCCCACTCCACCCTGTACTTTTAAGCAAAGGTATGTACACCTTTAGTATGCATGCCCAGCACTTAGGGCCATTTTCAGTGTTGCTGAAATATTATTCAATCTAATCGTTTGCTAATACGGGTACAGTTGGAGTGCATGACCCAGAACCTGATACAAATTATTTATTCATCAGCAACTAAAGGTGTGCATTATATTGGGCCAAATCCCAAACTGAATCAGGCTAATTTGAACAGGTTCAGGAAATGCCTGAATCTAAGCAGAGCTCCTCCAAAGTAGACTGACTTGAAACATTCCTGAAGATTTGGACCGAATCTGAACACTAGGGAAGTGCACAGACCCCCCTCCCCCGATCAACTTCGGATGTCGCTTCAGATCCTCCAAAGTGACCCTTATCCACTTTGTACCTATTTGGACCCCCTCCGCTTCTACTTGGATCTAAATCCAAAGCAAGATTCAGATATCCGGATCGCCCGTTTTTGGCGTTTTCCCATTGATTTGCATGGGAAAACACAAACGGTCATAACTTTTTTTTAGTTTTTATGATGCAGACATGAAATGTGGGGACCTCTCCACCCCCCTTGAGAGGAGGCCACCTGTAAAATTTCAGACAGTTTGGCCCAGTGGTTTTTGTGCTAGGCGGAGTTAAAATCTGATGTTTTCCACAGAAATTCTCAAAGCAAAGAGCCGTAACTTCTCCCTGTTTCCACACGTGCGCATGACACCTTGGCCCCTCCAGGGCATCGCTCCCCCCAAAGCCCAGGCAGTTTGGCCTGCTGGCTTGTGTGCTAGGTGCAGGTGAAATTTCAGTTTTACATGAAACTCAAAGCAAACTCAGAAGGGATAGTGTGTTGAAGTGGGGGTCACTATGCCTAATATCTGCTGCAGGTTTCTTTGAAGTGCAAAACAAGTTTATTCTGAAGAATCAGTGGCTCAGCCTCTCTATGGCTGAGTAGGGAAGACTGGCCTGGGGCCGCAAACCAGACAACAGCAGGGCATTCCCTTAGAGAAGAGTGGCTTGTGGCCAGAAAGGAGGAACCTGGAGGAGGCAGGCAGGCTGGCAGAGGTCAGCAGGGGCAGGTGGGCTGGTGGAGCCTGGCAGAGGCAGGCAGGCTGGCAGAGCCTGGGGCAGGCAGGCAGGCAAGCTGACGGAGCCTGAGGCAAACAGGCAGGCTGGCAGATGCCAGCAGGCTTGTGGAGTATGGGGCAGGCAGGCAGGCTGGCAGAGCCTGGGGCAGGCAGGCAGGCAAGCTGACGGAGCCTGAGGCAAACAGGCAGGCTGGCAGATGCCAGCAGGCTTGTGGAGTATGGGGCAGGCAGGCAGGCTGGCAGAGCCTGGACAAGGCAGGCAGGCTGGCACAGGCCAGCAGAGGCAGGCAGGGGAGGGAATGGGTTGAGGAGATTAAAATACAGTACATAGCCCCCAAGTGGGATGACTACATGGCAAATCCTTTAACAAGGTTCCACGGTGACAGGAGGGCAACCTCAGTCCCCAGGGGTGGGGGGGAATCTGCTGGACTTTGCTGCAGGCAAAGCTACAGTTTGATTTTCTCCACAAAAACTAGGGGTGGGAAAGACTGTGGGGGGGGGGGTGGCGTCATTGTCTCAGAGATTTCTGCTTATAGAATGGCCCCACCACCCCTGAGGTGAGTTAAAACCTGAAGGAATGACCAGACAAGTGTGAGTAAAAGCTATAGAGCAAATCCTTTCTGGAGAAGAAGAAACATTTGGACAACCCGGCTCCACTGAGCTGGTGTGCATTTAAGAGAAAGCTCGGAGGCTGGTAGAGGTGGGCAGGTGGATGCTTGAAGAGAGACACCCGTAGGTGCTGGATGGTGCAAATAAGCAATAGCCCCATGGGGTCCGAGCCACCAAGCCCAGCTATTGCACCCTGGCATGGAGCACGGGGCATGGGGTGGGTGGGTGACCTAGTGGATCCTGCAAAGCTTGTCTGAATGATAAGCCATGCCTACACATTGGCGTCACAGTGAAACCGGGAAGTCACATTAAATCCGTTATGGTACCTTTGGCCGGGGTGGGGTGGACAGGCAGACGGGCCGAGGTTTATATCAGATACTGGTGCTGAAAATGTGATGCCCTTCCTGACTCAAAGAATGACAGAAACTATGCCAAATACAGAGAAACAGCAGTGTGAGTGAGTGCGCCGCTCAGTTGCCTCAGGGCTGGGGGGCAGGTTAACCCAGCTGGTGACCCAGGGAGGTGGCGACGAATAACAATACAGGACTCTTTTAAGGCCCAGTAATTGGAAGGTATGACTACACTTCCCCTAAAGGAACATCCCTGGGAGGACAATTCTGGTGCCAAGGAGGCTGTGTGAGAAAACAAACAATCGTGGATCCTATGACCAGCCACGACTACAAGGGAGGGAATGGAACGAAATACAGTAATGAGACAGCCCTGTTGGGATGAGTACACACTAAATCCTTTAATGAATGTCCATGGGAGGGCAATTCTGGTGCCAGGGAGGCAATAGGGGTTTGTAATACATGTATTGTTTAATTATTATTCTTTTTCTGCTCCCCAAGCATATATTATTGGTCCTGCTATTAAATATTTCTTACACTGAATAGGGAATGTAATGCAGAGATGACGGTGGGTAACTGGGAAGTGCTTTGGCCCAAAGAGAAGATTGAGTATGAGAATTCCTACCCGTACTCTGGAGAGCAGAAGACCCTCTCAAGAGAGTATACCAGTGAGGAGGCAGGGGCAGGAATATGACAACAGTGCCTTGAAACCCGATAGTGCCTTGCCCACCAGGGCATTTGATGCTTGACAGCGGATGCAGGACAGACAGACGGTGCCTTGCCCACCGGGGCATCTGACGCTTGGCAGCAGAAGCAGGACAGACAGATGGTGCCTTGCCCATCGGGGCATCTGACACTTGACAGTGGATGCAGGACAGACAGACAGTGCCTTGCCCACTGGGGCATCTGATGCTTGACAGTGGATGCAGGACAGACAGACAGTGCCTTGCCCACCGGGGCATCAGACGCTTGGCAGCAGAAGCAGGACAGACAGACAGTGCCTTGACCACTGGGGCATCTGATGCTTGGGAGCAGAAGCAGAACAGACAGACAGTGCCTTGCCCACCGGGGCATCCGACTCTTGGCAGCCGAAGCAGGACAGACAGAGGGTGCCTTGCCCATCGGGGCATCCGACTCTTGGCAGCAGAAGCAGGACAAACAGACAGTGCCTTGCCCACCGGGGCATCTGACACGTGACAGCAGAAGCAGGACAGACAGACGGTGCCTTGCACACTGGGGCATCTGACGCTTGGCAGCAGAAGCAGGACAGACAGACAGTGCCTTGACCACTGGGGCATCTGATGCTTGGGAGCAGAAGCAGAACAGACAGTGCCTTGCCCACCGGGGCATCCGACTCTTGGCAGCCGAAGCAGGACAGACAGACAGTGCCTTGCCCACCGGGGCATCTGATGCTTGGCAGCAGAAGCAGGACAGACAGAGGGTGCCTTGCCCACCAGGGCATCTTACGCTTGGCAGCAGAAGCAGGACAGACAGACGGTGCCTTGCCCACTGGGGCATCTGACGCTTGGCAGCAGAAGCAGGACAGACAGACAGTGCCTTGCCCACCGGGGCATCTGACGCTTGGCAGCAGAAGCAGGACAGACAGTGCCTTGCCCACCAGGGCATCTGATGCTTGGCAGCGGAAGCAGGACAGACAGACAGTGCCTTGCCCACCGGGGCATCTGACGCTTGGCAGCAGAAGCAGGACAGACAGACAGTGCCTTGCCCACCGGGGCATCCGACTCTTGGCAGCAGAAGCAGGACAGACAGACAGTGCCTTGCCCACCGGGGCATCTGACGCTTGGCAGCAGAAGCAGGACAGATAGAGGGTGCCTTGCCCACCGGGGCATATGACGCTTGGCAGCAGAAGCAGGACAGACAGACAGTGCCTTGCCCACTGGGGCATCTGACGCTTGGCAGCAGAAGCAGGACAGACAGACAGTGCCTTGCCCACTGGGGCATCTGATGCTTGGCAGCGGAAGCAGGACAGACAGACAGTGCCTTGCCCACTGGGGCATCTGATGCTTGGCAGCAGAAGCAGGACCGACAGACAGTGCCTTGCCCACCGGGGCATCCGACTCTTGGCAGCGGAAGCAGGACAGACAGACGGTGCCTTGCCCACCGAGGCATCTGACACTTGGCAGCAGAAGCAGGACAGAAAGACCGTGCCTTGCCCACCGGGGCATCTGACACTTGGCAGCAGAAGCAGGACAGACAGACGGTGCCCTGCCCACCGGGGCATCTGATGATTGACAGCGGAAGCAGGACAGACAGACAGTGCCTTGCCTGCTGGGGCATCTGACGCTTGACAGCGGAAGCAGGACAGACAGACGGTGCCTTGCCCTCCGGGACATCTGACACTTGACAGCGGATGCAGGACAGACAGACGGTGCCTTGCCCACCGGGGCATCTGACGCTTGGCAGAGGAACCAGGACAGACAGACGGTGTCTTGCCTACCAGGGCATCTGACGCTTGGCAGAGGAAGCAGGACAGACAGACGGTGCCTTGCCCACTGGGGCATCTGACACTTGACAGCGGAAGCAGGACAGACAGATGGTGCCTTGCCCACTGGGGCATCTGACGCTTGGCAGCAGAAGCAGGACAGACAGACGGTGCCTTGCCCACTGGGGCATCTGATGTTTGGCAGAGGAAGCAGGACAGACAGACGGTGCCTTGCCCACCGGGGCATCTGACACTTGGCTGCAGAAGCAGGACAGACAGTGCCTTGCCCACCGGGGCATCTGATGATTGACAGCAGAAGCAGGACAGATGGTGCCTTGCCTACTAGGGCATCTGACGCTTGGCAAGGGAAACAGGACACACAGACGGTGCCTTGCCCACCGGGGCATCTGACACTTGGCAGCAAAAGCAGGACAGACAGACGGTGCCTTGCCCTCCAGGGCATCTGACACTTGACAGCGGATGCAGGACAGACAGACGGTGCCTTGCCCTCCAGGGCATCTGACACTTGACAGCGGATGCAGGACAGACAGACGGTGCCTTGCCCACCGGGGCATCTGACGCTTGGCAGAGGAACCAGGACAGACAGACAGTGTCTTGCCCACCGGGGCATCTGACGCTTGGCAGAGGAAGCAGGACAGACAGACGGTGCCTTGCCCACTGGGGCATCTGACACTTGACAGCGGAAGCAGGACAGACAGATGGTGCCTTGCCCACCAGGGCATCTGACGCTTGGCGGCAGAAGCAGGACAGACAGATGGTGCCTTGCCCACCGGGGCATCTGATGATTGACAGCAGAAGCAGGACAGATGGTGCCTTGCCCACTGGGGCATCTGATGTTTGGCAGAGGAAGCAGGACAAACAGACGGTGCCTTGCCCACCGGGGCATCTGACACTTCGCAGCAGAAGCAGGACAGACAGACGGTGCCTTGCCCACCAGGGCATCTGACGTTTGGCAGCAGAAGCAGGACAGACAGACGGTGCCTTGCCCACTGGGGCATCTGACACTTGACAGCGGATGCAGAACAGACAGACTGTGCCTTGCCCACCAGGCCATCTGACGCTTGGCAGCAGAAGCAGGACAGACAGACGGTGCCTTGCCCATCAGGGCATCTGATGCTTGGCAGTAGAAGCAGGACAGACAGAGGGTGCCTTGCCCACCGGGCATCTTACGCTTTGCAGCAGAAGCAGGACAGACAGCGGGTGCCTTGCCCACCGGGGCATCTTACGCTTGGCAGCAGAAGCAGGACAGACAGACAGTGCCTTGCCCACCGGGGCATCTGACGCTTGGCAGCAGAAGCAGGGCAGACAGTGCCTTGCCCACCGGGGCATCTGACGCTTGGCAGAGGAAGCAGGACAGACAGACAGTGCCTTGTCCACCGGGGCATCTGACGCTTGGCAGCAGAAGCAGGACAGACAGACAGTGCCTTGCCCACCAGGGCATCTGACGCTTGGCAGCAGAAGCAGGGCAGACAGAGGGTGCCTTGCCCACCGGGGCATCTGACGCTTGGCAGCAGAAGCAGGACAGACAGACAGTGCCTTGCCCACCGGGGCATCTGACACTTGGCAGCTGAAGCAGGACATGCAGACAGTGCCTTGCCCACTGGGGCATCTGATGCTTGGCAGTGGAAGCAGGACAGACAGACAGTGCCTTGCTCACTGGGGCATCTGACGCTTGACAGCAGATGCAGGACAGACAGACAGTGCCTTCCCCACCGGGGCATCTGACGCTTGGCAGCAGAAGCAGGACAGACAGACGGTGCCTTGCCCACTGGGGCATCTGATGCTTGGCAGCAGAAGCAGGACCGACAGACAGTGCCTTGCCCACCGGGGCATCTGACGCTTGGCAGAGGAAGCAGGACAGACAGACGGTGCCTTGCCCACCGGGGCATCTGACACTTGACAGCGGACACAGGACAGACAGACAGTGCCTTGCCCACCAGGGCATCTGACGCTTGGCAGCAGAAGCAGGACAGACAGACGGTGCCTTGCCCACTGGGGCATCTGATGCTTGGCAGAGGAAGCAGGACAGACAGACGGTGCCTTGCCCACCGGGCCATCTGACGCTTGGCAGCAGAAGCAGGGCAGACAGAGGGTGCCTTGCCCAC
Source organism: Heloderma suspectum (assembly GCF_057233095.1). Classification (NCBI taxonomy): domain Eukaryota; kingdom Metazoa; phylum Chordata; class Lepidosauria; order Squamata; family Helodermatidae; genus Heloderma; species Heloderma suspectum. The sequence goes on along the minus strand of NC_139461.1, from coordinate 114,494,237 downwards.
CGGGGCATCTGACGCTTGGCAGCAGAAGCAGGACAGACAGACAGTGCCTTGCCCACCGGGGCATCTGACACTTGGCAGCTGAAGCAGGACAGGCAGACAGTGCCTTGCCCACTGGGGCATCTGATGCTTGGCAGTGGACACAGGACAGACAGACAGTGCCTTGCCCACCAGGGCATCTGACGCTTGGCAGCAGAAGCAGGACAGACAGACGGTGCCTTGCCCACTGGGGCATCTGATGCTTGGCAGAGGAAGCAGGACAGACAGACGGTGCCTTGCCCACCGGGGCATCTGACGCTTGGCAGCAGAAGCAGGACAGACAGTGCCTTGCCCACCGGGGCATCTGATGATTGACAGCGGAAGCAGGACAGATGGTGCCTTGCCCACCGGGGCATCTGACGCTTGGCAAGGGAAACAGGACAGACAGACGGTGCCTTGCCCACTGGGGCATCTGACACTAGGCAGCAGAAGCAGGACAGACAGATGGTACCTTGCCCACCGGGGCATCCCACTCTTGGCAGCAGAAGCAGGACAGACAGACGGTGCCTTGCCCACCAGGGCATCTGACGATTGGCAGCAGAAGCAGGACAGACAGACAGTGCCTTGCCCGCCAGGCCATCTGACGCTTGGCAGCAGAAGCAGGACAGACAGACGATGCCTTGCCCACCAGGGCATCTGACGCTTGGCAGCAGAAGCAGGACAGAAAGACAGTGCCTTGCCCACCGGGGCATCTGACACTTGACAGCGGATGCAGGACAGACAGGCGATACCTTGCCCACCAGGGCATCTGACGCTTGGCAGCAGAAGCAGGACAGACAGATGGTGCCTTGCCCACCGGGGCATCTGACACTTGGCAGCAGAAGCAGGACAGACAGTGCCTTGCCCACTGGGGCATCTGACGCTTGGCAGCGGAAGCAGGACAGACAGACAGTGCCTTGCCCACCAGGGCATCTGACGCTTGGCCGCAGAAGCAGGACAGACAGTGCCTTGCCCACCGGGGCATCTGATGATTGACAGCGGAAGCAGGACAGATGGTGCCTTGCCCACCAGGGCATCTGACGCTTGGCAGCAGAAGCAGGACAGACAGACGGTGCCTTGCCCACTGGGGCATCTGATGCTTGGCAGAGGAAGCAGGACAGACAGACGGTGCCTTGCCCACCGGGCCATCTGACGCTTGGCAGCAGAAGCAGGACAGACAGACAGTGCCTTGCCCACCGGGGCATCTGACGCTTGGCAGCAGAAGCAGGGCAGACAGAGGGTGCCTTGCCCACCGGGGCATCTGACGCTTGGCCGCAGAAGCAGGACAGACAGTGCCTTGCCCACTGGGGCATCTGATGATTGACAGCGGAAGCAGGACAGATGGTGCCTTGCCCACCAGGGCATCTGACGCTTGGCAGCAGAAGCAGGACAGACAGACAGTGCCTTGCCCACCGGGGCATCTGACGCTTGGCAGCGGAAGCAGGACAGACAGACAGTGCCTTGCCCACCAGGGCATCTGACGCTTGGCCGTAGAAGCAGGACAGACAGTGCCTTGCCCACCGGGGCATCTGATGATTGACAGCGGAAGCAGGACAGATGGTGCCTTGCCCACCAGGGCATCTGACGCTTGACAAGGGAAACAGGACAGACAGACAGTGCCTTGCCCACCGGGGCATCCGACTCTTGGCAGCAGAAGCAGGACAGACAGACGGTGCCTTGCCCACCGGGGCATCTGACGCTTGGCAGCGGAAGCAGGACAGACAGACAGTGCCTTGCCCACCAGGGCATCTGACGCTTGGCCGCAGAAGCAGGACAGACAGTGCCTTGCCCACCAGGGCATCTGATGATTGACAGCGGAATCAGGACAGACAGAGGGTGCCTTGCCCACCGGGGCATCTGATGCTTGGCAGCAGAAGCAGGACAGACAGAGGGTGCCTTGCCCACCAGGGCATCTGATGCTTGGCAGCAGAAGCAGGACAGACAGAGGGTGCCTTGCCCACCGGGGCATCTTACGCTTTGCAGCAGAAGCAGGACAGACAGCGGGTGCCTTGCCCACCGGGGCATCTTACGCTTGGCAGCAGAAGCAGGACAGACAGACAGTGCCTTGCCCACCGGGGCATCTGACGCTTGGCAGCAGAAGCAGGACCGACAGTGCCTTGCCCACCGGGGCATCTGACGCTTGGCAGAGGAAGCAGGACAGACAGAGGGTGCCTTGCCCACCGGGGCATCTGACGCTTGGCAGCAGAAGCAGGACAGACAGACAGTGCCTTGCCCACCGGGGCATCTGACGCTAGGCAGCAGAAGCAGGGCAGACAGAGGGTGCCTTGCCCACCGGGGCATCTGACGCTTGGCAGCAGAAGCAGGACAGACAGACAGTGCCTTGCCCACCGGGGCATCTGACACTTGGCAGCAGAAGCAGGACAGGCAGACAGTGCCATGCCCACTGGGGCATCTGATGCTTGGCAGTGGAAGCAGGACAGACAGACAGTGCCTTGCTCACTGGGGCATCTGACGCTTGACAGCAGATGCAGGACAGGCAGACAGTGCCTTCCCCACCGGGGCATCTGACGCTTGGCAGCTGAAGCAGGACAGACACACGGTGCCTTGCCCACTGGGGCATCTGATGCTTGGCAGAGGAAGCAGGACCGACAGACAGTGCCTTGCCCACCGGGGCATCTGACGCTTGGCAGAGGAAGCAGGACAGACAGACGGTGCCTTGCCCACTGGGGCATCTGACACTTTACAGCGGACGCAGGACAGACAGACAGTGCCTTGCCCACCAGGGCATCTGACGCTTGGCAGCAGAAGCAGGACAGACAGACGGTGCCTTGCCCACTGGGGCATCTGATGCTTGGCAGAGGAAGCAGGACAGACAGACGGTGCCTTGCCCACCGGGGCATCTGACGCTTGGCAGCAGAAGCAGGACAGACAGTGCCTTGCCCACCGGGGCATCTGATGATTGACAGCGGAAGCAGGACAGATGGTGCCTTGCCCACCAGGGCATCTGACGCTTGGCAAGGGAAACAGGACAGACAGACGGTGCCTTGCCCACTGGGGCATCTGACACTAGGCAGCAGAAGCAGGACAGACAGACGGTACCTTGCCCACCGGGGCATCCCACTCTTGGCAGCAGAAGCAGGACAGACAGACGGTGCCTTGCCCACCAGGGCATCTGACGATTGGCAGCAGAAGCAGGACAGACAGATGGTGCCTTGCCCACTAGGGCATCTGACACTTGACAGCGGATGCAGGACAGACAGACTGTGCCTTGCCCGCCAGGGCATCTGACGCTTGGCAAGGGAAACAGGACAGACAGATGGTGCCTTGCCCACTAGGGCATCTGACACTTGACAGCGGATGCAGGACAGACAGACAGTGCCTTGCCCACCAGGGCATCTGACGCTTGGCAGCAGAAGCAGGGCAGACAGAGGGTGCCTTGCCCACCGGGGCATCTGACGCTTGGCAGCAGAAGCAGGACAGACAGACAGTGCCTTGCCCACCGGGGCATCTGACACTTGGCAGCTGAAGCAGGACAGGCAGACAGTGCCTTGCCCACTGGGGCATCTGATGCTTGGCAGTGGAAGCAGGACAGACAGACAGTGCCTTGCTCACTGGGGCATCTGACGCTTGACAGCAGATGCAGGACAGACAGACAGTGCCTTCCCCACCGGGGCATCTGACGCTTGGCAGCAGAAGCAGGACAGACAGACGGTGCCTTGCCCACTGGGGCATCTGATGCTTGGCAGCAGAAGCAGGACCGACAGACAGTGCCTTGCCCACCGGGGCATCTGACGCTTGGCAGAGGAAGCAGGACAGACAGACGGTGCCTTGCCCACCGGGGCATCTGACACTTGACAGCGGACACAGGACAGACAGACAGTGCCTTGCCCACCAGGGCATCTGACGCTTGGCAGCAGAAGCAGGACAGACAGACAGTGCCTTGCCCACTGGGGCATCTGATGCTTGGCAGAGGAAGCAGGACAGACAGACGGTGCCTTGCCCACCGGGCCATCTGACGCTTGGCAGCAGAAGCAGGGCAGACAGAGGGTGCCTTGCCCACCGGGGCATCTGACGCTTGGCAGCAGAAGCAGGACAGACAGACAGTGCCTTGCCCACCGGGGCATCTGACACTTGGCAGCTGAAGCAGGACAGGCAGACAGTGCCTTGCCCACTGGGGCATCTGATGCTTGGCAGTGGACACAGGACAGACAGACAGTGCCTTGCCCACCAGGGCATCTGACGCTTGGCAGCAGAAGCAGGACAGACAGACGGTGCCTTGCCCACTGGGGCATCTGATGCTTGGCAGAGGAAGCAGGACAGACAGACGGTGCCTTGCCCACCGGGGCATCTGACGCTTGGCAGCAGAAGCAGGACAGACAGTGCCTTGCCCACCGGGGCATCTGATGATTGACAGCGGAAGCAGGACAGATGGTGCCTTGCCCACCGGGGCATCTGACGCTTGGCAAGGGAAACAGGACAGACAGACGGTGCCTTGCCCACTGGGGCATCTGACACTAGGCAGCAGAAGCAGGACAGACAGATGGTACCTTGCCCACCGGGGCATCCCACTCTTGGCAGCAGAAGCAGGACAGACAGACGGTGCCTTGCCCACCAGGGCATCTGACGATTGGCAGCAGAAGCAGGACAGACAGACAGTGCCTTGCCCGCCAGGCCATCTGACGCTTGGCAGCAGAAGCAGGACAGACAGACGATGCCTTGCCCACCAGGGCATCTGACGCTTGGCAGCAGAAGCAGGACAGAAAGACAGTGCCTTGCCCACCGGGGCATCTGACACTTGACAGCGGATGCAGGACAGACAGGCGATACCTTGCCCACCAGGGCATCTGACGCTTGGCAGCAGAAGCAGGACAGACAGATGGTGCCTTGCCCACCGGGGCATCTGACACTTGGCAGCAGAAGCAGGACAGACAGTGCCTTGCCCACTGGGGCATCTGACGCTTGGCAGCGGAAGCAGGACAGACAGACAGTGCCTTGCCCACCAGGGCATCTGACGCTTGGCCGCAGAAGCAGGACAGACAGTGCCTTGCCCACCGGGGCATCTGATGATTGACAGCGGAAGCAGGACAGATGGTGCCTTGCCCACCAGGGCATCTGACGCTTGGCAGCAGAAGCAGGACAGACAGACGGTGCCTTGCCCACTGGGGCATCTGATGCTTGGCAGAGGAAGCAGGACAGACAGACGGTGCCTTGCCCACCGGGCCATCTGACGCTTGGCAGCAGAAGCAGGACAGACAGACAGTGCCTTGCCCACCGGGGCATCTGACGCTTGGCAGCAGAAGCAGGGCAGACAGAGGGTGCCTTGCCCACCGGGGCATCTGACGCTTGGCCGCAGAAGCAGGACAGACAGTGCCTTGCCCACTGGGGCATCTGATGATTGACAGCGGAAGCAGGACAGATGGTGCCTTGCCCACCAGGGCATCTGACGCTTGGCAGCAGAAGCAGGACAGACAGACAGTGCCTTGCCCACCGGGGCATCTGACGCTTGGCAGCGGAAGCAGGACAGACAGACAGTGCCTTGCCCACCAGGGCATCTGACGCTTGGCCGTAGAAGCAGGACAGACAGTGCCTTGCCCACCGGGGCATCTGATGATTGACAGCGGAAGCAGGACAGATGGTGCCTTGCCCACCAGGGCATCTGACGCTTGACAAGGGAAACAGGACAGACAGACAGTGCCTTGCCCACCGGGGCATCCGACTCTTGGCAGCAGAAGCAGGACAGACAGACGGTGCCTTGCCCACCGGGGCATCTGACGCTTGGCAGCGGAAGCAGGACAGACAGACAGTGCCTTGCCCACCAGGGCATCTGACGCTTGGCCGCAGAAGCAGGACAGACAGTGCCTTGCCCACCAGGGCATCTGATGATTGACAGCGGAATCAGGACAGACAGAGGGTGCCTTGCCCACCGGGGCATCTGATGCTTGGCAGCAGAAGCAGGACAGACAGAGGGTGCCTTGCCCACCAGGGCATCTGATGCTTGGCAGCAGAAGCAGGACAGACAGAGGGTGCCTTGCCCACCGGGGCATCTTACGCTTTGCAGCAGAAGCAGGACAGACAGCGGGTGCCTTGCCCACCGGGGCATCTTACGCTTGGCAGCAGAAGCAGGACAGACAGACAGTGCCTTGCCCACCGGGGCATCTGACGCTTGGCAGCAGAAGCAGGACCGACAGTGCCTTGCCCACCGGGGCATCTGACGCTTGGCAGAGGAAGCAGGACAGACAGAGGGTGCCTTGCCCACCGGGGCATCTGACGCTTGGCAGCAGAAGCAGGACAGACAGACAGTGCCTTGCCCACCGGGGCATCTGACGCTAGGCAGCAGAAGCAGGGCAGACAGAGGGTGCCTTGCCCACCGGGGCATCTGACGCTTGGCAGCAGAAGCAGGACAGACAGACAGTGCCTTGCCCACCGGGGCATCTGACACTTGGCAGCAGAAGCAGGACAGGCAGACAGTGCCATGCCCACTGGGGCATCTGATGCTTGGCAGTGGAAGCAGGACAGACAGACAGTGCCTTGCTCACTGGGGCATCTGACGCTTGACAGCAGATGCAGGACAGGCAGACAGTGCCTTCCCCACCGGGGCATCTGACGCTTGGCAGCTGAAGCAGGACAGACACACGGTGCCTTGCCCACTGGGGCATCTGATGCTTGGCAGAGGAAGCAGGACCGACAGACAGTGCCTTGCCCACCGGGGCATCTGACGCTTGGCAGAGGAAGCAGGACAGACAGACGGTGCCTTGCCCACTGGGGCATCTGACACTTTACAGCGGACGCAGGACAGACAGACAGTGCCTTGCCCACCAGGGCATCTGACGCTTGGCAGCAGAAGCAGGACAGACAGACGGTGCCTTGCCCACTGGGGCATCTGATGCTTGGCAGAGGAAGCAGGACAGACAGACGGTGCCTTGCCCACCGGGGCATCTGACGCTTGGCAGCAGAAGCAGGACAGACAGTGCCTTGCCCACCGGGGCATCTGATGATTGACAGCGGAAGCAGGACAGATGGTGCCTTGCCCACCAGGGCATCTGACGCTTGGCAAGGGAAACAGGACAGACAGACGGTGCCTTGCCCACTGGGGCATCTGACACTAGGCAGCAGAAGCAGGACAGACAGACGGTACCTTGCCCACCGGGGCATCCCACTCTTGGCAGCAGAAGCAGGACAGACAGACGGTGCCTTGCCCACCAGGGCATCTGACGATTGGCAGCAGAAGCAGGACAGACAGATGGTGCCTTGCCCACTAGGGCATCTGACACTTGACAGCGGATGCAGGACAGACAGACTGTGCCTTGCCCGCCAGGCCATCTGACGCTTGGCAGCAGAAGCAGGACAGACAGACGATGCCTTGCCCACCAGGGCATCTGACGCTTGGCAGCAGAAGCAGGACAGAAAGACAGTGCCTTGCCCACCGGGGCATCTGACACTTGACAGCGGATGCAGGACAGACAGGCGATACCTTGCCCACCAGGGCATCTGACGCTTGGCAGCAGAAGCAGGACAGATGGTGCCTTGCCCACCGGGGCATCTGACACTTGGCAGCAGAAGCAGGACAGACAGTGCCTTGCCCACTGGGGCATCTGATGATTGACAGCGGAAGCAGGACAGATGGTGCCTTGCCCACCAGGGCATCTGACGCTTGGCAGCAGAAGCAGGACAGACAGACAGTGCCTTGCCCACCGGGGCATCTGACGCTTGGCAGCGGAAGCAGGACAGACAGACAGTGCCTTGCCCACCAGGGCATCTGACGCTTGGCCGCAGAAGCAGGACAGACAGTGCCTTGCCCACCGGGGCATCTGATGATTGACAGCGGAAGCAGGACAGATGGTGCCTTGCCCACCAGGGCATCTGACGCTTGGCAAGGGAAACAGGACAGACAGACAGTGCCTTGCCCACCGGGGCATCCGACTCTTGGCAGCAGAAGCAGGACAGACAGACGGTGCCTTGCCCACCAGGGCATCTGACGCTTGGCAGCAGAAGCAGGACAGACAGACAGTGCCTTGCCCACCGGGGCATCTGACGCTTGGCAGCGGAAGCAGGACAGACAGACAGTGCCTTGCCCACCAGGGCATCTGACGCTTGGCCGCAGAAGCAGGACAGACAGTGCCTTGCCCACCGGGGCATCTGATGATTGACAGCGGAAGCAGGACAGATGGTGCCTTGCCCACCAGGGCATCTGACGCTTGGCAAGGGAAACAGGACAGACAGACAGTGCCTTGCCCACCGGGGCATCTGACACTTGGCAGCAGAAGCAGGACAGACAGATGGTACCTTGCCCACCGGGGCATCCCACTCTTGGCAGCAGAAGCAGGACAGACAGACGGTGCCTTGCCCACCAGGGCATCTGACGCTTGGCAGCAGAAGCAGGACAGACAGACGGTGCCTTGCCCACCGGGGCATCTGACGCTTGGCAGCAGAAGCAGGACCGACAGACGGTGCCTTGCCCACTGGGGCATCTGACACTTGTCAGCGGATGCAGGACAGACAGGCGGTGCCTTGCCCACCAGGGCATCTGACGCTTGGCAGCAGAAGCAGGACAGACAGACAGTGCCTTGCCCACCGGGGCATCTGATGCTTGGCAAGGGAAACAGGACAGACAGACAGTGCCTTGCCCACCGGGGCATACGACTCTTGGCAGCAGAAGCAGGACAGACAGACGGTGCCTTGCCCACCAGGGCATCTGATGCTTGGCAGCAGAAGCAGGACAGAGAGACAGTGCCTTGCCCACCGGGGCATCTGACGCTTGGCAGCAGAAGCAGGACAGACAGACGGTGCCTTGCCCACCAGGGCATCTGACGCTTGGCAGCAGAAGCAGGACCGACAGACAGTGACTTGCCCACCGGGGCATCTGACACTTGACAGCGGATGCAGGACAGACAGGCAGTGCCTTGCCCTCCGGGGCATCTGACACTTGACAGCGGATGCAGGACAGACAGATGGTGCCTTGCCCACCAGGGCACCTGACGCTTGGCAGCAGAAGCAGGACAGACAGACGGTGCCTTGCCCACCGGGGCATCTGGAAAACTCCACCTGGTGGACCCATACGTCCCCCACACCATCTCCTCCATGGTGCCTAAACCTCTTGGGGGTGAGAGACAGAAAGCTTGCAGAAAGCTCTCCCACACTGGAGGCGTTCAAGATGTGGCTGGACAGCCATCTGTCAGGGATGCTGTGACTTGGATTCCTGCATTGAGCAGGGGGTTGGACTCGATGGCCTTGTAGGCCCCTTCTAACCCTACTATTCTATGATTCTATGATTCTATGATTCTATGATTCTATGATTCTATGAGTTCCAGAGACATATGCTTGCCCCTGCTGCTGGCCTGCTGGGATGTGGCGGCCTCTTCCCCAAGCAAGACTGATTGGTGCTGCCTCCTTAAGTGCAGGAGCAGGCTGCTGGTGCTGTAGTGCCCTGGCTATTTCCCCCTGCTCAGAGACGCCTTGCAGTGGCCGCACACAGCAGTGCTGGGATCTGCTCCCAACTCAAAGGGGTCCCAGACAATGCTGCCCTGAAGTTTCAGGGGAGGCGAAGACTCAGACTGCCAGCCTTGAGTCTGGGGGCACACCACACAAGTGGGGGGGACAATGGAAGAGGGGCCGGGTGCTGGAGCCTCTGCCTGCTACTCCTCCTCCAACACACCCTGGAGGATCTCCTCCTCTTCTCCCTCCACCACACTGAGGACGTCAGACACCACTGACCTGACGTCCACCAGTGGGCTCCCCTCTTCCACTACAAAAGGAGATGCTGCTCCGCCTTGGGCAAGAGTGTGACTACTGCACCTGACCATGCCCGCCTCCTCCAACAGTGACCTCCAGGCACTGCAACTGGCCTCTGCACTCTGCTGCCCTACTGCACCAGGACACAATATCTGGACTAGGGGCAGACAGCTGGCCTAACGGTGCTGCTAGTGACAGCAGCGCCTCACTCACCTCTGCCCCAGCCAACACCCCGAAGATGCCTCATATTGCGCAGGATTGCTTTGCCACACAGTGGAGTGTTACTTGAATAAGAAGGTAATTAATATAAATAGTATGTGTGTAGTGCTTTTTCAACACTGTCTTGAAATTGGGACATGTAACGTTGGTGGAACACCCTCACACGCACACACACACATGGACACAGACACACAAGAGCTAAAGAAAAGCAGAACCACCTAAGTAAATGACGGGTGTCTTTAATTTATTGTTTCATATTTCATGTTCTTTTATGGAAGGTGGGGTAACTTCAAGAAATACAGGACAGCGCAGGGGATAAGATAAGAGCCAAGAGAAATAAAACAATAATTTAAAAAACCCTTCTTTAATTTCTGTTTGTGGAGGATCAACACAGAGAAGACACAGATGGTTCACTTCAGCACGGGGTGGGGGGGGGGACACTAAACATGACACACACAGGCTGCTATGCCTTTCTTTGAGAATTTAGAAAGAAAGAAAGAAAGAAAGAAAGAGAAAAAGAAAGAAAGAAAGAAAGAAAGAAAACTAAATGCTTGAATATGACTTTAAAAGGGGGTGGGAAGGAGGAATATGCCCAGAAGTCAATGTTTGCTTTTAAAAATCAAAATCAGACTAGGTTTTTAAGAATTTAAAAGAGACAGAGTTGACTGATAAAAATGACAAGGAAATAGAATGGAGAAAGCAGAAGTGAAACAATGAATGCAGCCTTTTCCAGAGTCCACAAGCAACATAAACAAACAAACACAGGGATGGCAGGGTAGTGTAGCAGCAACAAATGAGGAAAAGCTATGTTCATTTGAGAAAAATGGAAAGGAGAGATTAATCTAATCAAATACAAATAACTAATGAGTCAGAGGTAGAAGGAAATAGGAGAGGGCGGCTGGAAGAGATGCTGCAAAAGACACCATCCCAAAGGGGGTGGAGTATCAAGGAGTGAGGAAATGCTCCCAGTACAACCAAGCTGTTTCCTTTTAATTTAAATTTCGAGGAAAGCCTAATGGGGATCATAATCAAATGAATTGAACGAGCAACTCCTAGGAATGCACATATGTGCGCACGTGCGCACACACGATCATCTACCCACACCAGCCTCTCCCGAAGGCACAGCTAGCACAATAACTGAATGCAACCTTTCACTGAAGTATATATACTGCCTTCCTCCACCTCTCTCTGATTGGAGACTGCTGGCATTGGTTCTGGCTGAGAGTTCCTAGCCAAGTGTGGATCTGCCTGATAGTTGTTTCATCTAGCCCACTTTTAGCTAGTTTGCTAATCAGGATATCATGGGGCACTTTGTCGAAAGCTTTGCTGAAGTCGAGGTATAGGATGTCCACAGCATTCCCACGGTCCACAAGGGAGGTTACCTGATCAAAAAATGAGATCAGATTCGTCTGGCAAGACTTGTTCTTGACCAATCCATGTTGGCTTGGATGAAATGTGAAGGTATCCCTTCTATCCCCACCCTAGAGTTTTCTTTAAATGGAGAACATGGGCAGAAATGTATCAGTTCTTGGAGACACATTAGCTTCGAGTAATCACTGCATTGTTTTCAAGATGCTTACAGACTGATTGCTTTATCATCTGCTCCAGAATTTTCCCAGGGATTGATGTCAGACTGACTGGTCTGTAGTTCCCAGGTTCCTCCTTTTTGCCCTTTTTGAAGACAGGGACAACATTAGCCCTCCTCCAGTCATCTGGCACTTCACCCATCCTCCATGATCTCTCAAAGATAATAGACAGTTGTGGTGTAGTGGCAAGAGTCTTGGACTAGGAGCCGGGAGATCCGGGTTCTAGTCCCCACTTGGCCATGGAAGCTCACTGGGTGACTTTGGGCCAGTCACAGACTCTCAGCCCAACCCACCTCACAGGGTTGTTGTTGAGAGGATAAAATGGAGAGGAAGAGAATAATGTAAGCCGCCTTGGGTTCCTTGCAAGGGAAAAAAGGCGGGGTATAAATGCAATCAATCAATCAATCAATATTCACCAAAGCACACTCCTGTCTCCTCCTGTGCTCACCTTCCCGCCTCCCCCCCACCTTCCCGCATCCTCTCGCCTTCCCCCTCCCTCCCCCTCCTGCTCATGCCCCTCAGCGTGAGCATTCAGAAGTTGATACATTTTGGAGACAGCCTGTCTGGACTGCTCAGGCATTAAGTAGAGCTCCAAATATACGAGGTGGAGGAGGCGCTTCGTGAGGGGTGGGGTGATTCGCCCCGGAGCACCTTGGTACTGCTCTGACCTGCCTTGTAGGGTTGGCGGAGAATTTCTCCCCAAAACTTCGGGGGGCCGAGCGCCAACGTGTTCGGCCCCCCGAAGAAGTTTCGGGGAGAAATTCTCTGCGCCCCCCCGCACCCCCCCCGGGACGGGACTTACCTTTCCCGAATGTTCCTCCCGGCGGCGGGTCCCGGCGGCGGTTCGGCGGGTCTTCGTCAGGGGCGGGGGCGGCAGCCGGTCTTTCGACCGGCTGCCGCCACCGCCATTCCAATAAAAGTTTAAAAAAAAAAACGCCCCCGTGATAGGCTACGTGACGAATTACGTAGCCTATCACGGCTAGATTTGCAAAGTCAGCCGTGATAGGCTACGTAAATTGTCACGTAGCCTATCACGGGTGACTTTAAAAAAAAAAAAAGCGCGTACAGCTAATGGCAGCCCCCATAGGGAGCCGCCATTCACGTTCCTTATTTGGTCGCTGTAGTCTACGTAAAGATTTACGTAGACTACAGCGACCAAATAAGGAACGCGAATGGCGGCTCCCTATGGGGGCCGCCATTTGCGTACGTGCTTTTTTTTTTTTTAAGTCACCCGTGATAGGCTATGTGATGATTACGTAGCCTATCACGGCTGACTTTGCAGATCTAGCCGTAATAGGCTATGTTAATCGTCACGTAGCCTATCACGGGGGCGTTTTTTTTTTTTAACTTTTTAGTGCGCGGCCAGGCGAGGCAAGGCGCCTCCTCCCCGGCCTGAATTTCGGCCGGGCGAGGCGGGAAGCCGCCCCCCCAGCCTGAACTTTGGGGGGAGAGCAGCGAAGCGCCTCCCCCCCACCGCGAAAAGCTGTGAGACCGGGTAAGTGGCTTCCGTGCACTCTGCCTTGTATCATGAGGATTTTGCTCCAAATAAGCCCACTTCACCTCGTTATTTGGGCTTCGTAACAAGGCAGTGCACAGCCCTACTGAACACTGCTAAAGATTTGGGATTTGGAGAAAGTGTGTCTCCAAGAACTGATACGTTTCTGCCTAAGCTCTCTATGTAAAGAAAACACTAGGGTGGGGATGGAAAGGATGCTTTCACATTTCATCCCATCCCCCAAAACAGGAAAAAAATTAAAGCCATTTGTTGATTTCCTATGGTATTCAATGGGAGGCATGAAGATTTCCGAACTGGGATTTGAATTTGTACTTGAGTCGAAGTAGGAAGCCTCTGAATCAGTCTTGAAATAGCTGAAATGGGCTATTTTCTGAATCGCCAAAATGGGATCCAAACAAGATCTTGTGACTGGTGCGTACCCCTAGCAGCAACCCATGTGTAAAATATGGAACTAAATCTTGCACTTATCAAACAGGGCTTAAGTAGTTGGCTAAGTCTAATGGCTGACATCCCAGGTTTAAATATACTGCAGTACATATTTAAATCTAGGATGCAATCTATTAAACTTAGCCAGCTGCTGTTGTTGTTGTTGTCGTCATCATCATCATTGGAATTTAAAGTACAAACACAGCATGAGGATTGTCTGACACAGTTGCCAGGTAGCTTGCAAGCATCACAACTGAAGAGGGGGAGAGAGGGGGCTCACATATACATATCTCATGATGAGATGAGTTGCACATATGAACAAGCCATTACAGATTTAACATTCCAGGCAGGGACTTCATATTAGAAAATAGGAAGCTGGGGTTTGACCTTTTCTGGATAGGGTTGCATTCCCTGTTAAAGGATCAGTTTTGCAGTTGGGGTTCTTTTAGCTCTGGCCTTGTAGATGGATACCCAGATGTCATCTGTAGCTCGTAACATCTTTAACCAACTTCAGCTACTTTGCCAGCTGGAAACTTTCCTCAAAAAACTAGCTCTACCTCTTCAGATACAAACATTGTCCTCTCACATGATACATTATAAAAGAAGCATTTTTATATATATTTTTAAAGAGGGAAATCTTTGATTTTAAGATTTATTATTAAGTGACATGGAGACTTTTTTTGGACATGGTTGATGGTACTTGGGTTCGTGGGGGTTGGACTCGATGGCTTTGTAGGCCCCTTCCAACCCTACTATTCTATGACTCTAATAACAAAGACACTAGATTTTGTCAGCAGTTTCAAAGTGCTAAATAGGCAAGTAATCATTAAAAAAATACCCTAGGTATGACAGTCAACAAATTGCTCTCCCATGCCTATCAAGCATTTCTGGTATTTATTTCTATTTTTAAAATGCAGCAATAGTTTGGGGGCACATGGGCCCAGTGTTTGTGCATATACACAGTGTGTCTTGAGTTATTTATTGTACTTTAATTTAGCAAAGTCTAGCCTTAAAATAACCAAAGGAGGCAGTTGTTCAGTTCATAATTCTTTACATATGTTTTCAATTTGCAACTAGGAGATTGAAAATGATACTCATTTAATCACCATAACATCGGGAGGTAAATAGCTACCAGGATCTGAGAAGCTATGTCCAATAGAAGCGACAACAGATGAAGTTTTAGGGCTAATTGACAATTGACAAATTAACATGACTTTGGTTGATTGACATTCACATGAGAACCCTTAATGAACTCAAATGTGAAATGTTTAATCTTTTATCAAAACGATGTGGCATCATTAAAATAAGCCTCTTTACTAGAGAATTGGAAGGTAGTCAACATTACACTCATTTTGAAACAAAGATTCCAGAGTTGGGGGGCATCGAATTCTGGGAAACTACAGACCTCTCAGCCGAAATCCTGTTCCAGGTAAATTAAAGCATTTTGAAAGTTTGAATGGTCAAACACATTGAAGAATGAGCCTTGTTGAGAATGAATTGTAGGGAAGTCCTGCCTCACCAACCTTTTAGAACTCCTTTATTTAGGGTATTGACAAGCATGTAGGAGTAATCCAATAAACATTATAGGTATTTTTAAGGCTCTTGGCCAGCTGTTCTTTTGTTAGGGAGATTGCTTGATTCTTAATGGCCCAGGTGATTGCTTGAAGTTTTCTCAATGGGAGCTAATGGTTGAGATATCTGGAGATCTCTTTCGAGTGTTGGATATCAGAGCTTTGAGATGGTGACACCCATCCACCCCCAGCTAAAGAGATGAGCTGATGTCACCCTTGCTCTGGACCCAACCCAATGAAAAGCTTCTAGAAGACAGAGAGCTGGGAATCAGCAGAACTGAAATCGAAACCATTTTTGTCTAGGGATGGTGGAGAATTCTGCCACGGATTCCAGTGAGGCCGGATTTAGAATCCGGCCCCTCGGAATCCATGGCGGAACAGCCTCCTGCCCCCGTGGAATCCCCCCGGGTTGGCACTTACCTGGGGCGGATGCGGCAGATGCGGCGGCAGCAGCAGTGGCTCCGGCAGCCGCAGCTGGTCTCCTGGCCAGCCGCGGCAGGGCTACCGCCGCCGCCATTACCATCCTTGGACTGTGATAGGCTACGTAAGAATTTACGTAGTCTATCACAGCTAACCTCAAAAAAACAACAACGCAGCATACACAAATGGCGGCGGCTACGGCTGCTGCCATTTGCGTTCCCTATTTTTCGCCAATTTATCTTACGTAAATATTTACGTAAGATAAAAAGGCGAAAAATAGGGGAACGCAAATAGCGTAGTGGACGCTATTTGCGTTCCTTTATTTTTCGCCGTTCTAGCCTACGTAAATATTTGCGTAAGGTAAATGGGCGAAAAATAGGGAATGCAAATGGCGGCCGCCGTAGCCTCCACCATTTGCGTACGCTGCAGGGGGGGTTGTGTTTTTTTTGAGGTTAGCCATGATAGGCTACGTAAATTCTTACGTAGCCTATCACGGTTGTCTGGCTGGATGCAAATGGCGGCCTCTATGGCGGCCACCATTTGCGTCCACACCAGGCCATCCGCGGCTGGAAATCCGGCTGCGGACGGCCCTGGCCGGCTGCTCCGCAGCCTGGCCGCAGAGCAGAGCTGGCCATCAAGGATTCAGGGGGGGAGGACCAAATCGCCTCCCCGCCCCGTCAGGATTCTGCGGGGAGGGACGGAGCAAAGGTAAGTGAGTTTCGTACATCCCTAGTTTTGTCCCACTAAAGTGAATTTGGGTTAATCAACTAACATGCAAATATTTGGTCCTGAGCAGGTTGTAGATTTAGCTTTGTGAAACACCCTTTTCGTTAAGGGAGATGGGGCTGCTGTACCTTTAGTAGTTGAACAGAAAGAGTGAATTTTGACAGAGATAATCTACATGTTATTCAGCAGACACATGTTGTAGTGTCCTAGTGCAGTTGTTAAAAATGAAAAGCAGACAATGGTCGTGTTTGCATGATCAAGGCAGGGGAATAAGCTACAGTGGCTTATTTCCCCACTGCACTTGCCAGTTGAATCCTGGGAGGATTGGCATAATTACGCTTGGCAGCACAGCTTCCTGTGTTATGCAAACCCAGCCAGGGTGGCTTGTTGCCATGATTAATCTATGTTGCCATGGTTAACCCATGGCCTGGTTCATCATATATTTGTGAAATCTAATAATAAATTTCTGCCACCAGTGACCTTCCTGCTTGTGGGTGATCTTAAATTTTAAAAAAACAAAAAAAACAAATGTGCATATTAGTGTTGCATGGCAATGGTGTGATATTTTCTTTCTGCAGCTGCCATAAAGCAGGGAACACTATTACAGCTCCTGTCTTGTAATATGCATTTCTTTCATTTGTCGGGTTTTCATCCCATCCTTCCTCCAGGAATCGCAGGATGGTGTACATCAGCCTTCCCCAACCTTGTCCCGTCCAGATGTTTTGGACTTCAGCTCACATCAGCCTCAGCCAGCATGGCCAATGGTCAGAAATCCTGGGAGTTGTAGTCCAAAACATTTGGAAAGTTGGGTGTTATTCCATATTTGCTCAGAACAATCCTGTGAGGTAGCTTAGGCATCACTGCTGAATTAAAATTTGAATCCAGATCTCCCTGTTCCAAGCAAAGTATAGTGGAAGCATCCTCTTGCAGAATGACCTTCTCTCAAGGTTTGTGTATCATTTAGGAACATAGGAAGCTGCCTTATACTGCGTCAGAGCATTGGTCCATCCAGCACAGCATTGTCAAAACTGACTGGCTGCGGCTATCCAGGGTTCCAGGCAGGATTCTTTTCAGCTCTACCTGGAGATGCCAGGGGCTGAATCTGGGACTTTCTGCATACAAAGCAGGTGCTCTACCACTGAGCTACAGCCCCTGAGCTAGTTGTTAGCTTCAGGTCCTTTTGTAATGGCCATGGCTGGCAGGTGGCTACTAGGTATACCCCACATGATTGGGTAGGTGCTAAATAAAACAGTTGGGTAAATGTAGCGCTTATTGCTGGAAAGACAGGGTATACACCAAATAAACATATAGCTGAGGCGGAAGGAGTCTGGGGTTTTCAAGCTAACTAGAAAGAAGCAACAGGGGGTTGCGAGAGGCTGCATTCTATGTACTTTGGGAGAAGTAAGTCTGATTTAAAGACTAGCATTGCCTGGGTGTTTGTCCACTCCCCTGCTCAACTTTTATATTGTGAAATAATCTGTTGTCGCAAAAAATGCTGCAAGGCCCCAGTACTCTCAAGGGAACTGACCTCTCAAAGACTGCCCCAGAGACCTCTTACCATATAGAGAAAAGAAGAACTCATAATGGTATCCAAGAACCGTTTTTCCCTTGATCATATTTAAAAACTTTCCAAAGGCCTTTTCATATGTTACATTTTGAAGTCATACTTCTGAAGTGCGAATGTGACAGACAGGTGTTGGCAAATATACTGACCACACAGGTACGCTTCTCGAAGACCAGGAATTGGTGCAATCCTAAGCATGCATTCTTGGAAGTAGGGATGTACGAATTGTGTAAAATCCATTCCATCTATGTTTCATGGATTGTCAGGCGCCTTTTGTTCCATCGGCTGCCCATTCATGGAATCAGATTTGTTTTGTTTCTGAATTTGTGCAAATTTGCATTTGCATGAATTTGCATGTCCGACAAATGAGCAAATCCCCCCCCCCCAATGCATATTTTCACACTTTAGCCTATGGGGGAAATGCATATTTTCGTCTGTTTTTTAAAAATTTTGTGTATTTTTCTATGACGAAATTTGTGCAAAGTTTGGGAAAGGTAGAAAAGTGGCCCCTAAGACTGCAGAATCCACCTAACAGGGAAGAAGCTGGCCCACTGTGGAATCTATGGGCTGGACTCAGGAAAATCCAAACTCATTTGGTTCCATTGTGGATTTCTCTGACATCCCTACTTGGAAGTAAATCTCACTGACAATCTAGCTGGACTTACTTCTGAAAAAGCATCGAGCAAACTGAGGGTGCCATTCACCTCACATTGATTATAATGGAGCTGGATTGTGCTGTAAGTTTACTTTTCAAAGGAATTCTGAACTCTTTTTTTAATTGCCTCCAATCAACACAGATATCAGCTCTTTGGCAACTAATGGCAGTTGGGTTTTTAAGTGTGTGTTTTTGCTTTTCTTTTTTACTTATTAGTCTTTCCAAGAAGTTGGGTGGGTTCTTCATTTCTGAGCTACAAAGCACAAGCCAACTATAACAGCTTTTCTTTTGAAGTCTTGTCTTTAAAAGTGATTTGTTTTCATATGTTTACCAGGGCTAGTTGTGTTTTGTTTTGTTTTGTTCTCCTTCAAAATTTCCTCTGTGTGTGTGAGAATTGACTAGGGAATTTGCAGGAGATGAAGGGTTTTTTAAAATTCTGGTGTGTGTGTTTTTAAATTAGTAACATGCGTACCCATAAACAAAAATAAAACCTTGGAATTGAGTGAAATTGAATAGATGAGCAGTTCTAGAGTGTGCCTAGGTCTTTTCTTTTCAGAAGTCCTCTGCTCATTCAGAAAGAAGCTGTGAATATAAAATATCCGTTCTCTAGGGATACTGACCCATACCATGGCAAGCTTTCTGACCCAGTTCAACAAACCATGGAAGTGCTTGTTTTAAAAACAAGCCAGTACCACATAAAAATCAGCTGGGGAAAATGTATGTGTTTACAAGTTGTTTGGATTTACAGGCAGCCCTATCCTTAAGCATAGTACGAGTTACAGCATTTCTCATCTAAACCATTTCCCTGAAAGAAAGAGAGGGGCTGTAGCTCAGTGGTGAAGCTCATGCTTTGCATGCGGAAGGTCCCAGGTTTGATCCCGGCATCTCCAGGTAGGGATAAGAAGGAATCCGGCCTGAAACCCTGGAGAGCCGCTGCCAGTCAGCGTCGACAATACTGGGCTAGATGGACCCAGGGTCTGACTCAGCATAAGGCAGCTTCCTGTGTTCCTCATTTGATCAATATTCATTCACCAGGAGAAACGACAACCTGCAAAATGATAAACAGTCGGAGGGTGCAATCCCATCTGGGTCGATGGTTGCCTCTGAGCCCAGGGGCAACCGCCTATCCAGTGCAGGGCAGGAGGAGTGGTGAGGAGCAGGTCTCCTCCTCACTCCCCCCGCCTGGCTTTCTCAGCTAGATAGCCACGGGACCTCAGAGCACAGGAAGCGGCAGCCGGATGACACATAGGATGTGTTGTGCCAGCATTTCTGACTTCCCCGCCCCAGCACCCCCCCAGGAACATCCTGTTTTTGCCACTCTGTGCTCCTCTTCTGAGCACGGAGTCCAGGGCCATTCCACGCTGCCGATGAGGTGATGTGGGAGCGGGTGGAGTTTGGTTCCTGGAAACCGACCTATCCTATGGCCATCTGGCTGCTGACTAGCGGCCATAGGATTGTGCCCTAAGTGAACCTGAAGACCTGAGCCCTTTAACCACTGGAATGTACTTTTCTCTGGTGAACTTGATCCTTTGCCTTCTATACCTGCAGCCCCATGCTACCAACACAACATCTGTTGGGATGCCATCCAACCTCTGTGTGGTACTGTGTACCATCAGTAGGTACTCCTTACTACTAGTGTTGCTACTATTTAACATTTCAGCAAGTGGCACCACCTGGATTTAGTATTTAGTCAATGCCATCGGTGTGCTAGAGTCTGTATGAAACACAGAGTGCCTTCTCTGAGGGAGGTTTGGAGGATGGCAGCAAGGGAGAGGGCCTTTTTGGTGGTGGCCTGCTGATGGTGCAGTGCTTTCCACAGTGAGGCCCACCTGGCACCAACATTGTCATTTTCAGTCAATTTAAGACTTGACTCTATTCCCAGGCATTTGATGGCAGATGTTGTGAACTGCCCAGAAAACTTTGGCTATTGGGTGGTATAGAAATGTAATAAATAAAATAAATCAATAGGCTCTTTAATCCATCAGTTGAATCATTTATAGTTGTCATTAATGTTTTAGTCATTTTATGGGGTGGTGGTATTTTAGTGAATAATTGTCTTTACCTTTTTTAAAATTTTCTGTGTTTTAATCTTGTTGTTAAGTTGCCTTGAGTCTTTTCTGAGAAAGGCATCTAAGAAATCTAATGCAAATAATTAAAAAGAACTCCAGAGGCAGAACTTTGTGATCGGAGGACTCCATACCAGGGATGGGCAAACTTCAGGCTTGCAGGATTTCCTTTGTTTTTACTTTTTACTAGAACTCCGAGATCCACCAATCAGAGCCTGGTGCAAAAGACACATACTTAGAATTAAAGAATTCTGAGCCCAGGAACTTGCTTTAACTACCAGAACTGAATGGAGCTCACAGTCCTTTCAAACAAAAACCAGCTCCTGGTTACTCCAAACTTTTTTCATTTTAGCTTTATAATTTAGGAGGGGAAAGGAGTCATTTTCTTGCTGCTATTGTTAAGCAACTGGGGGAGTCAGAAATCCTTGCTTATCTACTGCAAATCATCTACAGATCTGCCTGTAGATCCAGGTTTACTTTCTGCCCACCCTGCTGCAGGGGACCCAGATGTGATAAACTCCAGATCCAGAAACTTGTGATCTAAGGGCTGTATAGGAAAGTGTGTGAAGTAGCCCCAGATAATGCAGACAGGAAGAAAGAGTTAGGACCTTGACAGAGGAATAGCAAGGCTAGGGTAGCTGGGGTTAGGAAAGGTAAGGCATTCTTTATGTGCCTGTTCAGCACAGTCAGAAAGCTAATCCACAAAGCAGTTAAATGCTGCTGGTCACATTTCAGGACTGGTAACATGTGATGGAGACAGAAAACGATACGCAACTTCTGTACCTGATTAGAGAAAGGCAGCTCCCACAACAGTACTCAACTAGACGGACCAATGGCCTGACATAGTATGAAACAGCTTCCTCTTTCCCTACTGGCACTGATGAAACCCATATATGAACATCTGACTGATTAATCCCAAATTAAAATAACTCATCCTATATCTGTAACTGGCTATATTTCTGAGTCATGCACAAGCCACAGAGTAATGAATAACAATTGCACAAGAGCAGCATTTGTTGCATTTGTCTCATCATTAATGCAAGCTAAAAGTATTTGCTCAGATGCTTTAATGACTGGCAGCCCTGCTTCCACCAGTACTACTTTATCTTTTTGGTTGGATTTTTATGCCAAACGTTTTCTGGGTGGTTTACACAGATGCAAAGAAAAAAATAAAAACAGACATCATAAAAATATAGTTCAGTCTCCAAAAGCTACCAAAGATAGGAGTTAGGACAGTGTTAAATGTTATGTATTTATGTTGTATTTATTATTACATTTATATCCCACCTTTTGGCCTCTTGCAAGGAACCCAAGGTGGCTTACATGGTCCTATTCTTCTTCATTTTATCTTCACACAACCCTGTGAGGTAGGTTAGGCTGAGAGTCAAAGTCACCCAGTGAGTGGGGCTAGAACCCAAATCTCCCAAGTCCCAGTCCAACACTCTAACCGCCAAACAACAGTAAGATTTAAAAGGTCTGGCAGAATAAAAAGGTCTTTGGTGCTAAAATGATAAGAGTGTAGGAGTCAGGTGACCCATCCTGGTGGGAGAGTTTCACAGGTGGGGCTGCCACTACAGAAAACATCCTCTCCACAGTCTCCACCCAGGTGACCTCCTATGGTGACCTTAGTGCCTGGGCAGGTTGATGTGGGAGCAGTCAATATCTGGCTCCCCAGCTGTGCAGGGCTTTAGAGCAGGGGTGGGCAATTTATGGCCCTCAAGATGTTTTGGCGTAGAACTCCCATCAGCCCTGGCCAGCATAGCCAAAGGTGAGGGATGATGAGATTTGGAGGCCAAAGCATCTCAGGGGCTTTTTCATAGCGTTATATTTTTAGGCCCAAAAAACAGGTTTCCCACCTCTGCTGTACAGCAAGGAGGTTCACAGAGATTCCTGTCTTACACAGATGGAGAACAAAGGCTGAGAGATGTGATTGATTCAGCAGCACGTGCAAAGATCTGCTCCACCTGCACTTGGCACATAGCACAGAGCCAATTTTGAGGACCCAGCTATATTTTATGTTTCCCCATCCCATGTTGTTGGTGGCTGCTGGCAGGAATAAGGAAAATCTCTGCAAGCTGGTAGCCCCAATTTATGCATTGACGGCTAGGGGTAGGCTAATTGCATCATCATGGAGACACCCATTTGCCTAGTGATTGCAATGAGTAGCCCAGCCCTGCAATTGTTGGTTAGGAGGAGTTCTCACATCTCTTAAAAACTTACCATTCCTGACTAGCCTTGTTCTCCCCTTGGACTCTTCCTCTCCTTGGGGACCCCCAAAAGTATAATGCTATGAAAAAGATCATTAGCAGAGTAGGCCAAGCAACATGACCCTTGTCATAGCTGGCAAGAAGCCTGGGTTTCCCTGCATTATTCAAGTTGTGCCTTCCCTGACCTGGTGCCCTCCAGATGTGCATGGCCAACACATCTGGAGGGCACCAGCTTGGGGAAGGCTGTTTGAGTCACTAGAGCCCCACTGCCTTGGCTACGCCTTTGTAGCGGCTTAGAAGAACTTATTAAGAATAATTGCAGTTTGTTTAATAACCCACATCCTTGAGACTTTAAAAACCACTCTGCACCACATTGTTATGCCTTTTGTGGAAACATTGAGGAAAAATGCACCCGCCACAGTTCACAGTATGAAAGTCATTTCATCTAACAATTTTCTTTCCACTGCTATGCTTTCAGTCGACTTGAGTTTTTCATTATTAAACAGCTATAATATTTTCTTCAACATTAAATGTGTTTTCATTAATAGTTCAAGAGTAACTACAGTTAAGTTGGGTTGCATAGCAATGAAACCAGTTTCCTAGCATGTAGGATTGTGTATAAGATTGCTAATAAAAAACCTTTTCAGTTTCATTACCATCTTAAAAAGAAAAGGGGAAAAAAGTTCAGACGCTAGAGTTCCATTTATATGTTATGCTTAGGAAGGGGGCCCACATTCTGCCCCTGACATCCACACATTAGGTGTGGACATTTGCAGTGGGGGGGAAATCTGCATCGGCCTTCCCTAACCTGGTGCACTCCAGGTGTTTTGGACTTCAATTCCCATCAGCCCCAGCCAATAGGCAATGGCCAGGAATGCTGGGAGTTGTGGTCCAAAACTTTTGGAAGGCACCAGGTTGGGAAAGGCTGGCCTACATGCTTGGGCTTTAACATGTGTAGGCTTCCCTGGGGACTAGAACCATGTGCAATCAGGGTCCCAGTTCCTGGGGAAGCCCACCTGGTAAGAGGTGGGTGCACATAGGCTTTCCTTCCTTCAGATGCTCACATCTAATGTATGGACTTTGTAGGCCAGGGGAAGCTGTTTAACTTCAGAGGTGGGGCCAATGGTGTGACTCCATTGCCTCTTTAATTGCATGGATCTCCTTCATGCATATAACACATGACGGGTGCCTACATATGAATGATAGCTTTTTAGAGACTTGGCAGGCACTACTGTAGAGCTGCTATTGCCCATGGTACACTTGTTCTTTTTTTTTTAAGGGGGGGGGTCCTGCTATAGTCTGTGATCGGATAGGTTTTTCAGGTTTCTATAGAGCAGCCTTCCCCAACCTGGAGCCCTCCAGATGTTTTGGACCACACCTCCCAGCAGTCCTGACCATTGCCTATGCTAGCTGGGGCTGATGGAAGGAGAAGTCTGCTGCAGAGCGCCAAGTGTTGCCCCAGCAATAAGTGCTCAGGTGTTGTTCCAGGAGCACCATCAGCTCCGCCGCAGTAGATGAAGGGTGGCCCCTTATGAATCACCCCCCAAAGAGGAAATGCATCACCAAAAAAGAGGACAAAAGCAATTTACATAACATTTGTATATGCTAATTTATAGGAATAGATGCCAATTTAGAAATAATTATTGTAATTTAAATAGCAGCCCGTCTCACCACACTGCAGAAGACTGTGACCAGGTGACCTGTGGGCCGGCCTGTTCAGCCTGCTGCCCAGTGCTAACTCTTGATGGGCAAGAGTTCTTATGGTTCTTTATCTTTAAACCAGAACTGGACAGGATAGCCTTTTAATCAGAGGACGGTCCTTTGTAAAAGAGGACACCTGGCTACCCTGGGTAGAAGTATTACACATGTAGCCTCAAATCAACAGGCTGACAAACAGGCCCATAGCCAGCCTAAAAGTTCTGGCAGGGCCACCAAAAAAGGGGGCGGGGGAGAGTTCATCTGGTTTGCAGGTCTTTTAAAGACAAGATTGTAAACTGTTTTTTAATCATTCATTTGTCAAAAACATTCAGGGGGAGAGAAAGTTTAGAGGGGGCAACCCCCCCAGCCCCAGCTACAGGCCCATTGATAAGGGACCCATGTGACCCTGAACATCCTCTGGAGGAATGGGGTTAATTGGCTTAGGGTGAAATTACAAGGCTGTACATAGTGCGTTCATTCCCCCCCGCCCTCCGAAGAAAATGAAAGAACAATCACTCACTGCATACATTCACTTCCCTCATGATTCAAGCCATGCCAACCTACGTCAGCCACATATAAGAAGCATCAACACAGTAATAGAAAAATACAAGGGGTTGTATCCAAAGTTAGTCCTACTTAAAGGAAAACTATTGAATGGGACTTAATTAGACTAACATTGGATACAACCCAAGAGGAAAAATTATAGAACAACTCATGCATTGAAGAGATCTTCCTTGCTATAAACACAGCCACAATATCAGATAGTAGTGACTTTTCAGTGTGTGTATACAGCTGTTTTAAATAACAGTATCGGATCCAAAGCGCCCCCCCCCCAATGCACAAGTTAACACATGTTTAGGTGAGCATACAGATAAAAATGTCAAGCGTTTTATGACTTTTCAAGGCTTGCCTTTTTGAGAAGTACAGCTTTTCATGATTGTTTTCATGTCTCAACAAACTTTTACAGATAAGAGTGAAGAAGTGAGAAACAGCTTTAAAAAAAAAATTCTTTTTTTTTACCATACCCCACCCAGTGACTATGATAATTCACTGAAAATGAAAGAACACTAGGGTATGGTTAACAAATGGTCGAAAGACCCAGTTGCCAAACCGGGGAGATCTTCTTACCAGCAATAACATCTGGCTCTTTGGCACAGCCTCTTGGCCACCTCATCGCTCAGCTGCTTATTTCCTGAGGTTGTTTCATGCTCCACTTGTGTTACAATACTATTTTTAGATGGTACAGGCTGCATCATGTGGACACCATTGTGGGGTCAACTACCACATCATTCTGTCTTCTGCTCATAATCTTGGATGGTTGGGTGTGGGGGAGACAGAGTTTCTAAGATCACTCAGTGAGATCCATGCAGCATTTGTCAATGTGAAGAAAGGGGGTGGGGGAAGGAAGGAAATAAATTATATGTACTATGTACATACGTGTGTGTGTGTTAAGATGCTGTTGAAGATACAGGAACACTGCCATTACCTAGTGGCAATTCTTATTGGTTACTTCTCATATGAGTATCACCTTGGAGCCAGGTGATGCAGGCCTGGGAAGGAAGCCAGCCCATATGGTTCCTCTCTACTGGTATGTTCCCAGAGGACTTGGGATCCCAACTGAAGATGTGGTGGTGTCTTTCCCCACTCCCAAATCCCCAGTCTGGTAACATACAAATGGTAGAGACCTCCCCACATTTCAGACATAGTTCCAAGGAGATGGGTTTAACCTGGGGAAAGCACTGACTCCCTTCACCATAGGCCTTTTTACATTCTGTAGGCCTTTTCCCATGAGATCTAAGGGAGATGATCATCATTTAATGTATATGCTCCTTTTCCACAAAAAGTGCCCAAAGTGGCTAACAAAACAACAATACAAAAACAAAAATGCATACCAATACATTACAATAGCACATCATTACAATAATAAACAACTCACTTCACTAATACTAACATTATAACATTTCAAATTAATTACAAAATAGGCAAAATCAAACATTACAACACAATACCAATTATTACTTATCAGTAAAGTGCAACCCAAAGCCAAATAAACTAAACCTTTCCTATGCATTAAGGCCTTAATAAACACTACGAACAGATCTGGTTTGATTTGCAAATTTTGAATATTCTGGATAAGCAGAAATTCTGGATAAGCAGAGCTCTTCCAAATAAATAAGTTTAAATTCTAGAAAGTTAAACTCTAAAAGTAGGTTATGCACACACACACACACACACACACACACTATAGATATTGGGTTGGATCCAGATTTAAGTTGGATCAACTGTGCTGGCAGAAGTGGACTTTCCGGCCCCCTTGTTCCCACGGCAGCCCCTCCAGCCCCCTGAAAATGCTACACAGAGAGTCAGGAGAAACTGATGAATGGGGGGAGCTGTGGTGTGGTAGGGGGAATTCCCCAAAATCAGGTGGAGGGACATTCTATAAGTGGATCCCTTCCTCTTGCAACAAGGCAGATCCTGGATCCAACCCATATTCTAGAAACACTTTAAACACATAATAGAAGTGGATATGATTGGATGTGGCTTCATACATTTGAGAATTTATTTCCTGACACTCACTAACATGTAAAACTTACCTGTAAAGGAGAGTGTTAAATATAAAGAAGTATTTAGTCATTTTTATTGGTTATATTTTTAATCTGCCCAATAACAAATGTTCTCTGATTAAAAAAAAGGTTTTAAAAACCAGAATGCCCTTTCTATTTTTCTGCATATGAGTTTTTTTTTAAAAAGTCTCTGATAGGCAACCATCTCTTGATTTTTAAAGGCCCCGTCCACCTCAGTTGCTGGACTCAATTGGAGCCAGCCGGCTGGCTAGCTGACTATAGTATGTTGAGGATGAGAGTACTTGTGCAGCAATAGACTACAGATGTCTGGCAAGTAGTTTGATCAACGTGCTGTGCAGAGAGCCTGTATCTATATCATGATGGAGCGTTCTTTTGTGACCCCTGGTGGTTGATTCTAATAATGTGCCCTCAAAATGAGGAGGGAGGAAAAAAATCTCTTAATTAATTCAGCTTGCTTGTTTCATTTCCTTTTTAGAAAGCTGAAAGAACAGGAATTGGCAAGCATTTGCAGCAAGTATTACAATGTTCACATCTGAGTATTAGCAGAATTTTATACTGCTCCTGCATTTTCACGTATTGCATACAAACAGATGAGTTTTCCAGTTAGTATGGAAGTTCAGAAATCTTCCTTTGGTGAACTTGACTGACCTCAACAAAGGATCAAGTTCTTTTACTCCTTCTACAGCAATAGCCTCAATCCCTAGATCAGGTGTGGGGAACCTGTGGGTCTCCAGATGCTGGTGCATTCCAACTCCTATCATCCCTGACTATTGAACATGCTCACTGGGGCTGCTGGGAATTGAAGTCCAACAACATCTGGATGGCTCCCCACCTCTGCCTTTGATGAACCAAATAATGTATGTGATGTGCAATTCTATGCATGTTTAGTCAGAAGCAAGTCCCACTGTGTTCAGTGGAGTTACTCACAGGTAAACGTTCATAAGATTCAGCCTTAAGCTGATGTAGTTCCAGTGAAGTAAAAGAGTCTGTAGATCACACCATCAGTTATTTCCTTATAAAGTTACTGAGTATTCAGAAACTGTTTAGTTCATTTTACAGTGTGATTCTAAGTGCATTTATTTTATTTTGAAAAGTCACACCCCTATATGTGCACTTTGTGTAATAGCCAGCCATGCTAGCTGGGGAATGCTGGGAGGTGTAGGGAACTTTTCTGTCTAAACTTGCATGGGATTGCATCCTTAGTCACATATTTACATAATTCCATTGCTTTACGTGCCTGCTTATGTTGTGACTTTGTTGAACGTTTGTGCTTAATAAGAATATCATCTTCTCTTGAACAGCAACAACATGGTATGAAAAAGAAATCTGTACAGTACATGCAGGGGGTTGCTGCATATATATTGTACCACTTCACTTTAATATAAACTGGACAATTAATATGTACACATTGGGAATAAAACCCTGTTTGGAAAATCCATAGACAAGTTAAACAGAAACTCTTCTATGCTTCAGTGGAGGGACTTCCAAATCCTTCAATAAAGGGCTGTGGACAAACTAACGAACTTTAAAAACCCTCCATTTGTGGAAGCATACATGAGGACTAAGTAACCCTTTTGCAACGTTTGCAGATAGCTGGACCAATCTTGTAATCTTTAGATGTATACATCGAAGAGCTAAAAGTAAATGGAAAAAAAGAAACAGAAGCACAGAGGCAGTAAGACGAGGTCACGTTCCTGATTGTTACCATCTGGGGCTAGGTCCCACATAACACAGGAATGGGAATTGTGTGTGTAAACACCAGCTAATTGGCAAGCAATGTGGGGGAACCTGATCCTGCATTAATGAGAGAGCTGCTGTAGGGCCACCAAGAGACAACTGCTTGGGAGCAGAAGGAAGCTCTAGTCACGCATCTTTTGAAGTGTCATCATCAGCAAACTTGCCAGGTGTTGTTAAGCCCAAAGCCTGTCACTTATGGCCTCTCAACTTCCATGGTAGGAAAGGCAAATGAATGCTAAGTGAAAAATCTGACATTTGACGAGTTGCTGGTGACCTTCTTGGGAAATCCCGTAGCCCCTGGGAAACTGTAGACCTCTTTTAAACATGTTATCATTTGTGATCTCGTTGATGCATATAAGGAATATATACAAATATTTCCTTGGGCTTATCCATCACGTCAAGGACATTTGCAACCCTTATCCTCGTCATCTTCACATTATCACACTTTTACAAATGGAAAAGGGAGGCAGAGATAAAATAGCTGGGGTGGGGGGAAGACTATCACATTGGTGAGAATTTGAGACAATGGGTTCAATCCAGACTCAGTCATGCTTAGAGTAGACTACTGAAATGAATGGGACTTAAGTCATGACTAACTTAAACTTGATTGATTTCAGTAGAACACGATGGAATCTGGACCCAAGCAGAATAGCTTTATGTGTTTTATAGCAATCTGGGATCAAATAACCTCCATAAATGTAAAAGTAAGTAAACAGAAATACACATTGATGTCATTAGATCATTAGTTATTAAAGTAGGAAGATCGCCTCAGAGAAATTATGATGTGTCTGAAAATAAAACATTGATACATTGCCAATTGACAATGGATGTCCTTGACAAGTACACAAGTTCTCCTGTATCAAAAGAGAGATCCAGCATTTTTAGCATTGTGATCATTTCCAGACTCCCTTTTCCATCTTGAAAATGGCTTACTGGTGAAGCAATCCCACAGTCTCTCCTCAAATGTACAGTTCATTAACATTCCTGCTGCGTTTATGATCAAAGTTCAGTGGTCAGTTTCATTCCACATTCTTCTTTCAATGTATTCCAAGTCTTTCACAAACTCAATGTGCTGTGTATTTGTGCCTGACCTTTTCCCACTCAAAAAAATATTCAGGGTGAAAAGGTAGAGATCATGATCCACAGTTAAAAATGGCGTCACTTCAGATTGGCCATTTAAAGTAGTGTTCATTTGGGGACACCACAACTCAATATGAATTCCCCCCCCAAAAAAAATTTCAGGCTGCAATTCTATACACATTTATTTGGGAGTATGTCCCATTGAACTCAATGGGGCTTCCTTCTGAGTAGACATTAAAGAATTGCACTACTGTGCTCCATTGGCTTCCTGGCTGTGGGTTTTCAAATGTTATCCTGCTGGAATGTCCCAGTGGGACATCCAAACAGAGGTCTGAGAACTGCTCTAGCTATAACTGGCTTAGCTGCTGTGATGTCACACAGCTAGGACTTTCTAGAGCAGCCTTCCCCAGTTCTAGATTGGATGCCTGCCCCTACTCTAGGATAAAAATGAAAACAAGGGCAGAATCCTATGCGTGTTTAGACAGAACGTTGTACAATTCCCAGAAAGTTGTACAATTCCCAGCATGCCCCAGCCAGCCATGCTGGCTGGAAGATGCTAGGAATTGTATGACTTTCCATCTCAACTTGCATAGCATTGTGCCCTAAGACTGCTAAATACAGGTTTTGAGTAATGTCTGTTTTGGCCTACATTTTAGCAAATGTGTCCAACCTTCTGATTGCTCTTCTTTCCACACACAACCTTCCAGTCACAGTGAAGATGGGTGGACTTGTGGAGAAATTTAAAAGAGGGAGGTGACGCCTTGTGTTGTGGTTTTGTTTTGTAACTTTGTGGGGCTGTGTGAGTTCTTTCTCCTTCAAGTCAGAGCATTTGTAGCATCTTCATTTGCTCGATTCTTTGTGCAAAAGTAGTTCCTTCTCATTTAAGCATATAAAAAATTTAAATCACTTCTACCTGATGGGGATCCTGATGGCAACAAGAATGATGAAAGGTGATTTTCAATGGATGAATAACGAAAGAAATGTGATTTTTACAAATGAATTAAAAATGCTTTTTTATTAAATAATGAAAACAAATGGAATAATTCCACTTTTCTCCCCTAAGATGCCTATAGATTGGGGAGAAGTTAGAATTTGAATTCTAAGGGCAATCATATTCAGTTAAATTAAATTACGTAAGTATTACCAAGACTCCATGGGTCTCAATTTTAGTGCAAATACTTGGTTGGTGCAAATCCACTGAGCCCTTTCATGGGTAGTCATTGGCCACAGGCAGGCAAGTATCAATTGCCACTTACGGCATACAATGCTGACAAAAATTTTCGTGCGGGGGTTCCTACTCATTCATGCATCCCATTCACTTCAATGGAATCATAGAATCGTAGGGTTGGAAGGGGCCTACAAGACCATCGAGCCCAACCCCCTGCTCAAGGCAGGAAGCCTGATTCCCAGGCAGTCCCCCATCCAAGTACTAACCTGGGCTGACCCAGCTTAGCTTCTGAGATCAGATGAGATCAGGCACATCCAGTGGTATGCATGCGCATTGCTGCTTCCGCCATTGAAGTAAACGGTGCAGAAGGAGCTCCCGCATGAATAATGATTCCATCCATCAGACTGGGTATTAAAGTGTGAGAGGTATTTTTAATCCATAAAGCTTCAAAGGACTGTGCATATTTGTGGCCATTGGCTACACATTTTGATTAGCCACAGTAGACATCCGAAATTCCTCATTGCAACAAGCATAACAATATTTTTAACATTTCAGTGGGAAAGATAATTAAAATGGCCAAATAGTGAGTGTGTGAATCTGTATGTGTGCGTGTGTGTGTGTGGTGGGGGGAGTATAGAGTTTGGTCAGTTTAAATTAGGTTGATGTAGAACGTGGACTTTTGCAAAGGCAGAATAAGGAGGAGTGTCCCTTTGGAAGACTGAGAAAGGATCCTTGGTTTGTACATATGTCAAATGCTGTCAGATGATGTCTTTATGCCATAAAAGTGTATGGTGTATAAAATGCAGTACTCATTCAACAAGAAATTATATTTTTGAATTAAAATAGCAACTAAGTTTGCAGAAGGCAATAATCAGACACTAAGCAAAGAAAAGATGTGCTAATATAAAATATACAGCCCTCCTGATACTTAAATGTACCCATATTGTAATGATATAGTGCGCAGACAGTCCATTAGACTGCAGCGTTTGGTCTATATGTTATGAGAATGGAGAAATATAAAATTAGCCACAGGAAAATGTTTCTGGTTATTGCCTGAAAGCAATAAAGACCAAGCAAGATTTGAAAGGTTTTTTTTAAAAAAAAAAATAGAATATTGACTGTAGAAGCAACAGATTTCAAAGGGTTCTCTATATCCAAATCCATGCATGTGTAGACTTTCAGCCTTCATTGACGTTGGGATTTTGCTTTTTCAAATAATGAAAGGTGAAAATAATAAGCTGCTTTCATTTTACCTACAAATGATTTGATTTCCAAAATAGGAAACCTACTCAATCATGTGGGAAGGAGACTGTATCATGTAGTATTAGTCTAACCATAACTTGGTAAGGCGGGGGTGGGGAGAGAGAAAACAAAATTAAATCCAAATCTCCAAATAAGAATATAATTTTCCAATAGTTCGTTCCCACATCTGTTTTAATTATGGGTAAATAGTTTGGTTGTATATGCATTGAAGTTGGCTGTGCACCACCAGTGTCTGGCTGCACATCAGATGTGTCCTGACACATGACTGATTTGTATAGCCTATGGTGCACTAGTAAAGTGAATTGAACATTGGCAGTTTAACTACATGTTCTGCTTTGCAAATGGGTGTGACAGAGGGGTGGGTGTCTGCACAGAAGCAGCCATAGATCAGAGTTGTCACCACTTCATTGATGTTTTTTGTTTGATTTAGAAGTGAAATCCCATGCATGTCTACTCAGAAGTAGGCCCCATTCAGTTCAATGGGGTTTGCTCCCAGGTGTGTTTAGCAGGGGTAGGGAACGTTTTTCAGCCTGAGAGCCAAATTGGCTCCAGGCAAGCATGTGGGGGGGGGGGGGCAGGCCTGCAATGGGCAGGACCATATCCAAAAGTGGCCAGGGCCAGATGTCAGGGTGGAAACTGAGCCCATAGAGCCCCAGAGCAGTTCTGATACTGAAGAGGAACAGCAATCCATGGGAGAGGAGCACACTCATCTCTCACAAGCACAGCAGCTGGCAGATATTCCTCCTGCCAGCATTCCTGGGATAGATAGTGACTGTGGCAGCGAGAGAGCACTGGAGGGGGGCTTGCTGGATGCTCAGTGCAGACACAGGGAGCAACGACAGATGGAGGGCGCAGAAAGGAGGTGTTTCGCTCATTTGGCGCTCAAACAACGGTCGCGTCCCGAGGACCCAAGGGAAAAAGGGAGGATCTCTCCCTAGCCCATAAGTTCAGAGTCTTCCCATGGTTCCCCTTCAAACAGGGACCAACTGCCTTACCTGGAGCTTAGGCTACTCTGCTATCTTTCCCCAGTGCTGTTCCTTGCTTTGTTGCTAGTGATTAGTATCTGAAAGAGTCATAAAGGAATAAAGCGTCAGAAAGAATCCTCATCGTCTGTGTCCTGAGTTGGCTATCGGAGGGAACTGCAAGAGGCAGCTAGGGAGCTCCTGACACCACCACACTGCTGGTATGTAGCTCCCAACATCATTGCCAGACCTCATTTACACTCTCTCTCTCTCTCTCTCACTCACTCATACACACACACACATACGCACGCACAGACGCACCACACAACACATACTCCTCCCTCCTGAAAATGCACTGTCCAGGACTGCAGCCTTAAAAACCTATGGACCGATTGGAGTCCACCAGGAGAAGAGCCTTCAGTGTGGTGGCCCCCTTTCTTTGGAGTTCCCTGCCCCTAGAGGTCAGGCACGCACTAACGCTGCATTGTTTCCGGCATTCCTTAATTGACCAATTATGGTTTTTATTGGCAATGTGTTTTTAAACAAGTATAATTTTAATATGGTGTTCTAATCTTTTTATTCTTTTACTATTTTATCTTTTGCGTTCACCACTCCAAAATCTGTTCTAGATGTGGAATGGTATATAAATATTGTAACGAAAGAAAGAATTGTGTTTTTTTCTAATTGAGGCAAGATCTTCGAATCTTCGAAGTTGTCAACTGAATTTAAAAAAACATCGCGGAGAAGCCCCGATTCTGCAAGGATAATGCCTGAATTAAAAAACAACAACATCCAGAGCGGGGGATAAGAGGGGGTAAAACTTAATCTCATTTGAAGGGATACAACAACCCCCTGCTCAGGGCAGGAAGCCTGATTCCCAGGCGGTCACCCATCTAAGCACTGACTGGGACTGACCCTGCTTAGCTTTCAAGATCAGACAAGTGTGCGCACATCCAGCCCTTTGCTTGTTGCTGAGGAAATGGGGGCTGCTGAGAAAGCTATGTGATCGGTAGCCGGAAGAAGACATGGGGCTGGTGAGAGATGTGATTGGACAGGAGGGAAATACAAACACCACTGCATATGGACAGGCAGGGGAGGGGACTACAACTGGATATGGTAGTGAAGGCAGAAAATCAGAGCACATTAAGGGGAAATACCGGGATATTAGGGTATTGAAAGCAGGAGCACAGAAGTGGGAAATTCCGGTTCCAATTCAAGGCAGCTACTGCATAGTGCGAAAGGCGGGCAGTGAAACCTTATTGGAAGTGAAAAAGGCGGTAAGTGTAGATCCAGCCACAGCTGGATACTGTCCCAGTTTGTGTGTTACACAGAAACAGGCAAATACAGCATGAACAAAGAATGGTGGTACTTAATACAATGACCGAAGGGAGAAAGGGGAGACGTCAGACGTAGGAAGGATGGGAAAATAACAATTTGGGGGAAAGATAAAGGGAGCATGGGAAAATTTACCTGATCTGGTAAAGCTATTGGTTTAAGTGATAAAGTACACTAGTGGGACCCGCAACAAAACGTTGCTGTATAGCCTCATCACCTAACAGGAGTACTCCTGTACAGGGTTCCGGCCAGCCAGTCCTGCCTTCCTCCAAGACATGCCATTCCATGTCTCCCACACTGTTTTATATATTTCATTTTCAACTGACACTTAACATTCCATGACTGCTGACCACGCCCAGCCCTCATTTCACTGGGGCTTCTCCCCCAATTAGGTTAAAAAAAGCACCCATCTTTATGTACTTCTATAAATCTCAGAGCTCCTCTGATCATGCTGAAACCCCCCACTCTTTTTTTTTTCAGTGGCCCTGTTTTGGCACCATTTCTATCAGCACTCGCTAACATAATTTGCTATTAGAGGACGTGATACTAGGGATGTTAGAGAAATCCGCCGCAGATTCAAATGAGGCCGGATTCTTTGGAATCCAGCCTCAGGAATCCAGGGCAGATTGGCACCACTTACCTCCGCTCCAGGAGGATTGGAGGCGGAATGGCACTTGGCTGCTTCTTCCACCAGAGCCGTCGCCTCCTCCATGCTGATCGCCATTTCTTCCTCTTTTTTTTAATGGCGATCAGCAGGATGTGCCCATAGACTTATACTCAAAATAGAGCCATGAATCTGGCATATAAGCCTATGGACACGTAGACGTACACGCAACATTCACGGCTCTATTTGTGTATAAGTCTATGGGCACATCCTGCCGATTGCCTTTTTTTTTTTGGAATGGCGATCAGTACAGAGGAGGCAAACGACTCTGGCCAGCAAGGTAAGCGGCTGTATAGCTGGTGCGGCTCCGCAGAATCCTCGCAGAGCAGATCCGCTCTGGAGGATTCCAGGGGCAGGAGGAGGAATGGATCACCTTCCCCGCACATGGATTCACCACCGGAATGGATGGTGGGGAATCCGTACACTCCTACGTGATACCCTTTCACTTGTCCACATTGTTAGTAGCAGGGAAGATGTCTTAAATCTTGTCCCAATAGAAAGATAAATTCCTTTTTTAATTTCTACTTTGTGCATAACTTTCTCTCTTTGACTACTAGAGCTGAACTTCCTTCAATGGCATTGATAAACTTTTGGGCTAGCGTTTGGATTTCCAACTTAGTAATAACTAAGTAATAACTATCTTTTTGTAATGTGCACTTATCTGAGCCTCTTCAGATGATCTATAAATAAAATAATTTTTAGTTGCAGCTTGTAGAGTTGGAAGGATCCCTTCTGACTGGTCTTCCTTTACCTCATATTAATTAGGGCTGTGCACCGCCTCATTATGAAGCCCGAATAATGAGGCAAAGTGGGCTTATTTGGAGCAAAATCCTCATGATATGAAGTGGATCAGAGCAGAACAGAGGCGCCCTGAGGTGAAGCGCCTCCCCCACGAAGCACCTCCTCCGCCTCGTATATTCAGAGCTCTACTTAATGCCTGAGCAGTCCAGACTATTAGTCCAGACTATCCATATTATAGCAGCCTACATGTTTAGTGTTTAGATCCCCCCCCCGAAGTGAACCATCTGTTTCTTTTCAGTGTTGATCCTCCCAAAACAGAAATTAAAGAAGCATTTTTATTTTTATTATTTGCTTGCTCTTGGCTCTTATCTTATCACCACCGCTGTCTTCCTGTATTTCTTGAACTTAACCTGCCTTCTGTAAAAGAACATGAAATATTAAACAATAAATTAAAGAAACATGTTATTTGCTTAGGTAGTTCTGCTTTTCTTTTGCTCTTGTGTGTCTGCGTCTCTGTGTGTGTTTGCTAGGTTGTTGTTCCACCAATGCTACATGTTGCAGTTTCAAGACAGTGTTGAAAAAGGCACTAGACACATACTATTTAGATTAATTACCTTCTTATTCCAATAACACTCCACTGTGTGGCAAAGCAATCCTGTGCAATATGAGGCATATTTGAGGTGTTGGCCGGAGCAGAGGTGGGTGAGGCGCTGCGGTCACTAGCAGCACTGTTAGGCCAGCTGTCTGCCCCTAGTCCAGATAGTGCATCCTGGTGCAGTGGGGCAGCAGAGTGCAGAGGCCAGTTGCAGTGCCTGGAGGTCACTATTTGAGGAGGCGGGCATGGTCAGGTGCAGTAGTCACACTCTTGCCCAAGGAGGAGCAGCATCTCCTTCTGTAGTGGAAGAGGGGAGCCCGCTGATAGAAATTAGGTCAGAGTAGGGATGTCAGAGAATTCCGCACAAATTTTAAATGGGATTAAATTCTGACAAATCTGGTCCACAGAATCCTCCTCGGAATGGGGCGGTCCGGTCAACCCAGCCCGGAGCTCACGCGGACCCTTTTTTTTTTGTCTGCCGAATGGTGGATTTTATGAAAATAATCACGAAAATAAATCCGGGGGTGAGGTGAGGTGAGGTCAGGTGAGCTGAGGTCAGGTGAGGTCGCTGTCGGGAGCGCCCTTGCTGCTTTCTGAAATCCTCAAGTAGCCAGAATCAACACGCAGACGATAGGGCTCTTTTCCAAGGCTTTATTTCCATTCAGCCTAATGACGCTTACAGATGCGAATTGCCTGAGCCTAATGAGGGAAACTTAAGAGAGCTGCCTATCCAAGGTTTCTAGCCTTAGGGAATCAGTTGGTCTCTGTTTGGAGGGAAAAGGCAGGAAGCCTCTGAACTTAAGGGCTAGGAGGCAAAAGTCCACTCCTTTCCCATGGGGCAGCAGGGTGCATCTGTTGACGTCGCGCCAAGCAGGCTGAGCACCTCCTCTTGGCGCCCTCCATCTCCCACTTGTCCCTGCGCCTAGCATGCCGAAGCTCCAGTTGTCCCTCCCCCTGCCTGCCAGGGTCGCTACCACTCTCAGGAATGTGAGCAGGGAGGGGTTCTCCCTCTGGCGGCGCCTCTGAACAGCACGTGGGTTCCTCTCCCATGGTTTCTATCTCTTCCTCAGAATCAGAACTGCTTTGGAGCTCTATGGGCTCTGATCCAACCCTGACAGTCAGGTTAGGACAGGTCTGGTGAGGTCAGGTGAGGTGAAGTGAGGTGAGGTCAGGACAGGTCCGGTGAGGTCAGGTGAGGTGAGGTCAAGTGACCAGAAGTTATGTGGGGAATCCCCATGAA
Source organism: Heloderma suspectum (assembly GCF_057233095.1). Taxonomy (NCBI): domain Eukaryota; kingdom Metazoa; phylum Chordata; class Lepidosauria; order Squamata; family Helodermatidae; genus Heloderma; species Heloderma suspectum. The sequence goes on along the minus strand of NC_139461.1, from coordinate 114,456,508 downwards.
GGGCTTTACCCTTTTTATGAAAATAAATAGGCATTTTCCCTATGACCCGAGGCTTACGGAGACTGACAGCGGGCATGCAAAAAGGATTTTTCGGCAGTACTTACGGAATTATTTATGTAAGTTCAGGGAACCGGGAAAAAAACGGGGGAATCCAGGGCATGTGGATGGTGGAATGGGGTGGCCCTCGGCTCTGTGGATTCATCGCGGAGTGGAACCACTCTGCGAGGATTCCAGGGGGAGGAATGGATCCCCCCCCATGGATTCCCCACTGGAATGGACGGTGGGGAATCCGTACATCCCTAGGTCAGAGGTGTCTGACGTCCTCAGCGTGGTGGAGGGAGAAGAGGAGGAGATCCTCCAGGGTGTGTTGGAGGAGGAGCAGCAGGCAGAGGCTCCAGCACCCAGCCCCTCTTCCATTGTCCCCCCCCCGCTTGTGTGGTGTGCCCCCAGACTCAAGGCTGGCAGTCTGCGTCTTCGCCTCCCCCAAAACGTCAGGGCAGCATTGTGTGGGATCCCTTTGAGGTGGGAGCAGATCCCAGCACTGCCGTGTGCGGCCACTGCAAGGTGTCTCTGAGCAGGGGGAAACAGCCAGGGCACTACACCGCCAGCAGCCTGCTCCTGCACTTCAGGAGGCAGCACCAATCAGTCTTGCTCAGTGAAGAGGCCCCCACGTCCCAGCAGGCCAGTAGCACAGGCAAGCATAAGTCTGGTAGTGCCTCCAGAACTCCTGCAAGGTCTCCATCTCTCACCCCCAAGAGGTTCAGCTAGGCCACCATGGAGGAGATAGGGTGGGGGAAGTATGGGTCTACCAGGTGGAGGTTTCCAGCGTTCAAAAATCAGTGGTTCTTCTAGTCTAGGTACCGACCACTTTCAAAAATCAACGGCCCTTCTGGGATAGGCAGTGACCACTTTCAAAAATCAATGGCCCGAGTAGAAGCGGAGGGGGTCCGAATCAGTCCACGGTGGATAGGGGTCACTAAGGAGTATCTCAAGCAACATCAGAAGTGGAACGGAGGGTCTGTGCACAGCCCTAGAATTAATTCTTCAGTTTCTATTCAACATTCTGCTGCTAAGATCATTTTCTTGGCTTGTTGCTTTGAACATGTTACTTCACTTCTAAAATCTCTTCACTGGCTTCCTATTTCTTCTAGGATTCAGTACAAGCTTCTTCTTTTGACATTTACATCCTGTTGTAGGATGTCTCCTCCTTATCTTTCACCCTTTATTCTGCATTATAGCCCCGCTCACACGATCTTTGCTCCTCGAATGTTATGTTTCTTACTCGCCCAAGGATTTCTACTTCCCTTGCTTGGCTCCATCCATTCGCTCTAGCTACTCCCTGTTACTGTCGGGGGATCTTTTCAACAACAGAATGAGAAGCACATTGGAGTATTATCCAGATTTTCATGGAATCAGCTTTGGCCCGTCACGGATGCACAAAGCAAGAAAAGCTGAGCATACTGAACCTTTAAACTCCAGTTCTCACAGGTCACACAGCACTTGAAAGGACCATACTTCCGAGTTGGGTGGGGGAAGTAGAACTGAACATCGTCAACTGTGCGGGGGCTGCTCAACCAATGAGAGAGGCTTGTTTCCCCCACCCCTGTCCAGGTTCCCCCCTGCTACTACATTATTATGAACGGAGAGTAACTAATTCACAATTCTCTAGAAACAACCCAATTATCCAATACAGTATCTGAAGGCTCCCTATGAGAGCAGCCCACCACCCCATATTGGCCCCATTCCAGCAAACTGTCACAGAACTATTGCTCCCACCCCATTTTCCCAGTGTGCGCAGATTTCCCTGAAGAAGCCAAAATTCCCAATTCTCCAGTGCAGCATCTGAAGGCTCCCCATGAGACCATCCTCCCCCCGACCCCAATTTCACCCCATTCCAGTCATGGAGTTATTCCTTTCCTCACTTTTCCTGTCAGGGTAGACACTGAGCCCATAGAATCCCAGAGTAGTTCTTATTCTGAGGAAGAGCAGTCGCTCCTGGGAGAGGAGCGCGCTCATCCTTCCCAGGGCCAACAGCTGGCAGAGATTCCTCCCACCGGCATTCCTGGCATAGATAGCAGTCCCGGGAGTGAGAGAGAGCAGGATGAAGACTTGCTGGATGTGCGACGCCGACGCAGGGAGTGGCGCCAAATGGAGGGCGCGGAAAGGAGGCGTAGTGCCCGGTTGGCGCGCAAACAACGGTTGCGCCCAGAGGATCCAAGGGAAAAGGGGAGGGACTCTCCCTAGCCCATAAGTTCAGGGTCTGCCAGTGATTCTCCTTCAAACAGGCACCAACTGTTCCCACTTAGGGCATAGGTACTCTGCTATTCATAGCTAGTTGCTAACAGTAGAGTTGTTAAGTTGTAAAAGAGGAATAAAGCTTTGAAAAGAATCCCTTTGTCTGTGTCTGGACTTGGCTACTGGATTAGACTGAGAGAGGCCGCCAAGGAGCCCTTGACAGCTTGGTCCCCGTTCATCTTTTTCTCTCTCTCTCTTCTCCTATTGCCATATGGAGGGTTCCGGTGACCCGGCGGTGCAAGCTCTAGTGCAAGAGAACCAGATGCTCCGTGATCAGATGGCTCAACTGATGGCTGCCGTGCAGAATCTACAAGCTGTGGTTCAACCCCCTCCACCTCCAATTCCCCCCTGCCGCAAATGCCCAGTGGCTTTGCCAGAGATGTTTTCTGGTGAGAAAGGAGTTTTTCAAATTTTCAGGGCCCAATCAGAGCTGTACATGCATCTTCGTCCTGAGGATTTCCAGATGGAACAGGTTCGTGTGCGTTTCATCATTAGCCTACTTTCAGGCATGGCAGCTAGATGGGCTTCAGGTCTCCTTCTCGCTAATGACCCCCTGCTCGGGGACTATCAAGGTTTCATGACAGCAATGGCCCATTTTTTCGGTGACCCTCTGCGCACACAGACAGCTTCTCAGGAGATTTGCTGCCTCAGGCAGGGCAAGGACTCAGTTTCCAGCTACGCTACAACTTTTCACTTGCTGATGCAGGATTTACAGTGGAATGATGCCACGCTAGTGGCTCAGTTTTTGGACGGTTTGAACGACGAAGTCTTGGATGAGTTGGCGCGCATGCCCAGCCCGCCTACTTTGGAGGACCTCATCCAGACCTGCCTTTAGATAGATAGTCGGCTGGAGGGGCGCCGGCAGACCCGGTGGGGCGCCGGGGGCCGGGATTTCCCTCCTCCCATTCCCCCACATTTCCTGCCCCCTCCCCCACCCCTGCTCCAGCGGTGGGGGTGGAGGAGACCTCGATGCAGCTGGGAGTACCCGAGCCCCACTGCCGCCAGAGGAGCTTGAGTGCCGGCCAGCTGAGCACTGATGTTTTCGATGTGGAAAGCTGGGGCATTTCGCCAAAACTTGCTGAGTTAGATCCGCAGCTCCGCTGCCTCCCCCTCCTCTCCTTCCCCCTCCTCCCCCTCCTCATCCCCAGGCCTGACTAGGCTGCCCCCCAAGCCTGTTGGGGGCCTCAAGTGTGGGGGTCAGTTCCCCACCAGGTGGGTGCCTTCCCCAACCCCCCCACCCTTCCATCTGCTGTTGCATGTTCACCTCCGCTCCTCCCAGTGGGGTGGGGTGGAGGCCCTAGCTTTAGTGGACTTGGGGGCTACAACCAGTTTCATGGATGAAGCCTTCGCCCTCTTCCACAAGATTCCTACCCTGCCCTTTCCTGCCACCCTGGCAGTGGAGACCATCGATGGGCATCCTCTCTCTTCAGGCGCAGTGACCCGTATTACAGTTCCACTCAGTCTGCGCGCCCAGTCCCACGTTGAGCAGATTCAGTTTCACTTAGCCAAGGTTCCCCTAAACCCAATCATGCTGGGTGTTTCCTGGCTCACTAAGCACAACCCTCAGATTTCTTGGGGGCTTCAGCAAGTGGAGTTTGCGTCTCCCTACTGCCAGGAGCATTGCCTCCCGGTGAAGGAGCCAGTCCCAGCCCAGGCCTTAACCCTTTCCTCCCCCTCCTTGTCTGCTTCTGGCAGTCCTTCAGCTACCGCCATCCTCCCAGAGAAGTATGTGGCTTTTCGGGATGTGTTTGACAAGAAGGAGGCTGAACGGCTTCCCCACCACCACCCTTTTGACTGTGCCATTAACTTCATTCCGGGGGCGATTATCCCCACTGGCCGGCTGTATTTGATGTCGAAGCCAGAACTTCGAGCTCTGTAGGAGTTTTTGGACAAGAATCTCAAACGCGGCTTCATTCGCCCTTCTTCCTCCCCCGCCTGCGCTCCTACCTTCTTTATGGCCAAGTGATCTGGAGAACTCCGCTCGGTGCATGATTTCAGAAATTTAAATTCAGTCTCCATCCCTGACAAGTACCCCCTCCCCCTCATACCTGAGATGCTGGAGCGCCTGGGGCGAGCCAAGATTTTCACAAAGTTGGACCTGCATAGCGCATACAATCTCATTCACATCCTGGAGGGGGATGAGTGGAAGACCTCTTTTGGGACCCGGTATGGAACGTATGAATAAATACCTAGTGATGCCGTTTGGGCTTGCCTGCACCCCCCCACACACACGTTTTTGCGTTTTATGAATGCCATCTTCTGGGACTATTTGGACACTTTCCTCATTGTGTATCTCGATGATTTACTTATATTTTCTGAGGACCCCCACGCCCATCAGCATCATGTCTCCACCATCCTCCAGCGCCTCCGCGAGAACCATCTTTATGCCAAGCTGGAGAAATGTGCGTTTGATCTAACCTATTTGGACTTTCTTGGCTACATTATCTCACCTGACGGTATCAGGATGGATCCTGCAAAGGTCCAGGCTGTCCTCTCCTGGCAGGCTCCATCCACCAAGAAGGACTTGCAACGTTTTCTGGGCGTTGCTAATTTTTACAGAAAGTTCCTGCCCAGTTTTGCTCAGCTGACTTCTCCTCTCACGGACCTCCTTAAGGGCAAGAAATCTCCTTTTCATTGGACGGCATCGGCCCAACAGGCTTTCGAGGAACTTAAGAGGCTTTTCAGTTCTGAGCCAATCCCGTTACATCCCAACCCCAGGAAGCCTTTTGTAGTGCAAACTGATGCCTCTGACTTTGCGGTGGGGGTGGTGCTCCTTCAGCCAGATCGGGAGGACGGCGGGTTGCAACCCTGCGCCTACCACTCCAGGAAGCTGCACATGTCTGAGAGGAAGTATACCATTTGGGAGAAGGAACTGTTGGCCATCAAGTCCACTTTGGAGACCTGGCATCATCTCCTGGAGGGGGCACAGCACCCAGTCGAAGTTAGAACCAACCATCGCAACCTCGAACATCTTCAGACAGCCCGTGCCTTAAACCAGAGGCAGATTAGGTGGTCGCTTTTTTTTCCTCAGTTCCACCTTAAGATTTCCCATGTGAAGGCCTCCGACAACCTACAAGCGGATGCTCTTTCTCATAAGCCAGACCTCCAGCCAGGGAGTGAGGAAAATCCCCCCCTCTCTGATTCTTCCCCCCCTCCCAAGGCCTGACAGCAGCTGTGGTGCCTCATTCTTGGGAGGAGCTCCTTCTCTCTGCACAGGCTCAGGATGTTTTTGTTCGCACAAAGGTGGAGGAATTGGGCTAGCCTCTGCCCCCCCCACTCTACCCCCTTCTCTTTGCAGGGTGGTCTGCTTTACCATTCTGGCCGGGTCTATGTGCCTTCTAGACCCCTCCGTGAGAAGGTCCTCCATCAGTGCCACGACTCCCCCACCGCTGGGCATTTTGGTGTCTCCAAGACCCTGCATGGAGTGACAAGGGATTTTTGGTGGCCTCGTGTGTGTCAGGACGTCAAGACCTATGTCACCTGCCCAACCTGCCAGCGGGCGAAGGCCCCCTCAAGCAAGCCCACAGGCTTGCTTCACCCCCTGCCTACCCCCTCAGGACCTTGGAAACTGCTCTCCCTTGACTTCATCACTGACTTGCCTCCCTCACACGGTAAGACCACCATTCTGGTGGTGGTGGATTTGTTTTCTAAGATGGCCCATTTCATCCCCTGCTCTGGGTTGCCCACAGCCAGGGAGACGGCAGAACTTTTTCTGGAGCATGTTTTCTGGCTCCACAGATGGCCCAAGGGTCTCATTTCAGATAGGGGGGCCCAATTCACTGCCCATTTCTGGAGGGAGCTACTTGGGCTTCTCCATGTGACGCTCCGTCTTTCCTCCGCCCACCATCCACAGACGGACGGTCAGACCGAGGGCACCAATGCGACCCTCGAGCAATATTTGTGCTGTTATGTCAATTACCAGCAAGATGACTGGTTTTCCTTGCTGCCTCTCACAGAATTTGCTTATAACAATGCCTGCGATGCTTCCACCCACCAAACTCCATTTTTTGCCAATTTTGGTTACCACCGCAAGGCTTTCCTGTCCACCCTAGCTCCCTCTTCGGTGCCGGCAGCCCATGACTTTTTAGAGGAGTTGCGAGTGGTACACCACCACTTATGGGACTCCCTCGAGCAAGCCAAGACAGCCTACAAGGCCTCTGCAGACTGGCGGCGCCGGGTCCGTCTCTGCAACCAGGGGACTGGGTTTGGTTGTCCACCCAATACCTCCCCTCTCACTCACCCACAAGGAAGCTCGCGCCTCGCCACATGGGGCCTTTCCACATTACGGCCCAGATTAACCCTGTTGCTTTTCGCCTGGCTCTCCCCCCCTCCATGAAGATCCAGCCTGCTTTTCATCAGTCCTTGCTGTCCCCCCTGGTTTCTGGTGACCCTCATCGCTCAGTCGGCTCCCCCCCCCCGCCACCAGTGCTGGTGGAGGGGGAGGAGGAGTTTGAGGTTGCGGAGATTCTGGACTCCCGCCTTTCTCGCGGCCGCTTGCAATATCTGGTGGACTGGAAGGGGTACGGGCCTGATGAGCAATCCTGGGAACCCGCCGAAAATGTGCATGCTCCATTGCTGCTGAGGTGCTTCCACCAGCTGTACCCCCACAAACCTGGGGCCCCAGGGGAGGAGCACGAGGGGGGGCCTCATGGGAGTGGGGATGATGTCAGGGTGGACACTGAGTCCATAGAATCCCAAAGTAGTTCTTATTCTGAGGAAGAGCAGTCGCTCCTGGGAGAGGAGCGCGCTCATTCTTCCCAGGGCCAACAGCTAGCAGAGATTCCTCCCACCGGCATTCCTGGCATAGATAGCAGTCCCGGGAGTGAGAGAGAGCAGGATGAAGACTTGCTGAATGCACGACGCCAACGCAGGGAGCGGCGCCAAATGGAGGGCACGGAAAGGAGGCATAGTGCCCGGTTGGTGCGCAAACAACGGTTGCACCCAGAGGATCCAAGGGAAAAGGGGAGGGACTCTCCCTAGCCCATAAGTTCAGGGTCTGCCAGTGATTCTCCTTCAAATGGGCACCAACTGTTCCCACTTAGGGCATAGGTACTCTGCTGCTCATAGCTAGTTGCTAACAGTAGAGTTGTTAAGTTGTAAAAGAGGAATAAAGCTTTGAAAAGAATCCCATTGGCTACTGGATTAGACTGAAAGAGGCTGCCAAGGAGCCCTTGACATTTCCCCAATGTGCACACTTTTGCCTGAAGAAGCAAAAATCCCCAATTCTCAAGAACAGCATCTGAAGATGCCCCCTGAGAGCATCCCACCCTACCAATTTCTCCCCATTCCAGCCAATTGTCATGGAGTTATAGCTTCTATACACACACACACACACACACACACACACCTTTTCTCCTTCTCTGAGCACTTTCTCCCTGCTCGCAATGACAGGGTGCCATGATCCTGAGACCTCGCTAGATCGCCACTCTGATAAAGCTCTTATGTGTCAGAGAAGCAACTTTACACAAAATCAGAGAAGTGATTTAACAAAACATTGGAGAAGTGAAGTAACACAAACATCATAATCACTGAGGCTACTCCCACTAGTGAAATGGGAGTGCATGGCAATTCTGAAGGCTCGAAAGAGTGCTCTAGGGCTTTGATGTGCTGGAAAGGTAGGCGAATTACTTTAGTTACCTAGGTTACGGAGGGCACAGCCAGGTGAAAGACACACCCCTAGGAAGGCCTCAATCATACCAAATTTAAAGCGGAGAGATGGGAACACAGCAGCTGAAATTCAAGGGAGACGAATTAAAGAAAAACAACACAGTAAAATTACTCTGCAAAAATGTGGCTTCCCCACAGGTAAACTGCAGAGTGGCCAGATGGCACATGTCCCTAACAACTTTAAGCCACAGCAGCATCAGATAAAACCTCCCATGTAGATGGGCCCCTGGAATTCTCTTCCAGAGGATTTGCAGATGGTTGATTCAATTACTGTTTTTTAAATCTCAGTTAAAAACATTTCTCTTTTCCAACACTTTTGGAACCTTAGTTTAGATTTTATTTACCGTTTGGTAAACTTGATTATTTATTTTTGCAGTGTTTCCCGTGCCCGTTTCATGCATTCCCTTCCCTTCCTTGTGGTTTTATTTTGTGATTTTATTGGAATGTAGGCCTCTGGGACAGGGATTTGTTGTTTTATTTTTTTATTCTGTACAGTGCCATGTGCACTGATGGTGCTATATAAAATAATAATAATAATAATAATAATAATAATAATAACAACAACAACAACAACAACAATTATTATTTTTATTCCTGATTTGGCATCTCTATTTCTGATTTACATGCCGCAGACAAATCGCCATGCATTTTGACAAAGCGGAGCCTCTAATATGAAGCATGTATGGATCTGTGGGAGCCTGCAAACTCTTATTCACCTCTTAGACCCACACAATGTTTACCTGAATTATTATAATGCAAACCATGGTGGTCTGTTTAGGATGTAAGGCACAGGCTGCTGGGGAAAGGAGAGTTACATTAACATGAGGCACGGCAGTATTGGGGGTACCAATCTTGTCAGTGTCTCCTGCTGTGATTAAACACAGGGGTATTTTTCCTACATTAATGAAGCCTAAAGAAATTTGTTTTGATTTCATCACTCTCACCTCATTAGGCATGAGGAAAGTTAACTTATACACTGGGTCAGTTTTGCATGAGGTTCTGTTTACTCTTCATAAATTAACATGTTAATTCACTATAATAAAATTCATGGTTTACAGAAAGATATCAAACGCCGTCATCCATTATACCCCTTAATGCTACGGCTTCAGACTGTGCGGGTAACAGCTCTGTTTACAAAGCAGCTGGATGGAGCACTTAAGACCACAATGATTCACATGTGGAGCATACTCCGTTTTCAGAGGCAGCCCGAAAAGGGTCAGAGGGAAACAGATATTTTCATTTAATATCAGACCATTGGCCTCGAATAGGCCAAGCGTATGCCTGAAAGAAGAGGATCAAGCCTACATACCTTCTTACCCACCAAGTCAAATGTAGCCTGTGGGCAGAGTTACCAACCAACTGGAAAAATTACCAGGCCTGGCTAGATTCTGTTTTGTTTTCGCTTTCAGACCAGTTGCCAGAATAGAAAAGAGCAAGGCCATTTCTCTCTGCCATTAATTTTTGTAAGCTACACACCTGAGAGCAAAAACAGACATGACTTTAAAGGTGTGTCTAGCAATTACACTTTTTTTCTTTTTTGTTTTAACTCTAGAGTAGATTCAGGGGGCTGATCCAGATCTGAAAAGCCCCCCTTCCCCTGACACTAGGGTCCCAATCCAGATCGGGGGGCCGCCACCTACTCTAGAGTATAAGAGGGCAGAGCTGCTAGACCCATATTTAAAGTCATGTCTGTTCTGGCCTATAGATAAATAAAAATAGCTTTTATACTAATCTCCACCCCTGGACTGCCAAAACCTACTGGACTCTGTTTTCATAACTGCCCAAAAGAGCTCCACCCCCTTCCTCTGTCCTGCCCCAGAAGATCCTGCAAGGTACCAGTATTTTAATTTCAACAATTGGCAGTCTTACCCATCAGCTAAACACTGGTTGTTCCTGGCATAGTTTCTTCATGACAGGCTGCTGCTCAAGGCACAGGAGGAAGGCCATTCAAATTGCCAAAACAAAACAAACCCAATTACCTAAACATAAAGAGGGTCTTAGGACCTGCTATGCCAGTGACTAATGCTGTATGTAGCCCACAGGTTTTCATCGGCTATCTGCTACTGCAGTGTTCCCCAACCTGGTGCTTTTGGACGACAGCTCTCAGCATTCCTGACCGTTGGCCATGCTGGCTGGGGCTGATGGGAGTTGGTCCAAAACATTTGAGGGCACCAGGTTGGGGAAGGCTGTGCTATTGTATTGTGTTATAAGCTGCTTTGATTATTTTTAATAGAAAAGTAGGGTATAAATATAAAAAACCACAACATGAAATCCTGAGCTTCTGCCTAATGCCAAGTCTTGCAGAGATTCAAACTCCAATGTGCAATTTATCCACCAACTACTGAACAACTGTGGCATTTTATAGCTTAGTGACAGGTTGAATCTCATCATGTACAGCTTCTCTGTCGCTGTCCTTCATTGATGGGAGAAATTGTACCTGCTGATCCATCCCCTTCCATTCCGAGGAAGTACCATTCAAGAGCAAGTATGGATCACTCAAAGTACAAGAGGTGGGGACAGTAGGATGTCCATGTGTCCTACTTTACAGAGGATTGTCACCTATTTGAAGGGCTGTTGGAGGACAGTCCACTGTTTGAAGGTGTCCTTTATTTGAAGAACTGTCCAGCCCAAGTCTGATATAAAGATAAAGAACTATAAGAAGGAACTGATGCCACTTAGACCACATCATAGGGGAAAGTCAATAGTGTGAATTTTGAGCTAGAACTCAGGCGGGTTTTATATGACACATGTTTTTGATATGTCTTTTTGTTCTTTGTCTTTAGTTATTTAATTTTATTTATTTTACTATTTAATTTGTTTATTCTTAAACCATGGGCAGTATCCAATTCAACACTACCGCTAATGTAAGGTATGCTGTGCTAGCATAAGTGACTTCTAGTGCCGTGCCAATAGCGTTTGCTGGCACAACAGGTTTTCCAGGGAAACCAGTCACACTAACCATCATTACTGGTGTTGCACTAGAGGTTGCTTACAGTGTAATGTAATTTATGTTAGCTGCAGTGTCATATTGGATACCACCCCGTGTGTGTGTGAGGAGAGAGGTGGGGGATAGACAGAGAGGTGAAATGGGGATTGTTTAGTATGTATACAGTCAAAAACATCTTTCAATAAAATGTTAAAACAAAAAGACCCATAAAAAGGAAGAGCTGGGCCTTGAAGTTGGCCAGCGACAGCTAGCACCTAAAGGACTGAGCAGGCACACAACTCACCCAGTCTTTCCTACTATGGTGAGTGGTATTGCATTTCTGTTTAAATTATAGTAATGATTCCTAAATTTGCAGACATATACATTCTCATATGCATATTTTATGCAAGTCCACATCACCTTTGTCCTCTTTTTTGGAGATGTGTTAGTGGCCACCCTACGGAGAGAGAGCAGGTAATAGGGTGATTTCACTGTGATGTTGCCACTTTACAAAAGAGATTCGGAAAACAAAACAAAACAAAAAGCAGATGGAATGAATTCAAGTGGACAGGGATTTTCAATTAATTTCCAACAAGACAGCTTCCCCCTCCTTTCATTAAATGTTAAAGCCTTTTTTTAAAGTTGAAGAATATATATTTGCAATGGACATGATTGCATCTATGAAGGAGAGTATAAGGGCGTGATAAGATTGGCATAAGGGTAAACAACTGGCAAAATGATTCATAATTCAGAATTTGCCCAATGGCTTTTATGTTTTCATTCCAAAACCGTTTAGAAATTAGAAACTGCTCACCAGATGTTGTGTGTGTGCGTGCTTTTTTTTTTTTAAAAAAAAATACTAATTTAACTGCTAAAAGGTTCATTGTTATAATATTTTCCTGACGAAAATGTCTGTGTCTTGTTAAATGTTTATTGAATACTGTAATGGTATTACATTTACTGTTAAATGATATTGACATTTTTGAATAAAAAAGGGGTTGGAGGGTTTTTTCCCCCCTTTCCCCTTTTAAATCCAGTCAGGATAAAATATGAACATCTGGTAGGAACCTTATGTGTGGCATTGAGACAAAAAGCACTTTTGGCAATGTTTTCCTTGAGTGTGCTTTTAAAAAAAAAGATATAGCTTTTGTAGCACTGAGTATAATTAAGTACAAGACCTTCTTGCTATCAGGCTAATGTTTAAAGACAAGTCGCCAATAAATCCTCAGTGAGGTGGCTAGTGAGGCTAGGTTAAGTTAGCTATGAAACAGCTGTTTCTGAAGCAATAACCCAGCTGTTTGGCAAGGCAGAGCAGCCTTGCTTGCATTATTAATCATGTTATTAAAAATAGAAAGCTATCTCACCAAGGAAAGCCTTTCGCAGAGGCTGTCTGAAAGAAATGGCAATACCATCACCAGAAGGAGGGTAATAGTCATAACGGGTGTTCCGTGGGTATCAGAATCAACATGCTTATTATTATATTATTAATTACATTTCTATACCGCTCCATAGCTGAAGCTCTCTAGGCGGTTTACAAAGGTTAAAAATCTTAAAAATGCAATATGCAGAACGTTGTTGTTGTTCAGTCGTTCAGTCGTGTCCGACTCTTCGTGACCCCATGGACCATAGCACGCCAGGCCTTCCTGTCCTGCGCACTCTCCCGGAGTGTGCTCAGGTTCATATTCATTGCATCGGTGATGCTATCTAGCCATCTCATCCTCTGCCGTCCCCTTCTCCTTTTGCCTTCAGTCTTTCCCAGCATCAGGGTCTTTTCCAGAGAGTTTTCTCTTTGCATTAGGTGGCCAAAATATTTCAGCTTCAGCTTCAGGATCTGTCCTTCCAATGAGCAGTCAGGATTGATTTCCTTTAGGATGGACTGATTTGACCTCCTTGCAGTCCAGGGGACTCGTAAGCGTCTTCTCCAGCACCACAGTTCGAAGGCATCAATTCTTCGGCGCTCAGCCTTCCTTATAGTCCAGCTCTCACAGCCATACATTACTACTGGGAAAACCATAGCTTTGATTAGACGGACCTTTGTTGGCAAGGTGATGTCTCTGCTTCTTACTATGCTGTCTAGGTTTGCCATAGCTTTCCTCCCAAGGAGCAAGTGTCTTTTAATTTCATGGCTACAGTCACTGTCTGCAGTGATCTTGGAGCCCAAGAAAGTAAAATCTGTCACTGCTTCCAATTCTTCCCCTTCTATATGCTAGGAAGTGATAGGGCCAGATGCCATGATCTTCGTTTTTTTAATGTTGAGTTTCAAACCAGCTTTTGCACTCTCCTCTTTCACCCTCAACAAGAGGCTCTTGAGATCCTCTTCACTTTCTGCCATTAGGGTGGTATCGTCTGCATATCAGAGGTTGTTGATAATTCTCCCAGCAATCTTAATTCCGACCTCTGATTCATCCAACCCGGCATTTCTCATGATGTACTCTGCATATAAGTTAAATAAGCAGGGTGACAATATGCAGCCTTGTTGTACTCCTTTCCCAATTTTGAACCACTCGGTTGTTCCATGTCCAGTTCTTACTGTTGCTTCTTGACCCTCGTACAGGTTTCTCAGGAGACAGGTAAGGTGGTCTGGTACTCCCATCACTTTAAGAATTTGCCACAGTTTGTTGTGATCCACACAATCAAAGGCTTTAGCGTAGTCAATGAAGCAGAAATAGATGTTTTTCTGGAATTCTCTTGCTTTCTCCATGATGCAGCGAATGTTGGCGATTTGATCTCTAGTTCCTCTGCCTCTTCGAAACCCAGCTTGTACTTCCGGTAGTTCTCGGTTCGCATACTGCTGAAGCCTAGCTTGTAGGATTTTGAGCATCACCTTGCTGGCATGTGAAATGAGCGCAATTGTGCGGTAGTTTGAACACTCTTTGGCGTTGCCCTTCTTTGGAATTGGAATGTAAACTGACCTTTTCCAGTCTTGCGGCCATTGCTGAGTGTTCCAAATTTGTTGGCATATTGAATGCAGCACTTTAACAGCATCATCTTTTAGGATTTTAAATAGCTCAGCTGGAATACTGTCATCTCCGCTAGCTTTGTTGTTACTAACGCTTCCTAAGGCCCACTTGACTTCACTCTCGAGGATGTCCGGCTCAAGTTCAGTGACCACACTATCATGGCTATCAAGGACATTACTATCATGGCTATCAAGGACATTAAGATCTTTCCTGTATAGTTCTTCTGTGTATTCTTGCCACCTCTTCTTAATCTCATCTGCTTCTGTGAGGTCCCTGCCTTCTTTGTCCTTTATCATGCCCGTCTTTGCACAAAACGTTCCCTTGAGATCTCCAATTTTCTTGAAGAGATCTCTAGTCTTTCCCATTCTGTTGTTTTCCTCAATTTCCTTGCATTGTTCATTTAAGAAGGCCTTCTTGTCTCTCCTTGCTATTCTCTGGAACTCTGCATTAAATTGGATATATCCCTTGCTTTTCGCTTCCTTTCTTTCGTGAGCTACTTGTAAAGCCTCATCAGACAGCCACTTGGCTTTCTTGCATTTCTTTTTCTTTGGGATGGATTGAGTTGCTGCCTCTTGAACAATGTTACGGACCTCCATCCATAGTTCCTCAGGCACTCTGTCTATCAGGTCTAATCCCTGAAATCTATTCCTCACCTCCACTGTATATTCATCAGGGATATGATTTAGGTCATACCTGCATGGTTTAGTGGTTTTCCCTACGTTCTTCAATTTAAGCCAAAATTTTGCAATAAGAAATTTAAGATCTGAGCCAGTCAGCTCCAGGTCTAGTTTTTACTGACTGTATGGAGCTTCTCCATCTTTGGCTGCAAAGGACATAATCAATCTGATTTCGATATTGACCATCTGGTGATGTCCATGTGTAGAGTCGTCTCTTGTGCTGTTGGAAAAGAGTGTTTGCTATGATCAGCGTGTTCTCTTGGCAAAACTCTATTAGCTTTTGTCCTGCTTCATTTTGTACACCAAGGCCATGCCTGCCTGTTATCCCGGTGATTTCTTGACTTCCTACTTTAGCATTCCAGTCCCCTATGATGAAGAGGACATCTTTTTTTGATGTTAGTTCTAGAAGGTGTTGGAGAACGTAGAAACATAAAAAAACACAAACAGACAGTATACACAGAGGCAACATATATCCACCAACAACTCTGAGCAATCAACCAACCATAAAACAAATCCAGGATCAATTAAAGCTCATCACATGTTGCCAAATGCCTTGGAAAAGAGAAAAGTCTTGACCTGGCACTGAAAAGAGAACAATGTTGGTGCCTCATTGGGGAGATAATTTCATAATTGGGGGGGGGCACCACTGAGAAGGCCCTCTCCCTTATTGCTGTTCAGTCAACATGTTTGCAAATGTTGGTTGAAAAAGAACACCCAGTATCATCACTGGGGTAAGCATAATTCTCCTCTCCTTTTCATTGGACCCTTTAGTGGCTAGCATTTTGCAGGATTTTATTGAATACATTAGTTTTCTATCTCCCTGCCTCTCCTCTTGTAAAGGTGAATGGAGGTGAGCTGTCAGGGAATGGACTATCATTCTCACAGCTTTGATTCTAACTTCTTGGCCTCCTCCTCTCCTGTGAGAGGAAACATTTCCCTCCCTCTGACAACTTGCCCCCAACCTATTTTTCTGCAAGGTACTGATGAGTTCAAGTTCTTACCCTCCACTTGAAAAATTAGTAGTTTAAGTCACCATTCACTAGAACAGAGATGGAGAACATGTGGCCCTCAAGAAGTTGTTGGACAGCGAGTCCTATCAGCCCTCGCCAACACAGCCAGTGGTGAGGAATGCTGTGAGTTGCAGTCCAACAACATTTTGAGGGCTATATATTCCCATCTCTGGTCTAGAGGATGTAATATGTAGTCCTCTCTCTCTCTTTAAATGTGGCTTTGACAACTCACTTCCCATATCTCCAATGTTATCCTGACACATTCTTTCTTACATATTTTTGAACACATGGAGCTGCTTTATCCTAAATTAGACTAGTGCAAAACACTCTTCCCCAACCTGGTGCCCTCCAGATGTGTTGGGACTGCGACTCCCATAACTCCCAGCCAGCATGGCCAATTGGCCATGCTGGCTGGGAATTATAGAAGCCGCAGTCCCAACACATCTGGAGGGTACCAGATTTGGGTAAGGCTGGTCTACTCTGATTGGCAGCAGCTTTCTAAGTTCTGTGATAAATGATTTTCTCAGCCCTGTTAACTGAGATGTATGTGTGGCTCTTTTATTACTGGCCCTTAACCCAGGAATGGTAACGAGTAGCCCTCCAGATATTGTTGGACTGCAACTCCCATCATAACTCACCATTGGCCATGCTGGCTGGGACTGATGGGAGCTGTAGTCCATCAGCATCTGGAGGGCCACACATTCCCCACCCTTGCCTCAACCTAGAAGTCCATGGTTCACAGGAATCAAACTTGTGACCTCTTGTATGCTACACCTGTGCTCTTCCACTGAGCTACAGCTCCATACCCTTTACTCAGAAGTCCCAGCTTTACTTCTGAATCCCACTGTCATCATAGCTCACTTCTACAACAAACACACCATAGGTCTGTGTGCATTATTTAGTACAAGGTAAATTAGGATCTACTAATTAGAATATCTTTGGGCAATTTGAAGTAGATGGGCAAGGATTTCTGACTCCCAGTTGTTTAACAATGGCAGCAACAAAATGACTCTTGCCTCCTCAACGGTGGTATAGTGGAGCCAGGGGGCTCGTAGGGATGTAGCGCTGGCACTTTCTGATTAATGGGGACACTGACGTCATCGTCCACCCAGCTCAGAATCCCCTGTTCCTTCTGACCTTAGTTGCAATCCTTGCAGAAGTTGGGGGGAAATGAGGTTTCCCGGCAACAATATTAGCTCTTTGTCATATTGCAAAGTATTTTAGGGTGTCTTGGTCTTAAATGAGCAATTAAGACCCATTAGCTTTACATCAGACCTACCCTTGGTGGAGATGAAAACTTGCTAGAACTGGTTTGTTGATATGGATCAACACAGCTGCCTGCAGTTTTGGATTCTTCTGGGGCTGTGGACTATCATGATGAGTCCCTGAACCTCAACATTTACCACTACTCCTCTGCTCCTAAATTGCACTGCTGAAAAGCTGGGGGTGGGGAGTAACCACAAATAGATTTTTGTGGGGATAGGGCTGCGACCTCAGTTCAGTTCTGGTACTCAAAATAAATTCCTGGGCATGGAATTCTTCAATTCTATATGTATGTCTTTTGCACCTGGTGGATCTCAGGGTTCTATTAAAAAGCAAAGTAGGTCCCGCAAGCGTGGAGGCTTCCCTTCCCTGATTTAGAACTCATTACCAGATTCTTTTATCTGTGATGTGGCTACTAGCAGGTGCAAAAGTGGCTTTGGGCTAGCTTTAACCATAGTGATGTAAGATATTTTGACTATGTCCTCATCCCACACTTCTCTTTAAATTTAAATGCCGGTGTTCATGCAAAACCACAAAAATGTGGTCATTTGCTCCAGTATTCTGAATGTCAGACGGGAAATTAAATAGCTTTATGGCAGTGAAATTCTTATCCTTCTAGAGTCTTCTCGGCTTCATTACTTAGCTGCAAAAATGTGCTCCAGGCTGAAATTTAGTAATTTTGTTCACATGACCAAAGACAAATTTTAATACTCAGTTCTGAAATATATTTACAAGATTCAAGGTACAGAAGTTTAAAATAATACTTTATTCAAAGGCTTATATTTAATTTTTATAATGAAAACAATATCTAAAGTCTAGAATTGAAACAAAATCATATATATATATATATATATATATATAATCTTTAATAATACTGAAATATGGCTCTTAACTTACAGTCAGCTTAATTATGGTTGCAAATTTTTGCATGGGCCATGAGTTTCCCTTCACAGTAAATGTACACTCAATTTGCTGATAGAATAATATTTGCTGATTATTTGCTGATAGAATAATAATGTGTATAGATTAAGTCCGTGTATGGAAAGTGGCTTGATGGTCGGCCACTGAGGAATAATAGTCTTCCAGTGTGTGTTTTTAAACATTCAGGTGCAGTTGTATATTTTGCAAGCTAAATACTCATTAAGCACCTGATGTTGTTCAAACTAACTGGTCATGGACCTGATCAGTACCTAGATGTAGGTCAATGGTCACCTAGTCTGAGCTTTTTGAGGAGCAGGGCCAGCATCAGTGTGGCTGGGGCTTATACTGACTGACCAAGAAAGAGATCTTGAGGTTGTGATGGGCAGCTCAGTGAAAACGTCAACCCGTTTGTGGTGGCTGTGAAAAAGGCAAAGACACATAATTAAGAAAGGGACTGAAAATAAAACTGCCAAGATCATACTGCCCTTATGCAAATCTATGATGTAGCCACACTTGAAATGCTGTGTACAGTTCTCATCACTGCACCTAAAAAGGATATTGTGGAGTTGGAAAAAGTGCAGAAAGGGGCAACTAAAATGATCAAGGGGCTGGAGCAACTCCCTTATGAGGAAAGTTACAACAGCTGGGATGGTTACGCTTGGGAAAAAGGCGAGTAAGGGGAGGTGGGGACAAGATATATGTGTACAAAACTATGCATGGTGTTGAGAAATTGGTTAGGGAGACATTTTACTGCCTCTCTCATAATAGAAGGGTCATCCCATGAAGCTGATTGGTGGGAGATTGAGGACAGATAAAAGGAAGTTTTATCTTTTATCCTTTTCAAACAGCACGTACTTAAACTATGGAATTCACTTCCACAAGATGTAGTGATGGCCACCAATTTAGATGGTTTTTAAAAGGGGATAGGAGAAATTCCTGGAAGATAATGCTATGAATGGCTACTAGTCGCGATGGCAGTGTGCTACCTCCAGTACCAGAGGCGGTGAGCCTATGTACACCAATTTCTGGGGAACATGGGTGGGAGGGTGCTGTTGCACTCATGTCCTGCTTGTGGGTTTCCTGCAGGCAGTTTGTTGGCCACTGTGTGAACAGAATGCTGGACTAGAAGGACCCTTGGTCTGATCCAGCACTGCCAAGAACCTGCTGGCTCTGCTTCACTGCTGCCACCTGTTTACTCATCCATCCTCTAGCCCAGAGGGGATGGGCAACAGCAGCAAGGATGAGGAGCAGAAACAGCAGTGATAGTGAAGAGGATGGGGCTCACAGAGGGCCATTATTCAGCAATACAAATTGCGGGTGTTGGGTTCCCTGCACAATAAGGAATGAGGCTGGCTGACCCTTGCTCTTAGTTATAGCAGACAAGCTAAAAATGACCTTTTAGCAAAATAAAAATGATTCTTATCATAGGCACAGGGAGCCCAATCTGGATTGAGACTGCTGCAGGGAAGAAAGAGTTAAAAGTCCCCTTTAACACCCCCCCCCCCATGCTAGGTTCCCAATCTGGATTAGTAACCCTGCACTTACTCTAGAGTTAGGAAGAAAAAAATACTTAGCTGCTTGCTATGTCTGTAACGTAACCTGTGGAGTGGGTAAACATGCATAGGATTGCACTGTCAACTGCTCGAGAGCAGGGGAGAGAGATAATCCCTCAAAACAACAATTCTAGCCATTCATATTTGAAAGACAAAAATAAAGAGAATGGTTTGCCACTGATAGGGACCACTACATAGTGGCTGTCCTTGGTGAATAGGTATTTTTGAAGCCAAATATCTTGCACTCAAGCTCACAAATGTCATCTAATAAAGAAATGCCGAAATCAGCAGCTTTAATGATGTGCTTAGTCCTGTATCAAATGTGTGCTTTCATATAGCCACTTAAAGGCAAGTCATAAAGTTAACCTATTTACATTGAACCTTTTATTGGATATATTAATATATACACTGAACTCAGAGAATATAATAATTTAACTCTGGTCAGAGAATGGAGTAGATACATGCCACAATCCATGTTAAGGAGCAGAAATGCAGGGGGGGGGGTCAAAAAAGTGTAGAATGACAAAAACTTTACAACAGGAGTGGGCAACTTGTGGTCCTCCAGATGTTTTGGCCTACAACTCCCATGAGCCCTCACCATTAGTTATGCTGGCTAGGGCTGATGGGAGTTGTAGGCCAAAATATCTGGAGGGTCACAAGCTGCCCACTCCTGCTTTACAATCTCTTCTTTTTTATGCTTAGCCATTTTCTTATACATAGTGAGAGAATGTCCTGGTTGACACCTGCAGAGC
Source organism: Heloderma suspectum (assembly GCF_057233095.1). Lineage (NCBI taxonomy): Eukaryota > Metazoa > Chordata > Lepidosauria > Squamata > Helodermatidae > Heloderma > Heloderma suspectum. Next base: position 114,436,484 of record NC_139461.1, on the reverse strand, counting down.
TTCCAAAGCCATCGTTTTCACTATTTTTGAACCTAAGTGTCACACAAATGCCAGAAGATGAATTCCCAGCTGGGAGAATGGCTGACTGCATGCTCCTTCCTATACAAAATTGCCCCTGCATGTAGAAAACTTAGAACGTGCTTGGCCCATCTAGTCCAGCCATCTCCAAACCAGTACCCTCCAGATGTTTTGAGACTGCATCTAGGGATGTACAGATTTTGTAAAGTCCTTTCTGTCTGCGTTTCGTGGATTGTCCAGTGCCTTTTCTTCGGTCATCTGCTCATTGACAGAGTGAGATTTGTTTCCATTACCCGAATTTGCACAAATTCACACTTGCACAAATGCACACACACCCAGTGGGAATGTTCATGCCCCTGGTTCATTCCCTATAGGGAAATGTGTGTTTTTGGCCAGTTGTGTTTTTTTTTTAATTTTACATATTTAATTCACAGAAATCCAAATTTATTTGATTCCATTGTGGATATCTCTGACATCCCTAACTGCAACTCCCATAATTCCAAGCCAGCTTTTTGTTAGCAGGAAGGGGGAGCAAAATGAGGCACCACTGACTTCCATATCTTGTCTCACTTTACCTTCAAGTGGCAATTTGCACTATCAACAGATAATAGATGCATCTGTTGGGCATTGAGGTGTTTAGACATACAGCATATACAGACATGTATCATCAACCCATTGCTGTAGAGTGTGTACATACAGATCTCTGGATCATCAGGGCCACTATGTGGAATTAACTTTTGTTGATATCCACAGGACCTGCATAAATATGTTTAGGGTAAGGGAGCAAATAGCACATCACCACTGTCAAAACCTCCAGTACTTGGAAGATATTCTTTTAAAGCAGAAAGACAGCTTTACTTTGCCCGGTTCTTGATGCCTTGAAATCTTACATGACCAAATGATTCTGGCTTTTTCTGTGGAGAGCTATAAATATTGATTATAATATATGTATTTCCTGCAGACTTGATGAAAGCAAACTAGAATTACTTCCAAGCAAACCAGAGCAATTTTGGATCCTGATGAAAATCAACAGTAATTGGTCACTGAATTTAATAAACAAAAAGATTTGGAGCTCAAAACAACTGCACCGCATAGGTATCATACTCCAACTGAACATCTGCAAACGTAGGACAAATTTTATACTTGTCCATGAAAACTGAAAGGGTTTAAGCGAGACATGAAAATATGAATAAAATTCAAGTTCAGAGCAGTGTTCGTTGTGATTGTTCATTCAAAAGTCCTTTAAGTTTATGAGATTAACATTTTACAAGCATGAACTGTACACTTTATCACAGCCTTCTCCAATTCCCAGATGTGTTTGACTGCAGCTTCCATCATTCCAGGCCAAGGGCAGTTGTTTCAGTATTAAAAGGAATTTGTCAGCAATACATTTTACTATCTTCCACCAAGGTTTTAAATGAGAGCAAATGCCATTGTCCTTGTTAAGGTTTTGAATTACACCATTAAATGCTTCTGTCAGTTCTTGATCTGTTGCTTCACATTCAATCCTTCACTTGAATTAATTTGTCTAAGGATAGCCATTTCGAAGTCTCTGAAATGGCTAGGAAAGAGACCATGCTGGTATCTCTCTAGTTTGTAAAATATATAGCTTCTTGTTCTCTTTCTGGCTCATGCAGACTGCTGCAAGACACTGTTGACAAGAATGAATAGAGATACAGAGATATAATGTATATATAAAATCTTTCATAGAATTGTATGTGTAGGAAATGTGGATGATGTAGATTGCATTGTCAGAACTGCAATGTTCTCAGTGTTAAAACTTGTATAGCTGTCTTAAGTTGGTTGCAATGTCCTTGTGCCTTGATACTGTATCCTCCAAAGTGGTAGTGTGTGTTCACGTGAACCCCTTCATGCGTTCAGCGTGGTACAGCACATGACATTACAATGGCATGTACGTACAGCTTTTATTATATTAAGTGGTATATGAATATTATTAATTAATTAATTAATAATGCAGATGTTAGTGTAATGCCCTCTTACAAGGATATAAAAAGCTGAATTAGGGTGCAATCCTATGCATGTTTAGACAGAGAAAAGGCCTACAACTCCTAGTATGCCCCAGCCAGCATGGCTGGCTGGGGCATGCTAGAAGCTGTAGGCCTTTACTCTGTCTAAACATGCATAGCATTGCACCCTTAGTGAATGAAGGAGTCTAGCATATGGGAAGAGAGGGGGTGAGAAAAAGTTGATCGGTGGACAGTCAGCTGGTGAAGCAAGTAGTGGAGAAGAGCAGGTGAGGAATGAAGACAAAGAGAAGCAACTCAGTAAAGAAGTTGAAGGAGAAGAGAAGGAAGCAGATAGACAAGATTTCAGAAAGGAGAGAAAGAGTGAACGCCTGCAACGGAAAGCAACAAGTTACAGACTGAACTGTGACAGAAACTGATACTTGACCGACATGCCATGTAAACAACTGTGATTGGATGATTTGTTTTTTGGTATTATTTATTCATTGTTATATTTGTAGATTTGCAAGAGACAGCATTAATTGTTTTTAATTCAAAAGATAAATGTCTTTTATATTAATTAAACTCCAAAGTAACTGCAGTCTGCCCTCCTCACCCTTAGTATAGACCTGTGTTTATTACATTGGCCCATTTCAGCAGGCGTGTCATTTAATTTTGGAGGTTTTTTGTATGGAGGCGTTATAATTTTTTTTCAAACTGAGAACATACTTTAAAATGTTGTGGCTTTTAATAAAGGTTACATTTTCATTTGCTGACACATGATACGTGTGTGGAGGATATGATACTGGATTGTAGTCACCCTTTACTGTAAATGTTTTCAGTACATCCAAGTCAGTGTTTACACTATTTTCATAGTTCACACATGTGTAATAACAGCTGGTGCTTTCCAAAAAAATGTATTCAGCAAGTGGTGTACATGCAGTAGCTTTTAACACTAACACAGGTGCCCTCGATCCTTGCACAGAATAAACAGAGGTACATGACCAAGAGATGCATAATCCTTTCTTCTTGAAATAACTGCTTTCCTCTTGAGAAGAATAGTCCTACAAGAACAACAAAAACATGGAATAAACACCATCAGCTCAGTTCTTCAAAGAAAAAGACATAATCCACAAATTAAATGCTAGGAATTCCCTATACTACCACCTCTTTAACTGCAGAGTTATGGCCCAATCCTACACATCTTTCTTTCTTTCTTTCTTTCTTTCTTTCTTTCTTTCTTTCTTTCTTTCTTTCAGAATTTGTAGACATCCCTTCCTCAGTTGATCCTACAGCAGTTAAATTGCAAGTATGGAATGATAAGTAAAGCCCTATCTGGACATTGGACCCCAATACACAGTTCCAAATCACATAGGAGGAGAGCAGATTGTTTCCCTGATGATCTAACCTGCCATCTTCCATGTGTTGGTGCCTGCTCTGCATGGGTAGGCCCCCAGTGTGATCTGGAACACACGATCATACAAGGTTCTAAAAAACACGGGGAGCAGGTTTACCTTACCCTTCAAATGTGTGGAGGACTGCGAGGTCAGATCATAGGGACACAATGGAGGGGGCAGGCCAGCAAGTGCAGCCCCACTTTCTGTCTAATCACATGATTAGATGGACATGATTAGATGTTGCTGAACGCCCAAATAGGGCTTAAGTCTGAGTTCAATAGAAGTTAGTGCTAATATGTACATTATGGCCCTGATTTCAGTCAATAACAGCTCATTCAAAAGATCTACATAAGAAAAGAGTCCTTACAAAAGGTGCAAGAGCAATGTTCATGGACAGGACACACTCAGAATATGGAAATCTCTCATGGAAGTTGCACTGCATCTTGCAGGGTACCCTTCTGCCTGGTTACATTGCTCATGCAAGTAGACCACTAAAACAAGCCACAATGTTCACGCACATCACAGCCAATTCATAACATGTGAATAGGTTCTCATTTCCTAGAAATGTGTTTAGCATTGCAGTTCGGCTTCCTCTCCTTCATGTTTTGATGTACCATCTTCCCAATAACTTTGAGATGATGGCCCTATGAAGCAACTATGTTACCATACATTTCTTTATTTATTATGACAATTATTTCTATTCGGCCTAAAAATCCTTCCAAGTTGGCTTACAAGTAAGACAACAGTGCATTAATAAAAGCCGCTATAAACGATATTTAAAATAGCAGCACACGAGGGTCCATCCCACAGGGTTGTTGACGGAAGAAAGCCCTGTGGATGAAGGGAGGGTCAATCCGGCTGGAGTGGGGCCCCAAGGTGATCTTTGCCACTTGTCTTGCTTCCCTCTTTCTTCTCAATTGGCACCAGGGTACCTCAAAGACCACCTTCCCCATTACGAGCCTGCCTGGGTCTCAAAATCTTCTAGAAAGGTCCTCATTCCAGTACTGTTGCCTTCAGGGGTGTGTTTGACGGCGATGCAAGAGAGGGCCTTCTCAGTGGCTGCTCCCAGGCTGTGGTGCTCCTGTCGAGGGAGGCTAGGTTGGCTCCCTCTCTGCTGTCCTTTCACCAGCTTGTTTTTATTCAAGCAATGAATATTCTTGGCATGGGAGTGGGCCTGTTGAATTGGGTGCTGGTTTTATTCTGTAGCTGTTGCATTTTTCATTGTGTTTTAATGTACTTGTTTTAATGAAGTTCATTTATTATTGTAAGCCACCTTGAGTGCCATTTTCTTGGTAGAAAGGTGGGATACAAATCAAATAAATACATGAATAAATAAATGGCCCTGTGGGGGTCCAGCTGTAGCAGGCTTGGAGATGGTCTTTGCCTGTCTCCCTCTTTCTTCTCATCGGCACCAGATGTTTGGTAACTCCCTCCTCACCACTTGGTGGGGTGACACAAGCTATCCCAGAGTAAAACAGCTCATCCCGGGCTGTTTAGTTGTCTGTGTGTACTCAAAATGAAGTGAAAGGCTGAAGTCAGTGAAGGAATTTGTTTTATCTAGTAATAGGCAAACTGGGAAAACATGTGGTGATATGTGAATTGGCCCTGAGATTACACTAAATAGAAAACCACCCATTTCCGTGAATGTGTGTTTCTTGATTAGTATTACTACAGATCGACTGTGGTGAATTCTGAATGATTCACAGCCAAAGCAGAGTCATATTACACAAGTGTGAGGAATGGTCATACAGAAATACCGTTGCCACAGAGCTAAAATATACAAAGGATGTAGGTCTGTAAAAAGAAAGACCCACCTGGAAATGTGTGTACTTAGTTTATTTGCTGCATGCACATTTTCAGTTAAACACAAATAAAATTCTATATTTTGCACAGAAAATATTCTGATGCTTGGAGTTGAGGGCGGGGTGGGGGAATCCAAGTAGCATCTTTCCAAGTAGCATTTTTCAATAGAAAACAGATTTGCGTGATTTAAAGTATTCATATCTTGCACTGGATGGGGGGGAAAAACCTGAATGCGTGGTTGAAAGATAGCAGTTCTACTGTTGCTAATAAAAATAAGAGGTTTTCAGTCTTCGTCTTACTGTAAAGTTTCCAGGGCACCTTACAACTAGAGATAGCAAACGTGATTTGACCAAACAATTGTGAAATTAATCCAGCTCTGTGAAATCCTCCCCAACTTTGTTTTACTGAAGGGGAGGGGGAGTTGCTGATTCATCTGCACGCTTATGTGGGATTAAGTCCCATTGAACTTAATATGGCTTATCTCTGATTAGACATGCATAGGATTCACTGTTAATCTCTGATTCCACATCTATCCCCTCCACCCCCCGGCCCCAAATAACGCACTTTTAAACCTTTGGGTCTGCTTTTGAACACCTTTAGGGTTTTGCAAGACATTCTGATTTCTTTCACTGGGTAGATCCAATGGTGTCACAGCGCTAGCGCTAAGGACATCGTAGGAGCCTAAAACCAATGCTAGTGTAACATCATTAGTGCTTGCTAGGCAAAGGGGGAAAGTGGTGGTGCGGCTTGCTGCTGAAATTTGGTGGCAAATTGCCGCTTTTCCTCTTCACTAATGACATTGCTAAAGGCTAGTGTTAGTTTACACTCTGTGCTCTGACAGCATGGGATACTGCCCACTGGAAAAAATCAATGAATGGAAATGGACCCATTTCAATACACATGGAAGAGCGTTCAGAATCATTACCACTTCAAGAAAGCCTAACTTACAACAGTTAAGCAACAACAACAATAATAAAATCCAACAAAAACGAAACAATCAACAATATAATTTCAAAATTAAGCCATCAAGCACAACAATTAAAATGAACTTTGTACTTTGATGCATCAGTCCTCCAAACAAAGGGATTAATCTTTAGGATGAAGAGAAAGGGGAAGTGTTGCTACTTAGTGGACAGGCACTGCTACTTTGGGGTTGTACTCTAACGTAAGTCCCATTAATTTCAATGGGTGTACTCTAAGTAGGACTAACATTGGATACATCCCTTTATGTATCCTCTGTGTCACCAACATCTTGTCACTGTTGTTCTGGGGAAGGGGGGGGGGAAGAAACCTTCAGCATTGTTGGGCCATTATTTTCATTAGGGTCTTGTGGGTCTACCTGAAAGCAGATCGTCACTTAAATCAAAGGAGGGCTCTATCTTAACAGGGTTTCAGATTGTTCTGACAGTCCATGATGTATAGATGTCGAACCAAATGCATGCCACACCTGGAAAGACTGCGCTAATAAGCACTCTGAGAAGATATTTCCATGAGTTTTGCCCTTTTGTGGGATCCCTCAGCTTACATGGCATTATAGAAATATGGTAAGAATTAAACCAGTGGTATTCAAACTATTGTTTCCAAAACAAAGGACAAAGAGACTACACAACACACTGTACCATATACATCAGTTCTAAAACAGTAAAACAGTTTGAGTTTCCTCCCCCACCACTTTTCCTCAAAAAACAATTTCAGCTTGCTTTATTTATTTATTTTTTCTGTTTTTAAAATCCATGGAGGGCAATGCTACAACAACGTCATATAAACAAAATGTCACTTTTGGACATTCTATTTGGCTTTTAGGTTGTTTGTATCTGATGATTCTTCAAAGATACTATTGTAATGATGTGGCTACATGGAGATTCATCATGGAAAGGCTCTTTATAAGACTTTAATCATGCTTATAAATTGTGTGCTTTGATCTCATATACAATTTTTAAAAATATGAGGTGGGGAGGTTCATTAAGTGCTGTGATCCTGTTAGCTATGTTTCAAGTAGCACTCTGCTACATGCTGATTTGGAGGTGCCTGAGTCTTGTGAATGTCAGTAAAATATGAATGCAGAGCACATACAACCCCCCTCCCCCCGTGATGGGTGCATGAGGTAGAAAAGCACATTGGCAACCCCAAGGTAAAAAAAACCACATAAAAAATAAAGTACATAATTGACATTTTGCCACACTTTAATGGAACCCCCAAATTTTTTACCTGAGTTGGAAAATTCACAACTTGGATAGCTCCTTTAGAGTTCTGACTGAAACCCGGCGTGGATTTATTGCCACCAGCCTCCACCTCACCTTGCCTAAGGAAGCAGAGAGTTCTGCGCCACAGTATTCCCTGTTCTGTAACTGACAATGTCAGCCTATGCATGCCTAATCAGAAGTACGTCTATCAGAGTTCAATGGGACTTACTCCCAAGTAAGTGTGTATAGCAAGTGTGGACAACTTGTGGCCCTCCAGATGTTTTGGCCTACAACTCCCTCAATCCCTCACCATTGGTAATGCTGGCTACAGCTGATGGGAGCTGCAGGCCAAAACATCTCAAGGGACACAGGTTATTCATCCCTGGCGTAAACGAGCAGCCTAAACAATTCAAAGTCTGCCAATCAGGCTGCAATCCTGCCATTCACCTGGGAGTAGGTCCCAGTGAATTTGATGGGACTTACTTCTAAGTAGATATGAATGGGATTACACTGTCACTTATGTCAATATGCACAAAAGGCTTTATTTTACTAGTATTTTACATGCAAAATCTGGATTTTAATTTTTTAAATTAGACATGGGATATATTGGTCACAGAATATATGTGGATCACCTGGGAAACATGGCTAAAAAAGAAAATATATTCAGACCTCTTGCACTCTCATCACTGGAAGTTCCACAGAGACACCCCCCCCACACACACACACACACACAGACAACAAAATATGCAAGGCATTTCCCCATTACCACCCCCAAAATCCTGTCTCTTGTGAGTGTTATTTTGCTCCTTTGCTGTATATAGCAGAAGAATGTCACCTAAACGGCAATTCTCCCATAAGATTCAACTACGTGACACCGGTGGTTAGGCCTCCAATCAATTCTGGAATATAACATTGTTCTTTATTTTTTCACAAACCTAGTCTAGCAATTGCTGTTTCAGGTGGCTAAAAATATGTGTTTCTACTCTGAATGTTTAAGAAGCTAAAAGCCGTAAAACGTCTAATGCAGCTTGAACTTTTTGGTGTTATTTTATCAGCAGAAAAGCAATGTCTTTGAGGCTCAGTCTTTGTCAGAATGTAAATTCCAGCTTGTAATACCCAGGCTGTATGTTTCAGGAAATCAGTATTAACCTATTAGCATGCCGTTTTCCTTGGAGAAGAGCCATCTTCACACTGAGCCTGTATTCCTCGCTGCAAACCTTCCTGTCACTGTTCCATGTCCACGACCCAGCCTAAGGCAGCCTTTGGCGGCTCTCTCGCCATTTCCTGCATTCTGCTCAGGCACTAATTGAAAATTTGGGTGGCCTTGCTTATTTATTTTCATGGAATGTAGTAGGTTATATTTTCATGGCACTTTCTCAGCAGTGCAACGTTTCAGTTTCAAAATCACTGCAGCATGAGGGAAAGTGTGCTCTTATGCACGTGTGCGCACACACATTCATCTTTACCTTTGACTAATCTTTACAATCATCTTTAACAATCATGGGAAAGAAGAATCAATTGCTGTTGTTTTTTTCTTTCGGGATCTAAGTCATTTCAACGGGCATAAACAGTCATTTGTGAACATGAATGTGAATTTCTGATTATTAATGTTGCTGCTCCGATTATTAACTTTACTGCTGTCTCTTTAATATTTTTAATGTTTAATATTTTGATACTTACATTGTTGCATTTATTGTTTTGGTCATTTTATTGTAGTTTTGGTTTTTCTTTATGGTTGTAAGCTGCCCTGTGGGCATCTGCTGGTTGGGCAGTGTATACATTGGATCAATCAATCAATTTCAATGGGAAATGTGAAGATGCCAGAAGTATTATTGAGGCGGGAGCCAGACGATATATATTCCAACATTTTGAAGGTGGTATGAGAGAGGCATTGTTATCCTTGATGTGCACTCTCAACCCAGCTCTGGTAAACAGTTGTGAGTAGGTGTGGGTGGTCTTTGTATCAAAAAACATTTGAGCAAAGATGATAGTGGGACAAAAGAAATCTGTGTGTTTGCCCAGATCAACAGCACCTCTGCCGTACAACTTTTCAGTCTTCTAAAAATGACGTCTTCTTCCAGTCTTAAAGATGATACACTGTGAATGTATTTGCAAACTCTGAACAGTTCAATAGTTGAAAATATTTAAGCAAACAAAATCTTCTCTCTCTTTCTCTCTCCTTTCTTCTGTCTTTATATATTTAGCACTGGCAATAATCCTCTTAGTGGAATACATTACCACTGTGAATTTCTAAAGGAATGTAATTCCACAAAATTCTTGGTGTAAAATTATTGCTACTGTACACGGAATCTGGATTTCAGTACATCATAAAAACCATTGACATAATCTTGTGTGTTTCTTCCCCCTTTTCCTCCCTCTTTCAATTTAATAGCATTCTTTCATTTTTATGTTAAATGATTCTACCATTTTATATTAAAATGTAAAATAATTCAGGTGTGTTATAAATGTTTTCCAAAAGGATCATTACTATCACGTAATTAAACCATGTGCTAAATTATTTCTTTAAAACTTTTCTTGTGTCCAAACCAAAATGGTTTAAAGTTTACATCTGAGGAATATATTGAAAACAGCCCTTTCTACAATTAGCAATGCCTCTGGGATGTTTCAGTAGACTGAATGCATACATTCATTGCTCTAATCCTATAATCTGTTGCATCAGCAAATCAGTATTTAGGATAGAATGCAAGAGGTACCAATAAGCACTGCATCCTGATCAGTGATGATGTGCTGGAGATGCAAGGCGATCAGACTTTATTTATTTATGCATTTATTTATTAAATTTATTAATCGCCCATCTGGCTGGTCACCCAGCCACTCTGGGCGATGTACAACATTAAAAACAGTTCAAAACAATAAAATTCAACATCAAAAACATCACATTTCTAAAATTACCCTAACCAACCCCAAATGCCTGCTTGAACAACCACGTTTTTAGTGCATGGCGGAAGCTAATTAAAGAGGGGGCATGGCGGAGTTCCCTAGGGAGGGAGTTCCACAGAGTGGGGGCCACCACAGAAAAGGCCCTCTCCCTCGTCCTCACCAGCCTAGTTGTCCTGGCTGATGGAACAGAGAGAAGGCCATCCAAGGCTGATCTTGTTGAGCAGCCTCTCTGGTGTTGCTGGAGGCACTCCTTGAGATAGGCTGGGCTGGAACCGTATAGGGTTTTAAAGGTCAAAACCACCTTGAATTTGGCCCAGAAAACAACTGGTAACCAGTGCAACTCCTTCAGCACTGGAGTGATGTGATCTCACTGGCAGCTGCCTTTAATCAGGCGAGCCGCCGCATTCTGCACAAGCTGCAGCTTCTGAACTGTCTTCAAGGGTAACCCCATATAGAGCGCATTACAGTAGTCTAGACGAGAGGAGACCAGGGCATGTACTACTGATGGGAGCAGATGGTCGGGAAGGTAGGGGTGCAGCCGCTGTATCAGATGGAGTTGGTACAGCACTGTCCAGCTCACAGTTGACACCTGAGCCTCCATGGACAGCTGGGAGTCTAAGATGACCCCCAAGCTGCGGACCTGGTCTTTCAAGGGTAGCCGTACCCCATTCAACATCAGGTCAACATCCCCCAACCTCCTCTTGTCTCCCACCAAAAGTACCTCGGTCTTGTCAGGGTTCAGCTTCAGCCTATTCCTCCCCATCCAGCCACTCACCATCTCCAGACATTTGGACATTTGGACCTTGGTGAAGATTTGAACGAGAGGTAGAGCTGCGTGTCATCCGTGACCAAAGGGTCAACCATGTTTATGCAAATTTATACACCTAAACTGTTTCAGTGGGATTGTTGCAGTCATGTACACCTGGTTTGCATGATCACCACAGCCCACTGTGGCTTATTTAAGCCATGGTGGGTTTTGGTGGCCATGGGCTCCAGGTTGCCAACTGAAGCACCCCTCTGCAGCTTCTCATATGGTCCAACTCAGGTGGCTTGTTGGGGTGGTTGACAAAATGCCCCACAACCTTACAACAGGCCATGGGTTTTGGGTGATTTGTTAACCATCCAAGAAGCCACCATTGCCATGGATAACACAAGAAGCCAGGCCTGGCAAGGGTAATTATGTAAATCGGGCCAGCACACGTAGGGTGGTTAACAAGTCACTGTGGCTTATTAACCATCTTCAGGTTGTGTGAACTGGTCCACTGTGTAGTATGATGCAGATAAGATACCACACAGCACTTAATTTGCAATACATATATCCACCAAATTTTTGATGTTATCTAAAATAATCTGTTTTAGTAATGAATAGCAGTATTTGAAAAGTACTGTTTTATTGCAGCAGACAAATTCACCTATCCTGATATGACTGCTCCTTTAGTGTGGGATATCTTTCAGTATTAAAAGATACTTTTATCTTTATCTATCTTTATCTAGAAAGAGCCCTAGAAGAATCTTCTTCCTGCTGTTGCATTTGTTTGTTTTTAATCATTTATTACAAGCATCATGCTTCAAGTGCCAATCCTTACATAGCCAAAACAGCACCATCCACACACAAGATGGAGGTAGGAAGAGGCTTGGTGGGCCCCAAGGTTTGCAGAGGTACCAGAAATGACGGTTTTGGCCCAAAGTGTATGTAAATGCCCAGTAATAGCTTATCACCTTGTTCTTGGCTTGAAAAACTGGTCTCTCTCTCTCTCTTTGTTTCTCTCTCCCCCTTTTCCCTCCACTCCCCTTCCTTTGCATGTCTTGTCATTTTCGTTTGTAAGCCTGATGGCAGGGCAGGGCCTGATTCTCTTTGTTATTGATGTGAGCTGCTTTGGGGAACAATAATTGTCAGAAAACCTGGATAAAAATGCAGTAAATAAACAAACAAATAAAAAGCATCAAGTATATATTTTAAAATAAGCAAGCTACCATATTAGAAACAGCAATCAAAACTATTTATTTATTTATTTATTTCATTTATTTCCTGCCTTTCTGCCAAAATGGTGATCAAGGCGACCAACAATAATAAAATACAGACTGAACTCCCTGGTTTCTAGGTTTCAATGGATAAAAAGGTCTTACCAAAATAAATGCAAACATTTCTTTCATTGATTGAATTCTTTCTCACATAGGGCTTTGAACTTGAAGAGCTCAGTGGTGGGAAGAAATTCAACAGGTCTAGTCACCTCTATTGCAGACATGCCCATTTAACTATCTCAGCTGAAGATGTATTTATTATTATTATTATTATTATTATTACATTTATATCCTCTTGCAAGGAAATCAAAGCAGCATACATGATCCTCCTCCTCCTCCTCTCCATTTCATCCTCACAACAACCCTGTGAGGTAGGCTAGGCTGAGTGTCAGTGACTGACCCAAAGTCACCCAATGAGCTTCATGGTCAGTAGTGTAGTGGACGCAGGGCTCGCAGGGATGCAGCCCCGGCACTTTTTCATTAGCAGGGACTCTGATGACATCTGCCACCCCCTTCAGAATTCCCTGTTCCCTCTGAGCTTAGCTGTGATACTCACTGTAGCTGTGGGGGGAATGAATTTTCCAAGCAACAATATATAGTTCCATGTCGGAATGCAAAGTATTTGGGATGACTTGGTCTGGAATGGGCAATTAAGACCTATTCGCTTTACCAAAGACGTGCTCCTGGTGGAGGTGAAAACTCCTAGAACTGGTTTGTGGATATGGATTGATGCAGCTGCCTGAAATTTCTGGACTGCCCTTGGAGACTGTCACAATGAGCTCCTGCATTTCCAGATTTACCACTACACCACTGTGTGTGTGTGTGTGTGTGAGTGTGTGTGTTTCAATCCAGCTGGGTGTGTGGACATTTCTTTTTTTGGGGGGGAGAGATATATGAAGGAGCTTAGGGAAGCCTAATGGGTAATGCTGGGGCACTAAGGGAGTGTGCAAGGGGGCTGTTTAAATGAGAAGGGATCTGTCCATGAGGGCTGAGTTGAGAGGGTGAAGCTTCCATATAGTATCATATTTTGAAAACCTAAAATGTTTGTGAGTGAGTGAAAAAGATTTTAACACCCCTGCATTTTTTCTCAGACATCCAATTGAAATATCACTGCCTTACTCTCATCTGCACTGTTTTTGGATCCCAGTTGAAAGTTGTATATCTTACAAGGTTGTACTATCTTAGAAGGGGGCATGGCTGTGACTGTCACAAAGGGGCACTGCACTTCTGAATTTGCCACTACACTACTGTTCATGGCCACTTTGGGGGCTAGAACCCAGATCTCCCAAGTCCCAGCCCAACACTCTAACCACTACGCCACACTGGATCAACCAGCTATAGTAGTTAGATCAGCCTCCCCCAACTTCCTGCCCTCTAGCTGTCTCTGACTTCCAACTCCCCTTAGCCCCAGCAGTATGACTAATGGTCAGGAATTCTGGGAGTTGTCATTCAAAACATCTGGAGGACATCAGATCTGGGTGATATAGATTGGCCCAGCCTGTGGAAGGACCAACCACAGTATAGTAGAGTAATGGCAATCACAGTCCCCTGCCATGTGGGACTCTTCCTAGTGTTATGTGCATCCCAGTTTTCCAAATGGGGATAAGTTCCAGGGGTGCAGTGCTTATCCCAGTTTGGTTTCCTTTGGAAGGAGGTTACTGGAGATTCATAGGCATTTTGTAGTAATTGAATTAATTTACAAATATTAAGGTTGAGCATAGATGGGGGTGCATAGCTTAAACATTCCAACAAAAGACCACTCCTCACACAGCTTCTCCCCCCTCATTCCTCTTATATATGACTAGGGAAAGCACAGGTCTGGATTAGACCACTGGGTTCAAAGCAGAGTTTTGAATGGGAAAAATGGATTCAAATTTTTTTCCAAACAGTGGACTGTTTCTGGGGGAGAAATGCTAAATGTATAAAAGCACACAGATTTGCAGTGTTATGTGTGTTTCCATTAGACTCAAATACACTTGTGCATTTCATTTAGAATTAAAAACAGTATATGGAAGATATTTTTCAGAAGCAATGTTTGAACTCAGCCAGAAAAAAATTGTAGCACACAGACAAACAACATTCCTGCCTGATCTGTGTAATATAATATTTAGTATTTTTAGCTGTGCAGAGTAATATGAACAATTTTGGGAGATTTGTTTGGCTTCCAAAAACAATGCCTCTGGGTCAGCAGTGCACAGATTCTCCAGATTAAAGGGGAAAAACATAACTGCACGGCAAGCTGACAAGATAAAGCAGTGTGAGAACTGTGGGTGCTATTCAGGCTAAAAAAAGGCTTTTGTCTCTGGTGTTGTAGATAAATTGACTGTGCATCTTTATAGATTTGTATCCATTTTCTCTTAAGACATGCCAGAAATATGTGTTTTTTTCTCTCTTTTCACTAGAATTTTGACTATATTTTTATGGTTGGCAAATTGAGAAAATGTCTTTTCTGTAGGTGTTCATTTTATTGTTGCCTCTAATACTGGGGAGGGAAACCGGGGCACTTGGCCTAATTTCATGTGGCACAGAGATAAGAACTGGGTGGCACAGAATGAGAGAGAAAGAGAATGCATTATGTACAATGCAATACTGCAAAGTTGAGACTTTGGACTCTGGCTTGTCCCACCATCAGTTACAACCCAATTGACTTTTCCCATGAGTCACTTGAGCGCAGCATCACAGAGGGCTAGATACATACATTTTGAGAAACCAGCCCTACCTGGATAAAATTCCACAATAATAGTGGCCTTCAATGGCTAGTAGTCATGGTGGCTATATACTGCCTTCAGGATCAGAGGATTATGCCTCTGAAGTCTCTCAGGAACAACAGCAGAGGGGAAGGTTGCTCCCGGGGGCACCTGGTTGGCCACTGTGGGAACAGAATGCTGGACCAGATGGGCCTTTGGTCTGATCCAGCAGGGCTCTTCTCATGTTCACTTAACATCCAGGCACAGCTCACACCCATCCTTGCCATATCCCATGTGGAGACTGGGGAAATTCAAAGAGAAGGCACTCAGTCCAAACAGAATACAAAACCACATGCAGTGTTATACCTAACACTTCCTGCTGCTTACAGTTTCTGGAATGTCCAATTTTGCAATGAAGAACTGAGCTTGGACCCGAGCCCAGGCCATTTCAATTGCAGACACATCTTCAGTGTCACTCCTAAACAATGGTGCAGTTAGGCAATTTTAGACCCTGGACTTAATGGTCTTTGGGAGGTCCCCTTTAGACAGCCATGGGTATAACTTCACTTGTGAAGAACACAGCTAACATTTCTGTTCTCCCCTGAGCCACACCATACCATGGTTTAACCCTGCTACCACATTCCTGATATGCTAGATCAAACAAACATTTTTAGAAAAAACTTGTTTGTCTACCCTGATTAGAAAAAAAGAAATACTTTGAACATGTACAGTTTTGCCCTTTAAACTCACTTAAATCGAAGCACCATGATGACTACAAGAAAAAATCAAGTTTGGTTCTGCTGCCCTTATGCTAAACACATTTAGGATGCCATCTTATGCATGTTTAAACAGGAAAAAAGTCCTGCAACTCCCACCATGCCCCAGACTGCCATGTGGCTGGGGCATGATGGGAGTTGTATACCTTTTTTTCTGTCTAAACAAATGTAGGATTGCACCATTACTTGGGAATAACAACCATTTTGTGGTAGAAGAGAAAAATCTCTTTTAAAAGAGTATTTAATGTTTTTTTTAAAGCATCAGTAACCATAGGTACCCCTGGCTGGCCCCTGCCCTGGGCCCATGCGGTCCAGGCCCGATTCTATTTCCCAGGGCCCCAGAGCTATTCCACATACACCTGAGTGTTCACTGATGCCGATGGAAGAGTTTTTCTCTACTTAATCACCAGATTACAGCAGGAGAGGGAAGGGTTAATTCTCCCCTCTTCACACACTGCAACCCCACAATCTTCAACTGCATGGCAACTAAGCTAAGAAAAATATGTTTTCTGTTGGTTTGTGATGATCCCGGGCAAGATGCAAATTACATGAAGAATGTATTTTACTTGAGATTATTTCGATGAGAAATTAACTGACTTGCTTTGCCTCCTGTGAAATTTAAATAAATCCTTGTAATTATTTCTAAATGTGCATATATTGATGTAAATTAGCATATGCGGATATTAAGCTGATTTGTGTCCTGTGGGCCTGGGTCCCGAATCTTTATGTGCCTACAAACACCCTTGCCCCTGACTATAAAATATTTTTAAACATAAGAAGAAAGGAAGGATGCTGCAGTGACTGCTGTTCACTCCAGTGGGCCCCAGCATGCCCATACTGGCCCAGGTGCTGATGCGTGGCCTGTTTGCCACTGTCCCCTTTGCCTGCCACTCTTTGGGTGGTCATTTGGGAGGCCTCTGGGCCTTGGGCTGTGGGTCCAGGATCCAGCCCTAGCTGCACTACTGCTCCTATGGTATGTTTGCACAAGCTCCTTTCTTCTACATACAAGCTGCCTTGACTTTTCCTAGATATGCAAACAGGGGGAAAACCGAATGTGTGAAGTAATAACAGATATCGACTGCAAGAATGTCTGTGTTCAAAGTTGCTGGAAAACATGCTGGTGCAATCATGGAAACTGCTGCCAGCTATACCTCTTACTGTCTAGATCAGGGATAGGCAACCTGGTGCCCTCCAGATGTTTTTGAATACAACTCCCATAAGTCCCAGACAGCATGGCCAATGATCAGGGATTATGGGAGTTGTAGTCCAAAATATATTGAGGACTTGCCTACCAGATCAGACATGACAGTTGACACTTGTCCACTTCAACGCCTACCAGAGGACTACATTCATAAACTTTGGGAAACTACTCTTTACTGGATAAAACTCCGCAATAATTTCTAACTAAGGAAAAAAAAGGCCTTAAACTGAGGCCAATTCTAGAAACTTTGAGGCTGGTTCTGGAGCAAGAGGGTTCTGGGTTATAATCATGTCGTATAGCTAGGGCTCAGCACCATGAGTGTTTTCAAATGCCAGGGTTCTGTCCTGAAACATGTGATGCAATAATAAAAAACAGAGTGCCTTTGTGCATGTGCAGAGTACCTTCCGCTTATCACTGAGTAACCATAGCCAGTTCCCTACAAATCTGGGGTTAAGAGAGACCGTTCCAGATTAGAGGGTGTAAAAGTTTTCTCACATAACTCTTCTTTCTGCTTCCTGCCATGTTGTATTAATAGGAAGGGTGATATGGCCAGGGTTTTAAACAGAGATGGCTAGGCAGGTCCCAGAAATAAACAGGGTAATTTTGAAAAAGCTCTTAAACCACCGAGTAAAGCCCAGTTTTCAGATTATTAAAAAAACATACTTATGTTGATTATTAAAAAAACATACTTATGTTGATCACAGAAATATCCCAGTCTAATCTTTGAGCTGAGTATCTGTGGGGGCTTTCTACACGAAGTTGGATGTACCATACTGACCATTTTTTAAATTACAATGCATAGCCAAAACACGTTACTGTAAGAAAGCCACGCTCCAGATTTTGTATTTGCTCAATTGTCACTCCAAGCTTCTAAGAAAGAGCTCCCTAGAAATTAATATTTTTTCCCATGGCTAGATAAGTCTGTTTTTCAGTCCCTATCTATGACCATCCTACTTTCTGAGCTCTACCAAAGGTCATGTATATTTTCACTGGGATATGCCTTTAATATTGCATTTAATATGATCTTTCCTATTTTATGTAACAGGATGGGTTGATTTACAGAAAGGCAACTGAAACTGATTTTAATCACAATACAAACAGTTTTCTTTTTTAAAAAAATAAACAAAATCCCAAGCAAAATGTTTTACATAGCATAAGAATCATTTGCTTTCATCATCACATCAACTTTTAATCAAAATATTCCAGGTAGGCAAATGCTGGTTTGTGAGCAAAAGTAAGCACCTTAAATTATAGTTGTATGTCTATGTATAAAATTGCGATGGCTTGTGTTAGACTACTGATCTATGCACATGTATGTGTGAGTATGTTCCACTGAATTAAGTAAGTAAAGATGCATAAGATCAAGTTGCACTAATCACTTTATTAAAGTTGACAACATCCAGAAACATCTGTTCAATTTATTGTTGCTTTAGTACTCAGCATCAACAAAACAGCATCAATATAACAATAAAAGGCTTTCATAAAAAGGCACAGATCCGCATTTACAACCATTATAGGATGTCATTTCTGCCATAAACAGCATGCCTGATAATGTCCACCATGTACTGTAAACACGGTCTCTAAATCCTACTCGACAAAATTTTCTTACACATCCTGATATTTATAGAGCCCCTTCATGCATCCTAGGGATTTGGGGTAAGGGGCTCAGTTCCAAGAATGTGTGAGGAGGGGTCAGGAGACTACAAAGGCTAGCCCTCTTACATGCCTCTAAATGCCCAGCAGCCATGCTTTTCTTGCCATCCTTGTTTCATGTGCACGAGAAGAGGGTCTATGCGCATACCAGTCTACGCACCTCCATGAAAGGGGTCAGTCAGGATCCCCACTCTTCTCACACGTGCCAAAGGTGTGGATGGTGGAACTGCAGGGCACAATGGGGCAGAGGCTAGCATATCCCAAGCGGACATGTGTGTGTGTGGGGGGGGAGTTGTCTGAACCCCCTAGTGTCTTTCTCAAATGCAGCCCTTTCATACTGCATACCTGCTATATGATCTCAAGTGTGTTCTTGGTTCTGTTATCTTTCAGGAAGCTTAAAAAGTCAATTGCAATGTCAGCAAGAGGGTCAAGCAGTCTCTCCACATGAAGCTTTTATCCTATTGAGATTGCACACTCACGGAAGTTTGCGGGTCCTTTAGCTGACGTCGTCAACCGCCAGGGCATCTCCCACACTAAATGCCCTTTTTCTCTTTTTTTTAAAAAGGTCAGAGATAATGAGCTATCAAATTACAGAACTTGAGTTCCCTCGTGAAAACAGGAAACCCAGCAATAAGAGGAGCTAGACTGCAGCACCATTTAGCGGCTGTATAATGAAACATATTGAAGACTCAGATAAAGGGGAAAAAGGAGTTGGGGAAGGAAGCGTATGCAAAGGGAGTGCATCATGACCCTGCATTTACAACGGAAGCAGAAAGCCCTGTTTTAAATGTGGGATTTTAGGTTGGTATAGAGATGCTCTAAGTGCCTCCCATCTCCTGTGTGGGATTATTCCAACAGACCTGAATGAGTATATGTGATCTGAAGGGGGAAATACACATTTCATCCTCCCTGAGTTTACTTGTTATACATCTCACTCTTTCCTCGATGGAGCTTCCCTCACATGTAGCTTTCTTCCTGTCACCTTCTTTGGCAAAGATACTAATGGGAGCTTTAGCTCATTGTTACTTGTATACTTGACATCCATATCATGTATCTGTAGAGACTATTCAAAGCATTTTACATAGATTATTTGAGTAATATTTACTGTCCTCCAACATAGGCCACTCTTCTCTCCATTTTATTTATTTAAAAACATTTTTATCCTGCCCTATATCATTAAGATCTCAAGGCGTGTACAGATAAAATCAATTTGAACAGCTTAAAACAATGAATTTAAATAGCTAAACATGTATTAAATCATTAAGCTAACTAATGCCCATTTAAAATATAAAACAGTTAAAACAGTGTGCAAACTCAGAGAATCCAATTGCTCTCAAAGGCTTTGGTAGAAAGCCATGTTTCAGCTTGGTGCCAAAATGAAAGCAGTGTCTGCGCCAATCGGGCCTCCAAGGGGAGGGCATTCTATATTAGTGGCTTGCCCAAAGCCCCTACAAGACTGCAAAATTTGAAGCAGATACTTCTTGCTCTACGGCTGAAGTCTCTTTGCCCTATGCTACACTAGCTCTCTAACGGTTATTTTTGTCATTTTTGAGGAAGTATAATCCATACCCATTAAAATGGGCATTATAAATTCTTATAACCCGTGATGGAACAGTCATTGAGCAGAAGCTCTTCTTAGTTCTAAATCAGCCACCATCATCTAGGAAGTGCACAAGTTATTTTTATGGCAAAAGACCATGACCGTTTGTTTGTCTGTCTGTCTTCCTCACAAGGATCACACGGATCCCCCAAGTTCCTTCCTCTGCAAACCACACAGCTCTGAACCCAGCTGTAAAGAGAGGAGGAGGAGAAGGCGAGAAGCAGCTTTCTTAAATACACACACACTTTCCCACCCCCATCACGATCCCAGTAAGTCAGCTGAGTGACAGCCTCTCGATGTTGCGTGCGAGTGAGTTCAGCTGGTGCTGTGTGGTCTGGGTGTGTGGTCTCCAGCTTGGCCGAGAGGCTGCTAACAGGGTGGATGAGAGAGAGCAACACTGTTTACTTTAATTTAATTCGGATGCCGGAACTGTGCCCAGAGTTTCTCCTGAGCTTGATTCCACAGTTAGTGGCAGCAATCCTTCACAGCTGCAGCACAGTCTGAAATATGTGCTGAACTGAACTCCTCTCTACCAAGAGAGTTTACAGCATCTGCTTCAAGTCCAGCCTGCTAATCCCCCAGTGACTCAGAAATCTTAATGGCATTGCTGAGTGCTGTGATTATTTTGGTTTTACTATGTCAAGATAGGGGATATATATATAAAATCTCCTATCTCTTGCATGCTGTACTTTTTGAGGGATTGTTTAAAGCTGGAACTAAGATACCGACAAAAAATAAGTACCATCATTGTGAAATCTGCTAGAGCATTTCTTTTAAGATATCTATGTGTTTTAGATGGTCAAAATTACCAATCTGGGTTCTGTTGCTGTTTGGGTCATATAATGGAACAGGAACTACAGAGTGTGCTATTAGTGGAATCTCAAATCCATACTTTGACCTTTTCTCAGTAATTTGTCTTTTACTTTGTTCAGTAGTTTTGAATTGATTTTGGTGTGAAGTGTCAAACTTCTGTGTTTATTTTATTATTATATTATATTGATTTTATCCTGTAAGCCTGTTATTGGAGTAGTCAAGCAGAGTACAAATATTACAAAAAGGCTGAAATTCTATACCCACTCATCTGGGAGCATGCCCCATTGAACTCAATGGGACTTACTTCTGAGCAGACATGTAAAGAATTATACTGTAAAAAAAAAAATCTTGAAAATTAATGTGGCTGTTATTTACTTGACATGAATGTTAGTTATGACATGACAGATGAACCTTTAGTTATTGCTTTTCCAGAACTAAATTTATCTCTTACTTTATATGTGCTTATCTTTTCATTTTATGTAGCTTAGAGATATTTGAGGATTTTTTTTAACCAAAAGTAACCTTCATGAACAATAGCTGTTCAAAATGACAAGTCTCCTTCCATTAATCAAACCAACATGCATGCACTCTTAATATGACTTGGAATTCCAGCATTGTTTAGCTTATTCATTCCTAGTCTTTCCTGGCCAGCTTGCAAAAATGAACTTCGTATTATTGATGCAGCTATGAAGACTTTAATATTCATTGCACTGGTGAAGGCTGGAGCAAAGCTCTAAAGTTCTCTGGAGAGATTAAGAAATAAAAAGAAACCTGATTTTAGCGGGCAGGGTGGAGAAGATTTCTATTAACGTTTCAATTTGTGTCAATTCTCTTTCTGAACTTATACTTGTGAAGGACACACTAGCTCTACAGTGCATGTCACGTAAGAATCTTTCTGCCTAGTCTTTCTGATCAGGCTTTTCATGCCATGTGTTGCACTACTCTAGACATACCCTAAGCATCATCCCAAAACACAACAAAATCTGTCTGGCACAAGGGGAAGAAAAACATTTCAAGTTAACAACATGTTACTCTGGTTCCCTGGGCTAAGGACTATGCTAAGTGTTACCTGTGGGTACCTGTTGAACTTGACCACCCCTGAGGATCCAATCTGATTCGATGCTTTCCTGCCACTAGTTAAACAATACCTAACTACTGTAAGGCACTACTGTCTATAGCATACACCATAAAAAGGGGGTTTTCACTGCAGCCACATTCACACAAAAGGTTAAGCCATCATTGCTGAGAATGGTGCATGCTGCTCAATTGCTCCTGGCTGGCTCCTCCTCCAAGCAGGAGCAGCAGAGTAACCAGGAATGTACCAGCCACAGAAATCTTACATCTCAGGATGGACCCTGGCTTGTCACTCTTCTGACATGCCAGGATCTGGAAGCCAATTTCAACCCATGGATTAAAACTGGGGCTTGTTATAGGAGAGACAAGCCAGGAGCTTGGGTTTGGACACAATGCTAAGCTTCCCATGGCTGGTAAGGTCCTGGTTACTGTAATGTTCCTGCTTGCAGGAAGAGCCAAGCAGGAGCAAATGAGCAGCAGGCACCAGCATGCTTGCTCTTTACTGAGAAGCGGAAATTTTCAGCAATTCTGCCTTACAGTTTTGTGTGAATGCAGCTGATGGGCTTCTCCACACCAGGCTTTTTATCCTGCATTTTACCAGGGCTTCTGCTTCTGGATTCTTTCCAAAATGAAGATCAGCTCCTTACACGGGCTGACATGGGCTTTCTTTCCCTTGGGGTCTTCCTTTTTCTGCAAGTTCTACATGTTTCATTATACAGCCATTAGATGGTGCTGTTGGTACAGCGAAACTGCACAATTACACATGGCTATTAACGTGGTTTAACGTTAATTATCGTGTTATCCCCGTTCTTTTTGAAACTGAGCTACAGGTCAGAAGGCACAGGAGACACCCTGGAGGTTGACGACGTTGAGTAAAGGACCCGCAAACATCCATGAGTGTCCAATCACGAGAGCGCAATAAAAGCCTCATGTAGAAATGCCCTATGTCTTTGTCTTTCTTTGAACACCCACTTTCAAATAGATCCATGCTGAAGACCCAAGCCAACTCACATGTAATCTAGCTTTCCCCAATCTGTTGCCTTCCAGACATGTTGGACTACAGGCTGGAGGATGCTGGGAATTGTAATCCAACATATCTGGAGGGCAATGGGTTGGGGAAGGATGATGCATGCACTAGAACATAGCTATCTAGTATTATTTATTTAAAAGAATTATATCCCACCTTTTGGCTACAAGCGGTAGCCCCAAGATGGTTTACAATATAAATGAAAAACATGCTACAATAAAATCATGGCACTATCACAATAAAACACAAAAGAGCTGGGAGTAAACAGAGCAGCAATAATGATTTGTAGCAGCAGGCTGCAAAGTTAAAACAATCCAAGAGCCTGGCAAAATAGCCATTTGTCTAAGCATGGATGGGGAACTGTGGCCCTCCAGATATTCTTGGACTCTAACTCCCATCAGCCCCAGCCAGCATGGCCAACAGTCAGGCATAATGGGAATTGGAGTCCAACCAGGCCTGGAGGGCAACAGGCTCCCCACCCTGGCTTAAAGGCTAAAAGAGAAGGAGCCAGCCCAGCCTTGACACCACTACCGAGAAGGCCCTGTCCCATGTCCCAACCAACTGAGCCTCTGAAAGTAAAGACCAGCAAAGCAAGACCTCTGCTGACAATCATAAAAGGTGGGCAAATCCACACGGGAAAGACAGTCCCTCAAATAGTCTGGCCGCAAACCATTTAGGGCTTTATAGGTAATCACAGCACCTTAAATTGTGCCCAGAAACAAATTAGAAGCCAGTGCAACTCACGTAACACTGGAATCATATGCTCCATGAACGGGATCCCAGACAACATCCTGGCCACATTTTGCAGTAGCTGAAGTTTCTGAATGCTTTCAGGGCAACTCCATGTAGCATGTGTTACAGTAATACAACCCGGACATGACCAAGACATGTGGAATGGTGGTCAGATCTGCTTTTTCTAGGAAAGGGCACAGTGGTGCATGTGCAAAGTCACAGCAGCAACCTGTGCTTCCAGGGGCAAAGCCAGGTCAAGGATCGTCTATAAAGTGTTTTCTCTGCTTTATTTTATTCCCAGGTGTTCCCTGCTTCCTTCCTCTCTAACTCCTGTCTTTCTCAGTTTAATAAAACTGTCTTAGTTTCGCTTTTGGAGATTTAGCTGCATACTGTAACATACCCCAAGCCTTGGGGGAGAAGGAGGGATCATGGGGTTGTATTCAATGGTTACACTATATAAGTATGTCTGCTTACACTATGACATACTATATAAGTATGTCTGCTTACACTATGACATACCGCTAATATAAGCGACCTCTAGCTGTATGTTTTTCAGGGAAACTCATCATGCCAGCTTACGCTATAGACATACAGCTAGCGGTCACTTACACTAGCAGCATGTCAATGGCATAAGTGGAGCAGCAGTGCTGGATACTGCCCAATGTTAGTCTAACTTAAGTCCCATTCATTTCAATGGGCCTACTCTAAGTAGGGCCAACATTGGCTACAACCCATTGGTAATGGCATGGGAAGATTCTGCTGGCAGTGTCCCACTCCATTCAACAATTCATTCAGTTGTGGAGGTCAAGAAAAGACAATAAAGAAATAAGAGAAGAATGGTAGCAAATTAAATAAAAGGAGATTGTGTGATGCTCAGCCACCTTGCAGGGCTCTTGTGCACAACGGCTCTCCTTGGCAATACTGTTGTGATGATAAATCTGAAAAGTTGTTGTAATGCTTATCTGTTAAGTCGGTAGTAAATATGAATCACAACTTGGAAAAACTGAAACGGTTCATCTATTGTACTGAATGAATGTACTGCTCTTTGATGTAGTGTTGTTCAGACTATCAGTTGCATAAAAGGTAAATGTTTCTTATATATGTAGGTATGTCTTTTTCTTTAATGTGAGAGTATGATCTCTTCTAAGATGATGCCTGCATAAACTCATGTGCACATTCTCTAAAAACAATCCTTTTCTGTCAAAGTATTGGGTTTTCTCATATGCAAATTAATGCAGATCCAATCATTTGAATTAATTACCTAAAACTCATAGCTTAAGTGACAACTAAGATTTATTGGTGTGACTGTCCTAAGGAAAACAAAATGTTCCAACAATATTTACAGATATTCATTGACCAAGTTTTTAATCTTTTAAAAATGCCTCTCATATTAGTTTACCGATTTTGCTGATAATGGACACTATTCAATGCATTCAAACCCAAGAAACGATAATGCTTTGAGTCTTTGCTTCATGCTCACCATTCCAGTGAGGACTTTTTAAGCATTCCGCAATAAGCATGGAAATGCTCGAGTAGATATTAGATTTGGGAGGCTCAGCATTTTTATTACATGTATCCATACTCTAATGGAAAGAGGTGGAGTGTGCCAGTTTCTGAAATCCAATAAAGTGTGCTGCAATATTTTCTAATATTACTGTCTAGTATAGCCTTAATTCCAGTGCATCACCTGAATGCCTTGGCATTATAGACTAAGGGGGAAGGGGAACTAAAAAAAAAAAAAAATCTGGAGAAAATAACTCTCCGACATATTTACTTTTCCTTCATGTTAATATTGCTTTTTTCAAACTTCCACTAGTTTGGGCCTTTATTTTGACTTTGGGATTATTATTCTCCCCCAATATGTCCATAATCTCCCACTGATGTCACTGGGTGAGTTCATGCATTGTTTCTTGTATTATTCTATCCTGTTCTTATACTTCGGTCTTCTACTGGTGGAGTAGTCTGTAGGGTGGTATGTTTGCTGCACCTGAGGATCCTGACTGTGGCTTCCCCCCCGCCCCCACCAGGTAATAAGACGGCTAGTCCCTGGGACCTTGCCGTGTGGCTCTTAGCCTGCCATGACACATCTGGGAACAGAGGGATCTGTCAGCCCCTACATTGCAGCCTGACTTGAATAGATGCAAGTATGCTGGGCAAAGTGTTGGGGAAAAAACCATCTGCATAGGACTTCTTGGACCTGCTTCTGTTTCTTCTGCAAAGAGTTGAGTTTGTGTGGTACAGTGAGGAAGAACCATGGATAGGTTGTAAAGTCCAGATTTGAAGCAAGTGGATAAATAAACCCTCTTGTGGAATTATATTCCTGGTTTCAGAACTGTATGTTGCTTTTCTGCTTGCTGAACAAACTCAAAATTGGCTAGAAAGTTGTCTTCTTCACCCAGCAGATACCTGAAGACTGCATCCATATTTTTTTCCATTCAAAATAATAAATTCAGCATCAAATATCTGTATCAATTTGGCTTCAGTTCAATGCCATCTCAATGTGTAAACTCTTTGAAGGGGGACTAGATTAATTCTGTGCAGTTCCCCTCATTTTGTTAGATATAAATAGAAGTTAAGAAGAATGGGAGCGGTCATGCTTAACAAATTTAATGGGGCCGTATTGCACTGTGAGGCATTATAGCTGAATAAAGGAATCACATTCTTGCATTCTTTTTCTAAACTGTAACAATCTGTGAGATAGCAGGTTTTTTGACAGGTCAGATAAAGTTTTGTAAACTGCCACCTACCAGCTATGTTTGGCTCATAGAGAAAGTATTGCTTGAACTATAGGTCCATTTCCACTCTCTCTCTCAACTGTTTGCAGTGTTGCAGACCACAAATTTATTGTGGGTTGAGCTTTCATAGTCAAGACCTTACTTTGCAAAATGCATGCAGTACACAGTGAATCTGGTGGGTATGTATCACAACATTGGGGGAGGGAAATATAGATAGATAGATAGATAGATAGATAGATAGATAGATAGATAGATATAAAATACACACACAAATTGAGATTTTTACAATGAGTTTGCACATACTGAATCCATTGAGTTAAACCACATTCAGTCACAGAGGTCATCAAACCTGCAGAAGAACCAACAATTGTTGGCTGAGATTCAATTTGCCTGAGATCACATACCAGATTATTACTATTTATAATGAGATAACTTGGGGTGTACCCATTAATTATCTCTTCCTGGGACTCAAGAAATACTGCTGGGGCTAGTTATTTTGGGACAAATTGTACATGCATGCATATGCACTCCTGCACACCTAATGTGGGTGGAGTCTTAAGAGAGTGGTGCAGAGTCAGACACCTCTAAGGCCTTCCACAGTGGATTGAATGTCCCACCACATTCTCCTTGTTACACATTATCTGAATAAGGCTTCCAATGAATGGAAACTTATAGAAACCGTAGCAATGTACTCTCCTTGTTACAGATCCTGGATATGGCCTTCCACAGTGGATGAGGATCTGTAGAAATGGTGGCCAATGCATTTCCTGCATTACACAATGCCTCGATAAGGCTTTTAGGAAATGTAACTCATAGAAACAGTACCCAAATGTATTCCTGTTGTTATACAGTGCTTGGATAAGGTTACCAGTAAATGTTGGTGAACAGCCTCTGGCATATTAGAATAATATACGTAAGGGAAATCAGCAAGCCATTATACAATTACCTTTATTACACAGAGCCCAGATAACAATTCCAGTTAATGCAGACCTGTAGAAACAAGTGGCCTATCCACCTTTGCTCCAAGAGACATATGAATGATTGCCTGAATAAAGTAGACTAACATGATGCTTTCTGGTGAAATTATACGAATGATGGCACACTTCAAATAAGTCCCCAACCAGATTTATTTTGGAACAAATATGTACAATTACAAGGTGCATTTGATGATTGAAACAGTGAATGTACAGAACACTTCCCCTATTTTTTCTTGACATGTATTTGTATCCCATGAGATTTTCTTCATGTCATGTCATCATCACTGCACTTTCACAATGATCTGAGAAACCCACAGTCAGACAGAACTTTGAGCAGAACATCGCTTATTGAGTCAGCAGTAAGACAGCTAAGCTTGTGCATGGCCAGAAAATGTTTCAGAGATTTGCCCTCCTTGACAAACTGACTACAGGTTTTCTATGCCAGCAGAATCAAGTGTTTCACCTGTTTTCAGACAATAGGAAGACACCACACTGTTTCTCTATGCTGAATAAATGTCTTCTGTGACCATGCATCTCATGATAGAAATTACCTAATTTTGTATAATTTTGGAAGTACACATTGCATTTGCTGTGTTACCTTCAACTATAGCTTTCAGTTTTTGATCTTGCTCAACTGTGTAACAAAAAAGGGCAATGAACAATCCTTCACCGCCACCATCAGCTTCTGCCAGAGTTGGGAGCCACAGCAGCCAGCAGTCACATAAAGGCAGTTCATATGTTGCTAAGAACTTTATGCATCCCACTATTTTAAGGAAATAATACCTATATTTCTGAATCAGCTCACAAACTAGAAGGGTGTGAATCTCTTCCCCATCACTGACCTCTGCTTCTATTCTTCCCAAACACACACCGCCATAATGTGGGATTTGGATGAACAAGGCATGAACAATCCTTTTTTGTTCTCTATATTAATCTTCCAATTATTAAAACAACTAATAGAGAAAGGTAGCTCCCACTCTTCCTCCTCTGTATGTTTTCTGTAAGTGTATTATTATTATTAAACTTATGAGTCATCCTATAGCCAAAGCTCTTAGGGCAATACACATAATAAAAACAAATATGAGAAAAACCAATGAGAAAACATATTAAAAGATTTTTTCCAGTTTTAGAATGTTTTAAACAAGGTAGCAGAAAACCCTGTTACCAAAAACAGAGTATTCCAAATTAGGGGCAGCCATGGCATCAACTCTTGTTAAAGCATTGTCCCCTGGACTGCTGAGGAGATGCGGTCGTGCAGGATTCATGTGCTACTTTTAGCCCCTCCTTTTTAAAAACGGTGTTGGTGAGTTTTAAGATCTTTGCACTGTTGTTGACTTCTACCTTGGTTTTATCCTCTTTTAAACTGATGGTTTTGATACAATGTCTTCCTATGTTGTTTTATGTGATGGTTCTAAGTTTTGTTTTGTGAACTGCCCAGCAGCTTCCACAAATGGGCCATGTGTTGTTGTTGTTCAGTTGTTAAGTCGTGTCCAACTCTTCGTGACCCCATGGACCATAGCACGCCAGGCCCTCCTGTCCTCCGCTCTCTCCCGGAGCGTGCTCAAGTTCATATTCATTGCATCGGTGATGCTATCTAGCCATCTCATCCTCTGCCGTCCCCTTCTCCTTTTGCCTTCAATCCTTCCCAGCATCAGGGTCTTTTCCAGAGAGTTTTCTCTTCGCATTAGGTGGCCAAAATATTTCAGCTTCAGCTTCAGGATCTGTCCTTCCAATGAGCACTCAGGGTTGATTTCCTTTAGGATTGACTGATTTGACCTCCTTGCAGTCCAGGGGACTCATAAGAGTCTTCTCCAGCACCACAGTTAGAAAGCATCAATTCTTTGGCGCTCAGCCTTCCTTATAGTCCAGCTCTCACAGCCATACATTACTACTGGGAAAACTGTAGCTTTGATTAAACAGACCTTTGTCAGCAAGGTGATGTCTCTGCTTCTTACTATGCTGTCTAGGTTTGCCATAGCTTTCCTCCCACAAATGGGCCATAGAGAAATGCCATAAGTAACAGCTTACTTATTGTAAGGGATAAGGGGATTTTGGAATTAGTTTCCTACTAGTCTGACCTTTGGAATGGCCATCCACCACATCCATACCAGTCTTAGACTGTGCAGCAGAGGAGGAACATACTTGCTTACAACCATACTTTACTGAAAATCCAAATGGGAAACAGACTTTTTCACATATTTAAGAGATCCATGAACTGAATAACGTGCGAAATGCAGCCTTCAAAAAAGGAAGTGGAAACTATAGCTGCTCCCCTTATAGAGAGGCCAAAAGCTGCCTAAAAAGGGGACCTTGAGAACCACCTGTGCTCCTCACTGAGAGAAGCCGAACTCGGATAGAGCAGCTCAACAAACTTCCAGGAAAAATGTTTAGGAGCAGAGACTTCTGTTCCATGAGAGTCGCGCGGGAATGCAACCTCCTACCGCACTCTCACGCCTCGCGGGTCCCAGGATCGTCTTTTACAGCATCCCCCCGCCGCCCTGGAGGGAAAGAACTCCCGCCCCCTCTCGCAAGTCACTGGCTGGGGCGGACTGAGTGACAGCACAGGCCCAGCCGGCTAGTGTTTGCCTTGCGTCCCGTCATGTGGGCTCTCTAGAGTCCTCCTCCTCTTCCGTGATTCCTGTCACGTGGGTCTCTGATCAGCTGAGCTTGTCTGCCCGGCTCCTCCCCTCCCCTGCCCGTCAGCGGGCCAAGGCTCCTTCCACCCTCCGCCCCCAGCAGTGCGCGCGGCGGTACGTAGGGTTATTTGATTGACGGGGAGGGGGCGACGGGGGGGTACTTGCTGCTCGCCCACTTGCGCGGCGGCTGAGGGCGAGGCGCTGCCGCTGGAGGAGCTCGGCTCTCGCCCCGCTGCGAGCGAGCCGGGCGGTCG
Source organism: Heloderma suspectum (assembly GCF_057233095.1). Taxonomy (NCBI): domain Eukaryota; kingdom Metazoa; phylum Chordata; class Lepidosauria; order Squamata; family Helodermatidae; genus Heloderma; species Heloderma suspectum. Next base: position 114,406,031 of record NC_139461.1, on the reverse strand, counting down.
CGGGCGTGTCTCCTTTTTTTCCTTTCTCCCAATTCGTCTCATTGAGAGAAAACACGCGGCTGTTGTCGGCCCCCTCGTAAGTAAGCCCGTGAGTGGCAAGCCCCGCTCCCCTGAAAACCTGCGGCGGGCGGGGCCGGTGGCTTGGCCAGAGGCTTTCTGGCGGGGGCCTGCCCTCGGCACCGCCCTGAGGATAACCAGTTGAAGTCAGAATTCACAATTAAGCCTGACGCCCGGCCTGGTGGCCTCCAGATGTTTGGACTACAACTCCCATCAGCCTCGGGCAGCATGGCGAGTGGTCAGGGATGATGGGAGTTGCAGACCAAGCCATCTGGGGGCCACCAGGTTGGGGAAGGCATGCTGTAAGTAAACGTTGCTTCAGCATCCTTGCGCTCTAGCCTCTCCCAGCCTTTTGTTTGTTTCAGTACAATGACGTCCCGGAAGAATGAAATGGGCCTCCTAGAGCGCAATCGTATGCATGTTTAGATAGAAAAAACGTCCTACAACTCCCAGCATTCCTCACCAGCCATGCTGCTGGCTGGGGAATGCTGGGAGTTGTAGGACTTTTTTTCTGCCTGAACATGCATAGAACTGCACACTTAATTGGTTTCCTGTGTGTTGCTATTTCCAAGTCCAACCTCTATCAGTTCTCTTTTGTCCGATCTAAAGCACAGATGGGCAATTTTGGCAGATAACGTTATGGTTCCTGGTTAGATGAGTAATTTGGTTGCTTAGTTCCTTTCAGGTGTAGCTGACAGAAAACTTAATATTCTTGATATTACTGCTGTCCTAAAAATAGTTCCATTGGTGTTTGGTCAGATTGTAGAATAAATAGGCCTTTAGTTCTCCATTCCCATAACGGCTGTCGCTGAAAACTGTCAGACTGGTGTCACAGGAATTGGGGCATTCATTTACAGGCCAACTATATGGAGATAACAGTTCAGAGACAGTATCAGCTGTTAGCCTGGCGGTGATCCTGCAAACTCTCAAGGCTCTCATATAGGTGCCACTGCACATCCGTTCTAACCCTAAATTGAAAGATCAGCACTTCACATTTGTGTCCTTTAAGAACGCTCAGCACTTAAGAGCCAAATGTACCTTAGCAAGCTGTGCTTGCTGAACAACACATTTTTACAAAAAGGGAGCATTTGCAAGTGAGCATTTTCAGTTTTTATTGTAACTAGTGCTATGTAAGTATTTTATGCATTATATATTTTTACTCATTCAGGCTGAAGAATATCTGAAACTTTTATCAACAAAGCAAACTATTATGTCTCATGCACGCAAACCCCCTCTTGTGACGGGCATTTCTCCCAATGAAGGCATCTCATGGACAAAGGTCACCATTCGAGGAGAGAACTTGGGAATGGGTCCAACAGATCTCATAGGTAAGTCAAGAAAGCTGTTTAAGTGTTGATGGCAGTATTATGTGTCTAGCAGAGGTTACTCAGACACACCAATTGCTGGCCAATTTTGATAATTCTGTGGTATTATGAAAATATTTGGTAGACAACATAAGTATTTTTTTCCTCATGAAGTTGAAGAGATGACATAGAATTGATGAGACAATATGTAGATAATAAATGGGTCAACCATTTAAATATTAGGAAAATGAAAGTTCAGACGAGATCTAGATTGGTGAAAACTAAAGCTATGACTTTGAGTTTACTCCTGCTCATGCTGCTCTGCTCTTGTCATTTGAGCATGGACAAGATATGTTGGGTTGGATCCAGATAGAGACTTGGTTTGCACAATACAACAACCCACCATGGGCAGCCACCCATGGTGGGTTGTCATGTTGTCCAAACCAGGACCATTTTCCATGAGCTGGCTTATTTTTTGCAAATAAGCCACACAGAACCCATGGTTTGTTGTAGCATTGTTCATGCCCACAATTGGTTGCCATGTAGTCTCAACTCAGGAGACCAATTTTATCATGCATTGCCGCAATTGGCTACAGAGCCACTTGGGAAGAATGGCAAAAATAGCCTGTGACACCTGCTCTTTGCGACCTCGCCAGTGACTGCCATTCCACTGATGCTGATACGGCACGTTTGAAAGACCATCACTCATTCCCAGCTTAAAAAAAAAAAAAACGGTGCCCCAAAAATATGCAGTTGAGGTCGTCATGGGGGGAGGCTGTCCGATATGTGTAGGCTTGCCTGGTTAATTTCCTTGTATGTTTCAGCTGTCAAAGGGAGTGGCAAAGTAGAGTAGGTAACATGAAAAGGCATGGGGAGTTAATATCTCCCCTTTCTGGAGTAGCTGGAGAGTCGGGAAGTGTTGAAAAGGTGGAGGGCACTGACAGGCATCAGTTCAACACTAAAAGTGAGAGGATCACATTGCCAAGGGGGAGATATTGTTGCTCTCCCCTTTTGGTACACTTGTTCCTTTGGGTTTTCCTCTCATTTTCAGTGCTTCTGAACTGTGCTACTGGGTCCCTCCTTTCTCTTACTGTTATTTCTCCCAGTCCTTCGCAACTGTGCACAAATTAGCCAATAGGCAACCTCGTCCTCTCAATTTCCTTGTATGTTACCTACTCCACCTGAGGGCTGCCTTTGACATCTGAAACATATGAGGAAAATAATCAGGCAAGACTACACATATTGGACAGCTGTAAGTGCACACTTGGGAAAGACTGACAAAAATAATAACAAAAAAATGTATACCCCCCAATTATGCATTTTTGAGGCACTAAATGTTTTTTAAAAGCTGGGGAATGAAAAGGGGTAGCGATCAGAGTGGGGATGGGGAGACAAGATGGATTTTGTGACAAAGTCCCCTGGGATATGTGCTGAAGCCTGCTGGAGGACTGAGAGGGAAGGAGAGAAAGAAAAAGCTATGGCAAACCCAATTGTCTCACGGATGTACCATGAGTTGTTCCGTGAACAACCAACCCACCATGGGTTATTCATAGGGTGCCTTAGTGTGATGTACGAACCCACCCACAGTTATAGTTAGAGTTCACCCACTGAAATTTAAGTCCCATTGATTTCAATAGGTCTACTCTAAGTATGGCTAAATCTGGATGCAATCTAACATTTGCCAAATGTCTATCAGCAAACACCTGTTACAGGAGGACTGGTCTTTCCAGTAGGAAGCTCTTGTCCCAAACAGCCAGGAGGCTCCTGGCATGAGACATATTCTTGAAGCTGTATCATAGGGCAGGAGCCATTTTTTTAATGCCTTCCTTCATCCAGTGGCTTATCATAGTGTGAGGTTGATAAGTTCACCAAGCAAATCTACACTCTTCTACATTTTGCTTGCTCCTTATGAAGGTATGTAGCTAAATTTTTGAGGGTTATGAGTAGCTCATTTAAAGTTATTTCAGTTTTTGGCTTTACTGATAACAGTGTTTTTCAAACTTTCTGAACCTGAGTGCTGCCAATCGGTCTGAAATTACTCTACCTTGTGACCCTTCCGCCCCCCCCCCCCCCCCCGGTAACCGCAGCACAAGTACTCTGTTCTACAGGTATGGAGTCTCTTGTATCTGCAGCCTGTTGCTGCATGTAAGGATCTGTGGAATAATCCAACACTGGCATTAGGGTTTTTTGTGAACCACCCAGTGAACTTTGGCTATGGGGCGGTATGGAAGTATAATAAATGAAATGAAAATCTCTGACCCCTCCTAAGGCCATACCAGGGGAATTATCATTAGAACAAAGCAGCAGCTCTTCCTGAGCTTTCTTTTTTCCCAAATTAGGTTGGGATGATGGGCGAATAGGGATACTGTGAAAGTTCTCTTCCAGGGGCGATGAATCAATCCCTTTGGGTGTCCATGCCTCACAAGGGACGTCTGGTCCAGAGTTTGAGAATCACTGCAGTACCATGCTATTGGTGCTTTCTGAGCTCCATTTTACAGTCTTTTTCAAATTTTTATTGTATCTGTAATCTCATGTTCACCCAGTGGTCGAGGCTGAGTACTTCAGTATTGGCTACTAATGTTTATGTATTTAGAGCACTGCCTTATAAAGCCTTCTAAACTGCTTTTTAAAGCTGAATTTCATAAAAGTAAGTAACACAAGTTACGTTTGTAAACCTAAAGCACTTCAGGTACTTATGAAATAAGGAATATTCACCATCAAGCACTTTTCCTCCATTTTGATCTGACTCTCTAATAGGCTTGACCATCTGTGGACACAACTGTCTTCTAACTGCTGAATGGATGTCAGCCAGCAAAATTGTGTGTCGAGTAGGTCAAGCTAAGAATGACAAAGGAGACATTATCGTCACAACAAGGTCAGGAGGCAAAGGGACTTCGACGGTTTCTTTCAAACTCCTGAAACCTGAAAAAATAGGTATGTTTGCCACATTCCTTTACATCTATACTTGTAAGTAGTTTTCCTAAGTAATTAAAATGTTATTAAGTCTTTTTTAAAAGGAAGTCTTAATGGGATCTGGGTGTGTGGTTTATTTATCAAATTCTATGAACAAATGAAGCTGTGTCTAGTCAGGCCATTGGTCCGTAGAATCATAGGGTTGGGAGGGGCCTGTAAGACCATCAAGTCCAGTGCCCTGCTCAGTGCAGGACACCTGATTCCCAGGCAGTCTCCCATCCAAGTACTAACCAGGGTTGACCCTGCTTAGCTTCTAAGATCAGATGAGATCAGGCACATCCAGCCCTTTGCTTGTTCTGTCTAGCTCAGTTCTGTCTACTCTGACTGGGAACAGCATTCCAGGTTGTCTAGGGCATAGGTATTTCCTAGGCTTGCTACTTGAAACCCTCTAAGTGGAAATGTTGGAACTGAACTTGGCATTATGCAGATAATGTGTTCTGCCATTGAGCTATGGCCCTTTCCTGAATTTCAGAATACTTAATATTTTCTTAGTTATTGATCAAGGTTTAAATTACATTCCCATACTTGCACCTGAATCCCATAGGCTTCTGTATAGCAGTAGGTCGGAGGTGAGGAATTCCAGATCTTATTGGACTGCAACTCCCATCAGCCCTACCCTGCATATTCAATGGTGAGGGATAATGGGAGTTGCACTCCAGCAGCATCGGGAGGGCCACATGTTCCCCAACCTCACACCTGCAGTAGGTTCTGTTCAACTCAGTAGACATCCGATCGAGTTCCAAATAACCCTGCTTTGATCACACAAGGTATTTTAACACCTGATAGTATAAAGCATATTTGAGCCTCTCTTATGCTGCCTGTGCCCATGTATGAATTTTAATGCTGGGAGGAATGTAGAGGAGAAATTAAATGTACACATTTGCCAGTGGAGGTTTTACATTTGCGTTATGGATGCAGGAAAGCAGAAAAAAGCAAAACAAAACCCAACAATGTTAGTGTCATGAGTGGAAGAGAGCTTTAGCTCAAATAAAACCCTTTGAATAACCATATATTGCTTTGCTACTCTTTGGGTGGCATTGCTAGGCCAGAAAATGACAATAAAGGCAGTGTGGGAGTTGGTTTCCAGGTTGCTTTTGTCCTACTTTTCCCAAACAATTATCTAGGCATATATTTTATAGTTGCTGAATTAAGTCAAAGAAGCCTTACAAGGCAGAACTTCATGAGGCTGGACAGGGCTTATTGTTATAAGGATATGCCTTTTGTTTTCTCTAGGTATCTTGGATCAGTCTGCTGTCTGGGTTGATGAAATTAACTATTACGACATGCGCACTGACAGAAACAAAGGGATGCCCCCTTTGTCTCTACGTCCTGCTAATCCTCTTGGTATTGAGATAGATAAGTGAGTACCAAGTAGTATTGATTCACATTCTTAGCAGCTTTCCCTGTATGGATTCCAGAAGGTTTCAGAGTTTGAAATGTGAGAAAAGCATGTATAGAGTCTAACAGAGAACTTGACTTGGTCATAGAAAGCTAGTGTTTCTTAACTCTTGTCATGCCTTTACTGACAGGGTTCACTTCTTCAGTTTCCCACTAGATAAATAGAAACAGTAATGATATTCCTCTGAGAGGTTATGAGGATAAAATCCTCTCCACGCATTATACTCTAAAGTGTAAACCTAGAGTGCTTCCAGGGAAGCTTTTATTGTGCAGTCACGTTGCCTCATTCACGGAATTTTACTGGGGGTCCAGTTGACAATGTCTTCAACTTGCAGCCTTCCTGTGTTTTCTCGCTGCTGCTGCTGTCATTTTTGGGGGCCAGAAAAAAATCCATTAAGGGAAAAAGATGGAATAGTTGCAAAATGCCTTTTGATTGTTAGCACTAGGAGCCCTTCATCTGGAAAATGTAAGGCATCATGGCAAACATATATACAGGTGTACTTCTCAGGGGGCTAGGATTGGCTGGCTTGGGTCCTGTTCAGTCTTTTGGGTTGATAAACCATGGAGCACTATCCTGAGAACAAGCTGTGCCCATGTATGCAATCTGATTCTGTTTTCATATTCTAGTTTGTAAACGGGTTAAACCACAGTTTTCCAGTTAGATTGTAAAGCACGGGTGCAGAACTTCAGGCCTGGGGGCCAAATCTGGCTCTCTGAGGTTTCCCAGAAGACCATGCCCCCTTCCCCGGGCCCCACCCCTTTCACCCAACCACATATCATTTTGTGGTTTCTTGGCTTTTTGTGCAGGTTTTCCCCCATTCTAAATGGTTGAAATACCTCTCCCAATGCTTAGTTACTGCCAGTAAAAATTTTACACTAAAATATGCTGGTATTTTTGGCCCCACCTCTTTTGCCTTTGACTGACCACCACTGGAATGTGGCCCCCAAGAGCCTCTTTGAAATGGAATTTCACCTTTGGGCTGAAAGAGTTTCTGCACCCCTGTTTAATTGGTAACTGGTTTAAACCAGCCACGATATCGGCACTGAAGTGGGGACGGTCAAGGAGGAAGTGCATGGTCACATGGCTCATTCTCTAGCCAAACCATAGTTTATTGGTGCAAGATCATTACATCTGAACTGGGCTCAGTGTCAGTTCATGGTTTGCATAATGAGTGAAACAGACCCCAAACAAGGATGATAAAGCACTTACCCCATAAGTCCCAGAAAGCATGCATCGAATTTCAGCCTTAGCATACCAGCTATGCAAGCCAGCAGTTTTGCCTGGTGCTCAGTTCTTTGGTAGGCTTTTTGCTTGTACATATTGCTTTGTGTTTTAGTTTTATTGTATATTATATTAATTTTATATTTCTGTATTGTGTGTGTGTCGCTTCAAGACTGCTTTTTCAAGTGGGAAGTGACACATAAACTTTAATAATAATAATAGTTTAACGGTCTTGCCCAGATCACTAGTTAAAACTCCATATAATGGGAATACTTTTAATAGCTTTGGGAGATAAAAGGATTAGATGGTAAATGAGGTTCTTACTTCATAGAAGCTGTTCAAGCTTCTAGCTGGTTTGCATTTGTGAGTGTGTTTAGATTGGGATCAGTAGCAGCAGTTGTAGGATAAAAGATTCATTTATCATTTATTTCAGATTTTTTTGAAATGCTAGTGATTTTTTTTCCTAACCACAAATCCTATTTCTATGCAGAATTACTACAAACCTTATGCAAAATTCCAATAGTGGCATTTCTGTAAATAACTGTTGATATGTCCTTTTCTTAAGACTTGCTGTGATAGCAAGTGTGTTCTTCTGGGTGTGGATCACTGCAATGTCAGAACTGCTATGTAACACTAGCACTGCAGAGAGGCCATGAAAATATTTAGAGTGGAGTGCCACGTGATCATTGCATTTTAAACACAGTGTATTGATGGGCGTATCCGTATTTTATTGTTCTGAGTAAAATAGTGGAATATAGCCTTATCTACAGTAATACTTTTGTCTATCACACACCTCTGCCTCCAAGTATATCCCGTTAAATTCCAGCTGTAACATAGCTGGGGGCATGTGGGCTGCAGTGCCATAGTAGTGCAGTGCCTTTATACATGCTGGGAAGTTAGGGATATTGCGCAAATTTAATATATCCCCAGTTGTAAAATCTGCTGAAGCAATCGTTAAATGCTTATGATGTTCATACCAATGAAACAGAAGCACAGTCGTGGCATTCTGTCAACATTGTAAACTAATACATTGGCACAGGTGTTTTTGGTTGAGATTTTGTTCTAACAATATTTGAGTTCTGCTAATCAAGCCCTGCACAACTTGCAACCCATCAAGCTCACTAGGCGTTTGCTTGGCTGCCATGTGCTTGGCAATTATCCTTTTTCAGCTTTGCAGTTCTAGCGTGGCAACAGTAATAGGAGGGTTTGGGGCCACTAGTAGGCCACCATCCCTTAACTGGTGGGCTGTGTTTGGCTTTAGTGCAGGTCTGCAATAACTCAAAACTGGTGAAATTAGTAATATAGAATGGTCAGGGGGCATCATTAAGTTAAAATGAAGAAAGTATGTTCTGTTTTGTCTGCCAGAGGTAATGAAGTGAGAGCTGCCCTGTTTGTAATGTTTATTACTACAATAGACCCATAAATAAATAAGAGGACAAACGAGTAGGAGAATATGTAAATTATCTATGCCTGCATGCAGAACTGCTGTGTTTTAATAGAAAGGTGGATGATATAGTATAGCTGGCCTTTCATTTTATTTATTTTAACTTTATGTTCAGAATTTGTTTTTCAGGAAGTATTAAGATTGTAGAATTAGATCCTCCAAAAGGCATGTAACCTTGTTTCTCTGGGGAGGAGGTGTAAGTATGTTACTATCATACACATGCTGAAAATCATGGGCCAACATAGCTCCAGACATATTGGTTAAATTTCAGTTGCAAAATTTATTTTATAGTCTTAAAAAATCAAATACTTGATTTTCTTATTTGTATGAAGATACTTCATGCCTGCTTGGTTTGTGTGATGAAGATTTTGCAGTGAAGTGCTTAACAGTGGTCAGTGTGGAAACTGCTTCCCAGTTGAGATGAGTCTGCTTCCAAATCTTTTTATTGCAAATATGGGTACCTTATAGCTGTAAATATGTTCACTGTTCACTTATTCTTGTGAAAAACCCTTTGAGTTCTGTGAGACTACAATAATACAGATGGTTGCTTAATTTCCCACTTGTGTCAGTCCTGCACTTAGTTCTGCATTTTAAACCAGTGAGTAGTGGGGGTGTATGCAGGTATGCAGCCATGTGCAACAATCTATTGGACTTAAGTTGCCTGTCAGGGATTGTGTCTAAGACTTACTGAAATGAATGGAAGTTGGCTATTAGCAGTACTTGTGGATTGTAATTGAGACACATGATCAACAGACCTGACTGGAGAATGCTTCTAACCTTTCTTGTTTTTATTTGTGTGTGTTGTATTTTGGTATATGGGTGGAAGTTGGGAGCACACTCTGCAAAAGCCAAACTAGGTTTATAGAGGATATAGAAGTCCATATGTGTGTGAGAGAGTGAAAATCTTTCGATGTGTACGCACACTTTTGCAAAATTATTTGAAATAACGAATTAAAGGAGAGGATAATGAAAGATAAATGTACAGACATTCTTACTGTAGGCTCTTTATTAAATAATCATGCTCAGTAGGGGAGAGGTAGCAGGCTTCCCGACAAACACAGCAAAAGGAATTTGCCTGTGCCTTTTCAGGATGTAAGAATACAAGATCTGACAACACAATACTTACGGACAGCATGCAATTGCAGTGCTACTATACCAATTAAAAATAATAACAACAACATTAAAACCATTCCAAACTGAATGTAGAGTTCCAGCTAAATATAGCAGACAGTAGTAGTTATATATGGTATGTACAATCTCAAACAGGTTTGGTTATTTTCCTTAACTAACACAGATGTGTTGCTGTGTTTACTACTATGGCAATGAAGATCCAATTCCAGCAGAAAAGCAGGTCTTCCATGGTGATTAAGACTTGAATCCTAAGATAACATAAGGAAGTTCATGGAAGGAAAGTTTCCCCTTTTTTTGTTCCCCCACTCCCCAGCAGCCTCCCACAAAGCCTGCTTCAGAGGAATGAATTGGCCTGGGTTTCAAACCTGATGAATTGGGATCTTGCCTTTGAAAACGTAGACCACAATAAACTAATTTGCTCTTAAGGTGTCAGGAGACTCTTATTGCTGGACTGATGTCGTTACTCTGTTGATAAAACTGGATTAATTGTATCTTTTCTATCTTTTGCTTCTCTGGCATCAATGTGTATTTTTTTTTATTTAAATGTAGCATTAGTTATCAATCCTAAATGTGCTTTATCTGGCTAGGAATAGTCTATCAGTGCTTTGTGTCCAATTACTGTGTTATTACTAGGAATGTTTTGAAAGTGACTATAAAGTTGAAATATTCTCAGTAGTGCTATGTGTCTTCAGATTAGTAACTTGGTTTCTGCCTTCAAGGTCTAGCTTGCTGATCGTACACTGCCACCTAATGGAACATGTGAATCTTCTTTTGTGATGTCAGTTGGCTGTTTTAGCAGAGGTGCTCTGTCTTTGGTTTCTATGTAAATAGAAGGGGGCTTTCATTCTTAAAACAGCTCAGCTGGGTTGCTGCAGGTTTCAGTTAAATATTTTAATTTTCCACATCAGAAGGCAGACTATCACAAGATCATGAAATCTGCATAGCTATATAGACATGATGGTAGCCCAAATACTTCAAAGCCCCATGGATTTCATTGGGAGAGGCGTTATATGATCTTCCATTGAAATGAATAGCACTTAACTTTGGTCAGATTTTTGCCCTGTATTTGTTGACTATAAATCTTTGTCATCGGTTTAAGGTGCCTGCCTACTTTTTCCCTTGTCTCTCACTGTGTCACTCAGATGCATTGGTTACGTGATGTTCTACCATATAAGTATTATACTTAGGCAATGACCAGATTTTCCATTAGCTGCCCTTTGGATTGTTCCAGAGAGCATCCTTGTCCTCTGGCCTACCACTGGAGATAGTCCGTCTTAACAACTTTGGGTCTGTCCTGTTTAGTCTGCTCTAGCGTCCTTTCTGCTGGTCTCCTGCATGCATGAGTAACAGAATACAGCTGGTACAAACTTTTGCTCCTAGGAGTCTGGCTGATACCAGACAGGGGGAATGTGTATGGTAACTTGGTTTGTTTATGGTGGTTGCCATTCAGTCTTTATTTACTTAAAATGGCTCTTCTTGACCTATAAAATCCTCTGGAATCTAGTTCATGTTACTTTTCACTGACAGTATCCAGTAGAACTGCTTTGTTTGAGTTTTAAATAGATTTTACAGAGTCATGTACACAAAAATCACTTCATCTGGATTGTTGATTACTATTTAAAAGCTATATTTATGAAACACACATTTACATTTCTTTTTAAATGAAAGCAAGTAAACCTGTCAAATTCCACCCATATAACTACATTCTGCTAAGGAAGCTGATACCACTGACCCATTTCTTTGGAAGCACTTGCTTGAGGTGAGCATTCTTTCACCAAGTTTCTGAATTAGGGTTGTGCTGACATGTTGTACAGGATCTGGTTTAGATTGCTTGATGGTATTCATACTTTGGCCACTGTGGAGATGGGTGAACTTCCCAGGGTTCAATTTGCAGTGGGCTCACCTCAAATGATCTGATCTGGGCTTAGTTCACATCGGATCTGGACTAGCTTATATTTTTAAGCTTGGCCTTATTATGAGCTCCAGATTTCATTGTGCTCCCATTGATATTATCAGGAACAGGAAAAGCTCTGAGGCCTCCCCACCCTCTTTGCAAGCCTTTCCCCAGAAGCCCTTTCCCGTGCCTCCAAACCTAATTAGCTTTGGCATGAGGAGATTTTTGCTGAAGTCTCTTTTAGGCACTAAAACGTGCATGAATGATGCCCTAAGCACCAAAAACCCAGGAATGATAGCTTCGCGGGGCGTTGGAGTCCTTAGTCACACCATAGAAGCCCTGGTAAACTACATTTCCTAGGAGTCTTGGTGCTGACAGTGCTGCTGCAGGGCCTAATGAAAGCTGTAAGAGGAGCCCATTGCTTCTGCTACCACTAGATGAGTTTTGGCAGGAAACGGAAGGGAGAAGCTGTGCTAGCCAGAAGAGTTGATGCAGGGTTGGAATCAAACTAATTGTAAACTGAGCCTGAACTTCAGAGAGGTGTGGGCTCAACACGCAGATAGCACAGACATTCCAAACTGGGAAAATTAATGTTTTGAACTCTCAAATCTCAACTTCGGTATCATTGCTAGTTTCAGTAAATGCATTCTGCTACCACTATGAGCTATAACTTCTCTTCCTCCCTGCATTTGATTTAGTGATTGCAGTCAGTGGTGGTGGTGGTTGTTTATAAGTGCCTCAAACACTAGATGCTGTGCAATAATTCTGTTAAAAAGAGCAGACTCTACCCACAGGCTTGTAATCTAAAAGGTCAAGATAGTTAAGAAAAACAGAAGGAATATAAAAGGAAGTGGAAGAGAAGAAGAGGCAGAGAACAGAGATTAAAAACTTGAGGCAAAACATTTTTAGTTGCTGTTTTTAAGTGCTTACACAGAGGGAGAGATATGAACGGTGGGCAGTGAATTCCAGATAAAATGGGCAGTCAGAAAGAATGGACTGAGACCTGAAATAGAAGAATCCAGCCAAGGTTTATACAAAAGCAGTGTATCAACAGAGAGGATATTATAAGGCAAAGGGAGAGAAAGGAAGATATGATAAGAAGCCAAGGGGTGAAGAGATGTAGAAATTAAAAAGTAACAAACTAGATCTAGTGACAAAATGGGAGTCAGAGCAGGGAATGCAACAAAGGAGAAATGTGAGCAAAACAGAAATACAGAAAAAGCAAAGAGGAAAACAGGAATGAAGAGAATTACAGCAATGAAACCAGGAAAGAGAATAGTATTTCCAGTAGAGGGAGACAAAATAATTATTTTTTGCAGTATTGAAGTAGTCGGTTTTCCAGTAGTATTAATAAAAGAAGAAATAGAGGGGGGAGTCAAAGAAGACTGTGTGGTTCTTTAAGTAGAAGAAAGAAGTATTATCCAGAGTGAATGAAAAGAGAGAAGGTACAGACACAAATGAAGGATAGGAGAAGAAAATGATAGGAGGGTCCAGAATAGTTCTTCAACATTTGCTGAAAGATGGAAAGAAGAGCATTAATTGTAATTAAAAGATGAACAGAAATAATGAAAACATGCTTATCAAAAATAAAAGAATTAATTTAATAGTCATGTCAGTAACTCAAGATTTCAAGGAAAGAATGGAAAATAGACCCCATGATTTAGCAAGCAGGAATTCACAGAAAATTTGAGTTTAGAGTAGATTCCATGTAATTATAGTAACAAAAAGCAGATTCACTCAAAAATCAAGGAAGGACAAGGAATTTAAAGAATTTTCAAAGTAAAGGATTATAATTAGGAAGACTATCAAAAGAAGGCTTCTTCAGCATAGGACAGAACAATAGCAGACAAAGCAAGGAGGATAGATACCAGAAGAAGGTGAGAGGTTAAAATATGCAATGCAAAAAGAATAATAATGGGAGCAAGACAATTTAATAAAGAGGATAGAAGATCAAGCTTGCAGGTTTAGAAAAAGACAAAACACAAAGCCAAGAACATTCAGAAATGAGTGTGAATTAGGAAAGTGATGGAGAGGAAAAGTGGGAGACTAACCTGAAAAGTTCTTCTGTGTAGAAAGAAAAGAGTAATGAACTGACCAGAAGCCTAAGGAAAAACAGAGGGAGGGTATGGGCAAGAGAGTAAGTGAAGAAATGAATTAAAAGGTGCTGAAGGGAAGAATACTGTGAAGATGGGACAGAGCAGAGACTCAGAGGCTGATCTTAAAAGCATAGGCAAGTCTATTTTAGAGAAGGTGATTCTTGAGGTGTTCAAGAACTAGGCCATTAAGCCCTTTAAACATTAACACAAGTGCTTTAAACTGAACTTGGAAACAAATGAGTAACCAATGTTGTTGATACAGAATCAGATCATGAAATTCCAGCCAGTACTGTGGATGGCCCAATTTGTATTTTCAGAACTTTTAAAGACAGACCCACATAGTAAACATCACAATAGTCTTGGACTTCAACTGCCATCATCCCCAACCAGCATGGACATGGGAGTACCAGGCTGGAGAAGGCTGGTCTAATCTGCATGTAACTAGGTCATGCATGACAGATGCAAGCCTGTTTTCTCTAGAAACGTTTGCAGCTTGCAAGCCAGCTAAAGCCGGTAAAGAACACTTCTAGCCACAGTCACCACTTAAATAACTGGGGAAACTGAAGGATCCAGGAACACCCCCAAACTGTATGTGGTCCTTCAAGGGGAGTCTATTCATTACAGGCTGTGCACCCAGTCCCAATCAGTGGAACCCTGATTAACATTATATCCATCTGATTATTTATTTATTACATTTCTACACCACCCAATAGCTGAAGCTGTCTGGGCAGTTTACAAAAAAATATAACAACAGAGTACAGAATAAAAAAGTATAAAATATAAAAGCTTAAAACTACAGTATAAAAAAAACCCAGAATAAAACCTAGCAGCAGTGCAGAGATTTAGAAAGCAGTAACCGATTTAAAACAGAAAAGTTAAAAGACCATAATGCTAAAGTGCTAGGAAAATAAAAAGGTCTTCACCTGGCACTTGAAAGAGTACAATGTAGGTGTCAGGTAAACCTCTCTAGGGAGCTCATTCCACAGCCAGGGTGCCACAGCAGAAAAGGCCCTCTTCCTGGTAGTCACCCACCTCACTTCCTTTGAAAAGGACCCCTGAAGATGATCTTAGGGTTCGGGCAGGTTTATATGATTGTTTACATGATTGGGCAGGTTTATATGATTGATTAGTCTCATCAGTCATATAAACAACAATCCTTTAATTTGTTTCATTGTTTATTTATCTCAGAATAAGTGATTGTGAAAGGTGTGGTTTACACATACATAGTCACCCTTTAATAACTTATTATTCATCAAGCAGTGACTCACATGTATGATTTACTCATTATAGATCAATCACTAAAAGATTCTTTCCGTAATATCTCCCAGTACCACCTCAAACAATGCTTTTTATTTTATTTTATTTCACTAGAGAGTTTATGCAATCAGAGCTGTAACTCCATATATGACTAGCTCACACATAAATGTTATCACTTGATGATGACAACATCAGTTGGTGGCTTGCATGTGTGAATGAGCCATGAAGAATGGAAATTGCCAAATTACCTCTGCCGCAGTGGGTTTTTAAACTGGAGTCAGTTCAAACAGTCAGCTGCAAGTCATAAAGTGTTGAGAAATCCTGTGATGCAAAATTAAGTGAAGTGCATGCATGTGTGAACTAGCCTTTAGAAAGCCCTTGATGTGGAAATTTGCCCAAAGTGTAAAGATTGCTTTGCCTCTCTACATACTTCCAATGAAGCCAGCATTTGAAGTTACATTTTTCTTGCAGTGACATTTTTATTTTGCTTTTATGATGAATTGGATACATAACAGCATTTGACATTTTCCAGGAGTGTCAGCATGGTCTCCCTTTAGTTAGTAGGTGTTGTTTGCCACCCACTATTGCGATTCTCACCACTCAAATAAGACAGATATCCCAGGCTCTCTATTGTTTCTGTTACAGCCTGGGTATGGTGCTTGAGACAGTAAGCAAATCTGTGGAAATTAATTTGGCAGTGGAATGTAATGAAAACATAACACACTGTGAATGGAGCCAACTCTCTCATATATTGTCATCCAGTCCATTTGACAAGCTGCGCTATGATCATCAAGCCACTTAGTAAAATAGAGTTCTGTTTATATTAATGGAAGTTGCCCTATGGTCCTCACCCTATTATTATCGTCTCAATTGATTTCTCTTCAGGATGCATTTATATGTGTTTGTATTTTCCATGATTAGCTTCCATATGCATAGAAATTGATACTGGGCACAGTATTCAGCATCTTGTGAGTTTTCATTTTACAAAAGGGACTTTTAAGGAATCCTTCAAACTCGATACGATGCACATATTTTGTGCCCAAACTCAAAATGCTGGGGCTGATTTTCATTTTATGAAGTGCTCACACCCTGTTTTTGCAACAGACCGTAGCTAGTCTCTGGAACTGCAACAAGACAGGAGGATGGGGAAGGCAGAAAGGAGGGCATCCTTATTGCTGATAGTGGCTGATTATACCTAATCTCTGCTCCTTAGCCTATTTCAGCCAGTGTAGTCCCATGGACTGTAAAGAAAAGAGCTACTGTGTTTCTGGTTTCTTCTTGCCCAAACCCCACTATTTAGCTTTTATGTTGCCTACCTAGAGTTAAATACATTACATGCCTACCTAGAGTTAAATACATTGCCTTCTTCAGTTGTTCTAAGGGCATGCAGTCTCTACGGGTGAGGATAGGGACCAGGAACAGACATGCTAGATCCTCTGCCCTCTGTCGTGTCCTCATTGCTCTCTGCATGTAGAGCATGTCTGTCTGCAGTGGAAGCCTCTATTTGTGGAGGCTCTTCCTGAGATTTAGAACCCTGATATTCCAGGGTTCTAGATTACATGGAGAGCTCCCACAGAGGCTTGTTTGTAGAGATTACACATGCTTAGAACAACTGAACAGAGTTTGTGTTTCCCAAGTGTCTGTAAGGCTCTCCTGAGAGCTTTTAGCTTGGGAAAGAGTAAACATTACCTGTCATCAAAGCAATGCACTTCTGCATGAGTCACTGTTCTCAGAGTAGGTAATTTGGTTGTGTGTGTGGAGAGTGATTTAAATGGACCTGTCAGACTTGTTGCAATGCTAGAGCATAAATGATGCAAAGATGCAGTGGACATCCTCATTTCTGAGCCTATGGGCTCATTGGAGACTTTAATTCTTTACAGATTTATTTCTTGTGGCAGAGTAGCAGTTCATTCACAACACACAGTCAGCTCAATCCTATGCATGTCTACTTAGAAGTATGCCCCATTGGGTTCAGTGGACCTTACTTCCTGATCAGTGTATAGGATTGCAGCCAGTTCTGGGAATTAATGGTTTACAATCAGAACTTTAAAACATTTCTTCTAACAATGTGTTATTAAACTTATTATTGACATCAGTGGATTTTTTAATCTTTGTAACTTTTTGTTTTCTGTATGCTTGAGAAGTAGTCCCATGGACAATTATCCTGCTTTAATTCAACTGTGAAATCAATGAGATGTTAGAAATCTAATTGTGTGTAGGATTGCAATAGCTCTTTCCTTATAGTCTGTGGTCTATGTAGTCTTACAGTTTTATGTTTTAATGACTACAATTTAGATAAACTCCTGTGCACTCAAAACCACATTTGTGTGCTGAAAAGTGGCATGTATGAGACCGCTGGATTGCAATCAATGTTTTGCATATATGAAAAGTTTACTTCTAATGCATCAGAGAGGGATTTTATTTCAGATTTTGTGTCTAATATCACAAATTTATTTTTGAACTATAATGTTTCTAAAGTATTTTTGGGGCAACTATATGACTCTGGGAGGCAGCACTATAGAGAATAAGAAGCATAATTGTCTCATCCTTGAGAAACATTAAAATCAATGTTCTCTCACATGCACATTTATCACACATGTATTTTTCACATAAACCCTTAGTTCACATCACCACAGCTATTTTATCAGTAGTGATCTGCCACCTTCATTCTTGCTAAATAAGAAATGGCAGAATAAAACTGAAAGTTGTCATTTCTGTCTTCAAATTGGGTGCATGCTGCATACCGCTCGATCAGCACTGTTGTTGATCTGGTTCCAATAACCAAGAGGTTGAAAATGTTATCCGAAGGAACACCTGTTAGATGCTGTATCCTAGACCCTATGCAGAGCCTGTGCCTAATAGAGGAGCAGAATTGCACCTATTCCAATGTGTCCCATTAACATCTACTAGTTGCAACTCCCCCTTCATGGATCACTGCCTTGTTGTGGCGAAGGGGCTTGCATAACTCAGTGAAGCCATAAGCTATGCTGTGCAGGGCCACCCAAGACGGACAGGTCATGGCAGAGAGTTCTGACAAAATGTGGTCCACTGGAGAAGGAAATGGCAACCCACTCCAGTATTCTTGCCAAGAAAACCCCATGGAATGTATCACAAGGCTAAAAGAGATAACGCCGGAAGATGAGAATCCGATGCTGTAAAGAACAGTATTGTTTAGGGACCTGGAATGTCAGATCAATGAATCAAGGTAAGCTGGAGGTGGTCAAACATGAGATGGCAAGATTGAACATTGACATCTTGGGAATCAGCGAACTCAAATGGACAGGCATGGGCGAATTTAATTCAGGTGACCATTATATCTACTACTGTGGGCAAGAATCCCTTAGAAGAAATGGAGTAGCACTCATAGTCAACAAAAGGGTGGGAAAAGCAGTACTGGGGTACAATCTGAAAAACGATCGAATGATCTCAGTACGAATCCAAGGCAAACCATTCAACATCACAGTAATTCAAGTCTATGCCCCAACCACTGATGCCGAAGAAGCTGAAGTTGATCAGTTCTGTGAAGACCTACAACACCTTCTAGAACTAACACCCAAAAAAGATGTCCTCTTCATCATAGGGGATTGGAATGCTAAAGTAGGGAGTCAAGAAATCACCGGGATAACAGGCAAGCATGGCCTTGGTGTACAAAATGAAGCAGGACAAAAGCTAATAGAGTTTTGCCAAGAGAACACGCTGATCATAGCGAACACTCTTTTCCAACAGCACAAGAGGCGACTCTACACATGGACATCACCAGATGGTCAATATCGAAATCAGATTGATTATGTCCTTTGCAGCCAGAGATGGAGAAGTTCTATACAGTCAGTAAAAACAAGACCTGGAGCTGACTGTGGCTCAGGTCATGAGCTGCTTCTTGCAACATTTCAGCTTAAATTGAAGAACGTAGGGAAAACCACTAAACCATGCAGGTATGACCTAAATCATATCCCTGATGAATATACAGTGGAGGTAAGGAATAGATTTAAGGGATTAGACCTGATAGACAAGAGTGCCTGAGGAACTATGGACAGAGGTCCGTAACATTGTTCAGGAGGCAGCAACTCAATCCATCCCAAAGAAAAAGAAATGCAAGAAAGCCAAGTGGCTGTCTGATGAGGCTTTACAAGTAGCTAAGGAAAGAAGGGAAACGAAAAGCAAGGGAGAAAGGGGAAGATATATCCAACTGAATGCAGAGTTCCAGAGAATAGCAAGGAGAGACAAGAAGGCCTTCTTAAATGAACAATGCAAAGAAATCGAGGAAAACAACAGAATGGGAAAGACTAGAGATCTCTTCAAGAAAATCGGAGATCTCAAGGGAACGTTTTGTGCAAAGACGGGCATGATAAAGGACAAAGAAGGCAGGGACCTCACAGAAGCAGATGAGATTAAGAAGAGGTGGCAAGAATACACAGAAGAACTATACAGGAAAGATCTGAATGTCCCTGATAGCCATGATAGTGCGGTCACTGAACTTGAGCCGGACATCCTAGAGAGTGAAGTCAAGTGGGCCTTAGGAAGCATTAGTAACAACAAAGCTAGCGGAGATGACAGTATTCCAGTTGAGCTATTTAAAATCCTAAAAGATGATGCTGTTAAAGTGCTGCATTCAATATGCCAGCAAATTTGGAACACTCAACAATGGCCGCAAGACTGGAAAAGGTCAGTTTACATTCCAATTCCAAAGAAGGGCAACACCAAAGAGTGTTCAAACTACCGCACAATTGCACTCATTTCACATGCCAGCAAGGTGATGCTCAAAATCCTACGAGCTAGGCTTCAGCAGTATGCAAACCGAGAACTACCGGAAGTACAAGCTGGGTTTCGAAGAGGCAGAGGAACTAGGGATCAAATTGCCAACATTCGCTGGACCATGGAGAAAGCAAGAGAATTCCAGAAAAACGTCTATTTCTGCTTCACTGACTACGCTAAAGCCTTTGATTGTGTGGATCACAACAAACTGTGGCAAATTCTTAAAGCGATGGGAGTACCAGACCACCTTACCTGTCTCCTGAGAAACCTGTACGAGGGTCAAGAAGCAACAGTAAGAACCAGACATGGAACAACCGATTGGTTCAAAATTGGGAAAGGAGTACGACAAGGCTGCATGTTGTCACCCTGCTTATTTAACTTATATGCAGAGTACATCATGAGAAATGCCGGGTTGGATGAATCAGAGGTCGGAATTAAGATTGCTGGGAGAATTATCAACAACCTCCGATATGCAGACGATACCACCCTAATGGCAGAAAGCGAAGAGGATCTCAAGAGCCTCTTGTTGAGGGTGAAAGTGGAGAGTGCAAAAGCTGGTTTGAAACTCAGCGTTAAAAAAACGAAGATCATGGCATCTGGCCCCATCACTTCCTGGCATATAGAAGGGGAAGAAATGGAAGCAGTGACAGATTTTACTTTCTTGGGCTCCAAGATCACCGCAGACGGTGACTGTAGCCATGAAATTAAAAGACGCTTGCTCCTTGGGAGGAAAGCTATGGCCAACCTAGACAGCATAGTAAGAAGCAGAGACATCACCTTGCCGACAAAGGTCCGTCTAATCAAAGCTATGGTTTTCCCAGTAGTAATGTATGGCTGTGAGAGCTGGACTATAAGGAAGGCTGAGTGCCGAAGAATTGATGCTTTCGAACTGTGGTGCTGGAGAAGACTCTTACTAGTCCCCTGGACTGCAAGGAGGTCCAATCAGTCAATCCTCAAGGAAATCAACCCTGAGTGCTCATTGGAAGGACAGATACTGAAGCTGAAGCTGAAATATTTTGGCCACCTAATGCGAAGAGAAACTCTCTGGAAAAGACCCTGATGCTGGGAAAGACTGAAGGCAAAAGGAGAAAGGGACGACAGAGGATGAGATGGCTAGATAGCATCACCGATGCAATGAATATGGACTTGAGCACGCTCCGGGAGAGAGCGTAGGACAGGAAGGCCTGGCGTGCTATGGTCCATGGGGTCACGAAGAGTCGGACACAACTGAACGACTGAACAACAACAACAACAAAGTTGCAACTCATTTTTAAATGGCCTGAGGTGGATGGTGTGCGGTACATACGAACCATGAGGACCACTTTCTAGTGCACCACAATGAGCTGTCCGAGACCTCAGAGAAGGGAGAGGGTTAACCCAACACCTGCACTCCTCTTTCTTCATTTTCCTTTTGGCTTGTTTCTGAGAGTAGCTCAGGAGATTTTTCATCCTTGGCTGCCTCTTCCTTATGTCTCTTATAGGTATCTAGCTCTCCAAGCTGCACTCATTTTTTGTTCTGCTATCCATCTCCCTACACATAAATAGGACCTCACTTTCAATCAGGCCACTGTTCTTTGGCAGGCTATAGTAACTGCTCATGGTTGGGAGAATACTTCAGCCCCCAGTGCTTGTAGTCTCATGATCCCTCCTGGTTCAGCTGCTGAAAAGCCAGGCTGTATTCCCTCCAGGATTAATCCAAGTTGGCCCCCATTTTTTTTCCCCTCTCCTAACACAGAAGCTTAAAGTCATATCCTCTTCTTAGCCCTTATGATTTCTGCAGTACTATTAGCCGAAAATATGCTTGCAGTCTTTAGTGCATTTCCTCTCACAGTTTAGATAAGCCATTAATGTTCCCATTTGATAAATAGGAGAAAATAGACTTGTCATGGGGATATCAGGGAAGCAGAAGCACAATTTATATGTTACCATTAGAGCATATGATCTCCTTCCACATTGTCTAGTCCTACACGGCACTCATAATATCTGTAAGAAAAACTAATGGAGATTAGGCAACTGGTGCAGTTACTTCCTTTGTCTCAATTGTAATATATTAATTGGGCTAAAGAACAGGAGACAATGTTCTTCTAAGCAGAGATTATTCATTAGGGGGTTCTGCTTTATCCCAAAGGTATAGTGGACTACTCACTTTTATGCCAAAGTTCACTGGAGTAGTTAAGACAGAATTAAATTGCTCTGCTACTTTTAGTAATATGTTGTATTGTATTTATATTTTTAGGATTCTTTTAATTCTAAATTGTAAGCCACACTGGAAGTTTTGAAACTGCAAGGTGGTGCTTAGTACTGATAGAAGAAAGTGTTTAATTTATTGAGTGGACTTCCACAGTATGGGCTGATGGCAATTAGCTAAGTTTGCTTTAGAAAACGGATTAGACCTATAATTGATGGAAGATTATCAACAATTATCAGTAATGGTAACTAAATGATCCATCTACAGAGCCAATGTTGCTCTGAATACCAGATGGTAGGACAAAAATGGAGGTGGGCTTATTTTGTAAATACTTGGAGGCATCCAGTTGGCTGATCTTTGAAACAAAATGCTAGGCTAGCTGGACTTTGGCTTGCTCTGATAAAGCAATTATTTTCTTAATTTCTACAGTTCTGTTCACATTTAGAACTGAAGGACAGCTTTATGCTGTTGATTCTGTGAGTTTGAGAAATCCAGAAAAGTTATCAGTTATTTCACTACTGCATAGTTATTCTCCTAGGCTTTAACTATGTACATGTGCAGTTAAATTCAGTGATACTTGTGCACGCTTAATTTGTGTGTGGGATTACAGCCTTAATGCTTGGCATTTTCATCTGAAAGACAAGCTGTTTTGTGTTTGTGTGTGCGCGCATGCGTGCATACACACACATGCATAAGAGCATTACCCCTTGTAGTCTTTGTTTCAGTAAATGTTTCTTATTTACTGTTTCAGAGGAAAGTTTCCACAGAAGGAGCTGGAAACTCTGTTTCCTGGGTTGAGTGCTGATTTCACCAGTGAAAACTTTTCTGCTGCCTGGTATTTGATAGAGAACCATTCAACAACAAGGTTAGTATGAAGTTTGTCTTAATGCTTTAATGATGTGGCTACTATTAGTAATGGTGGCTATTAGTGGCTGCAGGTCAGTAGTTCATAAGCATTTGTGACTGGTCATTGGCAGTTTGTGGATTGCACCTAACTCTGAGACTACAGTAGATTGTTTTTATATTTGTACCCAGTTCATGGTGGCTCACAATTTATCTTTGAGCTGGCCCTGTAGAAATGGCACTGAAAAGTATACCAATTCTGGTTATCCATTTTTTTTAAGTGCGCAGAAGCTGCTTGGACCAATTAGACTTATTGTGTATTTCTTTACAGGTGTATGTTCTGTTTTTTTGCTTATCTGGTTTATGTTGGTATACATGGATTAATGTACACAGTAAATTAATAACTCTGGGTTGTATCCAATGTTAGCCCTACTTAGAGTAGACCCATTGAAATGAATCAGACTTGGGTTAGACCAACATTGGATACACCCCTGTGGGCTGAATCCAGACTTAGTTGAATTTCAGTTCCATTGATATTGATGGGACTTGCCTTAAGTCATGATTAACTTGTCTCATTGGTTTCAGTGGAAACCAACTTAACTTCAGCTAACTTAATCTGGATCCAATCCTATGCTCACAACTGATTTTCATATTCATAATATTGACTGTTATGTGAATTGAATATAAGAAAATGTTTATTATGAACACTGACATTTTGACTAAAAAACACACAACAGTGTGATTTTTACCAGGTTCTTAAAAGGTAATCGCCCCCAGTACTTTGCCACTGATATATATGAAAAGTTTCCTATTTCACAGTTACTTTATTATACCCACTATTTCATAGCTTCCTATATCTGAAATAGCAAACTTTCTTTCATTTCATGGAATCTAGTCCTCTAGACAGTAGCTATAATTCATAGTTGGAGTTCATTGTTAGATATTTACTCATTTAAATTGAATGTCCCTCCTCTTGGCATGTTTGCTGAACGAAGTACATTTGTCATTATGACAAGAATAAACAAAAATACACGGATAGAAAACCAAAATTTTAAAAGGCAGAGATCCAATTATTGTTTTAGACTAGTAACAGTAATGAGGAGATGAAAGATCTGTATGAATGACATTTTGGTTGGCTGTATTGTGCAGCTGTAGACGATTTTGTTAATCTGACTATTTATCGTCTTTCTTCCTCTCTTAAAAAGGGGAGGGGGGAATCTCTTTTCTTCTTCTTTGTAAATACTTTTTTATAAACTAATGACCTTAAAATATGTAAATGACCGATACAGTATTCCTTATTTTAAGTTCAGGTATGATGATTATGAGCAGCACTGATATTTTAATGGGTATAGAGACAAAGTATTATCAGCTTTTCTCTGAAATTCCTTCCTTTTCTTACATTGTTTTTGTTCTCTTTACCTCTTCCAAATCTTTCTGGAAGTGGATTCACATCCACCTTTTTTCACATGGTGGATTCAGTTCTCAAGCAACAGCTTGGTAACATACAATTTCCATCATATGTTACAAATGCTGCAGTTCTCTCTTCAGTATGAGTAGGCAATAACTATCATTGAAGAAATGTTTTCCAATGATGAAGTTGTCTCCAGGTAATTAAGGATATGACAGTGGGTCATTCTAGTCCCTCTCTAAGTGTGTTGGTATGGTGTTTGATGGTTTAATATTTATTTTTAAGTATCTAATTTCATACTTATTGTATAAATGCCATCTGAGTTTTCCTTTTCTCTTGGTTTTAGTTTTGATCAGCTTAAAATGGCAGTAATGAATTTGAAGAAACAAGCCAATAAGAAGAATGAGGGAAGTCTGCAATATGTCAAAGGAGGCCTCAGCACCTTTTTTGAAGCACAAGATGCCCTGTCAGGTAAGTGTCATAAGTATGAAAGAAATGTCAAAAGTACAATTGTCCTAATCTTTACATGGATTTCCAGAAAAATATGAGGGTATAAATGGATTGAATAAATCTTAGTAGGTGACTAAGGTTAATAGTGAGACAGAAAGAGTCAGGTAAGTTGTCAACCAGTAGAAAGGCTTACTATGCTTTTCAGAAAGATTTTATAATTTGCCTCTTTAACACATCAGCTAATTCTTTTGATCGGCATTATCCATGTGAGTAGCTGCTCATGTTATTCTACTGTGGTGACTTGAGTTCTACATATTTGTGAACTATGAATTGGCAGAAAACACATGCATTCTCTGGGAATTAAATACATAGATGATACAAAATGTTCCACTAAACTTCACCGTGGTTTGTACCAGGCCCCTGAATTCAGAGACTTTGCAAAGTATTAAGGATCCTTGCATGAATTGATGCTAATAAAAGTGTACTTCTAGCAGTACTGGGGGATTAGTGGGAAGCGGCAATCTAGTCAGAAAAGGGGTCCTTAAGAAGAGTATCTATTTTCAGTATGCTGTTACTGAATTGTTAAGATGATAGTTTTTTCTGGGTAAGAACTACATTTCAGAAATGAGAGATTGTGCTTACAGAACATTTACAGTGTGCTACAGTATTTATAGGCTTTCTTAATTGCAGTTAATATTTAGTTGTGTATTGAGATGTGGAATTGGAAAGTAAGCATGCTTCAATGTCATGAAGGAGGTGCTTTCAGTGTTTAAAATATTTCTTGGTCTTTTCCAGATTATTGACAATATAAAAAGAGCATAGGGCATATCTGTCTTGAATTAAGTCTGCATAGATGAAATCAATATTGCAGTACTAATACTAAAATTAATCCTAATTGTTTTCTTCTTTTATCTCTTATATTGTTATAAGATACCCCTTCGATCAAAACCCCCTTTTTATAATTATACTTGCAAGATGGACTTTGGATTAAACATGACTGTTCTCTGCTTTTCATCACACTGACAGTCTTTGCATTTTAGGAATTACGTGAAAGTGGCATGATCTATATCTTCCTTCCAATGTCCATTTGACATCATAAAAATACTTCTAGTTTGTGCCAGTATAAGCAGTGAATTAAAAGGGGGGAAAGTAGAGAAGTGAGGTAATACCATGCAGCTGAAATTACTAAATCCAAAGAACCTTAGATTCTCAAATGCCTTCACTGCAGTTGGATAGGCATGGAGGGGTAGGTGTGGGGTGGGTGTCAAATCCAGCACTTGAATTTGTTTTTTCTGGCTTTTGGTGATCATATCAGATTTTAAGCTAGGGTATGGCTTATAGTTTCACTCAGAAAGGTTTTTCAAGTTTCAAGAGAAAGAACTTATAGTTCAGTGCTTCATCTTTCTTCATGATATTTTATGTAGTTCCTTGTGTTCCATAACTATGAAGCTGTTGCTGTTAGGTGGAGCTAACTTTATTATTAAGCCTGACAATTCATGCAGAGATCAGTTTGTGTGGCCAAATACATTTCCTGCCTTGGACCACTAGCTGACCAATACAGTAGCCTCTGAGATTACAGATGCTGGCCATTTCTGCTGTATGAGAAGCAAAGCAGAAATGGCATCTATGTAACTGAGCCAACTTAGGTTGGTGTATGAGCATGCAAGGTGATCAAGATGTTTGAAAGCTTTTCACATGCTCCTGCCAATCTGAATCGATCCAGTAAAATATATTATTTGCCTGATTTGTATCTCTTTTTGGACCAACAAAGCAGCCACTTTCTACTGAACTTGCTTCCAGTAAATGTTGTTTAATGAAACTCTATAAAGTCTGATCTAAACCAATATTTTTGAAACATTTAAAATTACAGATTGATATGGATAGTGGCTTTGAATTCAACCTTTTTTAGGCATGTGATAAGAAAAATTAACATCTACCTTGGCATATTTTGGCTTGTGTGATAAGTTTTTCATTCCTTATTTTCACAATCCAGACAGTTTCAAAGTATGGTCCTGCAGAACAGGCTTCCCATCCCTTGGCATACAGGACATTGATGAGTGAAGGACATTTTCTATCTTAGGTAGGAATGACTTCACTGAATCTTCGCCTACCGCCATTCTCAAGCAACACCTATTAGAGGTCCCATTGATGAAACTAGAAGTATTTCAATGTTTTATCTTCAATAAGAAGTTATAAAAGGATACGAGTGTCTATGTTAACCCATATTCAGGAGTCCCATGTGCTTATTGTTCATAAGCCACATGTTGCTTCAGAAATTCCCATCCACCCTTGCCCCTGAAATTTACTACTGTATAGGCTGTAGCAGAGAATAATAGGGCAAGGAGAATAAGGTTAGTAGATATAGTGAAGGAAAGAATGAAACATGGGGTAAACGCACATGCGCGCGCTCACACACAATTTTAATTTGGAAACTGCCTTGTTATCTTTAGTGGGAAGACTAAAGAGCTAAAGGCATTTGTGAAAACCAGTGGTTTGAGAGTGATTGCAAGGGGAAGTTAAAAGTTGGTGAAAGAACAATTATATTGGGTTTGTCATATTCTAAAATAGCACATTGACCGTTCTGATCTTCTCAGTTTAGTTCTGCATCAACATGGTAGGACAGGCATAAATTAGCATAAAATGAATTTGCATCTTGAGAGTCCGATAACCTTAAGCAAGGAATTCTAGTCAATATATAAAGTAGAAATATTTTATGCTACATACAATAAAGATATATATAAATTACAGAACTTTTGTGTTAATTAGAAGATTAAAGAAAACATGTCCCTCACAGGATCACGACTCTTAAGTTTAATGCCAAAGATCATAACGTAAGCTAGCTGCATACTGGAGTTTAGAAGTCTAGAGTATCTGGCTCCTATCACAATGCCTGCTTCACTAGATCACGAATACTCTTGTAACAAATATGTGTTGCTTAGATCTAACAAGACTGTAGCTCAGTCATGTAGTCTCACCCATTAAAAGATGGCATTTAACAAGATGTTTTATTCCAGCAATCCATCAAAAACTGGAAGCGGATGGAACAGAAAAAGTAGAAGGATCCATGACACAAAAACTAGAGAACGTTCTGAACAGTAAGTTTTGTTACCTAACATTACCTATTTATAGACTTCAGGTTTTATAACAGGTTCAGGCCTATTTCTTGAAATTTGATGTCTGGTAAAAACACATCTTTCTTGATACTTTTTCCAAAATCATGAAGATAGTGGGGCCTGATCATTTACCAATTGAGCCATGATAACATTGCAAAGAATTTCAGTAGCTGTAAGATCAGGGTGCTGCCTGAGAAAAAGAAGGAAGACAACCTTTGATGCCTTATAGCTGCTCTTTAAGCCTTTAAATAGAGAATTATTAAGATTGATAATGTGAATTTTAATTCTGTCAATTAAAATGAGATGCATCCAGGTATGCTGACTTGCAGATATGGTGCAGGTGTTTGAAGCATAGTTTAATAGCTTTTATTAAATTATTGTCTAACACTTCACATTCCATAGAAGAACTTTTAATATAAGCCATGATATTTTTTTTCAAATACATGACCTTGCAGCTCAGTTTTTACACTATTATTCCAATATTGGACAAATGGTAGCTATTTAGTCTTGGAGATGGACTAAGGTCATCAACCGTTCCATTTCTGCTATGTCATATAACTTCCTTATCTATTCCCAAATAGAGTTTACCTTGGGAGATTATACATTTTTAGCCAATACAAAGTTTGCAGCTTTCTCTAAACTTTTCAGGAGTACTTTGCGCCTAGATGCATTATATCATTTAACACATTTTAAAGGACTACTGTTGGTTCAGTGTTTAACCTATCATCATAACATAAAGTTCAAAAATTTTCCTCTGGTCCTTTCTTTTTTAAAAAAAATAATAAGTGGGCAGCTCCACCATACATGAAAAAAATAAACCCACGCTTTCAGAATAACATTTCTACCACACAAACCTATGGAACTTTAATTGAATTTGCATACGTACTTTAGAAAAACAGCATTTTCAAATCTAATTGAGCATTAATCAAATAAGCCCCTTTATATTTTTGTGCTATAAAACACAGTATCTGACAATATTAGGGGAAAGTGGTTGGATGGAAGCACTGGCACTTTTGAAAGGAAATTATTTTGCTTTTTGTGATCAGATCTTTTCGCCTTCAGAGTTCATTGTTTCCATAACTTAGTTTCCAAGCTTTCTATTCAAATTAGATAAAGAGACTTGGATTGAAAGATCCCACTACATGAGTAGGTGGCACAACCACATACACAGGAGGACAGGATTGCCAATTCTTCCTGTCCCTTCTACAGTCTCTTTCACTCTCTGAAAGGTCGCACTGACCCTTTGGACCACCTTTTCAGGGAGCTACATACAAAGAAGGGCATGACTGGAAGTGGTTCCCACTTGTACAGTGGAATCTTGGGATCCAAGCCAATGGGTTGGATCCAGATGAGCATGTAGCAGAGTTCTTCTGCTGGAAGGAGGGGGTGGGAGGTGATCTTCGCAATTCCTCTTTTTCCAGACAACCTCCTGAGCCTTTTGAAAAGCTGCTGTAGGGTGCTGGAGGACCTTTTGGATCAGTATTAGAGGCAACGCCTCATTCTTCCAGTGAGGAACCTCTATTAGATCCTGGTGCCTTCCGTGAAAGAATCCACCCCATTGTTTTCAGTTACTGACACCAAGGGACACCAAGTTATCTGGGGATAATATTCATGTTCTTCAGTGCTTGTGATGGTCTTATTTGATCCTAGAAAGCCAAGTCAAAGCTTTCAGAAGAGTTTGATTCAATACATGTATAGTGAGTACAGAAATTTTGCTTTCTCTAGATGAAGTCACTGAGTGTAATTTAACACTCTAAGGGTAACACACTGAGGGTAATTTAACAAAGTAGTATATACTACTCAGTGCTGCCAACCTCGCTCTCCCAATTTATTAGCAAGGTATTAAACTTAGTCTCACTTCTAAATACGTATGAATTAAAGTGACATGCCCTCTTACTTATTGAACATGGTAGTGGAGGCAAAATAAGAAGGGAACTGGTAATAAATCAAAATTTGAAGAAAATAAACATTTTGGAATCATAGAATAGTAGGGTTGGAAGGGGCCTACAAGGCCATCGAGTTCAACCCCCTGCTCAATGCAGGAATCCAAGTCAGTTTTAATTGCTGAAATCTTGAATGAGTAGAAAAAACTCAGATCATTCCAGCATTTGAAATAAAACCTAAATTACATTATTAAATAATAATCAAATTTAGAATTAAGTTTAATTTATACAATTAAGATCCTGAGGACTGACTTCTAAATATGTGACTGGCTGGGGTGTTGTTTTTTTACTCCATATTAACCCAAAGTTGAGATAAAATAGCTTGAATTCCTCCCACGCTAGAAATATATATTTTTTTAATTTGACATTTTCTTCAAGAGACATGAAATCATCCAGAAAAAACATTAAAGTATGTAGGAATGATTTGCTGTAGTGGCAATGTAAGAGTTATAATCAATTCCTTTTCAAGAGATTCTATATACTAATGCAAGGAGCAGTGGGATAAATGCCCAGTATGAGCATAATCAGATTATTTTAAAAAGTTAAATTCTTGAGATTCTGCAAAAACTATTTTACTTTGTTTCATATATAAAACTGTCCGCAGTGGAAGGGATGTTTCCCTTAGAGCTATATCAATAAACACAGAACTGCATCCAGATAACTGGTTCACTGTCTGGGAATATGAGGATATTCTGTGAAATCAGAATAAGTGACATGTAGGCATTCCCCATGCCCCATTTCTTTAATATCAGGATCGGGGGGGGGGGTGCATGTGTGTGTGTGCGTGCGCATGTGCGTGCATGCGTATGAGACAGATGGAGAGAGATTAAACTGGAAGTGAGCAGCACAGCTTTTAATTAGGACTCACCACTGCTTTTGAAAGTAGCAAGCTTTGAAGAGTGATACACACCAAGTTATTTTGTCTTGACCCAACAAAACCTTGTATTTATAGTTTACTTGTCTGATTTGTTGAGGCTTTTGTTTCCCTACAGGCAAGCCTGGAAGGAAGGAAGTGTTTGCCAAAATTTGCAACATCTCAGTTCTCTCAGTGCCAGGATATCTGGGAAAGGAAGTTTTTTTAAAAAACAAAGTAATTAAAAATACAGTTTGTCAACTTTACAATATGATGAATGTAGCAATTCTGAGGGTTCACTGAAATTAGAGACAAGATCCAGTGAACTTAAATGGTGTAACAAAAGTCCTGTTTAAATAAGGTCCAGGGTTTTTTGAAATAAAAAAAACTTTGCCTGACTTAATATTAACTTTACATATAAAGACCTTTAAAAAATACGTTTCTTAAAATATTTCTTGTCAAATTCTTGATCCTCTTGACCAGAATAGGTGCCATTTGCTCTAATCGGAAGTGATAACCCATTAATCGTTAGAGAAGATATTGTTTTTAAAAGCAGGTTCTGAGTAGAAAGGACCTTTCTACTCTTCTAACAACTGGAAGACACTTTGTTTTGAATATGGTAATGATCTTGAAGCTTCTGGACTATTTTGATTCATATTTTTAAACTTGATTTTTTAAATCAGTAAATGCGAACAAAGCCATTTAAGCCAAATATAAATGCCTTTACTCTGAAGTTTAGAACTGTTTTAAACACTAGATGAATAATCTTAGTAGTTTGTCTGTTTAATCAAATGCATTTAAAGGCACTTGTTGAACAGCACATCATTCTAACTTGGCTCAGTTTCACCACATTTCATTATTGGAACATTATTTTCCTTCAAATACTTGTATTCCTTCAGCTTTTAAAATCATAAAACATTCAGTAGGCAGTTTATAGTATTTCAGAAGATAGAAGTTTAGCAGTAATGTCAACTTTGAGACATCAGGTAATTGTGGGGTGTGTTTTTTCTTCTAACAACCATAAAAATGTAGTAGGACCAATTCTCCTGACAAAACAAAGTTTCTTGCATCAGGGGCTTGAAACTTCAGCGGTGTTTAAACATTATTTAGATATAACAATTATTTTACAAAGGCTACTTTTAACATGAGCAGGCCACCCACAGTGTTGACGAGAGAAAATGGCATGCAAGCCACCCAGTGAGACTGATGTAATTTTTTCATCTTTGCTTAAATTATAGTCACTAGACCAGATAATGTAGAAAGTTTTTTTTTTACAAGCAGCCATCAACAGAGCTAAAAACATTCACGTTTTTCTGGTAGATTAAATATAAGTCATAAGTTTTTTTGGGTTTTTTAAAAGTAAAATATTTGCCATCATATACATCTTTACGATGAGGAAAGAGGTGAGGGCTTTTTTTGTTTTGTTCATTCTGGAACATGCTTTAGCATAGTACATTGCAATGTGAATGTTAAAAACTTCTAAATGTAACAAGTGAAAGTTTGAACATGTTCTCCTAATTGAAATCGTTTAGTACATAAATTCTGAGTCACTTAAAATGGTCCTTATGTTCCTGATTCTGGATCTACTGAAACCAGTCAATGTTGCTCAAAATTATGGACACAGAACTGAATCCAGAACAGAGTCAGAATTGGTGCTCATGCTAGTACTTCACTTTGTTGTTTTGATAAATTTCCTAAGCTTAATCATTTCATGGAAAGAAAATGTACCCTCTTAGGCACATTTTCCTATAAATTCCAGATACTTGTTTCTCTCCCAACAAAAGAATGGATCCCAACTTATGCTGCTGTCAGTGGCAGTAAAATTCATGTTTATTTCACTGTATTCTGTCATAACGAAAGGAATACATCCAGTATGATCAAATTGTCTGTAAGGCATAACTTGCACTGTAAAATGTAGATCTGTAGCCAAAGCAAACTCGAAAATCACCACAATGAAGTTAAAGGTCTAGGAAGAAAAGTTGCTTTAATTGTACTGTGGTTTCCGCTATATTAAAACACTAAGCAATCAACGCTCATAAAATATTATTTTCAGTACATTTGTAAAGAAAAAAGTTTATATTACAAATTTAATATACCATTTGTGTTCGCTAATGCAGCTGTAATTAATCACTACAGTAAGCATAACAAATCTATTGATTAAATTAAGTACAGGTTACTCTGCTCTGCATCATATGCAACTTATTTACATGCTTGTTCCCTTTTTTTTTTTTTAAGGGGCAAGTAATACTGCAGATACCTTGTTCCAGGAGGTTTTGGGTCGCAAAGACAAGGCAGATTCAACCAGAAATGCTCTCAATGTTCTCCAGCGCTTCAAGTTTCTTTTCAATCTTCCACTGAATATTGAAAGAAACATTCAAAAGGTATTTGATACTTTAAAATATGGTATGCATGCGATTATGTTATCCCCCAAATTACAATACATTTTTTAATATGAATCTTTTTTGTTTTTTTTTAAGGGAGACTATGATGTAGTCATTAATGACTACGAAAAAGCAAAGTCATTATTTGGGAAGACTGAGGTTCAAGTATTCAAAAAATGTGAGTTTTTAATTTTGTTTACATTAATTGTAGTTTTAGGGGAAGATCGACCGTACAGAGCAAACTGACGAGTCTTATGTCGGCTTTATCTTTATGCCAAACATTTTGCAACATCCAGAATATCTAATATCTCTGGCAAATTTTCTATTACAGGAATTTACACTATTTTGCTAGTAGTCCTTTTCACATTATGTGACATGAAACAGGTTGAGTTGTGGGATGTCCTTTTGGGGAGTATTTGTTTTAAAGTAAAGTTCAAGAGTTGTAGCCTGCAGTTGTGTAAAATTATTTAATACTCATCTTTCTAGACTAAAATTAAAATATAAATTGCTTCTGCACTTAGCTGGAGTGCAGAAAAAGGTTCTGAATTCTGGTACGATTTTTCTCTCACTCTCTTCATATTGTTGTATATTAAATGTGTTTTTATGTACTGCACGGTATATATTTCTAGATCTATAAATAAACTGTCACTTTAACACTGAAACAGAATGAGATGAAATCAGTGATAACATAAATTAAAAGGCTTTGACTGAATAAGTAAGAGAAATTCCAGATTCATCTTCCAGTGAAGACTAGACAGGAAGACTGAGAACTATCAAATATAATTGAGGAAGAAAGTGTTAACAAGGTGATAGTGGTATAATATTATGCAGTTTTGACTAATATAAAATATAGGTAAAATAGATTAAACTTTAGCTTTCTACAATTTATGTTCATGAGATTTTATGCTAAGAAAAACAACAATTTTCTTTTCTTTTTTAAACCATAGATTATGCTGAAGTAGAAACACGTGTTGAAGCATTAAGGGAACTTCTTCTGGAGAAATTACTTGAGACTCCATCAACGTTGCATGACCAAAAGCGCTATATAAGGTGAGACTTCTTATGTTGTTTGTCTTCTATTACTTCATTCTGTAGACAGGAATATTTCCTTGGTAATACTTTTACAACATGGGGAACCTCTTACCTACAGTTGAATTTTATATCCAGAGTTTCCCCTCCACAAATTGGAAGGGCTCATTCCAATGGCAGAAGGAACTGGGATCCAAAGGAAGCTCCCCACTGGAGGAATGGGGTGGGGTAGTTTTTGCTGATTCTTTCTCTCCCCCCGTCCCCTTTGATGGCTTTTCCTGATCAGGTAATATTTTCAGCCTTTGCAAAGATGTCTTAATTAAGGAATTTGTTTGTGGTTTAGGCTATAGGGCCTCCTAACCTACTTTTAGGTAGAACCCATAACATATGTGGGTGAAATCTGTGCCATTTTATGTGCAGGTATGTCCTGAAACACAAAAGATAAAATGTTCACAATTTTTAGTGTAGCCTACACAAATTAGGCACCCCCAAAGAGTCCTTGCCTCCACCACCATATGTTCTGTTTACATGATAAGGTACATGGCTGACACCAATGCTATTTTATGTGGAAATGTGTTCTATATATAAAATATCAAGTCTCTTATAATTTTACATAGGCCTTTGCATATCAGACACTCTTTTTGCATATAATGAACATGACTGAAAACTGTACTATTTTATTCTTTACAAAATATTGCCATCCCCCAAAATTAGGGCTATATTTATTTTAATGTACCTTACCCAAATGGGATGACCTCAGAGGACCTCCCTTTAGTGTACAGCGTAAGGTTTATGGCTGAAACCTATTACATGTTATATGACTATTCCCTGACACATGAAATAGACCAACCTCCCCCAACCTGGTACTCTCCAATGTAACACCATCATAAAAAGGCATCCTGGGCATTCAGGAAATTACCGACCAGTTAGTGAGTAAAGGTACTATGAGGAAGCATAGAGAAGAACAAGTCTTGCTAAAGAAAGATGAGCATGGTTTCTGCAAAAGTAAGTCCTGACTCACTAAAACTCCCAAGTAGTCTTAGGAAGCATGTGGCTAATGATCTACCATACTTTGTATATTTGGACTTTCAAAATGTTCTTAATGACATCCCTTGTCAATGGCTCCCAAGTAAACTTAACAGTCATCAAGTAAGAGGATGGATCCTCTTGTGGATCATAATTTATTAAGGAACAGGAAGAAGAGAATAGGAATAAATGGATGGTTCTTTCAATGTAGGGAAGTAAGAAGCAGGGTCCTCCAAGGATCTGCATTGCATTTTTAATTTGTCCCAGGTACTTCGGCTTGTCTCTCCCCCAACAAGCCAAAGTCATAACTCAACAACAAATGGTGGGTTCTGACTGGTGTGTTGCAGGGGAGACAAGCCAGACATGCCTGAAAGGTCCATTGTTTGTTTAGCCACTCCCACTTGCAGCATGTATCAGCGGAAGCACACTGTATCCACAATAACCCACAATGTTTTAAAAAATGTGGGTTATCATGATGTGTGAACCAGGCTATTTTATCAGATAGGCAAAGCTATGATGGGCTGCTGGACTACACAAGGAATGTTCTACAAGATGTAAAACCACAGGGTCTTGCCTTATAAGCTTGGAGGAGCAGGGGGCGGGGGAGACACCGGAGTGTTGTGTGTATTTCAGATACAACTGACAAGAAAAAACCTTGAAAAACTGAAGTGTGTGTTTAGCAATACATCATTCTAAAAAAAGGCTAGTAATATGCTTAACTTTGTTTATAATATTTGTCAGGTGGAGCTGTGAAAGCCCCTTTATTAGGACAGTAGGAACATTGATCCCTCACAGCTAGTATTCTGGACACAGTGTTTGCCTCTCATCCCCAGTGGTTGTGTAAATGGCAGTGAGAGTACGGAGAAACAGCATTGTCTCTTTTAGCTCCTGGTTTGGGGAGAGCTTACCTGGGTCAAAGATCCCATTCCTGTTGCAAGGGAGTGGGCCCTCATGCACCCCATTACCATTACCACACGTATTATGTATGGTGTGACACACATGCTCCTCTTAGACAGCTGTATGCACAGATGCCTGAACTGTGCACTTTTTCCTCCTCAATAAAGAGGTGAAAAATCGCACCTTTTGGCTCTCCTAACCTGCAAGTGTTCACATCACAGATTATATCAGCCTTCCCCAACCTGGTGCCCTCCAGATGTTTGGGGCTTCAGCTTCCAGCATTTCTTACCATTAGCCATGGTGGCTGGGGATGATGAGAGCTGAAGCCCAAAACATCTGGAGGGCTGAATTATGTTATGAGCATGATGTCAGGAAGTTGGCCTGCTTTTCCTTCGCAGAACAGGATTTGGCTCAGGTGAGCATCTGAATGAAGGTCCTATGTACGTCCTCTCTCTCTAACCTCAACCTGTGAAGATGGATAATGAACAAATGTTCTCTTGCCAAACACTTTATGACAGCTCAGCTTGCTTAGGTAACTGGAGCTGACCCAAGAGCTTAAAGAGTGTTTCAGTGACTTCCCTCTCTCCATGCGAGATGTAAGGGAAATGAAGAGGCAGCACAACTGAGTGAAATGGAAATATGCAGCGAGGCAAAGCAGACAGCGGGAGGAGCTGCACCCCAAGATGTTGTATACTATCTAATATTTTACAAAGCTCCTTCTCCTTATCTCTCTCTATAAGGGATTGGATAAATTAGTTTACGTTGCCTTTTCAGCTTTTTGTTGAAAGGACAGAAATCTTGAATTTTGCCAGAGTTAAAGAAATGTGCTCTGGCTTAACTATATCCTTTTATTTATATTATGCCAAACCCCCAACAGCCATATACTTAGTGAGGACTTAATGAGGCTTAAAACAATTCAGTTTGCTTTGGTATGTTACCAGGATACGAGTGATACAAGTTGTCTGCCACAACTATTTTTTTTTTTTTTACATTACTGTGCATTTGTAATAGAGGATTGTCCTTAGTTTCTGTCCCAGGATCTGAGGCACATAACAGAGCAAACTTACAAGTGTAAGTCTGGTCAGTTTCAGGTGGGGGAATGTCTAGGAACTCAATGTGCATCAGCTTGAGTTCTATTGAAGTAAAGTAGGTTAGAAATGTAATACTGAAATAAATAATAGTTTATGGCTGCCTTTTCTACTGTATAGACTACTATAGCCTTGAAAAATAGTGTAGTGGTACTAGTGCAAAGCCCTACAAAAAAAGACTGTGATGTGAACAATATGAGTCTGCAATAGCACAGTGGAGCAAAAGAAAAAAGAAAAAAAGAAATTGAATCATCGTAAGCCTATTGCATTTCCATCTCTAGACAATTTCCTCATTTTTCAAATTCAAATTATTTGTATTAATAATTGCACAAGCATGTGGTATATTCCTGTATTGGTACAATACAGTAACCCCCTACCACTGAAGGGTTTGGGGGGGGTTTGTATTTGGATGCTTAAAGCTTTGTGAATATGACACTTTTTGAAATGACTATATGTTTGCATTTGTAACCAACTTTGCTCTCCAAATACCTGAGGTTGGCTGCCTTTCTTATTCTGCTTGGGAACAGGACTTGAATTACTCAGAAGCCTGTAACACAGGCTGGTACATTTAGGCTGCAATCCTATACCCACTTACCTGTGTAGTAAGCCCCATTGAACTCAGTGAGGCTTACTTTTGAGTAGACATTCGTAGGATTGCACTGCCAACTCTAATTTGCTATGGGTCCACATCATCAGATGCAGTGCAATGCTGAGCTGTAGGAATAGATCCATACACGTAGGTTTGCGGGGCTGGGGAGGGTGAACACTGATGTCAGATGGAAATGAATTGCAGGAAGTATAAACAGTGTTAAATGTGTTATTAACAGCCATTCACAAAACAGTTGCTATTGACACAAACATCATTGCATTCATTAGTTAATTAACACAATTAGTAGAATAAAGCACCATGCAGCTCAGGATAACACTACATGCATCTGATGGATTTTAGTGGACTTTACTGCATAAGCTTTCAAGGACTAATCAATTCATTAGTCTTTAAGGTACTACAATGCTCTTCGTTGTTTTTCATTGTAGTAGTGGGTTAGACTCCTGTACTTACTTACTTGGGAGAAAGGCCATTGAACTCACTGGGACTTACTTTTGAGTAGATATAAGATTGCAGTGTTCATGGTCTACTGATATTCAAGTCTTTAGATATGTTTCTTTCAGAATTCTGATAGCCCCCTTTATCGAGTGTTTGAGCAGGAGGGAAGAGGAGGGCTCAAACAAGTGTCAAATCTGAGTCCTCAATATTCTAATATTACAGATATCTTTCTGATCTCCACGCAGAAGGGGACCCAGCTTGGCAATGTATCGGTGCCCAACATAAATGGATCCTTCAGCTTATGCACAACTGTAAAGAGAGCTATATTAAGGAACAGAAAGGTAAATGTATTTCTGTTTTGGAGAGGTGCCTCTGCTTGCCCTTACAGTGCAATATAGGTTTTCTGTCTCTTTGGGCAGCTTTAATGTACGTACATTTTTCATTTATAAAATTTTGATCAGTCTTATTTCAAAATTTGATTCATCATTTTTTCTATGAATTTTTGCAATCTGAGAATTGTTCTACTACCCCCCTTCTCAGTAGCAATGATATCCATCTACTGCTTTTATTGCCATTCCCTTTCTTCTGGTAACCAAGACAAGCAATACCTGCTTACTTTGATTTGAGTAGGCATATAGACTGTCCTGTCCTTAAAATGGTGCCATAAGCAAGTGAATCAAGCAGGGAGAGACTGATCCTAGTTTCATATCCTGGTTAGTAAGCAGGGGTTAAACCACAATTTCACAGTTCAGGTAACAGAAAACTGTGGGTTAAAGAAGTCACAGTATCAGCACAGAAGCTTGGCATGCGATGGGAAGGGAGATGTTGGAGTTTGCAGACACATGACTTGTTCTTGAGCGGATAAACCACAGTTTTCTCAGATAGTGTGAGGAAGGCATCCCACGATGGGTTAACTTCCCCTATTGCCCAGGGAAAAGCAAGAACAGATTTTTAAGTACTCTATTGGTCTCAGGCTCCTCCTTGTCCGTTCATACCTTCTTTTCACACAGGAAAGAGCTATTTCTCATCTCTTCTCCTTAAAAAAGCTACTTCTATTATTACTATCATTCTTCTGGCTATAAAAGCTTTCCTAGCATCTCCTTCTTTAAAAACAAAACAGAAAAAAACTTATTTTAGTTTCGGTTTATTCTGCTGCTCCTTTTTCACCCTGTATTATGGCTCCACCAGTGAAGAAATCAAACTCCAAGGCTGCAATCAACGACTCATGCAAAGGTAGTCAGAAAAACGCAGAAAACCAAGAGCATGGTGTCCTTACCTCCTGCAAGGAGTGCATGTTTGCTGATGACACCCAAGATGATAGGCTCCAAGATAACCAGCTTGCTAACTCATGCCACCCACTGAATCTTGTCAGAGCTCCAGTCCAGCTGTGAGGGAGACGACTGAGGTCAAAGGAGTCATGGCGCTTCCATCAGCCAACCATGCCACCCTCTCCCGAGACAACATGCAGCCTGCAATTAGACTTGATACAGGCTCGGAAGAGGTTGAAAGGGGGCAGCAGGAATCAATGCCAGACCTGCAAAACAGGTGAGAACACTTAATGATTCTCTCCCCCTGCCCAGCTTGAGGATTCCAGACAAACTAGACAGGCGGCCATTTTGGAAAGCCATTTCAGTTTCTCCCAGCAGGACAAAGCCGCCATTCCCTTCACCTCTTATAGAATCATAGAATAGTAGGGTTGGAAGGGGCCTACAAGGCCATCGAGTCCAACCCCCTGCTCAGTGCAGGAATCCAAGTCAGAGCATCCCTGACAGATGGCTGTCCAGCCTTGTCTCGAATGCCTCCAGTGTGGGAGAGCCCACCACCTCCCTAGGTCATTGGTTCCATTGTCGTATTGCTCTAACAGTCAGGACGTTTTTCCTGATGTTCAGCCGGAATCTGGCTTCCTGTCACTTGAGCCCATTATTCCGTGTCCTGCACTCTGGGATGATCGAGAAGAGATCCTGGCCTTCCTCTCTGTGACAGCCTTTCAAATACTTGAAGAGCGCTATCGTATCTCCCCTCAGTCTTCCCTTCTCAAGGCTAAACATGCTCAGTTCTTTCAGTCTCTCTTCATAGGGCTTTGTTTCCAGTCCCCTGATCATCTTTGTTGTCCTCCTCTGAACCCTCTCCAGTTTGTCTGCATCCTTCTTAAAGGGTGGTGCCCAGAACTGGACACAATACTCCAGATGAGGCCTAACCAGTGCTGGGTAGAGGGGAACTAGTACTTCCTCGGATTTGGAAGCTATGCTTCTATTAATGGAGCCCAAAATAACATTGGCTTTTTTTGCAGCCATATCACATTGTTGGCTCATATTCAGCTTGTGATCGACAACAATTCCAAGATCTTTCTCGCTTGTAGTGTTGTTGAGCCAAATATCCCCCATCTTGTAACTGTGCATTTGGTTTCTTTTTCCTAGGTGCAGAACTTGGCATTTATCCCTATTCAATGTCATTCTGTTGTTTTCTGCCCAGCACTCCAGTCTATCCAGATCACTTTGAATTTTGTTTCTGTCTTCCAAAGTATTAGCTATCCCGTCCAATTTGGTGTCATCTGCAAATTTGATCAGCATTTCCTGCACCTCCTCCTCCAAGTCATTAATAAACATGTTGAAGAGCACTGGGCCCAGGACTGAGCCCTGCGGTACCCCACTCGTTACCTCTCCCCAGTTTGAGAAGGTCCCATTAAGCACTCTTTGAGTCCGATTCTGTAGCCAACTGTGGATCCACCGGATCGTTGTTTCATCTAGCCCACTTTGAGCTAGTTTGCTCATCAGGATATCATGGGGCACTTTGTCGAAAGCTTTGCTGAAGTCGAGGTATATGATGTCTACAGCATTCCCACAGTCTACAAGGGAGGTTACTTGATCAAAAAATGAGATCAGATTCATCTGGCAGGACTTGTTTTTGACAAATCCATGTTGGCTTTGAGTAATCACTGCATTGTTTTCAAGGTGCTTCCAGATGGATTGCCTTATCATCTGCTCCAGAATTTTCCCAGGGATTGATGTCAGACTGACTGGTCTGTATTCAGTCTATTGGTTCCAATCTACAACAATAAAAGGCCACTACCCCCATAATGAACATGTCTTGAATCGATAAATCAGTACTTTCCTAACTCACCATGGTAGTGCTAGGTAACTTGACAGATCATTTATTAGATAAGCAAGCTGCTACGACAGGCTGTGTACAGAAGCGGGTTTGCGACACACACATTTCTGATTCTCCTCATCCTCCTCCAAATCCTTAAAAGAGAAAGACTTCTAACTCAAAAGGACCCAGCCCTATTCCCACTGAGCCACACCCAGATAGTTTTTTTTTTTCATGCTTTCACAGCAGGAGGTCAACTCTGAAGGGGAAGAAGGGGAATGGTCAGACATAAAACTACATTTTATCCAACAGGACCAGAGAAAAAACAACTATCCAGAGGAGCTGTGGTATTCCCAGAACTTCACCAGAGAGGTACCCTTTCCTAACTCTTGCAAAGAAGACATTACTAAAAGAGGAATGGAAATCATCCCTTCAGGGGAAGAAAGGCGCTAATACCGCACAAAGATTTTATACACTTTTACAGGATGTCATGGAAGAATATCAAACATCTCTTGTAGATACTCCCATGATGGCA
Source organism: Heloderma suspectum (assembly GCF_057233095.1). Classification (NCBI taxonomy): domain Eukaryota; kingdom Metazoa; phylum Chordata; class Lepidosauria; order Squamata; family Helodermatidae; genus Heloderma; species Heloderma suspectum. The sequence continues at coordinate 114,364,617 of NC_139461.1, read as the reverse complement.
CTCCTGTCTGGGGCAATCATGCCAAAAGACACAGATGCTCCCCTTAAAGACCAGGGTGAAAGAAGGTCTGATGCAACATTAAAGAAAGCTCATGAAGCATCAGCCCCAGCCCTGTGGGCATCAGCAGTTTCCTCATACTACGCTAGAGCTTCTTTACAATGGACAGAGAATATTATAAACAATAAAGACTTAAATCAGACTACCTTCTGTAGAGAAAGACTTAACCTTGCAGAATCTTTTGCTTTCTTAGCCAGCGCCACACAGGATGCACTTCAATTTAATGCACGCTCCATGGCAGCCACCACTGTGGCTCAACTTTCCATCTGGCTAAAGCACTGGAACATAGATATTACTTCCAGAGGAAATTTCTGCTGAACCATCTTCTTTCCAATCAGCCAAAACCGGACGCCAGCAATTCCTCCTAGCATGGGAACAATCAACATCAGACTACTGGATCTTAGTCACCATCAGCAAGGGTTACCACAATGAATTCTGGGAAGATTCACCTCCCAGATTAATTCCATCACCAACATCATGCTCCACCACCAAAAAGCATATAATTTCAGAAGCAGTACAGCATCTACTTCAGATAGGGGCCATAGAACAGGTTCTACCTCAAGAAAAAGGCAAAGGCATCCACTCAATCTTTTTCACAGTTGCCAAAAAAAAAAAAGACAGAGGATGGCAGGCCATGCTGGATCTCAAATACCTCAACAAATTTGTCAAGTACAGACATTTTTGCACGGAAACACTTCAAACAATCAGAGAAGCCGTTCATAAAGAATTTCTTACATCAATCGACCTCACCAAAGCTTATCTCCCTATTCTAATCTCCTTATGTTACAGATGATTCCTGCGTTTCACCTCCCAAAATCAGCACTTTCAAAACAGAACCATGCCCTTTGGCCCTGTGTCTTCACCAAGATCATGGTATCCCTGGTTGCCCATCTACACCTAAAAAGAGTGCACATCTATCCTTACTCTGGACGACCTACTCATCCGGTCCCCCTCCAGTCACAAAGCTTCACTGTATCGTTCCCTAATGGTCACCTGCCTCCGTCAGCAGGGATTCATCATAAACAGGAAAAAGAGCCAGCTTACACCAACACAGTCTCTGCTCCACCATACTCAACACCACTAAGGGCTACCTGTTAGTCTCTCCAGACAGAGTGCTCAAACTACAAACTTGAATCAAAGACCTCTCAACATCAACACAATGCAGACTTAATGGATCTGGCACACCCACTGGGCCTCATGATCTCATGCCTTAGCATTGTTCCATGGGCCAGACAGTATTCTTGCCCCTTACAGAGGCCACTACTACCCTTCCAGCCCCAGATTGCCAGAAAAAAAAATCACCTAATCCACCTAACTCACCAACTCAAGAGCTTTTCTTCTTTGGTAGCAACACCTCCCAAAAGTTCAGATAGGCACACTGTTCCAGGAACCATGCAAGTTTGCACTGACTACAGATACCAGCCTTGAGGTATGGGGGCCCACTGCAATAGCCACATAGCCTAAGGGAAATGGCAGCTATCAGACAAGAAACACAGCATCAATTGGCTAGAACTCAGAGCAATACCTTTGGGCCTGAAACAAAGGCCATAATAAATCACCAAGGAGGATCCAAATCTCGCTCACTTTATGAAGAAACCCAGTCCCTGCTGCTGTGAGCAGAGTAGAATCTAGCCTAAATCTCAGCTCAGCACATCAAAGGGACACTGAACCACAGGGCGGACTACTTGAACTGATGACAGGTAGACCGAGGGGTAGGGGGGAGTGGAACCTGCATCCTTCAGTATTTCAGGAAATTCAGCACTGCTTCACTGTGGACCTATTTGCCTCACAACACAACCACAAGCTCCCAAGATTCCACACTTATGGAATAGAAGGAATAGTTGCACTGAGCCTCAGTTGGCCAAAGGAGAGACTCTAAGCCTTTCCACTAATCCCGATTCTTGCAAGGGTGCTGCAAAAGATCAGACAGGAACAGGTGACAGACCTCTTGATAGCCCCATTCTGGCCACGCTGACCATGGTTCTCCAAACTCCTGTACCTGGCACAGCAAGAGTATAGTTCCTCCCTCAGAAAGCAGATCACCCAGGGCCCAGTTTTTCACTCAGATCTGGGATGGCTTCAATTAGCTGCATGGCTATTGAAAGATCCATCTATTCCAAACTAGGCTATCTGGAGGCAGTCATAAATATCCTGCTGGCATCCTGCAAAGAATCCACATCATGCATATGGTGGAGAAAACCTTGGAAGGTTTTCTCCAGATGGCACAGGAGAAAAAAAGATCAGTACCCAAACAGCAGGCATCAAAAAACTTCTCCTCTTCTTCCAAGCAGGCCTTGACTTGGGCCTAAAACCTGGCACCTTGTATAGGCAGCCATCAGCCATCTCTTCAGTTCTATCCAAACCAAGTTCCCCTCCATTAAGCACACACCCTCACCTTTCATGATTCCTCCAGGGAGTCTCTCTGATAAGCCCTCCCACACTTCACAGATTCCTAACACGGAGCCTACATGTGTATCTCTATATTAACAAAAGCTTTTAAACCACTTAAATCTGTACCACTTGGAATATTGTCTCAAAAAGTCTTATTCCTGGTAGCTGTTACTTCTGCACACAGCATATCAGAAATATCAGCCTTTTTAGTAAGTAAAGGGCTCATCAACTTTCAAAAAGGCACGGTGATCCTCAGGATGGATCTGACGTTCATCCCAAAACTTAACATCTTGTTTCACAAGTCTTGGGAGCTGATCCTACCCTCCTTCTGTCCAAATCCCTCTCGCCCACAAATTGAACGTACACAGGGCAGTAACTTTAAATGAACCCAGTCCTTTAGACAACCTGACAGCTGTGGGCAAAAAACTATCCAGATCTATATTAGCTAGATGGTTAAAAACATGCATATTTCTGACATATGAGGCAGCATGCCTCCCCAAACCTCCTCTCCATGTTACAGCTTACTCAACTAGATCAGCAGCCACCTTGGTCACTTTAAGCACCAATGCATCTTTGGCAGGAACTTGGAAAAATTGAAATTCTTTCATTAGACTTTATAAAATCAACACATACATGTCTGCAGATGCTTCCTTTGGTAGGAGGGTACTCCAGAAGGAGCTAGCATCACAATAGACTTAGTTAATTCAGAAATCTTCTCCCCACCCGAATTGGTAGTTCGCTTTAGCACATCCCATTGTGCGATGCCTTCTTCACACCAACCTGGAGAATGGAGCATTTGTACTTACCGATAAGGTTCCTTCTGAAGGCATCCAAAGGCATCCCAACCGCAGCCTTGTTTTTCACTGAGTCTGTACATACACAGTTCTACAACAGCTTACTTCTACACCCTCAAGCTGGTCCTTCTCCTGCAGGGCTCTAGTCATTTATTCTTTCAGATGTAAGAACTGTCTTAATATTAACTGCATGGCCTTGTGGTCTTTGTTATGACTCCACCTGCAAGAGTATCAACTTTTCTCTCTTTCTGAGCTATAGGCACGGACGGCAAGGAGGAGCCTGGGACCAATAGAGTACTTTAAAATCTGTCATGTGGTCCCTGCTTTTCCCTGGGCAATAGGGGGAGTTAATCCATTGTAGGATGCCTTCCACACACCAGCCCAGAAGGAACCTTCTCAGTAAGTACCAGTGTTTCGTTTATTGACCCAAGATCATTACGTGTGAACTTAGCGGGAGACTCCGTATATTGGTAGACATGCCAGCACTTATTTCTCCTATGGTAATATGGGGGGGCTGATCTGACTGTGATCACTGCTTCTCTCTTTTTTCTCATGGCAGTGTGAGACCCAAAGAGCTGAAACTGGCTCCCACCCCCAAAATTGTGTAGCACAGCAAACATGCAAATAGTTCAGAAAAGCTGTTTGAGGATATCTGTAGAGAAGCCTCAAATTAATCCTAGCCATGTTTGAGATAATGCTCATTCCTATGGAATGTTTTAAGCACTTTTGCAAGATTTTTGACTTTGAGAGGCAGACAATCTGCTAGGACTTGGGTTGGAGCATATTTCTCAAGCAAATCATTGCATTATTTTCTGTTCCTGTAGCAAGGCTGTATGTTTCACTTTAGTGCTAACTTACCAGTAGCTCTGCCTAAGTGCTAGGAAATGAGACAGATCCTTACCCTTTCTTCTCTTCTACTAGACTTCTATTCACCTTGCAATGAATGATCTATCTTTGTTTGATCAGACAGGCCAACATGGCTTGTGTCAAAGGAGCCTTTTCAATTTGTTATCCTAGCAGCTGGTTCTCCTCTGTTGCCTTTGCATACTGTACATCTGGAAGAAGGCCTCTTGCAGCTGGGAGCTATTTCATGTCTAACCCACATCCCCCATTCCTAATAGAAATATTCTTTTAACAGCGAATGTCAAGTGAAGCCTTAATGCAATATCGGAAATTAAAATATTAATCATTACAGAGCTTGACATTTGTTTCTAGAGTCTTCAGCAGCTTAGCAGAGTTTTAACAACTTTTGAGGTAACTCTAATCTACTTCCCTTGGTTCCTTCTTAAAATGAAATGAACCTGACTACAAGTTCATATTTATTTAAATCTGTATATTGTACTTCTTAAACTTTAAAAAGGTGTAATAATAGGAAAGTTCAGCACTTCTAAACTGGACGCTTTGTGTTGAAGTCTACAGAAGAGTATCTACATAAGCCCTGTTCAAATTAAACTAGTTCCAGTGACTCTGAATTTCAAGCAGCTTAATTAAGGCCTGCAGTCAAAAGCACATGTTGTATAAATAGATTTGCTCATTTCAGTGGGGCTTATTCCATTCCCTATTAAGGCATGTCAAAATTGGTGCAGATCTGCAGGTTGGTCATCAGCTTCATGCCAAAATGAAACTAAACTGTGCACGCTTACTGCTTCCCAGAATTTAGCCTCCATAGAGGTAAGTTCACTTTGCAGCCCCTTGACTAGGGTTCAGGATAGTTGCTTCCCACTTCTGTGTTGGAGGGAGAGCAGCAGCAAGTAAAGCCATAGCTGAGTAGCCGGACCCTCCCTCCCCCACCCCCTATCTTTTAGCCACTATAACCAAAGAGGATGCTTCTTATACAGCATCTAAAACAGCAACTGGTCCTGGCAAGTGAGGCCAAGTTATGTAGCTTATCTTGTTTAAAACCAACAAAACCCTAAAGCACATTTACTGCAGTGTTTGTCAAATACAGAGAGACATACACCAGGAGAAGAAGAAAGGACTGCTCATTCAAAAAATAGCATCAAGAATGAAGTTCATGGACAGTTGACAGTTCTGCTGCCCCCACAGTGGCTTCATGAGAGTGCTAGAGCGGTAGCATCAGTCTGTGTGCCACTTGCTTTGGCTTACAGCACTGGTACATAAGTTGTCACCTTGCACTGGCATTAGAGACTTCGTCCAAATCCTAAAATACGATGGGGCTGTTGGTTTCCTAAATCTAATTTTTGTATTTACTTTTTAAAAAATATTAAAAGGGCTTCTTTAAAAAAAAAAAATTGCTCAGGGATGTCCTGGAATTCTTTTCAATCCTTGACTATTTTTGTGTTAAATATATGCCTCAAGACTTTAGTTTTCAAAGGACCACTTATACCACAGAGAGTCTTGTGGATCAGAACCTGCCCCTTAATTCCAAGCCTCCACTCTGAGGTCTGTATGAGTGAGTAGGTAAAACTCTTAAGAGGGCACATTCAGGATTATACCATTCACATAAAACACTGAAAGAAATAACTCAGAAACAATCTAAATATTAATGGCAGATTTTACTTCTACACAGTTTATATAAAATCTGCCGTTGGTTTTATTCTTTTAAACCTTCTTTGTTACTACAGATATGTCGAAAACACTGGGTTGGATCCAGACTTCGGCATACCCAGTGAATCGATGGGACAAGTTGTTCATTTCAATGGGTCTACACCAAGTATGACTAAGTCTGGATCAAATACACTATGTTCAGTATAAAAGCTGTATTAAAAAATATAAAAGCATGTCCTACCTGTTTTAAACTTATTGCAAAAGATGTTTCTAGGTTCACCTGAAAATAACCAGTAATTCTGACAGCAGAATGTTTACTAAATGTAGGTATTCATAAATGTATTTTTTAATATGTGCTTCATAAGTGGTCCATCTTAGTTTCTAAATATAGAGAGCATTCTGAGATCAAGCAGGACATTTTTAAATGGATTGTTGATTCAGGTTAATTTTAAAGGAACTTCCTTAATTTCTTGCTTCGGCAAATTGAAAGTCTTCTGTGTGGCGTGTTTGAAAGGAACCCTATCCTACTTGTGTTGGTGCAGGCTTTAGGCGCTGCCTGTTTGGTCAACAAGCAACAGTGGGTGGTCGGGCTGCAGCACAGGACAAGGGCCTGCTGTGCACAGGAAAAAATGTTCAAAGGTGTTTAAGGGCGGTAAGGAAGTCTGCTGCCCTTCAGAGAATCCAACAGCTATAGATCAGTGTTTCTTCTCACTATTGTAGCCTTTGTGAGAGCCCACTATATGGCGCGCAAAGGAAGAGAAAATACTGTAACATCATTACGTTGTGATACATCTGGACATCTTTCATAAACTTTACATACAGATCATATAGTCCTGTTTCATAACTTTACAATGAGATTTTCTTTTATCCAACGGATTTTCCTTTATGTAAATGAAGATAACTCAGATAAGAAAAACTACCCTAAAATCAAGATAACAAATAATTAATTGGAAGTTGTTTGCATTTTTTGTCTTGAAGACAGATAATATTACATAGTAGAATAAAACCTCAGTCGTCAGCTCTCATCAGCCATTTTGAACCGTGTGTCTCATTTAACATAATTGTACAGACAAGACTGTGAGTCGAGGGAAGAAGTTACTATTTATACAATGTAAAAATGGTCTGGAGAAAATAAAATTGTAGTCAAATGTTTGTGAAATGCTTCTTTAAAAATTAAAGTCTTAATAGTTCTACATTAGATCTTCCTGCTAAAACAACACTTTTACCAGATTTGTACATAAGCACACTCTCACACTTTCAGTGGATGCAATCAACAAACTTTTGAAGTGGCGAAGTTCTTGGGATTAATATTGTTTGTTGATTTTAAGTTTTAAAGGAACCGTATTGAACTCTTATCTGCATACTGCATGCAAATGTGTTGAGTGGATTGTGTAAGCGTGAATTTCTCCAAGGCAGTTGACGCTTTATATAGAATATACTTATATATGGGTTGTAAATTACAGTTTCTAAATGCTATTTTAAGTAGTACGTAAAAATCTTTAAAACAACCATTTTAAAAGATATGCATTGGCACTGTTTAAGATCAGATGACTGGTGCATTATTTTACTATATTTTAAATCATGTCTTGTGTTTCTCAGTTACACATGTGTATGAAGAGCACCTTCTTTTTTTTAAAAATAAATGTAGCAAGTTAAGACTTTGCCACACACGGAGAATATCATAATGCTCTTTCTTTCAGTATATTGTGAACTCCAAGATGTTCCGTCAGTGCTTGAGGAGTCTCTTGAATAATTAGCTCAAATAATTCCTTCTGAATTTAGAAAAGAACTTTGCATCTATATTCAGTACTTAAAATAGCATGTTGCAGTTTTAAATAGCCACACTTTTACTTTTTTTCTGAGGGAGAGAGATGTTTGAATACTGATTTGTGCAGCAACTTTCTTTTCCAGGCTACAGTGTGTAGTCCTGAAGCGCTATCTCCTGGACAACTCAGAAAAAAGTCAGCATTGCTAATGTACTCCAGATGTTCATTAGTCCTGAGGGTATATGTGCTGTTGTAGTTCTCTGCTCCTGTGTTGTACTTTCTTGTAATGCTAGACAACCAATTAAGAAATTAGTTTCATGTTAAACTTTCTTTTCCTGGTACCATTGCAAGCTGATGATGTGGTTTCTAGTGGAACAAGAGAGTATTCTTTGCCCTGTTTTCTATTATTGGTGAATAAACAAACCATTGTGGATTTTTGGCCAATTAGTGTATTCATGCTCTGATCATCTCAGTGTAGTATCAGGCAAGCTGTTATAACTGATTCTACAACAGGATCACTCTTTGAGCTAATGTATTCTCTGCAATAATCATACCAGTGTACTACACTCATTTTGGGGGAAATCCTAATTACAAGAAAATCTTTGTACTTGGTGCAGTGCATAAATAAGAAATACGTTTCAAAAGTGTGTAGTTCTCACTCTTCCTGTATAAAAAGCAGCTACATCTTAAAGTGCACAATGCAAGATGAATTGCATTGAAAACTTTTTTTAACTACTATTAGAATACTTAAGATGTAAATATGCAGAGAGACATATGACATAACGTTAGTGTATGAAGAAGCGCATGTCAATTGAAAATACCCATGCTAACTGAATAATTTTGTTTTGTCTTGCTATTTTCTTCCAACAGTTTCAGGACATCTACAGATTATTTGGCTTAGTTTTAAGATACTGAGCCAAAACCATATGTATGTAAAAATGAGTGATTCAAAGCATTTAGACTTTTAACAGGATTTCTAAAATACCCTTGTGAATTTTGGGTTGGGGGAAAGTCATAATTAGCATGCCTTCCTTTTTGTTTGTTTGGTTTGGTTTTCCTGTTTAAAAGAGGTTAGGTTAACGGTAATTTAATTAGTTTAAAAGTATTTTGCAAATATTGGTTGAATGCCCACACTCCCAATAAATACATCTGCAAGAGTAGATGTGTTTTTTCTTTTCTTTTTCTTTTATTTGCTTTTGCAAATAATATATTTATAACTTCTTTTCTTTTACAGCATAGGTGCCTGGGTTTTCTCTTGAGTGTGATTTTGCTCAGTCTTGCATTTAAGACTTGTCTAGGGTGAATAACAATTCCTTTTGGGTAGCTTAGACCATTGCTTAAGTTACTCTGTGAAACAAAAGAATGGGTGCTCAAACTGGTAAATTGTTTATCTTTGTCTGGAAGGCTGTATGTGCCATTAATTAAGTACATATTGATAGTACTTAAACAAATTAAGGAACATTCAGATTAAATTTTGTACATTATGCTTTTTCAGCCAGGATTTAGACTATACATAAAGTAGGATTGCAATAGATTTCCACAAAAAGTGCGATTCTGTTCATAACTTTTTTCTTTCCTGAGTGTTTTGAACCAGTTTTCCAAAATGGTTGACTGGCCTATCAGAATCCTCGAATGTCCCAAAAACCTAAAGCTCCATATTCGAGGAAGGCATTTAAGGTCCTCTGTGCAAGGTAACCTGTGGCAGTGGTGGCAGGCCCAGTCTACAGTTGAAAAGAGCTCAATTGCAGTGATGGGGCAGACATGTATTTTATTCATGTGTCTTCCCTGTGTATGTGTAAAGCAAGGGGTGAGGCCTTTTTAAAACATGAAGTGGAGCATAGAGGTGAGGGGAGTGAAACTCTGCACCTTCCCTTTTTTACCTTGGTGCGCTCTGTTGCATTTTTCTCCTTGGCCAAGCTCACTTCTGGTATTGGAGGTAGGGTTGGAGAAAATTGCTTGAAGCAATGGAGTGTAGTGAGGGGAGGTGGGGAAAGCAGAATTTTAATCCTCTCATTTGTAAAAAAAAATAAAAAACATACCCACAACCGCAACCCACTGTTATGTGAACAGGCCAGATGCATGAATAAGTATACTTGCTTAGGACTCAGTCCCCTGATGTTTCTCTGGCAAACATCTCAACTTGAAAGACAGGAGAACATGTGTGTAAGAAGAAAGATACCCTTTAATTTCTGACATGTTTCAGGGTAAACTATTAAGGGACAGTTATTGCCTTTACACTTCTGAAATTAACAAATAAAATGAAAATATTAATACCTGCATTCTTCAACAATGGCAGTGTGTTTATTATTTATTCAGTTTATACAAATACTCTAGGTGGCATACAAAGTTAAAAACAATTTAACAAAAAATCCAACAATAAAAACAACACAGCATAAAAACAGTATGTAAGAGTAAACAAAGAAATGGGAGTTCTAAAAAGAGAAGGCCTGCCAGAATAATAGTCTTTAATTCCTACTTAAAAACCGTCAAAGAGGTCAGCACACCTGATATACACACATATGCCAATCTGAAATAATCTAAAACATTAATACATTAGAGTAATCCAAATAACAAACAGCTTGCAAACATCCACGTTTACTAATATCTAATGCTTTATGCCACTCTATTTGTTTTCCTCAAAGTAATGTATTATCAAAAGCTTTAGAGATAACCTGTATGATACCTGGGTCTCCCTTGAAGAACGTTTTCAAAAATATACATTTGCTAATGAACTCTGCAGATTCTACATTGCAATCTTAAAATAGTTTATGATATAGCACCCAAATCCTTTTGGAGGGAAGCTAGGACAATCTAACTTCAAATGTTTTAAAACTGTAATCTAGATGTGCTGTTAAGAAGAGAGATGGGAGTATACAGGTGAGACAGAGGAGAGATTATTCTAAGAATGGCATTCTGAATCTGTATTGGCTGAAAAAGACAGGCAGAAGGAGGGTCAATGCAGCTAGAAATGGAATGCAATAATATATGAGCAGCTTGTGAATGGGGGGGGGAGGGTTGCATAAGGGAAAAGGTGCATCTTGATGATGATGAGAAACAAAAGTTTTAATGGGACTTAGCCCGGTGGCAAAGGTTGCATTAAGGTTCCAGTAGTAACCCCTAACACACTGAACAACACCTTTGAACCCAGAATTTTCAGCACTAAGAGAAACCTTTTACACAGCAATTCCAGCTGCCAGTAAGAAAATGTGTGATTTTTTGTTTTAAGTGGAAGGTGCAGGGAGCCTTGGTGGATACCAAGAAAGGTGTCCAGGAGCACATTAGTGCCCACAGGCACCACATTTCCTCCCCCTGTTCTGTGCACTAACCCACACTGGATAAATCATTTGATGGTGGTGTTATCTGCCATTATAGCCACCTTGCTATTTGTGTGTGGGGGATCAATTTGTGTTTGTTTCCCTTTCATGACATATTGTCGAGATTGTCTAGATAATGCCGTATTCCCATAACATTCCCTATTAACATTCCCTAGATAATGCATCTAGTAATGCAATATTCCCATAGCAGAAGCATCAAGGCACCAAACGGGTTTTGTATTAGGGGGAAAGCCGTTTCCCAGATAAGTCATAATGTTTGTAACTGCAGCATGGATTGTCAGTGCACGTGTGTCGCTGGTACTTTGTGGGTGTGGGTTGTGACCCAGCTTCTTCCCCCTCCTCAGCTACATTTTGTTAAGTGCTCAGACACACAGCACTATTGTGTAGTTTTTTAGAGTTGTTTTGAGGTTGTGAATTCCCCTGCTCCACCAGCCAAACTGCCTAATGCAACTTTATAGAGGGGCGTATGCTAGACGCTCTAGCACTCCACTGTCCAAGATTTGCTTAAATGTACTTCCGTGGTCTGATAATTTAGGGTGCAGGGTGGATTTCCTCCACCACCTCTCATCCAGTTCCATATTGCTTAATTCATAGATCATAGAATCATCGGGTTGGAAGGGGTCTACAAGACTATCAAGGCCAACCCCCTGTTCAGTGCAGGAAGCGTGATTCCCAGGTGGTTTCCCATCCAGGTACTAACCATGGCTGACCCTGCTTAGCTTCTGAGATCAGATGAGATCAGGGACATCCATGTTCAAGGCATCAACTCATGCAGCAGAGCCCACCTCTGCCTTCATGGGAAAGGGAGTGGCAAACACAGAAAGACCATCACCCTACTAAAGACAGTGACCTGCTTATTGCATTATGATAGTGTTACATAATCTCAGGAACTTAACTTTGATGTAGGCTATGGACCATAGGTGTGTAATAATCGTGGAGTGAGTAAGATATGGTTGTGGGTAGCTTTGAGTGACTGTGAAAATAAGTCACCTATTGCACAGGAGGCTTACCTATTGGCAAAGGAGGCTTTGGAAAGCCACAACTATCTCTGAGAATAAATTCAGTTAGCGTTATGTCCTGGGTTTAGTGCAGGATCTGATGCTACCTTGGGAGGAAATCCTCATGATTTTACTCAGTTAAGGCTTTCTGTGTTCACTGAGATACTTCAAGAGGTTATTTAGCATCAGTAGCATCCGTATACTGTATGTGATCTTCTTAGGGTGTCATGTCATCTACAAAAACATACAGCCAGTTGTACTAGATCAGACCTAAGATTCACCTAGTCCTGTTCTCTATTTACAACAAGTCAGTTAGATGGTGCTGAGAAGCTTACAAGCAGAGATATGAAGACAACCCTCCTCCCCGCCCACCGCACAGAGAGCTGAAAAGAACTGAGAGATGTAGCGTCTATTCACCCCCTTGCCTTAGCTGAGTTATGAACCGCCTGTCATTAAACTGAGGACGTCTGTAATGGTCATACAATACCACAACCAGTTAAGCATACATGTCCTGTGGACATAATGAGAAAACAGCTGTTCTGTATGCATCACAAATGACAGCTTTTCTTTTCCTCAATCGCTGGAAGGAGTACATGCAACTAGAAGGACTAAAAGCTTAGAGGATATGTTAAAATCCTGTTTTGGTGGGCAGTTCTAGGAAATATAAAAGTTTGTATCTTTTTTTTATGCATCTTCATGGCACTATGTTATCAGCTTAATATTGTTCAGAATCAACAGATGCTTAATGCCAATGAACCTGTTTTCTCCTCCCTGCACCCCTCCCAGGTAATCCATTAGTGCAGAGTCCAATGCTGGATCTGGACAGTGAAGTGCGTCCATCTTCACTCGGCCATCTCAGTCGGAGCGCTTCACTGAAAAGAGGCAGCAGCAACCAGTCCAATCGTGATGAAAGTAGGTGCTTGGGTTTTACTACTTGTCCTGCTTTTTGAAAAACACTGTTGCCATTTGACAAAGCCCCTCTCCTTGGTGAGCATAATGTACTGGTTCGGACACTGGGCTATGAATCAGGAAGTCTCTGGTTCAGATCCCACCACTTCTGTGAACTCACTAGGCAGCCTTAGGCCAGCCTTCCCCAGATGTTTAGGACTACAACTCCCAGCATTTCTGACCATCGGCCATGCTTGATGAGGCTGATGGGAGTTGAAGTCCAAAAACGTGGAGGGCACCAGGCTGGGGAAGGCTGACTTAGGCAATCAGTACTATTTCAGCCTCAGCCTTCCATTGTAAGGATTAAAATAAAATAATCTGTTAAATGGTTGGAATGCTCTGAAGAGCTGCTGTTCGTGTTCTGTATCTCCCTCTTCCCTCGCAGCATCCATTTAGCACACTGTCATCAGATCATCCATTTTAAGAGGAGCTCATCAAATTAATTCTTCTAGCATGCTGAATCAAACTTGTTGATAATCAGCTCAACTCCTGTCTTGATATGAACTTGTGAAGCGAACAAGCCACTAGGGGCAAGGCTGTATTTTAATATTATTTAGCATATTTATTGATTTTGCATATTTATGAGTCGCCTCTCCGCTCAACAATCAACGGTTAAAAATGATTCCTTTCTAATGATTTTGCAGTAGTTAACTCATGGTTTTACTATCTCTCCCTCTTTCTTTCTTTTTTTTAGCTTGGCGATTTAAAGCTCCTCAGCAAGTGGCATTTGTTGAAAAGCTAACAAAGCTTGTTGTAAGCCAGCTCCCCAACTTCTGGAAGCTCTGGATTTCTTACGTGAATGGGAGCCTGTTTAGTGAGGTATGTCCTTCTGAATTCAGCCTTTCCAGTACTTTCAGCTATATGCGGTTTATTTATTGTTACATTTATATCTCGCCTTTGTTACATTTGCAAGAAAGCTAAGGCGGCTTACATGGCCCTTTCCACCTCTCCATTTTATCCTCACAATAACCCTGTGAGGTAAGTTAGGCTAAGAGTCAGTAACTAGCCCAAAGTCACCCAGTGAGCTGCATGGCCGAGTAGGGACTAGAACCCAGATCTCCTCTAACCACTAAACCCCACTGCCTCTCAAGTTCTGTGAGGAACATAAAGTCTCATTTATTCAGGTTTCTTTTGTTTCCTGTATTAAACATGCTTTGTTTTTCTCATCCCCTTTGCCAGTCAAACAGTTATCAACTCTTTGAAGAGCTAAGGAAGAGCCAGTGTGGGACTTGTTAGTACATCTAGAAACTCCTTCCTTGCATTTCTTGAGAGCCAGTGTGATGTAGCGGTTAGAGTGTTGGACTAGGACTGGAGAGACCCAGGTTCAAATCCCCATTTAGTCATGCAGCTCACTGGGTGGTCTTGAGCCAACTGGTATCTCTCAGCCTAACCTAACCTGCTATTCAAGGTTGTTGTGAGGGTAATGTGTGTGTGGGGCCGGGGGGGCAAAACCACATACACTGCCTTGAGCTCCTTGAAGGAAAGGCAGGATATACATGTAATACATGATGGTAATGTTCACTTTTTAGATTACTTCTGCTGCAAGGCCAGCATCAAGGGCTGGCAACATTGAGCAGCTGCCAAAGATTCAGCAGCCTGGGGGGACCCACCCATGGAATGCTCCTCCAAAGCAGCAAATGCCACAGTTGCCTGCTTTTTCTTTCTGGATGGCAGTGGGGAGGCTGGCAGCAGCTCCTTTACACCCCCTTTTTGCCACCAGTCACTCAACTACTTCTAGTAGCCATTGCCACCCAGCTGGGAGAGTCGGCGGGCCAGCAGCGAACACCAACCACAGCCGCTATTTACCCTATGCTTCGTCTGACAGATGAGGGGGCTGAAGAGAAGGAGCTGCTGTGCCTAGCGAAGGGACACTAGACATCTTGCCAGGGGCTCCCCAAAACATGGGGCCAAACCTGTTCTGATAGGGTGAGGGGAAGTTGCTCATTTTTCTCTCCCAATTCTTTGGAGTCTGGGCTTTCAGCTGCACCTTGCATTCAACATCCAGAGCCCCTGTAAATGCCTTAGAATGGTATCCACACTTTGGAGTGGTGGTGGCAAAAAACAGATGGTGGACTAGGTTCTGGATTTGTGTTGCATCCCATTTTGCCCATTATTTCTATGGCTGCTTTTTATTTTCTGGCATTTTAGAACCAAAAGGACAGTTGAACACAGATAATGACATAAAGCCAAAATAAGCCACCAGGGCATAAATCAGTCATGAAAGTGGTGAGCAACGACTGAAAGGAAAAGAGCTGCATGGTTTTTTTTCTCTAGTCATAAGGATTCTCCGCATGTCTTAAATACCAGTTAAAGGTTGTCAATGCTTTTTAACAGACTTAGAAAGTTTGTAGCTAAACTGAGACCTAGTTCTGCGTGCAGTGAATCTGCAAAATCTAACCGTTGGACTTACCACAAGTGTCTGTACAGGAAGGGGTTAACCTATTCAGCAAAATTGGTGGGAGGAGGTGAAAAATCTGTACTATCAATACACTTTTTTTGTGTTCATAGAATATATAGGGTTGAGAGGGACCACCCATCATCTCAGCTAACCCTTTTTACAAAGGTATGGCCATTCATCTACTAGTTCCATTTCCTTCATCGACTTATTCTGAGGTCTGAATTATGTATCACAATCAGGAAGTAAGCAAAGCAAGTTTAGCAGAATACTTAAAATAGTCAAGGTGTGCAGACAGGATGAGGTGAATCAGCTTCCTATGTTTAGCAAAACGTTTAAATGGGACAGTATGTGCTTGGGTTCATTCTTAGTAGGCAGAGTCTGATTAACACCACAGAAAGTGGAAAGGATGGTTATATCGTAAAAGGTTTTTTTTTAGCTTACTTTGAATTGAGTATTCTTGAATATGATATATGAAATGTGGACTGTGCTACAGCTATATCAGTGTTGCCCATTAAACAATGTCCTAAAATGTCAGACAACAAACTCATATTCTTTTTAAGTTCAAGAGGCATGCCCTCAAAAACTCCTCCAGAGGGCTGTGAAACCTTCCAGAGCAGATTTCTAAGTGGTGCAGAGGAGTGCAGTGGGGAGGAGAGAAGGAGAAAGTCCCAGTGCCCTAACAGACATCCTCTAGCACGAAGAGAGGCATTTTTGTGAACTCCAAAATTGCTATGATATCTTCTGTCCATTAGGTGTCATTCATTCATTACATTATACTTACTCGTAAAAATAACTTTAGCTATAAAAAAAAAATGGTGAGCTATTTAGAAGCATTTTCTAGGAAAACTGCTTTGTGAGATACCAAAAGGATTTGCAAGAAGACTTATCAGTTAAAACCTTTTCATATGATGGAAAACACTATCTTCATTTTCCCAAGTGCACTGGCATACTAATACATTAACTTAAGCTGGAACGATCTTTTCTGCTTTCTGAAATATGTTTGTAGTAATCAGACTCTAATCAAGCACTGTTGCTAAAATGGAATTCATAGAATGCTAATGTGTCACTGATGAATATCAATAGCATCTCTGTTTTATTTGTATGTTTTGCCAAGACTGCTGAAAAATCAGGTCAGATGGAAAGATCAAAGAAGAATGCTAGACAAAGGCAAAATGATTTCAAGGTAAGTTAGGTGTGTAGGCATCCAGACTGGAAGGGTGTATACCTTTTGGAGGCAAACCGCAATTTAACATTTGAAGACTTGTTGTGTGAATATTTTTAGTCATATGTTTTAATTTGATTGTGTAATGAGGCATGCAGTCCTCCAAGCACTCAGTTACTCAGGCTGCTGCTACCTCTAGATAATGTCCTGAGTGTTAATGACTTTAAGGCTTTCTGAGCTGTTCATTCTTACTGGCCTTGGCACCCTGCTTCAACCATTAATTCTGCATCCAACCAGCTGGAGCACCAAACCAGGGCAAAAAATGGCACTCTTCTTGAGACAATCTCATAAGCCTGTGGTAGGTTCCTCCTGGTGGCAATATGTATAATGGCCTTTATGTTACCTACTTACTGCTTACTGAGAAAAAGTTAAATAAAATGGGGATGGGGGGAGGCAAGGGATTGTAACCAGGGGGGAGGTGATCCCCCCCACAAAGCCCTCAAAATCTTCTCCAGAGGGCTGTGAAACCTTCCAGAGCAGATTTCTAAGTGGTGCAGAAGAGAGCAGTGGGGAGGAGAGGGGGAGAAAGTCCCAGTGCCCTAACAGACTTCCTCTAGCATGACTTATTTATCTATGTATTTATTTATTACATTTATATCCCACCATTTTTCCGCATTAAGGAACCCAAGGCGGCTTACACAATCTTCCTCCTCCATTTTATCCTCACAACAACAACCCTGTGAGGTGGGTTGGGCTGAGAGTCTGTGACTGGCCCAAAGTCACCCAGTGAGCTTCCATGGCCGAGTGGGGACTAGAACCTGGATCTCCTGACTCCTAGTCCAACACTCTCGCCACTACACCACACATTGGATTTAACTCATAATTAGTAGCCCCACTCTCTTTTTAAAAAGCTTTCTATACATTTAACCTAGAACAAGTAGAACTATTCAGCAGTTCACCAGTCACATCAAAGTCTAGTTACCCAATATTGATATAATTCAAACCACGTTCATCCTTTTGAATCCATAACATCTTAAAGCAGGGGTTCCCCAGTGTGGTGCCCACAAGCACCCAAAGTTTTCTTTTAAGTTTTTCCTTTTTCCCATTTTTTTAATGTACATACATGGATTTCTATGAAATGCATACAACTTTCTAGAAATTATACATGGGTTTCAACAAAAAGGGACCAAATTTCCATTTGAAGGTGGCGTCTGTATGCCACCCATTCACATATTGAAAGCGTTGTAAGGTCTTCAACCCATTGCATTATAGGTGAGTGTTTATCCTTCCAATGTTGTAATATCAGTCTTTTTAGCTGTCAAAAGGGTGCAGAGAATTCATTTATGCTGACCATTTGTTAATTTCCGTAAAGCAGGTAAATAATTTAAAGGAGCGTGTACATCTGTGAATATTAACTACTGTTCAAGGACAAAATTTATCTGTGTAATAATCTCCTCCCAGAAAGAAGCAACTACTGGACATTGCCAAAACATACTTTTTAAAAAAAGCATTAGTTGTATTGCACCACCAGCAATTAGCCAAATTAGATAATCCCTTCCTAAAGAGATGTTGCAGTGTGCAATAGACACAAAACAGAAGTTTTTGCTGACTAAGATGCAGCCTAAGATCCATAGACATGATAGTTAGATGCCAAAGTGGCAATCCATTGTTTAGGCATTTTGTGATGGTGCCCAAAGCAGTTTCCCACATTCTCAAATGTGCCCATGGGTCCAAAAGGGTTGGGGACCCCTGCCTTAAAGAATCATGAAGCAAGGCTGAGAAAATATTCTACTTCAGACGTTGGAGTGCTCCTCTCAATTAGAGTAGACAGCACTAGCTGTTAGATGGACCAGTGGTCAGCCTCAGAGTAAGGCAGCTTCTTATATATCCTAAAGGAAGTGTTCTGCAGAAAGAGAAGCTAGTGGGGAGGTGTGGCTAAGTTCCTTAAAGCGCTAAAGGACCATGGGGCAGAGAACTTGGAAGATGGATTTAAACACTCCAAAGTGTTGATAGCTCTGTGGAGCTTTTAAGTAATAAGGATGGACACAGAACCAAAGTAGTAGTTGCACACACCAGCTACCAAAATTTGAATAGGGGAAATGCCTAAACTGTTCTTCACAATTATGAAAAGTGGATGTCTTTGACACCTCTAGGTTGGACTGTGCAATAACTGAGCATCCATTTCTTAACAATGTGCTCTTTTGTTCACACGATGTGTCCATGTATTCCCATTTCTGATTTTGTCCTGCTTAATTTTGGTAATTTGAATGGTATTACGTACTTGCATTAATCATATTTTGAGTACTTTCAGAGTGTACCCTAATGAAAGGTCCTCACAGAGAGAATACTTGTTCCTGTTTGTTCCTATTAGCATATCACTGGTTACGTACAAATTTCATTGTTCATCCGTGAGCTGTTTCCTTCTGCTGTTGTAGATGATGATTCAGCACGTAATGAGGTCCCTGGTCAAACTGATTCGTGGTGCTTTACTTCCATTCAGCCTTGGAGAAAATGAGCTGAGAGAATATGGTGGATGGGAGATGAAATCTGAACTTTCTAGTCAATGGTTACCTCATGTCATACAGACAGTTAGGTAAGCACAGTGGTAGATCAGTGCAGTATTTGTGTTTGGGGGCAAGCTTCATTCAGTTCTGTTCTCTGACCCAGTCTTGGGATCCTGTGTTGAAACCAAACAATTCAAAACAACTCGGGAGTTGTAGTGTTATAGAACCGTAGGTCTGGTCCAGGGGGATGACCATGGGAAATAGGTGGTTGTCCTTGCGGCAAGGAAGGACCTAAGCAACAAGGAGAAAACAGTATTTAAGAACTGCAACTAGCCAGGTGTCTGCTCAGTACCTCTGGATGGAGTAGATGGCTAACAATCTAAGTATTTATAGAAATTATGGGAAGTATGGAACCAGTCAAAAATGGAATCCATCAGCAACTGACAGCAGGGGAATAGGGAGAGTTCGCTTACAGCAGCCTTCCCTAACCTGCATCCTCCAGATGTTTTGAATGTCAATTCCATCAGCCCCAACCATCTGAATGCTCAGTGTTGTAGTCCAAAACATCTGGGGGGCACATAGTTGGGGAAGGCTGTCTTCCAGTGCTGCCAAGGAGCTGTGGCAGAATGTGAAGTGTGTACTCTCAGAGCATCAGTGTTGTCATCTCTAGCTTCCTCAGGTCCAAGTAGTGACACATGCTCATAGGAGGAAAAAAGTGAGAGTACTCCCAGAGTTTGGGGATTGAATTGCTATCACTGTCTTAACCCAGTGTGGAGGAATGAAGATACACAATGGCTGTCACAGAAAGTGGGGAGAAAGGTGTGATTAAGGAAGTGTTGTTGTTATTGTTGTTAAAAAAAAAAAAGGCTGCTTCCTATCTTGTTTAAGTAATTATGATTCTGAATTTTATAATAAACTATAGGCTGGCCATCATTTCACTTTATTTTTCTGGCTTTCCAGGCTTAGTTATGAATCTCTTACTGCACTTGAAATACCAAATGATATGCTTCAGATCATCCAAGATCTTATTTTTGATCTCAGAGTCCGTTGTATAATGATTACTTTACAACATACAGCTGAAGGTATATCTGTTTATATCTCTTACCAGCACTGGTGTGCTCAATGCTTTTTTTCCCTGACTGCTGGTGTCTTTCCTTGTAATTTTATCTTCATATGTGTCTGAATTTATCATTATAGATATTCTTGTTTTAGAGTGTTTAATTTAAAGTGTGTAGATGTGTAGAGTCCTTTTAAAACTAAAAACTTAATTTAATTCAGCACTTTCTTCATTATGGGTACAATCTGTCACTCTTGTGCTATATCTTAAAATAATTATTTCACACACAGTCTTTAAGCATAGCATGGATTGTACTCAATTTGCTTCATGCATATAATTAATTGATCTGCTTTGCTGTTGACATGTTTGGTACATAAAAAGCTCATGCAACTTTTTTTTAAGGTACCAGTGGTAATGTACTGAGATGACAAGTCATTACAGTTGGAGAGAAAGGTGTCTGGTGTGGTTTCTGTCATTATGTTGTTCTTTTTGATGAAACGATAACAGTTTTTAAACCTTTTCCCTTTTGCAGATGTGAAGAGATTAGCTGAAAAGGAAGACTGGATTGTGGATAATGAAGGCTTAACCTGTTTGGTAGGTATACTGTTAAATTCTCCAGAGTTTGCACAGTTTGAGTGGAACTCTTGCAGAGTTTCCTACCCCACCACTGGAGCACATTGGCAGACTGTCCCCCTTCTTCATGGGGAGGAGCTGTCCTGCCTTCCCAAACCTGCTCTGCCTAGCAAGCCACAAAGTCAGGTAGAGATTGTGGTCTTAAAAGCCCTGCTCCAGTCACTTCTTAGATGTAGATCTTTCTTTCGTTTTGATTGTACTTTGTTTCTTGTTTTTTATGGCAGCCAGTCTGTTACCCCACTTCCCATTCTAGAGCAGCATCAGTGGTGGCCAGGAAAAAGGTAGCTCACATTTCGACCATCTCCCTTCCATCTAAATAGGGTGTAGTGTGGTGTAGTGGATAGGATGTCAGACTAGGACTGGGGAGGCCTGTGTTCAAATTTCCATTCTGCCTTAGGAGTGCACAGTGTGACTTCAGGCCAGTCACTATCACTCAGATTAGCTCACAGAGTTGTTGAGGGAAGAGGAGAATTGTGCATTATTACTGAATTTGTAGGGTATTTTTTATGATGGGATTGCAACTGACAGGCAGCATAACAGGTCGTGTGAAAAATGATCAAAGTTAGATCGTTTTGTTGGCCCAAGTAACACAGCACTATTGCATTTCCACAGTTGTATACATAAACCCAAATAAGTTCTTCTGCTTGACATTCAAACTGGATGTCTTCATATTTAAATAGAGGGATGATTGAAACTGATTTTAAGTACTTTGGTCATTGTGCAGTAGAGGAAGTCATGATTTTCTGCTTTTAAAAGTAATATCCTATATTCTTATTTTTCTCCTCCTCTTAGCCATCTCAGTTTGAACAACGTGTTGTACATTCTGTGCAGTCACTTAAGGGTGTCCTAGATTGCAAACCTGGGGAGACCAGTGTAAGTAATTAATACCTCATTTTATTATGGGAAAATTCCAAGACTCTGAATAGCATGATGGACATTGAAGGCACTCCAACTACTTGTGTTTTTAGAAGAGTAAATCTGTTCCCTACATATTTTCAGAAAAAATTGAGGGAATTACAATAAACTCCTAATATGCTGTACAAAAAGCAATCAGGTTACTACAATACTAGGTAATGGTAATTCATTTATTTATTTTCATTTTCCAGTTGCAAATTAAGATTTTCATAATTTGTAACAATCCACATCACTTCTGAAATCTTCTGATCATTTTTTTAAAATCCCTGCTTAATTATACATTCTGGTTGGCTTCAAATTCTAAATCTAGTGTTTGATAAAGTTTTGGTAACAATTCTCTTAATCTTTTAATTTAAAGGAGCCTAACAATTATAGTTTCTCTAGAGCACTTAAAGATCCAGAAGTACTGTTATTTAAAATGCCTGTAAGAAATATAGTATAGTAGATACAGGAAATTCATTTCCATCTTATGATCTTAACAATATATCATCAGAGAAAAGCAGTGTATTTTGTTGGTCATAATATATTCTACATTCTACATTGCAACATGAACATCTTCACAAACATAGAAAATTCAAAGTTATGTTCTTACAAATTTCCAGTGGCGTCCATCTTCCCTATTTTAAAAACGTCCTAAGCAGACATTTGTCAGATGGCTCTAGTGGAAGCTCCTTTTAAGAGACACCATCAAATCCATATAGTTACAATGAGTACAAAATGGGGGGGGGGGGGATACACACATATCCTATGATGTAAAGGTCCAGACGATAGATCTCCAGATGTTTTGGACTTCAGTTCCCAGAAGCCCTTGCCAGCATGGCCAATAGTCAGGAATGCTGAGAGCTGGAAGTCTAAAACATCTGGAAATCTATTTTCTGTCCACGCCTTACATGAGCAAGGGGCCATTCTGCACTGCCTGCAAAGCAGCGCGGAAGTGGGGGAAGGTCGGTTCTCTGGGAACCAACCTTGGAGTGTGGGCTCCAAGGTCGGTTCCCAGAAACCCACATATCCTATTGCCGTCTAGCCACTGACTAGCAGCCATAGGATTGCTCCCTTAGTGTACTAAGTCCTCAGTGTTAAATATTATAATATGAAACTATTTTGGGGAGTGTATTTAGTAGGGATGTCAGAGAAATCCACAACAAATTCAAATGAGTTTGGATTTCTATGAATCCGGCATACAGATTCCACAGCAGACCGGCTTTTTCTAAGTCACATGGATTCTACAGATCTGTGGACCGTTGTTGTGTTTTTTACTTTGGGGGAAGATTTGCACAAATTCACTCTTGCGCTAATGCTCATTAGTGCTAATCTGCACTTGCACTAGTGAGCATTAGCGCAAGTGGAACAAAATTCTCATACATCCGTAAAAAAGATCTGATTCCGTCAATGGGCGGCCATTGGAATGAAAGACGCCTGACAGTCTCTGAAACACGGACAGAATGGATTTAATAAAATTCATACATCCCTAGTATTTAGTGATATATGCTTTATTAGTGGAGGCTTTCTGTGTCCTTCTGTCACAATGTAATATCATGATAGTAGAAGAGGGACTTTTCTCCATTTCCCCTCTCCTCTTAACAAAACCTCTTTTTTTGCTAGTTTCACCTGTTAGAGATCTGATTACAGATAAGGGGGTATATATGGGTGAAAGAGACATTAAGGTAGTCTAGCTTAACTTGTTTCACTAAACCACAGGGTACTGCTCCCAAAACGCTCCTAATGTATCAAGGTATACGTAATCTGTATGTGTTGGTTCTTGTCTCTGATTAGTAGATCTCAGCGTTTTAGTAAAAAGAATACGTAGATCTCATGAGCCTGAAGTCTACCCACCCTTGACTTAAAAGGTATGCAGAGCACAATCGCTCAAGAACATAAGCCAACTTTGCCACAGACAGCAGGTCTAGTCACAATACGTATGATACGGTCAAGGCACACAAAGCCGCTTCAGGGTCTCCTACCACAGTTATGAATAGAAAAGCAGCTTTTGCCACCCCTGTTTGGCTATGGGGAAGAAGAAGAAAAACCCAAATTGGTCTGGCGGGTTGTTTTCTGGTCATTTTGTGACCATAGTAATGACCAATGCTCTCAACACATGGTGGAACATTCACAAGACTAGGGTGCCTGTGGATCTCCCTAAACTGAAGAAAGGCTTATCCCAAAGCTTCAGGATAGCTGAAGAAAGTCAAGGCGAGGTTAAAAATATAGCTCCTTAGAATAGTTCCTTGTACTTTCTGTTTCTTGAGCTTAAAGGATGTCTTCAAGTTGGCAGTAAAATGGCGGAACCAAATGTGGAGTGGAACAGCTGCTTCTTGTGATGCCCTTTCACTAAGTTGTTGTGATTCTTTCTTTAGGTTTTTCAGCAGCCGAAAATACAGGAAGATGTGTGCCAGCTGAGCATTAACATCATGCAGGTAATACAAACATATGACTTAGGCAAGTATCTAAGGTAATGTTTGTATATTCAGTTACAAATGCTTGAGACGTTATTTGTAAAGAGTGTTCATTTCTCATTCGGTTAGAATTTAGTCGAACTGAATTAAGGCTGGGCAAGGGTCTGGTGGGGGGGTGGCTAAAAATGCCAACTCTCCCCTTTCAAATAAAGCAGGCTCAGCTCAAGTCGTGCTGATCTCCCTTTGCATTTGCCCTGACTTAAATTAGGTTTGCCCCGTGCCATCTCTATATGCAGCTGGGGATCATTGGGCTTGAGTACAAATCCTGGGTGTGAATGACCAAGTTGTGCAGCTGAAGAAAGGGGCCCAAATTGAGGTCACCTGATTTGTGGGTGGGTGGGGGGAGTTCACACATCAAATGACCAATGGTGCTACACAGCTGAGGAGAGTCCCCCTAGAACTGTCATCCATTTGCAGTGGGGGAATCAATACAAGCCCCACGATCTCTAGCTGAAACTGGCATTCTGCACAGCCCAGGAAGGGCCCCAATAGGGTTTACATTTTGGACTTCGTAAGCATTCCTTGTAAGTTCTTGCAAAAGGCCTTGAGGTTTTTCAGTGATTTTTGTTATAAAACCCAAATGCTTTTTGAAGTAATTGGAGAGTGTTAACCCATCCCTAAATTGAATAAAAATTCAGAAAAGCAAACTTGCTGAAGACGATTGAGGACAATAGCGCAAAAGATTTACACTTCAATGTCAGAGAGGATAATTGGCAGGAGGATCTCAAACAAAGGCAAAAGTATTTGTGGGTTCCCTTTTTGCACATAGTTTATAACAGAATGTGTCATAAAGGTGACACACAGTCCGTGGACTCCATGTCCTGTCCTGATTTACAGTGTGCTTCTGATGATGTTGGTTGCATAAAACTTAGTATCTTACTAAACAGGTACTAATCTGATCATCCCTCTTTTCTTTCTAAGGCAAATGTGGGTGCAGGGGTACTTGCAGGGAAAAATCAGCAGGTGGGAAAAATTGCTTAACCCTTCCCTGACTCACCAGGTCTACATCTTTATGCTGCCACCACCATCCCAGCTGCTTTTACTGCACCCACACTTGCCTTGGAAAGAAAAGCTGGTCTTGGGAAAGAAGTGTTCCCTCATAACATGTATTTAGTGCCTGTAGCAACAAACCAGACCGAAATGTGAAGAATACACTTAGCATAAAAGCATGGGTTCCCTGCCACAGATTATATCTTCCCATTCTAGTATTGTAGTTTCCATTCTCGTGGAAAGGAGGCAACATTTTAAAACTAAAAAGTATATCCTGTTCAATTTAACGTCTTGCATTGGGTAACAGAATTAGGTCATTAAAATTCAGTTAAAATCCAGGTTGCCCAAATGAAGCGGAAAGTATGCTATAAAGATTAAAAGATTTGTAAAGGAAAATGTGGCTTAGAAGATCATTTTTATGTAATGATACCACTGGTAGTCAAATAATGAGGTTAGATCAGAGTTTATCTCTCTCGTAGGTATTCATTGATTGCCTGGAACAATTGAGTACAAAGCCTGATAGTGATGTAGATACTACACAGTAAGTAAAATAATTTTGTGGTAATGTTTTGGGTTACTCCAAATTTCTGCAGATGGCCATTTTCCAGTTGCATTAGTGGTAGATGTGCATGGAAACACCAGGATACTGTTCCTGCGTGAGCACATTGAAAGAAATAATCTGGAGTTGGGGTCTCCAACATGGTACCCATGGGCACCAATGTGCCCATAGATACCTTTCTTGGTTTCCCCCAGGCTTCTCCCCCTCCTGATGTTGTTTTATTTAGGGTTTTATTTTAAAAAAATAACTGAGAAGTTGACATGCCCCCTTCCAGCACCCTCTTTATTTGGGTTCGAAAGAGTTGTTTTGTATTTTGGAGCTTGGAGACCCTTGATCTGGAGCCTAGTGCCCTCACATTTCATTGTATTTCAGCTGCTAGTCTAAACACCAGCACTCAAGAATATCTGTTCAGCAATACCTTTAGCTTATTTTAGCTTACTGCTAAGCCCTATTCAGGCGTTCACCTACTGTGTCGATCAAACATGTGAGGAGGGAGAGCGCTCTAGCCCCGCCCTTCTCATTGCTTTTGTCATGCTGTACTCATGGTGGGCGACTGTCTGAATAGGATCTTCTATGGGTTGGGTTCCAATTTTGTAGCTGATTCTTTTCTTCTTTTGAGATTTTTTTTCTGTTTCCGTACAAAATACCTTGAAATCATGGCTTAGGCCCAGATTGTTCGGGAGCCACTAATGTGAGTATTCCAGCCATGCTCCCAAATGTATAAATGATATCTAACGGCATATCTATACCACAGCTAAATAATTTAATAGCCCCTCTCCCCCGGCAATTGTAGCTCTGTGAGGGAGGCTAGGAATCCTAACACAGTGGTCTCCAAAGTGGGGTGCACAAGATGGTCCATTGGGGTGCGCGAGCCACCTGATAATTGAGCAGCCTCCTGCTGCCCTGGCTCCAGCCCTATCCTGCCTCTGCCACGGCCACCAAGAGCAACTGTGCCAGTCTCTGCCAGGCACGGCGGAGGAAGACGCAGTTGGTTGCTCGGCCGTGGCCCCGGAGCAGCTGCCGTCCTGCCAAAGGAGAGCAGATTTGTTCCAAATGTGCTGACCTTCTCTGTGATGACAAGTGGCTGTCAGTAGTATGCTATGTAGCAGATATTTGTGAAAAAATAAACACGCTTGATCTGTCCCTTCAAGGCAGAGGTGACGTTTTAACAATGAGTGAGAAAGTAACTGCTTTTCAAAAGAAACTCGTGCTATGGAGAGAGCATTTTGAAAATGGATGTTCAGAAATGTTTCCATCGGTCTGTGATTTTGTTGCCGAAACTATGTAAGTGTGTCACCTATGAACACTCTCATATCTGCACACCTAAAAAACTTGGCAATGGAATTTTCTAACTTGTTTAAAAATCTTCCAAACAAAGAGTTTCAGTGGGTTTTGAACCCATTTGTTAAAAATTTGAAAATGCAACACCTTCCGATTAGTTTGCAAGAACAACTGGTTGACATCAGGGAAGATGGAAGTTTACTAGCTGAATTTCCACAAAAACCTTTGCATAATTGGTGGATAGGACTGAAAAATGGGTACATGATTTAGTAAGTGCAGCCAACAATGTACTTTTTTCATTTGGATCTACGTAACTTTGTGAGGTATATTTTTCAGCTATGACAGCCATTAAAAACAAGTATCAAAATAAACTGAACTTGGAACCAGACCTTCGAATCGCTGTATCACAAAGTGTTAAACCAAGATTTTCAAAAATAATGAAGCATCTTCAATCACATTGCTCTAACAAAAAATATTATTAATAATAATATTTTTAATGAGAGCAAAACGGTTTTTATACCTTTAATAAATAAAATAAATTATTTTTAAAAATATTGTTTATTTCATCTTTATCTCATCCTTTAACATTTTTTATTTTGTGCGTATGTTTCATAATGTACATAATATATTAGGACAGTAGTACAGGTATATCATTTTTAAATAAATATACATATATTGGGGGTGCATGCTCAAAAATTTTTACTGATGGGGTGCACAATCAAAAATGTTCGGAGACCACTGTCTTAACAGATGGTTCTCAGCAACCTTTCCAAATGTCAGTTCCCAGGTTCTATTTCTTTGTGGTCTCTATGCAGGCTGCAAGGGCCTGCCATATGCACCCCATTATGCACGCCTCAGAAATGGAGCACAACAAAAGTTCCTAGAGAAGCTACTGCTTCAGCGGTCAAGAAGGAACTGAGTAGGTAGGTGGGAGCCGTGCCCTTTGAGTGGGTGCCTACAGAGCTAACTTTTATCACCTAACCCTTGAAGGTTCTGAACCTTTGCTCTGCATGGGCACAGAACCCGTAAGAGTGACTATAGAGATGACCACTCAAAAAACAACAGGTAAGCAGCCTGTTTTTCTTTGGGGGAGGCCAAGTTAGTTAAAATGACATAAAACCAATTTAAGTTTATAATGTAGATATATATTCTAAATGTTTAGAGCAAAGCCATCAATGCTTAACCAGTAACTTCTTGCAAAAATCTCTTAGCCTTTCAGTTGATGTTTCATCTTCAGACTTATTTGGAAGCATCCATGAAGACTCCAGTTTGTCTTTAGTAAGTATGGTTAACCTTATTAAAATAACTGTTAAAGGAAATCAACTGAGCAATCTGATGTGTATCTACTTGGAAGTAATTCTCATTATATCCTGTAGTAACTTTGTTCTCAAAAATATGCGGATAACACATGTTCTGTTTTATTGCTGCTATGTTCCTAATTAGTAAGCTGATATCTGTTTTAAACAATAGTAATTGCTCTCTTCTTAGTAAAATAGTTTACCTCTGCATCTTTCTTGTACCACTAATGAATTTTTCTTCTGTTAAAACCTTCCTTGATTTAGGAACGGAGACTTTTAATTGTGCTTAGTAACTGCTGCTATCTAGAACGTCACACCTTCCTAAACCTAGCTGAGCACTTTGAAAAACATGGCTTCCAAGGAGTTGAAAAAATCACTCAAGTAAGCATTTGCTGTAAATTGGGTCTGAGGTTTTAGTAGCTATCCAAAATAAGTCATATTTTGAGTTGCATTCAGTAAGACTAGTGCAACTGAATAGAACTCTAGGCTGCAATAAGAAACACATTTATCCTGATTACTCCAGGTACTGTCTACATATTTCCACCAATACCTTTGTGTATTCCCCAAGATTTTTAGAGTACTTGAAAACTGCAGAGATTTTACATGGTGATCTTAACCATGTTATAACACAAATCCCTTTTTCTAACTATAAGCAGAATGCAACGGGGTGCTTATGCCCCTGCCGGTGGCCCTTCTGCAAGCGTTGGGTCCCACCAATTCCAATGTGAAACCGGGACCTATCACTTATGCAAGGAAATTTAGTGCATCCTAAAGGAAGCCACAAAATGAGTGAAAATGCTTGTTTCTGGAAGGGGGCAAGTCGGTGGAACTCCCTCACCAGAGCTCCGCCAACCTGCCTCCTTCCTGAAACTAGTTTCTGCTCATTTTGGGTTGCCCTGGAAGCACTAAATCAGTGTTGTGCAAGGTTGCACAACAGAATTGGCAGGGTGCAAGAGAACCTGCAGGGGCTTAAGTGCCCTGTTGGATTCTGCCCGTAGTTAGAAAAAGGGATTTCTGTTATAATTTTAACTTGTACTATTACAAAGATTTTTGGAACATTAAGTCAGGTTTCATATTTGAGGCTAACAATTTCAGGATTAAAATATTGTGAAATAAATACAGTACATGGCATCCTCAATATTCTTTTCTCTCTTTTTTTAAAGGAGATTAACATAAGAATTTCCTTTCTGTATAGACAAGTTCAGTCTAGTCTAGCACTCAGTCTCTAGCAGTCACAAGCAGTGTATGATAGGGATAGCCACTCACTCTTTGAATAAATTGACTAGTGCTTCATTGTTGTGGCAATCAATTCCTTATGTTAATTATATGTTGTGTGAAAAGGTGCTGTTGGAAACAAAGCTTCAAGCAAATCCATCTAAACTAGACTTCCTAGTCATATCCTTACAGAATGAGAGCCTGAGGAGCTCAGGCAAAGCTTGCCAAGATCAGGACTCTGGATAGTCCTATTGTATACAGATTTGGCTCTATGGGACAGATAAAAAGGCAGGAAAGCCAGTGAAGCAAGCAGGCAGTGTTCCAGGGGAATAACAGCCAGGGACCAGCCTAGGAACTTAAACCAACTGCCACACTGCAGAGGAAGCTCAGATTCCTGATGCAAAGCCCATCCAGCTTTCCCAGGAGAATTTGCTCAGCAATCCTAGCAGCCAATAGGGGTCAAACTGGTTGATGAACAGGTAGGGCTAAGGCCCTAGTATAGATGGGAGACAGAGTTCCAGCCTGATTCTGACAGGTATTTAATTTTGTTTGTCTTGAACCCTTTAGGTTAAGTGAATTGTCGTTTGAAAAGGTTTTTTATATACCATATAGAAATGGTATATTTTTCCATATTTTTCATAATGTTATAAACCTCTAATGTACGATAGTGGTTGTCTTTTTCTCTCTCTCCACGACAGAAAAGGTGTCTGCATTCATGTTCAGTGATGTTTCACAGGGATAGGTAAGCTAGTGCCCTCTAGGTGTTTTGGACTACCACTCCCATAAACTCCAGCCAGCATGGCCAGTGGTCAGGAATTATGGGAGTTGTAGCCCAAAACATCTAGGGGGCACCAAGTTGCCTACCCCTGCTTTGTCAGAGTCCCACTACCCAGTTTAATCAGCGATGTATATTCTTAATACAATATTTTGGTGATAATTTAAAATCTTTTTACATTAAATGTAATACCTACAGTCAACCACTGTTCAAACTAATTGTTGAGTATGGTTTTGTTTTGTGTTCTTTCCTGAGAATAAAAGTGTCAAAAGTGGGTGGAAATAGTTGTCTCATTCTCCTGACTTTTCGTAAATAGACTTCTGACTTCTTAGGACAATGTATTTAGTTTCAGAAATGCATGTACTCTTCCTGGTAATCATGTTACTGTTATCATTTTCTGGGACGCCCCAAACATGCCTCTAAGAGGCTCCTTTAATATAAATTAGATTCAGGCCTTCATATTCATCAGCCATACGGTTGGTCACTCACCTGGGTTAATTTAGCATTTCCCCCTGGCAAAGCAACCAAGTATCAAAAACACTTCTGCCCACTTATCCCTTTCCCATCTTACTTTATACTATCACAGCTCTGTTCGTAGAGCTTGTCCTGGCACTTGAGAGTTAAGATCTGCTAGAGAAACTCAGTGTAGCACTGTGGCAGCTGCTCACATTGCTCTTTGTCTTCTAGCCTGAGTTCACTGTACCGAGAGAGAGAGAGAGAGAGAGAGAGAGAGAGAGAGAGAGAATGTGAGTAGCAATAGTGGTGCTGGCAGAGGAGGAGCTGGGCAACCATCCCAACAGTACTTGCATTTACCAAGGCTGTTACTTTTTTTTTCCATCGGCGCTCCAGTTTAGTCATTTTTACTTGTGATAAAGTTTGTCCAGTTCATCATTCATAGCTATTGCAGTCAGGTGATACATTTCCGTAGTCTTTGACTAATGTTGGTTTTGACTAATATTAGTTAAATTAAGCTATTGTGAGGTGACATTTTTGTTAGAGACCTTGTTGTGGAGATACAGTCAGGGCCAGAAATATTGGAACAAGGATAACTGTTTTGGCAGTTGGCCTCTGTACACCACCACATTGAGGTTGAAAGGAAACACACCCAGATGGGAGCAAAGTCAGGACTTCCAGCTGTAATTCAAGGGGTTTGGCAAAAGTGGGGCACTACCCATTCAGGAAGGACAGCCAGTGGCATACACCCCCCCCCCCATCGTTGGTGGCTCATAAGTAATGGAACGAATGGCTGATAAGCAGCTGCATGGCCAGGTGTGGCCTGTTTCCTGGGTACCCCATGACCAATCAAGCAGATAAAAGGCTTGGAGGTGGTTCTGAGTGTTGCATTTGGTAGCTGTTCACTGGAACCCCCAACATGAGGTCCAAAGAGGTGTCCATGCAAGTGAAGGAGGCCATCATTAGGCTGAGGAAACAAAATAAACCCATCAGAGAGATAGCAAAAACAGTGGGAGTGGCCAACACAACAGTTTGGAACATCCTGAACAAGAAGGAATTAACTGGCAAGCTCAGCAACAGCAAAAGGCCTGGAAGACCATGGAAGACAACTAAAGTGGATGACCGCAGAATTCTGCTCAGGGTGAAGAGGAACCCTTTCACAACATCTAGCCAGGTCAAGAACACTCTTGTGGAGGTAGGCATGGCATGTTATTGTCAACATCTACAGTCAAGAGCCAGCTTTATGAATGTAAATACAGAGGCTTCACAACAAGGTGCAAACCACTGATAATGCTCAAGAACAGACAGGCCAGATTAGCCTTTGCCAGCGAACACCTAAAAAAGCCTGCCCAGTTCTGGAATAAGATTCTCTGGACTGAGGAAACCAAGATTAACTTGTACCAGAATGATGGGAAGAGAAAAGTATGGAGAAGGAAAGGAACAGCTCATGATCCAAAGCATACCACATCATCTGTCAAACATGGTGGAGGCAGTGTTATGGCATGGGCATGTATGGCTGTCAATGGAACCAGGTCACTGGTATTTATTGATGATCTGACTGCTGATAAAAGCAGCAGGATGAATTCTAAAGTGTATAGGGCTATTCTTTCTGCTCAGATTCAGCCGAATGCTGCCAAACTGGTAAGACGCCGCTTCATATTGCAGTTGGATAATGACCCAAAACATACAGCAAAAGCTACCCAAGAGTTTATCCAGGCAAAGAAATGGGCTGTTCTTCAATGGCCAAGTCAGTCACCTGATCTCCACCCAATAGAGCATGCTTTTTACTTACTGAAGACAAGACTGAAGGCAGAAAGACCCACAAACAAGCAGCAGCTGAAGGCAACTGCAGTAAAGGCCTGGCAAAGCATATCAAGGGAGGAAACTCAGCTTTTGGTCATGTCCATGGGTTCCAGACTTCAGGCAGTCATTGACTGCAAAGGATTTTCATCCAGGTATTAAAGGCGATCCTTAAGTTTGAAATGATGTTGGTTTGTTCCATTACTTATGAGCCACCAACAATGGGTGTGTGTGTATGCCACTGGCTGTACTTCCTGAATGGTCTGATCTGAGAAATGTTAATTCTTTAGGGCTTAAAATCTTCCTGTAGAAGATTGTGTTACCTTATAATTCTGTTTTTACTTATTGTTCACATCCATCACAACTTCACCCATGCTGAAATGTAATATGGCCTTGATGCACCTAACCCATAAACTCCCAATCCAAGTTACTTTTCATTTTGTCCTGTATTTGTTGCTTTGGATTGTCACAGTCACCCCC
This sequence comes from Heloderma suspectum, assembly GCF_057233095.1. Taxonomy (NCBI): domain Eukaryota; kingdom Metazoa; phylum Chordata; class Lepidosauria; order Squamata; family Helodermatidae; genus Heloderma; species Heloderma suspectum. The sequence goes on along the minus strand of NC_139461.1, from coordinate 114,331,847 downwards.
AATCTGTTCATGCTGGGAACATCTTGGAATGACTGCACGCCTTGTGAAAATATGCACATTTCTGTCTGGTATATTGTAGGCTTCCCTATGAGAAGAATTCTTAGCTGCCCATCATCTCATCACATAATTCCTGCTTCTGGCAATGAGAACCTTAGCTAGTGAGCTACAAAAGGAGTTTACATCCAGAATATGTAGAACTGTGTGTTAACAGGCAGTATATCTCAGTCCAAGTAAATGATTAATGGCGCAGTCCTATGGCTGCTAGATGGCCATAGGATTATTCAGTTTTCAGGATAGGCAGCTGCCTATCCCCATAGGATTGCTCCCTAAGAAATACAATGGGCTGGTTCAGATATAGTGCTAAACCATTGTTTAGTGTTCCAGGAATGAGCCTATCACATTCCTCTCTCACTCCTCTAGCACAGCTATGAGAAGGAGTTCAGAAGGTTTTGCTTCCATTTTTTATTAACCCTTACCTTTTTGTCTGAACCTGGACAAACTGTGGTTAATCTTAGCTCTGGTTAGTGGAAACAAGTCAGCTTCCAACCATGGTTTATGAAACCAGCTTGTTTTTACTAATCATAGTTAAGATTAACCACAATTTAGGGTTCAGCTATCACATTAAACTGTTGTTAATGTGAAGCTGAAGCTTCCAATCTGATCCCACCACCACTCTGGAGAGAGGAGGTGAATGGGGAGCTAGGCTCATTCTTGCAACAGTAAACCATGATATAGCATTAAGTTCAAAAGCAGCCAGTATGTTATAAACCTGCCAGCAAAATATGTCATCAGTCTACCTTTTGGGATCCTGCCAGTTTCCTATGAAGCTTCTTGGTTCTAACAGTTTTGTGGGTTGGGGGAAGGGGGTTGTTTTTTTTCCAAAATGTTCACAGTTGCAAGTTCTGAGGGTGTTAAGTGTCTGACACTTTTGCTAGATCAGAGGAGGTAGCGCACAAATCATATTTATTAATAATCGTCGTGTTTGTTCCTTTTTGTTATAGGTTAGCATGGACTCATTAAAAGAACTTGATCAACGATTGTATGAAATGTACATTGAACTAAAGGCTGACCCTGTAGTAGGCTCATTGGAACCTGGCATTTATGCAGGTTATTTTGATTGGAAGGACTGTCTTGCGCCAACAGGTATGTTTTTTAAACTCTGAAATCGGTAGTAGAAGCAAATAAGATCTAATATTTAAAAAAAATCTGTATCACTAAAATCTTATTTCCTTTCTGTTTCCTCCCCTCCCACACCCTTTAACATTTCAATCTTCCTTCAGTGATTTTATTGCATAATACCCCAATCTCTTTTCAAATAACCCAAATAATTATAGCCCCTTCTGTCAGCACTAATCTCCTTCAGTCGTTGTTTTTGTTATCATTGCCTTCATTTCTCATCAGCTGCTGAATAGTTATGAAAGACAACGTTTCTGCTTTTCCAAACCCTATATTATAATAAATCTGGTCACTTGTGTATAAGGCCATTGTGTAAGGAAATGTATGGGAATAGCACTATTAACAGGAGCTTAACCTGACTGCCTCCCCCAAATCAGCCAAAAAGGCTGGCATAAATGCATTTATGTATAAAACATGCAGTGGGTATTATTAAAATATGACTGTTCATTGAAGCAGATGATTAATAAGAACATCATCTGTGCCTAGCCAGATAGAGCTGGGTTTCATATACAGTATGAAAATTTACAGGATCTTATGAGTTATTTAAACTGTTAATATATTGTATTTTGCTGCTACCACCTCTGCCCAGTCCAGGCACATACAGAAGCATGTCTGAACTTCCTGCGGCTACCACATTGTGGCAGTGGGGAGCAGGAGAATACAAAGCACAAACATTAATTATAGTATACTAAAATCCTATACCATCAGCATGCGCCATTTGTGCTGCTTGTGTTGGTCTTCCTGTTGCCACAGCCTATAGTGGAGTTGAGACAGGGAGCCAGTGCATGTTGAAAGTTGCTGCATTGTGATTCTCTCAGTGCTGGCCCCCACCCACCCCCGCCCCACCCCCAAAGGATGGCTCTTGCCATACTGAGTTTGCAGAGATATTTTTGGACTGCAATTCTATACACACTTACCTGGGAGTAAGTCCCATTGAACATGGTGAGAGTTACTTCCAAGTCAACATGTGTGGGATTGGGCTGCTCATGTCAATAAATAGATTTTTTTTCTGGAGAGTCTAACGAACGTTAATCTCTTTGGGCAAGGTTATGTTGGTTTTTGAGACTTGCCAAATACATGTTAACTGGAGAATAAAATGACCTACTACCTTCTTTCTGTCTCAGTCCCTTGCATCCCCCCCAAAATTGTGCTTCAAAGGTTAGGGGAGCCAGTGGAGTGGCATCTGACATGGTGCTGGAGGCTGTTATTAGAACTAAAAAAATTAACAAAGCCTGCATATGTGCATGGAAGCACTTTAGGTATGCACACAGGGTTCTGTAGATAACCATCACAGTACTTTATGTCCCCAGTCTATGCCCATGTTCCATACCTATTTATCAAATGTGTTCAATGTAACATAGATCCAGTTCTGCAAACATTTAAGCTGTACTCCGTTGAACTCTGTGAGTCAGTCCTGTAAAGATCTGTAAGGGATATTCATATGTGCCACTTGCTTACTCATACTCGATGGCTTGTAGTTCAGTGTGTGAAGTCACACATGATATGAGGGTTCTATCTGTGGCATTTCAAGTGATCAACACTTGTGTGTGAATTAACTCTAAGAGACTTGAGTTATCAGCTGAATCCTGTAGCTCATTTTTGTATATTCCTTGATACAGTAAAGTTAGGCACTGTAGTGTGTCTGCATTCCTCTTTCTACAGTGGGCCTGCACTCTTTGGCCTAAATTAGAGTGGTGCGCAGTTAATCTGCAGGAAACAGTTGGGTGGATGGCCTGCCTTTAGGCAAGAGGTCAGGCTAAATAGGACTAACAAATCATTGTGACAGCAGAGGGCCAGTGTAGTGTAGCAGGGTGTGTGTGGTACTTGGGCCAAGGAAACTGAGATTCAGATCCCTTCTCGGCCACAAAGCTTAGTCTGTGACCCTGGGTCATGCATTGTCTCTCCACCTAACCTACCTCACTGGGTTGTGACTTTAAAACTCCATGTATGCAGCCCTGAGTTGTTAGAGCAGGGGCAGGGAACATGTAGCCATCCAGATGTTGTTGTTGGGCTGCACCTCACATTAGCCTTCACCATTGGCTGTGCCGACTATTGCTGATGGGAGCTGCAGTTCGACGGCATCCAGGCACGCTGTTGTGCTCTCAGAAGGTCAGAAAAAAAAGATGTCCTCTTCATCATAGGGGATTGGGATGCTAAAGTAGGAAGTCAAGAAATCACCGGGATAACAGGCAAGCATGGCCTTGGTGTGCAAAATGAAGCAGGACAAAGGCTAATAGAGTTTTGCCAAGAGAACACGCTGCTCATAGCAAACACGCTTTTCCAACAGCACAAGAGGTGACTCTACACATGGACATCACCAGATGGTCAATATCGAAATCAGATTGATTATGTAGTTTGCAGCCAAAGATGGAGAAGCTCTATACAGTCAGTAAACAAGACCTCGAGCTGACTGTGGCTCAGATCATGAGCTTCTTGTTGCACAATTTCAGCTTAAATTGAAGAACGTAGGGAAAACCACTAAACCATTCAGGTATGACCTAAATCATATCCCTTATGAATATACAGTGGAGGTGAGGAATAGATTTCAGGGATTAGACCTGATAGACAGAGTGCCTGAGGAACTATGGACGGAGGTCCGTAACATTGCTTCCACCTGAAAGGTTCTGCTACCATTCTGTTTCCTTCAGATCTGGGATATCTTACTGTAGCATTCATCCCCTGCTTGCCAATATACGAACATTGACATCGTTCCAAGGGAAGACTTAAGGAACTGCAAAATTCCCCGAGGCAGCTTGCATTACATCTCACAGGTATTAAAAAAAACCTGTGCTGCGGATACCAAAAGTTTAGGAAACACTAGTGCCACGTGGTCTCACTCATGGTGATCTTTTGTTTGTCTTGCACTGATAAAGGCGATGATTTCAGTGGTCAATGTGAAGGGAACATTCAAGTGTGCGTTCTGTATGCAACGCCAGAGGACCATGTGGTGATGTCACCATCATCAGCACTGTGAGGTGCAGGCTGCACATTTCATGCATGGCGTAAAATAACATGATATTAATGGGCGTATTTTCAAATAGAAAAGCGTTGATTTATATATAAAAAATGAAATCCTTGTAAATTCCAAAGCTTGGAGATCTTAAAGGCAGAAAAAGTATTTACTGTTTGAGCTGTCTTCTGGAGGAGCTTTTTTTAAGCTAGGTTCTTTAACTGATTTTTTTTTTAGAAATAATGCAGTGGCTGTGGTCTCTGAGAAACATTTGGATATCATTTGTTGATATGCCGAACCTTTGTATTAAATAACAAAGAGCATAGTCTCTTTATTCTGAAATTTAATATTTATTAATCTTCAAGTAGCCTTTGAAGATTTAGGGGTTTACCTGGTCCCCCAGATAAATGGTAAAATCCTATAAAATATGTGTTAATAGGTGACAGAGATTTTGTCACCCTCACACCTTTTGATACTTATCATGGCTGTTAAGCAGTTTTACTGTTAATTCATCATAGATGCTAGCTACAGATTTTCCTCATTGTGCTAGACACTTGTGGGGACTGAGTTTTTCTTTTCATGTTTTCTGAAGTTTTGTATAGTTTTTATTTGTTTTTTTTCTAAAGTTCTGTTTTAAAATTCCAAAGGCAAAAACATTGTATACAGAGTATGAATGTTAATTAGCCAAAGATAAATTCTAGAAGCGTTTTACAGTTACTCTGCTGCAGGAACAACAGACACTGTCACTTCCCGCATCTGATTGGAGTAGTAGTTGCCTACGAAAACTCATGCCACAATGAATGCAGTCATTCTTTGCAAAATTACCACAATTCCCTCCCCCACACCCCATTTTTACTTATAGGAAGTTTTAAAATCCATATACAAAACTGGGTGCAACAATGTACCAGTGGGGTAAAGATAACGGAAAGCAAATGAGGGTAGAAGAATAGGGGTGAAAGTTGTCATGCATACAGTTCAGCAAGAATCCTTGGGAGAGATCTTATTAATATTTTGGTGAGTAATAAGATGAGTACATACCTTTGGTAAGGGTATAATCTGTGAGGCACTTTCATTACGATTTATCATTTATAAAATATCTAAAATTTACTAAAAACTTTGCACAAATTAAAAACAAGACAGTTTCTGCCCTCAGGCTTGTAATCTCAAAGACATTGTCTGAAAGGAAAAGGGATGGGGAGGGAAGATGAAAACAAGTAAACTCAGGCACCTATTCTTAAAGTTGCATAGTTCTTGCATTTACCATCTTGAATGGAAACAGTTCAGGGATGGGAGGAGCAAATGGCAGCTGGTATCTCAGCAGAATGGATGAAGTGGGCCCTGCTGTGTCCCATCTCTTCCTCTGCTGCAGTCAGGTGAAATGGCTGCTGATAGATGTGAGCTGAAGGAGAGGAAGAGCCAAATGACAGCTGGTAATTACCCTTGCAGATTTACCCAGTTAATCTAATAATGGGCTCCATTCTGCGAAGGAAGAGTTTGGTTTTGCTTCACCTTTGACATGTTGAATTTGATGTGCACTTTTTTCCTTGATGATATATGTCCCAGATGCTCTTTTACTATAGTGCACACACACACTGGTGTGGCTGTGGACTTCCTATAGCTCTCGATGTTGCAAAGAAATTTGGAATGAAGTCCTTGTATAAGATGTGTTCTTGGTCTGACAGGCATGATGCCTAGTAGTGCTAGTGTGAGCGATGGTGAGGCTGGTTTGTTTAGCAAACTCAACACAACAAAGCAGTCCTGCCGTACATGGAACAGGGTACCCTGACCTTTGCACCCCTTCCATCTGTTATTTGAATTGAATGGATAGAGTATTGGGCTTTCAATAGTGTGAAATGCCACCACGTCACCTCCTTAAAAGTTAAGCCTTGAATCTTTGAACTGATATATTTTAGTGGGCTTGAGAGGAGGATTTTATCCCATACATGTAGATCTGTGAGTGTTCTCAAGTCTGCCTCCCCACAAATCTTCAGTGTTCCAGAGAAATGCCATTTGGACTTCTTGTTGCTTTTTAATTAACTAGGATTGATTAATGTGCTTAAAACTGAAAGAACATTTAAACCTTTTCTGTGCCTAATTCAAAGAATTGTGTGTGGGGGGGGGGATGAGTGCATTCTGCACTAGGCAACAAAATGCTTTAAGTGAAATATGGAACAAAGAACATGTTTCTACACCTTTTAGCATTTCTATTGCTCTTCTTAGTTTGTACTGCATTTTGCCTTCCCAACAGCCCTGTTTGCCTTCCAAATGGGTAACTTTCATTTAAGGACTGAGAGCCCAAGGCCACACACATCTGATGCCATGTACCCTCCCAGAGGGAGTACCATAGAGGGATGAATGGGTTGGAGGATTAGAGACTATATGGAGTGAAGGCAGTTCTTGGTTAGGCTTGGCACAGGAGTAACTGAGAACGTGGTGTTTTGCTCAGATCTCCCAGCGATCCAGTTTGCTCTGCGCTGAACGAGGGCCAGCTGGTAAAGATGGGTTCTGATAGCTTAAGGCTACATGGAGCAGTGGTGCCACTGTAGGAGTGCATGTGCAGCACGGTTTAGCTGTGGTGTGCTACTGGCATGGGGCTGGCCCGCTCAGCCCCTGAGAAAGGAGGTGGGCACATTACACAGCGCCTTCATGTGCATGTATGAGGATTCACAAAACATAAGCACACTAACAGTGGTCCAAGATGCAGCGCCACCCCCACTGCCACCCCAAGCCATGATACTTGATTTGGCTGACTAGCTTCTCCGTGTCCAGGATCAGTAGTGGACTAGACAGTGGAACTGTGTCAGTCATCCCAGCGAGTACTAAGCTTAGCCTGCATAAGTGGAAAGGATCCAAAGGTGAGCAAGAAAGAAAGCAGAAAATAATCTTTCCTTTTGTGGAGGGGGAAGTGCTTATGTGGAATTTAACTCCTTGCTTTCATTATGTGTACATTTCAAAGTGAAATAGTACTGGCTGCTTTAGTCCTCTTTGTAAGAATAAAATGTGATATGAGTGCATAACCCCTCATCTTAACAGTTAACAGTTTTAAAATGTTATAAACCGTGCCTTTAGCCCAAAAGGCAGTGTACATACAATTTCAGGACAGTTTACATAAAATGACATTAAAAATATAATACAGTACAATAAAAGCAACCTAAAACCTAAACACCAAAAAATAAAATCAAGAGCCATAGAATTATTTCAACCAGCTAAAAAAGGTACAAATTGGAATCTGAAAATGTATAAAAACTAAAAGTTGGTTTTAAAATGTGCAAATAAGTCTTTCACCTGGAGCTGACAAGAGTATAACATTAGTGCCAGGCATATCTCCTGTGAGTGGTTGAAAGTGGTATGGGCAATAAACCATTGCTGCATGTGATGGTCATGTATTTATTGTTCCACTATTGTTTCTGGTCAAATCAGCTTTATAGGGTGTTGCAGTGCTGCAAAACCTGCTTGACCAGAGACAATAGTGGGATAAAAATGAATGACTACACTGTAGGCAATTACACCCACCATCTTACCACCTTAATTCAGCTCTCTCAGAAACTATAATCTGACTTCAGTCACAATTTGCTTACACAATCGAGTGTCACTGTAGAGTAGCAGTTGGAATGTTACAGCTCCTAGAACTGGGGAGCGCTGGATTCAAATCCTCATTTAGCCATAAATGAGGACAACAAACCATGGGTTAATCACTAGGTTGTTTAGCCTCTAAAGTACCCAGTGGTCCAGGCTCGGACAACATCTCAGCAACTTATGAAGGAGCCGATCATGGTTTGCTGAGTAAAAGCGGAAATGGTTGCATGCTGCAGGCAGTGTGTTCGCTCTCTCCCACTTGTTCCCAACAGCCCATGGGTTGTTTAACCCATGGGCTGTAATGTGATGCAAGCCAGGTCAATCTCTCTTAGCCTAACCTGCCTCACAGAGTTGTTGTGATGATAAAATGGGACAGGGAGAACCATGAACACCAGCCTAAGCTCCTTGGAAGAAGGTGGAATATAAATGTAATTAAATCAGAAACAGTTCATCTTCAACAGATTGCAATGAGATAGTTACAGGAGTAGAAAACAAATTAAATAAACTGAGCCATAAATGCCTACTACCTATAGCCATGGGGAAAATCATTATTGAAATGATTTTCATCGGATCCACTCTGACTTGGACACTATAGTTGCTACAGACCCAGAGGCTGTAACTTTGGCCCCTGCTTGTCCAGTGTTGTTGGATACTTTTCAATTTGTACAGCCTGAGGATGTGGACAGAATCCTTGGAGAGGTGAGAGCCACCACATGTGTTCTAGATCCTTGCCCTTCCTGGCTCATAAAAGCAGCCAGAGGTGGACTGGCCGAGTGGGTAAGGGGAGTGGTTAATGCCTCCCTTAGGCAAGGCAGAATTCCAGCCTGCTTGAAGGAGGCAGTGGTGAGACCTTTGTTAAAAAAGCCCTCCCTGAACCCCACTATATTGGATAATTATCGGCCAGTCTCCAATATTCCATTTCTGGGCAAGATATTGGAGCACGTGGTGGCCACCCAACTCCGGAGATTCCTGGATGAGACAGATTATCTAGATCCATTTCAGTCTGGCTTCAGACCCAGTTATGGGACAGAAACAGCTTTGGTCGCCTTGGTGGATGACCTACACCGGGAACTAGACAGGGGGAGTGTGTCCCTGTTGGTTCTGCTGGACCTCTCAGTGGCTTTCGATACCATCAACCATGGTATCCTTCTGGGCCACCTTGCTGGGATGGGACTTGGAGGCACTGTTTTACAGTGGCTCCATTCCTTCTTGGAGGGGCAGACCCAGAAGGTGGTGCTGGGGGACTCCTGTTCGACTCCCTGGCCATTGGCTTGTGGGGTCCCTCAGGGTTCTGTTTTGTCCCCCATGCTATTTAACATATACATGAAACCACTGGGGGAGGTTGTCCGGAGTTTTGGGGTTTGGTGTCACCAGTACGCTGATGACACCCAATTCTACTTTTCCTTTCCATCTAATTCCAAGGAAGCTGTTGGGGTGCTGAACCAGTGTCTGTCGGCAGTAATGGACTGGATGAGGGCAAACAAATTGAAGCTTAATCCAGACAAGACAGAGGTGCTCCTGGTCAGTCGAAAGGTAGATCAGGGAATAGGGATACAGCTTGTGCTGGATGGGGTTACACTCCCCCTGCAGACTCAGGTTCGCAGCTTGGGCGTACCTCTGGATTCAGCCCTGAGCCTGGATACCCAGGTTTCAGAGGTGGCCAGGAGTGCTTTTGCACAGTTAAAGCCAGTGCGCCAGCTGCGCCCATTCCTTGAGATGTCTGACTTGACCACAGTGACACATGCCTTAGTTACATCCCGTTTGGATTACTGTAACGTGCTCTACGTGGGGCTGCCTCAGAAGAGTGTTCGGAAACTTCAGCTGGTTCAAAGAGCTGCGGCCAGACAGTTGACTGGGGCTGGTTACAGGGAGCTGTAACCCCTGTTAAAACAGCTTCACTGGCTCCCAGTCTGTTTCCGGGCACAATTCAAAGTGCTGGTTATGTCCTATAAAGCCCTATATGGCTCGGGTCCAGGTTATCTGAAAGACTGTATTCTCCCTTATGAGCCTGAGATCTTCAGGGGAAGTCCTTCTTGCCATCCTGCCATCATCACAGGCACGCCTGGTGGGAACACAGGAGAGGGCCTTCTCAGTGGCTCCCCCAAGGCTCTGGAACTCCCTTCCTAGGGAGGCAGGAGTGGCACCCTCCTTGATATGTTTTCGTAGGCATGCAAAAACTTTTTTGTTTCAGCAAGCCTTTGGGGATAACTAGTCTGGACCTGGGAAAATGCGACGTGTGGAAGCCATTTTCGTTGTTCTGGTTGTCTTCTGATGTTTTAATACCTTTACAATTTTAATATTGATGATTTAATTATATTTTTAACTTTTATACAGTTGTATTTATATTTCTATTTATAGGTTTTAATTGTAGCAGTTTTAACGTTGTAAGGCTGCCTTGAGTCCCAGTATTGGGGAAAAGGCGGGAATATAAATAAATAAATAAATAAAATAAAGGGCATTCCCCAATAACTGTGGGCTTAATGGTACAGAACTTGTGACTTGCCTCAGCATTAATCCATTGGAGCTTTGATCACTCTGGATGGAGTAGATAGCCCTAAAGTTAGGGCTAAATTTGGAATTGTTGAAAAACAAAATGAACTTTTTGGATTGAACCTCTGGATTTAAATAACACTATAATGCAGTATAGTCCCACTATGATGTAGTCAGTCCTTTTCTAAATTAAAGCACTCTCAGGCACACTTCAGTTTACAGAGCTGGGTTCACCAACAAGGTAAACTATGAAAATAGTTTATTGATGGGCAATGGGAAGAAAGCTGGGTTGTTTCCCCCCACCCCCTAATATGTGCCTTTAGCTGCTTTCAACATAAAGTTTTCCGATGCATAATTTTTGGGTGAAGTTTAGGTTAAAAAAAAAAAAAAGCAACCAAAATTGGCTGACAGGTTGAATGTAAACCTCAGTCTGGAGCCAAGCTGTAAATCAGGAGATCGAATGGTCCCTTAACCAGCATAGCAGGGCCATTGTAATAGCAAACATTTCATTATTTTAAAATTTCTCTACACTGTGCTTAGCAATTTCAATTTAATGAAACACTTCACAATTTTATTAATGTTTGGATGAGATTAGAGCTCTGGACTTGTTCCGTAGCTTGGAGTGATTCAAAATTATTAAACCCCTAACTTTGAACTGTGAAAATTCTTCAGCTTTCCAGTTCTTTACTTCATGCATACGTTTAGATAAGTTCCAAATGTTGAATTTTGAGCCGAATGCCATGACTTATACCGAAAAAGGAATCACTTTACATTCTGCCACTCTCCAAATATATAAGATGATGGTTCGTTTTGGTGATAGCTCTTTGTAAATAGAAAATGAAAGGTTATGAAATGCTAAGAGCGCTTAGGCTTGTTGAAGAAAAAAATTGTAGTCTTCATCTGAGCAGAGTAAATGTGTAGCAACTTAGAAGTCATTTTCACACTCATTGTTTAAAAGACTACATTTTTATCACAGTAAATCATTTCTACAAAACTGCAGTTTTGTCAATTCCTTTTTGGCATTTAATTCATTATTTACTTCTCTTGGACTTCCTATTAAAATCGTCATCCAAACTGAAAGAAGATTTCCTTTCCAGAAAGCATAATATTTTTTAACGTGGAGTTTTATTCATTTATCTTATCTTATATCCTTTATTGTTCACCGCTCAGGAATCTGTCTAGATGTGGAGCAGTATATAAATGTTGAAATAAATAAATATTTGAACGCTCGGGAACACATTTTGACTGGCTACCATAAATGTATACATTTATGCAGGCTTTATTCTGTGCAACAGTCTTGAGAAAGGAATGGACATTACCACTTGATTGGAAAGACCCAATAACTAATCCAAATAATGAATACAAACAAAAGTGAGCTAGTTCACACATGAATCACTGTGGCCTCAGGCTTACTTGTACCTGTGGTCCCATGCATGCCCTGTTTCACTGGATATGCATGTGTGCATGGCTACTCCTGAGCTGCTGCAATTGCATGAACATCTGCAATCCCACATAGTCAAATGTGAAAATAAAGTATGTGCACATGGCTATCTGCAGCTGATGAAGGCATTGTGCATACAATGCTGCATCTTATGCAGGGAGTACATGCATACATTTTCATATGTGTATGCCTAATTCCAGTAGTCCTTCCATCCCTTTTCTGAGATGGAAGGATAATAGGAATTGGCCCCATGCTCATGTGTACACCTATGTCATGTATTGCACAATATGCTGTGCTTGTGTTGTGGGCAGCATATTTGCCATTATGCATATGGGGTTCGCGGCCAGACTAGCCCATCTCTATGCAGTGAAAAGCTACCCTCAGAACTGTTCGTATTGTCCACCTCAACAAATCCAGTTCCTCTTTGTTCATCACATTTGTATCTTGTCCTCTCCAAAGCTCAAAGTTATCCCACTTTATCCATTTAGGGTGAGAAATAACATCTTGACCAAGCCTATTTCATAGCTGAGCGGGGAACTGAACCCAGGCCTTGTCATAAAAAGCACTCAGCAATATAAACTAGTACACTTTAGCCTTCTTTGGTTCTTTTTAAAATGTGTTGATTTTTTAAAAAAAAAAATTATACCCCAGATTTTCAATTAAATCTGTGTTTATGGTGGCTAACATCAAAATATAAAAACAATACAATCCAAATCAGAAAGCAGCAGTTCACAGCAGAATAATCAGAAAGACAGTACAAAATTACAGCTTGTCAATGGCCTTGGTGTAAAAAGTAGCTTTGCCTTGGTGTTTAAAATATGTTTAAAATATCCCATATGTGCCTGCCCGGACCTTAAGATCATCATCAGCGGCCCTTCTCCGTGAGCCCCTGCCAAAGGAAGTGAGGCGGGTGGCTACTAGGAGGAGGGCTTTTTCTGTTGTGGCACCCCGGCTCTGGAATGAGCTCCCTAGTGAGGTTCGCCTGGCGCCTACATTGTACTCCTTTTGGTGCCAGGTGAAGACCTTTTTATTTTCCCAGGCATTTTAGCTTTCTAAATTTTTATCTTTGCTGTTTTAAATCTGTATTTTAAACTCCTGTACTGCTGCTAGGTTTTATTGTGGTTGTATTGTTATATTGTGGTTTTAATGTTCTATATATTTTAAATTGTTTTATTGTGTGTTGTTTGGTTTTAGTTTTTGTGAACCGCCCAGAGAGCTTCGGCTATTGGGCGGTATAGAAATGAAATAAATAAATAAATAAATAAATAAATAAAATAAAAGATGTCAGTGAAGGCATCTGACAAACATCCGTGGAGAGTCCATTCCACAAAAAAGGGGCACATCATACTTGAATGTACAGAGTTTGGCATTGATTTCTAAACAAGCAATTTGATAACTTGGGAGAAGGTTCAGGTAGATGATCAAAGATAGGGTTATGACTGGTGACCTGAAGGAGAAGTAGCTAGCCAGTCAGGGCCACAGAAGCCCCATCTTTCAAACATTCATACAGACCCCCATATGACCTGGTGTGTCTCATTCATTCACTGTTGGGGAATGCTCCTTCATGTCAGTAGAAATGACCCTTGTTCATTGAGCTCTCTTTGAAGCCCTGCAGATCTTTGGGTAGCAGCGTGTTCTTCATGTTTTCAACCATTATCTCCACAAACCTAGGAGCTAGAAACTTGTTGATTTTTAATTCACCCAAATTCTGTTCCAAAAACAGTAATTTCTTAGTGTAATTTCAGATGATGAATTACCCAGATTATTTATTTAGCATTGGCAGTAGATACTTGACCTTAGTGATTTTGTTATAAGCTGATTCACTAAAATGAGAAAGAGCAGTGCCTTAAACAATTGTTTAATAAGCACTGGTAAATTGTTGCTTTGAAAGACTAGATGAGGGCACAACCAACTAAATGAAGTGATAGTGGAGGGACTGATCATCTAAAGATCCAAGTATTATTTCTTTGTTGTCAGCCTTGGATTTCCAGGTTTTGCCCCCAGCTATAGCGTATTAGAGCCTCTGTATCTTGTCAAAGGTTTTGGCATTATGATGGCCAGGCATGAAGAACACATGCAATTCAGAGAGAAAATTGGGCTTCTGTAATCTCTGTGACATTCCAGGCAGTTTCCTCCATAATGCAGGCCTTTTTCAGATCAGTGGATTCATTTTCTTATTTTTCTAAAAAGCTCTTGTAATATTCATAATGTTTGAGTGACAGCCAAAGTAAATTCATAAACATTGCATATCTCTAAGCCCATTCTTCATTTGCAAAATTGCTGTCATTTCATCTTGCAAAGGCTATGACAGGCTATTATTATGGTAACAACAGCTTTATGGATTTATAAGTACATATCACTTTTCAGCTCGTTTGTGTATTGAAGATCTTAGTATAATAGTTATAAAATCATAAAGAAGCATCTCTTTGGGTGCTATATAAAATGATGGCGGTTGAAGAAAATAATACCTTGTAGCTGGTGGATGGTTTGTGATAATAAAAGGAAACATTGGTATCAATGCTGAAACACTGACACGTTTTTTGGTTTTGATGGGTGGAAACTTCTTTAATAAAAGAAAAAAGTTTAAAATGAAGATATACCTATTGTATATGTTTGTGAATAAGCTCTTCTTGCTTGTGGAGTGATTTTGTAAAGTGGATGCTAAATTTACTTACTTACTTTGTGTTTCTCAAACTAAGGAAAATAGACTTGAAAAGTTCATCTGGATATTAGCTCCAGAATAACTTTCAGGACTGAAGGGAAAGTAACAGGCAAGCTCTTTGCAGCCTCCACAGAAGTGAATATCAAGAGAACAGGGATCCTTCATCTCTTCCTGACTCCCAATACCCAGTAAGGCAGAGGAAAGTCAAACGGACTGACCTCCAACATGGCAGTCAGTCCCAGAATAAACCATACCCCTGTCCAGTGGGAAAACACAGCCAGTTGCCTGCACACTTCATGCAGTTTGCACTTGGGCGTTTACCTGAGAAAGCAATTCCTGCTCACTCCAGGTGAAGTAGCAAATATGCAGGCTGTAATCATAATAATGGTATCATGTATTATTTTAATTTTTACACTGGTCTGGTATCCGCAAAGATACAGGGCAGTTTGAAAATGTTTAAATAAACTTTCTGCTATTTGTTAAGTTCCTGCTCCCACAAAATCATTATATTTTCTTGAAACGTTTTTCTTATTTTAACTCTCGAAAGCTAGAGAGAAAAATCTGTGATATTTATAGCCCTGTTTTCTTCAATCTATTTTTGTCAGGCTAAGGCTAATTTAGAATTAAGGGGTTAAAAACAGGAAATGTGATTAAACAGGTGGGCAGTCCCTCCAAAGACTTTCCAGACCTAGCCTACACCTTCACATTTTCTTCCTCTGACGACAATATCAAAGCAAAAGTGAAGCATAGAATCTTGAGATCCTTCTGAGATCAGTGGAGGAATGTTTCCAGTAAAAGCAGGAAATAGCTCATGCAAAAAATAGTATCTTCCTTACATGCAGATGATCACACTTCATTTCTAGTAAATGTTTTTCTCATTGCTTTAAGCAAACTGTATTCTCTTCAGACCGGATATTTTCACATACAGTACAGATTCTAAGTTCCAGACTAGGCCAAAACATACATGTTCAGTGTGAATCCTCTCCCCCACCCCCTTTAAAAATTTTATTCTCTTAAAAAGGATGAGTAAAGCAAATCATTAAGATTATTAATGCAATTTGTAGCGGATGTATTTACAAATAACTGCTGTATCTATTTAATAAACTGATTTTGTGTGTTCCATTTCCCAAAGGAAATGCAAAGAAACCCTTTTAAGCAGGTATATAATGTGATCTTTAACCCAGAGACATCAATGAGGTTAGTATCACAGCCTCAGATTTGACAAAGTGCTTCCTCTTTCACTTCCAGAGACTGTACCAGTTGAAATTGTGTTTATTTATAGGGCACTTCACGAAATTACATTCTCTCACTCTTTTTATCTCATTGGAAATGAGCACGACTTCTCAGTCCCTGTTCTCACAATCACCAACATGGATTTGAATTAGCCCTCCACATATAAAATGCTCAAGATCATGTAAGCGTTGAATGTCTTTTCATTCTTTCAGTGCATGTTTAGAGGCATTTCCCCACCTTTCTTGTTAATCCTTGGCTATGATCCAGAAGCTTTGATTGGTAGGGTACCACAGATTTGCAAGAGCCTCCCAGTTTCTTCCAGCCATGGGAGCTATTTAAGTGGGAAGTCTTTTGTATTTCCATCAGGGAGGAAAGCACTGTGAAGGCCGGCACATTCCAGGGCTCTGAATCATACACACCATCTTTTATACCAATTAACTAGGATCACAATCTCACTTTTCAAATGTTCTTTGGAACAGTCCGCTCCCTTTTGCTGTTGCTCCAAGTTCCATGGAGGCATAGAATCCTGGGTCAGGTGGCACCTTTCTTCCCTCCAGTCAGGACCTGGCTAGATTGAATATCCCTGACACTGGACCTTTGTTGATCCACATTGGGCTTGTTGGGGCAGACGCATCCTTCCCTATCATCCCAATGTGATTTGGGAAGAAGGGATTTAGAATGAGCT
Organism: Heloderma suspectum; assembly: GCF_057233095.1. Classification (NCBI taxonomy): domain Eukaryota; kingdom Metazoa; phylum Chordata; class Lepidosauria; order Squamata; family Helodermatidae; genus Heloderma; species Heloderma suspectum. The sequence goes on along the minus strand of NC_139461.1, from coordinate 114,315,634 downwards.
ACTACTTTATCTTTCCCTTTTCCCCTTTTGGGGGATTGTTTCAAGAAAGCCTCCTCTGTTTCTCTTCTAATGCCAGTATAAGATTACTGACCAGATCCACAGATCCTCACATACAGCAGCAGGCTGTATGCACACAACTATTTGCAAGGATCTCAGCAGTACGGCCGTGAGCTCTCTGATGATTACTGTGATTTAGAAGGAGAGGCTGTGGCTCAGTGGTGGAGCATCTGCTTTACATGCAGAAGGTCCCAGGCTCAATCCCCAGCATCTCCAGGTACAGCTGGAAAAACTCTTGCCTGAAACCCTGGAGAGCCACTGCCAGTCAGTGTCGACAGGACTGGGTTAGATGGTCTGACTTGGTGTAAGGCAACTTCCTACATTTTTAAAAATAAAATTATTTTACTTTATTTTTTTACAACATTTGACTAGTCGGTTTTTGCTTATGGGTTTTCAGAGACATAAAGCTGGCTACTGTTGAAAAAGAATTCTGGGATAGATGGACCTTAGCCTGATCCAATAAGGCTATTCTTATGTAGTGCTACATTCATTGTCCAGTAGAGGCATCTTAGTAAAGAATGGTGTGTGTATTTTTTTTCCATCATCCACTTGCCTACTCAGGCAAGTACTTCTGCTCACTACAAGGTAGTCTATTTTGTGTGTGTCCCTGGGGAATTTCCAAGTCAGAGTTCTACCTTTTTGCTAAACGAGTCAGAAGATATGTGGGTGGGGGCAGTTCCCTCAAATACCATGACATCACATATGTTGCCTATGTCTATCTGGAAGGTTATTTTTTTTATAATTTGCATCATCATCAGAATACCTTACTGACACAAAAAAGTGAACGTCCTTTTAGGGCAGTTAGGATCTATAAAACTCATAGGAAGCAACAACAATCTTAAGTTTTTATATTCTGACCAAAGTTTGTTTCACACATTCATGTACATCACTGGTATTTTAACTTGTGTTTTACACCCCATTTTAAGATTGCATCCACCACCATTTCTTTTGTCGTTGCTGGATGCAGAGAAGGGGGGAGACTCGTATCTGCACTGCAATGTGATCACTATTCCGCTTCTTGATCTGGAAAAGTAACAATGAAGGAAGCAATGTAACTAAGGGCCCTTCCTAAAGGCAGTTCAGTCCCCCATTTCTCCCACATCCCTCAAATTTGGCAGGCCGTAACTAGTAAGAAATAAGCCATCGCAATAAAATTGACGAGGTAACAATCATTTGATGACTTCATTTGTGATTTGGCTCAAAGTTCTTTGTGCTGTTGCATGTTTGACAATAATATACACAGCAAGAACCTCAAGAAGTAGTGTGACACCACCACAAAATCTATCCTCCAGTTTAACTCCAGGAGGAAGGGGTGGATTCCTCTCAGAACCCAGGATCTCCATCATCACGGTCTGCTAGGTGCTTCTCCAGTGGGGAGGGGTACGTAGGATCTGTTCACAAATTTACCAAAGTGACCATTCTCTACACTTTATTACTTTATTTATTTAAAACATTTGTATCCTGCCCTATATCATTAAGATCTCAGGGCAGCGTACAGATAAAATCAATTTAAACAGTATAAAACAATGAATAATTTAAACAGCTTAAAAGCATATTAAACCATTAAACAAGCTAATACCAATTAGAAAATTAGAAACAATAAAACAGTTAAAACAGTGTGCAACCTTAGGGAATTTAATTAGCCCACGAAGGCTTTGGTGAAAAGCCATGTTTTAACTTGGTGCTGAAACAGAACAACTGTTTGCACCTATCAGGCCTCCAAGGGGAGAGCCAGTGTGGTGTAGTGGCAAGAGTGTTGGACTGGGAGCCGGGAGAACCAGGCTCTAGTCCCCACTCAGCCATGGAAACTCACTGGGTGAGTTTGGGCCAGTCACAGACTCTCAGCCCAACCTACCTCACAGGGCTGTTGTTGTGAGGATAAAATGGAGGAGGGGGAGAATGTAAGCTGCCTTGGGTTCCTTGCAAGAGGAAAAAAGGCGGGATAGAAATGCAATAAATAAAATAAGTTTCCACAACCAGGAATGCAGTGGAGCAGTAGGTCCCCACACTGTACTACATGTACAATATGTTTTTTGCTGACTGCACATACATCTATATCCTGGAGATAAAGATCACAAGAAGCAGGCATATACTTGTAATGCTCACATCACATGTTGTGTGCAGAGGTCCACTAAGTGAACCAGCCTTTATGGGTTTACATCACAGAATAGCTGAAAGACAATTGCGGAAGGCCAGAGGCTTGGTCTTTTTGCCTCAGGAGCTGTTAGTGCTGGTGCACAGCTCCCAAACATGTTGAGTGTGCAAAGGGCTGCTTTTTGCTCTCAGAGCTCCCATTGTCCATCCACTTCTTAGCAGGGTTTTTTAAATAGTGGCTTGCAGAGTTGCAAGCAGTGTTACTTCACTTTTTAAAGAAGTTTGAGGGGTTTTGATCTTGGATGTATGGGTAAGCTATAGGTCACTTGAAAAGGAAGTAAAGTTCCTAATTGATCCAGCAATGTTTATCATGTCAAAACTGGGCAAACCTCGGAGAATTTAATGTGCAGGGAAATTGGGTTGAAAATATTCTTGCTTTTCCTGCTCTCTTGGCAGCATTTAACTCACTTCTTTGAGCGCTTATGTTCTTGATGCTGTGGAGGGGTTATTATGTTTCAAGTTCATGCCCTCTTTGAATTTATCCCAGCTCTCTATTAAACATATTTTAACACTTGGAGGTGGTTATTTGCAGGAATTATTAGAGAAACAGTCCTGACACCTTCAGATGTACTTAAATAGTCCTGTGCTTAGGATGAGGCTATAAGAGAAACTTAAATTGGCCTTCTGGCATGAATCCATCTCACTGAATAATCTGTTCCTGATATCTCAGAGCTCAGTGAATAACCCAAGATTTAGAGAGTGTTCCTTCGGCATGCCCAAACCAAGCACTATATTAAAATAATAAAATATTTTCCATAAGTTAAATAGGTTTTTGGAAATGTTCTTTGCTCCTACAACTATTCTGTAGTGGCTGTTTCAGGCTTGTACACCCTATATCCTTAGTTGAAAATGAACTGCCAGGTTTTTTGCTAAAAATAATAATGGTTATCTGAGGGATCACTTAATCTATATTTCTTCTTCGTGGTCTCTGTGCATCACGCATATGGGCTCTGCACCTGCGCGGAGACTTGTTCGGGAAACTTCCAAGATGCATAGATTTTTGGTAGGAACCCCTCCCCCACTGTCTCTGGCATATATAGCGTGGGTTCCTGCCTTCCCCTCAGTTCCTTTTCGACCACCGTAGCGTTACTTCCTGGGGAACTTCTTTGACATTCTATCACGCTGTATTTCTATCTTATCTAAACCTCATTTCTTCCTTCATCTTATTTTTCTTCTTTATCTTCAAATAAGTGGAGAGAGAGAGACGGAGATTATCGGTGGTGTGGTGGAGTGTCATTTGCCTCAGCGGCGACATGTTTTTTCTTCCTCGGCCTACGGCCCCAAAGCCTCCGTTCAGAAGGTGCACAGCCTGTGGTAGTAAGGTGCCCCCTTCGGACGGCCATTCCTTATGTCTTCTTTGTTTAGGGGAATCCCACAAGGTTGAAACTTGCCACCACTGCCAATTGCTATCAAAGCAGGCTCGCAAGAACAGGTCCAATTGACTAAAAGCAGTCCTGTGGCAACGGGCCCTTCAGGCAGTTGACATGCCTAAGGCACAAACACCCAGGGACCAGCCCTCCACGGCCCCTTCTACAAATACAGAAGCGGTCATTGCGATCCAATCTCTCCCCACCCCCGGCCACCACTGAGCCAGCGCGAGTAGACCCACCTACTCTGGGAAGGAGCTTGGCCATTTCGGCAGCAAAACTGTCAAAACAGGCAAAACACCCTAAACCGGAGGCAGATGCACCAGAAAAGAAGAGGAAAAAGAAATCCTCCAAACAACAAGAAAAAGGAGCAGGATCTCCCACCTCCTCCTCCTTTATTGGATTCTCCTATTCGTGTTGTGCCCACCACACGCATGACTACTTTGGAACCGGCCTCTGCGGTCTCAGAAGGTGAGTTGAGGGATACACCAACCCCACCACCCCATCCAACTCAAACAGCCACGGGATGGAGATCCAGGCCTCCAACACCGCATTGTTATGACATCCAGTCACCTCGGTATCGACCCGTGCTTTCCCCTAAACAGCCTTCTCAATACCGACCTCTGGATCAATACCGTCAGGATCATTAGACGGGACAATACAACCGTGATTGTTCACATCCTCCATCCCGAGATTGGGACCGTTTTTCGGCCTCATCTCCCTGCTACCGACAGTGTTCAGATGCGGATTGGAGACTCCGTAGGGACTGTGATGTCTTCCTCGATCGCTCCCGCTACCTAGGAGCTACTTCGCCATTGCATGCTCCTTTTCACCCTGGACAATGCTCCAGCTTCGACACCCAGGACGTTTTTTGCCCTCCTCCGGTACCGAGGCACTCGACATCCCTAGTGATACACCAGACCAGTCGGGACCATCAAGCCCCACCACCTCCTGTCCCACCTCATGCTTCTGCTGTGGTTCAACAACCTACTCAATCGCAGGAGTCTGGGGAGGACCGCCAGTCTGACTCCTCCTCATATTCTTTGGTTCCTCCACCTCTCTCATCACCGGACGATGTTGTCGGGACACGAGATAAAGCCTTGCCTTCTGAAGACACGGGCCACTTCTCTGAACAGGTGCTGAGGATGGCGCAATCATTGGGCATCGAGGTTCAACAATCTCCCCAACAGATTCATGATCCAGTATTGGATGCCGTTGCAACAGACCTATCCACACCAGTGGCCATCCCTTTTCTTCCAGCCCTACTGAGTGCAGTCCAACAGGCATGGAAAGCACCTTTGTCCTTGACCCCGATGTCCAAGAGGCTGGAATCGATGTACAGGGTTCAAGAGACAGACCCATCTTCCCTCTTCTCAAATCCAAAACCAAACTCCATAATTGTGAAGTCTGCCCAAAGTCACTCGCAGAAAGCACATGCCTCGCCTGTGGATAAGGAGGGTCACAAACTTCATATCGTTGGACGCCGTCTCTACTCCTCAGCGGCATTGGGGCTAGGGATGGCGGAGAATTCCATCACGGATTCCAGTGAGGCCAGATTCTGTAGAATCCGGCCCCCCGGAATCCGTGGTGGAACGGTCTCCTGCCCCCCTCTCGTCCCCCCCCCCGCGGAATCCACCGGGACGGCACTTACCTGGGGTGGATGCGGCGGCAGTGGATTTGGTAGCGGCAGCAGATGCGGCGGTGGCTGGTCTCCTGGCCGGCCATGGCCGGGCGCAGCGTACGCAAATGGCGGCAGCTATGGCGGCCGCCATTTGCGTTCACTATTTTTCGCCGTTCTAGCCTACGTAAATATTTATGTAGGCTAGAACAGCGAAAAATAGTGAACGCAAATGGCGGCCACTGTAGCCGCTGCCATTTGCATACACTTTTTTTTTTACTTTGCCGTGATAGCAAAGTAAATAGCAAAGTTATCACGGTTAAGTACATGGATGTAAACTGCGGCGGCTACAGCCGCCGCCATTTGCATCCCTGCTGCCCAGCAGCCAGACGTCCGGTTGTGGGCGGAGCCGGCCAGCGGCTCCGCGGAATCTGTGTG